>NC_135668.1:2852826-5252826 GCF_964188315.1 Podarcis muralis | reverse complement strand
ACACTGCTCATCAGGTTCCAAAGAATCCAAATCCTGCAACCTGTCCAAATTATGCCTGCTGGGTGGGCCATGGCCCAGTAAGAACATCCTGAGTATGGAGGTGCTGGACCTCCTGGTTGGCATCTACCCCAAGTGCAGCCATGACTCGCTGCTCCTGAGGGACAGACTTATCTCTATGCCCATAAAAGTCCAATATCCAAATATAGCAAGAGAGAACTTCCCTTTTCCTCCCAGCACAATGCAACTGACCCATGAGAGTGTGCAAGGAGACCCTTAAAAGGGCATACTTGCTACCACTGGATTTGACCAGAAAGGCATTGTTGCCATGTCCTGTTGCAGTTGCTGCAGGGACAGCACTCCGCAGTGAGTGGTGAGTAGGCAGCCTGCCTGTTGCTCTGGCAAACAGAGAGGCCAGCTTGCCTTTTGTTTTCTTCCTTGTTTGCACACCTGCATTTTCACAGCAATAGCAACAAAGCTCTGGGGATACTTTTTCATTCCATGACTTCACCTGCTAGAAGGAAATCCAGCAAACCTGCTTAAAAGGAAGTACGTTTAAAGCATTTGGCAAAGGAGAGCAAAGGGCCACTACAGCTGAATTTATTTTCCCAGCATTCAGCAAATCCACCTGAAAATATACATATAACGCCATCAACATACATGGAACTTTATGCAAAGTTCCATAATCAGACGAGTTGCTCTGCTGCCTGAAAAGGCTTCTGTTCTTTTTGTTTCTTTTTAAGTAACAGGAAAAATATTTATGAGTCTTGTCCGTTTCTTTGAGTATCGGAAGTCAAACTATTTAAAAAAAAAAAAAAACACTGGCACAAATGTGAACATAGCACTATCTCACTTTTCTTCACACACCCCACAACATCAATAGAGAAACATACCACATTAGTCCTTTATCCTCCATCCCTCAGTGCCTCCCTTCAAGTACAATATAGATTTGTACTTGAGGGAAACTACTGTATTTTTCGCTCCATAAGACACACTTTTTCCCTCTTAAAATCTAAGGGGAAATGTCTGTCCGTCTCATGGAGCGAATGTGTGGTCCCTGGGGCTGGGGGGGGGGGGTGACCCGGGCTTCCCCCGCCAGCCCTGACAAGCTCTGGGAGCAGCAGAAAGGCTGCCCCAGAAGCCAGAACAGCTAGAGAGAGCGCTGCGCAGCGCTCCCTCTAGCTGTTTTAGCTTCTGCAAAGCCTCCGCAGGACAGTGGGGAGCCTTCATCCCACTGCCCTGGGGAGGCTTCACGCGGCTATGCCTGGCTTTTGCGGGAGGTGGGGGAAGGGACAGAGTGAGGCTCACTCACTTCCCCCACCTCCCACAAAAGCCCCCAAGAGCTGCTTCCCCCCCCCCCCTTGAATTCCCTCCCAAAAAAGTAGGTGCGCCCTATGGTCAGGTGCGCCTTATGGAGAGAAAAATACGGTATATTTTCTATATGCTTTCTTTTTTATTTATTGCATTTATAGCCCACTTTTCCACTAAACAGCTCAAGGTGGCACACATCATTCACTCCCTCTTCATTTAATCTCCACATCAACCCTGTGAGGAAGATTGAGGCTGAGAAGCAGTGACTGGCCCAAGGTCACAACCAGCGAGCTGAATGACTGAGTGGGGAGCTGAACCCAGGTCCTAGTCCAACACTCAAACCACTACACACAGCACTGATTTTAAGTTGTTCCAGGGGAAAACTTTATTTACAACATATTGGTCTGACTTGGACATAGCAGTTAAAAATAAACTATGGTTTAACACGAACAAGCACTAGGGTGCTGACGCCCGCTGCAGTCCCAAACCAGAGGCTGTTCAGAGGCTGTTGCAGGCCCAAACCATTGTGAATGAGCTAGTGCTCAAGGTTTGCTTCTCTCCAAAGTACAAATGGAAGCAAATATTTGTTCTTGGCTTATCCATAGTTTGTTTGCAGGAAACAAACCTCAAGCACTGGTTCAAAGGTAAGAGGAAGCCAGCCTCTGGTTTGTTTCCTCCCTGAGATAGCAAGAGCAGGTGCAGAGGAGGAGTAAAGCAAGGGCACAAGCACTCTTCTTGTTCAATTTGTTAACATTTGGAATAAATTCTGCACGTTTGGATTATGTGGTTTCACAAAATAGGACTACAGCGAATAATAATAATAATATAGCATGCAAAACACGTTTACAAATGTGGAGGGAGACTTGTGTAAAAGTTTATTGCTTTTTTTAAAAAAAGTCTTTATTAAGTTTTTACATCATATATAATGTACATAAATATAAAACAAAACAATTAGAATAATAATAACAAAGCAAATGAGTGTGGGCTAACAAAATTGTAAATCAATTATTGTGTTTTTTTTAAAACTTTCCGGTTACTGCAGAGATGAGTTATGTTTGATGCATGTTTTACTGTGTTTTTATATTTTGTTGGAAGCTACCCAGAGTGGCTGGGGCAACCCGTTCAGATAGGCAGGATCCTACTACTACTACTACTACTACTACTACTAATAGCGATAATTTTATCATTTATACCCCATCCATCTGGCTGGGTTGCCCCAGCCACTCTGGGTAGCTTCCAGCATATCTAAAAACATCAAGTATTAAAAACCTCCCATTACAGGGCTGCCTTCAGATGTCTCCTAAAAGTTGTGTAATTTTACTAATACTAATACTAATAAAAATAGGGGCGCGGGTGGCGCTGTGGGTAAAAGCCTCAGCGCCTAGGGCTTGCCGATCGAAAGGTTGGCGGTTCAAATCCCCGCAGCGGGGTGCGCTCCCGTTGCTCGGTCCCAGCGCCTGCCAACCTAGCAGTTCGAAAGCACCCCCGGGTGCAAGTAGATAAATAGGGACCGCTTACTGGCGGGAAGGTAAACGGCGTTTCCGTGTGCGGCTCTGGCTCGCCAGATGCAGCTTTGTCACGCTGGCCACGTGACCCGGAAGTGTCTCCGGACAGCGCTGGCCCCCGGCCTCTTGAGTGAGATGGGCGCACAACCCCAGAGTCTGTCAAGACTGGCCCGTACGGGCAGGGGTACCTTTACCTTTACCTTTTTTAATACTAATAATAGCAATAATCATGCAAGCCCTTCTCTGGGACTCTGGATAAGTGTGTGTTGAGGAGAGACCCATCAAGTAGCCCCATCAAAACAACAGCTTCCTATTTTTTATTCAGTTTCACCTGGTGTCACAAGTTTTTTTAAAAAACCAAACAATGTCTGCTTTTCACAGATCACAGAAGTCGTCAGAATCAGTTTTACTAATGTTGAAACTTTCCAGCTGGAAATTAAATTCATCTTCAGCATTTCTTCTAAAGGAACAGAAGGAGTTGGTGAAGAAGGTTCGGACCAAATGAAAAGAAGGAAGTTACTAATGGTGTTTTGGCAGAGGACCATCTTTGGTGTTGCCTGCCCAAGTGACTTAACTGTTCCTGCATAACAAACACAATAGTTAGGCTACACCCAGAGCTGGCCGGACTGAATAAGTAACCCAAGCAGCGGTTTGGAAAGGAAATATGAAGGGGCACAGAGGATGCCATGCATAATGGGAGACGCACAGCTCAGAAATCCCTGGCAATGGATGCTGGTGCAGAACTCTCCAGCTCAAACGCTTGCTTAAGGCTTCCCGGTGAACCAAGAAGAAATTTGTATGTAGGTGCCAGGCATGCGTTCCTAGGAGAGAATAAGGGGATAAAAGCCACAAACCTCTCCTTCTGCAACCGACTCATTGGGTGACACACTGCTTTTTTCTGGGGGTACGCAGGGGTATGCATACCCCTAAATATTTTGTGAATCTAAGTTTGGCCTCATTGAGGGTCAGTATTTCAGTCTCAGTAGAAAAATGAAAGCACCCCTAAACATTTTTTTAGGGGGGGGCAAGCACTGAGGTGACGTTAAGCAAGTCTCATACCACAGCCTCATCCACAGGTCTGTATTATGGGAATAATGCCAATTTGCCTTACAAGGCTGCTGGGGCTGATGGGAAATTGGAGTAAAAAACATCTGGAAGGCACCAGATTGGCAAAGTCCACTGTAAGGATTTCCAGCACCAAGTCCTTTGAAGACTTGTACTAGATATGTACCCTGGATGTAATATCCCCCAGGTGATGCCTACCTGTCAATCAGCTGACATCTCCAGTTGGCAACCCAGCCAGATGGGTGGGGTATAAATTATAATATCATCACCACCATTATTATTTCGGGTTGCCATATTTCAAAAAGTAAAAACAAGGACACACTGAAAGTTGTTGAACTCCCAGACGTATGGAAGCCCTCTATTATCATGGCTGTTGTTGCTGTTAGCTGATAGGTGGGGCTCAATCCTACTGGGTGCTGCTTTGCCAGCATGCTCCCTGAAGGAAAGCAGACCCTCCATTCATCAACTGTTTGGCGCTGTGGGGAATGTGCTGGCAAAGAAGGCAGGTGGGACTGCCCACCTGTCAGTCATCTGATGTCATCATGATTTGGCCCACTGGGGCAAAAAGGTTCCTTATCCCTTGCTATATACAGATTCCTATGGGACGTGGGTGGTGCTGTGGTCTAAACCACTGAGCCTCTTGGCCTTGCCAATTGGAAGGTCAGCAGTTTGAATCCGTGTGACGAGGTGAGCTCCCATTGCTCAGTCCCAGCTTCTGCCACCTAGCAGTTCAAAAGCTACACCAATGCAAGTACAGTGGTACCTCTGGTTATGAACACTTCTGGTTACGAGCTCTGCTGACCCAGAAGTAGCTGCTTCTGGTTGCAAACTTTGCCCCAGGATGCGAACGGAAATTGTGTGCCAGAGGCGTGCGCGCAGGGGGAGGCCCCATTAGCGAAAGCGCGCCTCAGGATAGGAATAGTTTCAGCTTAAGAACGGACCTCTGGAACGAATTAAGTTCATAACCAGAGGTACCACTGTAGACAAATAGGTACTGCTGCGGCGGGAAGGTAAACAGTGTTTCTGTGCACTCTTGCACTCATCAAGGTCTTCCGTGCACCAGTAGCAGTTTAGTCATGCTGGCCACATGACACAGAAAGTTGTCTGTGGACAAATGCCGGCACCCTCAGCCTGAAAAGTGAGATGAGCGCCACACCCCATAGTCACCTTTGACTGGGATTAACTGTCCAGGGGTCCTTTACCTTTTTACATTTATATAAAACCTTGTTTGATCATATGAAAACTGCCTAACTTCCCCTTATTCCTGTTTTACACTTATCAGGGAACCTCTGTGTGTTTCGCCCAAAGAGGCAGACCAGAGGAAAAGCTGAATTCTGTAATTCCAGAGATGAAGAATCAACTGCTTGCCCTCCCCTCCCCACCTCGCCCCCAGTAAACTAGCCGGTTTCCTTCTTGTGCAGGACACAGCCCCATTCACATTGTTGAATTAGGATTCAGCTGCCCATCCAGTCAGTAAGTTTCGAGCCAGCCCAGGATCCTTCTCTGCTGCTTTTAACAACATAAAAAAATCTCACTGTGGCTCTTTGCTAAGCATGGACCCTGCAGTGAAGCACGAACTGGCCAATCTGGACTTCAGAGCAGTAAATACTCAGTTACATTAGTAGACCACAGCATAGAGACGATCTTGCAATTAATGTCTATATTTATTACTGTGATACATACCTAACCCAGTGATGCCACACACAAAAATTATCCATTTGGTATTGGCAAAAGGGACAGATGTAAAACATGTGAACTTCTAAGGTCTGGAAAAGAGAATCCCAGCCTGCCTTAGCTATGGGGGTGCCAGCCAGGTTATTTGCTCCAGGTGAAGCTTCCAAAAGGGTGTCATTGAGGCTCCCAGACTCTGTGTGTGTGTGTGTGTGTGTGTGTGTGTGTGTGCGCGCGCGCGCACACACACAAATGCGCATGGCGGGGTGCCAAACTAGGTCTTTGACCTGAGTGAAATAAAGCCTAGTTTTGCCCCTTCCTTAGGACAATATCCATACTTTAAAAATCAATCAATTCTCTTCTCCAGGCTCAGCATGCCCCAACTCTTTCTCACAGGACTAAGCCATTTTCTTCCATAATGGCTACAGAAATCCAACCACTATTACCAGCATATTTAGGGTGGTAATTTTTATTTCATGGTAGGTTCCCAAAGAATTGGCTCATTTTTAAACACATGAATTGAAGAACTGATCTGCACGGAGGAGGAGGATCCCACCCAGCTTTTGCACATTAAATAAGCTCTTGCAACTCAACCACATATTTTCAGGATGAATTTCAGTCCTGAAATTTAAAAGGGATCTGAAATACTATTCATTTGTCTGCTGCAGAGCCAGATGCAAAGAGGGTTGATAAGCAACAGAAGCCAGAACATTTATCTAGAGGAAAAACTGAATCACAAACATTCTTCTGAGAAATAAACCCACAAGGAACATACAAGTCATGTTTAAACTGTATCATGATACGGATCTCAAGAGTATTCAGTCCAGTATGAAAAAGAGAGAGACTGTACTGTGTGCATTGAAAAGAAGCAAAAATGAAGAATGACAATTGGTTTTGGAATTCTAGCTTTTAATAAAGAAGAAGAAGAAGAAGAAGAAGAAGAAGAAGAAGAAGAAGAAGAAGAAGAAGACGAAGAAGAAGAATTTATTATTTGTACCCCGCCCATCTGGCTGGGTTTCCCCAACCACTCTGGGTGGTTTCCAATAAAGATTAAAAATACATTAAAATGTCACACATTAAAAACTTCCCTAAACAGGGCTGCCTTCAGATGTCTTCTAAATGTCAGGGAAATGTTTATCTCTTTGACATCTGATGGGAAGGTGTTCCACAGGGCGGGCACCACTACCGAGAAGGCCCTCTGCCTGCTTCTCTGTAACTTGGCTTCTCGCAGAGAGGGAACCGCCAGAAGGCCCTCGGCGCTGGACCTTAGTGTCCGGGCAGAATGATGGGGGTGGAGACACTCCTTCAGGTATACTGGGCCAAGGCCGTTTAAAAAAATATAGAATAGTGAGTTGGAAGGGGACGTGTATTTCACAAGCAAAGGAATTACAGCTTAATATGTTAAAGTAAGGACTATTAGATACAACATTTCATTTTTACTGCACCCTTCCTCCCAAGGAGCTCAACTCAGGGCAGCAATCACTGACCTCTCTCTTCACAACAACCCTGTGAGGTAGATTATCCAAGAAGTAGAAAGTGACCCAAAGTTACCCTGGCTGAACAAGAATACACCTAAATACGTAACACATGAGACTAAAACTATGAACCAACAGGAAAACCTCAGCCTAGCTTTAGCGAAAGGGAAGAGAAGGACAAAATTCCTCGAGTGTGTTTTGAGAAATATGCATTCTGGTCTTCAGACTATTCTCATCAGCCCAGACTAAGTATTTCCCCTTCACTGCTTTGAGAAATACTATTGAATTGGCTCATTACATAGAGAGGCTGAAGCCTCAAATCTGCCCACCTCACTGGCTTCAAAACTAATGGAATGCAACCCTAGGAAAAATACTCTGGGACAACAGAGGATAAACACATTTATAGGTCAGTTCCTGCCTCTGGAACAGCAATAGGGGAAGAAAGAATGTGGCAGTGGCTCACATTGACTGCAGCTGTTAAGTCTGGGGCACTCAAATATGTACCTTGTAAAAATGAACAAGTCAAGAAATCCAAGAATAAATACAATTAGCTCTGTCCACAACACTAGTTATCTTTGAAGCCCGGAGGCTTTTTGTTTTTTTTTAAATAGCTAGCATAGGCATGCTGTTTTTCTTGCAGAGAAGCAAAACCAAGGCCATTGATGGCAAGCCAATGGAAACAACAGCTAGGGCAGGAAGGCATAGCTTCACAGTCAAATCCTAGCTCAGCTGTGGACAGCTAGCCATCAGCCATTGCCAACCTGGTGACCTCCAGATGTTTTGAACTACAGTCCTAATGTCACATGGCTGGTGGCAAGGGACATTCCCCGCCATTTGTGGAGATTAAACACGAGGCTTTCTGCATGCAAAGTAGATGCTCTACCTCTGCCCTATGGCCCTTTCCATGGGTCAAGTTTTAGAAAGGGAGGCAACACCAGACCATTTTTCACATTCCCTTGATTCAGGACATTGTTCCTTTCTAGAATTAAATGGAGGAAAGAAAAGCGGAACATATGAACATCTGTTTCCCAGTGAGCCACGGCCTCTCTGAGTCACTTCACACATTTAGGGTTGCCATACTCACATGAAGGGATTGTGAATGCTTGTGCATCTTCCACCACATCAACCACAGAGTCCATTATATAATGTACAAATTAGTTTCATTGGGGCATGTCCATATCGTCTTTCCCCAACCTGCAGCCATCCAGATATTTTGGCTGCAACTCCAGTCAACCCTGATCCCTGGGCCAGGTTGAACTAACTGGGCTGATGGGCATTTTAGTCTAAAGAATTTGGAGAGTATTTGGGAAAGCTGGCATATAATGCAACACCTTACAGGGTTACCCAGAAAACCTAGGTAGCTCTCTGCTGCCCTAGCGCTTACAAACTAAAACAGACAGGAGGGAAACAGGGGGAGGTGGAAATGTGGTCATTTTCAATAACACATACTTAAAGCTTGGTTACATTTGGAAATGAGGGAGGCGCTATGAATGTGCTCATTTGGATTATTCTCCCTTCCCCTCCCAAGTCTACACTCTGCGCTGATTTTCATTGTTGTTTTATGAGCAGGATCCAACTCAGGGAAGGAACAAAGCACCACATCAAAGACTCCTGGCAGTCCCTAACAAGAAATAACTCAGAATGCAGTTGGTATTCTCTTGCCTGTCACCAATATGGCTCAATGACACATCCCTTACAAAGATGAAACCATAACATCTCAAGTTAACTCAACATGGGGAATTGACACAGAGAATTAAGAATGTAGCAGGTTTAGAGTCAGGAAATCTG
Organism: Podarcis muralis; assembly: GCF_964188315.1. Taxonomy (NCBI): domain Eukaryota; kingdom Metazoa; phylum Chordata; class Lepidosauria; order Squamata; family Lacertidae; genus Podarcis; species Podarcis muralis. Next base: position 5,244,014 of record NC_135668.1, on the reverse strand, counting down.
GCAGCTGCCTTGCCATTGGCTTTGTTGTACTCCTGCCTAACAGCCTAAACCTGACAACCATCCCTAAAGCAGGTTATGCCACTGCATCAACCTGGCAGGCAAGTCCCTGTTTATAAGTATCTCCATATCCAGTTAAGGGTTTTCAGTGGCAATTAGCAGTAGCCATGTTACTTTGATTCCACGCTCTGCCAGGAGAGCAGAGCAAGACACTTTCTATTATAGTGGTACCTCGGGTTAAGAACTTAATTCGTTCAGGAGCTCCGTTCTTAACCTGAAACTGTTCTTAACCTAAGGTACCACTTTAGCTAATGGGGCCTCCCACTGCTGCTGCGTCACCACTGTGCAATTTCTGTTCTCATCCTGAAGCAAAGTTCTTAACCTGAGGTACTATTTCTGGGTTAGCGGAGTTTGTAACCTCAAGCGTCTGTAACCCGAGGTACCACTGTATGGGTTTTCTACTCAGATCTGCTGCCTTTTGCTGTGGTTCTTCTGGCACCTTGCAAGATAAGCCCCCACAAACCCTCTCAGGTCAAGGAGAGCAGATCCAGAGATGGAAAGGCTGCAGTTCTATGCTGGAGTTTCTTCTTTGCACACAAAGGGTCCCTGGTTCAGTCCCCACTGATATCCCCCTGTTGTCCAAAATCCTGGAGAGCGGCAACAAACAGCAGCATTCTTCAAACTGGTGCCCTCCAGGTGTTGCTGTCCTACAACTCCAATCATCCCTGGTCACCGGAGGACATCATCTGGGGAAGGGTGGCACAGACTACTGACCCGGGGGTAGTCACTCAAAGCTTCCTATGCTCTTGTAGCTCAGGCTTGAAGACAGCCAGTCATTGGTCACATATTTTTAAAAGATGAACGATTACAGACATTTTTGTAAACTGGGGGGAAAACACCAATTCCTTGTTCTTCAGGCTGTTGCACTGCCACAAGTGGCTGATCTGTTTACTCTCAGACTTATACTCCACCCTTCTTCCTAAGACCCCAGAGCAGGTTACAAGTATGAATACGACATTTAAGACAACAATATAAAATTTAAGGTAGCAACATCTCAACTGTTAAATAAAAATATAAGGGCCAAACTTAAAAGTTTGCACCAAAAAGGTAAGGTTTTCTGCTGTTAAATCACTGGACTGTGACTTGTGAACAGGCAAGCAAATAAAACGTTAGGTGCGCTAGTAGTGCTTGTAAATTTATTCCCAAGCCTGGTACAACTCAACAACCAGAATCTTTTACATGACAACAGATGTCACTCAATAAAAAGGGCTCTCTTGCTCTCTCATGCTAGCACATACCACTCATTTTCTAAAGAGTTCCCCCGCCTCTTTTAGCACTACTGAGGCTGCAACTCCACCCAAGTGCAACAAAGCATTTGCCAAAACTGAGGCCCTGCTTTGTAAGAGCCATAAATCAAGGCTGCAGCCTCCAGACGGCAACCAGCCTCAGACATACAGATTAGTCACAAGGGTGACAGCAGCAAACAATTTATAGATGTTGGGCTCAGCGGACCAGGTGATTCAGCTGACGAGTGCAAGAGGGCTCTGAGAGCCGCCTCTGGCTTCCTGTGTAGAGATGCTCGCAGCCAGTTGCAAGGAGGCCTCTCAGGCCAATGCCTGGGGTGCCAAAACGTCTCGTAGCTGAGGAAGAAGGCGGCTGATCTAAGTTCCAAATTAACTTCTGGAGGAACAAGGACTGGGTTTTTTCTTTCGATTCAGCCAATTTTGTCAGCAAAAACTAGGTTAAAGAAACACATCAATGTAGGTCGACGGTAAGCTCTCCACCACGAGCCAACACAACAGAATCTGCTAGAAATTAAGCCTCTGGCTCTAATTTGACAGAGGTGGAACAAAGTGGAGCAGCAATGCCTCACAGTCGTTCTCAATTGCTGAGGCTGCCAAAAAATAATACAAGCAGACCAAGAAGTTCAGGTCCCTGGTTTAATGGAGTTAGAGAAACTGTTCACATTGGGGTGAAGAACCTTTGGCCCTCCAGATGTTGCTGAACGACAGCTCCCATCAGCCCCAGCAAGCATGGTCACTGGCCACAGGTAATGGGAGCTGCGTTCAGCAGCACCTGAAGGCCCAGAGGTTCCTTACCCCATGCTAACAAGATGATAACTTTGTAGACAGGAAGTCAGGATGAAGGGCTGAAGAGTCTGCCTTGTCATATACCATGATAGCCAAGCATTTTGAAGTGCAATCAATATTGTTGTGCTCATCTGACTTCTCTGAGGTCAGGTTCCCTTTGGAAGGAGGTCACTAGAGGCTTAGTGAAACATGTGAGTTGGTTTACTTACACACACACACACACACACACACACACACACACACACACACTGAACGTAGAGGGAGACACATAGCTCAAGTGCTCAAATAGACCACCAAAGTCCACTGCTCCCACATCAGATCTCTAGGGCAGTGGTTTCCAATTGGCTATTTACTGAGGACCCCCTATTTTTCAAAAGTCAAGCCACGGAAAATTTAGATAACTCTATGATAGTTACCTGTGCAAAGCAATTTTTTGAAGAAAATGTGGGATAGCCCCTAATAAGCAACTGATTTTAGGTATACTAAAAAACAGACCATAAAATTTGTGATATTACCACAAATTGCCTATCCCCACTTGTCTCCATTGCTCCACTACAACTGAGTAATTTGTGTCCCTAACTTGCAAGTGTTCTATATGCAGAAGGCTTTTTATATGAGAAAGTATTCAAATATGCAGGGACGCGGGTGGCGCTGTGGGTAAAACCTCAGCGCCTAGGAATTGCCGATCGCATGGTCAGCGGTTCGAATCCCCACGGCGGGGTGCGCTCCCGTCGTTCGGTCCCAGCACCTGCCAACCTAGCAGTTCGAAAGCACCCCCGGGTGCAAGTAGATAAATAGGGACCGCTTTATAGCAGGAAGGTAAACGGCGTTTCCGTGTGCTGCCCTGGCTCGCCAGATGCAGCTTGTTACACTGGCCACATGACCCGGAAGTGTCTGCGGACAGCGCTGGCTCCCGGCCTCTAGAGTGAGATGAGCGCACAACCCTAGAGTCTGTCAAGACTGGCCCGTACGGGCAGGGGTACCTTTACCTTTATTCAAATATGCTATTCCTTACTTGTAACCTGAGGTGGTACATCTTAGCAAAACTTTGCAGCATCTGGTCCTGCTAACTTGCACATTCAAGACATAGGTGAAGGCTTGGTCAGGGCTTGATAAAGTATTGGTGAAGACTGAGTAGAAAACAGCTAAAATTTTGTAGTAGTATTTTTTTATTATTATTTAGTCCTCCTGTGCCCAAGTTTCATCCCCTGGCTTAAAGAGATTAATAAGTTATATACGGTACTTATTTGGAGTGAGGTTTTTATTCTTGCTGATTACCCCAAAGGAACAACCAGCTTTTTAACTTATTAGGATTCTGCCATACATCTCTTTCCTCCCACCCCCAATTGTAGCCACATAGCTTCCTGCAGAAAACAAGAAAACAACATTCATGCAGGCTGCCTTTTACACTAAATAGACCTGGATGATGTATTGATACATCACCCAGGACTGGGATGAGGGGCAGACCGCAATGGCAGCTTCACTCGGCAGTATATCGCAGGTGAAACCACCACCACTCTTGGCTCCCTCCAACTGGCGCTGGTAGCAGAGGGACTCAGGAGCAGTGGCGGTTCCACCAGCGATATACCACTGAGTGAAGCCACCATCCCACTCTGCCCTCATACTGACAGAGGGAGAAACAAGCTGCATCGGTGAGGCGCAATCTTCTCTCCCATGAAGACACATCAAATGGATAATACTATCTGTCAACACTCTTTAGTTAAACTCCAGTTATTGCTGCACACACAAATCACTTTTTTCTCCTTTTACCCTCACTAGAAATCTCCGTCTGTGTGCACTGGGCTATATTTCCACCATGGTTCCAAGACAGTTATGTGCATAGATTACCTTATGCAAGGCAAAGGGGAAAGTCAGGCACCCTTAAGGAAAACTACCATTGAACATACAGTAGATGCAATCCAGGAACAGAGGGGGGGTGCAGAGGAAAGACTGGCTACTTTTCTTCTACCAATTACCATTCCAGCTGCTTCCTTCATACCCACCTCTACACAGCATTTGAAACCTCCATGGTATGCAGAGGAAAGTGAAGTAACTTACAGGACAATTGGAGCAAATATATCTATAGAATACCAAAGGGGAAAGGATTAGGTCCCCTTCTCTGCCCTTCCTATTTTCCATTTACTTACACATCAATGCTTACAGGGTCTTGAAGGTATTTCTACAGCAAAAAGATACTCTAGTTTTATTTTAACAAGATGACTTTATTGGAGGAGAGGATAAAGTTAAGGATTAGTCCATGGAAAGAAGGAGAGTGGTGGTGCCCCTATCGGTTGTGATCTTCCCCATAGGTATGTGTCGCTAAGTCTCTGGGGACTGCAAACCAAAGCTCTGCATTCAGGGTTTTAACCAAAGCCTACAACCACAAAGCCACCAACATGCAAACTCATCTTATTGCATTTACAATTCTGTGGTTTTAAGACTGTGGCCAGCATAGCACCACATTCAAGCAGGTACGTAATAGGAAGCATTTAACTGTTCAGCCACCTGCATTCTTGGATCATCTAAATTAAAAGTTGGCATGAAGCCTCAGATTTTAAAAAAAGCAGTACAAGTTGTCCCACTTTGATTGATGGACTGCAGACAAATAAGAATAGCAGGGGAAGAGCCCTTTCTCATACTGGCCAACCAGATGCCTCTGGGAAACCAGCATGCAGCACCAGAGCTCAAGAACACTCTCCCGCCCCACGGCTTTCAGCAACTAGGTATTCAGATGCATTATGGCCTTCAACTATGGGGGCAGAGCATAGCTACAATCGCTAGTAGTCACTGATGGTTTTCTCCTCCATGAATGTCTAATCCTCTTTTAAAGCCCTCCAAGTTGCTGGCCATCACTGCATCCAGTGGGAGTGAGTTCCAAAGTTTAGCTATGTGCTGCAGGAAGAACCTTCTGGAGTCTCTGGAAGAATAAACATCTGGCTGCAGTGGCTTCCAAACAGGTGTACAGTCGTACCTTGGAAGTCAAATGGAATCCGTTCTAGATGTCCATTCGACTTCCAAAACGTTCAGAAACCAAAGCGCGGCTTCTGATTGGCTGCAGGAAGCATTGGCTGCAGGAGGCATTCTCCCCTTGCATTCTTGGGATGAACTTCTGTGGACATCAAGGCCTGAAGTGTCCATGTTTGCTCAGTAACTGCAATGTCCACAACACAGCTCTGCGAGAGTGGGAATGGTGTCCCCAGCATAGCCTAAATTGTTGCCTTACTAAGCTATTCAGTGGCTGACAAACAAAGAATATTCCTCTGTTTCCAGAAAGGCAGTCTAACCTTCATGAGCTGCCACAGCTGAGTTGCCGAAATGTCACACCTGTCATCAAAATCAATAAGGCAAGAGAAACACCATCTGAAAAGGTAACCCTGACAAAGGAAGCATTAATAGGTACCAAAATGGATGGCAAGAGAGATGAGAAAACCCTTTATGATGAGTACATATGCACAGGCATAGTGCTCTCCCAAGAGCCACACTCTGCAGCACTTAGGCTCTAAACCAGGGGTCAGCAAACTTTTTCAGCAGGGGGCTAGTCCACTGTCCCTCAGACCTTGTGGGGGGCCAGACTATATTTTCTTTTTGGGGGGGATGAACAAATTCCTATGCCCCACAAATAACCCAGAGATGCATTTTAAATAAAAGCACACATTCTACTCATGTAAAAACACGCTGATTCCTGGACCGTCTGCAGGCCAGGTTTAGAAAGCAATTAGGCCCGATCTGGCCGCTGGGCCTTAGTTTGCCTACCCATGCTCTAAAATGTGTGTTACATGGACACTGCATTGAAGAGGCTGCAACCCTGAAATGTCAAAGAGTTTCTGCTAGAAAAGCTACTGTAGGAGATTACAGTGGTGCCTCTAGTTACGATCTTAATTCGTTCCGGAGGTCCGTTCTTAACCTGAAACTGTTCTTAACTAGAGGCGTGCTTTCGCTTATGGGGCCTCTTGGTGCCGCTGCGCCGCCGGCACATGATTTCCGTTCTCATCTCAAGGTAACTCTTCCAAGTTAGCGGAGTTTGTAACCTGAAGCTTCTGTAACCTTAGGCATTTGGTACTTGAGGTACCATTGTATTATATTAGAATCTGAACATTATTTATTTGTTTAATGCATTTATATCCCATCTTTTTCTCCCAAAGGGCTCAAGCTGGCGTACATGATTCTCCCCCTTTAATTTAATTCCCCAAACAATCCTGTGATGTAGTTAAGGCTGAGGGACAATGACTGGCCCAAGATCACCCAGTGAGCTTCATGGCTGAGTGGGGATTTGAACCCTAGTCTCTCAGGTCCTAGTTCTACACTCTAACCACTACACCACCAGAAAGTATTCAAAAAATTGTTGCTTAAATGCAGTGGGCTGCAAGTGCTTGATACCTCAACAGTAAATGCTGCAAGTTTGGAAACAGATGCAAAGGGACTGTTATAGATTGTGCCCCACGAAGGTAAGGGGCATTAACCCTTTTCCGCTGCACCTGTGATTTGAACTAGGGAGGAAAAATCCCATTGGTGCCAAGGGGAGCTTTCTTCTTCATGCAAACAGCAGGCGCAGGGACCCCCAATCCAATTCAGGACCACTGTGTGGACAGATAGTTAAACCCCCCACCCCACCAGAGTTCTGATCCATGTTGGGTTCTCTGAGCCTGCAATTTATACATTAAATAATCACTCCACACTTTGCTAATTACATCATCTAGTTTGGCCTCTGACCTAAAAGGAAATGAGCTAAAGTTGAATATGTTTATACAACACCCCACCTGATCCAGACATCAAGGCATTAAAGGGGCAAAGTTCATAGACTTGCATTTAAGGGCATCAGTTTCATAACTGTAGCACAGCAAAGGCATTTGTGGCTGTGGCTTGGCACCCACCATGATCGGGGGGCGGGGGGAGAGAAAGAAAAGACCCTTATGCAAGCTTATTTACATGAAGCTTCCAATGTACTGTTGAGCAGTAATTCATGCTTCATTTGCAAAGGGAGTCTCAGTGCTGAGCAATCCACCCACCCAAACAGCCCCAGCCAAGTTAACTCCACAAAGACTGCAAGATCCAACCTAACTGTCCTGCATGTCTATAGGGGGCATGGAACCCAAAGTTCTGCTGATGGATTCTCAGAAATAGGTCCCAAATATTTCAAGGGATCCAATTCCAAATTCCATAGAGCTTTCCAGCTGCCAATCCAGAGATTCTTCCTGTAAGCTTCAAATCCAGAGCTGGATCAGAAGAGACAGCAGCAGTAGCTCCTGGGACCCTGTTTTATCTTGTGTACTACAAAAAGTGAGACCCCAGGAAGTGTGCAGGAGATAGGATCAGTGTGGCAAGAGTTTTAAAAAGAAGAGACCAGGCTACACATTTATGTGCACAGAACTGCAACTTTATGAAACAGATGTATTTCACACAAATATGTCAAGGTTTGCTTTTTTTTAATGCAACGGTTCTGTAGGATCAGTATTGCAAAGGAGATGTTTTCACAATTTTTGGCTCTGGGGAACCTTTCACTGATCAATCCATCTGCTGTGGAACAGCTACATCTTGGACGTGGAGCCTGGAACATTCCATATACCTAGTTCACAAATGGCCAGCCAGAAACCACCATCAGAGTCAAAGCTGCAAGAGGCATCAGTCCAATTGACGTGAGGAGCTCTTAAGACATCCAATACAGCTGCCATAAGAAACTACCTACTGGGTAGGACACCAGTATCTATCTAGCCCAGTCCTGTTTATCTGACTCGTAGCAGCTCTCTAGGCTTTTCCCAGGTCTACAATCAATTTTTCTTATTTTTACTGGGGATGGTGGGGACTGAACACAGGAACATCTGCAAACATGAGTTCAAGTACAGCAGAAACATGTCCACGGTTACCATTCTGATCGTCTAGGTCAGTGATAGCCAAACTTGGCCCTCCAGCTGTTTTGGGACTACAGTTCCCATCATCCCTGACCACTGGTCCTGTTAGCTAGGGATTATGGGAGTTGTAGTCCCAAAATAGCTGGAGGGCCGAGTTTGGCCACCACTGGTCTAGTTGAAAATCCACCAATTAGCTCCCAAGGTAGCCCAGGGCTGCTGAAAACACAATTTGAAGGTCACTGCTGTAAAGCTAATATTACAACACCTCTGGGCCTAACTGCACATTTTGCTAACTGTCTCCTGTTTTTCTTCAATTAATTGCATGCACAGGGGGCAGGAATTGGGATCACAGTACACAGAGAAATGGGAGGTTTATACTTCCCCTCCACAGGCTTAGAAATATTCCCATTGTTTCAAATAGGATTTTTCTCTCTCTAAGCCTTGTCGCTGCACTGTTGATCAGGGGTTTTGTGTGTGTGTGTTTTTTTTAGCATGGGGTGGTGACTAGGGAGGGAAGGGGGTAAATCTCTCCTCCCTCCCTCTGTGCTGTGTTCCTGACAGTAATTTGGAGGGAGATATGCCTGCAATTAATTAATGAAAAACAAGAGCCAGAGCTACACAGTATGCATTAAACATAATGTGGAGCTGAACCCTTGGCATTGGAAGGCTCCATACATTGTCTTGATCTGCCCCTTGATCTGACACCTGTAGGTATCTGTATCAAGAAGTTTTTAATGTTTGATGTTTTACTATGTTTTTATATATGTTGTAAGCCACTCAGAGTGACTGAGGAGTCCCAGCCGGATGGGCAGAGTATTATTATTATTATTATCATCATCATCATCATCATCATCCCATTCCACAGGTAACTGCTAGCTTGCCAGATGGTTTCACCCTGAAAGGGCACTGTGTCGGAAAAGAAAAGCAAGCACTTCACGTTTTATTATGCAATGGAAGATCTATTGCAGTGGATAAAAAATACGGACAGATCTGTTGCATCAGCAAATAAAAAGTGGTGCTGCGGTGCTCAGACTGCTGTGTTGGGGCACCACTGTGCAGGATGCAACGGCAGCACAAATACTTAGAGAAGACACAGCAGCCCAAAAGAGAATCGTTGGTTTCCAGTTTTAGGTTGGTTTAGGACAAGGGTGGGCCAGTGCACTTTTCAGAAGTGCAAAAAGGGACCAGTGCCAACAATCTCATATGCCGCACACAGACCAGATCTGCTTCAACCACATGTTACACCAGACCCATCAGCTCAAGATTTCTTCAGCCATACAAAACTACTTTGGAAGACTTGACAGATTGTGGGGAAAGATTACCAATAGAAGTAATTGTTTCAGTTTTGGGATGTTTTTCACAGTGGCAGACTGGGAGATGAATACATCTGGCCCCCTGGAGTATAATTCCTCAAGGCACCTATCACCAATATAGAATCAGAATAAGCAGCCTACAAGTCAAACCATCCGCCCATTTATGTCAGCAGTGGCTATCCACTATGCTTTATTATATAGGGCTCAGATTTGGACAGGCGCTCACCTTGGATCTACAGAAGCTGTTCAGTCGAAGTTCCTAAGGCAATTTTTTTCTGTTCCATTCTGTGTTCCAAATGCTTCATTGCGCTTGGAGGCTAATCTCCCCTCTGCTGAATTACAGATTTGGTGCAGGACATTTAATTATTGGCTTCAGCTAAATTTAAACCTCACCAGTCTACCACCCTTAGTATAACAAGATTGTCATGAGAGCACTTGGACTAAAATTGTCAACCTAAAGCTTTACTTTTCTGCTTTATCACCACAACAGTTATTAATACTGGGCTTCAGTAAAGCAAATAATTTAGTGACAGAATAATTTCTCCACGATAAGGAAATTTTGTCCATGGTATGATTATTTTCCACCTTGTCATTTTGATACATTGGCACCCTATTTGCAAAATTTAACAATTCCAAAATACAGATGCGCTTTGACTTACACAAGATTAAATATACTGTCCTCAGCTGCACTTGAAAGTCAATTTTTTAAAAAATCCGCTGGAAAAACGGTTATGTCCATGAGGAGATGACAGTATTGACACATGCTTCTGGCTTCCACTCTTTATAAAGATTTGAGGGGTGAGGTTATTACCCCTCTACTACTATCCATACCAGGTCGCCCAACCATTGCTACTGTGTCCTTTCTTCTAGCAAATCAAGGTAATCAGGTGACAGCAAAAACTGTAAAAATTTTAGCTGGGAAAATTAGAATAAGACCTATTATTTGATTATTGATGTAAACCTCCAGAATGTATTTTGTAAAGTTAGGTTTTTACCTCTATTTTCAGTACACTGTATTTTATTTTATTGCTATGACTAGTGGCTGGTGAAAATAAAGGTTCTTCTGATTCTATGTTTTTGACCTGTTTTTATTAATAATATCTAGGTACAGAATAATAAAAAATGTCTTCAGAAGTACAGATATTTGTCAGGCTCTCTACTATTTCAGAGTCTTACCCAGCCCTAACTGGAGATGCCAGAGCCTCCTGAACCTGGAAACATTTTCCATGCAAAGCAGGCTTCATCGTTGAGCTATGTATGAAGGGATGGTTCAGGGGTCAGCAAACTTTTTCAGCAGGGGGCCGGTCCACTGTCCCTCAGACCTTGTGGGGGGCCGGGCTATATTTGGAGGGGGCGTGAATGAATTCCTATGCCCCACAAATAACCCAGAGATGCATTTTAAATAAAAGGACACATTCTACTCATGTAAAAACACGCTGATTCCCGGACCATCCAAGCAATGAACAAAAGGGAGGGTGGGTGGGTGATCCGACGAAAACCAGCAGCAGAATGAAAGGGAAGTGCTGCCGTGGCCGCATTTGAGCAACTAAACCCCGCCCCCAAGCCTCCACCTGATTGGTTGGCTACCTGGGTTGTGGCACAGCAGTCAGGCCAGCTGGGCAGGGGCCGGAACGCCCCCTGCCAACATGGGAAATGGCTCCTGATCACAACTCCTCCCCTCTATAAGGAGGAGAGGCTTTGTGATTCAAGGACCCGCCCACCACCTGCTTAGGGATAAGAAACACACATGGGACACAGTATATTAGGTTAATGGGCTAAAAGAGGCCACAACTTTATTGATTACAGCATGTGAGAGGTATTGGCTTAGGCATTGGATAAAACAACAGAGCGTGACTCCACCCCCTCAGGAAGGGGTGAGTCTAACAAGGGTTAACCACCAGTGGGAGGAGCCTGTTGATGTAACTGCAACTGAAAGCTCCCCTTGATGTCACCAGGCGATTGGGCCAGATCTGGCCCCCGGGCCTTAGTTTGCCTACCCATGGTTGAGAGTGACATAATCACAATAACAAATTTTGCAGTAAAAAGGTCCAGTCGTGACCGACTGTGGGGTTGCGGCGCTCATCTTGCATTATTGGCCGAGGGAGCCGGCGTACAGCTTCCAGGTCATGTGCCAGCAGGACTAAGCCGCTTCTGGCAAACCAGAGCAGCGCACGGAAACGTCATTTACCTTCCCGCCGGAGCGGTACCTATTTATCTACTTGCACTTTGATGTGCTTTCGAACTGCTAGGTTGGCAGGAGCTGGGACCGAGCAACGGGAGCTCACCCCATTGGGGGGATTCGAACCGCCGACCTTCTGATCAGCAAGTCCTAGATTCTGTGGTTTAACCCACAGTGCTAATCTTAATCTAGGAGCAAGGGAAAGGAAAAAGAAAGAGTGAGAGATTCAGATTTTCTACCTCAAGTGTCAAAATGTCTTGGGTCAACCTGGATTACCAGTTTAACCTGCAGCACAACATTTTTCTCTATCAGTCCTATGGTTGAAATAAGATGCATTCAAGGCTTCCACCTGACCCCCCTGCCTGCCTGCCAACAGCCCCAGGGCCAAAACAACTAAAAGCAATCACACCGGTGTGTCCTGAACACGGCTTTGCCTCTTACTGACTTCAGAGGAGCTTGTTTAGTGGGGCTGGTAAAATCCCACAAACACCAGTAACCAGTGTGCCCAGCGAGATCCAGGCTCTATTGGGACTTGAGGTGGACTGAGAAGCAGCCATGGACACTGATCCAAGTGGAGGATGCAGCACAAGCATCTCACCCAGGGCAGTCTGGTAGCATCTTGTGCTTCATGGCTCAGACTAAGGAGCCCTCCATCCAGACAGGCGGATTATTCTCACATACGGAATCCGTTCCAGAGGTCCGTTCGTGAGTCGATCCGAGTTGCTGTTAGAAGTGCTGTTCTGCTCGTACGCATTCGGTGGCAGCGTCATTCTGCGCATGTGCAGATGGCAGAAGCTGCTTCTGCGCATGCGCAAATCGCAGCAAACCCAGTATTTACTTCCAGGTTTGCCGTGATCGCGAGTCGAATTGTTTGCGAGTTGAATGTAGAGGACAAGGCTACCAATGGCTACTAGCCACTATGACTAGTTGCTGGGAATCGCAAGCGGGCAGAGTGTGGTTGCACTCATGTGCAGCTTGCAGGCTTCCCACAGTGAGAACAGAATCCTGGACTAGATGGACCATTGGCCTGATCCAGCAGATTCATCTTTTTTTCTTATGTTCAGAGGCTATGGCTTCACAGAGGCCTGTAAACCCCCACTGGCCTCTTGCATCACCTGCCCATGGCACCACCAAGTCAGAGGTGGGGGCATGTGACAGCTGGAGGTGTGGAAGCAACCACATGCCATGGTGGATAAGGGTTAATTACAGACTCAGCTATTAGACACCACCATTACAGGACTGTATGCTTTAAAACAGTAATCCAATACAAGCCTCCACAAGTCAACTGTGCCAATGTTGTGCCCTCCAGATGTTTTGGACCAGCTAGTAAAGCTATTTTCCCATCAACCATCATACAACCTGGGCTGGAGGTGATGGGAATCATGGAGGACACTAGATTAAAGATGGCTGTCTTCGATAAGCAAAAGAAATCTGATGGATCAACTCATCAGATGGATCAACTCATCAGGTGGATCAACTCAACTCAACTCATAAGCAAGGAGGGATCAGAAAAAGGTCTACAAGTTTTCGCAATAGATGTGTTGTATTTTCTCTCTTTTTTTCAGAATACCATGTTCTCTCTGTCTTCAAGTGTTTAAAAAAGATAGAGGTTATCAGCCTACAGTACTATTTTCAAACCAGCCCTCCTGCAGACACCTAAAAGTTAAGCTTGTCTGACAATCTAACCACCTGGAAGCTGTTTACTCTCAAAGCAAGCGACTGGCCTCTGTGTGGGGGCTAAACCATCCTTGAAGGCTCAAGAAGCAGCACATGTGGGGCATGGGTGCAAAGCATTCCCAATGGGTCACCTTGTGAGGAGAGAAGGTTCATGCCGGGCAGTGTTCCCAAAACTTATAATAATTGCATACCCCTTTTGAGAGTTTAGTCTTACCCCTTCCCAGGCAAAGACATGGGGGGGGCATTTTTAATAATAATATTTTATCCAGACTAGAGCAAATACTATACATGCGGTATTTTTAAAAATAAAAGTCTGCCCTATATCCTTTGAAATCCTTTCACATACCCCTGGAGGTATGCCTACCACACTTTGGGAAACACTAGTGCAGGGCATCATTATGGTGTCAGAGCAGATTCCAAAAGCACTCCTAAGTCAAGCCTCAAGGTTAGGAAAAAGTCACGAGTGATGGCTGGCCAAAGAAAACAAGAGAAAAGCTTCCAGTCTCTTCAACAGATAAAACAGGCAGCCATAGTCAATTAGAGGAATCTGCTGGAGCAGCACAGAAAGTTCCATCTTTTCCCAGCATCCTGGTTTCCTACCAGGTGCCTCTGGGGATCCCATGAGCAGGGCACCAACTCAGGAGTCTCTTCTCCCCCCACCCCCGTTATTTGCCTCCAGCATCTGCCTCTATTTAGCCTGTGAAGAGGAGAGATCTCCACTGACATTGATCTGTCTAATCCCCAGTTTTTAAAGAGTTGGGGGGAAGCCCAAGTACAATAAAAGAATAGCAAATAGATTGTTCTGGCTGTCCTTACAACCATCTGACCAGGCAGTCCAGTGCTCCTATCTACACTGCATAGGTGAGGTAACTGAAACATAACCCTTTGTGTAAGACAGAGCCCTAGCTACGGGGGGTAGGGGAGTGGGGAGAGGAGGGCTAGCCAGTGTTTTTGCCCCGGGTGAGGCTTCCAGAAGGGCACCATTGAAGCTCCCAGCCTGTGTCTGTTCATGTGTGTGCAAATGCACATGGTGCCAAACTGGGTCTTTGACCCATGTGAAATAAAGCCTAGCTTTGCCCCTACATAAGGCCACAGAAGTCCTTAAGTTGCAAAACACACTGCCAACTCACCACTGCTGCCCAACAAATGAGGCCCAGGTGGCAGGCCTGACTATTTCACAGAAGCCAGCATTGACAAGATGGTCATCAAGCCTCTAGTGATCTGCTGGCACAGTGGGCTTAACTTGGCACCAGGCCACACACTGTACTTGAGGGATGGGCTTTGGTAATAAATGTAATGTCTAAGAGCAGGGGTAGGCAACCTAAGGCCCAGGGCCGGATGTGGCCCAATCGCCTTCTCAGTCTGGCCCGCAGACAGTCCAGGAATCAGCGTGTTTTTACATGATTAGAATGTGTGCTTTTATTTAAAATGCATCTCTGGGTTATTTGTGGGGCATAGGAATTTGTTCATTTTTTTTTCAAAATACAGTCCGGCCCACCACATGGGATGATGGACCGGCCCACGGCTGAAAAAGGTTGCTGACCCCTGCCTAAGAGACATTGTTTGAAGCCTCAAAGACATTGTCGGGTGCCTTTTTCAGACCAGCTGCACTGCACAAAACAGGAGCTGCACCCCAGAATCCACTGCAAAGTATTGTCGGCTTCACCTCTTGGGTAACATGCTGCTTCACCCCTTAAAATCCAAGTCAAGCAACCACTTGACTTCCTTGCTCAGTTGGGTCAGCCACAAGTGTTTGCTTCAGCTTTGGAAAGGCAGACAGGCTTTAGTGGCTCCTTGATCTCCTAGAAGACTCAACGGGTCTTGTGAGGTAGGTGTTTACTTTTCCTCATATGCCAGCAAAGGGTGGGAGGGGGGCCCAAATTCCTGAATGAGCATATGGACAGAACAGCTTCTATGCCTTCACGTCATGCACCTTCCACCTCAAGCCAAGACAGTCCAGCTAACCTTGTAACTATGCCAACGCCCAGCATTCAAGAAAGGCATTCATTTGAGCCTTGAGGACACCAAGCACCTTCTTACATATGCAGGAATCCTGCCAGCTCCACCTCCAGGCTCTCTGACTTTTGCTTTCATGTGGTAAACAAAGAGCTCTCCAGGTAACCCATCCAACTAGTGAATTGTACTTCCTTCCTCCTTTCCACCCACCTTGTGCTATAAAGAGGAGAAGTTGCAAGCAAACCAGAGCCTCTTTAAAGGACAAAAATAGTGACAGCTGCCTCACCAAAAGCTGGGCCATCATCACCAACATGTGGCTTACCCCTGGCCTCCAAGTTCAGTACCTTTGGAGAGAAGAGGTAGAGACTTCTACATGCTTCAGAAACTGGCACTGGCTCAGAGAAAGGAGACGAAATAGAATGGACAGCTCTGAAAAAGGCGCCATCATCAATTTCTAAAGGACAATGAAAAGACAGGCAGAGGTATCCATTCCACTAGTGGGTGGTCATCAGAAACCCAGAAGTCGCTGGGAAGACCAACAGTTTAAAAAGCCTTGCAAATCAGCAGAACACCCAGAACAGAGTCAGACTGCAAAAACCAAAGAAAATTTGGGGACTTCCTTCCAGAAGTACTGAGAAATAATGCAAGAGAACACCAAAGAGGAAGCCAAGAGCCAGGAGAGCATGTTCTGGAGCATGCTCATGGGCCTGCCCAGAACATTTTGATGCCAAGAGGTGAGAAATCCAAGGGGCACTTCACCACCACCGCCCCTCAGAAACACTAGACCCAATCTTGCAGGAAATTCTCCTCCACAAGCCCCATTGAAATGAATCAGAGTTGCAGCACAATGGAACTTATGCAGGAGAACTTTCCATAGTAAGACTGGACCTTACGCATCTCTCCCATTCTGAGACACTTACATATGGCCAAAATCCTCATGGTAGGCAGTAACGAAGCAGAAGCAACCCGAGAAAGCACAGCATGTGAACAAGGATCTCCTTTCTGGCAAGGATCCAGCAAGGCATTGAAGGAGGAGGGCAGCAGAGCCCCACACATCTGCTGAATAAGTTGTAGCATGAGTAATTTGGGTGGTAAAGCTTCTCTCTGCTTCCTTCTCATGCCAGGCTAACCACCCCCCATGGAAATTCAGAGCAGATGTTCCCCAGCACCCTCCCACACACTGACACCCCTCCTCCTTCAAAAAAAGCACAAAAGTAGCTCCAGCAATTCCTAGTCCAGTCTTCACAAACCAGGGCACCAGGCTGCAGGGGGGACTGACCACAGTCAACAAAATAAATCTGATGGCAAACCCTCCAAGTGTCCCTATTTTCCAGGGACATCCCTGAATTAGAGAAGCCGTTCCTGTTTCTGATTTGATCCCGGAATGTCTCGCTTTTTCTCAGGATGTCCCTATTTTCATTGGAGAAATATTGGAGTAAAGAGTTATCCAACCTGTGAGCCGCCTGAAGGCAATCCTGCCCTGTATATGGAAGTTTTTTTAAAATAAATGTTAACTGTTTTATGTTTTTAGTATATGTTGGAAGCTGCCCAGAGTGTTGGGGCAACCCAATAAGATGTGTGGGATATAAATAGTAAAATTATCATTATGGAATGGGATGTCCCTATTTTCACTGGAGAAATTTTGGAGGGTATATGATGGATCACAAGGAAGAAAAGGTGTTGTTGGACTAAACTTGCCTCAGCCCAGCCAGCACAGCAGCGCTAACTCCAGCCCCAAGCCATGCTGCCAGGAACTGATGTGAGTGTTGGAAAGCCAGAGCACAAGACCAAGGACCTGCTTCCTAAGGCGGACTGATTCTCAAGTGTCTAGTTGGAAGGGACCCCAAGCATCATCTAGTCCAACCCCCTGCCATCTCAACATGCGATCCTCCGTCCAGTTTGAAACCATACAGAACCCTGCTTAGCTTGGCCCATGTGCACCACCGCCAAGGGGTAGCCAGCATCCTTCGCCCCCTGCTGATTTTAACCGGCCAGCTCCTCGCGAGAAGGGCCTGTCCAGCCTTCGCTAAGGCTCGCGGAGCTCAGAACAGCACGATATACGCCAATGACGTTCCAGACACCAAACTACACCGCGGCACAAAAGCTTCCTTGGGCCAGAATCCACTCCAACCAAGAGGGAGAGAAACAAAACAAATGTGCGCAAATCCGAGGAGGCTTTTTCCTGAATAACTAACTGCCCGGTGTTGTTGTTGCTTTTTGGGCGGGGGATAATTGGAAGGTGCAAAAGACACAAGAATATATTCGGTGGGCGTGTGATGCCTATATTTCTCTGGCTTTCCCTCCGCCCTGGCTACAAACAGAGCTTCGGAGCTTCCCCGCTCTTGCAGAACCAAGCGAACTTCGCCGCCCGCGACTTTCCGATCTGGCCCCCAAACCGGGCGGCGAAGGCGGCAGGGGAGGCTTGGGTCCTCCGGGCGCGAAGAGGCCGCGTGCGCTACGAGCCGAGCGCCCCTGGTACCCCGCGGCCGAGGCCCAGCGAGGCCGGCGCCGGCGCTCTCGGGACGCCTCACTCACCATGGCTCGCTGGCTGGCCGGCTGCGCTCCGGCTCCGGCTGCTGTCTCGCTCACTGGCAGGCTGGGCTCAAGGCGCTCCGGCCCGAGCGCGGCGGTGGGGAGGCCGGCGGGGCGCCCGCGCCATCACACAGCCAGCCGCCGCCGCCGCCGAGTCCTGAGGGAACTTTGGAGCCGGCGCGAGTGGAGCTGGGCGGCGCCTCCTCTCCGGGCTCCTCCCGCGGGCCCGCCGGCCGCGCCTCGTTTCCCATACAAGGCCGAACCGGCGCCGGCCCGCCCAGCCTGCGCGCCCTTTCCTGAGGGGGAGCCCGGCGTGGAGCCAGCGCAGGCGGGCGGGCGAGCGGGCGGCTCCGCTGAGGGAGACGGCTCCGCGCTCCTCGAGCGCTAGGCGGGAGCCTACTGCCCAGTCCGCGCATTACAGTCCTGCCCTCCCTCTCTCAGATGAGCTGCTTTGGCGCAGGTTTTGGGTGGCTGGTATTGCTTCGTTACGTTTTCCTCACAACGACCCTGTGAGGGAGGCCGGGGGCCAGGTCCTTCCACTCTCCGTCTTCTAAGCCACCATTGCTTCCAGGAAGGTGCTGTTGGGCAAGGAAAGGAAGCCCACCCCCCAAGCAAAAAGATTTAAGACAACTTACAGAGGGATAGAAAAGTCTCCCCGCCCCAAAAAAAGAAGTGTTCCCTAATATGAAGCCCTCTCGCTTGAAATACAGTGGTACCTCAGGTTAAGTACTTAATTCGTTCCCGAGGTCCGTACTTAACCTGAAACTGCTCTTAACCTGAAGCACCACTTTAGCTAAAGGGGTCTCCTGCTGCTGCTGCGCCGCCGGAGCACGATTTCTGTTCTCATCCTGAAGCAAAGTTCTTAACCTGAAGCACTATTTCTGGGTTAGCGGAGTCTGTAACCTGAAGCGTATGTAACCCGAGGTACCACTGTATTTCCCCACACTGTGGATTGGTTCTGCCATAGGTAACACCCCTGAATAATTTGGCCCTCTTCCAAAGCGTTACTGATTGCGATTGTGAAGGCAAAGTATTGCAACCATGGCTAGTAGTCACTGTTTGCCTTCTCCTTCATTGTCTGATCCTCCTTTAAAGCCATCCAAGTTGTTGATATACTGCAGTGTCCAGACCAGGTGTCCAAGGTTCAAGTCCCCTCTTGGCTATCAAGCTCCCTGGGTGACCTTGGACCAGGTTTCGGGCTCTCAGCCTAGCCTACCTCACAGGGTGATTGTGAGGATAATTTGGAGAGAGGCATTGCATCTTGTACACCACTTTGAGTTCCTCGGAGAAAAGATGGAGTTTTCATGTACAGTAATAATACAATTTTTATTATTATAAATTTATTTATAAATTTATTATAAATTTATTTATATATTATTATATATTTAGGGACGCGGGTGGCGCTGTGGGTAAAAGCCTCAGCGCCTAGGGCTTGCCGATCGAAAGGTTGGCGGTTCGAATCCCCGTGGTGGGGTGCGCTCCCATTGCTCGGTCCCAGCGCCTGCCAACCTAGCAGTTCGAAAGCACCCCCGGGTGCAAGTAGATAAATAGGGACCACTTACTAGCGGGAAGGTAAACGGCGTTTCCGTGTGCTGCGCTGGCTCGCCAGATGCAGCTTGTCACGCTGGCCACGTGACCCGGAAAGTGTCTTCGGACAGCGCTGGCTCCCGGCCTATAGAGTGAGATGGGCGCACAACCCCAGAGTCTGTCAAGACTGGCCCGTACGGGCAGGGGTACCTTTACCTTTAATAATACAATAAAGCACCAAGAAAGGCCTCTAGGTGTACAAACATGTTTTAAAAAGATGCCTGGAGGTGGCGAATGTGGGTGAGCACCCAGGCAGAGAGAGAAGGTGGCTCCATAATACAATGAAGCCCTCCCAAAAATTTTTTTTTAAGATCTAATACACCATGACTAAATGATGGACCACTAGCCAGCCAACAACAACTGGGCAAACAGGTGAGTTTTAAGGAGGTGCCAGAAACTGGACCACAGTCCTGGCCTGCCTTATTTTCTCAATTATCCAGAGGGATGCAAAGCTGGGAGGATTTGGGGAAACTCTTAAGGAGAGCCTAGATCCAGCTGCCTGAGCCTTCTGCCTGGGGGTAAATGCAGGGCTGGGCCAGATGCTTGGCAGCTTCCTGAAGTTGCCCAGTGGTGCCATGGGCCTGGCAGAGAGAGCGTTCCTGGAGCCCAGAGCCCATTGGCTCCAGTCCTTGGCCAGGCTCTGACCTCACAACCCGCTGTGGAATCCTGCAGAATGTTTTGTTTCCTAGGAGGCCAGGTGAGTTGTTTAAAAGGATCCCTGGGTCAGTTGAAAGCCAGTTGGATCAGTTAAAGGTAAAGGTAAAGGTACCCCTGCCCGTACGGGCCAGTCTTGACAGACTCTAGGGTTGTGCGCCCATCTCACTTAAGAGGCCGGGGGCCAGCGCTGTCCGCAGACACTTCCGGGTCATGTGGCCAGCGTGACAAGCTGCATCTGGCGAGCCAGCGCAGCACACGGAACGCCGTTTACCTTCCCGCTAGTAAGCGATCTCTATTTATCTACTTGCACCCGGGGGTGCTTTCGAACTGCTAGGTTGGCAGGCGCTAGGACCGAGCGACGGGAGCGCACCCCGCCGTGGGGATTCGAACCGCCGGCCGACCTTTCAATCGGCAAGTCCTAGGTGCTGAGGCTTTAACCCACAGCGCCACCCGCGTCCAGTTGGATCAGTTAGCAGCCCATAAAGCAGTGATCCTTCTTTTGTGGTCTTGAAAGCCTTTTGTGGTCTTTCTGGTTCTGAAGATGTTTTGCATAATGTGCCGGATGGTAGAAGGTAAAGTCATGGGAAAGGGGGGAGGTATCCTGAAGATTTGTGCCCCCACCACATGCCTAGTTTTTAAAGATGCTCCTTGGTTATTTGACCTTTCTAACTCCCATGCTGTGTTACATGAGCCAGCAATTTTCCCAGGGAGTTTTCTGATGAATTTTCTGAGTTTCCTTTTTTGTCACCATCCAAATTGCAACAGTTGGAGTCCCATTGCAACATCTGGAGGGAACCAGGTTTGGGAAGGCTTGATGGAGAAAACATCAGGGTAATTTAGCATCGTAACACTGGGCCAGGGGTTTATCCTGACTCTGATCAGGAGTAGCCAGAATCAGCCACTCACTGTCCAATGTGGAAAGTGGATCAGAGGACCTTGTTAGTCATCTGCAGGAGAGCAGCCCTGGGGATCAGCTCTGCACTCTTTGCAAAATAAGAAGTACCGTAACTGGCAGTGCCTTTTGTCTGTTTAAAAGGTTGTTGTGACTTGGCACAGAGTTAGGTGAGTTTTTAAATATTTTTTTATAATTTTAATTTATATTACAACAATAGTTCAACTATAATTCTAACATTTCAAACCTTGACTTCCTTCCTGCTCTTTCTGTGGTTCCTTATATTTATTTTCACATTTTCTGCATACTCCAAATTATCTTAACTCATTCTTTTAATCATCTGTTCTCACATATATTTTTGAAACTGCAGGTTTTTGCAATAATCCCGCCAACGTTTTAATCCATTTACAGTTTATTTGTAAATATTCAATAAACCATTTCCATTCCATTATAAAAAGTTTTGTGTCTTATTCTTATTCTTTAGTTTCTTATTCTTCTGGTAAGCTTTGCCATTTCTGCATCCATTAGTTTTACTATCTGTTCTTCTTTCATCGGGACATCTACTTCTTTCCATTCTTGCAGCTGTAGCTGCATATATAAATAAATTTCTATACTGTTTAGGTAGTTCTGATCCTATAATTCCCAAGAGAAAAGCTTCTGGTTTTCTTACAAATGTTACCTTAAACATTTTTTCAATTCATTATATATCATTTGCCAGTAAGCTTTGACCTTATTACAAGACCACCACATTTGAAAAAAACGAACCTTCTTTCTCTTTACACTTCCAACACTTATTCGCTTTTGATTCATACATTTTTGCCAGTCTACTAAGTGTTAAATACCATCTATATAACATTTTTCATATAATTTTCTCTTATACCATAGCAAGTTGTAAATTTTATATCCATATTCCACAATCATTCTCATGCCTCCTTTTCAATGTTATGACCAATATCTATTGCCCAACGTATTGTTGAAGATTTCACTTGTTCAGCCTTTGTTTCCCATTCCAATAACATCTTATGCATTTTAGTCATCACTTTATTGTTACAGTCTAACTGATCTTTGCTTCTCCCTTCTTCCACAGAACAGCCAGAGTCTCAGATGGGAGAGCCAAGCCGGACCCCTCCCTCCCCTCAGAGCTGGAGGAAGTCTTTCAATACGAGGGGAGCCTGTGGAGAGACGGCCGGGCAGCAACATCGCTGGTTCTCTTCTGGCAAGGGAGGTACTCCGGCAGGAAGCCATTCATGGTGAGGAGGGTCTTTCTGTGGCTCTTACCTCAGTTCTCCCTCAGAAATATTAGGCAAGAGAGTCCAGGGGGATCTTCACTTTCGTAAAGCATGGGGAGGGAGGGAGTGCCTGGGAGATTGGCTGGGAAGTGGGTCCTTCTCCCTCCCAAGGGTTACCTGGAACTTTTGAGTTCTCAAAAATGGCCAGGAGATAATTTTTCTCCAAACAAGACCCAGAATGACAGTGGTGGACTTCGGGCTCTCAAATTCCAGTGCCACCCTGTGCAACTCCCACCCACAAGGCCCACTGCCGCCTCTCGTGCTCTGTACCAAAGCACTGTTTTGGCACCCCCTGCAGTGCGGTGCCCAGTGCAGCCACACCAGTCACGCCACCCTAAAACCGCCAGAGCCATGGGGTGCTTCCTGGTGTCCAGGCTGGCAAATGGCCACAGCTCAGTGGTGGAGCCCTTGCCTTGCCTGCATGAGCCCCAAGTGCAGTGGCATCTCCAGGAAGGCCTGGGAAGGAGGGACCCCTGCCTGAGGCGCTGGACAGCCACCTGCTGGTCAGCATGGAGGTCACTTTGGGCCAGGAGGACCCAACTCCTTGGCACCCCACCAATGGCCACTCTTTGGGCTTTGGTCGCAGTTCCGGAGGAGAGCAGGATCAATCTCTCCTTTTTTTTTTTTTCTTTTTCTGAGTTACCACCTCAAAGGTGAGTAAAGTTTTTTTTTAAAAGATATTTATTAAATTTTCAAAAATTGTACAAAAAGAAAAACAGTATTACAAACAAAAACACAAACAAAACAAGTATAATTTCATTCCCTTATTTTCTTATAACTTACTTTCCCGACCTCCTCATACCTCCCCTTTCTGTATTCCA
Organism: Podarcis muralis; assembly: GCF_964188315.1. Lineage (NCBI taxonomy): Eukaryota > Metazoa > Chordata > Lepidosauria > Squamata > Lacertidae > Podarcis > Podarcis muralis. Next base: position 5,221,178 of record NC_135668.1, on the reverse strand, counting down.
ATCTCTAATTATTTAATTCAGCAAATCCCTCCCCTAGTTTCTATTTAATTTTTTAACCTTTCTTTTCTTAATTACATAATCATTACAGCTAGAACCACTTAATTTCTAAACCAACATCGTTCTAACATTCAATAATTTTACAATGTTTCTTAAGATAGTCCTTGAACTTCTTCCAATCTTCTTCCGCCGTCTCTCTTCCCTGGTCTCGGATTCTGCCGGTCATTTCTGCCAGTCCCATATAGTCTATAACCTTCATCTGCCATTCTTCCATGGTGGGTAGCTCTTCCGTCTTCCAATACTTTGCGATGAGTATTCTTGCTGCTGTTGTAGCATACATAAAGAATGTTCTATCCTTCTTTGACACCAATTGACCGACCATACCCAGGAGAAAGGCCTCTGGTTTCTTCAGAAAGGTGTATTTAAATACCTTTTTCATTTCATTATATATCATTTCCCAGAAAGCCTTAATCCTTGGGCATGTCCACCAAAGGTGAAAGAATGTACCTTCAATCTCTTTACATTTCCAACATTTATTATCAGGCAAGTGGTAAATTTTTGCAAGCTTGACTGGAGTCATGTACCACCTGTAAATCATTTTTATAATATTTTCTTTTAGGGCATTACATGCCGTAAATTTTATACCGGTGGTCCACAACCGTTCCCAGTCAGCAAACATAATGTTATGACCAATATCTTGTGCCCACTTGATCATTACTGATTTTACCGTTTCATCCTGTGTATTCCATTTCAACAGCAAGTTATACATCTTTGACAGATTCTTAGTTTTGGGTTCTAACAATTCTGTCTCCAATTTTGATTTTTCCACCTGGAAACCAATTTTCCTGTCTAACTTGTAAGTCTCCAATATTTGGTAATAATGAAGCCAGTCTCGCACTTTGTCTTTTAATTTCTCATAACTCTGCAATTTCAATTTATCCCCTTCTTGTTCCAGAATTTCCCAATATGTCGGCCATTTGGACTCCATATTGAGTTTTTTCACAGCCTTTGCCTCCAATGGCGACAACCACCTTGGAGTTTTGTTTTCCAGCAAATCTTTATACCTAATCCAGACATTGTACAATGCTTTCCTGACAATATGGTTTTTAAAAGCTTTATGAGCTTTAACCTTGTCGTACCACAGATATGCATGCCACCCAAAAGTATTATTAAAACCTTCTAAGTCCAAAATGTCTGTGTTCTCTAGAAGCAGCCAGTCTTTCAACCATCAAAAAGCTGCTGATTCATAATATAATTTTAAGTCTGGCAGGGCAAATCCACCCCTTTCCTTTGCATCAGTTAATATCTTGAATTTTATTCTGGGCTTCTTGCCCTGCCAGACAAATTTAGAAATATCTTTCTGCCACTTCTTGAAACAGTCCATCTTGTCCACAATTTGCAATGTTTGAAACAAAAACAACATTCTAGGCAATACATTCATCTTTATAGCTGCAATTCGACCCAACAAGGAAAGCTTCAAATTTGTCCAAATTTCTAAGTCTTTTTTCACTTCTGTCCAACATTTCTCATAGTTGTCTTTAAACAAATTCACATTTTTAGCTGTCATATTAATCCCCCAGATCTCTCCTTGTCAGGCAGAGCCCAAGTCTTTTTTGAAAGAACAGCCCGTTTTAGCTGCCTCTCTTCCAAACCCTGCTGGGATGTGGCCTCTACCTGGTGTTCTTCCCCGTCTACCCTCTTTGCACAGAGCTGTTTATGACGGAGGCCTCCCACCTGAGCTCCCTTCGTATTGTGGCCGTGCTCTTCTATCAGCGGCTCCATACAGAAAAGCTCCTTTCGCAGGAGGAGCTGACCCTCATCTTCCCCGACCTAAGAGAACTGATTAAGATCCATGGTAAGTCTGCTTCCCCTCCAGACTGTGGCTGGCCCAGGCCTCCGCTTCTTCCTGGGTGGGTCAGGGGCAGAGGGAGAAGGGACTAAAAGAAAAGCACAGCATCCAAAGAGCTCTGCAGCAGGATCAGGCCCAAGGGGCCCAGCCACACCTGCAGCCTTTTTTCAGGGGGGGCCGCAAGCAGCAGGGCAGGAGCTCAAGCGCAATGCCCCCCACCCCCGGAACAGGGATTGTTCAGAGGCATCCACTGCCTTGGGTAGGGGAGGATGGAGGTGGCAGCCAGTTGCTGCCTCTAAGCTTAACCTACCTCACAGGGTTGTTGTGAGGATTAAATGAGGAGGGAATCCATGGACACCCTCTTAAGTTCCTTGTAGCGTAAGGTGGGGTGTAAATGACATAAATAAATGAGACGCCTGCTCTCTTCACCACTGAGAAAGTGGTATTTTTAAAAGAGCAGGCCATCTCCGTCCCCCTCCTGTCCCTGCTGGGGTTATTCTTTATTCCCCCACTCCCATTGCCTTGCTCAACCTCCCCTCCCGTGTTTCTTCCCTCCCCTCCCAGGTTCTCTGTTGGGGAAAATGAGGGATTTGCTGGAGAAAGGGCCCCTCACCAAGAAGATTGGGGACCTCCTCCTTTCCCAGGTAAGGATCCCAGAGCAGGGTGGAGAGGCTGGCGGCAGATGGGAAGGGGCTGCCTGTGGGTCTCCAGGGGACTGGGGCCCTTGATTTCCTGATGCTCACCAGGCGTGTTTCCTCTCCAAGGCCCCCTACCTTCCCCCCAGTTTGGTGTGGCTGCAAGCGAGGAGCTCTGGCAGGCCATCCTCAAAAGCAGCTTGCAGCAGGCCAGGGCCCTGGAGATTCTTAAAACGAAGCTGCAGAGGGATGCTCGGCTCCGGCATGTCATCCAGGTAAGCTGTGTGAGAAGAGGAGGCTGAGCTCACGGAAGGGGCCTTCTCAGCTGCTGGCTGGACACTGTCCCTGGGGGGCTCTTTTCCCATGCTGGCCCTGAAAAGTTGGATGGGTCCAGCAAAGTTCCCAGCCTTTTGAGGTCCGTTTCAGTTGTCCTCAGTTTGCGGGCTCAGGACTTTCCGACATATGGGCATAAAGTGGGGTTCATCATCAGCCTGTTGTCCGAAAGCTGCCACAAGAGAGTCCATTGCTGGCCGATTTTGACACCTTAGGCAACAACTCCAGGGCATGTACACGGACCCCGTCAGGACTCAGACTGCCAACTGCCTGATCTGGAAGCTGAAACAGAGAAATCAGTTGGTGGGGAAGTATGCCAGTGAATTTCAGCTGCTGGCACAGGAATTGGCTTGGAATCAGGCAGCTCTAGTGGACCAGTTTCAAGAAGGGCTTTCAGACCCAGTTCTAAACAAACTGGCCCACACAGAGTGCCTGCAAAACCTGATTTACCTGTGTCTCAGGATTGCTCAGTGCCTACAACAGTGCCAACAGGACCCATCTGGTGGCACCTTCTCCAGGGGGTGCCGTGCCCCAACCCGCTCCAGAAGTGCCTCCTGCTGAGGAGTCACTGCAAATAGGGGGAATTCGCCCTCATTTGGCGGCAGTTGACAATGAAAGGAGACGCAGAGAGGGAGACCAGCCCTGCAGACCTGGGCCATGATCGATTCAGGGGCTATGGCCAACTTCATGGCCATGGATTTTGCTACCTGGCAGGGAATCCCCAGTCACCTCTTGTGGTGGAAACAATTGATGGCCAGCTTTTGTTTGTTTGTTTTTTGTTTTTTTAATATGGATTTTTATTCAAAGTTTTCAGCATACATAGAAAAAGAAGAAAGGAAAAAAACAGACAAAGAAATACACATACAGAAAATATAAAATAAAACAACAATATAACATCCTAATCTGATCCTTACTTTCTTTACTATTTGGACTTCCTCACATCTTTCGTTCCTGCTTTCCAAATTTGGTAATTTCTAAACAGCAATTTATCACCTTGTTTCATATACTTATTTGTATTTTCCAATTATTATGTTTCCCATTTTGAATTTATCTCTCAAAAATTTAACATCTTAATTTAGATCTAATGTTATTCAAAAGTTAACTTTAACTCAAATTTCATTATACTCTCAGACTCTTTTTAACTAATTTACTGAAGCCAGGCTTATTTTAGCTCTTTCATTTTCTTAACATTCATACAGTTTACAGTATTTTTGTAAATAGTCCTTGAATTTCTTCCAGTCCTCTTCCACTGCTTCTTCTCCCAGGTTACGGATTCTGCCTGTCATTTCTGCCAGTTCCATGTAGTCTTATCAGTTGCGTCTGCCATTCTTCCAGCGTGGGCAAATCTTGTGTTTTCCAGTATTTAGCAATCAGTATCCTTGCTGCCGTTGTAGCATACATAAAAAAAATATAATCCTTCTTTGAAACCTTTTGGCCGGCAATGCCCAAAAGCAAGGCCTCTGGTTTCTTGGGAAAGGTATACTTAAATACCTTTTTCAGCTCATTATATATCATTTCCCAGAAGGCCTTAACCCTGGGGCATGTCCACCAAAGGTGAAAGAACGTTCCTTCAGATTCTTTGCATTTCCAACATTTATTATCAGGCAAATGGTATATCTTTGCAAGCTTGACTGGGGTCATGTACCACCTGTATATCATTTTCATAATATTTTCTTTTAAGGCATTACATGCCGTGAACTTCACACCGGTGGTCCATAACTTTTCCCAGTCAGCAAACATAATGTTGTACCCAATATCTTGTGCCCATTTTATCATGGCTGATTTAACCGTTTCATCTTGTGTATTCCATTTTAGCAGCAAGTTGTACATTTTAGATAGTACCTTTACCTTGGGCTCCAACAATTATGTTTCTAACTTCGATTTTTCCACCTGGAATCCTATCTTTTTGTCCAATTTAAAAGCCTCTTTAATCTGAGCATAGTGTAGCCAATCTCGCACTTTGTCTTTTAGTTTTTCCAAACTCTGCAGCCTCCAAGAGTCTCCATCTTTTTCTAATATTTCCCAATATTTCGGCCATTTGGCCTCCATATTGGGTCTTTTCAGGGCCTTTGCTTCCATTGGTGACAGCCACCAATTGATGGCCAGCTTTTGGCCTTGGGACCGGTGACTTGGGCAGTGGACAAGCTGCAGCTGCAGGTGGGGACTCATAGTGAGGAGGCGGAGTTTTATTTGGCTTCTGCACTCCATTTCCCCATTGTGTTGGGCCTGGAGTGGTTGGAGGCCCATGATCCACACATCAGTTGGTCCCAGAGGACAATCAGCTTTGGTGTCCCGGGCTGCATGGGCCATGTCTGTTTGGCACTAGCAGCCCTGGCAGCAGGAATGGAGAAGGATGGGTTTGCCGACCTGCCTGCTAAGTATGCCGAGTTTGCTGATGTGTTCAGTGAAACAGAAGCAGACCTCTTGCCACTTCATTGACCCTACAACTGTCCTATCAACCTGATTCCTGGGGCTCAAATTCCAGTAACCTGTATCTACCCTTTGTTGGAACCTGAATGGGCCACATTACGTGAGTTCATTATTACCAAGAATCTGCAGAGATGTTTTATATAACCCTCTTCCTCACCAGCTGCTGATTCTGTACGATTTCTGAGTAAGTTGGGGGAGTTGTGGCTTTGCAATGATAACTGGTGTTTAAACCAGGTTACCATCCATAATTGATACTCACTTCCCTTCATTGCTGAAATTTTGGAGCAGCTGCGGGGGGGGGGCACACTATTCACCAAGCTGGACTTGCAGGGAGCCTATAACCTGGTGCACATCTGTGAGGGTAATGGATGGAAGACAGCATTTCGGACACAACATGGGCACTTTGAGTACACTGTAATTCCCTTCAGCTTGACCAACGTGCCTAGTCTTCCAACATTTCATGAATGATGTGTTCCAGGACCTCCCTGACCGCTTTGTTTACCTTGACAAGATCCTGATCTACTCCTCTTCAGCCACTGACCATGAGCAGCATGTATACACCCTGCTGCAGAGATTACAAGAGCATTGCCTGTTCTCCAACCTCTTGAAGTGCGAGTTTGACAAGCCCACCATCGACTTCCTGGGCCATTGCATCTCAGCCGATGGCAAGGTGGAGACTATGTTGTCCTGGCAGTCTCCCCATAACCCCAAGGAGGTGCAGAACCTACTGGGATTTGCGAACTACTATTGTTTGTTCATCCTGCACTTCACTCAGGTCACAGCATCTCTGACCGTCCTCCTTCGGAAAAAGGCTGTGTTTGTCTGGGATGGTGCAGCTCAGGAGGCATTAGATGCCTTGAAGGCTGTGTTTGCTTCAGAACCCATCCTTAGGCAACCAGACCCAACACTGCCGTTTGTGGTGGAAACTGATGCTTCAGATGTTACGGTAGGGGTAGCGCTACTGCAGGCCGACCCACAGCCTTCGGTGTTCTACCCCTGTGGGTACTACTTCTAAAAACTTCAACCAGCAGAGCAGAATTATGGCATTTGGGACGAGGAACTATTGGCTGTCGAAGTGGCCTTTGAGATGTGGCATCATTAGTTAGAGGGGGCCCATTATCTGGTTGAAGATCGGACAGACCATTGGAACCTAGAACATCTCCAGTCAGCCAAGAAGCTGAATCAGCGCCAGATCCAGTGGTCCCAGTTCTTCAATTTCAATGCCATCTATATTCCCCGCAGCCAGAACCAGCAGGCTGATACCCTGTCTAGGTAGCCAGAGTATGAGCAGTCTGATGATGCGTCACATACAGCCACGGCCTTGCCGCCTGCCAGCTTTGCTCTGGCCCAGGTTCCTGGGGACTTTCTGTGGGAGCTGCATGAGCAACAACAGCAGGATGCCTATTTGCAGCACCAGCAGCAAGAATTGCCTGAATGGGTCGGACACACTCCTTGCCATTGGACTCTGTACCAGGACATGCTTCTTTTTTGGTACCGTTATTATGTGCCTCCTGGTCCACTGCAGGGAATTTTTCTGTGGTTATGCCATGACAGTCTTCTGGCAGGGCACTTCGGACGCTTCAAAACTTCATTTGCTGGGACTTTTGGTGGCCTCGTCTATGGGTCAATGTGGAGCAATAGTGGCCTCCTGCCCAGTCTGTTGTTGGGCTGAAGACGGTCCTGGCAAGCCGGCAGGAAACATTCTACCTCTACCAATTCCTGAACAGCTCTGGCAGACAGGACTTTATCACTGACCTGTCTCCATCCCGGGGCCACTACCATTTTGGTAGTGGTGGATACCTTGACCAAGATGGTGCATTTTATCCCTTGCACTGGCCTCCCCTTGGCCAGAGAAACTGCAGACCTTCTTGAGGGAGGTGTTTTGGCTGCACACCTGCTGCAGCACCTGGTGTCCAATAGAGGACCACAGTTTACTCCCTGCATTGGATGAATGACAGTGGGGCCTTTGCTACTCGTTAAGTGACCTACTTGGGCCACCAATGAAAGGTAATTGCTATCTACCCTATCTTCAACTTAAAATAATTGCAGTTACAGATGGGTAGCCGTGTTGGTCTGCCATAGTCAAAACAAAAAAAAAAAAAAAAAAAAAAAAAAAAACTGGAACTGGAAGGAATTTTTTTTGTTTTAAAATAATTGAATTTTTGAATAAACAAAATATGACACAAATATGTAATCTACCATACTGCCTCCTTTCTGGATATATAAGCATATTGCCCAAATTGATAGATAATCCTATTTTGTGAGGATATGTCTGTGGTGTTAATATTGTCCTCATCTAGGGCAACAGCTTTACTTATTAGGTCATTATCCTCCCACGATTCTCGCATTAAAATCCCCACATAACGAAACCTCTGTTGTTGTTTCCTCAATGCATTGTAGAGCTTGTTCTAGATCCTGCCGGAGTTGTTTTGCATCATGGTTTATGTGTTTAGGCAGTTCTTTTTTTAAAAAAATGTTTAGGGGTACTCTCATTTTGACTCAAGAAAATCACCATTTTATAGTTGAAATCGGGGAAAATAAATGCAGTAAATGGACAAAAGTATAAAGATTCAGAAAATGTTTAGGGGTATGCGTACCCCTGCGTACCCCCAGAAAAAAGCACTGTGTTTAGGAGGGATATACAGTGGTACCTCGGGTTACAGACGCTTCAGGTTATAGACGCTTCAGGTTACAGACTCCGCTAACCCAGAAATAGTACCTCAGGTTAAGAACTTTGCTTCAGGATCAGAACAGAAATTGTGCGGCGGCAGCAGCAGCAAGAGGCCCCATTAGCTAAAGTGGTACCTCAGGTTAAGAACAGTTTCAGGTTAAGAACAGACCTCCAGAACGAATAAAGTTCTTAACCTGAGGTACCACTGTATACATTTAAGCAGATACATGAATTCATTTTAGGAAGGTTTACTAATACTGTCCGGATATAACCATTATTTGTTAATTTCAGCTCCTTTATATCCATTTTTGTGTGTCGCAAGAGAGGAGGACAGCCACACCGCCACTTCCAGATCCGTATTTACCTGTTTTAACTGCTGGGCAGGACACTATTTTAAAGCCTTGTAAATGGATGCTGGTGGTATCTGTTAGCCAAGTTTCTTGTAGGCACAGTAAATCAAATGATTGCGTATAAGTAATAAATTCAGATCAACAAATTTGTTCATCCACCATGCCATGTTCCATGACAAGATATGTAGTGAACGCTCAGAGTGCTTTACTTCTAATCTATCGGATCTAAACAACCTGTGGTGCCCAAAAAACGCTGCTGTTGCGAAATTGGGCAATTTGCATCTTCTCATGCTCTTCAGCATCCATGTCTTATGCTGATTCCAATGGGCTACGCAGTTCGTGTGGTTCTAGATATCTGTGGGCTAGTCATTCTTTGCCAGAGCAATGATATTTATTCTGTGTCTAGCAGGAATATTTTCAGCCTTGGCCTCAACAGTGATCTTAGAGTCAGATTTTGCATTGTGGCAAAGGGATTCCATTGAATCTGTTCCTTCAAGATTGGGCTGGGTACATGTCCGTAAATGTCTCAGTTTAAATGGTAGCTTGTCTAATTTGTCCATAATCCTGTGTTGTTCTTTATCAGGGGGTTTGAGGAAGGAGGATATCAATTCTTCTGCTGCTGGTTCCACACAGTCAAATTGGTCTGGGGCCAGCTGTTTGGGGATTGGCTTATTCTGGTAGGGAGTCACTTAAATTGCTTGAGTAGACACCTTAATTTTTTTCTGGTGGTTCTGCTTTTATTGGGTTAAATCATCACCCTGATTAGGCTTATTTGACTCTTTCTCCGCTCCTGAGTTTGTGATAGATCTTTGCTGCTGTTCAAAAGGAAGATGGGAAGACCTTACTTTTTTAAAGTGCCAGTGGGGAATCACAACTTTCTTGACTAGTTCAAGTCCCTGGCCAGTCAAAGTGTCTCTTTCACCTCTGGGGCCAACATTAGTATATCTCTTTGCTATTGCAATTAGTGTCTGTTCCCATAATTCTATATTTTTGGGTAGATAGCTTTATTTAGGTCTTTTGTTAGGTCTAGTATTTCCCATTGACAGTTTGCTGGAAAGGTCAAGCATGTGCTGTTACACTCAGGGGATTGTGGCTGCCCCTTATCTGGCCAGCACAAAACATTTTATTCAAACATTTACAGTGTTTTTCATTCATAAAAGAGAGTTTATAGGCTTTAATTAGGGACACGGGTGGCGCTGTGGGTTAAACTACAAAGCCTAGGGCTTGCTGATCAGAAGGTCTGTGGTTCGAATCCCCGCGACGGGGTGAGCTCCCGTTGCTCGGTCCCTGCTCCTGCCAACCTAGCAGTTCAAAAGCACGTCAAAGTGCAAGTAGATAAATAGGTACCTCTCTGGCGGGAAGATAAACGGCGTTTCCATGCGCTGCTCTGGTTTGCCAGAAGCGGCTTAGTCATGCTGGGCACATGACCTGGAAGCTGTACGCAGGCTCCCTCGGCCAATAAAGCGAGATGAGCACCGCAACCCCAGAGTCTGTCACAACTGGACCTTAGGCTTTATTTAATAACGTTATTATATGGGGGTGGGTTATAGGTTTGTTTATTTTTTGTTCTTACTCTTGTCAGGTATTTTGTGCTTTTATATTGCATTTTTATGTCGTCGACATTCTGTGATCTGTGGATTAAGGGCAGTATGTACCTTTAGTAAATACATTTAATAACTTCCACAAGGTGTGTGTCTCTGCTTTGCCCCCTGCTGTTTGATGGATGAGGTGTTGACAAGCCCTTTTGCAGAGCCCAGCATCCTACTGACACTGTTTTTCCTATAGAGGCTGCTGTTTCCTAAGGGGATTTAAAATTCAAAGAGCAACTGCCGTTTTTCTGTAGCGCTTTCTTGGCATATGGGGCTGTGTTTGTGCTTCTGTATACTTGCAAGCATGCACTTATCCCCATGCATTATATTCATGACAAGAGGATGACACAGCCCTCCACAAAGGGTTAATGCATGTCTGTCTTTAATCCTTCTATGGCTTGGAATGCTGTAAACAGCTTCAATGAATGAATATGTGTGTGTGTATGAGACAAAGCAGTACAGAAATAATTTTATGAATGAATGAAATGTCCCTCTCTTTTTCCCTCCCTTTCAGCTCAGAGGGTGTCTGGAAGACCCTGAGGGCAAACAGCTCCTCCCGACTCCCTCCCTTTCCCAGGTCCTCCCCCCACGAGGGAAGGGCCAGCTAACACCACAGCCCCATCCTAGGGGATAAGGGGGCAGATTCCACCAGGAGCACGCCCTCAACAGAAGGAGCAGCCCTCATGCCACCCCAATAGAAAGGGCTGTCCCTGCACCCACTTCACACCAAGAGAAGAAGCAGCCTGCTGCCCAGTCCCCCCAACCCAAGATAGGGGGCAGCCCCCACCCTTTCTGTAAGAGAAGGGGTCACCCCATCCCACCCTCTCAAACCTCTCTTGTCCCAAAAGTGGCGCAGCAGCAGCCCAGCACCCCAGTCAGTCTGTGTGGCATTTGTACGGAGCCCCCGGTCGTCTCATGGACTATTGACCCATACACCACTAATCCGCTGCCACCAACCAGGTCCTCCCCAGTAAATCACTTACCATATTTTTCGCTCCATAAGATGCACCTGACCATAAGACGCACCTAGTTTTTAGAGGAGGAAAACAAGGGAAAAAATTCTGAACAAAACAGTGGATGTGTGATTTTTGTGGTGCAGGCTGTAGCCATGGACATGCTATGTGATCTGATGGTGAATTTGGGGTGACCCAATGCAAAAATCCTGAGAATCCATGGGCTTTTACCTCCCCCCTCCCAGGCAGCCTGCTTTATCTCTAGCATCCCTTATCTCCTTCCCCGATTGCTTGCCGATCAGCTGCTTCCTTTCGACTCCCACTTTCCTCTTTCAAAAAAAAAAAAGCATGATCTGCTTTTCGCCCCTGGGCAGTTCGGCTCCAGGGACCACGCATTCGCTCCATAAGATGCACAGACATTTCCCCTTACTTTTGAGGAAGAAAAAAATGTGTCTTATGGAGCGAAAAATATGGTAGTCTCAGTCAGGTTCTTAAGTTAACAAAGAAGAGTGTAGTTTATTGCAAACACAAATAAACTTCAACTGCATTCAAAACGTTGTTACTCTTTACCTTCTTAGTCTTATTTTATCCTGTCTCTAACTCTTCTACCTCCCCTCTCACAAGAACCAACTGCACTAACTGTCTATTTCCAACTGTCTGCCAACTGCTTTCTCAACTGCCCTTCCCAGCCAACTAAAACCAACCAACCCAAACCTCGGGCTTAGCCCTTTTATGAACAGGTAGGCTCCGCCTCTGGCTTTTCTATTGGTCTACTTATTAACTCTTTCTCTCCCCCTGTACAGACATTTTAAAAAGAACAGGCAAACGCCACAGTTTGTGAGCATTTAGAAAAGAATGCTGTGATTCCTAAGACCCAGCATGGGTTTCTCAAAGACAAGTAATTCCAGACTGTGGCATTTGCCCATTCCTAGGCCCAGGAAGACTCCCCTGTGGTGAGTGCCTGAGGGCCCTGCTCTTGCCACTTACCATCTGGCCTGGGGCGGGGCCTGAAGCCTCATAAGGACTGCGTGCTGCTTGCTGCCGCTGCCCAGGAAGACTCCCCTGAGTGAGTGCTTGAGGGCCCGCTCCTTCCTGCCACTTACCATCTGGCCTGGGGCGGGACCTGAAGCCTCATAAGGACTGCGTGCTGCTTGCTGCCACTGCCCAGGAAGACTCTCCTGCGTGAGTGCCTGAGGGCCCTGCTCCTTCTTGCCACTTACCACCTGGCCCAGGGAGGGCCTGACAGGCCTCGCAAGGACTGCTCCTGCCACTTACTATCTGGCCCAGGGTGGGGCCTCACAAGGATGGTTGTTGCCACTGATGCTGTTCCTGCCCAGGAGGACCCGGTGGGGTGCAGAGTTTTTTTTTTAAACATGTTTTAACATGTTTTTAAATTTCCCTTTTCCGTTAGATTTTTTATATATGGGGGTGGGGATGGATGTGTGGGTGGCTTGGGAATTTGTTAGATTTTGTTGATTTTGTAATTTTTGCAGTTGTTACTTGTATTGTTTTATTGTTTTCTGGGTTGTTTTTGTTTTTTGTTTTTATTGTTTTAAGGTTTTATTGTTTTAGGCTGCGAAAGAATAACACTAATTGCCATCAATGGAGGCTACTATGAGGCCTGGGATTGCTACCGTGGAGGGGCGAGGGAGGTATGGCGGTGGGGGCAGATGTTATAGGCGAAGGGGATCGAGATATGGATATGCTCGTACCCCTTCCAATCTGCGCCCCATCCCGAGGGACGAGGGTAGGGTGAGCAAGGATTACTCACCTCCGTCACTGGTGCTGTGCAATGCCAGGTCTATAGGCAATAAAACCGCCACCCTGCGAGATTTCTTTATCTCGCAGGGGGTCGACCTAGCTTGTGTGACGGAGACCTGGGTGCGTGAAGGGGCAACAGTTACCTTACGAGAGGTGGCGCCCCCGGGTTTCTCCGTCCTCCACCAGTCGCGGACTGTGGGCCGGGGGGGAGGGGTGGCATTATTAATCCGGGAAAATTGTCCTTTCAGGGCTCTACCATCGCCATCGATCCCCGGCATTGAATGTGTTGGCCTAGTGTGGGGCTCCGAGGAGAGCTTGGCTGTCTGGCTGGTGTACCGGCTTCCTAGCGCACCAGCAGACACCCTGTCAGGCCTATTGGAGGCGGTGGCCGGCTGGGCCTTGGAGTTCCCTAACCTATTGGTATTGGGGGACTTTAACATCCATGCTGATGCCACTCCCTCCTCACAGGCTCTGGACCTGGTGTCTTCCATGGCGACACTAGGGCTCTCCCAGTTTGTTTCGTGCCCCACACATCAAGCAGGCCACACGCTGGATTTGATCTTTGGCGTAGGTATAGATGTGATCGTGTCTCCTTCAATGAAGGTGCCATGGTCTGATCACTACGCTCTGAAAGCCAGGATTGACTTTCCACCCCCACCCTGCTTAGGTGGCGAGCCGATTTGGGCTCGCCCGCAGAGGCTGATGGACCCTGATAGATTCCGCCAAGCCTTGCGGGACCTTGCTCCCCCTGGCGACTCATTGACTGAGCTTGTTGAGGGCTGGAATACCCAGCTCCTGGCAGCCATCGATGAGATCGCACCTAAGCGCCCTCTGCGACCCTGCAGAAACCGGGCTCCATGGTTTACCGAGGAGCTCCGGAAAATGAAGCGGGACCTCAGACGGCTAGAGCGAGTATGGCGGGGTGCCCGTGACGGAGCCTCAAGAACATCTTATAGGGTTTTTATGAAAACCTACGAGATGGCGGTGAAGGCTGCTAAGAAGTCATACTTCTCGGCCTCCATTGCATCCGCTAGCTCTCGCCCAGCGCAATTATTTAGTATAATCAGGTCTTTAACGTCCCTTGAGGGACAGCCAAATTTAAATAACAATTTGACACACAGCTGTGAGGCATTTGCGAGCTTTTTTGCGGAGAAGGTCTTGTTGCTCCGCCATGACCTCCCTGCCAATTTGGATACAATAAAGGAACTGGAGGCCCCTCAACTGTCCTCGGGTCCAATATTGGACCACTTCGACCGGATATCCCCAGCCGATGTGGACAGACTCCTCCGAGCTGGAAAGCCCACCACCTGTCCTCTTGACCCGTGCCCGTCTTGGCTGATTAGAGCGTGTCCAGACGAGGTGCGGGCCCTCCTGGGGGATATCATCAATTTGTCCCTTGGCACGGGGACATTCCCAGGGGAACTGAAGGAGGCAGTGGTGCGCCCGCTCTTGAAGAAAACATCATTAGATCCTTTAGATCTATCCAATTACCGCCCGGTTTCGAATCTTCCGTTCCTGGGTAAGGTGATTGAGAGAGCGGTTGCTGAACAGCTTGGTGGGTTTCTGGATGAAACATCGGCTCTGGATCCATTCCAGTCCGGCTTCCGCGCTGGTCATGGGACCGAGACGGCTCTGGTTGCCCTAACAGATGATCTTCGTAGACAGCTGGATCGAGGCGGGTCGGGGCTGCTGATTCTTCTAGATCTGTCAGCAGCTTTTCGACATGGTTGATCATGAACTTCTGGACCACCGCCTTGCCGATGTGGGGATCCAGGGCACAGTCCTTCAATGGCTGCGCTCGTTTCTCTCTGGTCGGGGACAGAGGGTGGCGCTTGGAGGGGAATTGTCATCGCGCCACTCCTTGGTATGTGGAGTACCTCAGGGTGCGATACTCTCCCCGATGCTTTTCAACATCTTTATGCGCCCCCTCGCCCAGCTTGTTCGGAGTTTTGGGCTGGGTTGCCATCAGTATGCTGATGACACCCAACTCTATCTGTTGATGGATGGCCATCCTGACTCGGCCCCAGACACACTGACCAGATGTTTGGAAGCTGTGGCTGGATGGTTACGTGGGAGCCGGTTGAAGCTAAATCCTTCGAAGACAGAGGTCCTGTGGCTGGGACGGGGCGATATGGGATGGGGGGGCAACTCCCATCTCTTGCGGGGGCGCAATTAGTGCCAGCACCGTCCGTTAAGAGTTTGGGTGTGATCTTCGACACCTCCCTTTCCATGGAGGCGCAGATTGCAGCTATAACAAAGGCGGCATTTTTCCATCTCCGCCAAGCTAAGCAGTTGGCTCCTTACCTCTCTCGCCCTGACCTAGCCACTGTGATCCACGCGACGGTCACCTCCAGACTGGATTATTGTAACTCGCTCTACGTGGGGCTGCCCTTGAGACTGACCCAGAAACTCCAGCGGGTGCAGAATGCTGCAGCGAGACTCCTTACGAGGTCTTCGCTGCGAGATCACATTCACCCGGTGCTATACCAGCTGCACTGGCTCCCGGTGGAGTACAGGATCAGGTTTAAGGTGCTGGTTTTAACCTTTAAAGCCCTATGCGGCTTAGGACCCTCGTACCTACGGGACCGCCTCTCCTGGTATGCCCCACAGAGAAACTTACGGTCCTCAAATAAAAACATCTTGAAGGTCCCAGGCCACAGAGAAGTTAGGCTGGCCTCAACGAGAGCCAGGGCTTTTTCGGCTGTGGCTCCGATCTGGTGGAACACTCTGTCACAAGAGACCAGGGCCCTGCGGGACTTGACATCTTTCTGCAGGGCCTGCAAGACAGAGCTGTTCCACCAGGCCTTTGGCAAGGGCACAGCCTGACTCCCTCCTTCGGCAATCTTCGCGGAGCTCTGGCCCAATGGCTGCCAGTGGCTTGAATTAATTAATTTTAGAATGAATGGTTTTAGAGTGTTGTTTATGCTGTACTTTTGTACTGTTTTATTGTTGTTAGCCGCCCTGAGCCCGGCTAAGGCTGGGGAGGGCGGGATATAAATAAAATTTATTATTATTATTATTATTTTGTTTGTACAGGGGGGTGGAAATGGTTAATGTAGATTGACCCATGAGAAAGCTCAGAGGCAGAGCCTACCTGGATTTGAGGCTCAGCCCAGGGGTTTTACCATGGGGAGATAGAGGAGACAGAACCAGTAAGACAGACATAGAGGTTGTGACAGCTAGAGTGAGAGACAGGGATAGAACTGAGAGAGAAGAGTGTGATAGTGTGAAATAGTGCCACATCTAGTTAAGGGCGCGCATTTGAGAAACTGTTCTGAATATTTTAAAGACTTGTTTGTTCTTCAATAAACTTTAATCTTCATTGTTGACTTTACAACCTGACTGAGACTCAGTATTTCACCAGAAGAAACCTGGTTGGTGGCAGCAGAAGAATAAAGCAGTGGTGTACAGGTCAATAGTCCGTGAAACGACCGGGGGCTCTGTACAAACGCCACACAGACAAATCTCATTTCTTTTGCTGATGGAGTTACAAGCTTGGTGGATCAAGGGGATGCTGTCGACATAATGTATCTTGATTTCAGTCTATCTTGATTTCAGTTCCTCCTTGGCAGGGCCTTGAGTATTGAGGAGCATTCCTTTACATTAACTTCTGACACGTGAAGTTTCCCCCACCATTTATATCCATGAAGGGAAAAGCTTCAGTTGTAAATTTCCATACACCAAAAGCAGGGCCTCTAGAAAAGAGAGCACTCCCCACTCCTCACATTCTCTCGTTGCCACAAAAGAACTGCAATCTCTCCAGAACATTTAATCCATTTTACTTTTTAAAGCACAACATTTTTTATAAAAATGTGCTTGGACTCGTCACATCTAATTTGACACAACATGTGCATCCTCAAACAGATGTATCATGCTGAAGACGCGAATTATAACCTTTTAACAGGTTATACCAGTCTCAGGAAGAACGCTTTCCTGGCCATGGCTGACAGCAAGCAGGGCCATAGCTAGGGGGTGGTGAGGTGGGCCCCCACCAGAGATGCACACATACAGAGATGTGTGTGTGTGCAAAATCGGCTTAAAAAACATGTCCATAAATATGTCTGTAAATAAAAATATTGATTATTGCCTCATAAGAAAAGGTTTTAAATAGAGGGTGAATTGAATGGGTGGAGGGGGGGTTGGGCGAGAGGCGGAAAGAAGAGCTAATTTGTCTGTGGCTAGGAAGCGCAATCTGCCAGGGGTGCAAGATCACCTAGCTACGGCTCTGCTTAAGAACAGGAGTTTTGTAGCCGCTGGGACAGATCTGGAGTCCAAGGAGACTTCTTTTGCAAGCTCTCAAGGAAGGAGGAACTTGCCTGCTGCAGCATCCCCAGAGTCGAAGCATCCCTACAAATAGAGAAACGAGGGGTTGACATGCAAGGGTAACAGATGTGTATTAAAAAGGTAACCACAGCAACAGCTTCTAAAGCACACTGTATCCCCCGCCCCCTGCAATTTAAGCTCTGTTGAATTGGACCAGGAGACCTCAGTCCAGCATATGCATCAGATGCCTCCAGGAAGCTAGAACTCATATTCAGAGGTGAACCGTCTCTGTACATGGAGGTTTTATCTATCTACCATGGCAAATAATTCAGTAATAGCTGGTGATAGCCACTTTCTATAGGAACCTAAGAAGGGCCCTTCTGGATGAGACCAGAGACCCACCATCCAGACACCTCCTGGACACTCATAAGAAACTGAAGGCAACAATGTTCCCCAATTGTTTATCTCCAATATCAGTTAGCCAGAGGGCCTCTGGAAATAGAGGCTCCATCAGCTGTTGTGGCTAACATCGTAAGAAGCTAAAGGCTTCTAGTCCCACATCCTCTTTTCCCATGATGTCCACTTTGATGTCTGTGGAAAGCCCCTGGAAGGAGGGCATGAGGGCAGTATCCCTCTCCCTAGTAACCTATCAACAATTGTTAATTTAACTAATCCCTTTTTAAAAAATTCAACCACAACTATATAGATGGGAGACACCTGGCTTACTAGCAGTACATGTGAAAAGGATATATAGGGGTCTTGGTGGACCACAAGCTTAACATGAATCAAAAGTGATACAGCAGTAAAAAAAGCTAATGCTATTTTAGGCATAGCGTTCAGATCAAGCAAAATAAGAGTACCACTCTGTTCTGCCTTGGTCAGACCACATCTGGAATACTGTGTCCAGTTCTGGACACCATGGTTTAAGAAGGATGTTGACAAGCTGCAACGCATGCAGTGGAGGACAATCAATATGATCAAGGGTCTGGAAACAAAGCCTTATGAAGAGCGCTTGAAGTAGCTGGGTATGTTTAGCCTGGAAGAGAGGAGACTGAGATAGCCACCTTCAAATATCTTAAGGGCTGTCACATGGAGGAGGAAACATGCTTGTTTTCTCCTGCTCTGGAGGGTAGGACTTGGACCAATGGCTTCAAGTTGCAAGAAAGGAGATTCCAATTAAACATTTGGAAAAACTTTCTGACAGTAACAGCTGTTCAACAGTGGAACAGACTCCCACAAGAGGTGGTGGACTCGCCTTCCTTGGAGGTTTTTAAACAGAGTTTTAAACAGATTCCTGCATTGCGGGGGGTTTGGACTAGATGACCCTTGGGGTCCCTTCCAGCTGTAAGATTCTATGATTCTATATCTAACCCCACCTTGAGGAAGCCTAATATGATTTTTTGGTTGGACCTATACTCACAGGGTAGTTGCCCCCTTCCCCCACTTGTGCTAGATATGGCTAGGTTTTGTTTATGGTATTTGATCCAATTTCATAAAGAAATTTAAGAAAGGAAACAACCTGCTTTCAAGGAACACAGGAGGCAGCGTGGTTTATACGTACTTGAAACTTTGGTTGTTGGGATTGAGAGAGACCTACACGCCCTACACAATCACCATAGACTCATAAATCATCTTCTCTAGTGAGTAGCTTTCCTCTAACACCCTCACTCCACCTCCCAAAGTAAGCGTCCACTTTGTTTGTAAAGTTAGTGGGCACTTTTTCAGTGGAGCAGAAATCTGGGGGAATGGATGTCTCAACCTGTCAGGGAGAACAGTGGACTCTAGTGGGCATGAGCCAGAACGGCAGGCAAGTCAAACAACAGACTCCAGGCCAGAGTTACCCAAACTGTGTGTTGCGACACATTAGTGTGTCAGCTGCAATGTGTAGGTGTGTCACGCAGACGCTCCCACTGCTGGAAAGGGGTTAGCTGAACCTCCAGTTTGCTATTAAAACTGAATGACTGTGCCGTAAAATGATGTGTGTCTCAAAAGTGTGTCACCGACATGCAACGTTTGGAAAGCTCTGAACAAGATGATCCTTGGTGTCCCTTTCAAGCCTACAATTCTCTGATTCTTTCTCAAGAAAGATGTTTGTCTTTCTTAATGTCTGCAACAGCAAGTGGATAACTTAGACGTGTGAACGGGTCAGCAGAACCCACAAGACCCCACGGAGAGGGCTTCTGTGTCCCCACCTCACATTACCTCAGGGCCAAACTAGATGTGATGACTGACGGGACAAGGCCAGCCATGGTTGCTGAATCACAATAAATAGAAAAAGCTTCCCCTTACTTCCCCAATCGTGCTTTTCTCCCAGCGTGAGCTGGGCTTAAAATGTTCGTAGTGATGGATCCAAGGGAGGAAAGGCAGGTATGGGGTTAAGATCCAGCCCCTGTCTCAAATTAAAATTAGACATCCACCCCAACAACCCTACTAATGAACAAGCTAGGCATGTGATTTTTTTTTTTAAAGGTGGTAAGCCCATCTGGGTCTTATCTGACCCTCAGACATAGTGGTTTTCATTCCATTAGAGACAGTTCACACAGTTCAGCTATGAACCATCAACTTTTTGAGGAACCAAGTGACCCAGTTCTGGCCTAACAGGGTTTCAGTACTTCTCTGGGGCTGAGCTGGCCACACTCCAGCCATGTTGCTCATGGTTCATCCTGCCCACCTTGTAGTGAGTTTCATATGCCTAACGCCAACATCTACCATTAACAAAGGATAACTGTTGTCATGCTAAGCAATAAGCTAGCAATTGGGCCAGGGCTGTGAGTGGGAAACAAGTTATACCAACATGAAATTCCCCTTGTGATGAGCAGAATCTCTAGGCCTGTCGCTGGCTCAAGCCAGACCCCAGGTGCTTCTCGTGACATTGCCTTCCCTTGAGTCACATGTTTCAGATCTACCTCAGTCAGATGAAGCCCAAACAAATTATGCTTTTCAGCACTGAGTGAAACTCAAGATTTGTTTTTCCAAACTGTTGTAGTTTAAAATGTATGGAAAATCTAAAGTATACACAATATGGGTTTGGGGAGGCATGTTTCCTTTAGCTCTGCCCCTAGTCTGCTATTCTTGTTCCACTCTTTTTTCTTTTCTGAGAACGTCTTGTTTCCTCCATGTTCCAAATAAGTCAAAGCTTCCTATTCAGTCTGATTGTATTTATTGTCCAAAAACAGCCTGCTGCCACGATGGACAGAAGTTCATAACTACCGAGCAATGTTCCCTTCTACCTTTGACAGTCCTATTTACAGCAGAAATGAAGCCTTATTTACCTAGGGATCCATCAGCCACGCCATCCCCGGACCTTGGAGGGAACAAAAGTACCAGGAAAGCAAAATCTTCTTTGGAGAAAAAGTTTATTAAAATCTGTCCACAGAAACATTCTGTACACAGAGACAGCCAGCTAGATAGCTCCTGAAAATACACTGGCTGTAAAGAAATACGCATCTACAGACTTCTTATACTCTTCTGAACACTCTCCCCCCTCCCATACCTTCTCAAATTATTCCCTTACATAGCACATCTATATTGCTTGCTAAACACATTTTATTGCTTGCTAAACATTCCTTTCTTTCTGCTAGCTAAGCATTTCCTCCCCTTTCCTTCGTACACGTGTCTTCATCTTTGCATTAGTAAGCATAAGGCAGGAAAAGGGGGCCTCTTTAAGCAGCTGGGTAGGAAATGAACTTTTGACCTGCCCGCCAAATTTAGTAGGTCTGGTTAGTTACTGCTAACAGCAGCGGTTTCTTGCTAGCTGACTAGGCAGGAAACGACCTCCTGACCTTCTTGCTAGCTGACTAGGCAGGAAACGACCTCCTGACCTGTCTGATTAGAAATAGCAAGCAACTGCTGTCTTTGCTAACTGTCTGGCCGAAATTTGCAGAAGTAAGATTAGCTCAGAGATTTACTTAGGAATTTACTGCAGATAGTATTCACAAAGTACAGAGCTTAGAAAATATTGAGAGAAACCTTTCCCATCTCCCTTTAATTGAGAGAAACCTTTCCCATCTCCCTTTAATAACAGAACAGAGCAGAACTCTCCACATTAGTGTGTCAGTTGTAGTGTGTAGGTGGGTCGCACGAACGCTCCTCTTGCTCCTTCCAGAGCTGGAAAGGAGTTAGTTTAACCGCTGGTTTGCTAGTAAAACTGAATTACCGTGTTTGTTTGTTTGTTTGTTTAATTTATCTCCTACCTTCGCTACAAGGAGCTCAAGGTGGCATACATGGTTCTCCTTTTCCCCATTTTATCCTCACAACGAGGTAGGTTAGGCTGAGAGGGAGTGACTGGCCAAGGGTCACCCAGCAAGCTTCCTGGCCAAGTGGGGATTTCAACTCCCGTCTCTCCCAGGTCCTAGTCCTGTACCATAACCACTGTGCCACACTAGCTCTCATGCTTGCAGATGGGACAGGAGGGCTTTCTACTGTAGGACATCGTGGTCCCATCTCTTCCAGGAAACCTGGCTACCAGTGTTTGCATCTGATATTGGCTAATCAGGACAGACTAGGCATCTTCAGCTAACAGAAGTGGTCTCAGAAAGGTGAGGCTTGCTGTTGAGTACCCCACGCTCATTCTTGGGGACCTCAATATTCCCACTGCTTTTTCAATAACTTCATGGCTGCTAGGACAGCCACGGAGATGTCCTAACCTGTAATCTGCCCCAATACCTGTAGGCGGGGGGAGGGAGGGCTTACTCTGAATTTAATGCTCTTGGCTACGCAGGGAGCTGGTGATATGACTGTAAATGTGTATTTATTTAGCTCCTTTTTTATAGACATTTATAGATCTCTTCCTGGACAGTTCCAGGCTTTTGACAACTCTGAAGAATTTGCTACTCTTATATGAACCTGCCAAAACATTATGCCAGAAGTCTTCCTGTGGGTGCCGCCCAATAATAATAATAATTATTATTATTAAATATTATTATTATTATTATTATTATTATTATTATTATTATTATTTATACCCCGCCCATGTGGCTGGGCTTCCCCAGCCACTCTGGGCGGCTTCCAACAAAATATTAAAATACCGTAATACATCAAACATTAAAAGCTTCCCTAAACAAGCCTTCAGATGTCTTCTAAAACTCTGGTAGTTGTTCTTCTCTTTGACATCTGGTGGGAGGGTGTTCCACAGGGAGGGCGCCACTACTGAGAAGGCCCTCTGCCTGGTTCCCTGTAACTTGGCTTCTCGCAGTGAGGGAACCGCCAGAAGGCCCTCAGTGCTGGACCTCAGTGTCCGGGTAGAACGATGGGGGTGGAGACGCTCCTTCAGATATACTGGCCTCACCCTCCTTCAGGGGAGAAGCAGGTACCCTTTTCAGTTGTGGCTCCCCTTTATTAGAATGTCCTAGAAACACTCACCCAGCACCCTTAAAGCTTTAGGGGCCAGGTACAGCCTGATATTTGAATGGTAATTTTGAGTTTTGTCTTCTGAGACTGATGGGTAATTTGTTATTTTCCTGCTGTCATATGCCACCATTTCATGTGCTGCTGCAAAATTAGATGTTTTTCTCCGATGTTTTCTTTATTTTTTGCTGGTTCCAAGTCTTGTGTTGTTGTTTCATTATTACAGTGGGCACTTGGGTTGCGAACGTGATCCGTGTGGGATACACATTTGCAACCTGCAGTGTTTGCAACCCATGTCTGTGCATGCGCAGGTTGCGATTTGGCACTTCTGCACATGCGCGACTGCCAAAACCCGGAAGTAACCCGTTCCAGTACTTCCAGGTTTCAGCAGTCCGCAACCCGAAAAAATGGAACCTGAAGCGGACACAACACGAGGTTTGACTGTATATTACAACAAACACTCTGTGAGGTGAGTGAGGCCGAGAGATTTCAGAAAAGTGTGACTAGCCCAAGGTCACCCAACAGCTGCATGTGGAGGAGTGGAGGAGCGAACATGGTTCACCAGATTACAAGTCCACTGCTCTTAACCACTACACCCTGCTGGCGCAGAGTGCCTCCCATTAACTTTGGCCAGTGGCCCAGCTGTGTCCCTATCCGGACAGGGTTAGCCTAAGTTCTGTTGTCTGTGCTCTGGTAACCTCTAGGTTGGATTACTGCAATGCATTATATGTGGAGCTGCCTCTGAAGATGGTTTAGAAACTTCAGCTGATGCCAAATTTGGCAGTCAGGTTGCTCACCAGGGCAAAACAGTTTGAGCATTTTACACCGATCCTGGCCTGACTGCACTGGCTCCCAATTAGTTTCCAGGCCCAGTTCAAAGTGCTGGTTTTGACCTATAAAGTCTTAAAATGGCTCAGGACCACAATTCCTCAATGCCGTTTCCCATATAAACCCGGACCCTGCAATCATCATCTCAGGCCCTTCTTCATGTGCCTCCTCTGTGATGAAAGGTCCAGCGGGTGGCAAGAGAATAATGGGCCTTTTCTGCAGTGGCCCCCCACTTCTGGAATGCTCTCCCCAGAGAGGCTCACCTGGTACCTTCATTACAAGCTATATCATGCCTCTACTCCAAGGCCTATGGCTAAGTAAACAATATTTGGCCTTTTAAACTGGAGTAAGGGTATTGTTTTTGCTTGTTATTATGGTATGCATTTTTGTGTTTTGATATTGTAAATCACCCTGTGATCTTCTGATAAAAGCCAGTACAGAATTTTTTTATAATAATAATAATAATAATAATAATAATAATAATAATAATTCTCATCTTTGATGTGAAAACCTTGTTGCCAACCTCCCATTTCCCCACTTTTCCAGTGGGTTTTCTTGAGCCCCACTTTGCCTAAGCACCTGCCTTCAGCCTCTCACATTTGCTGCTCTGAAACTTGATCTTCCTGTTTTGAACCCCAAGTGTGAATGATGTCTTTCAGCCTGCTTGGATAGGCAGCCAGTCCCAGGACCCGACTGCCTGGAGCAGGCCACTTGCTCTAGCCTTGAGCTGCTGGGGTGAAACCCCAAGTGACAGTTCCCTCCAGTTTTCCCACCGGAAGAACAACCTGCCAAAAATTATCCTGCGTAAGGACTCTTGTGTGTGCTTCTCCATGGCGGGGGGGTGTGTGTGGCTTGTGCAGGAGAACTTCCCAAGGGATGATGCTACATGGCTGAGGTTTGTAGCATTTCATGGAGCTCAACATCCTCTTTGTGGGAAGTTTGCCTCAATGGCCCTGCATGGGGTTCCTTTTGTTGTCTAAAAAAACCAACAATACTGCCTGTCTTGACTTTGGTTGGCAACCGCGTTGCTTTGCCACCAGGCCAAACTCTCTCTTACTGGAGGTGGGGGGAGAGGGGGTAATTAATTTCTGTGAATGACAGCCCGGAAAAATGTCACCAGGACCTTTTATGTGTACCAACTTCATTTCCTTACAGCCGAGCATTGTGTGCCTGCAGGAATTCTGTGGCGCACATTGAACAGGATATAAGCTTGAGCTATGGGAAGCCAAAGTGTTCTTTCTGTGTCTGTGCTTTGCCTGGATTAGAATTCGTCACAGCTGGCAATTTGCTTTTGAAAAAGGGAAGAAACTGTTCTTCCCCCTGCCAATCTTCTGAGAGAAACTGACCCCGCTAGGAACTAATTGTGGGGTTAAGCCTCTTCAAAGAGGATTTGTATGTGCTGATATTTTGTTCCCTATAAATAAGTTCCTTCTCTCTCTCTCCTCTTGAGGAGGGCCTTGCTTCACGGAGGTTGAGATGCATGTTGCTATAGCGACAGCGTCCTGGCAACAACTCCCAGCTGCTGCTGCTTTGCTTCTCCTTCTCCGAGGCCCAGCCAAGAAGAGCCGAGGGGGCTCCTCGGTTGCCACGCTCCTCGGTTGCCGCGGTGGAGGCAGGAAATCAGCAACAGAGGGACACCAGTACATCCCAGCTTCATCCTGGGAAGCCTTTAGGTGTGGCTGCTGACCTGAAAAATACCTACACCCCCCAAACAAGAAGTGTAGTCGAATATGCTGCTATGATACTCAGAAGCAGATTTGGGGCACTCCAGCCCTGCCCTAACCAGACCCAGGTAAGCAGCCTTGGGAGACAACTTGCTTCCAGTCAGTCGTTTCACTTGCATTGGGATGTGGTGAGGCTCCTGGTGTTGACCTTCTGTTCATTTCTGTCACCATTGCTTCCAACCACCTCCATATTTTCAGGTGTGTTGGCACTGAGACCACACGTCTCTCGCATGAGGGTGGGGAAGCAGAGTGGGGGCGGGGAATGAGGGAAGCCTTCGCTGTCAAGACCAGTGGAGACACTGCATGCCGCCTCCTTCCACCATGCCAGGATCCTGACGACTTTTGGTTTCCCGAAGACACGAGTTTGAGGCGACGGGAACAAAGCCATGTTGAATGCTGTCAGCGTGGCCCTGGATGCAGCTGTGGCATGTTCTGTTGTGAGTTTCTTAGGCTGTTGGGGGGATGCTGCTGGGGGGGGGTCTCTCTAGGGAGGGGATGTGTTGTACATTTGTGACTTCTCTCAAAATAGTCAGCGTACAGTGGGGTGGAGGATTAATAAATGTTCCTTTGAAGATCCAAAATAAACTGGTATCTGAGAGGGAGCATTTCAGTGGGTGACTTGAAACAAACAAATCAACAGCAGGGAGATCTGTGCATTGTGTGGTTGGAGATGGTGGCGGTGAGCTTTTTTGCGCCTTGTGACAAGCAGTTTTTGACGGGGCTTCTTTCTTCGGGTATGTTTGCCGTTGTGTTAATTGTAATGAGCTGATGTACATACATAAAAAAGATGCCTTTTCAGGCTGGGATGAGATGGGCCAAGGCTTATTTTGGTGCCTGCGGTGGGAAATCCAAATAGCACCTCCCCCTCCCCCATTCCTAATGAGGCATGGACTGAGAAGTTCTCCTGCACAAGTTTCCTAGAAATGAATGGGAGAGATGTAAGGGCTCTCTTGCTCATCTCTCATTTGTTTCCATGAGGCTTGGGCAGGAGAACTTGACAGTGGAAGTCTGCAAGTCAGACCCAGGGATCCAGCCCCCTGTTGAGGCACCCCCCACACAGTCAAGGTAAGAGGGAGACACCTCACTTGCTTGGCGTTATCCTTACAGTGGGGAGAGATTTCTGCAATGTCTGAGGGTGGGTGGCAGGAATCTCTGCTTAATTATTACTCTCCAACATCCAACATGCTTGTTTGTACAGTGTTATCCAAAGTTCACCTTCCCAGCAGCAGGGACATCAGTTGTCGGCTCAATGGCTGGCCCTGCCAAAGCAGGGAGAGTTGCAACCTCTGTCTTTTCATAGCAACATAAGAAGAGCCCTGCAGGATCCAGGCAAAGGCCCTTCATGGTCCACCATCCTCTTCTCACAGTGCCCAGGCAGATGCCCAGAGTGGCTGGGGAGACCTAGCCAGATGGGTGGGTATAAATAATAAATTTATTATTATTATTATTATGAGTCCACAAGCAGGACCTGAGCGCAAGAGCACTCTTCCATATTTGCAGTTCCCAGCAACTGGTATCCAGACCGTGGATACCAGTTGGAGGCAGAGCACAGCCATCCCTGGGGTTTGCCATTCCATCAGCTAGGAGCAGGTTTTCCCCTCCTCTGATCATTAGAAATAGAACATCGAAAACACGTCAGACCATTGGTCCATCTAGCTCAGTATTGTCTACACTGACTGGCAGCAGCTCTCCAGAATTTCAGGCAGGGAGTCTTACCTGGAGATTTGATTCAATTTATTATAACTCTATACTGCTTTTCATTCAAATGAATCCCAAAGCAACTTGCAAACAATAAATAATAACATTATGAAACATCATAGAACATCACAAATGCATCATAGATCATATAGAATAATTAACAAATCATCAGTGAAACAATTACAATCTGTAAAGCACTGTTAGCAAAGTAGCAACTAAAAAATAAGCTATACGTCACAATTAAAGCAAAAGTCATATGATTAACAAATCAATGCAACATTCATAGTTTACAAAGCAACATAAACAAAATAGCAGCCAATAAATACACTAAGCATTGGTTTTTTTATAAATAATGGTTCTTTTTTAAAAAGGATTTTCATAGTTAACAAGGGTACATAAGCATCTCTCTTTTCAATTCATAGAGTCCTTTCTGCAGGTCGGTTACACTAAGCACTGTTAAGTTCTTGGGGCAGCACAGGTGAAACCAGCCACCTGATGGAAAACAGAGTCTCTCTCCCCTCACAGTTGTTCCTCTGGAAACAGCTCTCCTATAAGATCTCCTAGGGCTGGAGGATGAGGCAAGGCAGGTGGGAAAAGCCATTACTTGCTGGCCAACACAGAATCTCTCTCCCCTCCATGGAGATGGATTGAAAATTGAACCTTCTGCATGAAAGGAACAGGTGCTCTACTGTCCACCACTTAACCTGATTTTTCAGCAACAGGTGCTCTCTTCATCACCCTCCTCCTCCCTCTTTCGGCTGTGGGTCAGCTCTCTCCGGTCTGCTGCTAGACTACCTTGAATGGTGCCCAACACCTTCACCCAGACAGCTGTTTGTGAAGGCATCTGTATATGTGGGTAGGAGGTTCCCAAGTTCTCAACTTTTCCCTCTGTCACTTGGAGAGCAGCTTATTTATTAAATAATTTCTTAAACTACTTATGTCCAGCCATTTGGTTCCACAACTGAACCTCAGGTGATTTGCAAAACACCTCCTGTCACCTTGCTCCACCACTGACAGCTGTGATTAGCAAAGAGAGACTCCTTCTAGCTACAGAGCCCATCCATACAGCATATCACACTTTGAAAGGCCTTTTAACACCCTCCCCAGGATGCTGGACTAAATGGGCCATTGGACTGGTCCAGCAGGCTCTTCTTAGGTTGTGTGAAGTGAATACAGTTAACATGCATTTTTTCTTGCTGAGCAAATAGCAAATGCCTGAGCAGCCCCAGGACTGCTGGGAGGGAGGGGTTTTACTCTCTTTCCCTGTCACAGTTAAAATAAAAACCCACATTTTTGTGACGCCTATTAGCATTTCAAAGGAAGCCCGCCCCCCTGGTGCTTAGAACCCTCTTCTGTTCCTGAGGCTTTTCTACCAGCTTCCAGAGGGAAGCCTGTGTTATTCTGTTGGAGCAAAAATAACCAAAGGGTCTTGCAGCATCATAAAGCCTAAGAAATTTAGCAGAAGTCTTCATTGATGCCACTTCCTCTGATGCAACTCCATCATGCTTCTGATGGAGCAGATTCTACTAGTCCATGGAAGCTCATGCCATAACGAATGTGGTCGCCTTTAGTAATTATTAAATCTTAGACCTTCTGCATGCAAAGCTTGTGCTAGTAATGTCACTTCTCTGGAAATAAGTTGTACTGGAAAAATTTCCAATGCAAATTAGCCTAATTTGCAGTGCGAAATTTCCTGAAGAGCGATAGTGTTCGTTTTACTTGTAAACAAAGCATAAGGGGGGGGGGGGGGACTTTCCAAGCTTCCCTAATATTGTATTTGCTGTTGACACCCATTTATTGTTACTAATGACCTGATGAAAAAAGGGGAAATTTTCTAACCCACATCACTTGGCATGTGCTGTATATCATCTTGGCTTGAGAGCAGTACATGTGAAAAGGATCTAGGAGTCTTGGTTGACCACAAACTTGACATGAGCCAACAGTGTGACACGGCAGCTAAAAAAGCCAATGCAATTCTGGGCTGTATCAATAGGAATATAACATCTAGATCAAGGGAAGTAATAGTGCCACTGTATTCTGCTCTGGTCAGACCTCACCTGGAGTACTGTGTCTAGTTCTGGGCACCACAGTTCAAGAGGGACACTGACAAACTGGAACGTGTCCAGAGGAGGGCAACCAAAATGGTCAAAGGTCTGGAAACGATGCCTTATGAGGAACGGCTAAGGGAGCTGGGCATGTTTAGCCTGGAGAAGAGGAGGTTAAGGGGTAATATGATAGCCATGTTCAAATATATAAAAGGATGTCATATAGAGGAGGGAGAAAGGTTGTTTTCTGCTGCTCCAGAGAAGCGGACACGGAGCAATGGATCCAAACTACAAGAAATAAGATTCCACCTAAATATTAGGAAGAACTTCCTGACAGTAAGAGCTGTTCGACAGTGGAATTTGCTGCCAAGGAGTGTGGTGGAGTCTCCTTCTTTGGAGGTCTTTAAGCAGAGGCTTGACAACCATATGTCAGGAGTGCTGTGATGGTGTTTCCTGCTTGGCAGGGGGTTGGACTCGATGGCCCTTGTGGTCTATTCCAACTCTATGATTCTATGATCTTCCAAGGCAGTCCCACATATTGTGCCTTGCAGGTAAACTAGCCATGGGGATGCCACAATATACTTCTGCAGTGAGGGTTTTGTGCCAGCCCACCTTTCTGCTGGGCTCTCTGAAGTTCATCTCCTCCACCCCTCTGCCTCCTGCACCCACCTTTCCAAACTCCACCAAGTCTTCCCCTCCAGCCCTGCCCATTGCTGAAGGCTGTGAGCTGAACGCATTTGCTCTTCAACAGCCTGTCTCGAAAGCTAGGAGGGCAGCAGCTCTTTTGACCAAAGAGATATATTAGACAACTGTCATTGCCACACATCATGTTCTCAGACTTTCAAAATACACCTCAGTAATGGCAGTGTGTGTGAACTGGCAAACTGCATAGCCTCCAACATTTTTCTGATGAAAATAGGGATGTCCTAAGGAAAAGCAGGACATTCCGGGATCAAATCAGAAACCGGGACAGCTTCTGTAAATCCAGGACTGTCCCTGGAAAACAGGGACACTTGGAAGGTCTGAAACTGCACACAGCATGGGACCCCCCCCCCCCACATTAATGCCTCTCATTTTATTTCCATTTGTACTGAGGAATAAATGCATATTTGCTCTCCCAACCAGTCTGGGCCCTAAAGAGTGAAGATGCACAATAACAACATTGCCACAAGGCATCCCTTGTGGCAGGGTGGCAGGGATGTTGTTAAGTTGTGGGTGAACATATCAGACGACACAGCGATTCTTCAAACAGCTCTTGTTTATTCACAGGCCAGAACTGAACTGAACTGAAGGGTTCAGCCAGCCTGCTTATATAGGGCTCCAGTACAACGCAACTGTAACAACTTTCTGTAACTATCCAGTCACTGAATGTCACTTTCAATCCCTTATTTGCATATGTGGACCTGAGTGAAAACTACAGTATCCCCCTGCTGGCCCAGGGTGAGAACTTCAGTACATAACAGATGTAGCAAAGATAGCAGGGGACAGAGAAAAGAGGCCCTCCCTGGAAAATTGGGAGCATGTGGCCTATTTTTTTCAGGTCTCTCAACCCTCTAATGCTAGGTACACTGTATCTCATCTGCCCTACCTCTTGGCTATTTCTCAGCACCCCTTTCCTGCTAATAGTCACTCCTGTCTGCCAGCCCATATATCTTTTTCTGCTTTTTTAAATTTATGCATTTTACATATCTTAGTACATCACTTATGCAATTGTCATTGTTTATCTTACATTCTGACTTCCATACACATTCCTCCATGGGGTCTTATTTAGTCCTTGTTAAGCTGCATCTCCTTAATTACTATCCCTCTTCTGCTTATTTTAACTGCTGCTCATATATTTTACCCCACTTGGAAGTTTATCTGATTGTTTATCTGATTGCTATATGTCTTTAAATATAGTATTCCCAGTCTTCTTTTATATCAGACTCATCTTGATTTATTATCTTTGCAATCAACATTGCTAGTCTGCGTATTCTATTAGCTTATTCTGCCAGTCTATTTTCGCGGGACTTATATAAATTTATTTTTTTTAATAAGTTGTCAGTTTTACATTTCAAAACAAACATTTTACAAATTTTAAAATATCCAATGACTTCCCTTCTTCTCCTTCCATGGTTCATTTTACATACCATGCATTCCTGCATATTTTACTATAACCATTCAAATCAGTTTTCCACTTTTACAGCAAAAATTATTTACTCTGTTGAATTTATCTTATTGCTGCCAGTGTTTTCAGCTTTATACATTTATTTTCAATAAATGTTTTCCACTCTTCTTATATGTTTTTCTTGCTCTCTTATTCTGTATGTTAAATCTGCAAATTCTGCATATTCTGTCAACTTAAATTGCCAGTCCTCTTTGGTTGGGACCTCACTCACTTTCAATTTTGGGGCTAAAAAAACACGGGCTGCAGTTATTGCATACATAAATAAGCTTTTCTGACACCTAGGAATTTCTGTTTGGGCTATTCCCAATAAAAAGAACTTTGGGGGTGGGGGGGGGAGAGTAATTTTAAACATTTTTTTCCAATTCATTATAATTCATTTCCCAATCTACTTTTACCCTTTAACATGTCCACCACATGTGAAAAACGGTTACCTCCACTTCTTTACACTTTCAACATGTATCTGATTCTGTTTTATGAATCTTAGCCAACCTTAAAGGTAAAGGTAAAGGTAAAGGTACGCCTGCCCGTACGGGCCAGTCTTGCCAGACTCTGGGGTTGTGCGCCCATCTCACTTAAGAGGCCGGGGGCCAGCGCTGTCCGGAGACACTTCCGGGTCACGTGGCCAGCGTGACAAAGCTGCATCTGGCGAGCCAGCGCAGCACACGGAAACGCCATTTACCTTCCCGCCAGTAAGCGGTCCCTATTTATCTACTTGCACCCGGGGGTGCTTTCGAACTGCTAGGTTGGCAGGCGCTGGGACCGAACAACGGGAGCGCACCCCGCCGCGGGGATTCGAACCGCCGACCTTTCGATCGGCAAGCCCTAGGCGCTGAGGCTTTTACCCACAGCGCCACCCGCGTCCCTAGCCAACCTACTCAGAGTTAAATACAATCTATGGATCATTTTCAAATAATTCTCTTTCAACTGCAAATTTCAAATGCAATAAATTTCAGGTCACTTATCCAAAGTTTCTCCCAGAGGTTGAGATCTATATTGTCTTTTGTTTCCCATTCTAATAAACAATTATACATTTTAGACAGAAGTTTATCATTTTGTAAGTGTTCTTTTTTGAATTGTGAACTTTAGTCCATAAATCCATTCTTTCTATCTAATTTAAACATGTTGTGTATTTGGTGATATTGCAACCAATCTATAACTTGGCTCCTTAAGTTTTCCATTAGTTTCAGTTTGGGTTCCACCACCCCCCCGTAAAATCCAGCAGTTCCGTATAAGATGCCCATTGTCTATCCATATTAACTCTCTTAATTGTAATTGCTTTGATGTGAGATAGCCATAAAGGTGTTTCTAGCATATTTATATATTTTTCCCAGACTCTATATAGATTCTTCCTAAGAATGTGGTTCATTAAACTCATAGGTTTTAGCCTTCCCATACCATGCATGTCAGCCAAGTTTTAAATCATGACCCTCTTAAATCAAAGATGTTTGCATTGTCCAATGCAATCCATTCTTTTAACCTATGCAAACAACCTCCCTCATAATACAATTGCAAATCTGGCAGGGCAAAGCCTTCTCTTTCTTTTGTATCTATCAGGATACAAAATATTTTATTCTTGGCTTCTCCCCTTGCCAGGTAAATTTAGAGACATCTTTTTTCCATTCTTTGAAGCAGCTTGAATGATTTACAATCGGGATTGATTGGAATAAAAACAGCGCTCTAGGGAGTATATTCATTTTAATGGCCGAAATTCTATCTAATAGGGAGAGTTTCATTCTCCCCCATATCTCCAACTCTTTCTTAACCTCTTTCCACAATTTAATATAATTATTTTCAAATAGGTTGAGCTTTCTTACTGTCAGCCAAATTCCTAAATACTTAATTTTTTATCTATTTTTAAACCAGACATCCTTTCTAAAAATTTTTTTGAATGTTCATCCATGTTTTAACCAACATTTTGGTTTTATCTGAGTTTATTTTGAAACCCACCACTTCTCCAAACCTTTTAATTTATTCTAATGCTTAGAGAACGCTCTCCAAAGGTTGTTCTAGTGTCAACACCACGTCATCAGCAAATGCCCTTAATTTGTAGACCCTACGTCCCACCTCAAAACCTTTAATTTCCCCTTTTCTCGTTATATTCTGAAGCAGTATTTCTAATGTCATAACAAACAGGGACAGCCTTGTCTCGTTCCTTTTTCTATTTGGCATTTGTCTGAAATAATATAATTTATTACTATATTTGCAGATATAGATTGTTTTAATTCCTCCTAGGAAATAATTACCTATTTCCATTTTCTCTAAAACCTTAATCATAAATGACCATGAAATGTTGTCAAAAGCTTTATCTGCCTCTTGGAAGATTAACGCAGCCTGTTTTTCATTTCTTACTTCCGCATACTCTATTAAATTAATTACATTTCCTATATTTTCTTTCATTTGTTGGCCTGGTAAAAACCCAGCCTGGTCTCTGTGAACTAACTCAGTCAATGTCCTTTTCAATCTATTAGCCAATATTGTAGCAAATTGTTTGTAGTCACAATTCAATAATGAAATAGGTCTGTAATTTTTAGTTTTTGTTAGGTCACTGTCTTGTTTGTGGATCAAAGTAATGAATGCATCTTTCCATGAAGCCGGAACTACTCCTGTCACCAAAATTCCCTTCATGGTGTCCTTAAGTGGTTCTACAGTGGTACCTCGGGTTATAGACGCTTTAGGTTACAGACTCCGCTAACCCAGAAATAGTACCTCAGGTTAAAAACTTTGCTTCAGGATGAGAACAGAAATTGCATGGCGGTGGCGCGGCGGCAGCGGGAGGCCCCATTAGCTAAAGTGGTACCTCAGGTTAAGAACAGTTTCAGGTTAAGAACAGACCTCCAGAACGAATTAAGTTCTTAACCCGAGGTACCACTGTAAAAGTATATCCTGAAACTTTTTATAATAAATGGCTGTAAGTCCATCTGGCCCCGGTGCTTTCCCCATATTTATTCAGTTTATTTCTATTTGCAATTCCGATATCGATTTGGGTGCATTCAGAATTTGCCAGTTTTCCTTAGATACTCGGGATATGTTACAGTCACTTAAATAAGAGTCCATTTTCTTAAAGTGCTCTTTCTCACAACGATATAATGAAATATAATATTTTTCAAACACTTTCTTATCTATTCAGGTAGTCAAATGCTTATCCTCATCTACAATATTATTTATTGTGCTATTTTTTCTTTCTTTTTTGAGTTGCCATGCTAACAATTTACGTGGTTTGTTAGCAAATTCAAAAAAAATATGTTTCATTAATTTAATTTTCATCTCAATCTCTTGATTAACTAACAGTGAAAATTGTGCTTGCAGTATTTTAATCACTTGACACAAATCTTTATCCTTTGGTTTTGCAATTAACTTCTCCTTATTCAACATGGCATCTAATATCTCCTGCTTCTTTTCCCCTCTATCTCTTTTTTTGAAAAGCATTTTGTTGAATTAGGAAACCTCTCACCACTGCCTTACTGGCATGCCATACTATAATTAAATCTGTTTCTTTATTTAGATTGAGGTAAAAAAAATTCTTGTAGGGGAGTGTTGCCCCTTACTCATAATTTGTTCATTTTGCAATACCACATCATTTACCTTCCACCTAAATGAAGAACATTTCCCTCCTGTTATTGTCATAAAGATGCCATTGTGATTGGATAATATATTAGGTTGAATTTCTACCTTTTTTACCCTACTTGTTAACTCTTTCAAAGCCAATAAAAGGTGTATTCTGCTTGAAGAATTGTTTGCATTTGAGAAAAAAGTAAATTTGTGTTCTAATGGATGCTTAAGTCGCCATAGGTCAGTTAAGTCAAAATTGGACACCATATCAAAAAAGGCATTTGGCAATTTCCCTTATTTTGAATCTGTTTTCCGTACCATTCTATCTAGATCAAGGGAATGACACAATTAAAATCACCCATCATTATTATTTTACTATCACACAAATCACACAATTTCTCTTCCAGTTTGTTTGTTTTTTAATCAGTTTTCCGTTCATTGGGGGCATAAATTCCCACTACAGTAATTGGTTCTCCATCTAGTCTCACTTCAATAACCATCATTCTGCCTTCTTTAAAGATGAATTTAAGATCTAGTTTGGGGTTAACATACATAATTACCCCTCCCTTTTTGGTTTTATCAGAAGAGATAAACTCTTGCCCCAGACCTTTATTTGTTATTTATTTATAAATATTTATTTATTAGTAGTTTTCTATGTTGTCTTTTTATATGTGTGTCCTGCAAGCAAATGATGTCTAATTTCTACTTTGACAATATATGCACTATTTTATTCATTTTCATTTCACTATTTAGTCCATTTACATTCTATGAAATAAATATAAGATCCATATTCTATTACCGTATTTTTCGCTCTATAACACGCACCTGACCATAACACGCACATAGTTTTTAGAGGAGGAAAACAAGAAAAAAAAATCTGAATGAAACAGTGGATGTATCATTTTTGTGCTTCATGCTGTGGCCACAGACATGTGATTTGACGGTGAGTTTGGGGTAGCCCAATGCAAAAATCCTGAGAATCCATGTGGATCTGTGCTTTATAACCACATTTTTGTACCATTGCGGCCCCAGGCAACAGTGGGTGCGTGATTTTTTTGGTGCAGGCTGTAGCCATGGACATGCTATGTGATCTGATGGTGAATTTGGGGTGACCCAATGCAAAGATCCTGAGGATCCATGTGGATCCATGCTTTGTAACCACGTTTTTGCACCACTGCAGCCCCAGGCAACAGTGGGTGCATGATTTTTTTGGTGCAGGCTGTAACCATGGACATGTAATGTGATCTGGTGGTGAATTTGGGGTGACCCAATGCAAAGATCCTGAGGATCCATGTGGATCCGTGCTTTGTAACCATGTTTTAAGTGGGGAGGGAAGGAAAAATACAGAAGGGACAAGGAGCACGAGAGGGGTGTGCGGAGAAGCAGCTGGCTAACAATGCAGGAGAGAGGTTTAACAGGAGGGAGGAAAGGAAGGCAAAGTTTCCCCCACCCACCCAAGCCAGCCCCCCCCTCCCACCCACCTGCATGTTGTCTGGCTGCCTGCAAGTCCCTAGAATGCTGGACGCAGCAGAAGCAGCACCGGAGCATGGAGAGGAGGAGGTGGTGGCTGACGGCTGCACTCCTAGCTGACGGAACCTGAGCCGGGTGGGCTGGAGCCTGCGCGCAGTGTGACTAGGAAGGAATTAGAAGGAAGGACGCGATCCTTTCCTTTCCCCTCTGCTTGCCAGGAGGGCAGGGGATTTCCCTGCTCTTGGTTGCGTTTGAGCAAACACAGCAACCAAAAACAGAAGCGGGTGGGCAGTAAGACCCTGAGGCAGAATGCAGGAAAGCAGCAGCCTCGCTTCTGCAGCCTTCCCTCCTCCGTGACATGTGATCTGATTTTTGCCTGATTTTTGCCCCTGCACTCGGGCCAGTCGGCTCCAGGGACCACACATTTGCTCAATAACACGCACAGACATTTCCCCTTACTTTTTAGGAGAAAAAATGTGCATGTTATAGAGCGAAAATTACGGTATATCTTATTTATCATACACACACACACACACACACACACATTTTTTGACAGTTCCAGTTTTCCTTCTACCCCCTTCCCTCTTTACTGTTTATCCTCTTCTTCTTCCTTCTCTTCTTCTTCTTCTTCTTCTTCTCCATGCTCAATTCCAAAATCTCACCACGAAGGCATTACAAAGGCATGTGCTTTCACTGGTTCTACACACCTCTATTTTTTACCTTCATAATTATAGGAAATCCCTTCAGGTCATTCCCGTCTGAAGCGGAATTTTATCTTTTTAAGGGCCTCTGTCAAAAAATTGTAATCCTCTCTCTTTTCAACAGTTTTACTGGAATGTATTTTAAAATTACCATATAATCCTTTCATCTATTTCAATACCTTTCTCATAATATGTCTGGAGCACTCTGTCTTTGATACTTCTAGAACTAAAAAGGACTAGACAGTCCCTGGAAAGATTTTCTTCTTAGCAAATGGAAATTTAACCCTGAATGCACAATCAATGTAGCCACGCCCTGTTGTTGCATCTCAAGCAAAGATGCAAGTGCCTCGGTTATTTTATCCCTTATTACTACATCTGATTGCTGAGGAATAGATCTGAATCTCAAAAACATCACTTTTAATTAATTCAATTAACGCCAAATTATCCACTGTTAGTTCCTGAGTTGCTCTGGATGCTTCCTCTAGCATCTTTTCCTGTTCCTTCCTTTATTTCTTTATTTATTTGGACTGCATCTTGAAGAGTTTGCACTGTTTTCTCCAAGTTACTTGTTTTACTTGCAAGAGCCTTTATTTCTGTTGATAATTCACCTACCACTTTGGTGTGGCTTTGAAGATCTTTCCACATTTCCATCATTACCTCCACAAGGTCCATCTTTGGTTCTCCCTCTTGGACAAAGCCTTTCCTTGATTGGCCAGGTGTCAATGCCAGATACTTCTTTTGTGAGGCCATTTTTAATTTATTAGCCAGGAAAATAAAAAATATATAATTCCACAGGTGATAACCATCGTGGCGTTTTCCTTTCTAAAAGGTCCTTATACCTTATCCAAACTGTATAAACGCCTCCTTACTATATGATTTAGGAACCCTCTCTGTCAGGGGTCAGCAAACTTTTTCAGCAGGGGGCCAGTCCACTGTCCCTCAGACCTTGTGAGGGGCCGGACTATATTTTTTTTTGGGGGGGGGGTTAATTCCTATGCCCCACAAAAAACCCAGAGATGCATTTTAAATAAAAGGACACATTCTACTCGTGTAAAAACATGCTGATCCCCGGACCATCCGCGGGCCGGATTTAGAAGGTGATTGGGCCAGATCTGGCCCCTGGGCCTTAGTTTACCTACCCATGCTCTATGTACTTTAACTTTGTCATACCATAAGTACGCATGCCAACCGTATCTTAAGTCAAACCCCTCCAAGTTCAATAGGCTAGCTATCTTTTTCTCCTGTCTAGCAAAGGACCTCTCACTCATCTCTCATAAGCAGCACTGTCTGTTGGCAGTCTGTTGCTGATACCTCTCCCCTAAGCATCTGGAGAATTCCATGGCATCCCCAGAATCTTAGTCATCAGCTTGTGGGATGGGGGCTGACAGGCAACAGGCAATTTCATCTAATGTATATGGTGTTCCTACAGACATGGGAGCAGCCCTATTTTCAAAAGCTCTCTCCAAGAGAGGTGCTGTCATTTTGAGTGGAGGAGCACACAGCAAGTCTCTCTTTTCCATGCAGTGCTTGGAAAACGTGGCCTTGGTTAACAGACAAGCAGTATCTTGTGATGTTTTGCAGGATATCCCTTGTGGGTTTTTTCTCTCTGCAAAGCTGACACTTCCATCGAAATAACCCCTCTGTTCCCTTTCCATCTGCGCACCATATTGCATCATGTTTAATCAGTAATCCCCAAGCAGTCCTCCTGATGGCACATCCTGCCAGGTTTCAGTGGGTGTTCCAGTGTTTTCAGAGCATGTGAGATCAGCCTCAGAGCAAATGGCCTCTGAGCTGGCAAGTGGGACTCCAGTATGGCTTTTCTTTTCTGTTTTGGTAGCCGGCCTTGGTGACTGACTAATCTTTGTGAATTCCATTCAGAAAGCAAAGTGGCGAGGGCCAGAGTCTGGTTTAATTTTATATTGCAGGTTATTGTGCTGGAATGAAATGAGCCTTTGTTATAATTATGATGATTTGCATAGTGCCATCTGGGTGCTTTACAATGAATGGGTGTGAAAGGTCCCTGTCCTCAAGAGGCTTGCAATCTAAAACAGATACAGGGGAACAATGTGAGGTGTTTAGGTGGTAGATGGGGCCAGGACAAAAAGTGGTTTGAGCTACCTCCTTTTTCCTCCCTCTCTTCCCCACCCAGCAGGCTGCTGGGGGGCAGCCAGGGGTCTGTCTCCAGGGGTCCAAGCTGGTCACTTGCAGAGGGCTTCCCTCCATTGCTCCATCAGCTCCCCTCCCATTTATGTCTCTTTCTTGCTTTCCTTCTCCACAGTCACATGAAAGTTGGCTGAGAGGCAGAAAGAAAGTAGGCTGGAATGGGAACCTATGGTCGATCAGAGGGAGAGTAAGATCTGGACATTTTCCAGAAAGGTATCTGGGCAGTAGCTTCTGATCAGCAGGCAAGAAAGGAACATGGGCTTGAGAAAGGGGTGCAAAGTCATGCTCAGAAAGGCAGCCCAAGCCAAAGAGAGAGAAAAGGGCCAGAAGTCACTTTCAAAAGGCTTGGCATCAGCCTATGGGATGGGATGTTTAAAATGTATATATTATTTTAAACTTCTTAATCCCACAGCGCTGTAGAGCAGTGCTGGAGCTGTTCTCTTCCTCCCCTCCCCTGCTACTGGGCATAATATGTCAATCAAATCAACCAAAGGCCTGGTTAAAGAGGAATGTTAAAGGTGTACAATGAAGGCTCCAGGTAAACCTCCCTAGGGAGAACATTCCACAGATGGGGAGCCACTGCAGAAAAGGCCCGTTTGCGTGTTGCTACCCTCTGGATCTCTCAGACTCTCTGCCCTGGGACACCAGCCCAAACTAGGAGGTCCTGCAATGATTCTGCAATTGCTCTGGCTGAGACTCTGGAAGTGGACTGACCATGTTTGTTATGTACTGAAGTTCTCACCCTGGGCCAGCAGGGGGATACTGTAGATAGTTTTCACTCAGGTCCACATATGCAAATAAGGGGTTGAAAGTGACGTTCAGTGATTGGATAGTTACAGAAAGTTGTTACAGTTGCGTTGTACTGGAGCCCTATATAAGCAGGCTGGCTGAACCCTTCAGTTGAGTTCTGTTCTGGCCTGTGAATAAACAAGAGCTGTTTGAAGAATCGCTGTGTCATCTGATATGTTCACCCACAACTTAACAACCTCCAGCTAGGGCTGGGAGATACCCTACCCCAAAATCCTAGAGAACCAGGGCTGCCCATCAGGACATGGGCCCACTCCTGACTCAATATTAGCATTCCTGTATTCCATCAGAGTGCCAGGGCCTAACACATCCTCTTTTGGACCTCTGCACACAGGTAAGCTTTACCTGCATGTTCAATATGGGAACAGCGTCCTCATGTGCTCCTGATAGTGTAGGCCTAAGGCTCTTTGGTGCAATGCCAGGGGTCTTGGCCTGTGTGTTACTCCCATGTGTTTTGCTTCTGCCCAACCCACCTTGCAGATAACCCTGGGAGCCTCCACAAGCCACCGCCTTCTCCATGGGGAAGCATTGTGCTGTCTTGGATGTGCAGATTCCAAAAGTGCCCTCCAACAGTGGCATTGCTGGCGTGAAGTAGCTGTTCTGTGCCAGATATAAACAGATGAATAATTTAACTGCTTCAGTCGTGTTGTGTTGCTGTTTCGCCAACAGGCATAAATTCTTGGAAAGAGAGGATGGCACAGCGAAGCCCGATATTCTCCACACTCGGCCCAACTGAAAGGTATCCTGAGGCATGTGAGGGAACTGGCTTTGGTGGGGTGGCAGAGGGTGTGTGGGGTGTGTGGGTGTGATTTGAAATATTTATTTATTGAAGGCTTCCCAGACCCAGTAGCCCCCTCCATATGTTGCTGGACTCCAGCTTGCATCACTGCCAACCATTGAATGTGCTTGCTGGGAATAATGGGAGTTGGAGGTCAAACAACATTTGGTGAGGAAGGCCCATTTACTCTATGCCCATCCTTCCATGGAGCTCTTACAGGGTCAGGACAAATCTCAGGGGCAAAAGGACAGGTTCTTTGCTTGCAGAACATCCCAGGTTCAGTGCATGTCAGGAAACACACAGGGTTCATGTTTCCCCACTATGGTGCATTTTCAGGTTTAGCTCAGCTGAGTGTGAGAGGGGCCAAAAGAGGATTTGCCTGTTTGGACCCAAAGACTTTTGCCCATTGCTAGGGAGCAGCCATGAGAGGGGGCCTCTTGCCTTCCAGCTCTCCTTGTAGGCTTCTTCCTGATAACGTCTGATTGGCTGATGTGGGAAGGAGGATGTGGGGTTCAATGGATCTTGTTTAGGGCTGGGCGATATATTGATATTTCATCCAAAACCGGTTTGAAGTCCATATTGTGATATCGGTTTCATAATTTTTGACCTGGCAATACATCACAAATCACAAATCATGATGTGTGTGTTTGTGTGTGTGCTATGCAGGAATTACAATGTGGGGAAAACCGTGCTGCCAGCCAATGCTCCATCCTTATTTCAGACATCGTGATACAGTGGTACCTCGGGTTACATACGCTTCAGGTTACATACGCTCCAGGTTACATACGCTTCAGGTTACAGACTCTGCTAACCCAGAAATAGTGCTTCAGGTTAAGAACTTTGCTTCAGGATGAGAACAGAAATTGTGCTCCGGCGGCGCGGCAGCAGCAGGAGGTCCCATTAGCTAAAGTGGTGCTTCAGGTTAAGAACAGTTTCAGGTTAAGTACGGACCTCCGGAACGAATTAAGTACTTAACCCGAGGTACCACTGTATATCACAATGTTTAGTTGTGGTTCGAGGACCCGACACCCCCCCCCCCAAGTGGAATGAATACGCAAGGACACGTGATATAAGGTTAATGGGCAAGGAAAGGCCACAACTTTATTGATTACAGCAAGTGAAAAGGTATTGGCTTAGGCATTGGATTACGTCAGCTGACTCCACCCCCTCAGAGAGGAGTGAGTCTGAAACCAGGGGGTTTTATTCACCAGTAGGTGGAGCCTGTTGATGCTAATCCAACTATAGGCTCTCCCCTGATGTCACCGAGGGTCGTGCCAGGGCCTCCAGCCAAGCAGGCATCGGACAGAATACACGACCGCCAGATTCCTTTAACGGAATACCCAAAAATTGAAGGCATAGGCGATGGCCACACCTAGCCCTTCGACACCACGGCACATTATTCCAATGTATCACAATGTTGAAAACCAGATATCACCCAGCCCTAATCTTGTCTCTGGTAGGACACTTCCTAAGAGCCACAAAAGCTCCAATGCCCATCAGGCAGTGGAATCAGTAGCAGGCCAAGATCTGAGCACAGAGCTATATTCAAAGGAGGACTAGGCCAAGGATGCATTTGGCTGCAGAACAAGTGGATAGGAAAAATGGGATAAAAGCAGCCAAAATGATCAAGGGGATGGAACAACTCCCATATGAGGAAAGGTTGCAGTATTTGGGGGGTCTTGGTTTAGAGATAAGGCAAATAAGAGGTGACATGATAGATGTGTATAATAGAGGATTAGACAAATTCATGTCGGAGAAAGCTATTAATGGCTACTAGCCATCATGGTTCTGCTCTGCCTCTATCGTCAGAGGCATTTATGGTTCTGAATCCAGTTCAGAAAACCATGGGAGGGACGGGTGCTCATGTGCCCAGGTCCTGCTTGTGACTTTTCCAGAGGCATCTGGTTGGTCAATGTGAGAACAGGGTCCTGGACTACATGGGCCACTTTCTGCCAGACCCAGGAGGCTCTTCTTAGGTTCTTACAACTGGCCGGCACACATGGAGACAGAAGAGGAACAAGAACTGATGCTTGGAGAGACTAAAAGCCACATAGGCAAGGCCAGAATTTGGCTCTTGCTGAGGTGAAGATCTGAGCCTGACCCAAAATCAATTTTCACCAGTCCGGATGAGGGGAACTCATTCACTACCAGGTGTGTGGATCCCTTCTGGTCCTTGGGAGCATAATCCTGCTCCTCTCATGGCTCAGAACAATACTGTGCACAATACACAGACCAATGCACATCCTGGCTGATTCTGGTGCACAATAAACAGTTAATTATAATGGCTTGAGCAGTGTAGTGTAATGGTTAGAGTGCTGTGCTAAGTATGGCAAGAGCCAGGTTCAAATCCTCAGTCACTCTGTGTTCACTGGGTGACCCTGGGCCAGTCACTGTCTCTCAGACTGACCTGCCTCATAGTGTCATTGGCAGAAGGTGCTTTATTGACCTCCTTGGAGGAGGGGGAAGATAAGATATTGTAGAAGTAAGCGGGGTGTGGGATAAGTACTTGCTCCATAAAACCAAGCATCTCCATCACTTCCTTCTTTTAGACGAATCCGGAACATCCCCCTCCACAGCCAAGCTCTGACGGCCATTCCTCTTGGGTCAGCGAGACTCGTGGACCAGCTAGAAGACAGGATTCTTAGCCATGAGAAGACGACAGCCGCCCTTGTGGAACACGCTTTTCGCATCAAGGAAGACATTGTTTGCACGCTGCATAGGATGCAGAACAAAGGCGGAGGGGACCGGCTGGCTAGGCAGCTCTTGGAGGAGCACATCCGCAACATCACAGCCATCGTCAGGCAGCTGAACCGGGACATTGAGGTCAGTGGTAATTCTCTGCTGGTGTGGTGTACCCAGTCTTCACATTTCAAAATTTCTGAAGGTGCGTGGTTTCTTTGTCTTTTTTAAACTTAGTATGTTTATATGCCACCTTTTCTTCCAAGGAGCTCTGTGTGGCATAGATGGTTCTCCCTTCCCCATTTTTATCCTCACAACAGCCCTGTGCGGTAGGCTAGACTGAAAGATAGTGATTAGCTCATTGTCACCCTGTGAGCTACATGGAAGTTTGAACCCAGGCCTTACAGGTCATTATCCAACACTAACAGTTACAGCACACAGGTGGTTCAAACCTAAGAATCTGCAGCCCTTCTTCATGTTTCCCTTTTAATCAAGAGAAAACAAATGTTGGAAATAAATTATTATTTATTGCTTGTTTAGTGCCATCCATGTGCCTAGTGCTTTATAGTGTACAAGTAGACAGTTCGCTGCTGCCAAAGAACCTCAGTCTCAATTTCTGCATAGAGGAAAGTAACAGTCTCAATTTCTGCATAGAAACAGTCTCAATTTCTGCATAGAGGAAAGTAGAGACTGATGCAGAGGTGGGGAGAGCACTGCTGTTGCACTCGGGACCTGCTTGTGGGCATCCCATAATGGGCATCTGCTTGGCCTCTGTGAGATCAGGATGCTGGATTTGATGGGCCATTGGTCTGATCCAGGGGGGCTCCTGCTATGTACTTAGGACATAAAGAGGGGAAAAACATGCAATTGTTTCACGTACCTGTCCTTAGGCTTTGGTGCAGGCTTATTTACAGGAAGAACTGGGACAAATTCTTTACAGTTCTATTTGAGAGCACACGAGTACCACACACATAAGATCACACATTTACACACAGTGTTAATTAGTCTGGGATAATTACCATCCCCACTAAGGTACATTGCAGTCTATTTGTTTTTAATTAATCAGAATATCTGAGGTGCATAATTACCACCTTCTGGTTTTTCACCCACAATCACAAAGGACCGCCCCCCATACACACACCACTTGTCGGTGAAGCAACCCCAACTGGCTGTGGTATATGGGCAAATAATGCAATCACATTGGTGGGGTTGACTGTGTGGTTCTTTTACAAGCCAGGTTGATGGGATTGATCATGCGTGTCTTTCTCCATGTGTCAACAACATGTATACACAGTCAGCACATAATAAGAGGCATACTAAAGGCCTCTCTCATCCAGCATCTTCCTTGCCACAGTGGCCAACCAGATACCTCTGAGTAGCCCACAAGCTTAACATGAAGGGAGCACCCTCCCTTTGCAGTTGGTATGTAGCAGCAGAGTGCCTCTGAATATCAACAAAACTGCCAGTGATAGGTCCATTCTCCATGCCTTCTATCTAACCCTGGTGCCCAAGTAGTTTTTGGACTACAGTTCCCATCAGCCCCAGCCAGCATGGTCTATGATAAGAGATTTGGGGAGATGCATGAATGTGCATGGGAATTATGGGTCCTGAGGTCAAACCCTGGGGCAACTTGAGCATGTGTGAAGGACTCTTGACAGCTGACGCACTCCATCAGCCTCTCTGCACCACACACTTAAGCGGGGAGTCACCCATTTCACTCCTCT
The DNA here is from genome assembly GCF_964188315.1 of Podarcis muralis. Lineage (NCBI taxonomy): Eukaryota > Metazoa > Chordata > Lepidosauria > Squamata > Lacertidae > Podarcis > Podarcis muralis. The sequence goes on along the minus strand of NC_135668.1, from coordinate 5,176,668 downwards.
GCAATTATAGGCTCTACAAGAACAGATCCGTGTCAGGGATAACCTCAGTTACGGAACGAATTCGACACTGAAAAGCCTGGAGATGCGTCAGTTATCTGGTCTGGGAGATCTCAGAGGTCGGGTTACAAGGTAATTTTTTCTTCGTTGTTGTTATTTCTCTAGCAGCTTCTGCAAAGCTTTGTACGCTTTGGGACTGAATATAATATGTAGATCAGCCTTACCCAGCCTGAGGACCTCCAAACGTTTTGGACTACAACTCCCATGAGCTCTCACATCATACAGCTGGGCTGACTGGTGCTGATGGGAGTTATAGTCCAAAATATCTGAAGGACCACAGCTTGGGGAAGGCTGCTGCAGATTCTACGCACTGTGTTATGGTTCCTCTCCAGTCACGCACAACACCCATAGTAATCAACAAGGTGTTTTGCAAAGACTTCATCCCAGCCTAAAACGTTCAGTTCTTCACAGTAAAAGACCAGCATTTTCAAAACAATGACTCAGGCAAAGTCTCTAGTGGAGGTCTGTTTCTCGTTTTCTCTCCACTATCCTTTTGCCTTCCCCACTTCGAAGAGGACAATGAGAAAATGGTAGCAATACTGATGGGGAATGACTGCCTTTGGGTCACAGCTCAGCAGCTGAAGACCAGTTGACTGAAGGGAGCAATCGGCAAAATTCCCTGTCCATGACAATTTGTTGATCATTTGTTCTCCCACACAAGGAAAGCAAAAATAGCATACTGCTTCTGCACATTGAACTGTCAGGTGTTTCTGAAAGCTAGTTATTGTTTTCTTCCTTATAGGTGTCATCATATTCTTTGAAAAATTGTAGGTGTAATTGTACCAGTGATCAGGGATGTTTATTGCTGTGAGTCAGAAAAAGCAGGCTGCTGCCCTTTGGAGGTGGAACTTGGGGTATCTTGCAGCATGGCAGATGATCCTTCTTTGTACAAGATTCTGTGAAAACACGGTTGTGGACCAAAAACACACCCACCTGGGGGGGGGGTCTGAGCCATTCACTGGCTTGCCACTGCCTTGCTCAAGGCCAGTTTCAGATCTAACAAGAATGGGGCAGAGAGAGAGATTTGATTATGGTTGCAAAACTTTCTATGTGAACCTTCTAAAATTGCCCTTACTGAAAACAAAACACAAAGCAAGGCACATCTCCGAACATGCTATGGGAAAGTCTGCAGAAAATACATAAATTTGTGAAAACAACACATAACATTCATTCTATTAAGGAAAATTGCTTGCAAAAATGTGTGTGTTAGGCAAAATTGCATCCTAAATGAAAACATTAGGATAAATAGTCACTAAAATACTGACAACTGTTTGGGAGGACTGTCTTTTTTAATTGCAAAAGATGGCCTAGGTGCATGAAACCAAATCTGAGACTGGAACAATGAGGGGGAGCCAAAATTGGCAGATTCATCCATTCCATGTTTATTCCTATAATTTTGACTGTATTTCCTAAGACTGCAGGCTGGTTCAATCACCAGCTAAATTACTCCTTGACATGCACATTATATGCATACACATGCGTTCTTGAGAATGCAGAAATGTCTTACAACAGGGTGGGCTATTTGTCCATCCAGCCCTGCATTGCCTCTTCCATTCACCTGCTACTTGATCCTTCTACCTGGAGATTCCAGGGACTGAGCCTGGGACCTCCTATGGGGAGGGATAATAGTCCTTGGCAGATCATTTTTCAGCCCCAATGGTCCCTAATGACACCCATGGTAACATACACGAAGTTGCATTCACAGACTAAGACAGACCACATGTCAGTCTACCCCAGAGTTGCTTACTCCAGCCTTCTCTGACCTGGCATGCTCCAGATACCCCCATCATCCATGACCAGTGGCCATGCTGGCTGGGACTGGTGGCATTAGGAGCCCAGCAACATTTGTAGGGCACCAGATGTCAGGGGGAGTCTGGTCTACTCTGACTGGAAACAGCTCTTTCAGGGACTTAGTGCCCCCCATCTCCATCCTCCATCCAGGGCACAAGAGGCATTATTAAAATGTAAAGACGTAGTCTAGCTTGGCAAGGGCAATTAAGCAGAGTGTGAAGTTGGGTTGATGTGGATTGTGGCCTGGAGAAAGTCCTGGGAGTTTGATAGAGAATCTTGGTGGACTCCATTCAACCTATGAGCCACCACCAGTCTATATTTCTTTTTGCTGAGGGATCTGAAACATCTAGCTATGATTTCTCCTTCCATTCCACTCTTGCTTTTTCTGTGTTTCCCTGCGACTCAGTTGTTGCTGCTGCTGCTCATTTATAATGTAAGTCAGTGTTGTTGTCGGCACCCGTCTGTCTCGGGAGACAATGGAAGAGTGTGTCTTTGGGGGTGAAGTCAGACCATTGGAGAGTTATAGCACCTGCTGTGGCTGTAGAGACCAATATGAGAGTGACATGTTTTGTTGCTGCTGGGGCAGTTGAAGGCACCCTAAAACATTTGCCACTTTGGTTGCTCTTGCAGTATGTCCTGCCACCGACACCAGTGTGTGTAACACAGCTGAGCTGTGGGCAGAGGGAGGTCACATTCTCCTGCTATTGCTTTCTATCCCCCATAACTGGCTCTGAATGTTAGAGTGCTTCTGAATGTGGAAGTTTCATGCAGCTCTCATTTCTAGCCATGGATGGACTGACTGATCCCCCACAAATCTGACTAACCCCCTTTCAAAGCTCTGCCAGGAACTCGGGAGGATCACACTGACCATCCTCTGTTGCACTGGAACAGGCTGTTCAACGAGGCACATCATGCTGCGATGGAGGCCAGAGAGGGCCCACCTTACTTCAAAACATCTTTTCTGTGCCTTCCTCACAGAGCGCGAGGCGTGTTGTTTGGCACAGCTTTGGCAGGAGTAATAGAACAGTGAGTTTTTTCACATTATGCAGCCGCTTCTTAGAACTGTCAGAGATTTTAAAAAGGCTTTTCAGCTACACCGTGGAAGAAGCCCTCCCTTTACCCCTTTGAGATCGGGAAGACAGCACTGTGCCATAATTTTATAGTTTATTTTAGACACTCACTCTGGTTTGTCAAGATTATACTGTTTACTAGCAAAACAAACTATCTGGCACTAAAAACCAGCTCTTTCCAATTGCTTTTATTGCTGCTGAGCCGGCCTGCCGCTGCTGTTTTTCAAATCCAGATCCTTTCAAAGGTTTGCAAACTGATCATTCTTTCTATGAGTCCAAATCAGATGTTGGGAAACATATCCAAAACAGGAGGTGTTTTGGTGCTTGAGTAATTTTTTTTTTAAAAAATCACATTTTTTTACTTGTAGGAATAGAACAGGCAAACCTTAATGTGTGTAGCACAATCCTACATCTGTTTACTCCACTGTAAGCTCCACTGTCCTCAGTGGGGCTAAGTGTGTTTAGGATGGCAGTAGCCATGCTAGTCTGTTGCAGCAAAAACAAAAGAGTGTTTTGTGGATGCTCACAAATTTATTATGGCAAAAAGTGTTGTTGTTTAGTCGTTTAGTCATGTCCGACTCTTCGTGACCCCATGGACCAGAGCACGCCAGGCACTCCTGTCTTCCACTGCCTCCCGCAGTTTGGTCAAACTCATGCTGGTAGCTTCGAGAACACTGTCCACCATCTTGTCCTCTGTCGTCCCCTTCTCCTTGTGCCCTCCATCTTTCCCAACATCAGGGTCTTTTCCAGGGAGTCTTCTCTTCTCATCAGGTGGCCAAAGTATTGGAGTCTCAGCTTCAGGGTCTGTCCTTCCAGTGAGCACTCAGGGCTGATTTCCTTCAGAATGGAGACGTTTGATCTTCTTGCGGTCCAGCTTCCTCAACCTCTGCCCTTCAGATGTTTTGAGACTACAGTTCCCATCGTAGCTAGGGATCATGGGAGTTGTAGGCCAAAAACATCTGGAGGGCCGAGGCTGAGGAAGCCTGGTGTAATTACATTATTAAGAGGGGCCATTCTCAAAAAAGTTACCTTAATTCAGCCCACAGTCCATTGAATCTCTTGATTTATTGTAATTCAACCTTTCACATTGCCTAAAACTTTGCACACAGGGCAATCCTATACACGTCTACTCATAAGTAAGTCCTACTGAGTTCCGTAGGACTTATTTCCTAGTAAGAGTGCATGAGATTATAAGCCAACACACTTAACTGTTTTGATTTGCTGACTGCTGTACCCATGAAAAAATCAGGTAACTAAAAAAATTAAAAATCATTGGTGAAGTATATTGCTTAGCACATGTTAACACTTGACCCTTTTCCAACTAAAGAAAAGGGGTTATTATTTTATCTGGGGGAAAGTTTTTATTATTTCTAATTTGTGCCCTTGAATACTGCACTATGTTTTAGAAATGACCTCATTTCAAGTTAGCCTATGCCAAAAAATATATTTCTTATTTGGCCTTCCTGCAAAAAAACCCTATTGGTTGGAAAAAGTTATTTCCTGGAGCAGAAATCCTTTCCACCACAATGGTGTGTGGGCTCAGCCGTATATTTTATAAATCCATTTCTCTGTGTGCACGCCATGTTGACACTGCAGTAGTGAAATTAGACCTGCATTTAGGTGACAACAGCCCTTCTGGCAAGCAGGTTTTCTGCAGGGAGGAGGGGAAGAACCGAGAGCATCAGCTGCTGATGCAGCAGCACCTAAGGCGCAACTACACTTCCCTTTGTGCTGCGATTCCTAGGCACGAGTCCAATAGGTTTTTCTTTTGTCCTACTGCTTTCACAGGGAAAACTTGTTGTTTACTGCTGATTCAGAACAAATGCCAACCTGTGCCTAAATGGAAGTGTGAATGAGCCCCTGGCTGGAAAAGGGGCAGGAAAGTTAACGCTAGGGCACAGAGCTGCAGTTAACTCTGGGACTCCCCCACTCTTGGGACAGGTAAAGGTAAAGGTAAAGGGACCCCTGACCATTAGGTCCAGTCGCGGATGACTCTAGGGTTGCAGTGCTCATCTCACTTTACTGGCCGAGGGAGCTGGCGTTTGTCTGCAAACAGCTTCTGAGTCATGTGGCCAGCATGAACCAGCGAACCAGAGCAGCGCCATTTACCTTCCCGCCAGAGTGGTACCTATTTCTCTACTTGCACTTTAACGTGCTTTCGAACTGGTAGGTTGGCAGGAGCAGGGACCAAGCAACGGGAGCTCACCCCGTCGCAGGGATTCGAATCGCCAACCTTCTGATCAGCAAGCCCTAGGCTCAGTGGTTTAGACCACAGCGCCACCCACAATGGAAAAGGGGCAGGAAAGTTAACACTAGGGCACAGAGCTGCAGTTAACTCTGGGACTCCCTCACTCTTGGGATAAGAGAGGGTGTAATGACAGATCTTCCCTAGTAGGCCCCCTCCCAGTGCAACAAATTAAGCTAGTAGAGGGAACACTAGCAGGTTAGTCATTTGCAGGCATCTAAATACTAGTTTCTGGAAGCCACAGGAGGGGGGAGTGCTTTTGTGCTCATGTCCAGCTTGTCAGCATCCCACAGGCACTTCTCTATCCACTGTGAGAACTGAATGCTGGAGTAGATGGGCCATTGGCCTAAGTCGTATGGAGAATGTTGTGGCCCAAATGCCACGCAGAGGAGACGATTATGATAGGATTTATGGCAAAAGAGTGTGTGTAAGAAAGGTATTGATTGCTAAAGCCAGACAATTATCTAGCTATCTAGCTATCAAATATGTATACCACCCTATACCAGCATGCTTATCTGGAGCATACATGGGGTTTATTTCTGGGTAGCAGGCAGAGAAAGCCTTTCAGAAACCATTTTTTCCTGAAAGTTGGGAAGAGCTGGTGGCTTTTGTGCAGGCAGCTAAAGCCAGTTCAAAAGAGGGACTGTGTACCCCAAATTCACTTTTTACCGGACAGATTTGGATGTTTCTTGAACAGAAGCCTTCCTTGACCTGATGTCCTCCAAAAGTTTTGGATCACAGCTCCCATCAGTCCCAGTATCATATAATACCTTGCTGGCTGAGGCTGATGGGATTTGTAGCCCAGAACATCTGGAGAGCACCAGGCTGGGGAAACTTTGCTGTAGGACAGAAAGAAGTATCTCTATACATCATGGAAAGCGAAGTCTCTGGCAAGTTGTTTCCCCCTCTCTTGAAACACACACACAAATATAATATATTTATATGCAACAGAATGATCTGAGGATACACAATGCAGGTACTCATTGAAGCTAAGCAGGCCTGGATCTGCTCAGTGCCTAGATGGGAGATGTCTTTGAGTTCCATTTGATGGTCAGTGTTGGACTGGAACATGGAATTCCAGGGTTCAAATCCACACTCTGCCACGAAGCTCACCATTTTATGTTACCTTTGGATTTTTGTATTGTTGTGCAGCTAGGAATCTCTTGGTAAGAGTCAAGCTTGGCTGCCATCCATCACAGTAGTTTCTGAGGAAGCACCAGAATGAAAACATAGCCTGGAATTTTCACCCTATTAAATTTGCTGCCATGTGGAATTTGTACATCAGCTTTATTTGATGCATCAGACATGCCACCTGTCTTCACACATGTGGAATTCATATAACCTATATTGGACTATTATTTATGTTACATACAGTTTTCATGGACTGTTATTTCTGTTTTAGATAGCCTTCATATTGGTTGTTCAACTTCAATAAAACTTAAATTTTGTATCATGTTGCATTTTCATTGATACGTGGGTCTTCAGTTGTTTATTGGTTGTTATCCATATCTGTATTACATTATATCATATTATGCTGGATGCTTGAGTCCACTGTTGTATATGAGCTTTATCACCTATTTATCATTTTTGTCATTGATTGGTCCGTGGCTTGTATATTTTGTGTGTGTTATGGAGGGAACTCCTCTTTTTGGTTTACTCTGAATTCCCCACTCAGCCGACGAAGCTCACTGAGTGAACTTGGGCCACTTCCTGTCTCTCAGCCCAACCTCCCTCACAGGGCTTTTGCTAAGGACAAAATGAGGCGTGAGGGAACCAGGTCCACCACCACGATCTCCATGGATGAAACATCAGCAGAGAGGGGTCCTCTTTCAGTTCTCTTGCCCTCAGAGGTTCAGGGTGGGCGGCTGGGAGAGGGCCTTCTCTGTGGTACCCAAATGCTGTGGAATTCCCTTTTCACAGAGGTGTGTCTCACACCACCTCCTGACATGGATCCCCCCCCCCAAAATGCCACTGCCTGTCCCCCCAACAAAAGTCCTGGCTATGCCCATGTCTTGACCCTGGCCTTTAACCCCAGAGAGGTATGGCTTTAGGACCCACCCTATTCTTTTGATTGTAAATTGTTCTAACTGGTTCTAATGTTTACATTGTTGTAATCTGCCCTGGTCCATTTAGTCCATTTAGCCCAGCAAGTGGGATGGAGAGGGGGCTTCAACTCATTGTTAATCCACAGAAACTGCTATTCCATGGCACTTTCTTTCTTTCTTTTTTAAAAATATTTTTATTAAGCAGTTTCAACTTAACAAATTATCAAACCATGTAATGACATATATTATTTCCCCCCTTCCACCCCTCCCTCCCCCAACCACCAGGGACTTCCCACAGCTCCTCTCTCTGATTTCTCTGCACATATTATTCTCTGCATGTTATAAAATTATCAGTATCCTTGCCTTGTCTATCTATCATGTTATCAACCAATAAATTTGTGTATGTTTATTCAAAAGCTGCCAAGGAGTCCAGTTCATTTTGTTGTCTTTTTAGATAATTTATGAAAAGCTCCCCTTCTTCCTTAAAGTCACAGTTGTCCTTGTCCCGCTGTTTATATGTCAGTTTAGCCAACTCTGCATAACTCATCATTTTTTCTTGCCACTGTTTTTTCGTTGGGATTTCCTCATTCTTCCATCCTTGTGCTATCAAGACTCTTGCCGCTGTTGTCGCATACATAAATAAATTATTTGTTTTTCTTGGCAGGTCTTGTCCTACAATCCCTCACAAAAATGCTTCTGTTTTTTTTTTACAAATGTCATTTTAAACATTTTTTTCAATTCATTGTATATCATTTCCCAAATTTTTTTAACTTCTCTACATTCCCACCACATATGATAAAAAGTCCCTTCTTTTTCTTTACATTTCCAACATATGTTTGACCCGGTTTTATACATTTTTGCTATCTGTACTGGTGTCATATACCATCTATACATCATTTTCATGTAATTTTCTTTCAAAAGAGAACAGTCTGTAAATTTCAAATTTACTTTCCACAATGGCACATGGTTTCTTGAGACAGAAGTTCTATATAGCCATTGTGATTTCCAGCTACAGAATAATACAGAAGGGCCACAAAATAATAGAATTGTAGCTTTGAAAGGGGCCACGAGGGTCATCTAGTCGAACCTCCTGCAACGCAGGAATCTCTCGCCCCAATGCAGGGCTTGAACCAGGGGCACTGGGTATAGCAAGGGCAAGGGGCTACAGCCCCCTCAATATTTTGAGGCAGGGTGCTGACCCTCCCCATACTGAGGGGGCCGCCCTCCCCTGCTGCCCCCGCATGGCAGGTGGGGGCGGGAGGTTTGGAGGGTGATTTTCGCTCCATGTGCCCCTGCTGCGATTGCCAGTGTCCTAGCAGAGATGGCCCAATGGGGGGGGGTATCATGTGTGTGGCATCATGCACGCATGACTCCCCCCATCAATTTTGGGCCCAACTCGGCATGCCTGGCTCTCACCCATAGCCCTGAGATTAAGTGTCTCATGTTCTACCAACTGAGCTATTCCAGGGAGGTTTTCTATTTGAAGAATGGAAGCTCATTTTAGTAGTGATGATGGGCTAACTAAGTTGTAGCTGGTGTGTGTGTGTGTGTGTGTGTGTGTGTGTGTGTGTGTGTGTCCAACAACATTTGAAGACCCACAGATGTTCCAACTCTGCCAAAATGTTATATAAAACACAGGACAGGACCTAGGTCTATTATCTCAGCAGTTTCTATATTCAACAACAGTTAATCGTGCACATGAAAATCCATTCCCCATGTTTGTCGTATAACTCAGTTACCAGATACAATTTTGTCCAGCACCTCTCTCTGACATGAGCGTAACTAAGCCAGTGGCTGCCAGCTGTGACACAGTTGCGCCAGAAGAGAACAGCCGTTGGTATAAAGAACAGAAACAGGCCAGGTAGGGAGGTGCAAATGAGGAGGTGATTACACATGTGGAGAAGTTGCAGGATCAAAAGGAAGTGGAGACCTGGGCTCTAGGTTATTCACATGAGAACCCGTTTTCAAAATAGTTTGGCTCTGTGTGGACACTGCACGATGGAACCTCCACAGAGAGGATCAACACTGAATCCACTCTGACACCTTTGTGGCTGGCTTCAGTGGCAGAACATCACTTTTGCATGCAGAAGGTCCCAGGTTCCATCTCCAGGTGGGCTGAGGGAAAACTCCAGCCTGAAATCCTGGAGAGCTGCTGCCACTCACTATAGACAACACCAAACTAGATGGGGTAACTGTGCCCCTAAAGGACCAGGTGTGCAGCCTGGGAGTCATTTTGGGCTCGCAGCTGTCCATGGAGGTGCAGGTCAATTGTGTCCAGGGCAACTGTCTACCAGCTCCATCTGGTACGTAGGCTGAGACCCTACCTGCCTATGGACTGTCTTGTCAGAGTGGTGCATGCTCTAGTCATCTGCCGCTTGGACTACTGCAACACGCTCTACGTGGGGCTACCTTTGAAGGTGACCCGGAAACTGCAATTAATTCAGAATGCGGCAGCTAGATTGGTGACTGGGAGTGGCTGCCGGGACCGCATAACACCGGTCCTGAGAGATCTGCATTGGCTCTCAGTATGTTTCCAAGCACAATTCAAAGTGTTGGTGCTGACCTTTAAAGCCCTAAACGGCCTCGGTCCAGTATACCTGAAGGAGCGTCTCCACCCCCATCGTTCAGCCTGGACACTGAGATCCAGCGCCGAGGGCCTTCTGGCGTTTCCCTCATTGTGAGAAGTGAGGTTACAGGGAACCAGGCAGAGGGCCTTCTCGGTAGTGGCGCCCGCCCTGTGGAACGCCCTCCCTTCAGATGTGAAAGAAATAAGCAGCTATCTTCTTTTTAAAAGACATCTGAAGGCAGCCCTGTTTAGGGAAGTTTTTAATATTTAATGCTGTATTGTTTTTAACTCTTGATTGGAAGCCGCCCAGAGTGGCTGGGGAAACTCAGCCAGATGGGTGGGGTATAAATAATAAATTATTATTATTATTACGGACCAATGGTCTGCCTCAGCAGAAGGCAGCTTCTTGCCATCACCAACTCCATGAACTTCTCTTTGATCGCCACATTCTGTAGCAGCAGATTCTGTAAATGTATTATGTGCAGAATTTCTTTTTAAAATCTGTGCTGAATCTACTGCCAAACCTTCTGCCTTTCTTATGAATAAGTTGGCATAGGTTCAGAGTGCAAGTTTGAAAACCTTCATGTGCCAGAAGTGTGTCTGAATTCAAACTTCTTCTTTTTAAAAGAGTAATAAAATTACCAACAATTAAATGACATTCTAGTCTGTGATAGTGTGGCAGGTAAGCTGAGTATTTTTGGAATAAGCTGCTGGGAGGCAAGCGAAAAAGTGCCTATGACAACTCCAAATAACCCCTGTTGTTCCTGAATAGGTGTGATACTGGGTTAGCCAGATTGTCTGCTGAACACAAAGTTACCTACGAAAGACTACAGAACCTAAGCAAAGATCAGCAGGCGACCAAGTTGATACTGGAGTCCAAAATAAAAGAAGCAGAAATACAGGTAAGATATGGAAAAATAATGGATCCCACATAATTCTTAGTTACTGTTTTAGATGTATCTGCTTTTCAGTTATGAATATCAGGGGAAACTGGAATATTTTTCCTGTTGTAAAAAAATTCTCAGCATAGGGCATCCACAGCTGAAAAAGTGAACACAACCTCAGCTCCATGAAGGAGAGCATAGTGTCCAGATCTTGAAAAGTCACATTTCCTCTTTATTCCATGCTGGACAGATTGCACCTGGGGTACTCTGTCCAGTTCTGGGTACCACATTTATGAAGAGTGTAGACCGATGGGAATGTGTCCAGAGAAGGGTGATCAGGATGGAAACCAAGTCCTATAAGGAATGGCTGAAATATCTGGGTCTGGTTAGCCCGGAGAAGAACAGATGAAGGGGAGATGTGAGGGCAGTTTTTAGCCATCTGATGGGATGTCTTGCACACAAAAGATGGAGCAGGCATTTGTTCTCTCTCGGGCCAGAGGAGCAGGACTGACATCAAGGATGGAAAGCAAACTGGAGTGAGACAAACCATGAGCTCAGGAGCTGACAGCATGCTAAGCCAAGCCATAGTTTAGTGCAGCCAGCTGTTCAGCAGCAGCAGGACCAGAAGATGAGCAAAGTGGCTGTGATCTGTCTGGGTCCATACACCCACACTAAACCATGATTTGGCTTATTGATGCATATGAACCACCTACACACATACATATTAGTACAGAGCGGGGAAATTGTAGGCTACGTGCCCAGATGGTCACAAAATGCAAAAGACAAGCATCTGTGACAATTCCATGTAAACAAGAGATGTGCATTGACCATTTAGAAGAGCAATAACTGACAAAGCTGGGATCTGATTGTCCAGGGAGGGTCTTTTGAGAGGTGGCAATCTCTGTTGAGTGTTTTGAAGAGAGAGCGCTGCCACAGCTTGGAGAAGGTGACACACTACACCTCCAGCTGAGGGGTTGTGGGGGACAGAGCCTGATGCCAACATTGCATGTGCAAAATGGTTGGCAATGGAGAATGGGAGACAAAGAGAGCTGTGAGACAGCTGAAGACACCTGGAAGCTGAGAGGCTTCTCTCCTGGAAGCTGATTTGGGTTAGTGGATCTGTTGCTTTCTAGGAGTGCCACCTGTTTTCCCTCCACTTATGCTCTGCTGGCATATGTGAGTATGAACCAAATGTTACAAAAACACCTCAGGTCCTCCAGAGGAAACCCAAATTCAGACAGTACAGCTGCTGGAAGGTGGGAGCTCGTTTTGGCTTTCCGGGCATTCTGTTTGAGGTGGCCCACAAAGCCGCTCACAATGCCAATACAATTCTGGCTTCATCACTGCTCACCTTTCGACGGTGACAGTTCGTGAAAGTCTTTGTGGCAGATGAATCTCATGTTGTTTGTAGATATGGGCAAATATAGTAGTTGAGGTTATGCCGTTCTGATGCTTTTGCCTTGTTTCATAATTTTTATTAACTGCCTTATATCCTTTGAAATCTGTTCGAATTGGGGAATTGGGGGATTCTTTTGGGATTGGAAGGCAGCAGGAAGAAAATGTCACAAACAGAAAATGTAAATGAGCCACCTGCTGTAGCAGCAGATCTCCTGTATTAGCTGAGGTAGATGGATTACATCAGCAATCTCCTACCTTCTCAGACCCAGGATCCACTTTTAACCCAAATGTGCAATTGGGGACCCATTTTGTTAATCTTTTCCCATATATTTGCATGGGGCAACCCACCTGAGGCAACCCACCTTGGATCAGGCCACAGCCTACCAGTGGGTCTGGACACACCAGTTGAAGACCAATGGACCAGATGAACTTTGAAATAACTCCCAACTCTATCTAGAGTTCTATGCACCGCAATCCTGCATTTATTTCCCACTGCGTTCTGCCGGATGCCTTTGGGAAAACTGCAAACAGGTCCTGGAAATGTCTTCTGACCCATCTGTCTTCTTGAAGAAAGCTCGTGTTTGTTATCCTGCCTTGCCAAGGCCCACTCACAATCTGGAAAGTCATTTGCAAGGAAATTTGTTCCATAAAAATGTGTAAAGTCATCATCTCTCTCCCCCCCAACACACCCAGCCTGCATTACTCTGCAGCGCTTTTTGTCTATTAGTCACGGTGGAAACACAATCCCATGACATCCAAAACAGCTGTATTTAGACATCTGTGGTTTTCCTCAGTAGGGGAAGAAGGTGGTCATCCTAAATCCAGCAGGCTGGCTAGGCATTCAGATTCTAAACTGGGAAATTAGCCCCCAGTTGACCCATTTTAGTTTTTATCTTCCAAATGCTGTGCAGTCTTAAGATTCAGCAACAGGGATGGTGGGCCTCTTGTGCTCCTGAAATGCCAAACAACCCCCCATCACACTTACACTGTAGTACTAAACACACCAGCCAGGAGTGGGAGAAGCTGTGTGAGGCTGCAATGAAATCAACCAGATATGTTCCTTTTTGCTACATTTTGAGTGTGGCCAAAAAGTGTGGCTAGAGATAAATATTTTTTAATAAATAAAATTGTTATTGTTTCACTGCTTCCAGGGTAGCCTGCAACAAGCAATAGAAAACGGCTACCCTTGCCCTCAAAGGCAGAATAAATAAATAAATACACATTATCTGGAATGAGGCAGTTTCGTGCTACTGGTTTCATGGAGCTTGAGATGAGTTTTCAGTTGCTCCCTGCAACCAGCAGTTTAGCTTGAGACTGCCATTCTTGGTTCACTCCTTTTTTACACGAAATCCAGTCAGCCCATTTTATCTTGCTGTTTCCTCTATATATAGTGCTATTTGTTAAAAAGAAAAAGAAGAATGAGAAGAAACTAATAATTAACACTCCCCCCCCAAACCCCCACCCCAGTGGAGAAACAAGGATGTACAACATGAAAGAGGAATTCAGAGAGGCTCACCAAGGAGCAAGTAAAAGGATAGGTTACTTGAACCCCTGACCATTAGGTCCAGTTGTGACTGACTCTGGGGTTGCGGCGCTCATCTCGCTTTATTGGCCAAGGGAGCCGGGGTACAGCTTCCAGGTCATGTTGCCAGCATGACTAAGCTGCTTCTGGCGAACCAGAGCAGTGCACGGAAACGCCGTTTACCTTCCCGCTGGAGCAGTACCTATTTATCTACTTGCACTTTAACATGCTTTCGAACTGCTAGGTTGGCAGGAGCAGGGACCGAACAATGGGAGCTCACCCCGTCGCGGGGATTCGAACCACTGACCTTCTGATCAGCAAGTCCTAGGCTCTGTGGTTTAACCCACAGCGCCACCCGCGTCCCTAACAGGCTACTCATGAGTTCCTAACAGGCTACTCATGAGTAAAAAGTGGGACCTGAAACAAAATGTTGCAGTGCATTCTTTATATCCTCTCAGGAGTGGTCCTGCCAGCCAGCCAGGCTCTCCCCTAGCGGACCATTCCGTTCCGCCCTCCTGACCCTCCCTCCTTTCCATTTTCCTTTTCTGACATTCATCGTTGACGGATGAACATGCTTGGTCCACATTCAGCTGGAGTGTTTTAGGCAGCGGCAGGTGGGGAGGGCTTAGTTTTTTCTTTGAAACTTAAAAAAAACCCAACTACTGCAAATATCAGGGTTTATGCCAAGCTCTTGTGTCCCAGTGGATCTGTCTCAACTCCAATCGTCTCAGTACTCAGCCTCCTCAGCTTGCTTTTGGAGGAAGCGATTCCCTGCTAGGGGCAGTGAAAGGGGACAAGGGTCCTGCAAGCTGGAAACTTTTCATAGAATCATAGAATCATAGAGTTGGAAGAGACCACAAGGGCCATCGAGTCCAACCCCCTGCCAAGCAGGAAACACCATCAGAGCACTCCTGACATATGGTTGTCAAGCCTCTGCTTAAAGACCTCCGAAGAAGGAGACTCCACCACACTCCTTGGCAGCAAATTCCACTGTCAAACAGCTCTTACTGTCAGGAAGTTCTTCCTAATGTTTAGGTGGAATCTTCTTTCTTGTAGTTTGGATCCATTGCTCCGTGTCCGCTTCTCTGGAGCAGCAGAAAACAACCTTTCTCCCTCCTCTATGTGACATCCTTTTATATATTTGAACATGGCTATCATATCACCCCTTAACCTCCTCTTCTCCAGGCTAAACATGCCCAGCTCCCTTAGCCGTTCCTCATAAGGCATCGTTTCCAGGCCTTTGACCATTTTGGTTGCCCTCCTCTGGACACGTTCCAGTTAATCAACACTGGAAGTGACCTTTGCTGATCTTGGCTTACTTTGGAGTAAACATTACAAAAACATCTTAGTTGTGGGGTAAGGGTGCTGCTGGATACAGGAGCACACACATTTAAGTGCTGTGTGGAATGAGAGCTTTAATTCTGCTGACTGCAAGTCTGCAACAAAGGAACACCTCAGTCCCCAGTGTGCAAGCAAATGCAATCAGTGTAAGTGAATGTATACATATATCTATATATAACCCCATGGTTGGTTACCTGGGTTTGGGAACACGCATCTGTGGTGTCTATTTCTGATCTCTCCTCTCTCTCTCTAGCTAGGAATGTGTGGGTGGTCAGTGCTTCCCTCTCCTCTTGCCCCCGCTTCTGCTGGGTGTTTTTCTATACAGCACAGTGCTTCTGCTAGTCCCTAGCAAAAGCTCACCATAGTGACAAGATCCAAACTTCAGCCTTCATAGACAAGACATCTGTCTAGCCTCCGAAACAGCCACTTTCTGCGTGATCGTTCAAGTGGGTTTCATTCCAAGCAACCGAAGGTGTAAGCACAGGTCTCCCCTCCCTTGCAGAAAGGGCGAAGATGGCAGATCATCTCCATCCAAAGGGTCTCTATTCTTTGGGGGAAAGGAGGGATCTCTCACAGTGGATCCCTGTTACAGGATGATTCTCATTCACTGGGCGGCCTTTTGTTTTCTTGAAGGATGTTGTGCAGTTGCCTAAAACCAAAATGAAAGAAGCTGTTTTACATACTCTTCCTGTTTCAGCTTCTTTCAGTTTTATCACTTTATCAGTTTTCACACATTTCAGAGGTGTTTTATCCTTTGAATCCAGGATTAAGTAAACAGCCAGCAGAAGAAATGTTCTTTCCTCCCTTTCAGATTTCTCACCTTTTGAGCAGAATAGAGCAGTCGATCATGCAACAGGAAGCCAAACTGAAGCTCACATATAAAGAGAGCAACCAACAGCTCCACCTTCTGGACACAAAGTGAGTGTCACCATATATTTCAAAATCCAGTTTTCTAAATTTGCGAAAGTTTGGTGTGAAACCACAGAAGACTTTTGGGGAAGCAACTTTCTGAGAACTGAAATAAAAGGCTTGTTTGCAAACCACAGTTGTCTATATTTGCATAATGAAAAAAAATTCAATCAGGAAAAAGGCCTCACGCTACAAAACCTTTTTTAAAAAATTGGACAACTTAATTGGGGATAAGCCTATTAAAGGCTGTTAGTTAAATAAATGGAGCCTCTTTGTTAAAAGGCAGTGTACTTCTAAGTACCAGATGTCAGGGGATGGACAACAGTGGAGAGGAGGGCTGCTTCTGTGTGATCTCCATATTCCCCAGGCTACTGTTCACTGCTGACCACAAATGAAAGTGGAATGCTGAGCTATAATGCAGCAATGGGATAGTTCTTGCCTCTTTCACCTTGCATGTTTCAACAGGAGCTCATTCATTTTCTTCAGGTCAGAGTCTTATGAATCCAAAACGATTGTTTTAAAATTCAATTTTGATGTAAGGTAAAGGTAAAGGGAGGGGATGCGGGTGGCGCTGTGGGTAAAACCTCAGCGCCTAGGACTTGCCGATCGCATGGTCGGCGGTTCGAATCCCCGCGGCGGGGTGCGCTCCCATTGTTCGGTCCCAGCGCCTGCCAACCTAGCAGTTCGAAAGCACCCCCGGGTGCAAGTAGATAAATAGGGACCGCTTACCAGTGGGAAGGTAAACGGCGTTCCGTGTGCTGCGCTGGCTCACCAGATGCAGCTTGTCACGCTGGCCACGTGACCCGGAAGTGTCTGCGCACAGCGCTGGCTCCCGGCCTATAGAGTGAGATGAGCGCACAACCCTAGAGTCTGGCAAGACTGGCCCGTATGGGCAGGGGTACCTTCACCTTCAAAGGTAAAGGGACCCCTGACCATTAGGTCCAGTTGTGGCCGACTCTGGGGTTGCGGCGCTCATCTTGCTTTATTGGCCGAGGGAGCCGGCGTACAGCTTCCGGGTCATGTGGCCAGCATGACTAAGCCGCTTCTGGCGAACCAGAGCAGCGCATGGAAACACCGTTTACCTTCCCACCGGAGCGGTACCTATTTATCTACTTGCACTTTGACGTGCTTTCAAACTGCTAGGTTGGCAGGAGCAGGGACCAAGCAATGGGAGCTCACCCTGTCATGGGGATTCAAACCGCGACCTTCTGATTGGCAAGTCCTAGGCTCTGTGGTTTAACCCACAGCACCACCCGCATCCCATAATTAAACATTAACATTGTCTCAGATTTTAAATCACTAACTGATTAACTTGCCAAAATTTGGTATTTTACACTTTATCCTAATGAGGAGTGTTGCCGAAAAAGCTACACTAGAACAATATAAATTTAAATATTTGCAAGGAAATTCATGTCAAGTTAAGATCCCCCCCCCCCCAAAAAAAATCACTTTAGTTCTGCCAAATTCATTCAGAGGTCATGTTTAAAAAATATTTCCTCTTAATGCATTTTATTCCCCTAGATTACAGGATGCCATTGATTACCTCAGTAACCAGATCTCATCTGCACGAAGCTGGATGGAACAGGAGCATGACCGGTTTGAGAAAGAGTTTCTGGAGAAGATTGATCAGCTGTCCCTGGCCATTAAGGAAAAAAGTGTACGTTTCGTGTCTTCCAAAAGCTCCTGAAAAGTAATTTTACAATCCTGGCCACCCCCCGCCCCACACAAACACACCTGGAAAGACCTTCACAACCCCGCTTCCAGATCTTGCTATGTGCAATTAGGGCTGGACCTCATGCCTGATATCCAGGGCCGCTCAGCCCAGGGGCTCCCCAAATGACCATCCAGGAGGCATCAGCACCTGAGTCCACCAGGGGCCGGTGCTGGTCACCATGGTAGCCTTGCTCTCCTCTGAATTATTAAAACATTTTCGAGTTAATGGGATGTGCATGGTTACAGATGCTCGTTTTAATTATTTTTACTTTAAATAAATAGGTTATCCTTTAATGCAACAAAAAGGATGTTTATTCATAAGCCAGATGTTTAGCAGCAAAAACAAACTCCACTCTACTCCTGCAGATGTAATGTAGACTTGTAGAGTTGTGAGTTTAAACTGAGAAACTACTACTGCTCAGGGTATTCTTTTTATAAAAAGATCGGAGTTGCCAACTGTTTTCTGTTTTCTGCTCCAGTATATCAAGAATGTAAAACTTCACAACTTAATAAATATACATGGTGCCTAAAGGGGGCCTCTGTAAGACCACTGAGTCCAAGGTCTAAAATCGCTTAGCCACACCACTGCTATGGGCTCTGGAAATATATTGTTACTTCAACACCTCCCCAATCTTCCTATGCCCTCTATAAAATTGTTCTGAGGCCCCTCACTATACATATTTGATCCTAGTTTGTTTTAACTAAGCATGGTTAGAATAAAACACAGTTCCCTGATTTCAGATGTAATAGAAAACTATAGGTAGCTCGTCCTAAACCAAATCTGAAGCTTCCATTTTCCAAGGAGAATGAAAGGAGCATTCAAGCCTGAGATTTATTCTCATAAGAGGAAGCCAGTTCCCAATTTTATTTGAACTGAGCTTCAGCCTCCTGCTGAAATGCCTCCTGAGCCAAGCCATCTCACCTTTATTTGTGCCAGGGAAATCCTGCAAAAAACCCTTGCAGACCACAGGCCTTGGTTTGTGTGGGGTCCCAGTGAGGGTTGCACTTCCTGAATGACTTAGCCTAGAAATTAACCATGTGGCAGTTTTATCTTATCATTGCAAGTCTTAAATTGTTTGATTGATCCTAGGAAATGGACAGCAGGGCCTTAGAGATGCAATTCAGCGAGATCCAAGGGAAACTTAATAAAATGGAAGACGGGCAAAAGATCACCACGGAAGAACACGGAGCAAAGAAGACCGAAGACAGAATCAACATCCAGCTCAGCAAGCTTCAGATGGATATTAATGAAGATATAAAAGAGGTGAAAGCCGAGGTTAATGCTGGTAAGAATGTGTTTATTGATGTAATAACCTGGCCAGTGTTGTGGCTCCCACTCAAAAATGACAACAGGGGCACTTTATTGGAAGTAAAGAAAACTAGTGGTGCCAACTCAGCATTGGAGAAAGAGCGACTATCAGGGCCAAGGTTAAGGTGTCCAAATAAATATATAAATTAAAATTTCCACCAGCCCTGTTAGGCGGACTTTTTCTGAAAAACCTTCCATGCCGATAAATAAATTGGGATTACTTATTGATGAAAAGCTTTCATGGAAACCCTATCTGGATGCAATCAAGCTACCGTATTTTTTGCTCTATAAGACTCACTTTTTCCCTCCTAAAAAGTAAGGGGAAATGTGTGTGCGTCTTATGGGGCGAATGCAGGCTGCACAGCTATCCCAGAAACCAGAACAGCAAGAGAGATTGCTGCTTTCACTGCACAGCGATCCCTCTTGCTGTTCTGGCTTCTGAGATTCAGAATATTTTTTTTCTTGTTTTCCTCCTCCAAAAACTAGCTGCGTCTTGTGGTCTTATAGAGCGAAAAATACAGTATTATCTGCCCGCTCTTCTGGACAGCTATACAGGTTCCTCTACTCGAAAGGGGGGCAATTAATCAATCCAGCCATCAAGATCTACATGTCAAAGATCATTGCACAAATGCTTTATGGGGCTAAGATTTGGGAAGCGGTATCAAATCAGAACTAGAAGCCCAACAAAATAAATTCATGAGGCAGATATTGGGGCTTCCACCAGCGACGCTGGCAACTCACCCCAGAGCCCAGTTGGGTCTCCCCTCAATGACAGCCAGAATCGATCTAGCCCATCTCAGATACTGGTGCAGGCTAAATGCCTTTGAGGACCATATCCTTACCAAGCTCTGTTGGTTAAAGCAACTAAGGACAGGTGGCTGGGCGCAAAAGTGTCATGATAAGCTTAGGGCTTGCAATCTCCAAATGGATAAATATTTAGTCCTCAGTCCATGTGACCTAAGAAATTGGATCTTTGATCAGGATACCAACCAAGATCCATTATGGTTGCCCATTATTCTATTTGGTGCCCCCAAATCAAGATCAACCACTCAAGGCCCCATTACCTTGAGACACTGACTTTCCTGCAGCTGTGTAGGGCGTTTGTGGAACTAAGGTTCCAGCAGATGCCCTCAGAGTAATTAGAGGGGAGATACCTGGGAATTCCCCATATGGAATACAGGTGCATTTATGGATACAATCAAGCTGGGGTTGTCGTGCATTTCCTGTTGCTTTGCCCTTTAAATTCAACGCATGGAGAATTTATTTTATTATCGGTTCTTGACTGTTTCTCAGTCCAATTCCCCCAGGAGGTGACAGTTGAGCTCCTAGCTGATAAAGATCTCCAAATTGCACATCAAGTTCACTCTGGCAGCTAAGAAGTTCTAGATAGGTGAATGCTTCCTAATTTTAAAACCTCATACTATAATTTTTTATGTTTTAACTTTTATAGGTCATGTTGCAGGGTCAGCATAGTTTGTTTAAAAATAAAAAGATAGCAAATGTTGTTTCAATTCTTCCCCTGTTTAGGATTTGCAACCATCTACGAGAGCATTGGATCTCTGCGGCAGGTTCTTGAAGCCAAAATGAAACTGGATAAGGAAGAGCTGCAGAAGCAGATTCAGCAAATGAAGTAAAGGCATCTGAATGCAACTCACCTGAGCAGCTGAAAGAAAAATGGGTCTGGTCTGCCTATAATGTTGATCCAGGCTGCGATATAAATCTGATTCATGGACAGAGCTATGTGCTCCCAATCTTGTGGAGCTGTATGGTTACTGTAAATAGTAAAAAGACAGCATTGCTATCAAAAATACTTTTTACGGAAGACCTGTGAGGACCACTGCCCTGTAACTCCAGATCTAAGCTCCATTGACTCCAAAAGAGCTGTCTCACATAACTTGGGTCACAGATTTTTGTCAGGGCCTCCAAATGCTTGAGCAGAGCCATGTATTCCAACATGCTGAAGGATGCAAGATCTCTAGTCTGCAATTCAGGTCAATTCAATCAGTTTCATTCACTACCATGGGACTGAATTGGGTTTAAATCTGTGCACTTTGGCCATCATTGAGTTCCGTTGTGAGACATAAAAGTGCTAATCTATATTCCACTAAATTCAAGAACAAAAATCCACCGGAGAACATCCAGAATCAGTCAGCTGGCACTCATTGTGAGGATCCACCAGGCCAGGTGTTTGCAACACAGCCTTCTGCTGAAGGTCTAATGCTCTATTGCATGTTACGGTCCTCCGTTGGTTTCACAGATGTATGTCCTGCCTTGTTGAATTTATTTATTTAAGACAGGGATCTGTGGTGTCCTTCCAGATACTGTGGGACTCCAATGCCCCCCCCATCCCTGATCACTGGCCAGGCTGGCTGCTGGGAGTAGGGGGCCCATCTATTTATTTACGTACCACTTCTCGGCAAACCCCAGAAAGCGGTTTTACATAAAAATGTTAAAACAAGTAAGTATTAGTTAAAACCACGTACACGTAAAAGAGACAAGCTACAGGGAAAGAAAACTTTTTGAATGTGAGATCTCTCCTTGCCTCTGGACAGGATAGTTCTTGGCCATCCTTCTGTAGGTGGTTCTTGAGGGGAAGAGAGGCCACCTCAGCTTGCAGGGCGTGATGAGGCGATTGCTCAAGCTGCTCTGTCCATTTTCCATGCAAGGTATTGAGAAGGTTACAGTATTATTGCAAAAGGTTTGGGGCTTTCCCCATGAAAATCGTCTCTTAAAGCCCAATCCACAGAGAACCTGAATTGACATTTGCTCCAATTCAGCTTTAAACAGCAGGTTTTCATGGGGAAAGCTCAAGGGAAAACAAGAACAAAACACTCAGACAGGGAGCGTTAAAGCTTCGACCTCTGCCTGGAAGGGACAGAGCAAAAGGTAAGCGTGGATAAGCCCTGTCTGTTCCCAGGATCCTTAATTTCCCCCTCCTCCCCTTCTGGGCTGCTCTCTCTTGCAACTCTTGCATCTTCTTGTGTCTTATGCCTTCCTCCTGGCTCCCTCAGTCTCTTAGTCCTGCCTTCAGAGCTTTTGCCTTTCTCCCTGGCTGAACTGCTCAGGTCTTTGCCATCCTCCTGCCAGGCCCCTCTGTCATGGTAGGCTACCTCATCCAATCACTGCCAGAGGCCTCATGGCCACTTGCTTTCCACACAGGAGACGCCAGGGCCAATTCCCAGAAGCCTCTTTGATTAGAAAAGTATCAGTTAATAGGATGATAGGCAGCAGCTTTCCGGGGGTTTCAGGCAGGGAGTCTCTCTCAGTCCAACTGGAGATGCCATGAGGACCTCCATTGGACCTGAGACCTCCTGCAAGCAGAGCAGGTGCTTTGCTGCTACCCCTTCCCCAAGTTCACAAGTCAAAGGGAAGACCTTTTGCTCTCAGAAACTCTGGAGAACCATAAGCTGCTCAGAAAGGACAACACTGGCCTAGAGGCAGCTGTGTATGTCCACCGCCACCAAATCCCCTCGTCTGTTATGAGACCCCGCTGCTCCTCAAAAAGCTCTCCAAGCCGTCTAGCCCAAGATTATCAAACTCCTGCCTTAGTTTCTCTTGGGACAGTGTGAGAAAACCTCTTGGCCTGAGAGTTGAATGGCCTCTTGGCCAACCCTCCAAGGGACAGAGGCCGCAGTGGGCATGGCCAAACCACACATGTACAACACACATGTACTTGCATGCAAAGAGCATGCACACTAATTATGCATTCCCTCCGCTCCCCTCCCCCCAGCAATTAGGCTGAAAAAGGGTATTTTGGCCTCTTTCAAGCCAAACTGCTGGAGGAGGCAGAGGTGTTCTTCCTGGATATTGCAGGAAGCAGGTTGCTCCATCCATCCTGCAACAATTGGGCTAGGTGGGGGAGGGACAGAAGACAGGAGCCAGCAGAAGACTTTTTTCTAAGCCTAATTTTGTCATGGGGGCTGTTTTCAGCCATGGGGGTCTCTGTTCAATGGGAGGGGAGTCTAGGGCTAATGCAGCAATGGGCTTCTATACCCATGCATGTAAAATTTATATATAGCCATGGATAATTGCTGCTGGAGAAACCAGAGCCTGTTTTTTTAATGCCAAGACCAAATCTATGCATTTTGAAGCCCCATTTATTTTTCACTGAGGAATTAAACACACCTGCAACCAGGGCTGGCCCAATGTAGATGTTTATCGCCACCCCTGTTCCTGATGTAAATCTTCACTCACCCCTTCTTCCCTGGCGGGGGTGAGGGAACCATTTTGTGGTTCGCCTCAAGGCAAACATGCCTTGGGGGCCAGCCCTGCCTGCAGCTGTTTCCCACTGAAATCAGAGATACTTAACACTGCACTGTCACTGCAAACCTTTGGTTTGTGTTTGAGCCTTTCTACAGGACCCCTTTCCCTGCTGTTTGCAGCCAGAACAGCAGGTGACTCTGTACAGGTGCTTTGGCAAGCAAGAATTTTGACAAAACGACCTTTCACTTTATTTCACACCCCCCCCCCCTTCTCTCTCTCTTGTGTTTCATTAAGATTAAGGGTCAATTTTTTGTAATATCGCATGGTGCTGCTGGATATTGTGCAACATTTCCTTCTGATTTATAAGAGTACAGTGGTACCTCGGGTTACATATGCTTCAGGTTACAGACTCCGCTAACCCATAAATAGTACCTCGGGTTAAGAACTTTGCTTCAGCATGAGAACAGAAATTGTGCTCCAGCGGCGCGGCAGCAGCAGGAGGCCCCATTAGCTAAAGTGGTGCTTCAGGTTAAGAACAGTTTCAGGTTAAGAATGGACCTCTGGAACGAATTACTTAACCCAAGGTACCACTGTATAATGAAGAGATACGCCAAGTGAATAGAAAATGCAGAACTGTAGTGTATATTGGTTGTACCAGTATCATGGCCATTTCAGAGACAGGGAATATGTTGGTGGGTCTGCCCCACTAATGGAGATTCAGGGAAGGACCACAGCTCAGTGGAAGAGTAGATTCAATCCCCAGCATCTCCAGGGAAGCCTAAGAAAGTCTCCCCACCCAGCCAGCCACCCACCGTCTGAGGCCCTGGACAGCTGCTGCTGTCAGTCAGTGTAAGTAATACTGAGCTAGATAGATCAATAGCCTGACTCATGTACAGTATATGACAGCTTCCTATATTCCTGATTTTCAGCTTTAATTTCTTAAAAATTAAACCTTTAGCCCTTATAAAGTAAAAAATATACAGGCAGAATTCTATCAGAGGCTCTGTTAAGTCACAGACTTGCTCCCACCTCCCACTGTTTTGACCAATGAGCACAAAGGCACTGGTTTGACTGACATGTTTGATGTTTATTTCATAATTCTATTAAAATGTGATTTTATTACAATCTTGCATGGGTAAACAACTTTAGACATATTAAGTTAATTGCAACATAGGGCTTTCCTGTATTGCATGACGTACTGTGACCCCGACCCCCCCCCCCGCATATTCCCTATTTCTGGCTATGGGCTTCAGTCGCGTTGCTTGCCTAATTTGGGGGACTCCTTGTGCAATAATCCCACCTGCACTGGATTTGGAATGCCTGTAGGCTGGTCAACAGCAAAGCCTGATAGGTTTGCTCATTTGCAGTTTCTACTTTGATGGTTTAGCTGGCAGTGGGAAGAAGCCATGCAGGATAATGTTTCATGGCATCAAATGCATTCTTTCATTCATTTGTTAAATTTATATACTGCCCTTCATCTGAGTCTTAGGGATGTTATGGTTGGCTGATTAATTTACTGTTAGTAACAAATTTCTCAGACGTTCTTTGCCACTTTTCATAGTCCAAATTACTATCTCCAGATCAAGTCCTACACTTAACAACTATTTTAAAGGACTAAAATAAGCCACTTTTGATATACTCTTGGACTACACTTGACTGACCCTTCTTTTCTTGCTGCCCATGGCACTCATTGTGCGCTGGCAGCCACAACACTTCTATTGAGCTGTATCGGCAGCACCCCATTATTTCCCACAGTCACTGGGTGACTGTAAATTCCTGCAAGCACGGCGGAGCTGTGTGGGTGAGCATTCATACAAGTTTAGTTCTACAGTGGTACCTCGGGTTACATACGCTTCGGGTTACATACGCTTCAGGTTACAGACTCCGCTAACCCAGAAATAGTGTTTCAGGTTAAGAACTTTGCTTCAGGATGAGAACAGAAATCGTGCTCTGGCGGCGTGGCGGCAGCAGGAGGCCCCATTAGCTAAAGTGGTGCTTCAGGTTAAGAACAGTTTCAGGTTAAGTACGGACCTCCGGAACAAATTAAGTACTTAACCCGAGATACCACTGTATTCCTTTTAGATTCCAGTGATGGAGTCTCCAAAATGCATGAAACACTTGCTCCAGAAGCAGAGGCATACCTAGGCTCCCTTGCACCCTTGGCAGGGAGCTGTATCAGCACACACACCCCGCCCTCGTCCCTTGTGCCTTCCTCCAGACTAGGAGCAGACTAGGGAGTGTGCGCATGTGCAGGCAGGCTCCTAGCCACTCTGAGCTACAGTGGAGAGCTTTGATTTTTGCATCCTCCTGGGCCTGCACTCTTGGTAGAGGCCCAGCTGGCCAACCCCTAGAAGGGAGGGAGGGGTGGCAGCAGGCCTCTCTCCCTCTTGTGGGGCACAGAGCCAGTGAGTCTCAGAGGGCAGCACCTTCCCACAATCCAAGTATTTGCAGCCTCACTGCTTATGCACCAAACTCCGCTCTGCCCACAACTTTCACCTCCAACTTGGCAACCCACCAGGCACTTGGAAGAATATGAGAGCCATCACAACTGGTTGTGGGGCCGTGGGCTGCTCTGCCCACGACTGCCCTTCATTTTGCTTCCTCCTTGCACCAGCAGGATGGCACAGAGCAGTCTGACTTGCTCTGTTTTACTCTCGCAGGCATAGCTGTCAAGCGTCCCTTATTTGGCGGGAGAGTCCCTTATCCCAGCGCCATGTCCCGCTGCTGTCCCTTACAGGTGAGGCTTCGTTTGGCTGCTGGCTGGGCTTTCTGCCTTTGGCTCAGAGGGGCTCAGAAGCTGAACATACCTGTGCCCGGAAAATCCCTTATTTTGGCTGCTGATCCCTTATTTTCAAGACTGCTGGTCCCTTATTTTCAAATCTGTAAGTTGACAGCTATGCGTCGCAGGGGAAATCGGAAGGTACCAACCATTCTCCGCAATTGGCTATGGCCTGAGCTCCCACTTGAGAAACTTGGTTCCTTTTAAGGAAACAGGCAAGTCCCACCAACAGTATCTATGCTATGGATTCTCTAGGAGAGAGTCATGAGCTGCAGAGGGACAGTTGTCTGGGACCCCCATTACTTTCAATGGTGCTTGCTCAAGAATTGGCTCATATCCATAGGTTGGAATGCATAAACTGCTCTTACACTCTGTGTATGCAGATTTTAAAACCAGCTTACTTCTCAATGGGGCCCAGTCAAATGAAAAGCTCTTTGCTTCAGTGCTTTGAGACTGCTCTGCCCCGTTGTTGGTATAATCCAGTCCTGCAGCAGCCCAGAAAACGCTACAAGTACCTTACAGCCCAGTTTATGTCCTTGTTTGTGCAGTAGAACACACTTTTCAGGATCATTATCTGGAGAGCAGAGTGGGCCCCTGATAATACAGAAGGTAGAATCGTGTTATACCACCAGGTTGTGAAGAAAGCATCGCAGAGGAAACACTTCACAAAACTAGAGCTGAGCATTTTTTCCCCTTCAGTGATAATAAAGTTCCATTATAAGAAAAATAATAAATTGTTATCAAGCGACAGTGTTTACCCACCAGCTGTGCACCTTGATTTGCAACATCTCGCAAAAGAGCTTACTGGAGGCTCTTTTGACTCAACTTTGTTAATGAAGTATAACTGCTGTAAAATTCAAAATCAAATGGCAGCTAAATCTCGTCCTGTTTACACAAAGCTAATGATAATGAATAAGCATTTCCAGGTATTTCTTCAACAGCATTGTGAGGGGAAAGAAATACATGTATTTTAGTTATCAAACAAATATGCAGCCATAAATATTAGGAGAAAGTCCTTTTAGCATTTTATAAACAATAAAATAGTTTATTGGTATTGTAAAAACTATAACTGTGAGAGGACAAATGGAGGAAAACAACAAATATGTATAGATTTGAATAATTTTTCCTGTAAAACTTTGCACAGACAATTAGATACAACTTAAGACATTCCAGTTGGTTACCTGGTTTTTGCGTTTTTGAATTATCTATTTTAAAAATCGTTTAAATCTGAATAAAATTGACATTTTCATGCTATACATTATACTCTGTATTTTTTCCTGTCTCAACAAATAGTAATTTAAATCAGAATATGACTGGTAAGTTGCGGAATTGTTGATGAGAAACCTTCTGTTCTGCAAACCCAGAATCTTGGATGTATGTTAAGGAGAGAAAGAATATGTTTTTTGAAAATGTGTCAATCTGCCAATCCCAGGACCTTCAACAGGACCGTGTGCTGTTGTTAACATTTATTCAGAAACTTTTACAACTTTTAAAAAGCACAACAAAGCAATCAGCAAGATTAAATATAGCAATGCAGTAAAACAAAACAATGGCACAATATAATATACTCTATAATATACTCAGGGGCAGGCAGAAGGTAGATCATGCTCTTGGTATATCTTTTAGTGATTTGCAGTAGAATCATCAAGGTTCCTGATTCTCAATTGTTTAACAACAGTAATAACTCCCCACCCCCTCAATCCAAATTAGACTGCTTAAAAGAAGCAACTTTAAGGGAAACCAGGAATAGATTTTTGTATGAAAGGAATGTGACATCAGTTATGGAACTAAAAACAAATTCCCAGGCTAAGATAACCTGAGAGGTGCCCTGTTTCGTTATTCTCCCTCCTTTTCCTTAAGTTTTTATTTTGCTCTTGGGTGCTGGACCTCTGCCTTGTAGGAGAAAACAAGCGTGGTCCAGATCCGTGCCTGAAAGTGTGTATTTCTCCCACAGAAGAACTAACCTGCAGAAGTAAAATTCACATGATGCTGTGACAGCTCAGAGGCATGTTTCTGGGGATAAGGAAAAACAAAACCTGGGATGTGGGATTGCTCCGCTGCCCAGCTTGTCAGGGTGCCACTCGCCGCTAGTCCCTCCGGTCAGCAAATAAAGAGTCTCCAGTCAAGTTAGAAGAAGCAAAACAGCGGTCAGTAGACCCAATCTTTATTGTTGCAACAAGGTTCAAAACACACAGCGAGTAAGAAACCCAAGCAAGGGGTTGCACAAACTTTTAAAACTTCTCCCCCCTTTTCCATCATACACTTCCCAACAGCATTATCAGTACATCACAAATTTGTCGTAAAGGAGGAGTGGTTGGCATGTGGAAACATGAGCCTGTCACCCACCCCTGTCAATCACCCCTATTCCCCACACCTTCCCTACGAACAATAAAACTATTTACACTTTTCCTCTGGACTCTGGACTTTCCTGTTTTCAGGCTTTGAAAGTACCTGGTCTCAATCCATTCTACCAATGGATTTCTCTCTGGGTCATTGTTACTCCCAAACACCTCCTGTCTCCTATTGTGTTAACGTCTATATAGGGAGTATGTGACTGTACGCTTTGGAACAGAGGGGATTGGTTAAACCAGGGGTCAGCAAACTCTTTCAGCAGAGGGCCAGTCCACTGTCCCTCAGACTTTGTGGGGGGCCACAATTTTTTTTTGGGGGGGGGGGGAATGATGCAAGAGCACCACCAGCCCTGATGACTGCTTACCTGTGTCTTGCGAGCGGCAGGGGCTGACGGCGGAGGGACAATGAGCAGCGTGTGAAAGGACTCCGGAGAGGGGCTGCTTAAAATGGCAGCTGCTGCTGCTGCTGCTGGCACCAACAAAGCCCAGCCCCCTTCCTCCTCTAGGCAGGACAAGGAGAAGCCAGGAGGAGGGAGGGAGGGAGGGAGGGAGGAGGCGGTGGCGCCACCGCCGTGTGAGGGAGAGGGAAAGAACATGCACGCTGGCGATCCATGCAGCGATTCCCAGACCTACCACGAGCTAAATCCATAAGGCAATTGGGCCTGATCTGGCCCGTGGGCCTTAGTTTGCCTACCCATGGGTTAAACCATTGATTTTCTATTAATTTCTGAAGGTTTGTATGTACAGTGATACCTCAGGTTACATACGCTTCAGGTTACATACGCTTCAGGTTACAGACTCTGCTAACCCTGAAATAGTACCTCGGGTTAAGAACTTTGCTTCATGATGAGAACAGAAAGCGTGCTCCGGCGGCACGGCGGCAGCAGGAGGCCCCGTTAGCTAAAGTGGTGCTTCAGGTTAAGAACAGTTTCAGGTTAAGTACAGACCTCCAGAACGAATTAAGTACTTAACCTGAGGTACCACTGTATAATGAAGAACATACATTGTATCACTTTTAAGCAATCAAAACCAGAATGGATACATTTTATCAACTCTACTCCCATTGTTGATTTGTCATGCGCAGCACGGGAGGCACCCAGTGAATTGTGCAAGGCTGAGCTGGATGTCCTGCACGGGCATTGCAGTAACTTCCCTGTTTATTGCGTGTTCCAGACACTAAGGGCCGCTGTTTTGCAACGTCTGATTAGCTGTCTGTCAAAATCTAAGGATCCTGATTTCAGAAGACCGTTCAAGTTCCAAAACGTTTGAAAACTGAAAATTCAAAACGGAAATCTCAATACGGAAATGGTAAATAATTCATTTAATTATGTGCTTGAAGTCAGGGGACTTGAGACTCCAACTTTAGAACTCTTGTGTTTATATGGCAGAAAGCCTGGAAGTTGGTTCAACATCCAAACATGTACATGTAAATAACATGTGCATCAACTCAGTAAGGGAGAGTTGATTTAAAAAAAAAGTATTAATTTTCTATTCTAATTTTGAACCCAAATGGTTTGGATTAATTATGTGAGAATAAATAATAAACTATGTTTCTAAAAAACCTGTCACTGCTAAAATTTGTATGAATAAACCCATGATGGAAATAAGTTATCCTGGTGTAAAAATAACTGCCCATAACTGTAAGAGTTTTTTCTTCCATAATAATTTTGCTTTCTACAGGTAATGGGGGCGTCTGGAAACTCTTACTGCTCCCTATAGCAGAATGTTTTCTATTGTATTTGAATTAACAAAAATATTTTCTTTCTCTTCCCTCCTACTGCCAACTAGCTAAAGGAAATTAAGCAGATAACAGGAACAGTTATAAATAAACTAGGCTGAATAAATTTTCTAACTTAAAAACATGGTTTACAGCTTACAAAAAAAAAAGGATCGTCATTTTGGAAAACCCTTTACCTGTTTGTCATTTTTTAACCCCCTCCCATGCTAACTATATTTTCAGTCCCAGATGCAGTTTTGTTCTCTCTGCAGACTTAGGTGCTCCAGAAATGCATCTCAACCCTCCAGGTTAATGGAAGAAATCTGCCAGGAAATCACTTAGAATAATGTGTTTATTGCAAGTTTACGGCTTCCCAGATAACAGCAAAGTAGCAACAGCCATTTATTTTCATCTGCATCAAACCAAGACTTGTGGGGCTGCAGGCAAATGGGGCCTGGAAGAAGGTGACTTGCAAAGATAATTTTTTGGACTACAGGAGTTGAAGCTCCTGGAGATTGAAGATCTTTGTGAAAGCAGCAAGAAGACCAATAGATTTTCATAAATAACTAGATATAGAATTGGTATTTTGTGTTATATGGTAGTTTGAATGTAGTTGGAACTGTAAATTGATGTATTTAATTGTGTTGTGATTCCCATGTAATTGTTTGTATGATATCATTTGCATGTTTGAGGTACTGAGAATATCCACTGGAAAATGAAAATCTGTACGTAGGCTTGGATCACTGCCAAAAAGCAATTGCTGAGTATTATGATTGCTGAAATTGTAACAGATTATTTAAAAGTAGGTATGAAGGTTTCCCCAGGTGTTTTATGTCTTTGAATATACCAGGTTTTTGTGAAATCCAAAATTCAAAATAGGTCAATTGGTGACCACATTTCTTTGTCTCTACATGTGTCCCAATCTTCCCTATTGATCCAATGGTTTCAGGAGAAGCACCGTGGGAAACAAGCTAACAGTAGCACAAAAATATATGCTTTGATTAAGCAGGAATCACTGCACGTGTGAAGGAAGTCTGTATGTGCTTTATAGAGTAAAAGTAGTTAATTTGGACAAATGCACCTACTGGAATTGTTTAACAAATTAGTTTCTGGACTTGAAATTTTGGGGTTATAGAAAAATTCTAATTAGATTTTGCTTTTGGATTGGGCAAGTGAACCCAAGGTGCAATTAGCCTTTTCGTGTCCCTCTGGAGTGTTGGAAAGCGATTCACCCTTGAGTGAAGTTCACAGCAAGTTAAGAACCTCCCAGAAGGATGAAGACATTTCTGTTTGGATGTGTCAACATCTGTGCCAAATTGGGAGGCTGCTGCTGATTGATGAAAGCCCTTTAACAAGAATTCATTAATGGGGTGTTGTTGTGAAATAGCAAAGAGATGGGGTCCAGAAGACTAATTTGACACTGGGCACAAAATAAAGCTAAAGCAATAAAACTTCGTGCTTCTTTATGAATAAACCTTCCTGCTGAGTGTAAAGCATAGACAAACATGTTTATAGCAAGAGAGAATACTTCTCCCAAGGTTCTTAAAAGTCCATAAATGATTAAAAGGAATCTCATATTGGAATCCAAGAGGTTGGTCTCCTCAGAAAGTTGGATCAAGAAAGCCTTAAGGGGGGGGGTATTAGTTTTCCTCTCAGTTATTCTCTGTATTATATTGCTATGTTGTGGTATTCAATGCTTGTAAAAGTGTGGTTTGTAAAAAAAGTCCAATTGGTAGATTGATAACTTTGATAAAGTATGATTATAATCCTTGATAAGGTTAGGGTCAAAGGGGGACTGGTATAAGAATTAGAGACCCCGGGTGTATATTTTTTATTATTTTAATAATGTTTAAATGTTTCACTTTAATTGTTAAAACATTTTAGAATGTATTAGGCTTGATTTTTGTGTGTTCTGCATTTGTGAGTCTTCCCCCTCCTACGCTGCATTCCATCTCTCTTTATCTACCCCTGAAAGTGATACAAATGGCAGGATGTTTCAGCACCAGAGTGTAAATCAGCAATTCTTGAAGTTATCTGAGACCCAGGAAGAGGATTTTATTATGCTCTTCCATCAATGAAGGCTATTTTGCCAGGGTAATGCTGGACACCAGAGACCTAAGATCAGGGATAGGCAACCTAAGGCCCATGAGCCACAAGTGGCCCACGGGGGTCATTTAACTTGCCAACGAGCCACCCCCGAACCGAGCTGCCCATTTGGCGAGTCCCCACGTGCTATGCTAAACCGGCGCAGCGTGGCACAGAGACTCGCTTTTGCGTTGCTGGAAATCGTGTCTGCGCATGCTCAGACGCTGAAAATCTCATCCGTGCAGGTGCAGACCCCGGAAATCATGTCTGCACAGATGCAGCCGCAGGAAATCACAGCCTATGCGTGCGCACGATCCGGCCCACGGAAGGATCCCCAGTGAACCGGCCCAGGTGAGGTAAACCTTGCCAACCCCTAACTAAGATGGTCAAATGACCTGGGCACATCAGGGCCACTCCAAGGTGATGCAGGAGTGGAGATATCAGTATGGAGCCATATGTGCTTTACTTCTCATGACTTTCCTGACGTATGTCAAGATGTTTTATGACTCTTTGTTTGCTGTGGTTGAACTACTATATGAGCTTTTTTTCTGAAGTGCCTGGGGGCAGACCTTCTTAACTGGCATGTTGAATGAGCTCTGTCCTATTGCAATAGCTATAATAAATGCTGGGTCCCTAAATCCAGATGCTGGACTTGAAAATAGTTTCCTTGGTTCTGTGATTTATTCAAAAGGTGGTTGTTCCTCACCTGGGTGACAAACAAGGTAGGGTAGAGGTAAATTATTACCACAAGCTTCACAATATCGTTTTTGATAGCAAAGCCTACTCCATGTACAGTGGTACCTCAACTTATGAACATGATCAGTTTCGAGGTGCCGTTCGCACCCTGAAAAGTCTGTAAGTAGAGCACCACTACTGCGTGTGAGCAAAACGCGATAGAGTGCTTCTGTGCATGTGCGAAGTGCACAGATCACTTCTGCGTGTGCATGCGTGGCGAACTCGGAAGCAAACACTTCTGGGGTTGCTGCGTTCGTAATCTGAAAAGCCACAACATGAAGCAAACGTAACACGAGGTATGACTGTATTTGACCTTCTTGTTCAGGCAGACCTTTCCAGAATGTGCAGCCTCCTTTTTCTTCCTTCAGTTGTCCCTCTCCTGCTCTTCAAGTTTCTTTAAGAGCTGCAATATCTATGTTAAAACATCGCAACTCTCTTGCAATGATAGCATTCCTGTGCTCAGGGAGCTCGTTATTGGTGTAATCTGTCTATTCCATGTTCCAAAGGTCAATTGTCTTTTATGACTGCTGGGTGGTGACCCCACTGGGCGCAGTAATGCAGTCAGGGGGGAAAGGAGGCAGACTATGTTTAGTGCACCTTTTCTAGCCCCTTCTCCTTTTAGAGATGAGCAAAGTGGATCCCAAATAGGACTGCTCAGTCGTGGATACAGCTGCCAAGCTATTCAACGCCTCATTCCTTAAGTCAGAATGACTGAATCTGTATCCACCACCCATGTGATGGTTCATGACCAGGTGCTTCCAGATTTCACGGTCCTGCCCTTGTTACCATTTGCCAATCACCATGGGACTCTTTGCAGTAAGGCTCTATTCCGATGGCATGAGTATCACGACAGCCGGTAGATTCTTATATGCTGCAGCCTTCTTCCACCTTCACACCTGTGGTAACATGCCGCTTGTTATCTTCTGCCTGTTCTGCCATTGAGGTCTTCTTGGATCATTATTTGTCTAGCTTCTCTCCCCGGACTTTACCGCCTTGCATGACCCTATTGGGAGTACGAGATTCCCGACAGCTTTGCTCACTAGGATCATAGGAACGTTCAAGCCCACTCACCATGACAAGGTGAGTATATCCCAACTAGATGGGTCAACAAATGATGCTGCTAGTGACTAATTTTACTAAAAGGATTACAGCAATATATCATATTAGACATCACATTTCCTTCTTTTGCAGTCTTTAGTGAAAATATATTAGTACATGTCAGTACAATATATTAGTATATGTCCGATCAGATTAATAAACTGATCAATGCAAGAGCTGAGATAAGACTCCCAACTCACTGCTGAGCCCCGTACAACAAGCCACAGCTTGTCCATACACATAAAAGCCAGTCAGTGCTGGTTCAAACAAGCTGAAACCTCTTTCAAACACATTTTTAAAAGCAAAGCCTAACTAGCTTTTCATATACTTTTTAACTGAGTAACTTATTAAAAGAATTGCCTGAAGTAACAGATATCATGGTTTGAAGTCTGGGTTGAGCTTTTAAGGTTTTTATGTAGGGGGCAAGGCCAAAATTGTCAACTATTTGAAATTTCAAACCCTAGTAACTCAAAAATGGGATGCGTTAAAAAAATTAAAAACAGAGATCTGGAACCTTCTTTTATACTTTTTTTTAGAAAACTGAAAATGAGAGTAATTTAAAATGGTAAGGTAAAAGTTCCTGTATCACTTGACATGGAATGACCCAAATGCAATAAATCAAGATGCAGGTGTAACAGCAAACCATGGTTTACACTGAGATAAAACCACAGCGCGTGAATTGTATTCCAAAGGTACAAGTAAACCATGGGTTCTTTGTTTGCCTTTCCTAATAATCCCTGGATTCTACCAACAAAAGCTACTGAGGGCAGGGCAATGTTTGAAACCATTTTTTGTTGGTCCAGAAGTCACACTAAACAACAGTTTGCCCAAACTATGGTTTCCAAATCATCTTCAAAACACAGTTTGAGATTCTGGTTTGGAAGCTCCTTGCAAACTATGACTGCTTACACCAGTGTTTCCCAACCTTTTTTGGGCAAAGGCACACTTGTTTCATGAAAAAAATCTCGAGGCACACCACCATTACAGCCCCGTGATGTCAGCGCGCAGCGTCACGCTGGGAGGGACATGAATTGCTAGCAAATTACATAATCACCTCCTTGAGGGCTGGCTCATCTTCTCCGAAGGCAGAACCCCATTAATTAACAGCACAGACTCACACCATAGCCAAGACGAGGGGGAAAAACCTCAGTCATGCACAGTCATGCACATGTGGGGGCTAAATGAGGACGAAGACCGGGCAGAGAGCAGGGTTCAAATCACCCCACCTGGCCAGGACAATCCCTGGGTGCTCCCTTGGGCCACTCGCCTGACCCACCTCGCAGGGCTGTTGTTGCGAGGATAACACGGGGAGAACCACGCACGCCCCCGGGAGCTCCTTGGAGGAGAAAGCGGGCGATGAATGCAATGCACGAAATATATGAGAGGCGACCAGGTTTTGCAGGTGAGGGGCCCCCGCCAGCCTCCGCTTCCAACACCCGGCGCAACGACGCCGAAGTTTCCCCCCGGGCTCGGCTCGGGGAGCAGTGCTGCTCCCCCCCGGCTCCCCTTCGCCCTCCCGGCTCTCTCTGCCGCCCACTGGGGACCCCCCTCACCTGCCAAGTCCGGAGCGCCGGTGGAAGTTGCATGCATGCATGCAAGGCGCCGCGTTGCCATTGCATTGCACTGCACTCCATGCAACGCCTGCACGCATGCATTGCCTTGCACGCCCGCCAAGGGGTCTCCCCACGGTCCGATGCGTCCCCTCCGGCGCGGATGCAGCATTGCAAAAATAAAAAAAACCCGACGCAGCCCTACCTGGGGGGCAGCCTCCGCCTCCGCCGCTCCGCCTCCGCGGGGATCCCCGGGCTCCATCCTGCCGCCCGATCTCCGGGGGGCGCAGGCAGGCTGCACGGGGTCTGCGCGGAAGAGCCCCTGCCCGCCTGGCCGCCGCCGCTGCGCTCATTCCATGGCCAGGAGAAGAGCGCTTCAAACGAAACGCCCGGCCCGCCAGGCCACGCTGGGAAACGTAGTTCGCGCACCCCGTGCGGGCGCGGAGCCCAAGGGCGAGGGGACTACGGATCCCGGCAGCCCCCGCACTGGGGACGGAGGGGGAGAGGCCGGGTGCAGGGATGGAGGGACGGGTGGGCGAGCGAGTGAGTGAGTGGCAGCCGCCAAGCCTTGGCCGAGAGCCAGGAAGGGCCTTCCCGGAGGAGGAGGAGGGAGGCACAGAGCGGGAGGGAGGGAGGGAACCCCAGGGGTCATCTAGTGACGGCGCCCCAATCGAAAATTTGACTTTAAAAAAAAAAAATCTTTCAATTTTTTAATTTTTCCCGCGGCACACCAGGCAACATCTCGCGGCACACTAGTGTGCCGCGGAACAGTGGTTGGGAAACACTGGCTTACACACCATACATTACTTACCTGCCCCCCCCCCCCAAATCCTGGTAACAGTACGAGGTACCACTGTAGTCCGCTAAGGGTGCTGGGAATCGTAGCCATAGGGAAAACCAGTTCCCAGGATTTGGAACTTTATTAATATTTTTGTATGCCACTTTGAGTTTTATTTTGTTTTTTTAAAACAATCAAGCGATACATCGCAGTATACCGTATAGCAGGAGCCAGCAGTAAGAGGGTCAGACCTGGAGACTCCAGGATTCAAATCTTCAAAGGATGGGTGGTATACAAATTAAATAAATATATTTACCACATGAAGCTCACTGCATGTGACCTTGGGCCAGTTATTCTTCCTCACAGGAGCGATGTGAGGAAATTAAATGGGAACTGCAAGAACCCTTGGAAGAAAGGCGGTATGGAAAAAGATTTCAGGAAATAAAGCACTAAAAAGCCAGCAAGAATGCTTATAATTAATTTAAATTAACCCCACCGCCACCTCGCGCGCCTCCTGGTCTATGTGGCAACCCTCGCCCTTCCCTCTTCAGGGCCTACCGAGGCGAGGAAAAGGGCGGAGGCGTAGGCGGCCTGGCCCTTCGCCTCAGAAAGAGCGGACTACAAGTCCCAGCATGCACCGGGGGCAAAGCCAGGTCTGGGGAGGGCGCTGCGGAAGGCCGCCCAGCCCTGGAGCCTCACACCCTCTCAGGAGCGCAGAGAGGCGGCGGCGGCGCTGCTGCTGCTCTTGCCGCCGCGATGCCTTCTGCGGGCTGCTGCGAGGAGGCAGAAGGCGACGGCGCCGCCGCGCCTGGGGAAGGTCCTCCGGCGGCGGCGGCGCCCCCCTCGGCCTCGGAGCGGCCCCGGCTGTGCGGCTACCTGCAGAAGCTGACGGGGAAGGGCCCGCTGCGGGGCTTCCGCAGCCGCTGGTTCGCCTTCGACCCGCGCTGCTGCGCCCTCTACTACTTCAAGGGCTCCCAGGAGGCGGTGCCCCTCGGGCGCCTCGACATCGCCGGAGCCTCCTTCAGCTACCATCAGCCGGCCGAGGCCCCCGGCGCTGCCGCCGCCGCCGCCGCCCCGGCCTCCGCCTCCTTCTCCGCCGCCTCCTCCTCCTGCTCCTTTTCCGGCGGCGGCGACAGCGGCGGCGGCGGTGTCGGGGATGTCGAGGCCGCCCTCGGGAGCACATTCGAGATCCACAGTCCCGGCGGCGGCGTCACCGTCCTCAAGGTAGAACGGGGGCCTCCCCGGGGTGGGTCCGGGGTAGCTGCCCCGCTTCGCCGGCCCCGCCGCGAGCCCCTCCTTGGGGACTGCCCAAAGGGGTCCTGAGGGAGGGTCAAGCGGGGCAGGGAACTCTCCGAGGCGGGGATGGACCTCCAAACCAGCCCGCTTAGGCTTGTGGGGCGGGGCTTGCTCTCAGGTAACTTCCTCAGGTAAGGTCGCTTCCTCGAGGCTACCACCATGCGCCCCCCCCCTTAGCCTGTCACTGAGTCCCGTTAAGCGTTATTTACAGTATTTATTTCATAAAGTTTACATACAGCTTGATTGTTGGAAAAAGCAAACCCTCAAATCTTTGCTCCTCCACCAGCTGCCCTGTCTGAAGGACCCAGATCCCAAAACCATCTGGGCTCAAGCGGAGCTTGCTTCTACATACCATTCCTCCATCCAGCTTAGTGTTGACTACTCTCCTTAGCAGGGGTTCTCCAGGATTTCAAATGGGTACTTCCCAGCCCTGCCTGGATATACCTGTTACTGTTTGTATGCAAAGCATGTTCTCTGGCGCAGAGATATTCTTTCCAGATAGGTTAACCTGTCTGGGCATATCGTCTGGCACTTCCTTGGAAATCCTTATCCATCTATATGCAGGATCAGAGGACGAGATTGTTGGAGAATTTAATTTGGCTTGCCTAACCATGTATTTGTGTTACCAAGATGATTACACTAAAAAAACACACACAAATCAGCATTAACTAATCTGGAGCACCTGTTCTCTTTCCCCTTTGATAACTTCTGGTTCTGTTTTGAATCTCTTTCACCCAAGCAATAAAGACTGAGGAAAGGAAAACATTCCCGTTTCATATCCAAAGGTAGCTATCCTAAAGCATAGCTAAAGTGCACACTTAACAGTGTCATTGTGGGCAGGACCTAGAGAGCTGCTGAGCTGGGATGGTGGCAAAGACCACATGGCACCTCTGTCAAGATAATCTGTGGGGTAAGCCAAGAAACCATCAGTCAGTATTGCAGGAAGAGCTGGAACAACTCACTTCCCCGTTACAAGAAAAGCAAGGTGAAACAGCTGAGTTGCAGGACAGAGCTAGACCTTTTACTCCACAGTTCATACCAGAATTATTTCTTCAGCAGAGTAGTCTAGCCCCACAAGCTAATAAAACAGTATTTCAGTGCTGTCTGTGCCTAAAGCCACATGCCACGTGTAACTGCAATACCAAAACATGTCCAAACAGTAATAAAAAATAGAAATTGCATTTATTGCTCTGCTTTTGGTATTGCTATCCATGTACAAATAATGTAATAAACAATGCATTTAAAACTGTAAATGAAAATGTTTCTCTGATTTAACCAGTTCTGAGAGAGCTGTGCTCTTCAGTGATAAGTTTCCATAAGTAATTTTCTCTTGTAGATATTAGGTGCTCTGTTACAAAATCATTCTGAGAATAATAGCATCTTGCTCAGTAGGTTGAAGCTGAGCGCTTGAACAGCAATCTGTATACAGCGTGAAGGCAAAATGTGGTGTAATAGCTGGCAGCAATCCTTTGCACACATATTTGGATTTAAGTCCTGGTGAACATTGTGAGGTTTATTTCTGAGGAAACATACTTACAGTGAGATTGTAAAATAATAATTGCTTCAGTAGCCAGGATGAGTATGTTAAAATACACCTTGGATGTACTTGCTTCCAACATTTCAATGTTGCCTTGACCTGTGACTGCAAGAGGCATACCTTTCCCTTTTCTAGTTGAGTGTCAATGCAGTAATTTCACAGTACAGTATCAGGTGGCACTAATGTTTGGTGGGGTGGAGTGACAAAAGAATAAGGTGGACAATTGGTTCTTCCTTAATTGTTAGTTCTATCATTTTTGTTGGGCTTCTCTTCCCTTTTGCTCTGATGTTGCTGATCTGGCTTTGAGGCACCTTCTGTGACTTGTTACACTTATTCTTTAGCTGTGTTTCGGCCACTGTGTTTCATCTTAACATTCTGATAAATGAACAAACCTTATTCACTCATGTGCTGCTGCTTCATTCTTTTCTACATAGGCATGATCAAACAAGCCATAGCACCCTGTTTTCTCCAAGCTGGGAAGCTATGGTTGATGAAACATGGTTCCATGTTCTGTATCTGTTCACGATAGTAATAACCTCCTTTATCTTGCAAAAACTCCAATGATGGCTCTGTGAAAAGAACATCCTGGATTATCCAAGCATCTT
Source organism: Podarcis muralis (assembly GCF_964188315.1). Lineage (NCBI taxonomy): Eukaryota > Metazoa > Chordata > Lepidosauria > Squamata > Lacertidae > Podarcis > Podarcis muralis. The sequence continues at coordinate 5,137,084 of NC_135668.1, read as the reverse complement.
GTCCTACTACATTGGCTCTTAGGGTTTGGGTGTGAAGAGGATTCCTAAAGCTTATTAAAAGAATAATAATTTTGCTGCCAAATGTTTAGTTTAGGCATTGGTGTTCTTAAGTATTTATTTCAGGATTAAATGGAGCCCATTACTGAATTTGTGCTTTACATTTCAAGCTTTTACATTTCAAGCTTAATGGATTTATCCTTTCAAGGAAAAACTCCGTATAGGAGCAGAACAATATTTTCAAGGAAGAAAGTTAAATCAAACATAGGCTTCTTCATGCTCACATGCTTTAATATTCCTAAACTTGCTGCTGATTCACAGTTTCTGAATGTATCATGGGATGGACTCTCCCATCCATTATTCTTAACATTATAGGACCACTAAGAAATGACCTGGAAATATTAAATCTGTGTCCTTTGGGGAGTTTTTCCAAGTCACCACTTTATAGCTAGCAGTTGTGCTGTGCTCGTGTAATGCAACTTCAGGCCTGTTGTACTAGAGCAATGTGGCTTCTGGCTGCATTGGGATCCTATTCATTTTGGCAGCCTCCTGTTCCAAGGTCAGAAATGTTAAGTGTGCAAAATGCTTTTGCTAATCCTGTGATGTAGGTAATGATGTGATGATGTTTTCTGAACCATATTGGCTTAAGCTGGAGGTTGTGAAAGCTACAGGAAAAGAGCAAAATGGTTTTAGGCCTGTCATATCCTGAATCCTAAGATATCAACCCACAGGCTCTTTATTACCTGGAGAAAATGAAGGTAACCTTGCTAGATAGTTGTGACTGAAAAGTTGCGCAGTAAATGTTTTTTTGCACAAAAGCTGTGTCTGTTGCAGTGTCACTGGTTGGTGGGAGTTGCTTCCAAGTAAATGTTGTACATCCTAATTGAATACTTGTTTACCCAGACATGCACCCCACTGAACTCCAATCCTGTTAGGCCTCCCTGAGAATAAGTTACAGGGGTTACAGTGGGACTTCTGAGAATGGTGCTGTTATTCAAACATGATGCAATGCAGTTTCTTGACAATTGGCTTCCTCTTGTGGGTTTTTCCTATTGAGTCAGAACATCCCTTCCCTTAACTAGCAGTCAAGCACTGTCTCTTCCAGATAATTTCATGCCTTTCCTATGAAAGCTAATGTCACAATCAATTCATTAGTATTTAAGATGCTGCAGGCTTATTTGCCTGAGTGATGCTGACCTTTATTGCTTTCACTGTGACAGGAAGATGAATGAACTCACAGCATATGTTGTGGTTGCCTGTTTCTTTGAGGTTTCAGCTTTCTTTCCTGTTCCTCGATCTTATCGATACGTAACATGTTTTCTTTATAGGGAAGACAAACTGTAAACATTCATCATTAGACAAATATTTTAAGTTTTGGAAAGGCAGTCTGAAAAATATAAACCACATCATGAAAAATGGACTCCCCAAGAGTCCGTTGTGGTCCCCATCTGCCCCAAGTTGCTCTGTATATGAGATTCATTATTCTGAAAGTATTCATTCTGTTACTAAACATGATCCTATAATAAATATTATTCTTATTCTTATTGTAGGCCAATCTAGGTCAGTTTGAAGAAAGTAGTGGCAAGCATGGATAAAGTGTGAACACATAGAGCACTGTGCTGATGCCTTCCAATAACAACATGGCAAAAGTAGTCCAACTTAAAGATTCCTGTTGTCAACTACAGAGAGAGGTAGACATGTAATGGGACACCAAGCCATTGCAAAAAATGCAATAGCTAGGCTTGCTTGACAGGTCCCCAACTTAGATGGAATTTGGACTGCATGAGCCACATACACACATCAGAACTGCATCTTTAATCTTGGAAACAAATACTTAGCATAGAAGGATGCAAGTCCCTGAACACAGTTGTTGGGTTATTTCCATTTTAGTGCAGCTTATGGATGACCAGCCGTAATGTAGCAGCCTTTCTGTATTTTCACACAGATGACAGGCACCTTTTTGTGTGTCCATGCGTATGCAGGCACCTTCCACTCCTTGTGCAGTATTCCTCTTGTAATGTTTTCAACGTTTCTGCTTGTGTGTGTAACAGGCACCAACACACCAGGATATGAAGTACTGGCTTCAGGAGCTTCAGCAGAGGAGATGGGAGTATTGTAACAGCCATGATGCAACTAAGAGAGTCAGTCAAATTTCACCGACACCATGTGACTCCTCCAAAGGGCTTGTTGCCAAAGATAATACTGGTAAGCTAATGTTGAGACTGGTCGAGAATGTGAGTCATATAACTTTGTTGGTGGCAGTATCATAATATTTTTCAAATTCTAAGTGCAACTGCCAACTCTACACATAGCTCAACTTAGTTTCCATGAAAGGTAGATTGTGGGCACAATTAGCTGAAGTGTAGAGAGGGTGCTTGATAACGTTTAATGGATTGTGCTGTAACTGCTTACTCAGTTTTAGTGGCTTCTTTATTTAATATTCAATTTGATTTCCTGTCCTGCTCCAAATTCTCAGGGTGCGTTGGAACATTTCAACCACTGGTGGCATAAAATGCAATATAAAAATTTAATTTGTCACCAGCATGACACCTGCATCACTATATGCTAAAACATAAAATCTGACATGTTAGACCCATTACAGATGTCAAGGTTTGTGAAGTTCATTAGATTCTCTTATCCTGAGAAGAAATAAATAAAGAAGAAATAAATAAATCTATCGGTCTCATGTAAATAACATTTGGAACAGGAAATCTTAGGATAGTAAACAATTCAAAGGTCATCCTAGTTGCTTGTTGGTTTTTATAGGATTGCCCTGTAAGTCTCAGTGTTATTTACACAATCCATCAAAGCTGCTCCAGATATGTCTTAACCTTTGTGTGATGTTCAATGCTAGTAGTATAATATGTGTATGTTATAGATGGGTGGGAATAGTAATACTGGTTCCCCTCCACATTTTTGTTAACAATATATATAAATACATGAACATTAGGTAGAGCACAGAGCCTCCAAAATGTGGGTTTTTTTATTATAAAAAAGCTATGGAAATAGTGGAGTTGTGCCACTAATCCAGCCACATTCAGACCATTGCAGTAGCAATGAAGGTTGTCTTCTGAAGAAAATACTGCATTTTCACAATTTCTGTTCTTTAATTAGATTTTTATTTTAAAAACAATACAAAAGCAAACCATATCAACTCTGTGGAAACCAAGATTTAGAAAAGCTATAAAATGCTATTCTGACTTCTAAGCAGCAGCATACATTGTGACAGAAAAACAGAAAGTATCTAGCATGTAACATTTTATTTAAGAGTTCCAAATTTTACCTGCCGGTATTGGCAATAGACTTTGTAGATCAGCATTATTGGCAGAAGCAATAAAACCCCACCAAGTAGCAGGGAGAGCTTCTAGGTCCTCAGTGCCTTTCAAGAGTTAACTTATGAGTTATCTTATCAGAAATGGCCGCATTTCATTGTCCCAGGTTTTGAGTGAATTTTCCCCATAAGAATGTGAGGTTTCCTCACACAAGTCATGAATTGGATCTTTAAGATCAGGTAAAGAAAGTACATGTAAATTGGGCCAAAATAATTCTGTAAGTGCATTGCCAAATGCCTGTGTTCTGCCCAGTAGGCCAAATTATAATTGGTCAAATTTTGTTGAGACAGAATAGGTATCTTAGTAATATCCTTACCCAAAATCCAATTATTTGTGGGTGTGATTGCTTTTCTCTTCCTAACTAGTATCATGCTTTGAACATTCAGCTTCTGAAAGTTACTTAGCTATTTTATTTTTAACACAATTGATCTGGGGGGAGGGGGATTTTCTACTTAATAGGCAATATTTTTAATTTCATTGCTCCTGGAATTTCATAAATCTGCTGCAGAATAAGTACAGTCGTACCTTGGAAGTCAAACAGAATCCGTTCCGGAAATCCTTTTGAAAACCAGAACACTCACTTCTGGTTTCTGTTTGGGAGCCGGAACATTCTACTCCCAAGGCGTTGAGGAGCCGAGGTACAACTGTACAACTTTTTTGAAGCTGACTTGAGAAATAGCATTTTTAGAAACCTTATTGATTTTGTGATAGTTATTTAGTTATGCCGATTGTACCTTTCTAGACCAAAAAACTTTGAGATAAATAAAATCAGATACGTTGGCAATCTACTATTGCTGGGTTTTTTGCTGCTTTTTCTATGGATTATAATTTCAGGGATTGTATTTCAAGGCAGTTATTTATTGTTAACTGAATTTTTGTCGACAGCACTGCCATGTTTATAAGTCAATATATAGATACTTTAAATATTTTAAATGAAAACTTTATATTACAATTTACAGTAAGTGTGATATTGCAGTACTGTTTGTCATCCAGCTGAAACAAGAAGGCATTCATGGTAGCTTTCTTCCTAATGTTCATGTTTACAAAGAAGTGGGCAGTGAGCATAAAATATAGTGCAATGTTGTGTATGGGGACCATTGTACTACCAGCATTTGGAAAATTATTCTAATTGAAAACTGCTTTGAGCTTTCTCTGATTTATGGTAGATTTTGTGTACAGAGTCTTGTCTTTCTGGCTTCATTCCTATATTTGTGTGTGAGTGAATATAAGCAATATATAACTTTGCAGTATTACAGATAACTGAGGAAATTGTATTTATTCAATGAGTGTTGTTATCAGATTATAAGGTAATTTAAATAGTACATTTCTGACTGCATCATTTTCACTTAGGTTAAATTGTATTTATAATTGATATAAAATAAGCAAGGGAGGTATCTTTTGTTGAAACAGCTTCCATGCTGGTAAAAGTTTTATATAAGGTCACACCAAAACCATCCTTTTGAGTAGATGTTTTTTTAAAAACCCAGATGAGAACCCAAGCAAGGTTTCATGCCAGTCAACAGCCTGTTGTTCTAGTAGAATGCCGCAGGTGTCCTAGTCATGATTAAACCGGCAATGGACAGATGATATGGGGCATGAACAGCTCAAAGTAAGTCTGTGCTCCAACACAAGCCACTCTCTTCCAGTGTTTGTATTAAGAGTAAATGGAACATAAATTTCCTGGCAGTTGATTAACTTGCTGCCTCATCATACTGTTTTTCTATGGTCACCAGTAGGGAATGCCACTTAATCTAGCCCATAATTACCCTGCCCAGACCACAATTGCAAGCACTCTCAGGCTGAGAGTTTTGGGGTTGATCTCTTCCGACATCATGCTAAACCATGGTTTTTCACTAAGCGAATAAGTGTGGTTGGGGGGGAAGGCTTTGGAAGCCTTTACTCTCAGTTAACTGTGATTTCCCATTTCATCTTGGCTTGACCCTGACAATAGTTTGTTTCAAAATAAGCACACTGTAATCAAGCTAGCCTGTTTGAAACACCCAGGTTTCCCAGTTCAGGTGAAACCATAAACAACAAAAAGTGAAAGCTCCCAAACCCCTCATAGCCATTTTGTGGAAAGAGAAGGTGAGCACATAGTTCCAGGAGGAGGATCAACCCATTCACATGTCACTAAGCCATGTCTGAACCTGGGAGTCTCTCCTCCCTTGCTAATCACAGCAGCCCCAAGAATGAAGGTGAGGAAATTTCATGTTGTGGGGGCACATTACATGATGAATATTTGGGAACATGCAGAGCTCACTTAACTTAGAAAGGTTCTATTTGATTGTCTTCCACTGATGTAGCATTTTATTTGGCTTTTCCTGCCTAATCATTGATGGTTGTAGACTGTTTTATGTAATTTTAATAACTGCGCGTTAAGCAGATCTTTGACTTCATCCAAGCTGAAAGACTGTGTCCTTGATTGTAGGTTATGTAAATGTCCTCACAACACTCCAGCATTCCTGTGGATTTCATACTGGTTGTGATCTGGAGAAGAGAATCCATACAAATGTGATGTGGTTTTACATTACTGTATATGCATTTCTGTCATAAAACAGCAAGAAGTGTGGGCATTCTTCAAACTGTCTTGTTAACTGGGCATGAGCATTAGCATTCTTTCCTGGGGCCGTGTTGGTCGGGGAGGGGAATTGCTTTGCTTTGCTTTGCTTTGCTTCATCCTGCTGGTTTTCACACAGTACTCATTTTAGCAGAGTGCTGACAACTTTGTACTGTAGTGGAAATGGTTGAAGGTGTGTCTACAGCTCTAAACTTGGCTCACCTTGGAGTAGTGGTTTTCTTGAAACCTGGAAATCATTGTATGCTTTAGATCCAGATAGCAGAACATATCCCTTGTTAAAGGAGACAAAGCCTGATATGGTGCAGTCATCAAATGTATGCAGTTTGATGCAAGGAGGAGGAATACTTCAATAATCTTTTCTCTCTCTTTCTTGTTCTATTCTTGTGTAATGCTACTGACAGAGGGAAGAGTACTAGGAAGGACTACCTGTTAATCTATCACTCTTGATGTCGCTGAGGGCTAGTGGGAGGTGAAGGAAGCAAGGGCCTCCTTGCTTAGAAAACTGGGCCCTGTGGCTTTCATGTGCCTGCAGAACTTTGGAGGTGGGCTTTCCCACTTCTGGTTGCATGTTAAGTGAGGAAGCTTCAAGGTGTATGTAAAGATACTGTTAGACTGCCCAGTGATTGCCAGCTCCTCTCCATGCTCTGGGCCCTTTGATAGAGCAGAGGAGGAATATGGCCCATTATGAGTGTACCTCTTGTACTTCCTGAGATGGTATGTACTCATTCAAACTCTTGAATTTGTACCTTTAAATACCTGTGTGTATTTAGTGGGGAGGGGGCTACACAATTACACATAAATAATGTTTGGCCTAATTCTTAGGTACCTGAAGCATTAGAATACCTGCATGTACTAGAATCAGTTGTGAGAGACTGACATAATTGTTGGTTTATCTTGGTTGGTTTCTGCTACCCTTCCCCACACTCATTCTGAATTCCAGTTTTATTCTCTAAACTTTAATGCAGAGCTTTTCAAACATTAGTGTGTCAGCTGCAGTGTGCAGGTGTGTCACTCAAATGCTCCCCGTGCTCCTCCCAGGGCTGGAAATGGGTTAGTTTAACCTCCAGTTTGCTAGTAAATCTGAATTACTGTGTCACAAAACGATGCCTGTCTAAAAAGTCTGTCACCAACGTGAAAAGTTTGGAAAGCTCTGCTTTAATGACTGCATGAGATGCTGTGAGTTATAGCCAATTTGCATGACTTTCTTAGCTGGCCTTGAGGCGAGTATTAACTCTTCAGCACCATAGTTGTTGGATTTCCTGGGATACTTATGAGGGGAGCTCAATGCCTTCCTTCATGACATGATAGAAGTCCTCTGAATTTGCCCTCCATGAGCCTTGATGCGGACTGCTGGGGTGTCAGCTGCATTATTAAGTACTGGTGGTGTTTTTTGCCCTTCTTAGATTGGACCACCATGTTTTCAAATGCATCAGCAGAGAAAGCTAGAAATGTCCTAATGGTGGAGGCAGCGCGCACAGAACTGGTGGGAGAACAGGCAGCGTGCCAGCCAGCCCCAGGCCAGCCAAGTGCCATTAACTTTTCTTTGAAGCAACTGGGTACAGATATCAAGTGAGTATTGTGTGTTGTGTTACTTGACAGTGTTCATCTAATGGGGGTGGCATAAATACTACCATGTGATTGCAAAAATGTTTATGTTCGGATTAAGCCTGTGGAGCAGATGATATTTCTTCCCCTCCCCAAAAATAATACATTTGGAACCGAAGCTGTTCATGATTTAGCGGAGGTAACATTTGGACCTAGGTTCCCAGCAGCAACATTCAACTTGCAGCCCGCTGGCTTCCATAATAACTTTATTATGTTTCAGGGGAAACGTGTAGGCTAAATCTAAGCAAGGCTGTGGAGATGGAGTTAAGCTGACTAGGGGTGCCAGTGATCAGGGAACAGGACTTTAAGACAAAGTTAAAACCAGTGGGGGACCTGTGAAAATCCATATGGGAGTCCAGTTCCCATGTCAGTTTGCTACCTAAAGCATCTCAAGGTGTGGAAATGGAGTGATTAGAATGTACTAGAACCTGCCGCACAAGGTGCATCTCTTCTCATAGGAAATTTTGTCCATGGTGTGATTATTTTCCACACCATGTTTGTGTTATGAGCAAATGTTGGTTCTTTCGTTGAACAATTTTTTCCCTCACTGATGCTTTCCACCAGTTTACATGAAGCAGAATTTAGTTGGCAGATCTGTAATTTCATCATAAAAAATACATTGGTACCTTTCAGCTTTCTGGTAAGGAGAAAGTTGAAGCAATGATGAAATGTAGCGTCTTACCCACCATGCTGCACCAGCTCTCTTTCGCTCATAATACTCTGTTCACACAATACACTGTTACTCCTGTTTAAAAAGTTCTAGATCATTTATCTTTGAAACAATATTGGTCATTGAACATAATAAAGAGATTGATTGATACATCTTTAAAACAAATGTCTTGAAACATTGTAATGAAAAACACCCCATAAATATCTCTCTGCCTTTGTGTTCTCTTTTTAAATAGTGGGAAAGGCACATTGAATATCTAAGAAGTAACCATTTATAAGGCTTGTGCTGCTGCTGAAGTCACTATTTTGACCTTGGCCAACTTCTGGCAACAGTTTTGTGGCAACTGACCTCCGATCACTTCTCTTCTTGCATTTCTTACCATCCCCACTCGCACCCTTTCATTAATGCTGAAAGGCTGCCCAGGGGAGTAAGTCTTGCAAGTACTTCTGCAACACAAGCTCCCATCAATTTATAGGGGGCGAAGCTTCAGTACTTGGAGGATTGTCCTCTCCTGGTTCCTTTTCCAGATGGTTATGGAGCAGGGCACATGTGGCAACTGTTGCCTTGGTTGCGCTGGAAAAATTAAACCACATCCTTCTTGTGATTTCAATGAGTGTGATTGATACCCCCACCCCTATGCTATTTAGTTGCACAAAAAGGCTTTTGAAAGGAAAATGTTGGATGTGCAATTCTGAATATGGTCTAAGAATTTTTCTCTGCTTGTCAGTTTGACCACAAAAATGTCCATAATGGGATTCTGAATCTTGCATACTGTTTGTAGGAAAACTAAGGCATCTCTGAATTACTCCAGATCAGGCATCCCCAACCTTCGGCCCTCCAGATACTTTGGACTACAATTCCCATCATCCCTGACCACTGGTCCTGTTAGCTAGGGATCATGGGAGTTGTAGGCCAAAGCATCTGGAGGGCCGCAGGTTGGGGATGCCTGCTCCAGATCCTTCCTCCATGTGATGACTTTTAGCTCCTAGTGTATAATGTTAACTTTTGCTTTGGGCATAACATAGGGAAATATCAGCCCTGCACAGATCTTCAACCGTCATCTGTTTTGTGTTACTTATCAGATTGTATTCCTATGTGGCAAACTGGTTGTGCATAAAGTAGCCTTCGCCAACCTGGTGTCCTCCAGATGTCCTGAACTACAGCTCCCATCAGCCCCAGCCAGCATGGTTGTATGGTGCTCCTTACTGAGGAAATCAAATGAACATTTTTCTTGGCTGGATCAAGCTTTTGTGGACATTATGTGGAACCTGCAGCCCTCCACATGTTGCTGGACTACAACTCCCATCCTCTCTGACCACACCTACATGATCGTATGGGTTGATGCCTCAAGATCTGAAGGGGCACAGGCTTCCCACCACTGTTGTATAGTCTAGTGTAACTTTCACCAACTTGGTTCCAGGCCTGGCCCAAGATACTTTGCTGCCTGAGTTGAACCAGAAAATGGTGCTCTCCTTGGGAATTGTAGTTTGTTAAGGGTGCGGGGTTACAGCAAGGATAGGGAATCTCAGGCTAAGGGACCAATGCAGCCTTCCAAGCCTCTATCCTGGGGCTCAGGCCACCCCTCTCCAGTCCTGCTTTGCACCCTCAAGTTTTGTTTTGTTTTGTTTACTGACTGGAATGGTTCTTTGGATGGAGGACAGTACTGTAGTGGTAGAAGAGCACCCTGTCCCCTGCAAACCCCCCCCCCGCCTCCTCTTTCCATTCCACTGACTGACCTGTCTTTTGCCTTTGCACCATGGCTTACCGGCTGGAGACTGAAGCTGCAAGACAAAGCTGGAAGCCTACATGTCGGGAGGGAGCTGTGCACACAGCACAGCAGTTGAGTGGGACTCTGTGGGCTAGAGGTTTGATAGAGGTACAGAAAGGGAGGGGAAGTAAGACTCTGAAATGGGGAGGAGAAACATTGTGGTGAAGCAAGGGGGACTAAATGGAGAAGAAAAATGGGGTGAGGAGGGGAAAAGAGGAAAGCCAGAAAGCAAGGGGAAGGGTGTGCAGCCGAGGAGGCACCAATCAAGTGCAGGAGGTGGAACTGTTGCTCCTCGCAGCTGTGTGGAGCCTGCCGCCCTAAGGCCACTGCCTCACCTTGCCTCATGGTGTCCTCCAGATTTTATGTCTGGAGCTGTGGGAGCTGTAATCCAACATCTGGAGGGCACCAGGTTGACAAAGGCTGGTCTAGCATCTCTCACAAGTACTTTACCACTAACTCCCTCCCCAAACATATGAAGGAAGTTCCAAGATCTTGCGGAAATTGTAGAGTCAGCCAAGGGAAATAACATGAACTTTACCAAGTTCCCCCTTGTTGACTGCTTAACCACAGTTGCCAGGCTTTCTCTTTCAGAAATACAGCAGTTTTATCACGTGCTTTGAATGTTTCTCTTTGCAAAATTAGCCAATATGTGTTCATATGTTTTAACAGCTACTGAGCAATTTTAGTACAGTTGTTGAAGAGTGGTTGCTGTTACCAAGATTGTGTTACACAAATTCAAGACTGCACTTAGGACTTCATTTCTTGGCAAACATGATTGCTTGAAATACATCTGTTCTGGTAAACTTCCTGAAGCTTGGTGCAGATTAGTGTATCTTAAATGCATGTACTGTAGTAACCCTTGAGTGGTGTAATCATATGGCGAGATTTTGCAACCGGAATTCTTATATCAAACTAACAAATGGCAGTTTTCACTCTTTATACATTTCCTCATAGTGTTTATAAAGTTGCTTTACATGCCTTGATTTGTTTTTTAAAAATATATTTTACTTATCATTTTCAATTTTCTTATGTGCACTGATGATAGTCAGTTTGGATGGGGGGCTTTTATCCATTTCTGCAGTCACACAATCAACCAGTAGCTGAACTGGGTTCCACACAGTCACAAAAATGAAGTCACAAGCTACAGTCACAGAAGCGAAGTCACAAGTCAGTCCCATAAAATGAACAACCAGCCACAGTCAAAAAACCAAAAAAGCCACACCAAAACGCAAAAAAAAAAAAAAAATCAGAAACAAAACCTCCAAATATAACTTCTGTGTTGCGTGGGTACTCGGGACTCCACAGCTGGCAGACTCAACAGGAAGCCTCTGATTAGCAGCGAGGGACTCAATTAACAAACGAAACACAACAGGAACCAGACGGTGAAAAGCGACCCCTAAAACGGCAATTTTACATGGATTTTACTATCTAACGAGGCCATTGATCCATGAAATGGAATCAATAAAACAGTACAAAATGAAAATGTGATTTTTTTTCTTACCTGCGCTGATGATAGCCATTGTTTGGATGGGGGCTCAGAGTCCTCTCCCACAATCACAATCAGCTTGGCTCCCACCATTCGCGGAGGCCTCAGAGAGCTCCCATGGCTGGAGCCCAGTCGTGGACCCTCTGCAGGCCCCGCGGATATCCGGGCTTGGCTCTGGGCAGTGGCGAGGCCTCCGAGAGCTCGGAAAGCTCACTTCTGGGTTAAAATCGTTCGTAATCCGAAAAAACGTGTTCATAACCCAAGGTACCACTGTACTTTGAATTTAAGTGTAGTAGGAAATGATTTTTTATATGCCTGTTGTCTTTGTCCATGGAGTTTTCTTGGCAAGGATACTGGAGTGGCTTGCCGGTTCCTCCTCCAGGTGGATCATGTTTGGTCAAAACTCTCCACTATGACCTGTTCATCTTGTGTGCCCTGCTCGGCGTAGGTCATAGCTTCTCTGAGTTCTTCAAGCCCCTTCGCCACGGCAAGGCAGTGATCCATGAAGGGGATAGTGTTTTCGAGGTTACCAGCATGAGTTTGACCAAACTGCGGGAGGTAGTGGAGGACAGAGGTGCCTGGCGTGCTCTAGTCCATGGGGTCACAAAGAGTTGGACACGACTAAACGACTAAACAACAACAACAACAACAAAGGAAATGATTTACTATTTTAAGTGGAAAGCCTCAGGGATTCCTTGAGTGATCCATTGTTGCTGTCATAGATTGTAGCAGAGTCACTTATTGCATTACCATATGCTACAAATGGCATTCTGAGACTTATTTGGAGCAGGCTGTCATTGACAGGGTGGGAAACGTCTGAAGCGTAGTCCAGCCTTCCCCACTTGGTGTTTCAGATTGCAACGCCCATCAGCCATAGCTGGTGTATGTCAGCTGAGCACCTTTCTGTATCTTCCTGGGAATAATTTTTAGTCTGAAGAGTATAAATTAAACTCCTAGCCCTTGATATTTAAATGCACATTTGACAAACTTTTGCAGTGTAGGCATCTGCATCAACCAAGTTCTCTGCTTTGGAGTAAATTTGGAACCAAGAGAAATTGAACAAAACAGTAGTTTTGCTTGCTTTTGATTTCTACAGTTGTGTATCCTTTATTTTTAAAATTACACTTCTCTCTGTTTGTATAACTACTTCTTAATTTCTGTACTTGCCAGGAACTCTGTGTCTTCACTAAGAACTGGAAAAGGAAGCAATGACAACCGTAAGAGTATTTTTTACACAGAGGAGTGGGAATTTCTAGATACGAAGGATTTGGAGGAGTCGATAGTTCAAGATCGGAAGAGGTTTTCAGGGGAGCAGAGCAAAGGTACTCCAGTGTTCCTTCTCCCCACATCTCCCGTCCCCATCTTTTCTACTATTGTACTTTCTAAGATTCTTTATATTTCTGTACCATTGACCCTTAGGAGCTGATGAAAATGCAGTCCACTCTAAAGGCACACCATGAAAACGGGTTCTCCATTGATAAAGAATGCTGATAATATCTCTTCTTGGAAACTGATTTTTATAATTTGCCTTTGGATTTTTCTGTCTTAGCTACCGGGTTACCTGGACTCAAACTTGCACTGCTGTGACTTATTTCCATCAGACCCATGCTGTTGTCAAGGCAATTTTCTTGAGTGTACTTTTAAGCACAAAGTACCTCTTTATTAAACAATATGTTGCAAATTGGTTATATTGTACTATATGCAAGAGTGAAGAGAGTAAGGAATACAGCATTTTGGTGCAATTGATAGGGGTTTAGATTCAAGTGGAGAGGTTTGGGGGGGAGACTTGAGTTCAAATCCACACTCAGCCATGGCAATTGTGGCTAAACTTCAGTTACAGGTAGGTCAGTCTGAAGTCTGAGGAGGAAAATGGATAGGATACCAATGTGATGAGTTTAAAAATGGTAGGAGTTTGTTTCTGCACAGATGTTTTCAACTTTAAATTGGGAAGGTTTTCCATCTGATCAGAGTCGTTTGTGGTGACTTGTGGTTAGTCTGATGAAGGAAATACGTGCTTCACTGCTCAGTTTCCTTTACTATTGTATTGAGTTGGAGCTCACTACAGACAATGGATTCTGAGGCTAAGTCTCCAAATGTAACCCTAGTTCTAACACAAACCACACAGGATAAATGAGAGCGCATACTATGAGCTCACTTCCTTGTAGTGGCAAAAAGAGTTAAAACGAACATCCACTGAAGTAGCAGGCACTTCTTTTTTCAGTTCTAATTTTGTCCTGGTATATGATTTCTTGCTTAGAATTAAAGGGACAGGGAGAAGAGAACCGGAGGAAACAGATGACATACAATTAATTAATCAACTTGGAAGTGCTTGCTTCAGCCTTTGTTGCAGATTTGGTGATTGAGTACAGTTGTGTTTTTTTAACAAAGTAAGGAATGTGTCCAAATACATTTTAGTCTGAATGAGGAAAAAATATATATCTCCTTGTGCAGGCGTGTCTGGTCCAGCCTTTCCATTTGATTTTGGCCGCATTCCACACAGAACAAGGCGTCCTTTAAAGGAAATGATTGCAGGCAGCAAAAACCGGAATAGCACAGAGTCTTCTTCTGATGAGTGTAATGGAAACAAGCTGGCTTCCGAGATGCAGTTGAAGTTCCAGAGCCAACAGGAAGAGTTGGAGAGTCTCGAGAAGGAGCTGTTGAGTCAAAAGGTAACTGGTCTACAAGCTAGAGAGGAACAGTAGCTGGAGCTGGAGCCAGCATCGGCATCATATATGGCAGGTTTTGCCAAGCAGTGCAGGAAAACCTGCCTGGCACACATTAGAGGCTGGTGGTTTAGACTACAGTACAGCGCCTCTTGGGCTTGCCGATCAGAAGGTTGATGGTTTGAATCCGCTTAAGGGGGTGAGCTCCTGTTGCTCTGTCCCAGCTTCTGCCAACCTAGCATTTTGAAAGCACTCCAGTGCAAGGTACCGCTGTGGTGGGAAGGCAAATGGCGTTTCTGTGCGCTCTGGTTTCCGTTCACAGTGTCCTGTTGCGCCAGAAGCTTGCCACATGACCTGGAAAGCTGTCTGTGGACAAACGCCAGATCCCTTGACCAGAAAATGAGATGAGCACTGCAACCCCATAGTTGCCTTTGACTGGACGTAACCATCTAGGAGTCCTTTTCCTTAGAGGCATGTTAGAGGATGTAATGAAATACTCCCAAATTTTTGTATGTGCATCTTCTGGGACCCAGCCCCAGGCATTCTACACCTGCCCTGAGTTCTTTATACCACAAATGTGCGGTTGCCAGACCCAGGGACGGGCCAGGTTTTCCCTCTGTAGCCTATGTGAAGACAGTAACTAGTGTGCATTCTTCATTTAAAAAAATAGCTAGCTGACCTCTTAAATACATTTTTAAAGAATTACAGAGACCTCACTGCTGCTAAGAACTTTGGGGGGAGGGGTTGTTTGTTTTTTGTCATGCACAAGAACTGAATAGAAACTCAGAGATGGCTGCTTAAAATGCTGTCCAGCCCAACATGGTTCTTGTGCCTTGGTGCAGCCTTTCCCACCCTCATTCCTCTAAATCTTGAGTGGGTGACATTTGTCCTTCCCCACACAATGCTGCTGAACTGTGGCTGTCATCAGCCCCAGCAAGCATGCCCAATGGCTATGGATGATGGGCATAGCTGTCAAGTGTCCCTTATTCCAGCACCATGTCCCCCTGCTGTCCCTTATTGATAGATGTCCCTTAAATGATGTCCCTTAAATTTCAAAGGAAGCAGCTCCTCTCCCTCCCTCCCTCCCTGCCGGCCAGGGAGGAGGGAGGCTCCAACTGTGTTGCTTGGCTGTGTTGCTCACCCAATAAGAAGTCTTAAGAACAACTGGGGGGTGGAACTTGCATGCCTTGTGTGTGGCTAGTTAATGCAAGCTGAGGGTTTTTTTGAATGCTGGACGCCATTTTGTTGCACGTGCTGCTGCAAACTTTGCAGTGCAAAGCCAGGCCGGGGAGCCATCTTAAGTTGAGGCTGCATAGGCCTTGTGGTGCATGTGATTCAGATTCTATTCAGTTGAACCTCTGGTTACAAAGTTGGTTGGACAGTGTTCTTGAAGCTACCAGCATGAGTTTGACCAGACTGCAGGAGGACAGGAAGACTGGAGTGCCTGGAAAAGGTGAGGCTGCAGGTCCCTTATTTTGGCTGCTGGTCCCTTATTTTCAAGTCTGCTGGTCTCTTATTTTCTAATCTGTAAGTTGACAGCTATGATGATGGGAGTTGCAGTTCTGCAGCATCTGTTGGGGTGAATTCCCCATCCCTGTTCTAGATGTTGCTGTACTTCAATTCCCATAATCCCTGGCCATGCTAGCTAGGGCTAGAATCTGACAGCATCTGGAGAGTACTATGTTGGGGAAGGCTACTGTTATCTACTTACCTGTAATTGTCCCCAATTCAAAGTCTTAAGCTGCCCAGAATTTTTTTTGAATGATTGTTGGTGTGGGGAGAGAGATTAACTTGCAGCAGAATTTTGATGTGCTTGGTTTAAAAATGCTTCCAGTTGCTATCCTAATTGTTCATTTTGAAGATCTACTGTAGGTATGGCCAAAGGCTGGCATCTACCCATAGGTTTGATTCTTCTCTTTAAACAGAATTCAGTTTCATGTTGCAATGGTTTTAAAACTTTCCTCAATTTAAAAATTGGTGTAATGTCTGTCACGAGGGTAGATGCACAAGTGATGGAAGTTAAGAGACCTCTTGGTTGCACAGACCTAGTTTATCTTTTATTTAACCAAATAGGTTTTTTTAAATTTGGTTTATTATTTATTGTAAAGCAAACCTCTAAGCGGTTTACAAAAATATAAAATATTGGGACCACTGCTCCTGCTCCCTCCACTTACCAACCATGTCTATCTGCCAACCCCTTTCCAATGCCCCCCTCCCCCGCCATCCTGCTCCTGCTTCAGAATAGAGCTGCTGTGCTAAACCTCTGTGAATTGCTTCAGAGTAGGTGTGAGGTGCTTCAGAGTAGCTTACTAAACCAGTCTGTGAAGCACCTCTCCTTCCTCCTGGCTGCCATTTGTCACACTGGAGTTGGCATGGTGGCCATGCAAACTGCGGTGTGATGCAACATGATGTATATAGGAAGAAAACAAAAATATTCTCAGTAAAAATAATTAAGCACAAGCATATAAAAGCTGTCAAAGGAGGAATTAAAATCAACAGTAGCTAAGAGGTAAAGCACATCTAACTTGCGCATGCCACCGTGTTCACCAATATCCTTTTTTCCCTTCTCCTTAAAGGAACTTGTGCGGCTTCTGCAGCAGACTGTCAGATCTTCACAGTATGACAAATATTTTGTAGGGCATCTTTGTGATGGAGTCCCCAAAGATAAGTTAGAGCTGCTTCATGAAAAAGACAATCAGATATTGGGTCTCAACAACCAGCTTGAAAAGCTTAATCTGGAGAAGGACAGTTTGCGGCAGGAAGTAAAGAATTTGAAATGCAAGGTGGGCGAGCTGAATGAGCAGCTGGGCATGCTTATGGAGACCATTCAAGCCAAAGATGAAGTGATCATGAAACTTTCCAGGGAGCTGAGTGAATGTGAGGGCCAGTCATCTGGCCAGAGTGGAGGATCAGTCCATTCACCCATGTCTTCTTCCATCAACAAAGAACTGCAGGAGCTTGACAGGCTGAAAGTAAGGAACATTTTTGCTTCAGTAGTGGAGGCCCTGAGAATTCCATGTGATGTGCCCTTCCCTAGGCTGAATATTTTCAGGAAATAGTTTGAACCTTGGTTTGGAAGCAAGGCACTTACCACATTTCACTAATATTGGACACAAGGGCTAGGTTTGGTTGGTAAAAACTATCAAGTAGAGAATGTGAATGGAAGAGAGGTGGAATAAGGATCATTTGAAGGTGGCCCTGACTTGCCAGACCATGTTTTGGCATTGCATCTATCTGAGTTGAGCTGTAGGGGACCCAATTCTCAGATCACAACAGGTGTTGCAAACAAGGTTTAAGGAATGGGGTCACATCCATGAATAAGTAACAAAATGCCATAAGAGCAACAACATGAGAACATATATAGCATGATACAAATACAGATTAAAGAGAGAGCGACAATATATGTGGCAAGATGCTGCCTTATTTGACAACCTTCAGACCTGAAGAGTCTTAAGGGAAGACTGAGCCCAGCAGAAACAGTCACAGCTTAATGATTTGAAAATATAGAACTCTTTTATAAACTTTCATTGCTTCCCTATTTCTTAGTGCTTGAGACACATTTGATTTTTAAAGTAGAGCTTCTCAAGAAACTTAGCATGATCTTGAGTGATTGAGCAACAGTTGGAAGTCAGTGAGTCAGATCATTGTTTTGTCATTAGAGTTTCATTTTCCCTATAGTTGTATAAAATTGGAGAGTACAGTTTTACAAGTGGTCTAGCCCTAAAATGGTCCACCGTGTCAAGTTCTAATGAGTGGAATTTATAGCACGCCTTTGAGTTCTTTGACTATTTAGCTCCCCACTTGAGCACTTTCTCTGTAATTCTGGAGTGCCTCCCCTCTGTGTCAATATACTGTTTTAAAAGCAAAAGGAAAGTAGAGCTTCTTGGGTCAAGAAGCTTCACTAGTCCTTACTGCTTGTATTCCTCATAATATATTTTTTAAATAACCTATATTTATCCATATCTTTTGTTCACAGGATAGTCTTCAGGGTTATAAAAACCAGAACAAATTTTTAAATAAAGAGATCCTAGAACTGTCTGCTTTACGGAGAACTGCTGAAAACAGAGAAAGAGACTTGATGACAAAGGTCAGCTTAACACAGATGCTCATTGTAAATCTTTCACTTGACACTGGAAGTAATATCCCGCTAGCTTTCATTGCCAGAAGTGAAAATTTCAAGCAATATATAGAAAGAGGAACTTAAAACTTATTGTTATGCTGATTTGCAGAACCCTCTGTCTTTTTCTGGAATTGCAACATCCTTGTTTTATCTCAGAGGTGGGGAACCCTTTTTCAGTCTTAGGGTTGCAGCATTCCTTCACGGGCAGCCTTCCAGGCGGCACACACCAGTTGTGGGCAGGGCAGATGCACGTGGATGTGACTCTTACCTTTGTGCAGGAGATTGTAGCCATGCAAAAAATCATCAGTTACTGCACATACGGATCTCTACATCCTCCTTCCACACAACCAAGAGGCGTGCATTCTGGCCAAGCAAAAGCACTTGAGGAGGTGTTATGGTCTGGGAAGAATCCCAGGCATAAAGTTAGAGAGGCATTTGGCCTCTGGGACTGAGGTTTCTCAACCCTGTTTTATCTTCATGGGAGAGGGACAACTTGTGCTTACACTCACTCACTCACTCGCTCGCTCGCTTATTGAAATGGATTCCCATGCATCACTGAAATGTTTCTGCAAGTGCCAATTTGAAAGAATTCTTTGGTGTATTCTCTGCAGTATACAAGCCTTGAGGCCAAACTCTGCCAAGTGGAAAGTAAGTATCTTATCTTGCTTCAAGAGATGAAGACCCCAGTTTGCTCAGAGGAGCAGGGTCCTTGTCATGATGTGGTGACCCAGCTCCTGGAAGATGCCTTGAAAGTGGACAGCAGTGAGCACCTGGAGCAGACATACTTCAAACCTCACATGGTCAGGTAAACAGAAGACTCTTGATAACTTCACTATATAAATAAAGTAAAATTTTAAAACACCACAGCCTTTTCTGAGAGCTAGTGCAGTGTAGCAGCTGAGGGACTAAGCTGGCACTCACAGTTTTAAATCTCTTAACTGCAACTATGTCTTTACCTGGTTGCCCTTTGGCAGTCCTTTTGGACCCGAAAGAGGGCAGAATCGGGGTGGGGTGATAGGGGGCGCAAGTATGCATGCTCCACCAGCACACATGTACTAGGATAATACAAGACTCGTGTTGTTAGGATTGTTGTAAGAGTTATGGAACTACCTCAGTGGTTGAGCGCCTGGGTTCAGTCCCTCAGTTTCCAGGAGATAATCCCCTGCCTGAAATCCTGGAGAGTTTGTGCTGAATTGGTGTAGAGTAGACTTTAGATGCCATACACTGAGTGTATGTAGATTGGTCCATCTAGCTCAGTATTGTCAACACTGACTGGCAGCAGTTCTTGGATAATATGCTTATGAAGGACAATTGTCTGGAGTTCTACTATTTTTAGTATACTAACCACTCCCTCTTCTCTCCTCATAGCCTTCTTCCTTTTCCTTTCTTGTTTTGATCTATTCTCTTTCTTTATTGTTATTACTGCATTTTGTGTACTAGAAAGTGAACATAAAGGCAATTACCAGGGGAAAAAATTGACTGGCAATGACTCCAGAATTCTAGACCTTCCCTTCTCTACATGGAGATGCTGTAGGCATAACCTTCTGCATGCAAAGCATGTGCCCTAGATAGTTCTGTGCTAGCTGGTCATTTGTCTGACTTGGTAGAAGGCAGTTTCCTATGTTCTTGTGTGAAGTGTTGTTGTGCGATGTTAAGACACCAATGCCAAATACTTTCTTTACTTTTGCATTTGGAATGGGTGCCAGTAGCATCGTATTTTCTTTGGGGAACAGTGGGACTGAATTTAACACCTTTTTAGGGTGAGCTGCTCTAAGCTAGAACTTCTGCAACCTCCCTGGCAAGATAACCCCTTAAATATTTTAAAACATTTTGTGGGTTCAATGTGTGTGGGGTGTACCATCCCTTAAATAATTAGTTGCAAAGCCTGGATTAACTTAATTAACTCAAGTATAATCAGCATGTTTTCTAACTTGAGAAATTTTTTGTCTGAACACTTATAAGAAGTATTTAACTAATATAATATAATATAATATAATATAATATAATATAATATAATATAATATAATATAATAACATCCTTCACCAAAAGATTTCAGGATGGTTCACAATATATTTGGAAATATTCTCTAAAACAGGAGACTGGAAACTGGAGGTGAAGGAAGATCACTGAGTGCTGTTGGGAAAGGGGAGGATGGAGAAGTTCCAAGCTCTGAGTCCTATACCTTGCCATTGGAAAATAATGGTTAAAATGTGTGAGACTAGAAACTTTTAATTTCACAGTGTGATGGCATTACCATTCTGGTGAGGCATTCAATAATTTTGGCGAACACAGGTGTAATTAAATCCTTAGCATTGTCATTGGCAATTATTTTGCTATTAAATCTGTAACATATGCTTTGAAGTGTTAAATCAGTGTAAGAGACCACCTTATCCCTTATACATCCAATAGATTGCTGTAGTCTGCAAAAGAATTTCTCCTGCAAGACCCAAAGATCTTAGAGCAAGACTTTCAGAGTGGCCACCTCTGTTCTATGGAATAGTATTCTTGTTGAGATACGACAGACTCCCACTATTTATCGTATTTTTCGCCCTATAGGATGCACTTTTCCCCCTCCAAAAATGAAGGGGAAATGTGTGTGCGTCCTATGGGGCGAATGCAGGCTTTCGCTGAAGCCTGGAGAGCGAGAGGGGTTGGCGCACACCGACCCCTCTCGCTCTCCAGGCTTCAGGAAGCTATCCGCAAGCCTTGGGAACCCGGCAAGCTCCGGGAGCGATGGCGAGGTTGAGCGCAGCAGCCTGCAGCCCGAAGCCTGGGGAGCACAGTGGGGCGCGCCCTGGGCTTTGGGCAGATATCTGCAAGCCTGGAGAACTCGGTGGGAGTTCCCGCCGGGCTCCCTAGGCTTGCGGATAGCAGCCTGCACCCCGAAGCCTGGGGCTCGCTGAGCAGCACGCCCCGGGCTTTGGGCAGATATCCGCAAGCCTGGAGAGCCCGGCGGGAGTTCCCGCCGGGCTCCCTAGGCTTGCGGATAGCAGCCTGTTCTGGGGGCTGGGGTCGGGGGAAGCTCGGGCTTCCCCCGCCCCAGCCCCAGCCCCGCAAGCTCCGGGAGCGATGGCGAGGTCGAGCGCAACCTCGTCATCGCTCCCGGACCTGTTCTGGGGGTTGGGGTCGGGGGAAGCTCGGGCTTGCGCAACCTCGCCTTCGCTCCTGGACCCCCAGCCCCGAGGCTAAAAACAAAGCCAGGACAGCTAGCGGGATCCATCCCGCTCGCTGTCATGGCTTCTTTGGGCTCGGGGGGGGGGGGAATAATTTTTTCCCTTTTATTCCCCCCCCATAAGTGCGCCCTATGGGCCGGGTGTGCCCTATAGGGTGAAAAAATACGGTACACTTTCCAAAAACAATTGAAGATATTTGTGTTCTGACAGGCTTTCCCACATTTTTCCCATGAATGTCCATTTGCTAGGGTTTTTGTCTTGTTTTAAATGTATTTGTAGGCTTTGTATTTTTCACTGTTCATAATTACCTTATATGCAAATTTGAGACAGTGGCTTAAAAGATGATTGATAAATTAACAATAAACAAACAAGCAACAACAACAACAACAACAACACATACCTAAAGGGTAAAGGACTCCTGGACAGTTAAGTCCAGTCAAACTTGACTATGGAGTGCAGTACTCATTTCACTTCAGGCCAAGGGAGCCGGCATTTGTCTACAGATAGATTTCTGGGTCATGAGGCCAGCATGACCAAACCGCTTCTGGTGCAACAGGGCACTGTGACGAGTGCCAGAACACACGGAAACACTATTTACCTTCCTGCCACAGCGGTACCTATTTATCTACTTCCGCTGATACGCTTTCGCACTGCTAGGTTGGCAGGAGCTGGGACAGAGCAACAAGAACTCATCCCATCACACGTACTCAAACTGCTGCCCTTCCTATCAGCAAGCCCAAGAGGCTCAGTGTTTTAGACCACAGCGCCATCTGCTCCCTTACTAAAATGAATGAGTTAACAGGATGAGGGGGGGGGGACATAGTGCATTTATCTGAGCTCACAAAAGATATAGCAGACTTCCAGAATATCATCTTTCTCTTGCTTGAGTTTTTTTCATTCCTAAAGATTCCCAGTTAATCAGATTTCTCTCTCCTTTACAGTGAATATGATATTTATGGGTTTCAGACAGTCCCAGAGGACGACGAGGAAGAGAAGCTGGTAGCGAAGGTTCGGGCCTTGGATCTGAAATCCCTCTCCCTTACTGAAAACCAGGAGATGTCCACAGGGGTGAAGTGGGAGAACTATCTGGCTAGCACCATGAACAGGGAGATGGTGCGTTCTGTGGAACTCAAGAACCTCATTCGGTATGGGATTCCGCATGCCCACCGCTCCCAGATGTGGAAATGGTGCATTGGCCTTCATGTAAAGAAGTTCAGAGAACACATGGACCCGGGCTACTTCCAATCACTGCTTCAGAATGCCCTGAAGAAGCAGAACCCGGCTTCAAAGCAGATAGAGCTAGATCTTCTGCGGACTTTGCCCAACAACAAGCATTACTCTTCTCTGACATCTGAAGGAGTGCAGAAGCTGCGGAATGTCTTACTTGCATTTTCTTGGCGGAACCCAGACATAGGATATTGCCAGGGTCTCAACAGGTAGAATCTGTTTTCTTCAGTTTCTGTAGTCATTTGGCATGTCTCACTTTTATTTTATTTTTCAAAAAGAAATATTTATTGTCATTTTGTTATGAGAGGAGAAACATAAATTACATAGAGATTCCCCTTTATCATCACAATAGGAACTGGTGATATTTATTGTTAAAGCAAAAGGCTGGGTGATCTAAAATAGGAGTTAAAGGCAACCGCAAATGAGCTAAATGTGATTGCCATTTATGCCATATTCAAAGGGTCAGCTGTAGAAACAGATTACTTATTTTGCTAATGTGAGCCCATGAAGTTTTCAGGATGGGTAAGGTGTTAAGAGGGACGCGGGTGGCGCTGTGGGTAAAAGCCTCAGCGCCTAGGGCTTGCCGATCGAAAGGTCGGCGGTTCGAATCCCCGCCGCGGGGTGCGCTCCCGTTGCTCGGTCCCAGCGCCTGCCAACCTAGCAGTTCGAAAGCACCCCCGGGTGCAAGTAGATAAATAGGGACCGCTTACTAGCGGGAAGGTAAACGGCGTTTCCGTGTGCTGCGCTGGCTCGCCAGATGCAGCTTTGTCACGCTGGCCACGTGACCCGGAAGTGTCTGCGGACAGCGCTGGCCCCCGGCCTATAGAGTGAGATGGGCGCACAACCCTAGAGTCTGTCAAGACTGGCCCGTACGGGCAGGGGTACCTTTACCTTTACCTTTAAGGTGTTAAGAGTGGGTTGCCAGTGTGGTGTAGTGGTTAAGAGCGGTGGACTCGTAATCTGGGGAACCGGGTTTGATTCCCCGCTCCTCCACATGCAGCTGCTGGGTGACCTTGGGCCAGTCACACTTCTCTGAAGTCTCTCAGCCCCACTCACCTCACAGAGTGTTTGTTGTGGGGAAGGAAGGGAAAGGAGATTGTTAGCCGCTTTGAGACTCCTTCGGGTAGTGATAAAGCGGGATATCAAATCCAAACTCTTCTTCTTCTAGTTCCATTTTGGCCCATAGAGTTGAAGCTGAGTTATTAATCATATGTGTCAACTGTTTTAATTGGAAAGCCTCGTAATACAACTTAAGATTTGGGGCACCAAGACCTCCCTTGGTTCTTGGACAATACAGGGTTAGACAGCACACCCTGCTTTCTTTATTTCCTGAAATAAAATTATTAATCAAGTGTTGCCATTGAGGCAATTGAGAAAGAGGGATAGTTATGGGCAGGACCTGAAAGAAAAATAGAGATTTATGAAGAATGCACACCTTCACAGCTGCAATTTGGCCTAACCAACGTAAATTTAAATGCTTCTGTAGCCTTTTGTCAAGATCCCCAAAATTCCTTCAGTAAAGTTGACATAACCCCATGATTTTACTACTTTGAGATATCTGAATCCACCACATAGCAATTTAAAACCAGAATTAGAGTGTAACCAGTTGTGTTCTGAAATCATGGAAATAGGAAACATCACTGATTTGTTTTAATTATTTTTTCATAGAATTGTAGAAGGTCATCTAGTCCACACCCCCACACACCCAGCAACCTTAGCAGACATACTAAGAGTCTGCTGCAGAGGCAAGAGAGCTCTTTTAGGATCATAGAACATATTAGCAGATCGTGTGCAAATGGATTTAATTTATGTTCAGTTCCCTGAATTTGGATATCTCTTAGATTTGTAGCTAAAGCCTCTACTGCCGCTGCAAATTGGAGTGGCAATAGTGGATAGCCTTGTTTGGTCCCTCGTTTGATTGTGAAATTTGTGGAGTTAACTCCACTAAGAGTAATGCAAGCTTATAATTCTGAATAAACATGCTCAGTTAAATGTAAAAATCTATTCCCAAACAACTCTTTGATAAGAGTTTCCTGAAGTAGCTCCATTCAGTACAATCAAAGGTCTTGAAGGTATCTAGTGAAATTAAAGTTACAGAAGAATTACATTTGCGTGCATGGTGAATTATATATTGGTTTTATATCTTGATTTTATTCTGTGAACCACCCTGAGACCCCCGGGTATAGGGCAGTATATAAATTCAATAATAATAATAATAATAATAATATCCAGAACCCTTCTAATAGCATCAGCAATATTCCTTTGAGCAATAAACCAGATTGGTCTAGAGCTACAGGCAACTC
Source organism: Podarcis muralis (assembly GCF_964188315.1). Lineage (NCBI taxonomy): Eukaryota > Metazoa > Chordata > Lepidosauria > Squamata > Lacertidae > Podarcis > Podarcis muralis. The sequence continues at coordinate 5,112,161 of NC_135668.1, read as the reverse complement.
CCAATTTACACAGCGGTTGTGTTCCGAGGCACTGCACACATACATGGAATTGTGTATAATTGAAATACACATACCCTCTAAACCTCTGAAACCCCTAGAAAAACCCTTTAAAAAACCAGCAGTACTTACCAGATGGGCAGGAATTGTGGCAGTGGTGGCTCACAGTCTTCCAGTGGACTCATACCCCAGAAGTGCTTGGCTGTAGGACTTCTCTTGCTGCTGCTGCTGCTGCTGCTGCTGCTGTTGCTGGTGGGCAGTGGTGGCACTCAGTCTTCCTCATTGCTGGAGGATGACGTGGAAACAGCAACAAGGAATAGACTGGTACCCTGAAATGCTTGGCTGCAATTCAGATGCACTTGCTGCTGCTACTTCTGCTGGTGGTGGTATTTTCCAGAAGAACATGGTGATGGACGGCTGGTGCTTTTGCCTCTTCAGCTGGTCAGACATCTCCCTTTATGGCTCCATGCTGTCTGTAAGTGCACACTGGATCTTTAGGCTGCATTCCATGGAGAGGACATTCTGGGAGATGATGTCCTTCACCGTTGATGTCAAATGACCCCCAGTGACTCAGGACAAACAGCAATGCTTCTACTGGTGAAAGAGCTGGGACATAAGGGTTCAGATGGTCCCTGAGGTTTACCCTGGACCTAAGTTGTTCAGTTATATGTAAATTAATGCAGAAATCTTGAGCCTGGCTCAGTAGTAGATGGGCAGCCAGTCCAGATATTTTAACAATTGGGTCACATGTTGTTGGTTATGTGCCCCTATCAGTGGCCTGGCTGCCACATTCTGCACCACCTGGAGGTTTTAAACCAGGCCCAAGGGCAGCCCCACATAGAACACATTGCAGTAAACTAGCCTCGAGGTTCCCAATGGATGGACTATCCCTGTCCAGGAATGGCCAAAGCTGGTAAACCAGATGAAGCTGGTGAAATACGTATGCGTATATGTTTAAACAAGCCAAGCAGCGCTCGTTTTAGCCCTTCTCTGTGGTCGATGCATATATTAGTGCCAATCACTTTCCAGCATCAGTTTTAATGGCACCCAGACTCTTGCAGTTTTGCAATATGAGATTGTTCTGTTTTATCTTCTGTCTTTCAGACTGGTGGCAATTGCGCTTCTCTACTTGGAGCAGGAAGATGCCTTTTGGTGCCTAGTTACAATAGTGGAGGTCTTCATGCCTCGGGACTATTATACTAAAACCTTACTAGGCTCCCAGGTATGGAGTGTGCCAGCATGCAAATTCAGCCCCTTAAGGCCTAGTTCTCTCAAACACCAGAAGAGGAATCTTGGTAGGGGCTTAAGTGATAAGCTCTTTCTCCATACATGCAACAAATACACATCCCTGCATATAGAAAACTCACATACTGAAATGGAAGTTAGGCTAGAACCTGTTGCCCTGACTTGGTAGATTATTACACACAGGAAGTCTTTCCTTTTGTTTTGCATGTAAAAACATCCAGTCACGTGAATCTCCAGCTGCAATCTGGCTCTTTTGGTTATGAGCCACATGCTTTTTTTTGAGAATTAGACATACTAGTCAGCTTGTATGTATTTATATTTTTGCTCCTTCACACTGATAAATGTCCCTTCTGCCAGTGTATATTATATTTCTGCATATGGGGTTCTTGTTCTATAGAAATTATCCCTACTTTTAAGTGCCACCTTTTTAATCAGATACCAGTTTACTCTGGCATTAGAGATTCAGTCACCCTCCTTTAAGGCCTTGTGAGGCTGCCATATATATTTTTTTAAAAGATAGTACCGTTTGTTCCATTTTTTTCTGAATGAGTTTTCCTTTGTCTTGCACTCCTTTAGGTTGACCAGAGAGTCTTCAAGGACTTGATGAGTGAGAAACTCCCTCGGCTGCATGCCCACTTTGAGCAATACAGAGTGGACTACTCGCTCATCACCTTCAACTGGTTCCTTGTTGTGTTTGTAGATAGTGTGGTCAGCGACATACTCTTCAAGATATGGGACTCTTTTTTGTACGAGGGGCCAAAGGTACATGGCATAACCCTGAATGTTTCCTGATGTTTGTAGAACCTGTGGGTAAAGCTGAGCTGAGATGCCACTCAGTGGGATGTTCTCCTGCCAAACATTAGTAAAATGAATAGGAGCTGTGCAATAGCTCAGTTGTCCCATTCATTTCCATGTGCCTTCGGTAGGAGAATTTTCTGTTGGCTGTGCCCTGTATCTCTCATGACTGCTGATGAAACAATTGCTTGAGGAAAGAAATTGAATTGCTGGCAATGTTCAGACTAAGCTATGATTTAGCACATGGGTAGGCAAACTAAGGCCCAGGGGCCGGATCCAGCCCAATTGCCTTCTAAATCCGGCCCGCGGACGGTCTGGGAATCAGCATGTTTTTACATGAGTAGAATGTGCCCTTTTATTTAAAATGCATCAAAAAAAATATAGTCCATTCCCCCACAAGGTCTGAGGGACCAGCCCCCTGCTGAAAAAGTTTACTGACCTCTGATTTAGCATAATGTGAATGAGCCTTAAACTTGTCAGTTCCCTCCTCCAGTACAGCCATGAGGAGATAGGAAGTTTTGGTTTCTGTTTTAACTAAATGCCGTTTAATGTTATGGCTGCACCCTGGCCAGCTGTGTCCAGTCAACTATGACTTACTGAAACCATCTTCAAACCTTGGTTTATGAAGTTGACTTGTTTCAATATAATGTAGTTCGGATTAATCACTGTTTAGGGTTCAGACATAATGCTAAACTGCAACCAAGCCAGGGGAAGGGGAGGAGAGGAGAGGAAGGGGAATGAATGAACAGCCTGAGTCTTGTTCACAATAGTTGAGTGTTATGTCCAAACCAGACTATGAAGTGTTAATGTTTTCTGAAGACTATCTTTCATACTGCTTAGAGAATTTGATAGGATGGACTAAATTTACCTCTGGAAGAATGTTGACAAATAGTTCTGTGTGAATTCCATGAGACTCTGCTGTTGCACTATAATGAAACATCTCATCAATCTCTGCTTTCCTTGTGAAAACCAGGGTTCTAGTCCTTGTACCTTGAATGCGTGTGGGCAGTGGCTCATGGAGTTTCTGAAGCCAACAAGTGGGAAGCGAGACTAACCATAATTTTCTAGTAGTTGAGGGGATGAGGCTTTTGTGGCCTAAATAGTTAGTGATCTCTTCCATGCAGTTAACTGAAGTGGCAGGGAATTTTAAACACTGCTCATTCTCTTTTGTAACCTGATGTTTGTCAAACATTTAGGTAATGTTCCGGTTTGCTTTGGCGCTCTTTAAATACAAAGAGGAGGAAATCTTAAAACAGCAAGACTCGATGTCCATATTCAAGTACCTCAGATACTTCACTCGCACAGTCCTTGATGCTAGGTAAGGGCCTTTTTGGAAGTTGGAAACTGCTTGCTTAGAAAGAATATCTATGTTCTGGTTTTATTCAAGTCTCTGACTTGACCTTCATTCCATGCACTCAAATTAAAACAATTTAGTGTGAAGTTTTCTGTGCTGCCTAACTTTCCAAAGAAACTCAAGGCAACTAACAAATTGGTAACAAAATAGTATAAAACAAACAATAATTCTCATTTGAAGCCCTATAATTCAACCGAACATTAACAAACTGAAAACAAACAACAGTTCCAGAACAGCCATCAAAATTGATTTGTTTGATTTGATTTATTGTGTTTTTATGCTGCTTTTTATTCAAATGATTCCCAAAGCAGCTTATAAACAAGAAATAGCAATAACATCACAAATCCAGCATAAATAATGTAAAACAATTAACAAATAATCAATAAAACAATTACAACCTATAAAATACTCTTAGCAAAGCAGCAACTAAAAAATAAGCTGTCATTGACGGGCTGGATACAGAGGAGTGGGGGGAAGCACCAGCTGGGGAACCCCCAAGGGAAGAAGACCCAGAGCCAGGGGAGTGGTGGTGGGATGACCATGAGTGGTCAGAGGGAGAAGACTGGGGGGGGGGTGTCAGAAGCTGAAGAGGCAACAGGGTTTAGTGAGCAGGAAGAGGCGGTGGCAGAGGGCAGTCCAGAATCAGAGGCAGAAGTGGAGGCTAGAAGGTGGGGGGCAAGAGGCCTACCTGCTGAGACCAGCTCCCCTCCCAGAACCTGAGGAGTTATGAAGAGGGCAGAGCAAAGACAGACAAGGAGAAGAAGTCTCAGGTTGCTTCAGAAGAACCTGGGGGAGGAGGAGACTTAGAGAGCAGTGGGAAGGCAAGGACCTTCAATCCTTGCAACTGCCTCATTCGGGCAAGACCTACTGGGAAGTGTATTACCAGCTGCCTAGCCTAGCTCTTAGAGCAAGGTGCAGGCAATAGGTTCTTTTGAATCACAGCAGATGGAGAACCAATAGGGCACCAGGTAAAGAAGAAGGCAGTTTATTAATTGATAAATAATAATTTGTCACTATAAGCTAGACTCTAAGCACAAATACAAACTGTTATAGAGACAGATAAAGATAAATAATCATATAAGCTCAACTGCATGCCCTGCCAGCTGCTAAGAGACTGCTGCTAACCCTTCAGGCTGGTGGGCAGGTCACACACCCAGATGGTAAGTGAGCTGGTCCCTGTACTGCTGATTCTTCAGTCCGTCTTCAGTTTGCCTTCAGTTCATCTCCCTCTCTTTCCTCGGTTCTTCAGTGCTTCTTCTGGAACTCCCTCCTTTGCTGAGATGGGTAGCATTTATAGACACTGGACAGGTTCAATAGCTGGCTGTGCAGGTGCTCTTAATGATGTACATTTTCCTTCCTTCATATTTGGGGGGGGGCGGACCCAGTTCATGTCTGGGTGCCAGCTTCATGGCTGGGTTGAGGTAGGCCTGTTGCACAGTTGACTCCTTTCCTTATCAGGCCAGCTGGCTAGCCTCTGGTTGATGCCAACTTCTAATTATGCAAGTAGATTTATAGTCTTCTTCATTATATTGATAGATTTATAGTGGCATCTAGTGCTAAGTGCTCATTATAAATTGTATATCAGAAGCCCTCATTATAGCAAAGCTGCATTGGAAGCAAGCACACCACCTAGCGATTGTTTTCTGCCACTGCCACTACATTTCAGATAGATATATAATGAGTTACTGCTGCAAATACCTCGAGATCAGGAGACACCACTTACGGGCATTGTTTCAGAAATACAGGAAGAGTTGCTGTGCTCACTAGGCCTGAGCTGTTTTGCTGCTTCTTTGAATAAAGAGTTAACTTTACTGACACCTGGTGAGTTATTGCTGACCGGCTCCCAGTTCCCACCTTGACATAAGCTAAACATCACAATTACAGCAGATGTCATATTAACACATTATAGACAGCATTTATAATCTATAAAACAATATTAACCCAAAAGGAACCCCAAAGCTAGCAAATTAAACAGGTATCTGGCTGGCTACCTAAAAAAAAAAACCCAGACTCTTACAACTACCTAAAGCAGTATACTGATGGGGCCTGACATGCCTTGCTTTTCCACAGATGGGTGCCACAACAGGAAAAGGCCTTAAGAAAAAAGAGGGGGAAATTTTAGGTCTAATTTGAACAACCTGGGCTTTAAAAAGCTTTAAATTAGCATTTATATTAAACTATAAGCAGGCAAAAGGAAATGTAAACAGTATTTATTTTCATTCTTCTCCATCCTTCTACAGTTGTACCTTGGTTGTCAAATGCCCTGGAACTCATACGGTTTGGCTCCTGAATGTCGCAAACCTGGAAGTAACTATTCCGGTTTGCAAACTATTTTTGGAAGCCAAATGTCCCACAGGGCTTCCACGCCTTCTGGTTGGCTGCAGGAGCTTCCTGCAGCCAATCAGAAGCTGAGATTTGGTTTTTAAATGTTTTGGAAGTCGAACGGACTTTCAGAATGGATTCTGTTGAACTTCTAAGGTACTACTGTATTTTACAGCTGGCAGGACAGCTTATAAATACAATTAAAACCTTAAAAGCAGCATTAAATAGATAAATCCAACATTATTAAATGCCTAGTTAGGCGATAAGTGTTCCACTCACCTGGGGCTGGGAAGACATAAGATTTGGCAGTGGGGAGAACATTCCACAGACGGTGCCATGACCAAACAGGCTCTGTCTCTTATTTTCACCCCCTGTGGGGCACTTGGAGAAGGACTTCAGAAAACCATTTGAACATTAGGCAAGTTGATGTTGGGAGTAGTGCATTGTTGATGTTGGGAATAGATGTTTGGAGTAGTGCATTGTGACCCCAGTGAAAAGGGATACATTCCTAGTCACTTCTTGAAGGTACATGTCTGATTATGTCCTGATAATTCTGGCAAGTGGAGTGGTGAGTGTTTAAAAGGCAACTCAACACAGGAATAGCTTGGTCCCAGATTTCCCCCCCAGGAGTGACACCTCAGGTTTTCGGTTTTCGTCAGAAACAGATGAACTGCCTTCTCCTCTTCTCAGGAGACTTTCAGCCAACTTACCTTGCATCATGTTCTTTCCTGTTTTGAAATGTACAGGCCCAGGTACTTGAGGTTGCTAACCACTAAGCAGTCCAACAAGATCTCAAAAATTCCAGTGATAGCCGTGTTCCTAAGTTGCAGGTGTCAAGCTCAATGTGCTATGTTTGTTCCTGAAGGCCAGGGTTTAGAAACCTGACCTGACTTTTGCATTGTTGACCTAGCAAAGTTCTCTGGAAAGCTCCCATTCCCAATTAAAGCAGTCAGTCCTCTTCAAGCACTATCTATGGTGCTGGAATACAGCATCCCCTGGCCGACTAAATTCAACTAGCTACAGCCAGGTTTCTGAACTCTTCATAGACTTGATGTCATTGTTTATGCTGTTCCTGCCTCTACTATGTGGACCCCGATCATACATTACAGTACTAACACAAATACAAAACTTTTACTATAATACAGACACTAGCCATGCCCATTTTACACACAAAGTAGTATTCTTTAAGATTTTTATGATGCGTAAGTAATGGGAGAAGACGCGGGTGGCGCTGTGGGTAAAAGCCTCAGCGCCTAGGGCTTGCCGATCGAAAGGTCAGCGGTTCGAATCCCCGCGGCGGGGTGCGCTCCCGTTGCTCGGTCCCAGCGCCTGCCAACCTAGCAGTTCGAAAGCACCCCCGGGTGCAAGTAGATAAATAGGGACCGCTTACTGGCGGGAAGGTAAACGACGTTTCCATGTGCTGCGCTGGCTCGCCAGATGGAGCTTTGTCATGCTGGCCACGTGACCCAGAAGTGTCTCCGGACAGCGCTGGCCCCCGGCCTCTTAAGTGAGATGGGTGCACAACCCTAGAGTCTGTCAAGACTGGCCCGTACGGGCAGGGGTACCTTTACCTTTTTTAAGTAATGGGAGAATTATGGGAAAATGCTGCAGGAGCTCATCTTCCTGATAAATGTGCATTTAGGTTCATTGAGTACAGTGAAGTTACACTGAAACAGCAAGAAGTTTTTTCTAGGCAAAGATAGATAGAATATTTTCTTTGTTCACAAAAGTACATGCCTTGTTTCTTTTTTCAAGTTGTTTCTTTTAACCTTTGAAAATGATGTATACTTCTACGCAGATTTTGAGGGGGAAATAAGCAAATAGCATCCAGTTCCTCTCTGCCATGACAGATGAAATGTTTCATCATAAACAAAGGAGACAGAATGATGAGAAACAGCTGGAACCTGCAGCACTGCTTGAGTAGACCAAGCATGGCTTCTCAGGAACATGAGACTTCCTCTCTTTGTAAACTGCATCTAGACTTGGAGCTGCAGCTAATTTCTACAAGCTGGGAGCATTTGAGCAATCTTGAATTTGCAAATTGTGTGTCCAGTTAAATTTAGGAACGTGAGAGAGGTTTTTGTTTTGTTTAGCAAAGCTACCCAAGTAGGTTTGCGGGCTTGCACTGAATGATACATATTTGAGGTCAACAGACTTCTAACTTGCAGAATCTGCTTTGTGGGAGTCAGAAATCCTTGCTAATCTACTGCAGATCACTCCCAATCTACTTTATGCCACCTATGATTTAACTAGACAAACTTAGGCGGCAGGGGGGAAATCATCTCTTTTGCACACTCCTTCCACATCTTTAGTGGGTTTACACTTTGTTGCCCTTTAGAAAGGGTTCTGTGTACCTTTTCAGCTCCATGAAAATCAGAAACTTTAAGACCTCATCTATTCCATATTGTTTCAATATGTGGGAAAGGTGAGGCTCTCCTCCTACAGTCTAGCCCAGTGTTTCTCAACCTTTTCCCAACCATGGCCACATTCCAACCTTGTTTCCTTCCTATGCCAGGCTCCCCCATCCCTGGTTATCATTTGTTCATGAGTTTTGTGCTCTTGATCTTGAGAGAAGAGTTTTGGGAGTGTCTTGCAACTGCTGAAATCTGTTTGGGAATGAACTTTGGTGGATTACACAACAAACCCTCTTTAAAGGAATCTGGTTGGTCATCTGCATTTTCTTTTTTCTTTTTTTATTCCAGGAAACTCATCAGCATTGCTTTTGGGGATCTGAATCCCTTTCCATTGCGCCAGATAAGAAATCGGAGGGCCTACCACCTGGAGAAAGTCCGCCTGGAGCTCATGGAACTTGAAGCCATTCGGGAAGACTTCTTGCGTGAGCGGGAAACTAACCCAGATAAAAGGGACCTCATTAGTGATGATGAAGAAGATGGTTGAGGAACCCCCAGGGGCCAAGACCCTTTCTGGAAGCTTGACCAAAGTTTTGTGGAGTGGCCTCTTCCTTATGGATCCAGCAAAACTAAGCAACGTCAGCTGGAAATTTGCAGGACAGATTTCCAAGTCTTTAGCATGCCGTTGCAGAAATCTCCACCCCCCCCCCCACCAAAATTTCTCTTTCTGTTTACCTTTTTTGCCAGAGTGTTAAAGAGCACTTTTTCTTGCACCTTGCATCTCAGCTGCCACTTTCCCCCTTCTTTGAAGGACTCCTTTTTGAAGTGCCTACACGTAGGAAGCAGTAGCACAAAGTCCTTCATCTTTTTAATATCCACCATCTTACACTTATTTCCCGGTTGCTTTCCCCACTCTTTCCCCTGCCCAAAATCCATTTAGGAGAATCACTCCTCATTAGCCTTGAGTATATTGAACTAAGCTGGCATTTTTCATTTGCCAGCTAGCATTGGCAGTCCATCTGTTTGTTTAAAACCAGCCCAAATATTGACAGATCTTCAGCATATCTGTGCACGTACTTCAAAACTATGAAAATGTGAAGAGGCCTCATGAGGCCAGTCAAAAGCCTTTCAGTGCTTTTGCCAGGAAGCAAAGTCCTCTGAAGACATCATTCCATTAGTCCTAGTGGCTCTGTTTTTAGCAAGAAGAATTGCTGACGTCTGTTTTCACATAGTGCTAAGTGAGCACCTTGAGAACTATTAATAAGGCTGCCTTGGACACCATTGGTCTATCTCTCTTTAAGAACTGGAAGGCAAGAAGTAGTTCTGCTGGAAAAGTTTTCTCTGGATACTACAGGAATGAAGGAAATGGTGCTTTCTCGCTTACATGATACTCTTAAAGGCATAGGAGCCCTCTCCAGGATGGCAGAAGGATATGTTGTGTTTTGCCGGCACCTACCTGTTCTGGCCAGGTGAGGGTGCTCTTGCCTGATGGGCTTCCCCCTCCATGTAATCCCAATGAGCCCTTAGACCTTGGAGATTTATATTGAGAAGCATTTTTTTAAAAAAATCAGTGGCAGATTGCTCAACTAAGCAAGTATGTTGGTTTCACTTAATGACCTGTGAAAGTGCTATAAATTCACCTGATTTTTCTGCCACAGAGAGGTTTGGCATAGATTAACCCTAGAAGAATCAAACAATGTGAATTGTGTATTTGCTTTCTCTTATGAAAGGTTTAATTTCTGATAATATTTAAACTTGTTTTTTCTTTTTGCACCACTGTACTTCTTTCTGTTGCACATTTTTAGGTGCTTGGCTCCTGTCATTTTGCTGAAACTTAACGCCAGTGAAATTACAGGTGGATTCCTTCTATTGTATTATTCTGACCTTTGCAGAAATATGTGTTATCTTAGATACAGTTGATGAACCTGGAGAAAATGAAGGCAGACGGTTCATTACTTTGAGGGATGGGTGTTCTTTTTCATTATTAAAGATGACTGTGCTGAGACCCTCCCCTTCATCTTTCCCACACTTGATGTGCCTTTTTATTAGGCAGTATAATTCTCAAGAAAAAATGGTAGACTACAGTGGGGAGAAGGGAAAAGTAATAGCCCACCTTGTCCTCATTAGAAGACACGGATATGAATGCAATAATAATAATAATTTTATTATTCATGTAAAAAAGAATTCCTTCCTTACATGCTGCCCTTCCAAAAGTTGCCATGGCCTTTTCAGCCCTGAGAATGTTTACCTTCATCCAACAAGTGGCCTGCAGTCAAGATTCCCTTCTCCGAAGAACAGTTTCCTCCCCTGCCACCTTGTAAGCTGCTCTTGACAGCAAAGGCTTAGAGATCATTTGCAGGAGTGGCGTGCAGGGAATGCGGAGAGAAAGAGCACCTCTCTACTTATTTGCAAGAATCTGTGAGCATGTTATAAAGCCTCTTTTTCCAGACTGTTGCCATCCTCTTTCTGATGGTTTCTAAAATGTACCATTAATTGACAATTTCGTTGTGAGGTTGTTGGAGCTAGGGAATATTTTGGCCATGAAATTTTCACCTGTGCTGATAGCAGTGCAAGAATGTACCATTTTATTTCACTCTATTTTGTGTGGCATGTTGGCTTGGTACTATCAGGCAACACTCTCCTTTGACGGCAGGATCAGAACCATCTGTGGGGCAAGCAAGGGAGGACACAGGAGATAGATACAGTGCAAGCTGAACAGATGGGCCTCGGAACACATTAATGCCACTTAACTGTTTTTAAACACATTGTACCTGAATAATACTAAGATTCCTCCGTGTAGTAATACAGGTACTGTATCTCCAATTCCTGTTGTAAGGAGTGTTGAAACCCACAGATGGAGGCACTTGAATTTATGCCAGGCTGTCAGATTTTCTTAACTGTCTTCTGATAGGGCTGAAAGAGTCTCAAGCCAAATGTGGGGTAGAATATTTTTGTTTTCTTAGCACTTGCTTGTTAAAGGGGATCCATCTGTGTTCTCCTAATTTAGATAGTGAATAGTAGTTGAAACACCTGGCTTTTATATGCTTGAAGAATTCCCACAAACAACTAAACACAGGTGATGGTGGAGAGTGAGACAGCACCCATTGTGCCAATGTTGTTTTGTAGACGGTTATGTTCAGTGCACCTGAACTCACACGTGAAAGAGTTGTCGTTGTCTCCCCCTGGGGGGGGGGGTGTTTGTGTGGACCCACTTTGGAATTTGGATGACAAGCTCCTTCTGCCTGACATTTGTATTCTGGCCTAGAAATCAAACCCGTGAGATAGACCACAGTTCTGTGAGATGATTCCAAGCCTCAAACTGTAGGCTAGAACAAGGCAAGAATATTTGAGAACCTAAGAGCAGAGTTCAACAAAGAAAGTTTGAACAACCTCCCCACACCCCTGCCCGCCGCCGCCCAGTATGTGCCATCTTTTTCAGGTCTCATTTACTGCAATGAGGGTTTTCTGTTACTCTTTCTTTTTTTGTAAAGAATTTCAAAATGTGTTACATATTATATATGCAAAGTATCTTATGCATGATTTCTCTTATAAGTATTGTATAATCCACACCGCTGAAGCCGTTTGTGCAAGTTTCCAAATCACAGACCAATTTTCTATTACACTAGAGGCAGAGAGAATGGGGATCAAGCAGTACATGCCTAGCCCTGTACTGCACAGTAGGCAGATTTTCTCTATAGTTGTCAAGTGCTACTCAGTAGGCAGAAACTGATCATTCCCAGTGCCCTTAATCTAGAACAGCATTTGCCAACCTGGAGCTTTTCATGTGTCTTGGACTACAACTCACATTAGCCTCAGCCAGCACACCCATACAATGCTGGGGCTCATGAGAGTTGTAGTCCAAAACATCTGGAGGGTGCTGAGTTGGCCAGGGCTGATCTGGAGCATCTTTCGTGCAAGCCTGGCTAAAATGAATAGGAAGTGTGGATGAGCCTTCCTCTTTTGAGTGGGGCTTACATGGAACATGTTCCTAGCGGAAAGTCCCTTGTTAAACATTGAACTTGAACAACTCTTTCCTCTTCCTACAGCTACACTGTAGTTGTCTTCTGCATTCGCACGAGGAATTAGGCTTGTCGTTTGTCCGAGCCATTACAAACCACTACGTAGTCAATTTGACAAACACATTCATAATCATGCCTTGCTTCAGTCCCTCATGAAGAAATTTAAAAACTTGTTTCTCTTTTGGTGTTGTTAAACTTTTGTACAGCTCTTAACTCATCCCTTGGGAAGTATTATGTATTAGAAACAACCAGGGATGCGGCACAATGAATGGGTTGCATCCTTGAAATGTAACCTGGTTCTGTACTGGAAATCTTTGCCAAAAACAATAAAAGTCAGTAATTTTGTAATGCTTTAGTTTGACTTTGTTGCTAAAATTGAGACTAATAGCGATTTTAAATCCTGCGTGGCTGTTCTGGGACTCTTTCCAGGGCCTTCATGCCGGAAGGTTCTGGGGGGTAGTTACGCCTCATTTAGTACCAATAGGAGCAAAATATTACTCTGCCTGGGAAGAGCTTGGTCTGGGGAGCAGCAGTTGATGTGGCCGGTGGGGATGACAGTGGGCAGAAGACCAGCATATACATCCTGAGATTCTTCACACAGCCATGTTCTAGCGTTTTCTCAACCCTTCTTTCCTGTGCTGAGAGTCGGGGAGGGGAAGGAACGGAATCAGGACTCTGTAGCAGAGCAGGAGATGCAGCCCTGCTCCTTCTCTTACCAGCACCTGTGGCTACTCAAACTTCTCCCCTTCACACTCGCTCTCTGCTGATGATTCCTCCCTGTCTCACCAGTCTGAACCTGGTTCAGAATCCCCTTCCCCATCAGGGGCCTCCTGGACCACTGGCTGACACCACTCTTCCTTGTCCAGCCAGTCCCTGACATTAAACTTCTCTGCCCAGTGCCAGAATGTTACCTGCTGCCATTGAGAGGAGACTTGGGAAGGAGTGATCCAATCTAAATGCTGGTGATGGTCAGGGTGCCCAGGAAACCCTAATAGTAAATAATAATAAATTTTTATTTATACCCCACCCTCCCCAGCCAAGACCGGGCTCAGGGCAGCTAAGAACCAATAATAAAAACAAGTTGAGTAAAATACGATTTAAAAGATTAAGATACAACATCAAAACATTAGGATGCAGTCTCTTCATAGGAGGAGAAAGGAAATGGGGGGGGGGGAGGGAATCAAACTGATTCTAAGCCAAAGGCCAGGTGGAACAACTCTCTCTTACAGGCCCTGTGGAAAGAAATCAGATCCTGCAGGGCCCTGGTCTCATGAGGCAGAGCGTTCCACCAGGCCGGAGCCAGAGTTGAAAAGGCCCTGGCTCTGGTTGAAGCCAATCTAACTTCCTTAGGGACCGGGACCTCTAGGGTGTTGCTATTTATGAACCTTAAGGTCCTCCGTGGGGCATACCACGAGAGGCGATCCCGTAGGTACGAAGGTCCTAGGCTGTGAAGGGCTTTAAAGGTCAAAACCGGTACCTTAAATCTGACCCTGTACTCCACCAGGAGCCTGTGCAGCTGGAAAAGCACTGGGTGAATATGCTCCCATGGCAGAGACCCTGTGAGGAGCCTCGCTGCAGCATTCTGTACCCGCTGGAGTTTCTGGGACAGCTTCAAGGGCAGCCCCGCGTCGAGTGAATTACAGTAGTCAAGCCTGGAGGTGACCATTGCATGGATCACCTAGAGCAGATCAGAGTGTGTTCATCTCAGCGATGGCAGTAACATTGTCATTTTACTTCCCATCATGCTTGACACGCCTTGTTTTTCAGTAAGGTAAAGGTAAAGGTACCCCTGCCCGTACGGGCCAGTCGTGTCCGACTCTAGGGTTGTGCGCCCATCTCACTTAAGAGGCCGGGGGCCAGAGCTGTCCGGAGACACTTCCGGGTCATGTGGCCAGTGTGACGAAGCTGCTCCGGCAAGCCAGCACCAGCACAGCACACTGAAACGCCGTTTACCTTCCCGCTATAAAGTGGTACCTATTTATCTACTTGCACTTAAGGGTGCGTTCGAACTGCTAGGTGGGCAGGAGCTGGGACTGAAAAACGGGAGCTCACCCCGCCGCGGGGATTCAAACCGCCGACCATGCGATCGGCAAGCCCTAGGCACTGAGGTTTTACCCACAGTGCCACCCGCGTCCCTTGTTTTTCAGTAGCGCCAGTTAATTTGGTGGGGCTGGTGGACCATTTTAAAAGATATGCCAAGTGGAGCCTCCAGCCCAGCATTTTCTTGATGCTAAGACACTGGGATTTTGGTTCCAGCCTTCTAGTGACTTTGGAGTTTCAGGCCGAGACATTTTTCACTTAGTTCTTTAAAAATTTACTAGAACAAGGCTGGCAAGACTCCTTCTGAAGGAAGTTTTGCTAAGTTTTCATGCCACCACAAAAAAGGCCCTGAAGTGAGGGCTTATGGGAGCTTGTCCATGATACAAAGCAATAGGGTGTCTATTGTTCCCGACTTTACAGAGAACAGCCCTCTCTGGTTCAAGCCCAGTTTAAGAAATGGTAGCCAACAAAGTACTTCAAAGTACATGGAAGTACTTTGTGGCTTAGCAACAGGTCTTCTTCCTGCACTAGGGTTTTCAGGTCAGGAGCATCCCAAGAAGGTGGTCCCTGGTGATTCTTCCTTTGCAGTCCCTCTCACTGCTGAGCTCTAGAGACAGAGGTTAATTTGGAGAGGGGAGGGAGGCAGACTTCCCAACACAAGATTCTTATGCAATAATTGCCATCACCTTCTGCCAGGCTGAAACATGCAAGCTGCACGCATAGTCTTCTAAAGAAAAAATGTGGTTTTGTTTTTAAGGCACTCTCACCAACCTGTATATTCAAGCCCTCTCTTTGCTACCCAAACCATGACTATGAAATGCAAGAATCTGGCCTTTTATGCCTCATGTCTTTGTAGCTGTAACTGGCTGTATTCAAGTTTTTGTGTCTTGGGGTGGACATATTTTGTAAGAAAAAATTCTACACAAATATTAAAGAAGAAGGAAGAGCAGGAAGGGACTTAAAGTTTCCTGTCAACAATTAGCAGCACCTAGACATTCACTATTATTACTGTCTCTGGTTGTAATTTTTATATGTTGTGAGCAGCCTCATGAGAATTTTTAGGTTAAGTAGAAGCAGAGCTATGTAACTTATATGCAGAATTCAGCGTGCGTAAGGCTGGGCTGGATGAATCCCTGGCCGGAATTAAGATTGCCGGAAGAAATATCAACAACCTCAGATATGCAGATGACACAACCTTGATGGCAGAAAGTGAGAAGGAATTAAAGAACCTTTTATTGAGGGTGAAAGAGGAGAGCGCAAAATATGGTCTGAAGCTCAACATCAAAAAAACAAAGATCGTGGCCCCTGGTCCCCTCACCTCCTGGCAAATAGAAGGGGAAGAAATGGAGGCAGTGAGAGATTTTACTTTCTTGGGCTCCATGATCACTGCAGATGGTGACAGCAGTCACGAAATTAAAAGACGCCTGCTTCTTGGGAGAAAGGCGATGGCAAACCTAGACAGCATCTTAAAAACCAGAGACATCACCTTGCCAACAAAGGTCCATATAGTGAAAGCTATGGTTTTCCCAGTAGTGATGTATGGAAATGAGAGCTTGACCATAAAGAAGGCTGATCGCGAAAGAATTGATGCTTTTGAATTATGGTGCTGGAGGAGACTCTTGAGAGTCCCATGGACTGCAAGAAGATCAAACCTCTCCATTCTGAAGGAAATCAGCCCTGAGTGCTCACTGGAAGGACAGATCGTGAAGCTGAGGCTCCAATACTTTGGCCACCTCATGAGAAGAGCAGACTCCCTGGAAAAGACCCTGATGTTGGGAAAGATGGAGGGCACAAGGAGAAGGGGACGACAGAGGACGAGATGGTTGGATAGTGTTCTCAAAGCTACCAGCATGAGTTTGACCAAACTGCGGGAGGCAGTGGAAGACAGGAGTGCCTGGCGTGCTCTGGTCCAGGGGGTCACGAAGAGTCGGACACGACTAAACAACAAGAAGAAGCAGAGCACAATACCATATGTAACTCACAATATACTTGAATAAAGCTGGCTGGGTTTTTTGTTTTGTTTTTAAGCTAGCTTGTTCCAGAGGACTAGTTTCTTAGCAGCAAATACAAAACAACCCCACTGTGACAAAGCTGAGTGAATTTAAAACAGGGATGGGCAACCTATGGGAAATGTATGGACAGAAGCAGCTTAAATATCCTGAGCCCAACAATGGTGGGTCAGAATAGTCTTCACTGTCTGGCAATGGGTCTCTGATGGGAGCCTTTTTCCTGCCCTACCTGGAGATGCTGGTGATTGAAGGTGGGGCCTTCTGCAGGCAGACTAGATGTTTTACCACTGAGCTGTGTGATGCCCTTTCTGTGGAGAGGAGAAGATACCTGGAAACCATGTAAGGCTCTCCCCAGAGAAGTTCACCTGGCACCTTCATTATATATTTTAGGTGCCAGGTGAAACATTCCTCTTCAACCAGGTAAAGAACCAGGTAAGTAAAGAAAGGTGGGGTGGTAAGTATTTTAAAAACCCTCTGGCATTTTAAAGGCTGGGTGTGTCACTATCCAACAGTTTCCCATGCTAAACATGCTTCCTACACAAAGATGTACACAGATTGAGAAGCTGTTTTGCAAAGCAAGATCAAAAGATAAAGAACACACTTGGTTTTTGTAAGTCTCTCTGCCATCAAGATGTATTGTTTTATCTCTTAATCTCACCCATTTGGTGACAGGAAGGGTTAAGGGCCTCCCAAAGGAGCAGCTTCTCTCTGTCCTCCCCACCTTCCTTGTTGCTTGCCCTGTGTGGTTTGCTTAAAAGAGGCAGTTTTCACTTATAAATTATAACTGTAATTCTCTCTCTCTCTCTCTCTCTCTCTCTCTCTCTCTCTCTCTCTCGGTGGGTGGGTGTCTGAAGGTTAATATAAGGATGTGATCCTAATCAAGCTTATTTGAAAATTAACCCTATCAAAGTGACAATACTTTCTTGGGAGAAAATACATTTCAGGATAGGAACATTAATATGAAATGCACGGTTACTCATAAGCCACAGAAGAAGACACTCTTATGGCTGATCATTGTGTACTTTAATGATTAGACCTTTACTCCCTGCCTTATAATAAGAATGGGGATGCAGGTGGCGCTGTGGGTAAAAGCCTCAGCGCCTAGGGCTTGCCGATCGAAAGGTCGGCGGTTCGAATCCCCGTGGTGGGGTGCGCTCCCGTTGTTCGGTCCCAGCGCCTGCCAACCTAGCAGTTTGAAAGCACTCCCGGGTGCAAGTAGATAAATAGGGGCTGCTTACTAGCGGGAAGGTAAACGGCATTTCCGTGTGCGGCTCTGGCTCGCCAGATGCAGCTTTGTCACGCTGGCCACGTGACCCGGAAGTGTCTGCGGACAGCGCTGGCCCCTGGCCTCTTAAGTGAGATGGGCACACAACCCTAGAGTCTGTCAAGACTGGCCCGTACGGGCAGGGGTACCTTTACCTTTTATAATAAGAATATAATTGTGTAAGTCTTGTAGGTAGCTATTAAATACATTTTTCTTTAAGAAGGTTTCCCCTGGAATATTAATTGGGCAGCTGTAGAAATTATTTTAGCGCTTTCAGTTTATTGAGTTGGTAATCTTTTGTATTTTATCTTATTGTAGACCACTTTAGAAGCAATTTATAACAAACAAAAGAGAAAGAAAGAAAGAAAGAAAGAAAGAAAGAAAGAAAGAAAGAAAGAAAGAAAGAAAGAAAGAAAGAAGTGGTTATGGGAAGGGCCAGCCTTGCCAGAAGAAGGCCCCAGGTTCAATCCGCAGCATCTCCAGGTAGGGTTGGGAGAGACTTCTGCCTGAAATCCTGAAGACAGTACAGAGCTAGATGGACTAATGGTTTCACTCAGTATAAGGCAGCTTCTTATGTTCCTATTATATAAAAGAAACTTAGGTAAAAAT
The DNA here is from genome assembly GCF_964188315.1 of Podarcis muralis. Lineage (NCBI taxonomy): Eukaryota > Metazoa > Chordata > Lepidosauria > Squamata > Lacertidae > Podarcis > Podarcis muralis. The sequence goes on along the minus strand of NC_135668.1, from coordinate 5,094,156 downwards.
GTATTATTTTTCATATGTCTGATTGGTTACATGATTTGCTATCCTATACATTGTTCCTGACTTTTATATGCATGTTAAGGTTAATCAGCCAGCCAACTAAAGGCATAGCCCGGATATTTTTTTTGGGGGGGGGCAGAACCTCAGTTAGTTATGTATTTTTTATTACTATGTTTTTGGGGGGCAGCTGCCCCTCCCGGGCCCCCCTGGCTCTGTCCATGCAGCCAGCTCACTCCTTAGATGAGTGAAGCAGACATTGAAATGGGATGAAGTAATTAAGAGGGCATCAAGGTGTCTCAGCCAGTTTCCAAAATTCAGGATCTCTTTGCAGCATATGCCAAAGATGTGTGCTTTTGCTGATACGTACAGATGCACACTAATTGTGCCTGTTACGTTGGAAAATTAAAATGTGATTTTGTAAGTCATCTTCCCTTGCTGAAATTTTACTCTAGTGGCTTGGCTGCCCTTGATTAACCTTTCTGCTTATTCTGTGGGAAAAATACTTGAGGGCAGGCACACACTTCCTTTGTGTTATCAATGTGAAATAAAGTTTTGCTGCACTGGAAAACCTCAGTATAATTGCTATCCCATAACTGGTGCAGGGTGTGTGTGTGTGTGTGCTGCTGTTCATCCTTTAAAGTGAGAACAGTTTTGTGGAACTGGATGACTTTTCTTAAAGGGATTGACTGCACAATTCAGCTGTTTGGTCTAGCAGAGCAGTGAACATTGACATTTTTAACTGGGAGGAAATTTAATGATGCCAGGTTATGGGGCTGGTCTGTATGCTCTATCTGCAACAGCTGCTGTGAGGCTGTGTTGGGCGGGGAAAACCCCACTTGAGACATCACCTGAGCCTTTCACCTGCTGTGTGGCATCATCCAAGCCACAAACCCTCAGCCACCCCCTGCCCAGTTGCAATAGCACAGACAGAGGCCCACTCATTTCACTGGGGGCTGCCGGGAGAATATAATGGTTTTATCCACTCTGCCACTATTTGTGGTGCCCAGAGTTGCCACATCTTATTTTATGGTAGGATGGATGTGCTAGAGTGCTGTGGGGAGACCCTATATTTTCTGGCTTCTGTAAGGTGAATTCCTTTTCCAGGTGGCCACAAGCTTTTTGAGACTTTCCTCCGGTTCCTTCATCCTGTGACAAACAGGGACATAGCATGCGGTGGAGCCATGACTCCGGGTGCACAGTTTTGACCGGGCGCAAGCCAGGTGCCCCCATGTAGGTGTTGGCTTCCACAGGGATCCCAGACCCACCCAGGTGCATCCTGACGGGCCCCATCCCCACGTCCTTCCCAGCCTGCTGCCAGGGGTCTTTGGTCCTAGAGCCCAGCCTGGCCTCAATGTTTGCTTCTTGTTGGACACGCTCCCTGGGCAGTAAGCAAGCGTGGAAGGAGGGAGCCAGGCAAGGCCCCAGACTTGGTACTTCCTTCCATGGGCGTGGGGGGTGGGATTTGCCTCCCAAGGGCTGCATTGGCCAGCTGGGCTCCCACCTGTGTGGGTGGCACAGCATGGTTCGGGGGGGGGGGTCTATCACTCCAGCGGCATCAGCAGCAAGAGCTGAGCTCACGTGGCGGGCTCCATTCACCCTCTGCGCCCTGCCAGGTGCCCACACACCAGCACAATGGAAGACTACATTGCGCCGCTGGTAACAAATGATGGTTATATTGTGATTCTTCCTTCTGAATTAGGAGAATCTGTTGGGTGGACTCAACTTGGAGTTCATGAAGAGGCTTCCTCCTTATGAGCAATGCAGGTTTTATGATCACTGGGGAGGTGAGGGGCACACTTTGGAGCCAACACAGCAAAGGAGGCTGGGACATGCCAACAGCAACAGTAATAATAAATGCAAATTTATAAGGTAAATGTGAAAGAAGTCTAACCTAATGGGTCTGACTTCTGAGAAGACGTGTCTAGGATTGCACTGCTAATAGCTTATATTTGCACACAGGTAAATAAGCATTGCTCTGAAGCAAGAAGCAACTTTTATTATGTTGAAAACCGTCTGATCAAGATGATCGGGCGCTGGAGCATTTTTTATGGGAGGCAGATAATTTGAAAAAAATAGCAACCAAAGGGCTGGGGGACGGTGGATAGAGAGAGATTCTGTAGTTAGGTGGAACTTGTGAGGACATCCTCTAAAATGGGTGACCCTTAGCTTAGGCGGCTTCCTAAACGAATTAGACAAATTGATGAACATAACAGCATAAGAAGAACCTTCTGGATCAGGCCAAAGAAGGCCCATCCAGTTCGGCATCCTGTTCTCGCAGTCTGTGGGAACCACAAGAGCTCTCGCCCTGCCTGTGGTTTCCAGCAACTGCTATTCAAAAGCATTGCTGCCTCCAGCGGTGGAGTCCGGGCAGAGCCATCAAGGCCAGTAGCCTGAATTGGTCTCATCCTGGGGGAGGAAGGCCCAGAGCAAAACGAAGTGCTGTGTGAAGGACTTTCTTTTCTCTGTCCTGAATCTTTCAACCTTCAGCTTCATCGGGTGCTCAGGAGTCCCAGTGTTAGGAGAGACACGAACTTTTCTCTATCCCCTTTCCACAGGGCATGCGTAATTTTGCAAACTTCTATCGCGTCGCCTCTTGCTCGCCTTTTCTGTAAACTCAAAAGCCCCAAACGCTACCAATTCTTTTCATAGGGGAGTCGCAGCCTCCCACCCACCCGCCCCTGATCACTTTCTTAACCCTTTCCAAAGATCCAGTTACAGATAGGTAGCCGTGTTGGTCTGCCATAGTCAAAACAAAAAAAATTCCTTCCAGTAGCACCTTAAAGACCAACTAAGTTAGTTCTTGGTATGAGCTTCAGATAGGTATCTGAAGAAGTGTGCATGCACACGAAAGCTCATACCAAGAACTAACTTAGTTGGTCTTTAAGGTGCTACTGGAAGGAATTTTTTTCTTTCCAAAGATGAGCCTCTCCCTGGTTTCTTAGCTTAGGCTAAGAAGGATGCCCAGAAGGAAAACGCACTTCTATATTATTTCTAGAGCATCCTCGGCCACCCATTGCGTTGTCCACCGGGCCTCTTTGCTCCAGCTCAGCGGGCGGAGACTTGCAGCCTGCCGAGGAGAGCGGTGGGAGCGCGAAGCTGGCCGCGGCCGCCCGGGATTGTTCCGCCAAAAGCCGGCAGGAGGCGCCCCGGCCTGGGCCGCAGCACAGGACCAGCAGCCGGGAACGGCGGCGGCAGCAGCAGCGGACCCGCCTCCTCCCCGCCTGCCCGGCGCACGATCTCCTGTCCCGGAGGCAGCCTCGCCGTGCGCCCTTGCCCGCCTGCCCGATCGTCCGTTCAGCTGCGCGCCCCGCCGCCGCTCGCCCCGGTGAGTAGCCCCTTTCCTCCAGCCGCGCGCCCGCTTGCCCTGCTCCTCCGCCCCAGGCAGGATCAGCCCCCCTCGAGCCCAGGCGGCGTCCCTTCCTCGCCAGCCCCTTCGGGCGACGCGCTCCCAGCCTCTTCTCCACGCGCCGGGACGAGAGCGATGCCCGGCGCGGAGAAAATGGCTGGAGAGCAGTTTTTCTTCGCCCTCTCCAAAGGGTGGGAGATGGAGGGCAGGAAAACGGCAGGCCCCCTTCATGCGGGGTCCAATTAAACTATGGAAATCGCTGTCGCCATAGCTGTAGAGTTGGGCAGCTTTAAAAAAGGATTTGGCCATGTCCTGGAGGAGGAGAAGGTTGCACATGGATATTGTGTGGAGCATCCCGTATCAGACGCAGCACACCTTCGTATCAGTTGTTGAGGAGGAGCAATGGAGACCTAGAGGGGGGCATCCCAGGGCATCTGGTTGTGGGCCATTGAGGAGGAAAAAGGATGAACTTGGCGGGCCTTATTTGATCTGATCCAGCTATGGCACTGATTGTGCTCTTGCAATTCCCGTTTTCTAACGGTGATCCCATGTCCACTAGTTAATTAGCTGATCTCTAATGTGGATTTCCGTTTCACTCATCAATACTTGGTGTGTGTGTGCTTGATGTGTGTGTGTGTGTTTGCCCCTTTTAATGCCTTCATAACTCTAATTATGACTCCAAAAGGACTTGTAAAGTGTATTTCAGCGGGGAGGGTTTTCTAAAAAAAAAAGGGGGGATCTTTAGCCTGCACTTCTGGCTATACTTTAGCTATCAATATGGGTGCTTTAACAGATGCCTCCTAACTTTCCCCCCATCCACTAAGAGTAATGGGCACCTCCGCCTTCTGCTCTTTCTTCCCATCAAATTGTTTTCACTGCATCCAGCTCCCTAGCCTTTCTTAGCCCAGGAAAGCATTTCTTGAGTACTGCCTAACTCTCCTTTGGGTTCCAAGGTAAATGTATATATCAAATATTTTTCTATGTATTGGAATTTTTGTTCTCTCAGGGACCTTGACAATCACTGCATCTTCAGTTAGTGTTCAACAGGGTATTTATATCCAGATATTGGATGCTTGAGTTTTAGGGCACTGGCTTTAACAGAGGTTTGTTAGTGATAATGCTCCGTTCCTTTGTTGTTGATAAGCAAATATGAGTCAGAAATGTCATAGACTTGTTAAAATTCAGTTTTTGGGCAACCCTACTCTCAGATGCACCAGGCTGCCTGAAAATGCACTGGAGATTAGCAGATTAGTGGAAAGAAATCTGCAGTACAGTCCCGTATAGGTTGACTCAAAAGTAAGTTGTGCTTACCCTCAGGCACATGTGCTTAGGATTGTAGCCTAGATGTACGCATGAGACATAGTTTCCTGCATGAGGAGCCGGTGTTGTTTCCACTGCATGACGAGTCGTCCACTTCACCATGAATTGTGGGACTTAACTCATGACCTGATCTTCTTTAAATAGATAATATTTAAATAGATAATGCCATTTATTTTTTTAAAATAAGATTTTATTAAAAGATTTTCCGTCAGTAAAAAGAGTATATTCAGCCTCCCCTATTTCAAATTGTAGATTGTAGAGTTCAGAGGCACCAGCTTGCAAGGGTGATTAGGGGGCCACGTCACACACCTAACGTCAGGACTGTCAGAAGAATGCGGTGGCTGCCCAGCTTCAATGCCTCCTTCTCCTCCGCAGCAGCAGGAGGAAGAGAAGGAGTAGCCACTGGAACCACACTATGCTGGGCCCTGTGAAAATAGAGATGTCCTACAGAAAAGCAGGACATTCCGGGATCAAGTCAGAAACGGACAGCTTCTGTAAATCCGAGAATGTCCCTGGAAAACAGGGATACTTGGAGGGTCTGCGACAGGTGCAGGACTTTGGGGCAAATGTCAATTTGAAGAATGGGCAAGAGGGGCCTCAAAGTCAGAAGTGCTAGCTTACTTTAATTTTTTTTAATGAAGAAATATACATTATACCTCTAAACATGACCCCCCACCTTGTCAGGCCATTAAATCCAGCATCGGGGGCCCTGGCTCCATCCCAAAATATATTGGAGCGCAAAACAACTCAGCCCCCAGGAGTTGGTGCTCCTGTTACAGGTCAATTATAGTCAACTTGGGACATTTTTGTTGTAGCCAATGTGGGGTTTGAGGCAGGGTAAGAGAAGTGGGGAGATGTAGGGGAGAAAAAGGAGAAAGGGGGTGAGAGAGACCATAAACTTTCTTTTTTGCAGAGTATGAGTGGTGCTTTTTTTTGTCAGTGTCACATGGATGGGTGTCTTATTTTTGTGGGTGGACTGAGAGATCAGAGGGCACGGGGGATGGTTGCCAAGACAATGACCGACCCCCCACTCCACCCCTGACAACATATAAATCAATATGGCTAACTTAAGCTAGCAGACACCACGGTTGTGTGAACTGGATCTTATTCTGAGGTGGGCCTGGGATCCACCCATCTGTTCCTGTTGCCATCTTCTTGGAAGTCTGTGGGTTGGAATAGGGCAGCCTTCACCAAGCCGCTGCTCTCCAGATGTTTGGGACTTCCGCTCCCATCAGAATCAGCTGGCACAGTTGTACTTCTGTTAGGGTTGCCATACATCTGGAATTTCCCAGACGTATCCAGAATTCCGTGCTCAGCAGCAGTGTCCAGGCGGAAATCACAAAAATAGCCAGGAAAATCCAGACATATGACAGCCCTAACAGAAACACAACTGTGCCAGCAAAGCTCAACAACTTTGCCCAACCCCCCTCCAGCCCCCTCCCCCCAAAACAACTTTCCCCCCAAAAGCTCAGCCTTTGCTTCTGTCAGCCCTGGCATCTACAGCTGTGCTGACTGGGTCTGATGGGAGCTGTAGTCCAGAACATCTGGAGGACACCGGGTTGAAGAATGCTGGAACAGGAAGCAGGAAATACTCTTGCCCTTGTCAGTGTAAAGAGCACCCTTGTTTACACAAAGTTCTGATTACATTTTCTTTGTCCCTTGTGGGGAAAAGGAGCAACAATAAGAACAGGAATCCTGATTTCATGTACAGTGGTACCTCAGGTTAAGTACTTAATTCGTTCCGGAGGTCTGTACTTAACCTGAAACTGTTCTTAACCTGAAGCACCACTTTGGCTAATGGGGCTTCCTGCTGCTGCTGCGCCGCTGGAGCCCGATTTCTGTTCTCATCCGGAAGCAAAGTTCTTAACCTGGAGCACTATTTCTGGGTTAGCGAAGTCTGTAACCTGAAGCGTATGTATCCTGAGGTACCACTGTACATGCTTATAAAATGTACACTTGAGATAAATTTACTTCTGAAAACTTAACCTTACTAATCCTGATTCTAGAAGAAAAGTGAGCACTTTCCTTTTTAGGAGCACTTTCCAGTTGATTGGCGGCACCAGCAACTGTGATTCCTTCCTGGAGTTCCCTACTAGCAGAGCACAGGCTTGGAGTGCTGGTATCCCAGGCTCAGTCCTGGCACCTCTGGGCTCAGAAAGACCCTGGGGAACCTCCAGTGGCGTAGCGTGGGGGGTGCAGGGGGGGCGGCCGCACCGGACGCAACATCTGGGGTTAGGGCAAATCCACGCGTTAGGGGGCGCAAATCCACGGGTTAGGGGGTGCAAATTACTTGCCTTGCCCCGGGTGCTGACAACCCACGCTACGCCGCTGGGAACCTCTGCCCGTCACAGCAGCTGGGCCTAGGCTAGGTGGGCTAAAGGTTTGAGCCAACATAAAGCAGATCAATTTATTCTTAGTTTGCAAAAAAGATTGCCCAATAATGGGATGCACAGCAAAGAGACCTGCTCTTTCTTTTGGTGGTGTTTCAAAGTAAACGGGGGTGGGGGTGTCGTTAAAGGCTCTTTACCTGAATGTTTGAAGGGAATCTTTTCCTATCTCTCAGGCCAAAGCTTGAGTGTGCTCCACAGTGGCGTAGTGTGGGGGATGCAGGGGGGGCCGGCCGCACTGGGCGCAACATCGGGGGGGGGGGCGCTCACACTCGCAGCTCTCTGCCCCTACTAAAATCCATGGGTTAGGGGGCACAAATTACTTGTCTTGCCCCGGGTGCTGACAACCCACGCTACGCCACTGGTGCTCCATAGGAACTCAGTTGCCTCATACTAAGTTGGACTGTTGGTTCATCTCTCTCAGCATTGTCTACACTGACTGCCAACAGCTGTTGTGAGGTTTCATGCCGGCGGCATTCCCAGCCCTACCTGGAGATGTCAGAGATGGGAAAAGGGGGTCTTCTGCATGCAGAGCAGGTGCTCTGCCACTAAGCCACAGTTGCTCTGGCTCTTGTTACTGACTGAAGATAATTCCTTGCATTTGGAGTGCTTGTAACATGAGCCTGGAAGTCCCACTGATTGCGAATTTCCAAGGAGGAGTGCAGTCATAGAAGGGTGCTCCTTCTCTTTTTAAGTAAACAGTAGGAAAGCAAAGAAGTAAACCATTCTGCCCCAGCCTGGTGCCCTCTAGGTATTGCTGTACGTTGTTTTTAACTGCTTTTATCAGTATGCTTTAATTAATGTAATGAGAGTGAAGGATGGGCAAGAAATTAAAATAACTACTATAACTACTAATATCACCCCTGATGGGAGTTGTGGTTCAAAATGGCTGAAAGGCACCAGGCTGAGCTTGTTATATCCATATGTATGTATGTTTGTGTGTATGTTCGTGTGTCTGTTAGTGAGGTAATGAGAAGATACTGCTTAGACCTGGTTGGCTTAATGATGGTTTATGAACATCTGTAATTATATTTAATAAGAACTGCTATCTTATGATGAAAAGGAAGGAATTTATTTGTCATTCATTCTGTGACAGTTTGCTGAACCATTCAGTGGTGTCTGGATTGTAAGCTTCTTGTGGGCAGGGACCTGCATTTTTGTGTTTGTCGATGTAACAGACTATGAATTTTCAGACATTCCGAAACATGGGATTATTCGGACCCACTTGCAGCACAAACATCATCATCATCAACCATCATTATATACTGTATATATATTGTGTGTGTGATTTAGTTGACATCAATAAAATGACCAGCTTGGTCACAGTAGAATGATAAGTGTGCAGCAAATCAAAATGAATGAAGTTAAAGAATAATGCTATGTTAGAGACTGGTTCAAGTAGGCATGATGTAAGTTAATTACACTGTCATTTTGCCAATCTGCTAAGTGACTGTTACTCCTGCATATTGTCCATTTTTCATTGCTCTCCTTTTTCATTATTGTTCAAGAGGAATGTGGGTGGATCAAACAATACTTTTTGGCAAACAGAGAAATCCATTGTAAGTGTTTTGAACCTGACTTTCAGAATAAGGGGAGTGAGGGGCCGGTGGGTCACTCGTGGCTGTGAAGGAAGGGCTAGGAGCAAGATTCTGTGCACAGCCAGGGATGCTGAAGCCTGCTGAGTTCTTTCTGCCTATCTTTCTCTCCGACCAACTGCCCTCTCTTTCCCCCTGTCTTTTATGTCTGTCTTTCTCTGTTACCCATTTCTTCCCCCTGCCATTCTCATTATTACTATTGTTATACATTTATTTATACCCCGCCTTTTTCCCTGACGGGACTCAAGGCAGTTTATAGAAAAGAACCGCTAAACAATAATAGAAAAAGCAGTAATTAAAAAACATTGATAGAATTAAAACTACACACATCTATTTAAAGTCCTGTTTAAAACATACAAATAATTACAATAAAAAGAGCACAGCACCTGCCCTTTCATTAAGAGCAGTCAGTTCCCAAAAGCCTGTTAGAACAAGGATGCCTGCCAGCGCAAGGATAGAAAGGAGGGAGCCACTCACTTTCACAGTGCAGACGTTCTGGCTTTGACTGCGCAAATGTACTCCTGGCCACTGCAGAGACCTGGACATCCCTGTTTAGGGTGGAGCCCGGTAGCATGCCCCAAACTGCAAAGCTGTGCCTTCACAGGGAGAGTTACCCCACCCAGCACAGACTGAATTCTTAGTCATTGTTCTGCTTTCCAAATGACCAAAAGTACCTCTGTCTTGTCTGGACTAACTTTCAATTTGTACAACCTCATCCAATCCATTCCTGAGACAGCTTCCTTGGATTTGGGTGGAAAAGAGAAATATAGCTGAGTGTCATCAGCATCCTGGTGACTCCAAACCCCAAAACTTCAGACAACCTCTCTCAGCTCCACTTCATGAGAGGGGATGCTCAGGAGTGATCATGTCAACCGCCATTCCAGAGATCCACCAGGGCTTTGACAGAATCACCTGCCAAGGCAACAGGAAACTCCAAAAGAGCCATCAGGAAACCATCCAGATCCATCAGACTTCTGGGACAGACCATCTTAATCAGTCCCCCACCCCTGGAGAGGTTCTCAGTTCCAAAGAATCTAAACCCCACCCGTAATGATCTGACCGTGATAAGGGAATGGTAGAAATGTCCTTCACTCTGTTAATCACCATCTTCCCATCCTCGTCTTCCCTTTGCGCCTTGCCCTGTTGTGTCCTTCTCACACTGCCCTCCAGCTGTAGGACACCTTGAAAAGGACACAACAGCTCAGGGCCCCGTGCCCTTTTTTTGAAAAGGCATTTATTATTTAAAGTATTTTCAATGCCGCAGTTTATGAACAAGGAGAAGGAGGTCAAGCATAATTCCAGGTGTCTGGAAATGTGTCATTTTTACAGTGGAGTAATCTGTGCTACAGGGAGAGACCGATTAGCTATCTCCTGACATTATTCTAAGCTTAATTGCCTATTATCATAATTAATTGTCATGAGGACTACACCACAAACTCACATCATTTTTATGCCAATTTAACTGTCATGGCTTCCCTCAGAGAATTCTGGAAACCATAATTTGCTGGGGTTGCTGAAAATTCTCCAGTGGGGGTCCTTAGCCCTCCTCACACAGCATTAGTTCCTGGTGGATTCCTGGCAGAGAGAAAGATGGCTTATGCCACTTCACTTTGCCATTGTACCATGTCCAAAGGCTTCCATGGTACAATGACAAGTTGGCTGCAGCTGAGGAGACTGGAATGATGTAGAGTGTGGGAGACATTCCTGAGCTTTCTTTTGTTTGGGCTGTCCCTCTCCCTCTGCCCCAGGAACACATGCTTTTAATCCCCACCAGAGCCTGTGGCCTCTGAAGGCCTGGGTATCGCCTATAGTGGCAGCCCCAGCAAATAGCTGGTCTCCCTGGCTGAGAATTAGTTGCAGAGAGGAGTCAAAGGAGAGGAGGACTTAGGTTGCCCTTAACAAAGATGGCTTACCTGAGCCACTGAACAAAAGCTTTCTGCCTGCCTGACCTTGGCTCTGAAGAGTAACCTCGGAGAATACGTCCCTAACCTGGTGCCCTCCAGATGTTTTTGTTGGACCAAGTGATTGAAAACCGTAAGTCCAAAACATCTGCAGGGCATCATGTTGACAAAGGCTGCCCCTCGGTGACCTCACATTCCACACCAAAGCCACAAGAATCCTTGACACGGCACATTAAGTAAATTGTCTGTCTGAGGAATTCCCAGTCTTTGATGTGATGCATGTCTTTGGGTAAGCGTCATGTCCAACCCAGCCTTGCTTGACCCAGAGTTTACCTTTTCTTTTTCTTTCCATTATGGGTGGCAAGTATTTGTGGTAAGTTTTGAAACGTATGACTTCTCCATAACAGTGCCTTCTGCCCCTGGAGAATCTAAAATGCAGCCCCACTAGATTCTCTAGTTCCCTTTATGCTGATCTGCTACAATCGATGCTCAAAAGCCTTGTTTTTCACCAGAAGAAGAAGAGTTTGGATTTGATATCCCGCTTTATCACTACCCTAAGGAGTCTCAAAGCGGCTAACATTCTCCTTTCCCTTCCTCCCCCACAACAAACACTCTGTGAGGTGAGTGAGGCTGAGAGACTTCAGAGAAGTGTGACTGGCCCAAGGTCACCCAGCAGCTGCATGTGGAGGAGCAGGGAATCGAACCCGGTACACCAGATTACGAGTCCACTGCTCTTAACCACTCCACCACACTGGCTCCTGCATTCCCCCTGCACTACAGCTCTGTGCACAGTGGAAGGGCTTTTGGTGGTAGCTGTCCTGTCCTGACATATTCTTCCATCAAAGTTTTGGAAAGCTTTCTCTGGAGGGGAACACGGCCTCGGTCCTGTATACCTGAAGGAGCGTCTCCACCCCCATCGTTCAGCCCAGATGCTGAGATCCAGCACCGAGGGCCTTCTGGGGGTTCCCTCACTGCGAGAAGTGAGGTTACGGGGAACCAGACAGAGGGCCTTCTCGGTAGTGGCGCCCTCCCTGTGGAATGTGAAAGAAATAAGCAGCTATCTTCTTTTTAAAAGACATCTGAAGGCAGCCCTGTTTAGGGAAGTTTTTAATATGTAATGCTGTATTGTTTTTAACACTTGATTGGGAGTCGCCCAGAGTGGCTGGGGAAACTCAGCCAGATGGGCGGGGTATAAGTAATAATAAATTATTATTATTATTATTATTATTATTATTATTATTATTATTATTATTATTATTATTATTAGAGAGCCAGCATGGGACCATGGGTAAGGAGCAGGGGAGAGACGGAGGCAGAACAAGCACAGGCTTCCCAGCCTTTCAGGCCTGCCTTGCAAACTTTCCTCTCTTTCGTGCTATCATTCATAGCTAGGTAGGTTTCAGCATGAGAGCCCAGCTTTCTTGGTGGTGGTTCCAAGACCTTGGAATGTGCTCCCCATGGAGATCTGCTTGGCTCCTCTTTCTTTTCAGACAAAGTGAAAACATTTTGATTCGTACAGGAGTTTAATATTTTGTTTTGTGGCCATTTTAAATTATGAATCTCCTCAGCAAGGGTATTCCACAGTTTTGGCACTGCCACCAATAAGTGTTTCAGATCTGTAGTTTTAATGCTGCAGATGCTGTCATAATGTTGTTTGTTTTCTGCTGGTAAGCTGCTCTTTGTTTTAGTCAAAGAGTGGGATATAAACTTTAAAAAATAGTAGACAGGGAAATCAAATCTCCAGGTTTTGATATGTAATCTTGAGGGCTGGGAACTTGTGTAAGCTAACATTCTGAGGCGTTTAATAGGTGGCAGCAGCTGATGGCCCTGACCCAAGTTAACTGACCCAAGCATACTTGGCCCTGGCCCAAGCGTACCTGTTGTGACATTGATGCTGAGCACAGCAAATGTTCTTTAGAAAAAGGTGTGGCTGCAAAAGCACATAGGTAGCCTGCATACAGGAATCTGGGAGTGGAATGCTTGAAAACTAGGGCCACTTGAAAATGCTTTGGCAATAAAGGACACTCTGCCATAAAGTGGTGTTACGTGAACTTCAGTGGAATCGACCTTGATACATGTCTCCAAGTATGCCAGCTACGGCCATATCTGGATCAGGATGGCTTAGCCAATGTAGTTCATGCAGTGGTAACCTTGAGACTGGATGACTGCAATGTGGTCTGTGTAGGACCACCCCTGGACCTGATCCAGAAGCTCCACCTGGCGGTAGGCAGTGCCTGGTTCAAGGCTCTTGTGCTGAGATACAGAGCCCTGAACAACTTTGGTCCAGGATGCCCTAAGGACCACCCTTATATCCAAGCCTGATCATCCGAGATCATCCAGAGGAGCTTTGTTGTTCCCCATGCCTCAGATGTCTGCCCGGGTTCAGCTAGAAGTTGGGCGCTTAGTGTTGCCAGTCCTATGCTGTGTGGAACTGTCCTCCAGCAGAGACTTGTCACAGGCACAAGCCTCCCTTTGGCCTTCCAAGTGTCTCTTGAAGTCCTTATGCGGACAGGACTTTTGCAGCTGTTTAATTTTTTTTTTTTTACTGGCCAATCATCTTAGCGATTATCTGTATCTTTATATTTAAAATTGTGTTTTATGTTTTGACATATTACACCATCTTTATATTTTATGATATGGTGGTGTTAAAATGGTTTTATAAATAAATACAACAGTGCAGTGAGAGATCTCAAGATGAAACTAAGCCACAGCAGAGTCTCCTTGTTAGGCAAAATGTAATTTTTTCCTTGATAGGCTTTTTTTGCTCACTTTTATTATCAGCCCTGTGTTGATTACAGCCAGCTGGCCAATGAGCCAAAATACAAAGTAAGGTAAAGGTAAAGGTACCCCTGCCCGTACGGGCCAGTCTTGACAGACTCTGGGGTTGTGCGCCCATCTCACTCAAGAGGCCGGGGGCCAGCGCTGTCCGGAGACACTTCCAGGTCACGTGGCCAGCGTGACAAAGCTGCATCTGGCGAGCCAGCGCAGCACACGGAACGCCGTTTACCTTCCCGCCAGTAAGCGGTCCCTATTTATCTACTTGCACCTGGGGGTGCTTTTGAACTGCTAGGTTGGCAGGCGCTGGGACCGAGCAACGGGAGCGCACCCCGCTGCGGGGATTCGAACCGCCGACCTTTCGATCGGCAAGCCCTAGGCGCTGAGGCTTTTACCCACAGCGCCACCCGCATCTAAAAGTATAAAATACAAAATAACAACCTCAATAAAGCCAATTTTTAAAAAAGAAACAACAAGCTAAAAATTAATGATCAAAGCAGGTCCAGGAAACAAGAGAAGATACAGATGTTTTGGCAGCTGCTCGATCATCAATTAATTGGTCTCCTCAAGGAAGTTACTCAGAAGGGTCTCTAAGGATTGGCCAGGATACTTTATCATAAGAGGGGGTATATTAAGCATTCTCCAACCCCTGATTAAAAACTACAGTAAAACAACACATTTCAGCCTTTCAGTGAATTAGAGCAAATCTGTCTTCTGAAAATGAATGATGAACACTAAAATGAATCAATAAAATAGCTCTTTTTGGAAAATTAAATATGGCATGCAGTTATTGGAAGCAAACCAAGTCAGGCCCAATGATAAGCACTGGACTGACTCATCTAAAGCTTTTATAACAGAAGATGGTTGCTTTAAAATCTCTGATAGTTGGTGGCTATTGGGAATTTGAGTGAAAGTTGGTGGAAATGTGTCTCTCACATACCTGACTTGCTGAAGGAGAGTTTTTTGGTGCAAATCTGACTAGAGAATGAGAAGCTTGTCTTTTTCAACAAGTGTAAGGGTTATTGTTGCTTTTGGAGTGACATTACTTTTCAACAGCTGCTTAGGCTCAGCTTGTATAAAAAGTCCCTGGAATCTCCAGTCCATATTAAAAGCAGTGGTGTTGAATGGGGAAATGGGATGGCATTTTGATGCCAACAATGCGTAGACGCTTCAGAAAACATGTATGCATGAGGGCTGATCCCTTCAATTTGGAAGCACCCTCAAAACAGATCATGCTGGACTTGATGGACCAATGGCCCTGCATGGTATAAAGCAGCTTCCTTGTGTTCCTATACGAAGCACTATCTTTTGCTGGACTTAACTGGGGCTAGAAGTTTAACATGGTGATACAGCAGATAGAGTTCCTCCCTTTCAATCAAGTACTTGCCTTGGCACCTCTTTGCTTACCTGGAGTGACCTCATAGTATGTGAAGCCTTAATTAATTTCATTGTGCCTTGACTTGCAGTAATCTCCTCAATGTTTGCATGATTACTAAAGGATTTATGTGACGGTGCTGAAGAGTTTACTGAAGAACGCGCAGATGGGCAGCCTTCCCAAGCCTTCTTAGGAGATCCTATCAGCTCCATGATGGATGTTTTCTCTTACTACCCAACTTGGCCACCCACATCTGAGGACACGGTTCCCAGCATCCCATAATTGATAATTTTTGGACCAGTGAGTGTGTTTCAGAGAGTGCTGTGGCCGCCAGTTAAAAAACGGCTGCTGTGGGAGGCATTGGCAAAGCGTTCCTTGCTGGTGCACATATGGGGCACATTCCACCGCAGGGTGCACTATCAGAGCAACCCCTGGGCACTCGAGCTAAGTGGGGCTGCAGTGTGCCACTTGCCTGGCCAACAGTGGGGAGCTTGGCTGGGCAATGCCGCCCTGCTTTGAGGGGCACACTCACGGCACCCTGCAAGCCCAGTGCTTCTTTGCAAGACTCGCAAAAGCGGTGCAGGAATAACGACTGAACATAACATTTTTAGGCACCAGTGGGCAAAAGGGGAAGTGACTTAAATTTTACTCCCTGGGTCTTCTGCTTGCCTTCCAGTTGGATGAACACAACACAGTTGTGAAAGGGCCTAAAATTGCTGGGTGAAAGGCGCCAGAAAGCCAGATGTGTTTTGATAGATGCAGTAATTATGTTGCTGAAGGTGTGATGATTCTCTAGATTACATCTTCTTTAAATGTATGTATACCTGGGACACGGGTGGCACTGAGCCTCTTGGGCTTGCCAAGGTCGGCGGTTCGAATCCCTGCGATGGGGTGAGCTCCCGTTTCTTGGTCCCAGCTCCTGCCAACCTAGCAGTACTAAAACAAAATAACGTCAAAATGCAAGTAGATAAATAGGTACCGCTCTGGCGGGAAGGTAAACGGCATTTCTGTGCGCTGCTCTGGTTCACTAGAAGCATCTTAGTCATGCTGGCCACATGACCCGGAAAAACTGTCTGTGGACAAATGCCGGCTCCCTCGGCCTGTAAAGCGAGATGAGCGCCACAACCCCAGAGTTGTCTGTGACTGGACTTAACTGTCAGGGATCCTTTACCTTTTTTTAAATACCTGATGTTTATCTTAATAAACACCTAAATCTTAGTAAAATACATTTTTAATAAGAGAGAGAGAATGAGAAAGAGATGGCCGCATCTAATGAGGAAAGTTTAGATTAAAATAATAATAATAATTGATAGTTTATTATTGTTTGAAAACATATTTTCAACAGATATATTCATTGCTTTACTGTATGCAACTCTGAATATTCTTGCAGAGGGGAGACTTAACAAGTATTAGAAATTAAATCAGCATTTATTGGGTATGCAATTTCCTCCCATTTAGCTTATGTGGTTACTTGTTTTAGGCTAAAACAACATATATCTACCATGGCACAAACTTTCCTAGACTTGAGCCCACTTTGTCTGACAAAATGGGGTCCACAAAAACTTCTGCTGTAATCAGTGTGCCACAGGACTCCTTGTTGTCCTAGCTGCCAGAATCTCACCCAGCTCTGACGAAACATTTTGAAAATTCTGAAAAAACATTTTCAGCTGCAGTCTGTACATGGAAATAATCCTCACTGAACTCAGTGGAGCTTACTTCTGCGAAGAGATGTATAGGACTGTGCTTCCAAAGTTAACGTCTACATTTATGGGCAGATGTGACCTTCTGCATCTCAGACCATAATCCTTAAAATAGTTTTGTAAAGTGGGTACAGCCCTCACAATGTTTGGGAATAAAACTCCCATAGACTCCCACACTGACTGACTGGGGCTAATGGGAGTTTAGTCCATCTGGAGGGTGTTAGATTGGGTAAGTCTGGGCTATGAAACCACTCCCATTTTGCAGATTGGGCAAGTGAGGCTGAGAAAATTAGGTCCCGGATTTATTCCCATTAGGTGGTATAAATCGGTCTTCAACTAGTGGGTCACAGCCTGATCCAAGGTGGGTTGCAATAGGAGCGCTACCACCATGCAAATATATGGTAAATGATTAAGAAATGGGTCCCTCAGTGCATGTTTGGGTTAAACGTGGGTCCTGAGTCTGAAAAGGTTGAAGATATCTGGTATAAATAACCCTCTGCGATTGGAAGATTTTGTATTGTCAGTTCACTAAAACAAGAGACTGCGATCTACTCACAGATCTAAAAACTGGCAGTGTTGAGCTTTTTTTAGGGAGAAGGAAAGCCCTGTTTTTAGGGGTGCAGGGCAATCTTGTTGAGCTTTTTTGGGGGGAGTCAGTGATCTACCACAGGCGTCCAGTGATCTACCGGTAGATCACGATCTACCTGTTGGACATGCCTGCATTAAAATATATTGCCCTCTTCATTTTCTGTGTCTGATATTTTTTGAGATAAAGATATAAGGGTCATAATTTCCTATTCCTATTGTAAATAATTCCCTTTGAGCAAGTTCATGTCTCCCATGAGAAATTTGATTCCAAAGGAGTCAAAAACAAAGCATCATTGCACTTTCTTACAATGCAATCCTATGCAATGAATCCCATGCAATACTATATAGGTCTATTCAGAAGTACATTCCATTGAATCCAATTGGGCTCACTCCCAGGTAACTTGGCATAGGGTTGCAGCCTTAGAAACTTAATTTGTCCAGTCTGAACTGTTTTGGGGGTGTCAGGTGAATGAGAGCAGATCCCGGCTAAAATCTTCAATATTCTGTTGGGGAGGATTGTGGGAAGAGAGAGAGCCATAAAGAATGTTCGCAGTTGCCTTTTTATAGCCAAGGGAAGCATAGCTATATCAAGGGTTAGATATTAGATTATAAAGTCCTTGGGAAAGGAAGTGGATTTGAACAGTGCCTGAGCTGATGGCGCTTTCTTCCTGGAACTGAGCCTCATCAGCTTTGAACAATACTGCAGAATACATTTACGTCTTGCCAAAATTGGGAAAATACATCACTGCATAAATTTGCATATGTTAATTTATATGTGTAGATGCGAATTTAGAAATAATTACTATAATTTAAAATAGACATACTGTTAAGTTGTTGGTGAACATATCAGACGACACAGGAATTCTTCAAACAGCTCTTGTTTATTCACAGGCCAGAACAGAACAGAACTGAAGGGTTCAGTCAGCCTGCTTATATAGAGCTCCACTACAACGTAACTGTAACAATTTTCTAAAACTATCCAATCACTGAACGTCACTTCCGATCCCTTATTTGCATAACTATCTACAGTATCCCCCTGCTGGCCCAGGGTGAGAACTTCAGTACATAACACATACAATCCATCTCACCCTCGTGGAGAAGACATTAGGCATTAGGGACCTACTTAGTCTGCTGTCCAAGGATGGGCCACTTCAATGCGTTCCCTGCCTTCCTTATGTAAAACCCTTTCAAATAGAGAACTGTTCATCGACAGCCTTTCAAATAGAGGACTGTCCTCTCCAAAGTTGGGCAAATGGCCACTTTATAGATTATGGATTGGGAACCTAAGATTTCGTGTTTTGTGTGCTCCATATTCCCTGGCTACTTGTGCTTTTCTCATAAAAACGAGACCCTTCTTTTAGTTAAGTTCTTAGTTCTCATGATGGTTGCATTCTAAAATGCAGTGATCCAAAAGGTGCACAGTAAATTGCACCCAGCTATGTTCCACTCAGGTTGAATTGGTTGAAATTAATGGACCTAACTTAACCATGTTGATTAATAATTTCAGTTTCATTTATGACTAATGCTGGATACAATCCTTAGTTTATTTTTATTTAGACTTCTTCAATTTCTGGAACTCGTGGTGGGTCACAACATGAAAATGCACATCAAAATTTTAATCCAGATATAGTGAAAAGCCTTCCTCCATCCCCCAGA
The DNA here is from genome assembly GCF_964188315.1 of Podarcis muralis. Lineage (NCBI taxonomy): Eukaryota > Metazoa > Chordata > Lepidosauria > Squamata > Lacertidae > Podarcis > Podarcis muralis. The sequence continues at coordinate 5,075,516 of NC_135668.1, read as the reverse complement.
AGCCCAGCTGATTAGACAAGTCTTTGTAGTGACCCTAGAGGGAGCTCCACGTCGGTGCGGCAGCCCATCACAAACAACTCCCGCCTTTGTGTATTCTTGCAACCCAAAATTGGCACAGAAGTGGAATAATCTGACTCAAAAAACCAAAACACATTATATAAATGCTAAGCATTGTTATGTGTGAGGTTTATGCAAATATGACAAACGGGAATCCTTTCATTCTCCTCCAAAAAGCCCTAGAGAAGTGAGTCAACAGAGCAATCAGCCAACTTCCCAGGAGGCTTATAAACCACTCTCTTGTTTTTAAAAAAATATATTCCCTTCCAGGATGATGTGGTACATTCTTTCAGAGGCGTTCTCTGCCCGGCCCCCAACTTTTAAAGATCCACACCTTTCCCCAACGAGGAAGCCAAACCCAAAGGTGTGTTGGTGGCAGCAGCATCTGTTGCAGAACAATGCCTTGCAAAAGTGGAGGCACTTTCCCGCTGATCTTTCCATCTAAACATGATGTGGTCCTGAGAGTATTTCTGCAAAAGGAACTGTGGCTGCAATTTATTTATTTCATAAGAATGATCTTGTTATGAGCTGGGGTGGGGAAGAGGGGTGAGGCCGAATGCCTGGATCCAGCATGGATCCAGTTGCTGGAATAGCCAGCCCTGCCTGCTAATGGTCTGCTAAATATGGGTCCGTAAGGGAACAAAGGGAGTGGCTCTGTGCCAGAGGACAATTGGGTGGGCTTCCCTCTCTGGCCAGTTAGAAAGACAAAAGGTCAGAGTTCAGAGTGGAGTTATGTGAGCTGGAAGCCAGATGCAAAAGCTGCTGGCTAGAAAGTCAGAGAGAGAGCCAGGCGTGCCGGAGAGCCAGATTTCTGCTGGAATCCAAAGCTGGAATCTGTGCGAGAAGCAGGACCTTTTGGGGGGGCTTGATGCTGTGAGCCCCTCCATTGTAGGCTCAGGCTGTGTATATGTGTAAACAAACCCTATGTCATAAAGACACTACAGTCTCTGTTGTGCCTCCTTCCAAAAGGAAACAGGAACCCCGGGTAAGTGCCTGGAACCCCTGCTCAGAGATTGGGATGGCATGCAACCAGATAAACCACTCAATTGTACACCCTCAAGGTACAAGGAAGGCCCAGCCCAGCCTTTCCTCTAAACCCTGAGATCTTTAACTACTGAAATGAAACAACGTAGGAATGAACTGCTGATAGATCATGAACTCTGTCTAATTGGGCTACAATGGCGCTGTGGTCTAAACCACTGAGCCTAAGGCTTGCCAGTCAGAAGGTTGGTGGTTCGAATCCCCGCGACAGGGTGAGCTCCCGTTGCTCAGTCCCAGCTCCTGCCAACCTAGCAGTTCGAAAGTACGCAGTGCAAGTAGATAAATAGGTACCGCTCCGGCGGGAAGGTAAACGGCATTTCCGTGTGCTGCTCTGGTTTGCCAGAAGCGGCTTAGTCATGTTGGCCACATGACCCGGAAAAACTGGCTGCGGACAAACGCCAGCTCCCTCGGCCAGTAAAGTGAGATGAGCACCACAACCCCAGAGTCGTTTGCGACTGGACTTAACTGTCAGGGGTCCTTTACCTTTTTTTTTTACACAAGATTTAGAAAACACACTCTCTCTCTCTCTCTCTCTCTTTCTGTGTGTGTGTGTGTGTGTGTGTGTGTGTGTGTGTAAAAGGCATTTTAATTAACTGGTATACAATACTGTGCTTTGATTCTGGTTATATGTTGCAACATCTTTTTGACTGGAAATTTTTTGGGGGGCCACTGCGGGCAATGTAGTGCATAATCATTCTTTTCTTAGAAATTGTGGTTAGCAGTCTTTGACCACAGTACGTATACAGAGCTGATCTCTGACTGTTTCTATTTCATTTCCCAGCTAAATTAACCAGCGTACATCAATGAGGAGTCCAGGCATGTCTGTGTTTAAACAACAGAAAGTAGAGGACATTTATGAAATTGGCGAAGAGCTAGGAAGGTAAGCCTGAATTTTTTCCTACTCCTCTGTGCAAATGTCACATGCAAGCTCCCTTAGCCATTGGCTGCACTGCTGAGATGTCATGGAATGTTCACAAACAGATGCAAACTGTGCTGTTCTAACATTAGACAAAGTTTGTGGCAGTTTCAGTAAAATACATTGCATAGAGGTGTACCGTTTATACTCCATTTCAATTTCTGGTTAAACACCAGTTGGTTTATGCATGAGGGCCAAAGAATACGTTACTTTAGTCACATGGAGGGTGTGTGTGTGTGTGTGTGTGTGTGTGTGTGTGTGTGTGAGAGAGAGAGAGAGAGAGAGAGAGAGAGAGAGAGAGAGAGAGAGAACAAACTGGGTTGGGACCATGGTGTGAAGGGGAGGGGGCTATTCTGCATCAGGGACCCACTGCCTGCTACCTGTATGGGGCCAGGTGTGTGGAAGCTCCCGTTCACTCCTGCTTACCTGTTTAAAAAGTCAGGATGGATGAACTGATTTTAGTCTGCCTAGCTTTTCTCTAAAGCCACAGTCAGACATATTTCATCAAGGTTTATGGTGGTTTTATCTTCTGAAGTAGACTAGAGCATGGCAGAATATGAATGCATAAATGTAAAGTAAATTAGACATAATTTAAGAATCTTTGGGTCCCAACAAGCAGCTCTGAGGGACAAGAGGTATCGCTTGATATCTCACCTGTGGGAATGCACTCCACTGAATCAACTACATTTGAGGGGACTGGAATTCTGGCTCTTTGGTTTCCCACCTCTCATTCACAACCTGTGATATAACTTTGGTGTCAAGCAGTAGGGAATGCCTGTGTGAACTACCCCCATGTTTCCTCCCCTGATGCGCAGGGGCCCAGTCACAAAGGCCCACCTTGAGACGCGCTGTGAGGGTACAGGGCGTGACCGAGGCAAGCAGTCGCTTGCTTCATTCATACTTTCAATTCTGTAAACAAGATTGTTTTACGTTGTTGTCAGGTCACAGCCTCTTCACTCTGCATTTGAAACTATTCAAGGTGCTGACAGGTGTGTCTGGTGGTTAAGGAGACTTATGTCAAGATATCTTCAGAATATGCATGACTTGCACGGAACAAAACAGGTTTTTGGTAAAACAGTTGTCAGGGATTATAAAAACCCGCTGCATCTTGTTGTTCTACAGGCAGAACTAAACTGCTACCCCACTGATCTGCCGCCACTTGCAGGAAGGGAAGGGCTGAAGCTTTCCTTTTCCATGCTGCTTATTTAAGATTTACTTTAGGCCAGTTATGTGTTGGCTACTGTATAGAAGTGACATGGCTCCTCCCTAGTAAGCTTGCATCAGGGATGCTGATACCTCACTTTGGGGTGGGGTGGGGTGGGGCCTGATGTGGCCTTCAGTTATTTTCCCCTGTCTCCCCCAAGACACCGCTGCAAGATTCCTTTAAAAAAAATTGACACAGCTCTGGTGTGGGTGGAGATGTTTATAGCTCTATGCCAGTGGTTTTCACCCAGTGTACCGTGGAACCCTGGGGTGCCTTGAATGATGGTCAGGGGTGCCACAGTCAACGCTGGCCTCTGTCCCTCTTTCCTTTCCTCTCTCCTCTGATGCCTCTTGCGTCTCTGCCTCGCAAAGGCTTGTGCGACTGTCTCTTGCAGCAGCCCTGGCTACAAGATCCCCAGGCAAATGAGCGGGTGACGGAGGCAAGCAAGCCAGTCCACCAGCCCTTGCTGTTGGGAATGGACAGACAAGTGGGAGGCCAGGCAGGCAAGCCTGCGCTGCACTGGCCTTTCTTGTGCTTGCTGTGTGCAAGGCCTGCCTGGGAGCTGAGTGCCTGGTGCCAAAGAGGAGCCCTTCTGCCATGCAGGCCAAGCAGTGCCCGCTGCTGTCACTGCTGCCTCCCAAGGTGAATAAGGTACTGGCCTCACATTCACCTTGGGCCAGTCACCGTTGGGCCACTAAGGATGGGGGCATCCTCTGCCAGGCCCTTGTGGGGCAGTGTGAGAAGGCACTTCTCTTGGGGGGGGGGGCAGCGGCAGTGGCTGCTGGGATAACTCCCAAGGAGAGGGGATGGGAGAGATGCCTGAGGAAACACCCCACAAGGGAGGGTTTTCAAAAATGGGTGACATAACTGGGCTCCTGAGCCCCACAGGAGTGCTGCAGAAAAAATGTACGGTAGTTGGTCAAGCAAACCGTGGACTTCAAAAGGTTGAAGTCCTGTGGTTTGTGCAACCAAGAGAACAGATGTGGATGTGACCCTGTGGCCACTTGGTTTCACTGGGGCTGACGGATGGCCAAGATGTCAGCTCACAGAAGCAGCTTCTCGGTCACTGATTCTGTATCATCATCATCATCATCATCATCATCATCACTACTACTACTACTGCTACTACTACTACTACTCTGGGCAAGTGAGCCCTGAGATCTTGGGCAAGGGGCAGGAGTTGTTCTGATGCTTCTCTGCCTGTGGCAGCCTCATGTTCCAGGCCAGCCCTAGATCAGATCCTGGTCCATCTAAGCTTCATCCTCTCAGCCATGTATTTCGCACAGGACATCCCTGCTGAAGCTGTGGCAGGAAGTGCTCTTTCAACTTGTAATCTTGCTGAGATGTCTGTCGGCATCTGATTCAGCCAAGTGAATCAGCCTATCAAAAATGAAATGGCTTATTTGTTTGCTTTTTTGCTTCTGAGTTTTCTGCTAAAAGCACCCAAGGTGGTGGTTGTCAATTAAACTGTTGCAGAATCTGCTCATTTAATCACAATAAACTTAATTAAATAAAAGTATGCACTCCCCGCCAAAGCAGAGGGCTAGCCAGGAGAGATGATTGCCTTAATTTGATTTGGAAGGTGCATGAGCCATATTTAATTTCTTTCCAATAATAGGATTTTTTACAACAAGTTTTCTAAAAATGTCTAAAGCAAGAAACAACACTAAAGATTTGATTCTCGTTCCATTTCAGCAGCATCCTTTGTCAACCTGGTGCCCTTCACATGTTTTGGACTTGAGTCCTGCGGGGTTAGATGGATTCTCTTGGCCCTGATCCAGCTAATTCAGGGCTTTTCGGATGTCCTATAAGGCAGCAGAAAGAGGAATCAAAGCATCCTCTTTTGCCACTCAGCCGGTAAATAAAAAAATATTCCAGCAGCATGGCTTCTTGAGGCCCAATGTTTATGGAATAATTGCTTTTGCCATTGCACTAATATTTTGGAAATATTGACAACTTCTCTGAGTAGCTGATAGCTGATTTTTACAGTGTCTGGAACGAAAAGTCGGGAGGGTTGTGAATAGCGGCAGCAGCAGCAGCATTGAAATGACTGGTGCTTGTGCCTGGGAGCTTGACATGATTTGTCAGCTCTGGACAGGACTAATGCCTTGGGATCTAAAATCATCCTCCAGCCCCGTCATCAAGTTCCTTCTACCTAGAAGTCCTTATTTGGCAGCCATGCCAGTGGCAGACACCCAGAGGTTCTGTAACACTTTTGGGGGGTTAAGCTTCTGCTGACGAGTTGTTTGCGGTAAAAGGGAGGGTGTGTCAGTTGCTGTCATAAGCATTGTGTCCTATGTTTGACAAATTGATGTTCCCTTAACTCTGAAAAGCAGAAATCCTATTACAGGATAAAACTTGCTCCATGGCCAGTTCAGACATTTTGGCGCCTGAGTTGGTAAATTGTAATGGGACACCTCTCTCTCTCTCTCTCTCTCTCTCATACACACACACACACACACAGAGAGAGAGAGAGAGAGAGAGAGAGAGAGAGAGAGAGAGAGAGAGAGAGAGATTTACTTGTATAATTAATTTGTAGCCCATCTTTCTTTTACGATGAAGCTCAGGATGCTGGTGGTGTTGATGATGATGATAATGATGATAATAACCCAACCCATCTGTGTGGGTTTCCCCAGCCACTCTGGGTGGCTTCCAGTAGAATATAAAAACATAATAAAACATGGGAGTTCCCGTCCAGATACTGACTGTCCCAAAACCTACTTAGTGTCAGTAGAGAGTTAATGGACTGTGTGCCTTGCATGGGGGACTCTGGGCTTGCACAGGACATGGGAGCAGAAGGGGACAGTGAGCGAGACAGGAGCTTCAGCCAAAGTACCCAGCTAGCTGCCTGTGAGGCTGTTTGAGAGAAAGGGAAGCACCTGTGTGGATCGGGACCTGGTAGATAATACTACATACATTGCATATGCAAATATGTAATACATAACTAAATTGCTGCATAGTGCTGTTATCAGTTAGAAGTGATTAATAATATGTAATAAGAGAAGGAGATGTTGTTGTTTTACTCTACATATTTTCCAAGTTAATACTCAAAACATAATTACTTTACAACAAGATTAATGCATCATGCAGGGCACTAATTATCTGCGTTTAAGTTTTCTCACGCCTGTTCAGCTAGGAGTTCCTATTAAGTAATAAGTTGTTCTCTGCAGTACATGATCTTCATATCTCTCAACTAGGCGTTCACCTGTAACTAAAACGAGATCCCTATTTTCAGCCTAATAAGCCACACCATGGGTAGATGGGGATATCATTCCAACTGCGGTACATTTGCAGTAAAGCAAAACCTTTGTGTGTGGAAATCATATTCTAATTCAGTGCTTCTGATTGCTGGATTTGCTGGATCTTGGATGGTGCAGAGCTGACGTGGAAAACATGTGAATCTCCAGAAGTTGTTGGATTCCGGTTCCCATCAGCCAGTCTGGGCAATGCTTGGAGATGAGGAGAACTGTAGTCCATCCACATTTGGAAGACACCAGGTTCCTTCTCCTCCTGCTCCCACACAGAAACTGATGCTGAATTCACTGGGATCCCTTTTGGGTGGTTTCACTCTTTGGATGGTAATATAAATCAACCTGGTGATCTTCAGTGCTGTTGAAGGGGAGCGAATGAAACTTTGACCAACGATGTGTAATACACGCACAAGTGAGATTGTTGGGTAAATATTGACCTGGCAAACCAAAAGTGGAGATAAGTGTGACATATTGCTGAAGGGAGGAACTGACTGAGGGAAGATAAGGCATGAGGCCATGTTAGAACACATCTCCCTGCTGGCGATCAGGGAATGTGAAAGCAGCAAGAGAAAGTTACTGTGAAATGTACAATCACAGCTTGCCTTTATGGGTCCTTTGCTTGGATGAAGAATCCATTCAAATGGTTGCCAACAAAGACAAAGCTTTACAGCCGTGGGGTGGGGAACACTTTTCAGCCCAAGGGCTGCACTCCCTCATGGGCCCTTCCAGGGACCGCAGGCCAATGGTGGACGGGGCCAAATGTAAAAGTGGGTGGAGCATCAGTTGTGTGACTCCTCACCTTTGCACAGTAGGCTACATTCCAGCCATGCAAAAGTTCAAACACTTACACTCCAGGCATGCAGGATGATAATAATTTATTTGTACCCCGCCCATCTGACTGGGTTGCCCCAGCCACTCTTGGTGGCTTCCAGAATATATAAAGACATAGTAAAACATTAAACCTTAAGAAGCTTCCCTATACAGGGCTGCCTTCAGGTGTCCCTTTCAGGAGACATTGTCACCGTTCAGTGACGCATTTGCAGTCATGCAAGTGCAGTTTAGGAGGCTGTGGTGCAGGACCAGTGAGGGCGTGATTCTGAAGGGAATCCTGAGGGCACGATAAGCTTGATGAGCTGCATTTGGCCTCCCCCCCCCCCTTGCAGAACAGCATGAGTGAAAAATGACAATATCCCTGCTCTTGACAGTAAAAAAAAAGTGGCGAGTGGGAGGGGGCCTGGGATGGATGTGAGTCAATGCGATTCCACACAAGCTGATATGGCATTTCTGGCTGTCCTGTGCTCATATGCTCTTCCACCATCCCATGTGTGTGCACTGCTTTTATGAGCTACTTCCACTTCCATGGAAACCTAATCTGCCATTTCACCCAAGCCAACAAAGTATGGTTTGTGCCAGACCTTCAAACTAGGGTTTTGAAACTACTGACATTCCACAGGATAAGACTTCAAGTCCCTCCTCTCAATAGCTAGTCAGTCATCCACAGTCAAGAAAAATCTGTCTTATATTGAGGAAGCATCTGTGGCTGAGGCTGAGCGGATTGGCAGGTGTGGTATTCATGGGAGAGGCAAGGGCAAAAGGATACTGGCCCAAAGGGTTCGTTGAATCAGCATTTATTGCAGAGAACAAATCTGTAGAAGCGCTTTTTGAAAATGGTCATGTCTCTGGGTAGAAGGATTCTCTGATAGAGGACAGTGTGTGATGATCCATCGTGTTGCTAGGTAAGCTGAATGTTTTGCACTTCTGCAATTGTATCTTAAAAAATAATAACAATCGGAATCCACACTGTTGCCTGGACCTTTCAGCAAAAAATTGTCCTTCCACATCCATCAGCCCTCATGGGAGCTGTTTTCCTGCCCCACAGGTGCTGGGTGGGGCTGTTTTTGTCACAGAAGCGTTTTTGTTGAAAGGAAAGGCAGCCTTTGAGACACAGAATGGGCAGCGCTGTTCGAGGTCACTTACAAGTGTGCAGTGCCTCCAGGCAGTAGCATCATCACAACAAAGGAAAGCAATTGTTGCATGTCCTCCCTATGCAAATGGTTGATCTTTTGGTCATTTATTTTAGCTCCCTGTCTGCTCAGAAGCCACATCAGGAGAGAAGGGAAAGAACAGTTCCTCCAAGCAGCCTTCTGAGCCTTGCAGGGCTTTTAAGGATGGCTTAAAAGAATGGTGCCACAAGTGAGCACACTGAAAACATTGCTTTCAGTAGGACTGAATGGAAGGCCCCCTCCTCAGTGTCACGATCTACCAGAAGCACTAGCCTCTCCTCCCACCTCAGTGGTGGGTCTGTGATTCTCTGAATGACTGCTGCTTTTAGAAATAGTTCAGCGCGCCTGTGATATCTTGGGCCAAAGGCTCTGGGGGACTGAACTGTTTGATAAAATAGTCAGGGCTGTCATGAATGACATGAGTCCAGTCCCACTTATAGCATTTGGCGCTGAGCAAAAATGTATCTGTTTGCCCAGGCCCTTTCCAGGTCATAAGATTTTATTCTGTTGGGTGATCCATAGCCTGCCCTGCCGTTCTAACAGTTCTCCAGGCTCCTTGTTATCTTAGTTGCCTTCACTAACCTTTTGGGCCAGAGGGCACATTTGGAAACCTTAAGAAATGGTCATAAAGGTAAAGGTACCCCTGCCCGTACAGACCAGTCTTGACAGACTCTAGGGTTGTGCGCCCATCTCACTCAAGAGGCCGGGGGCCAGCGCTGTCCGGAGACACTTCCGGGTCACGTGGCCAGCGTGACAAAGCTGCATCTGGCGAGCCAGAGCCGCACACGGAAACGCCGTTTACCTCCCCGCTAGAAAGCGGTCCCTATTTATCTACTTGCACCTGGGGGTGCTTTCGAACTGCTAGGTTGGCAGGCGCTGGGACCGAGCAACGGGAGCGCACCCCGCCGCGGGGATTCGAACCGCCGACCTTTCGATCGGCAAGCCCTAGGCGCTGAGGCTTTTACCCACAGCGCCACCTGCGTCCCTATGGTCCCTATGGTCATAGGTGGTACAAAATACCCATTTCACCGGAGAAAAAAAACTAGTGGTGCTCAGAACCTCCTGTTTCCCCCAAACAGAGAAAACACTTCTACACATTCCCAAATGAATAAAACAGACACAATCAGACAAGCCCCCACTACCACCAAAAAACAAAAAAGGGGGGAAAGCAAGTAAAAAAATTGAACATTTAGTTTGGTTTGGTTTTGAATGGAAGGCCTTGGTGGTCCCCAGGGGTCGGGTGTCTGAGGCCCCTTTGGTGCCCCTTTGTTGTATGATGACTTTTGATTGTTTGAACTTCTTTTTATAATAGCTAGTCTTTTATAATGGTGTACTGAACCCCACCCTGGAATCTATTAATTAAGGGCGGGGCAGAAGCCTCCTAAATAATTGAAATTAATGTAAATATTCTGCTTGAATGGATACAGAAGATGTAGCAAAGCATCTAAGTGCCCTTGGGACTGGAGGAGTGAGGTGGGGGCACAACTCCTTCTCTGCCCCTCCAGCCGCAATAGAAACCGCCTTTCTGAAGCTTCTTGTTTGCACCTCAGGGGAACCCCCCTCTGGGCACCAGCCACCCCTTCAAATTCTGCCACCCGCTTCCAAGCGGCACCCGCTTTCCAGTTTTCTCCAGGACTTAAATGTCACTTCTGCGCACGCACACACACACACACACACACACACACACACACACACACACGGCTGCACCCCCCCCCCCTTGTATCTGTGTGGCGTCAAAGGCAGCTGCTTGTCATTCCAGGCATAATTGCTCTGGCTCCCTTTCTATCTTTAGGAAAGCTATGCAGTGAAACAGGAACTACCACGGGACAAGAGGAAATTAACTCTGGCTTTGCTGAGGAAAACCCCAAACAACAACAAAAACCTAGTGGCCATCAGGGAGGGAGGTGTCACTTAGTATGTCTCTAAAGGCAGCTATTAGCAGGCTGCACTTTCCACACATTCACTTTCTCAGTCAGAGGGCACAAAGCTGTTGTTGCTTGGAGCCGGTGCTTGAAGTGAACACAGCAGGTGGGAGGAGTGTGGGCAGATGACATGGCAGGCCACTTTAGGAGTGTGTGTGTGTGCATTACAGCTGCTATCATGAACTGGCTGGGTGCAGAGGAGCGATGGGAGGCACCAGCTGGGGAACCCCTAAGGGAAGAAGGCCCAGAGCCCAGGGAGGGGTGGTGGGACGACAACGAGTGATCAGAGGGAGCAGACTGGGAGGAGGAGGTGTCAGAAACTGGAGAGGTAACATGGTTTAGTGATCAGGTAGAGGCTGTGCCAGAGGGCAGTCCAGAATCAGAGGCAGAAGTGGAGGCTAGAGAGGAAGAGGCAGAGATGAAGCAGGCTGCTGAAGAAGCCAGGGGGGTCTCCCCTTCCTGCTGAGACCAGCTCCTCGTCCCCCTAGTCTTCTAGAACCCTAAAAGGTATGAAGAGGGAGGAGCAAAGAGAGATAAGACAATAGAGTCTCCAATTGCTTGGGAAAGGACCCAAAGGATGTGTAGACTTGGGCAACTGCATCATAGCAGCAAGTTCTATCAGGACGAGTTGCTGTGCTCACTAAGCCTGGCCTCCTGAGTCGAACTCATTTCCTGGAATAAAGAGTTAACCTCATTGATGCTGTGTGATTTATTGCTGACCTGCTCCTGACACCTTGCTCCTGACAGCTGCAGTGACAAGCTCATGTCCTCCAACAGCCCTCATTGAGCAGGGAATGCTCAGGAAGGCAGGGCCCCACTCTGTTCCTTTGAGGAATACCTTAGGCTGGGCTGGTTTTCCTTACACCAGAGCTTTCCAAACTTCTCATGTTGGTGACACAATCTTTAGACATGCATCAGTAGTTTAGTGGCACATTCTCCTTCAGAAGCCAGAGCAAGGCAGGCTGTGACACTGTAGCTGAAGGCCTAAATAGTTTGGGCTGCCATCTTTTCAAGTGACTTCTGCAGCCGTGCTCTGCAGCTCCCTCTGTGTGTGCACACGTGTGTGTACATGATGCTGAACATTTATTTTTATTCTGCTTGTGCTAAGAGCAGGATACAGTAAATTCATGCCATCATACAATAGAACCATTAAGCACAAGTACCACTAAAAGCCAATTTAATTGATCTACGTACTCTGCTGTTAAAGGCACAGCTGCAAGGGCTGGTTAAAAAGTTGGCAACCTCATGTGCAGGAGGCTGAGATGAGCATTTTTCCAGTTTGTAATAGTAGAAAGACTGGGAATAAAGGTGTGACCTGGTGTATTCTTGTTTTGAGTGATTTTTTCCTGCATCTGTTTGCTGATAGTCTGGAGTTCTTCCCTCCATATTTGTGAAAGTGTTGTTTAGAGTATAGGATGTTGATCATTGTTTTATTGATTTCTAGATAGTCAATTTCCCTGCTTTTTTGTTCATGAGTTTAAGGAGTTTTTTTTGGCTCCTGTTTGTTTATAGTGTATAGAAGGTCATAATTTATTGTTCTAATTTACCCATTTTTGAGGAGGTTTGTTTTTTAAGGGATGCTCTCTCCTTGATGCAGGCTCCTCTAGTGACTGCTTTCATTGTGTCCCAGAGGAGGGGGGTTGTTATGTTGCCCACATCATTGTCCTTAACGTAGTTTTGGAGAGTTTTCAAGAGACACTTTCTAGCTAGTTGGTTTGTGATTAGGATGGGGCTGAAGGACCATGATGGGGCAGTTTCTGTTTCCTCTCCTATTTTGAGGGTAACTTCTACTGGTCTGTGATTTTAATGTTACTAACGTTTGCTGTTTCTGCCAGGGGGATCAGGCCTTGTGTGAGCAGAATACTGTCCAGTCTGGATATTGTGCTGTGGCATCTAGACTGGAATGTGTGGCTGGCGTCTCCCGGGTTCTTTTCTCCCCAGATACCATAACAGCCTCCATTTCATAGCATTTTCAGTAGTTTGTGTTTCTAGTTGTCCCTCTGAGGAAGGTTGCCCAGGGGGTTGTAGGATGCATGTCTTTCAGGGAGGTGTCGCTCATATTTAGGTTGAGGTCACCTCCTAGGATTGCTTTCCCTTTGGAGAAGGAAAGGAGATTGTTTAGTGTCTTCTTGTTTGGAGAATATATGGAGCCAATTGTCAGTTTAGTTTGCCATCTAGTATCCCTTTGGCGAAAACGAATCTGCCTCTTTTGTCTTTTGCACCGTTGTGGCTTTAAAATGTAGGTCTCTACTGAGTACTATGGCTACTCCGTGGGCCTTTCCTGAGCCAGGTACCACCCATTGTTGACTGAAGCGGGGTTCGCTCAGGAGTTTGCTTCCTTTGGGCGGGTTGTGTATTTCCTGTAGGAAGGCAATGTGTGTTTTCATGGTGTTTATGTACGAGGTGATGTGTTTTCTTTTGATAGGGCTTCCCAATCCCCTCACATTTAGTGTAATTGCTTTTAAGCTAGCCATCTTACTTAACTACCTTATAGGATGATTCCCTGCCAACCCGTCTGGGTTGCTCTGTGTCTCTCACCTTGTATTGTCTATCGAACCCTGTGTTGTGCTGACATATATTGTGGTGGGTGGGGGAAGGGGGGCTTAGAGTTAGAGATGGGCTGAGGATTGGGGGGTAGGTTATAGAGGGTCGCCTATATGTAGTTATATAGGTGTTTGTTTGGAGTAAGGTAAAGGTAAAGGTACCCCTGCCCATACGGGCCAGTCGTGACTGACTCTAGGGTTGTGCGCTCATCTCACTCAAGAGGCCGGGAGCTGGCGCCATCCGAAGACACTTCCGGGTCACGTGGCCAGCGTGAAGAAGCTGCTCTGGCGAGCCGGCACCAGCGCAGCACACGGAAACGCCGTTTACCTTCCCGCTATATAAAGCGGTACCTATTTATCTACTTGCACTTTCGAACTGCTAGGTGGGCAGGAGCTGGGACCGAAAGACGGGAGCTCACCCCGCCGTGGGGATTCGAACCGCCGACCATACGATCAGCAAGTCCTAGGCACTGAGGTTTTACCCACAGCGCCACCCGTGTCTGTTTGTTTGGAGTAGCTTGGACCATTTGGCTCCCAGCCGGTTGGTCCTGTGTCTCAGCTGGCATGTAGGGCCTTTTTTGAGAACAGGCTGTCCCCCCTTTCACTTGCGATAGGGGTCGGTCAGTGAGACGGTGTCAAGCGCCTTTGTGGCGCTTGTGTTGGTTATAAGGTTTATAAACAATGTTGTCAGTATCATTAATAGCATTGTTGGTTTGTTGAGGTATTAGGTAGGGATGTGAGTATTGGCATGCTCTGGCACCACCATTATGTTAGTTATTTGTCAGATTTTAGCCTGTTTGCTGGTTGTTGTATTGGGGTGGGAGCTGTTGTTTTAGTTCATGGGTAGGCAAACTAAGGCCCGGGGGCCTGATCCAGCCCAATTGCCTTCTAAATGCAGCCCGCGGACGGTCTGGGAATCAGCATGTTTTTACATGAGTTTCTCAGGGAAATTGCGGAAGCGGATGTTGCAACGTCTGCTGCAGTCTTCTAGGCCTGCTAGTTTAATTCTCACTTCCATGCTTTCTCTTTCTTGGCAGTTGTCCGTATCAGCTAATTTGTTTTTCAGACATGTGTTTTCCTCTCAGAGTTGCTCTATTTGTTTCAGCTGCATCTGGTTTTCTTTTTCTAGAGTGGAGATGGTGACAGTGAGGTTTCCACTTTGGAGGTCAGGTCGCTGATTATTGTCTTCAGGGGAGTCACTGTTTTCTTCAATAGTTCTGCTATTCTCAGTTCCATTTCTCTCAGGTCCCTTTTTGTTGTTGGGCAGTTGTCATCATGGGGGATGTTGCGATCCCTTTGTCGTTTGCCATCTCCTTGGTTGGTGCCATCTCAATTGTCTTGGTGGCCTAGCCTGTGTTTTTTTGAAGTGGGGGAATGTTGTGGTTCGGTGTTTTGGTGTGGTGGTTCTTGGGTGTTGTGGAATTAGAGAGTTGTACAGGCATTGTTGATTGGTGGCTTTCTTCAGAGCGCTGGGGTTAGGAGGCCATTTTTGTTGTATCTGGGCTGTGGCTGGGTCACCGTAGTTGTATCAGCTCTGTGGTATTAGCCCCTTCTCATGCTAACTAGCCATAATATGCATTTATTAGCCTGCTTGCTTCTGTTTGGTCTTGTCCCAGTTAGAGTTCAGCCAGTAGCCCAGCTTGACTGTGCTCTGTCTCCAGGACTAGGAGGGAAAGCAGTGAAGATGAGCAGGGCAGTTTTCTAGTGTGTGAGTGAGTAACCAGAATATTTATTTGCTTGCCCCTTGGGCATTTTGCTGAGATCACCAGTGAAAGATCACCAGCAAGAAATAAAGATTACATTGCAGATGGTGAGTGCCCAGTAGTTGCCTTTTTTGATCACTAAATGGAGGTTGGTGAGCCCCCCCCCCCAGCTTGTGGTGGAGCAGCTGAACATGCCCTTTGTCCATTTATCTGTAAGCGAAGAGGGAGGAGGGCCCACGAGAGGAGTGTAAGAAAATTCCCAAAGTTCCTGCCCTGCGCATCATATTTTATCAGCTTCCAAGCTGAGAATAATTTGACAAGTTCTTTAAGGACTGACCTGCAAATGCACACACTCCCTCCTTCCCTCTCGTCTCTTCACTTTGAGCAGCTGCTTCTGAAAGTCATTAAACCAGGATGGTTTGGTGTCAGGGGAATCTTCCAGGCAGCTCCAGTCCTTCCTCTGTCCTGCTGTGATTTGGGGCCTGAGCAAAGGTGAGGACCAAAGCAGGACCACCTACTTCACAACAGGGATGATGCTGTCATCTTCTTAGGCACTGTTTGTTGATCCTGCGCATGCCAAAGAAATAAGCATGTTCTCTGAGAGAAGCCCAACAAATCAGCTGAGTTGGGTATGTGGGTGTCTCAAACTTTCTCCCCCCGGATAGAGCTGAACTTACTGTGGGTGCAGGAGTGCAAGCATGGACTTTCAGATGTTGTTGGACCTCAGCTCCCATCATTCCTGACCACTGACTGCTTGTTAGCTGGGGCTGATGGGAGTTGGAGTCCAACAATTACATTTGAACAGGACCTTTCACAGGAATAATTCAAAAAGCAATCATGTACAAGGTAAATATTCTGCAGGAAAAGGACTGAATGCCTTCCTTTACTTGTAGAAGTCTGTTAAACTATAAAATAGCTTAATCTTCACCCTCACACATCCACATAAACCATTTATGATTTATTGTTAACGTTTGTTTCTTTTTACGATTCATATAGTCCAATAAATTCCAAGATGAAAAACTAGAAAAGTTGTACATGCATACACACATGTATAGATACATATAAAAATGGACAGAAATAAAAAGTGATAATAAAGTTATCTACACTTACACTGATGCAAAATGTCAAATTAATGCTGATTTACACTCATATGCAAAAGGAAATGCAAATAATTAATTAAACACATAAAAAATGATAGCAGAGACTTAGGCCCTGTCAGCACTATACATTTAAAGTAGTATCCACTTTGAACAGTTATGGCTTCTCTCAAAGAATTGTGGTTTGCTAAGGGTGCTGAGAGTTGTTAAGGAGACCTCTGTTTGCTTTGCAGAGCTACAGTTCTCAAAATGGTTTAACAACCAGTCTCTCTTCCCCAGGAACTCTCAGAATTGTATGTCCTAACTGCTCTTAGCACCCTTAACAAACTACAGTTCCCAGGAATCTTTGTGGGAAGCCGGAAGTGTTTAAAGTGATATGATACTACTGTACATTAAATGTACAGTATATGGATGTACATTAAATGTACAGTATATGGATGTACATTAAATGTACAGTGTGTATGGATGAATGTTTTTCTGAGTCCTGTTACACTTGGAGGCAGGACTATGCAGATGCACTAGCTAGGCTGAGAAGTTGTGGTCTGTCCCAGAAGAGCCTCGTGAGGGATCATAGCTGAGTGGGGATTTGAACATTCACTTCCCACACTGAAGTCCAACATTTCAGCTGCTGCACAAACAAATGTGGGGATCAAATTCCTGTCTCATCCTTAAACAAAATTGAAGATACGGAAGGGAACAAAATTGCTGCAAGTTCCAAAGTCCTATGGAAGCACCTTATCAAACACAGAAATTCTTGGAACCGTCTGTTGCAGTTGTAATATTACCATACTAATACCTCTCAAGTATTCTGGGACTGAGGAGTAGGCTAAGCCAGGTGTGTTGGTTTCAGGTGGAGCTGCTCTGCCACATTCTCCAGCCAGCTGGGAGATGTGGTTGATGCTTTGAAGCTGTGCCCCTAGTTGACAATTTGGCATTAAATGACGACTTCAGATTCACACCAAACATCAAGCCTACCTCAATCTTAAAAAAAAATCTTAGATTTTGTTTCCCACAACCTTTTGTCATGCTTGGAAGCTAAGGAACTTTGTTGTCTCCAAACACACACACACACACACACACACAAACACACACACACACACAAAAACAGCACAGCACTGAAAACCCGACTCCACCCAGATACACTTAGGTCCACTGCCACCTAGTGCCTAAACCATATAATGACATTATCCACACAATCTGAATTGATGTAAGGAAACTTCATGTGTTCCTAAAGCTGGAGAATGGAGGTACCCAGGGAAGAACCTCAGTGGAAGATCTTGGCAATTGGACACATTTGTATGGAATCAGGCAATTCTTTAAATACCCAGATCCCAAGATGTATAGGCAGATCCTTCGCCTGGTCCATAATTCCCCAACACTTGATGAAATGGTCTGGAATGACACTGCAGATTACAACCCATCTTTGTGTGTAGATCAGGCTAGCAATCACAGAACTAAAATTAGTGGTTGAGGGTCCGTACCGCAATCCTAAGGCATTCCAGGCCATGTGAAGGTCAAGTGTGAGCCTTATCTCTGGATTTCTGGGCTTTTATGGACGTGTGAGAGACTTTAGACCTGACTTTGGCTGCGGTCTCTCTGTTAATTATATAATACTCTTAGTATTACATTGGGAAATATGGCATTTAATTGCAGGATATGCCACATAATGTATGCCCTCTGCATACATGTACTGTAATTACTATACTTGTAATGTGTTTAATGACAGAGGGAAAGTTTATAGCTCAGAGCTTCTGCTGTGTAAACAAAACCCTGTAATTTTAATCAGTCTGGAATTCTGAATGGGATTCTGTTGAGAGGTGCCCTAGGGAGGATTTTCTGCATCCTGAATAATACAGCCTTCTGGCACTAGGTGACAGGAGGAGGACAAAGAAACCATTCCCTGAACTTGGAGAAAGCTCTCTTCAGGCTGCTTCATCTTGATGAGCAGATTTTCTATCTGCAGATCTGAATGTGTGGACAACATGAAGAATGTCTGCCTGTGAGTCGAGTTACGGATGCAAAAGGAGAAAACCCTTCATATTTTGCTGCATCCATTCACCTGAAACTGTCGCACAATTGCTTCTGTGGTGCAACCTCACAGGATTGTTGTGAGATTTTTTTTTTAAAAGGGAAAAAAGGTAGGGCGAAGAACCACACATACCACTGTGAGCTGTCAGGAGCAAAGATGGGATATAAATGCATAATAAATAAATAAATAACAATCAATCAATCAATCAATCAATCAATCAATTAAGCACAGTTATATCTTTCTTCAAATTCTTTCTCCAAGCTGGCCTCTTCCCAGTAGTGGAGTGGTAAATTATTGTCGTGACACCCCCACCCCTATCCTGGTACTTATACCCACAGTGCCCCATTATGCAGGAAGCTGTGTTGACCCGTCCCCTAACTTTCTCTAGGTCAAGTCTTGCTATTACGTTTGCATTATTTATTACACTATATAGAAATTTATAAAACCTTCACAAACAAATGAAAAATCTTTATGAAATCCTGATATGGTGGGAGGGGGAGACTTCCTAATACAATTTTTTTTTAAACTGATTGCAGAGTTATGAAGTCTACAAACGCAATTTTTAAAAAACCTTAAAAGTTACAGGAGGGATTATCCCACCTCCCAATCAAATGCCTTTGCTTACCGTAAATGTTTTAGCATTCTACAAACTTTTACAACTTGAGACTATTCTTAAATGTCAGCTGGCCTGACCTGACCGCAGCTGCTGCATTTCAAGGTTATTCTTCAACCACCAATTTTAGTATTTCCTCCATAGCTCAGAAAAAGGAAACAAGTGCTGCATCCTCTAGTATTTTAGCGTGATGGAAGCCCCCCCTCAGATCCAGGTATGAAGTAATTAGCAGAGGAAGGAAGCAGAGAATTCCACATAAAGTACAGTGTGGATGAGATCACTTTGCCGCTTCCCGTCTTCCTCTTGTACGCTCAACACAAGGTATGATTTGAATGCAGAGCAGGTGTTGGAGGGGACAGAAAGAGATGGCTGCTGTACTAAGCCTTCTCACAATTTCCAGGCAATGAACCCAAGTCAGGAGAGGCGGAAAAGAGGCCTAATTCACATGATGCTTTACAGCAGACTTTCCCAAAACTGGTGCCCTCCAAATGTTTTGGACTACACCTCCCATCAGACCCAGTTTGAGGACAGCTGATTATTATTTTGCATTTATACAGCACAAAACACATTGAATGTTGCATTGGAGAGACCACATAACACCGGTCTTGAAAGACCTACATTGGCTCCCAGTACGTTTCCGAGCACAATTCAAAGTGTTGGTCCTGACCTTTAAAGCCCTAACAGCCTCGGCCCAGTATGCCTGAAGGAGTGTCTCCACCCCCATCGTTCTGCCCGGACACTGAGGTCTAGCACCGAGGGCCTTCTGGCGGTTCCCTCACTGCAAGAAGCAAAGCTACAGGGGACCAGGCAGAGGGCCTTCCCGGTAGTGGCACCTGCCCTGTGGAACGCCCTCCCAGATGTCAAAGAGAAAAACAACTACCAGACTTTTAGAAGACATCTGAAGGCAGCCCTGTTTAGGGAAGCTTTCAATGTTCAACAGACTACTGTATTTTAATACTTTGTTGGAAGCTGCCCAGAGTGGGTGGGGTATAAAAAAATTATTATTATTATTATTATTATTATTATTATTATTATTATTATTAAGGTTCTGTTGACATTTGAATGCATTTTGGCATATTAGCTTGGCATCCAACTATCTTCGTTTTGTCTGTAACCAGAAGTGGGGCTACTCCAGGAATTTGAACCCGTCTCCTGCACCCACTCCTGACTTTCCAAAGGATCACCAGTTTCCCTGGTGTGGGAGAATCGCCTTCAGCTCCTCTTTCTTCTTTGCAGCGGCCAGTTTGCTATCGTGAAGAAATGCCGGGAGAAGGTCACGGGGATGGAATACGCCGCCAAATTTATCAAGAAACGACAGAGCCGTGCCAGCCGCCGTGGAGTCCGGCGAGAGGAGATCGAAAGGGAGGTCAACATCCTGCAGCAGATCCTTCACGCCAATATAATCAAGCTGCATGACGTGTATGAGAACAAGACTGATGTGGTCCTTATCCTCGAGCTGTGAGTAGGAGAGGCTGCGTATGTGCTGAGATGCACAGGAATGCACTTTTAAAACAAATGTATAGATAAAGTTTCTAGTTCTTAAGATAAGCTAGAATATGTGCAAGCAATATCTGTTGAAATATCAGCCCACTGGGGAGCTGAATAAAATATCATGGGTTTCACCATGAAGAGTAAAACCAGACTAAATTATGCTTAATAAGAGAGAGAAAGTATGCACATTATTTGAATAATTGCAAAGCAATCCAGTCAGCTCCATCTATTCCTTTGTTTGTTTGCAAAATTTGAGCCCACCAAGTGCAGAATTCCAGGCCCTCTAGCCCTTAAAACCACAATTGGGATTGGACTCTTCTCTTCATGTTTCCCCCCCCAGCAGTCTAAGATTCTTGGGATTTTCCGTAGAAAACTGTGTTGGTGCTGAGGGCCACCTTGTGGAGAACTTGTGTGCAACATGTTAGCTGTCCCTCAGAATTTCAAGGTTCAGTGACCAGCTTTGGTGGCACGTTGGATTTTGAATAAGTGCAAAGGCAAAGTTCATATATATCGGTGTTGGTGTGTGAATGAGTCTCATACACACCCCATTCCTGGCTCATTGTTCAGGGCAGTAAACTGCTTTGTTATATGCATTTAACTTATATCCAGGTTCCTGGACCACAGGGGCTATAGAATCAGTTTGTTCATCTATTCTAAACCAAGAATTGAGCTGCAATAGGAAGCACTGGCAGCGTAAGACATAAATCAAATTGGATTTTAAGAAAGATCCTTAAAGGAACAAACTTATAATTGGCAAGGTGCCAATTTAGGGTGGAGAGGGAGCAGTGTTGATAGCATGCTCAGGTCCATCCCAGTTGTCCTTTCTGTGCAGTAATTGGTTTGTGGGTTTTATTATGCGGCTGATGCCATTGACCATTCATTTCCATAAAGGTCCCATATGGGATAGAAGGTGAGGATTATAAATTATCTTTAAAATAAATTCATAAGTGATATGCATATGTAGTATATCAAAATATATTTAACTATGGGACGAAGCAAAAAATAAAAATAAAAAGAGTGTTGTAAATCTTCCCCCTAGCCTTATCCACAAAGGGGAGCTTTTGGCTCCCCAGGGTTGCATCCAGACTGTCAGTAATTTGTAAGAGGGATTCAAGAGCCTACCAGAATGTTAGGATTGTACATTTCAAGCAGTTTAAACTGCTGCATTGCCCTAGGGCAACAAATCCTTTTTTTTTTTTAATGGACTTTTTGCAGTTTGGAAAGTGATGGGCAAATGCCTTTAAAAATGTGGGGTGAATGAATGATTAGCCAGATTACGTATAAACACTCAGCAAGTATATCAGGAAGAATGCAGGTTTAGTGCTCATTATCATATAATCACTGCTTAAACAAATTGGAACAAATGCTCAATAAAGACCAGAAAAAGAAAAATAAAGATTGGACACAGTCTAACCACCTCATAAGCTTTGTGCAAAGAATTCAGGGTGAATGCTCTATTCAACAAACAGCAGTAGTAATTTGTTAGAAACACCCATTAGACTAATCCAGGGAACCGGAAGCAGAATAGTACGATGAATCTGCATCATTTTGCTGTTAATGCAGTGATCACAATACTTTCTTGTTGGCTTTGTAGTGTGTCTGGAGGAGAACTTTTTGATTTCCTGGCCCAGAAGGAGTCGCTGAGTGAAGAGGAAGCCACACAGTTCATTAAGCAGATCCTAGATGGTGTCAGCTACTTGCACGACAAGAAAATAGCCCATTTTGATTTAAAGGTAAGCAGGGAAGTCAGGCAGAAGGGGCTTGGCAGCCTCTGATGCCAACTCTAGGGGGCCCTGGGGGATTGGGCACCCACAAAAATTTTGTTGTGGGTGCTGGACCATAGGGCCTTGGACAGGACTTCCAGGGTTCCCAGGCACCTCTGCAACACATGTGACGTAATGTGATGTCATGATGTCACAGCGCACCGTGACATCATGACGTCACATTATGTCGCATGTGCCTCTGGGCACCCATAATCTGGGGCCCAAATTGGCAACCCTGTTGGCAGCTGACTGTAGACCGGCTTTCAGCTGCCTGGTGCCCTCCATATTTCTGGGGCTACAACTCCCAGTCAGCCCTCAGCCTTTTTTAGCTGTGCTGGCTGAGACTGGTGGGAGTTGCAGTTCAAAACATTTGGAGGGCACCCAGTTGGGAAAGGCAAGGCTGGGCTGTGGTTTAAACATGCTTGTTTTTTGTGGCTCCTGTGCCATGTGGACGTGTAAGCCTTTGCAACCTTCTGGGGAAAGGGCAAGTAAGAAATTCTATAAACAAATAAACCAGAGCTCAGCTGATTTGTATACACTGGAACTGTGCTCACTGTCAAAGCAAGCACAGCCTGTAATCTAATCTCAAAATCTGAGTTCCTCCCTGCCTTTGCTGTGCTGTGAATGGTGGAAGATTCCTCTTTGGGGACTGGCCTGCCCCTTGTGTAGCAACCCTCCACCCTGTAAACTGAACTAGGAAAAGAACAAAGGTAGCGAATGTGATTTGCTTCTGTCTCACCTCTGGCATTTCCCTCACCTGGACCTTGCAGTGCCTTTGCATTTCAGGAAGAGAAAAGTCAGGTTAAATGGCAGGGAGGGAGGGAATCCTGATTGCAGCTCTCAGAGTAAGAAGTAAGAAGGGGCGGGTGAATAGGGTAACTCTGCATGCGCGCACACACAATGCTCCACTGCAATTTCCACCACTGTGCGCCCAGGTTTCCCTCTGTGATTCAGTATCTCTGACTGAGCACGTAGAATCTTTTCACAGAGGTTCAGAGTCTGTAACTCACCTCCTCAAGAGGAGAATCAGGGGGCTTGATTTATCCAACACTTTTATCCAGGTTAAATGGGCTTTTTGTTTACAGCTTTGGACTGAGGATCAAATCTCTCCCCACCCCTTTTCTGTTTTTAAAGGAGAAAGGAACCACCAGTACCTCCGTTAGGGAATGTAGGACTGGGAATTTTTCATGAATGAAAGTGGTGGCAGTTGTTTCAGACTGGAAAAGCAAGTGGGGTACTTGATCAAAAAGAGTGATGGGGAATGGTTTTGCACGTACTAGAAAATGAAACAAACAAACCCCCAAGTCTTAAGCATTCAAGAGAGAGGCCTGTAACATGAGTAACATAACTACCAATTGGGAAAAGATCATTAAGAACCTGAAGCTGCCTTTCAGCAGCTGGTTGGGCTGCTTGCCCAGCTACCCCCACTGGCAAGGGGCTTTCCATGCTTGTCTCAGGCAGAAGAGGGTCTTCTCCATCTCTGGGCAACCGAGCCTTTATTAACTGGAGATGCTGCCAGAGATGGAGCCTGGGACCTTCTGTATACAAAGCAGGTATCCTCTCTCTAAGCTTCTTTTATGAACCTCTGCAGCTGCCAGATTTTGTATTGCCATTGCCTTGTGCAGTTGAGAGGGAAAGCGTAAACTGAAATTACGACAGCTGTCAAAATATAAATCTCTTAATATATGATGCTGGAGCTGTCATCTGAGTCCTTAGCTAGAGCTGCAGACCATGACTCAGCATGACACAGCGACATTTGCTTTGGTGCATTGAATTGAATTTTGCATCTGTTTTAGGGCAATCAGAGGAGCCCTTTTCTGTAGGCTCACCTGAATCTAGGTTAGGGAAGGGCTGTAGCTTAGTGGTTTAGCATCTGTTCTGTAAGCAGATGGTCACAGGTTGAATCCCTGGCATTTCCAGGGTGGGGGTGGGTGGAGTATGTGTCTGAAAGCAATCCACGCATCAGTGTAGAGTCTGATGGACTCCTGCTTTGACTCAGTAAGAGGCAAATTCTTATATTCCTGTTAAAAAATAGGGCTGGATGAATCCACAAAACTGACTTTATTATTTCTTTGTATGTGTGTCTTCCCTGTTATCCAATAAGCCTGAAAATATTATGCTGCTAGAAAAGAATATCCCCATCCCTCACATAAAACTGATTGATTTTGGTCTGGCTCATGAAATAGAAGATGGCGTTGAGTTTAAAAATATTTTTGGGACACCAGAATTTGTGGGTAAGTCTCAGCCATTTCCCTGTTAGTTGTTGATTGTTTAATCAGTCAGTCAAAGTTTATACTACAGTCACTGGCATTCATTATGGCTGCCACTTGTTTAGATTAGAGCGACTGAAAAGTATGTGTGCTTCATGGAAACTGGCCTGTGGGGATCCCTGCACTGGAGGGGTCGAGAACCTGTGGCCCTCCAGATGCTGGCCGACTACAGTTCCCATTCTCCCTGCTTATTGGCTCTGCTGGCTGAGGCTATCCCAAGTCCAGCAACATCTGGAAGGCCACACGTTTTCCATTCCTAGGTTAAGCTTTGCCCCCTTCACATAGATCCACCTGCAAGTCTGAAAATGTTCTCAAATGTTATGAAATGCCCGCAAGCCCTCCCATGACCTCCTTCCAAAGGAGACCAGCCTTTGGTGTGAGTTATGCCCCAGGAATTTCTTGGAGGTGGGGCATGAGCAATGGCGCTGAGAGTGCGGGTTGGGAAGGAGGAAGGGAATTGTGTCCTGGGGGCTCCAGAGGGTGTGTGTGTGTGTGCCTGCCTTCTAGGTTTGTGGTTCTCTACTTGCCTTTAAAATCCTTAAACCCTCTTGCTGATTCTTGCTGTTTCTTTCAGCACCAGAAATAGTGAACTACGAGCCTCTTGGGCTGGCTGCAGATATGTGGTAAGGATTTCCCTCTTTCCATTCCCTTCCAGTATAGCATCACTTCTTGTCTGATGGTTCAAGATCAGTCAATAAAGGCAAGATACCATCTGCAAACATTCTTATACTGTGTTGCATATGACTGCTTTGAATTCCAGTTATTATCGGGTCATTTCTAATTAGTTCAGCCAGTGGTTCCAAATTAAAAGGGGTGAAAGTGGACAACCTTGTTTTGTTCTCTTATAGACTGGAAATTGATTAGAATCTCTACCACTAACTCAAATATGTGCTAAATTGCTATTATAACACTGATCAATAATGCCTATAAACTTTGGGTGCCAAATTCTTGAAATTTTAATAATTCTTTATGAAAATCCCAATTAACTTTATCAAAAGCTTTGGTTGCGTCAAGTGAAAGAGCTACTGCTGGGATTTTATAAGTTGGTAAATATTCAAAACCTTCTTAACTAGTTTGGCCAAGTTCTATGGGAAAACACCAGCAATGCCAACACTCTCTTATATTATTATTAAAAACAACCAAACATGGTATAAAATGTGTTTATGTGTCAAAGTTAGGTCCCACTGTGGCTTTCTTCTTCCCACTTTCCATCTGCATATGCCAGTAGATTACACAATAGTGGGGGTTAATTTAAATATTTCTATCGTTTTTCTTTTGCTTTGTTTCAGGAGTATAGGAGTTATCACTTACATTCTGTAAGTACTGCACTGGATTATATCTCTGTTTTTTTATTGCTATTCTGCCCTGGGGCTCAATGTGACATACATGATTCCTACCCCACCATTTTATCCGCACAAATTGGCCCCCAGCAAATTAAAGCAGAAGTCACTCCCAGTTCCTGGATTTGTTGTAGGAAACGCTAGGTAGAACTTGCTTGATCTTACCCTTGATAAAGAGCAGTCCCTCCCTGGAATCACCCCTTCTCCTCCACCAAGAGCAGGCCATTGGCAGGGATTCCTTGGGGCAAGGGGAAGCCACACACCCCCACCCCTGTTGTTAGCCCAGCACCTCTCTAGTCCCCAGTTCAGAATCTGCTTGAGCCACGGCTGCCTGCTTGCCACCTCTGGGCATGCAGGTGCCTTTCTCCAAATTCCAGTTCCACAATGCAGTTGCCAAGGCTGCTTGCTAGGTGGCAGTGCAGTGTCTTCCTAGGCTGAGCTCTGTGCCCCCCCCCCCACCCCAAAAATCAGCACTAGGTTCTTTGAACACTTTGAACACTTTGATGCAAGCTGTTGTTACCCTTGTCCTTGGGCTGGAAGTAGAATTTGTGCAAAGTCACTGTGGGGGAGTCTGCAGAAAGCAAACAAAGAGGGTCTGTGTTGTTGGAATGCTCCTCAGTCTCAATGAAGTTGTGTGTCCCCGGTGTCTAGTCTTTTCCTGGGTGTTTTCCTATCATCTCCCAACACACACACACACACACAAAAAAAAAAAAAAAACCTTGCTCAAATAGAACTACTGGTCAAATAGAACTACTGGGTAGTGGTAAGAAAGTCCTCAGCTCAAATCTTGCCTCTGCCGTGAAGCCCTGAGACCTTAGGTGAACCACGTGTCTGTCTCTCTGCCTCATTCAGCTGCAATATGCAGATACCGAGACTGGCCTACCCTACAAAGCAAATTACATAATCAGAAAAAAGTGATGCACAAAAGCAACTGCAGTAAAACAGCACATAAAGTAAAGAAGAAGAATTATGATAGCGTCATCCACACCAGTTTATTATGGACAACTGACCAGAAATAAGACCAACTTTATATACCATAAAGTCTTCCAAAATCTCAAATGCTGGGCAGTTTTGTTTTTTAAGTGTAACAACAGCTCGGTTCTATGCAAAATAGTGCATAACTTCAATTATGCCCCTGGAAATAATGCATTGCAATGCAGAAAGTAAAATAGAATCCCATTAATTACACCGACCAGCACAAAAATCCTTCCGAATTATTGAGAATGTTTTCAAAGCTCTGTATTGATGCAGAGTGAGAATATGAGTCAGTGGGGAAGGGTTAAGCATCCCCCTCCTCAGTAATGAGTTGGTCTCCCTGGTTCCAGAAGAAGCCTCTGTCCACTCCTCCACAATGACCTCCTTTCCTGTAACAGGGACATTCCTACATTATGGTCAGGAGATGCTGCCACAAACATGTTGGGATGTAGGAATCAGCCTTATACTGAGTCAACCCATTGGTTTCTCTCACTCAGTGTTGTCTACACTGACTGGCAGCAGCTCTCCAGGGTTTCAGGCAGGGGGTGTTCCCATACCTACCTGGAGATGTTGTGGGGCCTGAACCTGAGACCTTCTGCATGCAAAACAGACGCTCCACCTCTGAGCTAAGGTCTGTCCCTATAAATAGCATTTAGCTGCACAGCCTAAATATGGAAGGTGACTGTTACAGACCTGGAAGTGGGAGACTGTTTCAGCCCTTGGGACAGGAGCAGCATCTCCCTGACTCTTGATTTCACAACTCAGCATCCCTCTTCAAAGACAGACAAGAAAGTGCGATGACACGTTTTATTTAAAAAAGAAGGTAAGCAAAGGACGTCGCTTACAGTGAAGGGCGTTTGAGAGAGAAGCCAGGCTCCTCTCCCAGGCTAAATAAAGACTGCTGATCACCCTCTGTATTATTGGCAGGCAGGCTTTCTTTCCTTGCAAACAAGGCCAGCTGCTGAACCTTCAGAAAAATAACTTCCTCCCTGCACCAGGGGCTTCCTGGATTGGATTTCACGGCATCTTACCTACCCCTTGTCTTGAGCGAATTTTGGGTAGGAGGAGGAGCCCAAGACATTTTTGTCCTGAAATAGGAAGTCCAAATGGCACTAATTTACATAGGGCACAATCCCCTGGTGATTTATTTCTGTGGAAACCCCATTATTTATTTTATATATTTAATTTTACATTTAAATCCCGCCTTTCCACCAGAGAGCTCAAGGTTGCATACATGCTTCTCCTTCTTTCCACTTTTATCCTCACAACAACCCTGGAAGGTAGGTTAGGCCCAAAGTCATGCACTGAGCTTCATGGCTGAGGAGGGATTTGAACCCTGGTCTCCCAGGCCCGAGTTTGACACTCTAGCTAGTGCACCACACTGGCTCTCAATAATAAATGGGAGCCCCACAAGCGCATGTTTTGCTCTTGAGGAGCTCCCATTTATGTCACAGGAGAAATTCCCGGGGTCTTGTGCCCTATAAGATCAGATCATTCTGTCTCCTATTTCGTAGCTCTTCATAAGACCCTAGATTTAATCCACAATGGAGTCTGCCTCTAAGAGCTTCATGGGCTCAGCCTGCCCTCTCAGAAGCTGTCAATACACCATTCAGTCCCACCCCTATTTTCCGTTTTAAAGCAGGCAGAAAAACTGCAGGCATAGCATTCTCTGCTGTGGGGTCAGGAATGAGACCAATTTCCCCTGTTTTTCTCTGCAGGCTAATGACCCTTCTCTCTCCCTATGGTCCCTCTAGGCTTAGCGGGGCTTCGCCATTCCTTGGAGATACCAAACAGGAGACACTGGCTAACATCACAGCTGTGAACTATGAATTTGACGAAGAGTTCTTCAGCCACACCAGTGACCTCGCCAAAGATTTCATTCGGAAGCTTCTGGTAAAAGATACCCGGTGAGCCCCAAAAGACCCAACAGGAGGAGGATGAGAGGAAGGCCAGTCTCAGAGCTGACCCATACCTTGGCTTAGCTTGGATGGTGACCCCCTCGTGCCGCCTTCAGTTCATTCCCCCTCTTCCACAGTGAATTCTCCAACTACTGCTGTCTCACACTTTCTGCTCCCTTAGCCCACAGATTCCCTATGTAATCAGTGTGCTGTTGTTTAGTCGTTTAGTGGTGACCACCTCTTCGTGACCCTCTTGACCAGAGCATGCTAGGCACTTCTGTCCTCCACTGCCTCCCACAGTTTGGTCAGACTCATGTTTGTAGCTTCGAGAACACTGTCCCACCATCTCATCCTCTGCCGTCCCCTTCTCCTTGTGCCCTCCATCTTTCCCAACATCAGGGTCTTTTCCAGGGAGTCTTCTCTTCTCATGAGGTGGCCAAAGTACTAGAGCCTCAGCTTCACGATCTGTCCTTCCAGTGAGCACTCAGGGCTGATTTCCTTAAGAATGGATGCGTTTGATCTTGCAGTCCATGGGACTCTCAAGAGTCTCCTCCAGCACCATAATTCAAAAGCATCCATTCTTCGGCGATCAGCCTTATTTATGGTCCAGCTCTCACTTCCATACATCACTACTGGGAAAACCAGAGCTTTAATTATATGGACCTTTGTTGGCAAGGTGATGTCTCTGCTTTTTAAGATGCTGTCTAGCATCTTACATTGTAATCAATGTAGCTCTCCTATTTGCATTTTCTTTTTCTTAATATATGTTTATTAATTTTTGAGAATACAACTGCAACCCCCCCCAAATCATAACTCTAACCCTCAAAGGAAAGGGTATCTGTGGATTTAGGGAGGAGAAGGTGTGGGGCAGCAGTAGTTGGAGGGGAGTGCTGCGAAAGCTGTAAACTGCACGGAGGAGGGGAAATTAAAGGAGGCGGGAGGGATTAAGCTGAGGTATAGGCAGGCCCTCCAGCTTCCTGGTCCTGCCCACCATGGTTGGGTTGATTGGTTTATGCCTCACGGCATAAACTTATCCAGGCAGCTTACAGTAAATAGCAGGGGAAAATGTAAATATGAAGTTAACTATGAAACCACAAATGTCCTAAGTACAAAAAATGCGACCCAAAGCAGACTGAACCCAAAAATTAAAAACCACAACTACTACATAGTTGTTTAGAAGGGCTGGGTGAGCAGAAAGCTCTTCTGGAGCCAAGATGACCACAAGGATGGCGCCAGGCAAGCCTCCCTGGGAAGATTGTTCCATAAGCTGAGAGGAATGGTCACTATCCAAAAGGCTGCCTCCCGGCTGGTTGCATGTGTCACAGGGACACTCAGGACCTAGCCTATGGAAGAGAGCTAAGCTTTGGCAGGGTGCATATCGGAGAAGGCAGTCTTTCAGGTAACCTAGTCCCAAGATGTTTTTAAATGTAATTTGAAGGTAAATTGTGTCTGGAAATGAACCTGGGAGCCAATGTTGCTTAGAGAGCACAGTGAAATATTGTCCCAGTTCATAAACTTGTGCCTCTGTTCCAGGCCAACAGTAGTTTCTGGACCATTATAAAGGGGCAGGAGATGGGGATGGGGATCTCTTTTGGCCCAGCAGGCTAAATCCTTATCTGTCAGCACCTCTGTGAGCCGAATTGTGGCAGGTGGATGGGGCAACCCACCTGTCAATCACCGTCATCATTATGGCACCAGATGATTGACAAGTGGGTTGTCACGCCCAATTGTCAAAGTCTCAAGTGCCCCAGCAGGCAGCTGGTTGTTGGGTGCTTGAGAACCACAGCGCAAGGGCACTTCCTCCAGAGAGTGCTCCCCATCTTCTTCTCAGGTGGCCTCCCATCCTGGCAGTTCGCGGGCACAGATCTGCTCTCTTTCCATGTGTCCTTCATCTTCAGCTCATCCTCTGACCTCTCTTGTGGTAGCTTTAGACTAAGGATGCTTTTAAAGAGGGAGACGGACAGGGCTGTCTCTGCAGCCAGTATGCGACACGCTTCAAGAACAGTTGTGACCAGCAGCTCTTCCCTGCAAGGGGGGCTTGCTTACTTAACAAATTTTCTCCCTTTGTAGGAAACGCCTCACCATCCAAGAAGCTCTCACTCACCCCTGGATCACGGTAAGCCTGGCAGTGGGGCATGTGGTGTCACAGGGGAAGGGGGTGTGTTTTAATTTGGACAGAGCTTTGTATGGAGTTCTGCATTTTGGCATTGAAATGTCACCTGTCATAATTCTCATTTGCTTTTGCATATCTGATTTTAAACATTACGGCAGCATGACAATGACCTTCTAGTTTGGTTTCTCACAGTTTTAACCTCACTGGGGGAGGGAGATTAATTTTTGCCAAACATTGTCAGAATCTTTGCAAAATAAAAATACATGTTGCCTTTTTTAATGCTTTCTTATCTTAAGCAAGAGATAAAAAATATGCGATGCTGAGATGCGTGTTGACAAGCATACAATTTTCCGTCATGGAATGTGTTGTGTGATGGTGATACATCTGCCTACTGTTTGCATGGACAGACATAAACCACATTCCAACTGTGTTTGGCTGGGCTCTATCTGGTATGAATTTGCTCCATCCAGTCCACCTTCAAATCTATAGGAGGTTGTAAAAGACACTCCATTGCATTTGTACAGCTTTTCAAGGGTGGCTATAGCCTAGAAGTACCCAGTGGACCACACGCCTCTCTGTGTCTTTCTTTGTGTTTGTGGTGTTCTGCTGTGTAGAAGATACAGTGGATGTCCTACATTTGCCCAGTGCCAATACTCACATCTGAATGTTGAAGACCCCAGACAAATTTTGTGAATAATTGAGAACACAGTGATATGTGATATTAATATGGGGCATCCATTAAGTTCATCTGGAATAGCCAATTATTTACAGGTGAAACTCAAAACATTCATTCAGTGCTGGACATCCATTGTAACATAGAATATATGCAGCTGGTTTTTGCATGCTGGAATCTGGAGTGCTGGACTCTTAAGATTTTTTTCACATCACAATGAATCAAGGGCTACCAACCTTTTTGGATCAGTGGGCACATTTTGAGAGAGTGCTGGGGCGCCAGTCACAAATAGCTGCTGTGGGGGGCATAGCACAAAATTAGAGAGACGGCCAGCCCCATCAACCTTACGCTTACTGTGGGAGGTCAGCCATGTACTTCTGGCTCTGATTGTTGAGATCACACAATATTGATTATATATATATATAAATACACACAAACGCACTGACACTCTTGCTTTCGAATGGCAACAGGGAGCATTCCTCAGTAACAGGAAAAATAGCCACACAACACTCACACTCATTTCACAGAAATCACTTAGAAAGGACCTGTTTGTTTTGTCCCATAACTTGCTTTCCAGGAGGGCTACAGACTTTGGTGACCCCAGTACACGTACACACACACACACACACACACACACACACACACACACAGAGAGAGAGAGAGAATGCTCAATAGTGTATTTTCTGAAATATTTTCTATTTTTTACAAAAATTGACCACTTTTGAAACTGTTAATGCACAGATGCCAGCATGCAGTCAGTCATAGTGCTCACCGGGATGTTTTTGTTCCACCAACCTTTTTTTTGTGAAAATAAAATAATGTCTGTGACACGCATGAAGGAATCCTGTTTTCACCCAGCACCGTGGATCTGTGTTGTGTGTTTGCCTTCCTTTTGCCTGCTGTGTTGTGGTTGATGCTGTGGTGTCTATAGAAGCAGTTTGCATGATTCTGCGGATCAGTAATAACCATGCCCTACTACTTCTGTCTGAAGACTCACCAGCCCAAGGAAGAAACGAAGGTCCCAGAAAGCAAAAGGGCTGAGAACCAGCAACTGAAGACCAAGCGCCTGAAGGAGTACACCATCAAGTGCCACTCCAGCATGCCACCCAACAACACCTACATCAACTTTGAGCGCTTTGCCTATGTGGTGGAAGACATCTCCAGGATGGAGCAGAACTTCAGTGCTCTGGCTGTGTCCCATGATGCTTTGCAGGAGGACATTGATGCCCTTGTTTCCATCTACAACGAGAAAGAAGCTTGGTACAAAGAAGAACATGAAAACGTGAGACATGAACTTTCCCAGCTGAAGTACGAGTATCGCAAGATTGAATCTCTGAAGAAGCACCTGCAGGAGGACATCAGACTTGTGGGCAGCAGCCTCACTGGGGTTGCCAGCAAGTACATGGACCGGCAGTCACATTACGAGTCCTTGAGTAAGGAATTGTCCGAAGAACTCAAGTGGATTCAGGAATTTACAGGCAGCTCTCAGCTGGAAGATGGAAGCGACGCCTACATCACTGGAAATTTTGGCTCCGTCTTTAACAAAGATATAAATGACTCTCTTAGGGAGCTGCTAAATAGATCCTGCTGTGAAGAATTCCTAGCTGCCTTGAACCCAGGTGTTGCAAAGTCAAGTCAGTAACTCTGTCTAAAATGGAGTTTCAGATTTATCTATTCATGCCACCTCAAGATTCCTGCATACTAATGGTGAAGCCCCACTTGTTCACTTTATTTCTGAAAAACAAAATTGACAGTCACTGTCGCAGTTGGCTTTTTGAACTCTGAAAATATATGTGCCACGACACAGGGCATATGAACTCTTGCCATTGTTTTACCCTTTTTAACAGGGAGGCTGTGAATTTTGCCAGTTAGAAATGAATTGAAATTCCTTTGAATAACACCCTGTTCTCTTTTTGGAGCATACTTTGCATTTAGAAGTGAAAGCCTTTGCTGTCATTGTACTTTAGAAGATGGAAGCAGCTTACTGTTACCATGAGATACCTCCTAAATACCTGATTGTAGATAGTTAAGCATCCTTAACAGCCTCTATTGCTGTCCTGTGAAAGAGTCAGCAGTAAGAATACATTGATTTGAAACTCAGTATGACTGGTGCTTTTAATAGCGATGAATTCAGATGGAGAAGCTCTTTCTTGCCCACAGCACCCTCTGCAATCCTGACCGCAGTCTACTTCAAACAGTAGCAGGCATTTCAGTTGAAAAGCAGAATTGTGAATGTGTTACGGAGTGAATGGAGAGCTCTAAAATCAACTCTACTCTCAGCTATTGACTGGGGTGATGCGTAAGGCATTGTCAAGAGACTTGACATTCTACCCCACCTCAAGCAAAGAACATGGTCCAGTGAAGGAACCAGATGACTGAAGACTCCTATTGTGGAACCTGAGACTTTGTTTTTGTTGCTGTTTTGACTCAGATTATTAGAAGGAGAAAGTGTGGAAGTGGGGAGTGAGATATAATTGAATTATGCACATTTTTGTTTCTGCCTTTGAAAGAGAAGAGCATTGCCTGGGCAGCAATGATCTTCTCAAATGTGTAACTAATTTCACACTTATAGAGAAAATAAATATTTATTTAACACAGTGTGGTTACTTGCAGCACCATCTGTCTGTATGCTACACAAAAGAACATAATAAGAGCTTGCTGGATGAGGCCAGTGGCCCGTCTGGTCCTTCTCAGAGCAGCTACCCAGATGCCCGCAAGCAGGATTTGAGCCCAAGAGTCATTCTCTCCTCCTGTGGTTTCCAGTAACTGGTATTCAGAAGCATTACTGCCTCTGATTGTGGAGGCAGATCATAGTTTTATCCTCCATGAATTGGCCTAATCCTCTTTTAAAGCCATCCAAATTTGGGGCCACCCCTGCCTCAGCCCACGAATTCTAGTATTACTGGTGGGGTGGGAGGCATGGAATTCTCTAACTACTTTCGCCATCCCATGCATAATGTTCTGCCGTTCTGTCATATTGCCCCTTACTCACCTTTTCGTGATGGTCCCAGACCCTGCACCCTAGGATTGGTTGAGTGAATAATGTTTGCCCATTGCCTATTAATTTGTTTCTAGTGGTGGTCTCAGCAAGATGAGGCTGTCACTTGATGGAGGGGGTGTGCTAAGTACTGGTTTGGGTTCAAGCCAGGGAAAGTCCAGCAAGTCCAGCTTCTTCCAAGGTTTGAAGAAAGTAGCTTCCAAACTGACATGTGGGTCGGCTTTGAATATGCTTGGAAGCTCTCACACGTGTGAGACAAGGTAGGTACCCTGAGGCCTGTCTGAATTCTGCATAACTGGATGTCCCATTGGAGCCAGCTAAGTCCTAAGATGTAAATTATTTGCCACCATTTTATTGCTGTTACACGTGGTTGTGCCAGTCTCATCACTGTCAAACTTCAGAGAGGATGATAATGTCAAAGACTTGAGGTCCGGGTGGAGAGCCTGTGGCCTGCCTGGTGCTGTTGAGTTACAGCTCCCTGATACTTAGCCGTGCTGCCTGGGACGGATGGGAATTGAAGTCCAGCAACATCTGGATGGCACCACAATTGCCCCTCCCTCACCCTGTACTTAAAGCGCACAACCCACATAATGTATATTTAATGGCCCAGGCTTTGTGAAGCACTGACCTTGTTCTCTCTTGTCTTTCCCAGCCAAAGGACAAATGCCAGGCCTTGGTGAGGCGGGAGTCAGTCATTAACTTGGAAAACTTCAAAAAGCAATATGCCCGGAGGCGATGGAAGGTACAGTACTTGGAGTGTGGTTGCTGATGCAGGTGTGGTGCTCTCTACAGAGAAGCAAGACTTCTGTTTTGTTTTGTTTTGTTTTGTTTTAAAGCAGGGATGGGCAGCCTTTGGTCTTCCAAATGACATTGGAGCTGGTGGTTGTTTACTCCATATTTTTTTTATATTTTTTAAAAAATGATATTTATTGAGAATTTAAAATTACAGAGGAAAAAAAGAAAAAGAAACAAAAAGAAACAAAAAAGGAATTAAACAATACAAGTCAATAAAAAGAAAAAAGAGAACAAAACACACAAGACATCAAAACCAAAAACAAAAGCAAACAAAAAATTGTGGTTGTTTACTCCAGCAATCTCTGGAGAGCCGCAGGTTCTCCATCGCCATTTTAAAGAAACAACATTATTTTTTTTTAAGTGACATATACTATACCTTTCAGCACTATCTCCAGAACCTTCTTCTCTCTCTCTTAAAGCTAACTAGTAAGTGCAGGCCGGTCTTGTTAACATCAACACTGTTGATTATTATTATTTTAAATTTATATGACTACCCATCGATAAAGTTCTCCAAGCAGTTTGCAGTAAAACAATTTGCAGCTCGACATAAAACCACACTATAGAGTAATGCGTCATTTGGATAGGTGCCTAGGCCACCCTTCCTGAACATCTTGTTGGACTACAGCTCTCACCAGGCCTGTTCTTCATGAGCTGAAGTTTTCAAAGCGCCTCCAAGGGTAGTCCCTAAGTAATCAAGATGGGAGGCTACATCAAACCAGGAATGGCCATGGCTGGCAAATCAGCCAGAGCAGGAAATAAGCACTCCTTGTTATCAAAGCTGAGCCTATAATGACCAAAATGGATCCAGGAACACCTTGACACTGTGTACCTGCTCCTTCGGGGGAAGTATGACCAGAACAGGATAGATAGCGTGTGTACATGCTTTGATCCTGCCCACTCCTCGCCTCTGGCCTCTGATCACCTTCCCCACAGAGGTAGGCAGCTCTCAGGAGCAGCGGATGGGTGGCTTCCCAACCCTCTCTTATTGCTGAGGAACACAGCTGCCTGTCCCAGTTCAGACTGTCTTCAAGGGTTAGCCCCATGTAGTCCCCAATAATCATTTCAGCTATACTGAGCACTTTGAGCACTGAGACCTGCCTCCTTCTGACCCAGGTGAGCTCACAGTGAACTGGGTCAACCAGAGGCAATAGGGTCCAGCTGAATCTTTTCTGTATTGCTGCATTTTAACGTATAACATTTTCCTGGTTTTGTTAGCTCACTAAATCCCCCATGCAGCTTTTTAAGGCCTCCCTGGTGCTGCTTCCAAACCTCACCTGTGTATTGGAGGCTGATGACAGGGCAGTTCTTGAAGATGTCCCTTGGTTGTGCCCATAAAATGCACTGGGGGTTGTGAGAACATCCCATAAGTGGCTCTGCAGGGTCATCTTCTGCCTTTCAAGAGTATAACCGCAATATCCTTGTTGTTCCCCCAGCTTACTTACAGTATTGTTGCACTGTGCAACCATTTATCTCGCACCTTGGTGAGAAAAGTTCGCCTAATGCAAGATGAAAGCTTGGTAAGTACATGGGGGCAAAGGAAGTGGAAAGTTGACATGCCCAGTTGTTTGCGACAGAGGACGGGCAGCCAAGGCAATGCCTTCCAAATGTTGCTGGAGAGCCCTGTTCAATCAGGCAAAGGATCACCTAGCTCAGCATTTTGCTTCCTTCAGCAGCTGGCTGGCCAACCAACCAACCCCTGAGACGCCTATGCAATG
This sequence comes from Podarcis muralis, assembly GCF_964188315.1. Lineage (NCBI taxonomy): Eukaryota > Metazoa > Chordata > Lepidosauria > Squamata > Lacertidae > Podarcis > Podarcis muralis. The sequence continues at coordinate 5,039,106 of NC_135668.1, read as the reverse complement.
CAATAGCCCTTCTCCCGTTGCTGCTTCTTAGTATTTGTCATTCAGGGGCCTAATGTCCCTGTGCCTGGAGGCTGCATAGAGCCATCGCTCCCCCTAATAATGACATCAGGAGGTGAGCGCCATCCGAAATAGAGCCAAGACAGGGCGGCTGAGGAACAAGAGGTTGATATTGGCATGCTCTCTCGCGAATGCTGAGGAATACAGAAATGCTACCTCAGCACTGCTGCTGCACATCCTGAACATCACGGTTAGCTATGCAAGGCAAAGTTAAAGAGCTTTGAGCAGAGCTCTAGATTCTCCAGGTGGGGGGTACAGGAGCATAGTGGGGGGGTGCCAGAGGGGCTGTGGCCCCGTGCATGGACTTTTGAGGGGGCACGAAACAGGCGCCCCCCACGCAGGTGACTGAGGAGAGGCAGTCCTTGAGGTATGGCGCTCCTGAGCCATTTAAGAGTTACCTCTCACCCACTCCCTCCATCTCCCCACTTGGGAACGTCTTTGTTGTTCAGTGCAGGAGCAGACAGAAGACAGGTGGGGATCTGCTGGAAGATGACGGAGTGATTTGCAGAAGAGCAGCAAAAGTTCTCCACTCTCAGTAGCTTAACCATAGTAACGAGAAGGCTTTTTCCCTTCTAGATTAGGCTGCTGGAAATCAAGACAACCGGGGATGAAAAAGGAGCCGATGTAGGGTGTGTGTGTGTGTGTGTGTGTGTGTGTGTGTGTGTGAGAGAGAGAGAGAGAGAGAGAGAGAGAGAGAGAGAGAGGTTCCTGAGCTGAGCGTGTGTGCAAACGCACCGGGATCTGCAATTCAATGCTCATCCCCTTGAGTGACTATTTTGTACCTTCTCTGTTTGGTGGACCTTGGGTTTTGTAAAGAAAAACAAAGTTGATCATGCAAGCCAGAAGTCTGCCCACCCAGCAGTGGAGCGTGTCTCCATGTTGCCTTGGGTGGGGGTGGGTGCACCCAGGCACATGCCCCCATGCCAGGGGCGGCGTGAGGGGCCGAGGACAAACGGACCCTACTGCACCTGTCCAGCCCCTGTTGGAGCTGGAGCAACACCAGCCCTGGCAGCCATGGCTGTTGCACCCTCCTCATGCCACCCTCCCCAGATCCTAGCCTTGCAAGGCTGCGGGGGGGGGGTGGCAGCCATGCACCCCTCGATCCTAGCCTTGCACAATGCTGGGATCAAAGGGCTCAAGGTTGTCGCTTCCCCCCCTTAGCCTTGCAAGGCTGGGATCCAGGGATGGTGGCACACAAAAAACATGTGCTGCGCCACCTGCCCCGGCGGGAGAGCATGCCCCCCCCATGCCAGCACCCCCAGAGTGGCCCGGTGCTCCTCTCCCTGAGTGTTGGTTCCTCTTTTGGCGGGCAGGGTTATTGTTACGGTTTATTACTATGTTAGGTCATTTTATATTGTGAACTGCCCTGTGTTCCTCAGATGGTTGTATATAAGAATAAGAATAAGAATAAGAATAAGAATAAGAAGTGTGTGTATAAAAAGAGGGGCAAGGAAAAGTCTGCAGATGCTGAGCCCTGCCTGAAATGTCACCTAGTTTCTTCTTTGTTCCAGCGCAATTGTGAAAGTGACCACGAGGAAGATCTTCCCAGCCGGCCGGCCCCTCACCATCTCTTGAGGAGGAGGAGCAGTATATCTTAACTCCGCCAAACAGAAACGGGAGTCGGACTGAGATTTCCAAGTGCCTAACAGCGCAGCTCTTGCACAACTGAACACTTTGTCTCGGGGGCTCTTTCTACCCCCAACGTATATGCAAGCACAGACCAGAAAGACTCGTGCAGCCCCTTGGGGACTCTGGATCCTCCAAAGGCAGGAAGAAGCCACAATGAAGTCCCAGACGCGTTTGGTGCACTATAAATTGTCATATACAAGCCAAGATAGGAGTGGACTGTGGGATACGAGGTGTCATTTCTAGAGGAAAAAAATAGACTCCATTATTTTAACTGCAAATAACAAGTAAGAGAAGTGTGTGCAGAGCTGGTGATCCAGGGGAAAGAGCTGGGCAGGAAACTGAGGTGTTGGAGCAGGAGGAGGACGATAAGGTAGGAATGGTGTCCATTCCAGGTGCCCCCCAGGGAGCCAGCTGATCTTGGGTGCTGTGTAGGTGAGAGCAATCTCCCCCTTCTTCTTCGAAGCCCTTGAGGGCAACCCAGCCCCCAGATCTTTCTTGCAAAGAGACAAGAGATTGTTTCCATCAAGGGCAGCGAACAGGAAGAGCAAAAGCAGGCTGCAGGGTGTTCCTTTTTGATGAGCTACATTTCCCACCAGTCTCTATTTTCCTGCAGAGTTGGGTGCATTTGGCAAACATTTGATTCTAATCAGTTTAATGTAGTGATTGGGCACCCGCCCTCATCTCCTGGCGAAGGCTAGAGGAAGAAGCCTCCTTTCCTTGGCACCTGCTGCATCGTCCTTCTGCAAACACATCCTGCCTCCCCTGCCTTGCCCCTCTCAAGGATCAAAGCGACTTAGTCAATGGCACCCCTGGGCTCTTCTGGCCACCCCCCCCATAGCAGGACACCTTAGCCCTGAGGGGAGCAGCCACCAATTTATTTATTTATTTCACAACATTTATAAACTGCTTGGTTGTTAAAAGAAAACCCTCAAAATGGTTTGAGCAAACAGCAAAATCTAGAAAAATGAATAGCCCTACTTTAAAAACATACAAAAAGTTAAAAAATACTGAAACAGATTAAAATGACCTCAACTTTCTAAGCATCTAGGTAAAGGTAAAGGGACCCCTGACCGTTAGGTCCAGTCATGGCCAACTCTGGGGTTGTGGCGCTCATCTCGCTTTATTGGCCGAGGGAGCCGGCGTACAGCTTCCGGGTCATGTGGCCAGCAAGACTAAGCCGCTTCTGGCGAAGAGCAGCGCACAGAAACGCCGTTTACCTTCCCACCGGAGCGGTACCTATTTATCTACTTGCACTTTGACGTGCTTTTGAACTGCTAGGTTGGCAGGAGCAGGGACCGAGCAACGGGAGCTCACCCAGTTGCGGGGATTCGAACCACCAACCTTCTGATTGGCAAGCCCTAGGCTCTGTGGTTTAGACTACAGCGCCACCCACGTCCCTTGTAAAGCATCTAGGTAGGTTTGTCTAAAAGGAATGTTTTCAGCAAGGGGGCACATTTCAGATTTAGAGAGAGTCACAAAATGGCTGCCCTGCGGCAGGTGGAGATTGCAGGCCAAACATGGTTGCCGTGGGCAGCAGGCATAATTCAAAAGTTTGAGAGTGCAGTCAATACTGCTGCTCCCCCTCCCCTGCTCTAGCCAACCTCATGCTTACTATGGAAAATCAGATTCGTTCTGCTGGCAGAGATACAGCTGTTAAAGGCACAATAACCCTGTTTTCCCCTGTGATGGCCCTAAACCAAAGCCTAGGTTGCCATCCTGGACACAGTTACTGGGGACTAAGCCCTATTTAAACACAAAGAGATTTGCTTCTGAAGTAGACATATATACCATTGTTTGGTCAAGTGAATTCCTGACACGCCTAAACATCAGCTCCTGCACAACCAGAGACATGCCTAAGTCTCTTTGCAAAGTTTTCACATTTTGCATTTGCCATTTGGAGAGCGGATTCTTTAACATTGTCATGCACCTATTATGCCGGGATTACCTGATCTGAGAGGAACCCACCTCAGGGAAAAAGCATCCTGGTTTCTAGGAAAAAAGGAAGGGCAAACTATGGAGATTTCAAGTCAAGGTGGTCAAACTTGTGCTGTAATTCCTGATGTTCTTCCCCCTCCCCTGTGTGATTTATTCCATTCCAATATATTTCATCCCATCCACCACATGTTTCTGCTTCCTGAGTCCTGTTGGGATAGGCCTATGGAGGCTCTGGTCTCAAAATTTATGTTCCTAATTCTTGGTTTCTCCTCCTCTTCCTTCTTCTTCCCTGCCTTCATCACCTGCCTGGAATGAAGAAAAGCCTGCTGGGACAGCTTTACATGTCTTTTCATATATTATTAAAGGGAAAAGGGGGAACAGTACTTTGCTCCTAGTGAGTTATAAGCCATACTGCTGTTTCCACCAACATATTCAATATTATTTTGGAAATGTACTATTCAGTTAAGTTAGTTGTATCATGTTGAAAAATCACTCTGCTGTGCTTTTATACTACCTTGTGGTCCTTTGGCCCTGTGGTCCTTTGGCCCTGTATCTCCATGTTTGGCCCAGATCTCCATGTTTTTTACTTAAGGGTTGTGTGTGGGTATATATTTTCAAACCTCATTATGGTCAGCATTTTGCTTATGCACTTGTATTTTGGGTTTTGATATTCACTATGATGTATGCTGTGTTTTTGTTTTTCATTTTTTGTGTGTGTTGCAAAAAATTCCAATGTACGTTTGTTGGGATTGTCCTCTCCTTTGCATCACCAAAGACAAAACACCAGTGAGTTAAATGTTTGAGGGCAACTTCCGCTCTTTTCCTTGCCTGCTCTTCCGTTTTGAAGCTGCCATTCCTTTTGTCCTCGAGGCACAGTTTCCCCCCCCAATCCAATATCATCACATTGCAACATTTGTACCTATTGAGCAGCCCCTCAATACCTGCTTTTCTCATGTTGTGTTCAGCTGTATACCAAAATGTACCACCCCACTTATCCTGAGGAACATTTTTCAGAATAAAACAGTTACATATTTGCTTTGTTAGGAGATAATGAGTTAAAAATTCTAAACTTGATACAGTAGAACCTCTACTTACGACCGCCTCTACTTGGGCCCGATCCAAGTTGCAACCGCAGCAAACCTGGAAGTAAATACTGGATTTGCTGTGATTCTTGCACACGCAGAAGCGGCTTCTGCCGTTTGCACACATGCAGAAGTGCGCTGCCGCCGAATGCGCCTGCGCAGAACGGCGCTTCTACCAGCAACCCGGATCGACTTATGGACGGACCTCTGGAACTGATTACGTGCGTAAGTAGTGGTTCCACTGTACTGTATTTGGGCATTAGATCTGTAGTACATATTGAAGAATATACAGAAGGTTAAAAAAAAGAACTGATTTGCAGAAGATTCAGGAATTCTGGGGCTCATCCACTCCATGGAAGCAAGTTGCAGTTGTTCACTCCTACTAACATAGAACAACTGCACCTACTTCCATCTGCAAAGGACACTTAAAGGATAGATAATGCAGGAAATAAAGCTCAGGTTTGCTATGTTCAGCTGGTCATAATGCAGAAAGGGGAAATTGTGTGCACGGTATTACATTAAGCTTGGCACCGTAATCTTGATCCCCTGCATCAGTGATTTTAACATGCGTAGCTTCACTTGAGATTAATTGTATGGGAGATCATTCAGCATTCAGCAGCTACATAAACCAAATCAATGCAATCTGCATTGCAAAGGAGTTTAGCTCATTGCAGTAATGGGAAATGTTTGAACCGTTTCCAATGTAAAGTTTACAAACTGCCTTCGATCTCTGGATTTGAGGCAGTGGAAAGCTTTGACTTATTACAAAATGTGCATTTTGCAGTTAAAAATTGCAACCTTTGTTTAAAACCTGCTCAATGGTGCCTTATTAAAGGTCAGAATATTCATCCATCTAGCCCAGCATTGTCTCCTCGTGATTGGCGGCAACTCTCCACAGGGATCGTGGGCAGAGGAGGGTCTTTTCCATCACCTTGGCCCTGGATCTTTTTTTAAACCAGAGATGCTTAATATGAATTAGACTCGGAAGCTTCTGCTGGTGCTCTACCACTGAGCTAGGGTTCTGAATTGGCTAGGGACTAACATAGCATGTTCGGTGTAACCACCTTCTCATTCCATGGGTAGAAAAAGCAAGTTACCTGCAGATTCCCTGTCCCGGGTAGCTGCTTTGCACAATCTGAGAGGCACATCCCACAATTCTTTGCAATGCCAGCATGTGAATCAAGCCGACTGTGGCACTTGCGTATCTGACATTGCAACACTCAGCAGCACCTTTGCTAGATGCACAGTTGCAATGCCCCCGCCTTAAAAAACAGTAATTCAAAACAGTCTCTTGACGTGATTGGGCACTCAGGCTGGCCCTACACGCATGTTCCACCAAGCAAAAGAAACCTCTTCCCTTTCTTTAAGAATCGGTCTCCTGTGCCAAGTCACAGTTGTTGCTTTTTGAGGGTACAGCAAAGATCTGGGGTCTGCATGTTTCCAATAGCAGCTACCTCTCCTAACTATCTGATACCTCCTTTGCATGGATGGAGTGGGCACAGGATTTGTTGGTGATGAAATGGGCCTCTGCAGCCAAAAGCTCCTGCCTCAGTCTAGCGTTGGTGTGGTGTAGTGGAAAAGCCACCTATTGGTTTTAATGCTTGCTTTGAAGGTAGGACTTGGTGAAGTGCAAGGAGCTGGCAAGGCTCGGGTTGCACTGGATAGAATGGGTGGTGATTTGGAAAGGAACTGGAGGCTACCCATCCCAAGTGACTCAGCCACCTGCAAAAGGGTAGTGGAGATTCACAATCAATGCAAGTGAGGGTTCAGGGGAGCTGGGTCAGGGAAAGTGGGTCTTGATGCACTTGTTCCCAGGGCCAGCCCAAGTGAAGCAGTAGATGGTGGGGGGTGACAGCAGCTGTAGCAGCCTCCACTGACCTTTCATCCTCTGCTTCCCCAGTATGGGTAAAACTAGGGTCTCAACTAGGGCCAGAGCCTTTTCAGTACTGGCCCTGACTTGGTGGAACGCTCTGTCACAAGAGACCAGGGCCCTGCGGGACTTGACATCTTTCCGCAGGCCCTGCAAGAAAGCCTGGCCTTTTGTTTGGACTCAGTCTGACCCTTATGTTTCCCTCCCCTTATGGTTTGGCTTTGTGGGCTACTATTAAAATGAGGCTGCATTTTAAATTGTATTTTAACCCATATTTTAATAAACTGATTTTGTTTGTTTGTCCCCACCCCCACTATTATGTTTTATTGTAATTTTATTGGTGTTAGTTGCCCTGAGGCCTGGCTCTGGCCGCGGGGGGCAGGATATAAATAAAAATATTATTATTATTACTATTATTATTAAAATCAGGCTGTGGATGTAAATTCAGCAAACCCATCAAAAGAGAAAAGTAGGATAGGAATGGACAAAGCTGGCATCAATCCATGAGGATGCCACACCACACCTTTGTGGCAAATATTCATCTCTGGCCCTGCTTCACTTCTCTGGGAAGAGGATTCAGGTGGCAGTGGGGTGGTTGGCCTCTGCTCTACCCACTGAGCTGTCACCAGATGGTTCCTTAAAGCCAGCTCCGTGCATGACCAGGACTGTGCAGCTGGGCTTGCAGGTGTGGCCAGGCAGCTTCATTTGGTGCTCTGCCTCAGTTGGGCGGCACAGCATCCAGCCCCAGCTCTGCCCCTTCATCCAAACCTGTAGAAACCTTGATCTCCCAGAGGATTCTGCATGTAAAACCACTTAGCATAATTGTGGAGTAGTGGTGGCTGCTGGCCAAGATGACTTTGAAAGGGGATTCAAGCCATTCTTGGGAGAAGAGGAGAGGCCTGTCAGTGACTACTAGTTCTCATGGCTAATATGCTAGCTTATTGTTCAGAGGCAGTGACTATCTCTTGGGGTGGGGGTGGGGAAATAAGAGGGAAGGCAATTATCTTCATGTCCTGCTTATAGCCGCTCTGAGCCTGGCCTTGGCTGGGGAGGGCGGGGTATAAATAAAAAATTATTATTATTATTATTATGGGAAGCTTTGAGAGGCAGGTGTTAGAAAGAGGATCTTGAACTAGCTGGGTCTTTGGGGATCTGATCCAGATGGTCCCTCCATTTGTCCTTATATTCTCAAGGAGGAAGTAATATTTTCTGCCAAACATCGGAACTGGGCGTTTGCTTTCGCGGAAGAGTGAAAATTCGCGACACTGAAAGATGGCACGAATTCTTGGCCACACCCTTTTCCTGACACGGACAACCTCGGAGAGATCCTTACGCAGGGCGTGTCTGAGCCCTGGCTGCCCGCCAGTGTCCTGGCATCCCTTGACTCGGTGGTTTCTCCTCTCTCTTTCCTCCTCCTCCTCCTGGACAGCTCCCCTCTGGCTGCCACGCGCGTCTTGGTACCCAGGCAAAGCTGCCCTTGCTCTGGCTGATGGCGCCTTTGTCAGCGAGGCAGCGGCAGCTCTTCATCGGCGCTCAGCAACTGGACAGCAACTCTGCCGCTGGCGCCTCCCCAGCTGCTCGTGTTAGCGCTTTGGATGCGCTTCTTCCTGTCTCGGGGCGCCTGGCAAGGATGGCCGGGGCGGGAGGGGCGCAGACGCAAATGGGATGCAAACCAGCAGCTTCATAACACTGTGATAGCGAGTGGGACCGGGAATGGGCGCGGCCAGGGCGCGGAGGGGACTGCCTGCCAGGCGACCACCAGCTTTTCCGCTCAAATTGGAATTGGCAGTTCTTAGCTTAAGTCTCCCGACCCTTGATGCCTCTTCCCCTCCCCTTTCTGCCTGTGTTTTTCCCCTTAGCTCTCCTCCTCCCTGTTGAACCTCTCATTGCCACCCCCCCCCCCCCGCCCGCGCCGCCGCCACCTTTCCTTCCCAAGGATACATCCATAAATAATCCTCTCCCGCCTGGTCTAAGCAAGCGGATCCCGAGTCAGGCTGATGGTCCGTCGAGTCCAGGAACCGGCACTGGCTCTCCAGGGATTCGCCCAGGAGTCTCTCCCAGCCCTGGGATGATGGGTATCAAACATGGGAGCTCTTGCTTGCATAATTACATAGGACCAGGGCAGCAGGGGTGGGGGCATGGGCGGGGATTTCTTTTAGGCGGAGGCAGCCAAAGTTGGGGGGGCAGAACCTCAGATAATTGAGTATTTTCAATGCTTTGTGGATCTAGGGGGGCAGCTGCCCATGGGTTCTTTCATGCCAGCCTCCCATCCTCCAACCATGGGCTTAGCCCAAGGGGGCAGCGGGCAACTGTCCCCCCTAAATCAATACAAATCTGAAGTTCTGCCCCCTCAACAAAAATCCTGCAGGTACCTTTTAACTGCAACAGGGCTGGACGAACCTTTGTGGTAACTACATTAAGGGCTTAGAGTGCCAGTCTAACAGGGGAGACTGTGGTGGTGAGATTTTATGGGAGCTTCCACTGACGGGGGTGCACACATGCCCACCCCCTTTACACCTGGTTGCAATTCTTTGTAGCTCAGAACATCTTGGCCACGCTGTCAGGACAAATATTTTTGTAACCTGCTTAGATACTATATTTGCAATCAAGAAGTGTATGCATTAAAAAAAAATAGCAGGCATAATTCTGAACACGGCTGCTGCCGGCTGCTTCTTAAGGTATGTTTCATAACATGGGTCTTGGCGTAATAGATCTCCTGGTTGGGCCTCCTAGGACTCTAATCTGGGGATCTTGAAGCGCTGTTCTCCTTTTCTCTCGCTGCTGATGCAAGCTCTCTTATTCTCAGCTGCATTGGGACATAATTTTGCAGGAAGTGCATGAATAAGCATTTCTGAAGCAACCCCACACCCCGGGCTGAGGCTGGAGAGAGCCAAAGGCTAAGTATAATTCATGACTGCTGGGAGAGAGGGGGAGAGGAAGTGGAGTCAAGGGTGGATCCCTGCCCTAACCCTAGCACAACCTTTCACAGTCTGTTGCTTTTGACTGCCCAAGCATATGGGAGCATCTTTTCACTAACACAGACCTGTCACATCACCTGTGTGTGTGTGCCTTCTTTGACCACAAATGCCATCTAGGAGACTTTCATTTTTAAAAAATGCATTCCTATTTTTAAAAAAATAATATTTATTAAAATTTCAAACAAAATTACAATAATACAAAAAAGCAAAAATAAAAAAGAGAAAATAAAATACAAAAAACAGAAAAAATAGAATAACAATTAAAAACACATCAGTCTTTCCATATCTTGTCTTTCGTTCACTTGTTTCCCTGACCACCTCACACCTCCCCTTTTTGCATCCCAGATCAGTTAATTAATTCAGCAAATCCTTTCCCTTTTTGTTCTTATCTTAATCCTTAATCTTAGTATATTATTACTTCAAGTTCCCATCTATTAACAATCAATTTTTACATAAACCTTAATAACATTGCTGCTGAAACCACTTAACTTCATTCCAACATCATTCTAACATTCATTAATTTTGCAATATTTCTGTAAATAGTCTTTAAATTTCTTCCAATCTTCTTCCACCGACTCTTCTCCCTGGTCTCGGATTCTGCTGGTCATCTCCGCCAGTTCCATATAGTCCATCACCTTCATCTGCCATTCTTCCAGTGTGGGTAAATCTTGTGTCTTCCAGTACTTTGCAATAAGTATTCTTGCTGCTGTTGTGGCATACATAAAGAAAGTTCTATCCTTCTTTGGCACCAATTGGCCGACCATGCCCAGGAGGAAGGCCTCTGGTTTCTTCAGGAAGGTATATTTAAATACCTTAAAATGCATTTCTAGTGGGATTGATGTGTTAGTCTGTTGCAGTGGAAACAAGGTCCTGTGGCACCTTCAAGACAATTAAGCTGATTAGGCCAACAAGGCTTTTGTGAACTAGAGTGCAAGACCTCATGTTGCTAGACCTCATGATTACAAGAGGTCAGGGATGGCTAAACCTTTTTGCTTGAGGATCATATTCATTAGGGCAAACCGATGGGTGGGTGGCTGTGTCCCAAGGCGAGTGTAGTCATCTCACACTCTCACATGCACAGATACTTGGGAGACACACAGGCACACAGCCCACCCCCAAGCGGATGTGTTCAGATCAGCTGAGGAGAGGAGTTAATCACCTAGCACTACCTCTCTCCTCTTGCTGCGGTTGCCAAAATTGGTGGTCTAGAAAAACATTACTTGGGGCCCATATCAGGACCCTAAAGTGGGGATTGGCAACCCTGGCCTGTGTGCTCATGTGCATGTCATGGAGGCCTTATGAAGATGTAGTGGCCTGGCCAATGCAATGCAAAGGCTGTTAGTGTCCTCTTTTATATACCCACTTTCAAATTTTTTGATGGGGAAAGGAGTCCTACCTTATGTTAAAAGAAATGAACAAGATGCTTATAATATGGTATGAGGAAGCCAAATGGAATATTCAGTTCCCAAGGCTTTTCCTTAGGTAGCAACTGTTTATTTTCATTTATTTCTCAATTTCTCAAACACCTCAGCCACTTGGAAGGAATGATATTTCCAAAATTTCAAAAGCCAAGGCATGCCTGTGGGCTGGGCCAAAGGAAGCTCAAGCAGGTACACAGAGCACTAGACAGAGTGGTAAGTTTTGCCCTGGGTTCTAGTGCACTCCCTTCACCTTGCCTTTGTCTTCTAGCCACTAGCTGTAAAATGGGTACAATTTTGATGTGGCTATGGTTGAAGCTCTTGAGGAGCTGAAAGTCAAAAATATTGTACAAATAAACATGTATTTTGTGATATACAGTAGCATTGGTCCAAAAATGAATATAAAATGAAATTTATTTGTCCCATTTCTTTAAAAAAATGTGGAAGGCAATGCAATAAAAACAGCATAAAACAACCAATCCCGGGTGCAATAAAAATGATTGAAACAACATCAAAGAGAACAAGCAACCAATTAATATCAGCAAGGATTGTCAATTTCCACCCTGTTGAACAAAACAATTGCATTGAGATTTATTACAATTTGAAACCCAATTTAAATTAGAGTGCCTGAGGGATTGGGGGTGGGGTGGGGATGAATAGGGTCGTCAACCCAATAAATAAATCTCCTAAAGCAATTCTATGCCTCAGTCCTTGTTAACCTGGTGCCTTCCAGGTGTTTTGGACTGCAATTCCCATCAGCCCCAGCCAGCTCAGCTACACTGACTGGAGCTGATGGGAGTTGTAGTACTTTATTAAAAAGTAGGACTTGAGTAAATAAATCTCTGGTGCCATGCAAGTCCTACTTTATTAAAAGAGCCTCGCTAACACTATATGCAAATGAGTGGAGCCAAACGGGATTAACTGAGTGATTAATTTTGTAAGTCAAGAGTTTGAAAGCCAAACAAACAAACAAACAAACAAACCTGCTTGCATTGTGATAGAAGAGGCATTTGCTCCTTTGACAGAGGAAAGAGAATGCTTCTTTTTATGCAGTGCTTTTTAAAATAAACAACTGAGATAAAAATAATATTTGTAAAAGCTGGATCAGTCAGGGTACTTTTACCTGATCAATTAGGGACCTTTTTTTTAGTAGAATAAAAACTTCTAGTAATAATAATTTATTATTTATTTTACAAATACTACTTGGCAATAGTCTATATAAGCAATGTTCTGGGACTGTCTTTTCAGCGGCTGAACAGGAGACGGCAGCATGATGTGGCTGCAAAAAATGGTTTAGGGGATTTTCAGCAGCATTAATAAAAGTTTAACTTGAAAGTCAGAGTTGCCTTTATTTCACTTTAGTCAGGGCTCATCTGGAGTATTGCATCCAGTTTTTGAAATGAAGATGGAAAAAGTCAGGCCTCTGAAGACAAGTTGAAAGAATGGAGTAATGTAGCATGCAGGAAAGAGGATGAGAAGGAGGACAACATGTAAAGCAGCACTCTCTGCACACAACATGTAAACAGCAGCACTGTTGCTATTCATAACTCCTGGACACACTACTGCTTCTTTATCAGGCAGACACGATACTTGCCAGCCTGCCAGCCTGTTGTGGTCAGAGGAAGCCCCGTAGAACACCCTTCCCCAGCCTGAGGCTGCCCATATTGGAGGAAGCCCCCACTGGACGATTTGCAGTGCCTCGTCACAATCTTGGATTTCCATGAAGAAAAACCCAAGAGGCCAGGAAATGTGAGCTTAGTAGTTGCAGGGGTGGGAAAGGGAAGCTCTAGGGGTTAATGTGGGAGAAAATGGCTGGGAGGGTTGGAGAGTTGAGTTAGCAGGGGTACAGCTGTGTGTGTGTGTGTGTGTGTGTGTGTGTGTGTGTGTGTGTGTGTAAATAAAGTCCTCCAACCTTTCTCCAATGAAAACAGAGACATCTTATTCCATGATGACGATGATTTTATTATTTATACCCCACCCATCTGACTGGGTTGCCCCAGTCACTCTGGGCGGCTTCCAACATATATAAAAACATTATAAAACACTGAACGTCAAAAAACTTCCCTATACAGGGCTGCCTTCAGATGTCTTCTAAAGGTTCTATAGTTACTTATCTCCTTGGCTTAGGGGGTCACATAATTCCACACCCTAAGGAAAAGTGGGGCATTCCGGGATCAAATCAGAAAACGGGACAGCTTCTGTAAACCCAAGACTGTCCCTGGAAAAGAGGGATACTTGGAGGGGCTGATATACATAGCTACAATTTCCATCATACTGACTATTGATCAAGCTTGCTGAGGTTAATGGGAGCTAGAGCCCCACAAATATCTGGCGGGCACCATGTTGAGGAAGGCTAGCCAAGGAATTTGACATGAAACATACCCAGCAGGATGTCCCACACAAGAAGCCAAGTATTTATTTTCTGCTGTGGCTCCAGAGGGCAAGATGAGATCTAAGAGCTTGGGTAGGTTTGGGTTGAACATTAGGTGAAACTTCATGAGAGTAAGAGTGGCTGGGCAAGGGATCCGCTTCCCTGAAAGGATGGCGGGCTCTCTCTCCTGGGAGGCCTATGAAAGAGAACACCTTGGGAACACAATGGCTCTGGATTCCCTCCATGGAGCAGAGGGTATGGCTAGCCAGGATACAAGAAAGCCTACAACTCTTATGATCAACAAGCCTTATCCACAATGGCCATGTTCTGCTGCCAGTCAGAGGCAGTCAGTATACCTCAGAACAGGGCCGGTCTACCCATGAGGCAAAGCGAGGCAGCCGCTTCAGGCCACAAGATCTACACTGTTGTCATTGCTTTACTCCTCCCTTGTTCCCAAAGTAGATATTTATCCCCAACCCCCTGTTCCTGATGTAGGTCTTCACTCACCTGTTCTTCCCTGTTTGGTGGAGAGGGCCATTTTGTGGTTTGCCTGAGTTGTGCTAAAATGTCTTGGGCAAGCCCTGCCTCAGGATACCGGATGCTGGGAATCGCAGGTGGGCAGAGTGCTGTTGCCCTCAGGTCCTGCCTTCAAGGTTCCCTCTGGGGCATATGGTTGGCCACAGACAACTGGACTGGATGGTCTGATGATCTGATCCATCAGGCTCTTCATATGTTCTGATGATTCTGTGATAAATTAATGGCAGTTAATTGCACTCCCAGCCCCACCTGGAGATGTTTTCAAGAGACTGGCCTTGGCACCTTCCGCATGCAAAGGAAATGCTCTCCAACGGAGCCGCTACTGCTGCAGCTTGGGCCCCCTCTGGACTGGAGCTGCCCCTCAGCTTCTTGCTGGAGTAGAAAGTGCTTTCCCAACAACATGGTGCCTGGGGTTTGGGTTTGGGGGGTTTTTGTATTTTTTTGTTTGCTGATACGGTTCCTTAAAAAAATCACACCCTAAAGTGAAATATAAATGTATTAAAATAAATAAAACAAACCAAAAGAACAAGAAAACCACTATTAGTATAAAAGCAAGAAAACAGCTATGATTATTATTGGTTATTGTGATGATAATAATTGTACTTCTCCAAGCCTATGACAGGAATAGGATTTTGTTAATGGGTCGCAGAGACCCGGGAGGCGCCCACCGCCCTCCAGCAGGGGGCGCGCTGCCAGCCCCTCCCGCCGTCCCTCCCTGCGCCTGACGCTAGGGGGCAGCAAGCAGCGGGAAGGCAGAGAGGAAAAACTGAAGCGGGCGAGTGCGCGGGGCGGGGGACAGAAGAAAGAGGCGGCGGCGGCGGCGGCGCATCTCGCGAGGCCCCTGAGGAAATCCCGCGAGATCTCGCCGACTCTTCCCCTCCCCGCGTCATGTTTCCTCCCCTTTGACAAGCTGCTGCCGGAGAAGCAGGAGAAGCGGGGAGGACGGGGCGCCGCCGCCGCTGCCTCTGCCGCCTCACGGGACCTCCCGCCGCGGGTCCCGCCAGCCTTGCCCGGACCGCACCTTGGTAAAGGGGTCTCCTCCCGGCGCGCTGCTCGGCGTCCCCGCGGGCGCCCGCGCTGAGGGAAGGCGAGGCCTGAGGGGAGGGGGGAGGGGCAACCGCCACCGGGGAGGGGCGGGGGGAGGGGAGCCGAGCGGGGAGGGAGGGAGGGAGGGAGGGAGGGGGGCCAGGGCGACCCCGCCCGTCACCCAGGGGACTCCCGCCCCGGAGCCACCATTGGGGCGCCTCCCCCCATTATTTGGGGCGCTCCTGCCATCGACCTCTCCGTGACGCCGCCGCCGCCGCTCTTCATCTCGCTAACGATCTCTTATTTATTATTATGATGCTGCTGGTGTAATAATAGATCTTGGACTTGGCTGTTCTTACGGCAATTCCGCCGCCGTCGCTAGTGGTCTTATTTGTGCCAGTGCCATCCATATTACGATATTGCTGCTGCTGCTGCTGCTGCTCTTGCTGCTCTTGCTGCTGGTTGTTATTGTTATGTGTGACAGTGCGCATAGCAATTCGCACAGATCTGTAAGCAACGTTACACTCACACACGGCCCTTTCCCTTCCCTGTAGGCCCATACAATCTGAAATCAATTGTGAGGGAGAGAGGATGGTTTCTGGAGCTTGTTGATGCCTTCTTCTGTTCTGTTTTCTCAGCAGTAAAATCCCTGCCTCAACTTCCAGTCTTGGAGCTTGAAAGGCAATTTGCTTAACCACGTGGAGTTATTCTTGATTTTTTCCTTTTCAACAGGCTATATCAAGTGTCCCATAAGTGTGTTGCCTGAAATAAAAATCGCAAGCAAAACCTGCAATTAGGCCCACATCAGTAAATGCACCGGGCCCGGCATGTGTTGAGTGGTGGCATGTGGGTCTGCAACTTTTGCTCCTGATGGGCAGTTTGGGTGGCTCATCTAGCCATGTGTGTGGAGTGCCACCTGGGCTGGGGGATGGTGGGAATGGCTGGTGCATCTTCCCACAAAAGTGTATTATTTTGCAGTGGTTAATCTGAGATGCTCTCACTGTGAAAGCAGAGCACTATAATTGCACCCATAAAGATATAATGAAAGAACAATAAGTGATCCACCCTTGAACAGCTCCTTGAAGTGCCCCATTACAGTCTCCAAGCCTTACTGCAGCTGGTAGTAGCTCCTGTGTGCCAGGGAGGCTTTTTAAACCAGGGGTGGGTAGACTCAGTGGCGTAGCGTGGGGGGTGCAGGGGGGGCCGGCCGCACCGGGCGCAACATCTGGGGTTAGGGCAAATCCACAGGTTAGGGGGCGCAAATCCACGGGTTAGGGGGCGCAAATCCACGGGTTAGGGGGCGCCTTGCCCCGGGTGCTGACAACCCACGCTACGCCACTGGGTAGACTTGAGGTTATTCAGATCTACTTTGTTGTTTACTTGAACCTCAAGTTCCACCAAAGCCAGTTGAAAAGACATACAATTAGAATTTAAATAACAGGTTGCTTTTGAGAACATTCTGGGCCTAGGTACCAGAAATGAACTGAACTCAGTCATTGACTCCTGGTTTATTAATTTCTGTGGCCTGAGATAGGGGGGAAAAAAGACATTGTTGTTAAAACAAATGGGAGTCAGAAGTTCTCCTGCAAATCACCCAGATATCTACCATCCCTGATTTAAATGACCTACGTATCTGGGTCTTTCCAGCAAAATTGGCACACCCCCACCTGTTGCTATAGTCCGTTGTGTGCACAGGATTTCTCTGTTGTTGGATATGTGAAGTGTGAAATATCCAGCTGTCAATTTGTTGTGAGCTGGCCTTCATTGCTGAGGACCTGTTCGTTATTCCACAGCATTACAGAGCAAATATGGTGGCTCTTTTGGCTAGTTCTCTTCTTTTTCCAGGAATGCAACTGCTGTGTTAGATGTGCCCAGTGTTTCCCCCCCCCTAAAAAAAATGTTTGGGGGGGACTCTCATTTTCCTACTCATATTGAAATACTGCCCCTCAATGAGACCAAACTTAGATTCACAACATGTATACATGTATATATATGCATACCTCTGCGTCCCCCCCAGAAAAAAAGTACTGGATGTGCCATATATACATTTGTTACTTTTCTAATTTTCTCCTGTACACATCACTGGGCCTTATATACCTGTTTGGCGTTAAATGAAACATTTGAGTTGTCCAACACAAAGCTGTAACAAGTGTTATGGTGTCAGAAAATTGGCAAGAGAGGTTATTTTTCTTGTGTGTTCCTATGATAGTCCTTCATAATATTGTGAAGCTTCTTAGTATAAATAGCACAATTATGAATTGGGTTAATATTCCCAGCTTATTCATATACAGTATTGAAGGCTCTTTTCTAGGCTATTCTGTAGTTGCAAGCCTTTTTGTAACAAAGTTAAGTAACTGGAAAATAACTTCAAGTACCCCTATCCTGGTGCTGCATATTTAGGAACTGGACTCAGAAATTTGGGCACCAACATTGCCCTTATCTATGAACAAGCATCATAACTATATAGGTACAAAGGCAACCAAAGTCCTGGGACATTTCCTCTCCTCAGATGACCTTAGGCAGCTTCCAAGTCCCTCAGTGGTATAGTCTTTTCTTTGTGGTTTGATTAATTCCCATGTCTTATACAGGGGAATGATCATAAGGATTGCATGCATGCTTGGAATTGTCACATTGAACTTATATTCCATATTCCATGCAGACATTCATAGGATCAGGTTCTTTGTAACTTATTTCAGCTCATAAATGAGTAGTGGATACCATGGATTTTACTTTGTGAAGAAAATGAACTCTTTATTTATCAAATAGCAAACTTTACAAAGGCAAGAGAAACAGTATGTTATACTACACGTAAAATCAGCCATATTGTCCAGTACGATGTTATGGATTTAGTGAAACCACCATACACTTCCACTTCAATTTTTCTCATTTCAGTTGTTTAAACTTTTTGAGTGGATTTGTCTGTCTTCCATGTCTCTTTAAACCAGGCGTGGGGAACCTTTCACCCTCCAGATGTTGCTGAACTACAACTCTTGACAGACATAGCAAGTAGGGCCAGCAGCCAGCCACTTTTCCACAGAGTGCTGTGCCCAAAATGACTTCCAACAGATATCTGGAAGTGAATAAAAATATTTATTAAAAAACACCCTGCAGACATCTACTTATTATCAAATACACATGCACTGTTATGATAGGATTTAATCAACACGTAGGGGGCCAAAGGTTCCCCAAACCTACTTTAAACTACAGATTAAATTAAACAATGGTTTGAACTGAACAAAGCAATGTGCTGTGTATGCTGCACACACCACATACTTTGGGGACTGATTATGATGGGGTTTTGGTCACAACATACCAACTTAAGACCAGTGCTTTAATGATTAATTCAAACTCAGTCTATTGTGGTGAGGATATTTCTTTACCTATAAAGGGACTAGATTGACAGCTTGATACCAGTTTGATCTGTGCACTACTAGTCTTCTAGCTAACCATATTTCTCTGGTGCCATGCAAATATTTTGGACCACTACAAGCCATGCTCCTACCAGCCCCAGCATCATATGGCTGTGGTGGCTTGAGCTAATGAGAATTGTAGTTCAAAACAACTGGAGGGCACAAGGTTGGTGCAGGCTGCTCTGAATATTTTTTCTTATATAAATAGGAGGGATTGCTGTTTTTAAAGAAGTTTGCTAGTGCGATGCTTGATTTAGGCTCAGGCTCATTGGTTACTTGCTAACATCTCTGTGATCATTTAACATTTATATGGCCTGGTTTGCACATTGCCCTGAGCTTAAGCATGGCTTAGCAAAAGTATGTGGGCTCCAGGAGAGGAGACTGCTTTGCTTCTCTCCTATGAACTAAGTCCTAGTTTGGCTTAGTATGTTGTCCAAACTAGGACTTATGATTTAGCTCTTCCTGACACACCACAAACTGTAAATCATAGGACAGATATTGGTTACAGCTTGTGGTTAGTTTTGGAGAGAGCTAAACCATGAGCCTTGGACCACACACTAAGCCAAATGATGGTGTAGCTCAGCATAACAGCAAAATGACTGTGAAGTAACTAAGCAGCCACAATCTCCTATCTGGGAGCCCGAGTGTTCACACTAAGCCGTGGTTTAGCTTAATGTGATGTGCAAACCATGGCATTGTTTCTAGATTGACAATTATTTGTGAGGTTGCTGGAATGTTGTGTCACCATAGTATGGTTTAGGGCTCATCCAGACTTCCTTTTTTTTATGTGTTTCTAGGCCAACTGCCGCCTGTCTACCATGGCTTCCTCTTGTGACTGATCCAGTGTCATTGAACAAGTTGGAACGTTTCCAGGCAACTCTAGTAAGAATGTTCTTTTCTGGAACATTGGAGATGCTATACAGTAATACAGTGATACCTCTGGATACGCAGACCTCTGGTTGCATATCCTTCAGGATGCGAACACGGCATACCCGGAAGTATTTTTCTGGGTTTCACCACGCGCACGTGCGCAGAAGCGCTCTACCACACACATGCGCAGAAGCGGCACCTCCGGTTGCGAATTCCTTGGGATCTGACCAGAGCTCCGGAACAGATCCTGTGTGCAACCGGAGGTACCACTGTATTTAAAAGAGTCTGCATTGCCCATGTTTGTTTGCACTTGTGGCACAATCTGTTGCCTGTGCTCAGTAGTGTGACATTTTGAATGCACCTTTGTGTTGGTTATGTAAAGTAGCATTAAATAAATTAAAAAGGGGTCTAGAAACCTGTGCAGTTTATTAGTTAAGGGTTGCCAGTTTTTATTAACTGAATTTCAGGGCACTTGAGGGCTCTTTGATACATGTGGATTAAAAATGAAACCTGTCAATGCTTAAGAGAAGGGACTATAATGTCTAACAGCTAAAGTGAAGATATGATAGCAGAATATGGAAGGTTTCAGGTTCAATCTTTGGCATGTCCCATTAAAGAACTGGCTGTAGTAGGGCTGAGAGACCTCTTCCTGAGATGCTGGAAGATATATTTTCCTCAGGTTAGGTAGTGCGGGATGAAATGAGATGGATAATAGTCTTGGTAGATGTCTAGTGTCCATTCTGCAAGTATAGGTGTTTATGGCTGCCATTGGAAACCTCCCCCTGCATCTCCCCAATTTGAGATGGGTTTGGAAACTCAGTAACCCTATATTCTGTCCCTTCTGTTATGTTCCATGACCTGCTGGCTGCTGTTTTCTAGTTTTCTTTTGAGCTGAAGAAGCACCTTTAATAATGTTATAATCTTGTCATTGAATGAACAACAGCCGAGTTCCTTTATTGAAATAGATGTAATAGTATTTTTATATAAGCCAGAAGTTCAGTATGTTCTAAGCAACTGATAGAGCAATCAACAGACCACAATGACAACATTTTTTCTTCAAGCTTGTTAAGAGTGTGTCTGTGTTTAACAAGGAGCTGCTGACAACAGTTAAAAATGGACATATCTTTAGGGGCTGCTAAGTGTTTATTTTTCTTGCTCCTCTCAAAACATATCCCTGTGTTTCTGATTTTGCATGGAGAAAATCTCCAGCAAATTTATTTTCTAACCTTCTGGAGAAGTGACAGCTTTTGTCAGCTTATCAGCATACTGGATTCTAAATAAGTGTTTGTTTTGCTGGTGACGACAAGGGTTCTAGAGTCCAACTCTTCTGTGGTGTGAGCAATTGTGAACCCTTGAAATATGCACACAGCTACCACTAGAAGCTTGGATATTTCCAGAATCACAAAACTGATTTTATTCGCTTTTCAGTTTTAAAGTCTTTGTCTGTTGCATGAGTCTCACATTGAAGATTAAAGAGGAGGACACAGTTTTAGGAATTATAAACAGGAAAGCAAGATAAGATTATGTTGCTAGTATACCCCTCTTTCAGTCCTCCCTGGTTGTTGCTGGTGGTAAGACTAGGGTAGCCAGTTTGAGATGGCGTATGAGACTGATTGTCTGACTGCTTCAATTTGTTGAGACTTGGGGACTGTGTGCCTCAGCTTCCCTGTTGACTGAATGGTGTTCTGCAGTTATGTCACCACTGTGTTTGAATGTTCACAAGTGTGATCTTGCCCCCAGAATTTACAACTCATCTGAGCGTTACTATGTTGTCATTGTTCATGTGAATTGGCCCTGAGCAGAGCAAAGGAATGCCGTGGTTTGGTGGTGCCTGGACTTTACCTCTAAGGGCTGTGGTTGGAGCAAGCTTTGGGTTGTAGCCTTGGACACTGGGGCATGACAGATTTAAAGTTTGTATTCATTCACAGTTTGGGAAGCTGTTTTGTTTGTTCGTCAGCAAAAGGCAAATACTCCCAGAAAAGGCGAACACTCACCGTCTACTTCAGATGCATGTTTCAAGCCTTACAGTGTTTAAACAAGAAGCTATAGATTCTGTAGTAGGACTTGTAATTTTTTATTAAAATGTATAAAGTATAACAAAAGTAATACAGTAACAGCAGTAAAAATTAGGCCCTGCATTGCATTTAGACATTTGTGAACCAAAATTTTAAGAATGTGGCAGCAAATATTGGCAGCTGTGTTGAACACACAATTGATGGTGGTTCTTGTATGTTCATATAGCACAATCCATGTAGATGCAGAGCAAGATAGCAAAAAAAGGCAGCCTTGTCTTGTATTTATGGCCTAACTGTGAGCTCATGCAGATACTTATGGCAAAACTAGATGATTAGGAGAAAATGTTGATGCATACTTGGTTCTCCTACTCTGATTATGTCTAGTAAATCTCAACATGTGATGTGATGTCAGCATGGGATGTGAGTTCTATGTGGGAAGTGATGCCATCGTATCACAATCACACCTTTTGCTTTCCTAGACTTCACTAGAGGAGATATGGAATTGATGCTTTCAGTTGTGTGTTTCCTTTATTGTCTAGTTCACCCTTCACCATCCTGATGTCTCCTATTAGACTGGAATCCAAGTCTACCAAAATGAAATACTAACTGTATGCTTGTATTTTTAAATATCACTTTCTCCTCTAATGTGTTTTTCCCCTTAAAAATAATAGTAATCTTTGCTCACTTATCCCGATGTGTAGCTAACTATACACACACTTTTTTGTCTTTGTTTTCCTTAACCTTTTATTCATCAAGTAATCTTATTTTTGTAGTACATCAGTCTTTGTTTAATTAAGCCCCCCCCCCCCCGGATAAATATACTCAGAAGTATGTTCTGTTTGCCACATTTTTAACCATCTTTCTTGCACAGAAGATGGTTTGCATTTTATAAATAATGGCTTATGATCTAAGAGACATGATACAAAAGGAAAAAGGAAGAGGGAGGGAAGAGGAATATAAGCAGGTACAGGCACCAGCTGTTTCATACTGTAATGAAGTTGTATAACTAGGTTGCTGCAGGAGACAGTTCTGTGGCAAGAGGCTCTTGATGGCAATTAGTCCTGGCTAAGCTTGCTGGAAAGGTCCTTGTCATCAGTGTTCAAAATTAACCAGTTGCCAGTTGCTTTCTGCGACTCAGGAGTAACCCCTGGTGACCAAACAGAGATTTCCAGTTGCATGGTTTGCTACCAAGACCATTTCTGGCTGGGAAGGAGATGTGTTGAGGAAGACAGAACCTTTTTATTGCTGTATGATTTGCATAAGTAAGTAAACTGAGAAGAAGCCCTTTCTCAGAGTTAAATGGATTGCAGTGGCAGTGGAAAGCAGAAAGGGAGATCTGGCTGATTTTCACCCATCCTCTTAAATCTCAAACTTTGCAGATAGAAACACATTGTGGTTTGCAAACAAATGGATTGTTTCTCTATTGCGGAGGTTGGGGAGCAGGAAGGGAGATCTGGCTAATTTTCATCCCTTCCCTTCAGTCTTTTTGTGAGACATGTTGTAGTTTTACTTGTGGGGCTTCTGATGCTGATTCCTATGCTGGCTGATTATTTAAAGGCCTGCTAACGGTGACCTTGCTTCTCAAAAGTGAAATGGCTCTAGCAGTAAAGCAGTGCCTCTTTTCTTGCTTTGCCTTTCATTTAGTCTCATAATAATATTTTTGCTGGCTTGCTTGGAAGAATAAAGGTTGGATTCATCTTTTTTTTAATATAGGAATGCAGGTTGAGCTTGGGGGTGGGGAGACCACACTGGAAATTATGACAAAAAGGAGGATGGGGGGGGGGACGTTTCCCTTCCTGTGTATCCCATTTTGAAATTTGATTTTGTGTATCTGATGGTGTATTTGGTGTGTAAGTCGAATAAACATTCTTGAGGTGTGTAAGTCAAATAAACATTCTTATTTCTTGAAATAGATAAGAAACACTTTCAGGTCTAGTTCTTTGTTCCAGTCTTGCCCATTTGTGACAGTGAGTGAGATTTAATGGATGTGGGTTTTCTGCTTTGTGAACCGAAGTCTGCAGCATGAGACAGAACATCTTCCTAGCCTTTTCTAGAGATGAGTTAGTAAAATCTGCTGATGACACCAAGTTGTTCAGGGTAGTTTTTAACTAAAAGAGGCTGTGAGGTGCTCCAAAACCAAAAGGATCTCTCCAAACTGAGTGAATGAGTATTAAAATGATAAATCTGATTCAGTGTTAACAAATGTAAAGTGATGCATGCTGGGGCAAAAGATCCTGACATTACGTATATGCTATTGAGGTCTGAGCTGCCAGTGACTGACCAAGAATGAGATCTTAGACTCATAGAGGATAGCTCAATTAAGATGTTGATCCAGGTTGTGGTAGTGGTAAAATGGGTGAATTATAGTTATGTGACCTTTAGGAAAAGGATTGAAAACAGAACTGGAAATACCATAAGAAGCCTATTGTGCAGCTACACATGGAATACTGTCCAATTCTGGTCACTATGTCTCTTAAAGGATATCATAATGCTGGATTTTTTTAAAGAAATGGTGGAGCATCACCAGTGCTATTTATCTAGAAAAATAGGTGCAGGACCTCCCCATGAACACCTCCCTCGTTTTCTTAAAATGGCAATGGCACCTACCTGAGAGGTGCCGGAACTGTTTCCGTGAGTTCGGCTGAGCATCCTACTTTTTTAAAGATTTGCTTGAGAGCTCCTGTACCATTTACAGGGAAATGCTTTCCTTCACAGAAGTAAAATTGATATATAACTTTGAAAATAATCGCATTATGCCTTTCCAACTCTACAGGTCTATGATTCTGTGTGGGCATGAATGGACAGAATGAGACTATGTCCCTCACTGGCAGCTCCACTAATCACAGAAGCTATGACTTTGCATACTGAAAGAAAAAGGTTCTCCCCAGTGAGAGATAACAACATCACCACCACCACCACCACATTTCACCACACAATTGTCACATTTCAATGCTGATTTTTCTTTCAAAAAATGGGGGGGGGGTGACAATTATGTGCTGAATTATCAAAGGACACCCTTTCTTGCTAGGGAGAGAAAGAAACAAACCCTTTCTCACAGCCAGGAGTGATAACACGGGGGCTGGGGGGGGCTGGGTAAGAGCAGCATTAGCAACTAGTGAAAATAAAAAGGAAGAAATAAGTTTTTTCTTAAAAAGTCATGTCGTCCCCCCGCACACCGCCCTGCAGCACAGCCTAGTGGACCTGAGAGCTACTTTCCTGACAAGATGCTGGAGGTTCAAAGACAGCAAAGGCTCCCTTGGCAGACGGGGAGGGGGAGACACAAAGTACATTACCTGAAGCGTAAGGCAGCCATTACATAGGGAGATGCTCCTGTCGTTTACCTACAAATCCCATGATTCCCAGAGGCTGCAACTCCCATGATTCCTCTCGACTACCCTCCTATTTTTTTAAAAAAAATCCTTCAACCACACCTGCTGGTATGCAGTTGAACGTTTTAATATGGTAAATTCAACTAAATTGAACCTGCGGGAGGCCCCTACTTGTCTTGTTTATTGCTCCTGCGACAATTATGCTTTGGGATCAATTTTAGGGCCAGAAAGAGGGGTGCGACTATTATTCAGTGGCAACAATTATGCGGTGAAATACAGTAATAAATAAATAAATAGATTAATAATAATAATAATAATAATAATTTCATTATTTATACCCCATCCATATGGCTGGATTGCCAGTGTGGTGTAGTGGTTAGTGTGTGTCTGTACGACTAGGATCTGGGCAACCAGGGTTCAAATCTTGACTCAACCATGAATTTTACTGGGTGTTACTATCCTATACATGCCTAAATTTAAGTCCTACGGTCCTCTTTGTATAACCTGTTTTACTGTGGCTGGTTACAACCTTCCAAATACCACAGATTGCAAAAATAGAAAAGTAAATTCTGTGTTTTAAAAGAAATTGTCTTTCGTGCACAGCATTTATTCCATTTTCAGCTAGATACCCCATATTGTTTCATTTGCTTTGTAATCCTGTTTTTTTAAAAATGTTTCTATTGTTGTTGTGACCATAACCTAGGTTGAAGGTGCCATTTGGCTCCTATCTTTTATATCTCAGTTTCTAACCCTGCTTGTCAGTTCCTAACCCTTCTAACTCGGATGTTTTGGTTCCTGAACACCACAAATCCGGAAGTGATTGTTATGGTTTGCGAACCCGAACATCCGACGGGGCTTCTGCAGCTTCTGATTGGCTGCAGGAGCATTCTGCAGCCAATCAGAAGGCACAATTTGGTTCTTGAACAGATTCCGTTCAGCTTCCAAGATTCACCTACAGTGATTTTTCTCATCTAGTTCTGGCCATGAGTTGGTTAGATAAGTTGTAACAAAGAGTTCACAGGCCTTGGAACTTCCTGTGCCAGATAGCAAGGGTGTCCTGCGCATGTTTTGAACTACAGAGCCCATCACCCGCCCCGTAGTACTATATGGTCAGAACTGACTGGGACTCCTGAGAATTGCAGTTGAAAACATCTAGATTAGGGAAGGTGGGAAAGACTCAGAGGGACAGTCTGGTCATAATTATTCCTATTTTATCCACTGTGTGACATCTCCCTGGCCATTATGGACAGGGTTCTAGGCAGTTGGGTGTGGTTCAGCCTGGCTGCTTTTCAACATTTAGAGATGATTGTGTTTATATCATTCTTTTCCAATTTTTGTGTGTCTGTTTGCCTTTTTCAGCAGGAAATCTCTATTATAGTACAGCTCAAATATTTGATTGTAGTTTTCTGGTTTGCTGAAGTTATTTCAAATATTTATTTGCTAGATGGCATTCTCTGGCTAGATGGTTCTCTGAAATATTTCCCATCTTTTAACATTGTATATTACAATGCAAAAACAGATAAAAGAAAAAGGACAGCCTTAGTATCATGTAGTCCTTCAGGTCTAATATCTTCCTTCAGTTTTCTGAAATATTAGACTTCTTTGATTTTGTCTCCCATACACTGTCACCCCCACTCTCCATTACACAAAACAGAAATGAGGTAATGAGGCTTGTCCAGGTTGAACTGTTTGAGGACTGAATTGCAGATTTCTTACCGCAGTGTTGCTATAGCAATGTATGTGACTGTTGTTCATCCTGCAGTAAGCTTCTCATGACAAGTATTGGTATGCAGGACACACAGAAAACAGGAAAAGGAGGCTAATGTTGTGAGACTGTAAAATAAGTTGCTCTGGTATTGCTTCCAGGTATTATGTAATGTTTTTCTTTTATGGTATTTTGTGTGCATAGAGCAGTGTTTCCCAACCGGTGTTCCGCGGCACACCAGTGTGCCGTGAGACCTTGCCTGGTGTGCCGTGGGAGGGAGGACGCCCTTTGGAGGACGCCCCGTGCTTCGCGCAGCTGTCCGCAAGCCTTGGGCGCCTGGGGGAACTCCCCCCCCCGGCGCGCAAGGCTTGCGGGCGGCAGCCTGCAGCGCGGGGCGCCCTTTGGAGGACGCCCCGTGCTTCGCGCAGCTGTTCGCAAGCCTTGGGCGCCTGGGGGAACTCCCCCCCCCGGCGCGCAAGGCTTGCGGGCGGCAGCCTGCAGCGCGGAGCGCGGGGCGCCCTTTGGAAGACGCCCCGTGCTTCGCGCAGCTGTCCGCAAGCCTTGGGCGCCTGGGGGAACTCCCCCCCCCCCCGGCGCGCAAGGCTTGCGGGCGGCAGCCTGCAGCGCGGAGCGCGGGGCGCCCTTTGGAGGACGCCCCGTGCTTCGCGCAGCTGTCCGCAAGCCTTGGGCGACTGGGGGAACTCCCCCCCCCCGGCGCGCAAGGCTTGCGGCGGCAGCCTGCAGCGCGGAGCGCGGGGCGTCCTTCGGAGGACGCCCCGTTCTTCGCGCAGCTGTCCGCAAGCCTTGCATGCCCAGGGGAACTCCCCCCCGCGTGCACGGCTTGCGGGCGGCAGCCAGCAGCGCGGAGCACGGGGCGCCCTCCGTAGGAGGCTGCGGAGGGTGGCGCGGAGCTGCCCGCGCTCCAGGGCTTCTTGCAGCTCCGCGCCACCCCCAGATCCCGGTGCGAAGCCGCGCGGGGCTGCGGAGGGTGGCACGGAGCTGCCTGCGCTCCAGGGCTTCTTGCAGCTCCGCGCCACCCCCCCGGAACCCGGCGCAAAGCCGCGCGGGGCTGCGGAGGGTGGTGCGGAGCTGCCCGCGCTCCAGGGCTTCTTGCAGCTCCGCGCCACCCCCGGATCCCGGTGCGAAGCCGCGCGGGGCTGCGGAGGGTGGCACGGAGCTGCCTGCGCTCCAGGGCTTCTTGCAGCTCCGCGCCACCCCCCGGATCCCGGCGCGAAGCCGCGCGGGGCTGCGGAGGGTGGTGCGGAGCTGCCTGCGCTCCAGGGCTTCTTGCAGCTCCGCGCCACCCCCCGGATCCCGGCGCGAAGCCGCGCGGGGCTCCGGAGGGTGGTGCGAAGCTGCCTGCGCTCCAGGGCTTCTTGCAGCTCCGCGCCACCCCCCGGATCCCAGCGCGAAGCCGCACGGGGCTCTGGAGGGTAGCGCAGAGCTGCCTGCATCCCGAAGCCTGGTGCGCGCTGAAGAGCGCCCCCGGGCTTCACGCACCTCTCCGCAAGCCTGGGGAGACCAGTGTGGCTCCCTAGGCTTGCGGATATCAGGCTGTTCTGGGGGCTGGGGTCGGGGGAAGCTTGGGCTTCCCCCGCGCCTGCCCCGTGCCTGGGGAGGGGAAAATTTTTTTTTTCTTTATTCTCCCCCCAAAAAATTAGGTGCGTCTTATGGGGCGGTGCGTCCTATGGGGCGAAAAATATGGTAGTCAATATAGGCACAGAGTTAAATTTTTTAACATTTTCTAATGGTGGTGTGCCTCGAGATTTTTTTCATGAAACAAGTGTGCCTTTGCCCAAAAAAGGTTGGGAAACACTGGCATAGAGCAGCATAAAGACATATATATTGTAGTTAAATCTTTTGATGTCTTATTTATCTAACTCTACAAAATCACTCTGATAGTTGAAATGCATACTGGGATGCTTAACAACAACAACAACAACAACAACAACAACAACAACAACAACAACAATATGTATACCCTGCCCATCTGGCTGGGTTTCCTTAGCCACTGTGAGGTTTATAGCTTATATAAAACATAGTAAAATATCAAACAGTAAAAACTACCCGATACAGGACTGCCTTCAGATGTCTTCTAAAAGTTATGTAGTTATTTATCTCCTTGACATCTGAAGGGAGGGTGTTCCACAGGGAGGGCACCACTACCGAGAAGGTTTTCTGCCTAGTTCCCTGTAACTTTGCTTTTCTCAGTGAGGGAACCAGCAGAAGGTCCTCGGAGCTGAACCTCAATGTCCGGGCGGAACGATGGGGGTGGAGATGCTCCTTCAGGCATACTGGGCCGAGGCTGTTTAGGGCTTTAAAGGTTAGCACCAACACTTTGAATTGTGCTTGGAAGCATACTGGGAGCCAGTGAATATCCTTTAGGATCGGTGTTATATGGCCCCAGCGACCACTCCCAGTTACCAGACTAGCTGCCGCATTCTGGATTAGTTGTAGTTTCCGAGTCACCTTCAAATGTAGCCACACGTATAGTGGATTGCAGTAGTCCAAGCAGGAGATAACCAGAGCACGCACCACTTTGGTGAGACAGTTCGCAGGCAGGTGGGGTCTCAGCCTGCGTACCAGATGGAGCCGGTAGACAGCAGCCCTGGACACAGAATTGACCTGCACCTCCATGGACAGCTGCAAGTCCAAAAGACTCCCAGGCTGCGTACCTGGTCCTTCAGGGTCATGGTTACCCTGTTCAGGACCAGGGAATCCCTCAGACCCATCTGCCCCCTGTCCTTCATTTAATGGGAGGAGGTAGTTGTCTTGTTGGCTCCAGAGAATGTGAAATAGGCAATGTAGGCAAAGCAGGGTCTTCAAGGGTTATTTCAAGGAGCCTTGTAGCTGGATAAGACCAAAGGTTCATCTTGGCATATTGCCATAGTGATTAGTAGCCATTCATAGTCTTCTGGGGAACCTGTTCTTTTAGCACATGTATATAACTTTGAAAATGTCCATCTGCCTCCCATTAAAAACAAGAATTTAAGCCACCCTTATTGTCACATGTTGGCATAGGAGGCTCTGGACTGACCTGGAAAAATATTTCTGTGTTATGCAGTTTTCTGTTTTGTTTGAAAGCTTGATAACTTACATCAATAGAAATTTGATTTGGTAATAGGCCTTGCTCTGTCAGTTTGTATTTCTTAATTTTAACCAGTGTCTCTTGGTTGTAGTAGGAAGATGGAAAATGGAGTGCTATTCACAACAATATTTACTTCTTCTTTCTTCCTGTTTTTAAATAGAGCTTGTGATGAATATGTAATTATTGCACCCCAACCTCCATCTTTTGTTGATTAGTATTGGTGAGGTTTGGAAAAAGTTAGCACATTGCTATTCTGCCATTTGGTGACTATGGTTTATAAACCATAGATAGATAGATAGATAGATAGATAGATAGATAGATATTTCAAAGGCTAGCTATGTTTAGGGCATTTTGTGTATATATCTGTGTCAAGGTTGGGGCATCTCTGGCCCTCCAGATGCTGTTGGCTGGGGCTGGTATGAGTTGGAGTCCAGCATGGACAAGGATCAGGAACATAGCTGCCAACGTTTCCCTTTTTTAAAGGGAATTTCCCTTATTCCGAATAGGATTCCTCGCAAGAAAAGGAAAAGTTGACAGCTGTGATCAAGAATGACAGGAGCCATAGTTTCAACCATTCAACAGGTTCCCTACTTTCATTCATGTGTTTTAACATGTACCCAGTCCTATATTTTAATGTTAAAATATCAGATTCAAAAAAGGAATGATAAATCTCTTAGTGGGCTTTTATTTTAAAAAGGTAAAGGTACCCCTGCCCGTACGGGCCAGTCTTGACAGACTCTAGGGTTGTGCGCTCATCTCACTCTAGAGGCCGGGAGCCAGCGCTGTCCGCAGACACTTCCAGGTCACGTGGCCAGCGTGACATCGCTGCTCTGGCAAACCAGAGCCGCACACGGAAACACCGTTTACCTTCCCGCTGGTAAGCGGTCCCTATTTATCTACTTGCACCCGGGGGTGCTTTCAAACTGCTAGGTTGGCAGGCGCTGGGACCGAGCAGCGGGAGTGCACCCCGTCGTGGGGATTCGAACCGCCGACCATGCGATCGGCAAGTCCTAGGCGCTGAGGCTTTTACCCACAGCGCCACCCGCGTCCCCTTTTATTTTAGTAAACATCAATTTTAAATGAGCCAGTTATGCAAGTTTGGAATAGCTGGGGGTAGATAGAGAGCAGGCAAGATATCTGTGACCAGACAGTACATCCTTCTGACTAAATACTGAGAGAACCTACAGGAGGATGTACGGCTCTGGCACTAGATAAACACACCCAGGGCTTATTTCTAGTAGGAAGCAAACAACTTTGGTGTGTAGGGTGGGGCTTCCTTAAAAAGTATTAAAATATTTGTTTCTTCTCCTGGGGTAATAGTAACAACAACAACAACAACAACAACAACAACAACAACAACAACAACAACAACAACAACAACAACAACTTCACTCCCTTCATAGGGTGAATGAGGTCCTTTATAGCAGGAGGTTAGCAAGTAGCAGATTTCCGTGGAACTGTTGCTAAACAAGTTAAGCCGAGTGTCTTGGTGATTTGGGGCTCCAAAATCAAAAGGGAACAATTTTCAGGATTGCTTGAAAAATAAGTGCTTTTCTCCATTTGCTTGCTAAATGGAAAGAAGTCATTCTCTAGATAAGCCTTCAACAGCGTGGTGTCCTTCAGATGTTTTTGTCTTCAACTCCCATCATTCTCAGCTAGCAAAGGCTGTTGTAATTGATAGAAGAACCTTAGGAAGAGGTGGCAAGGGCTCAACTCTGGTCATGTGCAAGCAGGTAGCAAATAAAAGTATTCAGTCTCCAGCAATAATATTATGGTTAGCTGAAGGAAATCAAAATAGAGCTAAAGTAATAGTGGTTGTTAGGGACGCGGGTGGCGCTGTGGGTAAAACCTCAGCGCCTAGGACTTGCTGATCATCAGGTCGGCGGTTCGAATCCCCGCGGCGGGGTGCGCTCCCGTTGCTCGGTCCCAGCGCC
Organism: Podarcis muralis; assembly: GCF_964188315.1. Taxonomy (NCBI): domain Eukaryota; kingdom Metazoa; phylum Chordata; class Lepidosauria; order Squamata; family Lacertidae; genus Podarcis; species Podarcis muralis. The sequence continues at coordinate 5,007,852 of NC_135668.1, read as the reverse complement.
TGCCAACCTAGCAGTTCGAAAGCACCCCCGGGTGCAAGTAGATAAATAGGGACCGCTTACTGGCGGGAAGGTAAACGGCGTTCTGTGTGCTGCGCTGGCTCGCCAGATGCAGCTTGTCACACTGGCCACGTGACCCAGAAGTGTCTGCAGACAGCGCTGGCCCCCGGCCTCTTAAGTGAGATGGGCGCACAACCCTAGAGTCAGACACGACTGGCCCGTACGGGCAGGGGTACCTTTACCTTTACCTTTAATAGTGGTTGTTGCTATAATTTCTTATTTTTATAGCACCATTGATGTATATGGCACTTTGTAGGGTATCAAAAGCAAAAGAACAGGTAGCGGATCCCTTGAGTCTCTTAGAATCTGGATTTGACGGTGGAAAAGACAACTGAGAGGAAAGGGGGCATATTCAGTGGGATTGAGAGAGGCAAATGCAGTTGCGTGTACTTGGTGGAGAGTTTTGAGCATTAAGAGCCAGAGAAGCCACAAAAGAAGGATGCTTTTGAGGAGGGACTCAGAAGAAGTTGCATCAAATAGAACTCCGGTGGGAGTTCTAGGCATCAGGGGCACCAAGGGAGACAAAGTGGGAGACTTGGTACCTGTTAGTCCACTCTTGGTCATTGCTTCTTTGCTTGACAGCCATGGGACTGCCAGTTGTAGGAAAGTGATAATCAAAAGTTGCTTGACTATCAGTTTTCATTTCATGGATTCATGTTTTCCTGTTGGTTCTGATTAATGGTAAACTTAAAGGAGTAGGGAAATGAATAGAGAATAGATCTATGTGTGGCTACTGGTCATAGTAACAAGGAAATTTCTGCCTTCAGAAGCATTGTTCCTCTGAACTACCAGAACCTGGAGGCAGCCTGTAGAGAAGGGTTGTTGCGTCCACACCCTTCTTGTTAGCTTCCTGGAGGCATCTGTCCAGCCATCACTAGAAGCAGGACACCAGTATGTGGTTTCATCCACCAAGCCTGTTCTTCTTTCTTTTTGCTGCAGTGGTTGTAAGCGTTGTTTAATCTTATTTTGGAAAGAGCACTATCCATGTGGTTATCCTTGTAGCTGGAGGTTATGAGAGTTTACAACTAGAAGGTGCTCTTTATTGCTACCAGTTCTGAGAACATTGCTTGCTATACTTAACAATTATAGTCCTTAAAAACCTCTTGTGAATGTGTATCTTGACCCCTTCTTTTGAGGGCATTACTGGTAGGTTTTTGAGGAACAAAATTGTGTGTGTTTATGGAAGAACCTTTGGGTAATGCTTGACATACTATCACAGCAGATTTCCCTAAAATCATGGATGAGCTTATGCTCAGCTTTAAATATCAACAATCCTTAATTCAGGGAGAACAGTGGCATGTAACATAGATCCTTTTCTCTTCAACTTTAAATAAGCATTAAGCGGATAATTTATGGACCTGCGTCCAGTGTTGATCTTTAAAAACTGGATTTTTGTACAACTAGGCCATTGTTTGTTTAATAAATATTTTCTTTTCTATTTGTAGGACTAATGGCAGGTGAATAAACCAACATGGCAGCCATGGTTCCACCAGTGAAGCTGAAATGGCTTGAACATCTAAATAGCTCTTGGATCACAGAAGATAGTGAATCTATTGCTACAAGGGAAGGAGTCTCCATCTTATATGCTAAATTAGTCAGTAATAAAGAAGTAGTACCATTGCCTCAGCAGGTTCTCTGTCTCAAAGGACCTCAACTACCAGATTTTGAACGGGAGTCCTTATCAAGCGATGAACAGGACCACTATTTGGATGCCCTTCTTAGCAGCCAGCTGGCTCTGGCTAAGATGGTGTGCTCAGACTCTCCATTTGCTGGAGCACTTCGCAAACGTTTGCTTGTGTTACAACGCATCTTTTATGCACTTTCTAATAAATATCATGATAAAGGCAAGGTGAAACAGCAGCAGCATTCTCCAGAAAGCAGTTCTGGGTCAACAGACATCCATTCCGTTAGTGAGCGGCCAAGGTCAAGTACAGACGCGCTAATAGAAATGGGGGTCCGGACTGGACTGAGCCTGTTATTTGCACTGTTACGGCAAAGCTGGATGATGCCTGCTTCAGGACCTGGTATTAGCCTTTGCAATGATGTTATCCACACTGCGATAGAGGTTGTGAGCTCTTTGCCACCTTTATCTCTAGCTAATGAAAGTAAAATCCCACCAATGGGTCTGGACTGCCTGTCTCAGGTAACAACATTTCTTAAAGGAGTAACGATTCCCAACTCTGGAGCAGATACTCTTGGACGGAGGTTAGCTTCTGAGTTGTTGCTTGGCTTGGCTGCTCAGCGTGGGTCACTTCGGTATCTGCTGGAATGGATTGAAATGGCACTAAGTGCATCAGCCGTGGTCAACACAATGGAGAAGAACAAAATGCTGCATACACAGGAGGGGATGATCAGTTTTGATTGTTTCATGAACATATTGATGCAAATGAGGCGGTCATTGGTATGTATGCAGAATGTATACTTCAAATTGATTTTTTTAATTCTTGGCTCTTACTTCCATTAACAGATTTACTGCATCATTGAGATTTATAGAAGTTTTGGAGTCCCTGTGTGCCTGGATTGGCATGAGTTATACTTAGGGCTCATCCAGACTGCATTTTATGTCATATTTCTAAGCCCAGGTCCATGCATTAAAGCTTTGTGTGTGAATTTGTTTCCCCCCCTGTTCCAGTGTTTTCCCTGGGAAAACCCACGTTTTAGTGCTAAATTGGAGCAAATGGCAGGTTTTCCATACATTGCCATTTATTCTGATTCAGTGGTAACATGATTTTTCCCAGGTAAAGCGCCAGGATGAAAAAAAAAGTGCTCTGACATGGCATTTTAAAGCACAAACCTGTGTCAGGAAAGCACAGCGCAAAAGGAAGTCTGCATGAGGCCAGAGTGGCATGACAGTATCAGGAATATCTGAACTGGGATTGATTTGTCTTTAACTTTAAAATACTTGAATATTTGTATAGGCTTTAACTTCTGTCCTTTTTATTAAACAGAAATGATAGACAATGTCAAGAGCAACTTGTAACACTGCTAAGTAGTTGTAATTATTCATTGCAAATAAAGCTAGCTGGGACAATCCAGTAATTCAATAATAAAGGATTTTAAGATTTTTGTTTTTAAAAAATACTTCCTTGAGATTTTTTCTCTGTGATACTTCTGCCCACTACTTCTGCTTATTTAGAGGAAACAAATTAAAGTTTAATTGTCTGCTCCATTCTGCTCTGAAAATTACACTTGTTAATTCAAACCTGTGATTCCCTTCACAGTACTATTTTAAAGATCCAACAAAATTGTAACTAACTTAAAAATGTTGGTAGTAGGGCTGCAAATTAAAGGCTTATTCTTAAACTATGAAATAATAATGGTTACCCACATATGTACTGTGTAGTTTCATTGCTTGGGGAGACGGGGACTCAATTGCGGTTTTATATTTTCTGTGAGATACTGGTTGGGAATAGGGAATGAGATCACACCTACTTCCTTATGTAGGCCCAATTTTCACTCCCAGTATGAAGATGTTAGGCAGACTTAAACAGAAGCATCCAGTGGCTTGAGCAAGTGGTTGCAATCCTTTCCCCCCTTCCTCATATGTACACATTTTCAACCTTGACATGCCCCTTTGTTTTGAAATGTTTGTCAAATGGCTCACTTTTCTTTGTGAGTTTCAGCTCAGTGCATGGATAAATGTATTCAACAATTGGAGGGGGATGTGTAATCTTATACAACCCCCCAGTGGTTTTAAAGAATGCAAAACTTGTGAAGTAGATTTCATTAGTAACTGGCTTGTTTTTCATTTTTCAAAAACATGAATTAAACATCTATCTTGGGGTGTTTTTGTTCTTTGCCTTTATTTTACTAGCAGGAATGCTTCTAAACTGCTCCTTTTGAGCAGCTTGGTGTATTTGGTGTATAGTTAAGAGCCTGACCTGTGACCAGGGGACTCTGAGCCAGAAGCTTCTGGGTAGCTTTAGCCCATGCCACATTGTGTGTTTGCCTTCACCTTTCTCTGTAATGTGGGGATTTTATAACCTGTCTTAAGGATGATGGCAGGAATGTGCATATGCTTATTTCAGCACTTGAGAAAGTACCAAGAAAGTAGCTGTTTTGAAGGAAACCATGTTTTTTTTGTTTTATTTAGGGAAATCGTCTAATCTTTTCATAGAGGATAAAATAACTGTGTGCAGTGACATTATTTCCTCTGTGATGTTTTACTTTGCAGGGCTCATCTGCTGATCGAAGTCAATGGAGGGAGCCAACAAGAACATCTGAAGGTTTATGCTCTCTTTACGAGGCAGCTTTGTGCCTCTTTGAGGAGGTATGTCTATCTAACCTTTAATTAAAGAGTAGTTTCTTTCTTTAAATCTGCATTCTTCAGATTGTGTATTTCTCACTCCTTTGGAAGTATGAAAATAGTCACACTGATGTTGTCCCAGTGCTTCCATGGATTTCTACCCTATATTTTGTCTTGCTGTTCACCTGAATTTCTGTCCCGCCTCTATCCAAGGCTCAAAGCATTTATGAGTTTAATAAAAGAGTAGCAGAATAAAAAATATATAAAAAAAGGAATTTCAGAGGTGAGGGCAGTCTCAGAGAACAGCTGTTGATGTGCCTGTGCTGTTTGATTTGGTCAGGAAGGTGCTCTTGGCTCATGCTGAGGGCTATGAGGAAGCAACGGAGTATAATATGTGACTCCCATTCTACAAAAGGGAAGCATGAAGTGGAAAGCTAAACAGCAGATCACAGAATTATAGAGGGAAAAGGAACCCCAAGTGCCACCTAGTCCAAGTGTTGTAATATCATAATTTCCCATCCTGGACCATCATATTTAGTTTTGTGATCAAGAACACAAGATCACAGCCCAGTGTCCTGCATCCTGTTTTCACAATGGCTAACCAGATGCCTCTGGGAAGCCTGCAAGCAGGAACTGAGGGCAGTGGCGCTCACCCCACTTGTGATTGCTAGCTGTTAGTCTTCAGAATACTGTGTGTAATTTACAGATTGGACATGTAGTCCCATTTAAATCTAGACTTGGTGCTTGAAATAAAGTGATAACATGATAGTTGAGCACAGCATTCCTTCTGTCTCTTGAAATGTATTTCTATTTTGCTAGGTTTGTCGCATGGCTTCAGACTACTCTAGGACATGCGCCAGTCCAGACAGCATTCAGACGGGTGATGCTCCTGTTGTTTCTGAGACCTGTGAAGTGTATGTTTGGGGCAGTAACAGCAGCCACCAACTTGTGGAAGGAACACAAGAGAAAATTCTTCAGCCCAAGTTGGCTCCAAGTTTTTCTGATGCTCAGACAGTGAGTGACTGGGGATTTTGTTTGTATGTGTGTTATCGGTGTAGTGAAAAAGAAGAGATGAAGCTTTCACTGTTGAAAAACTTTGTATATCACTACCAAATGTGAAAAATGCATGCTACAAGTTTGTGGTTCCTGAGCTATATATGGATCCCTTGTTCTAAATAAATTATTTTTAATGTTCTCTAATTTTCTTCCCACAATAGATTGAAGCTGGCCAGTACTGTACATTTGTAATATCTACAGATGGCTCTGTTCGAGCTTGTGGCAAAGGCAGTTATGGCAGGTTGGGACTGGGCGATTCCAACAATCAATCTACACTGAAGAAGCTGACTTTTGAGCCTCACAGATCTATCAAAAAGGTGTCATCATCTAAAGGTTCTGATGGCCACACATTAGCATTCACAACGGAAGGAGAAGTCTTCAGCTGGGGTGATGGTGACTATGGGAAATTGGGCCATGGAAATAGCTCAACGCAGAAATATCCAAAACTTATCCAGGGGCCTTTGCAAGGAAAGGTATGCTTACACAAAGGAACTGAATGGCACTTTCCTTCTTTCATAGTGTTGCTTTGGAGACTTCATGTGTTTTAGGGTTTCTTGTTATCCACTTTTGCCTTTGTCCCTTATTGCTGTGGACCATGGGGTGGAAACAGCGGAGTTCTCTCCTTTTAATCCACAGGGAGGCATAATGTTTTCCAGAATCAAGATTGAGCTGGGGGCTGGCTTAGGAGGCACCTTCCATGTCCTCTTTAGGTGTTAAGAAATGACTACCCTAACCCGGGACGCGGGTGGGGCTGTGGGTTAAACCTCAGCGCCTAGGACTTGCCGATCGCATGGTCGGCGGTTCGAATCCCCGTGGCGGGGTGCGCTCCCATTGCTCAGTCCCAGCACCTGCCAACCTAGCAGTTCGAAAGCACCCCCGGGTGCAAGTAGATAAATAGGGACTGCTTACTAGCGGGAAGGTAAACGGCGTTTCCGTGTGTGGCTCTGGATCACCAGAGCAGCTTTGTCACGCTGGCCACATGACCCGGAGGTGTCTGCGGACAGCGCTGACTCCCGGCCTCTAGAGTGAGATGAGCGCACAACCCTAGAGTCTGTCAAGACTGGCCTGTATGGGCAGGGGTACCTTTACCTTTACCTTTTTACCCTAACCCAACTGGCCTTTAAGCATGATTGGAGCTTTTGGTGCTCTCTAGAAAGCTGCAGTCATACTAATTTATTTAAAACATTTATATACTGTGGGGGAGGGGTTACAGTGAATTAGAAATACCAGAAGAAAATGTGCTTATCATAAAACCACAAAGTAGGTTATTCACTTTGTGTGAAGGCTGGCGAAAAATGTTTCCAGCTGACAATGGTGTAATGTTGGTATTGGACTTGCCACTTGAGTCAGGCCAGGCATGTAGAATGATGGTGCCAGTCATGGCTGTGAGAGTTTGGCTCTGGCATGGGGATGTTCACCTTGAGTGGATTGATGCTTGTGGCAAGCCCAAGACACCTGCTGCTTGGAGTGCAGCCATACAGAAGGATGTGTAGGGACTTTCATGTTTGGTTTGGCATTTGAGTGGTTTTTCTGAATTTGGACTGACTTCAGCTGAAATTTGAGGCTTTGTGATTAGTGGCAGTTACAAGGCCTTGGTTCAGGTCTCTCTTCCTTGTAGAGGTCACGGGGAAGGGGAGAGGAATGAGGAAAGTCTCATTGTGTCTCCTGTGTTGAAAGCAGCATTTCCAGCAACAGTTTAGTTTTAACTCTCTCTCCCCTTTGCATGCAATGCAGGTCGTGGTATGTGTGTCAGCTGGATACCGGCACAGTGCTGCTGTCACAGAAGATGGTGAATTGTATACGTGGGGCGAAGGAGACTTTGGTAGACTAGGTAATGGAAACAGTTTGACTTGCCCAGTGATTTTAGGCATATAATTAATATTTCATTGAAATAAAATCTAACGTTAAAGAAAGGTACTGGGATTTACGTAAGACAGTACAGGCGGCAACCATTTTAGGCACGTCCAATTGATGCTCAATCACTTGGGTCCTTTTGGACCCGGAAGGCGGCAAAATGAGGGTGAAACAGGGTGGGACATGCTTATAAGCATTCTGTCGACACACACCGGGGCTGGGAACAGTACCCCCATGCAAAATGGTCGCTGCCTGTACAAAATAAACTTTACTATAAACTTTTAACCAAGTAATTGGACAGAGCTAAATAGTAGCAAGACACACTTTGATTTAATGGTATACTATTTATCATGCATGTTTCTTGTATCTTTACTCATAAGTCTAGGGTTTTTATTTTTGGTGATCATTGATAGGACAGTATACACATTTAATAAATAATAATAAATTGTTAAAACTGTTTTTTGGGAGTCCAAATATTCTTCTTTCTTTGCTTCAATATGTTGCAATTGGACTCCATCTCAAACCACTGCTATTTGTTCTTTCAAAGAAATCTGAATAATACGTTTCAGATGTTCTTTCTCTCAGCTCTCCTTTCACTGCCATTCCATTCTTTCTTAACTGCATAATTTTAAAAGGCAAAATATTCCTGTTTTTATTAACTTGACTCAAAATATCTTTGTTTTGAAAAGACTATCAACTTTTGAAACCTCCAATAAATTAATTCTTTCTTCTTTATATTTCAATCACTGTCCCTATTTTCTCCCTACCAGGCATTTCATTCTCAGAGTATAATTTTTTCCTTTAGTGATAGGAGTTGTTATCTTCTTCCCAAAATGGCTTCCAGCTTTTTTAAAACTATGTTTAAGGAGTAAGCAAGTGTGATACATGTATACTGGCTCAAAGTGTTCACTAAAACAGTTCTAAACTGTTTTAATTGTGCTTTTATATGCTGTAACGTGCCGTGGATCTTCTGGTGAAGGGTGGGTAAGAGATGCTGATGCTGATGATAATAAGTGTAATGCATTCATCTTTGGTGAGAAATTTATTTTCTTTACTCCATAACCCAAGTTTTCATGTTGACAGAAATAATTATTATTTTCTTTAATGCAGAAATAATGTTTCTTTTTTCTTTCTTTCCAAGGTCATGGAGACAGCAACAGCCGTAACATTCCAACTTTAGTAAAAGATATTAGCAACGTCGGAGAGGTTTCTTGTGGCAGTTCGCACACCATAGCTTTATCCAAAGATGGGCGAACGGTTTGGTCATTTGGAGGAGGAGATAATGGTAATGTTTTTTCCATGCAATTTCTCCTAGGTCAGGGGTCTGCAACCCGCGGCTCCGGAGCCGCATGTGGCTCTTTTACACCTTTGCCGCGGCTCCGGGGCGGATACTAGCGAGGGGAGGGACACTCCCCACTGTGGCGGGCGCTGTACTGGCTGTGACGTCGCATGGGGGCGGTGCGTGCGTGAGTCATGCACCGTCCCGATGTCACCTTCTCGCCTGCTACATTGTAAGTGGCATGTACGCGGGTCACTGCATTGAAAGAGGGCATGTACGCTGGTCACTGTTTTGAAGGGGAGTGAAGAACACACACACACAAAAAGGTAACTTGTTAATTTAACGTTTATTTCTATGAGGAGGAGTAATTCTGAGGGGTCAAACAAAGAAATAATTTAAAAAAGGTTATTTTTATAATGACGAGTTTTGCGGCTCCCAGTTTTTTTTTCTTCGGAAACGGGTCCAAGTGGCTCTTTTTGTCTTAAAGGTTGCAGACCCCTGTCCTAGGTTGTGCTTGAGATTGTACAGAACATCATCTGTTAAGGGCATGGTGGGGGCAGAAGGTCCATAAAACCTCCGCTTCCATGTTCTGTCTTGTTCTGCCTTTCTGGCCATATTCAAGTGCAGAAAAAGCCAATGACTGCATTTGGATGGTCGCCCATGGTTTCAGAAAACATGTTTGACAAAGTGGTGACCATTTGCTGTAGTCACATGCTCCTTTCTCACCCTACTCTTCCTTTCCTATCTTCACACACCAGCTTGTGCTAGGCCTATTTGTGTCTAAACTGGGGGACTCTGGCAATTTCAGCTAATATCCTGGCTGGTTATCCTGGTTTGTTATCTCAGTTCAATCCATAGTTTCCTGGTTTGACCATGAGAGGCTACTCTGACTTGATGAAGCCAGGATCTTGCATTCCCACATTCAAGTGTAACATGGCTTGATATAAGCCTGGGTGTGGGAGGAACATGCTGTTGCAGCTTCATAAGCCATGGTTTATGGAGCTGTGGATCATGGTCCAAACTTCTGTTATTACGATGCTTAGGTCTGCAGGCTTTGTTTGTGAAGGCTCCTCTCACAACTCTCTCTCTCTCTCTCTCTCTCTCTCTCTCTCTCTCTCTGTGTGTGTGTGTGTGTGTGTGTGTGTGTGTGTGTTGCTGGCGTGGGAGAAGATTGTGTGGTCTCTTTGAGTTTATGGATTGTGCCCTAAATCAGTAAACTAGTATGTAGTAATAATTCATGTTCTTATATGTATTTGGAGAGGTTTCTTTGTTAAATTGTAGCTGTGATGATAAATTTTGTATGCAGTTCACTTTAAATATTTCCAGTTTAAAACTGTAGATTATGTTAGATTTGTGGTCATTGAATGGCCCAAGAGGTGCAGGAGGCAACATAAACATTATTGATCTCTTGTGTATGATTCCAACAGGCAAACTTGGTCATGGTGACACCAACAGAGTGTACAAACCTAAAGTTATAGAAGCCCTACAGGGAATGTTCATTCGGAAAGTTTGTGCAGGAAGTCAGTCTTCACTTGCTCTAACCTCAACGGGGCAGGTAAGATGAGAGCAGCATTGCCAATTTCACAAAAGTTCCTAGCCCAGAAACCATTCTTAATATCCATTTGTAACAGTGCAAGTCATTTGTGGTTTATCAGCAGTCTGAGGAAAAAAGAAAATTAATTAAGTAAGTTTACAAATGTTTCACTGCCTACTCACTGTAGGCAAGGGAGTGTTTACAAATTTGACAATACGACATTTGTGTTTTGCTGTACTTCTTCCTTTGTTGTGTGTTTTTATACTTTAAAAGTAGACAAAGTGATATACAGTGGTACCTTGGTTTTCAGATATCTCTGTTGCCAAATGTTTCGGTTTTCAAACGCCAAAAACCCAGAAGTAAATGCTTCCATTTTCGAACTCGCCTCGGAAGTCGAATGGCTTCTGCTGCGTGTATCTGTTGTTTTTCACAATTTTCTCTAATGACTTGGCAAACTGCCTTTTGCGCCTCTGTTTTCGAACATTTTGGAAGTCGAATGGTCTTCTGGAATGTATTACGTTCGAAAACCGAGGTTCCACTGTATTAAAAAAAAATCAAAGAATAGAAAGTAAAGTCTTAAAATACAGTGGTCCCTCCAGTTGCGCACAGGATCCGTTCCAGAGCTCTGGTTGGATCCCAAGGTGTACGTATCCGGAGGTGCTGCTTCTGCGTATGTGTGCAGGGCGAAACCTGGAAAAATACTTCCGGGTTTGCCACGCACGTATCCTGAAGGATACGTAACCAGAGGTGAACATAAGTAGAGGTTCCACTGTATTGCAGTCTAATAAAACTCACATCCTAAATAACAGCTGTGTGCACATGGTTGATATCTAACATCCTTTCAAAGGGAAACATTGTTGAAACCTTAGATTTTCCTGTAAGAACTCGTAAGAGAAAACGGTCAGCCTCTACTTCAGTGGTGAAGAATGAAAAAGAATGTAGTTTGGTGCTATGTGGATTTTATTGATTGTAGATAGAAATTATGAATCACCACCTCCCAAACCTAGCAGTTGCTTGCAGTATTCCCAGTAGGCAAACTGAAAGCTATGCCCAGAGGGTCTTTTTACTTTGCTTCACTTCATTTTGGTTGCAGTACTCTGTGCTTACACAGGATGCCCATGAGGAGTTCTCTCTTTAACAGTGTGACAATCCTAACCGGATTGCAGATGGGGCTTTTGGACTAATAACAATGATATTTTGTGTATTAAATTCTGTATATTTTGATCCAGGTGTACGCTTGGGGCTGTGGTGCATGTCTAGGATGTGGGTCTTCAGAAGCTACAGCGCTCAGGCCCAAGCTGATTGAAGAGCTGGCTGCAACGCGGATAGTGGATATTTCAATTGGGGACAGCCACTGTTTGGCACTTTCTCATGGTAAACTATAATGTAATACTAAAGCTTATTATGGCAAATACACATTGGTTTTCAAGTGTGTTCAAAACTGTTATTATTACTATTACTTGTTTTTTGTTTAGATAATGAAGTTTATGCTTGGGGTAACAATTCCATGGGACAGTGTGGCCAAGGGAACTCCACAGGTCCCATTACAAAACCAAAGAAAGTGAGTGGCTTAGATGGAGTAGCAATTCAGCAGATTTCAGCTGGAACATCCCATAGTCTTGCCTGGACAGCCCTTCCCAGAGACAGGTAAGTAATTATATACTGATAATAACCAAACCATTTAACGTTTATGCATACCTAATGGAATGGATCTTGGATCCATCACGTGAGGATGCCTTTGAATCACAATGCTTTGTGCTTAACCAGATCCCCTCACTTATATATTCTTGGCAAGAAGAGCTGTTCTGTTTTTAATGAGTCATTATTTATTTTGATTGATGTTTAATTTTTGCTCCATGGTCATCTTTTATTTGATTTGCAGACAAGTTGTTGCCTGGCACAGACCATACTGTGTGGATCTTGAAGAAAGTACCTTCTCCCACCTCCGTTCTTTCCTTGAGCAGTATTGTGACAAAATCAACAGTGAAATTCCTCCTCTTCCTTTCCCATCCTCAAGGTATTTGTTTATGTGGCATATATGCTATCCTGTTGATTTTTTATATATTATTATTATTATTATTATTATTATTATTATTATTATTGGCACATTCATACATGGAAAGTCTCGGCTTGCATTTCCAGAATGAGAGTTCAGATTTGTGCAACAGTACTAGGCCTGGGCAATATATATCAATATATCATCCAAAACTGGTTTGAAATCAATATAGTTTTATCAGTCATAATTTTGACATGACAATATATCACGGATCATGATATGTGTGTGTCCGTGTCGTGTGTGTGCTATGCAAAAATCACACTGTGGGGAAACCATGAAGGCAGTCAGTGCTTCTCTTGATTCCTGCAACCCCTGTTAACTGCCAGCTCATCTCTCCCCTGCCTTATGCAGGGGTCATCAAATCACAAGAGCAGACACCGGCAAAAATCATGATGCAGGAAAAACTGTGAAGCTAGCCAGTGCTTCTGCATAACGCCATCCTTATTTCAGACATCATGATATATTGGTTCAGTTACCTCTGGAAGCAGCTCTGCAGTTGAAACCTCCCATTTGGTGGGATTTGCCATCAAATGCTTGCGCCTGTGTGGATCTTTCCTTCACTTTTAATATGGTGTTGGTTGCCAAGGGCAATTGGAAGGGTTCTTTCAGTTTTACTGTAGCTCTTTACGTCAGGCTGGATGGAAGGACCAATGAGTCAGCTTATTTCTGGGAAAAAGGAAAAACTAACAACATTTGATCATCTCTGTATGCAAAGTCTTAGAAACTTCTTCAACTGTAAAGTCTCTCTCCTCTTAAAACTCATTTTCAGGGTATTGGCATTTAGATGTTTGTAGGGGAAACATTTAAACCCTCAACTCAAGAAAATTAATCTGAAAATACAATTGAAACTATATATATACATTTAATCAGAGGTGTTCTTTCTTTATGATAAACATTATTACCAAACTTAAGCATAATGCATAACAATATTTCACTGGGTGCAGCAGTGGATATACTGCTCTGTCACATCCCACTGCTGCCCAGCTGGTGTTAGGTTTGCTACGATAACGAATTAAAATAACAATAAAGTAATAACCAATGCAAAATCATTCTTAAGCAAAGCAGTTAAAATCAGCAGCAGATAAAACCAAATAAACAGCAGAAGAAAAGCCAGTCTCAGCAGAACAGCAGAAAAGCCACAAGCCAAAGGCACACTGAAACAAAAAGGCTTTGTTTCTCCTGAATGCTAAAAGCAAAGGGTCCTGGTGGGTTTTCATGGGGTGTGTTCCTCATTGTCTGTGCTGTTGCTGAGCCCTGAATGTTGTTTGGTTGTATTGTGACAGTTACTCCAACTAAACCATTGTAAGACTATTGTGATATGTGAAACTGTTTGTTCAGATGCTGGGCATGAGTACTGTAGAAGGGAAAATGTACCTGATAGCAATAATTGGAGATCACAGGTAAGCCTGGGTTAATGGCAATCCCTTGTTTTTCAGGGAGCATCACAATTTCCTGAAGTTGTGTCTGAAGCTGCTCTCTAACCACCTTGCTCTTGCATTAGCTGGCGGAGTAGCTACAAGCATACTTGGAAGGCAGGCTGGCCCGCTTCGGAATTTATTGTTTAGATTGATGGACTCTTCTGTTCCAGATGAAATACAGGAGGTAAATCTCCAAAGTGAACCACACTTGCTTGTGTTTTTAGGTTGTGTGCTCTATTAATTCAAGTTGGGAAGGCAGTCTAAAAATCTGACACCTAGAAACTCAGATCAATATTCTGCCACAAGTTCTCTAACTTACCTGACTGTTTTATCACACTCTGTTAAGCTGAAACTAAAGTGTGTGTGTCCACAGCTTTGTTCCCAAAGCAACACGCACTCACAATCACCCTCCAACTTAGGGAATTCCCAAAGTTTGTTAAAATACAAAAATACTTACACATAACTGCTCCTGCACCCCGTTGTACACCGAATGCTTACTCTTGTGCAGGAGAACTGTTCAACAGTGGAACAGTCTCGCTCAGGAGGTTGTGGGCTGTCCTCCATTGGATGTCTTTAAGCAGAGATTGGATGGCCATCTGTGATTGATGCTTTAGTTGAGATTCCTGCATTGTAGGGTTTGGACTAGATGATCCTTGGGGTCCCTTCCAACTCCTCAATTCTATGATTCCAGGAGATAAGGAAGGAAGTAAATGTTGCAGAGCTTATAGCAGTTAATGGGCATCTAGTCTTTTCAGTTGATACATTGAAACTAGTGTGCAGAGTGGGTGCAGAGCTATAATTTCAAAATGCATAAGGTGAAATGTTTCAAAAATGCTTTCCAGGGTAAGTTGAAATAGTCTCAGCAACCTCTCATTCCACTTCTTAGGTTGTAATTGAAACTCTGTCAGTTGGAGCCACAATGCTACTGCCTCCATTGAGAGAGAGGATGGAATTGCTGCATTCCCTTCTACCCCAAGGTCCTGACAGATGGGAGAGCCTGTCAAAGGGCCAGGTAAAAAGTCTCTTGGAATTAGCATTTGCTTGAACATGCTTCCATAGTAGCCACTACAGAGGATAACATGGTGTTATTCGGCTGAGGACATAAATCCTATGCTGCTGTGTAGTGTGTAGGTTGGGGATAAGTAAGCAAAAAAATCCTCATTTTGTTTCCAGAGTAAGATGTAATTATGTGGGTCAGAGGGACAATGGGTGACTTTGCTGGTGGCCAATTGAGGGATATCACACAACAGGATGCTGGACTGAAGACTCTAGCAGGCTGGGCGAGGGGAGTAGTATTGGAACTGTGCTCCCATTCTGAAGCTGTTCTCTACACCGCTACTAGGAACAAGGTGGGGCTTCTGAATAAAGAGTTTTACTGGACAAGTTTGATACAAATATCGTCTAGTTGTGATACAGAGAAATGTATCTTTGTTTTTTCTTAAACCATTATGAGATCCTACTCTGGGACAATCGCTTAAACCATAGTTTGGCAGTTCAGATGTAATTGCTAACTATGGTTTGAATGATACAGAAACAAAGAAGCTTGTGAAAGAAAGCACAGTTATATTTCTTCTTCAAGCGCATAGTTACTTTCCTATTTATAGAATTAATTTTGCTATTTTCAGTCCACTATAAGAACAAGTTACATTTACCAGTATTATGTCCCAATCATTCAAAACATTAGTTTAACATTGCTAAATATGATACACTAATTATATTACTTGCATACAGTGACAATATATAAATTAAGTCCTATCTGGTTGCCCATTATATTCCAGTTTGCCCTTCGATCCTGAACAAGTTTCATGTTCATGAAAATAAAACATTTTCATGTTGATTTTCTAATTGGGTTTTTCTCTCTTAAGAATTATAAATGAAGAAAATTCCCTATTTTTTATTTTTTCAGAGAATGCAATTGGATATTATTCTGACGAGTTTGCAGGACCATACTCATGTAGCCTCCTTGCTTGGCTATAGCTCACCATCTGATGCTCCAGATGTTTCCTCACTCTGTATTGCCTATGGGACTATTGCTGATCCAACATATGATGTCCAGAGTAATCATCCAGATACTCATCTGGCTGAAATTTTAATGAAGACCCTTCTGCGAAATTTAGGATTTTATACAGTAAGCTTAGAATTTGAATTTTATATCTGAATACCAATTAAGTTGGAATTGTTTTATACAGTGGTTCCCAATTGGTGATCTGCGGACCTCCTGGGGTCTGTGGCACCATTCACATAACAAAAACTTCCATAGTGATGTCAAATTTTTCAAAAGTAGGGGATCCATGGCTTGACTTTTGAAAAATGGGGGTGGGGTGGGGTCCTACAGTACTTAACCAATTGGAAACTTGATTTAATACAACAAACTAGGACAGAGGTGAATTGGAAAGGGATTTGCCCATTCCAGAAACGCCCTCACTTTACAGTAATGTTCAGTGGGGACTATAAACTATGCAACAACCATACCCATTCAGAGTGAGGGGTGCAAGTAATTGTCCTCACTCTGAATTGGCTTTTTGACATTGCCATGTAGTCATATCCAACTATATACCGTGGTACTTCGGGTTACATACACTTCAGGTTACATACGCTTCAGGTTACAGACTCCGCTAACCAGAAATAGTACCTCGGGTTAAGAACTTTGCTTCAGGATGAGAACAGAAATCGTGCTCCGGTGGCGCGGCAGCAGCAGGAGGCCCCATTAGCCAAAGTGGTGCTTCAGGTTAAGAACAGTTTCAGGTTAAGAACGGACCTCCGGAAGGAATTAAGTACTTAACCCGAGGTACCACTGTAGTGCTGCAGTATCATTGCTCTGACTACATGATTCCTGATTGGCTAGAATCATGTTGCCAGCACAAATATGACAATATTCTTTAAAAATTGTGTTGAAGCAGTTGTCAATAGAGGCACAAACCTGGCGTGAAAAGTTTTATGTTCTTGAAAACTCATTTTTATATGCAGAAGCTACCAGCTGCTTGGTCCTTTCTTTCTTTAGTCAGCTCCTTTTTAAAGTTGCGTATTAGTTGGATTTCTTTCAGACTCTTCTTCCTTCAGCTTATTTGGGAGCAAAACTGAAACTTTTAGTTATTACTGGAAACTACCAGTGGCTTTCCATTAACAAAAGCATAGGGTTGTATCTAATGCTAGTCCTAGACCCATTGAAGTTAATAAACATGACTAACTTAAGTCCATGGATCTTTCACTTTGACTGGGACTTAATTGAATACAACCCATAGTTTATAATATTCTGAGTAAGAGGAGCCAGGTTGAAGTTGCCTAGGCATAAAAATAAGAAAGATGAGAATGCTATGGAAGTGTACATGATTATTCTTGTAACTGTCTAGGATCAAGCATTTGGGGAGCTGGAAAAGAACAGTGACAAATTTTTACTTGGAACATCATCATCAGAAAACAGCCAGCCCGCTCATCTACATGAGCTGTTGTGTTCCCTGCAGAAACAACTTCTGGCATATTGTCATATCAACAGTGTTAGTGAGGTTAGTGCTGTGACTTTTCATATGTATTGATGAGTATACTTGCTCCATAATGGGTGGAACAAAAAGGACCAATAAGGATATTTGGCTCTGACTTTTAGAAATCTGATTCTGTGAACAGAAGTTCATCATTCCCTCCTATTTTCAGTGTTCAGAGGTAAGTGGTGATGCTTATGCAGCCAAAACAACACAATTCACGCGCAAGAGGGAAGTATTAGCAAGTTCAGGGAAAACCCAAGATTTGCAGTACAAAAAAACTTCTTTTTTTTAAACCTAGGGGGAGAACCCTGCCCAAATCATCCCAGCGAGAACTGATCATACTCAGTGGCAAGAGAATGGTGCCTAGCTTTTAGAGGGGGAAATGGAGAAATTGTGTGGGAGGCAAAGTAATGGAATGGAGTCTCCAGGAGTAGGGCCATAGCTAGTTGGCTTGAACCCTAAACTCCATGCTGTAACATATTGTTGCAGGTTTCCATTTGTAAAGTATATTTAGAATGTTTCTTTTGTTCCCAGAATTCAAGTAGTGTGTCGCTCCTGCACAAGCACCTTCAACTTCTACTGCCTCATGCTACAGATATCTATTCCCGCTCTGCTACTTTGCTGAAGGAGAGTTCTTGGAATGGTAGTGTTGGGGAAAAACTAAGAGGTGTGTCTCTTACTTATTAGATCATGCGTAATATAAGGAATGTGAGCAGCAGAACCGAACAAGTTTGTTTTTTAAATGAGTCCATTTGCTGCTCAGGTTTTTTGCCAGTTGTCTCTTCTTTTGCCAGATCTTGTACTGGTATATTTAGATGTCTTTGCAATCTGAGAATTTAGGTATCAACTCTTAGAAGGAAATACAACAAAACAGCACATGTCTTTCAAGACCTCTTCCTCCCCTTTCCACTCCTTTTTGGGAGTTCTCTGGGTGGCTTCCATCATAAATGCAAGTTATACAGTTACCCTAAAGGCAGTAAAAAGGCAACAGAAAAAAGCAGCAGTGAATAAACCAGAATAGGGGGTGCACACCAAAAAGCGGGGGGCAGTGGTCAAGCCAAAAGATCTTTACGGGTTGACTTAAGACTATCCAGGAGGGGAAGAGGTGAATTTCTCTGGCAAGAAGTTCCACATTGTGGCACTTCTATAGAAAGGCCCTTGCCCTCATTCCCACCAACAGCACCTCAGATTGTGGTGCAGTGGGGAACACAGAAGAGTCTTTCCTGCGGGCCACAGTGAATGGGCAGGATATAGCCTGTCAAGTCAGTATAAATTAAAATGGCTCCATGAACCTACCCTTGTTTGGGAACTACATTCAGTTTTGGAGACCCTCATTATCCCTTTGCCACAGAGCGGGGTAACAAATAACAATAAGAATCTCACAAAGATTTATATTGCAATACAGTTGTTAGTCTTTAAGATGCCACATCATTTGCTGCTGTTGAAAAATCCAACCATTTTGGAAAAGGTTACCCTTTTGGAATTTATTAATGAAGTTATCATTTCCCCCTCCATTGCAGATGTAATTTATGTCTCTGCAGCCGGAAGCATGCTTTGCCAAATTGTCAATTCCTTGCTCTTACTGCCTGTATCAGTAGCCCGACCTTTATTGAGCTATCTGCTGGATCTGTTGCCACCTCTGGATCGCCTTAACAGACTGTTGCCAGCTGCTGTTCTCTTAGAAGATCAGGAGTTACAGTGGCCTCTTCATGGTAAGGCATTCAGTGCAGTACTTCTGCCTTCTGAAAGATAGGAATTGTAGAATGCAAATATGCTTTATGAATTTTGGGTAAAATGTGTTGTTCCCCTGAACTTACATTGGTTTATATGCCCGCTCCCCCCCCCCCATTTTTCTATGGTTAGCCCTCACCAGAAACAGCATCACCTCACAGTATGCTTTCACAGAGGTTAAGCTCTAGGACTTCTGTGATGCCTAAAAAGTAATCTGGAGGCCCAGTTGGCTAATTGATGCTGCTATACCTACCACCTTTGTTAACGCGAGCACCAGCCCCTTGGGAATTAGCCTTGTTTTTTCCTAATCAGACCCCTGGTACATTTTGCGTACCAGGGCATTTTAAGGAGTATTTTTTAACCACTTTGGACATTACTAAGGAGTTTTCTCTGAAATGAATTCTTCAATTTAGGTCATGTGCCTTCAAATGTTTTTCATCCTGATCTTCATTCAGCTCAGTGGAGGTAACTGTATGTGAATGAATACATCCATAGGTTGTTTCCTGCCACTGAAATGGGTGAGGAATTTGTTTTGGGAGCTTGTGTAGACACTGGAACTTGCATGCTCAGTACAGATCACAGGATGGGTGGGTGGGCTTGCATAATCTATCAAAACATCTTGGCTCAGAAAAAATTGACTATTAATATTTCAGCTATTAATATTTCTAGGTGGACCTGAACTGGTTGATCCAGCTGGGGTGCCCTTACCACAGCCTGCACAGTCATGGGTGTGGCTAGTTGACCTTGAGAGAACTGTGGCTCTGCTTATTGGACGCTGTCTTGGTGGAATGCTTCAAGGATCACCTGTGTCACCGGAAGAGCAAGATACTGCTTATTGGTTGAAAACACCACTGTTTAGTGATGGAGTTGAAATGGACATTCCCCAGTTAGGTAATCAATTCAACTGCTTTATTGATGTGTGAATAAGTGGACACACATGTGGATGCAGCGTTGTGGTTTGTTAGAATAATTATCTTGCTGACCCAGTCCAAAAGTCCATCTAGTTCAGCATCCTGTCTCTTCAGAGTGGGCAGCCAGATGTATCTGAGAATCTCACAAGAGGACCAGGGAATTTCTGGCTTTAAAACCCCAAAAGGCAGGGCTTTAGGGAGAGTTCCACATGAGAGGGATGGTTCAGTGGGTGAGAAAGTGATGGGCTTGCAAAATTTCAAACTTTGGGTGTGTTTTTCTCTTTTCCTTTCTCAGTCTAAACTGAGGAAAGTGGGAAGACGTCATTCCCATATCGGGAGTAGTGCAGTCACTTTACTAGTAGCAGAGAGAGCAATTTGCTTTTGTGCCCAAAAGGACAATGACTTTCTTCTAAATGGGGTGGAGTTTGTCTTAACTTAAAGTTGTCTTTCCTTGCTGCACTTATGCTTAAAATTTCCTTTTGGAACACCAGCACAATGCCACTTTGTTGACTTTCTTAAAATTCCTCCTCCAAACCCACTTTTTTCAGGAGACTTCGGTATTGTCTCTTTCCCCACCATGTTCTACTGTAACTGTGTTGAAGCATATGTGACTGCAATGTAAATGCCTGTTCTTTCTCTTGTTTGTCTTCATCCCCTCCTTTCCTCTATGTTGAATTCTGCATTGTAAGATTCTCAGGACACAGACCTGTTGTCTTGCGTTCTCTAAAGTGGCAAGCACATTGATGGTGCTGTATAAATGGTTAAGACCAGATTATTTTAGGCTTAGGCTTAGACTATACACAAGCCTACCCCAATCTTGAGATTGTCATTGGTGATGCTTCTCCCTGCCCTGTCATTAATGACATTCCAGTTGATGAGAACCAGAAACAGAACTTTCTCAGTTATGGCCCCATATTTGTGGGAGATTTACCAGACCCTCTCCTTCCTTCAAAAGAAAAAAGTGTGTATTCGTTTTTAGGAAGATTTATCAATTGCTTTGTTTAATTGCTGGCTTACTGCTATTTTAATTTTGTTGTTTGAATTGAATTTTTTTACTGGTTTTTATTTATACTTTCTTAGTAGTATTGTTTGTTGCTTTACAAATACTTTTTGCATTGAAAAGACATCATTTGCCAATCTAGTGCCCTCCAGATGTTTTGGGCTTCGTCTCCCATCAGCCCAGCTAGCACAGCCATGCTCCTGTCAGCCCAGCACAATATGGCCATGCTTGCTGGAGCCCAGAAGATCAGGAGGGCACCAGGTAGGCAAAGGCTGATCTACACTAATAGCACTCTCTGAGTGCTGTTCATTGTGTAGCCAAAACACCATCCACACACGAGAGGAGGTATCAGTAGCCGTGGGGAAAGTACAAAAAAGGCTTCAGAAAAAAGTGAGGGGAACCCTCAGAATGACCTCCTGAGGACTGAGCATGCTCGCTGGCCATGGATTGATGTATTTGGGTTGTTGGGTGATGTATATGTATGGGGGGGGGCGGCAGTAGAATGGAAAACAACATGGCTGGCTTGTTGGAACCCTTTTGATTCAGGCCCCACTTGCAAGTACCTAAATAGATAAATAATGACATGACTTTTCATCTCATTTTAGACAAGTCCATGAGTTCCTTGTTAGAGGTAGCTCTTTCTGGAAATGAAGAACAAAAGCCGTTTGATTACAAGCTTTGCCCAGAAATCTCTGTCTTTGTGGATTTGGCTTTGGGGTGTGCAAAGGAGCCTGCTCGTAGCCTCTGGGTCAGCATGCAGGACTATGCAGTGAGTAAAGGTAAGTTCTTGGAAGCAAAAGAGCGACCTCCCACAGTGACAATAATTGAGCTTATCTGTGCTCATTTTGGAGGAGGGGCTCTTTCATTATTTGTTTAGTTAAAACAAAAACAAAAAACCAGGGTGTGGATCCACCTAGAACTCTTAAAATTTCAGTGAAGTCCTTGGGTTGGGGCACACCATTTGAGAAACCACTTTGTCATGGCCATTTTAGTTTAGGAAGCATTTGTATTTTCTGCAATTAGTTGCTTTTCTGTTGTAGTCAACTTGCTTATTAAAATAACTGTACATTGGACATCTGCTGGCACAACCATATTGTTTAAAGCAGTTTTAGACACATAATAAATAGCAACTAGCATAGAACTACATAACCTTCTGCCTGCTGACCACACCTCATGGCAATGAAGTGTATCTGCCATTACTCTGAAAAACCCATCCCAATTTGATAGCCCACTTCATACAACTTGGTGCTATTTCATGGTGTGGGTGGGTAGGAGTGCAATATTTTGGGGTGAATACTGCCCAGTGTCAGAGCAGTGAAGTCCTTATTGAGGCTTTTAGCAAGCTCTGCTCACTGATCATGCCACATGGCTATTGCAAAATGAAAAGAGGAACTTCCCACTGGCAAGACAGCAGAGCTTCAAGTGACTTTAGGGCCCACTCTTACCTCTGGCTCCGCCCACCACTGGCATGCATCCGCAGAAGGTTTTCCATTGAGGGAATGCAGCCCTTGGGGTGAAAAAGATTCCCCACTCCTGGTTTAAGGCAAAAATGCAGGCTGACTTATTGAAATATGGCTGAATAATTTGATGCTGTTTTAACTGTGAATATTTCAGAAAACTGATCAGTTCCTTTCCCCCTACCTCTTCAGATTGGGATAGTGCCACGCTGAGTAGTGAGTCGCTTTTGGATACTGTGTCTAGATTTGTTCTTGCTGCCCTCCTGAAACATACAAATTTGCTTAGTCAAGCAAGTGGTGAGAGCAGGCAAGTACCCAAAAAGCATTTTGAGACCTTTCCCCCTTGTGTTAGAGAGATTTCCTGTCCTCTTAGCCTTACGTAACTTTTGTGTCTTTTAGGTATCAGCCTGGCAAAGCCTTAGTAGAAGTATATCGGTGTGTGTACAAAGTGCGGAGTCGTTTGCTTGCTTGCAAGAATATGGAACTTATTCAGACTAGGTCGTCTTCAAGGGATAGATGGGTAAGGCTAAAGACTGGCACTTTTGCTCCTCTTTCTTACGTAGTGCAGGAAAATTAGTTTAACATGAAAGACTGCATAGTTGATTATTTTTTTGAGGCCAACAATTATGTGAGCCTTTGTCTACAGTTTTGCTCACTTTCAATCCTATTTAGATGTGCCCAGTACAGTGGTACCTCGGGTTACCACTTCAGGTTACATACGCTTCAGGTTACAGACTCCGCTAACCCAGAAATAGTGCTTCAGGTTAAGAACTTTGCTTCAGGATAAGAACAGAAATTGGGCTCCGGAAACGCGGCAGCAGCAGGAGGCCCCATTAGCTAAAGTGGTGCTTCAGGTTAAGAACAGTTTCAGGTTAAGAACGGACCTCCGGAACGAATTAAGTACTTAACCTGAGGTACCACTGTATATTTATTTCAGTTTCAAATTTTTGCTTGGTTCTGTTTTCTCTGTAGCTAGGGTTTTGTTTTTTAAAAAAACATTCCTTTGTTTTACAGCATGTTTTACTTTTTTGGGGGTGGGTGGGTTCTATGGACCACAAATAAAACTGTTATTTTAAATTAATTTGCCTACTGCTTTGAATTGTGGGGGAGTGGTTTATAAGGCTTATGTTGGTAGCTGTTTCTTCCTTTAACTGGACTTGGGAGACGCTTCTCTGCTTCCTGGTCAAACTGCTTTGAGAAGGAGGAAAAGGGATCTTCTAGCTCTAAACTAGGGAGGCTTTTCTTGCCTGCTTTCCTATCTTCCTTGTTCTTAAGAAGGAGGTTGCTGGACTAGTTGAAGTTTCCTGAGTTGATTCATCATGGATCTTTTTCTGTTCTTCTGCTCCTGCCAAAGCAGTTACAGACTTGACATGTTGGTGCCATTCCTCTTGCATTGTCCCTCCCCTTAGAAGGTTCCACAAAAAGCCTTGTCATTATTGTCACAAGTATAAAATGTCTGTCTGCATCCACTCACACAAGCACAGATAGTGGAATTATTACTTCATCGCTTCATAAATTTTTGCAGGGGCAGTCATCCTGTGACCTGTGCATATGGTGAAGCAATTTTACCACTACCATTTTACTATGAATTCAGCTCCACAGCCTGAAAGGACTGTGTGAGTCAGCTGCTGTTCCGCACAATCACTACTGTTTCCTGTTTTAATTTAGAGGCAGATTTTCCCCCAGCTTGAAGCCAACCTTCCGGGGGCCTTGTGCTGGTGGTGGATGGGGTCAGAGGCAGAAGTGGGTGGATGTGATTCTTATCTCCGTACAGAACACTATACAGTGGTACCTCGGGTTAAGTACTTAATTCGTTCCGGAGGTCCGTTCTTAACCTGAAACTGTTCTTAACCTGAAGCACCACTTTAGCTAATGGGGCCTCCTGCTGCCACCGCGCCGCTGGAGCATGATTTCTGTTCTCATCCTGAAGCAAAGTTCTTAACCTGAGGTACTATTTCTGGGTTAGCGGAGTCTGTACCCTGAAGCGTATGTAACCCGAGGTACCACTGTATTCCATCCATACAAAAGTCAGGTTTCTACTTACCCTCCAGGCAAACAAAGTGCTATCATAGTTCAAGGACACATTCCAGCTGTGCTGCGGGAAAGGGTGTGTGACTTAAGGAAGAATCCTAGGGACCAGGTAGAGAGAAGGCTGCATTTGGCCCCCAGGCCTGAGAAACCTCGCCCCTGGTTTGATTTAAGATCATACTTCTTATTAAGCAATGAGTTCTTCATATCTTTGAACCTTACCCTCTCTCCTCCCCTATCCCAGATGTCAGAAAACCCAGACTCTTTGGACATTGATGCCCAAGAGCACCCCTTTACTCGGACCATTGATGAAGAAGCAGAGATGGAAGAGCAGGCAGAAAGAGAAAGAGAAGAGGGGCACCCGGAACAAGAAGAGGAAGAGGAAGAAAGGGAGCATGAAGTTATGACAGCTGGCAGTAAGTAAAGTTTGGAAAAGATTCCACAGAAGCTTGTTCAGAGAGAGTCCCATTGAAATGAATGGGGCCTTCAACAGGAGTTTTATCTGTGATGAACAAAAGTCACCTGAATAATTTTTACAGCCCTTGAGCTCTGCCTAGAAGTTAAGACCTTTGTTTTTGTGTTGCATGTTACAGAAATCTTTCAATGTTTCCTATCAGCCCGTGAAGTAGCTCGCAGTCGAGACCGAGAGAGAATAAATGGTGGGGCAGGGGCTCGAATGGATGACCAGGCTGCTCAGTCCCAGCAAGAACGCAGAGTCAGCAGAGACCTTCCTGAAGGACAAGATGTGTACACAGCTGCCTGCAACTCTGTGATCCATAGGTGTGCTTTACTGATTCTGGGAGTCAGCCCCGTTATTGAGGAGCTGCAGAAACGAAGAGAGGAAGGGCAGTTGCAACAGCCATCAACTGGTACCACAGAAGGGATTGGACTCATGACCAGGTGCGATTAATGAACTGTGCACAAGAGCAGCCAGCAGCTCTTGAAACCTTGCTGAGTAGATCCTCAGTAATCTGCTAAGGTAGGGTGAGCCTGCCAAATCCTAACAATAGGCGTCAGAGGTCCTACTGTTTGTTCCAGAGCAGTTAGTGGTACATTGGGCAGGTCTTAGAGTCAGGCCCTTTCCTTTGGTAGTGCCTAATTTGTGCAATGAGCTCCAAGGGATGGGGGTGGTGGTGGAATATGCCAGGCTTTGTCTCTGGTGACAAAGACTGGCCAGGCTTTGTCTCAGGCTTTTATTCTCTGGTGCCTGGAATATGCCAAGCTTTGTCCCTTGTTTGAGAGAGCATTATGTTGGCACATCAGACTTCCCTGTGCATATTGTTAAACCCTAGGAGCTGTACTTTGCCTGCTCTTATGGAATAATAGAATTGTAGGGTTGGAAGGGACCCCAAGGGTCATCTGTTCCAACCCCCGGCTATGCAGGAATCTCAACTAAAGCATCCATGACAGATGACCATCCAACTTCTCCTTAAAAACCTGCAAGGTGTTTGTTCCACTGTCAGATGTTTAGTCAGAATCTCCTTGAATCCATTGTAACTTGAATCCATTGGTTTTGGTCCTGTCCTCTGGAGCAGGAGAAGACAAGCTTGCTCCACCTTCCATGGGACAGCCCTTGAGCTATCTGAAGATGGCTATCATATCTCCTCTCAGTCCTCTTTACCAGGCTAAACATACCCAATTCCCTCAACTGTTCCTTCCTCATAAGGCTTGGTTTCCAGACCAATTATCTTCAAATATTATCTTTTCTTTTTTGCATCTGCATGAAACAGAAGTGAAAGCCTTACTGCAGAGAGTCGCTCAGTCCACTCTAGTTCAAGTTACAAACTGATGAAATCACGGAGTGAATCTGATTTATCTCAGCCTGAATCGGATGAAGAAGGTTATTCACTGGTAGGTGAAATACTTTAAAGCTTTGCATAATGTTACTCTTGCTGGTTCAGCTGCTGAAGATGCACTTGAAATGTTGTGAGTCTTTGTTGCAGTGGGATCTGCTTTCACATCAGCTCAGGTCTTTATGGGTAGGCAAACCATCGCCCCCAAAGTGTGCATGGGGAGTTTACATGCAGTGGGCTCTCTTTTCCCTGCTCTATGTCATCACAAGTTGACTTTAAAATTCCCTTGGAGTTTGAAAAGCCACTCATGACATTGTGCAAAGGACTGCCTTGCTTACCTTAAAAATGTGTTGGGAGAAAATAAGACATGACATTCAAAAGAACTTGGCAAATCAAGAATGTAGACAATCCCACAGATTACAGAAGGGTATTTGACAGTGTTAAAGTTGTGTAAGTGGCAGCATGATGAACCCAAGCTGGTCAGTCTCATGACAAAGTAACTTCAAACCATAGGTTTGAATAGCAAATGTCAAGTAAATTGACTTATTTGTTTTAAAATTGGATGCCTGGTTTGTATGTAATGCTGGGACCAAGATTCTTTAAAGGCAATGCTAAACTCAGCAGAAGTCTCCCTTCCAGCTATGCAAGAGTAGGAGAAGAGAAGCAGGAATATGTGAGACCAACACTTTGCTTATCCACTTAGCAGCATGCGATGGTCTAGGATTATGTGAGAACTGGCCCATGGTATGATTTTCAAATTTGAGAGACCTGTGCAAAAACATGTGTTCAAGTTTAGCACGGAATGCCTCCAGAAGTATAGAGGTGGTTGTCTTTTGGGAGTGCCCACTATATTCAGTATATTCAGTATATTATATTTGGAATTGTTTACTCTGGTGGTAAGCTGCTGCATATAACTTATAAATGAATGAGTTGCCTTTTTGTTTGCTGGTTAGGTGGAATTCCATCTCACAGTATCAGAGAGAGGCAAGACAGTGAAGGCCTCTCTGTGATCATTTGGCTCATGCCTTCCCAGAACTTCCCCATACAGTAGCCAATGATACCTGCCTTTGCTTACTTTCCTCTTCCAAGCCTGTCCCTTCTGTGTTGTGTCTGTTAAATTGAAAGCCAGCGTGAACAAACTTGAGTACATTGGTAGACACTGTATAAATGTAATAAATAAGGTATAACACTAACACTCTCTTTGGTTATTTTTATTCACTATAGAGTGGAAGACGAAATGTGGATTTGGACTTGGCATCATCCCATAGAAAGAGAGGTAATTGTGTAGAAAAGCCAGTTTTTCTAGAGTAGTGGTCTTGAAACTTTTAAGCCTCAGAAAATCTTTCTGTGTTGATTGGTCTGCTACAGAGCCCCTCTATACTGCAGGGAATTATGGACATACACACAGTCACACTCCCTGGAATCTGTGTGTGCTCCAGAGTGTTGTCAAGTTGCCTCTGCAGTTCTGTGTTGCAGGAGAATACTGGTAATGGTAGGTAAGATGCCTTTTGAGCCTCTTGTCTGCCATGACTCTGGAACACAGCTTGAAAACCCACACTTTGACATACCTGTAATAGAAGGTAAAGAACGATGAGAGCTTTCTCCAGCAAATAAATGCCATGTAGTGCAGGCAGTTTCACTATTTGCCTGCTTCTGGACCCAAAAGAGTGGGCAAGTTGCAAGGGTGATTTATCCTAGGTAGGGCTGGACAATGCCCTTGACTGAGATCCAGAGAACCGTTGCCATGGGGTGTAAACAATACAGAGCTAGGATGGAAGAATCAGCAGGGAGGTTGGTCAAAAATTTGTTTCAGTTCTCTGCTCATGCCTGCTCCCCTTGTCCCTGCTCTGCTTTCCTTGGAAAGTATCTTTGGGACTTGAACCCTTCATCAGGCTTTGGCTGGATGAGTGAGTTTATTCCCAGCTCTTAGTTACTCCTAGTTTTAATTACTCCTGTGGAGAGGCATCTTCTTGGGGCAGCTCTTAACCTTATCTGATAAGCTCAGCCTGCTGCCTGACCCTCTATCTTTAGAACACACTGCAATTTTTCAAATGTGAAGTCACCTCATGAATTATTGCATAACTCCTCTTTAGCATTCACATGGTAAGGGGATATGAAGCGGTGCAATAATACCCCATCACTTCCTTACACTGCAGGAAGTTTGAGAAGCTGCACATTCATGAACGTTGCTCAAACATTTCCCACTCTTAAAGCTGTTTTCCATGTATGGACAGAATGCAGATTGAATGTTGTCTTCTGTACCCAATGTCTCTCTTTGTCTTCTGATTCTTGTGTGGTAGTGTGTTTACTCCTTTTTGGCCAGTTGAGCCCCAGAAAAAAGAAGAGCTCCAAGCAAGTACATGACGGCATGTTGTGATTTTATTTTCTCTCTCTAGCTTGCCTACATACTTTATAAAACATAAAATATGTGTAGCAGTTGTTCCACATTCATTTTGAAAATTTCATTACTAGAAGCTGGCATATAAGGACAAGTAAACAGTGGGGGTTTTGTTCCATCTAATGTTGGCAGGTAGACATAGGCATAACGGCTCACTAAAAATTCAAGTTGTAAGAATGTATTTAGCATGTTTCTGTTTATGTTCAGGGGATCAGCATTGAGAGGATCAATGAATTGTGTACTTGGCATGTTTCAGAAGCCAGGTTCATTGGCTGGCATCTGCACTGAAAGGGCTGCGAAAAGGCTACTGTATGTGACCATAGAGCAGCCTTCATCAGCTGGGTGCCTTCCAAATGTTTTGTGGACATTGTGCTGGCTGGGACTGATGGGAGTTATAGTCCTGAACCTCTGGAAGGCACTAGGTTGGGGAAGGCTGCCCTAGAGAGTGGACCTCATTGTCAGTTTAATACTGAGAAAGGCAAACTACAGGGTTTGATTTGATATACTGTACTTACAGGTAATACAATAGCTTGTTTAAACCAAAGCAGGCAGCTTCCCCCAACCTTTCTTGAGGAGTCTTGTTAACTTAATCCAAAAGTATGACCATACTACCATTAATACTTTTATCTGCTGCACCACCTTGTTCTGCAATCCCAAGCTTGTCAAATACTGCTCCTTGGGATTTTTTTGCCTTGTACAGAAATAGTTCACCTGGTCTTCATCTGAACATAAGAAATGTGGTGCTGGATCAGGCCAATCTAGTCCAGCATCCTGTTCTCACAGTGGCAAACAAGAAGCAGGACCCAGGCACAAGAACACTCTCCCCTCCTATAGTTTCCAGCAATTGGTATTAAGAAGCATTCCTTCTCTGACTTTATCTTTTGTTGCTCCACTTTCAGTCCTCGATACGACTCATTTTTCCACAGGATAATTCCCGCCAAGCTGTTAAGGGCCTAGTGAAGAAGGCTTAAAATGGGAGTAAACAAGTTTTTAAAATCCAGGCAAAACAAACACAGTAACGTCATAGTAAAACTCCCCCCCCCCCCCGTATGATAATCCTGTAATTTATTCTGTTTTAAAAATCCCACTCTCCCCAAGGAGTGCAGGACAATATACATGATTTCTGTTCCGTGCCCCTTTATCCCTGGAACAGCCCTGCAAGGTGGATTAAAGTAAAAGGTAACAGGTAGCCTAGGGTCACTCAGTGAACGTCATGGATTAGTAGGGATTTGAAACTGGGTTTTAATTGTCCTAGCCAAACTTTCTAACCTGGGACTATGCAATATTGTGGCCTCCAGATATTGTTGGGAGTACAACTCCCATTATCCCTGACCACCGTGTTTTCTACCACTGCTGTAACCACGGCAGCACGCTGGCTGATGCAGATGAGCTTAAGCTTCCAAGAGTAGGTCATGCTAGTATGTAGCTTTGTTCTGCTCACATATGCAGGATGCCTTGAATACCTGTTAGATGTGTTCAGACCATCTTTTTTAAAAATGCATAAGCTCTTTCATTTGTCCTTTCAGAGCCACTTCACAATAACACTCTTTTGATCACTTTTAAAGAAAACTTTTAAAAACCACAAATTCTTTTACATGCTTGCATTTTGTGTGGTAGCTTCTTTGATTTTAATGCGAGTTTCTCAAAGCACATGGATAATCATAAATTTGGAGAACTGGTGTGCTGATCATACAACATCCCATCTAAAGGGGAGGGTTTAATGAAGAAAGTCATTTTAAATTTGCATGGAGATTTGTAGTTGGTTTTGAGATTTTAGAAAAAGTAATTCCAACCCACAATTTAAAAATATTAAGTGATTTTGGTTACTCATTAGAATATGGGCTTTAAAAATATGAAGCAGTTATGTACTTTGAGCAATAACATAACCAAATTATTGTTAGAGAATTGAACACTTGTGTGTGGTACATACATACGTGATTTTATTTACATAATCCATAATTCAAACGATGCTCAAGGCAGCTTATGAAAAACCATATAATTAAACATAACAAAAGTAGTCATAAACAATAAATAGAACATTAAAAAATACAAAACTAAACTGAACAATTTCCTAATAATAAATAATAAATAATAACAATAAAACCTAAAATGTAGATACAAGAAACCCAACATCAACAACCTCCCCCAACAAAATTCCAAACAGTGTCCGAGCCCAAGAGTCTGTTCAGCAGTCTCAGCTTTTGTAACTGTAGTCAGTCAGGTGCTCACCCTCCCAGGCCAAGTGGGAAAGCTCTGCAAGACAGCAAGCAAGTTTTCCAGGGCTCACACCCAAGGTGGTATTCCCCCTCCCACCAAAAAAATGTTTTAGCTTTCAGATTTTCAAGACAGAAGCTTGCTTTTGGCTGCATTTTGTGCCAATTCTTGCAAGTTAAATAAAGACACTAAACTTTGTGAAAGTGTTTTTTGTGTACATTTTCATGAATACAAGAGTTTAGTGTACCAAGAGGCATTCTGAGAAAGAAACCAAACTAGAGAAAGAATGGAATCTGTTGGATGATGGTGCTGCCTTGGTGTGTGTGGCTGTATTGGTTCATGATAGCATCAGAAATGAGGAGGTACATCTAGGACAGGGGTCTGCAACCCGCGGCTCTGGAGCCGCATGTGGCTCTTTTACACCTTTGTCGCGGCTCCGGGGCGGATACTAGCGAGGGGAGGAGGCACATTGTGCGCCCCGACACTCCCCACTGTGGCGGGCGCTGTACTGGCTGTGACGTCGCATGGGGGCGGTGCGTGCTTTAGTCACGCACTGTCCCGACGTCACCTTCCCACCCGCTGTCAGATCGGAGGGCAGCGGCGCGCATGCTTTAAATGTCGCAATGGTTTTGCGGCTCCCAGGTTTTTTTCCCTTCGGAAATGGGTCCAAGTGGCTCTTTTTGTCTTAAAGGTTGCAGACCCCTGATCTAGGACATTCAACCCATTAAAAAGGGGACTTCCACAGAAAAGCTACAGACCTTGGAATCACCAATACACCAAAGCTTTTTTCTTTTTCCTATCAGCAGTTCAGCTGAACAGTGCAACAGGCAGCAAATTTTGAATGCATAGAATACTACCACGTAGGCACTGTTTCCGTTTTAATTATAATTCCATGCAAGCTTACAGTTAACTCATTTGGTAGCAGTATGCAGCAGCAATGCAAGGTGTGCATAGCTGCCATCTGATAATTGGAGTAGTTCTCGTCATCTGTTTGGCTATCCCTGTGCCTCCTCCTCCTTTGAACAGTCAGTAGCTATGCACACCCTGCATTGCTGCTGCATGCTGCTACCAGATGAGTTAAACTGATCAACATATGCAGCAATTTGGGTGGGACCAGAAACTGCTTGCAGTCCCATTGGAAATTTGGGTATGGGAGAGTCCTTGAAATCGGACTCTCCACAGGTGGCATGCTTTCAAAAGGAGGTTTGCTATATTACACCAAATGAATAGAAATCAGCTTGGAAGGAAGGCAGAAAAGAAATAATTTGTGTGAGTTTACTTGCCCTTTACCCATTCCTGTACCTGCGTAAAGTTTTCATTCAAAGCAAGCTATGTATCATCCCCCTGCTTTGCCCTTAATAGTTTAATAATGCTGGTCAGTCACAATCCTTGCTTTACAATTGAATGTTAAAGAAGAAATGGAGTGCTCAGTTTGTTTTGTGGCAGACTGTTCTTTTCCTTCAACCACTCTCTGTTTTCTTTTATTTGTGTTACCATCTTATTCAGTATCTAAGCTTTCAGCGGTTTGAGTGGCTTCTGCCTTTAATTTTCTTCTTTATGTTGCTTGAGGATTTACTGCCAGAAAAACATAGCTGAAGTTATCTTCCTTCAATAACAGTATACTTTGCTAACTGTGTGCATGAGATGATAGGAATACCTTTTACCATCTGTTGCAAAGCTGCCCATTCAATACTACTTGTCAGTGTTATTTAAAATCACTGCATTGGAATTTATGAAGTTCTGTTGTGTGTTTCTAGGAGCAGTCCACAGCCCAATTGAAGCACTAAGTGATTCATGGACTCGACTGAAGCACAGAGATTGGCTGTATAGCTCTATGTGTTTGTTTGGGGAGTCCGATTTTGATTTTACAAAATCTGTTGGAGTTCATACTCTGATTGAAAATGTTATTAGCTTTGTAAGCGGAGATGTGGGAAGCTCTCCAGGCTTCAAGGAGCCTGAAGAAAGCATGTCAACGAGCCCCCAGGCCTATATTATCGCAATGGAGCAGCAGCAACAGAGGGCAGAGGTGTGTATTGTAATTACCCATATACCAGTTAATAATTGTAGAATGAAAGATGCTTTTGAATTTTCAGTTTACATGCTTTGCCCAACTGTAACTTGTGGGGAGGCAATCATTTCAGGTTACTTAACAAGAGGGAGGTTCAAGGATGCATGACTCTGTAATGGCCTCGCTGCCATCACTTGCATGCCTTGGAGGAAGTAGGTGTGACCTCCAAAGCACATCATGTTTGTTTCTTCCTACTTGGGCATCAAAGGAGCAACATGCCAGACTATAGCAGTCAGTCAATTGGATTGTATGGATTTTCCTAATGCACACATATTATATGTGGGGTTGTGCATATGCAGCCAGGAAGGAAGGAAGGAAGGGGTTGCTTTTGGAAAGCAATTTTGGCTGTGCAAGCGAAGTGTCTCCCCACATCTCTTCCTTTATTTTCCTTGATTGTTCTTCTGTTCCTAAAATACTTTCATCTGTTGTATGTGGGGGGTCATACAGGTCTATACTCTGTATTTGTATCAGTGCACTTGAAGGACTTTGTCTTCCAAGGGGTAAAATGCAAACTATTTTTAAACATTTTTTTTAGCTGCGGCTGGAGGCACTTCATCAGATCCTGGTGTTGCTTTCTGGGATGGAAGAAAAAGGCAGCACTCTGTCCATAGGAAGCCGGCAAGGCCCAGGCTTTCAGTCCTCTTCGCTTCTCACATCAGTGAGGCTGCAGTTCCTGGCTGGGTGCTTTGGCTTGGGTACTGTAGGACATGCAGGCTCCAAAGGAGAGAGTATCCGTTTGCATCATTATCAGGTAAGGGATGCTTTGGCCAAACGTTGGAATTCTGTCAACTGAGTTTAAAGCAGACCATGTATAAAACTGAAAACTTCTCATTGTGCTGTATTGTTTTGGGTCCCTGGGTTCTTTTCCTATTTGTGTGTGTGTGTGTGGGGGGGTGTCATTCTGCAAGCTTTGGGGTTGCCACCAAGCCTGATGATAGCTTATATATACAAAATAGATGGTGCCATTTTGGCCACATAAGCAGTGGCACTTAGAATCTTTGAATCGTAGAATTGTAGAGTTGGGAGGCACCTCAGGGGTCATCTAGTCCAACCCCCTGCAGTGCAGGAATCACAGCTAAAGAATCCCTGAGAGATGGCCATCCAAACTCTGTTTGAAAACCTCAAATAAAGGAGAGTTTCTGAATATCAGATATAGAGGGAAGGTAAAGGTACCCCTGCCCGTACGGGCCAGTCTTGCCAGACTCTAGGGTTGTGCGCTCATCTCACTCTATAGGCCGGGAGCCAGCGCTGTCCGGAGACACTTCCGGGTCACGTGGCCAGCGTGACAAGCTGCATCTGGCGAGCCAGCGCAGCACATGGAACGCCGTTTACCTTCCCGCTGGTAAGCGGTCCCTATTTATCTACTTGCACCCGGGGGTGCTTTCAAACTGCTAGGTTGGCAAGCGCTGGGACCGAGCAACAGGAACGCACCCCGCCGCGGGGATTCGAACCGCCGACCATGCTATCGGCGAGTCCTAGGCGCTGAGGTTTTACCCACAGCGCCACCCACGTCCCATAGAGGGAATGATAGTGGATTAAAGTCTGGAATGGGGTGTACTAATGTAAATAGACACTGTAGAAGACAACTAGAAGCAGAATATGTGCATATCCTATAAATATAACATTTTCTTAGTGTTGTGAGATTCCGTATGATAGGAACCACATTGTGCTGACAACTGTGTATTTCAAAGTCAGTTGTTTCCTATAGTAGGCAAGTCATGAAAGGAGTTAAATGTAGTTAGCCAATGCTACACATTAGCAACCTTTCATAAAATTTGAAAAGTTCCTGAATTATACAGGGTAAATACCTTAAAAAGTAGCATGACATCAGTGCATATCCATATGGATGGGTTTCACAGTATTTGATTTTCCCATAGGATGGCATCAGGGCAGCTAAGAGAAATATCCAGACTGAAATCCAAGTGGCTGTGCACAAGATCTATCAGCAATTGTCTGCAACTTTGGAAAGAGCCCTCCAAGCAAATAAACATCACATAGGTAAGAGCATCACATTCGATCTTGCAAGTGTTTTTGCTGCCGACAGAAAACAAGTCAAATATTCCTTGTATTATTATTATTTTTCAATTCCTGAGCAGACTTGACATAGGGACAGTCTCTAAGTATTTTCTTTATATTTTGGTGTGTGTTTGTGTACATGTGTGTATTAGAGGCACAGCAGCGTCTCCTGTTGGTAACTGTGTTCGCCCTGAGTGTTCACTACCAGCCAGTTGATGTCTCCTTGGCCATTTCCACCGGCTTGTTAAATGTCCTGTCGCAGTTATGTGGAACAGACACCATGCTTGGTCAGCCACTGCAGCTCTTGCCCAAAAGTGGCATTTCCCAGCTCAGCACAGCTTTAAAAGTAGCCAGCACTAGATTACTTCAGATCCTAGCTATTACCACAGGGTAAGTATTAACTGTCTGTTTTCTGAATCATCATTCATCTTCTCAGCTCTCCCAAATATTTTAAAAGCGGTGTTTTCCCCATACCTAGTTCATCAACACTTTTATGTCCTTGCAGTGTTACTCGGTAGTAAATTGGATATGATAAAACCTTCAGTCAGTTGGGAAACAGTTTTTATTTATTTATTTCGAGCATTTATAACTCACTTTTCATCTCAGTTCAGCATTACCTTAACAACAATTAGAATAAATTTGTACAGTTAAATATTTCAGAAAGTAGCACTTGGACTATAAAGTTGAATTGTTGGTGTAATGTGTTAATACTTGTTTGCTGTACTTAGATGGACTCTAGTTGAATATAATTTACCTGTTAAAATCTATCTCTATCACAGACACACACACACACCCCTACCTATCCCTCTCCCCCATTTGCTGTTTTGTTTCTCCCTTTACAACATATTGAAAATACAGTCCTTCCTCTCTGTCCCATCGGGAAAACCATTGGCCCAGCGACTATTTTGCCAGTCTGTAACAAGGATCATTCAGGCCCAAGAACATGAAATCTGCCCCCCACAACACATCTGTCTCTTTTTCTGCAAAACCCTCCGGGTTCTGCAGATTCAAAGCTGTTCTAATAATGCCAAGCTTCTTCACATAGTTGCTAATTGAGCTTCATATTCCCACCCCCCAGAACTTACGCAGATAAACTGAGTCCCAAAGTGGTCCAGTCTTTGCTGGATCTGCTGTGTAGTCAGCTGAAAAACCTGTTGTCCCAAGCTGGTGTAATGCTTATGGCATCATTTGAGGAAAAAGAAGATGGCGAGGAGGAAGAAAAAAAGGCAGAGTCAAATGGAGACAGTGAGAAGAAAGACTTCAGAGGTAATCTCATTCTGGCTTTTTGTTGGTTTGTTTTTTAAAGAAAAGAGAGTTCTTGGGGCAGGGGATAGGGGATGAAGGAATGTAGCGCCAAAGCTCACTACATGAATGGCTGATTCAGATATCTGAACAGCTGGAGTTCGCCCACTTCCTTACTTGTTGCTGTTTGGTGGATGGCAGCAGCCATTTTGGGCAGAAACCTTGGAGGAAGGATGTGTGATCGGACAAATCACAGATTAGAAATGTTCCCATAGGAAACAATGGAAGCAATGCAAATCATCAGATTGCTATGTGAATACTCACCTAACTAATGATTACTTGGGAAGCATTGTATTTGGATAGCGGGACCTGCATGTACTCTCTGTTTCCATGCTTTGTGCTATAGAAAAGAGCCCACATCCCCAATTATTCCTCAGAGACTTCTGTATTTTTGTTTTATGCACTGGAAACTTATTGCAGTAAACAATTAATGGGATTTGTACATGCATGCTAATGGCAGAGGCAAAAAAAGATGACAGCTTGACCTATGTTGACAATATTGCCCTAGTTGTTAGAAGTACAGAAAAGGTAACCACAATTAAGTTTCTCCAAGTAAATATAAATATTATATGGTCTATTTGTTTCATTATTATTATTATTATTATTATTATTATTATTATTATTATTCTGCCCTTCATCCGTAAATCCAAATTACATAATCTATGTTCTCAGTGGATGAGAGATCATATGGTGAACAGAACAACACTGCTATGAGATGAGATCATTTGAGGGCAAATGATCTTATTTGAGAAAGAACAAATGAGAGTGGACAATGTAAACATGAAAATATCTTCACAAGCAGTGTCAGAATTAATGGGGGGCATTGTTTACATTTTGACACTATAGAAAATGGTGGGACTTTAAGTGTTGCTGAGAATTTTGTCTCTCTACCTCCGTTGTAATCTTTATCCGCAGCTTCTTATTGAACTATTTTACAAATCATTGCTTACCTTTTCTCTTCTGGTACAGAAAAAGGCACCCATGAAATGGAATAAATCTAAATTTGGTCCAAGAGAGCAGAAATAAAGTTAGTGTAAGAATAATTTTGTTGCACAACAAAAGGATAAGATGCTGCTTTGTTGTGTACTATTTGTTCTTTTACTTAAAAAAAAAATACTTTTGCCCTGCTCTTCAGCTGAGAAAGCTTTCAGGGCACCTTATATAAAAGCAATAAAAAAATTAAAGACAGTGATAAAGACAGTGGACAATAAAAGCAGAGCGGATTAATCATTTGGCTTGAAAACAGCAATGACACCTGCTGGCAGAAGGTAGGGTAGACCTTCCTAGGCACTCTTCAGGCAGAGCATATGCAAATCAGGCCTTTTGAAAATATGAATCCTTTTCCTTTTTGCAGTAATAATTTTTATTGTTTTAAATCCACAGTGGCTCTTCGAAAACAGCACGCTGCAGAGTTGCATCTAGGCGATTTCTTAGTCTTTCTTAGAAGGGTGGTTTCTTCAAAAGCCATTCAGTCCAAAATGGCATCCCCAAAGTGGACAGAGGTGCTCCTGAACATAGCTTCTCAGAAATGTTGTTCAGGTATGGTCTATGGTCTTTGTTTTTTATGTGTGGGGAGTGTGTTTATCATTTGGAGATAGAAACTTGCATCATGTCCATCAAATGAATAATTACAGAAACTCTTTATACATGTTTTGTGTATTTAAGTGGGCAGGCCATTTTATCCTGTGTATTCTGGATATTTTACACCATTTTATAGACACACCACTGGTTTCTAACTTTGTTTGGTATGTTGTTAGCATGTGTTGGTAGTACCAGCTTTCTTTCTGGGTCCCATTTCTAGGTGTACCTTTGGTTGGCAACTTGAGGACCAGGCTGCTTGCGCTACATGTTCTGGAAGCTGTGCTGCCTGCATGTGAATCGGGTGTGGAGGATGACCAGATGGCTCAGGTCTTCATACTTTACAATATTATAAAGTGTTAAGTTTTTGTGTTTGCAGCGGTGACTATTTTGGTGGCATTTGCATCTTAGAAACTGTGGTTCGGTTTAAGTTACTTCTCAGTCCTTATGGAGGTATGGTATAAGAGTAAACTATATGAAAATGTTATATGCTACCTAACGCCTAGTAGATTGGCAAAAATGTATAAAGCAAAGTCAAATAAGTGTTGGAAATGTAAAGAGAAAGAAGGTACCCATTTCCATATGTGGCGGTCTTGCAATAAGGTTAAAGCTTACTGGGAAATGATATATAATGAACTGAAAAAGATGTTTAAGATAACATTTGTTTAAAAATCAGAAGTTTTTCTTTTGGGGATAATGGGATAAGAGCTACCTAAATAATATAGTAACTTATTTATTTATGCAGCGATAGCTGCAAGAATAATAATTGCCCAAAATCGAAAGACGAAAAGTCCCGACGAGAGAATGGTTGCAGAAACTAATGGAATATGAAGAAATGGCAAAACTTATGGAAAGAATAAGAAATCAAGATAACAATTTTTTTATTAAGAAATGGAAATGGTTTATTGAATATTTACAAACATTGCATACAGATCAAGACATTAGCAGGACTATTGTAATAACAAATAATAACAATAAAAATAATAGATTGAAATGATTTGGGATATTCAGGGAAAGATAAAATTATTTTAAGGACTACAGAAAGATGGGGAGGGAAGTCGAGATTTATAAAGTCAGAATTATTGTTGATTGATTGGTGAAATATTTTCTTTTTTGTTAATAATCGATAATTGTAATTAAATATTTAAAGTTACTTCTCAGCCCTCAGCAACAGCCTGAAAATAATGAAGCTGCTTTTTTGACAATCTGATCACTGATCTGCCCAACATACAACAGTCTCCTCTAAGTGACCATGGCTGCCTAAGGTCACAAGGTCAGAGGTCCTAGTAAAACAACTTTAGCTAGATTAAAAGAAAATTATTTGAAAACAATACCAAAATGATCCTTAATGCCTACAGAAGTAGCTAAAATGGATAACTGATGCTCACCTGGAAAAGGGGGGGGGGTGTACAGCTCACAGTTCCTTCACATCCTCCATGCGTGGTGGGACTGTGCCAAAGTTGCCCAGTTCTGTCCAGGCTGATAGCAGATAGACTGATGGACATTGGGGATCGAAACCGGGAAAGGGGGGTTGGAGTTTGGGAATCCCAAGGGTGTACAATTATATTTTGAACTTTTCTTCTTTTATTATTTTGTTTTGTTATGAGTATAAAAAAGGGGAATTCGTGGAAGGGAATTGGGGTCGACCTTAGAAAAAGATCTTAATGTTTAAAGACTGTGGATTATAAAGGGAAAGTGGCTATATAAAATGAACTAAATTGAATAATGGGTTAAATACAAAAAGGTTAAAAACTTGGGATAAGAACTTGTTGAACTAAACAAATGGAAATGGAATACAAGAAGGGGAGGTGTGGCGAAGTCTTGGAAAGATGTTATTGAAAGTAAGGTTTAAGTGTAAATGTTTTCTTTTTTCTTTTTCTTTTTTCTTTTTTGGATTTTTTGGAAATTTCAATAAATATGATATTAAAAAAACAAAAAACAAAGTTGCCCAGTTCTGGGATAAAATATTTGTAGAAATAACAAAAATACTGAGAAAACCTGTAAAAAAAACCCTCCTAAAACAACCCAAGGGTTATCAAATAAACTTTTAATAGGTTGCTTGTTAATGGCAGAAAAAATATTGATAGGTAGAAATTGGAAAGAACCAAAGGGTTTAAATGTACAACAGTGGAATAAGGTAAATTGGGACATAGCACTTTCTGGAAAAGTGATGCAAAACCTTTGTGTGGCTAGAGGGTCAAATGCCCAAGAGACTTTTATGGTGGACTGCTGGCCATTCATTCGACACATAAAAACCCCCCGCTATAGGACGAACTGTTTCTGCTGCGTTCCTTAATATATGATTGTGTTAACATTTTCCTTCATATTGATATTAGCAACTTTCTCTCCACTTCATTGCTTGTATGAACTACGCCTTTGGGTTGGGGAAAGGGAGTGCTCCCCCCCCTAATTATAAAAAAGGAAGCAAGGCAGAGGTATTTTTCCTGTCCCCATAGCCACTTCATCAGACCTGGATTGCACCAAATCACAGGGTTTCAGAGATGTGTCTTCAAAAATAAGAGAAAATTGTCTTCAGTTGCCTGCTTCAAACCCCTGGTTGCTTTGTTATCTGTAGTGTAAGCAGGATGGGAAATACAGCCTTAAAAATTACCTGTGACTATTTGGAATTAAATGTTCTTCAATCATGTTTCCCAAACAGGTTATTGATCGGTTGTTCTCCCTTCTGTCTGATTGTATGTGGGAAAGTCCTGTTGCACAAGCCAAGCACATAATTCAGATCAAGGAGAAAGAAAAAGAAATGAAGCTGCAGGTACTAGCTTTAATTCTGATCAATTTCATAATGTTCTTTTCAGCCACTGATGAAATCCTTTGTCTTGAAATGTGTTTGGCTCATGTTGAAAGGCCTGTGATGGACAGCAGAGCCCTGGTGATGCAGTCCCTCAGAGTTCCACCAGGGGGTTGGAGCCTCTCTCTGATTGGCTACAAAGTCAGCTGGCTGCAGAATGGGGGTGGGCTTAAAAGGAGCAGCTTCTGAGGAAGCCTTGAGATGGGGATAGGGAAGGGAAAGAGCTGGAGCGAGACAGGGTTGAGTTTGGTTTGAGATGGAAGAAAGGGATTAGGAATGGGTTTGTCCAAGAGAGTGGGTTCAAATGTGAGTTTAGCATCCGCTCTGCGGAGAATATCTGTAGCTAGAGGAAGGAGCCTCGTACTGAAGAGAGGAGGACCATGTGAGGAGACAGGAGTTGCCTGGAGGGCTGAGTCTGAGCAGGGGAGGGAGAAGCTGTGGGACTACAGACCCCCTGCGTCTCCTTCCTGTCAGGCGGGGAGAGCTCTTCTAGGAAAAGAAGACTCCCAAGCCAGTTAAGAGGATCCCAAAGTCTCTTATACATCAGAAGTGGGATTGCTAAGAGGGGGTAAAGAATGAAACAGATCACGAAACAGAGCATTAAGCTGTGAAGGAAGCTGTGCCGTGTCCAAAGTATTTAACTAAAAGACCTGTCATAACCAAGTAAAGGAACAAGAGAAACTGAGTTAAGCATTTCACCACCTATTCTAGAAACTGGAACATTTACCTGAAGTGCAGCAACCGATATTTAGCAACTGAAGTTTAAGAAAAGATGTGCATATACTACTGTGTTTAAGCCTGTGACATCTTTATATTTAGTTTAAGTAAAAGTTAACTTCTTCCTAGCCCAACTTTGTTTCACCAATCTCTTTTTGGAAATAAAACTTTCCTTGTTTGATCAACTCCTGCCTGAGATTCCCTGAAACAAAGTTCCCCTCACACAAGATAGCCTGTGGTAAATGGAAGAAATTTGTTCGTGTACTGTGCGGTGGGCCTGCTGTATTGAATTGGGGGCAGTTAGTGGGGTGAGTCCGCTACAGTCTCATATGGGATTTGGTTTATCAAGTTTTAATATTGGAGTGTTTGTATCTATGGTTATTTTTGAAAAAGGTATTTTGTATTTTTATACATCTTTTACCCCTTAATTATTATTTTTTTACTGCTAGATTGTGCTCCCCCCCTCTGTTTAATTGACCAGAATGTGAGGTGTTTATATTCTGTTTTTGAAAGAAACAGGGTGAATCTGAAGAAGAAGATGAAAATCTCCCTATACAGGAAGTATCGTTTGACCCTGAGAAGGCTCAGTGCTGCTTAGTAGAGAATGGTCAGATCTTAACTCATGGGAGCGGTGGAAAGGGATATGGATTAGCATCCACTGGCGTCACTTCTGGGTGTTACCAGTGGAAGGTATGTAGAAAGCCAAGTTTAAAAATAGGGATGAAGCAAGGTGTATAGATAAACCCATTGTGTCCTTAACCCACAAACTGTACTGCTCTAAATAGAGGGAATGTATTTGAACTCTAGTTCTAATGGCATTTTTTTCAGGTTGCCTAAATTTGTTCCCTAGATTTGCACAGGATTTCTGACCCTTGCAAGCTGGACTTCCAGAGTCCACAATTTTTAGGTCTTGTTCATGATTTGCTGGGCTTCTCTAAGCCTGTGGGTTGAGCAGTACAGATCAGTGGCCTGCACTAGATTTTATATCTTTCTGCAAAGACTTGTGAGGCCAGGTAAACTGTATGGGGAAGAGAGAGGCTCACGGGACACTCTGAAATTTTATGGGATATTCTGCCAGATATAAACCTAAATCATATGTCAAATCTAATTTTTTTTAGGGGGGAGGAGAGAAATAATCAGAAGCTCCACCTAACAATGATCTTAAAACAACAATCCTTTTGTTTCCATCATTCTGTGGAATACTTCATTTTTCTTCATAATATTTTATCCCCCAAAATGGTAGAGATAAAAGATTATTGCTGTTTTTAAATAATTGCTAAGTACACCTTGACAAGATAGCCTATTGGATGTCCGTGGGTCTACTGAGCCTCTCTCCTCTTTCCAGTTCAATAGTGATTAATTTGTGGGTTGAAATGACTGTTCAAATCCCCATTACTTTTATATGTCTTTGTGCTTCGTGATGTTTTAAGTAGCCCATGGGCGTTGATGGTTTTTCTTCACCTTCTAGTTCTATATTGTGAAGGAAAATCGAGGCAATGAAGGGACTTGCGTTGGAGTGTCTCGTTGGCCAGTTCACGATTTTAACCACCGCACTACCTCAGACATGTGGCTGTACCGAGCATATAGTGGCAATCTCTACCATAATGGGGAGCAGACGCTGACACTGACCAGTTTTACCCAAGGGGACTTCATAACATGCGTGCTGGATATGGAAGCGAGAACTATCTCCTTTGGAAAAAATGGAGAAGTATGAATCTTCTGTTGCTTATTTATGATATTTGTATACTGTTAAAATTTTTTAACCTGTAATGGTTTTCAAAGCAGTTCACAACAGTAAAACAACATTCAATCAGCAGTTACAAAAAAGCAGTACAGCAGACAAAACAAAGGCATAATACAAACTACCACAAAGTTCTAAATTTGTGAACTGAAATCAAACGAAAGGGCACAATGAAACAAATCTTTCTAAATTTTGAAAGGAAGGATAGGGAGTGTGTCAACTTGACCTCGGGGGAACACAAATTCTATAGTGTAGGTGCCACAACTGAACAGACCACGTTCTTCATCAGTGATAGTGTAAACCAGCCCTTGGCAACTTAGTACTCTCCCGATGTCGTAGATCAAAACTCCCATCAGCCCCAGCATCAAGCTGAGCTTGATAGGTGATGGTGTTCAAAACGGCTGGAGGTCACCAGGTTGGGGAAGGATTATCTAAACTTTTAAATTGATGCTAAATGAAGCATGACCTGACGGTAATCAGTAAGGAAGTGCTCCTTGCAAAATTGGTGACTGACATAATCAGTTTGCTGTCTACTCTCTCCCCCCCTCCCCCCAGGAACCAAAACTGGCTTTTGAAGATGTGGATGCTGCAGAATTATACCCATGTGTGATGTTTTATAGCAGTAATCCTGGAGAAAAGGTAAGCTGGATATTTAGCCATAGTGGTGAAGGTTAATATGCTGTTTGGTAAGGGCCTATGAGTATAATATGTGGAATAAATTGAGCATTTTTAGCTGTGTGCGTGTGTGCGTACATACATACATACATACACGTTTATATGGAATTGGTCTATTTAAACAGTATTGTATGTTGCTACTGATAGATGTTCTTCAGAGTATCAGGCAGAGGTCTTTTTCAGCCCTGCTATCTGAAATTCTTTTGCCAGGGCTGAATCAGGGATTCCTTTGCATGCAAGAAGACAACACCCCCCAACACCCTCAGCCAAGCTTGTTCTAGCCCCTTCCTTCTCTCTTCCCTACTCCTGTCAGCATTTGGATACAGCAAGCTTGGCAGGTCAGGGAAAATAAAAGGCCTGGGCAGTCCTGACATCTCTCAACTTGTCTTACTGTCCTTGCTGAGAGCTGAGAACATAGCCAGGAGTAGCAAATTAG
The DNA here is from genome assembly GCF_964188315.1 of Podarcis muralis. Lineage (NCBI taxonomy): Eukaryota > Metazoa > Chordata > Lepidosauria > Squamata > Lacertidae > Podarcis > Podarcis muralis. The sequence goes on along the minus strand of NC_135668.1, from coordinate 4,964,002 downwards.
GGGGAAGGTTGTGTCCACAGAGCTTTCTCAATACTCCTCCCCTCTGCTCCACTTCTACTAAGACAGAGTGCTGGGACATGATGGAAAATGAGAATTGACATCTACAGAGAAGCACACCTTCATAACCGGCTTCCAAAACTTAAATGTCCCAGGGTATGGTCTGAAGGCCTTTGCTGAAGCTAAGCAGGTCTGGGTCTGGTCAGTGCTTGGAAACCATATGCATTCTGTCTTGGTTTCCATGATGAAAGAAGGCAGGATATAAAATTAAATAATTTGTTACGTGTTTGTAAATATTTCTATATTTTGAAATCATCTGTAACGGCATGGAAGAATCAGTGAGATGTCAAAAATTGACTCACTTGTGCTTGTCAATATAGTTGGGTAAACTCTTCCTCATTGCTACAACCTCCCACAAAAGCTCATGGAAGTCTGTTTTGTAGCAGACCTGCAATATTGGTGAAAATTTAAAAAAAAAAAAACCCATTCTGATTTGTTTAGAAGATTTCTAATTGCAAATAAATTTTACCATAAACCTGAGAATCCAGCTCAGTGAATTTCCTTGTGTGTCTGTGTGCATAGGTAAAAATCTGTGACATGCAGATGCGTGGCACCCCGAGGGATTTGCTGCCAGGAGACCCCATTTGCAGCCCTGTTGCTGCTGTGCTTGCAGAGGCCACAATTCAGCTTATTCGCATCCTCCATCGAACAGACCGGTGGACACATTGCATCAATAAGAAAATGATGGAGCGGCTGCACAAGCTCAAAGCATGCCTTAAAGAGGCAGGTCAGAAACTGAAGAAAAGCCGCTCTGTTCAAAGCCGGGAGGAGAATGAAGCACGAGAGGAGAAGGAGAGCAAGGAGGAGGAGAAAGGCAGACATGGCAGTCGGCATGGGCTGGCAGATCTCTCAGAGCTCCAGCTGAAGACCTTGTGTGTGGAGGTGTGGCCAGTCCTGGCAGTGATTGGTGGAGTGGATGCTGGACTTAGAGTTGGAGGCCGCTGTGTTCACCGGCAAACTGGGCGGCATGCCACCTTGCTTGGAGTGGTCAAAGAAGGCAGTACATCTGCCAAGGTGCAATGGGACGAAGCTGAGATTACAATCAGGTATAGTGTTTTCAGTATTGGTGTTAGACAAGTGGCCAGTTGTTAGTGCTTAGGAAATGTCACTGACTTTTAAAATGTGAGATAGTAGTTGCTAATATTATAAACTAGTTAAATATCAGACAGCTCAACCTGGAAATTTCTTGTAACCTTTTGCTACTGTGGGTTTTGAGGCCATTGCTTTGTAACATTAGGGAGTGTTGTTTATGACTTTTGGACTATAAGCTAAGTAATGTCTGAACGATGGTATCAAGTGCCTTGTGGCACCTTAGAGAGTAACACATCTCTTGTGGCATATTCTGTGAGCCCTCAGAAACTTCTGCCAGAATAGGGTTTTTTTTAACTCTTTAAAGTGCTGCTAAGTTTTTGTTTTGCATTTTTATTTTGTGAAAATATCTAAGGGGGCATGCCACCTCCCTACTTAGTGCCAGAACCCAGTTGAGATCCCAGGGTGCTTTCACCCATTAGGAAACATTTTCCAAAACAAACGTGTCTAATATAGCAAAAACTCCCTCAGTATTTTATTATTACCTTTGTTGGGTATTTGGAATGAACTGTTTTGTTTGAAACAGCACACTCATTTTTTGTTACCTTCTGCACTGAGTATCATCTCTCCCCATTATCTGATCATAACCCTCATTCCCTCCCACCCCCCACCCCCGGTTTACATTTACTTTTTTAGACTGTCAATTCATTTAGATTTTGATTAAATATATTTTATGTCTTATTTTGCCTACATTATTTCCCGTGCTTTCCTCCTGTCTATCCCTCACTTGCTTCTTCCTGTGTCATTCTGATCTTTATTAAAGCTTCCCAACTTTTTGGTCGCCTAGTGACACGCCATTGTATAATCTGGAACCTTGCGAACCGCTGCCTTTTGATGTTGCAAGATTCCGTGGACTGACAGCCACTGTGTTGCTGGACCTCACCTTCCTGACTGGCATCCATGAAGACATGGGGAAGCAAAGCATCAAGCGACATGAGAAGAAACACAAGCATGATGCAGAAGACAAAGGAGAAGTTGACCAGAGAACAGAAGGTGACTCTGGATCAGATGCTCGGTCGGTGCCAAGCACTGAGGAGATCAAAGGCCATGGAGCTACAAGTTCAAAATCCGAAAATGAAATTGCTTCGTTTTCCTTAGAATCTGTTTCCTTGGGTGTGGAGAGCCAGCATCCAAATGCCGAAGGCAAAAGGAAGACTCATGAACATGCCTCCAAGAATCATGATGCTGTACAATCAGAAATCAGAGCAGTGCAGTTGTCTTACCTTTACCTTGGTGCTATGAAATCGCTTAGCACTCTCCTTAGTTGTAGTAAATATGCTGAATTGTTACTGATACCAAAGGTCCTGGCAGAGAGTGGCCATAATTCTGATTGTGCGAGTTCGCCCATTGTTCACGAAGATGTGGAAATGCGTGCTGCCTTGCAGTTCTTGATGCGCCATATGGTGAAACGGGCAGTCATGCGCTCACCTATCAAGAGGGCACTAGGACTGGCTGATTTGGAACGGGCACAAGCAATGATCTACAAATTAGTGGTTCACGGGCTGTTGGAGGACCAGTGTGGCAGCAAAATTAAGCAAGGTACACTTTAATTATGCAAGTGTATAGATGTTAATTTGAATACAATTACACTGGTAGCTGGATACCCTTTTCCTAATATTTGTGCCTGTGAAAAGCCAGCAATGCTGTTATGTTGTTTCTGCAGAGCCAGTGTGATGTTGTGTATTGTGGTGCTACACTGGTACAAGAACAGCAGTTGGTGTGCAGTGCCCTAGCCATTTACTTTGCTTTGCGTTAGTCAGTCTGTCTTGTTGGTCTCTGCCATAACTAAAGGTAGCTGTTATCATGCTGACCAATAGCCTTACCTTGTTCATTCACTTTCCATGTCCTTTAGCTTAATTAAAGAAAACTAAGTCATTTTTTATAAAAACCATAAGCTTGGCTGTTGCATTAAATGACAGCTTTCTAAAATTCTTCTAGTTAGTGCAACATAGCAGTTACTCTTTATACTCTGGCTAACCTGCAGGAGGTGTCTGCAAACAATGACTTCACTCTTTGCGCAGCTTGGGAGTGGTAGGATCACATCACATGACAAAGATTTGTGGAGACAAAGCAGCTCCTGTGACCCTCCCTAGTTTCTTCCCTTGATATCTTTTCCTCTAGATGAGCACCAGTGTTTTAACAGTAGTGTGAACTACCATAGCATGATTTGAGTGTGCTTGCACAAATAATCATACGACATTTCCCCCTTTTACCCCTACATCACAAAGTTCTTTGGTTATTTGAATTTAATTCTATATGGTAGAGGGTGGTTCTTGTTGTGCAAGGGCATATGTTTTACATGCAGAAAACCCCATGGTCAGCCCATGCCATTACCACTTGTAAGGATATTGGGTAGTGGACCTGTGAAAGACATCTGTTTGCCTGGGAATTTGGGAGAACTGCTGCCGGTCTTGAGTAGCAGTTTCAACATAAGGTATGTGGGTGGAACTAGATGTCTGGGTAAAAGTGGTTGCAACCACTTGGGGAAATGTTGCAGCTCAGTGGTAAAGCCATTTGCTTTTGCATGCAGAGTGCCCCAGGTTCAGCCCCTGGCATCTCCAGCGGGAGGCTGGGAAAGACCCCTACATGAAACTCTAGAGAGCTGCTGCCGGTCGTCATAGGCAGTACTCCTCTAGAAATGGCAGAAGGGAAGGTACTTAATGCCTTCTGCGAATTCCCCACCCCCCAAGCTGGTCTGGTTTTGATGCATGGCTGGGGGGGACAACGACTTGTGAAAATGTGTTTAGGATATGGAAAAGTACTCACCTGCTACCCAGCAATTATCTCCTGTACTCACAGTATTGTTCCATCTTGTTCTGCCCTGAATCATTGTTTTCCCCTGAAGGCCTCTCACATGGCTGCTGTCTTCAGGCTTCTCAGGTGATGGACTGGAGATGTTTCTGTCTCCACAGAACCCATCAGTGAATGAAAGGCTGGGCCAAAGAATCCCCCTGGTCTGTGTTCTGAGCTAAGGTTGCAGTTGTCCTTTCAGCACTCATGTCTCCCGTTGAGGAGCATTTGCCTGCATTGTGCTAGAGCATGTGGGGAGTTGGCAGGGGGCGCGGTGGCAATTGGCTTCACATTCTGCTTTGGAGTGTCCCAAGGATACCTTTCTGGCTACTGCTGGAATACTTGATTATCATTTACTGTTTATTTATTATTTTGGTTCCTAGACCCCTCTTTATCAGCTCATGATCCTAGGGAGGTTACAGCAATATAATTCACATAAAAACAATTTAAAATTTAAAATAAAAATGTACAATATCAATGTACAACCCCCCCCCCCAAAAAAAAAGTCAATTCATTTTCAGCTGGCCCCCTCTGAAAGCTTGGGCAAATAAGCATGCCTTTAATTAGTGCAGAATGATGAATAATGATAGCACCAGCCCATATATTAGGAAGAAGGGTGCTCCATAAGGTTTAGGTCTGAAGGGATCATTCCTTGTGATATGGCATGTTCTAACAGAATAAATATCAGCCACCCAACCCTTCATTCAACAATCATAACTTTAGAACCACATATAAGAATGTAAGGAGACTTCTGCAGGAGAAGGCAAAGTGGCCTATTTCCCATGTTTGCTAAGAAGATGCCTTCAGGAGGCCCACATGTATTCAGTCCCAGGTGTGCTGCAGTTGCCTGTAAAAATAAGCGTATCTGTATAGCTATATTTTTATTCCAATCAGTGTCTGTACTAGATTTGATTTTTTTAATGTACACAATATTTTAAACTTTTTATAAATGCCATTCTTTTGAGTATGTGTTTGTTGTATTGTGAAATTGCTTCAAGGTGCTTTATAGGGAGCAAGTCATAAATGAAATTTTTAAAAGCTAAATGATATGGGAAAACATTAAATTGTTCTGCAGAAGTGGACCAGCAAGCGGAAGAAAACGACCAAGCTCAGCAGGCCCAGACACCTGTGACGACGAGTCCTTCAGCCTCTAGTACGACATCTTTCATGAGCAGCTCTCTAGAAGACACAACAACTGCCACCACTCCGGTGACTGATACCGAAACTGTGCCTGCCTCTGAGTCCCCTGGTGTTTTGCCTCTTAGCCTTCTTAGGTATGGATTGACTTCTGATCTTGCTTCTCATAAACCATCCAGCCAAGTTTGTAATCATTTTGTGTCTTGATAAGTTTTCACCGAAAGATAGATTTCATTTTCTGAAAATGTTTGCAAATTGTTTAACTAGAGTAGCAAGAAGCAGTATATCTTTTTATAAAAGGCTGTTCCCTTCCTACTTTCAACAATAAAACTGTGTGTTTTTTTACTTGCTGACTAATGGTGCCAGACGTAATAGTGTTGAGTTGGGTTGTCATCACTCACAAAATAGGTTGTGCCCATTGAACCCTCAGGCTGTTTTCCAATCTCCTTTTAAATTTGAAGGAGGCTTGTTTAGGAAGGAGAGATGGTGAGGAATGGGTCCTACTTTTGCTGACATCCATACACATCCCATTGGTGGGCTACAGCTATCACCATGTAATATTAGAAATACAGGTATTTATCTTGTTTGTTGGTATGCCTTGCACTGCTATCCATTGCTTTACCATTTTTATTTATATATTTTAAAAAGGCAAATGTTCTCCAGTTACCCAACTACTACTGTACTCCCAACAAGACGTGCACAAACGCCTCCCATATCCTCTTTGCCAACATCTCCTTCTGATGAAGTAGGCAGGAGACAATCACTGACCTCTCCTGATTCTCAGTCTGCAAGACCTGCCAATCGGACAGGTAGGTTTCATCCATTGCCTTAGTAAGGTTTATTTAAAATATATATATATTGCAACTCAATTTTGTTCTCTTCATATCCGTACTGAAATTTGTGTGTTTACTATCACTGTATGTGCCCTCAGCTGGTCAAGGCATCAATGCCAGGGAATGCTAATGGTTTAACCTCTTAATACTAAAACATTCATTGGCAGATATGTGGAAGATATTACTACTCCCCCCCCCTTTTTGTAGTAACAAAAAGATGTAACTGAACTTTGTACAATTATGTACAAGACGAAGCATATTGATTTTGAACTTTTGTAGCCTGACTGACTAAGTTGCAGGATGAATTATGAAGGAGATGGTGCTGATTTGCCATTCATTCTTTTTCCACAATCCACAGCTTTGTCGGACCCAAGCAGCCGCCTTTCAACTTCCCCCCCTCCACCAGCTATTGCTGTGCCCTTGTTAGAAATGGGCTTCTCCCTACGGCAGATTGCGAAAGCAATGGAAGCCACAGGTAATCCTTCTGCTGTCAAGGAATATGCACTGCACCGCTTTGTCAGAGAGAGAGAGAGAGAGAGAGAGAGCGCATGTGTGAGTGTGAGCACAAGTAACAAGCCAGTTAGTCTCTGAAGTGTCATAGCTTTCTTTTTCATTAAAGGGTTTGCTCTTTGTTGTCAAATATTAGTCTATAAAGTGTAATGGGGACAAGCACTCCCTTGAAGTTGCTCAAGGAATAAGAGCCCAGGATCAAATAGTAGAAGGTCCTGAACAACCACCCACCAAAAATTCTTGGTTTCTTCGGATTTCCAAGCACACTCAAGCTTTTCTCTGCAGTTGTAAGAAGGAGGGACTGCCCTTTAAAAGAGGTGAAGGCAAGATGCTCTGGATGTTGGCTGTTGCATCAGCTATCAAGCTGCATGTAACAAAACTTTGGAGAGAACTTTTGGAATTCATATCCATTTCTAACAGAGGGCATTCCTGTTTTCATAATTGGGTGTCATTTCATAAGATTTTTCTTTCTTAGGTGCAAGAGGAGAAGCAGATGCTCAGAACATTACAGTCTTAGCAATGTGGATGATAGAGCATCCTGGGAATGAGGAAGACGAAGACCCTCAGTCAGAAGAAACAGCCGATTCCCTCCATGGCACTGTAGTTTCTGGGGGCAGCGGGAAGTCAAGTGATCAGTGTTACTTGCAGTCTCCCGGTGACATCCCTTCAGCTGATGCCACTGAAATGGAGGAAGGTTTTAGCGAAAGGTAAAATGTTAGTTTCTTCAGGTTTCAAACCTTAATGGGACTGTAAGTATTAGTTTTCCACACGATGGTACTCCCCAGTGCAAAACTATTTCATTCATTCATTTTGTATACCACCCTTTATCCATAGATCTCAGGGTGACTGACAACATAAAATTACATGATAAAAAATAGGACACAAGCAAACCAATAATTGTCCCTCCCACAACACATTTAAAAGGGCATCAGATGTCAATCAGCCAAAGGGCTGGTTGAAGAACATTTTCACCTGGTGCCTAAAGATGTATAATAAAGCCGCCAGCCAAATCTCCCTGGGGGGGAGCATAGGGAGCCAGAAAAGCCCATTCTCATTCTGCCACCTTCCAGACCTCTCATGGAGCAGGCACAGGAAGAAGTGCTTCAGAGGATGATCTCAGGGTCCAGGTAGGTTCATATGGAGAGAGGTGGTCCTTGAGGTATTGCAATTCAGAGCTGCTTAAGGCTTTATATGTCAAAACCAGCACTTTGAATTGGGCCCAGAAACTATTTGGCAGCCAGTGCACTGAGCCCAGGATTGGTGTAATATGCTCAAACCATGTTGCCCCGGTGAGCAGCCTAGCCGTCAAATTCTGCACCAGCTGCCATTTCTGAACTGTCTTCAGAGGCACCCCTACATATAACGCATTGCAGTAATCTAACCTAAAGGATACCAGACCATAGACAACAAAAGTTAGGCTATCCCTGTCCAGATAGGGGCACAGCTAGGCCACCAGCCAAAGCTGATAGAAGGCACTCTGCACCACTGAGGCCGCCTGAGCCTCAAGTGACAGCAAAGGACCCAGTCCTTCAAGAGCAGGCAACTTCCCAGCCATCTGGTCTAGGGAACCACCCACCAACAGTGCCTCAGTCTTATCTAGATTGAGCTTCAGTTTGTTGGCTCTCATCCATGCTTGCTATTAAAATATGCAACATGGTTATTATTAAAATATGCATTAGTTTTTAAAAACCAGTCTATCTTAGATGGGATTAGACAAATCCATTGAGGCCTAGTCTGTTAACCAATGCTAGTCATAATGGTTCAGTGCAGTGTTGCCCAATTAGGTTTCTCCAGCTGTTTGGAACTACAAGCCTCGTCAGTCACAGCCAGCTCAGGCTTGTTGACTGCTGTGAGAAATAGAGTGCTGGCTAGCTCAGCAGGGCTCTTTTGTTCTCAAGTATTTTCTGAAAAATCTGTCTTAAGAGGCAAGACACAAAAGGCATTATATGTCAAAATCCCTATATGTCTCTTCCCCACATAAGAACCCCAGAAACCTGTCGCTTGAGAGAGAGATCAATCAAGTGCTGTTCTAACATGTGCCTAACTTATACTTACTCTCCACAAACATAATCACACCAAGTTGTTTATTACAAGAAAGAAAGCATATGGCGATCAGTTTTCACAGTAGAAGAACTAATGCATTCACATTCCTGATCTAAATAAAGACCCTAATCTGTGGTAAAGCAAAAGTGGCTGAGCGTATTATGAGTTATACATTCAGAAGTTAGAGATAAAAGCAGAGCTATACCTTTCTCCGGTTCTAGTTAGAGCAATCCTACAATGGAGCAAATAACTGGTGATTGGGACCTAATTTAGTAGAAATCAAGGCTTCTATGCTTTATGAGAGTTAGGCTATCTACAACAAGCGCTTAGGCAATATAAACATTACCCCCTTCTTGGTCTGATGTCCAATCTGGATTAATGTTAATGAATACTTGACACATTTCAATATTTCTAAACTATTTGTACATTTCAGCCATGATAGTATGGAACACGTAGAAAATGCAGCATCTGGAAGTGGACCCACCTCAAGGGGTCGGTCAGCAGTGACCCGGAGGCACAAATTTGACTTAGCTGCTCGGACGCTGCTAGCCCGTGCTGGTAGGTGTTTGAAAATATTTTTCAACACCCTTTTCTTTTCATCCCTGCTGAAGAGGGCATGTGCTCTGTAGCACAGAACTTTAAATGTGTTCTGCTAGCCTTGTATGTGTCAGTGTGTATGTTGACATTTTCATATGTGTGTGTATAATAGACCAGTTTCTAATCTTGTCAGAATTGTGTGGTTAAGAAACAGAACCCAGAGTGTGACTTACGTAGAAATGATGAAGATTTTTGGTGGCTGATAAGTTTCATGGGACAATGTAAATTGAGCTGCCATCAACCCAAACTGTTTGGGCTAGGGAAGGAAGCCCTGCTTTTGGAGTCAGGGTACCAAGTATAGTCCTTATATCTGCCCCTGCTTCCCCATGTAAGTGAATGACATCTATTCTTTGGGGCCTGGTGGTGCTGATGTTGGCCAGTGAATGAGAGTAGCACAGTGTGTCTCACTTTGAAGAGTGAATGACATCTCTCCTAAGAGGTCCTGCAGTTTAAGTGTCCTTATACATCACAGCACCCATTTTGCTAAGTTGCAGCTTTGACCGTAGCTAGCATGTACTGCTACTACTAACCCGCAAAACAAACTGTGTGCTTGTTCTCTCTCTCTCTGATTTAAGCGGGATTGTACCGCTCTGTACAGGCGCACAGGAATCAGAGCCGGAGAGAAGGGATCTCCTTGCCACAAGACCCTGGAGCATTGTATGACTTCAACTTGGATGAGGAGTTAGAAATTGACTTGGATGATGAAGCCATGGAAGCCATGTTTGGGCAGGATCTTGCCAGTGATAATGACATTCTAGGAATGTGGATCCCGGAGGTATTGGATTGGCCTACCTGGGTGTGTGTGATTGCAGCTGGGGCTGCTTTGCTTATTACTTGCTTTCTAGGAAATGAAATAACATCATGCATTACCTAAGCAATTGTTTTATTAACATTATTGCTGCTAACCCTTATTTGGATGGTTCCAGGCTCTTAACAGCACAAGTGAATATTGTCATGTAGTTCTCATTGGTACATTTCATGTGAAACAGTTTCTCTTTACTTTGACTGCTTTCCTATTTGCCAACTGTCTTTTCTGCAAATCAAGACACTTGACATTTTAAAGGAAAAACAGGCATGATTTCATTCATCAGAGATGATGAGTGGCTAATATTCTCCTACATCAGGGGTAGGAAAACTCTGGCCTGTAGGCCCAAGTAGCACCCCTGCCCCAGGCAGGCCATTTTGGCCATGCACACCTACCCCACACCTGATGTCACGTTTGATGTCAGCTGTGGGGCGGGTGAAGTCATGGCTGGGACAAATTGGGGCCTGAAGTCATCCAAACATGGCCAAGAATCTGCCTCAAAGAGAGCCCCAAACATCAGCTGGAATTGGCTACATTGGAACAGTACATTTCTTTTTTAAAAAAATAAATAAATTACCCAACCTGGTGTGCTCCAGATGGTTTGGACTACAGCTCCCACTGAACTCATCCAGCGTGGTTACCCTTAACAACTGGAGGCCAGCACTGGGGAAGGCTGTTGTAGAACTTTTATTTTGAACAGAATGACGGTTATGCAAGAGCTCTCCAGTGTGAGAGAAATTCATTGAAGATTGTACCTTGTTTAATGCTTTGGGAATATGCTAAATTGCTTCTAGTTACAATATCCTGTATAGTTTCAATGCAACAGTTGCTGCTTAAAGCGCTTCTCAGATTGAGATGATCATTGTGCGCTTTGATGTTTTCACAGCAGTGTTCTTATATGTTTTGCTGCCTCTTGAAGTACGCAGGTGTCTTTGACTTAGCATCTTGCTGAAGGTGCTGAAAACTATAGGCTTTAGACTCTTAAAGATGTCCAGTGCTATGGTTGAGTAGTGAAGACATAATTGGCCTTATTTTGAATAAGATCTAACAAATGCACCCAAATTTATTGGGCTGTAGCTCAGTGGTAGAGCACTTGCTTTGCATGCAGAAGGTCCCAGGTTCAATCCTTGACATATCCAGGTAGGGTGGGAAGAGACCTCCTGCCTGAATCCCTAAAGAGCCACTGCCAGTCAGTGTAGACAATAGTGAGCTAGATGGACTAGGGGGTCTGACTTTCTCTGTTCTGGTGCTCTCTGATCACTTTTGAGGAAAAGTAAATAGTGCAGTAGTGTCTGTAGAATGATGAGGCTTTTGAGCCACTCTGCTCATTACACAGAATGAGGTGGCAAACTAGACTGCCTCAAATTTCAGGGAGCTGGCCTCAGGTATTTGAATGCTCTATGCTTATAGTAAATTAGTTCATCAGGAAGAAAGATGCTAAACTTTTCTTCCTTGTGAGTTAATTTACTAAGTGAAGGAAGCTTTTTATGGACTACCCTTCCCCCAGAAATATGATTCTGCAGTTGTAGTGGTACAGTCCAGAATTCTACCACCATCTACATCCTCATTTTGCCTAAATGTATTGAGCAGTTCTTACTTTAGGATTTTCCTTTCAATTGCAAGAGCTAGAAAAAAAAGTATTTTTCCTGCTAATGTTAAGGTGAATTTGTTTGTTCAATAAAACCAGCAAGCCTTCCTATTTTCTTCCTCCACCTTTTCCTTAAGAGTTCCTCATAAAATAAACTGAAAGCAAACCAATTTGTAAAACCTATTTGCACAGCTTTGCAAAGTATGCAGAGCATGTGAATTAAGCATCTGTAGGCCATTTTTTAAAACTCAAGAAACTTGGGGTTTATAGGCAGAAAATTAGACTCTTGATTTTTAGACTTTGACTGAAATTTTGGCATGAATTTTTCTTTGACCCTGTCAAAGAACGGTTCATGCCATTAGGTTGCCAATAAAGTATGAACTGCTAACTTTAATATATTTGAAGTTGTTCACCTACAGCTGCCTTTGCCAGCCTAGTGCCCTCTAGCTTTTTTGGTCCACAACTTTCATCATCCCTGACTATTGGCCATCCTGGCTGGGACTTATTGGAGTTTTAATCCAAAACATCTGAAGGGCGCCTATGCAAAGGTTGACCTATGACAATCCACTGTATTTCCAGGTTTTTTTTTAATAAGCTGCAACTGAGAACTGCTGAGTCAGCTGTGGTTATGACAGTCCATTAAAATACAATGGAAATGCTAGATTTTTCTGTGTGTACATGATTATAACTGCATGATTACACTGTGCAGCATGTTTGCGAATCTGAAGACAGAGAAGAAGTGGTAGTATGTGAGTTGTGTGAATCCAGCGTTGTCAGCTTCAATCAACACATGAAAAGAAACCACCCTGGCTGTGGGCGCAGCGCAAACCGGCAGGGCTACCGCAGCAATGGCTCCTATGTGGATGGATGGTTTGGTGGCGAATGTGGAAGTGGGAATCCCTATTACCTCTTGTGTGGCAGCTGCCGAGAAAAATACTTGACCTTGAAGAGCAAGTCTAAGACATCTTCCTCGGAAAGGTACCAAAGACTGTGTAGCCTGTGATGCCCTTTGCTGGAAAAAAGAAAGAAAGGAAAGGAAAAAGGAAGCACTTATCATAAAAGAGCTGAACTTCATGAGCCAATATGGTACAGTAACTAGAGTGTTGGGTTGGATACTGAAAGCTTGGTTTAAAATCCTTGCATGGCCAGAAAGCTCCATTGGGTAGCCTTGGGCAAGTCAAGTCTCATCCTAACCCCTGTCACAGGGTCCCCCTGACATCATTAGAAGGGTACAGCTCAGAAGCAGAGCATATCCTCTGAATGGCAAAGGTGCTGGGTCCAATCCCCAGCAACCCTAGTGTGAGACCTTCAAAAGCCGCTGCCAGTCAGAGTAGACTGTATTGGTCTACACTGACTAATAGTCCAATATTGTTTACAAATTGTCTGAGACCTTGGATAGCTGCTGCCAATTAGATTAGGATTGTTATTGGACTCAAACTCCCATCAGCCCCAGTCAGCACAATGGAGAATGATGGAAGTTGTAATCCAGCAACACCTGGAGGAGATAGTATCTAACCCTTGCTAGAGCAGAGATGGAGAAATAGTTTTGGACTCCAAATCCCTTCGGTCCCAGTCAGCATGGCTGATGGTCTGGAATGATCAGAACTGGAGTCCAAAACATCTGGAGGGCCATGAATTTTCTGTCCAGAAGTAGAGACTATTCAGCTAGGTGGGGCCAGTGGTTTGACTTGATATAAGGGTGCCTCCATATGGAGGAAGGTTAGAAATACACAAGCATCAAAACTTATTGGCAGTCCTGTTTGTTCCAGACTTTCAAATGTGAGCTGCTAATGAAGTTCTGTGTAACTTTTTTGCATGAGGGAGAAGAATAAAATGGTCACATTTTAAAATAATTTATGAAATCAAATATTAGACTGTTAAGATAATGTTTTCAAAATCAGCATTTCATTCTGATGCTTTATACAGAGTTTGGGTTTCAATGCCTGACACAAAATCACATACAGACTCTCAGTTCTTTGGCCATCTATTGCTTGGAACTTGGAACTGGTAGTGTCAGAAGATTCTGGGGTGCATCTCGAAAGATATTGTGGTGCATCTTTGATAAGACTGTTGAAAAATTGAAGAGGAATCTATATTTCATCAAAATGATTGTTTCTTCACAGACAAGTTAGCTATAATTCAGTTTTCACAAACCTGGGGTTGGGAGCCTCTGACCTTCCAGATGTTGACCAGCTCCCATCAGCCCCAGCCAGCCAACAACACCTGGAAGGCCACATGTTCCTCACCCATTTCTTAATATTATTTATTCATTTAGTTCAGAAAAGTTATTAACCACTTGATTTTTTTGAAAGAGAAAACACTCAAAGCCTTTTACAAAAAAATAAAAATAAAGAAAAGACTACAATACTTAAAAAAAACAAAAAGATGGGGTGTTTGATTTAACAGCAGATTGTTGTGTTCTCTTTTTGGTGCAGATATAAAGGACAGGCACCCGACCTGATAGGCAAGCAAGACAGTGTCTATGAAGGTACTTCTTTATGTAGGTCTTTTCAGATGACACCAGTGCATAGTTCAAGTTTTGCTTTAAAATAGTATACCTAACTGCAATTTACTTATCTCATGCTAGAAGACTGGGACATGTTGGATGTTGACGAGGATGAAAAGCTGACGGGTGAAGAGGAATTTGAACTGCTGGCTGGACCCCTTGGGTTGAATGATCGCCGTATTGTACCCGAGCCTGTTCAGTTCCCAGATAGTGATCCACTGGGAGCCTCAGTTGCCATGGTCACAGCCACCAATAGTATGGAGGAAACACTGATGCAAATAGGTAAATTTACATAGAGAAATAATTGCCTGAAATCTTGCACTGTTTTTTCTTGGTCATTATCCTGAACATACTCACTGTGAAATTGCAGCCAAATTAATTGGCTTCATCTGTTTTTAGGTGGTGGTACTATTACTTTGGAATAGATGTTTTTCATAGCTTCCTCCTGTGTCATCAAAAGCTGGGAAAACTTCAAAACCACTTCTTCCCATCTCCCTCCCCCCTTTAAGGAGCTGCAAGGAACGTGGTATTGGGAAAGGAAAGCATGAGAGTAGGGTTGAGTAAAAGCAGAAGGGCTTTTTTTGGTACATAAGATGATGTAAGGGACATCCTCTGAAGAAATCATAGGTATTTTGTTGACTCAGTAAGTGGAGTTATTCAGCTACCCCTTCTGTGCAAGAACAATGCTGGCTTGAACCAAAGGACCACTTAGTCCACCATTTTGTTTCCAACTGTAGTCAGTGGGATGATGAATGATATACAGATATCAGTGCAGTGCTCCCATCAGTTGAGGTGAGTTAGATGGAAATGGGAGTGAGAGAGGGTTTTGAACTGCCCAGCATTAACTTCAGCATGAGAGATGACCCATTGTGTTTATCTTGTGCAGTTTCTGTCACTCGAGTCCTTGGGGAAAGTGCAGGTTAACCTTCTGAATTAAATTTGCACATGCTGCAATGCTTCCTTTTCTTGTCACTCCTTGAATTCAAGGTTGCCATGGCTCCATAGAAAAAAGTTCTTCTGGCAGAATTACCCTGGGAGAACAAGCTGCTGCTCTGGTAAATCCACACGACCGTGTTATGGCTTTAAGAAGGGTGACGGCGGCAGCTCAAGTCCTCTTGGCAAGAACAATGGTCATGAGAGCCCTCTCGCTCCTTTCTGTCAGGTTTGTCAAGCTCTAGAGGACCTGATTTGAACAATGACCCTGTGATTGTTAGCTTGTGGTGTTATCTGAGACAAAATCCAAAGCAAAATAGAAACTAAGCAACTTTTGAATATGGTAAAAAATCTGCTAGATAACACAAGGAGAGTAGGGCTAATTCCCATCTTGGTGCAAGCTTTCCAAAGTAGCCACGTGTTAATTTCAAAGCAAGTTTTCCCCTTCTAGATAATTCTTTTTCTTTACTAACAAGAAAAAATTCTGAACACTAGCATTCTCTCCATGTCTCAGGGATACCTAGCATGGTACCACCCAAATGTTGTGAACTATAACTCCTATTATTCCTGACAATTTGCCAAGCTGACTGGGGCTGATGAGAGTTGTCCAAAACATCTTGAAAGTGCCACATTGGCTACCCCTCATATTGCTCTATCCAGTGGTCCAAAATTGGGGACACTCTCCATTCACAGTCTATTGAAACAAAGGAAAATTTGACCAGGGGGCAGGGCTACTAGGAGGCACCTCCCACTTCTAGGGCTCATGTTCTCCTGCATCCACAGCAAACAGATGTAGATTGCCAGTGTCCTTTGCTTCCTTTTCCCTGGTCCTGATTGCAGACATAATGATGGTATGCTGCTCTGACACTGACTTTCTGAGGACTGACTTAATATTCTCCTTGACAGAAGAACAGTAACTTGTACTCTTTATCCTACACTCGGTTTAGGGACATAGGGGCTGCTTTGTACTGTGTCAAACCAACTTGCTCAATATTGTGTACCCTGACTAGCAGCAGTTCTCCAGGGTTTGAGGCAGGGAACATTTCTAGCCCAACCTGGAGGCTGATTCTCTACCACTAAGCTGCAGTCCTTTGGTTTTTTTATGACCACTGCAATGTATAATAGATGCCTTGAAATGTGAATGCTGTGTTTGTGTGGGGTGTCAGTAGGTAGAAAAAAACTTACCTTTTTTTCCTCAACAGTGGGTCTAGTTGCAGTCTTGCAGCTGGGCTTGAGTCCTTGGGTTTAACCGATATCCGAACCCTGGTCCGACTGATGTGCCTGGCTGCAGCGGGGAGAGCAGGCCTCTCCACAAGTCCCTGTACTGTATCCGGTTCCTCCGAGAGATCTCGAGGAGTGCATAGCAAAATGAGCAAGCCCATTTCCTGCTTGGCCTATCTGAGCACAGCTGTTGGTTGTTTAGCTTCAAATACCCCAAGTGCTGCAAAACTGCTGGTTCAACTGTGTACCCAGGTAGGATCAGCCATCCTTCTGCTCTGGGTTTTTATTTTCTGGTACTAAATCTATTATTGCTGAAGTTATCCCAAGAAACGGCATATAACAATTGCTTTTTAAAAAAGAAAATCTCTGAAATATTGCATATTTCCAAGGGAAATGGGGTTTAGGAGATTCGGTGCAAGGCGTAGAAGTGAGCAATCCTCTTTTGGTATATTACCATACCCTGTTTCTCCCACTCCTCTGACTTTGGCATTGAGTGCTATTGTTATAAAACTTTGAGCAAGTTGGCTTAGTTTTCATGCAGTGTGCTCTACTTGGCAATGTACATGGACTAACCATTATGTCACATTAATAGTGATAACTAACATGCAGTATGTTAGATAACTAACATACTTAACAATAACTTCATAACACCAGACAAAATGAGAATTTTGAAAATGGGCATCTGGTATAAAAGGAGCATGGTGTGCTTATGCACTGCAGAGTGACTACTTTTAAATTGAACATTATTTGAATCACAAAGTCCATAATACCTTTAAACTCTGGAACCAACAAGGTAATGAACAATCTTGCTTTCTGTGGCAGTGAAGTATATGGCTGGAGAGCATGTGGCACAGGGCTTAGTTCCCCCCTCCCCCAACATTTGCAGTCACTTCTCTTAACTTTGAAAGTTCATCCAGTCTAGTTCTCCTCTAAAGATACACATGGAAGAGCAATCCATTGCTGTATTCACACATAACAATAAGACTTACTGGCTAATCGTGGTTTATCTGGAACAGGCCTTGTAGTGGTGCATGCTGCCTGATTGCTTCCACATTACTCCTGCTCTGCTGTGAGTGGGATAAACACACCTGGAAGCTTTGTTTTCCTACTGTATCTAAAGCAAGGGCTATGGTTGGTTTCTCCCTAACCACTGATGAACAACCACCAGCAATGTGATCAGGCAACATGTATCAACACACTACTCATTGCAGGTAAACCAGGTCTGACTTGTTGCATGTGAATGCTGACATGTAAATACTCCCCCCCCCCTTGTCCCTAAATTAACAGATACTGTTAATGGCCTTTGGCCTAATATGTAGCAATAGCATCTCCTTAATAAAGGTAAAGGTACCCCTGCCTGTACAGGCCAGTCTTAACAGACTATAGGGTTGTGCGCCCATCTCACTCAAGAGGCCGGGGGCCAGCGCTGTCCGGAGACACTTCCGGGTCACGTGGCCAGCGTGACATCGCTGCTCTGGCGAGCCAGAGCAGCACACGGAAACGCCGTTTACCTTCCCGCTAGTAAGCGGTCCCTATTTATCTACTTGCACCCGGGAGTGCTTTCGAACTGCTAGGTTGGCAGGCACTGGGACCGAGCAACGGGAGCGCACCCCGCCGCGGGGATTCGAACCGCCAACCTTTCGATCGGCAAACCTTAATAGACACAGCTTAATAACTAGAATTATATCTACCTTTTAGGTGTCTGCATTTATTTGAAAAAATCTGTACAGTTGAAATGATGTGTATAATTGAAAATACTTATATTGGCTATTACAGTGTTTTGTTCATTTCTTGTTTTTTAGAACTTGATTTCCGCAGCAACTGGTGTCAATTTGACTACAGTGGATGATCCAGTGCAACGAAAATTCCTGCCAAGCTTTCTGCGAGGAATAGCAGAAGAGAATAAGCTTGTAACATCCCCCAACTTTATTGTGACTCAAGCGTTAGTAGCCTTGTTGGCAGACAAGGGGGCCAAACTGAGGCCAAATTATGATAAAACAGAAGTTGAAAAGAAAGGTATTTATTCTTAACAGGGCATCATTTTAAGTACAGGCACCAGAAATGAGAGCTCCCTAGTGTTTCTCACCATTTCAGGGGTAGACAAAGGTTGAGAATATTTTTTTGGTTTTTTTTATTATGGCATTTGCTTTCCTCTGTTGTTGTTGGCTGCTTTGCCTTTCCTTTTTGGAAGGAAAAGTAAGCTACAGCCACATGAAATGAAACATTCTTGACCTATTGAAAATGAGTGAGAATGTGGCTATGAATTTATTTTCTAAAATTTAAAGATAGTTAGTTAGACCCGGAGTTAAGCATGCATAACTAAAACTGTCTTCCCAAACTCCTCACCATAGAACCCTGCCTCTTGAAAACGTCCCATAAAGGGCGGAGGACCCTATTAAGTGGAGTGAGCTGTTGTGCTGCAGTGGTGGGGGGTCTCTAAAAAATGGCAGAGGCACCTTAAGCAATTGGCAGTGTTGCACCTGCACTGGCTGTATTTGGGTCCTGCAAAATCTGGCCATTGCATCTCAAAAGGGATATTACACAGCCATGGAGTGGCAACCAGAATGGTTGGGAATTGTAACAACTCTCCTATGAGGGAAGGTTATGTTGGGGGATTTTCAGTTTAGGAAAATTAAGATTCTCATACTGTTAGAATCCAGGACAGGCAGAAGGAATTCCTGCTTCAAAAAGTGCACAGTTAAACTGTGATGCACACCACCTTGGATGGCTTTTGGCTTTAAAAGTGGTTTAGACAAATTCAGGGAGGAGAAGACTATCAATGGTTGCTAGTCACGATGCTTGTATATTACTTCCATGCCTCTGTATACCTTGTGGGGGGACAACGCTGGAAGGAGAAAGTTTATTGTCCTCATAGCCTGCTTGTAGGCTTCCCATAAGAATGGTCATTGTGGGAAAGGGGATATTGGACTAGAAAGGCCTTGGGCCTGGTTAAGCAGGTCTCTTCCAGTGCAAAATTGCCATTGCAATGCAACATGGTGTTGAGCACGCAGTGCTCTAACATACTGAAAGAAATGTTTTTAAAGGGGAGTGTGTATGGTGTTGAATGCGCTCTAGCAACGTTCTTGGGGAAACAGGTGGAGAAGGCATACCAATTTTGTGCTGAGTGAAGGAGTGGGAATACATGAAAACTTGAGTTTTTTTCAGCTCCTTGGAGATTTCAGGTGTGTGGGCTGGGTCCTCCTTCCATGCTTGTTTTGTGGGTAATAATGTTCAACCTTATCTGTTCTTGTCACTCATCCGAACATCATCTCATTGTTTTGTCTAAGCAGGTATAATTGCCCATTTGTATGCCCATCCTTCCTATGATCCTTCTACTGTAGGCCCTCTGGAGCTGGCTAATGCACTAGCAGCTTGCTGCCTTTCTTCAAGGTTGTCCTCGCAACATAGGCAGTGGGCTGCTCAGCAGCTTGTCCGAACTCTTGCAGCTCAAGATCGAGATAATCAAACCAGCCCACAGACCCTTGCAGATATGGGTGGGGATCTGCGCAAATGCTCCTTCATCAAGCTGGAGGCTCACCAGAACAGGGTAATAATCCGTTCAGAATATCTACATCACTGTTTTTTAAATGGCATTTCTCCAAGAGGTGCTTGTTAAACTACTGTCTTATGCATTAAGCATGGGACTTGTTCTCATCGCACAGCTGTAGATTGGTACACCGGAACTCCCATCGGCCCCAGCATCATATGGCCGTTGCTGGCTGGGGGCTGATGGGAGTTGTAGTCTGAAACATCTGGAGGCTGACAAAGGCTGCATTAGAGAATTGCATGTTACTTGTATTTTGAAGTACACATGTTTAAATGCTTGCCTTGTAACTTCACAATTATTATTGTTGTTTACTGTAGGTAATGACGTGTGTGTGGTGCAACAAAAAAGGGCTATTAGCAACAAGTGGCAATGATGGAACAATTCGGGTGTGGAATGTTACGAAGAAGCAGTACTCATTGCAACAAACATGTGTGTTCAACAAATTGTAAGTGATCCTTTGAGATGTTAGATTCATTCAGCTTAATGTGCCAGCTTTGTAGGTAAAATATTAGCTAGGAGAGTTATCAAGGGCCTATGCATGTTTTGTAAATTCAATTTTCTACATGCTTAATGCAACTTCATTTCCTCTATCCCATTTTATTAATCTATATTAATACTATTGCTTGCTAAACATGAGTTGTGTGTGTTATTTTGATGGCAGCCATTTTGCTTTGATTTCCCGTAATGCTTATATACATTGTAACCATGACAAACAGCCTTGTTCAGATGCATTAAAGTCTGCCTGCTGATTCCCAAAGGTATAGGATATTCCTTGCAACCAGCTTCTCCACTGCACTTACAGTAATGTATTTACAAAGTCCTTGGTCCAGGATACCTTAAGGACTGCTCATATCTCTGCCTGATCACTCATAGCTTGGGTGCACAGCTCATATCCACAAGGGACATTGTAACCAATATTGTGGGCCCAGCTCAGTAAAGCTCCCTCCCAGCTGAGTTCAGATAGGACTCCTCCCTGTTGAACTTAACAGTGCCTACTGAAGATATTTATTTATTTTTTTATTGCTAGTCTTAACTGTTTTTATTTTTAAGCCATACTGTACACTGCCTAGAGACTAAGGTGTTAAGTCGTGCATAGAACCATAGAATTGTAGTGTTGGAAGGAACACTGATGGTCATCTAGTCCAATCCCCTGCAGTGCAGGAATCATACATAAGAGGTGGCCATCAACCTCTGCTTAAAAACCTCCAAAGAAGGAGAGTCCACTACTTCTCATGGGAGTTTGTTCCACTGTTGAGCAGTTCTTACTGTCAGAAAGTTCGTACTGATTAAAGCATTGACATCCCATTTTTATTATTTTTAGCTATGTTAAGAATTGGATGTGGGTGCTGCAGGATGTATGGCGATCAATGTGTAACAGCTTAGAAAAGTACTCATATCTTGCATCATGTCCAAGTGTTGCAAAGGAGCCTCAGTGAAGCTGTGTTTCTTGGGAAAGCTGCTGCTAGCTACAGGAAACAGTGTAATAGTCACAGTGACAGTGCATGAGGGTCCCTATGCAAGAGTGCTTGTAAAACAGGGAAACTGGCTTGGCTTTATCACAGACTGAAGCTCCTGGAGCCTTAATAACAGGATGCAAGCTTAGAACAGTATTTATATCTCTGTTTGGGAAGTGATGACTGTACTTGCCTTAGGATTTATTGAATACCCTACCATGCCATAAAGTAGCCCATAGGCAGGGGATAGATAGGGCATTCCCACCAGTCCCAACCAGGGCTTTTTTCAGCTGGAGCTCACTGGAACTCAGTTCTGGCACCTCTCAGGTGGGTTCTGGCAACTTCCAGGTGGGCTCCATTGCCATTCTAAGAGAACAAGGGAGGTGTTCATGGTGAGTTCCAGCACCTCTTTTTCTAGAAAAATAGTCCCAAGCAACATAACCAGTGGTCAGGTATGATGGGAGCTGCAGCCTGACAAAATATGTACAAGTTTATTGTCCCTAAACCATAAGTTTATTATCCCTGCCATAGCTTTTACAATAGATGGGTTTAAGTTTTGCAAGAATAATAGTGTCTGGAGTGGAGCTTCATTTATACCCTTTCCAAAATGATTTTGTTGTTAAGGTATGATCAAAGCTGGACCAGTGATTGAGAGCCACTTAATTGTATGGCTTACATAGAGCGATCTGTTTGAGAAACTGACTTGTTTCAAATATGCCTTACCTTCTACGTTCCTCTAACTGAAAGCTAAAATTATATTTCAGGGAAGGGGACGAAGAGGAGAACTTGGGGTCACCTAGCGATCCTAGCTTATCACTTGCCTGTTGGAGTGTCAGTGGCAAGTACCTGGCTGGAGCCCTGGAGAAGATGGTGAACATATGGCAAGTTAATGGTATGAGCCACATAAAACTGAATGTTGCATACCTGTCATCAGAAGGAGCCATCCTCATTGTGGTGGGGTAGAATGTAACTTGATTATAAAACTGGCCTGATACATTTCTCTGCCAGAGTGGAACAGCAAATGGAATAAAACAAAGGTGCATATTACCCAAAGCTGAACAAGTTATGATGGTGCCCGAGGGCTGAAATCCCATAAGCACCTCTTTCTCGGGAATAGAAATACAATCATAAATATAAAAGTAATAGTGACATCCAAAGTGAGCTGCCCGAGGCAACCATCTCCTTCTGTCTAATGGTAGGGCTGGTCCTGCTTGATCACATAGTGGCAAGAGTAGTTTGTCTTTAAAAGCAAAGTAATAATTCTGTGTACTTTGTGGGCCAATAATACCAGGTGTGTAGTACCACTTGCTTTCTGATTAATTTAGGTATCTAGCGCATGATTAATAGGTATTGTTCATTTAAAGCAGTGTTTCCCAACCACTGTTCCGCGGCACACTAGTGTGCCGCGAGATGTTGCCTGGTGTGCCGCGGGAAAAATTAAAAAATTGAAAGATTTTTTTTTTTTAAAAGTCAAATTTTCGATTGGGGCGCCGTCACTAGATGACCCCTGGGGTTCCCTCCCTCCCTCCCGCTCTGCGCCTCCCTCCTCCTCCTCCTCCGGGGAGGCCCTTCCTGGCTCTCGGCCAAGGCTTGGCGGCTGCCACTCACTCACTCGCTCGCCCACCCGTCCCTCCATCCCTGCACCCGGCCTCTCCCCCTCCGTCCCCGGCGCGGGGGCTGCCGGGATCCGTAGTCCCCTCGCCCTTGGGCTCCGCGCCCGCGCGGGGTGCGCGAACTACGTTTCCCAGCGTGGCCTGGCGGGCCGGACGTTTTGTTTGAAGCGCTCTTCTCCCGGCCATGGAATGAGCGCGGCGGCGGCGGCCGGGCGGGCAGGGGCTCTTCCGCGCAGACCCCGCGCAGCCTGCCTGCGCCCCCCAGAGATCAGGCGGCAGGATGGAGCCCGGGGATCCCGGCGGAGCGGCGGAGGCTGCCCCCCAGGTAGGGCTGCGTCGGGGTTTTTTTATTTTTGCAATGCTGCATCCGCGCCGGAGGGGACGCATTGGACCGCGG
Source organism: Podarcis muralis (assembly GCF_964188315.1). Taxonomy (NCBI): domain Eukaryota; kingdom Metazoa; phylum Chordata; class Lepidosauria; order Squamata; family Lacertidae; genus Podarcis; species Podarcis muralis. The sequence continues at coordinate 4,940,882 of NC_135668.1, read as the reverse complement.
GGAGACCCCTTGGCGGGCGTGCAAGGCAATGCATGCGTGCAGGCGTTGCATGGAGTGCAGTGCAATGCAATGGCAACGCGGCGCCCTGCATGCATGCATGCAACTTCCACCGGCGCTCCGGACTTGGCAGGTGAGGGGGGTCCCCAGTGGGCGGCAGAGAGAGCCGGGAGGGCGAAGGGGAGCCGGGGGGGAGCAGCGCTGCTCCCCGAGCCGAGCCCGGGGGGAAACTTCGGCGTCATTGCGCCGGGTGTTGGAAGCGGAGGCTGGCGGGGGCCCCTCACCTGCAAAACCTGGTCGCCTCTCATATATTTCGTGCATTGCATTCATCACCCGCTTTCTCCTCCAAGGAGCTCCCGGGGGCGCGCGTGGTTCTCCCCGTGTTATCCTCGCAACAACAGCCCTGCGAGGTGGGTCAGGCGAGTGGCCCAAGGGAGCACCCAGGGATTGTCCTGGCCAGGTGGGGTGATTTGAACCCTGCTCTCTGCCCGGTCTTCGTCCTCATTTAGCCCCCACATGTGCATGACTGTGCATGACTGAGGTTTTCCCCCCTCGTCTTGGCTATGGTGTGAGTCTGTGCTGTTAATTAATGGGGTTCTGCCTTCGGAGAAGATGAGCCAGCCCTCAAGGAGGTGATTATGTAATTTGCTAGCAATTCATGTCCCTCCCAGCGTGACGCTGCGCGCTGACGTCACGGGGCTGTAATGGTGGTGTGTCTCGAGATTTTTTTCATGAAACAAGTGTGCCTTTGCCCAAAAAAGGTTGGGAAACACTGATTTAAAAATCCAAATAATTTTAAACTCCCCCTGCATCCATGGGCCACTTTACACTTTGCACTTTTGAATGTTTAGACATCTAAGATTTTGAAGTCTTAAAAAAAAAAAAAAGCTGGGATTGGCAGCAGCTGCTTCTTCAGCAACAATGGTTTTTAAAATTAACCTTTTATCAGGAAGAATTTTACAGAAAAAAGTGTTCTCTCCACTCTTGAGGTTGCAAAGCTCAGCACTTGCTCTCCTTTGTGTAGAGATTTTCAAAAGGGATACATGACAAATCTGAAGACTAATGAATTGTTCAGGCTGTTTATGTTAGCCAGATTTAATATGTTTCCCTCAATGATAGTAAGAGGAAGATATTTATCAGAGCATCTCTGCAAATGTAGTAAACAGGAACCTGATACTTTGGAGCATATTTTCTTTTCTTGTGATTTTGGCATTTATGCCTGAAGACAATTATTAGAGGCCTTACAACTCAACAGGCTCAGTTCTATGCTGCCCATGGTTCAGGACATGCTCTCAGACAGGAATGATCAAATTACTTTAATAGTGGCTGAATTTTTGAGTGCTGTCCTTGTAGAAAGAGATTTAGTGGTTCTTAATTGATCGGTAATGTGGTAGTGTTGTATTGTATTATTTATGCAAATTGATTTTCTCTGGAGTTAAAGATCTGACTGGGACAAATCTTGTTATGTTGAGCTCATATTTTGCACAATTTGTATACGGTGTCTGTTTGATAGTGTGTGGTTTGCTATGCCTAATAAAGGATTTTAAATAAAATTAACCTTTGCTTAGAACAGCAGCTGAGAGAAAGAGGATAAATAACTGAAGATGGGTTCACAGTTGGGTTGAAACATGCTAGAACTCCCGTTGGGCTCATCTGGGGTGGGGGCAAACCTTCAAGACACCTGCAGGGGAAAGCTTTTGGGATTCCCAGACACAAGCATCCTCAACCTTTAGCAAACTAAAGTCTGTCCTCCTGCTGTGTAAAAGAGCCTTTGAATGGGCTATCTGATAGCTTGTACAATCACAGGTTAAAATTGCCAGAGTGCTTTGGCAGTGCCTAGCTGGGGAGAATGCTACAGAAGTGACAGTGCTGCTCTTGGATGTGTTTTCATCTTTTGGGATTATGGAAATTAGTGAAAAATTAGGCACATGTTACTTTCTTAGGAGGAAAAGGACTCTTGGATGTTCAGCCACATTGGGTGTCTGCTCTAGCATGGCCAGAAGAAGGACCAGCTGCAACATGGACAGGAGAAGCTCCAGAATCACTCCTCGTAGGTCGTATGGATGGATCTCTTGGACTTATTGAAGTTTTAGATGTTTCTGCCATGCACAGAGTTGAATTGGAACACTGCTACAGAAAGGATGGTAAGTAGGTGCTGCTGATATGTTATAAAGTGGTTATTTTTTTAAAAAATGTTGCTTTTTGAAGCTTAGAATGCTTTGGAAGTCTTGTTTTGAGAGTTAATCACAAGCTTCAGTTAACCTTCAGTTAAAACCATAATCTGAAGTGCAGATGCCAGCCATGGTTATGCCAGCTAGTGTTCTGGAATAATCTGATTTGTGGTTAACTCTGGTTTGCATTGGTGCCCTTTTCAAGGTTAATGCTGGGAAGGATGTGTTGCTTACGATAGGCAAAAGGGATAGAGCACATGTCCTCAAGGCCAGTTGCTGTTATGAAAATCATGACTTGCAAGGAGCCAGCCTGAACTTGATCTCTGTTTCTCACTCATGTCATTCATGAAGGCCACGCCTGGTGGATTTATGTTCTTTAATTCCCTATAGTGTGCAATATGCTCAGCTATGAACATTTCTGACTACCTATTAAAGAAAAATGTGGACATTTGTTTCCATATCTGTGAAAAAAACCATGATGTGCTTAGTAAGTCTTAGTCCTTGATTTTGGAAATTTCTAGGCACTTAGTCTTCAAGTAAATTGTGTAGCACAATTGGAAGTGATAGGTATTTTTAGAAGAGCTTCCTTTCCTGCACATGCTCACTCACTCACTTCCCCCTACGCTTTATTCAGCTTTGCTCTTGTTTTCTCCAGTACAAAAAAGTTTAATTAAAATTCTGCAAATTATAACTTGCTTATCCATATTTTCCTATTTGTTTCCTTAGTATCTGTTACTTGCCTTGCATGGTTTAGTGAAGACAAACCTTTTGCAATAGGCTATATGGATGGAAAGTTGCTGATAGGCACGAAAGAGCCACTCGAGAAAGGAGGAATTGTTTTAGTGGATGCACACAAGGTAAAGCCAGGCATTATCATCACCCTGCCTCCCCCAGAAAAATTCTTGAGAATTAAAATAAACTTTAAGTTTATGTGCACAAGTGTGATAGGAAGTCTGAGACAACTCTTTCAAAAGGCCAGCCTGTACTCTTAAGGGAAACCATTGCTCATTCTGAAATTGCATTGCTTTCTAATTGCTGTTAGGTTATTAAAATTACTTTATTACTTAGTGACACAGATATAAAGTCGTGTCTTCCTCTGTCATTAAGGTCACCAGTTAAAGTAGTGGTCCTTTGCATTATTTGTCATTTAATTTTTGATGACTTTTTAAATGATCTTTGTGAAGCAAAGTATAAGTACCCCTAAGTACAACTGCTAGCGGCCAGAGAGCAGGGAAAGAAGAGGGAATCATCTTAGGAGCAAAGATGCCATTTCTGCATTTGTGGGCCCTTGCAGTATTTTCACAGGGGAGGCGGCAAATTCACCAGTCTGGAGTCTGTCATATACCTTTGCCCTGGACCTAGAGAAGCATTTCCAATTGCTAGCTTCCCCATTTATCTATTTAAACAGGGGGAGTTATTTTTTTCAAATGGGTTTATTTAGTTAGCATTCGTGTCATGTAAAGATGCCATATTTCAAAAAGTAAAAACCAGGACACCGCAAAAGTTGTTGAACTTTTTTAAGACAAACCCCAAAGTTTACAAAAAACGTGATTTCTCGTGATTGCCAAAGATCCAGGAAAAGGCTCCGCCTTCCGGAAATTCCCCCCAGACGTCACTTCCTTTCAAATCCTTGTAATGTCTGGGAAATCCCAGACGTTTGGCAGCCCTACTACAGTGTATTTCCTTCTTCTCCAATTCTTCAGGACACCATTGTCAGCATGAAATGGGATCCAACTGGCAAGATGCTCATGACTTGTGCCAAGGAAGAGTCTGTCAAGCTCTGGGGATACATGGGGAGCTGCTGGCGACAGCTGTACTTGCTTCCTCACCAGGCTGTTGTGAATACCATAGCCTGGTGCAGCCTTCTAGGGAAAGGCCCCAAACCACAGCTCCTGCTGGCTACGTAAGTTGACCTTTTGCTTTTAATTCTTTGGTTCATCTTTGTACTGGCTGATAATCCTTTTCAGTAGTTCAGGCTTATATTATCCATAAACAAAAACAGGCCTGCTTTTTGATGGATTTCTAGGACATTTCACCCTGCATTTACTCGTTTTAAAAATAGTTATTTTTTAAGCCCAAATGGATGAACTCTGTATTGCCTCTGTTTTGTTTTGTTTTGTTTTGTTTTTAAATTCCAAATAAACTCTCAGAGTCCCTTCCAACTCTATGATTCTACAGTGGTACCTTGGTTTACATACGCTTCAGGTTACATACGCTTCAGGTTACAGACTCCGCTAACCCAGAAATAGTGCTTCAGGTTAAGCACTTTGCTTCAGGATGAGAACAGAAATCGTGCTCCGGCGGCGTGGCAGCAGCAGGAGGCCCCATTAGCTAAAGTGATGCTTTAGGTTAAGAACAGTTTCAGGTTAAGTACGGACCTCCGGAACAAATTAAGTACTTAACCTGAGGTACCACTGTATATTAAGATTCCTGCATTGCAAGGAGTTGGACTAGATGACCCTTGGGATCCCTTCACTCTATAGTTCTATGATTCTGTGATTCTAAATGGTTCTGCATTCTTTCTGTTAAATATAAAAGTACAAAATGGTGCCATAGTTTCAGAATTTTGGACACAATCTTCACAGTTTTACCATCTTCTCCCAGTACCTGTGTCATGTTTCTGTAGTAGAACCCATCCTTTGGATGTACCTTCCCCCCACATCCTCAAAGAAGGTACCAGATGAAAGGAGAGACAAGCTTCATCTCTTTGTTCCCCTCTGCTGTCTTCTGCCATCTTTGTAATATAGGGAAAGTTCTGAGAAGGCAGCTTGCAAGATTTCCGGAGACTGAAAAGCAAAACCTTTAGTGCAAACATGATTATTTTGTTAACCAACTTGCCCTACTTTGTTGACTGATAAATTGTGGCCCTTCAATATTGCTTTTCTTAATTTTTATTTAGAGGATGCCAGAATGGTTTGCTTTGTGTTTGGACTGTTCCTCAAGATGAGCTGGTCTTACTGCAATCCAGTCTGCGTTGTTCAGAAGGATGGTGGGATGAGGAAGCCAATGGCAAGGTAAAGAGAACCCTAGGGAGCAAGAGGAATCTAGATGCTTCCCTTCCTTGTTAGAAGGAGTGTGGTCCAGAAAGCAACAATATCTGATTTAGGAAGGCATCTGTCTTGGGGTGACAGAGGCAAAATAGACCTAGATTGTGCTGATGATTGGGAGTGAACAAACAATTCACTCTTATTTGTCTGTAATATTTAAAAATAATTGCTCAGCATGTTCTCAGTATTTATTCCTAGCAAACTGTCCATAAATACACCCACTGTGTCTATCTAATTTATGTTTGTTGAAGAAACTGCTCTGTTTCCAAATATTTTTGGGTGGGTAGGGATGGAGCTGCAGAAGGTAAGTGCAGAGTAGTAAAATGTTTGATGTATTTTTTAATACAAAATATGCCCTAATGGTGATATTTCATTTCTAGGATGCCTACAGGAAAGTAGCTGAAACGAAGTGCATCCATCAGCTGAAAGGGCATATCACGCCTGTTCGGACAGTGGCCTTCAGTTCTGATGGACTAACCTTGGTATCAGGTGGACTTGGTGGGCTTGTGAACATTTGGTCTTTACGGGTAAGCAAACACTATTTAAGGAAATGTAAAGCTTGTTTTCATTCATTGTAGTCTTTTAGGGTTCCTGCATAGGCACACAAGTTTGCACTTACCCTAAAGATTAGGAAATATTTAAAAGTTATTTTACTGATGACCTGAATGTAGCCACGAGAGAACAATTAGCTGGGCTTAAGTAATCAGCTTTTGTGGGTTTATCCTGTCTTTCCTTTAGGATGGATCTGTTTTACAGAGTGTTGTGATAGGTTCTGGAGCCATTCAGACAACCGTATGGATCCCTGAGGTTGGAGTAGCTGCTTGTTCTAGTAGATCAAAGGTATTTTTCATTTTGTTTGAATGGAATTCTGAATGCCCATCTTCTCTCCTCTGTGGGCTTGGGCTAGCCCAAGTTTTAATCCCTGCCTTGACTGTGTGTGCTCAGTCCTGTGGGTAACCAAGTGTGCCATCCTAGTGACAGCTGTGAACTTGAATCAAGCAATGAACTAAACTTGTATCTCAGCCAGTATCTCATAACAGTTTGTACAGGAATTACTGGCAGTGTATAGTAATGGACAGCTGATTTCAGGCTTGCTACATGGAATAGTTAGTCTAAATTTGCACGTAATGAAGAATCTGGCTGTAGTGCTGATGCTCCTTCTCCTCCTCCAAAACACCTGCAGAGACTTGCTTTTGTCTTGCCTGACAAATAATGAAATTTGTAATTTCTGACCACTGGTGGAACAATTGGAAATAGTAACATAGTAATTAATGTTTTCCATATTGTTGACATAGTCTATATTATTGGCAAGCACTAGAGGGGGAATCTGTGTTACTTAAATGCAACAAGAAGTCTTGTGGTACCTTAAAAACTTATCAAGTTGCATTTCTACGCTCATTTACTTGGGAATAAGCCGCATTGAACTCCATGGGACTCACTTCTGAATCGAGTTGTATAGGATTGTGCTGCAAGGCTGCAATCCTAAACATACTTACTAGGGAGTGTAAGCTCCATTGAACGCAGTGGACCTTACCTCTGAGAAAACATGCTGAGGACTCTGCTGTTTCAAACTAAGAGTTTGTGCATCTGGCAAAATGGACTGTTGCCAATGAAACCTCTGCTACAGAATAAATGTTTTGTCTGTAAGGTAGATACCGCAAGACTCTTTGTTGTTTACCCTCAGTGTATTAAAAATAACAGATACATTAAAGAAGGGAGAAAAGGGAGGGGAATGCTTGCAATTAGCAACATAAAATCAGTGATGAAATACAAATAATTATAGTAAACAAAACCAGATTTATATCAAGCTTCTATCTGTTTGTAAAAGCTAAGCAAGCTGTTTTTCTCCTTTCTTTCCTGAATTGGACATATTTGAATTTTGTTCAGGATGTGTTGGTGGTGAATTGCACATCAGAATGGATCTCTTCCAACCATATCCTTGCAACCTGTAGGACTGCTTTGAAACAACAGGGGATTCTTGGGTTAAACATGGCTCCCTGCATGAGGGCTTTCCTAGAGCGTCTGCCCATAATGCTTCAGGAACAGTATGCTTATGAAAAGGTAAGAGGAGGACTTGAATAAGGTGACATGTTAGTAATTCAAGAAAGCTGCAAAGTGCTGTTTAACTGTGCATAGTGCTTAACAAAACATTTTTAACACAAGATGTGAGTAGAAATGCTTATCTTACCTTGCATGAAATAATATGTCTCACACACTTCTGGTTCTCCAGGATTTGTTTAAGATATGAAAAGAGAGCCTTGAAATTAATATTCTCTGGCATTGTTGGGATATGGGCAAAATATTTGACCAATTTTATATTGCTTTTTGGCAGAATAACTTCCTTTGTAGAACCGTTTTGATTTCATAAGAGTTTCATTAAGCTGATGGAAGTTAGATTGTGTGTACTGATGTAGGTTGATTGTATCAATCCGTAAGATGTCATCTTATGACCATTTGAATCCTTTTCCTAAGAAGATGTTTGGAAAGAATTGAGGGAACATGGAGAGTGAGGGAACTTCATTATTGGTGTGATATTAGTTGTGGTGTGTGTGTCCCCCCCAAGAAGGCCTGATAATTCATTGAACTGAGCCTGTGTTCATTGTTGGACTCAGAAATGAGAACACAAAGATGTACTTAAAACTGGTTAAATGACCCCAGCAACCTTCACACAGTCACCTTTCAAATGAATATGTTGGTTGCATACAATGTAGTCCTAAGTTAAAGTCATAGAGCAATATAGCTGGCAAAATGTTCTCTGGCAAAACATTGTTGTGCTAGAGAAGGCATAAGCAGGTTGCTGGTGACTTTGTTGCACAATGGATTGTACCATCTGTTGTGCTGTGAGTTTTTGCTAGTGGACGGTAGCTCCTAAAAGTCAGAGGTGGTGGTGGTGGTGGCAGCAGGAGAAAACCAATGAGTGAGTACCAGTTGGATTAGATTGACTAACCCACTCCAGGACTTTGTAAATGTTGGCTTTCCTCTTTTATAGCCCCATGTAGTTTGTGGAGACCAGCTTGTTCATAGTCCATACATGCAGTGCTTAGCTTCGCTGGCCGTGGGGCTTCACCTGGATCAGCTCCTGTGCAGCCCACCAGTCCCACCTCATCACCAGACCTGCCTCCCCGATCCTCTGACCTGGAACCCAACGGAGTGGGCCTGGTTGGAGTGCTTCTCGACGACAATTAAAGCTGCCGAGGCTCTGGCCAAAGGAGCCACTTTTCCAGAGTCTTTTACAGTCCCTGATCTGGAGCCTGTACCAGAGGATGAACTAGTCCTTCTTATGGTAAGATATGCAGGTTGGTGGTGTGACTAAAATTACAAATATCAGTGGAGCACTTGCCAGGGTTGGGCAGAGAGAGTTAGTACTGTTTCAGTGGCACCAAAACAGTAGCACACCTGCCTCCCCACCTATCCTTGGAATAAATTTTCAGGGCAATATCACCCAAAACAACCCCAGCTTTGTGCCTAATAATAATAATAATAATAATAATAATAATAATAATAATAAATATTTTAATTATCCAAGTGCCTGACATATTGAGATGCTTTTAAGAGCCCTTTATGACAGGTCAGTATTATTATTTCTCTGTTGACGATAAGGATGTTTGAGGAATTTGATTATTGGGAATTTGTATATGAACTGTCAGGATCTGAAGGAAGGATGGGATCCTGCTGCTAATATTATTCACTCACTCACTCACATACTCATTCTTCCTTTTCAGACACTCCTCTCTCTCCATTCCAGAAAACAAGTTACATAGCAGTGCTTCTCAAACAATTGAAGTGGAATCCACTGTAAACTTGCATAAACATTTTGGGATCCACTTGTAAGCTAATCCCACATTTACAAACCCAAAATTGACTGGTTGATTGGCTTGCACCACAGCCAAGTCTAGCAGCTCTCTCAATGGCTACCTCAGCTAGCCCACCCATGCTCAATGTAAAATGGTGTGTGTGTGTGAGAGAGAGGGGGGGGGGCTGGCTCAGCGAGTAGCTTCCTTGACTGGAAGTTCAAAAGTATTTGTGCATGCCCTGATGCTTCCAGTTCTTGCGGAGAAAGAAGCTCATCATTGTGCAGCCCACCCAGGAATACGTTGGGGCCTACCACAGTTTGAGAAGCACCATTTGGTAGGCTTTTGAAACATAAAGAAATTACTCCTCTGACAGAGAGAGAAGAACTGCCCTGGAAGGATGGAGAACAGCTTATGCATTTAGCCTCAATATAATTCATTTCATGTTTTGTAGGATAACTGCAAATGGATCAATGGGATGGATGAGCAGATTATGTCCTGGGCAACATCACGGCCTGAGGTTAGTATAGTGAAGGGTGTGTTTAAGCAGCCCAATGTGGTGATCCCTTTCTCTGATAGGCACCCATTTGAGAGTTTATGTCCTGTACTTTTCAAGATGGGAACATGTGACTAGGTCATCTGAATGCAGTCTCCCTCTCTTGGCATCTCCTTTAGTTCAGTCCCTGCCTTCGCCCAAAGCAAGTGTTACTCCTCTCCTCTCTTCATTTGTGCTCAGGTTGCTTTCCGCCTTTTTCCACTTTAGCTTCCATGTCCACCTCCCTCCCCCTGTTGTATTTCTGTCTCTCTCAAAAATAAATAGTTTGTTCCTCCGCCCCTTCCCCAGCATAAGTGAAATGGCTCTGACTGGCAGCCAGTCTAGTAAGCTTGTATGCCAAAAAAGCACAGTACGTCAATGTCATTAATCAAAAGGCTTCCCAACAGCCTTCAGGTGCCGGAGCAGCTTTCTCTGAGTGTTATCTCCATGTCAAATCAAGCAGCTCCAGTTCAGTGTTTCTTATCAGAAGCAGATAAGCCTGCCCCTACCAAACCCTAGCATTGTTGGGAGTGGGGTGCCATTTTGATCGATCCTAACATATGGCAAGGAACAATCCCACCAAGCAAAATAGACTCTTGCTGGAGCATGTTTTCCTGCCAGACTATGAAAAGATGACACCTCCATTGTCTTTGACAGAAAACAATAACAAACTTCGAACCGCCCAGCAAACGATACTGATATTGAATGATAGGGAAGCTTCTGAAAACCCTTTCTCAGATCAGCCCTTGGCAGTCCTAAGTTGGCTTGCCCTGGGTCTTGATCAGTATAAACTCACACACCATGTTTTATTGATACTGCTGTTTTTACTAAGGACTCTTTTGCTAATGTGGAAATCTTATTATGCTCTAAGCTTGGCCACAGACTTAACTGAAGGAAGAACCAAGACAAGGAAACCATTCAAATCACCTCGTCACATGTCCCTACCTTGGGTGAATCACATCCACATGTCAACCAATAAAGGTCATTGTCAGGGAACTGCCATTGGCTCAGGGGCGAAAGGGGGAAGGGCGGATGGATTACACAGAGCCCCCAAAGATTGTGGGAAGCAGCACTTCCTCAGCAGAGGAAGGAAGCCACGGCTCTAGTGGGGAGGAGATGCAGGGCTCAGAGGATGCAAGGCACCTTGCCTGAGCAAAGCGGGGAGGAGGGAGGTTCTCCTTTACCCAAGCCTTCCTTGCGCAGTAGGCTTTCACGCAGAGAGGGGAGGTGTAGACTGGGGGTCAGGAGACTACTCTGCTGGGGAAGATTTAAGGACCGCCCACTCTCAGATTCTGCCAGTGAATGAGCAAGACATGGAATAGAGGCGCTCTGCATCGTAAAGGTTTTTAGCACCAATAATAAAGCTTTAGAACTGACCAGTGAGGCATCTTGCCTGATTGCTCTCGAGCAACCACCCAATACCCTTAACAGTCATTCACAATAAGTAACCAGTAATCCATTCTGAAAATCTCTCTTACATTGATCCTCAGGACTGGCACCTTGGTGGAAAATGTGACGTGTACCTGTGGGGAGCCGGGAGGCATGGGCAGCTAGCTGAGGCTGGACGCAATGTCATGGTGCCTGTGTCAGCACCATCATTCTCACAAGCTCAACAGGTAAACCAGAAGCCTTTCCTTACCACTTTTTGAGGGAGAGTGGGAGGAGGCGTTATGTCTGCCTGTGCAGCAGTTGCCTCGCTTTCCATAAATGGCTGGAGTGGCTGTTGGAGCATATTTGACACAACAGCAGGAAAGTTCTGCAAAGCAAAATAACCTCAAAGCATACAAGCCACCTTTTTCATAAACAAGGAAGCTCCATAGACTAGGCTGTGCTGATGCCTAAGTCTGTAAGAGCCAATAAAAAGTTACTTGGGTGCACAATTCAGGTTTCTGAGAGTAGGCTTTAGGGCTGCCCTGTTCCCTCACAAGTTTACAAGGTGTGGTTATTATATCCTGCAACAGCAGCGGGGGATTGAACTAGATGTGCTCTGAGGTCCTTTCCAAATATGATTTTAACCCTGCTTATGGTCAATGTGTGAATTAGAAACAGATCAGCTTACTGTCTTTGTGCTTGTGCCTGTTTAGTGGTGGATGGGATCTTTTTTGTTTTGTTTTTTTAATTATGTATTTTCCATTTTCCTTAATTGCATTAGGTCATTTGTGGCCAGAACTGTACGTTTGTGATTCAAGCTAATGGAACAGTCTTGGCTTGTGGAGAAGGAAGTTATGGTCGGCTGGGACAAGGGAACTCAGATGATCTTCACGTCCTCACTGTTATTTCAGCATTGCAAGGTGAGTAGGAAAAAATATATCCATTGAATGTGGGACATAACCCATTATTCACTGATTTGATGAGACTGAGATGGTTTCACTTTTCGTTGGGACACCAGCATTTCATTTTGGGAGCTTAATAGGCAGCAATATGTCCTGGCATGATTTATAGGTTTATTTTAACAAAAATCTTTGAGCACTTTTTGTCAGTTTCACAAATTTGACAAATCAGTTTTGTTTTGCTTCTTGTTGGGATACCTTACAAAGCCTAATTGCTGATATTTCTAAAATCTCTTCCCAAAGCAACAGATCAAGTAAAACTATGTATAATGCTGAAATAATAATAATCACTTTCTTAGGTGCTCAAAGCATTTTTCATGCACTTTTACAACAACATTAGGTGGTAGTCCCCTAATGTTACACAATAGGGAAAATGGGCTGGGGGTGGGTGGGAACGCAAATAGGCTCACAGGCCTAGCTGGGGCTGATAGGAGTTGCGGTCATTTGGCTGATAGGAGTTGTGGTGCAAAACATCAGAAGGGTACCAGGTTGCTGAATGCTGCTGTGCCATATTTGGTCATTTGGCTCAACAAGCTGCTTATGCTTTGGCATAATTCTGACACTTTTTTCCTTCTTGTGCTGTAGGTTTTGTTGTGACCCAGCTGGTGACATCTTGCGGATCTGATGGGCATTCCATGGCTTTGACAGAGAGTGGTGAAGTCTTCAGCTGGGGGGATGGAGATTATGGCAAACTGGGCCACGGAAACAGTGACCGGCAGCGCCGACCCAGACAAATAGAGGCTTTGCAAGGAGAAGAAGTGGTGCAGGTTTGAGGCAACAGTTATTTCTCCCTAGTTTTAAAGTAGATTAGATGTCGCATCGACTCAATTGCTCTTTTAGGCATTAATGAAGTCTTTAATCTGAATTCAGGCCCATTGGGTAATGAGTCAAGTTTTCCTTTTACAAGGTTGGAATAGAACCAGGTGTGTTATCCCTGCCACAGGCTGACAACTGAAAGCTGCACTCCACTTCTCAATCTTCTCTCAGCAATTCTTTCCTTCTGTGTCCCCTTACTGTTTTCATGTTGGTGGCAGCCAATAAGTGGGCTGGGACAGAGAAATGCACCATGTGATTATGTCAGAACATGGTAATCGTGCCTAAACATCAAGCATACATCAAGCCTGCTACATTGTAGTAAGGCAGAATATCTGCATGCAGAACCTGAGCCCACACTTGCTGAGAGTGGAAACCACTTTGTTCCAATATGTTCATAAGCCACCTTATGCAGGTCCCATACCAATGAGCTACTGCCTCTCACCCCCCCAAAAAACTATAGCAGATGGGCCACAAGTTAAAATGCAGTCCTGGAATTGAGAAATGTATCCATAAGATACATTCTCCAAAGGTTTGAGTCAGTAAGTAGAGAAGACGTTTTCTAAATCTGAGAAAAGGCTTTACAGCTAAAGACAATGAGTGCCTTGGGTGAAGGCTACAAATCCACAAATCCATCACCTTCCTTTTCTTGAAGCCCTGAGGCCATGTGTTCTGTTGGAAATAACATATTTGTATACTGTTGCAGACTCTGTTTCTAAATATTTCTGGATATATTCATAAATAAAAAGGACATTCACCATAAGATCTTCTGATTCACTCTCCCCTCTCCTGTCTGTCCCCTAGATGTCCTGTGGCTTCAAGCATTCAGCTGTGGTGACTGCAGATGGCAAACTGTTTACCTTTGGAAATGGGGATTACGGCCGACTTGGATTAGGAAACACATCCAACAAGAAGCTTCCTGAAAGAGTGACAGCACTAGAAGGCTATCAGATAGGAGAGGTCAGGCTTGATTTGCATTCATATGTTTAAAGTGCACTCTCAGATTGCGTCACAGTCCCACAGGCGCTTCTACTTTACAGGCTGGAATTTGAAGGAGGAAATTCCTCCCCAACCATGTTCCCATATTTTAATGTTAGGTAGTTCAAAGCACGTGTACAAGCAACAACAATCCACTACTACCCCCCCAAAAAACTCTACACGTGTATTAGCTCACATTTCTACCTCCACCTTTGTGGAGAAATCAGAATATGGCCACCAGCGCTCCCTGAAGGAATGTTGGTGTGTCTTGGTTGAGATACTTAGCTGCTCTGAGGATTCCAGTATCTGTAGGGTCAGCAGCATCAGCATTTGCCTAGCCTTTTTAAAATGCTGCTGTTTACAGAGTGACTAGGTTGCCCGAGCAACTGCCCTAGAGCTTTTGAGGCTGCCCTCTCTACCATCCTGGGGGTAGGCCTTATGTGCCTGATGTCTTGTGGCATAGTTAGGCATGTCGAACGGAGGGCCTCCCACGTCCTCACTTTGGTGCCTGCTGCAGCTCATTCTCCCCTGTGGCCCTTTTTGTGGTGCCATTACTACTCCTGCTGAAAGTAGGCTGGAGAAGAACCTGCTACAGTGATATTCCTAAAACCTCTCCCCAAAGCAGCTGTCAGTTGAGACTTCTTGTTTTTGTTTTCGGTAGAAACCTAATTACAAGTTTAACTCTTCAATACTAGGTTGCCTGTGGGCTAAACCACACCATAGTAGTGTCCACAGATGGCTCAATGGTTTGGGCTTTTGGTGATGGTGACTACGGGAAGCTGGGCTTGGGAAACTCAACTGCAAAATCCTCACCACAGGTTAGCATCCTCTGTGTAATTTCTCCCATAATATCTCTAAAAGCATGTTCTGAATACACACCAATACTTTTCTTTCTGCATGTCTTTTTGTTATAGCAATAGAACTTGTTGATTTGCCTTTACCTGCCTTGGATCTCAAAGTGGGACGTTCAAATGAGTAACCCTGGCTAATATCTGAGCGTCTGTATGTTGACCCAGAAGTCAGTCTGCTGAATGTAACAGGGCTTGCTTCCAAAGAAAACTCATTTAGTTGACAAAGTTAATTTAACAAACACAAGTACACAGTTAAAAGGCATTTAGGGTAGTGATAAATTAATCTGCACATAAGACAACAAAAACTAAAATACAGTGTTGGTTAACAGTAGTTTGTATCTGCAACATCCATTAATTCTTACCCCAGAACCATAATCAAGTTCAGTATCTGAGACCTCGGCCTGCCATTGCAGAGTCATGCAAATCATGTGTATGCATCCCAGATTAAACAGGCAAACAAAAACAAATACTGAAGCTATATTGTTATTAAATTTATTACCCACCCTTCTCTAGCAGGTTCCTGGGTGAGTTGCAACAATTTAGAATTCAGTATTTAAAACAATTAAAATATACTAGTCACAGGAACAGGGTGAATGGATTCTGAAAACACATATCAAAGGTATCAAAGGTCTGCATAAAAGCATCCATTGGAAGCTATACAGTGAAGGTGCTAGATGCACAAGCTAGAGTCTTCTCCCCCTGCTCATTTCAGGGGAGTGCAACCTTGTCCAGAGCAGGGTCTCCAGACCTTGGCACACATAGTACCTCTGTCTTTTGAGCATTCAGCTTTTGTTTTAGTAGTTTTGAGATTAGGATAATGCAACTTAATCGCTTTTGCATGAAAAGCAGTTCTGTTTCCATTGGGCAGAAGGATATACTTGTATGATGCTGGAATTTTAAAATGAATTGAGATTGAATTGCAGTGTGCCCTGAAAGGTGGTTTATAAATATTGTAATAAATAAATTAAATTTCTGTTTGAGAAGTACTGTCTGTTTGTCTGGTTTTTGTTTTGTTTTTTCACTGTGGATCTGTTATTAAATAAAGTATGGCAGTAATTTACCTTTTAATCTTTTTTCATAGAAAGTAGATATTCTTTGTGGAATTGGAATAAAAAAGGTTGCCTGTGGAACCCAGTTTTCAGTTGCATTGACGAAAGACGGGCATGTCTATACATTTGGCCAAGGTAAGCTTAGTTGGGGCTTACTCAATAGTGCAAACTTTCCATGCACTTCAGAGCACCCATCCTCCCATAGCCCATCACTGGTTGGTTGGTTGGTTGGTTGGTTGGTTGGTTGGTTGGTTGATTTTACTGCCCTTCATCCAAGGATCACAGGGCTTACAAGTCACAGGGTGGTCTGCCTAGAAAGAGATGTTATGCTATTGTAAGAAAGTGATTGTCAAAACTTCTCAAATGGATTTTAGCCTCAAAATTAAACAATGTGTTGTGTGTTAAACTGGCTCGCTTAATGATAAACATTCAGAAAATTCTTCTGGACATCATCTGAGCACAAATTGGGGTGGGATTTGCAGTCTCTTTGGAGACACTTACCGCACATGCACATTGGATCACAAAAGGCATTGCTCTGCCAATGTCACACGCTGCTTTTTCAAGATAGAAGCAAAGGACCTGCCCTGCAATCTAGCTCTCTCATGGTTGACAGCAGCGTGCAGGTGATGAACAGGGTCAGAGTCACCCCACACTGCTTCTATCTCCTATTTCCCCCATCAGTATATGCACAAACACACAAAGATCCATTCCTCCTCTCCCTATCCCACCCACCCCCACCATAAAAAGGCCATGTGCTCCTTCAGCTCACAGGAAACCATTTTGCTGCCTGAGGCAATATGACCTACCCGCACCCCACATACAGAATCCCACATACACACTGGCACTCATACATCAACAGTGGGAATGGGATATCCTCCTTCATTGTACCTGAGGGCAGCAGGCTGGCTGAGGGGGCTCAGAGAAGGTTAGCTGGGGGGAGCCAGGGGTGATTATGGGGGCTGCTGCCTCCCTTGACATCTATTGCTTGAGGCTGTGGTCTTCCTCTGCCTAATGGTAGGGCCAGTCCTGATCAAACAGCATGGAAAAGACTGGGAGGCAAGGATGCATGTACCAGTTTGAAGTCCAAACCTCAGAGTTCAGTGGCTAAAGCATCTTTCTGAGGGACACTGCTGCTGTGGATTCTGTGATCAGTTTTATTTGCTTCCAAGCTTGCTTGCTGTTCCTCTCTCCTCTCTCTTTCTCTGGTGGTGGTCAGATGTGGAACTTGCAGTGAGGTAGGAGAAACTTGGGGGAGGCAGGGCAAGGATAGTGGGGTTGAGGAGAGGCCGCAGACTGGGATTGAAAAACTTTCCAGGCTAGATCTGACCAGAGGTCCACAGTTCTCTCTTTCTGCTTTCGCCCTTTGAAGTCCCTCTTGTTTCCTGTGACACATGACCAGATTTTGTACTGTTCCAGACCGGCTGATCGGCTTGCCAGAAGGGAGAGCCCGCAACCACAACCGTCCACAGCAAGTTCCAGCTTTGTCAGGAGTCTTCATTGAAGATGTCGCTGTTGGAGCAGAACACACTCTCGCTCTCTCTGCCTCTGGAGACGTCTATGCCTGGGGAAGCAACTCGGAAGGGCAGGTCTGTGGAAGGAGAAGAGTCTAATTTTGACCACCAAAAGTTTGCCTTTTCTGCCATTTGAATGAAAAGAGCACAATACAGTGGTGCCTCGCAAGACGAAAAGAATCCGTTCCACGATTCTCTTCGTCTAGCGGTTTTTTCGTCTTGCGAAGCAACCCTATTAGTGGCTTAGCGGATTAGCGCTTTTAGCGGCTTAGCGGCTATTAAAGGCTTAGCGGCTTAGCTGCTAAAAGGCTATTAGCGGCTTAGCGGCTTAGAAAAAGGGGGGGGAGCGGGGAAAAAATCGCAAGACTAGCAAGACGTTTCGTCTTGCGAAGCAAGCCCATAGGGAAATTCGTCTTGCGAAGCAACTCAAAAACGGAAAACCCTTTCGTCTAGTGGGTTTTCCGTCTTGCGAGGCATTCGTCTTGCGGGGCACCACTGTACAGGCAACTCCCTATTTTCACAGGGGTTGTGTTCTGGGTCATTGTGTGCATTGGTGGAGCGCACCTAAGCCTGCCCCAGTGCCGTTCCACCGCTGCCCCATTCCTCCCCCTTTTGAAGCCCAAAACTGCTCATGTACCAGCAATCACGCACCAATTGAACACACACAAAACAGTCTATGTTCAGTTAAACATTATTTCATTTTATATTACTGTCCCTACTTTATTCCCAAAACCTTTCTGCATGGTGAGATTAAGGAACGGTCCCAGGTATATGAGCCTTTGCTTCCTCCACCTTTCACCAAACACACAATCCAATGCCTGAACCAGGAGACACATTTATTTGAATGTAGCATCTCCCTGTCCACCTGCTCCCAGTCCAGAACTCCAACTGTGTATTGACAGCTCTTCTGCATGCATCAGAGGGTTACATAAGTCCTCCTTCTCTCCAAATCTCTTCCTGGTGTCTAGCTTGGACTGGGCCATACCAACCACATCCGGGAGCCAACTCTGATTACCTTCTTGCAAGGGAAGAGCATCCGGCAGATTTCAGCAGGGCGATGCCACAGTGCTGCATGGACAGCTCCACCTGTTCCACCACGAGCTCCAGGTAAAGAAGGGTGCTGAGGCTGGGAGTGAACCTGACAGCCAAGGACTGTATTGGCCGTTTCCCTGCAGTGCCAATTCCAGGTTGGGGGGCAAAGCAATATTTACATGAGTCCTGATTCTTCTGTCCTTAAGACTTTTGATGCTGACAGAGGAGCAGGATGGGATAGCACCAATTAGTGGTAATTTACACAACCAATATGATTTATGAGCAATAATATTGTGTCATATTTTGACAAAAAAGTGCTTTCATGCACTTTGTCGTCCTTTCCCCTTTGAAGATCCACCAGTGCCATTTTGTTGGCATTACAGGCCTGTCAGAAATGGTTGTATGTGCACAAGGCCTTTGAGGCTGCAGGATCACACACTTCCCTTCTCTTAATTCCGATGGCAGGTGTCTCAGTGCCTTTGCAGCTTGGCTTGCCAGATGCCATCCCGCCTCAGTATGGGGCGCTGAAGGAAGTGAGCATCCACACCGTAAGGGCAAGACTGAGGCTGCTCTACCATTTCTCAGACCTCATGTACTCCTCATGGAGGTTGCTGAATCTCAGTCCCAATAACCAGGTAAAGTTCCGTAATTTATAACCTTGTCACAGGTGTATTCTTAAGCTTGTAAAATCTCACTCCAATACAACCTTAGTTACACTGCTTGATAATCTCTTGTGTTTAGTGATCTTTTTAGCAGCTAGTCATCCCACTCACCCCTCCCTAAAAGAACGAGCTAATCCATGGGGCAGCTTGCAAGCTCTGCTTGTGTGATTGGGGGCTGTGGAGGTGCACAGTTGTGTTGTCTCTTGCACAACCTCAGCTCACATCATGAAAGCTCATATAGGCGAACCTTCTATGGATTGTGCCCTTTGATGTCAAAGCCAAATCTTGAAGTGTCAATATCTTTAAATGCTTTTGCTTAAATATATAAATGGAAAGTGAGGCTTGGAAATAAATTACACCTACGCAACGTTTCTAAGGAGGTCACCATAATGACAATGGAAGGGGGGGGGAGAAGTCAAGTGCAATTCAGCCCCTCCACCCTCAGGATTCTTGTCCAGGGAGGCTGGTCTGCCCAGTCCCAGAAGCACTTTGCCTCATTCTCCATAGAGGAAAACTGGCTGCAGGCTGAGCTAAGGGGCTAAGCTGGGGGGGGGGGGAGCCCCCTTCCTGCAACTTGCTGTTTGGTTTGCCAGTATTGTGAAGGGGATGTTTGCTGTGTGTGGCTCCTACAGTGGTGTCTCTTTCAGGAGCAGCAGGGACTCCAGCCCAGTCCGCTGTTCTGAGGGAGGGAGGGAGGTTGGCCGGCAGGCAAGCAAGCACTGGGGCTGGAGAGCCTGTTGACCTCAAGCAGGCGGTCCTTCTTTTCTTACAGAACAGCACATCCCATTACAATGCTGGGACATGGGGGATTGTTCAAGGGCAACTGAGGCCGTTACTTGCACCGAGAGTTTACACCCTCCCTATGGTCCGCTCCATTGGAAAAACCATGGTTCAGGGGAAAAACTATGGGCCACAGATAACCGTCAAAAGGATCTCGACAAGGTCAGACTGCATTTTTCTTCCTTTCTGGTGTTGTAGGAGGGGCCCAGTCAGCATGGAACACTATGCAAAGCCATGGCTTAGTGCAACTGGGCAAACATGTGGGTGCCCAGAGCAAAGACGGCAGCTACTGCTCTCCCCTCTGGTCCTGCTGCTACACTACCCCAAGCAAAGTCATGGTTTAGCTTAGCCTCATATCTGAATCAGTGCTTGTAGTTTGTTTTCCTCCAAGCAAGACTGGTTGAAGTTAACAATTTTTTTCCCCCCATAGAGGTCGGAAATGTAAGCCTATTTTTGTTCAAATCGCAAGGCAAGTTGTGAAGCTGAATGCATCGGACCTTCGCCTGCCCTCTCGTGCCTGGAAAGTGAAATTAGTGGGGGAAGGTGCTGATGATGCGGGCGGTGTCTTCGATGACACAATTACTGAAATGTGCCAGGTATTTGATTTTCAATATAGCTTTAAATGGTTTCAGTTTCTTCCTCAAAATCTTATCT
Source organism: Podarcis muralis (assembly GCF_964188315.1). Taxonomy (NCBI): domain Eukaryota; kingdom Metazoa; phylum Chordata; class Lepidosauria; order Squamata; family Lacertidae; genus Podarcis; species Podarcis muralis. The sequence continues at coordinate 4,920,681 of NC_135668.1, read as the reverse complement.
CCTGCACATGTGTCCTTGGCCTGATGAAAATTCTGAATTAAATGCCAGCCTGTTTTGGAATGGAAATGGGTTTGTTGAGTTGGAAGGTGATACAGTGGTACCTCGGGTTAAGTACTTAATTCGTTCCTGAGGTCCGTACTTAACCTGAAACTGTTCTTAACCTGAAGCACCACTTTAGCTCATGGGGCCTCCTGCTGCCGCCGTGTTGCCGAAGCCCAATTTCTGTTCTTGTCCTGAAGCAAAGTTCTTAACCTGAAGCACTATTTCTGGCTTAGTGGAGTGTGTAACCTGAAGTGTATGTAACCCAAGGTACCACTGTATTATAGTCCAGCATTTTTTACTTATGGCGGGATTCTGAAATGTGTGAAGTGAGGGTATTTTGCAGGTTAACAAATCAGTAGTTTTAAATAGCTATATAGATCTAATAAAACGTGTGGCAGTCTATGATAAGAGGACCTTCCATGGGACTGAAAGCAGCCAGGCTGAGATAATGTTGGCCAGTTAGGTAGCAGAATGTGTCTCCCATGTTCTTGCATGCCACTCTCTGGCATCCCCACGAGGGATCAGGAATGGCTTGCTTCTCAGTGGGATCTGCCCTCCTCATAGCCAGGGACACCTGCACTTATTCAAATAAGGTGTTTCTGGGAACTCCATAATCTCAGCAACTGGCCATTTGGGTATAGAGGCTCCCTGCCCTGTTTGTTTACCAGAAATTAGGTGGCTGTTCAGCAGGGCTATGCACAGATTCCCAGATCTGCCCTGTTGCTCCCTGGATCAAGCTGATTAGCTCAGGGCCAGCTTGGGAGCCACCCACCCCAGATCATCCCTGAAAGGGGACAGGCCAATGATTTTTAAAAGGATTTTAAACCCAATTTTAACGTAGTTAAAATGAGGTTTTAAAAAGGTCAGGTGGGGTGCACCAACACCATGTGGGATCCAATACTCCTACAAAATAATCAATATTGTTAAAGGCAGCAAAGAGAAACACAGAGAGCTCTTACTTGGGGAGACCACATTGCCCCACCCCAGAGAAGTGTGCTTCTGGCTCACATCCATGAGAACTTCCTTGTTGGATTTTGCTCCTTGTAAATTATGGCTTCTTGTGGGTGCAGCAAGCGTTTTCCCAGCCAGCAAAATACTTTCTGCTGACCCTGTCTATTGTGGACCTTAGTTGCCTGCTATTACTGCTCCATAGTTACAGCATGCCATACATTAGCATGGAATTAAGAGTTTTATAATATTTTTTAATGAAAATGAAGTCTGTCCCATGATTCAGTTTGGAAGCACTGAGACTGAGTTTCTCTAACTCAAATCACCACTAATTTTGTGCGTGTGAGGGCTACAAAGACCCTTTTTGTTGTAGATAGTATGAAAACATGTAGTTTTATATGCTTGGGCAGATCTGATAATGCCTTAAATGCTCTCTCTCTCGCCATCCCTCTTTCTTAATTTATAAGGAACTTGAAACTGGTGTGGTAGACCTCCTAATTCCTTCCCCAAACGCAACAGCTGAAGTCGGCTACAACAGAGATCGGTAAGTGGCAAGGTGTTCTGTTCTTTAAAGGCTGCTAGTCTCTGAATTCAAGGCAGGCCCTGTTGAAATGAGTGAGGGAAGCCCCTGTGATCTTAGTAAAATCACATAGGTATTAAGGGGAGTAAAATGTTGGATGTTGGCTCTGGACTGTAAAAGGTAGACAACTGGATGAAGGCCAGCTAATTGCAATCAGGATTCTGAACTTAATTGCCTGAGATGGATCTGCAGCTGCCCTCTAGTGGTATATTTGCAACCCACTGTCAGAGAACCTAGACTCTGAACTATACAGCAGCTTGTAGATCAAACCTGTGCCTTACAAAGCAACTGTGTATGCTGTTGGGATAAAAGTTCATTTAAACACTTTAAAAGGTGTTTGCATGAAAATTACTCCACCACTGAACCAGAAGAGACTGGGTTGTCTTAAACAAAACTAACCCTTATTCACAGAACATAATGCAGTAAAATGCCCCCACGTATTGAGGCAGTCACATGATAAGCTCAACGTGGCAGACTCAAAGGACACTGTGATCTTGTGTTTATGGAATGGCATAAAAATATTGAAAATAAAATAAACTTACGTCAACATCAGCATGTTAAAAATGGTTATTCATATTATTTTGTGCCAGATTTCAGGGCATATTCCACAAATAGCTTCAAAAATAATTTGAACAAGTTTGTGTTTGGAGTTTTTACTGCAACATATAAGATTCCCCACCAGATTGGCCCATGACAGCCTCAAGGATCTGAGCTGGTGGGCAAGCAGGTGCTGTATTTATCTCTGGGCACAAAACTGCACTTAAGTGATGCATAGTCCCTTGAGTCCTGTGATACACGCTCGGATCCTGACTCTTTGGGTAACCATTCTAGTGAAGCCTGTGTATTGACATCACTCCTGTGCCTTGTATCTTTTCAAGGTTCCTCTTCAACCCTTCTGCCTGCTCAGATGAACATCTGATGCAGTTCAAGTTCCTGGGCATTCTGATGGGTGTGGCCATTCGTACCAAGAAGCCTTTAGATCTTCATTTGGCTCCCATGGTCTGGAAGCAATTGTGCTGTATCCCACTCACTCTGGAGGACTTGGAGGAGGTGGATCTTCTCTATGTGCAAACCCTCAACAGCATTCTTCACATTGAAGACAGTGGGATTACGGAAGAGAATTTCCATGAGGTAAAATAAGCAGTAAGCTCTTTCCAACTGTTCCCACCTCCTGAAGTCAGCATGCTAGATGCTGCCATGCAAGATCATGGCCCTGGAGTTGAAAGTCATATACTTAGTTTGGGGGCACTTGTAGAATGAGAAGTAAAAAGAATGCATAATCTAGGCTAAGGTGGAAATCAGTCCATGCATTGTAGTGAAATGATAAATATGGACATTTTGGAAGCTTGGCCACAACTCCAGTGTTAAAAGTGTTCTTCTTTCCAATTAGATGATTCCTTTAGATTCATTTGTTGGCCAGAGTGCGGATGGAAAAATGGTTCCCATAATCCCTGGTGGGAACAGTATCCCACTTACTTTTTCAAACCGAAAGGAGTACGTGGAAAGGGCCATCGAGTACAGACTCCATGAAATTGACCGTCAGGTGAGAATCTCAAATGTATTTATAAGATTTTCATTTATTTCAATAGCTGTTTATAATTTAAAATTTTCCCTGGTTTTGTGACTGCTTTCTGTTATGAAGACTTTTATGTTGTCACTTTGCTGCATCCAGGGGTCCAGTGGTTTGCCCTCTGAAAGTTTATAGTCAAATAGGATCTCATCTGGATGCATCCGGAATATAGTTTTGAAAAATATTTTTAAATGATACAGTAGAGTGGAGGAAGAGATCTAGCAAGATACCTCATGGTTAGTCCAATCTGTGCTGCTGGAGTGTGCAAGCTCTTAAGTTCCACATCAAGACTAATTCTTCCTGTCAGTGAGCTCTATGAAGCTCAAAAGTATACTCTATGAAATTAACAAGAACAACACATTATGCTACTTCATTAACGTTACTTGAGCCAACCAAAAGTCTTTTTAGTCTACGATTGCAAGAATATAGTTCTCTCTTAGGGAAGTACTCCATAAAACCTGCATCTTACCAAACACATGCGGAACTCAATGCATATCCTTTTTTGGAATATCACTTGATCATTGACAATGAATCTAGTCAAAACAAAAAAAATTCCTTCCAGTAGCACCTTAAAGACCAACTAAGTTAGTTCTTGGTATGAGCTTTCGTGTGCATGCACACTTCTTCAGATACACCTGAAGTGTGTATCTGAAGAAGTGTGCATGCACACGAAAGCTCATACCAAGAACTAACTTAGTTGGTCTTTAAGGTGCTACTGGAAGGAATTTTTTTTGTTTTGGCTATGGCAGACCAACACGGCTACCTATCTGTAAATGAATCTAGTGTTGCTGTTTTTCTCAAGTAGTACATAAAGGTAAAGGTACCCCTGCCCGTATGGGCCAGTCTTGACAGACTCTAGGGTTGTGCGCCCATCTCACTCTATAGGCCGGGGGCCAGCGCTGTCCGGAGACACTTCCGGGTCACGTGGCCAGCGTGACAAAGCTACTCTGGCGAGCCAGAGCCGCACACTGAACGCCATTTACCTTCCCGCTAGTAAGCGGTCCCTATTTATCTACTTGCACCCGGGGGTGCTTTCGAACTGCTAGGTTGGCAGGCGCTGGGACTGAGCAATGGGAGCGCATCCCGCCGCGGGGATTCGAACTGCCGACCATGCGATCGGCAAGTCCTAGGCGCTGAGGTTTTACCCACAGCGCCACCCGCGTCCCATCAAGTAGTACATACATACATATATAATTTTATTTATATGCCACCTTTACACGGTTCAAACCATGCTCAAGGCAGCTTACAACTTGAAATACGTAGCTACAACAGAAGTCATAAACAAATAAATATCAAGAAATAAACTGAATAATTTGCACACAAATCACAAAAAGATCTAAAATAGATACAAAAAAAACCTCCAAAAGCTAGAACAGCAAAAAAAAGGGGGGGGGGGCGACTTTTAACAACACTGTAGTAGTTGCACACAAGGTCACACCATTTCTGGCCTAGCATTCTCTTTTCGAATATGTGTTTTAGTTACATGAGCTACCAGCTACCCGTCCCAAAATGTGTTTTCACTGACTGTACTTTGGATTGTGTAGTTGCAAAGTAGAGATCTGTGTCTCTACTTACTAAAATCCATCTCTCTGGGCTGCAGGTGGCCGCAGTGCGAGAAGGGATGTCGTGGATCGTCCCGGTCCCCTTGCTTTCTCTTCTGACTGCTAAGCAGTTGGAGCAGATGGTCTGCGGAATGCCAGAAATTTCTGTGGAAGTTCTGAAGAAGGTTGTACGGTACAGGGAGGTTGATGAGCAGCACCAGCTGGTTCAGTGGTTCTGGCACACCCTGGAAGAGTTTTCAAATGAGGAGCGTGTCCTTTTCATGAGGTTTGTGTCAGGAAGATCTCGCCTGCCAGCTAACACAGCGGATATCTCTCAGCGTTTCCAAATAATGAAGGTCGATCGGGTAAGGTGCCACTTTTCCTCCGCTTTATTGCTGTCCTGCCTCAGTCTGGCAACAGAAAGCTAGTAATCACTGGACACTGAAACTTTTGAACAAGTAATATTGAAACTGAAGGTAGCCTAATAGATCTGGCCCCACTGACGGGGATCTACAGTAGAATGTGGGGTGTCTTTCCTGTCATCCTATCACAATGACAGCTAGTTGTTTTAAAATCTTCTCTTCTATCCTGTATAGAATGGATCTTGATCTCTCCATAGAATACAAAGTGATCTTTAGAAGCTGGGCTGTAGGCACCTCTCTTAGGGTGTAATTTTTTGAAATGGGGGAGAGGTAGTACAAATCATATTGCCAGTTTGGAAATCCCACACTCAACATCTCCCCCCCCCCCCCCATGAGTTTCAGGCTGGCTCGTAGTATCTTGGTCCCCACACACTCCTCTGCCTTCCTCCAGTACGTATTGCAAAGTGAGGGAGTTGGGAGGAAAGGATGGGAGGCAGATACCTGCCTGAGCTGTCCCGGCATTGCCAATGCAAACTCTGAGAAGGGTGGTTTTTAGAAGTGAACACTGGATTCGGAGAATCTTGAGCAGAAGAATCCCGAGCTTTGGGGTTGTTCAAGGGAAGGTGTTTCCCCCCTTGAATATTAATATTAATATCAACAACAACAATACCATTAACACCAGGAAGAATAAAAAATATTGGGTCCCCAAAGTTTCTGTCAGCAGTGGAGGATCCAAGTATGTTTGGAAGTCTTCATTGCACAAAACTGGAAATACAGTGTCACTTGCTATTTCCTCTCACTTTGCCACTTATTATTGGGAAAGAGGACCACTCAGTGAGCCTGCCTGGCTGGGCCTTTCTGACTCTTAAGAGGGTTCTTAAAAAAACAAACAGCCCAGACTGTTCTCTCTACAAGTGTGTGAACAGACCCAGCCCTAAAGCGTGCTGCTTCCTTTTCTGCTTAACCATCTTCTTCCTTTCTCTTCCTCTCCACAGCCTTACGACAGCTTGCCTACCTCACAGACTTGTTTCTTTCAACTGAGGCTCCCACCCTATTCCAGTCAGCTAATCATGGCCGAGCGTTTGCGCTATGCAATCAACAATTGCAGGTCTATAGATATGGACAATTACATGCTGTCCCGAAACGTGGACAACGCGGAGGGCTCAGACACAGATTATTAACTCTGTGGACAAAAATCATCTGCCTTTTTCGCCCATGTCAGATTTCAATGTGGACACCATTTTATGGTAACAATAGATGTTTTAGGAACATAAACAGCTGCCACCTTTTTAGTTACTCTAAATGTAACAAAACTTAGATGTGTTTATTTTTTGTGACTGTAAACAAAAAAAAATGCAAAAAGTGAGATCAGTAAGGGTTTTCTCCCCCTCCCCCCATATTTTTGTTCACTTTTGATAAGTTTGCATGGAGCCTTTCTGGTGCATTTTTGTTGGGAATGGTACATTTTGTAAACCCTCCCAGTGAACATGAAGAGTTGTACATTGTGTATAATTGTTCATTAGAAAGGACAGTTTTACATGAATATTCATATATTTATTTTTGTTTTAATTTGAAATGCCTGTCCAGGGTTCCTTATGCAGAGAAAATAAAGCAAATTCAAGAACTGAATTGTGGTTTTGTCAATATTTGACATGGTGCTGACCCAGAACCGTGGCTTGCCATTTGGGTCTCCAGTTTGTCGTAAGAAGTCTTTAAAAACTAATCTTCCACAGTATATTAATTTCCTTAAATGAGGTTGACAGCTGAAACCGGGATGGAGGCTTCTGTAATCTGGCACATGAAACTACAGGACTTCCAATGAGAGCTGGAACATCAAAACAGGACATGTGCGTTGTTCGCTCACTTTTGTCTATGGCTCAACAATTAGTCCTAATTGTGCAGCTGTGGATGTAATGCTGCTTTTTGTTGCAGTCCCAGAGGAGTGGTAATCTGAGAGGGCTTCCAAAGAAAGGTAGTATAAAAGTAAAGAGTAGTGAAGAATTGCAGTTAATAGATTTACATCATTTGCACTAAGAGACACGGTAGACTTTAAGCCATTGTAAGGTAGCAATTTCCTTTGTCAGTTTTTGAGGTATTTTTGAGATTCCAGTAAATAAAGCAGCTGTGACCCTCCAACTCACACCAGCCCAAGGCAGTATAGTAATGGTCAGGGAAGAGCTTGGGGTCAAACAGCTGGAGGGACCCAGCTGTTCCCTGCCCAAATGGAGGGGAAAATGCATTCTCACAACATCAAGAGCGGGTTCTTTCTGGATCTTACTAAGCAATCTTAAAAAAAAAAAAAAAGCACAAAAGCCAAAGCACTTTATGAAATTGAACACTTAATGTTCCCAAACCATCAGGAACTGTTCCACACCCCCCACTTCACAAATTCCTCTGGCTCTGCAAACTTTTCAGTCAGCTGTGAGGTTGCTAGTTCTGAGTACCTAACTCCAGGGCTTTGCCATTCTCACAATTTAGTGAGTTTGTGCATGAAAACAGCTAGGTGCCTGTATGTGCATGGTCACCATCTCACAACAGAAAGAGCACAGAGCCCGGCAGCTTCTCTCTTGGCTTAGTGCCACAGCAGCTTCTTGAACCCTCTTTCTGCAGGCGAGTTGCTGCCTGGCTTTTTGTCTGGGATCATGTCTGCACTTCTCTCTGCTTTTAGAGAGAGCAATGGACGATTTTTACGGACTTGCTGCAAACCAGCCTCAGTTATGTTCCTGCAGAAGTCCACATGTAAAATTTCTAAAGATGTAGCGTAGAGGATTACAGCTTCCAAAGTCCGGTCAGTTATCTGGACGCAGTTTTCAAGTTGGAGAGTGTTCAGACAGGAGCAGCTCATCAGAAGCAGCGTGATACAGTCGTCTGTGACATGGCCACATCCAGACAGCATCAAAGACAGCAAGTTTGGGCATCTGAAAGAATGAATGCTATAGGTTAGCAAAGTAAAACGTAAGCCACACAGTGCTAAAGTCCTCTACCCCTCACTCCACGGAAGCCAATTCAAACTCTGGCCCATATCTATATGAAGCAGAAAACATAGCACTATTTCAAATGAGACTTTATACTGACCATGTTCTCTAGGAGCAAACAGTCCATAGAATACAGTAATAAATTGCATTAACAATGACCATTAATTTCCCTCTAACGTACAACTTCCCTGTTTAGGGAAGTTTTTAACACATGATTGGAAGCCGCCCAGAGTGGCCGGGGAAACTCAGCCAGATGGGCGGGGTATAAATTATTATTATTATTATTATTATTATTATTATTATTATTATTATTATTACAAAACCCTCTCCAAACCATGTATGTATAGCTATGGATATAACTTAGGATAATGCTTCAAGCATCTAATCAAGTGGACTTTCTAATTCCAGGGTGGCTAATTTGGGAGCTTCAGTTTGGCTATGATGATGATGATGATAATTTTTTATTTATGCTAACAGCTAGAGGGCCATGAATTCCCTTTCCCTGTTCCAGAAAGCTCATGCCAGAATAAATTTTAATCCATTAGCTTCCACAAAACTGTTGCGTTTGCAGCATCAGACCAATAGGGAATATCCCTCTGCAGCATCTCCCAATATTATAATCTAGCTAACCTCAAATTATTTAGAACATATCAAATATAAGCTAGTTAAACATACTGGGAAGGTTATTCCAACTTAAGTGAGGGAAAGTCATGCAAAGTGAACCTGCTGGATCAGACCAGAGACCTATCATCTTACTGCATTCCCTGCTTGCATTCTGCCCAGCAAGAGAGCAGAAGCCCTCCTGATGTTTCCTGATAACTGGTAGCTAGAGGCAGAACATAGCCATCACAAGTGCATGGAGGATACTTCTCTGCCTTGCAGTCTTAGGAAGACTTCACCATTCAGCAACCTAAGAGGAGGGTGCATACACAGATTGGCTACTGAAGCTTTTCTGCTGTTCAATACCAATCTGTGTGAATGGACCCTGTTAATGTAAGGGCATCTTATGCCCTAATATTTGTTAGTCTTTCAGCTGCTCCAGGAGTTGGGAGAATTGCTTGATAGACCTCAGACTGGCTGTGTAGAACAATCCATCCTGTGTAGAACCCCAATCCCAAAGAAGGGCAGTGCCAAAGAATGCTCCAACTACCACACAATTGCACTCATTTCACACGCTAGCAAGGTTATGCTTCAAATTCTACAAGGAAGGCTTAAGCAGTATGTGGACTGAGAACTCCCAGAAGTGCAAGCTGGATTTTGAAGGGACAGAGGAACCAGAGACCAAATTGCAAACATGCGCTGGATTATGGAGAAAGCTAGAGAGTTCCAGAAAGACATCTACTTCTGCTTCATTGACTACACAGAAGCATTTGACTGTGTCGACCACAGCAAACTATGGCAAGTTCTTGAAGAAATGGGAGTGCCTGATCACCTCATCTGTCTCCTGAGAAATCTCTATGTGGGACAAGAAGCTACAGTTAGAACGGGATATGGAACAACTGATTGGTTCAAAATTGGGAAAGGAGTACGACAAGGCTGTATTTTGTCTCCCTGCTTATTTAATTTATATGCAGAATTCATCATGAGAAAGGCTGGGCTGGATGAATCCCAAGCCGGAATTAAGATTGCCGGAAGAAATATCAACCACCTCAGATATGCAGATGACACAACCTTAAGGGCAGAAAGTGAGGAGGAATTAAAGAACCTTTTAATGAGGGTGAAAGAGGAGAGTGCAAAATATGGTCTGAAGCTCAACATCAAAAAAACTAAGATCATGGCCACTGGTCCCATCACCTCCTGGCAAATAGAAGGGGGGGAAATGGAGACAGTGAGAGATTTTACTTTCTTGGGCTCCATGATCACTGCAGATGGTGACAGCAGCCACAAAATTAAAAGACGCCTGCTCCTTGGGAGAAAAGCAATGACAAACCTAGACAGCATCTTAAAAAGCAGAGACATCACCTTGCCGACAAAGGTCCATATAGTGAAAGCTCTGGTTTTCCCAGTAATGATGTATGGAAGCGAGAGCTGGACCATAAAGAAGGCTGATCGCTGAAGAATTGATGCTTTTGAATTATGGTGCTGGAGGAGACTCTTGAGAGTCCCATGGACTGCAAGAAGATCAAACCTATCCATTCTGAAGGAAATCAGCCCTGAGTGCTCACTGGAAGGACAGATCCTGAAGCTGAGGCTCCAAGACTTTGGCCACCTCATGAGAAGAGAAGACTCCCTGGAAAAGACCCTGATGTTGGGAAAGATGGAGGGCACAAGGAGAAGGGGAAGACAGAGGACGAGATGGTTGGACAGTGTTCTTGAAGCTACCAGCATGAGTTTGACCAAACTGCGGGAGGCAGTGCCTGGCGTGCTCTGGTCCAGGGGGTCACGAAGAGGCGGACACGACTAAACAACTATAAAGTACATAAAGGCTGCTTCAACCATATGATTAGGAAGTCTACACATGTATGGAGTAGGTACAGAGACCTGTTAGAAAGAAAGAATCCATGCTGGGTATCCCCAATAGAGGTGGTAGCAATAAAAGATCAATCTGGAGGAAAAATGGGGGACATATAAGGACTTACTGGATTTTAAGGATGACACTACCAGACTCAAAAATTGAGAGCTACTAACAGGAGTAGTCACACACTGGTTTCAGTATACTCAAGCAAGATATATAGGAGAGATAAAGAAAGAGGGTTTGTGGAAGGCGGGTCAGAGTTTGAAAAAAAACACTATTAAGAAGCAACAAGAAACTTACCAAGAATATACCAAATCCTATTAGAATGGGAAACAAAAGATGAGTTAGTGAAGGCAGCAATGATACACTAGGCGTCGGATATTGGACACAATATCGAGCTATCTGCATGGGAAAAACTGGAAGACAATATTTTTTTGGGCATGTTACACAATTAAAGAGAATATCCAAAAAATGACCTTACAGATGGCTTCTGACGTCCAGTAAAATCGCTAGAATGTACAAGTAAAGATCCAACTTGTGTTGGAAGTGTTCAGAAATAGAGGATATGCTAATTTTTATGTGGTGGAATTGTAAATGTGTCCAAAAAAGGGGGAGCTGGCATATAACGAACTCAAAAAAAATTTAAGCTCACATTTTAAAAGAAACCAGAAGCCTTCTTGGAACAAATATCTAGGAAATACCAAACTGTACTCATGTATGCAATAACTACTGCACGAATGTGTATCTATCAAATCTATCTATCAACAAACCCTACATTAAACGTCAACTTCCCTTCCATGGTCCATTCCAATTTCTCCTTTACTGTTGCATATTTTAATTACTCCTTATTCTTTCTCTTCCAGTTTTTCCTCCATTTATAATTTTACTGCTAAATTTATTCTAATCCTGCTAACAATTTAATTTGCTTACAATAATTTTTCAAATACTCCACAATTTTTTCCTAATCTTCTTTAAAGACTTTTTGTTCCTGCTGTTATTCTATCAGTTAGGCTAGCATTAATTTCATCTGTGATTCCTCCTTTGTTGGTATTGTGCCCTCCTTTCATTTTTTAGCGTACACCATTCAGGCTTTCGTTGTTGCATACATTAAAATATTTTTCAGATCACTGGGTATATCTGAACCAATTATTCCTAAAATAACAGCTTCTGGTATTTTTTATAAAAAACCTTTCCCCCCCAAAAAAATTATTTCATTATAAATCATCTCTCAGAAGCCTTTCACTACTTTACATGTCCACCACATATGGTAGAAGGTACCTCAATTTTCCTTACACTTCCAGCAGTATCTAGTTCTGACTTATACATCTTCGGCAACTTACTAGGTGCTAGATACATACTTTTGAAATTATTATTATTATTATTATTATTACCCCACCATCTGGCTGGGTTTCCCCATATAATTCTCTTTTAATGTATAACATGCAGTAAATTTTAGTTCCATAGTTTATCCCATGCACTCAGTTCACTATTATATCCTATATCTCTTGCCTTATGTATCATTCCTGGTTTTACCAGCACATATTTTGTTTCCCACTCTAATAACAACTTATACATTCTAGAAATCAATTTTTCTGTGTTCTCTATAAGCTCCCTTTCAAATTGTGAGTTCATAAAACCATTTTTTTAAAATTAATTTTGAACATTTCATTCAATTTTAACTACTCCCTTCCTGCTTCTGTAATGTCCTCATATTTCTTAAGCTTTGCCTCTTGGTCTGTAAAGTTCGAAAACTCTGTGTTGCCCAGTCTCAGTCCATATTTCCTTTTTTCAAGGAGATTGCTTCTATGGGTGTTCTCCTTTCCTGCAGGTTTTTGTATTTTTCCCACTCTGGAAGGAGTGACCTTTTTGTAGCTGTGGAATTAGTTGTACCTTGTCTTAGGCTTTCAACAGTTAATCTTCCTACAGTGAAATGAAGGAGGGGCCCAAAATTTGTTGGCTTTAGCTGGAGGGCAATAACATCCATTTGAAAACTGCTTGGAATAGCTGGCCAAGGTAAAGCACATGCTGGAAATTCCAAAGCATAGAAGGCTGCTATGCTTGATTCGATTTTTTCACCTTAAGAAAGATGTTGGAATGGTCCCATGGGGAGGAAATAAGGGATAAGAATAGGAAGAATCCTACTAGAAGTATTGTGTTGATTGAAGAGTACTCAAGAAATGCATGTAAACAAAAGTGCTGTGATTCTGATGCGAAACCGCAGAAAATCTAAGAGGAATCAGATCGTACAACTGCAGCCTATGCAACTCCCATCTATCACAGAAGCCACCCGTTTTATGAAGCATTTCACAGCCCAAGAACTTACCTGTTGCAAACCTGTTGTAAAAAGTTATTGACTATGTGCTCGTGGGTCTTGCAGATGTTCTGCTGCAAGGTGCTCTTCATCCAGTTCTCAACGTTGCACACTTTGACTTGGCTGGAATGCCAGCAGATGGAGAGGTGGCGCAAGGCTGGTCCCAGAACAAAGTTGTTCTTGGTCAGTTCTGCAGGAGAATGAAAATGCAGCAGAGGCCATAACGAGGGATCCTGAAAGACCCTGAACAACTTAACACAAGTCTGGGCTAAATTTTTCCTGCTCTTTTTATCCAAAAAGGAGAAGATGTGCAGAAGGCATTCCCAATTCATCTGTGTGATATGCATTGCCACTGAGTGGCTGTAGGGAGAAGGTATGGTATGTTTCAGCAGCAAGACAGGAGGCCTGAACGGCTTCCAAGTCACTTCTGGTCTCTTGCACAAATATGGTGTGGAATGGAAGCTATTTTTGGCTGCCAGCTGGCAAAGGCGTTTCAAAAAAGGGCAAGGATCAAGGGGAGGCTGGCTGCAGACTCAGTCTCTTCTCCCCGTGGAATGGCTAGAGCAGGAGCAAAATGGCTTAGTTTAGTCAAATCTTGCCTTAAAAGGATTTATTTGCCTCCGAGACTATTCATGTTTAGGAGGTGGTTTCTGCTTGTTTAGAGCACTTCCCAGCCCACCCATCTGTTTATGTCACATGATGGATAAAGCCACTGCTTCCCCTGTAAAAGGTCTGAAGCTGGGTTCACATCATACCAGGGCAGCTCCTGGTTTCAAAGAATGGCTGTGCACCAAAGGCAGCCCACATGGGGGAGACAGCCAAGATTTACACACTATATAAATCCACTGAGATTCTACAATGCAAGTTTAAGACTCTGCTTCAAAGCAGCACCTAGTTTGCTGGACAACAGCTGGATGCAGTCATTACTTAAAAGTCAGTAGCTCTCAAATGATGGAGTGTTTATGCTAGCTTGGGGGGGGGAGGTTCTGTTATTTTTTGTTGTGAAGGTCTCATCATGTTGCAGAATGGGACACTTCAGCTACATAGTTCATGTATTTGGTTAAACAGAGATGAGAAGTAGAGGTAATTTCCAGAGACTTCCAAGAAATTATGAGAGCTCTGAGCTTGGTTATGAGTTAAAAGGTTCACCCAGTCATTTGTGAAGTAGTTCTGCCCTCCTACCTCGCTGCCTGCCTGGATGAAAAACTACAGAACTGAAGCCCACCTTCCCATTGCTTGGGTGTGACGAGCTACTGCCAGCCAGAAGCTGCTTTAAGGCACCTGCTCTGGCACCAAAGGCTCCAGCTTGGCCTTTGTTATATTTAAACATCTCCCAAGGACAGACAGACCCAGCCTGTGAGAAGAAAAGATCTGGGCAAAAATTAATCCATTCAGCTCCTTTGCATCTTGAGGAGGGGAGGCAGCCGTATCGCTCCCTGTGTCCTCTTTGATTCATTATTGCATCTATATCTCACATTTCCTTCAAGAAACTGTCTTGCCCTCTTTTTACCCTCAGAAGCACCCTGTTTCTATCCAAATGTGATTTTGGTTTTAAACGCAGTGTAAGGTAGTCTCTATGGGAGTATATTGTATTTAATTATGGGGTATCAGAGTTTTTAGGGTGTTAACCAGGCTGGGATAGCTGACTTGTTGGTTTTTGAATGTCTGGTGTAGATTTTTTTCAATTTCGTTGTGCTGCATGGGACAATGACAATAAAGATTATTGTATCGTGATGTAGCCCAGTCACCCAGGGAACTTCTCTGCTGAGTGGGGATTTGAACCCTGGTCACTCATGGGCTAGTCTAACACACTGACCACACTTGTCCTGCAAATGCCCATCTGGGTTCTTCATGAAGCGCAACCCATAGCCCCAAGTGAAACTTATTCCCTTAAAAAGGAACAGAAAGTTCAGTGGAGGTACAAGAGAAAGGAAATGAAAGGAAGCCGTTCTTCTTGGAGCCCCTTCCAAGCTCCCCTGCTGGGGGAATGAGAGGCCGTCATTGACTGGACAGGGGCTGTTCTACAGAAAGGCTCCACACAGCTGTTCTAAATGATCAAGGATGCAAACACACAACAGCTGACTAAAAGAAATAATGCAATCTTTGTACCGAGTCTGCAAAGGGGAGGAACCTACAAGAAATATTTAGCCAAACATACTCTGCGTACATAGAGATGCCATATGTCTGGTTTTTCCTGGACACGACATCTTTTTCATGGTCAAAATTTCTCTCCAGGCAGAATTTATAAATTTGGCAAAATGTCTGGGTTTGGTGGCTGGCTGGAGCAAGGAGTTGTGCACGCAGCAGGGGAGAAGCGGCAGCAAAAAGGAGCTGTCAAATCCGGGCTCCTGCTGGAGCTAGTGTGCTTTGCCGGGACTTGGCTGGCAGGTTAGAGCCGCAACGCCAAAGCCACTTCCTCCTCCTCCTCCTCTTCCACACCACCCTCCACTGGTCAGACTTAGGGAAGAAGGAAACATCGTTTGTGCGTGTGGAGCATGGGATTCCAGAGTGAGGGAGGCAGGCATATCCCTGGGGGAGAAGAGGGAGGAGAAGCCAGGCTCTGAGGCTGCAAAGGATCCTCCGCTGGAGCGCAGCTCCTGTCGTCTGGCCTCTCCCCTGGCTGCATCGGGCCCTGGGCATGTGGCCTCTCGGTCCTTCTGCTCTCCCTCCTTAACTTAGCAGTGGTGAAGAGTTTTCTGGAAAATTATCAGTGCTGTAAACTGATTGGAATCTAACATTTTTGGCTTACATTTAGGAAACAAAACTGAAGTATGTCATGTTCTGCATAATGAACACAAACATTGGAAGATTTCCCAATAACCTAAAAGTATTAGAAATAATATTTAGGATTAAAAAATAAAGAAAGCTTACTTAATGTGGTTTAAATGTTATATTCCAACAGTTTCAAAGCATTACTAGGATATTGTTTTTCTTTGAGTAATTGTACCTATTTTGATACGTGATTGTGCTATAATAAAATGTTAACCACTTAAATGTATGCATGTTTCCTTAGGAGGCTAACCTAAGGAATGTGTCCTCTTTTTTTGCTCTTCAAAGTATGGCAATCCTGGTATACAAGTATGATCCAGTTCCAGCCTTGAAAAAAACCTGTTCCACCAGCTTTTA
Source organism: Podarcis muralis (assembly GCF_964188315.1). Taxonomy (NCBI): domain Eukaryota; kingdom Metazoa; phylum Chordata; class Lepidosauria; order Squamata; family Lacertidae; genus Podarcis; species Podarcis muralis. Next base: position 4,904,771 of record NC_135668.1, on the reverse strand, counting down.
CAAAAAGTTCCCTCCCACCCTTCCTGGAGCTTTTCCAGGAATTTCTGTCAATTCTTACTTGCCCTGATCAAAAATGTAAATCTAGTTCATTAAAGGGCTCTTCTTCCAGAAGCTCAGGAAAACTGATTCTCACACAATGAGCACAGAGAGAAAAGACTTTAATGGCAAATCTTTCAGAGGGATATGTTCTATGAAGGAATTTGAATTGTGGCCAACAATCCCCTTCCGAAATGCTCAACAGTCCTCACCGAGGATTACACACAATATTTTAATGGCAAACAATCACAGCTATGGCACTAGAACCCCAAGGCCCCTCTCATGCACGCAGGCACCAAAGGGTATTCAAGATGCAGATCACCACTCCAGTGAGAGCGAGAGAGTGAAAGAGAGAGAACGGGGGGGGGGGGGGGGGGCGGGGGGGCGGGGAGAGAAAAGCACCACACTGCCATTTCCAACCAGTCACCACAAGTGCCTGAAAGTCTGACTGCCTCTTACCTTTATAGTTGGGTCTTAGTTGCCTAATCCTTTTGTCTGTGGAATGGAAACACTCTGGTCCATCAACAGAACTTCCTAGGCAGAGCACCTTTGGTGTGGTGGTGGTGGACTATTTGTGAAGCAGACAGGCTTCATCTTGCAGGAAATGGGGGTGGGGGTGGAGGGGGGTGGTAAGACAGGGCATGGTTCCGAACAACTACACAGGGGAGCAACCTTTAATCGGGAAGTGTTGATAACTAGCGTGAACTAAGCCAGTGCTTTTTCAGAGAGCATCTCTAGTGCTTACCTATATTACCAGCTGCACATTCCTGCCCATAACTGTCACTGGCTGGCAGTGCTACACCTGGCAGCTGAGGCGGCAGAACTGAAAAAGTCCCCCCACCCTCCCCTTTAGACTCAGGTTATACAAACAAGGGTAAAAATAAAATACTAATCCAGGCGCAGTACACACTTTGACTGCTTCAAATCTGTCACTTTGACACGACTCACTGAGTATAATCCAGCGGATAAGGAAATCTCCACCAGGAAGAGAAATAACTTGTGTTGCCACAACTCACTGATTAGACATTAGCGTTTGCAGGGGTGGGTGGAGCTAAATTAGGAAAAGGCTTCTTTGTCCAAACTGACGTGCCTGAGCCACCGCACAGCCGGCTTCAAAAACAGGAACAAGTAAGTGCATTGCATTTCAACTGCCACATTCCAAAAAGAAAGAAGGTCTTCACACAGGGGAAAGATACCATGACAAAAAAGGAGGAGGGGGAGAGGGAGGCAAAAGGTGGAAGAGAAAGGGGAGAAATGAGAACCAGACCCAGCTATTTAACATAGCCAATTTTTAAGAAAGGCACATTTACATTACTTTCTGAAGCTTCCTCCTTAATTCCAGCAGGAGCTGGTGCTGAGGAAATATAGCACATAATGTGACCTGATGTTTTCGCTCTGCCTCCTCACTTAAGCAGATGCTAATTCAGGGTTATAATCCCAGGGAACTTGATCATAACCCTACCATGGACCCTTTGGGCATCACTGAGGTTCATTACAAACTCCAGCGACCTGATTCTCTTCTCTAATTTGAAACCCTGGGGTGAGCATAGCACCACAAAATGGTGCTATAATTTCCTATTGGGTGTGTGAAAAAGCAATCAAGTATGTGTAAAGCACATGGGCACAATCTGAGGGGGCCAGCCTCTCCTCAAAATAGCCAGAGTTGCAAGAGAGCACCCTTCTGTTCATTTGAACTAGTCAGTGAGAGCCAAAATCCCTGCTGGGCTGGGCTCCTTACAACTGTAAACCAAATCTGCAGCAACAAACCACAAGATGCAGAGCAAAGAAATGCCAACAAGGAACCCAGGATTGCAATGCTGCAACAGGGATTATTAATACTAGTGAAGACTATAGTCTCTACATTTGCAGTCACCCAAGACTGCTGCTTCCATGATACAGGGATGGCAATTTTACCTATTCCATTCTACCTTCAAGGCATCACAAGACAAAAGGATGCATGATAGTATTACGAGATGGATTATACACACAGTTCTAATCTTAATGGAAAGACTAGCAAATCCTGAATTTTCTCAGCTTTTTTATAGCTTAATCGCTGTAGAACACTAATCTTTCCTCTTGCTTTAAAGGAGAAATGAAAAAATGGAGCAAATTCCTATGATAAACAATGAAGCCAGCTACTAAAGTACAGAGAATTTTGAAAGAAAGCAGCCTCCATAGACCAAGAGTAGCAGCGATTACATGGCCTGCTGAATGAGGCCACAATTCATACACTCCTTTTCTTTTTACAGGCAGCCAAACAACTGTCCACACATAAAGTGTTTGGTACAAGTCCTTGATCTTAAGAAAAAAAGCCTTCCCAAACAGCTGAAAGCCTCCAGACTATTTCATAATTAGGTACACAAATGTGCTTATTAGAAGGATTCAAGTTTCTTTGATGTAAATGTGCCTTCAGAAAGCAAACTCCAACATTGATATACAATGATATACAAAGTCAAACAACTAAAGTAGCTCTTGAAACTATATATAAAAATTGGGTTGAAGTAGCAAATGAGGTTTTTTTTTCCCCCTGGTATGACTAACAACAGTTAGCTTGTGTCCATGTTAACAAATCAGATACTCTACTACTGACAAAATAAAACCAGAACCCACAAGGAAAAAAATGAAAAGTGCACAATGAAATCAAGAGTCTTGGATCAAGTATCTGTGGAGGATTGGAAATGTTTTGTCTGATGGACTTGATATGCACAGGGCAGGAAGAGGTATTAAAGTTTATCAGATGCTGATTTGGCCTGCCGGTCTACATAGAAGAGGATGTAAGCCTTGGCTTTCACCACCGTCTCCTCATCAGTCAGCGTCACGGTGCTGTCATTGAAATGGAACCATCGGCCTTCATGAGTCGCATAGGCTGTATAATGTCCAGAGCCAACCCTGAGAACGTCAAGAAACATAGCATGAGGGAAATTAACTCACTGCTTTCTATTTTAAAAATAAGGCTAACAGGTCATGGGGAAGGATCCTGGTTTTAGCTGTTTCCTTCACCTTAAATACTTGCCATGCCTCAACTGCCTTTTCCATCATTGGATATATCCAACGCAAACACTGATATGAAACATTTCCAGAATGCCTTCTAATGCTCAGGAGCCTTAGGCACATAGCCATGCAAAGATAAACGCAGCCTGTTGGTGGAAGAGGTTCTCTCCTCCTGCTCACTCTCAAGGCTGGGCTTATGCAAGTCTGAAGCATCCACTGGGAAAAGTCTGCACCCCTTCAGTCCTGCCTGCTCATCCATTGGGCGTGCTCTCCATTAGTTTGGTCTTCACCACCTTACTTTTTGACTGGAATACTTCTCTACTTCTATTCCCAGCACTTAGTTAGCCAAGGCGGAAAATGACCCGTCTCCTTAAATTTGCCAGCAGTTTAACCCATAATCAACCAGCTAGGGTCCCCACAATGCCTGGTGCATGAAGCAAGAGTGGCTACCCCTCCCCATGTCATAGAGAAAATAAACATGACTTATTTAGTTGATGCTGTTGGCTTATTCAGGAAGAACCTCAGGCCCTGTTTTTGCCAGAAGCTATTCAGCACTGCATTTTCTTTTTCTGTTGCTCCAAGCAGGAGCCCTTTTGGGGTCATGGGACTTGCCCAGGGCCACATAGCAAGTGGAACAGTGGAACCCACAAGTCTAACAGACCAGCCACTAATCAGCCTACATCATTTTTGAGAGTGTCAGTTACAGTCAGACCATATAATGTGAAGCCAGCTGGATTGTAATCCATTCAGGGTCTTGGGAAAGAACCAAGATCCCAAACCACATTTAAATAGTTCTAATTCTGAATTATCTTTTTGTGTGTTAATTTATGTTGACTCCAATCTAGATCAAGAGGCATTTGTCTTCTAGATACGAGAGCTCTCCTTTTGAAAAAAATAACAGCTCCTCTGACAACAAGCTGCTTCTCACCTGGATGACTGCACTTTTAAACAAAAAATCAAATGTGACCAGCTCCCTCTCATGTAGGAATTAAATGTATTTCCATTTCATTTAAGTAACTCAAATAAGATTGTGAAGTATAAAATTTCTATCAGGACAATATTTTCAGGCAAAGCGTTGCATCTCTTTATTGATTTGTTAAACTTAAAAAGGGAATTAACAAGATAAGCAAAGCTAACAAGGTCATTCTGCATAGATTAGGTTGACATAGCAAGGCTCCCTCTCTAGTCACCACTTCCAATCGTTCCCATACATTCTTTTTCAATTAATGCCTGGTTCCCAGTGGAGTGATGCAGGTTTTACAGCAGAGAAGCCTTTCAATCATCAACTCAGAAAGGCAAAAGAGCCTTCAGGGTCCAATCATACTCACCCTGAACCGTGGTGCACCACCACAGCTGCAAGGTCATACAGACAGCTTTCTGGACCACTGTTTTCTGGCTGCAATTGGGAGGGGGACAAGGAAGAGAGACAAGAGAGAAGAGGAATTGAGAATTTCCCAGCAGCATTCCAGGGCCCCTGACTAGCAGCTCCCCGTGACAAGTCACTGTACCTCTAGCAAGTAACATTTCATGTCTAGGCCTCTCAGGGGAAACTCAACATACGTGTCCACTTTGTTCCTCAGATAAGCTGTCCAGTGAAAGCGTTTTAGATGTAAGCACAGCACCTGCGGAATTAAAAATGGCACATAAGCCGAAGGACATGTCACAAATTCCTTAATGGAGGAGTACTTTAAAAACAACAGACCTGCCACCTCCTCTGCATGTCAAGAGCATATCATAGCAAAGTAGTTGTCACATTTATATCCACATGATCCTAGCAGAAACTTCCAAGTTTGCTTAAAGATAAAATTCCAGAAACGAAACATTTCCCCTCCTCCCCCAAAAAGGCCCATATGTAGTAGCAAAAACGACAGAGTACTACTGCAGCTCTGAGATACAAGCTATTTTACCGCAGAATGAACACTGAAGCAACATCCCACTTCAGGTTTGGGGTGTGCATTCACTTTGGTCAAAGCGTGCACTCTCAAAGTGGCTTGTTTTGAAAAGATTTGGACCTTCTCTGAAGCAAATCAGGCTTCTTCCAAAGCTTCCAAGGAACAGGCAACAAGTTTAAACTTTTCTCTACAAGATCTCCATAATAGAAAAGGCCAGGCATGAAAGAGAAGTTCATTGTGTGACTGACAGCTATAACTTCCAACCAAAGAATGACTTTAGAAGGAATGTCTTCAATCATAAAGGAAGGATGATAAAGTAATATGACAGACCTGTGCCACTGTTTTCCATTTCCCTCTGCTAGTTCATTCTCTTAGCAGCAGTAACACTGGAAGAGTGGTGGCTGGATTTTTTTTTTTTGGGGGGGGGGGGGTTCCTTGTGATATGAATATCTCCTTATGCCACTCAAAATCACTCTCTCACTAAGACCCTTCCTTTAAAACTCCAGTCCCTTGAATCCTAATTTTTAAATAATTCCTCTTGTCTGAGTCTGTTCTATCTTGAGTGTTGCTTATTATCAGGTAAGTCGTTTCTGCTCATCTCTATACCCAGCTCTGCTGGCTGAGGCAAATAGGGAGCTGTAGTCCAAATTATAAGGGAGGCACCAGTTTGCAGAAGGCTGAGATCCATAATCTTTTACAACTTTCAACTCCTAGATCTCACCTTTGGTAGTTTCTGGATCCAAAATTTCTTGGTGGACTTCTGCTTCTTTTTACACTTGTGGCACATATAGAGCTCTGTTTCATCAAGTTCTTCCAGGTCTGTAAAACTGCGAAGACAATCTAGAACAATTGAATTGACATGATTAAAGTCATTTCCTCTGCTTTTTGACTCATCCCTCTAGTGATCTAAATAAAAATACTGATGAAAGAGGCAAAAAAGGCAACTGATATATGCAGATGGCAAGGTTTTAAAAAAACACCACCACCTACCTGGTAATGTACACATTGGTCCATTTTCTTGGTTCTTACGTTTATTTCGGAAGTGACTTGGAATATCTAGCGAAAGGTCTAAAGAAGACACAGGCAATTTCAAAATTAGTTTCTAATGTCAAAAACATAACATCTGCTCATAAAACTTTTCAAGATGCATGATTTACCTAGGAATGGATCAAACTTTCTGGATTCAGTCCCACATATCAAGCAGTTGACTTCATTCTGCAGAATGCCTCCAAAGATGGCTGTGACAACAGTAGACGTGCCATTTCTGAAGGTAACATTACAAGGAGAAAAGGGTCAGCACTGCACAGTTGGTCACATTCAACTAGCACCAAGAGCCCCTAGCCATGCTGAAAACATCCTTTAGGTCATCTAAGTTTCTTAGAACAGATATGGAGAGGTGCTTACATTCAGAAATGGAGCTACTAATATTGCCCCAAATACAACATAAATGTTATGCTCTGTCCAAGTGGCAAAAAGTATCCCCAGATAAATAAATGAAGAAGCACCAGTTGTGGTTGAGAAGGAGTATACTGTACAAAAACATTTTTCTCCCTCTCTCATAACAGCAGAACCCAGGAACACCCAATGAAGTTGAATGCTGGAAGATTCAGGACAGAAAAAAGAAAAGTACTTTTTCCACACACAGAGTGCATAGTTACGCTATGGAATTAACTCCAGCAAGATGTGGTGATGGCTACCAACTTGGATGAATTTAAAGGATGATTAAAGAAATTTATGGAAGGACATAAGGCTACCAATGGCAACTAGTTATTGATGATGGCTCTGTTCTACCCTCCAGGATCAGGAGAGGGCTGCTGCACCCATGTCCTATACTTTCAAAAGGCTGAACCCTAAAGCTCAACCTTTATACTTCCCTTCACCTATCCCTCAAAGGCAGACACATTGCTGAGGCATGGAAGCACCACTTCAGCAGATGAGGATGCTTCCATTTAACTGGCCACTCTCCCACTTCATCTACTTGGCACAAGAGGTCCATGTTTCCAAGGGACATGCTCCCCATGTGTCACCTCACCTCCTGGCATACAAAGGGCAATGTGAGGGAACTGGACATGATGCAAAAAAATGCCACATGGTTATGGGGGGGGGGGGGAGTTGGGATGCCGGGCTACTCTCCAGGAATTTCTGCTTGCCCCACCAATAAAGTGCATCAGCTGTGGTGGGAAATAATTATCCATTGAGGATAACATGTCAGCTCCCAGGAGTCTGCCTTCAGCATGATCAGAGGCTGCAAGCCAAAGCCAGCTGCTAACATGCTGGCTCCCAACCTGTGTGAGCATTTTTCTGACAAACTTCTGCCAAAGGCCACTCCCAATCTTTGTTGTCTAAAAACTACATAATTTGCATTTTCTGCCCTACAATTCAGATATTATGGTTTGAGGAAACCAGATTAAAAACCTCTCTTCTTACATGCAGCATCTACTGCCACCAGAAAGACCCGAATTCTCTTGCAAGATGACTGAGCGGGAAACACCATTGAAGCCTCCTTGGAGTTCCAAGTGCAGATGGTCCAAAAGGTAACGCATGAATTCATGGGCATCTTGTTGCTGGTAGCCCCTTAACACAAACACATCAATGAATATACAGACTGCTTACTTACATTGGTACATAATTCACATTACATGGCATGGCTTACAAACCAGGAAATTTCAATTACATTGGATGCATCACTTTATAATAAAAAAGGCTCAGAGTGATCATTCTTGCCACTGTGACAGACAGATATATGGCCCTGTAGTTTTACAACCAAACAAAAGGCCAACAAGCTTCCCTACAATAGCTCAAATGCAAAACTCATTTGGAGCTGAAAGAAAATCCAGCAATGCGAAACACATTTTGTGGGTGTGCTATGGGGCCTGTGGGTTGCCCAACTGAGATATAGGAAAACAAAACAAAAAATAATCAACTGAATGGTGTACATCCCCTGTATGTGGATGTTTGCTGTGGCATCTACCTGCCTATAATAGTAATATCCTTACTGCTCTCTTGCCTCTTGTGTGCTCTAACTACAACTGGATGCCATTTTATGGCTGCTGCTGTAATCGTGCAGCAAAACTGGGGTTATGCTTTCAGCACAGTATCCAGTGCACCCACCCCATTCCAGAGAATGCTTGCTACTTATTGTGTGTCCCATTCCCAGCATTCAATGGGAAAATTAATGCACTTATGGAGTCAGAAAAGCACCACCAGACCCAAAACAGGGACGTATCAGTACATTTTGGAGTATCCCCAAGGTTGGCAGAAGTACCAAAAAACAAAACAAAACAAAACAAAACAAAAAAACAGAACAGCAAAATGAGGACTGACTTGGGGGAAGGAGAAAAAGACACTGAAACCTAGGTGGGAGAAGGAATGGAAAATAAAATAAATGTGTTGATAAAAATGTGTAGAGAATCCTCTCATTATCTAGATGGGTCATTTCCTGGTGCACAATATGAATCCATTTTTAAATTTACCCAGGGATACAAGTAAGAAACCAATAGAGAAAACAAAAAAATTACCGTTTAGCTTTCTAATCACAGCAAATATATAATTACATTTTTAGACTGCATTGCTCAGCATTTTATTTCAGGGTTTTGACTGGATTTTTATTGACGGCATGTATTTCGTTTTACTTTCTGTTGTAGTCTTTTGATTTTCTAACTTCTACTTTGTAAAACTACTTAGAAGCTTTTAAATATATATATTAGACAGTCTATAAATTGGTTAAACAAACAAATGGCACACCAGATTCGCCTGAAATTTGTACAAAACCAAAGCTTCTAAGCAATGTCAGTGTTTACAGTCCAGTACAGGATTTTATAAAATTATATTTCTTGGTAAAAAAGGTATTATATGTGCTATTAAGTACACAAAATTATCTGGAATTGTTAACATTCCTAATCAATACAATCTCACTAAGGATTTCATTGTTTTCCTCTGAGTTCTTTTTTTCAGACTGGGAAGTGAGGCTAGAGGACAGTGCAACCTGGGCCTGAGCTGGATCCACCCACAGTTTGAAAAATGGGAAACAAACTTAAAACTGCTCACAAAAAGCCTTCCAAGCATACAGTTTCTCAAGTGAGTGTCAGCAGAACAGTGTATGCCAAACAAAGCCACCTGAAAAGGTTTGGTCCATATTGTTCATATTTTCTCAACAGGGAAATATTTGTAAAGTTTCCAAGAAAGAAACAGCCTTTCTCTCAGCCTAACTCAAGGCGGGTTCAAGCACAGAGCATCTGATGATGACTTGCACATGTTAGGAATACTGTTGGGGGCGGGAGGAAGAGACAGAATTGTAGATCCATCACTTTAAGCAGAGCCCTTATCTGAGATTGCTTCAGAAACAAGACTCTTCAGTGCAGTCACATGCTTGAGTCAGCATAGGGCTGGAGCAACAGCAACACTCTTTTAGAAAGGGGGAGCTATGTTAGTCTATCAGAGCAAAAATGAAGTCTCATGGCGCCTTAAAGATGCAACAGATGTGAGAGTCCAGCTCCTCAGATGCGTGAAGTCTCAGTTGGCAATGAGTGCAAAGAAGAAACAAACAAGAGACCGGAGGGAAACAAGATGCAAAAAAGACAGACTACAGCAGGGTGTCGTCCCCCCTCCATATTATATTAGCTTAGCAATGCCAAAATGCTTTATGAATATTGGTTATTTTTCACACATTTAAACTTTATGTAATTGTCCATGTATGTGTTTTTTTCAAATTCTTTTCCCTCTGATCTCACGGTCTACTTTTTTCACTCTCTGATTCCCATGGGTATACATATACCTGCAATGCCAACCAAGGATAACATTTCCTCCATCTGATGAAATGCATTCGAGTGCCATAATAGATTTATTGTCATTAACACCCCTTTCTGTTAAAAGCAAACAAACCCACAGTGCTGAAAATCTGCTGGAGCCAACTTAGGGAGCAGAGCTCTTACTTTGACTTCAAACAACTGTTGAGGAGGATAACTGGCCAAAAGTATTGTAGGAAGCACGATTATGACTTTTGCCCATTGCCTGAAACTACTGGTGCTAAACTTCCTTGATTCTCATCAGCCAGGGATAGACACAGAGTTACTGGAAGAAGGAAAGGAATGGCCTGGGTTTCTCACTTCACAGGCTCTGGGTGTGCATTCAGAGCATCTTTTCAGCACTGCTAGAGGCATTAATACATCAACAGAACATCTTTACTACCTGAAAATATGGAGCAACTTACCTTCTGCACAATTAATCCTAACAGGGTTCAGTGCTCCTTTGAAAGAGGTTCAGGGGCCAGGAGAGGGAGACCTTGGAGAGGAATGACACTTGGATTTACTTGTGTGAACTGTTCTTTTTGACAGCCTGGGTGCAAAATGCCTATTGCACATAGATTTATTCTCTTTGCAGCACTTAGTTATAACTACAATGACAGAAACGAATTCAATATTGAGAGAATCAAGGAAGTTTTGCCCAGTATGTTTGCTTGAAGCTGCTAGAGCTGTACATTTTTAAGCACAGTCCTTGCCAAAAGCAAAGGTTTGGGTTCTGTCAGATACTTAAGCCATGTTGCACAGACTAAGAACTTGGCATGACTTAGCCCTGCTAGACCTCAAATACAACAAAAACACTCAAAAACCACTAACACTGCTTCCTCTGTATACTGGAAGAATAAGAGCCTGCTGGCACACAGTGGGCATTATTCCTACAGAGCTAGAATCTCTCAAGAGCAAGGTAACACTGCATTCAGGGACAACAAAATGCCATCGTTCTGGAGAGAGTCACTGAGTTGCTAACAGCATTCCTCCTTTTCTTGTATGACTTACCTAAAGTTTGGCATGATTTTCCAAACAACATAAAACAATGATTCAGGGCTGAACGCTGTTTGACTCCCTTGCCACAAAGCACACAGAGTCTTCCGAAACTCTTCTACCAATGAACTGTGGAAGAAAATTGAAAGTTTTTAATAGAAGCATTGCCACTCAACCCCACCCCCACTCACCAAGGCCCCCTCCACCTTTCCCCCTTTTCTTCCTAATGTAACACTAATGTCTCAACAAATGAAATGGATCTGTAGAAAATGTAACTTGAAAAAAGAGACATTGCACATACTTTTGTAAACCAAGAAATCTTTAATAAAAATGTTTTAAATTGGTTAAAAAATACCTGATGGTATTGTAATCAATCTGTAACATGGCTCCTTACATTTTCTATTGATTTCCATTTAGATCATTCCCCCCCTGTAAAGTGTGCACTGTCTATCCATATTAATTCTCTTAATTTTAATAGACTCAATAAGAGATAGCCATAAAAGTGTTTTCCTTTCCAGCAGATTTTTATATTTCTCCCAAACTCTATACAGATTCTTCCTAAGAATATGGTTCATAAAACTTTTATAAATTTTCACCTTCCCATACTAAAAACATGCATGCCAGCCGAATTTTAAGTCATGACCTACAAACAAAGTAGTGTTATTCTCAATTCACAGATGGAAAAATGAGACTACGAATGTGATTTGATTGAGGCTTTTCAGGGCTCGAATCTCTTCTGGAGAGAAAGTTAGCTAACAAACCAGGCTGTATCATGTTTAGCTGAATGTAGGGCTTTCCTGACCATCTCAGGTTACTGGGTAGAACGGGGAATTTTCAATCAGGTAGCAAGAGAGAGACCACATCCAGAGACACCACTTTCTGTTCCTCAGTGGTGAGGGCAGCAGCTCACATTTCCTTGCAGTGTGGGAAAAGACATTCCTAACCCCACCGAGATTATTAGACTCCTCTAAGACCATTCAAGATAGCTGTGGATTACATGAATTTCTTCTTGTAATCCAATCGAAATAACTTTATTGTTCTAGCCATTGGCCATAACAAATCTGAATCAAAAATAAATACACAAATAAAGGGATGCTTCGCCCCAAATAATAGTCTCTGTTTAGATCTCTGTGTCACCCTTACAGTTCAATGCTATATTGTCCAGGGTCTTCTTTCTGCTCTTTTTGGCCACCAGAGCAAAAAGGGCAACTTTGCGAGTCACTAAAGTGTTTGCATCACTAAGAAGCTATAGAAGGGAGAGACAGCTTTCTTGTACAGGTGGTTGGGTGAGAAATCGCCTCCTAGGTCCAGTGTATAGCGGGCAATATTGTAAATAGTGCAAGATGTTGTCCACCTGCAGTTTCCCACATATAGTCTGTCTTTGTATACAGTATACCCTGTTTTATTGTCCATCCAAGAGGGCGAAGGGCATAGCTTGAAAATGTCGCTCGATAAAAGTGATTCTTAGTGAGGCTGGCTGGAGATTCAGCAGGGGACTGGCTCTAAAAGCGACTCTTTTTAGAAGGGAGAACATTTAGAGGATTTGACCGCTTGCAGATTGCGTAGTGATTCTGTCCAATGGCACCAATCCCTTAATTGACGTTTGTCTGTGGATATAATCTCCTCTAGCTCATGGAAATAATAAGAATTCAAGTTACATTGGTTGTTAGATTTCCACCATTGGCTGTTCTCCAATTCCACATAGTACAAGGCTGGCAAGCGCTCGCATGGCATGGAGGAGTTTTTTCAGGTAATTAAATCTGGTACAGTCCGCTCTTGCACTTAACGTTGTCCATCCAGCTTCTGTACATAAGAGTGCAACTGCTGTTCCCTTGAGCAGGCAAAATAGAAATTGGTCTTGAGAAATTGGTCTTGTACCGTTTCTTACCCCTTAACAGCACTCTCATCCTCACCCCAGTTTTTGACTCCATAAAGCATTTGAGGGATCACTTTACTGCCAAATACTTTCAGAATGGGATCAAACTGTTTCCTGCCCTTTATGAAGTAAAACTTCTTCAGAGCCCTGGTCACTCTCTACGTTCTGATTTTCATCACCTTGGTGTGCCACCTCCAAGTCACTGTTTCACTGAAAAAGACTCCAATATATTTGGAAACACCGGTTTGCTCTAGTTCATGGTGCTCAAGGGTCCATTTATATCGGATGTGAGGGTGATCTGGCTAAGACATCTGTCACCCCATTGATCGCCAGGGTTGACTCGGTTATTCTGGCTGGCTAGGCAGGTGTCCCTCACCACACCATGTGCGTCCCTCCCGAAACTGCATGCCCAGTGGAAGAGGATGACCATCCCAGATAGAAGAAGTGTACTGTTCTTCTTGTAATTTGCCCTTAAATCCTTCCACCACGGCTAGATTAATCTGCATGAGAAGGGTTCTCTTTTTGCTGGTTTGGCTTGAATTTCCAGTGCCAAGAATACACAGTGAACCATCTTCCTCTCCAAGGGTGCCAACTCCTGGGGACCCAGTCCTTTTGGACACCCCAATATTTTTTGGGGGTGCCCCCAATGTTCTGAAAAATCAAGGCCAAGCACGGTGTGCCTTCAGTGGCCAGCTCCTTCTCCTCCTCCTGCCACAGAGGGGAAGGAGATGAGAAGCAGCTCCCAGACAGTGGTGGCAGCAGAAAGAGGAGTCAGCAGCCATTGATGCCATGCTGCCGCCGTATTCCTACCTCCTCCAACATCATGAATCAATCCCACACACAACCTTGCCCCCCCATCTCCATCACAAGTCGGCACCTTGCTCCATGTTATATTTTTGTTTTTTTCCCCTATATTTAACTAGCCACCCAATCCCATATGTTCTCTGAGAAGTCCACCATCTAGAAGATCTCTATGTTCTTTTTTGAAACTCCACATAAATGGCTTGTCATGTGTCCCAAATTCAAATTAGATGCTGATACAAGTTTTTGGCTCTTGAGTGAAATCATGCACTTGGTCACAAAGGGCTCCGCATCCTATACATGCAGGTAGCAGAATTAACAGTGCCAATTTCACAGGGCAGCAACACCATGAACTGTATTCTACACTAGAAAATATTAACAACCAAGAGTATAAATAACTGATGAGGATATAGACTGCTCACTGAGTCTAGAGGTGGGCAAGGTTTGGGGTCTGGCGCACGGCCCCGCCATCCTCCCAAAGCCACGCCGCTCCACCCCTTGGTCACCACAGTACTTGCTGTGTTTCCACCAAACCCAAATTCAAATTTGCCCTATCTGCAGCGGCTTGAGGAGCAGGAGAGGAGGAGAGGACTGCATCTGAGCAGTCCAAAAGTAGAAAAGGGGGCCGGAACTGATACCAGCAGTGCAGTTGTCCCCAGAGCATCATCGGAAGAAGACTAAGAAGACACAGCGAGAGGAGCGTCGTGGGACAATTGGGTAAAAGCACTGGAGTCAGAGGAACCCCCCCAAGTGCAGAGGAGCACTGGCAGCAAGGCACAGCTCATCCGAGCCGAGCACTGGAGTCAGCTGAAGTTCCCAGGTGCCGCGGAGCACCGGAGTCCTTTAACCCTTGGAAGGGTTGGAAGTGCACAGGGACATGCCAGCGCTTTAGCCCGCAGTTGGTCACATTTTCGGAGGAGCGCCCAGGCAACGGGCCCGATCGCTGGAGTTGCCCCTCTCAAGCTTTGCTGCTCGCATGTGGCAAGCGCCATTTTGCGTGCATGTGGCCCCACTGCTGGATCTTGGTTGGGGGGTAAGTACAGCACCGTATTATGACTGGTGCTTTCTGTAATGCCAGCAGTGGGTCTGCCCTAGTTGTGGAAGCACTTGTGCCCGATTCTCAAAATGCTCCATCTGTGTGGCTGCCTGTAGATCTCAGATTTGGAATTTCCGTGTTTACATTTTGTCTGCCATGTTTTGAAGCAGCATCTCATGGGGCTCTTAAGGCACTGGATGCACGTATGGTTGGTAACGCCCGATTCTCAGCACGAGTGGGGTTTGCATGTATTTATTAGTATATTGGGTCTATAGGTGAAGTTCACGTGAGCCTTTTAAGAAATGCTGGGGCCTTTAAGACATGGGATGCATGCATAGTTAAAACGTTTGCATTTAAGCATGAATAGGGCCTGCATGAGTTTATGCGCTGGTATAGAAGGCGCTCCCCTTAGTCAGCATAGCTCAATGGACAAAGCCAGGTGTGCTGATTTATTCTCTGCATGGGGCTTGGAGCAGTGGCGGACCCCGGATGGTGATAGCATGTGTGGCTGGATAGCTCAGTCAGCGTCGTATGAGACTCTTAATCTCAGGGTTGTGGGTTCAAGTCCCACATTGGGCAAAAAGTTTCCTGCACTGCAGGGGATTAGACCAGATGACCCTTGTGGTCCCTTCCAACTCTACAATTCTATGATCCTTTGCAAGATGCAAATGGAACAACCATATGGAACAACCACACACCCCAGCATTACAGGCTGGATAGCTCAGTGGTTAGAGCATGGTACTTATTACGCCAATACACAGGGTATTACTGATACCCACATAGTATAACGTCTCACTTCCTGTGCTACAGGTGGAAACAGCTTAGTAGTTAGGGCGTGCTGCTGTTAATGCCAAGGCTGCAGGTTTTGATCCTCATTTTGATCACCAGCACATATTCTTGTGTGCTGGGTGGTTGAGCTAGATGACCCGGGGTCCCTTCCAACTCTATAGTTTTATGGAAGGATACAGAAAAACACTATGTATGCTGTTTGTATATATATGTATATAGGCATACATGCTATGTTTAGACTTACATGCTGTTATCCCCTTGGCTTCGAGTATGGTAAGTTCTCCGGCCTGCAGTCTTCCCATTCCGAAGCTCCACAGCCGGCAGTTCTTTGAAGTAGCAACAGAACTGCTGAATGTTACTGTTGAAAGAAAGAGATGTGAACCAGAAATATGTACCAAGAGGGACAGAAAAGAAACCAAAGGATTTAACTGTTTTCTTTGTAACCCAGCAATGAATAGCTTTAGGGCAGCTATAAAGCGCACACACAGATGTAACTTGAACATTCTACAATTGCCTCTCAAATACCTGCATGTTAACACACTTGAAATTAAACTGCACAGTAAGAGGTCGGTCTTACGGATCCTCTTTTCAAACATCACAGGGAGTTTTATTTGCAAATATATTACAGGGTTTTGTCAGTTTTAGATATGCCACTGGTGGGAACGCAAACTGACATAAATGGAGCTGCAAAACTTGCTCTTATGGGTGTAGAGAGACCTTTCAGATGCAAATATTTTAGCCTCAGTGAAATGTCCTACTCTCTCAATACACCACAGGGTGCACAATAACACTTAGCCTAGAAGCCAATTACAGAAGTGGGATTTTTAAAAATAAAGCAATGAGTACCTGAGTGACTGAAGAATCGCATTCATGAAACATGTGTTACCCAGATTCCGAAGGCCTGTAGCACACAGGGCTGTGGTGCTTCCCTGTGAACCAGAGACATCAAGGCAAACAAGTCATCTTACAAAAGGCTATACATCATCTTCCATCCACCTGCTTTCTTTGAAACAGAGGGCTACATGCCTACATCAAGTTTTAAAAGTATTACATATAAATACTCTCATCCAATAAGAGTGTGCCACACAGAATTCAGAACACACAGAATGATAGATTCAAGCCAAACCCATAAAGCTTTAACACAGCTTGTAAAAGGGCTGTCACAAATTGCACAAGTGTGCCCACCAGAGGAACAAAGCACCCAAATTTTCACACCTAATTCCGGCTGGGCTGAGACCACCAGTGACCCAGATAATAAATAAATAAGATAATAAACAAAAAAATAAATTAATAATAATACTTCTCTTATTAGGTCCACTTGTGCAAGCAAAATAGTATTTATTCTTTATTAATATTTTTGATTCTGCATGTAGCGTAGGCTAGGTTGAAAGCAGGATATGCTGTTCAAGGTCACATGGGGGAGCTTTATGCTAAAAGCATGGAATTATTTTATTTGTTATGTCATTTGATCTCTTAGCTAGCTTGGGTTCCCTTAGGAAATTATGCAGGGCAGAATTTTAGAATGAATGAGTGAATAGATGCTGAACCCAGCTTTCCTCCAGGCCATGTCTGGGAAGCTTGCAGCCAAGTTGCATCCAGTCCAAAGGGCTCTCCAGGCCTTATCAGACACCACAGCCTGCTCTAGGCTCCCTGAGCAAGCAGAGGCACAGTGCCCAATTGCACAGGCAAGTGCAAGACTCAGCAAAGAAGCCACAACAGCGACAGCAGCAGTGAGAAGATACTGTAATGGTTCTTGCATTCCCTTCCCCTTATCAGCAGGATCACATGCACTTGGTGTTTCTACTGCTTTTGCAAGCAGCTGGGACAAGAAAGCTGTTCCCTCTTTTCTCCATGACTAGCAAGTGCATGAAGGATTTCATTTGCCCTGTTTGGGCAAGTACGAGCACCAGCAAAGAAATGAAGGCTGCCACAGTTCTACTCTAGCCTGCAGCATTAAGAAATCTTGGAGTTGGGCGAGAGAGAGAGAGAGACTTTTAAAAAGACCCCCGCAGGTCATTAATTCACAAGAAAAAAATCAACTGGGATCTCTATTAATTGACTGGCCACCTGGTGAGTCAATGACCTTTGATAGAAAAAAGATTGTCATCCTTGTCTCCACATGCTCAGAACAGAATGGTAACTCAAGATCAGGTACGACTTGCTTCAAATTAAAAATATTTTGGGCAGTCAGAATAGTGACCTCTTTGGAGGCTTTGGTATTTAAAACTAGATAAGGTAATGAGCCTTTTTCAATACACAATTAAAAGTATGTGCACCACCAACACTGGAGTGTCACTCAAGAACAAGCAGGCAACAGTATATTAGAAAGGTATGCTAACAGCCCAAGACATTTACTAAATGAGCGCCACTAATGAAATCTGCTCCAAAATTATGTTGTACCTACATTTATTTTTAACAATTTGCTGTTTAGGGAGGAGTCTTCCAGAAGTTTTCTTTTCCTCTGTCGGTCTGCCGCAAAAGCTGAACTGTAGTAAATGAATAAATTGGTTAAGACATATTAATAAATCTAAAGAGAACACACCAAATATACCGTATTTTTTGCTCTATAAGACTCACTTTTTCCCTCCTAAAAAGTAAGGGGAAATGTGTGTGCGTCTTATGGGGCGAAGGCAGGCTGCACAGCTATCCCAGAAGCCAGAACAGCAAGAGGGATTGCTGCTTTCACTGCGCAGCGATCCCTCTTGCTATTCTGGCTTCTGAGATTCAGAATATTTTTTTTCTTGTTTTCCTCCTCCAAAAACTAGGTGCGTCTTGTCGTCTGGTGCGTCTTATAGAGCGAAAAATACGGTAATCTTGGCCACAATGTCTTGACAACTCTTTAGTCACATTTGCAATGATTCCTTTACATACAACAGTGAGACTGATCATTGGTTATAGAAGTTATAATACAAAATAGTCATCTTAAAATAATTTCAGAGCACACACTCAAATCTATTCTATTTTCAATAGCATGCAATTATAAAATACCCAAATTAATCTGATTAGGTTATGCTACAGCAGACACCCTTGAGCATGCCCCAATTAGAACTAAAATTTCTGATCTAAAATAACGAACTCCACTTTCTTGATCAAAGGCTACTTGGTAGAGTATCCCCACAATAGTCCATCTCTGCTCATACAAGCATTGTTCTAAACATGAAACTTAAGCTTGGCAAAGTAGTCAACTGAAAGTATGCTACATCTGGAACCTCAACAGACTTCCATCAATGGACTCCAGGCCACCAGCAGGCTTTTGCAGTTAAGCTCACTGTGGTGACAGGTGTTTGGCACCACTAATGCAGCACAGGGGAAGGCCAACCCACGTATGGATACAGTACACCAGGAAGTTCTGCTATGCAAGGCCCACAGAAATAAACAGCAACTATACAAAACCAGTGTGCTCTTGCACAGCTCCTATTTATTACGGTGAAGCCTACACAGGAGAATTTCCCAGTGGATTTTGTTCCATGTCAATTAGCGTGCCTCTAGATTTTCAGCATGCACCCATGCTGTCCTTTCACATACAAAGGACAAACTACTAAAAAGGAATGGCATCACAATGCTAAACGAGCAACATCCACTTTCAGAAAGACACATATAAGTATATAGCTTACTTTTCCAAATTTTGGAGGTGCTCTCGGACTTTCTGTACCAGGCCAAGCTTGGTATCATTGACCACGAAGTCATCACAGCGATAACTGCAGTAAGAACACATTAATCAGCAAATGGACAGACTTTAGCTCAGCCATACCACCATGAGACTTATGTTGAGCAAATATGGGTTTCTTGAACTAAACAGCAAAAAGTTAGGTGCTAAGAGAACTAAAATGCAAACTGTATTCACCACCTCCTTTCAGATGAAGAGGTACAGAAATTGTCTAGCCCTTATGATCGAAGCAGGCTGCATTGAAAAAGGAAGCAAGCAAGTACAGGAGAGGGGGGGATATATCCTCACCCGCATGGCAGAAGCAGTTTTCCTATTCACAGTTCCTATCAGCCAGCTATGCCCACTTCCAGGATACAATAAGCGGCATGGAGATCAAGCAGGGCACTCTTCCATTCCCCATCCCTGTTTGCCATATGACTAGACTATTTAGGGATTGTTGTGGGGGTTTCCCCTTAGGTTTTTGGGTTTTTTGGGGGGGAGCTCCCTCAAGCATGCCAATACTTTCAACACTCACTACCAGAGTTTGTTACAGTCATACCTCGGGTCAAAGTAGCTTTGGGTTGAGCATTTTCGGGTTGTGTTCCGCGGTGAGCTGGAAGTAACGAAGCACGTTACTTCCGGGTTTCACCGCTCACGCATGCGCAGACGCTCAAAATGACATCACGTGCATGCGCGGAGGGGGGCAAATCGTGACCCGCGCATGCGCAGACACGAGTTGCATTCGCTTCAGGATGCGAACAGGGCTCCGGAATGGATCCCGTTCGCATCCAGAGGTACCACTGTATTAAGAAGATGAATACAAGTTCAAAGTATATATTTCCTCTTAACTAAAAGTGACTGCTCCAAGGGTGGATCCAATTTGGTCCTCAATTGCATTTTCCTCAAACCACACACCCCTGATAATGTCAGTGCATGAGAGAGAGGATAGGGTTTAATCTTACACTGGCTGTGTGCAGTGTTAGAAACTGAGATATGAAAGCTAGGAGCTAAACAGCACCTTAAGCCTATGTTATGGGAGCAACAATGGAATGTCTAGGCACACTTTTTCAAATGGTCTATTCCTTCCCCTGCCCACCCACCCCCTAATATACTTAAGAGGGTCTCTTCTCCAGTCTTCAGAAAGTAGCTGGAAGTGGGGAGGCAGAAAAAGGTCCTCCTTTCCTTCCACTCTGCAATTTTAATCTGACATTTTAGGCACAGTACTGCGCCCAGAGCTCAGAAACTGCTCACACTAATTAAATACCCTGTTGCAAAATGCACCTAGAACAATGAAGTTTCGAACACTCGCTGTTTGATCCTGTTTCCAGCAGGGAACAAGATCCTGCAGCCAAACCAGCAGGATTTAATCCTGCATATCAGCCCGCAGGAGCTACTTCAATGAGGCTTTTCCAAAGGCTTTAAGACAGCTCTTCTGCTCCTATTTGCTCAGACAGCAGTGACTGTCTTAAAGTGGTTTGCCAAACTACTTTCTGAAGTTGTCTCTCTCCCCATCTTTACGCATCACTAGAGAGATGTTTACAGGAGGGGAAACTACTTCATAGAGCCACTTGGTTGCAGGTTTACATAACTTAAGAACATAAGAAAAGCCTTCTGGAATAGGCCAATGTCCCCACCAGTCCAGCATTCTGTTCTCACATTGGACAAGCAGCAGCCTTTTTGGAGAAGAAAATGTTTGAAGCTGCACTCTCACAATCAGGGCTTCAAAGGGAAGCATCACTCACCTGTCAACTTTGGCCCACCTGGATTAGGAGAGATAAAGAACTGGCCCTCCTGGCCAGAAAATGTTTCCCACCCCTGGACCACTCCTACACTTCAGCAGCTCAAGAGTGCAAAAAAACTCTACTGCTGTCACATTCCTAAGCAAGAGATGCAGTCGTGAACAATCAGTACTGACTCTCAGCACCATGCAGCAGGCCTGCCCTACAGGCGACACCCGGAGTTGGCAGTACTAAACACAATGGCATGTGCTGCTCAGTATGCTGCCACTTCAACCGTTTACAACAGAGTACTTCAGTCATTTAAGAGACTTTTTCATTATAAAAAGGGAGGCATCCAGCACTTGGGGGTGCAGAAACAGATTTATAAAAATATAATAGGTATATTTTTAAAATGGAAAAGGTTCTCAACACAAATTCAAGGAAACATTCCAGTATCTGATATCACTTTCTGCTTGTTCCTTCCCTGCAATATTAGCTTATATCCATCCTTACCCTATAATGCCCCTTATGAGATCTCACTAACTGTCACCTGCATGAATCATGATTACATTTTTTGTGGAATTAAGCATCAATTGACAACATTTGTTATCTGCAAAATTCAATCTAATATGACCACAAAAATTTACTTCTGCTTCTGCAGTTTTCCATTCCTTAAATAATAATAAAAAAAGCCAGAGTGGAGGCCATGTTAATCTCTTGCAGCAAAAACAGCCAGGCAGCTATATGGTACCTTAAAGACTAACAAATTTTTACTGCATAAACTTTCATGGATTAAAACCATTGTATCAGATGCATTCAGAGTTACCCTCAGTTACACATATAGCAGACGGAGGTGGAGGTGGAAATCAGTTATCTTTGCTTCCAATTCCACATCCACCCCCGGCCACCACTACCATGAGTATACATTTCTGTAAGGCAGGATAAGAATCTGATGGTGTAACTCTAGCCTATGGAAGCTCATATCAAAATAAATCTGCTAGTCTTGAAGGTACCACAAGAAACTTGATTGCTTTTGCTTTTAAAAAAGGTTATTGTTTTGTAGCTCAAATTCTAATGGATTGCATATTTAAAGTACAAAACTTTACATATCTCAATACAATATTTTCTCAACATTAGAGCTAAGCATTAACCATTTTAGTGAGATAATGGGATTAGAAATAATACTACATCCGCGATCTATATTCCTGCAATTAATAAGAGTTTTGGTACAGTGCAGCTATGACTAACCTGCTAACTGCAATTCTGCTTTTGTTTCTGCTTACACTGCTGGCTTTTCTGTGATTATAACACTACGAAGTACATAGCCTTAGCTTCACAGCAGAAAGAGTGGTTAAATATAGGAAGGGCTCAACACCTCTGCACACTGTTTCTGCTGGAAAGGGGAACAACCACAATTGCACTGTGTGTTGAAAGCCTTTGAAAAAGTCAAGAAATGACTGCAAATCAAACAAGAGGAGATGAAAGTACAGCAAATCAGCTACTAAATACAAGGTTCAAAATCCCCTTTAAAGACCTATCTGGAATTCTAAAAACAAAGAAACATTACTGAAATGCTCATCTTGCTGGCCGCCACCACCCCAGCAATAAGGATTAGTTTCAACAGCTCCACACACCAATTTGTTTAGGACCAAAAGTTAGGCTGGAGTGCATAATGAGCTGGGTAAGTGAGATTAAACTGTACTTTTCAGAGAGCTGGAACATTAAAGTTGCATTTTTGCTGTGTCATCAAGAGACATTCTCTATGGCTGCTGTACAGCTGTGAACTTCTTTCATTGTATATTTTCCTCAAATTCTGAGCCCAAACATGGTTTCAAGGAATGGTATCCTTTCTGTTTTGGTTGGCTTCTAATGGCTATAGTTAAACAGATATGTGGTATTTTAATCCAGTATAATACTTCCCTGGAGCTTACAAAGCAAGCCATATGAATGAAGACAGACTGAGTTAACTGGGTATGTTTAGCTTAGTAAGTGAGGCATAGGTAGCCTCAAGGGAGGTGAGTGGGATGGGAAGAGGACAGCTGCTTTTAACTCACAAGTCAGGCTTATAACATCTCACTGACAACATGAGAGGAAAAGGCCCAAGAATGCTGCTATATATATAGCATGTTGGCAACACTGTCATACCCACAAAGGGTTGACTGCTATCAGCATGACCCATAACTACACAATATGCCCCCACCATGTAAGGAAGATATACACATTACCCAAAGAGTGGAAGCAGTCCAAGAACCACACCAATCCTATGCAAATTAGGCTTTCACCAAAAAAAGGGGGGCAGTTTGGATAGCACTCACACTGCCATAAAATTTGGACATGTGAAGATTCAGGACAGCTATGTATGCAAGCATACATGCACTCATGTAAGAGATAGACCTCAAACCATACTTGACAAAGACCTGATTGAGATTGGAACAAGACATTGGCTCTCCTCACACATTCATAATGCTGATTTACAAGTCTAGAAGACGCCTCCAATGAGGACACTCCCTCGCCTCAGATTTCTGGGTTTTGTCCTTCAAGACAAAATTGCAAACCTTGATTCAAACACCGGTTTGAACTGAGGTAGTGTTTCTCCTTGAATTATTTCTTAAATTAACTCTACAGTGGTTTGCAAAAAAATTCCTTCTTTCAGCTGGCCTTTGGCTTTATATATCTCTTCTGCAAAAGGGTGAGAAAATTGAAATGAACTGGGCAAAAGGTTATTCCATACAGGTGAAGGTTGCTGCTTTCATTATTTACCCCAAACCCTCAAGATAAGATGGGATGAACATAGAAATAAAAAACAAGGAAACTGTTCAACTTGTATAGCGTAGTGGTTAAGAAAATCAGTTGTAAGCTAGGAAGTCCCAAGTTCAGTTCTTACCACCACAGGGCCTGAGATAAACCACCATCTCAGTGTACACCTACCAGCTGCTATATTGGCATAATTCTGGCCTATCTCGTAGGACTGTTGAAGGTATTGCCAAGATAATGTGAAGCACTCTCAACAGGCATAAAGCATTAAATATAAACTACAACTACTAACTGATGATATGCCTTAAAAAACCTTACCAGTATGTACTGTAACTACTGCAATCCATGCACACTGTGTGTTGAATCTTCTCTTGCTTTTCTGTTTTCTTGTGATTAGCTAATGAAACTTGGGCCTCTTCATAATGTTTCTTTGCATGCCCATTCACATATCTGAAAGGAAGAGGGGAAAGATAGCAAGTTCTCAAGAGCCTCCTTTTCCAAGATAATGCCTAGCGCATCTCAAACAAGCATACTTTATGAACAACAGCAACAGTATCAACTAGGTTGGGCTGTTGAATGTTAAATTACTTGGCAGATTCTAAGTGCAGATACCCAGTAGGTTTTGGAAGTCTTCCAACAGAATAAGCATACATTCACCTTTGTACATTTTTAACGGCCTTTTTATGGTTTCAGTCCAATAAAAAACACCAGAAACTCTCAGATAAGAGACTTTTTTTAAAATACTGCCCAGATTTGTTTCCTGCTTGGCAGGGGGTTGGACTCTATGGACCTTGTGGTCTATTCCAACTCTATGATTCTATGATTACCTGTCATTTTAATTGAAGAGAAAAACTCTAAGTCTTCTCATTCTAAAACATGTTTTACCTAAATATATGATTTCAGGAGGGGTCAAATGTAGATATACCCACCTTCCACAGTGGACACTTGAACAAGTCAGGCAGATCCAAGGACTTTTATTAGATCGGCACACTGTTGAGCATGAAAAAATAGAGAAGTTGAGTTAAACAGACTGTGTGGTGTGATCACATAAGCCAGTTTTTTGAGTTACAAATATCTCTTTTTCAGAAATAATATGAAATACAACATTTCTCACAATGATGTTTATACAACATCAACTGATTGGTAGCAGGTAGCTCCTGTATAGAGAAGGAAGTTGACAGAATAAAAGTGGACAGTATATGAGAGTTGGAGAATGGGTGGATTATTTTAAAATGTAAACATATATTTTCCATCAGTATTTTTCTCACAATCATATGTTCTACATTTTACTTACTTGCATCATAATATGAACACTTGTTTTCTGACATGATCCTGAACTGATCTACTGTATTTTAAATGTGTTAGAAACTCAGGTATATAAAGCTAATCACCAAATGGCGCCTTAAATGGTTACAATTGCCACAACAGAATGTCTAGGTGCCATTTTTTTGCAGTGAAATTTATATCATCATCATCTCTATACAGCTTTATATTTTAAATAAAAAATCTCAAAGCAGTGTACACATTAAAACATCAAATAAAACAATCCAGAATTTTTAAAAAATCAAGCTTCAAGGAAAATATTTCAGATCCTTTTCTCTAAGTGCCATTTTGCTTTCCCCATATTTATTTACCCCATAAGTACAGTCATACCTCGGAAGTCAATCGGAATCTGTTCTGGAAGTCCATTCAACTTCCAAAACGTTCGGAAAGCGTGGCTTGAAGCCCCATTGGACATTCGGGTTCCATTCCAAAGAACGTTCGCAAACAGGAACATTCAGTTTGGAAGCCAAAACGTCCGAGTACCAAGGCGTGCGACAACCAAGGTATGACTGTACTCTAGGAAGCCAGTGTGGTGTAGTGGTTAAACTGTTGGACCAGGACCTGGGAGACCAGGGTTCAAATACCCAGAGTCATGAAGCTCACTGGGTGACCAGTGACCAGTCAGTCACAGCCTCTTAACCTGCCTCACAGGGTAACTGAGGAGGGGATGAATCATGTGCTCCTTGGAGATAAAGGTGGGATATAAATGCAATAAGTAAGCTATTCTGCTTACCTACTTAAGAAAGCTGGAGGGGTCAGCCAGATGGAGATGTCAGTCGCCAACCTGGCATCCAGAGATCTCCACATGGTCACAATTGGACCCATGCAAGTCACAAAATGCACCTGGCAGATTTCGAACACTAGTTAAACTGGATACTAAATCTTTACTGGTCTGAACCAGAACCAAACTGGAACATCTACAATCAGCAACTGAACCAGAACCAAACTAAAAAATGGAATGCTTTCACTTGTTTATTATAAAATCCTGTTATGTGAAGCACTGAGGTGCAGTTGGCACGATGCACTCCACTTATAAGTGTGATTAGAACCAACTTCCAATTTATTGGAAAGAAATCAGAAACCAAAGTAAGCAAACCATATGGTAAAGATCGGATGCCATACATTTCTAAAGAGGGCAGTCTGTTCTGCAGTGATTGGGATAAGGATTAGTGGGTAGTCAGTAAGGATTTTCCACTCCTGCTTTGATTGATTTGAAGATCTGAGTCACTCACTTTCCTGATGTACTAAGTACATTAGAAAGGAAGAAACAGCTCATTTTGCACTAATCACAATCTCCAATTTAACTCCAAAGCCAATCCATGAGGACCGCAATACAGTGGCCATCACTTGAGATTCTGAAATCACAAATTACAATTACTAATTTTGAGTATGAGGAAAAGGTCAGCGACTTCCTTCACAGATAAAACAGTGGTTTCCAATTAGCTAATTATTGAGGATCCCCTATTTTTCAAAAGCTAAGCCAGAGACTTTTGAAACTTTTGATAACTCTATGGTAGCTGCCTGTGCAAAGCAATTTTTTAAAGAATATGTGGGGTAGCTCCTAATAAGCAAAGATTTTAAGTATGCTAAAAAGACCATAAATTTGTGATATTTCCACACAAAAATGGCAAATATTTAGTTGGGGAGAGACAAATTTGATTTTATCAATGTTTGTACATGTGAACAAATTCTGACATTTCTAGGAGCTTCTAAACCATTCTTCTTCTTCTTCTTCTTCTTCTTGCTGTTGTTGAGAGAGAGATGCCTCCCGACAAAATGTTAAAAACACTAAACCTAAATGTGATGGGAGAAATCATGCCTCTTTTTGTCCCAAACAATTCCTTCAACATCTGGTTCTGTATTTCCAATTTTATTCTCAAATCTGGTTCAACATCAATATCAAACCAATTTTACAAAATCAAAGCTCTTCTTTGTGTGAAAAGGAGAGTCTTTATACAGCTCACATTAAAGAGAAATAAACAGAACTGTTCTGCAAGTTTTAGCTAAAGTGTCTACAACAGCAATTACCTACAGTTTTACCCAGCTGTATTTTTAGAATGGCCTCAAGTATTATGAAAGACATTCATATAGGAAGGATTTGCCCAAAAAGAATCTGAGATGCCATAAGGCCGTCTGAAATGAGTCATATGTCTCTTTTCTTCAACATCCTGTTAATTTGGGAATGTGGAAACTATATTTGCCATTGCATAACAGAAAAGGGAGAATAGTGTTGTTTACAACTTTGTAACTTGAAGTGAGTTTGCAATGCTTGTTCCTTATTTACACAATGGGCACAGCCATTCCCTGCAAAGAATTAACTGCTCTATTTTTAAAGAGCAAAATATTTCACCCTATAAACAACATTTAGTCTGCCCCTCAGTTGGCTCCCTCCTTTCTAAGCTTTAGGTGAGCTGTTGAGATCTTTTTATTCTGCTTAGCTTTTCATTTGCTCTTAAGTTTTTGACCATTTTATTCTGCTTCTTGAATGCATTTGTTTGATTGTGTCTCAGCTGGTTTTGTTGCAAGCTACTTTGGGGCATATAAACCAATTCATAAAAGCAAAATGTTCAAACCACTTTACATGTTATTCCAGTAACCATTCCAGTAACCCTGTGGAGTAGACACTATTATGTGTATGTTGCAGGGGGATGGGGCTGAAGCAATGACACAGTGGCTTGCCAAAGATCACCTATCATTTTTTAGTCAGCTGCAATGACTTTTGAACCAAGAACTTCTCAGTTTTTGCCTGCTATGTACTGGGTAAAGGTAAAGGAACCCCTGACCGTTAGGTCCAGTCGTGGACGACTCTGGGATTGCGGCGCTCACGTCGCTTTACTGGCCGAGGGAGCTGTATTTGTCCACAGACAGCTTTCGGGTCATGTGGCCAGCATGACTAAGCCACTTCTGGTGAACCAGAGCAGTGCACAGAAACGTCGTTTACCTTATTGACGGAGAGGTACCTATTTATCTACTTGCACTTTAATGTGCTTTTGAACTGCTAGGTTGGCAGGAGCAGGGACCAAGCAACGGGAGCTCACCCTGTCAATGGGAATCGAACCGCCGACCTTCTGATCAGCAAACCCTAGGCTCTGTGGTTTAGACCACAGCGCCACCCGCATCCCATATGTACTGGGTACCACCTCTCAGATATCATATTCAAACCCAGGCTGGTACAAAGAGGGTTGAAGGTGAGTAAGAAGTTATCTGTAGCTTTCATACTCACAGGCAAGAAAAGAGAAAAGTCAAGTTAGGATGAAACAGCAGACAAACAGGAAATGGGATTTAGAGAACAGCTGAGTCAAGAGACTGAAGATAATGCCCAAGGTAGCTTTAAACAATACACTTCTAAAGGCAACTCACCACTCTCCAAGAACTTATTAGTCATTTTCTTAGACAACTAACTAAAAGACCTGCACTAAAGCAACAACTGGCTAGTTTAAATGATTGAATTTTGCTTGTCCTCCAACTCTGACCACTGACCTCACTGCACTCTTGGCTTCCAACTTCACAAGTCCCTTCCTGCAATCCAAATCCTTGCCCATGAGCAAGAAACTTTCTTCCTCTGGCACTTCTCTCTTAGTGGTTGCTTTTTCCCTTTACTCTGTGCCTTCAAGGTTACTTATCCCTTCAGGAAAAATTCCACATTCTACTGCTGACACAGTCACCCTAAGCAGCGAGCCACAGCAGCTAAGCCAATACCCGAGAAACAACTACGCAGATAGGCGGATGGCAGCCAAGTTTCAAGTCTATTACATATAAACATTACTAATTCATGTATATGATATAGTTCCCTTTTCATCAAACCTAGCCTGTCTACTAAGAGCAAACAAGACTATCTTCTGAAGCGTAGAGACTAACAAGATCTGTTGACACAGGGAACCAAACATGTCTGCATTTCCAGGTAACCAGAAATTCTGAAGTAATCATGAAAATGTATATAACAGAACCAATGAGATACAGAAAAATAAAGATACCTTATTAATGTATTCTTTATTGTTCTGTTTTAAGTGCTTCATTAAAAGTTGTTTTTCTTCTACTCCACCCTAGCATGAAACCCAATGTCATACCCCTTAAGTTATGCAAATACCCAGATGAGGCCTGGTTTCCATTCAGTAATCAAGATGATATCAGCACTGGCTGAGCGAGAACACAGAAAGTTGTTTTTGCACTTATGAGTGAGGAGAAGGAAAGTACACACTTGGACTGTGGCCACAAACCCCTCCCTAATCTACCTTGAAGCATGATTGCCACATGGAAGACGGATTTAAAATTTACTGCATGTTGCACATTGAAGGAAAATTATATGGAAATGATTTATAGATAGTACCTAACTCCAAGTAAATTGGCAAAGATGTATAAAAGTGAAACAGGTATCTGTTGGAAATGTCAAGAAGCAGAAGGAACGTTTTATCATATATGGGTGGTCATTCGAATAGTTAATGATGCTTTGGAAAGGATTTATAATGAAATGAAGAAAATGGTTTACAAGAATATTCCAAAAAACAAACAAACCAGAAGCATTTATTTTGGGTATGGTACAGACAGAGGTACCCAGGGAACAGAAAAAGCTATTTATGGATGCAAAGACAGCAGCTCAGATTTTGTTAACTCAGAAATGGAAGGTGGGAGAGGTTCCAAAGAAGGAGGAATGGCAACTGAAAATGATGGATTATGCAGAGCTAGCAGGCCTAGCCAGCAAGGTAAGAGAACAATAAGAATGTATGTATAAAGGGGAATGGAAATTATTTGTGGAATATTTGGAAAACAATTGTAAGCAAGTGAAAATGCTAGCAGGATTATTGTAAATTCAACAGTATAATGTAGATTAAGATATAACGGAAAGGGGAAAACTAGATAGAGGAAATAGAATATGCGGTTACTTTTGGAAGTACAAGGAAAAACAAAGAGAAAATGGGAAGTCATTGGATGTACTGTTGTATATTTAAAGGTGGAAAATGTATATTGGAAAATTTAATAAATTGGTTTTAAAAGCAGCATGAATGCCAAATCAAAACACGAGGATGAAGCAGCATTTCACTGATGCAACAATCCTTACCTGCACACACCTATGGCTGGATGATCATTTTCAGTATCACTGAATTACTTTAAGGGTCTCATTTTTTAAAAGAATTACTTACAACTCAATACAATAAAAATCACATGCATTTAAAATAAACAATAAAGAATGCATGCCAAGCATCATAATAAAAAAAACATAATAAAATTGGGCCAGCTATGAGGGAAGCAAAGGTATAGGTCTGACATTTAGCTGTGGCTTGTTCTGCCTTTTCATACTGCACGCTCCTTACAGGAAACCTGCAACCGCAATTTTATGCTAATGACCAGACTGCATGAAAGAATAACCTCAAATTCAACTTCAAACTACTTTCTAGTTCTTGTTTGGAGACAAGCTGCCATTTATAGAAACCTTAGTTTTCCCAATTCAGCTATCACAGCAAACAGAAAGCTACTCAAATCAGAGGAAATCTGAGCATGTGAGAGGAGCACCTAAGTAGGGACACCAAACCATGGTTTGGCTGTAACATGATAAACTGTGCCTAAACTGTATCAGAGCTTTCCACAGTATCACTGAGCTACTTCTCTGTGTAGCCAAGATGAAATAAGGTATTAAAATATTCCGACATGTAGAAATTGACATGTGTTTTAAATCTGCTTTTAGTTTAACAGTTGGTTTTAATTATGTTTTAAGTTTAAGTTTGCCTTTCATTGTTTGTTTTAGTTTATGTAAATGACTTAGAGATTCTGTTTATAATCAAGCAGTATATAAATTTTGTTAAGCAGAAAAAAATAAGAATGATTTATTTCAAATGACAGTTGCTGTGACAGAGGAATTATGACCACTTGCACTGACAAGTCCTGTACATATCATCCTCTGGTATCATTTATAACCAAGACTGGGTACATGTGCAAAGATTTTCACAAGCTGACAGAATAGTTTTCCAAGCACTGCAATAGAACCAAATTTCAATCGCTATGGCAACCGGGCATCTAACATATATTTCCAGCCCTATGATCTATACACTGAGTCGATACAAACAAGGCATACAAAGAACCCCTCTTCAGCAGCTGCCCCAGAATGAATCACTCTTACTCTCATCTAGATGAGAGTAAGTCTCCCAGGCAACTTCCAGTTATGCCAAAAACCTTCAGCCATGTGGGTCAAGCTGGTAACACAATAAATATTCCCATTTTAAAAACGTAATTGAAAAAGCATAATAAATACTCAGTATAATAATTGAAGACATTGTTATTAGTCAAGAGATTAGAGCTGAGTTGGCCTGCCTGTAAACTGATCCAGCAAATACTCTCAATAAAATGCCTATATTCCAAAAATGCCACTATCGTTTTATTATGTTATGGTTACCATATGTTAGAATGGCTACTCATGAAGGATGCTTGCTGCTGAGCCCTGCAGCAGTCAGTGTTAGAAAATGAGGTATGAAAGCTAGGAGCTAAATAGCACCTTAAACCTAGGTTGTGGGCGCAACAACAGAATGTCTAGGCACACTTTTTAAATAACAAGAATACAAAGTTGAAAATGAATGAACTGTAACTAAAATATTATGTTCATTTTTCAAATGGTCTATTCCTTCCCCTGCCCACCCCTCTAATATTCTTAAGAGGGTCTCTTCTCCAGTCTTCAGAGAATAGCTGGAAGTAGGGAGGCAGAAAAGGGTCCTCCTTTCCTTCCACTCTGCAGTTTTAATCTGAAATTTTAGGCGCAGTACTGTGCCCAGAGCTCAGAAACTGCTCACACTAATTAAATTCCCTGTCGCAAAATGCACCTAGAGCAACGGGAGTTTTGAACACTGGCAGCAGTCCTAGTCAAATCAAGCAGCATTACAAAGCTTCTCTCATTGGCTACCTGCTATAACCACAAGTCTCTCCAATAAGGAACACAAGCAAGTCCTAAGTGGCAAAAGTGAGTGCTTAGTGGAGAGTTTCAGACTAGAATTTGGGTGCCGGGGCGGGGGAGGGGACTCAGGTGCAAATTTTCACTTAAACCATGAGGTGGGCCATTAGCACAATCACCCAACTTACCTCTCACTGGGTGCAGTGTTCGAAACTCCCATTGTTCTAGACACATTTTACGACAGGGAATTTCATAAATACAAGCAGTTTCTGAACTCTGGAAGCACCTAATATTTCATATTTAAACTGCCACTGCTGATTGTTTGGGAGGAGAAATTCCTTCCCGCTAGACTTCCAAGAGATTGCTGCAGTATCAGGTAAGTTGATAGGTTCCACCTCTCAGCTGGCCTTACAGAAAGGCAGTGTTTCGCTCTCAGAAGCCTTGGATTGCCTGCCCTTAGGCTAGGAGTACAACTGCCTTTTTCCTCCCTCCATCCATCTCATTCCCATCTTGTCTCAACCACTGAAAACGGACAGGGAGCAAAGCTCTCACTGCCTTGTCTGGCTCTTTCCTCAAGAGTTGTGAAACTCTCCCCCACCCATCAGCTTTCACTGAAACTGCTGGAGGAATGGGCTTGTCTACAGAATTAATTGCACAGGAGAAATTAAACCTTGGGTGGAATTTCACACATGTGGGAGATGGAAGGAGAACTAGGGAGAATGATCTAGACAGGAGCGGTGGTTTTCTAACTTCCCATCCACAGTGCACTTGGAAACTGCTGAGCATCTTGGTGGACCACTTAAATATTTTTCTCTCTTTAGCAACTCTCATGCACTGTACTTTACAATGTTAAGGAATTCAAACTGTAATACAATAAAATGCAATGTATAAGAAACAAAAGAAGCAATTTGGGCACAATTTAGGGGGAAAAGGGTTTTCAATCCTGATCTGGATCTGCCTGTTGCTCAGAAGCAAATCCCAATTGAGTTCATTGGGGCTTCCTCTCAAGTAAAATATGCATGGATCGGGGACCTGAAAACTTTTCTTTTGAACTCAATATGTTTTGTTTAGGTTTTAGCTGCCTTGTTTAATGTGCTTTTAATGTATGATGTGCTTTTAATTTGAAATACACTAGCCAGTTAGTTATGATGGTTTAAGTAGTGCATGTTAAAGTGTTATCTACTTCAGACTCTCACAGGGATGCTTAAAATCAAAACAAATTTTGGAGTGGGATCATTGTAGGACACTTAAGTCTTAGGTTTGCGAACTGGACACTCAAGGTGGGTGTCTCTACCATCAGATGTATTGGCCTTTAATATGTGTTAACTGTAGTGCCAAAAATATATATATATTTATGAGGGAAAGGGGGTGTAGGGAAAATCCATGGCTTGTCTGCAGAATGGAAAGAAAGGAGGACCTTTTTCTGCCTCCCCACTTCCAGCCACTCTCTGAAGACTGGAGAAGAGACCCTCTTAAGAATATTAGTGGGGCGGGCAGGGGAAGCATGGCTTTGTTTGTTGTTGTTGTTTTGGTTTTTTTTGCAGTCTTCAGATGAGGACTGGACCTTGTGAAAAATGAACACAATATTTTAGCTGCAGTTCATTCATTTTCAGCTTTGTATTCTTGTTATTAAAAAGCGCACCTAGACATTCATTTCATTGTTGCACCTACAACTAAGGTTCAAGGTGCCATTTAGCTTCTAGTTTTCATATCTCAGTTTCTAACACTGGCCAGAAGGTGGATCCCATGGCGAGTCTCATCAGTGGACATAATTTGGAGGCCTCTGGTTAAACAAAAGCTTTATTCTAAACACCACAAAAAATGAGGAATAAGTACAGCATCACCAAACAGTGCCGAGGAATGTAGTCACAACTGTGCTCATTAACTTTATTGACTATATTTAGATTCCCAATTCAATTATAGTTCTCTATATGACATATGAAGTAGAATTAAAACAAGATAAAATCACAAATTCATTACAATCTAAAAACAGCACTAGAGCAATTATAATGAATGCTTTAAAAAGCAGTAAAATACAACCATAAAGAAACAGCAAAAAATAATTAACAGCAGAGGTTAAAATTGCTGTCTCACTATAAGAACAGCAGTAGCAGAGAAAGAGAATACCCAATTAATGACATCCAATATAGGCAGAAAAATATGTTTTCACTAGAAATGTTTACAAACCAGCCCAGAATATTTTATTTGTCATCTTGTATAATTCTAATACAAAACACAAAAGGACAGGGGGAAAGTTCCCACACTTGTTCCCTTTATATGTCTATAGTATATTGTAGAAAGAAAAATAACTCCTGTCCTCCTCTGCTGAACTCTGTTCAACAGGGTATTCCCAAAGGAGTGTAACAGCCACACATAAATATGCGTGCGCGCGCGCACACACACACACACACACACACACACACACACACACAGGAGTCTATTGGAAATCCACATTGCAATACAGTACATCATAAACTCCTGGCTTTTCTAGAGCGTTACAAGCATGATTGATGTTTTATGGACTGGAAGAACCATGGGAGGGCTGAGACTGCAGGGAGGGGAAGGTGGTAATGAGAGGGGAACTTTATCAAACAAAGCGTACGGAAAAACTCTGGCATCCTGTAAAACACTCCTACATTTGTGTAAGTGCACTTATGTTAATTTACATATACAATAGACAAAGATGTATCTGGCCCTGTCTCAGCAAAACAGCAACTTCAACTGTACTCTTTAGGAGTGCAATTGTAACATCTTCCAAACTAATTCAATTTTGCAGCAAATTCCCCCAAATCATTGTCAGGATATTTATACAAACATCAGACTTACAGGAAGCCATTTGCAAGGGGCAAGTAACACTTCCATGCAGACAACTAGCTTGTCAGGCCCTAAGGACAGCTCACAGTACAGTGGTACCTTGGTTTATGAACTTAATCCATTCCGGAAGTCTGTTCTGAAACCAAGGCGTGCTTTCCCAATAGCAGCGGGGGACTCAGTTTACAAATGGAACACACTCAACAGGAAGCAAAACATGTTGTTATTCCAAGGCAAAGTTCACAAACCAAAACACCTACTTCTGGGTTTGCAGCGTTCTTAATCCAAGTTGTTCATAAACTAAGCTGTTCTTAAACCAAGGTACCACTGTATACTTTTATAATCTGCAAGATACTGACACTGATACTTTTTACTACATTACCTTTGGTAATGTTATCTTTCTGACCTTCCTTGAGGAAGAGGAACTTCATGCCAATGATCTTGCCTAACAGATTTACTTGCCTGAGCTAATAGATACGCCCCTTATGACTAAGTTTGTTTTCTTTTTCAGTGCTTTCATTTACACTTTAGCTCTCCTGCAACATCACATAGTATAATAAATTCTGCTTTAACACTGCATGTTTTACAGAGTAATATAACTGGTTTAGCCAAAGGCAGCAGTAGTACCTACCACACCTTAGCTCCAGGATGGAGTTGCACAGGAGATTCAAGCAAGCTAACAGCCTCTCTCAAACACTTAAGAGCAGCCATGTAGCTTTTCCTCCATAGAAGGAAACCTCAGAAAACAACATTAGAACGTTTCCTCACTTTAGTGACAAGATGCAATCCACAACCCATTGAACTGCAAAACTCAGACTGAGTTTTGCAAATTCAAAAGAGAGGCTTTTCAAGTACAACTCAGACATTTTAGAGAAAAAGAGAAGTTACAAGAGCACAGCTGAAACACTGTAAAATACCCTACTATTGATCTACTTCCTACTGGAAAGGTGAAAACAACTCAAAGTGAAACAACTGAACACAACATACAGTACGTACTCTGTTTCCATGAGCGTACTGAAAATGTAAAGCAAGTGTCTCAATGTTTATTACCACCATGAAACGAACAAAAGGCCAAACATGGAAAGTCTTACATTTGCACCACAACACACATCTCAATTATGTAAATATTGACTGAGGCCATGTGTACACACAGAGGAATCAAATTACCCAGCATTTCCTGTTGAAACTTTCCCTCCCCATATGTTTTATTGCACTATATCCACCCTCCAGCCTACTGTGGCCCAGTTCACTGGCATGGCCTAAATTCAAAAATACAAGAGGCACCTTCCAGCACATTAAACACAAACAACCTCTTCATCAACCAACCAACCAATCTTTACTGCGGTCGAAGGCCAGGCAGCAAAGTTAGCAACAGCAACACAGCCTCTTCAGCCTCCTCCTCGGTGGGTTTTGTTTTTCTAGCTACTGCTCTCTCACTGGAACAAAGCTAGAAAAAATTCTGCATTCTTTCCCATTCGAAGGCAAGGAACCCCTTGGCCACCTCCTCTCTCCAGGACAATGCCTTGCCTGCCAGCACATGGTCAGGATCACATCTGCTAGACTTCCCTCTCTAAGAAAGTAAGCCAAGCTAGGCAGAACTGTAGAGGCCAAGCATTCCTGAGCCCACAGAATGGGAAGGAGAAAAATGAGGCCTGCAAAAACATTCACGGATAGATGAATGCAAAAACTACATATCCTGAGCTTTGGGAGGTAGGAGTGCTGCAAATGATCCATCTTTCTAAAAAGAGTAGAAAATGTGATCCCTCCAACATCTCCAGCAATGGCCCAGGATGGTGCCCTGCTGAGAAAGGGTCTGAAATCGAAGACTTCCTGCTCCTTTCCTTGCCCCCCCCCGCCCCAGCCTTAGCATCAGTGGACCATAGAGAGAAAAAGGTCACAAAGGAAATGAGAAGGAAGCTCAGGATTTCGGGTGGGAAGTTATGTAAGGAGGCAGCCTAGTACTGTACATGCATAACGAAAAGGAGATGCACTGTTGTTTGCACACGACAGACAGTGGGAGAATATCGAGAGATCAGAGAAAATGGTTTAATGGGATCAGGAGGGCAGAACCCGAATGCGGAGTCTCACCAGGAGGGGATAAAAGGAGGAACAGGAAATCTTACACAGAACCGGGGAAGTGAGGCAACGGCCACGAGGCAGAGCCTGTCAAGGGTTACCACAACTTGAAGGCAGGGAAAAGCCCAAGCGAGACCAAGGGAGACGCGGTGCCTCTTCGGGGTGCTGCCCCCCCTCTTTGTTGCTCTGGCGTGCAAGGTGCAGGAAAGGGCGGGGCGAGGGGCAAGAGGAGGCAAAGCTAGTGGAGAAAGCGAAGGCCCCTGAAGCAACAGGGAAGGGGAATAAGGACGGACTCGAGAGAGGGAGGGGTCGCGGGAAGAGCAAAATCCCAGAGATCTTTTTGTTGCCGGGGGGGGAGACGGGTGTTTAAATAAAGCCGGGCGGGCGAAGGGCCTGGACGTGTCCCTGGAACAAAGGAGCGGGGTTGGGAGGGGGAGGGGAGCGAGGAAGAGGAAGGTGCCTGTCAGCCGCCCCCCCCCCGCCCGCCCCCACTCACCGCTGCAGCACCACGAGGAGGGCGAGCCCTGAGGGAACTTGGCCGAGTCGGGCGCCAGGCAGACGCTGGCGCCGAGGTGAGGGCACTCCATGGCGGCGGCGAAGGGCCGGGGCGCGACGTGAGGCGGGCGAGACGAAGCGCAGGCCGGGACTGAGCGGGGGGGGGGGGGGGAGGGGGCAGGCCGGGGCCTGGAGAGCAGCGCTCGCTCCGCCTTTTCTCTCGCGCGCGGGGTAGCGCCGCTACGGCGCCTGCGCCGGCCGGCACCTCAGCGCCCGGCCGCCATCGCGGTCTTCCTCACAGGCGGCGGCGGCGGCGGCCCTTTCCTTCTGCCGCTTCTCACGGCGAGGTCCCCGTCCCGGAGGACCACCCCAACCCCCCAACTTCGAGAGCTCCCGCCGCCGCCGCCTCACGGAGCTTCCGGAATCGTGGTTACGGGAAGGCGAGGCGAAAGGAGCCCTCGGCCCAAAAAGGCAGAGTTTGAGGGGGCGAGTCGAGCAGCTCCCCGCTCGGCCTCTTGGTGTTGTTTATGTGGCGCGAATGGGAACCGGAAATGAGCGGCTCTTGGCTTTGTCTCTCGGGGAGTTTGACGGCGCTCAGGCCCCGCCCCTTCCTTCCCCACCACTCGCTTCGCCCAGGAATCCAGGCTCCGGGTTTGTCTTCCCACCGCCTGGTTCGGCTTTCCCAGCGACGGCTCTACGTAGCTCCTGCTGTTCCCCCTTTCGCCGCTAGGGGGACGGAGCAGAAAACGCGCCTTGTCCTCTCTGCCATCCCTCCCGCCTTGCGCTAATCCTGAGATGAAGGCATCGCAATCAGACTTCTCCCTTTTTAAATTATTATTAGTTTCCGCAATTGCTGCTAGTGGTCGCCTTATAATGGTAGCTGAAAATGATTATCAAGACATTTCCCACACACAAACACATGCACAACAAAACAAGTTAAAACAATCACAATTTAAAATGCAGTAAAATCCAATTAATCAAATTTACCAGAAGTAGATAACAGCAGCTGAATAATTTAGCAGCTAAAACAAATCAATGAAAGGGGTTGAGCAGAAGGCACAAAAACAAACATTTTTGTTGTTGATGATGTCCCCAGTGAGGTGTGCCTGGCACCCACTTCCACTTCTTTACAAGACACATCATTTGAACCTTGACAAATATGACTTTATGATTTTATTTATTACTACATTTATATCCCTCCTTTTCTCCAAAGAAGTCAACCTAGCACACACATTTCTACCTCTCAACAACACCGTGAGGTAGGTTAAGCCAAGAGTGAGTGTCTGCCAAAGTCACCAAGTGGGTGAATAAGGATTTGTGCTCTGGCCTCCCAGGTCCT
The DNA here is from genome assembly GCF_964188315.1 of Podarcis muralis. Taxonomy (NCBI): domain Eukaryota; kingdom Metazoa; phylum Chordata; class Lepidosauria; order Squamata; family Lacertidae; genus Podarcis; species Podarcis muralis. The sequence goes on along the minus strand of NC_135668.1, from coordinate 4,866,534 downwards.
AATCCAGCACTCTAACCACTACACAACACTGTTTGAGGATAGTGGGGGTCAGGTACCATCTAAAAATTACTTTATAAAAGTTTTCTTTTGAAGTGATTCTGCACAAACTGCAGCTTACAGATCAAGCATAAGGGAAGCCCCACATAGAGCTCATTGCAGTAATCAAGTCTTGAAGTAATCAATTGTAAGGGAAACCTATGCCGGGAAAATTTTGTATTTAGAGGAGATAGGTCAATTGGTTTATACAATTCTTCCTCATTGCTTAGGGAGAAATGTGACTCATCAACCTGGGAAAGTTGCCAATCTAGGAGAAGGAAAATCTGATCTGAAACCGCTGCTGCCTTTTGGGATATTTTCAGGAGAGAGAAAAAGGCTGGGGAGTAAACACTACATGGAGTGGAGTCACCAAGATAGTTGCATGGCCTCTTGTATGCCTCCTTCCAGCAACTATTGCAGCCAGGCTGCTGCCAAATGTATTGTTCTGCTTTCCTTTGGACCACATCAGTGAGACTGATGTCTGGACAGCCCAGGACCTTCCTACGCACTGCCCAGGCTTGAGCCCCAGGGAGGTCACTTCAATGTTGCTAACACAGTGGTTTGGCTTCACCCCTGGAGGCACGCTTCATTGTCTCTTGGGACAAATGAATGCCAACAACCTCATTGCTTATTGCAGTGTTTCCCAACCGGTGTTCCGCGGCACACTAGTGTGCCGCGAGACGTTGCCTGGTGTGCCGTGGGAGGGAGGCTGGCGAGTCGGGCGGCGAGAGGCGGGGCGGTGGCGGCGAGGATCCGCGTCGAGCCGGGGGCGGCTCCGCGGTGGTGGTGCTGAGGTTTCTCTCTCCATTCTCCCCTCACACACACACACAGGAAATAACACAGGATCAGCTGACACGACCCGGCCAATGGGGCGGCGGCAGGGCAGCGCGCGCAAAAGGGAGGAGCGCGAGACAGCGGACGAGGAGGAGGCCGGCATGTCCGGGCAGCAGCAGCAACAACAGCAGCAGCAACTCCCGGCGACGGCTCCTCAAGCCCCGGGCAACCCTCCTCCCTCACCGGCCTCGGCCGCCCTCCTGCTCCACCCGCCGCCGCCTCCCCCGCCGCCGCCGGCCACCTCGGCCCCGCCGCCGCCCCCTCCTCCGCCCGCTATCGCCGCCACCACCACAACAGCCGCCGCCGCCTCAGCTGGGCCCATGCCTGCCGGGAGCGGCGGTGGCAGCAGCAGCGCCCCGGCGCCCTTCCCTCCCGGCGTGACGCTGCGCGCTGACGTCACGGGGCTGTAATGGTGATGTGCCTTGAGATTTTTTTCATCAAACAAGTGTGCCTTTGCCCAAAAAAGGTTGGGAAACACTGGCTTATTGGTACAATCTCTTTGGGACTGTCAATGATTTTTGGTTTGCTTAATTGTTTTGATGTACTGTTTGTGCTCTAATAATAAGTAGCAGCAGGATTTGGGAAGATCCACATGGCCCGGCTAGAGGCTGAGTGCCTGCCAGTAGTAGTGCAATTGCAGAGTTAATTAAGTATGCTGGCCCCTGTGTTTTGGACTAGCTTAACAGGTGGGAGGAATTTAGATATTAGGCCAGCCAGCTACGGGTTCAAATTATATAAATCTCTCACGTGGGGTCAGACTTTGGAGCTTCAATGTAGACGCTGACCAGGAGGGTGTCATCTTCCTTTCTTCTTCATTCTTAATAAACTACATAAAGTTTGGCTTTGGGATCTTGCATATATTGTTGCAGACTTGCAGGATTAATGTAAAATCTCCCATGAACATAAGTCACTTGGTTCATGCTACAGAAGGGGATGCCAAAAAAATGCAGGTTGCTCAGACCCAGAGAGATGGTTGTTTATAAGCGGGAAAAGCCCTGGAGAAAGTTAAGTATACTAGATGCTATCTCAGGGTCCCTGGTTAAATATTTGCTTAGGGTCCAAAAATCCATCTTTGTCAGAGGGCGCTGTAGGGGTCCAGCATTACTGGACAGTCTTTTTAATGTAACTGGCCTACTGCGCAAGGCACTTTTGTGTAAATAATAATAATTATAAAAAAGAGGCTTAAGAGGTTTCTACTTGCCTCCCCTTCCATCACAGGGATTTCCAACCCACCAGTTATGCTGACCTACCTGAAGTAGCTGTGACCTTTTGCATGCAAAGCAAGTGTTTTCTCACTGAGCTACAACCCCCCCCTGAGTAAACTGCCTCGGGTACTTTTTTTGTGGGAAAGTGATGTATATTTAGAACCAATGCAATCACAGTGGAGGAAGTGACCTTTTGAAATAACACTGAGGAGAGGACCTTCGGTTCCAGCAGCTGAATTTTGAAGCCTTTCAAGCATGGTAGCTGTGGGCATTGGTCTCCAAAGAAAATACATTTTCTCCCATACTATTTCCACTGCTGAGCACTAGGGGGCGCCAGGCACATGCTCCAGAACTCATACTTTTTTTAGACACTGAAGTGCCTTCACTTAACAAACTAATTCATTGTGCATTGCTGTTATTTCTGCATCTTTCAGTGGTAATCCGTGAAAAACGAGATGGTCTAAAGTCATTGAAAACTGTTTGGTAAGTTGAAATTTCTGGTTTTGGAATACACTTTCAGATATTCTATTCTGATAATCAGCTTTTACACCAGGCATAGGCAAACTCGGCCCTCCAGATGTTTTGGGACCACAACTCCCATCATCCCTAGCTAACAGGACCAGTGGTCAGGGATGATGGGAATTGTAGTCCCAAAACATCTGGAGGTACGAGTTTGCCTATGCCTGTTTTACAAAGTATTCTAAGTAACTGGGAAGGTAAATGAAAAATATATCGTATTAATAAAGGAAGAGAGAAGACAGCCTAGGACTAAACAACTGAGGAAATCAAATCTAAGTGTAAGTCAAAAGAGCCAGGTTTCACAGTTAGGGAACCAGAACATGGGTGTAGCCAGGGGGCAGCTGCTCCCCCATCAAGTTAATAAATAAAAATACTTAACTAAAAGTAGAAATAATCAGAACGCTTGAAATTGAAATGCTCACTGAGGTCACTTGGGTGATGATATGGCACATTTTAGTGACATATCTGGCAACCAACTGAGTGATAGGCTGTGTTTTGTGAACTCACAAATTTGCATCACAGGTAACACTCTTCTGGAAGTTTCTTGTGGTTTCCAGCATTTTCTCCTGAGAGTGCGCACTTGCAGGGACTGCCTAGGAACTGTTGTTGATACAATTCATTCCGAATCTGATGATGACAAGTGGGTGTCCTTGTCCTGGCTATGCTCAGGAGCCAGAGATCTTACCTTTCCAGCAACCAGGTGGCTCAAAGGAGGGACCACCTATCCTCAACCTTAGCAGCAGAGAATCCTTCCTCCTGAGAAGAACCCTTATTCATGAGCAGTCCTTTATTCTGGAGCAACATAGCAACTGGGCATGGATTTTGTCATTGGCTTGCAGCCCGAGCTTGGACCTTTCTCCATCTGCATTCTTGAGGGCTTCAGGCGGGGTGGCTCAGCCTCTCCATCTAAATTTGCTGGGAATCTGTTGACAATTAGATTGGATCCTCTGGAGGTGGCCCTAAGGAGGCCCCCCCAAATTCATACAGGAACCGTTAAAGGGCTGGGGCTCTTACCAAGGTGCACACGGCTGTTTCTGCATATATATTTTTAATAGTAATTATATAAAATATATTAATTTGCTGGCAGTTGTGCAGAGCATTTTGCACGAATAAATGTCAACCCATACTGGTTATTGGAGCTGCATTTGAGAAAGCAGCTATGAAATTGTTTTTAGAAGATTTAAGCAAAGATCTGAGAGTTTCCTTTCTCGCTTCGGAATTTTGCTGAGCTTTTAGATGTGTAATTTCCTAAATGCCTGCATTGTTTTATGTTGCTTTGATTCTCTCAAAATTACTTGTGATCTAGGCAAGACAGGTACAGGAGCCCTGAGAGAACAAAATGATGTCAACGCAAGTAGTCAGAAGGGAGCCAGCCCATATTCAACTTATGCATATCCAGCTGGCCCTGCCTACCTACCCCAACCGCCCCTGAACCTTCTATTGGGGTTTCTCCCTTCTTCCTGCCACCTCCCACTAGTAACTGCATCTTCCCCTTCAGCCACTCTGTCCATTTGTGACATCACAGGAAGTTTGTAGCCCGTGGCAACTGCTTAGGGATGCATCTGCACAGCCTCCTATCCTGGTACTGGAAAGGGGAATGTCATGAACATTACTTAGATGTATTTAGAAATACCTTGATTTAGAAGTAAAAGATGGCTTGCTTAAGCTCTGCTGTTCCCTTCATTGCTGCTTTTGGGGAAAGCCTCGTCGGCTTGTAACATCCATGAAAGGCAAACACAGATACGGTGAGGGGAATGGCCCTCATTCAACAGTTATCATTCAGCCACCTCCACTGGCCAGCCTGCCAACCTCTGCTGGCTTCCACCCATGAATATCCAGTGGTTCATTTGCCCAGAGCCTGGAGGGCAGCCTACACCGCTATCTGAACATGCAATTCTCAGGCATACCATGTCTGGTGGGTAACCTATGTCCACTCTCTCCATTCATACTTACCCCAGCGTCAACGCACAAATATCCACACAGCTTTTGTCAATGGCCTTCTGAAGGTGAATTTCAACCAGCTTACATGCACAAACTTCAGCCTCCTTTAGCCCTGCAGCATCCCAGGCTTCCACATGCTAATCACAGCTTCTGCCAGGCCCATTACCAGCTTCCAACCATGGATATCTGCCACTTTCAAGCTGCGGTCCTGCTCAGCAGGTACACTTGCCTTCTCGTTGCTCCACAGAATCTCATTGATGGATGATGGCCTCCTTCCATTTGCCACTTCGCCTCCATGCAGAAGAAGACCACCAAGTACTGAATAACACAGCTGTTGTCCATCGTGTCCTCTTCAAGCTTTTGCCTTGGGCTTTCCCTTTGGGCTGCTTTTGTATATCCACTGAACTTCCGTGTGCTTATGCGACATCACAGGATGTCCACAGCCAATAACAGCAGCTGGAGCGGCATCATCATCACCTCAGGCCTCACAATGGTGGGTGCTGCTCAGCAGCCATTTCCCCTTTGCTTGTTTGCTATGTACAGCTCACTCCTTATCTGTAATGACACCAAAGAAAGGCATGCCATAAATCCACCTTCCCATTTTGATTCTCTGGCGCCCTATCTACATAACCTAGCAATTCCAAAATATAGACGTGTTTTTACTCTCGCAAGATTGAATGTATTGCCCTCGGCTGTACTTGAGGGATGATTCCAACAGATTCCTCACGAAAAACGCTAATGTCCCTGTGGAGATGGCAGCACAGAATCGGTGGCGCATGCCCTTCTGACTTGCACTCTTTATAAAGACTTGAGGAATGAGATTATCACCCCTCTTTTATTGTCCATTCTGGGTCACCCAACCACTGCCACAGTGTCCTTTCTCTTGGCAGATCAAGAAGAGCAGGTGACAGCAAAGGTTGCAGGGTTTTTAGCTGGGGAAATCAGAATAAGATCCACTATTTGTGTTTTATATAATCTGTGTTTTATATAATTGCCTTTTTGTTTCTGTTCTGTGTATATTGCAATGTTCTTTTGTTGCTATGGCCTATGGCTGACGCAAATAAAGTTTCAGTCATTCAATGGTCTCCTAAGTAAGTTATGAATTTTTCCAATTCTTTTTTAAAGTCATTATCTTGATTCCTGAGTCTCCCAGTCAGTTTTGCCATTTCAGCATATTCCAGCAATTTAACTTGCCATTCTTCCTTGGTCGGTACTGTTGGTTCTTTCCATCTTTGGGCTAGTAGCATCCTTGCAGCTGTTGTCACATACATAAATAGTCATTTCTGGTCTTTTGGGATATCGGAACCTTTAATTCCTAATAGAAATGCTTTTGGTTTTTTAACAAATGTTATTTTAAACATTTTTTTCCAATTCATTATATATCAATTCCCAAAAAGACTTTGTTATCTTACATGACCACCACATATGATAAAAGGTACCCTCCCTTTCTTTGCACTTCCAACAAATATTGGTGCTTGTTCTATACATTTTGGATAACTTAGTAGGAGTCAGATACCACCGGTACATCATTTTCATATAATTTTCTTTCAGCGTACAACATGCTGTAAAGAGCACCCAAAATATTCAAGACAGACAGAAGAATGTTGCATTCCCTTTAAAAACCACACACCAGCCATTTAGTTGGCTGAGTTGCACCTATATACAAACTTGGCCACTTTTCCTCTATCCTAAACAAAACTGTTGCCAAAATACTCTTACAGACGGTGCTATTTTTGTAGCCATGTGTTTCCTTGTAAACCACAGGGGCTGCCAGCATGGACTGTGTTGGTTCAATTCTTTGTTTAGCCAACTCATCAGTCAGCTCTTCCCCGTATTGTGTTTGAAACATTTGACACTGCTGGTGCTAAAGCAGGCCAGTTACAACCCCATCCTCAAATCCTCAGTCAGGCCCTGGCTGAGGCACCCAGGGGTTTGGAAGGGCCTCACTGGTCCAACCCAGCCATGCCACCATTCACAGCCTTCCCCACCAAGTTCCTGGGTGTTTCCAGTAATGGTGCCTCTTTTGAACATGAGCCAGCTCAGCTTGCATCCATCCTACCGTGTGGTTGTTGTTTTTTTTTGGGGGGGGGTTGGCACCAATCTGAGGACCCCTTCAATCTGCAGTCCTTTCTCGCATCTTTGTGGAAACATTTAAGGGCTGCTTAAGCCCACCTAATGTGGGAGAATGCCTGCATACCTGTGTCTGCATTGCTGCTCCTCTCTCTGGATCCAGGGGTGCCTGATAAAGTTGGGAGCACTTTCAAGATGGAAACATACAGAATCATACAGCATTGGAAGGGACATTTAGTCCAAGCCCCTTCCTCAGTGAAGGGTCTGCAATGCAGAAAGGCAACTACAGCATCTCTGGCCTAGCTTCCCTTTAATTACCTCAAGTGAAGTAATTACCTCCACCTCCCAAGGCAGTCAGGCAACTTAGCGTTGGACAACTCTTGCCATTAGGACATTTATCCTTAAGCTCAGCCATGCAGAGACTTGTGAGATGGGGGGTGGAGAGAAAAATGAAGAGAGGCTGCAAAGAGAAGAGAGTGTTAGGTGTCACTAGCATGATGGGGTGCAGAAAGATCAGTGGGGTGAGGAAAGGGGGCTAGCTGGAGATCAGAATAAAGAGAACACTAATGGAGGTGCTAGCTGGACCATCAAGAAGGCTGATTGCCGAAGAATTGATGCTTTTGAATTATTGTGCTGGAGGAGATTCATGAGAGTCCCATGGACTGCAAGAAGATCAAACTTATCCATTCTTAAGGAAATCAGCCCTGAGTGCTCACTGGAAGGACAGATCCTGAAGCTGAGGCTCCAAGACTTTGGCCACCTCATGAGAAGAGAAGACTCCCTGGAAAAGACCCTGATGTTGGGAAAGATGGAGGGCACAAGGAGAAGGGGACGACAGAGGACGAGATGGTTGGGCAATGTTCTCGAAGCTACAAACACGAGCCTGACCAAACTGCGGGAGGCAGTGGAAGACAGGAGTGCCTGGCATGCTCTGGTCCATGGGGTCACGAAGAGTCGGACACGACTAAACGACTAAACAACAACAATGGAGGTGCTTCCCTGTGGTTAACCTTGCAAACCAGACTCTTCATCTTTGCTGTAGTCATCAATAAACACTTGCTGGGCCACAATACTTTGCCACAAGACCAGGCACTATTTCATGACAGCACAACAGATAAGAAACCACATTGTGCTTTGGAGTTCCATGTGACAACAGCCCAATTGATTATGGGAGCAGCTACATTACATGAATCAAATGCTAGTGAGACATTCCTCCAATGGAGTTGAAACCACTCAGTTCTCCAGGTCAAGACACTTTCTAAAAAAGAATCTGTCTCAGCTCGATTTTCACAGAACACCTGTGCCAAAACCAATATATCCTAAATCTGCATCTCTCCTCCAGCGCTTCATGGATGCAAATAGGGATGCCCTTGTATACACCTCATTGCCATGTCAAGATTTGCAGCCAGGCTCTTCCCTTCTACTCCACTGTCTGCTGCATGATGCTGTGTGTTCCTCCTTTACTGATTCCGAAGGGAAGTGGGTGCTTGTTTTCTGCATTGAAGAAAAAGTGAACTGTCTAATTGGTTGCGGAATCTTCAGTGCTGGCAACAGGACAGCAACCCCCACAGTACCTGAGGGAGAATGGCACACACAGCTCTGTCTCCCAACACCTCACTGCTGCTCCTTGCACCCCAGCAGCCATCTTACTCTGTATAATGTTAGAGCTGGCTCTTATAAAATGCTATCACACTTCCTTACGTTATACTTGTGCAGCTGTACTGAGTGAAATATACAAGTGCACATTCACCTTACACTGACGTGCTAAACACCAGGGTTCAACCCAGGGTATGGAACTGAACCCTAAAGAATTACAGTGCTAGCCCCTGACACCATGATGATGATGCATTGTGAAATGTAAAAATAGGGAGAAATAGGGATGGTGATATACCAGGATCAGAGGCAGCTAGAGACTTTTAAAGAACAGTAAAAGTAGGCTCAGTAAAACAATATCAGATAAACAGAATGGCCACAATCCAGTACTATTGAATGCACATAAGCTTATTCAAATGAATGAGTATGAGTGTCCTTAAACAGATTTAAGGACACTCAAACCCATTCATTTGAATAAGCGGAACTGTGGCCAGTTAGAGCAATTTATTTTACTTGCAGTGACTATGAAGAATGTGTCTTTCCTGTTCACAGAGCTCTGTTTCTTGAAATAATGTCCATTTGTGCTCATGAGCAAACCGGCCATATTGGGAGTCTTCCTGGCCACCTCCCATGCCTCAGCACAGTCAGGTGCCAGAATCCCTTCCTTTGAGAGTTCCAGGCGACCCACACAGCAAGCCTTTCACCGAAGCCCATTTTTAACCAAGCAACACTTTAGTAATGATAGTTGCCAGAAGCCCCAAACCTTAAATGAATAACTTGGTCTACCTTTCAGCATCCACCCATATTTTGCTCCCTGCTATAAAAAGGCAAAGGTGCCTTGGCTGTGGGATTAGGTTTCCCTTGCTGTTTGTTTTTGAAAAGCCGTGGAAATGTCAAATGAAAGCCACATTAAGTTTTGGGTCACCATTTGTAAAGCATCTAGTCATTCATGCAGCCCCTTTGCTCAGAATCAAAAGCTTTTTGCTTTGGCCTTTTCAGTCCAAAGACTTGGTAAGCAGGAAGACATACTGAATGTAGATTTTAGCACCCAGAAGTTCACCTCACTGCCTTGACCTTATTGTTATTAAAAAATAAGATTAAAAAAGCAGTAACAGACCCACCAGTTGTTGCAGGAACCCAAGCAAGGGAATGTTGTGGTCCCACAAAGTCTCAATGTTGTATCCACATGCTCAGTTCTGTTGTGGGAGAAACATACTGAATGGCACTGAGTGGAGGCACCACTGTCCACCTTCTCAATCTATTCACCTCCCAGTCTCTAGAAGTCATATCTCCCTCCACCAAGTCTAAGGAAAGTCTGATGACCATGAGAGTAGCTGGACACCAACTTCCCAAATGTGTTACGTTCACTCTCCCAAACTACCTGCCTTTCCTGTGCTTGGCTGTGTCCAGTAACCTGCTGCTCAAAGCCACCTGGCCTGAATTATTAGCACCAGATGCAGATTGCCATGCAAAAGAACTGGGAGAGGGTTCTATTGTGGTCCTCCTGCCTAAAATGGGGCCCTACATGGCTCACATAGTCATTTGCACTGAGTATAGAAACATATTATACTAGAACTCTCTTAAATCCACAGTCTACTCCATTTATCCCATCCTTTTGGACAGGGACAGACCTTTTGGCCCAAAACTAGAAACCATGTTGACCACACCCCCATCTCTGGAGAATTCGCACACCCCCAGGACCCGACATTTGGCAAAATCATTACAGCACTTCCTATCGACCCTAACTTGATACACAGAACCCCTGTGATTGGAGAGGGGTGCTAACTTTCCCCTCTGCACACAGCTGAGCTGCCTGGGTGTACACAGATGCACTATGTCCTAGTTGGCGGATCACCAGCTGAATCCTCAAAGAGCCTTTGAGAGAAAGGAACCGTTTCTTAGGTCTAAGAAAGAAGACCCTCAGTCTATGTTTAAGCCAGTTGGGAAGAGTTGGCACTCCAGGATACCAATAATGCAACCTCTCTCTTGGTTCTTCCTAAAACACGGAGCCAAAATGTACAAACCCAGTTTTCTTCCCACCTAATTCACTACAGTCCAGGCCAACCTGCCGACACTACCTGCATTCAAGTGGCTGGTTAGAAATGAGCCTGGCCCGGGCACTGTGTTAACAGGAAGGTCTACCAAATCCAAACTCCTCCTCACCCACCACCTGCCTTTTGTCTTATCCCAAGAACAAAAAACAAAAAAATAACATCAGCAAGAATATTATTGGCCCAAAAATGGAAGCAAGAAGAATTACCGACGATTGAAGAATGGAGGATGAAGTTAATGGATTATGCAGAACTAGATAAACTAACAGGAAGGATTCGAAACCGGCAGGACCAGAAATTCACGGAAGACTGGAGTAAATTTATGGACAATTTGAAAAGTATTTGTGAAGATCAGACGACGTTTGTAGGTTTGCAAGAAGTTTTGTGAGGAGTATTATTGGAAGTATTGCAAAAATGGAAGAAGGGGAAGGATGATTCGTTAAGAGATGTAAAGGCAATATAAAGTTAAGAAATGCATAAGAAGTGGTTAAAACGGTGGATCATCAGAGGTGCTGATGGAAGTCTAAAAAGATTGTATAAGTGATAAGTTTTGTGGTACATTTTATAATTTATATGTTAAAATCAATAAAAATTATTTCTTAAAAAAAGAACAAAAAAACTCACCAGACACCAACAATAAGGGGTCCTGCATGCAAACACAGAGGGCTTTTCTGCACTGAGCAGCCCCTCCCTCCCTCCCTCCTTGCTAAAACAGGACTCTAGCTCTTGTGACTGAACAGGAGCTTCACAATGTGGTGGGTTTTCAAGGCTAAAATGCCCTTAAGAAGAGCAGCAATCAACCTAGAGATGTAGCCTATGGTCGCCTAGCAAAAAGCAGACCTTGGGGGCTCATCAACACTACTTTTTGTCCTAGGATTTTTTTCTGCTTGCATTGTGATTTCTCAGCATGGGTCTGAAAGGCTTTTATTTTGTCTTACCACTTTCCCTGGGAAAACCCATAGTTTACTACTGAATCGGAACAAAACATTAATCTGCAGAAAACCTGATTGACATTTGTTCTGGGTCAGCAGGTTTTCCCAGGGAAAGTGGCAGGACAAGTCCACTTACCCTGAATGATCAGGTTGCATTGTGGCCTGACCATGAGCCTGGTCAGCGATCCAGCAGCCCACTGGGGAGGGCTGCAGGTTGCCTGCAGATTGGCCTATGGCAGGCAGGGCTGGGTCCAGGGATTCCCCAGGGGGTGGGCTCAACCAGCCAATGGGCCTTGCTTGGATTCGTCTCCTGGGGGGGGGGGGGAATTGAAGTAAGCCCATCATTCCTCCTCAGTTTCTCTGTTGGATCTGCCACCGTTCCTCCCCTTTTTCATGTGCTTTTCTTTCATCCTAAGGCCTTGCTAGGGACATTATTGGCTGTTGTATTCAGAGCCGGGCAGGATTTTTTCCATTTGGCAAACTGGCACTGGCCATTTGCTTTTCACCTACCTCACAGCAATCATCACAACTCTTTGTGAGGTTAGGAACTGGGTAAGCCTTAGTTTTGGCTGGAGCCTGGAGGGGAGGTTGTAGCCTCCACCTGCCCCTCCTTGGTTGTTGTATTTTTAAAAAATATTTTTATTAAAGTTTTCTTGGTTTACAAAGGTATGCACAATGTCTCTTTTTTCAAGTTACACTTTCCACAGGTCAGTTTCATTTGTTGAGACATTAGGGTTACCTTGGTTAAGGGTATCCCATTAAAGGGATCCATGAGGACTTGCGTTTGTCCAACGCCGAGATGGGGGTTAGGGACATAGAACTCCTCCAGCGGGGACCCCTTAGGGGGTGCCTCTATTTGATGTAAGTCTTAGGGGGCCCCATGTTGTGGTTTCCCCTTAGATACACTCCCAGCAGACGGGCTAGAGTTGATTAAATGGCTTCGCCTATGCCAAACTGTTCACATCTGCATCCAATAAAGTTGAGACCTATCTGAACCCAAACCTATATTCTGCTGTCTTGTATGGTTCTTCCATCATACAGGGAGTGAGTGGGTCACAGGGCCTTGGCATGCAAAAAGAAAAACTTTGGGGACTCATGCCTAGAAATCATGGGACAAACAAGTGTGGATGAGCCCAGTGCCTCTCAGCTTCCCTTGTGACATTGGTAAGAAAAAGCATGTCACAACAACAGCAAAAAAAGAACTGAAGCCATAGAAGCAGCTTTGTTATTACAGAAGAGGCTATTTATGGAGGGATCCAGCTTCAGGGCGAGGGATAGCCAGGCACAGTGTGTGAGAAATCCAAGCAGGACCTCTCCTTTCTCTCTTACCTCACTTGCTCCCTTTTTAACTAGACGGCCAGCCTTTCCAGCGCACGCAGACAGAGCAAATATAGTGATTTCACCAGTGCATCCCTATGATTTGTGTTCCATATAAAGCCCACCTTGAGCATCAGATATTCAGCTGCAAGCAACTGCCATGTCTAGGAGTGCCTGCATGACTGGGGAGATCAGGGTGGATGGAGGGGGCAGGGTGGCTGGTTGCAATTGTCATAAGCAATGACAGCTCAGAGTACTGGTGCTGAAAGTCTCCAAGTGCGGGGAACAGAATACCTGAACGAACACCAGCCTGCCTCTGTGCTGAGATCATCATCATTGGAGGGGCAACTTGGGTGAGGGCCCTCTTGGTGGTAGCCCCATTTATGGAATGCTTTTCCCAAGCAGAGCTGCCCACCATCCACCCCACTTGGGCTTTTTAACTGAGATTATTGCTTCCGGTTTTGTGCTTTTTATTTTCCTTATTATCCAGCCTGCTGAATGACAACTTCCACCATCCCTGGCCATGCTGGCTGGGGCTGCTGGGAAGTGGAGTCCAGTAATACAAGGCCACAGATCTAGACCAGCTTCCAACCATGGCCAGGATTGCTTATCTTCCTACTGGTTAGGCAGATGGCTGGCCACACGGAGAACCTTATCCAGCTCAGGGCTGTCTCATGGCGCAGGTGGCGATGGGCATCCTTGGCCTCCCTGCTGCTTGGATTCCTTTGAGGTTGGACGCGTGTAGTTTTATATACCGCCCTTCACCACAAGATCTCCGGGCGGCTCACAATATTGGAGATGCTTAATTCAGTCCCGCTCTCTTGTCTGCTATTAGCTTGCTGGTGTTTCCCTCTCGCGTTTCTCTTTTAAAAGTTACTTGATGTTTTATTGTCCATTCACTGCTCCAGCGCCCACAACATTCCCCAGGAAGGGGCAGCGGGGCACCCACATTTGTTTGCGCCGGGGCCGCGCACGCCGCGGGGCCGTGTACGCCCACCCCGCGACGCTGCTCCTCTCGGCTTCCCGGGCCAGACCTGCGAGTGCGCGAGAGGGAGCGCGCAAGAGAGGCGGGCGCCGCTGCGCCTTTCCGGCTCTCCTTTGGAGCAGAGCCGAGGCCGGGCGGGAAGGAGCTGGCCGCTCCCGGAGCGGGAGAAGGGGCAGCGACGCGGCTTCCTTCCACCCGCTCTCCTCCCCAATCCCTCCGGGCCAGACCTGACCCGAGAGCGGAGCTTTGGCTGCGCGTTGGAGCCCGGCTCCAGGGAGGGAGACTTGAACGCACCGAGGTCCGCGCCGCCAGGCGGGCATCCTGCGCCCGGTCCCTGGACTAAGCTGGGCGGCCTTTGTCCAGGGCCGGATTTAGGTTTGTTGAGGCCCTGAGCTCCTGAAGGTGAAGAGGCCCTTTCTATGTCCAGCTGTCCTTTGTCCACAACAAATGGTTGCTGTTTTTTGTGTTGAATATATGCCATATGGTCATTTATGGCCCTAACAGGTATCCAAAGCCATTTGCACATGTTTCCATGCCACCAGTCCATGCTTAATTCAGTCCACTTCTCTTGTCTGCTATTAGACAAGCAGAATGTAGGCACCCTATAGATAGAAAGGAGCAAGTGATATTTTAGGAGCAGGCTAGCAGGCGGGGCCCATGACTTACATCCTAGGAGCCTACACAACACAAAACACTGTTGGTGTACGTAGGCTTTATTTTATTTTATTTTTATCTTATATTTTGGACATGTACATCCAGGTGTTTTTTCCCTTTAATTTTTTTAGGGGCCCCCAAGAGAGTGGTGCCCAAAGATATAGCTTGTTTAGCTTATGTGTAAATCTGGCACTGCCAATGCCCATGGATTGTTTTGTTTTCAACCAACGCAAGGAGACTAGGGAGAGTACAGACTTTGCAATAAGCAACCATGCAACCAAAAGGTCGTCAAGTGGGAGTTTGACCAATTTGACCAATGGGGAATGAGCCACATGAAGGTCCCCTCAGCAAGCCCAGCTGCCTCTGGGAGCTTCAGGAGAGCAGGATGTGATGGATGGCTCTTGAGATGGCCTGCTAGGAGTGGCAGCAGATGGGAGGGGGGCGCTTTCTGCTGATAGCGTCTAGGACAAGTGTCTTTGTGTCCAGAAGAAATGTTGTAAAATGATATATAGGGAAGCCTTACATACCACAGTTGTGGAGAGAAAAGGACTTTCATTGCAGTGTGGGATCTTGTGACCCTTGCAATAACACAATTGCATGTTCTGAATCTACAAACAAACCTTTGTCCCAATAAGTTGACAGATAAACCAGTTCAACAAACATCCCCTCTCTAAAGACATGGTGCAGGGAGCTGATTGTTGTGGGAATCCGGATGTGTCCCTCTGATGGAAGCCTGAAGACATGGTTTGGAACTTCATATTGTGTTCCCACAGACAGCTTTGGAGACTGAAACAAGCCTTTTGGTCCCCTGTGGTCAGGTTTGAAAATGAATGGCATTCTAGAGTCAAATGGCACAGATCACAGTTTGACAAATGAATAATTTGAGAATGAATAATGTCAAGCTTAAAGAAATGCAAAATGTGGCTCCCAAGTGATTGTGGTATTCAACTAAGTTTTACTCAGCATTAATTATGCACTTAAGTTACTGAACATGACTGATTGATTGATTGATTGATTGACTGATTGATTGTATTTCTATACCACTCTTCATCTGAGGATCACAGGGTGGTTTAAAATATAAAACCAAAAAAGTAAGAAGCAAAATAGTAAGAAGCAAAAACAACACCCCCACCCTTTAAAAGGCGATAAGTTAATATGTCTACTCTGAATCAAACTTCGTTTCAACCCTTTAAAAGGTGTTTCTGGCATGTGGTTCTGTATACATGGCTGTAAATTTTAATTGATTGATCAGACAGATTGAGAAGCCAAACTTTGATCAACTAAAAAGGTGTGATTAATGAACCAGGCAGTAGATTAGAAAAAAATGTTTTGATACAATAAATAACACGGTATAAAACTGATATCAGTGCATACTGTGGATGAGGATGTCTGCAAAGGGTAGAGCTCTTAATGAAAACCAAAATTCCACCTGTGGAGCTGTGGCGAGCAAAAACGTGGAACCTGAGGAGAGTCCATGACGCTGTGCTTTCCTCCCCCAGACGAACCAAGTGTTTTACGAGAGGCTAAACACCACCTGTCTTGACCTAGCTGAACTGTGTGGCTTTGGGAATGTGACTTTGTTCCAAGGATCTGGAACCAACTTGCTAATCCTCAGGACTGTCACACCTTGAACTGCCTGAGCCTCTTACATGTGATGTATTTCTGACGTTTGCAAAAGGGGATGTCCTTCTCCATGCCAAAATGCAAACCTTTAAAAAGAGTTGTTTTTTCTTTGTTCGGGGTCTTTCACCTTCTGACAGGGGAGGGGGTGAGAACTCTGTTGCAACAGATAATAAAAGATCAGCTTTGCTTTCACCAGATTTCTGCCTCAGCTCATTAATCTCTGACCGGTAACAAATTTGGGAAGTTGGGCCATCAGAAGTCACCCCCCTATTTTCTGGTAACACTAATAACTGAACACACCCAGAATTCACATGGCTGTAGTATGTTGTTGCTTTGTTTAGCTTTGAAACCTAATATGTTGTCAGATTACAGACGGATGCAATTCAAGAGGTTGGTCCCCATTCTATTGCCAGTTTTGCTGGAATCGTGTCTGTCTGATACCCACCCAGTCCCCTACTACCCAGGAACTTTCCCAAGCTGGTTCATGTTTTTTTTTTTCTTCAGTCTGAGGCTATTGGATTGAAGTGCCATGAAGAAGAAAGGTGTGAGTTGTGGCAGAAGGGACAAAAGGTCCTCAGGAAGTTTTTCTGAAAGTGGTCATAGAAAGGTTTCCTGCAAGTGGCTGTAGAAAGTTTCCAGAAAGTGACTGTAAGTAGAAAGACAATGCTTAAAATATGTAGCTTAGGACTCTCTCATTGTAAATAGGCTAGTTCATTTGGGGCTAAAGTAGCCCTGTTTTCAGGCATTTATTGCCTGATTTATTGCTCGCTTTCTGTGATGTTTGCTCAAACTTCACCCTTGTGGAAAGGTCCTTTGATGTCATCTTTAGGACTGCTGGAAGGATGGATTGTGTTCTGTTTGCCTACAATGTGCTTAGCCTGTTTGGTGGGTTAGATTGGCAGGAAGCTTCCTGAAAGTGAATAAACTGTAATTTGTCTGATGTTAGTCCTGAGCAAAATATGAGTTAATATGGCTATGGTGTAGTGCAGTGCTTTTCAACCATTGTGCCGTGGCACCCTGGGGTGCCTTGAATGTTGGTCAGGAGTGCCATGGGCAACACTGGCCTCTGTCCCTCTTTCCTTCCTTCCCTCTTCTGATGCCCTCTTGTGCCTCTGCCTCCCAAAGTCTTGCACATCTGTTTGTTCAGCAGCCCTGGTTATAAGCTCCCCAGGTGAACGATGCCTCTGGGGCTGGCCAGGGGGTGCTTCCCAGGCCCCTGTGGGGCAGTGTGAAGAGGCACCTCTCTTTGGGGGCAGCTCGGAGACCGGGGGGTCAGCAGCAGCTGCCCAGAGGACTCCAGAGAAGAGAGGAGAGGAGGCTGAGGGAACACTGCAAGGGAGGGTGTTTGAAAAAGGGTGAAAGGCTGCCAGCTTGACACGCAGGGGGTGACATAACTAGGCTCCTGAGACCCACACGGGTGCTGCAGAAAGAATGTAGTTGGCCAAGGGAGTCGTGGACTCAAAAATCTTGAATGCCTCTGGTGTAGTGGATATTCTGGAAGTGCTGTTCATATTGTAATTTGTATTGTAAACCTGATAACAAGGTTTCAGGGACAAGTTTTGTGTCTTCCTGCGAGGGGCAGCGCAGGAATATTTCAGCTCTCTAATGGAGAGAGAGCTGCCTACCAGCAACTTTTAACCTAAACTGTAAAATTGCAAAAATTGTCTTTCTCAGTCTGGGATCTTATTTAAGATTCCCTAGGGTAACTGGGACGCGGGTGGCACTGTGGGTAAAAGCCTCAGCGCCTAGGGCTTGCCGATCGAAAGGTTGGCGGTTCGAATCCCCGCGGCGGGGTGCGCTCCCGCTGCTTGGTCCCAGCGCCTGCCAACCTAGCAGTTCGAAAGCACCCCCGGGTGCAAGTAGATAAATAGGGACCGCTTACTGGCGGGAAGGTAAACGGCGTTTCCGTGTGCTGCGCTGGCTCGCCAGATGCAGCTTGTCACGCTGGCCACGTGACCCGGAAGTGTCTGCGGACAGCGCTGGCTCCCGGCCTCTAGAGTGAGATGAGCGCACAACCCTAGAGTCTGGCAAGACTGGCCCGTATGGGCAGGGGTACCTTTACCTTTACCTTTAGGGTAACTGGGGGCTCTGAGCCCCACTTTAAGACTGCATTTTTAATCGTCTGTTATGCATTGTCTCAAGTGGTGGTGGGGAGGAATGTTCCCGGTCCTTAATTGTAAATCGGCTGGTTGTTTTTTGGGGGGATCTGGGCTAGCCTTGCTCTCAGGCTCTGTGTGATTCCTGAGCATAAAAGCTTTAGGACCGTCAGGGGTTACAGTGCACTTATAATGTGTATATTGTGCAATGCATTTGTTTCTAATGCATTTATCCAGCTGAAGGGTCAGTGTTTTTATTCCACCCTCCATTGTAGGGTAACAGCATCCCACAGAAATGCATTACAGAATTCTGAAATAAAATAATTATATATACAGTTCAGGGGCTACCACAGCTACTGCTCCCCATAAATGTTAAACAACTCTTGATTTGAGCTGGGACTACTTTAAACCTGCAGCCCTACGCATTTGATTTGGAGGAAGTTCCATTTAGAACAATTGGGCCTAATTGTGAGTAGGAATATATAGGACTGCAGTTTAAGAGAGAGAGAGAAACAGACACTGTTATGAACCCACCTTTGAGGATTATGATTAAAAAGCCAGTTGTAAACATTTAAAAGAACAAATAAAAGCAACCCTCCTGCTGCAAAATGATCTCTGTCTGAAAACTAAACTGGAGAGGAAAGATTAGAAGAGAGGCTGGGGTGAAAAAGTCAGAGAGCAAGACACGGTTAGATCAAACATAATCAGATGAAAATCCTCATCATTAACAGGCTTAGCCTATGATCAACTCCAATTATGGCAAACTATAGTAAGAGATGGGGAGGGACTTGGGTGGCCCAGCGCCAGGAGTGCGTCAGTTTAGTAGAAGGAAACTGTCCAAGCACACCGGTTGTGCCACATGCAAGAGTGCACAACCCAGCCAGATGGACAGGGTATAAATATTATTGGTATTAGTATTATTGAAAATAAAGGATCTTGCACCTGTGGCTTGTGGGGCTTCTTCGAAATAAAAAGTTATGCCTACCAGCTCCAGATCCTTACAAGGCCTTCTTTGTCTATCTTGTTTTCTCCTCATTCTGTGAGTAGCCATTGCCACCCTACTGAAGACTGTATAACAGTGTGGTCCAAACCACAGCCTGCAGGCTACATGCACCCGCGAGGCCTTTTTGGTCATCCTTCAGCAACATTCAAGAAAAAAAACACCTTAAGGCCTTACAAAATATTGTTGTCATGTGTTGTTAACAAAAGAACTTAATCTTTCTCTGCATCAAATTTGTTTAATAATTAAATCTATTAATTGTGTGTTTAATTACAAATAAATAAATAAATAAATAATTTTTTATTTATACCCCACCCTTCCCGGTTCAGAAAACGGGGCTCAGGGTGGCTAACAACAAATTTAAAACACTTAATTGATGCAACAAAAACTAACATAAAATACGGTATAAAACGTGAATACCAATACATTCAGAATTCAAATATCAGTTTAGGAAAATCCATCCAATAAACATTAGATGATCACCAGGGCTAGCTGGCTAAATTAGTCCTATGTGGGCCAGTGAAGAAACCAGGGGATAATTAGCTGTGGGATCCCAGAGTGGGTAATCTTCATAAAAAGGGGAGGGGGAAGGAAGGAAGGGGAATAAAAGATCAGGCTAAGTTCAAATTGAAAGCCAGGTGGAATAGCTCTGTCTTACAGGCCCTGCAGAAGGAAGTTAAATCCTACAGGGCCCTGGTCTCCTGGGACAGAGCATTCCACCAGGTCGGAGCCATCACTGAGAAGGCCCTGGCCCTGGTGGAGGATAATCTGACTTCCTTAGGGCCCAGGACCTCTAAACTATGAAACACTTTAATTTACAGTATGGAAATTTAATTTACTGTTTGTCTTGTGGCCCACTTTGTATGAAAAGTTGGACCGCCTTGCTGTATAATGTGGTCTCCCAAGTTCTCTCTCTTCTCTCCTCAAACCCTTATAAGGAGGAGAACCCTTGGATTGTTCTTGAAAATGTGAATGTGGTATGTCAAATTCTCAGTTGGTGGGGGGGACACATAAGGCAGCAGCAGGACATATGCTTGGCATGCAGAAGGTGCCAAGTTCAATCCTCTCCCCAGTAATCTTCAGATAGGCTCAGGCCTCATTCCAGATTTTTTTTTGGGGGGGGAGTGTTCTTGCTCAGTGAGCCTTTTCCAGCACTGACCACCTTTTTGCTTCCCACCACCAGGCAAGCACATTTGTGAGACGGGCACATGTGCATATTAACTGCATCCATACCATGGAAAGTGTGCCTAGTTTGGCCGCAGAGGTGCTGGTTTGGGGACCCCAAAAGTGAGTTCAGTGTAGGGGAAGTGGAGCCTGAAAGTAAAAGGCACATTGCTGAACTTAATGAGCAAGGGCTGAGATTTCCCCCAAGAGTTGTGCACTGCAATGTTTCATTTGCAAATAAAAACGGAATGCTTCCCAAACAGAACACACGAAGTATGCTCTGCAGCTCTAGATGTGACCAGGGAGGCAGGTCCATCCCTGACATCATTTGTTTGGGGGCTGAGCTGCTGAGAAGCCAAGGCTGGCAGGGTGGAGAGCCCGTAAGTCATTAGCAGGAGTGTCTGGTGGTGTACGTGTGTCTCTCTTTGAAGCCAGCTTGCTCCACGGAAGGAAGGGCAGGCAGCCCTGTGTGAATTGCATAGGAGTCGAAAAGCTTCCCTGGATATGTCGGCCACAACTGCAGCTGTTCTTCTCTCTCTCTTCCTAGAGGCTCACCTTTCTGCACAAGCACCTGTCAACGGTAATGCATTTCCAGGCTTCTTTCCTGTTGTCCCTGTTCCTAAAGTACTGTAGCAGTAATGCATGTGGCAGTTGGGAAGCTAAGCACTAACCGAATTGCATGTTTTGCATTTTATTACCATTTCAATCTACCTTTTACGTTCTTCCCCACCCCAGCCTGCTGAGAACAACTTTTCAGGGAGCTGATTAAGTGGACTCTAGCCTAGTCCAGGAAAGCAAGTTGTGCTCTAGTAAACGGTTTAGTCTTTAAAGTGCTGCAGGACTCTGTTGGTTTTTCTTCAAGAAACCAATACAGTTGCTCCTTTGGAAGTTCCTTTCAGATGTCTTAGTGGCCACACTTGATGTTCTTAAGTGCATGGAAAAGACGAGTGTTTGCATTTGCAGGATCCAGAGCAGTCCCATTGAAGCTAATCAACAAGATTAACTTGTTTTGAGTAGGATTAAGTACTTAGGTCAGCCTCCATTACTGAGGACTGGAAATGTAGCCAATGTACCACCAATGTTTAAAGAGGGATCTGGGGGGATCCTGGAAATTGTAGCCCAGATAGTTTAATGACTGTCCTGGGAAAACTGATGGAAAGTTGAATAGCTCAATGGAGATGTCAACCCAGTGTGATGTTCAACACTTTGAACTGAATGTTGGAGTCCTGGGTTCAAATCCCCACTCAGCTATGAAGCTGAGTGATTTTGGGCCCATCACTGTCACCCAGCCCAGCCCAGCCTCATCCATTGTGAGGATAAAATGAAGATGGAGGAGAACCATGTCTGCCACTGTGAGCTGCTTGGAGGAAAGGTGTGGTGATGATAATGATGACAATGATGATGATAAATAAATAAATCCACTGTAGTCATCTTCATGCAAGAACAGAATGAAGATTGAGGTGTGTGTGTGTGTGTGTGTGTGTGTGTGTGTGTGTGTGTGTGTGTTGAAAACCTCTCGTGCTTTGGGCTTTTAAAGGTTGTTTGCAGCAAACATCTTGTGTTAGTACCATGCATGGCGTACGTGAGAAGAAGGAGCAGCCAGTGCCCCTCCCTCTCTCCCTTCCCACAGAAACCTCCTAAGAACACACAGGTGTCCCTGCCTCCCCCTCCTTTCACAATATAACTTCTGTCTCTTGTTTCAACAGCAGGACTGGTGTGTTTAAGAGGGAGCAACCAGAAGGTTTTTGTATTAAACACCAAGGGCTTTAACACAACTGAGATACTACTCTTACTGCCCTTCTTTATTTCTTTGATTCATTATTTTAAAATTTCTCATCCCTCTCTCCAGTTAAAACTGCTCCAGGCATTGAGCTCAGTGTGCCTTGGGCTGTTGCAACTTCTTTCTTTAAGCAAAGTGTGGAGGAATAAGAGCAACAGAAGCTGTTAAGAATTCACTCTTTCTGAACAGCATTATTCAGCAGCTTTTGAGTTTACTGTGAACACAGCTCAGTTTCTGTAGGTGTGTGTTTGGGGTGTGTGTGTGTGTTGTCTTTTCCTAGACTATCTTCAATTAGTGTAACTAGCAGCAAAACAAATAGGAATTGCAATGGCCCCTACTTGCTAGGGGTTGGAAATCAGGCATGGGGAGCCTATTGCTCTCCAAATGCTCTTTGCCTGCATCTCCCAACCCACCACCTTGAAAACAGGCCATGTCTGCTTCGGCTGGTGGGAGTTGGGAGTCCAACAATATCTGGAGGACTGTAGGCTGAGCAACCCTGTTTTACACATCATCATCCCTATTCTGCCTTTGGGGAGGGGGAAGATCTTGGAGCGTTGCCTTCATCATTTTGTTTCTGACCATGCAGCCCAAGGTAGTGTACGTGCAGAGGCCGTTTTAGGGGAATGTGACCTGTTTGGTCGCCCTGGGTGTGGAGCCTTGGGAATGCCACAGGGGTGCTGCAACTATGATGCAGAATGGAACGCGAGAGGAGGTGGCTGCCCAGGGCGCTGCTGAGATTTGAGACCCCAAGGTCCTCCACTGCGTCTGTGGCCCCCGCATTTTGAGCTCACAACAACCTTGTGAGGTAGATTAGGCTGAGAGATGGAGACTGATTCAAGTGAGCTTCACGGCTGAGTGGGAATTTGAATCTGAATTCCCAGGGGCAGCCAACATCGTGCCCTCAAGATCTTGTATCCAACTATCTAATTCTAATCATTTGCTATGCTGGCTGGAGCTGATGGGAGCCGTAATTCAGCAGCAACAGGCAGTCTCCACATTGACCCCCTCTGCTCTACTATTATACCACACAGGCTCTTTTTATGACATTTCCTTACTCACAGTTGCCATCCTACTCATAGGATGCCTGTCCTAGCTACTTTCCCCAGACCAATAGCAGTTAAATATCTGTCGGATGCATTTATTTCTGAGGAAATATTCATTCTTTCATTCAAGGTCCCCACTCTTTTGCAAAAAAAAAAAAAAAAAAAAAAAAGGTTCCCAGAGCAGCTTTCAAATTACTAAACATAGTCCCTGCTCTCAGGTTTACAATCTTAGAAAGACATCATACAATGGGAAAACAGATTAAGAGAGAGAAAGAATTAACCAAATTCTGGTTGAATTTCTTAGTTACTAGTGTATATATATATATATATATATATATATATATATATATATAGTTGTTATTTTATGTTATACTTTTATACACATGTTTAGCTATAGTACTTTATTTTGTATGTGTTCTAAGTTATATCTATTTTCCTTCTAGGGTCCAAGTGGTCTTATATGGGTAAGTAGTGACTTTAGGTCAATACATTAAATTGTAATTCTTTATCCTATTTGTTTAATGTCAGGTTAGATCTAGGGAGGTCTCATTTAGTTAATAGCAGGATCTGTTTTGTTGATCTAATGCCTACATATCTTCCATTCATCCACACAACAGGGCACATCAGGTGATAACAGCATGTGATGCCATGATGTGGTACAGATATCATAGGAACATGTTGTGTCACATGAAATCAATTCTTGTTCAAAGAGGTGGGCTGAGCACTTGGCTAACTACCAGGTCAACTGGTTGGCCAAAAAAGTAAGTGAAGGTAGAACTTACCAGGCCACTGCTAGGTGAAGGCCACACAAGTACAGTGGTACCTCGGGTTACATACGCTTCAGGTTACATACGCTTCCGGTTACAGACTCCACTAACCCAGAAATAGTACCTCGGGTTAAGAACTTTGCTTCAAGATGAGAACAGAAATTATGCTCCGGCGGCACGGTGGCAGCAGAAGGCCCCATTAGCTAAAGTGGTGCTTCAGGTTAAGAACGGACCTCTGGAACAAATTAAGTACTTAGCCCGAGGTACCATTGTATCTGAAAATGAGCTGGGGTAGAAGGCAGCGGCTGGCTGGCGGCAAAGGTGTATTGTGTGCCGACAACGTTGTGCTGTATAAATGGAACATCTTTGTATTTAGTTCCTTCATGTTGAGTCTCAAGGACCAGGGCTTTTTTTCACCCAGAACTTGCAGGAACTCATTTCTGGCACCATTGCCATTGGAAAACAACAAGGGAGTTATTCATGGTGAGTTCCGGTACCTCTTTTTCTAGAAAAACAGCACCTTCAAGGACCGTGTGTTAAAGCCCAGGAATGGAAATCCTAATGTGTTGTGTCAAGTGAAGAGCTGGAAAAGGTTCTTTACTTGACTTTGGATGGCTGGTGTTTACTAGCTACTGGACATCCCTTACCTGCTTTGCTGGGTAGAAACACTCTGAGAGCTGGAATGTGGCTGCAAAGGAGACAGTTAAGTCTGAATTCTGCAGCTGGCTAAGGGGCTTCAAGGATATGCCATTTGCATGTGGGGTGAACTGATGCAGGTTTATACACAGGCATGCTATCTATGGTCACTTCCAGACTGCCAGTATTTTGTGGGAGGGGTGGAAGGGCTTTCTGGAAATTTAGGTTTATCTTATCTTATCTTTTGTTTGTTTGTTTGTTTGTTTACCCTCAGTTTAAGCTTTGTGCAAGGCAAATTAGGATGAATATTCAATAACAGGAGAAGCCCTATCTGAGTGCATGGCTGTTCCTCTGTGTTTTTATATTTGTAAATATGCAGATATTAAAAGCACACACGAACACATATGCCCATATCATTCTCTCTCTCTCCACAGGGAAATTGACCTTGTAAGACACACTTAGGGAAGTGGATTGCTGCAAGGTAGCCTCCAAAGCGAAATAGCTACATGGCACAATTTCCCCTTAGGGGAAATCTGTCTTGGAATTATTGTTTTTTCCAAGAGACCTTTGTGTCACATGGGAAATGATGCAGAGTGTTTGCTGTCTCTGCTGCCCAGCCCCACACAGTTCATCTTTGTGTGGAGTTATGACTTGCTGAAGCTGCTTGTTTCTCTCCTATAAGAGTTCCCCAGTCCTACTTTAGCAAGCATCAGCTCTCAATTCCTTTCCTTATTGCTGCAGGACATTTCCATTTATCTGAGTCAGGTAAGGAGCTCCCCGCCCCCCCAGGTCCTGCCCTCCATGTAGGAAGCTTGCAGGAGACCTTTGCACATTTAAACCCATTCCACCGTTTCTAAAGACGTAGAAATCATGTGTGCGTGCACGCACAGGCACCTCAGGTATATAACACTGCTGTTGAAAGGTGTTTCGTCTGCAGGATGTGATTCTAACAGGTCAGGGCAAGGTTGTGGTGGTCCTTGGAGCAGAGAGGGCAGGAAGAGACAATTCTGTTCTGCTGGCAAGGCAAGGAGAGGAGAGGGAGTTGTTGCCATTAAGTGTTTATCTTTGAAGGAGCTTTTATCCTCATGACTCCACTAGGTGGGCAAGGATTAGAGAGAGAGAGAGGCACGTCACAAAGTGAGTTTTATGACTGAACAGTGCTTTGAACCTAGGTTCTCCCTGCTCCTAATCCAAATAAGGACTCATCCATCTGTTTGGCCCGCTACTTCCCCCCTGGAAAACCCACTCTTTACCACTGAATTGGAACAAATGGCAATTAGGTTTTCTGCGGATTGCTGGTTGTTCCGATTCAGCAGTAAAGAGTGGGTTTTTCAAGGGAAAGCTGCAGGGCAAAACCACCCAGACCTGTTCTTAGAAAGCGGGGGAGAAGTGGGAAACCGCTCAAACCCTTTCAAGGCATGGAACGAGCGTAACACTGGGCAGGCCATAAGGCTTGTCTCAAGAAGCAATTGTCTGTATAGTTCCCAGGGCAACATATATGTGATGGGATGATGAGCTGCTTGTGCATAAAATCCTGGTCCCTCAGAGTTTGGCTAAGTCCGCAAACCTCTGCCGGTAACGGAGCCCCTTGAGCATGGCTCCATCAGTCGCTAGCAGAATCCGACAGTGGGCGCTTACGGAATCTCTTCCAGCATAAAAGCTCCTTAACGGAAACACGTCTTCTGGACTCTCGGCGCGACAGTTTCTGGCAAGGAGTGGGTGTCCCTATAGGAGGTCCTGAAACCTCCCCACTGTTTTCGCTGGAAGTGTCTCTGAGCCATCCCTCCGACTCACTTTCCCTTGGAGCTCCTTCTCTCCCCCTGCTGGTTCCCTCTTCAGCTGCTAAGTCTCTCTCAACCTCTGTGAGCCCTTCCACCTCCTGTCCTTCCGATGGCAGTTCCCTGACATCCACCTCCCCTCCAGGGCCCCCTTCACCCCCTCCCGTCCCCTCCTCTATGGGCGGTGAGGAGGCAAAACCCCTGAAAGAACCTCCCTCATCTTCCGAAGTCTCGAACACTTCCCTCCACCGGTTGCTGTTCCTGGTCTCCAAGTACTCCTCCTCATCAGAGTCTATTCCTTCTTCCAACTCCGATTCCGTGAATCCTTCCAGTTCCTCCTCCTCATCGGTGGTGCCGAAGTACTCCCTCCTGAACCTTGCTACAGACTGAGGTTTCCTCGGGAACCTTTGATGGAACGTTTCTATTAAGACCTCGTCATTGACATCCTCCGCCGTTACCCAGGTGTTTTCTGACTCCGGTTCCCCTTCCCACGCCACCAAATACTCCACCTGATTTCCCTTCCACCTGGAATCGATGATTTCCGCTACATGGCTGCTGCGTTCCCTTTCTTCTAAGGCTGGTCCCCTGGTAGACTCCCCTTCACGTCCCCCCCTATACGGTGACAGTAATGACCTATGGAATACTGGGTGCAATTTCATGTGGTTGGGTAACCGGAGTTTGAAAGCCACTGGGTTGACCTGTTGAATGACCTCAAATGGTCCCAATCTTTTGGGTCTCAATTTCTTACAACCCCCTTTGAACGGCAACCCTTGGGTTGACAGCCACACCTGATCCCCCACCCTTATGGTTTCACCTTCCCTTCTGTTCTTGTCTGCCTGCCTCTTATATTCTTCTTTGGCCCTTTCTAAGTTGAGCTGGAGCTGACGATGGATCGCTTCCATTTCTTCTACAAAATGTTCGGCTGCCGGGACGCTCCATCTCTCCCCTCCTCCCCCTGGAAATGCCCTGGGGTGACACCCATAATTAGCCAAAAAGGGGCTCATCCCTGTAGACACATTCTCCGCATTATTGTAGGCAAATTCTGCCAGCACCAACTTTTCGACCCAATCGTTCTCTCTGTCATTGACATAACACCTCAGGTATTGTTGGAGGATACCGTTTGCTCTTTCCGCCTGCCCGTTGGTTTCAGGGTGCCGGGCAGTCGAAAAATTGACCTCCACGTGCAGTAAGCTCATGAGCTTCCTCCAGAACCTGGACGTAAATTGTTTGCCTCTGTCTGAGACCACCCTCAAGGGGGCGCCATGCAACCTAAAAATGTGTTCTACAAACAATTTCGCTGTCTCTTCCGCTGTGACTGCATGTGAGCATGCTACAAAGTGGCACATCTTTGTTAACAGGTCTACTACTACCATGATGGCTGTTTTCCCCTTGGACCTCGGCAGATCCGTCATAAAATCTATCGATACCGCCTCCCATGGTCGTTCTGGTGTGGGTAACGGTTCTAATAACCCCGCCGGGGCCCGCCTTTCCCCTTTGGCTCGCTGGCATCGGTCACACCCTCTTACATAATCCCGTACATCTTCCCTCACCTTGGGCCACCAAAATTCCCTGGTGACCAACCACATGGTCTTGTGTTGCCCAAAATGCCCCGCTGTGGGGCTGTCGTGCAACTGCTTGAGTACTCTCCCCCTCAATTCTCCTTCGGGTATATACAGTGCCCCTTTGTAATACAATGCCCCGTTTCTTTCCTCAAAGCCTCCGGGGTTCTCTCCCTCCCCCCCTGAGACCTCTGAGCTTATCCTGGGCGTATTCATCATTCTCCGTTTCCTCTACCAGTTCTCTTTGCCCCACCAGTGCCGCCCCACACACCCATCGGTCCTCTGGGATGATATGTCTCTCTTCGGGTGCTCCCTCCCCCTCCAAATATTCAGGTTTACGTGAGAGAGCGTCCGCCCTGACGTTTTCTGGGCCTGGCACGTAACAAATTTCAAAGTGGAATTTGGAGAACTCCTGGGCCCATCTCACTTGTCGTTGGTTGAGTACTCGTGCCATTCTCCAATACTCTAAATTCTTGTGGTCTGTGCACACTTGCACCTTATGTTGTGCACCAATTAGTAAATGCCTCCATCTCCGGAACGCTTCGTGAATGGCGAGTAGTTCTCGGTCATACACCTTGTAGTTCCTCTCGGATTTATTCAGCTTTCGCGAGAAGAAGGCACACGGTCTCCACTCCGACTTACTCTTCCCCGGTTGTAGAAGCACCGCCCCTACCGCTCGGTCTGATGCATCGGTTTCCACTCTCATAGGTTTTCGTAAATCCACATGCAGGAGTTGTTCTTCCGAAGCTGTCAGAGACTGCCTCCAGGTCCCAGCTCACAGAGGACCAACGCTAGCCAGTAGTAATGTACAAAAGTCTTTATTGAAGTACAGTTTCCATTTTCAAGCCCTAGCGTGCGTCTCTACGTCTAGAGACTAGACCGGCGAAGCTCCGTCTGAATCTCCGCCCCCTGTACACCAGCTTAAGACTCTAACCTTACTCCACCTCTTCCGTCTCTCCTTCCGCCTCTGGGTCCTACTGCCCCCCGGGGTCCCTTCCTTCCTGGACGCTTCGGACGCGGACCCCTCTGACTCTTCCCCCTCCCTTCGGCGGGCTTTAGGACCTGGCTCCCTTTCCAGGCTGCTCACTGCGCCACCCTCTTGTACGTTTGAACTTGGCGCGCGCGCCCAGTCTCCGACCTTCCTTTTGACCGCTTCCTCGCTCTCTGATGCAGGCGTGGCCAATCCTGACTCATGTCCTTCCGCTGACGGAGAGCTGCCTGATGCCGATACCTGGGACTCCTCCCCCCTACTGCTCTTTGGTGGGGAAGCTGGTCCCGATTTCCAACTGCTGCTCTCTGAGTCCCCTCTGGCCCCTCCTTCCTGGGGTGTTCCCCTTGGCAACCCCTTTGCTCTGACCACGGGAGCCCCCTTCTGTGAATCCTCCGATTCACTGGAAAGACTTAGAGACCTAGGGCGGCTGTCATCGCTAACCTCTCCCTCGGATTCCTCCCCCTCGGTCTCTATCTCCTCCCTTTCCTGTGCCTCTGCTCCTGAACCCCTGACAGAAGCGAACGCCCTTTTCAGTTCTTCAAATGCTCGCTCCGCCTCCGCCATCCAAACAAATTTCTTCTTGCTGCTGAGACAGTCAGTGATGGGAGCCGTCAAGTGGGCAAAGTTCTTGATGAACTTCCGATAAAAGTTTCCAAACCCTAGGAATCTTTGCACATTTTTCTTCGTTTTCGGTGTCTTCCATTCCAGCACCGCCTGGACCTTGCCTGGATCCATGGCCAATCCCCTGTCTGACAAGCGGTACCCCAGGAATTCCACCTCCTTGGTATGAAACTGACACTTCTCCAGTTTCACCCACAGCTGGTTTGCTTGCAGCTTGCCCAACACTTCTCGGACGTCCCTTACATGCTGCTCCTCATTCTCTGAATATACCAACACGTCGTCTAAGAAGGCCACACAATTCTTGTAGAGCAAAGGTCCCAGGACGTGGTTCATAAACGATTGAAAACACGCTGAGCCTGCTTGTAGACCGAAGGGCATAACGAGATATTCAAAGGCCCCCAAAGGGGTGAACATGGTGGTTTTCCATTCATCCCCCTTCCTTATTCGTATCAGGTTGTACGCCCCCCTCAGGTCCAGTTTCGTAAAAATCTTTCCTTTTCTCACCCTGGTCAAAATGTCATCAATTCGGGGCATAGGGAAAGCCAGAGGTTCCGACACTGCATTTAGGGCCCGGTAGTCCACTACAAGCCTCGGTTTATCTGTGTTTTTTTTGTCCATAAAAAACACTGGGCTGCCCCCCACCGCTCGGGACTCTCTGATGAAACCTCGCTTCAGGTTTTTGTCAATGAACTCCCTTAACTCCTGCATCTCCCTGTCTGACATGGCGTACAGCTTGCCCACTGGGAGCTGGGCCCCAGGGAGTAGATTGATTTGACAGTCAAAGGGTCTATGCGGCGGCAGTTTGTCTGCTTCCCTTTCGCTGAAGACATTCCCCAGATCGGCGTATTGTAGGGGCACCTTCCCTTTATCTGTTACTTCCGTCCCTGCTAGGGTGGCTCTGGCCCCTTCCGGAGCCTTCCCCTCTTTGCAGTGTTCTAGGCAATGCGCTGACCCAAAGGAGACCACTCTCTGATGCCAGCCCACTAGCGGATCGTGTAGCGCCAGCCAGCTCATCCCCAAAATAATGGGAGCTCCTCCCAAGGTAGCCACATTAAACGCTATCCGTTCGTTGTGCCTTGCCACCCTCATTATCATTGGGACCGTCTGTTGGCTAACTTCTCCTCCTAGCAGCTCCCGCCCATCGATCGTGGTCACCTGCAAGGGGTTACTTAAAGGGATAGTCTGTATCTGGTGCTCAGCTGCAAACTCCTTACTCATGAAATTACAGGAGCTGCCTGAGTCCAATAGCGCCTTTATCTTTAGCGGGTGTCCGTTTGGCAGCTCTAGTAACACCTCTATCACTAAGGCTGGTCTTGGAGGTTCCGGCATGGGCACTTTCACTGCTCTTTGGCCTGGCTGCTGTGCCCCGACGGTGGCAGCCAGGCGTTGGCTTTTACTTGCTCCTTGACTTCCTCCTCTTTTCCCCCAACAGCTCCCGCCATCCCTTGCCATTCCTTTCTTTGTGGGCAGACTCTGGCAAAGTGACCTGGCTGTTGGCAGAGATAACATTTCTTGGCGCTCTTCCCCTCCTTCTTCCGCCCTTCACTGGGATTTGAAACTGCGCGCGCGCGCGCTGTTCCGATTTCCATCGGCTCTGCTGGCGGGAAGGGTGGCTCTGGAATCTCTGGAATGCGGAAATCCCTCCAACGTTCCCCTCTCCCTTCCCGCTTCTCCAACGCTCTCGCCTCCTGGCGTGCTCCTATGGTCAGCGCGGATTTGGTCAGCTGGTCCATAGACTCCGCCCTAGGCGCACGGGAAAGTTCATCTTTCACCGCCGAGGAAAGCCCTTCTTCGAAAAGCATTTGTATGGGTTCCGCCGATAGATCCCACCCCAATTTATGGATCAACATGGTAAACTCAGTCCAGTACTCACGGACAGATCGGCTCCCCTGTTTACAAGCCATTAACTGTCTGCGCACCACTCCCTGCTCAATGTCGCTGGAAAACATCAGGTCCATGGCGCGAAAAAACTTCCTCGTGTCCTTTAGGATGTCATTATTCACTGCCATCAGGGGCCTAACCCAGTCTTTCGCCCCCGCTTCGAGATGGCCAATCACAAAAGCCACTCGCGATTCCTCGTCGGGAAAGTCATCAAACTGCAGATTGAGAGCATATTGCATCTCTGTCCTAAAGGCTTGATAGTTCCTGGGATTCCCCCCCAAACTTCTGCACCAGTCCTGGCACCTTTCTTGCGAGCGGGGTCGTTTTTCCCTTTCCTGCATCCTGAGCCCTCCTCTCCTCGAGCCTCGCCGTCTGCAGCGCTAGCTGGACTTCCAACGCCCTGTACCTTTCTTCCAGGCTTGGACCCGCTCCAGCTCCTCCTGCTTCTCCGGTTTCGGCTGGGTTGCTCATGATGCCTCTCCCTGCACAAGCTGCTTTCAGTGACTGTCGGATTGCTGTGATGGGATGATGAGCTGCTTGTGCGTAAAATGCAAGTCCCTCAGAGTTTGGCTAAGTCCGCAAACCTCTGCCGGTAACGGAGCCCCTTGAGCATGGCTGCGTCAGTCGCTAGCAGAATCCGACAGTGGGCGCTTACGGAATCTCTTCCAGCATAAAAGCTCCTTAACGGAAACACGTCTTCTGGACTCTCGGCACGACAGTTTCCGGCAAGGAGTGGGTGTCCCTATAGGAGGTCCTGAAACCTCCCCACTGTTTTCGCTGGAAGTGTCTCTGAGCCATCCCTCCGACTCACTTTCCCCTGGAGCCCCTCCTCTCCCCCTGCTGGTTCCCTCTTCAGCTGCTAAGTCTGTCTCAACCTCAGGGAGCCCTTCCACCTCCTGTCCTTCCGATGGCAGTTCCCTGACAATATACCTGCCTATTCACATGTCCAAGGTTCTTTAAAAAACAAACAAACAAATTTTCAGGTACACATTTTCCACAATTAAATATAAAACAATACATCCAATGACTTCCCTTCTCCTCCTCCGATGGTTCATTGTACTTTCAGAATTAGCTGCATATTCTATTTCTTCCATCTAGTTTTCCCCTTCCCATTATATCTTAATCTAAATTATACTGTTGAATTTACAATAATCCTGCTAGCCTTTTCACTTGCTCACAGTAGTTTTCCAAATGGGTCCCTAAATGGATGTTTGAGTTCAAGGTATTTCTCGAATATCTGAAGAGGCTGAAGGCTACTGGGCGAGACAGGCCAATGGTCTGACCCTGTGCCATGCATCTTCCTGTGTTTCAAATCTGGATTCCTTTATTGTCTCCCTGAGGTTCTTCTGATGGGGAGCGAGTGTGGCCCAAGATGTTCCCCTTTTGTGGAGGAGTATTCCAGTCTCCAATTGATTTTCACAATGACGTCCTCCAGTATGATTCAACTCTTCTGCCCATAGAACTGGAAGGCTACAATGTCTCCCCCACTGAGGAGTTTATTTTGACCAATAATGGACATTCAGGTAAGGGAGGCTAACATGGACAGAGAAAATTGAACTATTACTATCATTACATAATGACAAAGAATACTATTTAGCACTGGTACAGGACTTTAGAGTGTTCTGATTGTTCTCAATATATATTTTCTCAATAATAATAATTTATAATAATTTATTATCTCTCTTTTTTAAAAAAAGATAATATAGGCCAGCCTTATTCCTATTTTGTAGACATTCAGGGATCAGCATAGATAGGATTTGGTTGGGTTTACAGTCTTCACCACACTGCCTATTTATTTTGGCACATAACTTTGGATCTAGTTTTTCCTCCTGTGTGGAGGTGTTGTCACACATATTGGTTCTGTGGCCATATGTGTGTCTACACAGGTGGCCACTCAAAGAACCGCAGTTACAAGTTAAATGACTTGCTATTGGTGACGATTATGACGGTC
The DNA here is from genome assembly GCF_964188315.1 of Podarcis muralis. Lineage (NCBI taxonomy): Eukaryota > Metazoa > Chordata > Lepidosauria > Squamata > Lacertidae > Podarcis > Podarcis muralis. The sequence goes on along the minus strand of NC_135668.1, from coordinate 4,833,507 downwards.
TTAATACAGTGCTACTAACAGACGAAATAGCTCTAAAACCACAAGGTGTACAACTCTCACCAAAGCACAGTGAATAATAACCACCTAGCATGTTAAATTGGGCTTGGCAACCAAGGTACAATGTTCTTCGTCCAAGTTTAGAGGGATGAGCTGCATTTAGTATTTTGTTTCATATTCTGGATATTGGCAGCAGCCAGAAAATGGAAAAATACAACTAGCAGAGGCACAGGATGCTTCGAAATGTTGCTAGTTTGTCATCCCTTTAGTTTCTTCATCCCAACAAAAATGCACATGATATTCAGAATTTCCTTCCTTAGTAATCTCCATCCATATGCACATAGTAAGTTTTATCTGAACTTCCTTAATGTCTTTACAGTATTGTGAATTATTCCCTTTTGCAGCAGGTTTGATGACAAAATAATTCTCTTCCTTCAATGGCTGCAAAGTTTCTTGTTGCCTCTGCACCAGTGTGAAATATAACCCTTTAAAAATGCACTAACATCCCAACAGGGACGCGGGTGGCGCTGTGGGTAAAACCTCAGCGCCTAGGACTTGCCGATCGCATGGTTGGCGGTTCGAATCCCCGCGGTGGGGTGCGCTCCCATCATTCAGTCCCAGCGCCTGCCAACCTAGCAGTATGAAAGCACCCCCGGGTGCAAGTAGATAAATAGGGACCGCTTTCTAGCGGGAAGGTAAACGGCGTTCTGTGTGCTGCGCTGGCTCACCAGATGCAGCTTGTCACGCTGGCCACGTGACCCGGAAGTGTCTCCGGACAGCGCTGGCCCCCGGCCTCTTGAGTGAGATGGGCGCACAACCCCAGAGTCTGGCAAGACTGGCCCGTACGGGCAGGGGTACCTTTACCTTTACCTTTAACATCCCAACATTAATCCTTTGAGGACTGTGATATTAGCCAGTATTAGTACTAGGAGCCCTAATGTAGCTCTCAGTTTTTAAGATCTTGCCCGAAAAGGTGAGAGCAATCTGAGCTGCATCCTAACTTGGGAAGCTACATCTAAGATCAGAACTGGCAGAATTCATTTGCCTCTGTACATATAAATTAGCATATGCAATTTTATGTAAATATGTGTCATGGACCTGCACTGAGTTTTACCCCTGCATTTAATACTCTCATGTTGTGTTGTCTCCCTCTCCCATCTTCTCCTCCCCTAGTAAGAATGAGTCTTTCTCAAAGCATGCGCATTCGGAGCCTCCCTTCCCACTATTCTGCCGCTCAGCTCCATTTACACTGGGGAAACCGGAACAAGCAGGAAGGATCTGAACACACAATTGGTGGGAGGCATTTTGCTGCTGAAGTAAGATTTTTAGGCATTCAATTTATTGCTCCTTTCAGATATCTATTTATTAATTTATGAAAACATTTTATGCCACGTTTTGGCCCTACAAAGGGCACCCAAGACAATTTACAATTAAGATCCAACAACAATTAAAATTGAAAGGCAAGATTAAAATACACTAAATTTCCTGCCTTATTTTTCCTTTTCCTTATGAGGCTGGCAGAAGCAGACTGCTAGTTGCTCCCCTCTTCTGCACAGCACAGCTGGATTTGTTCATCACAAGTTTTGTACGCCACTTTTAGGACCCTTTCTCACATGGAAAAGCAGCTAATATTTTTAATATACATATTTTAATCTAACTTACTAAGTACAGAAAAATGTATTTTGAGTTTCACAACTTTAATAATAAAAAAGTTTATTAGCTCTTGCATTCTATTTCATTCCCTGATATAGTTTTCCTCAGGACAAACAACTCTCTACAAGCACCACCTCAAAGCAACACATTTACAAATCTTGTAGCACCAAATCATAACACAAACAAGTTCCAAATGATACCAGAAAAATCTTTTTCCCCTTAAAGATTCAATACATGGTGAACTATCATATCTGTTAGCAGGGAGAAATCTATGCCAATTGTAACTATTATTTTTTTACTACTGCTCCCATCCGTCCCAGCCAGCATGACCAAAGATCAGGAATCACCAATATCTGGCAAGCACCACATTGGCCACTCTGCGATGAGGGTGCTCTTAAGAACTGCTGATTGATCCAAATATGCTAATAAGTTTCGCAATCCTAGTTTAGATATTTATTCTACAGAACTGCCTGGGAGGACCAATCTGAACACAGCACCACAATCCATTCCATGCAAGGGTCAAACTAGGCTTTACAGTGGTGCCCCGCAAGACGAATGCCTCGCAAGACGAAAAACCCGCAAGACGAAAGGGTTTTCCGTCACGGAGGCGCTTCGCAAGACGAATTTCCCTATGGGCTTGCTTCGCAAGACGAAAACGTCTTGCGAGTCTCGCCATTATTTTTTTTGCTTCCCCCCCCCTTTTTCAAAGCCGCTAAGCCATTAATAGCCTTTTAGCAGCTTAGCCGCTAAGCCCGCTAAGCCGCTAATAGCGCTAAATCGCTAATAGCGCTAATCCGCTTAGCCGCTAATGGGGTTGCTTCGCAAGACGAAAAAACTGCTAGACGAAGAGAATCGCGGAACGGATTCTTTTCGTCTTGCGAGGCACCACTGTATTTCACCTGGGTCAAAGACTCAGTTTGGCACGCACACCCATTCATTTGTGCACATGCATGCATACACACAGAGAGAGAAGCTGGAAACCTCAATGGCGCCCCTCTGGAGGCTTCACCTGGGACAAGATCTAGCTAGCCCCCCCCCCCCCCAATAGCTATGACACTGTTCTGTGGACGCCACAAGGAATTGCCATTATGTTCAGTTCCTTCAGTTCACAACCACAAAACTGTTTCATGTCTTGCACTAATTATAAGTCTAGCAGAAGACATGGATGCCTGCCATGAAGTATAATTCAAGGTCAATTACAAGGGACTGAGAGTGCAAGGCTGCAGCAATACATCTTGGTTCCTGAGGCAGAAAACCCTAATGGTGTGATGTTGGCACTCTTCTCCATCCCGTATTCCTTGCTGTTAACAGGGGGCATCCAAGCTGCCCAGAAGCTGTCCCACATAAGCCACCTCATTAAAATACCATATTCTTGGTGGACTGTACCCATCAGACAGATTTCCCCCGTCTTCCATTCTGCCACTTCTGTAGTTAATGCTGTAATTCTGATGGTCTGTTACAGAGATAGGGGACCTTTTCTGACTGGTGGGCCAGATCTTACTCTCTCCTCCGCCAGCGGGCCAGATTTGACAAGCGGGCAAGGCTGTCCACATGTCAATCAACAGACATCACAGTGATGTCACGAGATGCTGTGCTAAAGTCCTTTGCAAGCAGCTCCAGACTGCTCCGTAAACCTCTGGAAATCAGTTTTTGGAGGTTCAAAGAGCGACTCTGGGAGGGGAAAGTGGTTTGCATTGAATAGAAATCACTTTCCCCTCCTTGGGTAAGGCACATTCCTACCACACATCAGCTGAAGGGGAGGGGAGCACATCTGGTCTCTGCAAAGGAATAATCTGTTGCTCGTTGTTCTTTTGAAGCCTCATGTCTACCTGCCAAATGGGGAAGCCTGGTGGGCCAAGTCAAGGCCCCAGGCCCCAAATTCTGCACCTCTGTTCTATTATAACTAGGCCAGGCTTGGGGTGTGTAAAATCCAGCATGCTGGTCCATTCAGACATATATACAGTCAGTTTTCCTAATCAGGCAACTTATACTGCAGTAAGGCATCCAGTAAATCAGGTTATCTTTTGCAAGCTTTGTAAATTTGTTAAGCCCAGGGGCAGAGCTACCTGCCCCGGCATCCGGAGTGGCGCGGGGGCGGGGCTAGCTGCCCATGCGGTGAGCGTCCCTAGCTGCCTGCTGCTCGCAAGTATGGGGTGGGGGTGGTGCAGTGATGTCACCCACCCTCACGGCTGACACCCAGTGCACACCGCACCCCCCACACCTGCCTTCCTCCACCAATGGTTAAGCCTTCAGTTGGTGTTTGCCATTTTATTCCCCCTCTGTAGCTCCACATCGTACATTACAACTCTGACAAATATCTGGACGTGAACTCAGCAATGGACAAATCAGATGGACTGGCAGTCTTGGCAATCCTGATTGAGGTAAGCAGCTCTTTCCCTCAAAAGTGTCCAAAACTAAAGTCTACCCAGAGGTTTAATATAATTCAGGTCTTATCTGGCTCTTGGCAGTTGATGATTCTATCCAGGTTTCAAGCTTGTCCCAGAGCTGGAGAAGCTTTGGCCCTCCAGTTGTTGTTGGACTCCAACTCCCATCAGCCCCTGCCACACTTGCCAATGCTCAGCGATAGCAGAAGTTGTAGCCCATCAACATCTGGAGGGCCACATGTTCCCCACCCCTGCTCCAGACACAGGGAAAAGGAGGAGACAAGGCTCTTTTGATTGCCTGCCCCTGTGGATGAAGGATTGCTGCCCTGTTAAAAGCTGTTTCATACATCTTACAATGCAAACAACATTATCTCCCTCCCCAAAGTATGCTTTGGTCACCAAATATGTTTGGGGTTGCTTTTCCAGTGCTATTTTGCTAATGGTTTAGTGAACTATAATCATGGCTATTAAGTATTTTAGAATGTGGTTGAAGAAATCACTCACCACCAGATGCCATTATTCTAATGAGAGCAGCTCTGGGGTTATTGAAACACAAATGTATTTGTGCCCTGAAAAGAAATGACCTCAGCCCACTAAATCTGTGGCTAGGCTTATATCGCCAACAAATGATGGCGTAAACTGAAACAACAAGATCAGACCAAAACATTCAGGTGCCCAAAACATCCACATGGTCTTCCCTACTGAGTAAACATGGGGAAACAATCCACCCAAAGCTCTCCTGTGCAAGTTCCATTGAAGTGGATGGGAGCTGTGCTACTGTGTTCTTGCGCAGGAGACCTTCCTGGTGGATTTTGCCCCTTGCTGGGCTCTCCTCTTCCATTACCATTAATGGTGCCTAATAAAGATCTGCAAGTACTTGCTGAACCTAAAACTATGCAGAATTATAATGGCTTAGAAAATAAATCTTCTTTTTTGTTACAGACAGGCGCGTTCAATCCATCATTTGAAAAGATCTTCAGTCATTTTCAGAATGTGAAATACAAAGGTAGGAAAGAGGATTTCAACTGGAATTTTGCATCCTTAATTCACTAGAGATCAGTGTGAGGTTGGTTTGATATATGTGGTACTAAATTGTTTATAAGCAAGTGATAACCCAAAGCAGCATAAACAAAAAATTAAAAAAGCAGCCGAACAAAATACATTCTGCTTGTTTTATCCATCAATACCATTGTCGTGCACCCACCCTGTTGTCTGCCTCACTGTCATCTCCCCACCCCTGACCTAGACAAGTTAGCTAACCTGCGGTTGAGCATGTGTCATGATGACAATACTGGATTACTTTTGTTGCTCAGCAAAGTGTGTGTTTTGCAGCAGCCAGCCACACTGATTGGCTGTCAGAGCTGTGACCTTTAGAGCAGAAGACTTTGCTTCTCTAGCTAGATGCAGAGCATCAGGGGGACTGACTGGTGAAAGTGCTCGTTCTGTTGCATGCACAAATGAAACCTCCTTATCTGGAATAATGGGAAAGAGGGCAAAATAAAGAATTAAGGAAATGCTGCATCCAAAAATATGCTGAGAGTTGGGCTGGCAAGAATATAGTTATTTAAAAAAGGGTGATCTTTTTCAGATCAGGAAGCCTTCATCCCAGGTTTCAATGTCCAAGATTTGCTCCCAGACAGACTGGATGAATATTACCGCTATGAAGGATCCCTGACCACACCTCCTTGCTACCCAAGTGTTCTTTGGACAGTTTTTCGAAAGCCAGTACAAATTTCAGAGGAACAGGCAAGGGTCTATAAAACATATGTTCTCAATTAAAGTTGGCAATCTTGCCAGTAATTGTGCATGAAGTGTATACCTGCCTTCTGAGAGAGCCAGTGTGGTGTAGTGTTTAACAGTGGTGGACTCATAATCTGGTGAACCGGATTCCCCGCTCCTCCACATGCAACTGCTGGGTGACCTTGGGCCAGTCACACTTCTCTGAAGGCTCTCAGCCCCACTCACCTCACAGAGTGTTTGTTGTGGGGGAGGAAGGGAAAGGAGATTGTTAGCCGCTTTGAGACTCCTTCAGGCAGTGATAAAGCGGGATATCAAATCCAAACTACTATTCTTATTCTTATTCTTCTCCTTCTTCTTCTTCTTTGTTTCCCACCTACTTACACCTTTATGGATGCTGTGCACAGGCTAGACTCCTATCTACCGTCTTAGCTTTACTGTGTTGGATTCAAACTGAAGATTAAGACTGAACATCTGCCCTAGTGTTTGAGACATGGAAAACACAGACAGGGCTAATTCATTTGACCCAATGTGAAAAATGAAATGAAATTGTTCTGTCATCAGTGTGTCCAGGGCTGTGCAAGCAATCAGTGGACAATATGAGAGTTGCAACCCAAGAGATCTTGGGGCACATTTAAGAAACTTGGGCAAGACCAGAATGTGTGCTGAATGTAGTGAAATGGTTGTCCACACATTCCATCAAAGGCCTAGTATCCTCTGCAAAACCAAACCAAACCACCTGAAGGATAAACAGTAATGTACTAAATTGCAACCCAGGCAATGCACTCAGCAGTGGCGCAGCATGGGGGAGGCCGTGGCCCCAGGCACATTTTTAGGGGGTACAACAAGGTGCCCCTCGGCTAGCTGAGAGGGAGGGGAAGGGCACAGCTCCAAGCAGGCCTGACCTGGGGCGGAAGCAGCAGAGAGGAGAGGCAGCGGCAGCTTTGCCGCCCCTCTCCCTCACTGAGTTGGTAAGTGCAGCCCCCACCTGGCTGACTGGAAGGGTGCACACCTCCCCTGCTGCCTCCTCCTCATGGTGCCCTCCAAGCTCTGCCCCCGCCCCGCCCCCGGGCACTGGGAAGGCATGCTCTTCTGCTGGCTCTCAACCACATTGGAACACCCACAGTTGATCTGGGTTGACATTTTTTAAAAACAAGCCTGAATACAAGCCCCATATGTGGCTGTTTGAAACAGCCCTAATCAAACATACTAAGAGAGCTAATTCTCCTTAATTGTGGGGGTATCTCTTCAAAGTGGGGGGGGGGGCATGTGCCTCTGGCTTAGTCAAGTCTGCTGTGGCAGCTGCTTTACAGAAGATAAGAAGAGCCTGCTGGATCAGGCCAATGGGCCATCTAGTTCAGCATCCTGTTCTCATTGTGGCCTGTGGAAAACCCTCGAGCAGGATCTGAGCACAAGGGCACTCTCCCTTCCTGAGGTTTCCAGCTTTCCACAGTGCCTACTTTCCATCTGGAAATCATACCACCATTTCCACATTTTCCATATGTTACACAGTTTGCACGTTAAGAGAACAGGTGAGGTCCCTGTAGACTGGAGGTGGGCAAATGTTGTCCCCATCTTCAAAAGGGGGGAAAGTAGACCCAGGAAACTACTGACTGGTGAACTTGGCATCAATACTAGAGAAGCTCCTAGAACAGATAATTCAAACAGTTCGTCTGTGAGCATCTAGAAAAGGATGCTGTGATTACTAAGACCCAGGATAGGTTTCTCAAAAATAAGTCATTTCTTTTCTGATGGAATTACAAACTTGATGAATCAGGGAAATGCTGTGGACATAGAGTATCTTGATTTCAGTAAGGTTTTTGACAAAGTACCCCATGATATTCTTGCAAGGAAGCTGGTAAATGTGGGTTGAATGAGTTAACTGTTGGGTGGATTTGTAGCTGGTTGGTGGACTGAACCCAAAGAGTACTCATGGTGCAGTGGTTAAGAGTGGTAGTCTCATAATCTGGTGAACCGGGTTCGCGTCTCCGCTCCTCCACATGCAGCTGCTGGGTGACCTTGGGCCAGTCACACTTCTTTGAAGTCTCTCAGCCTTACTCACCTCACAGAGTGTTTGTTGTGGGGGAGGAAGGGAAAGGAGAATGTTAGCCGCTTTGAGACTCCTTAGGGTAGTGATAAAGCGGGATATCAGATCCAAACTCTTCTTCTTCTTCTCATCATCCTGGGAAAAAGTGACAAGTGGGGTGCTGCAGGGTTCTGCCCTGAGCCCATTGTTGTTCAACATCTTTATAAACAACTTGGATGAGGGACTTGAGGGATGCTCATCCAATTTGCAGATTACACTCAACTAGGAGGGGTACAGAAGACAGAATCAGAATTCCAAGTGACCTTAACAGATTGGAGAATTCAGTCGCTTGAATTTTGACTAGTACTGTAGAGTCAATACATCCCAGCTACAGAAACATTAAAACTAGATACTGGGAGAAATGTCTCAACTGTAATAAGGACTGGTGGTGGAAGGAAAGCATGCTTTTCCATTCCTGCCACTCTGGTATCCTTAAAACTGTTGTGCTTTGCTCATAGCTGCTGGCCCTGGAAAGCACTCTGTACTGCACACAGCCTAGTGACCCTGCCCCTCTTGAAATGGTGAACAACTATAGGAGAGTCCAGGAGTTTGATGAAAGGCTGGTTTCTGTGTCCTTCCGGCAAGGTAAGCAACAGAAGATTCAAATTTCAAATTTATGCAGAGTTTAGAGTTTTATGAATTGCACCAGAGACACTTCCAAGCCAAGAACAGTTCATTGGGTGTGCAGCATTCCCCTTTAACATGATATGAAATGGGGTGTCATTAAATACAGTTTTGTTTGTTTATCTTGCCTTCTGTTGGGGCAGCCCGACTGTATTTCCTAAAAGGCTAAAGTTGCAACAAGCGCCAGCAAGTGGGTGTGTTGAACCAAAGGTGAGGTGGTCCAGGAGCTTTGCTGGCACCAGCTGAATCCTCAAGATAACCTTGGGTGTGGTGGAGATCATGACCACCTGTGGGCTGCTCTGCTGTATAAAAAGCATTTGTGCCACTGCTTGGGTGCGGACAAGCCATCTCCTTGTTGTGGAGTTTGTCCCACAGAGTGCTGGAAGCAGGGGCTGTGAGTTTGCTTTTCCTTTAAGTAAACCTGGCGGTGTGGACAGCTTTCTTTGGGAACCTGAGTATCTGGGCCCCTGTGAGCCCTCCTCTGGCTCTGCACGATATAACAGCGGACAAGGGTATTTTGCTGTCTGATGATCTGCATCTAAAAGGAACCACAACTTTGCATTGCAGGAAGACACTTTCTGGGGAGTTTCAAAGGATCCGATGAAGCCATACAGGAGAATGAGTTTGACACGTAATAAAAAGACTCATAACGCTGGATTGATTTAAAAAACCCACCGTCATGAGTGGAAAAATTAGCCATCTGACTGAAGTGAAATGTGAGGCAAAAATAATTGGCTGAAGATTATTATATGGTTCTAAATTATTGGCAAATCAATGCAACAATGACCTCTGTCAAAAAGAAAAAAGGGGGGAGCCTTGTATTTTACTGTGGATCAGTAATGTTTTTTATTACTGTCACAGGGCTTCTTTTCTGCAAACTGAACTGCAAACTTTGTTGCTTTACAGCAAAGAAAGTATACATAATGCAGTCTTATGCATGTTTACTTTCAAATAAGCCACTGTTTCAAAAGGAGCTTATTCTGTTAATTCTGCATAGAATTGCAGCTGTAGTTTCCTGCAACTGTATAAACAACTCAGGAGGGATTCTCCACTAGATTTCTGAAGAGGTCTGAAATCGTAGTACTCTAAAATCATATGGGAAAACCCCAAACTTTATTTATTATTTATATAGCACTGACAGGGTAAACAGCAGTTAAATGCTCCAATACAGCTTTTACATGGAGCATGAACCAAGCAGCTGGCAGAAGACTTCATGCGCAAGGTGCACCAGAGAGCACTTTCAGGAACACGTGCCTTATTGCCTTATGCCACCCCTGTCTTTAAGCCTGTGCTGTGCTGGGCAGGCTGGACCTCTTTGTCTGCCCATCTGCTATTCAACTAGGGCATGTAACATATAAACTAAGCTGTACTTTATACAGCTGACCCTCCCAAAGACAGGAAAGAAGGAAGAAAGAGATATGGGGAGATTTCCTTTCGCAACCCAGGATATTTCATGGGCCTTCAAACTTGCATATCATGAAAGCTACATTTCATTTATCATTTGCACTTAACTAGACCAACCAAGCACTATGGTATCCATAAAATGTTGTGGAAGTTTTTTAAGTGCTTTGCTCAAAATTGTTAATTTCTTTGAAAGTTCATATCTGGGATGCAGAATGCATAATGTGGCAACTTTGGTGGGGACATAGTCAAAATCTAGGGTGTCAAAATTATGGCAAGATGCCAAGGGCCCGGTAGTGCCAGTCTTCCAGCTCAAAAGAAGCAAGTCCAAACCAAGTTCTCTGCTTCTATCATAAATGTTTACCAACAGCTGTTTCCTCTGGGTGGACTTCTGTAATAGCCTCCCCTTCATGGTGAGGACGATGGCCCTGTGTGTACTCGTCAATGTCGGACATGTTTGCATCAGAAAAGGAGTGTGCTGTTCTTAGATTCTTGGCTGATGCAGAGCCCATTCCCAAGCCCACAAAACACTCAGAGATGTGCTCTGATCTGTGTATACAGACCTAAGAATCCACTAAACTGGGAAAGCTGAGCTTGCCTCTGTTCTGTGGAACTCAATTGTGGAAGCCCAGTCAAGCATGTACACCTGTACATATACATGCATATTATACAGGTACAGAGCATCAGAATTGGCTGGAGTTCCCCATCATATATGTACACACATTTACAGTCCTAAGTTTGTTGTGACATAATGTGTGAAAAGGTCCCAAATGATCTGACATGCTCAGTGTTCTGCCTTAGAAATTAACACCAATTTAAATTTGTTTGAAAAGGAAAGGCAAAAGATGGCTAATTTTTCTGTAAAAAGGTTTTTATTCTCTCCCTAAAGAAAGAAGCAGTGAGTGGTTCTTGAAATAATGAGTGTTGAGGTGGCAAATAGATTGTCTAATTTTATTATATATTGTATTTTTCAATTGGTCACATAACAGATTTGTAATAAAGACTGCTCTAAGCTCTGCCTTGTACAGAATCCTTCATTCAAAGGAGCAAAAATAAAACTGAACTTAGAAAATTAGCATTCTTAGCATCTTAGTAGGCCATGCTACTAGTAAAATCTAAATTCCAAGTACTATGTGTCAAAAAGGATGTTGACAAGCTCATACCCTCCATCATTTCTCAGCTGAATAGGACCATGCTATTATACATGGACACTGTTGATGAAATACAGGGGAAGGGGCAGGGCTAGCAGAGCTGCCCCAGTGGGACTTACTTTGAAACAAAGACACATGGGTCAAAGTTTGAACTTCAAACTGTGCATGGTTCAAACTGTAAGTTCCAGCAAGTTCAAATCCAAGCATGCTCAAGTCTGAAATCGTATACACATCTTGTCCCATTCAAGTCAGTGAGAGCACACAAAGGGATCTGCAACCCTTTCAAACAGTTAAAAGTGGGAATTTAAAACCAACAGCCTTCCAAGGAATAACACTCATAAATGCTGGTTCTGACCTGCTGAATTCCTGTCTGTCATACATCAGTTGGAGGGACAATAACTCTGCTGGGGGGAGGTGCCAGTCTATATGCTCAAGGTTACTTTTGCATATATATACATACACTATGATGGCACACATACATATATGCCAGAAGGGAATTAACATGGGCAATGCGCCTACAGCTTAGGTACAGTGCCTGCCTCCTATCAACTCAACTCAGCTGGACCACACACACACACACACACACACACACACACTCAGTCCTGAGTCTGTTGCAGCGCCGTCACACTCAAAGCCCTGTAGCACTTTAGAAGCCTAACACAAACCCTTTTTGCTACCTCAAAAGGGGTTAATTTAATTATGTCCTGCGTGAGGAAGTACTTTTGTCAAGAATCTTCCAACATTCAGCTCTGTTGGATGTCTCTGCAGTATTAGAGAAGCCACACCATGCATAATTTTATACACTTCTATCATGTCCCCCTTTCCTCACATTTTCTCTAAATTCTAAACAATTTTTTTCTAGCCACAAATGTTGTAACCTTTCCTCACAGTGGAGTTGCTCCAACCCTTTGAACCTCCTGACTGCCCGTTTCTGAACCTTTTCCCAGCAGTACAACATAGAAATACTTTATTGTCACTGTACCACTTGTTTACAGTGAGATTAAACGAGCCCCCCCCCCCTTTTTTCAGGTGAAGTGACCTGAACACAGCATTCCAAGTGAGGTTGCATCATAGATTTGTAAAACAACGTTATGCTATTGGTAGGTCAGGCTGAAAGAATGCCTTTCCAGAGGCCACGCAGTGAACTTCCTGGCTGTGGGATGTGAACCCAGCTGTCATGGTCCCAGCCTGGCTCTGTAATCTATGCTATACAGTATCCTTAAATCTTTACAATTGGCCTTCCTCACTGCATTCTATACCCCATTCTCAATTTTTAAAGCATATTCAAGAAGCATTAAAGAAAAGACAAGTGTCAGCAATCCCACCAACACTGCATGGTCTATATCTCTAAGACATCTATTCTGAATTAATAACAATATGGCAGATCTTAATGATCATAGAAGTCTTTATCCCTATTTATTAAATTAAGAACAGTGGACGGAAAAGGAACAGAAAACAAAGGATGGGCCAAGGGTGAAATGCTTGGCACTCGAGGGCTGGAATTTCAGAATTACTTAAAAAACACAGATATGGGATTGTCACTTTCAAATTGACCATTTGCTGTGTTTTTTCTAGGTAGAATCCCAGGAGCACGGTTCTAGATTCATCTGAGATCCCACAATAGTATATTGTATTTGCATAATATATATTCAATTCAACAGGAAAGCAAAAAGGCATACATACCATATTTTTTTATTTCACTTTCTAGATTAATAAGTTGCATCTCTCTCTCCACAAGAGAAATTACGTTTAAAAAGCAGAGTATTGTGGTACATGGCCAAGAAAAGCATTTTCTAAATGCTTCAAGTGCATGTCTTGAAGCTGCTACACATTTTGGGGGGCTTGGTTTTGCCACAACCAGTTCACAGGGCTGCCTCTCTAGAATGTAATGTGGGGGTGAAGGGATGTTTTGTGAATCCGCACATTTAGCAGTGGGCATTGGAACAGGTACGCCACCTAAAAGTATTTTAGATTAGCATTCAGTAAATGCATTTGTTTTAAAGTATGTACTAATTTGGCTCTGCTGAAGGTTCTTCTGAGCTTCCTTGTGCTGAAACCCTCAAAAGACTGCAGGTGGCTCTCAAGCCAGTCAAGAGCTTTTGAGAGACGTTCATTTTACACTTGTTGGGCTTCTCTTTGATTTTTAACGTCTGGGAGATGCTGAAGATGCCTGCTGCAATTAACTTTCAGCCTCACAGATGGAAGATAACGGAAACTCTGAGTCTCTGGATCCAGACTCCATCTGGACAGGTAGAAATGAAAGTCCAGCAAGCAGTATGTCTAAATCCACTGCCCTGAAACAAAAGAGGCCAACACAGTATATGCTTGTAGTGGTTTGGCTGGCAGTATTTGAACACACTGTTTAGACTTTCATTTCTCTAGTACTGGCGGTTGCTGCATGAGTATTTGTGTTTGTTGTACTGATGTGACATTGTGAAGGTTGCATTTGTCAGCACTGTCTCATTCCTGCCTGGGCTCTGCATGCAGTTAGTTATTTGCCTGTTCCAATATAACTCCTTTCTGTTGATGACAGGAAATGATTTGGCATATTTATATTTTTCAGCATTTGGATTCATAGCAGGTGACCCTGGGGGTACCTATTTCCATTCAAATCTGTGCTCATATCATGCTTCAGCACAAAAATATCTTTCTTCCAATCAGTCCTCTTGATAGTTATTGCCTGTACGAGAGCACTCAGGATTGATCACATATGGAGTACCTGCAAAGTATTATTAAGTCTTGACAAACAATTTCATACATGTTCATCAACTGGCTTAAAGTTTCAATTTCCTCTGTACAATTTAGAAATTGGAATATCCTGTTGTCCAGACATGAGTAACGTCTGCCATTTCTAATTCCTGATCCTCAATATAAAAGTGACTTACTGGGTCACATGCATGACTTGCACACTGAAGTATACAAACCTGTTGAGAAGTGTGCATTGCATATTTGCAGGAAAATCACTTGCTGATGTCACCCTGTGCTTAGATTGCAAAGTGTAATATGCAAGTGAGGTTTGCGTACACACAATATATTTAAAGCACATTCCCCACTTCTAGGACCTGTGGATTGCTAAGTGTGCTGGGAATTGTAGCTCTGGGAGATGTTAGCTACAGTTCCCAAGATTTTTTGGGGTGTGTGTGTGGAGAGATGTGCTTAAAATGTATAGTGTCTATGAAGCATCAGTTAGGAGTTAGGGAGAAGCACAAGTAGAAATGTACCGGTAATATCTTTTGTAATACTGCTTCTCTCTGTCTTGCATGGAAGTGAAGTTTCAATCTCAGTTAATTAATTGCATTTGCTTGACTGCCTGCTTTGTCAATAGTGCCCTCTTCTAAGGTACTGGCTGTCAAACCCAGTACCTGAATACAAAGAATACAACCTTTGTATCCTTTAATGCTTTGTGGGCAGTCACGTTTAGTTTTATTATCCATGGCATTTATCAAATAATGGCTGATCATTATTTTTCCTATTTTTCTAATGGGAAACTGAGGTGAGAGGCTGCCTTTGGCAGTAGAGATGGAACATACCGTCATGACTAATAGCCTTATCCTCAATGAATTTGTCTCATCCTTTTTTCTTTTCTTTTTTTGAGCCATCCAGGTTGGCAGCTATCACTATATATTGTATGGGTGAAATCCATAGTTTAACACTGCACAAAAGTACTTAACTCTGTATTCTCCTTTGAGGGCCTCAGTACAGGCTGCTTAGAGTGAAGGCAATTATAGCATCACAACAGGTTAGGGACAAGTTATTCAATTACAATGTTTTACTCATAACTGCCTGCTTCTCTCTCCTTCTTTGCCCCACCTTAGGTTTTGTCCCCTTTGTTGTATTAGCCAGTAGCCTTGGCAGTGTCTTCATTCTCGTGGTAGCCTTTTGGCTGATTCGAAGGAAGAAGAGGTGAGACGGTTACTGTCATTCCATGGGATGTTAGTTTAGAGTCATGGTTCTCTGCAGCTAGATTGTCCTGTACAATTAGCAGATGAAACCAATTTCAGTAGTCTTACTCCAGACTTACTCTGGTACTATACCACACAAATTGTCTTTCTCCCAGTGTCCTTACTCTGCCCACCCTCACTGGAGCCATTCGGTCCATGAGTCCAAACCACCCCCTGCTCCACTATTCATAGCATCAATAGATTAGAACATCTACTTTAACCGTTGTCTGTGTAGGAAAAGTCCGCCCTTTCATGACTTCAATTCAGAGAACAATATAACAGGGCTTTAAAATAATTGCTGATATTCTTCAATTGCAATTTCAGCTTTGACTAACCCAGTTGTTCTGCTTTTCAGCATCAAACAAACAAGGGAAGAAAAAGGGGTCATCTACAAGCCAGCGATCAGCGAAGAGGAGAATATTTCCAAAGCATAAGCTTCTGTTGAGTTGCCTTAGTAGCCACTCATTCACTGCTTTCTCAAACATTTGCACTGTTTTCTCTTGCTTTATCACTCAAATCTGCTGGGTTATTTTTGCCTGAGCACAAAAAGAGACAATAACAAACTTAGTTGGCCTCAAAGGTGCTACTGGAAGGAATTTTTTTATTTTGTTTTGACTACGGCAGACCAACACGGCTACCTACTTGTAACAAAAAGTGCTATAGTTTGAAGAAAGCTTTTCATGTGTATGAAAATGTGACTCCCCTCCCCCTATCAGAAAACCAGTGCTGCTAATGTTAAGGAATCGCCTGTATTTAGGGAGCAGATGACATTATTGGTGCCAGATTGAAAGATCGTGTCAATAATAGAATTGGAACAGTGGGAAATATTGAGAGGAAAATGAGCAAATTTGGATAGAAAACCTGCTTTGGATGCAGGTTTCCCAGCGCCAGTTTTAAGCAGTTTATAGGTCAGGGGTCAGGTATTTTCAAATAAAACAGGTCAAATAAAACTCTCATTTCCTCTGAGACTATAATGAGCTCCATTAGGTTCAGGCTAAAGAAATCTTGTTTCCTCCTAGTAGTTATCGCTAGTGACAACAGGTAGAAGCCACAAATTTGTACATAAACAAAAATACTATGTATACATAATCAGTAATTTCAACTTTATATAGCAGCATGTAATAAATATTTTTATTAAGAGTTTTTGTGGCAACTCCCATTTGTCTTCAATCATTTACCATTTTATAAATATATCAGACAAAATTATTCTCCTGAATAGAAGCCAGGCAATGTTTCCCTGTATTTCCTGAGCTCTCAGCTGACCAGGGGATGCTCATGTAATCCACAGCAAGGAATGCCGCTTTTCACCCAGATAGCAAGGAGTGCCTGGTAGCCCTTATAGTGCAGATATTACCGTAATTGCTCCCAAGGCATACTGGGGCTTGTTCTCAAACTGTGTTCCGGGGAACCCCATTGGTTCATCAACAAAGAAAATCAATCGTATTAATGGACAACCTTCTCAAAGGCAGGTGGCCTGCCACCATCAACGCACCCCTGCAATGCCAGCTGCAACTGAGTGCTGAGTTCTAGCTGTACTCTCTGTTCTTGCAAGGTTGAGCATATTTACTCAGACATACCATATTTATTATTTATTATTATTATTATTATTTTGGACGCGGGTGGCACTGTGGGTTAAACCACAGAGACTAGGACTTGCCGATCAGAAGGTTGGCGGTTCGAATCCCTGCGACGGGGTGAGCTCCCTTGGCTTGGTCCCAGCTCCTGCCAACCTAGCAGTTCAAAAGCACGTCAAAGTGCAAGTAGATAAATAGGTACCACTCTGGCGGGAAGGTAAATGGCGTTTCCGTGCGCTGCTCTGGTTCGCCAGAAGCGGCTTAGTCATGCTGGCCACATGACCCGGAAGCTGTACGCCGGCACCCTCGGCCAGTAAAGTAAGATGAGCGCCGCAACCCCAGAGTCAATCATGACTGGACCTAATGGTCAGGGGTCCCTTTACCTTTACCTACTGTAACTTCTAGGGACGCAGGTGGCGCTGTGGGTAAAACCTCAGCGCCTAGGACTTGCCGATCGCATGGTCGGCGGTTCGAATCCCCGCGGCGGGCTGAGCTCCCGTTGTTCGGTCCCAGCTCCTGCCCACCTAGCAGTTCGAAAGCACAATTAAGTGCAAGTAGATAAATAGGTACCGCTTTCTAGCGGGAAGGTAAACGTCTTTCTGTGTGCTACTCTGGTGCCAGTTTGCCGGAGCAGCTTCGTCACACTGGCCACGTGACCCGGAAGTGTCTTCGGACAGCGCTGGCTCCCGGCCTCTAGAGTGAGATGAGCGCACAACCCTAGAGTCTGTCAAGACTGGCCCGTACGGGCAGGGGTACCTTTACCTTTACTGTAACTTCTACTTATTTCAATGTTGGTAACCCATGAGCAAGTGTGCATAATATTACAGTAATATTACAGTAAGTAACTGGAATCTTTCAGTGACTACACCATTGGCATCCTGTGTCTTCCATGATATCTCAGAAACACGAGTGAAAATGTCAGTGAGACTGCTTGGCCTCCATTCTTAATTAAATGGGGACTCGCACCTGAGGTGTTGCACCCGCACTCCTGGCAGTGGTACAGTCCACTCACTAGTGAGTCAGGAGCAGTTTATACTGGTGCCTTGCCGTCTGCAGCTCTGCCCTGTTATTTTCCATGCACAATTCAAGGTGCTGCTTATAAAACCCTAAGTCCCAGCATCATAAAGGTAAAGGTACCCCTGCCCGTACAGGCCAGTCGTGTCCGACTCTAGGGTTGTGCGCCCATCTCACTTAAGAGGCCGGGGGCCAGCGCTGTCCGAAGACACTTCCGGGTCACGTGGCCAGCGTGACAAGCTGCATCTGGCGAGCCAGCGCAGCACACGGAAACGCTGTTTACCTTCCCGCCAGTAAGCGGTCCCTATTTATCTACTTGCACTTAAAGGGTGCTTTCGAACTGCTAGGTGGGCAGGAGCTGGGACCGAACGACGGGAGCTCAGCCCGCCGCGGGGATTCGAACCGCCGACCATGCAATCGGCAAGTCCTAGGCGCTGAGGTTTTACCCACAGCGCCACCCGCCTTCCAGCATCATAGTTCCCCTGTTAATATCTCCAGTATTAACGTAGACAGGCCAGGGTTGAAGTCAGGGGGCCTTTCAGAAGTATTTTAAGACCTACTTGTTTGTCAACAAAGGAAGGGGCGAATTTATTTCAATTAGTCAATCATCACTTGCCAGGGCAGTGATGGGTGTCCTTTGTTAGCTGCTCAGAGCCTCCAGGTCTGGTGGACCACAAATTTAAGCATATAAGGAAACGAATATTCATGGGCCACAATTCAGTATAGAGTGAAGCATGCTTAAGTTTACAGCTCTCTGTGGTGTTCCTTGTGCTTTCTGGTAGATTGTGCTTTGTGTTAATTAGTTGGTGGGTCATTGGGGGGGGGGCGGTCACTTGGACCATATTACAGGATTTGCTTTCAGCCCCCAAAAAACAAATGTTGGAATTGGCCACGGATTAATTTTCCTGGGGTGAAGCTGACAGGAAAACTGAAAAATGTAAACAGATAGATGTCCTGTTCTGACTGGTTGTGTCCTCCCTCCATGTGTACCTCCTATAGCAATAATTACAAAAACACTTCCACACAAATATTATTCAAGAGCTGGGCCACAACCAAAATAGGAGTAGGGCAAATTGCTGTTGGAGTCAGACCACAAAGAAGACTAATTCCCACCACACAATGTGTCTACAGCTGGCACATCAGACAGCTCCCAGCGCTCTAATCCTATGATGACACTTGACACACAGTACAGTGGTACCTCGGGTTAAGAACTGAATTCGTTCTGGAGGTCCGTTCTTAACCTGAAACTGTTCTTAACCTGAAGCACCACTTTAGCTAATGGGGCCTCCTGCTGCCGCCGCGCCACCGGAGCCCAATTTCTGTTCTCATCCTAAAGCAAAGTTCTTAACCTGAAGCACTATTTCTGGGTTAGTGGAGTCTGTAACCTGAAGTGTATGTAACCCGAGGTACCACTGTAATCGTTCTCCTGCTTTACTCTTCTGGATGTGAACAATGGAAGGGGAGGAAGCATCCCTCTCTGGTACTATTTACTTAGTTGCCTGGGATTTCGAGTTTCACTATCTTACTATTCTTAGAGCACTAAAGCAATTCAGATGAAGTTGCAAAAGAGGAATTAAGAGCCTGGGTGCAATTACTGCTTCAGAAACCTTCAGCCTTAGCTTTCAGTAATCCAGGGCATTCCCTTATGGGCAAGCCCATGGCGGGGCCAAAGGCTAAAAATGTGCAAAGCGGCAGATGTGATTCTTAGCTTTGTACAGTAGGGTATATTGCACCCACACTCCAAACACACACCTGGACACATACAAACACCTCTCCATCCAGAAAAGCAAGAGGCATTATCATAGTTCAAGACACCTTCACCAGAGCGTTTTAAGGAAAGGTTGGATGGTCATTTGTCATGGATGCTTTCGTTGAGATTCCTGCTGTAGCAGATCCACCACTTACTACCAATTACAGTGGTACTTTGGGTTACATACACTTCAGGTTACATATGCTTCAGGTTACAGACTCCGCTAACCCAGAAATAGTACCTCCAGTTAAGAACTTTGCTTCAGGATGAGAACAGAAATCGTGCTCCGGCGGCGCGGTGGCAGCAGGAGGCCCCATTAGCTAAAGTGGTCTTCAGGTTAAGAACGGTTTCAGGTTAAGAACGGACCTCCGGAACAAATTAAGTACTTAACCTGAGGTGCCACTGTAATAGTGAGTGGACTCACCCCGCTAACTGCCCCCAATTAAATATAGCACACACTCTGTATGCCAATCACATAAGTTTTACCATTTACCATCTCAGGCAGGAGTTGATCAAGCAAATAGGGAAAATTTTATTAAGCAAAAAGAAATTTGTGAAACAAAGTGGGGACAGGAATTGCATACTGTCTGTTAGAAGTTTACTTTAACTACAGTATAAGATGTCTCACAGCTTCTCTTAACCTCTCTTTACTCAAAATCAGTTGCTACATTTCAGTTTCTGTTACTAACTCTTCTGCTATCTAACTTCTCCCTCAGAAACAGCTCAATTTCTATTCCTCACCCCCCCACCCCGCAAAGTGCTGCTCCCCCCCACTAGCAGACTCTGTAGCCAATCAGAGAGAGGCTCCTGCCCTCTGGTGGAATTTCAGGGGGTTGGACTAGATGACCCATGAGGTCCCTTCTAACTCTACAATTCTGTCTCCAGCTGGGCAACTGCACTTGAGAAGGGTGTGGAACAAGGCTGGTGACCTTGGGACTGCCTTGAGGGCCAAACACCTTAGAGGGCTACACTTGGCCTCCAGGCCTGAGTTTCTGCACCCTAGTGCAAAGTAATTATTGGAAAGTAGCCACACCACCCAATTAAAAGAGAAGACAGGGAGTTCATTAAATGGATTATGAATAAGCAAGATAATTTGTTTGTATCACATTATGATGACAATATGCCAATGTTATGAGGGGAAAAACTGCTCCTTTTCCCTAATGGGGTATCCGAGAGCCCATATAGAGTCCTTACATAGGTTCCCTATCGGTAGGAGAAATAACAGAGGCCAGCCAGAGAATATTGAAAAGCAAAGCAGCTATTAAAAGGTAAAGCGACCCCTGACCATTAGGTCCAGTCGTGACAGACTCTGGGGTTGCGACACTCATCTCGCTTTATTGGCCGAGGGTGCCGGCGTACAGCTTCCGGGTCATGTGGCCAGCATGACTAAGCCGCTTCTGGCAAACCAGAACAGCACACGGAAACACCACTTACCTTCCCTATTTATCTACTTGCACTTTGACATGCTTTCGAACTTCTAGTTTGGCAGGAGCAGGGACCGAGCAACGGGAGCTCACCCTGTCGTGGGGATTCAAACCGCCGACCTACTGATCGACAAGTCCTAGGCTCTGTGGTTTAACCCACAGTGCCACCCAGCTATTAAGCCTGATCTTTATTAAGCTCTTGCAACAGGGTCCTCACTCACCAGAAGCAGGAAAGAGGAGGCACCCAGAACAAAGGTGTGCCTGCCCTTATATAGACTTTGGAAATTGCCCACCCTCAAACTCCAGACCACCCCCAGAAACATCATACATACATCACAGAAGGGGTGGTCTAAAACAGAATCCTGAGTGTGTTATCTCCTGTCTGGCAGGTTACCTGATTGCATTATCTGGGTCTTGGCCACTCCTTCATTATAATAACTACTTAATTCCCGAATCCAGGTCACAGGTCACAGGCTCACCCTATTCACATCTTAAATGTGCCCTTAAGGCAGAATTTGTGAGCACTGAGACAATGGGGAGGTTTTTTCCCATTTACTTCGACCTTGCAGAGAAATATTTGAGGTCATTTTGGGAAAGAGAAAATTGCTTCAGGACTTTTCTGTGGGTTTCAGACATGTGGTTTACATATTTGTACGTGTTTGCTTGGTACATTTATGAACATTCCCTCCCTCCCTCCCTCCCCCCCCCTCTCTATATATATATATGTGATGCTGTGTGTTTGTGTGTGATTTTAAAATTCTTATAACACCAACATAAAACAAAAGCAAAAGCAACCTGCCATGTTTATGATGAGCCACTTCGCAACTACATTGTAAATTAAGACTCCTAGTGGTTTCAAGCCTGCTCCTTGGGAGAAAGGCAATGGCAAACCTAGACAGCATCTTAAAAAGCAGAGACATCACCTCGCCAACAAAGGTCCATATAGTTAAAGCCATGGTTTTCCCAGTAGTGATGTATGGAAGTGAGAGCTGGACCATAAAGAAGGCTGATGGCCGAAGAATGGATGCTTTTGAATTATGGTGCTGGAGGAGACTCTTGAGAGTCCCATGGACTGCAAGAAGATCAAAAGCATCCATTCTTAAGGAAATCAGCCCTGAGTGCTCACTGGAAGGACAGATCCTGAAGCTGAGGCTCCAGTACTTTGGCCACCTCATGAGAAGAGAAGACTCCCTGGAGAAGACCTGATGCTGGGAAAGATGGAGGGCACAAGGAGAAGGGGACGACAGAGGACGAGATGGTTGGATAGTGTTCTCGAAGCCACAAACATGAGTACGACCAAACTGCGGGAGGCAGTGGAAGACAGGAGTGCCTGGCGTGCTCTGGTCCAGGGTGTCATGAAGTGTCGGACACGACTAAACGACTAAACAACAACAACAGTGGTTTCAAGGCTAAAAGTTTTTTAAAGTCACTAAAACTTTATGACAGTCATAAAGCAGCAAAATTGTGTGTATCTTTGCAGCAGCTGTGTGTAAGACCATAATAATGTATTTGTTCAGTATTCAGCTTCCAACATCAGCCAACCAATGTAAGAATTTAAAATTAGAGAATATTTGTGAAGTTGTATAGATATCAAAAAATAAAATATTTTTAGAACACATTTTTGCCACACAAAGAAATAGAAGCAGTAGACTAATTGACACACAACTAAGACAGAAACAACAGAAACATTACAAGCTAACATAAAGTCAGTATAGTTGTAGCCAGCTAAAGGGATTAATGTTTTGGAAAGAGAGAATATACCAAAGTAATGTCAAAAGAAACAAAAAGAATTGCCTGAGTGAAGAAAATGAAACATCTCACTTATACACACTGCAAAATGAAATAACAGAGATCAACAGTTATGCATATACCTCAGATAATTTTTTAACTGTAGCTACTTGCTCAGCAGTAGCAAGATGTGTATTTCAAGACACATGGTCTATTAGTTTTTCTTTTGAAACACTAAGGGGATGTGGCAATCTCAAGGAGAAGCAATTTGATACCATCTAGTGGCGGAATCCTATATGGAGCAATAAGCAAAGATATTCTTATCTAAACTTTAACAAATTAGGACTAAGAATTTTGCTGAAATAACTGTTTTGTTTAGTGCATAGTGGAAGAATTAACTATTATGATAATTTTTTTAATGTGGCAACGCTTTGCACTTATATCTGGAAGCCCCATGTTATTGCATGTCCACCCCATCTTTCCGCCACAGACATCACCCCCAAAGAATACAGTGGGACACATTTACCTGGGATTAAGTCCCATTTAACTCAGTTAGGTTTTTCTCCGAAAATGTGAAAAACCACGAGTGCCATATTGAGCTGCTTGGAGGAAAGTGGCGTATAAATGTGAAATATATCCCCAGCCAGGTCTGGAGCAATATAAAAAGAAACCTAAAAATCAAAGAGGAAAGATCCCAAGACACATCTAGGATAACCTGGCATGGGCTCCGTAGACTTTTCACACAGGCCCTTGGCAATCCCAGTGCGTGGAGGGTCTGCCATGCCCCTGCGCTATCCATGGACTCCACACAATGGGGTCTCATCTGAATCATCCCTTGCAGTTTCCTACTAGCATTTTAATTTTTCCAAAATGTTTTTCAGTGTTGTTGCTTTTTATCCTCAACCACCTTGCAAACCATTTTAACAGAATGGCAGAAATGGGCAAATCAGCAGCTTTAGTTCATAGGAGGGATGTAAATTTTCACATTGACAAGTCTGTAGGAAAATGGGCCTGTTTGATCCATTTATTATTTGAATGTAACCTATGGAGATGTATGGCTTAAAAGACATTTATGGTGCAGTGTTGGACTAGGACCTGAGAGACCAGGGTTCAAATCCCTGTTCAGCCATGAAACCTACCGGGTGAACTTGGGCCAGACATGGTCCCTCAGCCTAATCTACCTTGCAGGGTTGTTGAGAGGATAAAATAGGGAGCAGCCTAACCAGGTCCACCACCTTGGGCTCCCTTGGAGAAAAGGAGGTATAGAAGTGCAGCCAACCAACTTCTGCAAATCATGGCCACTGGTCCCATCACCTCCTGGCAAATAGAAGGGGAAGAAACGGAGGCAGTGAGACATTTTACTTTCTTGGGCTCCACTGCAGATGGTGACAGCAGTCATGAAATTAAAAGACTCCTGCTTCTTGGGAGAAAAGCAATGGCAAACCTAGACAGCATCTTAAAAAGTAGAGACATCACCTTGCCAACAAAGGTCCATATAGCTATGGTTTTCCCAGTAGTGCTGTATGGAAGTGAGAGCTAGACCATAAAGAAGGCTGATCGCCGAAGAATTGATGCTTTTGAATTATGGTGCTGGAGGAGACTCTTGAGAGTCCCATGGACTGCAAGAAGATCAAACCTATCCATTCTTAAGGAAATTAGCCCTGAGTGCTCACTGGAAGGATAGATCCTGAAGCTGAGACTCCAATATTTTGGCCACCTCATGAGAAGACTCCCTGGAAAAGACCCTGATGCTGGGAAAGATGGAGGGCACAAGGAGAAGGGGATGACAGAGGACGAGATGGTTGGATAGTGTTCTCGAAGCTACAAACACGAGCCTGACCAAACTGCGGGAGGCAGTGGAAGACAGGAGTGCCTGGCGTGCTCTGGTCCAGGGGGTCACGAAGAGTCGGACACGACTAAACGACTAAACAACAACAACATTGTTTTATTGTTATACACAGCCCCACTTTGATTTGTAGTGGTGCACAAGCATTTTCATAGTTTGCTTTTCTGAATATTATTTACTGTATTCTTTTAACAAAATCTGATTCTAACAAAGGCTGACTAAAGAAAACTCTGCAATGAGTAGGGCAAAACTTGCTGCTTATCGGTTTAGGCCTCGCCTCCCCTCGGCCAACTGACAGAGGATAGAGGGAGAATTGGATCCAGAACATATTTAAAACAAAATCTCTCCAATTCACTTTCCAAAACATGTGAAACATCTGTCCTTCAACATTTGCCCATATCCTAATTTTCAATGCAGTTCTCCAGCCAACCACAATGCATGTTAGAGGAAAGTATGCATAGAAATGGAGATACTAGTGAAAACAACATGCAAAAATTCATTCTATTAGGGGAAATGGCTTGCAGAGATGTGTACATTACTCCTAGCTGCATATTTTAAAAATCTAATTTTAATCCAACAAAACAGAGACCATTTACAAGAAAGGTGTCATGTAAGCATAGCCATTTCAATTATTTAATAGAATTGTAAAGGGTCATCTAGTTCAACCTCTGCAATGCAGGAATCTTTTCCCCAACGTGGAGCTCAAACCCACAACCCTGTGATTAAGAGTCTCATACGCTACTGACTATCCCAGCTATATAGCTGTTGTTGTTGTTATTTACTTACCGTTCTTCATCTGAAGTTCCTGGGGGCGTTTGCAACAGAAAACGCAAAATGCACAATAAAACAAAAACAAGCCAACAACCTCCCTCCCACAAACACATTTAAAAGCCATAGAATGTCAATCAGCCGACTGCCTGGCTGAAGAGAAATATTTTTGCTGAGCGCCTAAAGATTTTGAGAGCCACTGCAGAAAAGGCCCTGTTCTCAGGTTGCCGCCTTCTGGACCTCTCACAGAGGAGGCACCTGAAGGGTCTCAGATGATGATCACAAGGTCCGAGTCGGTTCATATTATTGTAATTGTCGTGAATAATAAATATGCCTTTTGAATATACGCTTGAACCAATAGAATTTTATAATTTTTATTATGGGATCATACTTGCGGTAATGTCTGACCTCCTTCCCTTTGGACCCCCCCGCCTAGCTAATTAAATGCTGCTGGAATGGTGTAGCCAGGTAGGTCCAGGGTCCTGTAAATACATAATTATGGGATGGGGTGCTGTGGCCACTGTCTATCTGTGAGGTTACCAATGCATGACTGAAGTAGCCAAATTCTTCTTATCCAGGAACAGGCATAGCTGTCAAACCAACTTAAGTCCAGAACCTTTAAACATTCCTGCTCTATGAAAGGGTTTCAGCTGTATACTGATGAAACCTCAGCCCCAAACTCCTAATGACCACTCCCCACAGCTTCATATAGATGTTCTGGTAGGGTTAAAAAAAACTGAGCACGATACTTTTAGAAAAGGGGATGAGCTGTCAAGCCTACCAGCGTAGGGATATTCCTACTGTATGCAAGCATGCCTTTTATCGCTCCTTTGTAACACGACTCATTAGGCCCAAACTAGGTTAGCAATACATTAATATCAGATAAGCTACTGTTGTGGAATAGAGGGTTTTCAAACCACTGACTTTTGGCAGGCAGCCTTCACCAGCTGGAAGGCGATACTTTGGTGCTGTGTTACAGAAGGGAACCAAACACATGGGATTAAGTAGTAAAGACAGCAGCTTCTCTCACACTTAGAAGTCAGTGTAAATGCTTCTCTCTAGTTCTAAGCTCAACACACAATATTATTTTCCCTGCTCAGCCATGAAGCTGTTTAGGTCACTCTCACACTCAAACCTAAACAAGATTATTGCCAAGATAAAATGGGAATGCCTAACCCTAACCCTAACTTTAACAGAAAGAGCAGGGATGTGAATGCAAAACAAAATATATTGATAGGCTGCAATCAAGTACTAGCTATCCTAGTACAGAAGTCTTGCAGCAAGTATGGAAACGTCTGCCAGTTTTCCTTTCCACTCCTCTCCAACTTTAGCCGCTTATCTGAGGATTCAGCTGGGCTGCATGCTCCCTGAGCAGCTTTGTATATGAATGGAATTTGCAAAAGGTTATCCTTTTTTCACCAAAAGTAACAATATTCTGCTGTATTTCAAACCAGCAGTGACTGTACTAGCAGAATCCTTATATGAATGCAATATAGCTGGAGACCATGTTTGTGTCAGTCACCTTTTACAGATTTTCACATTGGAATAAACTGAAGCAGGAAATAGTTCATTCACAGATGATTGAAGAGAGAAGTCTGTAGCTGAGAGACATAGACAGTCCCAGACTCCGTTCTTGGCATCTCCTGACAAGGCTAGGGGGGAAAGCTCTTGGAGACACAGTAGACAAAGGATAGGGAACCTCTGACTCTCCAAATGCTGCAAGACAACTCCCATCAGCTCCAGCCAAGAGTTAGGGTTGATGGGCATTGTAATTCAACATTTGGACAGGGATGTAGATCTAATGTGTTACTTTTTCTGAGTGTAGTTCTGAAAATTGTGTGCGATCAGGGTTAAGCATACTGTAGATATGCCCTGAATTATTCAACAAAGGGTGTTCAATCAATTCATTCAGTTTCAGGAAACAGTTGTCTCTTACCTCTTTTTACTCCCAACAGCATGCATCAGGCAGAATGATAATGCACTACAGAACTTGTTTGATCACACTGTATATTTCATAAAAACTTAACATTTAATTATGTAATTTTATTTGAGACGCACATAGTTATAAAAGAGTTCACTTGAAATAATACCCCTCCCCCTTTGTCTTTTTTTTTTTTTTTTGTACACAGTATCAATACACAGTTAATGATTAAGTTTACAAGTTAACCACATGACAAGTTCACATTATCTGCTGGAGCTTTTCCACCTTATGCTTTTGGAGTATTGATAATATGTGCTTCACACGTGGCAGAATTATTATGTAAAAATTAGGCTCTTCTGGATCATGCTTTATTTCTCAGAATTTACGGTAGTATGTCTCATTAAAACTGTTAAGTTCAAGGGAGAAACATGATATTTGGGCAGAAAAATATATTTGTAAGGCCATAGGAACACACTACAAATTCCCCAGAAGCTAGGGAAACTTATCTAAGAAGCCCTGTATTGACATGTATTTTAAAATGAAAGGCATAAGACTAAAATATGGTGACACCAGACTTACTGTCAGCCCCTTCAGTCTTTAGCCTTACAAATATTGCACTCACTCTAAAGCAAACCTTTCCATAATTACCAAACACGTTTGCACATTAACTTACTGTCACAAGCCTCTCAAGTTGTTACAGACCAAGTTGATGACAGAATTTAAAAAAGTCTAACACAACATCCATTTTGGCTAGCAGAATTAATGGACTTTATTCATTGAATTTGCAAGTAAGTGAGAAGTGGGAATGCACTTGGGACAGGTAAATACCCCATTTATTTAAAAAAACAACACTTCTCAAAAAAGGCTAGCAAGTATTTTACAAGTATGGTACAGAGAGAACACCAAGTTCAAAAAGAGATTATATTTCATATGCCACACAGGAATCCAAGTCTAACCAGATGTATGAAACTTAAAACCAAGCATTTAAGCTATAAAATGTCAACCAGAGGAGAGACAATGCTTTGATGGATCAACAAGTTTAGCTAAGCACAGATGCATGTTTTAAAATTGCACTCTCTTTTTAGAAAGTCAGTAGTAAACGACAAAAAACTAAGAATGGAAAGAGAGTGTATGCTTTCTGCTCTGGAAAGCGTATCAAGGTTTACCCTTCATTTAAATGGATGAGTTCTGCAGAGCAAGGCTAAATGTGTTGTATCATGAAGAAAAGACAACAGTTGGGGAATCTAAACCAACTATTAGCTAAATGGAAGAATGTTGTCTTTTGCAGGGTTAACACCCAACACAAGACTTGTTCTGGGGTAAGAAATGTTTGCATCAAGCAATGAAGGCAAAGGCAGTCCCATACCATCATAGTTTGCCTGTTTGCCTCGAGCACTCAAGGAAATAAGTTGACGTGGACAATCAGCTGATTTACACTGTAAAATGCAGTTCAACAAGGCATATTATTTGTAGAAAAATGGGCTAAATCAACCATTATGAAAAGTTTGAAGTGCAGCCATAGCACTTAATACTGCTGCATAGGCTATACCAACATTTCCTTAAGACTAAAGTTGTTTCCGTATGAAACAAATATTTTCAGAACTTCAGCAGGGAACAGACTATTCTGTCACTAATATTTTGACAGGATAAAACTAAATATTAACAATATTAACAATGAGGGAAAGTGAACTGTGTGTGGCATCCTTACACCAATCTTAAATTGAATTTCCTATGGTCTTACTCAAATTATGTACATTTTAGCACAGCTAGAAGTAAGAAAATAGCAAGATATTTTTTAAAATAAAACAGAGTAGATACCCCAATTTGCTGCTGCTTCAAGAAGCACTTTATATAAATTCAACTAGTTACAGGCTCTCTCAAAGGGAAGTTCATAGAGACTAAATGTTCGTACATAGAACCAAGATGTGAAGTATGATGCCAAGAAAGAGGAAACATAAGCAAAGAAAATCTGCCAAAAGGAACCACAGAACTTGTCAGTTTTGGCTTTCAGACAAACCCCCTGAGATACAGATTACAATACAAAGAAGTCAGATGTGGAAAAAAGATGGACATTCATTGTGAGTGGAGTCACACTTGCCCCCCAAAAAGCACTTTGTGTTATAAAGCAAGAACCACAAGACTTTAGTCCAAGCATGGGACCTACAGCAATCAGACATATTTGTGTTTTGCTGTTTAATATTCCTGTTGGATACACTCCTCTTTCCATGCATCAACCCAGATGCTGCAATCCAAGAGGTAATTGGAGCAATATTGTTAGGATTATAAACAGAGGGGCAGGAAGAGTGTGCAAAAATTCACAACACCACAGGAATGTTTTTTCTAACCCGCTCAACCAATGTTATGTTACAGAGTGCCAGTGGTCAACCTATTCACCTTGAATGACGCAAGATATGCTTAGAATTATATTGACATTTGACCCTCTAAAACGATGCAACATTGTGTGCCTATTTGGCTAGCTAATGGGACATGTTTCACAACAGCAGCTCATGGAGCTGGGGTGTCATCAAGGTTGTGTTGAGATAAGTTTTAACTTACAAAGGTCCATGTTTGGCACATCAATAGAACTAAAGCACCTGTATTTAAAGTAACTCAACATTTTATAAATAATTTAAATAGTGGTGAAATAGGCTGGTATGGGAGTCTCAGTTAAGTGAGAAAGGCAGCTAAGTTTATATCTGTTCTAAATGTCTGAACCAACACCAGTTGCCTCAAGATTCATGGAAGGTCATTATCAGGAGGATAGTGACTATGCTTTTTGAAAAAGGGACTGAAAGCTAGAGGGGATAGTTACACGTTGTGTGTGCTTTTTCTATTAATATTCAACAGGCTGAAACAGGAACCTTTATATACAGGAATAGTTGCATTCAAGAGAGAACTGAGTGCCTTCCAGTTCAACTGAATACAGCATGAAATAGAAGTGAAATTGGATTGATGTAAGAGATACTGTAAGTGGTTCCAGTACACCTTCTGTACATAGAAATTCAACACCATACATTCAGAAAAAAAGATCATTTCCATATAAACAGATCTGTGTATTTGTCAAACAAAAGTGGCAAGCCCAAATAGAAATTGTAAGTGCCGGGGGTGTTAAGCTTTCCAACACCAGGCTACAAAACCACATTTATGTTGCAGACATATTTCTATGCCTGAGAAAAATACTAGGGCCATATTCAGGCCACCAGGTGCGGGGCTTTCAGACCTCCTGCCCCTTCTTATTAAGTACACAAGGCAGTATGAGGAGCCACAGTGTTGATGGGAGGTCTACGCCTACATGCCATCTAGCCCTCCCTTTTGCCTTGACAGAGAACAAGTAAATTACACTGAGTTGAGGGGGGCAACTGGGCTGGGGATACAGGAAGCACACAGAGTTCCAAGTGCCGCTTGTGATGCCCATGAATAATTGTAGGCAGAATTCTATTGGCTCTATGGTGACCCTCTGAGCATGGGTGCTGCATCTACGGCCATGCCCTCTGTATTCCGTATGGGACCCAATCTGATCCCTTTATACTACAGCTGGGTGAAATGCTAGGGAATGCTTACCAGAACAAAAAGAAAGAAAGCTGTGCAAAGACAAGTGTTAAGACTGTGCTCTAGCAGGCAACAGAGGGCAAATATGAGTGTGCAAAGAAAAACTTAGCAGCTTTTGAAGCAGGCAGTGAAACAAAGTAATAAAGAAGATTTAGCTCCTGCACGTGTGTCTCTCAACTTCACAGCTTCCGTGTTTGAGAAGAGGGAGCCCGACTTGCTGAGAAGCAGAGCGAACCAAAATCCTTTTCTCTCTTGGTTTAGCACACTCTACATTCAAACAGAGCTCTCAGCAGCAGCCTGGTGGTAACAGCTCTGAGGCCAGGTGAGCCTGTGCTTTCAGAGAAGCAGGAAAAGGGTTTTCTCTCTCTCTAGGTATGCTGCAGTCTATTATTAGGAGTTCATCAAAGCAGTGTGCATCGAAAGAAGCTGCTCTTCTTTGATCTGTTTTCCATTATTTTCACTGGTCCACCTGCACCTGCTGAACTGTTGTCATTCTAAGGAGAGACATAAGAAGAAGAAGAAGATTTAAGGTGTATTATTGTCGCATAATGAACAAATCCTTTGGATTTTTTTGCCTCCCCTCCAAACAAAACTCAAATCCAATGAAAAACTAGTACATAAATCATACACTGTACGATTGCGTACTCAAAACAAGAGGTCAAGCAGCTGACCCCACACAGGGCACAGAAGAGTGCTTTGGAAAATTTGACACTCCCCTCCCAGCTCTCACGCTGCCTTCCCAAAGCCAGCTAAGCGAGGCGCCAGGCTCTGTCAGGGTCTAGAGCCCACATGCCTGCTTCCCAAAACCCAGCTTCTCTTTTACCAACTTTGGGAAGGCAGCACAAGGGCAGCAGTGTGTGTGTGTGTGTGTGTGTGTGTGTGTGTGTGTGTGTGTGTAAGAGGCATCAAATGCTGGTGAGGGTCACTAAAAAAGGTATTGAGGGCCATGCATTGGACTGCCCTGTTCTATACACCTCACTGCTCTAATAATGCCTCCTCCTCTCCTTAGGCTTTGTAATTCTGCCCTATCTGGAGCATTTAATCACAACTTATACAGAGTTGCAGTAGTTACCTGCCCTCAGAGGTGGATGCCTGTTGCAGCCCTGCATGAGTCACTGTTCCGTGCTTGCTGAAGTTATGCCCAGAACAGAAACTCATGCAGACACCAGGGTGTGTGTGGGTGCTCAGAACCTCTTCAGGTGTAAGAGTCCACAATTTTGATTCAGCTACCGGGCATTTGGGAAATCATGAAAGAATGAATACGCCTGCCTCACTGTAGTGAAAAGGAGCTTTGCAAAAGAGCAGCAGCAGAATCATGTGCAAATTCCATTCCTAAAGTTCATGATAGAGAGGATTCAGCTTGATTATGCCTCCTGTACATGGACAGGTCCATGTCAAGTGAGAAAACCTTATTCCAAATGGGACAATCCCTGAGCAGGACAACTGGGGCCTCTTTCCCCTGTGGGAGGGAATCTAGCTTATTGGGTGGTTTTGAAAACAAACAGGAGCAAAATTGCATCCCTTTGCAGTACAAGACAAGTGAAGCAGTTGGGGGGCTATCTAACGGAAAATTCAAAGAGCACTGCATCTGATTTTAACAGATCACAATGTGGCAGGCAACTCTCCTGAGCAGACCTCTTTCAAAGAAATGGGAACTACATACTTCTGTTTTCTTGCACATTTCCCACGTGTTTCAGCAAGGCTTGTGCAGGAGCATTTCCTGGAGGATGGGGCAATGGTTCAGACCTGCATGCTCTATTTTGCCACCTCTAATGCACCTAAGATCTAATGTCTTAATGGCAAGGCTGTCTCTGAGCCCACTACTTAATGGAAAGGCCTCATGAAGATGTGTGCACAAGTTCCCATTAAAAAAGCAAATGTTGTGGCACATCTTTTATATTACACTGTGGGGGTGGAGGCAGGAATCAGGGCTTCTTCAGATTGTGGTGCCTGACTTGCATCTTAAAGACACAAATGCAAACTCACTGGCACTTAAGAGATTCCTCTAAGGAAGACAAGCTGCAGCCATTTAGATGTGGAAAGCCAAAAGGTTCAACAAAATACCTGTGGGATGTCACCAGATAAGCTCTAGTACCATTGCAGGCACCAGTTCCAAGCTTTACAAATGTTTGGCTAGGGGCCTCCTAACTGCAGACCTTGAGAAGAAACTGTGCAGAATGTTGCTTTTGAGCATATGGAAAGGAATGTAATCTTCATATTCCCACTGCCATGTGCAACATTGGCACACTACATACATAATTTGTTCAAAATGTGCACAAAACAATGGTAAGAACTTCCTTTGTTTTGAGTTTGTTCTATGCTATAATGTTGTTTCCAGTTCCAAATGAAACAAAAAGCATTAGATTGATCAAGGAGTTCCTTCCTGCACAAAGTCAAGGATTTGCCATGAAAGGAAGCATCTGGGCCAGAGTGAAGATGAGCCCAACAAGGACCAGTCTCTATCTCAGCTCCAGACTGAGGAAGATGGGAGCTTGTCACTGCTGGGTTCAGGTTCACAGGAGCCCCCAGCACCTCCCAAGCTCAGCATATCACAGACAAGATCCCACCTCTTTGGAGAAGAGAGGTATGTTTGAAAATACAAAAATTTTGCTGCCTACTATTGCCTGGTAAAACTGTGGGGATGGTATTCAACTAAGTTTCTTACTGTGGTCAATTTTTATTACAACTGGAGTGAAGAATATTACTTAATACGTTACATTGACTCTAGAGCAGAAATACAAGTGAGAAACAAAAAGAAACATGCTATTAGCACCATATGTGATGCTCACAGGTAAACAGAAAGAGACCATCCCTAAAATAGCAAACTGCATGATACCACAGTAGGAGGAACAAATGGTGAATTGGTGACTGACAACTGATGAATAACAACTGTGGAAACCCAGCCAGATGGGCGGGGTATAAGTAATAAATTATTATTATAAATAAGTTTCTTACTCAAAGCAGACCAACTGAAATTAATAAGCCTTACTTAGCCATATTCATTAATTTGAATGGGTCGACTCACAGTAAAACATAGTTGAACACCACTCTGAATCTCAGAATTTGGTAGAAAATATACTAATTATGATATACAAATAATGAGAGAAACAAACCATTTTTTTGTTGAGTTTTGTCATGATATCCCGTGCAAGGGTGAAGAAAGCCTAGAACCAAGGAAAAAGGGAGAGTAGTAAGAAAAACCCCTGCAAATGAATCATCACATCTTATGCATTTAAGAGTGCAAAGCACTTTTTAAAAAAATGAAAAGTACAATAATTCCTTTATTGGAGTTGAAAAATCTTTGTCCCATTAAACTTTGGGTCTTATAGGAACTGGCTTCTAAAAGGGATCTTTGAGACCTCAACATGCCTCAAAGTAAAAGCACTCTTTTAGGGACTCCCCTGAGCACGCCCACTTAATACTATGTTCTTGGCTCAAACAGTTCTTCTCTGGGTCTGAAAGGGTCTCTCTTATCACCTGCTACCTGATCTCCTTCGCTGGAAATGCCTGAGATTGAACCTGGGCCCATCTGCATGCAGCAAAGCATGTGCTTTATCACATAACTGATTCCCACTTTTCCCCATGCCCATGGAAGCACTGCAAAAGAGGGACAAAGGACTCATGCTGCTTCCCCAGAGTACTCAGCAAGGTGTTAAGTGGCCATACAAATAATCCCTGGCTAGCAAGTCAAACTAAGATTTGAACCCCACCCCAGAAGACCAGACAAGAGCATCTGTGTAAGCATAGGACTTTGTTTAATGCATCTATAACACATCAGAAAATATTTTAACCACTAGGTGTTCACCAGCTTGTTAGTAGCTACTCTTACCTCTTCCACGTTTATGCTTGATTTTGCACTTGTCTCCAGAAATTTGATTCCATAATCAATTGCTAACTGCAAAAGTGTTAATAAGAAGTCATTAGTGTTTTAAAAAGTGTATTTTCAGCATACTTCTAACTGCCCAACTATACCACAGCATGATAAAAAGCAGAAAGCAGAATGTATGGCTAAGTCAATGCCATCTCTATCACCTCCAAGCTGACATTCTTCCACTGGAATCCAAAGGGGCCAATGTGCAAAAGGTCCATGTAGATGATGCACAAACAGGCTCATTTTCCCTTTAGGTGGCCTCACCTCTTGGAATACATTTGGGCACCAGTGCTGGAATGGACTGAAGCATCCCGTGGACACAGAGGAGGCACCAAGTGTCCCTCTGGAATGCAGCCTCTGCATTTACTTGTTACCTGCTGGGTTATTTTTTTAATTTTCATTGATTTTGAAAAGCTAAAATATGCCAAGATGCTAGCATACTATCCAGTATGGCAAGCAACACCAAATGGTGTTTTACACCAGTTAAGGGTTCTTAGAAATGAGTGAAGCTCTAGAATTAAAACTGGAAATTACCTGAGTAATTGGAAAAACCTGAATAACTGAGCCAAATTGAGGTACTGGAAAACTGTCTTCTCTTGTCCATCACCTGCAGAATTCCACCCCTATTCCTTCCACCCCAGCAATCTAACAGAGCAGCTTCCTTCCATTGAACTGGTTTGTAAGATGTTCCCTCCCTGCCCCTTTCCATCATAGCTTTACTCCATTAACTCCAAGGGGAGAGGGATGGAATGGGCGGAATTGGGGCTGGGGTGCCAAGTTACCCTCCCCAGGTTACACACCACAGGA
Organism: Podarcis muralis; assembly: GCF_964188315.1. Lineage (NCBI taxonomy): Eukaryota > Metazoa > Chordata > Lepidosauria > Squamata > Lacertidae > Podarcis > Podarcis muralis. The sequence continues at coordinate 4,798,281 of NC_135668.1, read as the reverse complement.
AATGTCTGTTTCCACCCTTTCCCACAGACCCAAATGGCAGAGATGGGGCATTCCTTTCAATTCAGATTAAGATCTGAACAGAATGTTAAAGGCTTGCATTGGTTTTGAAGTCTACTTTAACGAGTCCTTGAAGTTAGTTTTCAAGCCTGCATTAGGCAAATCTCAACGTTTTGAGTTTTAATGCTAAAGCTAAACAGAATCAAAACTGGTTCAGGACATAAGGGTTGTGACCCATATACAACCACAGTAGAAGTGAGAACATACAGTTGATTTCAACTGGCACCTTTTAAAACTGTTGTCTATTCACAAAATAAGAATTAAAGTTAATGACTGTCCAGCCTGCATGGTCGTGGGGCTTTCAAGGGGCTCATGCCCTGAATCTTTTGCTTGTTATCTGTGTTGCCAGATCTTTAGTCTTGGGTATTTAAACTCTTGTGATTTAAGCTCGTCTACTTGATGAACTTGATGGTTAGCATATTATGACCTACAGTCCTATCATGAATATTTCATCTCGGTAATGTTGATTCTGAGATGCTCAAGGAAAACTGCTGTCTCAAGGAACTCAAGGGTAAAAAAGAAAAAAGAAAGGTAAAGGACCCCTGGACAGTTAAGTTCAGTCAAAGGCGACTGTGGGGTTGTGGCGCTCATCTCACTTTTCAGGCCAAGGGAGCCAGCATTTGTCCACAGACAGCTTTCTGGCCAGCATGACTAAACTGCTTCTGGTGCAATGGGACACCGTGATGAGTGCCAGAGCACATGGAAATGCCTTTAACCTTCCTGCCACAGTAGTACCTATTTATCTACTTGCATGCTTTCAAACTGCTAGGTTGGCAGAAGCTGGGACAGAGCAACAGAAGCTCACCCCGTTGCATGGATTCAAACAGTCAACCTTCCAATCAGCAAGCCCAAGAGGCCCAGTGGTTTAGACCACAGCGCCACCCGCTTGCTCAGAGACCATCCCCAAGTCAAAGTATTGAGAACACTTTGCTTCTGCATCACTCATTGCCTCAAAATGAAAATGGGTGCAAGAAAGAAAAGGGCATCAGGTCAGGAAGGTGAAAAAATATCCAGAGAATTCTGATCAAACTAGATTTACCTTTTCTCCTTTTTCTTTTGAAACTTGTCTTTTCTCATTCATATCACATTTATTACCCAGGATCATTCTTTCTACATCTGAAGATGCATGCTGAACAGAAGGAGAAACAGCAAGAACAGCCAAGTCACAAAATCTTGATATGTCAGATACGTAACAAGAACTAAGCTATTCAGAGGCAACACAAAGCACAAATTCACACATTTTTAATTATATCAGAATCAAACTAGCTATCTTTTGCTCATGAAGAATTGTCTGATTAATTCATCTTTTGAGACACCACCTCTTCCTTTAACTCTGTCCTTTAAACTTTCATTGCTTCATTTTACAGAGCAAGGACTGTGTCAAAATGCAGGGCCTCATGCTGGTGGTTAAATAAGCACCACGTGGTAAAAAAGCTTCAGCTATGTGAGAAAATAAATAAAAGTTTGGCCCTGAGCTCAACAAAATGCTCAACAACTAGAAAGGGATCTCTAAGAGCCATTATTCAAACATAAAAATTAAAATATTATCCAACCATGTATGCTCAAGAGTAGATAGACCATCAATATACACCTTTATACACCAATATATACCATTACATTGTTATTACCAAGTTCTTGTTTCATCTCTATTCCATCGGGGTGCGGGGGATACCCTCATCTAATACTGCCCAAAGAAAGCAGTCAGAATCAATTTATTCTTCCCTTCACCACTTTTTGTGTGTGGATTTACCTGATATCCTGTAAAAACATTTCACTTGAATCCTACCAGTGAATCAAAGTCACTTGGCCCCCACTTCCCACTGACATGGCAGCAGCTGTCCTGATCACTGTGCAATTTGAGAGATGATGTTGGTGAAATTTGAGCTAGCACTCAAAGCTGGTTGTTCCCCTGTAGACACATACCTCTTCTATGTTTCTTATCCAGTTTTTAATGTTGTCGAAGGACTTCTCATTTGTGATATCATAAACCAGCATAATACCCTACAAGAAAACAGAGTGAGAACGTAAGTGCTTGGCTGCTGGATTCAAGCCAAAGGCCCATCAAGTTCAGTATCCGGTTCTCAACCAGATACTAATGGAAAAACCCACCACCAGGAAACAGTTCCCAATTGTATTCTGAAGCCAACAGGGATGATGGGAGCAGGGATAGAAATTCATCTGATGCCAGGCGCATTTTGCAACTGGCATGGGTCCCAACTGTGACCATGTGGAGATCCTTGGATGCCAGGTTGGCGTCTGACATCTCCATCTGGCTGACCCCTCCAGCTTTCTTAAGTACCATATTTTTCGCTCCATAAGACACACTTTTTTTCCTCCTAAAAAGTAAGGGGAAATGTGAGCGCGTCTTATGGAGCGAATGGCACTGCGCAGAGAGGTAGAGCTGCGCAGCGCCCCTTCAGCGAAGCGGGAGGAGGAACAGAGCCCTTTCTGTTCCTTCTCCCGCTTCGATGAAGGGGCGCTGCGCAGCTCTTCCTCTCTGTGCAGCACCTCTCCAGCGACGCACCTGTCCTGGAAGCCGGAGGAGGAACAGAAGGGTCTCCTTCTGTTCCTTCTCCAGCTTCACTGAAGGGGCGCTGTGCAGTTCTCCCTCTCTGCACAGTGCCTATCCTGCGAAGGAGAGGCGCTGCGCAGAGAGAGAGAGAACTGTGCAGTGCCCCTTCAGCGACACGCCTGTCCTGGCTTCTGCCTTAGCTGTGCACAGCCTCTTTGGGCAGGGGGAGCCTTCATCCCGCTGCCCTGAAGAGGCTTGGAGCAGTTATCCCAGAAGCCAGAACAGCCACACGGTATCCCAGAAGCCAGATCACTCTTGCTGTTCAGGCTTCTGCGATTCAGAATAATTTTTCTTGTTTTCCTCCTCCCAAAACTAGGTGCGCCTTATGGTCTGGTGTGTCTTATGGAGCGAAAAATACGGTAGGTAAGCAGAATAGCTTATTTATTGCATGTATATCCCACCTTTTTCTCCAAGGAGCACATGATTCATCCCCTCCTCAGTTAATCCCTACAACGACCCTGTGAGATAGGTTAAGAGGCTGTGACTGGCCCAAGGTCACCCAGTGAGCTTCATGACTCTGGGTATTTGAACCCTGATCTTCCAGGTCCTAGTCTGCCACTCTAACCACTACACCACACTGGCTTTCTAGAATACTTCTGCTATGGGGCAGCTATAAAAATTAAGTAGGTAAATATGTATGGGGCAAACAAAATGCCACTTTGAGAAGGATCTGAAATATTTTTCTTGAAGCTTTAATTTGTTTTATTCTGGACTGTTTTGTTTGATGTTTTATTGTGCTGTAAACTGCTTTGAGATCTTTTGTTTAAAATATAAAGTGGTACAGAAATGATGATGGTGACGACAATAATAACAATAATAATTTTATTCCCCCCCCCCCCCATAGTGCCTATACATTCTGTTGTGGCAACTATAACCTAGGTTTAGGGTGTCATTTGGCAATTAGCTTATATATCTGAATTTTTAACACTGGATGGGTGTTGGGTGTTGGATTAAAACACAGCTTTACAAACACGTTGGTGTGTTGGCTGCAGTGTGTAGGTATGTGCACGAATGCTCCCCGTGCTCCTCCCAGGGCTGGAAAGGGGTTAGTTTGCTAGTAAAACTGAAATACCGTGTCATAAAAATGATGCATGTCTAAATAAGGTGTGTCACCAACATGAAGAGTTTGGAGAGCTCTGGTCCAAAATATAAAATCTTCCGTGAAAAACTACTCCCATCATGATGTTTGGAAACAGGATTTTAGAAGACAGATACATGAAACAGCTCTTCTGTCAAGCAAGGCCAAATATTTATCTTCAACAGTATATACTTGATAATCAAAAGTGAGATGCTGATATCTTTTTATAACAGCTGAAAAACTATGCATGAAAAAAGAGCACTGACCATGGCTCCTCTGTAGTAGGCAGTTGTAATGGTGCGGAATCTTTCCTGACCAGCAGTATCCCTGTAAACCAAAACAGATGTAAGAAATGGGGGTTGGGGGGGGGGGGTTGGAGAGGAATTCAGTGCTCACACCCCACCCCCATCCAATACCAATGCCCTTAATGAGGACCTTTCCATTTATAATAATAATAATTTATTATTTATATCCCGCCCATCTGGCAGAGTTTCCCCAGCCACTCTGGGCGGTTCCCAATCAAATGTTAAAAACAGTACAGCATTAAATATTAAAAACTTCCCTGAACAGGGCTGCCCTCAGATGTCTTTTAAAGATAGGATAGCTGCTTATTTCCTTCACATCTGAAGGAAGGGTGTTCCACAGGGCAGGTGCCACTACTGAGAAGGCCCTCTGTCTGGTTCCCTGTAACCTCACTTCTCACAATGAGGGAACCGCCAGAAGGCCCTCGGCGCTGGATCTCAGTGTCTGGGCTGAACAAATTAAAAATAAATGAGACAATTCTACAAGAGCCTTGCAATTACATTCTACGTTGGACAAGTACAATTAAGCAAAATGTTACAGCCTCATTCTCAATACATTTGCATTCAAAGTACAAGTTATGCAAGCTGTATTTACAAGCAAGAAGGTTCTAGATTAGCCTTTCCCAACCCCTTCATGTGTTACAAACTACAACCTGCATCAGCCAGTAGCCATGGAGCCAGTACAACCTGCAAAACACCAGGCTGAAGGCTGATCTAGACAGTAGTTTTATAGTTAAATCCCTTGCACATTTGGAAGCAAGGCTTACTTTTAACAGAAGTTGCTGCCAAGTACAGCCCTTACATGTACAGTTTGGTTTTCATCCACGTGCACCATCTCCCCCAACTGTATGCATTTAATTAAATGGTAGTTTTATTAGTGCAATCTTTCCATTCCATGTGCAGTAATCTCAGCTTCTACATTCTCTTGCTAGGAAGGTGGACGAGTGGAGCAGTTTTTATATTGTGTGAGGAGATCCTCTCATGCTGTCTGCTGAGTACATACAGGATGCTTCTTTAACAATCTTGGGAGGGAACTAAGTTTGTCTGTCATCACTGGGAGTACCCAAATGTTACAGCCACCGGTTGTCACATTCGAGGCACTATGATTTTACTAGGAGTGTGAAATTTACAAACATGATCTGAAGTCTCTAGCTCCAGAGGCAAGTTGCATTTTTAAAAACTTACCATATCTGTAGTTTGATTTTCTTCCCATCTAGCTCTATTGTTCTGATTTTAAAATCAATTCCTGTGGGAAAGATAGATTTGTGTTAATTAGGATTCTGCAGGTTTCTGCTGCTTTGCTCTCAAATTAGATATTGTCTATCATCGTGGTAGGCAGAGAGAACTCTGTAAATACTGAAGTTTAGAATTCTCAGCGTTACGTTATATGAAAGATGACTTCCAGTCTCACACTTGCTGGGCTCCGGAGAAGTGTGAGTGGAACTTCACTTTCACAATGGGACTTTCCTGCCTCTTCTGTGGAGAAGCAGCTGTAACCCTACTTTGGTGGTAGACAGAAGTTCACTCCTACCAATGACTCTTGTTGTTCCTTGCTGGGGATTGTGATGACATTTTCTCTGCCCCAGATTTTCCTGGAGAGCCATAGACTCCCCCACCCCACCCTATGGTTCCTACTCCACCCACCTCTACAGAGTAACACCTGTCTGTTGCAGATATCATTCTGAAATTTAACAGGTTTCATCCCCTGAGAAGGGGTGACTATACCTGCAAATGACATCCAAATCTGGCAGAAAACTATTTCATTTTTTTTTAAAAGGTAAAAGGTGCCTACAACTTGACAGGCTTAATTCACTCTGGATGGGTTCCTCAAAATTTCATCCACTTCTGTGCAAATGGTGATTATATTGCTCTTTTAAAAATATCCATTACAGTGAATGGGAGGGGGGAAAGAACTTTGTTTTTAACAGGTTTAATTTGGTTCTGAATAATGAGTAGAACTGGAAAGACGCAGAGTGGCTCTGAAACAGATCTGGCTGCTTCCTAAAGCTACATATGTAAGTCTAAGCAGTCTTGCTTTCTAGTCATGCAGAATCCAAAAGGCAGTCATTTTACACATCATGAAGTGACTAACCACCTCCAGAGTTAAACCTATCCCAAATGCATCCATGGAGACTATTCTCTGCCTACCCCCCCCCCAATAAAGTGATCAACGCTTCTCAACAAACAGTTCCAAAGAATTCCCAGTGTTAAAATCCATTGTGCAAATTTATCTGTCAAGGGCATGAAGAGCTTGCATTTAATAATACTGAACAGTATTAGGGATAAAATGTGTAGTATAGCGAAATGAAAATATAATAAGCTATAGACATTTTCTGTACTGTGACTGAAGCTAACACGGTATTCCTTTTGTTGCAATGGAATAAATTTATGAGCCCTGGACTACTCCAGAAAGATCTAAAATGAGCAGTTAACTTCAAAAAATATAACTGGAGAGTTAACATCAGACAAGAGTCTTGACATGGCTTCTGCTAATAAAGATGACATTTCACTCAAAACAGCTCACTTCTGTTGCTAAGTTCCACCTTTTCCTGTGTGTTCTTCCTCCCACAACTCCTGACTGATATGTAAAGTCTTGAAATCTTTCCCCTTGATCTATGAGTGTTTAACTTATATCCTGCCTTTCATAAACATACTCAAAACAGCGACCACTGCCATCACAGTAATCAGCACAAAATTGCAACACATGTGAGAGTTTAATGATAATTAAATTAGACAAATTGAGACTTGGCTTGGCAGTCCACTTGCTGTTGACAACTAATATACAGTGGTACCTCAGGTTACATACGCTTCAGGTTACATACGCTTCAGGTTACATACGCTTCAGGTTACATACACTTCAGGTTACAGACTCCGCTAACCCAAAAATAGTGCTTCAGGTTAAGAACTCTGCTTCAGGATGAGAACAGAAATCGTGCTGCGGCGGCGGCAGGAGGCCCCATTAGCTAAAGTGGTGCTTCAGGTTAAGAACAGTTTCAGGTTAAGAACGGACCTCTGGAACGAATTAAGTACTTAACCCGAGGTACCACTGTAGTAGACATAGCATTGAGAGTTACTGGATGGCTGTCCTTACTTGTCCACCCCAACTTTAAAGCAGTTTTAAAATTGTTTCTTTATCAAATATTTTCTGGGGTTGCAAAAGTACATACATTGTCTTATTTTCAGATTGTAAAGTCTTATCTACAGATCAGTTATATTCGATGTGAGACTTTGATGCAGGAAAAGTTTGGGGGAGAAGATAGTTGCGGAGAGAGCCCAAGGTGGGGGTATATGGTATATGTGCAAGGTTTTTGTGTCAGTTTCATGTCAGTAGGTTCTCTTTCTATTCATTTACAGTGGTACCTTGGGTTACAGAAGCTTCAGGTTACAGACGCTTCAGGTTACAGACTCCGCTAACCCAGAAATAGTACCTCAGGTTAAGAACTTTGCTTCAGGATGAGAACAGAAATCGTGCAGCGGCAGCAGGAGGCCCCATTAGCTAAAGTGGTGCTTCAGGTTAAGAACAGTTTCAGGTTAAGAACGGACCTCCAGAATGAATTAAGTTCTTAACCCGAGGTACCACTGTATTAGTTTTCTTTGGTGTTGAGAGAGGTTGGGGGGCCCAGGGCATGGGTGGCTGCCTACAGTTTTGTGAGTGAGTTTTGTTTGCATGAGTGGGTTGTTGTGTCAAAGTCAGCCATACTGATTCATATGCTGTCAGTGGGTTCTTGTTTTTAACCTAGCGATTAAGAACTATCTGCTTAAAACATCATTCTCTTGCACACAGAAAGGATTCCACCCCATAGGAAGGACTGGTGTCTGCCTACAAGCTTATGTTTAAGCCTACATCTGGCGTGCATAGATTATATGCAACCCCTAAATTCTCTTACTCTAATGTAATGTGTGCCATAACATAGCAGTTGCAATCATTAACTAAATTCCTGTTCAAATTTGAGAAATGTACACAGGGTTCATGGGTTGTATTTACACACACTCTCTCTTCATGGAAGCAATGGAAAGTCTTACAACTACTTGCAGCTTTTAATGAGTGGCTAGAATGAGCCACCCTCTGACGTTTCTTTTGTTTCCTCACTTCAGCAACAGGAAGTGGTGAGCTGCTGCACCCATCAACAGCACAGGTCTGGTGACCGACTGCTTCCTGCTGCAGAAGTTGCATGAAGCATGAAATAAAGTGTTTCTAAAGTGAACTTTACACACTGAAGAACATGATACAGGAGGTTTCAGAGTTTAGCCAGGCAGCAGCTAGAGATATTTTGCATTTCCCATCCCCACTAGTGTGAGAAAGCTTTGGTCGCTAACTCGTAAATTGTGTGCCATGGAAGTACTGCTGATATGCCATTAGGATAAAGAATAACTAAAAGGCTTGTGCAAGCCCAGGTACCTTCCTACAAAGACATCTGTTTCCTAAGTCTCTGCATGATCCAGTATTCTAGCCTTGCCTACACTAGGACAGATAACACTGCTCTGTCTGCAACAGGTATGATTAAATACTGCAACTACTCATGAGGAAGGGATGCCGTATAATTGAACTACCCTGAGAATTAACCCGTTTCCTCTTTGCAAATCCCTTTCACATCAGGAGTCATGCCTAGAACAGCAGCTGAACAGTGGGTGACTCTCTTATGAACACTAAACTTCTCCGTGTGTATGTGTAAGAGTGAATGTACCTCCAGTTTCTGCTCAGCTGAACAGTCTGCCTCAGGTATTGGAAGTCTAGAAAATGCTACTGAGGAACATTATGCCCAAGCAGAGGTGGATTGACCAAGAATCAAAGTAAAGAGAACGCCACTGGCAGAAGACTTAGGGTACATTTGGACCAAACACAAACAGAGCAGAATCCACAGGCAAGTTTTCCTGTGCAAGCTACAACTGAAATGAATGGGAAGCTGCAAAAAAACATAGAAGTTCCCTCCCACATAAGCCCCATTGTAGAATTTTCCAGAGGCTTCTGTCTTGTATTAATTATGAAAGGGGCTGTGATTTAGATTTTCTGCTTCAGGTATTAAGCTGTATCAAGCCAGGCTAGTCAAGATTTAATGAGATTTTAAGACATTTGCAATACACTGCTCAGATGCCTTTTTCTGCTAAGCAAGATCAAAGATAGATCTATCAAGATATGGGATTATCTTCCCCACTGCAGAAAGCCATTGTCTCTTCAGATGTTAAATTAGGATCTCAAGAAAAATAAGATACTAATGACTGGTATTTTGAATGGATTATGCTAGTGTATATATCTGCACAGAAACACGACAGCCCTACTGCACTCTTCCATTTTAGGAAGGAGAATTATAAGAGTTTGCAAACCTTTTCTGGATTTGTGTACACATAAAACTAATAATAACCAGCCAACAAGGACAATATTCCATGCACCTAAGGAACTAGGCTCTGCTCTACAAAAATTATGACACAATAAGTTATTCATCTCTAAGGTGCCACTACAAGGCATGTTTCATATCTTATTTGTAGCCACAGAGGATGGCTTTTGGTGCTAATTCTCATAGGTCCAATACCATCTTCAGCTGTGTGGCGGCCCCTCTGTCAGAAAGAACTCAAGTTTAATACAGTCAAACCTTGGTTGTCGAACGCAATCTGTTCCGGAAGCCCGTTCGACTTCTGAAATGTTTGACAACTGAGGCACGACTTCTAATTGCTTGCAGGAGCTTCCTGCACTCAAGCGGAAGCCGCATCAGACGTTCGGCCCAAAACTCCGGACAATCTGGGCAAGGGGGCGCATAAAGATGTTAAAAAGCATCAGGGAAAGGATTGCACCCTGTGGCACTCCACACACCAAGGGGTGCCGCGACAACATCTCCTCCCCTAGCGCCACCCTCTGTCCCCAACCTGAGATAAAGGAACGCAGCCATTGTCGGACTGTGCCCTGAATCCCCATGTCAGCAAGGCGGTGGTCCAAAAGATTGTGATCAACTATGTTGAAGGCTGCTGACAAGTCTAAAAGAATCAGCAGTCCCAACCCGCCTCGGTCCAGTTGCCTACAGAGATCATCTGTTAGGGCTACCAGAGCCATCTCAGTCCCATACCAGGATGAAAGCCGGACTGGAATGGATCCAAAGCCGATATTTCCTCCAGAAACCTACCAAGCTTTTAGCAACCGCTCTCTCAATTATCTTACCCAGGTACGAAAAATCCAAAACCGGGCAGTAATTGGATAGATCTAAAGGATCTAATGATGTTTTCTTTAAGAGCGGACACACCAATGCTTCCTTCAGCTCCCCTGGGAATGTCCCTGTGCCAAGGGACAAGTTGATGATCTCACCCAGGGGGACCCGCACCTCGTCTGGGCACGCTCTAATCAGCCAAGACGGGCACGGGTCGAGGAGGCAAGTGGTGGGCCTTCCAGCTCGGAGGAATCTATCCACATCGGCAGGGAGTATCTGGTCAAAATGGTCCAATATTGGACCTGAGAACAGTAGAGGGGCCTCCAGTTCTATTACTGTATCCAAATTGGCAGGGAAGTCATGGCAGCAGAACTTTCTCTGCAAAAAAGCTTGCAAATGCCTCACAGCTATGGGTCAAATTCATATTTAAATTTGGCTGTCCCACTGGGGACGTTAAAGACCTAATTATTCTGAAAAGTTGTGCTGGGAGAGAGCTAGCAGATGCAATGGGAGCTGAGAAGTATCTGATTTTTAACATCACAATACATCACTAGCTAAACATCGCAATATTTTGATATGTCACGATATGTGAAATAAGGCTGAAGCTATGTAGAAGTGAATGTGGTAATGACCTGGTAACTTATTACTTACAGGTTTAACTTTAAAACTGATACAGTTTTACTTACATATTGTTACAACTGTTATGTTATTGAACTGTACCAATAATGTTTAACTTAGCATATATTTTTTCTAAAATGAAAACTGTAGAAGGAATCAGCAGCATATATATCATACCCCCCCTTTATTTCATCCACATCACAGGTAAGGTAAGAGAATGTTCCCTAAAAAATGAATTACATTACGTACTAAACAAGAAAAAAGTCAATTCAGCGTCACACTTTTAGATATTCAAATATAACTCAACACTGAGTCTTGATTGAATGTGTGAGAGGCTGAGAAAGCTGCTTTGGTCCCAAAAGCAAACACCTGGGGAGTGGGGAAGAGAGAGACACAGAGACAATCATACACACACACACCACCCACTGCCCCCCCAACACAGATTGGGGGGGGGGGGAGAGTAGTGTCTCAAGCACAGAGCAGTGTCTTTCTTTTTATTATGAAAAGCAACCATTGGTGAGAGCCCATGGTGAATGCTGGACTGGCTCTGTGCTTAGTTAATCATAAAACCAGTGAGCTGGGAGCTGCTCTGTTGCAAAACCAAACACCAGGGGAGAGACACCCCCCCACCCACTGCCCCCCAAACACAGATGGGAGGAAAGAGTAGCATTTCACACAGAGCAGTCTTTCTTTTACAATGAAGGAGAGAGCTCAGTCCACAGTGATTGCTGGACTGGCTCTGTTAATAATCAAACTGGTAAGCTAGGAGCGGCTCCCTCGCAAAAGCCAACCTGGGGATGAAGGAGAGAGAGACTGGGAGACAATCACAATCACATAAACCAACGCAACACCCACTGCCCTCCCACAAGCAGCGCACACACAGAGATGGGGGGAAAGACCAGTGCAGGGTGCTTCTTTTTAGTCTGTTTATGTTTACGGGAGAACAGGAGGAGGAACAGAAGGAGGAAAGTGGCTCCAGAAGTCCAGACTAGTAATGGAGCAGCATTCTTAAGCAACCTACCAGATGATTGGCTGCAGAGATTCTGGATTTTTTTGCCAGCCTGCTCTTGAGACTTGCGGCTGCTGCCATAGGCAGGGGAAACTGGAGGTGGAGTTAACGCTGCATGTGGTTTCTCAATCATTTCAGCCACAGCTAGTTCTTGTGATTCGCTGCCTGCAGGAGGCAGAGAGGAGCTTGCGCCAAGTTAACAAGGGCTGCACTGGACCAAGCATAGGCATCTCCCAGCTTCTCCAATACCCTGCTTGTTTCACAATAAATTGCCAGGTCTTTTTTTTTTTTTAAAAAAGGTTATCATGATTTTCTTTAAATAGTGTTTTTAAACAATATATTGATATATTGCACTGGCCTACTGAGGGTGTGTGTGTTTGTGCATTCATTTTCCATTTTACACATTACATCCATACAAGTCTTGCCTTAGTCTTACATAGGCTTCCTGACCTATCTTCCATTGATATCCTATTTTCAAATTCTTAGTTTTCTTAGGTACAACTCCTTACCTTTTTTCTCCCCCCCACACACTTTATTATTTCCTTTTTCTTTTCCTTTGTCTTGTCTACTGATTCTCATAGGCTTATCCTACTTGCCAGTTAACCTTAATACCACTCTTTAAGTGTTCTTCAAAAAGCTCTCACTTGCTTATTGTTTTCTTTTCATCATAATTTCTTATTTTGGCCGTCAAGCTTGCTAACTCAACAAACTCTATTAACTTCTGCAACCACTGATCCTTTGTCGGAACAATAATTTCTTTCCATATATTTTTTTTTGCATTAAGTTATCCTTGCGGCCACAGCTGCATATAAAAGTAAGTTCTTTGTTTTCTTAGGTATACCTTTCCCCTATTATTGCCAGCAAGAAGGCTTCTGGTTTTTTAGGGAAGGTAAATTTTAAAATCTTTTTGAGTTCCTCATATATAATTTCCCAGAATTTTTTTGCATACTTACATTGCCACCGCATATGATATAGAGAACCTTCTTTTTCTAAATGGTTTCAACATGCATTGGATCCTCTCTTGTACATTTTGGCAAGTTTATTTGGCGTCAAAATACCATCTATATACCATTTTGAAGATGTTCTCTTGAATTGCATAGGCAGCCAAACATTTTATCATGCCATTCCATAATTTTAACCATGCCGAAAGTTCAATGTTATATCCGAAATCTCACGCCCAGTGTATCATTGCCTCTTTCACTGATTCATCTTTAGTTTCCCATTCAAGTAGAGTTCTGTATACTTTCATTTTTTTTTATTTCCCAATAATATTTTCTCAAATTCTGATCCACCTTCTACAAATCCTTTTTCTTTGTCTCTTTTAAAAATCTCGTTTATTTGGAAATACTGGAACCAATCTGTGACAAGTCCTATCACTTCTTTTTAAAGTCTTACAGATTTATCTTTAAATTCAAGAAGGTCTTTTTATGTTCCCCAGTTTTCCTTCATGTTCAATTCTTTTTTACCCCAACCGTGTCCATTGGAGATATCAAACGTGGGATCTTCCTTTGTAACAATTCTCTCTGTTTTGCCCAAACATTATACACACTCCTCCTGGTCACCTGGTTTAAAAACCCTTATGTACTTTGATCTTATCATAATACAAATAGCTATGCCATCCAAACCTTAGGTCAAATCTTTCCATGTCCAGAGTTCCTGCATCCTTTAATTCCGCTCACTCCTTTATCCACACTAAGCACGCACCCTCATAGTAAAATCTCCAATAGAGAAGCGAGAAACCCCCTCTATTCCTATCATCTATTAGTATTTTATACTTAATCCTTGGCTTTTTTGCCTTGCCATATAAAATTTGTTAAGTCCTTTTCCCATTGTTTAAAACAATTAGTGTTAGCGATCACCGGAAATGATTGAAATAAAAAAATCATTTTTGGTAATAAAGGTAAAGGTACCCCTGCCCGTACGGGCCAGTCTTGACAGACTCTAGGGTTGTGTGCCCATCTCACTCAAGAGGCCGGGGGCCAGCGCTGTCCGGAGACACTTCCGGGTCACGTGGCCAGCGTGACATCCCTGCTCTGGCGAGCCAGAGCCGCACACGGAAACGCCGTTTACCTTCCAGCTAGTAAGCGGTCCCTATTTATCTACTTGCACCCGGGGGTGCTTTCAAACTGCTAGGTTGGCAGGCGCTAGGACCGAACAATGGGAGCGCACCCCGCCGCAGGGATTCGAACCGCCGGCCTTTCGATCTGCAAGCCCTAGGCGCTGAGGCTTTTACCCACAGCGCCATGTTCATCTTAATTGCTGATATTCTTCCCATCATAGGTAAATTCATGCAGTTCCATTTTTCCATATCCTTCTTTATTTCTGTCCATTTTTTTCATAGTTATCTTGAATAAGACTTAAATTGTTAGATGTAAGCCAAACTCCTAGATATTTTACTTTATTCTCTTCTTTGATTCCTAATGTTTCCCCCCCCCCAGATTCTCCTTTGCCTTCTTTTCCGTGTTTTTAATGATCATCTAGTCCAACCGCCTGTAATGCAGGAATCTCAGCTAAAACGGATGGCCATCCCACCTCTGCTTAAAAACCTCCAAAGAAGGGGTGGGCCGGGATTTTTTTTGAAAATGAAAAGAAAGAAAAACCCTGAGGGGATCATGTTGACTTTACAGTCCAGGGATTAAAATTTGACATGTAGAGACATACCTGCAAGTTGCTACATGTGTATATGAGTCTTTTGTGAAAGTGCTGAAAGGTATAAATGCACCAAATCTGGACTCCAAGGATCAAGTCTAGTGCCTGGAATTTCCCTTTTTATTTCCTGTATTACACTTCCATAATTAAAAATATGTTTACGCTAGCCTCTAAACTCCTAAAGTATGAGATTGCTCAGCCTCTCTTCTTTAAAGTTGAAAGAAATATTAAGTCTTGCTTATGCACATCCTTACTTGTGCAAAAAACTAGAGATTTGAGGAATACAATGCTTATGGGAGGCACATTCATAATATTTGTGAAGGCGGAGTACAATTGAAACATACTAGTGTCATGTTGTACAAAGTCACAAAGGCAACTTATCCTGAACTTTAACCTTTGGCTTTCTTCTCCCAAAACATATCCATTGGCATTTTCATGGATATGCAAACAATTTCACCCAAAGCAGACAGGAGCACCAAAAGATAACTAGCATGTGATCCAATGACTGTGGCCTTTTTTTAGTGAGGGGAGCAAATTCAGCATACACATCATGGCCTGCTGGCCCTATTATATTGCCAAATAATAGGGAAAGATACTGGGTTAAATACAGGTTTATTTTCTTTGATAGATACACAAAAAAACTTACTGTATGCCACTAATAGGCAAGAACCCTTCCAAAAGACAAAAACTGGATAGTTTGAAGGAGGATAGTGTAAATTCCTTTACTATTCAAGGAGAGTATCGCTTAAACATTTGTTTCCAGCCTATTTAACAGCTTTCAGTACAAAGACCAGCATAAATTTTAAGAGTAGTTCCAACAGTAACTTGGGGCTCGTATACAGCAACAGGAGACCCAACATAAAAGTTACCTAGTATTAGGAGCATGTCCACAATCCTGCACCTGGAGAGTGGAAGGGAGAACAGCATACACACGATGACCCTGAGGTCACAAGCTCCATGCAGAACCTCTGCCACCACCACCAATTGCTCCAAATGTGTCAATGTCCATAGCCTCAATTAGCTTGTTTACTAGTTCCAGAAGATCCATACAATTGAACTTGTACCATCATGAGTAGACATTATAAAGGTCTGAATTCAAAAAGGATTAAAGGTGAAGTATGATAGGCTCCATAATTACGCTTGCTGTGGATAAGGAGAAAGAGTTTGTGCACATTTTCTATTCTTGTGCACATTAGGACTCACTAACCAGGTCAAAGCAAGTATAGCAATGCTGGCAGGTGCTTCAAGATTTTGCAGGTAGGTTTTGCCTGTGATAAGACCCTCCAGAATAAGGCACTAAAATAACTAATTTGAGAGTTTCATATGGTCCTTTACAGATCTCATTTTGTCGAAAATGTCCCAATGAAGAAATTAGAACAAAACCTCAAGAGCACATCTCACATGTTCTGGCAGGGGCATTAACATGAATAAAATGCTAAATCATTTACTGCAATGGAAGAAGCAGCATTTCCTCACAGCTCAAGAAGGCCAAAGCTTCATTGGATCATTAGGTTCAGGGTCAGAAGAGGCCCTCCGCCCACCCTGAAAAGGTCCTTCTACATTCAAGGTGACTCAAATTGGCAAGGCCTTGTTCTGTAATGTTTTGAGATATTAGGAAGATGACTGGATATATCCAATTCATACTTCCATTTCAAGGCATACCAAAATATGCAGGGGAGCAATCCAATATCATTTATTGTGTGCATTTCGTACCAAAGGTGTATGTACCAGCGGCAGAAGCAATCACTAGGTATGCTAATATACACAAAAGTGTGGCCATAAGTGGAATTGCTATGATAGCAAGGCCAAATTAAACCAATTCAAGTGTTATTGCTAGTATCAGTGTCCCTTTAAGAAATAAATTGCTAACCTGACTACTTACAGAAATAGTCTCTTCAAGCTATCAATCATGCAATTGTTACAAGCCACTATCCTAAGTCAAACAGCAAACTTCCAACAGTTAGATCATTGTTCAGGGAAATTCAGGCATGCAAATAACTTCTCATTAAGATGTATAAGGATTTCACTGTGAGAAGTCCATTGCATAAGCAGTATGGAATGCAACCATACGAAGTTCATAGGGCTAACAGGGAATTGAACGGAATTCCATTCCAGCAGAGAATGAATTTTCACTTTTTAAAAGTGCTCATTTTCAGACGGCCATGTGCTGGCTGTCACTGGTCTTAAGGCTCTCCTCCTTTAAACCCAGCAGAGGTAGCTCCTCACCCCCTTTAGTAAACCTGTGAGCAGTGACTAAACAGATAAGATTAAAATATTATCAGGAGGAAGACCACCTCTCCAGGCCACAGATTAAATAGAGAGCCTGGCTCATCTGTCCTCTTCCAAGCAGCCCTAAAATCCCATTCAAATCAACAACAGAGCAGCACACTGCAGACAATCCCATTCTTCCATTTTTAATAGCTGAGCTCCAAAAACAACTCTGAAATCCACCTTGCTTGTAGCAAAATCCAGTCAAGGGGATTTGAAACAATCACATTTCATAATTTAAATCTGCAAGAAAAAAAGGCAAATTTAAATCAAGTTTCCTATTGATATACTTCACATTTTATTTTAAATTGTGCAAATCCAACCACTAGGCAATGCTAATTTACAACTAAATAGGGCATTAGTTATAGAAGGGGTAAAGGAGATATTTTGTATAATTTTTAAAGACAGGTTTATTTTTTTACTAATTTTAGAACATAACATTGCTTAATAGATTTTAAAACATATCTATATAAATAATTGGGACACGGGTGGCGCTGTGGGTTAAAGCCTCAGCGCCTAGGACTTGCTGATCGAAAGGTCGGCGGTTCGAATCCCCGCGGTGGGGTGCGCTCCCGTTGTTCGGTCCCAGCGCCTGCCAACCTAGCAGTTCGAAAGCACCCTCGGGTGCAAGTAGATAAATAGGGACCGCTTACTAGTGGGAAGGTAAACGGCGTTCCGTGTGCTGCGCTGGCTCGCCAGAGCAGCTTCGTCACGCTGGCCACGTGACCCGGAAGTGTCTGCGGACAGCGCTGGCCCCCGGCCTCTTGAGTGAGATGGGTACACAACCCTAGAGTCTGTCAAGACTGGCCCGTACGGGCAGGGGTACCTTTACCTTTTTATATAAATAATTTCATTAGAATATTATTACAGTATATAGGCTCTTACAACCAGAAGGTATCACTAGGTGTGGAAAAACACCCTGCACACTAGACAATTCCACATTTCCCTCTTTCCAGTATTGCTCCTGTCTGCTTTTCCCTCTGCCTTGGCCCAGCCGTGCCATCACAAAAAGAAAGGAGCAAACAAAAATGAAATTCCCATGACTGATAGGTCAAAGCAAGGGCAGATAGTTACTGCGCAGACCAGAGCAACATATGAGGTCGAAATGAAATACCTATGTTGAGTAAGTAGGCTGTAAATATTTATGTATGGGCAATGATCAAATTAGTTCTTAATTTACATAGGAAGCCATCTTTAAACTCACTGCATCTAGTAGAGGGCATTGATTCAGTTTAGAGTTTGGTTTGGTTCACACAAAATCTAGTATTGCATGAGAAAGCCATGGGTTTGTGCACTGAGAGGAGCATTCTTTATTTGGAAACTGTGGTTAGTGTTAAACTATGTTTCATTCAAAGAAACCAAGATTATTAACCATGATGTGAAGTTAGAACCAGACACTTTTTATCTCTCATCTAGACCATGCAGGAAGAGGAGAGCAGAGGGGGAGTGTTATAGTTCTGCAATACTCATTAACTGTAGGATCAATGTGCTTATACAGGCAACAACCGATTTGCGCACACCCCCATGCCAGATATATAAGCTAGGTGCCAAAAGGCTCCTTAAACCAAGGTTGCAGTTGCCAAAATGGAATGTCTAGTTGCCATTTTAGGGCAATACGGCTCTAAAGTCTTATTTTTCAAATGAAGGACTGACTGTGATTGATTATCTGTTAAACATCTGGCTAGTTCAGATGACAGCCTTGAGCTAGGTTAAGAACTTTGAGAACTTTAAAAAGAAAAGTCACTTTATCCAGGGATAGTCCACACATATATTGCCTTATTCTGACCTCCTTTTCTTAATGGTGACATGGACCATTGATATCATAAGAATATTCTTCACAACTGTGAGCTGGGCAATGGGGTGGGGCAAATGAAAAGCTACAACAATTAACTATAATGTTTACTGCTCCTGCTCAGGCTGCACAGAAAAAGCATTTTGGTTCCTGAAATTCAGTCCAATTGTACAGATAAAATACAACTGACAGAATTCTACAGGATCTGATATTAGTGTGGAAAAAAAAAAAAAGTCAAGATCCAATGATCCCCAGGCATGCACCTCCAGATGGTGGAGATGTCAGGAGCCCATCCTGGCACCCAGGCACCTTTCACTTGGTTGCAAGTAGCTGATATGTGCAAAATGTGCTTGGCTAATTTTGAAGATTACCCCCATGTGCTGGCAGAGTGCACATAAGCCCATTCCGTCTCTGCCCCACCCCCTTTCCCAGCCATCTCTGGGTCACCATGGTGTGCAAGTCAATTGGATGTGCATAAATCAGTCGTTCCCTCCATTCAAATTACAGTGGTACCTCGGATTAAGAACTTAATTTGTTCTGGAGGTCTGTTCTTAAGCTTTAGCTAATGGGGCCTCCTGCCGCTGCCGTGCAATTTCTGTTCTCATCCTGAAGCAAAGTTCTTAACCCGAGGTACTATTTCTGGGTTAGCGGAGTCTGTAGCCTGAAGTGTCTGTAATCTGAAGCGTCTGTAACCCGAGGTACCACTGTAATAGCATTAACAAGGTTATTTCTAAAGAGAATCCTAGCACACACATATGTAACCGGGGGGAGGGGTCTATTTGTCTAACTGGCCCATAAGTCTCAAGTTTACCTGCAGCCAAGACCAACTGTTCTCTCTCCCTGACCCCTCACTATTCTGAGCTGAGATTCAAGCAAGCCTAAAAGTTCTTCCATGCCCTGGCCATTATCTAAATTTGGATAATGACGTGTGTGGCGCTGTGGGTTAAACCACAGAGCCTAGGACTTGCCGATCAGAAGGTTGGCGGTTCGAATCCCCGCAACGGGGTGATCTCCCGTTGCTCGGTCCCTGCTCCTGCCCACCTAGCCGTTCGAAAGCACGTCTAAGTGCAAGGAGATAAATAGGTATCACTCTGGCGGGAAGGTAAACGGCATTTCCATGAGCTGCTCTGGTTCGCCAGAAGCGGCTTAGTCATGCTGGCCACATGACCCGGAAGCTGTACGCCGGCTCCCTCGGCCAATAAAGCGAGATGAGCGCCGCAACCCCAGAGTAGGCTACAACTGGACCTAATGGTCAGGGGTCCCTTTACCTTTACGCCACAGTGGATAAAGTCACTTGAATATTACCAGGTAGATACAGAAGAAAACCTAAAACCTAAATAGCAAATCAGGGTATTCCCTGCCTTAGGAAGGCTACTGAAATCGTCTAGTCACCTGTTGGTTAAAGACTTACAAAATGATTGTCTTACTAGTTAAGTGGCAGATTTTCTCCAATAGTTCATTTTGCTCTCCATACCAATTTCTCTGTTTTTAAATTTTAGTTCTGAAAGCAAACAAATTACTGCTACCTTAATGTTTTGCCTCTCAAAATATGTCATCCTCAGAATTGTCCCAGTGGCATGTTGTTCCTTGCATGGCACTCACAAATATAAAGTACTTTTCTTTTTAAAGTTCTCCTAATGTAATTCCACAGCACAGCAAATCCACGCCAACAAGCAGCTGTAATAAGGCAATATTTATGCACCACCCCACCTTTAATGTTAATCTATTCAGACAAAAGGAGAAAGGGAAGCAGAGAAGAAAATCTTTCTCCCTTTTCTTTAGCAGATTTGAGAAGAACGCAGCCAGCTCACTTGTTTTCCTTCCCCAACTAGAATGTTCTAAAGTGCACCTAAAAACCAAATCACACCACAAGTTAGAATGCAAACAAATGTCAACTCAGTTAACATTAACGTGCCCCAAACAAATAGCAAATCATGGCTTAAAAGGATACCCTTTAGGTCGGAAATTATGTTCACAGTTTATCAAACTGCAAACCTGCTAGCATCTCTCAGGCAGCCAGATATTAAAGTTCAGTTCAATATAGACAAATGTATATTGCAGTTATACAATGGTAAATCAATGGAGCCAAACCTTACATTCAGAGGCTACCTTTAGCTAGAGGCAAAGCATTCCTTGTCCGCACAGAAGCCACACACAGAGTAATGCAAAGCAAAATCATTCCCAGGTTCAGTTCCTAACTTATGTCCCTTTTTAAGGGTTGAAAGAAATCGATGAGAAGCAAATAACTGGGAGGTTGGATAGTCCTGTGTAAGAGTCTTCAAGACTTAATATACATTTTGTTGCAAACACTGCATATGCTAAGGAGTCTTGATGTTAGGAAAGTTATTTAACTACAGAATTCCATAGATAATGGTGAACTGGAGAATGCTATCTGCTAGTCCCCAAGAAACAGAAGTCTGCCTGCAATCAGAGGTTGATCTAAAGTTAGGGTAGGGTGCTTTGCTTTGAAAACTCAGCAAGGAGCTTCAGAAACACACACTCAATCCACATCCAGCCATCAAATAACAATGTGTGCAAAATACTTATTTTGAAGAACACAAAGGCATCAAGGTATGGTAGCTGTTTTTCATCCGGCTCACAGTAAGTTCCTCAGAGCATATGCTATTCAGTCAGAAGTTGCACTAGTTCCTAAAGTCATTAAGGGTTAATTGATATTTAAGCAAGACATTTGTCTCCATGTCAGTCAAATGAGACAGCAGCATATAAGAAAGCTCCATCTGCCAATTGTGAATTGGGATGATGCCTTCAGACATCTGTCATGTGGAGAGACAAAAGGTGCAGATGCTTCTCCCATTCAACCCAAGCCATTTCACCAAAAGACCTGTCAACACGCATAAAAGGGAAGAGTTGCAGTGTTCACATTTCAATAGCACAGAGGCATTGCATCTATAAGCATAACATGGAAGCCGTTTTAAACTAGCATTTTAACATGGCTGTGGAATGGTAAGCTATTTAAGGTGAATACAATACTCTACGTCTAGCCTGTCCCTCCTCCCACTTCCATCACCCCAGGCCTGGCACAGAATGTTTGGAAGCTTGGTGTGAAATGGATAAAAACTCAAAACTCAAAACATTTTCTCTCAGAAATAATTAATTTTAAAGACAAAGTATTAAAATAATATTACTGAGCAAACATTCAAATGATACTAATGAGGATTTATATAGGATTTGATTCAATTACTAAGCAAGCAACATTCTAAGGGCTATGTTGGAAATGTATTCCTAAATGTTGCACAACATCTTCAGGAATTTGATTCAAGAGCGCAGTCTGGGAGTCTGCCAAATATCTTGTCTCTGTGACATGGTCATAAAGCCACCAAGCATCTCAAATGCCTCCATCTTCTGCACACAGAGAAAAATGGATGCATATTTGAATACACAACCACAGCAACAACCATGAAAAATAGTTGAGAAGCTTGTTTTAATTCATGAGTTTTCTAATTTATGAAGTCCTTCAAACTCAAACTGAAAGTTCAGAATCAGCAGTTGACAGATTTTTTCCATACAATTCTGAGAGGAAAAAGCTTGACTTATTAGATATGATGATACAGTACACTACCAAAGAGTTGTTATAAGTTTAAATTAAGTATGACACTATCATACTAAACTGGAATTTCTAAAGCAAAGTCTCTCTATTACTACAGCTCTCCTTCATTTTATATTGTCTTCCAAAATATGAGGGGTTTTTTGTTGTTGCTTATTAGAAGCTGATGCTCCAATGCAAAGGTTTATCTTAATCAAACAAACTAGGGACAGACAGAATGAAACCCTGAGGCAAAAAAACTCTGTAAAAAAAATATTAATCTGTTCCAGTCATTTGACATACAAACAGCCTTTGTGGACACACTGCCAGATACTGATATCATCTTGGATAAGAATGTAAATATTCCAAAGTTTGTTTCATAGTCAGCAAGTTTCTGCATTGAATTTGAACTCCTCCCAGTGCATAAGAAAGCTAACACACAAATTTGCTATGTTACTATTGCCAGGAGAAGAAATCCAACAAACTCTGGAGAGAACAACTCTCTCACTGGGTATTATAAAACCCAACACATTTAATCTGACAAACATCACATAGCAATAGATTAATTCAAGCCTAACAGAGATCAGAACTATGATACCACAGTCAAACATGTGTGTCTCTGTCCCCTGATATATTAACAGATGGAAAGTACGTATGTCTCTGAACAGTGGTGGCTGCGGGGGATCACAAGCTATTGGACCCATGTTCTGCTTATGCACTTCTCAAAGACCACTTTGAAAACAGAACAATGGGCTATTTGGGCACGTGTTCTGATTCAGAAGGCATCCTCTTATATTCTATATATCATGCAGCAACAATATTATTTGTTTCTTCACCCTAAGGTCCCAGGGCAGGTTACAACATTCAGATGCCACATTGAAGAGTTTGAAAGCACTTACAAAAATAAAAATATACTTCTATAAGAAGTATAATGAAGGTGCAATACACACCTTTGTGGGGAGGAAATTTTAAAGCTTAAAGGATGCCACAGAGAATGCCCTCTCCTGGGCTGCCACACCCTGAGCCTCTGGGTGCAGAGGAACTACCAAGAGGACGCCCTTGAATTTTGAAGCTCAAAGCTAGCGTCTCATGCTCTTACAACCCTGCCTATTTCCCTTACACTTTATTAATCTGTAGCAATAATCTACTTTTGTATCTCTGCAAATGGCTATGTTTATCGGAAACATAACTGAGTCAAGTACTCTGCAGTCAGGATTTTACAGCTTCCTTGAGTGGAAATTATTGCCATTACGCAGTTCTCCTCTAAAGAGGAAGTGAAACTTGACAGATCATGTACAGAGGCAGCTTGCTTAAGTCACTATATAATTGCATAAAATCTCTTGAAAGTTGATCAATGGTTTCCACCAAATAAGAATAATATGCAGGAGTCAATTCATACATTCAGTTGTAATACATCAAGTACTGAGCAGTCAGGTGACTTACTCGCATGTGTACACTGTCTTTTAGGCTCCCAACAAAATTTTCTAAACAGCATACCAGTAGAGTTTGGGAATAGTCTGGCATTCAGATAAATTAAGAAAAAGAACAACAAAATCTTAAGTGAAGTCCTTCTTAGCTGCCCAGGCATCTGGAACATTTCTAAAGGCAGCCTCATGCCACATTGACAGTGCTGCCTTTAGTGCATAGAAAACTTACAAATCTAGACATGATGGCAAATTTATCCAGGGAACCACTGACCTTCAATTAATAAATGTCTCAACTATTCTTGAAGACATTTAAAATATTTAGGTGGCATAGTAATGCTCTAAGATTATAGCCCTCGGAGGAATTTTCATATACAACACTAAAAATGCCTTGTAGTTTCGTTCCTGTCTATGCATGTGAGAATTCTATCTTATCTGAGAAAACCAGCTAAATAAACTATTTAAAATCAAATGCACATTTCAGCAATTGGAGGTGCTACTATCAAATCGATAGACATGAAAATACAAGCACATGTGACATGAACAGAAAGACAGAACAGTACATAATAAAGGTTTCACCATGCAGGAACTCAATTTACTTAAGCATGGTAATTAAAACTCAAGAACAATCTCAAAGTGTTGGAGCTTCAAATGCCAATGTATCTTCCTATCCTGACAAAACAAACCAGCAGGGCCAGAAAACCACAGAGCCTCAGAACACAAGAAGACTCCAGCTTATGCTTGGTTTCTTGCAGCTAGTTAGTGCTTAATAAGACACCCAGCTTGAGCAGTTTTTCTTGTGGTTTCTTCCATTTCCTGACCATTTTAGTACACTCAGCATTCAAAAACTTTAGTTAGAAACAGTTACTATGACAGTTCCCTGAGAAACAAAAGAACACCCTTCCTCGAATCAACTGTTTCCCCACAGGGAGCTCAGCTAAGGAAGGCTTGTTTAGGGTGCCATTATTCACTCAATGAGTGAATGTCATGTCTCTTCTGTGGTAGCAGAATCTTTTGGGAATTTCAACCCTAGGAATGGGCCCATTGAAAGTAAAAACCTTTCATCTGGAGAACACAGCAGTTAGAGCAGGCCAGTGGCCCATCTATTCCAACACCCTGTTCTCACAATGGTCATCCAGATGCCCATTATGAGAAGCCCGCAAGCAGAAACAGAGCACTAAAGCACTCTTTTCCTTGTGATTGCCAGCAACTGGGATTCAGAGATATACTTCCTTCAACAGTAGCTAGTAGTCATTGGTAGCATTATCCTCCATGAATCTGTATATTGTAATCCTATTTTAAAGCTATCCAAGTTGATCGCCATTGTGACATATTGTGGGAGCAAACTCCAAAAGTGCCATAGCTTAGAGGTAGAGCACATACTCTGTATACAAAAGATCTGAAATTCAATTCCTGGCATCTCCAGGTAGAGCTGAAACGGGCTCCCATCTGAAAATCTGGAAAACTGCTGCATGAGCTCAATGGTCTGCTTGGTATAAGGCAGCTTCCTATAAACGACCATGGCTGGGCTGTCTCAGAGTAGCCAATGTTGAGCCACCAGATATTACTGGAACTACAGCCATGCTGGCTGGGGCTGTTGAGAATTGCAGTCCAGGACCAGCAACATCTAGAGAGCACAACCTTGGGCATTCCTGGTCCCAATAATGTGGTCTTGATGTCTTGCCTGCTTGTGATTTAATTGTCTACTGTTTGGCATAACTGTTTGTAATATTGCTTTTAAAAAGTATTTCAAAAAACACCTGTAAAATGCCCTTGCACTGAATGAGACATCTGAAGGCCGCCCTGTTGACTTCTTAGCAGCTACTCAAACAGTGAAATGAAAATAGTGCAAGTTACAACCAAGTCCTACAGGTTGTTCAGAGATTCATTAAGACTGTTCCTACTCCCTTATCACTTATGGTAATCTATTACCTCTGGTCATGAAAATGCTCTGGCATTACAGCAGTTTTCTTTGTTTAAATGCTCTGATGTATCTGCTTTAAAGCGGGGTACAAACCAGCATTTTTAATATTGTATAACCAACAAAAGAAATACAGTGGTACCTCGGGTTAAGAACTTAATTTGTTCCGGAGGTCCATTCTTAACCTGAAACTGTTCTTAACCTGAAGCACCACTTTAACGAATGGGGCTTCCCGCTGCCGCCAGAGCACAATTTCTGTTCTCATCCTGAAGCAAAGTTCTTAACCCGAGGTACTATTTCTGGGTTAGCGGAGTCTGTAACCTGAAGCGTCTGTAACCCGAGGTACCACTGTAATAATACCTTAATGAAAAAGTGTTACTCTATTCTTACTTTTCAAACAATAGATTACAAGCACCACTATGTCCTGTGCCTCAAACAGCTGGGCACAGTTACAGTCTAATTTCGCAGCCATGGGGATGCCCTGGAGAACTTGAAAGAGATTCAAATTTGTGACAAGGCCTTTGAGAATGTGTTCCACTCCCAGGGCAATAACTGCTCTGCCATCATGGAGAATATACATCTCAGAAGGAGGACGTCACTCCAAGTAAGAAAAAAATTATTCACTTGGATAAATTATTCAACTCTCCAATTTTGGGAAAACGGGGGAAAAAATGCCAATTGCAACTCAAGATAAATTAGTCAAAAGTGATGTATACTGGGGGGGGGGGGAATCAAAATCTGAATTTTACATGCATGCAGCAGTAAGCTAAACTGTGACTTAATGTGAATGAGCATAAGACTGAGATCACTGCACTCCTCGCATGCCCCTGCTGCCATCATGATACCCAAAGCTATTCCATGGTTTGGCTTAGTGTTATATACAAACCCTGAATCATGGTTTGTCTCAGTCCAGACAAACCACAAGCGTAATGAAGATTTGTTCTCAGCTTACCGCTGGCGGTTTCTCTGGGTGAGACAATCCACAAGCCCAGATTCAGATGTAATGTTAAGATGAACCATGGCTTAGTCCCAGGTAGCGGGGCAGAAGGAGGAGAAGTATTGGGACCACAGTCTTTGCTTCAGGAACCTGCACAATTGCTTGTTTGCATTACACTGTCATGTGCAGCAGCTGCAAAAAGGGCAAATTCCATGCTAGGAATCACAAAAGAGATTGAATATAATACTGTCACTATTGTAAAGTCTTTATACAAATATTATGATGCACCCCTACTTGGAATATTGTATACAGTCCTGGTTGCAGTACAGTGGTACCTCTAGTTGCGGACACGATCCATTCTGGGGTGCTGTTTGCACCCCGAAAAGTCCACGAGAGGCGCTTCTGTGCAAGCATGGAGCACAATAGAGCTCTTCTGCTCATGCACGAAGCGCGCAGAACACTTCTGCGTGTGCGGTGAAACCCGAAAGTATACACTTCCAGGTTTGCCGTGTTCGCAAGCCGAAAAGACGCAACATGAACCTAACGCAACACGAGGTATGACTGTAAATAAAAAAATACATTGTAGAGCTGGAAAAAGGCAAACAAAATTATTAGGGGGCTGGGACTATTTTCCCGTAAGGACAGGTTACAACATTTGGAACTTTGTTGCTTATAAAAATAAAAAAGGCAAGTAAGAGAAATCATAGAGGTATATCAGATTATACATAGTGTGAAGAGTTTTGCTTTTTCTCTCCCTCTCTCATAATACTATGTTGTCTTCACGTCCTGCTTGTGAGTTTCCCTTGGGAAGTAGATGACGGACAATATGAACCTTTGCTTTCATCTAGCAGAACTCTACTTCTCTTTTGTTCTTAGTACCTAGCCCTATGCTTATGGTCAGGCCAGACAGGAACTGTGCCTGCCCCTGGTGTTAGACAGGCTTTAAAAATATATATTTTTCTCTTGGATTCCTAACACCTTATGTGGGAGACAGGAAGTTTCATGTTACCCACTCTGAACTATCAGAATAAGGCAGGCCTGCAAAATGTTTAACCTGCCAATCTGTCATAGTAGCCATTCAAGAGGGTCTGTCAAAGGCTCAGTCAACTCCCTTTTTTTGTTACAGCCTGACAGCATAGTATTAAGCAGGTAGTTGGACACACTATTTACCCAGTGAGCTACAGGTGTTTTTTTAAAAAAAGGATACAAGACTCAAAACTTGGCCATATAATGTAATCTAAATCAGACTCAGAAGAGTCACCTAGATGTTACAAGTTTCTATGAGACGTAGCCAATGTGATGTCCTCCAGATATTGTTGGACTTCAACTCCCATCAGCCCCAACTAGCATTGCCTACAATATCTGGAGAGCACCATGCTTGCTACCTGCATCAATGCACAAGTGTTTCAAGTGTTGCAGCAAGAGGGAGCAGACAGAACAAATTAACTTGTGAAGCTGGACTTGAGCATATAAAACACCTATCAATATGGGCTGGGCATCCTGCAAGATAGCACATAAAGGATACAGTGGTACCTCTGGTTATGTATTTAATTCGTTCCGGAGGTCCGTTCTTAACCTAAAACTATTCTTAACCTGAAGCACCACTTTAGCTAATGGGGCCTCCTGCTGCACCGTCGGAGCACGATTTCTGTTCTCATCCTGAAGCAAAGTTCTTAACCCGAGGTACTATTTCTGGGTTAACGGAGTCTGTAACCTGAAGCGTATGTAACCTGTATAGTTGAACAGAGTAACTAGCAACCACTCACTCATGATATGTGTAACAAAAATATCAACTAGTGGTAAAGTACAAATCCATCACTATCTTCCCCATTTTGGCTATCAGAGTAAAAATGATTCCAGTCGTCCACTGTATCAGAGCTCCTGCACAGCGAGACAAGTTCCCGTGGCCAATTTTGACTGCTGTTCACCTAGGTCAGATTCTCCTTCCCTTTCCTTCATATCATGCCACAACCGTAGACAGAGAGCATATCTTATGTCATTTCAAATGACATAATTTCTGTACAGGCCTGAGCAGTTTTAGGCACTTTATAAAGAATGCTAGTGGAAGTCGGTGCAAGGGTTCCCACTAGTGCAACAGCACGTATCCACCTCCCCTCTCCTCCCCAAAATCTGCTCTAGGTCAGGAGCACTCACAGAACAGCTTGCAGGAGGATCATTCCAACCTTGCGTCTTAACAGTGTGACAAATCCCTCCCTGTGTCCCCAAACAAGTGCCTATTC
This sequence comes from Podarcis muralis, assembly GCF_964188315.1. Classification (NCBI taxonomy): domain Eukaryota; kingdom Metazoa; phylum Chordata; class Lepidosauria; order Squamata; family Lacertidae; genus Podarcis; species Podarcis muralis. The sequence continues at coordinate 4,769,736 of NC_135668.1, read as the reverse complement.
CAACCCTCCGCCCCGCCCAACAGGGGCCAAGATGACATTTGAGGATGGCGACATTTCTAGGCGTGTCAAACGGGTTCAGAGATGCACTCCCAAGAGTGTCAAAAGGGTGGCGGGTTCGTCGGAAAGAGCGCTTTCCAAGGCAGCCGAAAGCGGGTTAGCCTAACGGGCTAACGAACCTGCTTCTGTCCGGGGCAGGGAGGTGGGCGTCCGCGGGCGCCTCTTCGGGGGGCGGGAAGGGGCTACCCACAGATCTCCGCTTCCGGGGCGGCCATCTGAGAAAAGGGTCCCGTCCCAGCGCTGCGGCGGCGAGAGCCTCCCCGCCTAAAAGGCGCCCTCCAGCACAAATCCCCACAACAAAGCGGCGAAGGGGGGGCGGCAGAAGAGCGGAGAGGAAGAGAAGCCCCCCGCGTCACGGGCCGGAGACTCGCGCAGGGCCCGCTCCTCTCACGCCCCCCGCGCCGGGTCAACGCCTCCGCGGCCCCGCCGAAGCCCAATCGCAACATAACGGGGACCGGGAAGGAGGCGGAATGGGGGGGGGGCGGGAAGGAGGTCGCGCGAAGAAACCCCCCCAATCCTACCCTCAAAAAACGGTCTGAGGGACAAGGCGGGGCGCGAGAGGGGAAGGGAAATGGAAACGGAAACCGGCTCGCTCGCTCGCGGCGACGCCCGTGGCCCCCGAAGACCCAGCCGGCCGCCCCCCTCCCGAGGCGCCAGGGGGCCGGGCCTGCGCTCCGTGAGGCGGGGGAGCCGCCCCCCGCCCCGAGGCGCCTGCCTGAGGAAGCGCCCCTCAGAGGGAGGCCGAGGCCGCCTCACCGATGGTGGAGATGAAGGTGGTGTTGAAGGCGTCCTCGCTGAAGCGGAAGAGCAGGCAGGTCTTGCCCACGCCGGAGTCGCCGATGAGGAGCAGCTTGAAGAGATAGTCGTAGGTCTTCGCCATCTTCGCTCCGACTGGCGGCCGGGAGCCGGAGGGGAGGGGGAACTAGCAGGAGGGAGGGAGGAACAGGAAGGGGCGGGGCAGCCAGGCGGGCGGCGCGCGCGCGACGACGGAAGCCCCGCCTTCTCGCTCCCTCCAGCCTTCGCCGCCCGCGCAATGGCCTCTGGGAGTCGTGGTTTTTTTCTGAGGGACTTTTCCAGTTTTTCTTGTAGGAAGCGACCGCGATCGCCCCTGTCGGCCCCGTGGAAATCCCAGCCTTCAAGGCGGGAAGGAGGAGGCCTGGCCGGGATGGACGGCGGCCAGTGCTGGGGATTGGTACTACCGAAGCCATACTATTATGTACATATTATTTAGTAATATAGTCAGAAATGTCAACAAACTGCTAATTGCTGAGTAGTTGTTGTCCAGTTATATTTTGGAGGGGGGAATAATAATTAATAAAGACATATTATTATCAATAAAAGTATATAATTCAAATCATTTTGATCTGCACTGTCATTGCACTGTGGTGGTTAGAGTTGTTTCCTTTGTGACACTTTGAGTGCGAATGTATTCATTTATTTAAAATGTTTTTTAAAACATAATAATTAAAAAGCAAGTCCCCAAAGTGGCTCTCAGAGTGGTATAAAAAGAAAAGGCGTCCCTCTCTTCGGACTTATGATTGAAAAGACATGATAGAATAAAAATTGATTGGAAGGGAGGAGAAAAAGCAAACTCAGTCACTGTTTCTTACTTACATGAGTCTTAGAAGTGCCACTTAGAAAAGAAAACATTTGCCCAAGAGAAGGAGCCAAGAGTTTTTGGTCTTGACTTTTTGCCAAGAGTTGTGCAGACGGAGACCCTTTCCCTCACTTTCAGCCTGATATAATGGCCCATTTAAATATAGATTTAAAAATTATTACTACATATTACTATTATAATTTTTCAACCCCTCACTTAAAACCCTGTGTTAGGGAACTGTCCACCCAGGGGTCAGCAACCTTTATCAGCCGTGGGCCAGTCCACCGTCCCTCAGACCATGTGATGGGCCAGACTATTTTTTTGAGGGGAGGAGTAAACAAATTCCTATGCCCCACAAATAACCCAGAGATGCATTTTCAATAAAAGCACACATTCTACTCATGTAAAAACACCAGGCAGGTCCCACAAATAACTCAGAGATGCATTTTTAATAAAAGGGCACATTCTACTTCTGTAAAAACACGCAGATTCCGTCCGCGGGCCGGATTGAGAAGGCGATTGGGCCGCATCTGGCCCATGGGCCTTAGGTTGCCTGCCCCTGGTCCACACCGTCCTAAATCTTGTGCTGATGCTGTGGTATACAAATAAACTTAGCGTTGAATTCAACTAACTTTTACTTAGAGTAGTCCCACAGACACTAATTAATATAACTTAATCACTGACATTAATTTCATTGGTTTATCTGAGTAAAAGTTATTCAAATATAATTCATTATAATTCATTTGTTTTTAGATTTTCTAAAAGACAATTAAAATACAAAAACCCAGCTTTTAGAAAAGATCTGAAGGCAGTCCTGTATCCAGAGGTTTTTGATGTTTTATTTTGTTTTAAATGTGTTGAAAGCTGCCTAGAGTGGCTGGGGTGACCCAGCCAGGAGGGAATCATCATCATCAAACTTATTTCAACACTTTTATAAACTGATTCACACCATGGTTTCAGTGGTTTTTGTGCAATGAAGTTACAAAAGATATAGAAAAGATATAATCAATTTAAATTAGCCATAAAACCAGAAAATGACTTTGAAACATGTCTCTGCAAAGTCCACGAGTTTCTGGTGGTTTCTCATCGGTGTCCCTTCTGTTGATAAAAGAGCTAAACTTTTGCCCCACACCTTCAGATTTCTCTCTGTTGTCTTTTTCTGCTTTCTTCAGTGGCACTGTTGATTTTTCAAGGAATGCAATGTTCCAAGAATGTCAGCACCAAAGCTCTGTGGGGATGATGTCTGTGCACTTCCCACAGAATCATAGCAGTTTGGTTGGCTTTACAGCACCACAGCACCTACACATATGCTCCAACATTTCTCTGATTACTGAGCTCCCGTTGCTCGGTCCCTGCTCCTGCCAACCTAGCAGTTCAAAAGCACGTCAAAATGCAAGTAGATAAATAGGTACTGCTCCGGCAGGAAGGTAAATGGTGTTTCCATGCGCTGCTCTGGTTTCGCCAGAAGCGGCTTAGTCATGCTGGCCACATGACCTGGGAAAACTGTCTGCAGACAAACGTCGGCTCCCTTGGCCAGTAAAGCGAGATGAGCGCTGCAACCCCAGAGTCGTTCGCAACTGGACTTAACTGTCAGGGGTCCTTTACCTTTAATTCCATAACAACAACTTTATTATTTATACCACCCATGTGACTGTGTTGTTGCCCCAGGCACTCTGGGTGGCTTCCAACATACTGTATATAAAACAAAATAAAACATTACAAAAATTCCCTATACAGGGCTTCCTTCAGATGTCTTACAGTTATTTATCCCCTTGGCTCAGGGGTTGCATAACTCCATACCCTCCAAAATTTCTCCAATGAAAATAGGGTCGTCCTAAGGAAAAGCGGGACACTCTGGGATCAAATCAGAAACAGGGATGGCTTCTGTAAATCTGGAACTGCCCCTGGAAAATAGGGGCACTTGGAGGGTCTGTGAGAGCAGAGCACCTACAGGATCCAGAGACAAAGAAACAAGCAAGCCCATTTATGGAAGGAGGGATTTAGGCCAGGGATGGAAAACCTGTGGCCCATCATCACTGACCACTAGTCATACTGGCTGGTGCTTATAGGAGTTAGAGTTCGGCAACATATGGAGGTGCCACAGATGTTCTTCTTCTCAAAAGAGAGAAATAGGAGTGTTTCAGTTTGAAAGCAATAAAGAAGACCTGGGTTTGTATCCCCACTCAGTTCACTGGGTGACCTTGAGTCAGCCACAGTCTCTTAGCCTAATGTACTTCACAGAGCTGGTGAAGGGAAAAGCCATGTACATTACCTTAAGCTCCATGGAGGAGAGGTCAGGTATACATGCAATAATAAACAAATTAAAGTGAAAAATACAAAGGAGAAGGAAACAGAAAGCATTTAAAATTAAGAAGATAGGGTTTTCCATAGCATCTTAGACCCTGGATCTTTGCCTTATTCCAAGTTGTAAACATATAATTGAACTAACCTTTGTTCCTATTACCTTTTGCGTATGAAAATGGAATCGTGGCAAATGAACTTTGTGTCAGCCAGCACATTTGCTGTGTAATGTAAGATCTTGTGCCCTTTTGCCTCTTGTTCACTATATGTTGTCTGTGTCATTGTTCAATTTCTATAATTTTAAAAGACTCTTTTTTTTTTTAAGTTAAGAGATAGTGGCTCAGCCTGTTCATTTATAAACAAAGAGGAAGTGGTCAAGGCAATTCTGCTTCTTCATTTCAGTGCCCAAATGGGGGGTTGGGAGTAATTAAATAGAACCTTTTGAGTGGTTATTGTAAGACTTAATCAGATTACTGGTCTGACAATGGAGCAATAAAACTAAATAGGTTAATTGTTTTAGACAAACATAAATAATCAGATTGGGTAAACCACCCCTACCACTATGAATAATGATTTAAAAATAACTTAAAACTTCCAGAATAATGGGCTTTCTTGATTAGGAGGGAAGAGAACTATTTGATGTACTATATCACAATCCTATGCATGCATTTAATGGGGTTTATTCCCAGGTAAGTGTGTTCAATCATGTCAAAACACTGCCATTTTTTCAAAAATACTAGGCTTTGATAAATGTTCATACCATCAGACTGTGTGCTTGCTTATGCTGCCCCGCTCTGGGCCGTGATGACAGATCTTGCTCCCCTTGAGACTCTGCAAAGCCAATTCCTACGCCGGCTCCTAATGCTCCCCCTGTGCGTAAGCAACGCAGCCATGCGACTAGAATTGAAGATCGCATCCTTAGAAACTTGCCTGTGGAAGCAAGTCTTCAATTACTGGTTATCATTGTGGCATAGATTACCAAATCATTACCTTGTCCAATGCTTATGGCGAGATGAATTCTCCAGCCTTTGGACTAGTAAAATTCATGCCAAACTCCTGAGCTATGGAATCTCTCCCTCAGATTCCCTAAAACTAGATCAAATCACTGCTCAAAGACTGATCTGTCAAAGACTGGATGACATCGACTTGCAGCAAAATTATACGCTGGGGGGAGGTGTTTGTTCGCCCCAGAACATTGGTATCACTTTAACTTATTGCGTTCCATCATACCTCTCCTCCCTTTCGACTGTTGCCCATAGACTGGCCTTCACCAAAGCGAGGTTCAACGTTTTCCCCTCCAATGTCCTGAGACATAGATTCTCAAAGGGCCAAGTCCCTGCCACGTGCGAATGTGATAAGGTGACGCCGGAGTCGCTCCAGCACATTATGTTCACTTGCCCCCTGTTCAATGTGCCACGGGCAAATTTGTTGGGATCAATCATACAGAAACTAGAGGGTACCCCACCAAAATTCCACCTTGCCCAAATCTTGCAGGATAAGGATTCCCACACAACCCTGAAAGTGGCTAGGTTCCTGGTCGCTGTCCTCTCCCAAAAGCGACGCCAAGGAGCGCTACAAGCTAATTAAGGCGTAGCATGCCTTTCCATCTTATAGTATTTATTGTTATAGTGGTATTTTAGCGACTGTTTTTTTTTTTTTTTCTTTTCCCCAAGGCACAAGCTGTCACTTATGTGTTGTTTTTACCTGTATGGGCCTATGGCCGTAATAAATATTATCGTATCGTTACCATCAGACTGGAATAACCTAAGAGCAGAATGAATGTATCTCAGTTTCCTCTGTATTTCTGCTTTGCAAACCCTATCCAATTATGAGTTGGAAACAGACTCTTAAGGCAGCTGTATATTTGATTAGCTTTAAAGAAGGATTCAAGACAGTACTATATTCTTCTGCTTTGTTTAGAGAGATGGTGAGCTGCTTGCCTCCTCTCTTTCTTGGGCTGATGGAACCTCAGATGAAATTTTGTTCTAGTCCTATCAAAATGTGTTATAAGAAATAGAGACCCCTTAAATCTCTCTACTGGAATATTATTTAAATGTCCCTATATGTAATATGTGGGTGACATTCACCGCGACGGGGTGAGCTCCCGTTGCTCGGTCCCTGCTCCTGCCAACATAGCAGTTCGAAAGCACGTCAAAGTGCAAGTAGATAAATAGGTACTGCTCCGGCGGGAAGGTAAATGGTGTTTCCGTGCACGGCTCTGGTTCGCCAGAAGTAGCTTAAGTCATGCTGGCCACATGACCCGGAAGCTGTCTGCGGACAAACGCCAGCTCCCTCGGCCTATAGAGCAAGATGAGTGTCGCAACCCCAGAGTCGGCCACGACTGGACCTAACGGTCAGGGGCCCCCATACCCTTTACCTCATAATTAATATGCACAGATGTGCTCCATAGTAATGGCAATGTCTTTGCACGGGGCCACCTTTATTATGCCCCTGGACACTCCCAGAGTCCTTGAAATTTGCTTTTCAAATGACTAAAAAGAGATCTGGAGGATGGATGGCGGCTAACGGTTTGAGGTTGAATCCTGACAACACAGAAGGACTGTTTTTTTTTGGGGGGGGGGGCTGGACTCGCTGGTTCTGAACGTGCAGCCGCGCCTTTGAGAAGCCAAAACGCCCTTCTCCAAACCATAGAGCATGGGCTCCTAGATGGTCTCGAGGACGGGGGCGTGCCCGCAGCGCCCCGGGGGCGGGGCTTCTCGCCTGCGTCACGCGCCTGTGTTTGTATCTGCGCGTGTTTGGGGGCGCGGGGAGGGAAAGGCTGGCGCTCGCTCGCCTGGCGCGGAGGGCGCTTCCGGCTGGCAGGGAGGAGAAGCAGCGGCGAGCCGCCACCATGCCCGTGAGTGGGGGCCAGGCGGGCGGCGCGGCAAGGGTTAATGGGTGGAAGGGGGCAGAAAGGGGAGGGGACCCCCCTCGGGGGGCGGCTTGTCCCATTGCCTAAGAGGAGAGAAGGGGGGTGTGGGGTGTTCCACTCTGTTTATGGGCGGGGGTGGAGGGGGGGAGTGTTAAATAAAAGAAAGAAAAGCACTTATTCTACTTTCTGCGCACCCTCGTAGCAGGTTCTAGCCACACACACAAACGCTTCGCCACGATCAACGCCTCCGCCCCCATGACAGGTCACATGCATTGATCCCAAACCCAGCACCGGGATCATCAGACCCGTGCCCTTTCCCCGGAGAGGAATTCCCGGTGCCCACGGACCAGCTGCGAAACCAGGCAGCTCTTTCTGCCTCCCCACCACCACACTCTTCCCCTTTAATGCGATGTGCCATATGGATCCCTAGCCAGGGTCCAGCTGTTACTCTTTACCTGGGGATGGATACTGGGCAGTGTGTGGATCACTCTGGTGGAAGCACCAGAGCTCCCTGGAGTCTCCAAATTAGGTGTCAGAATAGGGGTGCATATAGGTGGAATATAGCTACATAACTGAGCAGATGGCCTGGTGGTGCAGGGAGTACGTGGCTCCTTTCACTTTGGCATCTAGCTCAGGTATTTTACAGTTTTCTAGTCTGCTTTCCAGTTTAATTTTCCCATCCTGCATTTTGAGGCACTTGGTGCAGACAGATGGTAATCTTCAAAGTTCTTTTCCTTAGAGTCAGCTTATTCCTTTCATCATCATCACCACTCACAGGCACCTACTGGTGTTACAGTGGCTAATTTTAGAATCCACAACAGGCTGTCCAAGGAGAGACATCTCTCTCTCAACCCCCCCCCCCCCCCCTTTCAGTTATTCAGTGCACTCTTTCCAGGATCTGGTGCTCCTTCTGTTTACAACCAAGTCAATATAGTATTGAGAAAATTCAGCACACAAAGGCTATTGCCATATGGCGAATACTCTAACCCAATTAGCTAATTACTGAGGACCCCCTATTTTTCAAAAGCCAATGATAGTTACCTTTACAAAGCAATTTTCTGAAAAAAATATGGGGTAGCATCTAATAAGCAAATGATTTTAGGTATACTAAAAACCAGAGCTGAGTGATACCTAGTTTTCAACATCCATCCTGGATGGAAGGTCAGGGGAATCAGCAACTAAACATCACAATATTCCAATATATCACAATGTCTGAAATGGGAGATTAGCGTGGGGGAGAAGGGAAGGGGCAGCTGTGGTGATAGGATGGGTGGAGGGAGGAGAGGAAATGGAGTCACATTAAGCTGCCTTCAGCGAAGATGAACATCCACTGTGGCTACTCCTGCTTTCCTGCTGACTAGCTCCGCCTCAATGCCAGGGGAAGGTAGTGCCATGGTGCCTTGAAGTGAGGGTGATAAGCTGCCCTGTTCTCAGATCAGCAGCACTTATCAGCAGCATTATCAGCTGAGAGCTTCATGTGATATTGAGAGTGCCTTGATATATTGCTATGTATTGCCAGGTCAAAATTCTTATCGCACTGTGATTTCAAAACTGATTTTGGCCAATATATATGGAAAAATTGCACAGGGCTAAAACAGACCATAAAATTTGTGTTATTACCATGCAAAAATAACACAAATTTAGTTGGAGCGGCAAGGAATGGGGCCGCAGACCCCCTGGGTGCGTTCTTCGTGGACCCCTAATTGGGAACCACTGCTCTAACCCATAAGAGGAGTGTTCTTGTGATGTTAGTTTTTGGTGGAAAAGGTGGGAAGAGGTACCCAGAGGAGGCAGTGGGCACAGGCTGGATGCCATTGTGGATTGTAGAGTGAGGAGCAGAAAGATCAGGCTTGGGGATCTTTGGGTCCGGGATCTTTGGGTCCCCAACTGTTGTTATGGGGGATTTTGCCCTGTGTGTTACCATTTGGATTTTTGTGCCTTGGGCACATAAATGGTTTGGGGGAACCCTGAGAGAAATACCCAATATAGGTGGGCTAGGATTAGGGAGAACAGGGTTCAAATTCCCACTCACTGGGGCTGAAGCTCACTGGGTGACCTTGGGACAGTCACTGCCTCTCAGCCTAACCTGCCTCACAAAGTTGTTGTGGGGATTAAATGTATGCCACCTTGAGCCCCTTGGAGGAAAGGTGGGATATAAATGAAATAATCCTTGCAGGGAAAAGCGGGATATATAAAAAACAACTATAATTAATAATATTCAGTAGAAAACACCTCTTTCAGCAAAGTTAGCAAACTCTGCTTTGTTGTACTCATGGCAATAACTCCCTAATATCTCACACAGCTGACCAGAGACTTAGTTCACCCATCCCTAGAGGATGAAAAGAGAAAACACAAAAAGAAACGTCTGGTCCAGAGTCCAAATTCCTACTTCATGGATGTCAAGTGTCCAGGTAACTATTCTTTAAAGTGTTCTTTCCTGTAAAGGACCACAGAAAACTTGTAGTAAGACAGCCTCTGGCAATCTAGTGTTCCAAAACATCTGGAGGACACCAGATTGGCAAAGACTGCAATAGGAGATAATGGCCTGCCACTTGAATCTGCATATTAACCTCTTCTCTTCTGGAGTAAAAGTACTGCGAAGGCACATGCAGTGGATCTGTGTAATTTTCTTCATTACTTTTATCATTTATCGGTTCCCAGGAATAAAAAAGAAGCAGATTCCTTGAGAATGAATTGTAATTATTCCACATCCTAATGAGCAACAAATAACGCTCATTTATTGAAGAATTAATTTAGTCCTGTATCCTTAACGAAAAATGTTCAATGGTCTTGATAAATCCCTGATTTGCAAGATTGGTTATTCACTAACCATTTAGACAACACTAGACAATTTAATAGTCTCATAAGCAAATATTTTTAATAAATCTCATTGACCATAAAACTTTAAATATAAAGGATGTGAGGGGAATTACGGTACTTTAAGGAAAAACCAGGTACTTATTTCCTTCTGCAGTTTTGAACAATGGCATCTGCCAGTCCTGCTGGCAGTGTAACATTCACTGGCGTGGCTCATTTTTCACTTTCATTACTGAAACACTGCAGCAACTTATCAGAAGAGTTTATTCAAAAGGTCAGGTTGATGAAATAGTTTCCTCCTCCTAAAGGTTGAAAGTGTAATTAATGGGAGATACTGTGTGTGTGTATCAAACCTTTTACAAGTGCTATCCAAGTACACCAGTGTTGTTTACAGACTGCAGTCCTTTGCATACCTATCTATTCCCACTGAACTTGGTGAGACTTACTCCTAAGCGTACATGAGGTTTATTACATTTTTCAGTCTGCTGCCTACATATCTAGTTTGTGCTTCTGGAATTGGCTTTTTAAGGCTAAATGTTGTCTAAGGATGAAAATGTTGCATCTGACATTCTCTTACTTGCTGCAGCAAGAGGACAAATCTTTACCTTCTATTTATCAGCTCTTCAGGTATTTGAAGAGCGTGATCATGTCTCTGTCTTCTCCAGGCTCAACAATACCCAGTACTTCAACCTCCCTCATAGGAGTCATTTCCTATACCTTGACCATCCCCACTCTCCTCCTCTGAACTCATTCCAATTTTTCTTAAATTGTGTTTCCCAAACCTAAACACAGTACTTCAGTTGAGGTCTGACTAGTGCAGAATAAAGTTGAACTGTCACTTTTTGTGACTATAGTTTTATTAATATAGCTTAAAATAGCAGTATTTTTTCAAGCAGTTTCACACTGCTGACTCATGTTCAGCTTGTTGGTGACTACAATCCTGCCATCTATTTCTACAATCAATTTAATTGTAGGGCCAAACATTGTTTGTAAAATCATACATGCACCCTTTGTTTTTCTTAAGGTATGAAGCTTGTTGCATTTCTTTGAAAAGTTCTATTTTTGTTTTTGCAATTGTAAACATCTGTGATCTGTGTGACACCAGTACACATGTACAAAAACCCATTTTTTCTCATGGGCAAATGGGTTTGAGAAACACGTCAAGAGTCTCTTCCTTTCTCTTCATAAATGAGCACTGTAACTGAAATACACTGACTGTCTGACCATTGGCACATGCTCTGAGAACAACTTCAGAGCATGTCTATTTTTATGAAATTAAATAAAGTTGTACAGGGGAAGAGACCCAGATTCAAGGTACCACGCAGTTATGGACAGCACTTGGTGGCCTTAAAAAACCAACTCACTTGTACTAATTGTAACACAGAGGCAAGAAAGACCTGAGAGGGCAATGCACATTATTTGACATCCCAGTCTAGCATTAGGTAATATGTTGGAGACTCAGTGTAGTATCAGTGTGTATGTCCATTGGAATGAAAAAATATGCTTTTTAAAATTCAGGATGCTACAAGATCACCACAGTATTCAGCCATGCTCAGATAGTGGTGCCCTGTGTAGGATGCTCGACTGTCTTGTGCCAACCAACAGGAGGCAAAGCCAGACTCACAGAAGGTAGGGGAAAACCACCTTGCTCCTTTAATCAGGCTTCTTCTGCGCAGATACACCATTTATGCCATGACCTTAGTATTCATTAACACAGGCAGCTTATTCAGGCAGTCTATGTGTTGAAATAAATTGTTGATTTTATCTCCTAATGTATTTGTAGATTTCAGAATTTCCCAGCCTGCTGGCTGGGACTTATGAGGAACATATGGTGGGGACCAGATTTGGGAAGGCTGTTCTAGAGCCATAGGGATTACCCATAGTTCATTGATTCAACACATGCATAAAGTATTAGCTTCAGTCCCTGTCATCTTCAATTAATGGCTTTTGGATAGCAGAGCCAAGAAAAACCTGTGCCTGAAACGAACAGAAGAGTAAATATTGGGCTAGATAGATCAATGGTCTGACTCGGTATGTGGCAGATTGGTTTGCTCAGTTGTGCACAAAACAGCTTTAATGTTAATGATTGGGCATGCATCTGGAAATATACTCAAACATCTTCAACCATTGAAGGGGGTAGGGTTGTTGTTTTTTGGCAGAATTTAGAACACAGCATTAAAATTCTTCTCAGAAACAAAAAGTGGGGCATCAGCACTTGAGGAAAAGCATATAATAAGTATATATAAGGCAGGGCCTTGGATGTAGGGAGTGGCTGGCTAGAAGACTCAAGTTTTCTGGAATGCCAACCAGTCCACACACATTTAGCAGAAATTGCCGCTGATCAGTGCCTAGTCTGGATGGAAGGTCAGGGGAATACGCCATTTCTTAAAATTCTGTTCATTCTAGTGTGGCTAAAGTTGAATCACAAATGCAAGGGCTCTTAAAAACCTAGATGAGCAAATGGGTTCAATGTTAAACGAGATTCTCAGCTGGCAGAATTGCAGCTTGGCAAAATTCCCAGAACTATTAAGTCCAGAGGTGCCGTTGAAGTTAAAATTCTTAACCGAAAGATTTCCTAGTTGTTGAGCTACTCTGCATTTCAATAGGTAAAAATATTCTAAAGGTAAATTAACTCAGTGCAGTTCAATTATGGGAGATAACGCACTAGGATGGCAAGGCAGGGGACAGTGAGAGTTGAATTTCTTTAAAGGGAACTGAGAATATGATATAAAGATCAGTCATTCTGGCAGGGGGTGGGGGGAATCCCTACAGGGAGACAGAAAGAATATAAGCATTAATGCAAGTTTCTCAATGAGAGCAATTTGACAAGGGAAACTCTGCACACTTGGATATTTACAAACACGAACATCCGCTGGGGTTATTTTACAAGTAGGAGCTTTGATTTTCATGTCACTGTCTGCAGTCTTTATAAGCTCTTTGGATCTCATGTATGGTACTATTTCTTTTCAGGTTGCTCATTTAGAAGAAAGCAACACTGAAGAATTCCTGTGCTGCTGCAAATGATACCACTGGAAGGCCTTATGTTTGACAGGGCTGCTTAATCTAGCAAGTTAATTATGTCTAGCTGTGGGGTGGGGTTTTGTGCAGATTTTGTGTCTATGTTTAGGGGTAACCAAACTCTATTTTTATAGCTTTTATTATACAATGAACCTTGAATGAATAAGGCTGTTAATTATGTCATTTGAATGCATTTAGTGCATTTTTCTTTGCATTAACAACCGGCTGATCACTATGGTGAAGAAATTCAAATGCCAGTCTTTAAAAAACTTCATAAGAAGGGAACAGTTTTTATATTTTAACCCTGCTGGTTTTGCAGCTATAGGGCCTAGTCTTCTTGGAACTTCTGATTTGCAAATCTCTACTGAAATGAATAAAAGCTATGCAAGGAGAAACATAGCTTACCGGTACTTGGGAAGGACTGTAGCTCCATGGCTGAACATCTGTTTTGCATGTAGTACCCAGCACCCATAGGTGGGGCCGGGAGAGACGACTCCTTGAAATCCTGGAGAGATGCTGCCAGTCAGTATAGACAATTTATGTTAAGATAAGCAATTCTACTTACTTCCAGCTGTGGGTCCTCCGCCTCGATCCCGATTCTCCTCAAACGATTCGGGATGTCCTTCCCCGTTTCACGGATGCAAAAGATCAAGATTATATATTAAACACCATTGCTGTGCTCTGGTCTCAGAAAAACCCACAAGGATCCCTCCTTTTTCCTCCATTCTTCTTATTTCCTATAGAAAAAGAGCACCAGTTCAGAATCAGACCAATGCAGGGAAGATAGGCCTATGAATGCTTCCACTCTTGCTGTGAAGCCAGCAGAGAGAGGTGTCACAATGTGGCATGGAGATTAGGCCAAGGAGGCCACAGGAAAAGGATTATTACTGAGCCAAGTGGAACAATGGTCTAACTTATATAAGGCAGCTTCCTAGGTTCCTATTGGTTTATTGTTTTGGTAGTCTTGCCCAGGAAAAGTTCACAAAAGATGCTGATCCCATTTCCTGGCTGGTCAACTAACTGCACAGCACTTGACTACTGTTTTCAGAACCGGCTTGCGTTGCTGTGTGCCTCCCTGATGATACAATGCAGTGCCCTTGTTAACTTTTCTGATTTTTTTTATGGGGCGGCACTGTCGTTCAGTGTTAGATCACATACTTTGCATGCAGACAGCAGATGAAGGAAAAGAAGATGGAGAGCTTCTCTGCCTGTCAGAGGAAGCAGCAGTGAGCTAGTTGGGTAAATGGACTGACCTAGTAGACAGCAACTTCTCATGTTCTTGTACTCAAATTGATTATCCATTTGGGAGAGCATGGGACTCTTAATCTCAGACGTGGGTTTGAGCCCCAAGTTGGGCAAAAGATTCCTGCATTGCAGGGGGTTGGACTAGATGACCCTTGGGGTCCCTTCCAACACTACAATTCTATGATTCTATAGACTGTTTTCTGCCTCTTGAACTGCTGTTTATAGCCTGTACTGCATAGTCAGCAGAATGACATGCACTTCACTTGTTCTGGTCATGACCCACAGTACTAAAACCAGAAATGCAACTTGCTGCAAGGAGTACTAAATTGTGGATTGATGTTATGGCGGTTGCATTTCTGACTGGTTTGAATATTTTATCAGGCATTAAGAGAATTCATTGCAGGTTAACTTTAATCATAATTACTACAGCCTGCGTCTCATTCTTTACTTGGTAATATTCAAAACATAAGCCTCAAAACCATCATTAGAGGTTCACAGGCCTCCTTCCAAGTTGGAAGAGTCTTAGTTGATCAGTAGTTGTCTCTTTCCTCAACTAAAGCTGTGTTTTGTGCTTTTTTAATTTGTCTGTATTAGAATCAATAAACTGCTTGATATGAAATCTGAAAGTGTGAGCTGCCTTACTGCACTTCTTAAAAAGTTAACCTGTCTTGCTTTATCCAAGGAATTGTTAATTTAGGTAAATGTATAAATTGTAGTTACACATTCATTTGTGAACCAATTTGTGTAGGTTTAGCCCCAGCAAAGAAACTTTTGTGCTTCTTTAGGGGCTATTTCAAAAGTTTCAAGATGACACACTCTTGTGACTAACAGTGGATGAGGGGCTTCTTAAAGAAGCTTCCAGTTAAGGACCCCCCACCACTGTCTTACTTTCCCATCCTTCTATACCTCTGTCATCCCCATGCAGTTTTTACAAATGTTGCTCTACACTTCTGAAAACTACAAGGAAGCAAGATAGCTGTTGTCCCAGATTCCAGAATTTACACCTCTTGCCAAAAAGGGGGCAAATGCAATTGAACATGATGTAGCACCCATAGCCACTTGAACTTCATCAACAACATAAAGTATTTATTGGTTAAGGCATACAAAAAGGCTAGTCAGTAATAAAAGGATCCAAATAGGCATTTTACATAAGCATAATTAGTTCAGCCAAATTTCAGATTGCTGGAGAAAAGGCAGGGGCAGGAGAAAAATAAACATTTAACATGATTTATATAAGGATCATAGTGACAGATCAATCATTTAGCACCTAGGCCAGCCCTCCTGAACCTCATACCCTTGAAGTTTTGTACTACAATTCCCATCAGCCCCAGGACTCCACTCTTAAAACTAGCAGGTGTGACTAAAAAAGTGAAGAAGATGGTGCACCAGGCTCTCAGAGGAACTCTAGGCTAATAAAACAACAACAAAGGACCATCTTGTATGCTTTCTAGAGAAGAGCAAGTAGAGAGAAAAAATATCAGGTGCAGCCTCAATCTATTCACTCGGGAGCATGTCTCATTTATTCAACAGGGCTTACTCCCAAATAGATGCACATAGGAGTGAAGCTTTTAAATAAATGTAAACTTCTCGTAAAGCTTTCAAATGGCTGTTTCCTACACTTCACAAATACACGCAGTAAAGTGTTGATTGGCAGGGAGCAACATTGGCAGCCTATTGTGACCATGCCTACCTGACACCAACTAAAATTTTGCTATTGTGAGGCAAACATGATACCAAAATTGCACACACACACCCGACTACCTTCAAGTCTAGGAAATTATTACTGGGTGGGCAAGTTCTTAAACTATTAAAAGCAAAATGGCAGCACCCGACATAAACTTAAGAGTCTCTTGTAAAGTCAATCCCACCATAACTGCAGGATTTAGTACCTTTCTGTACTTTGTATCAATGTTACTGAAGTGGAGGATTGAGCCCTGCTAACTGTTCCAGCAAGAAGGGGAAGGAGGTCCTTTGACTGTCCCTAAGGGGCTGATGGGAATTGTTGCTCTTAGGAGCTCAGTCCCTGCTGCCTTTCTCTGTCCGTTATTGAGAGCTGGCACCCACAAGCAGGCATAGCAGAACCAAAACCATGCCTGATTAATAGACCTCTGTTGCTCTCCTGCTGTCTTGCCACAACTGTACTTGAGTCAAGCGGTGCCTGTGGCAGTCATCCCCTGGGTTTTCGCCACTCCTGTCTAGGCCTAGGTGATGTATCAATACTTTGCCCAAGACCAATATGAGGGCCAGACTGCGATGGCAGTTTCATCAGGCGGTATATTCTGAGTGAAACGGTTGCTGCTCCCAAGTGCCCAGCGTGCTGAAGGAGAAACAAGCTGCAGCCAGGTGCTGTAGGCAGAGGGACTCGGGAGCAGCGGTGGTTTCACTTGCAATATACCGCCGGGTGAAACTGCCACCGTGCTCTGGCCGAAGGCAGAGGCAGCCTTGTGAATGGAGCTTCCCAGGCTCTGGGCGCTTGGCTACTGTCACCCGGCTGCTTTCGTCTGGGAGGGTGAGCTGCATCTTTCCTCCAGGGGTGGTCGATCACCCGGGAGTAAAGACCTGGCACACTCGCTGGGGTGTAGGGGAAGGCAGACAAACAGAAAGAGCCTGACAGGCTCTGTGCGCTTGGCTACCACCTGGCTGCCTTCATCCAGGAGGGTGGGGTGTGTCTTTCCTCTCTGAGTGGTCTTTCACCCCAGGAGGAAAGACACAGTGTGACTACTTGCCTGGGTGAAGGCTCCTGGCCAATGCAGCTTGTTCCTCCCTCTGTTTCAACATCATGGTGTATCGTCAGGTCGGGATGTTTGGCTGGTACATCACAATGTTGAAAAGCTGGCATCGCCCAGCCCTACCCTTCTCAATCTTTCAAATACAACAGTGAAAGTTAAAAGTCAATTTCTCAATTAAGATCAGAGAATGAAGTGGTGAAATGATGTGATTGGCAACTAGATTTGGCTTTAGGTGGCAAAAGTTACCACTGCTCACACTTTTGGCAACTTGCACCCGAGAAATACCTTTAATGAGTGTTTGCTTGACCCACATGGCTGCTTCCCTGAGTAGCGAGTTTGAATGCAGCACAACCAACATAGAATGGGGACATGCCTTTGCAATATGATGCTTTCTGTGCTATGGACACCTGTCAGCATATATAGCTTTCCACATTTCTTTTGGAACCTTGTTTAATCCTGTAAGGAGCTGCTTTTAACAGTGTACTGTGCCAACTTATCCTGTTCAAATTCCATTGCAATCTTTAAGGCAATGCTGCTAAGGGAAACAGACTGCATATTACAAATAACTGTGACCACGACACCCTTGGGTGGCACCAGTGGCCCACTGTTTGAAGCTGCAGAGTCTGGCTCTTCAGGAAGAATGAGCAGGACGCTGCTTGCACCCACTGCCCCACCCGTGTGGTAGGCATAGTGTCGCTGCCGCCTGCAGAAGCCATATTCCTGCTTATTCTCCACCACACTCCACGCCATCCCATATTTAACATCTTTGTCCCCAGGTGCTTTTGTGTTTGGAACTGGCCTCCACATCATGGCTACGGTGCCAGGTTTGAGATAGCCAGGAAGGAGTCCAGCAGCGAGGTTTTCCAGCTGTCCAAGTTGATAGCCATACAGCATAGCGTTGCCAAATTTAAGAAGGTCGCTCACTGTGGAGAGGAAGCCACCACCAGCCCACTTGTAGGAGTTGTCCACATAGGGTGCATTGACCAGACGGCCTTTTTTGTTGTGAATGTAGTTCCTGGAGGGGGAAGCAAGAAGGATAGTCATCCACAAAGAAAAGGAAGCAACTATTTTATTCAAATGTGCCACAGGCAAACTTCAGAAATTGCACGCGAGAAGAAAGCAAAAGATGGTGATAACCCAGGCACAGGCAAACTTGGCCCTCCAAATGTTTTGGGACTACAACTCCCATCATCCCTAACTAACAGGATCAGTGGTCAGGGATGATGGGAGTTGTAGTCCCAAAACATCTGGAGGGCCGAGTTTGCCTATGCCTGTGATAAGGCAGTGCAATTTTTTTTTTAAAAAAATGGGGAAGCTTTGCCCAATTAACAAGCACCACTCAGCTATTTGCTGGATTCCCCACTGCTTGGTTCCACATCTGAGCATGGAGCTGCTTTACTATGAAAGGTAAGAGGACAAGTTGCACTAGAACAGCAGAAAGGAAACAAGGCTATCAGTACTCTAGCCACATCATTGTACTGGTGAAGGTTAGACCTTCAAGTGCACTGATGAGCCTCTTGAGCAGTAAAGCTCTTGTATGAATTCAAGGCCACTGTAAAGTAATGAAGATGCCTCAGAACTCGGTCCCTCCAAATTTGAAATCTAGGTGAGAACCCTTCCTCACAGCTTTCTGAATTAAAAGACACACAGCAAAAATGCCAGTAAACAGCTTGCCAGCCATGGAAACTCTAAGAAACTGGAGGATTTTGAGGGCTGTGGAACTGTAGGTATGAACAAATTTAAGAGCTGTTAACTTGGCTGAATTATGATCTTAGATCTAGGCCAAAACTCACTCTGCTTCTTATACTTGGCTCTTTGAAAAAGGTACGACTACCAAAAATGCACGTAGAGTGGTACCTCGGGTTACAGATGCTTCAGGTTACGTGATTTTGGGTTGCGCACCGCACCAAACCCGGAAGTACCGGAATGAGTTACTTCTGGGTTTAGGCGCTCGTGCAGAATCGATAAATTGTGCTATGTGCAGAAGCGCCGAATCACGACCCATGCGTGCACAGACACGGTGCTGCGGGTTGCGAACATGCCTCCTGCACGGATCATGTTCGCAACCCGAGGTTCCACTGTACTATCATCTCACAGCCTTGGATTATGTAAATACAAAGAGAACCACAAGGTGGCAGTGAACTCTGATTTTAGAACATCACTCCCAGACATGCTGAAGCATTACATTAAGCTTATCAGCTCCCCTTAATTTTGCTTGGAATTATGTGAACTGCTACATATGATTTATTTTCATTTATAAAAATTAAGGGCTTGTCCATTTTCCTCAAGTCACTGTCCCTAACAATTTTTCCAAAATATAAGCTTCTTAACACTAAACATCCACAATGTTCCCTGTGACATGTCCCTTGGGAATTGTCCATACTTTCTAACAGCAATAGCTGTGCCATTTTTACTTTTTGTGAGGGTGTGAGGGAGTTTCTTTCTAAGCAGTTGATTAACACAACATATTGCTTTTGATCTCTTAATAATTTGTAATTAAAACTCCTGCTCATCTGGGGATCATTGAATGGCTAGCATTAAATGGGCACTATGGAGGGGGGGGGGGGGGAGAGAAGGGTACCCAAGGCATGGGAACTATTGGAAACCATTCATCAGGGCTATTCCAAAATTTAAAATGTTTCTACAGAATTTAACGCAATATTTAACTAAATTTTAAGAATTGGCAGTGTCTTTATTACCTGCACCAACTACTAATTCTTCATCTTGTTCTAAAGCAGCCCTCCCCAACCTGGTGCCTGTAGTTTTGGACTACAACTCCCATCAGCCCCCAACAGCATGGCCATATGGCACAGGGAGTAAACAGTGTTTTCGTGCACTCTGGCTTCCATAACGGTGTCCCATTGTGCCAGAAGCAGTTCAGTCATGCTGGTCACCTGCCGTGGAAAGCTGTCTGCAGATAAAAGCCGGCTCTCTCGGCCTGAAAGCGGAGATGAGTGCTGCACCCCCTAGTCGAATTCGACTGGACTTAACCATCCAGGGGTCCTTTAGTATGGTTGTGCTGCTGGAAGTTGTAATCCCAAACATCTGGAGGGCACAAGGTAGGGGAAAACTGAGCTATGCACAACTCCAACGGAGCCAATAGCTGCTCAGTTGTGAATGAGAGAAAATAAGACTGTTGCAAGAGGGGACATGCCATATAAAGATACACAAGTGCTTCTGTCAGTGTCAGTGGAACCCAGATTGCTGTGGATATTCCAAAGAACATATTTTATTAAGCCAAAACAAATGAACAGCAACTGTTGCAAGCCATGGGACATGACTGCATGGAAGCATGGACTGCATGGACATGACTGCATGGAAGTTTACCTTGCTCTGTTGTATATAAGGGGCTCATTATCATCCAATCCTGTTGCCAGCATATCCAGGTCACTAAATATTTTCAGCATGTAGTCTGTGAATTTCTGACCAGAGGCTCTCTCCACAACAGCACTCAGAAGAGTAAATCCATGAGTTGAATACAAAAACTGGCTACCTTGAAGGGAGGAAAGGTACATTTTATACATAGTTTATGATGTGAGACTGGAGAAACCAGTATAAGTTGCAGTTTCAGCTCAATTTGGGGAGACCACTTGAAGCATCCATTGTGTTGAACATCCATTTGTTTGATTTGTTCATTGCAAACAGCTGAAGGTCTGTAAATTTTGATAATAAACCAATTTGCAATGGGGGGTTGAATAATTTCGATTGCAACTGTATACTCACTCTTTGGAACATAGGAAGCTACCTTATATAGAGTCAGACTATTGCCCATCTAGATCCAGACTGTCCACACAGACTGGCAGCATCTCTCCATGGTTCTTTTCAACCACACCAGAAAATGGTACGAATCTAAGCAGAGACCCTCTGCATGAAAGAATGGGGCTTTACTTCCTCCTCTTCAGATCCCCACAGAACAGACATAGATATCTTTCATGCAAACAGTGGAAGATACTAAACTTAAAAGAGGAAGAGTAAAGAAATAAAGACCTACTTCAAAATGAAAATGGAGTAGGCAAAGATAGTCAAACCTTTTCTCCATGAAAAAGAAATGTTGAAACAACCAAGTTATGTAAGGCTTCCAAAAGGCATATTGACAACACAGCTGTACTAAACAGTTTGGATTAAATGTACAACTCACCTGGTTTAAAGAACAAAGGATCGTTTTTAAATAAGTTCAGTGAATCAATCACATTATCAAATTTTTCTTTCAAATAATATTCTTTATGTTCAAACTCTGATTTTTTCTTTTCACTTTTGGAAGGATTGCCTTTGTGTTCCGGCTTGGCTTTAGCAAAGTCAGTTTTTTCAGAGACTTTGTCTTCTTTCTCTCTGTCAGATGTTGTGATATCTTTTGTAGCCTTCAGGGTTCTGTTGGCCTTTTCCTTCTCTTCTTTTACTTTGGAAATATCTTTCTCATAATGGCGAATCCCACTTAACTGTGAAGTGAGCAGTCTTGTTGTAATGGTGACCTACATTTTAAAAAGACATCAGCTCAAGTAAACAGTGGAGTGATACCACATGCTATCATCAACAAAAACTTTCCAACATTTGGGGTGGGGGGTGGGGACTTGTCAATGACAATCCATTGATCTGCTGACACTTAACTAGCCTTGCTAAAGTCAGCAGGACAACAGAGGGATGCCCCCATCCCAATAAAGAAAGCTATATTCCTACTACATGTGCTTCATTCTTCTTAACAAGAGAGTTATTGTGTGCTAGTCACTATTAAACATGTTACAGATGACTGGATATCCAAGAAATTCCATCAGACCACCACTTAACGCTGGTGAATGGCCTCATTTACCTTTTCACCTTCATATTCTTTTTCAGGAAATTCTGGAACATACTTCTGCACTGGAGCATCTAAATCCAGCTTTCCTTCCTCCCACAACTTTGCAACAGCAACCATAGTCAGAGGTTTGCTAATGCTTGCAATTCGCAGGACGGTCTCTGGCTTGCAGAGCACACGGTTCTCCACGTCAGCATAACCCATTCCTTTAAGGGAATAAGCAGATTACTGTCAAGTGGCATTTTGTGCACTGGAATGCCTCAGGCTCTTTGAAAACCAAAAGATCAAGTTGTTTGAGGCTGCGTACACACCATATCTTTAAAGCACATTACTTCCCCCCAGAGAATCCTGGAAACTGTTAAGGGTGCTGGGAATTGTAGCTCTGTGAGGGATAAGCTACAGTTCCCAGGATTCTTTGAGGGAAGCAATATGCTTTACTGGATGGTGTGTCTGCAGCCTAAGACTTCTCAAAGACTTTTTGATAATTTCCTCTTCTCAAGACAGACAGATGTGAGTTAGGCATAATATCTAGCTTTGGTCTGTTTGCACATCAAATGAATAGCAGCACTTCATTAACATCCATGATAAGAGATATTGTGTGTGGCAAACATGTTTGTTCCGGTATCAATACAAAGTTATCAAGTCTAGGAAGGGAGAATGGCTACCACATTGAGCTCTGAAGCTGCATGAGAGCGCTAGAAAGAAACCCAAGGAAACAAATGTTTTTTAACAAAAACATAGATGCCATTTAAGATCCTAATTGGAGCTGGAGAGAGGAAGAGAAAAGCTGAAAAGAGACAACGTATCAGAGTTCAAATAAATGTTTGCTGTCCTGAGAAGTGATTATACAGGTCACAGTACAAGTCAGACCTGCCCAAGCCGGATTAAGGGATGGCACCTCCCTGTGGCAAGCAAACATCTTCAAGAGGGAATGTTTTGAGTCAGTTTATTAGAACTTTCTGAGCAAGTCTTATTTGGGCACATTTGTTATAACTCTCATCAACTTTACAACTCTTTGGGAAGAACAAAAAAACCTTTACGACTCCTTTCTCACATCAAATATTTATGCAAGTGGTATGAAGGTCTCAGATTATGAGGGGGCATTCCATGTCAAGTGATCCAATGACTTTTACCTTACCATTTTATATTGCTTTCAGTTTCAGTTTCTTATAAGTAATATAAGACAAGGTCCAATATTGATAAATTTGGCTTTGCCAAGACTATACAAAAACCTTAAAAGCTCAGCCCAGAATTGAGATATTTCAAAACTAAAAATACCAATCTCTTCAGAACTTCATGGGCTTTAATATGTCACATGATGGACTTACTCTAAATGCTAAAGTTAAGTTACAAATTTAAAATTTTGAAAACTTATTTTCAACGGTACAAAATATTTTAAATGTGATCCCACTGAGATCCCAAGGTGACATTTTGCAGGTAGCTTTTAGAAATATGAAATAATAATATTTTTTGGAAAATATTAATCATATTACTTTTTTAAAGAAAAAAACAGCAGATGGTGGCAAGATAAGCGATTTTAAAATACTTTAAAATACTTTAAAAATATTTTAGCATCTAGCACAGCACATTACAATTGCTAAAACAATAATCTAATCCTGGCTGCTTGCATTCAACTGTTGTTGTTTTTTTAAACTATCTTTACATTTAACTATAAAAACTATTTAACTATCTTTTAAAAACTAAATAGTACATCAAGATTCTCATGAATCTCAAGTAGTCCATGACAGGGGATATTGGGAATTATTGCAGGAATTCATTCTGGTTTAGTTAATGTGCACCATAGGCATTTTTTAAAAAAGGATTAACACATAAATGGAAAGAATAAGTTAAACTTAGTTTTGAGAAGTAGTTATTAAGAAGGAGTACAACCTTTCCTGCCACAGAGAAAAATAGGTGACCGGGTGAAACTGCAATGACATAAAGTCACGCCCATTTATTTCAGTACAGACAACCTGGACACACACCACAGGCTACATTTTGCATCATATTCATTATTTAAGCATAGCAGACATGAATGTGTGGGTAACCCAGCGGAAATAGGAGGGCATACAGCACTTCCTTTTTCGCATCAGAGTGAGCTACCTCTGAAAAGGTTTTCATAGCTAAATGTGCAAAGCGATGCTGTGCAGAAGCTTCTGGTGCTGGATAAGTTGCTGTGATGCCACACAAGTGTTTACAAAGCTTGCCTTGGGCAGCAAGTCAAGCGAGAAGCAGGTAAACCCACAGCTAATGGGGTAAGAAGAAAGTGGATAAAGCAGTGAATCAAAATACAGGAACACAGGAGGGAAGGGTTGATGGTGCAGGCCGAGGCCTGATGAAACAAAGAGCAGAGTAAGCAGCTAGTTCAGCAAAGGAGGAACTGGTCTCAGAAGCTCAGAGAGGGCCTAAAGGAGGAGGCTGCATGCTGTTGAGAAAGGGAAGAGATAGTGCCAAACAGCTGGGAAGGCAAGAGCCCAAGTTGCTAAAGGAAGCAGGACAGAAAGGGTGGACAGAAGAGAACATTTTGGAAGCAACGGGACTAGAGAACCAAGCAGGCGCCGTCACCTTGCCAGATCTTATTCCATCACAACAGCATTAGGACAGGAAAAGCCACACCTGGGAAAATCCTTGTTTCTATCCTGCTCCCGCTATGTGTACCGCTAACACAGGATTTTAAATGTTATTTTCATAGTCTTTGTATTATGAATATACCATTGGTTAAAGTGGTATTTTAAAAACACCCCCCCACCCCCAGGCCTTAGGGAATTGATGGGAACCCAAAACAGGGAAACAAGGCCCAAGAACAAAAAGGGGGAGAGGGGAAAATTCACCAGTGTGGCATCTTAAAAGGATATTACCCACCAACGAGCATACACACGATCCTACTCCATTCCTGCTAGCAGCCAAATGATAGCGGAATTATAACTGACAGGCATGGCAGGAGAATACTGTTGCTCCAGAGGAATGAGGAAGCTGGCTAGCCAGCCAGCCATCCTGTGAACATTACTGACTTACATCACAAACCTGTATTTGCGACTTACTGACTTACATCACAAACTTATGTTTCTCCTCAAATTTTGTATTTGGATAGCTTTCCTCCCCCCTGCATCCTCAAAAGAGCTATAGAAATTATATTAATGAATGATAATCTTAAATGTAATTTTTTTAAAATATAAAGACAACCCCTGCCCCTGCATACAAGAAGTCTTTGACACAACAATAAAAACACACTAATCCTCACTTACCTTCTAACCAAATTTCTTTGCCATCTACAGAAACTCCAGCTACTATTCCAGGTGCTCCCACTTCATCCTATTGGAATAAAATACAACTTTGACTTTCTGAATTCTCCTAATCCTTCTGACGCACCAATCCTAAGAGTGTGTCTTAAAACCCCCCACAACCATTTAAATCTCATTTAATTCTATTACAGCTGCATACCCTTGCCCACATCAATGGAGGTGGAGAAGAAACCACCCTCTTCCTCCTTCTCCACGCCAAAATTTTGCTAACTGGATCACAATTTTATTCTCTGTGTTATCAGATATATTTACTCAGGCCTTTGGAGGCACCAGTGCTGCATATGCTTCAGAGTCTTGAGGACCTTTCTCTGGTGCTAGTTTAGTTTAAACGTCAATATGATTTTAAAGATTTATTTATTTTTATTGCAAGGGGTTTATAGTATGCTGTAAACAACCCTGCAATCTTCATATTAAGGGTGGTCTAGAAATAGACTAATCAGAGTTTGGAGGATGCAAAGTGAGCAGAAGATTCTTATGAGGATGCTCTATTCTGTCTTGGTCACAATTTAAGGATATTGACAAGCTGGAACCTGTGCAGAGGAGGGTGACTAAGATGATAAAAGCTGCGGAAACCAAGCCTTATGAGGAAAGGTTGAGGGAGTTGGGATCTGATAGCCATCTTCTAATATCTCAAAGGCTGGAAGATGGAGCAAGCTTGTTTTCTGCTGCTCCAGAGAGCAGGAACCTGAACTAATGGATTCAAATGCCAAGAAAGAAGATTCCGACTGAACCATAGGAAGAACTTTATAACTGTAAGAGCTGTTCAACAGTGGAATGGACTATCTCAGAAGGTAGTGGATTCTCCTTTATTGGAGGCTTTTAAACAGAGGTTGGATGCCCATCTGCCAGTTTCTTTTGCTGTGATTCCTGCATTGCAGGGGGCTGGACTAGATGACCCCTGGGTTCCCTTCCAACTCTATAATTCCATGATTTTCTATACTTGTACTGCACACTTAAGGCATCCCACGCAGACAGGGGACTAAATTTTTCTCATAGTTTATGCTATGTAAATTCAGAACTTTGCCGTTCGGTCCTTAAAAACAAAACAAAACGGGGCGGCGGCGGAATAAACTTTGGCCCTCGGCCCCTCCCCGCCTTCCCACCTTCAGCCGCCGGACAAGGTCCCTGCTGCTGGCCACGGCCCGGGCGAAGCCCTTCTCCGGCCGAGGGCCCTCCCGCTCTTCCTCGCTCCCCACAGCCGCCGCCGCCGCCGCCGTCAGGGCCAGCCCCAGCCCCAGGGGACCCAGCCGCCAGCGGCTCCCGCGAGAGGGCGGGCTCCATGGCGCCCCCGGCCCGCCGCTCCCCGGCCGCCTCACGGGCAGCAGGACCCTCCGCGCTGCCGCCAGCCCTCGCAGCATGGCCGGCCAAGAGCTGCCTCGCTCGCCCGGCTCCGGCCTAGGCCCGCGTTGCTAGGAGACGCGCCAGGCAGGAGCAGGAGCCCCCCGAGGGCATCGAGCGGAGCCGCCCGCGATCAGACAGCGCAGGAGCCCATCGAGCGCATCGAGCGGAGTCTTGCGGGGCTTGTTTTATCCCCGCGGAGTCCCATTGGATTCTCACTGTGCCAGCCAGCCAGCCCTCCCTTCTGTATTCATCAGTTCTTTCTTTCTTTCTTTCTTTCTTTCTTTCTTTCTTTCTTTCTTTCTTTCTTTCTTTCTTTCTTTCTTTCTTTCTTTCTTTCTTTCTTTCTTTCTTTCTTTCTTTCTTTCTCTCTCTCTCTCTCTCTCTCTCTCTCTCTCTCTCTCTCTCTCTTTCTTTCTTTCTTTCTTTCTTTCCTGCTTAGTATACTCAACATATCTTCTGAGTGTGCAGTCCCATTCATCTATTACGTTTAAAATTATCCAACGTTTTAGATTTATTAAGGTTTTTATCCAAATGTGATTTTGGTTTTAAACGCAGTGTAAGGTAGTCTCTGTGGGAGTATATTGTATTTAATTATGGGGTATCAGAGTTTTTAGGGGGTTAAGCAGGCTGGGATAGCAGGCTTGTTGGTTTTTGAATGTCTGGTGTAGATTTTTCAATTTCCTTCTGTATGGGGTAATGACAATAAAGAGTATCGTATCGTATCGTATATTTTTATCCCACCTACCCTCCAATGAGCTCAAGGTGGCACCCAGGCTTATTGTTTGTTTAATGTTTGAAAATCTTGTTGGATTAATGTTTTGAAATCATGTCTGATTTTTATTTGTAACTATTTTTAACTGAAACTTTTTAGAACGTTACAGAATGCTTCCCCCGCCCTTCAAATGTAGGTCTGGTTGGTGCTATGGAATATGAAATCAATCAATCAATTCTTCATCCACCTTTTACTCTCACAACCCCGGAAAGCAGGTTTGTCTCAGACCCTCCAAGTGTCCCTATTTTCCAGGGACAGTCCCAGATTTACAGAAGCCGTATTGGTTTCTGATTTGATCCTGGAATGTCCTGCTTTTCCTTAGGACATCCCTATTTTCATTGGAGGGTATGGTTGTTGTTGTTGTTGTTGTTGTTGTTTAGTCATTTAGTCGTGTCCGACTCTTCGTGACCCCCTGGACCAGAGCACGCCAGGCACCTCTGTCCTCCACTACCTCCCGCAGTTTGGTCAAACTCATGCTGGTAACCTCGAAAACACTGTCCCACCATCTCGTCCTCTGTCGCCCCCTTCTCCTTGTGCCCTCCATCTTTCCCAGCATCAGGGTCTTCTCCAGGGAGTCTTCTCTTCTCATGAGGTGGCCAAAGTACTGGAGCCTCAGCTTCATGATCTGTCCTTCCAGTGAGCGGAGGGTATGGTAGGATGTCTCTATTTTCATTTGAGAAATGTTGGAGGGTGACAGCTATTATTAAGCCATCATTAAATAGCAATTTGAAGCAGGGATGGGGAGCCTGTGGCCCTCCAGTTGCTGTTAGGCTCCAAGTCTCATTAGACAGCAGGTCAGGGATTATAGAGGCTGTCATTCAACAATGTCTAGACGCTGGGAGAACGGAGTATGTACATTTTCTTCCTGCTGCCTGACAAGCTTCACTTACCATTCGGCAGAGCGAGACAACGTACCTCAGTAGATTTTGGAATACTATTAAAAAGCAGCTAAGTGTTCATTCTTAAATTTATCATTATATACTAACCACCATTTGGATTTTCTGCCTCAGGCTTGCTCCAAAATGTCCAGAACTGTCTCCATCTTAGACTTTGTTCACTGGAATGCTTTTTTGCACAAGCTCCATTGAAATGAAGGGGGGGGGGACATCCTGGTGGATCATACCCATTACTTTTAAAGTCTAAAAATCAGCAACTGAAATAAGCCCACACTGTGGGCAAGTAGGTGGAGCAATGATGAAAACCAAGGATAGGAGCAAATTATTTTGGCTATTAACAATTTATCCTGTACCATAAAGTAGTGCAGAATCCAGGAAATATAGAGTAACAAATTCTTGCATCCTTCCCCGTGTCCAGTGATGTTTTGAACTATGGAGCTGGGCTCCAATCCAGACCAAACCACTTTCAGATGTGCAATCAAATGC
The DNA here is from genome assembly GCF_964188315.1 of Podarcis muralis. Lineage (NCBI taxonomy): Eukaryota > Metazoa > Chordata > Lepidosauria > Squamata > Lacertidae > Podarcis > Podarcis muralis. Next base: position 4,741,514 of record NC_135668.1, on the reverse strand, counting down.
AGACCAGGTGGGATTCATTTCAGCATTTGTTGTTTTAATTCTCATTACTATTTTCCCAATAAAACAGAGTCATTTATCAAATGCCAAATTCATATCCAACACAGAGAAAGTCTGGATTCACTTAAGAGCATTTTACTTTGGCAGATTACTTACAGCAACAGTATTGAATGCACAGCGGTGGAGCCTGCCTTCCCAGTGCCCAGGGCTTGGAGGGCACCATGAGGAAGACGCCGATGGAGAGGCGCATGCCCTTCTCAACCGGATTGGACTGATTGGAAGCGCGCCTGCCTCTTGCATCCTCATGTCGCTCTTCCAGCGCAGGGAAGAAGGGAGAAATGAGCAGGACGCAGCAGGGGAGGCGCACACCCTTCCAGTCAGCCAGGTGGGGAAGTGCGCTCACCTGCCGGGTGCCAGCCCTGCTGCCCTTCCAACCCTGAAAGCTGGGCGATGCTTCCCTCAATGAGGGATCCTGTCGTGGGGGCACCTCGTTGTGATCCCTCCCAAAATGCGCCTGTGGCCACGAGTCTCCGTCCACGCTAGGCCACTGCGACTGCATTGTGTTGATAGTCCTTTCCATTTGAATTGTGGTGGAATGATTTCTTGGGCTCAGCCTTTGCTCCGGACTTTTTTGGGGAGATAGGTTTCCAAGCAGCATGGAAATAAGCATAACTCTTCCTTTGCCCTATTTGCATTATGCCATGGGTAGCCAAAGTTGCACGTTCAGGATGTTTTGGGCCTGCAACTCTCATCAACCCTGACCACTAGTACTGCTGGCTTGGGTCTCCTGGGAGTTTTGCCCTTGTGTCCCTAAGTTGTCTGTGAAAGTCCCAGTCCCAGTCCAATACCTTTTGGTACCGAAACTTCAAATGGCAACTTCCCTCTCACTATAACAGGCACACAATCCATCGAGAAGGCCCCTTGTGCAAAGCCTACACCAACTGCTGTGGACATGTACAAGGTAAAAAAGAAGTCAATATTAAAAACTATGGCAAATATGCCTGGAAATATGCCGTCTGGTGCCCTGAGAGAGGATCTCATCTGCACAGTGTTGGTACTCAGCTCTTCGTAATATTTTGAATTACTATGACTTTATATTGAATTGTATTAATCATTTTGATGAATCTGTTGTTGCTTTATGTTGTTGTGTTTGATAATATAGTGATTGCAGAGTGTGTGTGTAATTTTTATTTTACATTTTCTGTTTTGCAATTTCAGATAAACATTTTACATACTTTAACGTCTCCAGTGACTTCCCTTCTTCTCTTTCCATGGTTCATTTTGCATATCTTACATCCCTGCGTATTTTACAGTAACTATTCCAATTGGTTTTCCACTATTACATCTATGAAAAATTATTTACTCTGTTGAATTTATCTTAATGGTGCCAGCGTTTTCAGCTGTACAGTTATTTTCCATATATTCAATAAACATTTTCCAATCTTATTTAAACGCATGTTCTTCATGCTCTCTTATTCTATATGTCAAATCTGCAAGTTGTGCATCTTCTGTCAACTTAAATTGCCAATCTTCTTTAGTTGGGAGCTCGCTCACTTTCCATTTTGGGGCTAACGAAACACGGGCTGCAGTTGTTGCGTACATAAATAAACTTTTCTGACACCTGGGGATTTCAGTCTGAGTTATCCGCAACAGAAAGCACTCCAGGTGTTGTTGTTTTTTTGAGGGGGGAATAACTTTAAACATTTTTTTCCAGTTCATTATAAATCACTTTCCAATACTTTTTTGCCTTCATTGTTTGTTGTTTTTTAATGCTATGATTATTGTGAGCCGCTTTGATATCAACATTTGTTGTTGGAAAAGCGGAATATAAATATTAAATCAAAATCCCCTCAGGTCCAGCCAGCATGACCAGTGGTCAGGGCTGAGGAACTTAAGTTCAAAACATCTGAAGGGCAACAGGCTGATCTGTAGAAACATGTTGCAGAAAACTTTAAAGTTCTGCTGTTCAGAGATACAAAAATGGAACGTGTGTTGGCACTTAAGAATTATAGGCAGGCAGGAGGTGTCATCTAAATTCTAAAACACTGGGGTGGGGGGCAGATCTGGGTAGACTACTCTTAATCCTGCTCTTGTACTCCTTACTATAAGAAAATAGTATGATGATGCCAGCATTTCCAGTAATGAAAGAGCCTTTTTCCAAAAGCAGAGCTCTCTTTCCAAACTGCTCAAAGAGCTGACAGCCTCACTGATTCCAGATTCCAGTCATTAACTGCCCCATGTTGATATACTTCTGACTTTAAACTCTTCTGGCAACTTAAGACTTTCAATATTTGCTTCATGCAATGAATTCAGGAAGAAAGTTTTACAGGTTTCCTCTGTGAAAGGGCTTCTTCAGAATGTTCCCCAAAGAATGCAATAGAATAGAAAGTCATGCGCTTCGTAGAAACTCTTCATGTTGTTCCTGAGCTGCTGATCAGATCACCAATCCAATAAGGATTTCCTACGGGCTCGATGCCAAGCTGCTGCCTTAGAGTGTTGTGGGGTTGTAGGGTTTCGGGGGGTGGCAGAGGCTTAGGATAGGAAGTGCCCAAAGTAAAATAAAAACCACCCACACTTGCTAGCAGGATGGCAGCAGCCTCCTTAGGTGGAGGCCTACATTCACCATGGAAAGCTGAGGTGCTTTGGCTTAAAAGTTAACAAAATGTTCCTGCTCCCTTTCCTGGAAATTCTAGCTGTATGCCACCATTTTTCTAGCTAAGGAAACACACAGCTAATATTTTCAAGGGGTGCAGAGGTAGGACATTTTCTGGGGTGATGTGTGCGCACGGAATTGCAACTCAACAGTGTGAGTGCCTGTCTTTAGGAATCCTCCATCATCCATGAGGAACCAGTGACCCTCCAGACGCTCAACTCCCAACATCCATTATTCTCCAGGCAGCACAGCCAACGGTCAGGGTTGATAGAGAATTTTGATTCAGCAACATATAGAGTGGCTGGGGCAACCCAGCCAGATGGGAAGGGTATAAATAATAATTATTATTATTAGAGAACCACAAGTCCTTTGCGCAACTTACAGCCTTTAGTTTCTCCACCTGCCCTTGTTAACACACTTGTTTCAGCAGCATCCACCTTTACTCCAGGGGAAAGCCAGGCTCTCTACTTCCCCTACCCCCAATTCACTGCTGAGGGCTAGCAGCATACCATAAGGTCTCCAGATCTGCCTTGACTCATGCATGCAATGGGTGACACCTCTCCAAGACTAAAAAGCTGCTGGATTGTGGTGAATATGTGAACTGTGGTCCATGGCACTCATCCATGCTTCATACAGACTCCTCACCACCACCCCCAAATTACTTTTCACTTAGGCATTATACCTCCCCCCCCCCAATTTTTGACAGAACCTTTAAAAGGATCTGAAGTTGAGGATTAAGTTTGCTGGAACCCCCATTTTCCATCCTACGTCTTGCCAGTGCTGGAACGATGACATCCTTCCTCCCGTTTCCATCACCATAACAGAAAAGCTGCGTGCACAAAACCAGTAAGATGGGAAAATAAAGATCACAAGGCAGCATGTTTTTACAAAATGTCCTAGAGTGCTTGTTCTTTTATTCTATTATCAATTATACAATGTTTACATACAGATACGTTTTTTTTAAAACTGCTAAAAAAAAGTGTGTCAAACAAACATGTGGCAAATACCAAATGTATTTGATTCCCTTGAGTTTCAGACAAAAACAGAGTTAACAACTGGAATCCATTGATGAAAAATGTTTGGTTTGTTCCCCAGTGCAGCGGATCTTAAGACGCTGCCATGGAATGACTTTTTGCAGACCAAAATGCTGCCTAACCATTTGTAGTGAGCTGTAAATTGCACGTTTTCAACTCAGGCATTAAATAGCTTAAAATGGGGCCTACAGGCCTGTTTTGTTCTCAAAAGCAAAGGCCAGACCTTTGCAGCTTGAGGCATCTCCAAAGAAATCAAATTACTGAGCTGGACAAACCGCTGAGATTAAAGAAATACCATTCAAAGGACCACACAAGTACCTTTAGTTTCAAGGAATGTCAAACACACACACCCCTCCTTGTTCCTCTCCTGAGTTTCTAACATCAATCTTTGTTTAATATCTAAGTTGGCTGGACAGGTGGAAGAGAACATTTCTGCCATCACCTGCCCCCTCCCCCCCCCCCAGCAAAGGCTGCACACAATTTGCAGCACTGAATTCTACAAAACGGAGGCAACATTAGGGCCAGGAATATGGCACAGCTGATTCACAGCCACATGGAGCCTAACCCCATACATATACATATACATGTGTATATATGTTGTTTTCCCTGACTCCATGCCTGGGGTTTAGCAAGTGGACCTGTGAGTATAGCAACATGGGGGGACAGTAATAAAATAAAGACACATTTCAGGGTTTCATGGCAAGCAGGTGAAAAAATAAATCAAAACAAAGCTGACAGTGGTGTGGCCGCAGCTATGGTGGTTTTCACATGTTGTTTAGCTCCAGTAAAGTTTGATCCAGCATTTGATGCATATTGAGGTTCTCTTCTTTGGCATGGGCCACTTTCTCTGTTTTGGATTAGAAAAGTCAAGTTATGAAAAAAATGTCATAGTTTTATATTAATTGTACACAGGCAAATATCATTTGTAAATGAGCATGAAGGGTGCATGACCACGACATATTAGGATTAACATAAACTAGGCGGTGACAAAGGCAACACACTTCAGCAGTGGCGTAGCGTGGGGGGTGCAGGGGGTGCCGGCCGCACCGGGCGCAACATCTGGGGGGGGGGGCTCTCGCACTCACAGCTCTCTGCCCCTACCGGGTTAGGGGGCACAAATTACTTGCCTTGCCCCGGGTGCTGACAACCCACGCTACGCCACTGCACTTCAGAGCAGCCAGCAGCCCAAAAACACCTTTGCCAAATGATAAGTGAGTTATCTGTTGGGTCCATCACCAAAGGAGGCAGCAGCCAAGAACTGGGACTTGTTTTTGGCACAAAGACACCTGGCTCATATCATATCAAACATAACACCAAAGAACCAGGTGGTGGTGGGGAACTAAACAGAGTAAGTTATGCTACAACTTTGGGGAGTGTTTTTTGTTTTAATCCTAGTGGCACCAAAAAAACCCATCAACCTTATGTCACATGATGGCTGCCACTGCTGCAACAGAGTAATTCAATGAGCTTTCTCATTTTTCTTTAAAAAATAGTAATAGGGAAAGGTGCAAAAGAATCTCAGGCAGCCAGTTCCAGGGAAAGTCCAGGAGGAAATGCAAACATGTTCTTAAAAATGCTGATGACTGGACTTCAGAAGCAATTCTACCCATTTGATATTTAACAACTACCAGAAAAGGAAAGCCGGGGGGGGGGGACCAGTTTGACTGTTTGGAAAAAAACCTCAGTTGACTTATTTTTACAGCAGCCTTCCAACCTCCCCCCGCAAAAGAAAAAGAAAGAAAAATAAAGAAAGAGAGTGTTTTACAACAGTTCTTAGTTTTGTTACATGCACACTTTGTAGGACAGCCACTAAACACGCTTCAGTGATGCTGACGTAAGCAGAGAAACTGCAGGACCACATACAACCAAACAGTAACAGTGACCTTGTTATGATGCAAGCGTACCTTTAAATTGACCAGAGGTTCTCAATAATGGCCTCTTCTTTAGGTGGGTAGTTTAACCCATAAACAAAAGCTGTTTTTACCGGGACTCAAAACTTATGGGGTTCAGATTCCAAATAAGCAGCTGGGAGTACATTTGATTTGAGATCTTTTAAATAAAAGATTCAGGTTTCCAAGTTCTCTCTGCTCCCACCTGTGTGCGTTACTAGTGAAATCTCCACTCTAAGAGGAAGGCTGCTTGATTTCCTCTGTAAAATTATCATCAGGCATATAGCTGGCCTTCAAACAATAAAGGAAAAGTTCTAAACAGAGCACAACTGATCGGTGAAATGTCCCTAAGTCAAGCCAGTTTCACCTCCAACAATCACCGAAGCAATATTTCTTACTTGCACAGGACTCTTGCATATTTCAATAGCAACTGAATCACAAGCACATTTGTTAGAAAGGGTTGGTTCCTACTAAAGCTTAATCCTCGTTCAGGGCCAACTTTAGTTCGTTAGTTAGACGGCGGTTTTGCTCAAGCTGCTGGTAGAGGTGGTCTGTGCAAGTCAGCAAGTGAATCAGGAGAAAAAAGAAGGAGGAAGAGGCAGAAGAAACAGAAGGTTAGAGACAGACCAGAAAATTAACCAGAAAAATCACCCCATGCACAGCTCAGTAGCCAGAAAGACATTGGAAAAGTGCACGAGTTTCAAGCAACCCTGAGATGAAAACACAGACTTCAAAAGCTCAAACACGTCCCAGTGTTAGTGATAGCCCAGATGCTGTTGGACTACAACTCCCATCAGCCCTGACCATTAGCCAAGTTAGCTGGGACACATGGAAGCTGGAGTCCAGTAACAGCCGGAGGTCCCTCATGCTCTTGTTACAGGCGTGACAGAATCCCAGCCAGGAAGAACAGCCTACCGTCAAAGGTGGGCAATGCGCTCACCGCCGATAACCACGTTAGAAGATGACTGTTCATAAATTGCAGAACCACCACTGCTTTCTGCAGTGGGGGGCGGTGGCATAGCATGCATCGGGGCTCGGCAGCACCATTAAGGGTGGCAGGCCAGGAGATGGCCAAGTATCAGGCTTGGGGCACCATTCAGAAGACTGTAAACATGAGCCCTGGGTCCAGCAGTCTTTCCCACACTGGCCAACCAAAATCTTCCGTCCCATAATTCATTCCAGCTTTCCACACCTCTGAGTTGTTCCAGAGCACTGAACAGAAGCCATGCCCTATAGCAGCTTCCTGATGTCCTAGGAGGCTGTGGCATTTCCTTGGCAATGTAAAGGCTGCAGCCGGACTTTATTTGTGGCTAACTTTTTCAAACGCAAACACATTTTACACACGTTAGACACATTTCTCTGAACTTTCTCCCACTGATTTCTCCCACCTTCTTCAAGGAGCTTGAAATGGTGTACAGGGTTCTCCCTCTTTCCATTTTATCCTCACAGCAACCCTGTGAGGTTAGGCTGAGAGGCAGCAAATTGAACCCTGGTCAAACTAAGGCCCAGGGGCTGGATGCGGCCCAATCGCCTTCTAAATCTGGCCCACGGACAGTCCAGGAATCAGCGTGTTTTCACATGAGTAGAATGTGTCCTTTTATTTAAAATGCATCTCTGGGTTATTTGTGGGGCATAGGAATTCATTCATTATTATTTTTTCAAAATATAGTCCGGCCCCCCACAAGGTCTGAGGGACAGTGGACTGGCCCCCTGCTGAAAGTTTGCTGACCCCTGAAAGTCCAACTCTCTAACCACTACCCCATGCCGGCTCCATTGTTGAACAGAGAGCACCCAGAAGCCTCTATGATAAGATCCAAGTGAGACAGACTTTCCTGCTTGTGTGAAAAGATCCCTTTATGGTCTCTTTATAGTGGCTAGACAAAGGGCAGGGTGTTGGATGCATCATTCAAAAAGAAGTTTTTGGACAGCTCTTCACTGCCTCCTTTTATCCCTAGAAGAACCTCAAATATTCCATAAGATATGCATATGTTTATGAGACTGCATTTTTGTAACATGCCCTGCAAATGAGGGTAAATAAACTGGACAGAATTTGACCACAGGAATCATATTGCCGGGAGATATGTTTGTTGTGATGACTTTCAGTACTTCAGCTGCCCTTTTATATTTCTTTAAGTCATTTATTGGTAATTTGTAATGTACAGTGGTGCCCCGCAAGACGAATGCCTCGCAAGACGAAAAACTCGCTAGATGAAAGGGTTTTCCGTTTTTTGAGTCGTTCCGCAAGACGAATTTCCCTATGGGCTTGCTTCATAAGACGAAACGTCTTGCGAGTTCTTGCGAGTTTGTTTCCTTTTTCTTAAAGCCACTAAGCCGTTAATAGCCGCAAAGCCACTATTAGCCGTGCTTCGCAAGACGAAAAAACCGCAAGACGAAGAGACTCGCGGAACGGATTAATTTCATCTTGCGAGGCACCACTGTAATTGTTATATGTAATTTATTGGCATTGAACTGTATGGCCTGATTCTTTTACATAACATGTTGCTTTGAGATTTTGATACAAGGTGATGAACAAGCTAAATACATAAATGACCATGGAGAGGCTAAGGCTTGCCCCTACACTGTTTTCTCAATATAGTTCAAGTACCAGTATATAAAAATAATAACAGTTAACACATTTATGGTTAACCAGCGAACTAAACAAACATAGAAGCCCAGTACCAAAAGTGTGACACAGAAGTGAAATAAGTCATGATAACAATAGAACAAAACTGGTAACATGTCCATTTTCATGGATGAAATTAATTTGCGCTACCACGAAACCATCCATGTATTATGAAGTAGAATCAATTCTGACAAGAAACTTCACCAAGTCATTGGGTCCTTTGGCGTGTATCAATGAGATCATATATCTGTTAAATATCATGTACATGAGTGAAATAAGTGTCCAAGTGGCTCTCTCAAATCAAGGTACAGATGCTCCAATGGACCAGTTAATTCCAATAGCTATGGAGGAAGCCACCAGCCTCAATTTCTCTTGCTTTGGTTGTTGGGACTCTCAATGAGCAGCTTAGTGTTGGGGTGCTAATAGAAAGGGCAGGCCTGTTGCAGCCTTCCAAACTTGGTGCTCTCCATATATTTTGAACTACAACTCCCATCAGCCCCGAGAACTGGCCCTGCTGGCTGGGGATTAATAGAGGTGTATTCCAAAACATCTAGAGGGTGCAAAGTCTTATGTGAGAATGCCTTTTAGATATACTTTATTTGTATTCATATTTTTATCTTACTGCTATACACATTTATTTCTATACATAATTTCCCTCACATACTCTCCCTCCAAATAATATCAGAGCACTTACAAAAAAACAAATAAAATACAGTTTAAATAACATACATATTTAAAAACATTAAAGGTAAAGGTAAAGGGACCCCTGACCGTTAGGTCCAGTCGTGGCCGACTCGGGGGTTGCAGCGCTCATCTTGCTTTATTGGCCGAGGGAGCCGGTGTACAGCTTCCCGGTCATGTGCCCAGCATGACTAAGCTGCGTCTGGCAAAGCAGAGCAGCGCACAGAAACACTGTTTACCTTCCCGCCAGAGCGGTAGCTATTTATCTACTTGCACTTTGGCGTGCTTTTGAACTGCTAGGTTGGCAGGAGCAGGGACCAAGCAACGGGAGCTCACCCCATCGTGGGGATTCGAACTGCCAACCTTTTGATTGGCAAATCCTAGGCTCTGTGGTTTAACCCACAGCGCCACCCGCGTCCCTAAAACATTAAACCACTGTATAATTCTACCCACCATAGCCAGTAATATCCATTATTATTCTAAGCTGGGGCCCTGGGAAAGCATGCAGGTCTTCAAGCAACTTTTCATCAGCTAGCAAAATTCTACTGTAAGCATCTCAGAAGATGTGCATTACTTGATGATATGTAAATGTCACAAATAAATAAATAAGACTGGCCCGGTGACATGAAACATAATATACAGTTGTACCTTGGAAGTCAAACAGAATCTGTTCCAGAAGTCCATTTGGCTTCCAAAACATTCAAAAACCAAAGTGCGGCTTATGATTGCCTGCAGGAAGCTCCTGCAGCCCATCGGACGTCCTGTTGGATGTTCGGCTTCCAAAAGAACGTTCGAAAACTGTAACACTTACTTCCAGGTTTCGATCATTCGGGAGCGAAGGCGTTCGAGATCCAAGGCACGACTGTACATATCTATTCAGAATTTGGTTACAAGTTTGTTTAATGGGATTACTCTCAAATAAGTGGGCATGCACCCACTTACTTGGGAGTAAGCAACACTGAATTCAGCTGGGTCTAGTTCCAAGCAGACATTCACAGGACTGCAATGTTAGCAATGTTTCTTCTCATATGAGGACTATGCTTTCCTCATTTATCTTCACATTGCATGGATGGCTTATGATGAGGATTCAAATAAAACCGAATTTTGCCAGCTAGCCACCAGTTAATTCTGGAGCATTTCCATTTTTCACAGATGAAACAATTATTGTATTGTACGTATCGTCACATTTTGTTATTGTCCTGTCCATATCAGGACTTATTTCCATTTGATCACTCTTGCAGATTTGGAGTTGCTTGCCTGCCTAGGTCTTCAGGGGAAGACAACCGTTTTGCAAGCCAAATACCACCCTGGCAACCAACTGGCCAACACCTTCACCAGCAGGCAAATGTTGCCAGCCAACAGCTACACTGGGCAATTCCCCAACCACAGACTGATCCACGATGGTCCAAACCAATATGAATTGTTCAGCCTGTGACATGTGAAAAATATATGTTCAAAAACCTTCTAATGAACACTTTGTACCTGACCAGCTGGGAAGAGAGGAGGGAGCCTATTAAAGAGCACTCTTCTCAGCCTCAGCTCTTTGCTCAATCTGGGTTTTCATCTTCCTTTGCTGGATGTGGTTCTGCCACCTTCCCCTTTGACCGCCTCCAGAATCATAAGGGTTAGAACCGTGTTTATTTTTAAGTGGAAGCTGAGATTCTCAGAACACTCAGTTCTGAGAGCGTCCACACACAGAAGCCTGGCTACAGTGGACTTTCACCATATGCAGAGACGCTTAGTTCTGAGCTGACAGCCTTCCAAATGCCCACACCTTTAAACAAATAGTTCTTAAGAATCCAGCCTATATTGTCTCACCTGGCTAAGAGGGAGAGAGAAGTCAAGGAAGAAAAAGGAAACTGGCTTTGTAAAGGAGACCCTTCCCCCACTCTTTCCACCCCAACAATGGGAGGGTTACACTATGGATGCTGCATTCTTGGATTAAAGTCAGGTGGTTTGTGAAATGGGATGAGCGGGGAGGGTAGAGTGGAAGAGAGAGGCAAAAAATAAACTAAAATAGAAAGTAAGAATAAATCCCTAATGGCGAGAAAGCAGATTTTTTTTATTTTATTCATACTTGAAATGATGGAAATAAATAAAAGAAATAGCAAAAGAGATACAGCTTACACAGTGGGATTCTTTTTTTTATTTTACACTGAAGGTTGGCCAGTTTCTGTACAGTCGAAAAGGCACAGAAGAGGGAGGAGAGAGGAAGAGACAGTGTTCACCCCACGTCCTGCGAGCAAAGGGAGAGCTAGGAGGAAAAGGTTAAAGGGAAACTGGGCGAGAAGGACAGGACCGTGTACTGAGAAACAGCCAGCAGCTTGGAAAAGATGGGTTGTCCAGTGTGACGAAGGTGTCTTTGGAGGAGTGAAGCAAAGACATTTATCTGCACAGAGATAAAAGAAAGGAAATAAAAAAAATGGCATCATGGATGGTGTGGAAAAGGAAGCAGCAAGGGAGAGGAGCAAGACAGGAGAGAGGCAACAGGTCAGAGAAACAAAGCCGGCTTTGATCAGAGGGTTGCTCCTGCTGTAATGACACATTTCACAGCTGGGGCTGCCAGCCCTCCCAAACTGGGGTGGGGGGCTGCCAGAGCCAACATTTTTCAGTACCTTCAAACACTGCACTCAGAACATACCTTGCTCATCATGACAAATTTATGCAAATCAGCCTGGGAGGGAGGGGACTTTGAGCTCATGGGCGTCTTAATTGCATCCCCCCCCCACTTTAAAGTGACTGGGGTGACAAAGAAAATGACCGTCAGTGTAAGGGGTGCAGGGTTGGTTGGAGGGAAGAGGCCAATTGCCTCCACAAGCACTCTTGGCAGGTATTTCTTTTTAATATTCACAATTAATATTCACTTTCAAAACATATACAAAAAACGGTGTTAAATACATCTATTTCTGCAGCTTAATTCAGAGTAACTCTTGGCACACACCATTGAGTCAAAAGCAACCTGGTACTCTCCAGATGTGTTGGACTCCAACTCCCATCAGCCCCAGCCAGAATGGCCAATGGCCAGGAATAATGGGAGCTAGAGCCGAACAGCGCAGGGGGCAGACCAGGGTGGAGAAGGCTGGCAGACCCTCATCCACACACCTGCTATTTCAAGCCAGGCATATCCAACTTCCTCACCTGCCTTTTCCAAATTCCCTCTCAGGCAGGACCTGGAAAAAAATCTCTACTTTCTCTAGCCAAGAAGGTTATTGTGTTAGTGTGCAATGTTCAGTCAATATGCAGAAATTTAAAAGTACTGAAATTTTGCAAAGAAGCTAGCCATGCAATTTGGGAAGTAGGTTGAGATTTCCCCTTTTGCTGTTTTTAAATAAGTTAGCAAATTTCTTGTTACGAGTTCTCAGTACAGGACAGTTGACTTCTGCTCAGCATTTCTTAAGACATTAAAAAGCAAATCGACCCCACAGACTCAAACTCCCAGCAATTTCCACTATTTATGGGCTACTTGGGTGTTCTAAGACTCAGCTCTGCTGGTACATTATTTAAGCAATTTCTATGCCTTTTTCCCTTTCCGTAACTAAGGAATAATTATTTCAAAGAAACCTGCATTCCATCTTTAGACCATGCCCAACCAGTGGGAAGCAGGCAGAGTGTGAAAGCAGCAGCTCCCTTTGGCCGCTGGATTACACCAATCCTAAAACCCCAAGATCTCTCCACATAAATAAGATATATGGACTGCAATAAACTGCAAACTCATCCTGAGCTGAATTTTTTTTTGGGGGGGGGGGTGAAGGAAGCCAAGATCACCTGATCTCTCACTTTAAAACTCCTTGCCATGTTCTGATACTCTGAGAGTCTGAAAAAATGGGAAGATGTCACTGTTCTCCTAGTGTCCAGCCAGAGGCCTATTATGGGAAATCTGCAAAGCAGGATCCCAGTGCAACACAGCAACCCACCCCACTTGTGATTTGTAGCAACTGGTATTCAGAGGCATGTCTGTCCTGAATCTCCAGCCCTTATTTCTCTTAAAGCAACATGCACCAAAGTCTGTTAACTACACTGAACCTCTTGCATAGCAGGAATGCACGAAATAGTGAAGCTAAATGATAGTGAGAAGTAGGATCCAATAAGTGTGTGGCTGTTTTTAAAAGCAGCTGGCCCGCAGGCTGCATAGTTTATCCAACCTGAAGTATGTTTACTAGGAAGTGCATTCCACTGATTTCAACTGAGTTCATCTCCTAGTAGTGGAGGTTAGGAATGCAACCATAAAAACTTACTAAATTTGGGAACAGAACTTTAGAAATGCTGCAACAGAAGAGAACTTGAAGGAGAAACACTCCCAAAAGGGTGTAGGGAGAAAGCAGGATGGACACACACTTAGGTAAAAATGAGCCTTGTAGGAATGTCAGATAAATTCATCAATCCAAGCATGAAACTTGCCCACTCTTTATTGCGATAGAAAAAACTCAAAGACCATTGAATTTCCCTCTCGTTAAGAGAGTCTGGTAAGTTGCCCAGCAAAAAGAATTGCACTGGGTGGCTGGGGGACCTCACAGCTGATTGCCAATAATTGTGTTATGAATTTGGCTGCCAGCCAATCTATTGCTGACTAGGAATGCCTTGTGCTCGATGAAACCACGAAACTGGCATGGAAATTATTAGGAGACATTTAACAAACTCTCCAAGATTTTAAAGGCTGGAAGCTTACTTTTATTTAAAACGTTTCCCACCACCACCCTAGATGCTTCCATCAGAGCACAGCCACGCCAGCACCAGGCGTGTGGAGAGGCCAGCCCTGCACTAAAGAGTGAGCCAGTTTAACCTGCAAGGCTGCAGCAGCGAGGCGCCTCGGGGGCAGAGGGGCAGGCAGAAACAAGAGGCCAATTACATGGAAGTCATGTCGTTGAGAGCGTGATCCAGCTCCTCGCTGATGGCCTTGTACTTGAGTTTCTGAGCATACAACTCATCTGAGAGTCACCAAGGGGAAGGCAGAAGAAGTGGGAGGAGGAGGAGGAGGCAGTGACCAAGGGTGATGTGGAAGCAAAACACCGTCCAGAAGTCATGGCAGCCAGGAGGGGAGAGATGGAGGTGTGTGGAAGGCGGCAGCGTGTGGCACAGGAGAGGTGTGAGAGAAAGCAAAAGAAAACAGATGAGTCAAATGGGTTCAAAAAGAATTCAAGCAGTGGAGTTGCTAGATGGGGGTAGAAATAATAACAATACAGCATTCCTCAGCAAGAAAATGGTGGGAAGCAAACATCAAAGTGATACTGCAAAAACTCTCCTAGATGCTAGCTTTCCATTAAACCTGGATAAAACTTGTTCCCACTTTTCTACATGCATTTGAGCTGTTCCATCTCTGCAGCCAAAAGTTGTACAGTTTAGACCAGCCTTCTCCAAGCCAGTGCCCTCCAGATGCTTGGACTACAATATCAGCTCCAGCATGATGCAACTGTGCTGGCTTGGGGGTGTTAAGAGTTGTAGTCCAAAACATCTGGAGGGCACCAGGTTGGAGAAGTCTGTGGCCTAGACGCAGCTTGAAGCAGAAGTTGCACAGCCCCCCCCCAAGGAAGGCTTTCCTACCAGAAACACACTGGGGCACCAGCATTTCACCAGAGGGAACTTTTTTCTCTAGGACTTGTCAAAGTCCTTATCTCTCCTACTGCTCCTTCCGATTCTGTCATTGCATCAAGGGGCTTGAACTCTTGGACCTGGTGCCACTGTCACAGGGTCAGACAGCAGATTGGCTCAGCAGAAAGAATAGCGCTGAGGCCCAAGGGGCTCTGAAACCAAACTCCTCCTTTCCCCCGGAGATGTATGCCAGAAGCACCAGAACCCACAAGCTGGCAAAGTCCAAGTCCAAAATATTCTTCCAGTGTAACAGCAGACAACCCCTTCCCATGCAGCAGTTCCCTACAGAATGAGAGCAGGGTCAGGCCTCACACCCCAACAAGAACAGGAAGACTTGAGGGAAGGCTCTCCAGCAACTACTTCCATTTCCCCAAGTGTCCAACCAACACAGAAGAAAATTCCAAGGACTTGTGAAGACCTTGGAAGCAAAGGGTGCATGTAACTGCTAAACAGATGCTCCCTATTAACACACAAGCAAGGCTTCAAATGTCGCTGACAGTGGAGTCAGTAGGTGCCACCAAATGGCTGTCTTGACCTTCATTCATCATCTCCATCAGAAAACTATGTCAACTTGCAACATTCCTAATGGGAGCAACTGCAATGCCTCCCTTGGCTGACATTTTCAGCCAGTGATCTTAAGGCACTCATAGCATTTCCTATCTGACTTCTTCATTTTTTTACAGTGGAATATTCCAGAAGGACCAGGAGGAGGAGGAAGTGGAGTTCAATATTCAAGAGAATGAAGTCTTGAGACACCAAAGGGACAGAGACAAAAGAGAAAGATGCAAAAGCAAAACCTTCTGTCTAAAGCCAGTTATCAAACATTCTGAAACCCCATTTTCAGTCAATTGTTATTCATCTGCCCTGTTCATGCGTTAAAGGTAAAGGTTAAGTCCTGTCAAATCTGACTATGTGGAAACACCATTTACCTTCCTGCCACAGTACTTATTTATTTACTCACGCTCACGCCGGTGTGCTTTTGAACTGCTAGGATGGCGGGAGCTGGGACAGAGCAACAGGAGCTAACCCCGTCACGGGGATTCAAACTGCTGACCTTCCGATCAGCAAGCCTGAGAGGCTCAGTGGTTTAGACCACAGCGCCACCTGTGTCCCCTCCTGTTCAGACAGCAATCTTCCTCCCTTGCCTAGTGGTCACTTCCGTTCCAGACGCAGTGATGCTAGGGAGGTCTCCCAACCTCTGCTGCCTGGCACTTATGCATGGCAGACGCTTACCAGTATTGACCAAAAATTAGCAATTGTCCACTGTAAGTGCCTACTTCAAAGATGGAGTTTGCTGTCTCAGCCTTCTAGGTTAGCAAGGGATGCAAATAAAGAAACGTACCTTCTAAGTCATCAATGCTCTTCTCCAGCTTAGTTACCGACCTCTCTGCAAACTCAGCTCGGGTCTCAGCCTGCAGGCCAAGAAAACACACAAAGGCAATGGTCAAAAAGCACAAGGAAGGTATAGGAAAGCTTCTGCATTGTGCAAAGAGGCTGGGTGGCGGCAGCAGCAGCAGAATCTTCCAAAACAGAGTGGGAAACCTGCTCCAAATACAACAATATAGCATTTCAATTATTTTTATTTATTCATGTTGTATCTTGCCCTTCCTACCAAAGGAGCCCAAGGTAACAATTATATTTATAGGTGACATCCAATTACATTATGCTCAGAGTAGAACTATTAAAATTTATGGACCCAAAATCAATGGCCTAAAATTGGATGCAGCCCTCTGTTTTTTAGTACATGGAGCCCCCAAAGGACATTTTCTGGTCAGAATGGAAGTTTCCCAACAGCAGAGCAAAGCTCTCATGCCCTCCACTTGGGCAAGAAATAAGATTCTTCATGGTGTTTGGCCAAAATCTCTTAAAAGCTGCAGGGAAAAGAAGAGGGTTGGCTTCTGCCCCAAGGATACAGCGGCATTTTTACCTCTTTCAGTTTGTCAGTAAGGACCTTGATCTCCTCTTCATACTTGTCCTCCTTCTGCGAGTACTGTAGATTAAGCAGACCAATGGAAGGTCAACTGAGCAGACATGGGCAGCACTGAGGTGGCAACGTCCAATATCTTTACAATCACAAATTGAAAGACCACTAAAAATAACTGCATGAGAAGAAACCAGCAAAACTGCAATGCCAGGAGTAAGTGTTCAGATTTCATTGTGCAAGCCCAAGCAATAGCCTGTTGTAAGCTAAATGCATTAACAGTGGAAAAGCTTATAACAGGAATGGCCCTTCAAATACTGCTGGACTCCCAAATCCCACCACCACTGACCATTAGCCACACTGCCTGGGTCACTGGCTCCCCACCCTGGCTTATAGCTCTGGCTCAAACCAGCTGTTTCTGCAGGACTGCACAATCTCCCTCATGCGTGGGGGCAGGGGGGATCTGGAAAGAGGTTTGCACTACAGCACAGAACTCCTGACACAGGATGATTAAAAGATAGCCTATTGGGTGCCTTGTTCAGCTTCATAATGCTACAAGCCACAGTCACAGTCTGTTCTTGAAAGCATCCATTGCCGATTCTCAGAAATCCAGTTAAAGGGTCAAAGACACACAGCTTTCATCTGGCAACAAGTGACTGTTGACGCAGGCTTTTGCTCTACCTCTCTTTTTAGAATAGTAATAAGAAATCCACTTTGCAACCCTAAACAAAACTGTTATTATACTATTTTATTATTTTATTGATCTACAGAATGCTTTTACAGTTCTGTTTTACTGTAGGTCTCAGCAAAAAGAGCAGTGCTTTGCTTGCAGAAGATCTCAAGTTCAATCCCCGACACCTCTCAGTTAAACAGATCTCAAAACAGAAGGACATGGAAATGTGCTTCTTTGCCCAGGACCTGACAGCAGCCCTCTGGACACAGCTAGGTAAAGAGTCATCTGAGGTAGCTTCAAAACCCATCCAATCTGTATTGTATTCACTGTAAGTATCACCTTGGGAGCTTTGGGTGATTACGGTCACATTCACACCATACATTAGAAGTGCAATGATACCACTTTAAATGGTCATGGCTTACCCCAAGGAATTTTGGGAGCTGTAGTTTGTTAAAGGAGCTGAGAGTTACTAGGATACTTCTATTCCCCAGCACAGAGCTACAATTGCCAGAGCTCCCTGTGAAGAGGGATTATTAAGCCACTCAAGGAATTGTAGTTTCAGGAGGGAAACAGGGGTCTCTCCTAACTACTCTCAGCACCCTTAACAAACTGCAGCCCCCAGATTTCTCTGAGGGAAGCCACAACCGTTTAAAGTAGTACCCTAGTGCTTTTAATTGTATGGTGTAAACATGGCATTAGAAGCATCAGAAATAAGTGGCAAGTAAAATATATTAAAAAAGAGTACTCGGGAAGTAAATTCCCCACTGGAGCAGTGGCGTAGCGTGGGGGGTGCGGGGGGGCCGGCCACACCGGGCGCAACATCTGGGGTTAGGGCAAATCCACGGGTTAGGGGGCGCAAATCCAAGGGTTAGGGGGCGCAAATTACTTGCCTTGCCCCGGGTGCTGACAACCCACGCTACGCCACTGCACTGGAGGCACCAGGACTTGCTTCAGAATAAACATTCTGACAAGTGGCTTGGAAAGCCCATCATGTAACATTTGCACCTTTCGCAGCTAGACCATACCTTTTCTGCCTGAGCTTCCAGCGACCTCAGGTTGTTGGTCACAGTTTTCAACTCCTCTTCAAGTTCAGCACATTTGCTATTATTTTGGAATGGAGGGAGGAAAGGGGCCAAGAGGAAGAACAGTCATTGGGGGAGGGGGGAGGGAAAGAGAGGGAAGAAAAGATAGAGAAAAATGAAAACTGAATCTCAGAGCTTAAGAAAGGGCCTTGAAAGAAGCTGAACCCACTTGAGATCAAAGAGATAAATTAATCGCAGAACCCCAAGTTGCTTTGAAGGACTCCAAAATATTGTCCACAAATCTGCTATGCTACTGGGGCATCACACACGTGCTCTGGGTTGGGTGAGTCAAGAGTCCCTGGTGGAAAGGCCCCCAAATGAACGTTGCCACATTTCAGCAGGGCCAAAATGGCAATTTTCGAACTGTCTGCAGACCTGCAACAATCTTCTGTCTGGATTTTCCATGGAATTCTCTTTCTGCACTCAGGAGCCAATGCAGATGTGACTTGTACAAGCACAATTGTGGGTTTTAATTGACTCAGGTTGATTTATTGATTCAGGTTGATTCAGTATTATTTATTCTGCCAACGCCAGATGTTTTGGACTACAGTTCCCAACAGCCCAAGCGGCAGGTGTAGTCCAGAACACCTGAGGGCCGACTTATCCAAAACTCTTCAACCAACCCAGGAGGTTCAGCTTCTTCTTGGGGCTCGATCAGCTACAAAAAAGGTTAAGCACACACCTGTGCACACACACGCCGGCATCCACACCAGAGACGAGAGAAAGCAAACACAGGAGAGGAAGGAGAAGGATAAAGGGGAGATCCAGCCACTACTGCTAAGAGGCATCTAACTAGAAGGTCAGGGTAGCCAGGAGATTTGGGTGGCAGCTAAAAAAACCTGATCATTCGGTTCACAGATACAGAGGTATGTTGTCTCCAGTACCTTCTCCTCAGCAGCCATTAATGCTTTCAACGTTTGATCCATTATCCTTAACTGTTCCTCCAGCTGTCGGGCTTGGCTGTTAGTGAACACATGAAAATGCACAAGAGCCATTCACAAAACAATCCGTGTGCGAGTAAAAAAGCATGCAGTGACCCAGACCAAATAAGAGAGGCCCCCAGAGGAAACGATTCAGACACCACGGAAGCGCACAGACGTACGCAGGCGCAACGACACGCACACACACTCAGGCGTGCCAAGGCATGCAGCAGACCCCCGCAGCTGCCGCTGGAAGATAGCCAGTCACCGTCCCGCACCAGACACTCATGTACTGCGACATAAATCACACTTGCCGCACGGACCCCAGAGCCCTTTTTTAATCGGCCAGGCAGTGGCCCCTACCTTTCTGACAGTTCAGCCCGCTCCTCCGCACGCTCCAGGTCGCTCTCAATGATCACCAGCTTACGAGCCACCTATAGCAATGGGGAAAGCAGAAGGAGGGGGAGACTCAGGGCCCAGCAGCAAGATGGAGACTGCGGTGGAGAATCATCTCCCAACAACATCTGGAGGGCAATAGGTCAGGGAAGATTGCCCCAAGTAACTGTGCTGACCGTACTTGAGACATGGAGGTGGAGAGGGAGACCATTTCAGAAGGCAGGAAGCCAAGGTCAAGTCCCCAGCTTCAGGAGATGGTGTACAACTCCCAGAGATCCTGCCCTTGTGAAATTTCAGCACACACTCTCAAACACTTGCTAGGCAAAAGACATCACATTCCGCCCCGCTCTTGTGGGCTTCCTCCACAAAGCTTCTCCGCTCAGATCCTTGCTGTCTCTCAGTGGGTCACCCTGCCACCCCATGCCTTCTGCAGAGCATCTCAGGTCTGCCTCCTCACAGGTCCTCCTTGGAAACAGCAGCCAAACCTCCCAAGGGCCCCTGACTGCGCTCAAGTACCCACCTCTTCATACTTGCGGTCAGCGTCCTCAGCAATGTGTTTGGCCTCCTTGAGTTGGATCTCCTGGATCTCCATCTTCTCCTCATCCTTCAGGGCTCTGCTCTCAATGACCTTCATTCCTCTGGAAGGCAGAAATTACAAGGGTTGGAAAACAGCTTGCTATTGAAGGCCCATTTGTGTCTCAACAATTCTGCTCCCCTTCACCCCCCCCCCAAAGTTATTTCTGTGACCTGTAGGCAAATCAGCATGGCCTCTCTGATTTTGCCTAATTTATGCTTCCCTGGATAGTCCTGGGGTATAAAGCACCTGCCTCCAACCCACTGAATATCTTCTGCAGCCATCTCTCTGGCTAGGAAAGTTTCCACAATTCTAAAACACTATTAAGGACTTCCCACAAGTGCCTTCCTCACTGGTGGGCTGAAATTTTGTCCCCCCGCCCCCAGCTCATTTCACTTTTGGATACCAAAATTAAACTTCAAGATAGTCCAACTATCTAGTACATGTATGGCTGCCACTCACTCGTATGGGAAAGAACAATTCGGTGCCACCCTTCCATTCTTGGCAGCGACTGGCTCAGCCTCTGCTCACAAATACTTTGCAGGGGTGTAAAAGGGTACAAACTTCCCTTCAAAAGACACAGCTACTTACAACAGGCTATTTGCTAGTTTGCTTTTTTTTTTAAGCCAGTGTCCAGGGAATGCACTGTATGCATCAAGAGGACTGTGTAAGCCAGCCTCACGCCCTTCTGGGGCTGAAAATGGTGTACAGGTCAGTGGTCATGCATGCCTCAAATGCACACAAAGGGGGAGTTAACTGTATAAATTTGGAGAAATTTAATAAAATAATACCCTGGTGGACTGGGCCCCATGTCGGAGTGCATGTGCATGTATGTATGCTTGTGTCCACATTCACACCAGAGAGTTGAAGCACAATGATACCACTTTAAAATGTCATGCCCCCCCCAAAGAATTCTGGGAGCTGTAGTTTGTTAAGGGTTCTGAGAGCACTTTGGAGATCCCTATTCCCCTCAGAGAGCTACAGTTCCCAGAATGGTTTAACAATCCCTCTTCTCAGGGAACTCTGGGAGGATATGGATGTGTGAAGATGCCATTCAGGTGCCCTCTTGCCAAGATATGCTGTGCATTAGGGTACGTGGCCCAACACAACCAAGGCTAAAAGGCCCAACACAACACAAGCCAGGCCACAACAGCTGCTATGCTCCTGCCTCCCAACTGAGGTGGTTTTTTGGGGGGATTTTTTTGAGATTGGACAACAGTTGGAGGGCTATCCCCACCTTTCGCTCTCATCTGCCGCCTTCTCAGCCTCCTCCAGTTTCTGCAAGGCTGTTGCCAGGCGCTCCTGGGCACGATCCAACTCTTCCTCTACCAGTTGGATACGCCTGTTCAGAGAAGCCACATCGCTCTCAGCCTGTGGAGAAAGGAAAACGCCGTGAGTTTTGAGGGAGCCGAAGAGGTGGTTGGGAAGCACACTGTGAAGAGGAAAGCCAGCTTCTCCCCAACCTGGCGTCCTTCAGGTGTTTTGGACTACAACTCCCAGAGCTGTAAGTCTGAAACATCTGGAGGGTGCCAGGCTGGGGGGGAAGCAGACGGAAACAAAATAGGGGAAAGTGGTGTTTTGAGGGGTTAGCAGAGAATAAGCAACCAATTATTAAAGTAGAGGATTCTTTAAAAAAGCAGGCTGTGGCCATGTGTGTCCCCATCACCGCTTGCCTAATCTGTTAGAATATTTCTCAATTCTTTCCTTTTCATAAGAGTTACTTCATGATATACCTCAGGCAGTCTCATCCTTCACTCACTGAGGGATCAAGAGCCACTTTCACTTATCAACAGTCAAAGGAAATGGACCACCCACCACCTTTCAGAGCTACAACGTGAAAGAGCTACATGGGTATTAAAGATCAAGGGCAAGAACACGAAGGGTGGGGAGATGAGGCCCAGCAACTGCCCTTTACAGATGTGCTGCCCTGGATGCAACTCCTCCTGCTTCCAAAATTTAGATCAAAAGTGGCCAACACAGCACCCTCTGTATGTTGCTGGATCCCCAACTCCCACCATCCTCAATGACAGGTCATGCTGGCTGGGGCAGACAGGAGTTGGGGATCCACCAACTTCTAGAGGGCACCACACTGGCTACCATCATTCCAGATTGCAAACTTCTTGGGGCAGAGAGCTGTCTTCTCCTTCGCACCAGCCTGACATACTTCCAGACTTTTTGCTCAAATCATGGAGTAAGGACGGAATTGCATTTCCCCCATGAAAAGCTTTGGGGTCTCTGCAGGGCATAAGCAGGCCAGGGGAGTTTCTGGGAGTCCTGGACAGGACCCAAAGAGACAGCTCAGACTCCTGGCTGATTCTCCAGGGCTGGGCTGATGCTGAATCCTCAGCCAAGTCAGCAAGAGAAAAACCACAGCGCACGGGGAAGTGGCCTGCACTCTCAGATCCTCTGTGCCAGAAAGGGCACCAGTCAGTAGCTCCAACCCAACGTGTGGTGGCCCACGTGCCATATATGATCCTATCAGAGAGGGGGAAAGAGTTCAATACTTTTTATACAACTTGTCAAGGGACGCCTTATTTTACAAGGAATGTCATTCCCTACACCCTGTGGAACGCCCTTCCAGCAGATGTCAAAGCGATAAACAACTACCTGACATTCAGAAGACATCTTAAGGCAGCCCTGTTCAGGGAAGTTTTTAACGTGTGATAGTTTACTGTATTTTTGGTTTTTATGGAAGCCGCCCAGAGTGGCTGGGGAGGCCCAGCCAGATGGGCGGGGTATAAATAATAAATTATTATTATTATTATTATTATTATTATTATTATTATTATTATTATTATTCTAACATGAAATATGAGCAAACCAGACTACCTAATTTTAAATACTTCCACAAGTTCACAGCGACATGTCAACTTTGATGGAAACTCCACTGTGTGCAAGAGAGCTTACTCACTAGGAAGTGGGTTTAGGACTGCAACCTAAGCCACATTTTCATGCTCTTCTGCAAACTCAGTTGCTGTGGTTTTTGATGCAAAAGCCTCACTATTGCTTAGGATCTCCAGTGCAAAAAGATCAGGAATAAATACAAGTTTCTGGAAGTCAAAAGGGCGACGCCACATTTCAATGCACTGAGCTCCTGTTCACTTGGGTGGGGCCTGCACAGAATAACTTCCTGGGCCGGCGTGGCTGAAGCAGAGTCCATGTGTGCTTTCCGAGGCTCTCAGTGTTACAGCACTTTCATCTCTGGGGAGGGGGAAACTGGCAAACAACCCTGGTCTCAAGTGCGGAAAAAAACCGATTAGGCAGCCCAGTTAATAATTACATCAAAACTGATCTCAACCCAACTGCAGTCTGCAGTGATTAAAGGTCAGTATCCCACTTCCTGTTCCCAAAGCAGAAAGTCAGCAGAGGCTTGCTTGTAGTTTCCTTGAAAGTCCCAAAATTATGGCCTTGCTCTCCCCCCCCCTCCGCCTTTCTCCCCTCTTTCTGCAAAGCAGGGCTTTTCCTTATATGGTAAAGAAAACTACCCATGACACCGGAGGGGCACTTCCAGGGCTAGCCGATAAACACAAGTTTCTGGTCTGTGTTTGCTCATAGTTTCACTATGAGAAGACCAGGGATTAATGATTGCTGCTGGGCTTGACAGCAACTATTTCCCTCCCCCTCCAGTCGTCATTCTGAAGTGAATGGGAAGGGAACAGCACCCTCCACCCTGCAGAGACTCCCCTTCAACAACTCTGCTAGTTACCGGATCTGTGTGTTTTAAAGGAGTATCCTCACAGGATTTGGAATTTGCACAATACACTGGCCATTTCTTACAGCCTGGCCTCTAAGAGCTTGCCTGCTCTCCAGCCCTGCACTCCCATTCTGCAGCAGGCTAGACAACATTTTTACAGACTTATCAACTTTTGTGGACTTACTTAAACGACCTTGGCTTTAAAAGTCCTTGGGTTGATTATATATCTCCACCCACCCCAGGATGGCTTCTACATTATTTTCAAGCTGCCGGAATTTGTTAAATGGGTTGATCTGGACATGTGTTTTGGGGGATTTTTTTTTAAAGGAATCATGTTTGATTTAATCTGTTTTTACTATTATTTGCTGCCTCCAGTCTCTTTGGAGAAACAGGCAAGCAAGAAAAATGTAAAAAATATACATACAAGGCTTCCTTAACAGGCAACGTTTTCTCAGATGCTGAGATGAGTCCCCAGGCATAGGACTGCAGCCTGAATTGCAAAACCATCTAAGTCAGGGATGGGGAAACCTGGACCCCAAGTCCCAGCAGGCAGCATGGCCAATGGTCAGAGACGGCAGGAGTTGGAGTCCTGCTCCACCTAGAGCCCACATCCCCAAACAGCCCTGGCTCCGGGTTCCCCTGCCCCTCCTCTCCTCATCCCCGCCTCCCTGTGCTTTGCATGGTGATCAAGTCAACAAGTGGGTCACCTGCCATTAAGTCAAGCATCCACCCCACACGGCACCTGCCCAACTAAATGTTTGCTGCAGAGAAAAGGGCAGGATCCCAGCAGGCAAACAGGAACAGCAATGAAGGCCCCACCTGCACTATACACTTAAAGCTTCCCTTTTCATGGCCATGGCTTCCCCAAAGAACCATGGGAGCTGTAGTTTGTTAAGGGTGCTGAGAGTTGTGAGCAGGCCCCCATTCCCCTCAAGAGAACTACAGCTCCCAGAGTTCCCCGAGAAGAGGAATTGTTAAACCACTCTGGGAACTGTAGCTTTGCGAGGGGAATGGGGCTCTCCTAACACCTCTCAGTAGAGGCACATGGGTGGCGCTGTGGGTTAAACCACAGAGCCTAGGGCTTGCTGATCAGAAGGTCGGCGGTTCGAATCCCCGCGATGGGGTGAGCTCCCGTTGCTCGGTCCCTGCTCCTGCCAACCTAGCAGTTCGAAAGCACCTCAAAGTGCAAGTAGATAAATAGGTACCGCTCCGGTGGGAAGGTAAACGGCGTTTCCATGCGCTGCTCTGGTTTGCCAGAAGCGGCTTAGCCATGCTGGCCACATGACCCAGAAGCTGTACCCCGGCTCCCTCGGCCATTAAAGCGAGATGAGCGCTGCAACCCCAGAGTCGGTCACGACTGGACCTAATGGTCAGGGGTCCCTTTACCTTTAATACCTCTCAGTAGCCTTAACAAACTACAAGTTCCCGGGATCCTTTGAGAGAAGTGATGGTTTTTGAAGTGGCATCGCAGTGCTTGAAATGGAGGTGGGAGGGAGCTGCTGGCAGCCTGAACATTTTGTTGCAGGTGCCACTTTTTTTTTTTTTGTCTTAACAAAACAAAACAAGTCCTGATCTGAACACCTGTATGGCAACCCTGCGCATAGCAGCCATGTGAAACTCAGCCCTGTAGCAAAGGAAACCAGATTCAAAGATGTTCACATTGGTTTTTCTAAAAAAAATGGTACCAACATCATTATGCATATTTACTTAGAAGTCAAGGGAGATTATTCCCATGTAAATGAACACAGGATCAGAGCTTGAATGAAACTGGTTAGCAATGCTCAGGGAAGTTGCCCATCACCCAGGCATCCATGATGTCTGAGTCACCAGCTGCACCTGCTCAAGGCAGAGTTCTTTTGTGGGTGAATCTCAGACAGCATGCTTGAGAATTTGCAGCCCAGGCAGCACAACCACACACTAACAACCTGGATGAAGAGAAAGTTGCACGAAAAGCAGAGCAGGAAAGTGCACAAATAGGGGTCTTTTTCAATAGTAATGATGGCTAAGTGGAATCTCCATGTTCAGTGGCAATGTGTCGTTGAATGCTACTTTCTGGGGAGCAACAGCACCAGAGTGCTACCTCCTTTGTGGTCCCCCAGGAAGTTGGCTACCACAGGAAACAGGATGATAAGCTAGAGAAGCCTTTAAAGGCTGACCCAGAAGGGCTCTCTCATGGGTGGCATACGCAGAAAGTGACAAGGGAGTTTTGTCTTTCAGCAAATACCAAAGGGCAGGAGTCACAATCCAAAGAAACTGGGTGGTTGCGGGAGAGTTTTGTCATTTTAAGTACACTGTTAACCTGCAGAATTATCTGCCACAGGGAGCTGTGGCGTTGAGTAGCAAAGCCATTCCTTACACAACAAAAGGTGGGAGCATATTCTCCCAAATGAGAAGAGTCAGGGCAGGAGCAATGACCCCCAGATGTTGTCAGGGCTCCCATCACCCAGCAAAGCTGGCAGCCAGCATGGCCAGGGTTCAGGGAAGGTGGAGAGCAGTATCCTTGCAACATCTGGAGGGCCAACGTTTGGCTGAGCAACTCCCCTGGCAGGCAACAAGGAATGCCATGGGGTGCATGAATGGTCTGGCCCTCCCCCATCAGCCCACTTCATTCCCACATTGGCCATGGAGAAGCGGGGAGGGAAATGTTTTTCCATAACCAGCACCCCTCATGCCCCAATCTGCTCTGCAGAAGGCTTTTATTACTACTGCTATTTTTTGCTAGCCTACTAAGAGAACTGGTAGGACAGATGATGTTTCCATTCTATAGGAGTGGGCCATTGTGAGAAACAGATGCAGGGCCAGAAGGGTCTTTGGCCTGATCCAGCAAAGCTATTCTTATGCTCTTTGATCTGATCCAGCAGCAGGACTCTTCTGATGTTCGTTGAGAAAGAACTCTAGTCCAGGGTGAGGAACATCCTCCAAATGTTGCCCGACTACAACTCCCATCATCCCTGACCTTGCTGACGACTGCAGCTGATGGGGGAATGGAATCCAACACCTTAAGGAGGGCCAAAGAGTCCCCACCCCTCCTCTGGCCAACAAATTTGCACAGGTATAACACACAATGTTGTTTGCACCTAATACTGTGACCCTGTATTGGGAACATTCCAAAATGAATGTTCAGCTGCCTCTCAGGGCTGGGTGCAGTGCAAGATGTGCACAGAGGGGGGTGGTCTCTCCTTCATTGGGGATGGATGGCCACCTATATCAGTGATACTTTAGCTGTGGGTCCTGCATTGTAGAGTATTGGACTGTATGCCTCTCGAAGTCTATGAATCAGAGTGGGAAAGGACCCCAAAGGTCATCTAGAGTCTAACCCTCTGCAATGCAGGAATCTTTTGGCCAACGTGGGGCTCAAACCCACGACCCTATGGGTTTCTATGATTCTAAGCAGCATCTGGGTGTAGCCAGGAATTATTTTAGCGGAGGCAGGCTTTTGTTGCAGGGGCAGAACCAAGATATCTGCAATGAAATTGGTCGGTTAGTTATTTCTATTTATTTACTTGATTGGGGGGGGCGCAGACGCCCCACCCCCTGACTACACCCATGGGAGCAAATCCTCCAACATTTTAAAGAGAAAAGTTAATATGCTGCAGAGGACAGGACACTGGGTTTAAGTTGGAGGGGAATTCAAGTCTCTGCTTAGCTTTAAAGGATTTCTGGTTTGCATTAGGTCTCCGAGCCTCACCTAAACCGCCCCCCCCCCCCCCAGGTTAGGGAAGGGCCCTAGCTCAAAGGAGGAAAGGGCAGAACAGCTCCTTCTTAGGAGGCAGATGGTTCCAAGTTCGACCCTTAGCAGGCCCCGGCAGAGCTGGGAAAACCTCCTGCGCAAATCCCTGGGGAGCCCTTGTAGCCAAAACTGGAGCATAGGATGCTCCAATGGTCCCCCTTGGCATCAGGCAAATTTCTGGGTAGGCTATGAGGCTGGCATGCCAATTTATGCTGCTTACAAGGAAGGCCGGATAAACCGGAATCAAAGTGTGCACATTAATGCATGTCCTTCACAGCCATGCTGTTTTGCATGGATTTTATACTCCGTTTAAAAAAGCAAACACTTAGAACCCCCTCGCTGTGCCCAGAGCCCCGCCCTCTTCATCCCAGAGGTGTAAAGGTGGGTTTTGCGCTGCCCCGAATTCAGATTTTCAGGGGCACGCGGTGCAGACCTGCCACGGCGCGCAAAGCAATCCTAAACGGTAGCTCACTCTAGCTACGCTTCCTCTCCGAGCCTGAGCCCCCCGAGCCCGAAGCGACTCCTGCAAGGCTCTCCTCGGCCTCGGTCGAAGCCGCGCCGCGCCAGGCTCCCCTTGCAACGGCCCGCTCGCTTCTTGCGGGGAACTTTCCAAAAGCGCCGCCTTTGTTCGCCGAGGCGAGGCCATCGCAGCATCCCCGGCAGCCCCCTTTGTCTCCCGAGGAAGCTTATGGGAGACGGGCTACGGGGCGCGCCTTGCAGGGCACGAGGCCCGCGGCGGGGAACTGGGCTCCCTCTTGTCTCCGGGATGGAAGGGCGACCGAGGAGCTGCCGACTCCAAGCGGGGCTCCCCAAGTCCCGCCTTGCTAGAAATCCGAGGCGGGAGCTGGAAAGAGAAAAGACCCCCTTTTCGCGCTCCGCGTCCTCCCGGTTCCCAGGCGAGCTGGATCGGGGGCTCCCCCGACGCCAGAGGCGCAAAGGCGCAGGAAGGGCGGCCGCCGCCCTTGGGAATGCGGCGCCCGGCGCGATGCTCGGGGGATGGCCGGCGCCGCCGCCGCCGCCTACCTGTTCGCGCTGCGCCCGCTCCTCGTCGAGCTCCCGCTGGAGCCGGCCGGCCCTTTCCTCGGCGCCGTCCGCCTGCTCCTGCAGGCTGCGGATCTTGCGGCGCACGGCCTCCAGCGAGCTGAGCCCCGCCGCCATGGGCACCGCAGGAGAGGAGAGCAAGAAGGGGAAGCGGGCCGCGGCCGACCGGCAAGCAGCGCGGCGCAGGGCCAGGAGGCAAGGCGGCGCCCACCGCCGGCTCCTCCCGCCTCGCCGCCTCCGGAAGTCCGCCTTGGCGGCCCCGCCAGCTCCCACCTGCGCCGCCAGGAGACGCCGCGTCTCGGCGCGGAGCCGCGCCCTGCCCTGCAGTGGGCACTTACTCGCAAGTAAGCCGCACTCCTTTCAAGGCCGCATCTCCAGCGCCTGAAGAACCGCTCAAGCCCAACCAGCATCACCGAGATCTGCGGGACTTCCTGCGGATGAAATGCGCTGCGGATCGCGCTGCCTAATTCCTCGCCAAAGTTATATGTGGAGACCTCCACCCCTTTTACACTGTTAGTTTGGAAGTAAACCTCTCTCCTTATTAATTTTAAAAAATCAATAATATATATATCCAGCTTGATTGTAACAAGTGGAATTGTAAAACCAGTGGAATTCATTTCCTAGAATTCCTCGGGAGTGAGTCCAGCTCCAGTTCAAAGCCGTGGGATTTGCTACTGAGGACGCGTGTCCACCGGGTCCAATGGATCACGAAGTCGGACACGACTAAACAACAAGAAGCATGTCCATGATCAGTTTGCATGCAGACACAGTTCCTCACATACTTTTTTTGCAAGGCCCACAAAATCTTACAGCGGAGTAAACACTTCTGGGATCATGCTATGTGATCTGCTTTTGATTGCCTCTCTGCATTGGTAAAGGGATCCCTGACCATTAGGTCCAGTCGTGGCCGACTCTGCTTTATCTCGCATTATTGGCCGAGGGAGCTTCCGGGTCATGTGGCCAGCAGGACTAAGCCGCTTCTGGTGAACCAGAGCAGTGCATGGAAACGCCGTTTACCTTCCCGCCGGAGTGGTACCTATTTATCTACTTGCACTTTGACGTGCTTTCGAACTGCTAGGTGGGCAGGAGCAGGGACCGAGCAACGGGAGCTCACCCCGTCACGGGGATTCGAACCGCCAACCTTTTGAGCGGCAAGCCCTAGGCTCTGTGGTTTAACCCACAGCGCCACCCACGTCCCTGCCTCTCTGCATAAGAGTACCCAAATATTTCCCCAGTGCATGGCTCTGAAGAGGCAGGCAACCTCTGGACTGTAGCACAGGTCAAGGTGAAGGATGCTCTTTCACAGACACCTCAAATCCCTGCATCAATAAATCTAGCATGTCAGGGTTATGCCTTAGCTTGTTTTCATGGGCGTACTAGCTATCTAGATGTTTTTGTATCAGTAGTGGAATTTATTAACCAAGTAAATATATTAACCATTTTTGCACACTGAGATACAATCCTGTCCTGTGAGCCCTCCCTTGCTGCCTGAAGTGGAATAGCTCTGACACAAGATGAGAGAACTTGGTATGGAATGCAGCCGGATCTCGCATTTCCCAAGGTGCATCCCCCTGACCCACAAGACTCTTGCTTGGGTAGCAAGGAGGGGTCACTTGGCCTTGTTCCTGTGCTGTGGTGGACTAAGCGGCTTTGTCCCAGGCCTGTTCTGCTAGAACTGCCCCAGCCTCTCTCTCCTATTTGTACAAAGACAAAATGCCCTGGGGCAGGAATGGGTGAGAGGTTTGGGGGCTTGCTGCAGCAGAAAAGGGGGAAGGGGGAAGTGAATGGAGACTTTCCAGAAAAGGTGCACAGGTGCCACCTGGTGGTCAAAGATTCACAGTACAGTCATACCTCTGGTTACAGATGCTTCAGGTTGCATTTTTTCAGGTTATGGACCTGCCAAAAGCTGGAAGTGCCGGAACTTTGCGCATATGCAGAAGTGCAGAAGTGCAACCCACGCGTGTGCAGACTTGGGGCTGCGGGTTTGTGGACGCTGCTGGTTGCGAACATGCCTCCCGCACGGATCACGTTCGCAACCCGAGCGTCCACTGTACTTCCAAGGTGGGGTTGTGCTCCCAGGGACAGATGCTTTTGGCTCTAAGTGATACTACAGCAACACTCCTGGCTTTAAACCATCTAAAGAGTTGAGCCAGCTGTCACAATCGCACAGTAGGAAGTAGTTACCAGGGACTGAGCCTGCTACAGATTCCCAGCATCAATTGTTTAGCAGGCTACCTAGCAAGAGCCAGATATGCAAAAACAAGACAGACTCCCACCAACAGAGATTGCGAAAGGGCCACCATAACAACGCAAATGAAATGGGAAGACATGAGAATGAAAGGTGCTTGTCTACGTTTCTGGAAACCGTTATGGGAGATATGTAGTGCAATCTTATGCATGTCTATTCAGAAGCAAATCCTGTTGTGTCTGATGGATATTACTCCCCAGTCTGGAAGGGTGGAGCTCAGTGGCTTTGCATTCAGATGGCCCCAGCTTCAATCCCTGGCACCGCCAGGTATAGCTTTGGGATTTCTATTGTCTGAAACCCCCGAGAACTGTTCCCAGTTAGTCCATCTACCTCAGTATTGTCTCTATACTAATTCAGTACAAAGCTGCTTAGGTTTTTAGGATTGTGGCCTTAATGCCACTTAGCATTTGCTGGCATTCAAATCATTTCACATGCCTTATCTCACCAGTCCTCACAAGAGTCCTGCAAGGTAGACCAATATTATTACCATCTCTATATTGGTCTATGTTTGCAGGGAAGGCTTAGAGAACTTGCATGAATTCTGAAAAGTATGCTTGTTCAAGATATCAGCAAACAGAATTGTGGCCTCTGTGCAACTCTAGGTGTGTTCGGTGGGAGAAGGGGGCTTTACTTCCTTCTATTTGGGAAAGAGCAAATAAATTGGCTCTGAACATGCTTGTGTTATAATGCAAATGGAATGGAAAAATTGTGCCCCGCCCCCTGAGAAAACAGGAAGGGGGAATGAGCAGGACTTGCTGGGGTAGAGAAAACTAGGAAGAATACTGGCTGAAACACAGGGAATGTCAAACCAGAGAATCGCCTTGAGTTGAACACTCCATATTCCAGAGTCATTCTAGGATAGGTGGGGCTTAGTGACAGCAGGATGCTCAAGTGCTGTCCAAAATACTCCAGATATCTCCAAGGAGTTTCATAGCAACAAGGCACAGGGGGATTCTTGGCACCACCAGAAAAACCGGGGTGGAGGACAGTCGAAGGGCGGTCGAGGAGAGACCTTATGCCATCACCATTCCTTCCTTCTGATTGCAGAACCAAGTGGAGAATACCAAAAGGATGCCTTTTGTAACTGACTCCAATTGGCTGGTCTTGGGGGTTTGGTAAAAAAATTAAAGTGGATCCTAAAGCCTGCCTACTCCTGATCTCGTCCAGTACTGCTGTCTTTGACTGGCAACAGCTTGTCAGGGTCTCAGGCAAGGATCCTTTAAAGCAGGCTTTGCCAGTCTGGTGCCCAGCTGGCTGGAGTTGATGGGAGTTTTAGTTCAAAACCCTGAGGGGCAGGGCACCAGATCACCAAACTTCTACATGTAAAAACCAGGGGTGTCTGCCATTGAGCTATGGGCTTCTCTTTTTCTGCTCCCCCACAGGGAGTGGTTTCCTCACTCCTACCTTATCTACTGATATGAGCTATGACAAAGGCTAGCCAGGGTTTCCATTTGACTAGAATTTGCAACTTCAGTTAAACTTTGGCTTCAAATCTTGGTCAGATGAGTTGCCAAGTTGGGTGTGGTGGGTGTTGGCCTATGGCAGAATCAGCTCCTCCTCAGCCCTGGTTTAAGCACGACACCAGGTATATATATATTTAAAACCCAGTAATTTGACAACCTACCTGGCTGGGATTGAGCACTTAGCATCTACAGAACCTTCTGCCGGGTTTTCAGCCCCAACCAGGTGCGTTGTCTCTGGTGACTGTGAGCAAAAGGAGTACGCCAGAAATCCAGTCTGTGGCATATGGCTCTGGCGCACTAGTTGTTTCTACATGTAGATGTTTCTGCTTTTAAATACACATACACACAGCTTCATATATAAACTGAGCTTCAATTGTTTGCTTTAAAAATACCCCTTTTAAAAATGAATGGAGAAGTCTGCAAGGAGGGTATTTTTTTAAAGAGAGAAGCTGCTTAGCCCTCTTCATTATAACAGTTTCCTTTCCACAAGACAGGATGTTCCACATGTTCAGAATTATATCCTACGGAGGTCGGCACATGGAAAATATTGTTCTGGTCATCCAAATTGATTTTTAGTTGAAAGCTGTGTTCAGAAGCCAGAAGGAACTTGGCCTGCTCACCCTCCTGGGAGGGAGGAAACCCCCCACGGATGGCCATTTTGGATTACCATAAACCTCCTGAGGAAGCCTTCAAAACACACACACTCAGGGCAGAAGTGGAGGATGGAGTAACAGGCAGATTTCAGCTGCCATTTCATGCACCTGGGAAGTAAGCCCCAGATTACTCAATTCACCTTACTTTTGAGTATAATAGTATAGGATTGGGCTGAAAGGCTGCAATCCCTAAACAATTACCAGCCAGCAAGCCCCACCCCACTCAATCTACTCAGTGGGACTCAGTCCTGAGTCAACATGCTGCACGAGTAGTACTGATCTCTCTCTCTCTCTCTCTCTCTCTCTGTGTGTGTGTGTGTGTGTGTGAGAGAGAGAGAGAGAGAGAGAGAGAGACTCTCTCTCTCCTGATAGCAAACATAGTTTTCAAAGCAGAGCAAGTTCAGTTGGGGCTGCCTGTACTACAGCTTTCTGGCAGTGAAGGCTTCTGAAAGTAGGATCTGTGACAATTTAGAACAATAGGGCACACCTTTACAGTAAAAGGGCACCTGCCAAGACTCTGCTGACTGGTGGAGGCCACGCAGGGAACAGGATAGCAACACCCTAAAGTTACTCATTAAGCTGTTCCCTCCCACTACAGGCAAACCAGTGTGTCTCAAAGGAAGTGATTTGGAGGCTGACTGCCTTCTGCTTTGCCCATGACTAATGTCCCCGCAGTTGCCCAATCCCAGCCAGTAAAGGTGATCTCACTCCAGGGAGCCCTTCCTCATGCACACTCATTTAACATCCGTCCTTCCCTAAGCATTTTTCTGAATCAATCCAGGAAATTATTTCCTCTCTAGGCAAGTTGGCCTTCTAGATCAAGTAGCACTGGATCTCCTTTTGCTGCTTTCTACAAAAAGAAACCCCACACCTAAAAGGTACAGGATGGAAAAAGATGGGGAAGGAGCTCTCGCTTTCCTTTCAACATTTGCAAGCCAATGTGCCTGCTTTCTGAATTAAAGGGAAACTGCAAGAGTCTCCTTCTGAGAATCCAGTAGCATTTCTCAGCTCTCCCCAGCCTTCATCTGAGACAAGCCATTTCAAAATAGTCTGCATTCTTT
Source organism: Podarcis muralis (assembly GCF_964188315.1). Taxonomy (NCBI): domain Eukaryota; kingdom Metazoa; phylum Chordata; class Lepidosauria; order Squamata; family Lacertidae; genus Podarcis; species Podarcis muralis. Next base: position 4,707,595 of record NC_135668.1, on the reverse strand, counting down.
TCCTTATAAGGAATATCTCCCCTGGATCTATATGCGGTTCCTTTGAACAAGTTAAATAAACCGGCTGGCTGGAATGCTGACTTCCATCTATAGAATGCCACATACAGGGGAAACACATCTGAAGCAGATTAGACGCAGCCTGTCTCTCAGACGAAGAGTCATTCTGTGGTTCTATGGCTGAAATTAAGTCAAACAGATTCCTTTCTAGGCTGGGCACAAGACTTTCTTTTTTAATCCTACGCAATGGACTGAGCAGAAATAAGAAAGAAGTTTGTCTTCCAACTTGCACTGGATCTTCTTCATTTAACACCGCACTTTCGCCCATTCTTTCTAAAACCACTTATGTATATGGAAGTTATGCTACCATTTTTCAAATGAGTGAAATATAAGTGACATCATCTGCTTGGGATGTGCATCACCAGCTCTAAACTTGGGAGGACGTCTTTACTTGGAAAGAATTTCCCTTGCACCGTAATGGACGGGGAGCTACAAATGTCTGAGAGTTACATGCATGGGACTATTTAATACTCGTCAAGGGTTAGACAGGTGGGCGGAATGAGAGGCTGCAAAGGGTGCAGCTCTCACCCAGACCATATAAAGTGCTGAGCTATATATAACCCCAATGCTTATTCTCTGGATCTATCTCCTGCAGACTGCAGACCCAGCAAGTATCACCTTCCGGGCTGAGTCCTCACAGCTGTAGTTTTCTTGACAAACCTTCTGACTTTCAAAACCAGAAGATGGCTTGGAAGTTAAGAATCATTGGCCTAACTCTACCACCACATCCTCAAGCACAGAAATCTTTAGGTACTGTGTATCCATTATATGCACTGAAGCCTCAACTCAACAACCCTAATTATTTACATCCCTTCTCTGTTTTATGTGTATCAATATGTGTCTTTTGAATGGTTGCAAAGATTTTAAATGTAACATCAATTATCCCTTCATCCTCTGCCTGCATATTGACCCCCGAGAGACATCTTTCCCCTTCGCTTATGAAGCTGTAGCACTTTACACGCTTTGAGGTACCCAAAATGAACAAATGGTACCCATGCTCTTTGGTGATGGAGTGACTGTCATCATGCAAGGAAAATGGTATGTTCCGGCCCATCCGCCCATGTCAAGAGATGCCTGGCCCTGAAGATGGACTTGTGTGGCCTTAGAGATGTCTTGGGCTGATGGCAGCCCAAATGTTAGTGGTGTGTGTGATGGTGGAAAGGGAAGGGTACTCACATCTGCAGCCTTTTTCTCTGCCACCTCCAACTTTTCCTGGGCATCTTTCAGGGACTCAGAATATTTGTCCAGTTCATCTTCAGTGCTCTTCAGCTTCTTTTGCAGAGACACCAGCTCATCCTCCAGCTGGTTGTGGCGTGGGGAAAGCAGGGAGGACGTGTGGGAGAAGGGGGTGCAGCAGGCAAGGTGATCGCGCAGAGGAGAGGTGCAGGTGCAGAAGGACAGATGGACAGAGGAGGAGAGAAGGAGGAAAGAGGGAGAGAAGGAGAACCGTTAGCATCCTCTCAGCACGGTACCTTGGTGGCCTTCTCATCCGCAGCCAGCAGGCTCTCTTCCGCTTTGTGCTGCTCTTCCAGAACCTGGTCCCTCACATCCTCAGAGGCCCGCAGTTGCTTTTCCAACTGCAGAATGTCCTCCTCCAACTAGCCACGCATGTTAGAGGCAAAAGAGGAGGAGACAGACAATACACTCAGATGCATTTGTGTCCAGGGACATTGCCCTGCCTTCAGCCACCCTCTTGGATTCCTCCCACCCACCCCGGAATTAGCAAGCACAATATTTTTAAAAGTCTCCATCACATGGGCAGACAAGACCAGAAGCAGGAGAAAAGGCATTAACCAAATGGCATGTGAGGCAGGATGCAACAGATCTGAGCCGTGGACTCAGCCCCATCCACAGGCCAGTCAACACCCTGTGCTTAGATATAGGTATTGACTTAGAGGGTTTGGTTGTTCTTTTTATTTTTTAACCCCACTCTGGATATCACTTTAAAAAAAGTGGGGTGGGAGACAGTCCCTGATTTGAACTGGACCCCAATCCAGCTATACTTAGTCACTAGTAAATCTTGCTGAAACCAACAAAACAAGTTATTTGTGAGCAACTATTTTCAGTGGGGCTTAGTCATGACAAGCTTGAGCTGGCCTGGGCTGATTGATGGCAAGGACCCTCATGCCCCCTTGGAAGCCAAGCAGAACGGGGAATGTTGGGGCTTCCTCCCACAGGGAGGCTGTGGGCTCAGTCCTCTAGGCATGCCTCCTCAGGATCAGGGCCCTTGAGCCCAATGGGCAGCCTCACCGCCTGGCCTTCTGCATCTTTTCTCAGAAGTAAAATCCCACCCCCCATGGGATTTTGCTTCTGAGAAAAGAGACTTCTGGTCCTGCTGTAGGGATTCTGCTCCTCTCATTGCAGTGAAACTAGTTTGACGCTCAGAAAGCTGGCAGGCCGGCCTGTGTCTCCGTGTGTCAGAAAGTCCCACCGGCACACCCTGCTTCTCCTCCTCCACGACCTGGGAGCCGCGGAGCGGGGCCTGCTACCCTCGAGCCACCGTCCAGAAACCTTCCCCTTCAGCCTCCTCCGGAGGAGGTGCAGGCCCCTTCTCTCCCATGAGCCCAGCTTCTTCCAGGGGCAAAAAAGAAAGACACCCCCAACTTTAGGCAACTTTCCTCGACGGCCCACCGCGCGCCCTCTTTCTTACAAAGCACTCCAGAAACCCAACGCCGGGAAGGCAGCCCGTCGGTCTGGAACCTCCCGGAGATCCACGGACCTTACTCCCGAGGAAACACGTCGAGAATCGGGAGGGTCGTTTGCTGGCGCGCCCTCTCGCCTTCTCGGGGGGTGGCTCCCCATATTCCCCAGCCCCGCTCCAAACTCCCTCCACTCCCCTGCGGGGCCCCGACGGGGCGTCCGCCCACCTGCTTGCTCCTGTCCTCGGCCGCCTTCTTGTCGGCTTCGGCTTGCTCGGCCCGGTCCAAGGCGTTCTCCTTGTCCAGTTTGAGCATCTGCATCTTCTTCTTGATGGCATCCATGGCGGCGGTGGTCGGGGGTCAGCGGCAAGAAGAAGAAGAACGTCCCGGTTCGAAGGCGGCGGCGGCGGCGGCGGAGCTGTGCGTCTGGCTGCTGCTGCTGCTTCTGGAGCTGCCTTCCTGGAGGAGGCTGGGCTGCGCGGAGACGAAGGGCCGGGCTGAAGTGCGAGCGCCTCCCCAGTCGCGCCGGGCAGATAAGTACCGCCGTCCCCGGGGGCCGAGTGCATTCCTGGAGACATCCAATACTTTTTTGGGAAAGGGCTCGCGCCGCCCTCCCTCCGCCCGCCCGCCTCCCTCCCCAGCCCTCCTCCTCTCCTTCTCCGCATCTTCTTCTCTTCTCCCTGCCATTTGATCCCAGAGATGCCTATATAAGGGCAAAGAGGGACGGGGCGAGAAGGCAGGAGCCGCTGCTGCCGGGGAGCCTCCGTCCAACCTCGCGGCCCGACGGCGCTTCTGCTTCTACCCCCAAGAGGCGGCCCAGGATGGCCCTCAGCAGCCTGGACGGCTTTCCCAGGAGGCGGGTGAAGACCATGGACGGCCGTTGGGCTCTGCCTGGCTCCTTGCTGCCTTCCACCTCCGCCGTCGGAAGCGGGAGATTCCTCCGGAGCGCAAGTGGCCAGGGCGCCCTGCGCCTTCCCGTCCTTTAGGGCATCTTGTGAGAAGAGGGTGATGGACCCGATGGACGCCCCCCTCCCAGGCTCTTTTTACCTTTATACAGTCCAGGGGGAAGCGGGTTCAAAGGCAGACTCAAGCCATTAAGCTCTCCACCTTCCTTGGATTAATTGATTGTATTTCCTAGATGCTTTTCATTCAAATGAATCCCAAAGTGGTTTGCAAACAATAAAGAATATCGTAATACAGCATAAGAGAACCTCTCAAGTACAGCATAAACCATATAAAATAATTAACAAATCAACAGTGAAATAATTACAATCGCTTTATAAAATACTTTACTGATAACCCTGAAGAACGGCAGCCACTGAAATCAAATCTTGAAGTTTGGCAAACTCAAATAGACTGATTGGTCCTGGAGTGGGGAGGGAGGCAAGCTGGGATTTTGCCTTCCCCACCCTTTTGTAATTGTTATGTACTGGAAATCAATAAAACCATACTTCTAATAAAATTTCAAAAAACCAGTTAATATCTATGGAACACTATTAACAAAGCAGCAATGAAAAATAAGCTAAGCATCACAATTACAACAAAAGTCATTATATATGACATTTATAACCTATAAAACATGAATCTTTGGGCCACTCCTCCCTCAGCCTGATCTACCTCATCTTGGGAGGGTGGCACTGAAGGAAAGAGAGCCGGGCTCTATAGAGGAAGGGTAGGAAAGCTATTTCTTCTGTTGAGGGTCACACTCCCTTGGGCATAACCTTCCACAGGCTGCATGCCTATGGTGGGCAGAGCCAGAGACAAAAATGTTCTGGATTAGCTGATCTGGAATCAGGACAGCCTGGCTTTGATGTCCACCATAGCTACTACCTCCGGTAAGAATGCCTAGGCTTGACCCGGCTATAGAGCTGCTGCAGCTGGACACCTCTCTCTGCCCCTGGGTCAAGCCTCACCTGGGGATGGAGCTGCAGCTGGGTGGGCACATGCTGCAGCCCAGGCAAGTGGGCAGCAGCGTTGCTGCCTACTCTCCTCTGCACCCCCGGGTCAGGCTTGACCCAGGAATGGAGTTGCGGCTGGTGGCGTTTGGTGCAAGGAAGCTGCCCGTCTCTGCAGCTCCTTCACACGCCAGATCCAGGCTCTGATGAGGGAAGCCTGTTGTGGTGGCCCCTGGACCATGGCCTCCCCAGCCCTCCCCCCACGCTACACCACTGGGCCAACCAGATGCCTGTGGCGGGAAACATGCAGGCAGAACCTGAGCACCAGAGGCCTCTCCCCTTCTGCAGTTCCCAGCAACTAGTGTGCAGAAGCACAGAAAGTGTGTGGGTGATGAGATGTACATAAAAAATCCAGGCAAATTGAGGAAGCAGAAAAAAGGAGCCCTGATGGGATGGAAGAGTGGGCAACTTCAGAAGGCATTTGAGGACCACATCAGGTGCGACCCTGGGTCTCAGGTTTCCCCTCTTGTGCTGTAAGAGAAATGCAAGATCTAATTGCACTAAAAGAAACACAATAAAATCAAGCAATAACATGTTTTAAAACTTAGATGGACAACCAGTTTAAAACCCATCCATTGCTTGAATTGAAACAAATGTACCATACACACAACTCAAATGCTACTTACAATTTTTTCAGACAATGCTATAGTGGAAAGGCCATGTTACAAATTTCTGTTTCCCCCTCCCCGCATTTCCTTGTTGCAATAACATGCCAGAGACAAAACAGTCAAAGAAAGAAAGAGACCAAGTGTGCTCTCTTAACTTGCTGCCTTGCTGATTAATCAACCCCAGAATTCATTGGTTAACCTCCAGAGTAAAGTTTATTGCCCTGTTTTAAGATATGGGAGAGGATTTGGATTAGTCAGTCTTCCTTTGCTGCAGGAAACTGAGGTCCCAACCCCACAATCTTTCTCTCTCCCCCACCCCAGTGACAGTTCTCAGTCTTCATACATAGAACTACATGACGGACCTTTCTGTAGAAGTAGAGCATTTGCTCTGCGTGCAGAAGGTTCAATCCTGCCATCTCCATGGTGGGATTGTGAAAAGCTCATGTCTGAGCCAGTGCAGAATCTATACTAGGCCATATGGATTAATGGTCTAACTCTGTATAGAGGAGAATGTTTCTAAGCATGCACAGATGTTCCCCCATATTCAGATGGGGAAGGCTTCTAAGGCCTTTCTGCTGGCTTTGTTGATGAGTTATTTAAATGGTTTTATTGATATTCTGTACACTGTTTTATAGGGACGCGGGTGGCGCTGTGGGTAAAAGCCTCAGCGCCTAGGGCTTGCTGATCGAAAGGTCGGCGGTTCGAATCCCCACGGCGGGGTGCGCTCCCGTTGCTTGGTCCCAGCGCCTGCCAACCTAGCAGTTCGAAAGCACCTCTGGGTGCAAGTAGATAAATAGGGACCGCTTTCTAGCGGGAAGGTAAACGGCGTTTTGTGTGCTGCGCTGGCTCGCCAGATGCAGCTTTGTCACGCTGGCCACGTGACCCGGAAGTGTCTGCGGACAGCGCTGGCCCCCGGCCTCTTGAGTGAGATGGGCGCACAACCCTAGAGTCTGTCAAGACTGGCCCGTATGGGCAGGGGTACCTTTACCTTTACCTTTTTACACTGTTTTATGTGTTTTGCCTTTTACACCTTTAAACTTTTTGAAGTAAGCAAATTAATGCTATGATGATGATGATGATGATGATGATGATGATGCCTGATCCAATTGCTTCTTATAAGTCCTGTGAGTAGGGCAGGGGCTATACTATGATCCATCACACTCTTTGTTCCAGATAAAAAAAATGCTAGCAGTAAGATGAACTTCACATTAATCAAGAAGAGAATATCCCTGAGCATGCGTAAAGAAATAATTCCCCTTGCACTGCAGTAAGACAGGAGGAAGAGAGTTCAGAACAAAGGGGATGACTTCTGAGTCAAAGCAGCCTCATGCCAGCAACTAAACACCCTGTGGGGATATTCTAACCTGCACTATCAACTGTCCATGCAAAACAAGCTGCTGATGACTATTCCAAATTAATAATGTTTGCAGAGTGTTGCCCTAAAGGCAGCTTTGCATGTCACACTGCCAAGTTTGCCCTTATCATAGAACTGTATCCAGTCCCGGGGTCCTCAGAGACTGTGCCTGGACCACGCAGTTCAAAGTTTGCCAACACTCTGCTGTGTTCACACCAGAGTTCACACCACCTTTTTAGGGGGAGCTGAAATCCTTGAGGACATTAAAAGTCCATTTGTTTATTTAAGTGTTTTTAGGTCTCTCAAGGTAAATACCCCACAAGGCAGCTGACAATGACTTAAAATACAAAACTACAAAAACAGATGCTTATAAAAACAAAACAATAAAACACCACAAATGAACAGAAGATAAAACCTTTTCATAAAGTCTGGCTAAAAGATGAAAACTAGCTTCAAGGGTAGCATCATAACTGAGGGTCTGATTGGCTCATGAAACCCTTTTCCTGCTTTTCACTCACAGGCCAGGCAGGGGAAGAATATTTTCGTAACTGCAGCAGCCCTGGTAGATCAGATTTTGGCATGTCATTACATTTCTAATGGGAACAACACATGTGGGAACTGAATGAGGAATGACGTCGGCAGAGGTTAGGTTCGGGGAGGTATAAAAATATTTAGCTTTGAGCTACATAAGCCTGCACTTTCCCCTTTCCCACTGCCCCAATTGCTGACAATTCGCTTAAAATGACATTAATATAAACCCACATTCATTTGTGTCGTCTGTGAGGCAGTGCTCCATTTTTCAGAGTTAAAATGGGATCTTTTTGCAATCGTGCTCACCCCTGAAAATGTTTATTCTAAGAGAAAGTGTGATGCCTCTTGAAAGGAACTTGATGCCCTCTTATACTCCACAAGTCACTGTCCTGATCAGAAGGACATGGGGCCCAGATCATTGACTCACACAGGGATGCAATGGGCAAACTCTTCTGAGAACAGATAATCTGGCTGCATGTCTACACAATCCTGATGGAGCAGGAGAACTGGATGCAAGCACAGCCTGGCTGGAATAACAGAATCATAAAATCATAGAATTGTAGAGTTGGAAGGGAACCCAAGGATTGCCTAGTTCAACCCCCTGCAATGCAGGAATAATACTCTCAGTGCATAAGAGTACCCAAATATTTCCCCCGTGCATGGCCCTGAAGAGGCAGGCAACCTCTTCCACAAACACCTCAAATCCCTGCAGCAATAAATCTAGCATGTCAGGGTTATTGCCTAGCCCTTTTTTCACGGGTGTACTAGCTATCTAGATGCAGGGATTTAGTTGTTTTTGTATCAGTAGTGGAATGTATTAACCAAGTAAATATATTAACCATTTTTGCACATGGAGAAACAATCCTGTCCCGTGAGCCCTCCCTTGCTACCTGAAGTGGAATAGCTCTGACACAAGATGAGAGAACTTGGTATTGAATACAGCTGGATCTCGCATTTCCCAAGATGCAGCCCCCTGACCCACAAGACTCTTGCTTGGGGAGATGGAGGGGCCCAGCAAGGAAGAGTCACCTGGCCTTGTTGTTCCTGTGCTGTGGTGGACCACAGGAAGCGGCTGGGTCCCAGGCGTGTTCCCCTAGAACAGGGGTCTGCAACCTTTAAGACAAAAAGAGCCACTTGGACCCGTTTCCGAAGAAAAAACAACTGGGAGCCGCAAAACCATTGCGACATTTAAAACAAATATATCTCCGGAGCCGCGATCTGACAGCGGGCGGGAAGGTGACGTCGGGACGGTGCGTGACTAACGCACGCACCACCCCATGCGACGTCACAGCCAGTACAGCGCCCGCCACAGTGGGGAGTGTTGGGGCGCACAATGCGCCTCCTCCCCTCGCTAGTATCCGCCCTGGAGCCGCGGCAAAGGTGTAAAAGAGCCACATGCGGCTCCGGAGCCGCGGGTTGCAGACCCCTGCCCTAGAACTTTGGCCTGGGAATCCCTGGGCGCCTGAGAGGAATGTGCCTTGCCCCGTGCCAGATTCTTTGTCCATCTAGCTGGGTATTGCCTCCTTTGACTGGCAGTGGCTCTTCAGGGGGATCGTGGGCACAGATCCATCACTTCCATCACTCACTGCTACCAGATCTTTCCTTCTTTTTCAAACTGTAGGCACATCACACAGAGCTGCAGTGAGCAGCCTTCTCTGAGGGTGGGCAGCTTGGGGTCGCAAAATATTTCAGGCCTCCCAATTTTCAACCCAAGCAATGGAGCGTCTTGCTCAACTGCAGGCCTGAAGCATGTGCATGTTAGGGGCCAGCAGTTAAGAGTGACTGAGTGTATAATTTAGAGACATTCCCTTAAATGGGATGGGAATCAGGAATATGTAATTTGTGGACATGGCCTAAAGGCATGTAGGCCTGTCAGAGCACAGCAAGGCATAAAAGACGGTGGCATAAATTGGAGGGAAGTATGCAGGCTGAAATCGTTTCTCTGCTCCCCCCACTTCCTGCTGCCTATATTCTTGAATGTACATCATACAACATGATGTCCAATGGAGAATAAATACAGTATCGATGGCAGCACTGGGGGGGGGGGGTTCTCCAGAGGTGCTGAAGCCAAGCAGCTGCCCAGCAGTACCATCCCCAGGTGCCCGTTTGGAACACCTGCCTCTGGCATTTGATCTCTGGGTCTCACTTGGTTGAAAAAAGCTACAACAATTTCTCTTCTTCTCCCTGTACTTTGCCTATGGACATACCTTCCAGAAGTCCACCATTTACAGTGGAACCCCGCAAGACGAACGCCTCGCGAGACGAAAAACTCGCAAAACGAAAGGTTTTTTCGTTTTCGAGTTGCCTCGCAAGACGAATTTCCCTATGGGCTTGCTTCGCAAAACGAAGCTTGCCCCGGGGACAGCGGGTCTTCTCTTTTGAAGCAAGGGGCGGCGGGGAGATCGCTTCTCCCCACCGCCCCTTGCTTCAAAAGAGGTCTGCCCCCGGACCTCTTTTGAAGCAAGGGGCTGCGGGGAGATCGCTTCTCCCGGTGCTCCGAAGCGGGGTGGGGGGGCGGGAACACCTGCCCCAGCCGCCGGGCTTCGTAGCGCTGCTGCGAAGCCGGGCGGGGGGGCGGGAACACCTGCCCCAGCCACCCCGCTTCGGAACGCTGCTCCGAAGCGGGGTGGGGGGGCGGGAACACCTGCCCCAGCCGCCGGGCTTCGTAGCGCTGCTGCGAAGCCGGGTGGGGGGCGGGAACACCTGCCCCAGCCACCCCGCTTCGGAACGCTGCTCCGAAGCGGGGTGGGGGGGCGGGAACACCTGCCCCAGCCGCCGGGCTTCGTAGTGCTGCTGCGAAGCCGGGCGGGGGGGGCGGGAACACCTTCTGAAGGCGGGCGGGGGGCGAAAGTCTTTGTCCCCCCTGCCTGCCTTCCCAGGGGCTTTTAAATCGCCCCGGACAGCGGAGAAGTCCTCCGCTGTCCCGGGGCGATTTTAAAATGCCGCCCGCCAGCATTTTAAGATCGCCCGGACAGCGGAGAAGTCCTCCGCTGTCCCAGGGTTTTTTAAAATGCTGGGGGTGGGAGGAAAAGCCCTTGTCCCCCCCCCAGCCTTCAGAAGAGGTCCGGGGACAGTCTGTCCCCGGACCTGGTCTGAAGGCGGTTTCCCTAGGAACGCATTAATTGATTTTCAATGCATTCCTATGGGAAACCGTGCATCGCAAGACGAAAAAACCGCAAGACGAAGAGACTTGCGGAACGAATTAATTTCGTCTTGCGAAGCACCACTGTATTTGCTAGTCCTTAAGGTAACACTAGACTTTTTAAGGGCTGCTCCACATGCCCTGTTTATTGTTCATGACGCCGGTGGTGCTGTGGTGTAAACCACAGAGCCTTGGGCTTGCCGATCAGAAGGTCGGTGGTTCGAATCGGTCCCAGCTCCTGCCAACCTAGCAATTCAAAAGCACGTCAAAGTGCAAATAGATAAATAGGTACCGCTTCGGCGGGAAGGTAAATGGCATTTCTGTGCGCTGCTCTGGTTCACCAGAAGCGTCTTAGTCATGCTGGCCACATGACCCGGAAAAACTGTCTGCGGACAAACGTTGGCTCCCTCGGCCTGTAAAGCGAGATGAGCGACGCAACCCCAGAGTCGTTCGTGACTGGACTTAACTGTCAGGGGTCCTTTACCTTTACTTTTATGATGATTTGTGCTCATGATGTTATCTGGACGGTCATACATGATTTCACTTTCCTCACTATTTGTGCATCCCAAAGCTTTGGGGTATTCATACTGCTTCATTTCCAACCATTGCCTGCCTTGTAATTTCTTGATGAAGCCCTGTGACTTTTAATGCCCAAATGTTCTAGGTTTGTTTTCGCTGTGCTGGAGCCCCTGCAGACAGTGTGGTGGTGTTGGGGAAGCATCACAGAACCATTAAAAAAGCAGAATAAATCCACTATTAATGCACCAGTGTTTTTTTCAAGAGCATGTGTACTGGGACTGATGACAGTTGTATTCCTGTCAGTCAATCTCACAGTTCAAAGCTGGAGCTAGCTCACTCAGCTCTTACTGCATGAAACCAGTTGCTGTGTCCTGGCCTCCCCACAGCCGTGTTTGTTTCCTCTTCTCCAGGGCTTCTTCCAAGCAATCGGAGACTGTGCCTGCGTGAAGCTTGTCTTTGCTGCTCCTGTTCCATACAGCTCCTGGTTCTAGGAGTCAGAGGGGCTGTCCCAGCAGCGGGGGGGGGGGGGGGACAACAACACCTGTGACTCTTCACCCGCCTGACTCATCTCAGCCTCTTGACCTCCCTCCTCCCACTTGTCTGCTTCAGCTTCTGTCTGTTTCTTGACTGCTCTCCATCACAGACTCTCCCTGCTCACTAAGCCCTGTTTACCCCTTCAGCTTCCGACACCTCCTCTCCCCAGTCTTTTCCCTCTTCTCCCTGCAGCCATTCATTGTTGTCCCACCACCACTCCTCTGAGTCTTCTTCTCTTGGTGGTTCCCCAGGAGGCACATCCCACCATTCCTCCACGTCCAACCAGTCCATACCATAGTCCAATAACATCTGGAAGTCACCCCATTGATGCAGAAAGCTGGCCTAGGTTATCAGCAATGGCAACAACATTCATTTCATTTTGGAATGTAGAGGTGGCTCCTTTGTTAAGCTGTTGGCTGACACAAAAAGCTCCATGTAACATCCAGGTTAGATTACTGCAGTGAACTCTTATGTGGGGCTGCCCTTGAGGTTGGTCTGGAAGTTGCAGCTAGTGCAAAATGGGTCAGCCTGACTGATCACTGGGGCAGGATAATCACCACCATGTTACGCTGCGGTTGAAAGAATTACCAATTAGCTACTGAGCTAAGTTCAAAGTTCTGGTTCTGGTATACAAACCCCAATGCAGCTTGAGATGATACCAAAAAATACTGCATACCCTCTAACGTTTTTCCAATCGGAATAGGAATGTCCTATTCCATCACCATCATTTTATTATTTATACCCTGCCCATCTCACTGGATTGCCCCAGTCACTCCGGGCAGCTTCCAACATATATAAAAACATAATAAAGCATCACACATTAAGTTACTTCCCCTATACAGATGTCCAGATGTATAGTTACTTATCTCCTTGGTTCATGGGGTCACATAACTCCATACCTAGGGTTGCCATACGTCTGGAATTTCCCAGACATAGCCGGTATTCAGCCCTGGTAAACAGCGCCCAGGCAGAAATCACTGAAATGTCCGGGGAAATCCAGAAAGCCCATGTTGGAAGTGTAGCTTTTAGCGAATTTAATTAAAAATAGCTCAAAATCTCTCTCTTTTTAAAAAAAAATTTTGCAAGAAAAGCTCAACAACTTTGGGCAAAACTTTAAAAAGCTCAACAATGTCTGCATCCGGATTTTTCACTACCACACCCTCCAACATTTCTCTGATGAAAATAGAGACATCTGAAGGAAAAGCAGGACATTCTGGGATCAAATCAGAAACCAGGATGGCTTCTAAAAATCTGGGACTGTCCCTGGAAAATAGTGACACTTGAGGTTCTGATATCGTCTCAGCTCTCATACACCCAGTTGATCAAATAACACCTGTTTGTCACAGCAGTCAGGCCTTTAGTGTTGTGTGGCAGCTGCCCTCTGGAATTCCTTCCCCTTGGATATTAGGCAGGCGCCATTTCTGCTGTCTTTTCAGTGCCTGCTGAAGGTCTTCTTCTTCCAACAAGCCTTTTAAGTCGAGATTTATTTCCAGTCTGCATCTACACTGGAACTGTTTTTAAGATGCTTTTAGAACTTTTAAATTGTTTTTATCGCTTTGGGAGGAAGGGTGGGATATAAAATTTTAAAAAAGGAAAGGTTGCATATTACATCCTGCCTGAGCCCGGATGACTAAAACAGAGGAAGGCTCTTCTATTGCCTCTGGGCAAAAGGGAACATCTTTCAGGCAGCATCCTGTTTGACTACTTACAAGGAGGGACTGACAAACCTCTCATTCAGTTCCTCTTTGGAGAGAGGATGTTGAATGTGGTTTGGGAGCCCCAGGCATGGGGGGAAGTCTGGAGAACCAGTCTGGGTACAGAAATCTTTCTTTCCCTGTAGGAAGATAGAACGTTGCCAACCCTAAATGCTTTAGCAAGCATTGAAATCTGTGAATGAGGATTTTCTTGTTTACAGTGAGAGTTTGCTTCTCCCAGGGAGCTGAATATCTGGCAATTTAACTTGTTCCTCTAGTTATGTGTACAGGAACGTAAAACAAAAACACAACATGCTTGCACAGATTCTTCAAAAGACCCAGCAGGGAAATTTCATCAGGTTTGCAGAGTATAAGGACAGTATGGGACAATTGCAGCCCCCACCAATTATTTGTGATTCCACCCTGGGAAATTCCAGACACCCACCGCTTGGGGCCTCTTTCCCCACCTCATCTGTGGCCTGCACAGACCTGTCAATTAAGGGGGTGGGGAAAGGAGGGTGCCTTGCACTGGGCTCGGAATGGCTCCTACTCTCCTTGTGCGCCTCACAGATGTGCAAGGAAGTCACTTTGTCCAGCCACTTGTGGCCAAGTATCCCCACTGCCCACACAGCAGCCTCAGAGGATAGTTGCCAGGCGGGTGAAAGCCTTGGGAGGTAAGAAGGGGGAGGGGAGAGAGATTCAGACCAATGCCAGTCCCTCCCCCAAAAGCAAGGCCTGCCTTATTTTGCTACCTTGGGACTGTCAGGGCAGGACTTTAGGGAAGAGGTTCAGGACGCCACTCAGGAAGATGAGCAGGAAGGGTCACGAAACACAGCAGGATTGGCTCACAACATTTCAAAAGTAGGCAAAATCATACATACAGTCAAAAGAGGCTGAAGGCCCCTATCCAGGCCCCTAAGGCTGTGAAGTCCAGAGTAAAATTACATGGCTGCACCGCTGACTGGAGAAGGAGACTTCCCCTCCCTTCAGAAGTAATTTGCATACATTGTATCAATGGGTTTGAATGCGCAAAGGTATGCGCAGGTTGTTCACACCTTATGCTCAGGTGCTGGGGGATGCAATGTTGGGGGCAGGGCTAGTCTGCAAAGGGGAGGGGACCACATTGCTCTCCAGGGTAGAAGCTTTTAGCAACCAGTCCAGTTGTCCAAAGTCAACGCTGCCAGCTTGTGCCGCCTGGAAGAAGAATGAGGGACACACTAGTTGCATCACTGCATTCAACATGCAGGGCACTGCTGATTGCCTCACAGGCTTTTCTGGAAAAGAGCAGTCTTTCTGAGCAACCTCGAGGCAATTGTTCTGCCTGCCTAGGAAATGCTGACTGGAAGAAGGGTGAAATGACCCAGAGAAACATTTGTATATTATGTAGGTGGAAAGGAACTCCTGTGTGGTTGTGCAACAGAAGAAAAAGGGAGTTGGTGGAAAGGAAATATATTTGTCTTGCAATCCCTCCCCCATTTTGTTCTTCAGTTAAAAACACACACCAAACCCCAGGTCCCAACAGGGTTAGAGAGCAATGAGATAGGTGCAGGGTAGCTGTGTGTCCTGCAATGAGCACTGTGAGGGTTTGCAGGAGCCGGCCCCTGGCCGGGCGGATCTTATGTGAATCAGGTGCAGGCCGGCATGCCCAGTCAGGTGATGAGATGTGCTGCAGCTGGAGGCAAGCGCAAGAGGACTATGTAAGGCCTGCATCTTAGCCTGGGTCTTTGCCACAGCAATGTAGTCTCCTGCCAACTGGCATCACCATCATATTTATTAATAATAATAATAATAATAATAATAATAATAATAATAATAATAATATTTTAGTGCGAATTTCACACACACTTTTTGGAAGCCAATTTGCCATAATGTAAAGCATTTTTAATGTTAGATTTACAAATATAGATGTATTTTTACGCACCCTTCCTTTCACTATATGCATTTTCCCACATAAATAACTGCATTGCAAAATTCAGAGGTATGAATTCTGATTATTCGCATTGTGTTTTGTAAAGTAGTGTGAATTGGGTTAGATTCACCTTTCAGTTCAAACCAAAACAAAATTCTCCCCAATTCCTCGTACCTCCTTTCTGAATAAGTCTTTTAAGTAGAGATATTTATCTCCCTCTGCATCTGTAGAGAAGCGATTTTAAATGTTTTTATATATGGAATTATTTTTACAATTTTTTAATTGTTTTTATACATGGAACTGTTTTTAATTCTTTTTAGGGTGAAGGGCATATAATAAATTGTAATAATAATAATAATAATAATAATAATAATAATAATACCAGAAGACTGGAGAGCAGGAGTGGCCTTGAAGTCACCCCCTGGTCAGCAGACTGAGCAAGCACACAGGTTGTCTGGCCACAATCTCCCCCAGGATAGCAATATGCCTCTTATTTCATTTTCTATTTAATGGTTATAGGAATTGTTCCTCAGTTCTCACCATTACACATAAATTAGCACCTGCAAATTTTGTGCAAGTTAGTGTCTGCCCTCGCTGGGCGTAGGAGGAGTGAGAAAGACATGCAGGCAGGCCTGACCCATGTCAGGTACAAGCCACAGGGAAGTTCTTCTGCAGAATCCTCATGGGAATGATTAGGATAGGGAGGCTCTGCAAGAGAATTTCCCAGTGGACTGGATCCCATGTATGTGAACCGCTGCTTATGAAAGTCAATGTTTGGATGGCCTGGCTAAGGCACCAAAATGTTCTGAGCTGACCCTCAGGGAAAGAATACGACTGAGCTGCTTTCTAAGGAGAAAGCCATGGTCCGTTTCACTGGATTGTGAGCATTTTGTCTACAGAAACCCTGGAAGAGCCTGGCTGCTGGTTCAGACCTGAGGCCCACCTGGCCCAACATCCTGAGGCCTAAGGGAACCACACAAGCAGGATCTGAACGCAACAGCGCTTGCCCTACTTGTGACTCCCAGGCAAGCAACCGAGGTTCCTGTAGGACTTGCAATGCACTTAGTGAGAGAAGCAGCAG
This sequence comes from Podarcis muralis, assembly GCF_964188315.1. Classification (NCBI taxonomy): domain Eukaryota; kingdom Metazoa; phylum Chordata; class Lepidosauria; order Squamata; family Lacertidae; genus Podarcis; species Podarcis muralis. Next base: position 4,691,572 of record NC_135668.1, on the reverse strand, counting down.
TTTCTCCCATGTGTGGCTGTCCTCACCCTCCTCCTCCTCCTCCTCCTCCTCCATGAGCTGTTAAACGGAGTCATCCTGTTGACTGCATCTGTAGGGCTGGTTTCACCAGTTCTGGGGTAATCTGTTTTTCAACTGAGTAAGCATTTATGTAGGCTGGTTAAAGGGAGTTTATGTGTGAGGGACTATTATTTTCCAATGCAGTGTCTGATTGCAGTCCTTTGCTGCAAAGTACATGGCACTTAAAAGTCAATACTGGTTTGTTTTGGGGCATAGAAAGAAATATGTAGCTTAAATAAGATGGATATGCAAAATCCATCCCATGGGTGTTGGAATTGGGGGAACATCCTCTCTCTTATTCTTTTGCCTTATGGAACTGGGATTTACTATTCTGGGTCAGTGCCACTCAGGCCTACACTGGAGTTCTGAGGGTCCAATATCAAATTTTGTCACAGCCCCCTTGGCTGTACAGATATAAAATTCCTAATTTGGCAATGGCTCACACCCTCCCTCATCCCTGTATTGCCTTCTGTCTCGCTTTAGATTCCTTCATCGTCATCTCTCTTCCCTTTCTGGAGCCAAGAGGCCTTGCCCACTGTCTTCTTCTTGATCCACTCTTTTAACCATTATATTATTATTATTATTATTATTATTATTATTATTATTATTACAATTAATTTATCAACCGCCTTCTAAACCACCATCTCAAGGAGATTTGCACATAAGATAACTAAAAACAGTTCAAAAACGCAAAAATAAATTTAAAATAAGACTAAAAACCTAAGAATCAGGCACTCGTGGTGAAAGACCCATTCGTCCAGCTTGGAGGGTCTGTTGGAGCAAAAATGTCTCCAACTGTTTCTGGAAAGTGCAGAGAGTGGGTGCCTGTCAACAGGGATGCTGTTCCACAGAACAGGAGCAGCCACGCTAAAGCCTTGCTCCGAATTATTGCAGAAAGGTCTTTTGAGGTCTTTGGGACTTGCAGGAGAAACTCTCCTGCAGACAGCAGCATTCTGTTGGGCTCACAGCTCCCTTGACCAACCACATTCTTCCTGTGCTACCCCTGTGGGGCTCAGGAGCCCAGTTATGTCACTCCTTGCCTGCCAAGCTGGCAGCCTCTCAGCCTCTTTTTTGAACCCCCTCTTTTGTGGAGTGTTCCCCCAGCCTCCTCTTCTTGAGAGTCCTCTGGGCAACTGCTGAACTCTCCTCCCCCCGCTGCCCAAAGAGAGGTGCCTCCTCACACTGCCCCACAAGGGCCTGGGAAGAGGAGGCTCCCATCCTTAGTGGCCTGATGGAGACTGGCCCAAGGTGAATGTGAAGCCAACACTGTGGAGGTAACGCTCCGCTTTGCGAAGGCAAACCTCGCACCAGACATGCATGTATGTCAAGGAGCATTGCGCCTGCTTTCCCTGACCTTTTGCCTTCTTGGCTAGAAAACAGGGTTTTCCCCCTGACCTTTTGTCCTCTCACAATTTGTTTGTTAGACATATCACTTGGCTGGAGCATGACGGGGGACACAGACGTAATCAAGTATCAGGGAAAATATTTGAGGGAAACACCTGCTGACACGTGTATTTGCTAATGCTGGAAATGAGCTTAGATGGAAATACGTTAAGTTCAGGGTGGTTTCACTACTGTTTCCAATTGTTGACTTCTGCTAATAAAAGGAGCCGCGGCAGAGTTAGCCGGCAGCTTGCTTGGAGAATGCTTGCCAGCGTGCTTCTGCACAGCTCACCTGCATCCAACCTCCTGTCGTCTCAGTTATTCCTACTCAGCACCTTACCTTGGGGGGCAGCAGCAGGTGCTCTGATTTATTTTATGCACAAAAGTAGGATATCAATATTGAACTAAGCACTATCATCCCCAGGCCCCCCTCCCTTCTCCCCTCCCCCACCCCCTTCAAACAGAATCAGCCCCTGATCTCAACAAGCAACAACAAGGCAAAGAGAAGGCGTGTGGCTGGCTCTCCAGGGACCTGCTTCTCAGGACCATCTGGCTGCCCGCCTTTGGAAACAGAACACTGGGCTAGAGGCACATTTGGTCTGATCCAGCAAAGGCTGTTCTTGTGTTCTATATGTGGCAGAACTTGAAACTGATCTCAGGGGCCCTGATGCCTTGTTCCCGGCTCGTGCCTCCAAAGCAGCCTTCCGAATCACTGAGGAATGTCGCAGCTGCACACTTTAAGAGGTCTCTGTGTCACTGTCACAAGCAACTCCAACTGCTTGTTTTAAGGATTACTAAGAAGAGTGTGGCTCTGAAAAACAAAGAATGGAATGGGCAAATGTGTCTGACCCAGCCTTGTCGTTTCGGACCAATGTGGCTTTGCGTCTGGCTGGCCCTGTTAGCCAAGGAGGCCTTGTTCCCATCAAACTGTCATTCAAGAAGGCATCTCCTTGCTTGCCTGCTGAGTCCCTTAAGGGCGAGAGTATTTATAGTGCACCCTGCTGCACCTGCCTGGGTCTGTAACTCAAGAGACTGAGCTCAGATACCAAGGCAAATGCTGGGAGCGAGACATTGTGAGCTAATGCCTTGAAATATCATGCAGGAGGAAGGCTTTTCTTCATCTTCCATTCTAAGGAGGGACCAAACCAGGCCCTTTACTCACTAGGTAATACTATGGACTTTCCCTTCAACAGGCTCTTTACCATGAGGCTGAAGTTGGTTACTCCTTCCGTGTGTGTGTGTGCGCGCGCCATGTTTGACAGTTTCTGGCTCCCAAGGAAAGCCTAGGATCAGATGCAATTCTGTGCCATCTTAGAGGACGTTCTCCTGTAGGTGTGGGTGTCTCATAACCACCTCTAATAGAACACATGTCTACAAGACTGAGGGCAGAAATACAGGGTGTGAAAAGACTGAAATGGCCTCCAACAGCTAGTATTCAGCAGCATAAGTGCCTCTGTTCCTGGAGGTGGAGCACAGCCATCGTGATAGCCTTGTCCTCCATTAAATTATCTAATCCTCTTTTAAAGCCAGCCAAGTTGGTGGCCATCATTGGGAGTGAGTTCCATAGTTTAACTATGGGCTGTGTGAATAAGTACTTTTTAAAAATCTGCCCTGAATCTTCCAACAGGGAGGGAGAAAAGCTTCTCTCTCTCATCATTGTCACCACACTAATGGTGCAGTAGTAAAACTGGAAGCGTAAGAGCTCATCATGGTAGGCCCCATTGCCATGCCCCCAGGGAGAGGCCAAATGCAAGCATCTCTGTTGATCCTTTAAAGGTAGAGGTACCCCTGCCCGTACGGGCCAGTCTTGTCAGACTCTAGGGTTGTGCGCTCATCTCACTCTAGAGGCCGGGAGCCAGCGCTGTCCGGAGACACTTCCGGGTCACGTGGCCAGCGTGACATCGCTGCTCTGGCGAGCCTGTACCAGCGCAGCACACGGAACGCCGTTTACCTTCCCACTATAAAGCAGTACCTATTTATCTACTTGCACTTTAAGGGTGCTTTCGAACTGCTAGGTGGGCAGGAGCTGGGACCGAAAGACGGGAGCTCACCCCGCCGCGGGGATTCGAACCGCCGACCATACAATCGGCAAGTCCTAGGCACTGAGGTTTTACCCACAGCGCCACCTGCGTCCCTCGTTGATCCTTTAGTACACAACAATTCTTCCTAAGAGCAGCACTGCATAGAGTAACACCCAGTTTATTAGGAACCAGTAGGACTGTGATCATATGCATTGCTTCCTGGGAGTAAGCACACTGATGCTTAGTTCTGACTGCATAGGTTCAGCTTGAAAAACACACTGAGCCTTAACAAAAGACCTTCAGACAGCTGAAATGCAAACGTTAGCCTTGGATTTGAAATGGAAAACTTCTTGTAATGAAGCATGACCACTTACACTGCTCAGCTGAAACAGGAATTCCATCAAAGAAAAGGAAATACGTATCCAGCCCCTACTTAATCTTTGAATTTGTCTGCAAACACACCATACATTCAAAGTACATTTCCCCCAAGAATCCTGGGAAATGTAATTTGCTCCTCACAGAGCAACAATTAACAGCATCCTTGACAAACTATAGTTCTCAGGATGCATTTCATTCACTTCAAAGTTAATTGATTTTCAGGATTTTGTCTGGACAGTTGTGGTATTGGTTGGTCAAGTAGCAGTCATTTAGTATTCCTTCTTACAGAGCGTACATCAGACCTAATAATAATGATGATGTATTCTGCATACTATGCCTACAGTGTACTTATTTTAAGTGGAAAGAATGGCTTCCAGATTAGTGTTTCTGAGTAATGGAGTATCTGTCTTTTTCTTTTCTTTTTACATTCTGCTGTCTCCTCAGTAATGTTCTAACAATGGCTATCAAAATAGCAGCTAGCAGCATCCCAGGGAGTGGGGATGCAGTTCACAAGCTCGGTCTTCGTGTGTCAAAATGTTTACCTGCCCCCCAGCCCCGTAGGGAACTGCAGGAATCACTAATCAAGTAGAATTGAAAGCTGGCCCAGGGAGGGCATAGCTCCAGAATAGCTGGATAACAGGACAACGGCCAGAGAGGAGCTGCTGTTTCATCACCATCTATTTTGGCACTTGCTGGTCTGCCAGGACAATTGACAGAGCAGACAATGGGCTTTATTGCACACTAGACATTGGTCAGAGTTATTCTGAGGGCCGGTTCAAACAGCCGTATTGTTTTCATAGCCCATGAATGGAACCCACCTGAGTTGACTTTCTGCCAGTGTTGGGCTGTGCAGTGTTGGCCCATCTAGTTCAGTAGCGTCAACACTGACTGGCAGTAGCTCTCCAGGGCTTCAGACAGGAGTTTGTTCCAGAGCCAGGGGATTGAACCTGAGACCTTTTGCATGCAAATCATGGGCTCTGCCCACAGACCTACAGCCCCTGGTAGGTAACTGACTAGGCAGGATAAGAATCAGAGTTTGGCAGAATGTTAAGACTCTCAGCTTCTCCACACCTCTGTTTGTCTTGCTGGGGAAGCCTGATTTCAGCTGAATCTGAGCAAACAGCAATCAGGTTGATGGCTGTTTGTTCTGATTTAGTGCCAAAGAGTGGGTTTTCTGGGGGAAAGCAGTAGGGCAGAGGTCCCCAAACTAAGGCCCACTGGCCAGATAAGGCCCGAGGGACTTGTTTATCCGGCCCACAGCGTCCCCCACTGCCTGCTGCCCGCTCTTACTGGCGCTGCACTGCGCGGCTGCACACTTCCGGGTCGGAGGAGCACCAGAAAATAGCTTGTGCGCATGTGTTATTTGCGCATGCACAAGCGTTATTTCTGGTGCACATCCGGGTCAGAGGAGGCCTGTGCACATGCACATAAGCTATTTCCAGTGCTCCTCCGACCTGGAAGTGTGCCGGAAATAGCGTGTGCGCATGCATATGGGCACGCGCTCCCCTGCCCTCCAGCCCACCACACGATCGGCACTGGAGACACTGGCCCGAGGCGCGGTAAGTTTGCTGACCCCTGCAATGGCAAAACTGCTCAGACCCATGCCCAGGAAGCACAGGACAAGCAGAAGTGTGGAGAAGCCCTCTGTCACCTGACAGGAAAGCAAGACCCAGTCAAGGAATCTAAGGGGACCCACAGCCAAGTCCTTGGGCGTCCTGCAAGCTGTAGCCATGTGGCAGCCTGAGCACAGCAACCAGAACCGGAGCCACAAAGGGGAAGTTCACAAGGAGCCCAGACCTTCTGAGTGTCCCTATTTTCCAGGGATGTCCCTGATTTAGAGAAGCCGTCCTGGTTTCTGATTTGATCCCAGAATGTCCCACTTTTCCTTAGGATGTCCCTATTTTCATCGGAGAAATGTTGGCGGGTATAGAATTATCCAACCCCCGAGCCGTCTGAAGGCAATCCTGAATAGGGAAGTTTTTTTAAAAATGTGTAATGTTTTATTATGTCTTTATATATGTTGGAAACCACCTAGAGTGACTGGGGCAACCCTGTAAGATGTGTGGGGTATAAATAGTAAAATTATCATTGTGGAATGGGACATCCCTGTTTTCACTGGAGAAATGTTGGAGGGTATGGGAGCCAGGTAATTTGTTGCAGGATGTCAGAGCTGGACTGTTGAAGTGGGAGGCAGTCAGAGCAGAGGGGTCAGTTCCCAAATGCTATTCTGACTGGGGTCAAAACCAATGAAGGAGCTGGGAGTCAGAACAGGACAAGGGAAAGGGCTACCTGGAGCTCAGTGTGCTATGCAGGAGGAGGCACCTAGTTCAAATCCTGATATCTCATGATTTCTGTCTGAAACCCTGGGGAACTACTGTCAATCGCTGCAGATAAATTGAGTTAGGTCAGAGTTGGGGAATGTTTTTTCTGCTGAGGGTAATCTGTTGGGGGCCACATGCTGGATGTGGGTGGGGCCACCCCTTTTTCCATCTCTGCTGTCCTTTTCATTCCCCTTCCCTTGCTTCCCCAGTGGCCTACTGAGGGAGGGGCGAGAAATCAGACCAAGAGCCACAATAAGTTAGTCCTTTATGGTTCGTTCTCAGTAAGCCGAGGACAGACAGTTTGTGCCATTTTGGGAGAATTTAGTGTTCCTCTTGGACTGAAATGAGAGACCTAAACAGAAGGAGGTGGAGTGCTAGAAACGAGATGGTCTGGTTTAGTGGACTTTGTTGCAGCCAACGGTGCTAATTTTCATTCTGAAACAATTGGTTTTTCATTATAAAATGATGGTGTGGTGTGTAAGTGTTAGCTCTGCTGGGCCTCACTAATGTGATCTTGCCACTGGGCAGGCTGGAAGTTCCATCAGGGCCTGGACTCACGTGCTGCAATGTGCAAAGTGAGAGCATTGACACAGAATTTGGTACCGGACACAGGAACTCAAAATTGTGCATGACACCTCCTTCAGCTGGCAGGTTTGAGACTGGCAGGACCAGACTTTTTATATAGTCTTGCTAAACGCTGGGGCTGCACTACGTTTTCAGTGGTGAAAATGAGTTGATACTCTAACTCTTGGAATGCCACCACAACATTTGTAAGGCTAGAATTGCAGGGACCCAGCGCTGCTTCTTGGCTCCCAGGGTGGGTGGGTGCACACACACGTGCCTGGTGGGGGTGGAGCACACTTGCCCAGCCCTTGCCGCCACCGCAGCCAGACAGGTGCTCCTACACTGGGCAGGCTGTAGAGGGTGCTCCTCACCCTCCACTCTCTCCAAGCCCCCACCACTGGAGCCAGGCAGGGTGTAGGGATTTCTGTAGGGGCTGGGGGCGCCTGGTTCATGCCCCCCCAATTATGCACCCGGGGCCACAGCCCCTCTGCCCCCCATGCCACTGCCCCCCATGCCACTGTAGAATTGTATCAGAATAAGCTCCACCTGGGCATGCGGGTGGTGCTGTGGGTTAAACCACAGAGCCTAGGGCTTGTCGATACGAAGGTCGGCGGTTCGAATCCCCACAACGGGGTGAGCTCCCGTTGCTCGGTCCCTGCTCCTGCACACCTAGCAGTTTGAAAGCACCTCAAAGTGCAAGGAGATAAATAGGTACCACTCTGGCGGGAAGGTAAATGGCGTTTCCGTGTGCTGCTCTGGTTTGCCAGAAGCAGCTCAGTCATGCTGGCCACATGACCCGGAAGCTGTACCCCGGCTCCCTCGGCCAGGAAAGCGAGATGAGCACCGCAACCCCAGAGTCGGCCACGACTGGACCTAATGGTCAGGAGTCCCTTTACCTTTACCTTAAGCTCCACCTTAAACTCAAAGCCTTTCTACATAGCCCTGAGAGATTATGAAAGTTCAAGGACCACTCATCGTGTCCCACCACCAGTCCCCCATCTCTGAGCCTTCTTCCCTTGACAGTTCCCCACCACCCGGTTCCTCCTACAATTCCTCTGCGTCCATCCAGTCCATGACATGGGGGGGGGGCACATTGGACCCCTGAATCTGAGATCTCCCAGCCCTTCAGTAAACCTGGAGGTAAAAACAGTAGCAACAAGTTATCATCCAAGAAAGCAATGTGGGCCCTACAGATGTGCATGGCAATATATTATAACAGCGGTGCTTTTTTTCTAAAAAAAAATGTTTAGGGGTACTCTCATCTTCCTACTCTTATTGAAATACCTCAATGATGCCAAACTTAGATTCACAAAATGTTTAGGGGTATGCGTCCCCCTGTGTCCCCCCACAAAAAAGCACTATATAACAGCACAATATATTTGAGTTCTAGGGACGCGGGTGGCGCTGTGGATAAAAGCCTCAGCGCCTAGGGCTTGCCGATCGCATGGTCGGCGGTTCGAATCCCCGCGGCGGGGTGCGCTCCTGTCGCTCGGTCCCAGCGCCTGCCAACCTAGCAGTTCGAAAGCACGTCAAAGTGCAAGTAGATAAACAGGGACCGCTTACCAGCAGGAAGGTAAACGGCGTTTCCGTGTGCTGCGCTGGCTCACCAGATGCAGCTTTGTCACGCTGGCCACGTGACCCGGAAGTGTCTCCGGACAGCGCTGGCCCCTGGCCTCTTAAGTGAGATGGGCGCACAACCCTAGAGTCTGTCAAGACTGGCCCGTAAGGGCAGGGGTACCTTTACCTTTTTTTTTTATATTTGAGTTAATTACCTTTTTCTTTAATGAAGGGTGTGTGGCCAGCCAAGGTGGGTGAAGTTTTGCCAGGTAAGTCCAGTGGTTTTTTTCCTGAGGGAACTCAAGGGTACGTAGTACTGGCACCTCTTTTTCTAGAAGAAAAGCAGAGCGCTAAAGGAGAAGGGGTGGAGCTAAAGACGGAAACAGCTTTATCTGTAATATATTTTTCTCCTGCTTATTGCACTGGACGCATGGGAGGGCTTGAGGCCACTTTTTATGTTGGCTGATTAGATGATTGAGGAGGAGCAAGCAAGGGGCCGTGAAGCAAAGTTTATTGTTCAAGTGGAGAATTTGGCCCAGATCTCAGATGATTCCCTGTCTGCATATGAATATTTGACATTTCTTGCTCACTGTTTCCATGTTGCGTATCAACTTTATAGCTCCTTCATTCCGTTCTTACCAAGGAAAGAGGAGTTTTTGTTCTGAAGATAAGAGCCATCTGCTGGGGAACACCAGGTTAGATGTCAAGGACACCCAGGAAAAATGTTGACGCAATACATCTATGAATGAAAACAACAAAGAAGGAGTGGTATATTGTTTTCATAATGTTCTCTCAAAAATTGGCAGAGGCATTCGTCCTGAGGTCATATCCAGACCACTTTTGTGCCTTAAGATATTTTGGGCCCCTCCTGGGCTCTGGTTTCTGATCACAATTAATAATAAATTAATGGATCAACCCACCAAAAAAGACAGGAGGAGTGGAGCAGGAATTGTTGGTGGCAAGGAAAATTGGGTATAAAAGGAGAATTCCCTGGATATGAAGACCTAAGTTTGGGGCAAGTACTCTTTCGTGAGAGAACCAGTGGCAAAGTAAGGTCAGGTGGTACCCGGTGCGAAAAATTTCTTGTCAACCCCCCCTCCCCCATTGAAAATGGTTTGACTTTATTTCATATTTTGGGGGCCCTACAACTGAAGGGCAGGACAGCTTACTCTTTGGCATTAACCCCTTCATGCATGAATTAGACTTAAACATGTTAGTTATATGAGGCTGGTATCCCACAAAAATCATCAACATTGTGGAACTTTTCTGCACAGCTTTTCAAACGGGCAGGTCTCTTGCACAACCATGTCTTACTTGGATTTGTAACAACATACTTTTAATATAGTAAGCACAGATTCAGTTATATTGCTGCTTTTGGGTCCCGTCTCCCCAAATAGACCATTAGAGTCACCTACAATTTTTATACATATAATACATATTATTGCTCACTGGGGCACATAACGCGAATCCTGCCCTGGTCTCCAGGTTCTACTCAAAGCGCTGGTTCTGACCTATAAAGCCAGGACTGCAATATGTCCAGGACCACCTCTCCCCAACTGCAATCATCATCTTTGTGTGCCGCCTCCTCTGTGAGAGGTCCAGAGGGCAGCAGTACAAGAGCGGACCTTTTCTGAGGTGGCTCCCTGCTTGTGGGATGCTCTCCTCAGAGAGACTTGTCTGGTGCCTTCATTATCTTTAGGTGCGAGGCAAAAACATTCCTCTTCTCTCAGGCCTTCGGCTAATTAAACAATCTATAGCCTTTTAAACAAGGGGGAGAGGGGTATTATTATTGTTTGTTACTATATATTTTTGTGCTATTATGTTATAGATAATTAGATAGATGATAGATAGATAGATAGATGATAGATAGATAGATAGATAGATAGATAGATAGATAGATAGATAGATGATAGATAGATAGATAGATAGATAGATAGATAGATAGATGATAGATAGATAGATAGATAGATAGATAGATAGATAGATGATAGATGGATAGATAGATAGATAGATAGATAGATAGATAGATAGATAGATAGATAGATTATGCACCCATCCATTCATATTAGTTAATCCATAGTTGGAAAAGATTTTGGCAGGTTGAGGATGGGAGTGGAAAGGAAGAAGAGCAACATAATTTTGCTTCAGGCAGGGATGAATGAAGCAGCCAGTTTTGTTGTTGTTTAGTCGTTTAGTCGTGTCCGACTCTTTGTGACCCCCTGGACCAGAGCACGCCAGGCACTTCTGTCTTCCACTGCCTCCCGCAGTTTAGTCAAACTCATGCTGGTAGCTTCGAGAACGCTGTCTAACCATCTTGTCCTCTGTCGTCCCCTTCTTCTTGTGCCCTCCATCTTTCCCAACATCAGGGTCTTTTCCAGAGAGTCTTCTCTTCTCATGAGGTGGCCAAAGTACTGGAGCTTCAGCTTCAGGATCTGTCCTTCCAGTGAGCCCTCAGGGCTGATTTCCTTCAGAATGGAGAGGTTTGATCTTCTTGCAGTCCATGGGACTCTCAAGAGTCTCCTCCAGCACCATAATTCAAAAGCATCAATTCTTTGGCGATCAGCCTTCTTTATGGTCCAGCTCTCACTTCCATACATCACTACTGGGAAAACCATAGCTTTAACTATACGGACCTTTGTTGGCAAGGTGATGTCTCTGCTTTTTAAGATGCTGTCTAGGTGTGTCATTGCCAGCCCCTCAATTTCTCATTTTTCCAATCTAAAGTTTCTGCATCTGTTTGTGATTACTCACACCAGAATTCATTAGTATTTTAGTGTTCATTTCTCCAGTCCTGATATTTGTTGTCTAATATCAGTGCTGCTTTTCTGGGGGGACACAGGGGCACACATACCCCTAAACATTTTGTGAGTCTAAGTTTGGCCTCCTTGAGGGGCAGTATTTCAATATGAGCAGGAAAATGAGAGTACCCCTAAACATTTTTTTCAGAAAAAAGCACTGCCTAATATACACTTTTTTTTTTTTTTTTGCAAACAATTTCCATAAATATAATGCATTTCTGTGTGCTACTATGATGATGCCCATAGATGCGGACACTTTCCCCTAACAGACACATTTTTGTACAAATTTTTTGTTTGGAGAATTGCATTGCCCACCCCACCCCCCAAAAAGCCCCAGAGGTCTGCAAATATCAAAGGATGCTCTTTTTTGTTTTGTTTTATGTGAGGTTCAAATTAGGTAAGTTTGCACTAAGAACCTCAGAAAAACCCGGCTGCTGGACCAGGCCAAAGGTCCATATTGTCAGCATCCTGTTTTCATAGGGCCCAGCCAGATGCCCTGATGAGAAACCCCCACCCAGGACCCAAGTGTTCTCCCCACTTGTACTCAGAGGTAGACTGCCTCCAGCAATGGAGGTAGGACCTAGTCATCCTGGCTAATAGCTGTTGATAGACTTATTCTCCATGAATTGGTCTAATGTTAAAGCCACCCAAGTTGGTGGCCCTCACTGCCGCTTGTGGGAGAGAGAGCCATAGTTTAACTCTGGGCTACATGAAGAAGGTCGTTCCTCTTGTCTGTCCTGAATTTCCCAACTTCCGCTGCCCACAAGTTGCAGCATTATGAGAGAGTGAGGGAGAAAGTGCTAAAATCTGAGCACAATCAAATTTCTCCTGCCTCCCTGCTTTGAGGGTTCCACCACAATAATGTCATTTATGGGTCAATGTTGTGGGCATACCTTTCCCTTCCTGATATTTTTTGTGAGGTTTCCTTCTCCTTCCTATCAAAATATCTGGAACCACCCACTGGAGCTGACAATATTGTGTGTGCGAGAGGCACAATGGGTGTTTAATGAGGGTGGCTTTTGTGTTGCCAGGATTTTGCTTTTCAGGCTCCCTATCTGTGCTAGACAGAGCTGGGGCTTCCTGTCTAGATGGAATGTTTGCAAAAGGCCACTTGCTTCTGGGCAGAACTGCATGTTCAGAATGTTCCAGAATCTCTCCCATATGTAAAAACAGACCTCTGGCTCTTTTGGGAGGGTGTTAAAATATTTTTTGAAATAGGGCAAGTCCCCAATCATTTTTAAAAATATGATAGTGGAATAATTATATTAAATAAACACACTAAAGAACAGTTGTTTCCCTACACGGTGTACTAAGGGCAGAATCTCCAGTAAGTTTTCCTACTTATTGGAAGATTGTTTGCCTGTCTACATTCTAATCCCATTCTTACTCCTCCAAGGAATGCAAAGTGGTGTAAAATGGTTCTCTCACTGCCCCGAGTTTATAAATCACAACAACCCTGGGAGGTAGATTGGACCAAGAGGTATTGACGGGCCCAAGGTCACCCACTGCACTTTATGGTGGGGGTCCTGAATCTGCATCCCTCCAGCCCTCATCCAAAACCAATGCAGGGATGGAGACCTCCTACCAGCACCCTCCAGCGTTGCCAAGGGTCAGGAGCTGTGGAACATCTGGAGGACCATGTCTCCCACCCTCCCACCCCTGCTCAAACAACTGAAGCAACCCCAAATAGTTTAAGAGCCTGAGGCAGAACCCCCCCCCCCAATGGTAGCACCCTGCAAACCACAATCATTAGCAGAGGGCACAATCCATAAAAACATTATTGCTTTTCTTTGTCAGATGAAAGATCCATCTAGCCCAGGATTATCTTCCCTGCCTCTTATGTTTGTTTCTCGTGTGTGGCATTCAGAGATATACAGTGGTGCCTCGCAAGATGAAAAGAATCCGTTCCGCGATTCTCTTCGTCTTGCGGTTTTTTCGTCTTGCGGAGCAACCCCATTAGCGGCTTAGCGGATTAGCGCTATTAGCGGTTTAGCGGCTTAGCAGCTATTAAAGGCTTAGCGGCTGAGCTGCTAAAAGGCTATTAGCGGCTTAGCGGTTTAGAAAAAAGGGGGGGGAGCGAAAAAAATATGGCAAGACTCGCAAGACATTTTTGTCTTGCAAAGCAAGCCCATAGGGAAATTCGTCTTGCGAAGCAACTCAAAAACGGAAAACGCTTTCGTCTAGCGGGTTTTCCGTCTTGCGAGGCATTCGTCTTGCGGGGCACCACTGTACTGCTCCTCTACATGGAGGTTCCTTTTAGCTGTCATTCCTAACAGAAGCTGATAAACATGTTGCAGACCCTCCAAGTGTCCCTTTTTTCCAGGGACGTCCCTCATTTAGAGAAGCAGTCCCAGTTCCTGATTTGATTCCAGAATGTCCCGCTTTTCCCTAGGACACCCCTATTTTCACTGGAGAAAGTTGGAGGGTACGGAGTTCTCCAACCCCCAAGGTGTCTGAAGTCAATCCTGTATAGGGAGGTTTTTTAAAAAAATGTTTAATCTCTTTATATATGTTGGAAACCACCCAGGATGGCTGGGGCAGCCCAGTCAGCAGTGTGGGGTATAAATAGTAAAATTATCATTATGGAATGGGACATCCCTATTTTCATTGGAGAAAAGTTGGAGGGTATGGGAGCAAGGTAATTTGTTGCAGGATGTCAGAGCTGGACTGTTGGAGTGGGAGCCAGTTCCCAAATGCCATTCTGACTGGGGCTAATGGGAGTTGGAGTCCAGCAACATCTGGAGTGGCCTGTGGCTGCAGTTGGGCTACTACTGTATGGATTCCCCTCCCATAAGGACCCGCAGGGCTGCCTAGGTCTTCTGTGTGGCTGAGCAGAACAGCAAATAGGTGGGAAACCAACTCCTCCTCCTCCTGGCTTTATAAGCCTCTCCGGAAAGCTGAGTTGCCGCAGCCAGACTCAGAGATACAGCGAATTCTCCGCACTCCAGCATCAGGCATGACAAGCATTCTTCTCGAGGCTATACCCAGCACAGACCTCTCACACAGAGTGCTAAAGACAATCTCTTAATCCTCTCCTCTCAGCACCAGTCCCAGAAGAGTACACAGGATCCAAACACAAACTCTGCCATGACCTCGCCTTGTTCCTGTAGTAGCTGCTTCGCCCCATTTGAGGTCGCAGGTGCCAATCAGCTGGCACTGCATGGTCCGGTCTTGGCAAGCGATTTTACTCTAGGCTGGAGGGCCAGGGATATGTCCTCTCAAGAGCTTGCCTCTCTCTGTATGATGCCAGAGAGAGAGGTGGGAACAGGAGCACAGAGCATAATTATGTTTGCTTGGAATCTCATCTTTCCTCCTTTCCCTCCTGGGGCCTGAATGTGCCTGTTCATGCGTCAAAAGAATGTGTCAGGTGCTCGTGCCACATAGCCCTGCCATGGCCACGTGTGTGGGCCATACTCCTCACCCCTGGCTGTGTGTTTGACTGCGATGTGAAGGGACTCCATGCACACATTTCAACTCCTCCTTTAATTGTTTTAGAAATTGAGTCCATCCAGTGAAGGTGGATGTTGCGAGATTCGGGACAGACAGGAGAAATATTTCTTTTATGCACAGTGTGCTTTTAATATCTGGAACCCACTTCCACAATATTCATGGTGGCCACTTATTTGGGTGGCTTTAAAAAGGAGATAAGGCAACAATACAGCTGTCAGTGGCTACTAGCCACAATAGCTGCGTTCTCCCTTCACTGCTGGAGGAATGTGCCTCTGAAAACCATTTACTGGGAATTGCAGGTGGGCAGAGACATCTGGCAGACCACTTGAGAACATGATGCTGGATTAGAGTGGCCAGTTGCCTGATCCAGCAGAGCTCTTTTTATTTTCTTAGCGGTCCTGATCCCTCACTTGCATGGAGGGGTTTCCTAGAGCCCCTTCGGATGGTCAGCAAATGCACAGCTGATGGGTGTGCAGTCAGTGTGTGCATCAGCAGAAGACTCAGTTCAGCTTGGGCCCCTGATCCCATAAGAAGGAGGGTGCCTTAGACTCACAGGACGGCCAGAGGGTGGGGGCTCCAATCTTAATTCATCCCTGAATATAGTTCATTGCTTTGTTTGCTTGTTTTCCTGCACACTACCATGTTTGTATACGCTGGAAATAAATAGAAAAATTGAAGCAAAACACCCTGTCAACATGTTAATGAGGCACCACCAAAAGCTACAAATAATTAGGTAAAGTGATTTACTAGGAACAGGAACCAAGAAATGCAGGCTGTGGGGAGAACCTAGAGGGTGGCAGTTACAAGTGGTGGCTGTCCTAAAAGCCTAGACACAGGGGCCGGCCCTACCATTAGACAGAGTAAGGCACTCACCTCAGGTGTTAGATGCTGTGGCAGCCTCCCGCCCATGTTCCTCCTGAGCCCTTGGTCATTCCCGTCTGGTGTGTACCACTCTCTGGACTAGTGTGCCACTCCTGGGTGCTCTGGAACACATTGTCCTCTTGCCAATGTTGATGTACGATTCAACTGCCAGTGCAATCAGCTTTTGCAAACGGAACAGAAATGACACCATTTTGTCTTCTGCCTTGGGCAGCCACACATCTTGGACTGGCCCTGCCTACACACAACAAGAGGCTGAAAAGAATCAGGCCCAGAGGGCGGGTGGTGGTGGGTGGCTGATCTGGATGTCCAGCTTTCCCATCGTAAATTCCCAGCCTCCTTTGTGCCCAGGTGGCCCTTTGTGTGTAGGCCACAATTCACTCAGAGCGAAGCAAGCTATATTGGGCAGACCCTGCCAAGGATGCCTCTTATCAGGAATGCTTTTGTAACTCTAAGCAGTTACTCACAGAATGTCTGGAGCGTTGCCTGAGCTCCCTGTAAACCAGGCTGTCTGTTTATTGAAACCAAACAGCTGGCGAGGATAAAGGAGGGCCAATTGTTGCAGCCACTTCTGAAAGGAAAACAACAAAACCGGACGGAGAAGAAAAGGATGCCTGTCTATCAGCAGGGCCCCTCCCTGGGCATCCGCTTTCAACACACCACTAGGCACAAGCCAAGGTAATGAATAACACCTACTGTCATTATGTTCGATTATCGCAGGAGTAAAACCCCAACAGATGGAGAAGCACTTTAGAAAGCGTTCATGACAGTGGAGCGTTCCTAACTATATTTGTAGTCATGGATGGAATCTGTTTAAGCTTCTTGATAACGTGTGGAGATCAAATGCCCAGAGGGGGGATTAATCTCTAGTATGTTCCCCAGCTAGTATGGATGGGATGCTGCAGAAAGTATTTGCAGGGTGGTGGTGCTGGAGAACAAATGAAATGCTTATGGTATAATGTATGGAGGGGCTCCAGGTAAGCCCCACCCAGCATAATTATTCACAGGACAAGGCACTCACACATCACTTGATGGCAATGCCCATCCACTGGGGCGGGTGGTGGTGTTGTTTAGTCGTTTAGTCGTGTCCGACTCTTCGTGACTCCATGGACCAGAGCACGCCAGGCACTCCTGTCTTCCACGGCCTCCCGCAGTCTATCCGTAAGCCCAGTTAGGGAATACGTAATCATCGGCTTTATACTGAGATGGCCCAGTGGCCTGTTTTGCCTCCTGCTACAGCCCAACTTGCCAGGCAGCAGCTCTGCAGGGCCCACGCCCAGCCTTTCTGTTTAACTGAGCACTCATCCTGGTTTGCTTGCACAAAGCTGAGGGAGGTTAGATCCCTCCCACAAAAGTAATGACAGGGTCTCAGGCAGAGGAGGGTCTTTACCAGCCTTGCCACCAAAGGCCCCCTTTTTAAACAAGCAAGGAGATGTCGTTCTACATGCCAAGCAGGTGCTCTGGAGCCGCATGTCTACTAGAAGGCATGAGCAGCAGAACTCCTCCCTGACCTTGAGTTTCCATTAATCAGCACCCATCAATTCACACTTAGCAGAACAACACCTATGAAATGTTTACATGGTGAAATCTTAATTGGGCTGAGGAGGATCCTTTGTGTGTGTGTTTTGCAGGATACCTCTTTCCTCTCTTTTTTTCTGGCAGCTCCTCAGGTAAGAAAGGAACAAAGGCTATTGTGAGCTTATTTACTTGGGTGGAGGCAGTGCACGGGGGCTGCAGGTCTGCCTTCCCCAGGTGGCTGTGGGGTTTTTACTGTTTTGGAGAGGAAGATGAGGAAAGGAAAGGGTGTGGCTATGTGTTGTGAATTCAGAGACTTCTTGGGTAACTACCTAGGTGACACGTAATCTCAATACAGGCCTTGATTGGCTTGTTGAGCTTCTTCTTCTTTGGCGATCCCTCGTAGCCGAGTAAGATTGACTTCCATAAACATGGTTTTAACAATGAGTCCGTAAGTGACTGTGGAGGCCAATTCTGGATCCACACATCCTTCCACAGCGGGGACATTGGTTCCCTGGTGGGAGTTGATCATGGTGTGGATTTGCCAAGCGTGCCTTCCTCTTAGCACATTTCTCCCTTGCGTCCTGAGTTTGAGTGTCTTCAAAGCCCATGACACCTTTGGTAAAGGCTGTTCTCCAACTGGAGCACTCGCAGGCCAGTGTTTCCCAGTTGTCAGTGTTTATACTACATTTTTTAAGATTTGCCTTGAGACAGTCTTTAAACCTCTTTTGTTGACCACCAGAATTACGCTTTCTATTTTTAAGTTTGGAATAGAGTACCGTATTTTTTGCTCTATAAGACTCACTTTTTCCCTCCTAAAAAGTAAGGGGAAATGTGTGTGCGTCTTATGGAGCGAATGCAGGCTGCGCAGCTATCCCAGAAGCCAGAACAGCAAGAGGGATTGCTGCTTTCACTGCGCAATGATCCCTCTTGCTGTTCTGGCTTCTGAGATTCAGAATATATTTTTTCTTGTTTTCCTCCTCCAAAAACTAGGTGCGTCTTGTGGTCTGGTGCGTCTTATAGAGTGAAAAATACGGTAGTTCTTGTTGATCACAGGTGCTTATTTAGCTATCAGTGCAAAGTCTTCAGAGCCCCCCAGACTGTCATGATTTCAGATTTGTACAGTTAAAATTTGAAAAAAGCACTCTGTTGCCCTAGTTTCACAAATCCACTTAAAAAAAAAAAAAGAAATTTGGACTTTTTTCAGTTTGGAAAGTGATGGGGAAATCCATTTGAAAAGTGTGTCGTGAATGAATAACTAATGGGAAGATATATACTGCAAACACCACACAAGCAAATTGGGATGAATGTTCATTGTCTCATCACCACCCTGTAAACAAATCCAAATGAGGGCTCAGTGAGACCAGATATAATCTTGCATTGTGCAAGCAAATCAGGAAGAAAACTTAATAAATAAGCCCCTCTGTGAAGGAAGGGGCAATCCCAGCCATGTTGTGCTTTGTGGCTTTTTGCTTGTAAAATGGCCCCTTTCTGTTTTTGAGCGTATTCTGACGAGGATGTGCAAAATGTCACAGCAGGTTTAAAAATTCAGCCCTTAGGCAGGGAAAGGAAACAAAACAAATTATGAGAAATAGAAATTTAAACAGCCAAAAGATTGGGAAGGGGAAGTAATGGAGTGGGAGTTAAGAGCATTGTTGGGAGAAAGAAGCAAGAGCTGAAATCAGGAAAAATAAGTCAGTGGAAAGGACTTCAGTGGATCTGGAATACAGATGCTGAACGGAAACTACTGTGTTTTGTAAGGATTGACTTGCATAGGGAAAAAGTCTCAAGTAGATGTGTTTTCCTATGTTATTTTTATTTGCTTTTATGGTTAACTGTTAAATTTGCTTTAAAACGACCCCTATAATATCCGAATAATAACTGATGATTTTATGCTGTTGACACCACCACATATCCCCCCTTAATGTGGGCAACTATAGACTTTTTTTTTTTGCAATAACAATAATAATAATAATGAAGTAATTTGGTTCCTTTTTTGGCTTGTGGCACACTTGCAGTTTAATGTTTTGATCTCAAGGAAGGGGATGATGACCTAAGAAGAGTCGAAGTGCCACTGCAAATGGCAGGATGATGAGGTTATGGTGATGATGATTCAGGAGGAGGAATTATCCTGTTTGTTTCTACCTGTCCTGGAAGCTCTCCAAAAAAAGGCCATTGGCAACTTTCAGTTGAAGCCATTTCCTACATCACTGGAGCCCTTTACACAAAGGAGCCAGGACAGGTCATCACAACAAGCCACTGATATTGACACACTGAGGAAGCTGAGCACAGCCACCGATCCCTATTCCATAGCTCTGGGATGAGGTCCTTGCTTTCATTAGCCTGGCTGCATTAATCAGCCAGAAGAATGTGGGAGTTAATTGTAGGGAGGGGAGCAGAGCAAAGCATCTGCGCTTGGGGTCATGGTCAGCCCTCCTCCTGGCTTTTTCCCATTCAAAGCTAGAGAGCACAATGAATTAACAGAGCAACAGCCTGACCCCTTGCCCTCTCTAAGAAACCTTTCTTGTTCACAACACTAGCTGGGCACCCACAATTTAAGGCTATGCTCACAGACCATCACACTGTTGTGCTCTTGTGCACTTCCTGGTCACTTCCGCAGGAACTGTGCATGAGAACTTCCTGGTGAATTATGCCTCATGATCCCCCCCCCAACCATTAATTGTTATCAACGCTTTGAAAATATCCCACAAACTCCAGCACTCAGAACCCAAAGGAAAACAAATGAAATTTTGAAAAGAAAAGAAAAGAAAAGAATAAGTATGTGCTTGTTCAAAACCTTCATTGAATAGTCTGTTTTAGAAAGAAACAGAAAAGTATTTCATTATTTTGTTGCTGTAATCGATCAAGGTGCATAGTGGGGATGGGGCAAGAGGGTGGAAATAAAGGGGGGGTCATGTTGCAGGCTGGGGGTCAAGATGAGCTCTGGGTCTGAAAAGGCTGAAGACCGGTGCTCTTGACAATTGCAAGCCTGATATGGGAGGCCATCCTACCTAATCCTTCTTTGGCTATTGATTTGGGGGTAGGTGGTCTTAAACGCACTGCTGCCGCCGAAAATGGTGACTGAATCTTTCATTAGGTCAGAAACAGATGCCCAATGCTGTGACCAAGCACTCCTGACATGCATCATGTGATCCTATTGCTGCTTAATTTACAGTGGCTCCAGGTTTATTTCTGAGCACATTTCCAAGTGGTTGGCATGACTTTATATAGCCTTAGGACCAGCATCATTCAAGGACCGCCAGTGAACCTGCGCACCTGCTGAGATCACCAGTGGAAACTGTGCTGTGTGTTCCCATCAGCATCAGATGTGTGACTGTTGGCGATACGTGGCAGGGCCTTTTTGGTAGAGGTTCCTGCCCTATGGAACAGAGCGGCATTGCTGTCTGTGACAAACCCACATATTCTGAAGTAAACCACCAGTGTCTCTTAGAGCATCTGGAATCCAGCACCCCTTTGGTGAACCAAATAGAATAATAGATAATATCCTGGGTTTTGTTAATCTCCTTTTTAGCCGTGAGAGCCAGTGTAGTGTAGCAATTAGAGTGTTGGACCTGTAGACCAGGGTTCAAATGCCCACCTGACCATGAAGCTCTCTGGGAGACTTTGTGCCAGTCACTGCCTCTTAGCCTAGCCTACTTCACAGGGTTGTTGTAGAGATGAATTGGGGAGGGGGACAACCCTGTATGCTACCTTGAGCATCTTGGAGGAAAAAAGATAAATAAAATAATAAATATAAAATATTATAAATAAATATAAATAAATAAATAAAATAATACCATAACCCAGCTGCAAGTGGCAAGTCTTTTTTGCACTGTGAGATCAGAATAATTAAGAAGGTGGAACCAGCTTCTAAATATAGTTTTGATTGGCTACTTAGCCTCTCTCACCACTGATCCAAACAACAATTCATCATGGTAAACAGACTGGCTTTTCCTCCTCTTAAATGTCCATAAAAACTGAAGCATCCTTCCGGTGTTTTGGTCTCTTTGACGCCATCTAAACCACCAAAGGCTCTTGGACCCTCCTTTCTGCATGCCGTTCTGCACATGCTCTAAAACCCAAGCCTTTACTCAGGCAGGTGAAATTTGGCAGCAACAACTACATTGATGTTTTATTTTACCTACAAAGTCTTTATGTGCAATTGTTGCCTTCCTTCTTCCATTCCTCTCTCCAGATATATGTTATTTAAATACACTGACACTTGAAATCAGATATTTCTTGAGAGTTTCTCACTTAAATGTTCCCCACAGGCTATTTTACATATTAAGTTCTACATGCGAATCTGAAATTCCTTGTTTAATTTTTCTAGAGGTAGACTTAAGGAGAGGGATCCTTGTCAGTGGTGTAGTAATGGTAAATTTTGAATCTCAGGACAGGAGCTCATCATCAAAGTCCCCATAGCCATGTGTCTAAGTAGAATTGTAAAAATGGTGGCAGTTGTGTTGATCCATTATCTCTATCTACCTATCATATCCCCCCGCCTCACGAACAGTAGAGCATAGCATAATACCCAATTTATTAAAATCAATTGAGGGTCATAGAATTGGAAACTGGCAAAGACAGGTGTAGGGATTAGTATGTTGAAATCTGTCTGCGGAGACCTGAGTTCACAGCCCCTATCAGCCATGTGGCGGAAATGTAATCCTATGCATAGTTATCTGGGAGCAAATGAACTCTCTTGAATTTATTGGTTCTTAGTTCTGACCACATGGGTTCAACTTAACTAGAAAGAAGAAGAAGAAGAGTTTGGATTTGATATCCCGCTTTATCACTACCCTAAGGAGTCTCAAAGCGGATAATAATCTCCTTTCCCTTTCTCCCCCACAGCAAACACTCTGTGAGGTGAGTGGGGCTGAGAGACTTCAGAGAAGTGTGACTGGCCCAAGGTCACCCAGCAGCTGCATGTGGAGGAGCGGAGACGCGAACCCGGTTCCCCAGATTACGAGACTACTTCTCTTAACCACTACACCAGACTGCAATCAATCTTTCAAATAAATATTACTGTTTAAACTGCTTTCATGAAATAGGAACCCCATTGAAGAAAATAGAAGAAGTATCCAGCCTCTGTTTGATTATTCTCATTCTTTGACTTTCTCTTTGCTAACTTGCCACAAGCAGATTTGAAAGCCTTGTTATTACCTTCACTTGCCAGAACCAGAAGGGCCCGCCAGTTACCCTGGTGCTATGCCAGCTGGCTTAGAGATCCCTCAGCACAAAAGAGGACAACACAGTGGCTTTTCAGGCTAAAATGAGCCTGTGGTTGCAGCTGACTGTAATTTTGTGGGGAAGGGAACGTTATACAAAAATAGGGGCTGCTGGTGGAGAAAACAATGACAAAATCTTATGCAGGTGAAGCATGCAGGGATGAAAGGGCATCAAAGCTGCAAAGTGTGATGGGCTAAATAATTCATGAAAAATAGCAAAGTGGGACAGCATTATGAATTACAGCCCTAACCTTCACCATCAAAAGGGCCTATAGGGTTGTCAACAGAAGGGGTGTTCACTGCTCTGAAAATATTAATTTTACTGGAGAGGTCACGGTTAGTGTTCACTGGACATGAACAATGCAGAGTAAATTGTGTTTGGATGCCACAGTTTTTAAAGTGGCCTTAGAGGCCGAGGGCTTCCAATTTTTGTGAAGCTATACTCAGCAGAAGATTAGTGATCAGCAAAGGTGGTAGTCATCCAGAGTTTATTCCCTGTCCTTTGAAGTAATAATTATTCTTTCTGGCTTGGACAATTCAGCTTTAATTTCTGCTATTTGAAATAATTAAGGCTGTTGAGCTCATTATAGAATGAAGCATCCTATTCAGCTGACGTGGGCCTTAACCGCAGAAACAGATTTAGTGTACACCAATTGTCCTCCATTTTGAGGGAGGGCACAACAAGACCATTTTCCAATAATTGGGGTGTCATGGACTAGATGGGCAACAAATTATTATTGTTGGGAGTCCCTAAGGTGCCACTGGAAGGATTTTTTTTTAATTTTGAACAATTTATGTCTTCAATAAACATTTGCCATATGTTATAAAAGGAATATGGATTGTGTTTGCCCTTTGCCCCTCTCACCTGGCATCTTAGTTTCTCAGCCAATGCTACTGACCGTACTCTGTTATACCAAGAATAAATGTTCAGCCCAACACTGGTTTTCCAACAACTGGCTATCTCCATACGGGCAGCAATCAATAGAAAGTAAATACAAATAGAAAATAGAAATACAAATAGAAAATAGAAAGTAAATACAAGCAGTGCTGGTGCAGGGGACATTTCAATTGTATATCAAGCTTATTTCTTTGAAGGCAGCATTCAAGAAGGGTTTGATGATGTCACAACACCACCACATATGGAAATATGTTCCTTTGCCTGTGCATCCCCTCCAACAATTGGGATTGACTTCCTTACATATTTGGGATAGCTTCACCTGTGTATAATGCCACCGATGCAGAAGTTTTAATGAGGCTTCCCTTATTTTGGGAATAATTTTTGCTTCAAAAAAGGCATCAGTCCTTTAAAAAAATCCCAATGCGTTTTCTCTTTCTGTTTCTGATTAAAATCATTAAAATCATGAACAATAAATGCATGAGAAAAATCCCCAGAATTACACCAAAGGTGAGTAAAAATATGTAATATATTAAACTAAGATCAGAATGGAGTCTGATTATTTTCCCCCTCTCCACAGACTCTATGGTGTGCAGCATAGAGCTCCCAAGATACTGGTTGTTGATCTTTGACGTTGAGGGTCTTAGCTGTTGAGAGTTCCATAGCTGCAGCCTCTGATCCACAGTGGAACGGTTTCCCTCAGGAGGTGGTGGACTCTCCTTCCTTCGAGGATTTTAAGCAGAACTTGGATGGTCAGCTGTCATGGATGCTTTAGCTGAGATTCCTGCATTGCAGGGGGTTGGACTAGATGACCATTGGGATCCCTTCCAACTCTATGATTCTATGATCCCTTATTTATATATTTAATAAAGTCAAACCAGACCAGATAAAAAAATGTCCTTTCTTGATATCCCATCTGTGTAAAGGACTTTTTGTGGTAGCTTTTCTGACACAGCCAGAAATTTCCACTATGGCTTTGTCCATGTACTTCTAAAAGTGTGTTCAGTTTAGCTGCCATTAGCAAGTAACCAACTAGTGCTTTGTTTTTACAATTCAAATTTTGACAATTCTGAATGTTCAAAATCGCTAGGGTGGGAACCAGTAATACATCTTGGCAGGTAATCTGTGGGATTTCTTCAAATCGCTGCTTCAGCGGTGCTACCCAAACCTTAAGTGTCACTTCGAAATATGGACCGGCGACCCAGTAACAGTGACTGGGACACACACACAAAACAGGCTCGCAAATAGCAATAATTGATAGGGGTTTCCTTCCTTCCTTCCTTGGCTGTTTTTGTTTACAGAAAGGAAACTATAAATGGCAAGTGTCTGAAATTTGGAGACATCCTTTACTGCTGCACAGGTGCCATTATCCCAGAAGAACTGAACTGGAAGTCTTCTGTGAAAATTACAAAATGAAATGCACACCTGAGGTGAGTTTCAACTCTGTTTTTTGTACAAAGGGTTTAAAGAGAAATCCTGATTAATGCCTCAGATACAGTGGCTGAACACAAAGCAGATATATAAATAGCTGATCAAGATTTGCTTCCAGAACGGGAGTGAAATGTGCATTGGAGGACTAATTTATGTCAGCAGATGGGGAGGTGGCAAACTCCATCCTTGGGAAAGTTGAGGGCTCTCTTGGTGTCTGACAGGCCTAGAGAGGAATCTTGCATGTTTAAGGAAGGCAGGAGGGGATATTGGAAGGAGACATTAAATCTCTCCTGCCTGTTAACAATGAGGTAATCTCAACAAGCCTGGCTGGGTTTTTGACTTGCTGACATCACTTGGGCCCAGGAATGTGATTGTCTTGCCCCACAACCAAAGGAATCTTTGAGTCATCCTGCGTTGCTTTCAGTAGTTCTTGCCTTCACATGAACAGCATTGCAGCCCAGTGACATAATGCCCATAAAATTCCTCCAAGTGCTGTTTTGCAGCTTTCTTCCTGGCTAAGCGGTGTGTGTGTGTGTGTGAGCGGTTGGTCTGTTTGGGTACCTGCAAATGCCCCACTGACCAGAAGGAGCCCAGTGCAGACTGGAAACACCTGAGGAAGGAGACCAAAATCCACTGCAGCTCCCCTGCAGAGATACAGAGGTTGGTGTTCCCCCACTGGGAACCAAATTGCCCCACGGCAGAGGCCCCAGGGAGACCCCACATTTCCTGACAAGACGGGTGCTCAGATTCTCCACCCATATCTGGCCTCATGCAGAAAGGAGGCGTCAACAGAAGCTGCTGCTGTCACAGGAGTGTAAGTAGAAGGAGAATGGAAGCCCCCCTCAAACAGTCTTTTGTTGAGGCCCCCTCCCAACCTGACTGCAGCCCATTCTGCATCTCCCCACTTTCCTTTGTGGTATTTCTCTTTGTAGTATTTGTGCATTTACAAATACATAAACCTGAGCACAGGAAAACACTCTGCTAGACCTTAAAGCATAATCAGACCCCATCTGGGGCAAACATCAGCAGTGCACCCCTTTGCCCAGCTGTTTCTAACTTGCAAAACTCAGCCATCTGCCATCTCCAAGTAACAGGCTCTTGTGGCCAGCAGGTCTAAGCAGCAGCAGAATTTCAGCAGAAGAAGAACCATTTCCATGTTATAAATGGTTGCCTTTCCCAAATGTTGTACTAAGTGAGCATGGAGGGACGTTTTGACGCCTGTAGGCGTGCTCCTGGGTCTATAGCCCATGCCCAAGAAGTAGTCCTCTTCTCTGTAGCTCCAATCAAGGCTCCTTTTAGTAGACAGCAGACATCTAGAGCCATTGATGCTAATTTAAGCAAGCCTCAGCGTTGGTGGATTTTGGGTATGTTTATGGCTGGCAGAGTGGGAGGCAGATTCAGCTCATGGGACACAATCCACAGGGAAATTCTCCTGAGCAATCTTGAAATGCAGGGATGTTTATTCACTTCAATGTGCCTTACACATGAGACCTGCCCAGTGAATTAGGAGCGTAAAGAGCAGCTCTGCTGGATCAGACCAGAGGCCCAACTTCCCACCATGGCCAATCAGATGACTTGAGAAAGCCCACAAAGGCAATATCCCTCCCTTTCTGTTTCTCCCCAGTGCCTGATATTCAGAGGTAGACTGCCTCTGGATATGGAAGTTCCATTGCTCATTGCTGTTAATAGACTTCTCCATTAGAGTTTCCATAGAGCCCAACTGGCCAAGTCTAAAAATCCTCCTAGTGCAACATCTAGCTTCCAACATGAATGTTTCCAGCACTGCTTGAACCCCGGCAACTGGATTTCCCCCCATGTTATTTAATTGGAAATTGCATATGTGCCTGCTATTTAGGTTTTGTGCCTTAGGCACCAAAATGCTTCAGGCTGAACATGCAGTGCTGAACACCAAGCCTTCCAGTTGCTTAGTAAAGAAAGCATGATAGTCCTTAGGTACCAGCATAGAAGGTTTTCTTTGAAGCTTCTCTGGAAGAAAAAGAATGCCACACATTGATTTATAGCCCCCTCCAGCAGAATTTAGATATCTGGACATCAGAACAATTGGTCCACGTCCAACTTACTCTCATGCAAGGATGCTCAGAATTGCAACCCTTGTTTTCATTTATATTCTAGAATAATGATACAGTGCTGCCCGACACACAGTAAATCTTAGGCAGAAACTGTCAGAGCAACATTTTTCGAGGAATACTTGCAATGCCAGCGCCTTAGCACGTTCAAGCTTCTCCTCTGCCTGAGAAACTAGGATCCTGTGAAAGCCACTTCTAGCTTAAGGCCTGAGTAGCTGACAGGGGATTAAGTGACTTTGCAATGTGGATCTTTCAACATCCCAGAGCACCAACTTTAGGCAAGAGGTGGGGGGTGGGGAGGAGAAATTCAACTCTGCTAGCACAGTCCTGTTTTGCTTATCACAATGCAAATCCTGAAACAAGGAGGCACTCACAAAACCAGGAACATAACTCTCTCCAGAATAGGAAATAACGATGGAAGAAGAATCTGCCAAATTCCCATTTCTCTCTCAGTTTCTCATTTCTCTAATTTTAAATTCCATTTGCCTCTATTCTGGTATCAGTTTGTGAATCACAGAGAAATTCTCCATTAAAATTTTAATTCATTTTCATACACATCTGTCAGGGTTGCTTCCTGAACCCCTGACAACATCACTCACAGTATACACATTGTTGTACATCAGTTTCCTTAATGCATTCTTGTGCACACTTTCACCTGATCTATTTGTTTTTGTGTGTGTTTTAGGTTGGCAAACTGTATCACAAATTTTTTTCACTTCCGCTTTTCCTATGGGCTTGGCAAGTATGAACTAAGTTCACGTTATAATGTGAACTGCAACACATTTCTCCTCCATCCCTAAATCTAGAAGGAACCCAAATTCTCAGCACTTAATATCTGACAGCGCTATATGAACCCACCCTTTGCATCTAGCTATCTGCCTGCACATGGATTCTTATTTTGTTGCCTTTTCCTTACCCAGGTCGTGCTCTGGTACCCTCATTTCCTTTTCCCATAACTGTTTTCCTTGGTCCATTGTCCTGGCCAGCAGCTTGGCATTCCTTGCACCGAGGCATTGATGACGCAGGGCTCTTTGCTAGTGACCTTTGGCTTTATGAGTCACAGGTCAAGGCTTAGGGATAAACTAGACGAGACACAAAAGATATGATCAGGAGCTTGAACTGGCCCAAGACATTTTGTGCCTGAAGCAAAAGGCAAACTGACCCCACCCTCAAATCCATGTACTGAAGTTGATTAGGCTGGCAGCTGATTTTTATTTCAGTACTGATTATGGGACAGGCATCCTCCCTGCAACTGAGGACAGCAGGCTAGATTATGGAGCTCGTGACTGGCCATGTGCAAACACAATTCTAACTTCTTCAGGAGGCTCGGGAGGAATAGCCAAAGGCGCCACTGCTGCCCCCCCCCCCCTGCACCTGCTGCCTAATGGGAGAGCTGGCCCAGATCAAGAGGTTTCTAGCAGCTCCCTTGTATTGTATCTTAAAGTAAGTATTCCTTTGCCACGGGGCAAATAGCAGCAAGAGACAAATTTAATTGGGGAAATGGTGCAAGATCAAAGGTTAGACTTCCTGCCCGCCGCCTGGGTGCCATGGTCCCAGTCTGATTCAGGTGCCCTCAAAGGTGTTGTCATTTATTTAAAAAGCTGTCAGAGACCACAGACCTCCGTGCTATACCTAGTTCAGTCTTGAGTGTCTGCACCACAACCCATAGGCAGCTGTGCTGGTCAAAAGGAGAGACCCAGAAGTGGTTTGTAATTCCCTTACCGTCTCAGCATTTGGGACCAACGTGATCAAATTCTTTTGCACTGAAGAGATGGAGCAAAGCAGTTTGAGGCTTTGGGAAGTGTGCAACTCACTAGTGGCTTAAGCTGCAGGAAGGTAGATTTTGCTCAAACATTAGGGGAGACAAAAGGACTTTCTTTGCATTTGTTCAAGGGGCAATTCAGAGAGGAGACTTGGAGTTGGCTCCATCCAGTCACTGGGAGGAGATTCAACACTTCCTAGGTAGATGAGATTGGCAACTCCCATGGAGAACATTGTGCCAGGCACTAAGTGGAAGACACATTTCCTAGCAGTCCCATACCCTTGGGTGTTGCTTGATATGCGCTGTTTGACCAGACCCGGACAAAGGCTTTCAGTTCAGCAGAGGCTTTGGCTCAGCCTCACAAGAAATAAATCAAAATAATATTTGAAAAGTAGCATAGGAATGCAGAGGGCATCAGTTGTTCATTACTCTGCCCTTGGCAGAGGACCGTGACTGGAGTACTGCAGTAAATGAAGGGACAACAAGGAGAGGCAATGCTCCTTTTAATAGAAAAAAAAAGGTTCTGGTACTGCTCAGCTGCAAGTGGGTGGGGGGGAAGGGGGGTACTCTGCATGTGCTCAGAGGCACACTACTCTTTCCCAGCACTGGCATTGTTGTTTGGATGCCAACGAACATGCCAACCATAACTGGCCCACAGGTTTTGGGAACAGCTTTGAAAGGTCACCAGAAAAATGTCATTTACAGGCGGGTTGGAGGCTCTTATTTCTAAGTTTTTGCCCTCATCCAGCCTGTGGTTGACCTCCGCTCAAAGAGCAGTGTTTCCTGCCCTCCACCCCTTCTGTGAGTGGCATTGCCCTGCTGCCTTCCATGGCTGCCCATCTGCAGTTCGCCATTGCACTCTCCAGCGGGAAAGTGGAGGGCTGCTTGCGCTCCCTCCCCTAGCCAGGCAACACTGCGAGGTGCGGCCAGAACAGCAGACTGCCAAGTGGCTTACTCCATCCTTTGGCCATGCTTAGCAGCAGCTTTGCTTTGCATTTGCTCTGGCATTTGGATTTGCCCCTGATCCACCTGAAGGGCTGGGAGAAGAGGTTTCACTTGGGGGATAGATGCGCCCACAAGAGAAGGTGAGCAGATTTGGTCCTGGAACTGTGTTCAGGCACTTTCTGCCAGAAAAAAAGCACTGGTGATGATGGGTATGGAAAAAGTCCTGTGTCCATTTCTGGTGCAGAGTGGGGTGCCCCAGGTGATTACGGGTCTGGAAACCAAGCCTTTTGAGGAATGGTTGAGGGAGTTGCATATGTGTGGCCTGGTAAAGAGGAAACTGAGAGGAAATATGAGAGCCATCGTCAAACATCTCAAGGGCTGCCACATGGAACATAAAGCAAACTTGTCTTCTCCTGCTCTGGAAGGTAGTGTTAAGTTGTGGGTGAACATATTAGATGACACAGCGATTCTTCAAACAGCTCTTGTTTATTCACAGGCCAGAACAGTTCTGAACTGAAGGGTTCAGTCAGCCTGCTTATATAGAGCTCCAGTACAACGTAACTGTAACAATTTTCTAAAACTATCCAATCACTGAACGTCACTTTCAATCCCTTATTTGCATAACTATCTACAGTATCCCCCTGCTGGCCCAGGGTGAGAACTTCAGTACATAACAGGTAGGACCTAAACCAATGGCTTCAAGTTATAAGAAAGTAGATTCCAACTAAATATCAGAGAGTGCTTTCTGACAGTAAGAGCTGTTTGACAGTGGAACGGACTCCCTTAGGAGTTGGTGGACTCTCCTTTCTTGGAGGTTTTTAAGCAGAAATTGTACGGCCATCTGTCATGGATGCTTGAGTTGAGAGTCCTGCATCACAGAGGGTTAGAGTCCCTTCCAACTCTAAGATTCTATGATTCTATGACCTGTAGCAAAGTTTCAAAGAATCATAGAGTTGGAAGGGACCCAAGGGTCATCTAGTCCAACCCCCTGCGATGCAGGACTATGCAGCTGTCCCTTACCGGGATCGAACCTGCAACCTTGGCATTATCAGCCCCATACTCTAACCAACTGAGCTAGATAGGAGACTAAGGTAGTAGTAGTAGTGGGGTAAACATGGCAGCACTCTTCACAAGCACCTGAGGGACTGTCACATGGAGGAGGGAAAGGACTTCTTCTCTGCTACCTGCCTCGCCCCACCGCCACCCTCGCATGCGCCACCTGATGCGCATGAGTTTACAGGAGCGGCCATTTCAGTTGACCATTAAGCTAATATCCCAACAGTAGAGCAGTTTGACAATGAAGCCAATGGCCTAGAAAGGTTGGTGAGTTCTCCCTCATGGGGAGGTCTAAAAGCAGAGGCTGGTTTGGGAGGCTCAGAATTTATCATGGGGGTGGGCTAGATGGTCTCCAAGGACCCCACTGTGGTGACTTCACACATCTCACATATGTCTGTGATACACAAGGAGAAAGAGCAGTGCTTGGGGAGGGAATTGTGCCGGGATTCTCTGTTGCCACTAGAGGGATTTGACTGTAGAATCCTAGGCTGGAGCACCTGCTCTGTTCTGGGTGGGGGTCAGCAGCTGACCCAAGCGGATTATGCCCAAAATTGTGGAGGTCAGCTGTTCCGCTTGATGGATACCCTACTGAAAATGGGGTGGGGACGGGGACCCCACTTTGCATCTTCTAAGGCTGAGCTCAGCTTTCCCAACCAATAAACCTCTCTCTCCTCCTTAGCTCTGGAGAATGGAGGCAATGCTATTTCCTTCCAAGTGGATGATGCTTAGTCAGCTGGAGGGGGATCAGTGCCAGAGTTGCCAGCAACTGCTATGTGAAATATATCTTTCCTGACCTTAAGTTTATCCACAAGTTTGGGTGTAAATATGTTTCGAGTAACCTGAGCCTGTGCAAATTCCTGTGCAGGAAATTAAGAAGAGCTACTTGTTCAGCCTTTATACAAAACTCTAGATTACAATTCGTCACATCAGAACACCTGGTCCTTTGCCCTTAAGCACATCACACATGACTCCAGTTCAAGCGATGGCTCCTTTGGCCGCCAGTGCTCCTGCCACCAAAGATTCCTATTGCCCACAGCAAAGTCACTAAGCCCGCCATTTGTCATCTCACCTGTTGTTGTTTTTTTAAATAGTATTTATTAAGGTTTTAAGTTTACAAAAAAGCAAAAGAAAAAACACCAAATTAAACAATAGCAAACACATCACAATAAAAAACAGAAAAATAGGAACAATTAAAAACAAAAAGAAAAGAAAAGAAATCGAACCTTCCCATAACTTATCTTTCATTTGCATGTTTCCCTGACCTCCTCACACCTCCCTTTTTTGTATTCTAAGTCAATTATCCATTTCAGCAAATCCTTTCCCTCTCTTCAAAATTTTTATCCTGAAAATTTGTCTTGATCTTAATATAAGTTTACTTTCCCTCTTTTCACCAATTAACAGTCTATTTTTCTTAAATCTTTGTTACATTTTTGCTAAAATCACATAGATTCATTCCAACATCATTCTAACATTCATTAATTTTACAATGTTTCTGTAAATAGTCTTTAAATTTCTTCCAATCTTCCTCCACCGACTCTTCTCCCTGGTCTCGGATTCTGCCAGTCATTTCCGCCAGTTCCATATAGTCTATCACCTTCGTCTGCCATTCTTTCAGAGTGGGTAGATCTTGTGTCTTCCAATACTTTGCAATAAGTATTCTTGCTGCTGTTGTGGCATACATAAAGAAAGTTCTGTCCTTCTTTGGCACCAATTGGCTGACCATGCCCAGGAGAAAGGCCTCTGGTTTCTTCAGAAAGGTATATTTAAATACCTTTTTCATTTCGTTATAGATCATCTCCCAGAAAACCTTAATCCTTGGGCATGTCCACCAAAGGTGAATGTCATCTCACCTGTTGGGTCAACATCATCAACTGCCCTCAGCAGTGAAGGAAAAAAGTATCTTTCTGTTTTCACCCTTTAGGTCACTGGTAGGAACATCACCAGGTAGGGCTGGAGGAGATCAGCCTGGAAGGCCGTATTATGGAGCTAGGTCTGACTGAGCTCTTTATGACAGTCCTTGTGTGGATTCCAGGGGCAGCCCAGCCTGTTTGACCGCCTGAGACAAAAGGAGATGGTCACCCCCTTGAAGCCTCACTTACTGGGGTTCTGTGGCAATGGCTTCCAGTGAGATCTTATTGAACTCTTGTGAGATCTTGCTGGAAGAAGCCACAGCAGCCATATGACCCCAGTGGTGGCAGCAGGCCTGGGTGGGGCACCTGTGGAGGCACCACCCTATGGGATACTGCCACCTGAGGTGGCTGCTTCAGCCTGTCTCATGGGTGGGCCAGCCCTGGTGGATTCACAGCACAGGCACAGGGAAGGGCAATGCCCCATTGCCAGGGTTGAGGGAAGGGCGCATCTTCTCCTTTGCCTCAGGCTAGCCCTGCCCTTTTGACACGGCTAGAAAAGGGAGCCCTCGATTCTGGATCAGGAACCCTTTTTCTTTATTTTTAAAGTTATATTTCCTGATACAAATCCCTTTTAAAACACAAGGGGCAAGCAATGTCTCTCTCAGACGGGAGGGAATGCCTCTTCTGAGATAGTTTTGGTGATTGGGACTGATGCAGGGACGCGGACTTATAAAAAATATTGGGGGGGCCCGGGAAAGCTCATGAATAATAAATAAGCTCATGAATATGCAAATAAAGTGGCGCCGCCTCCTCGTGAGCGAATAGGGGAGAGCGTGCTGCGCCTAGCCCCATGGAGTCGGCGCCTATGAGAGAGCCAGAGAGAGAGAGAGAGAGAGAGAGCCCGAGAGAGAGCGAGAGAGAGAGAGAGCGCAGCCAAGCCCCCTTCACCGCCTGCCCCCCCCGCCAGCCCCCTCTCCCCTCCTCCCTAGGCGGCAGCTCCGCCATGACCACAAACGGCGGCGGCAGCAGCAGCAGCCGCGCGCGGCCCGGGCTCCCCTCGCCGGCCGCGGGAGCCAAGGCGCGCGATAATTTGCTTAAATTATGTCAGCGGCGCCCGGCAGAGCAGCCCTCTCGGCCACGGCAGCCCGGCTCTCCCAGCCCCCGGGGGCCGCCCTCCTCCCTCGCGCAACCGCAGCGTTCCCGCCCGGGGAGGCGGCGCCCCCAGGAGAGGCGGCAGCAGCAGCCGCGCGCGGCCCGGGCTCCCCTCGCCGGCCGCGGGAGCCAAGGCGCGCGATAATTTTTTTAATTATTGGGGGGGCCGAGCCCCCCCAATAAAATTTTTGAGGGGGCTCGGGCCCCCTCAGGCCCCATGGGGTCGGCGCCTATGGACTGATGGGAGTTGCAGCCCAAAACATCTGGATGGAGTCAGGGTGCAAGGCTAAAGAAGGCTGTATTTCTGTGGGCCTTTCAACACAGCACACAGCTGCAAACCTGGTTTTGTGACTATTACAACTGACAGGAAGCTGCCACCAATCCTGGATCCCAGATACACGTGTTATGTACACACACGTCTCATTTGTAGTTGACTGCACTTAAGGAAAAAACATTCTGAAGAATACGCTCAAGAAATGTAATCTCATTCTGAAAGGTAGCTTGAAAGGTAGCCGGCTGGTTCTGGGTCTTTGGATGGTTGTGGGCTGTGATGAAATAACACTCCTTTCCTTTTAAGGTAATGTTTCTCCTTTGCAAGGATCTTCTTCCAAAGGGGAGTCAAAACTTGGAGAGCAGAGAGAGAGAGAGAGAGAGAGAGAGAGAGAGAGAGAGAGAGAGAGAGGAAGGAGCAGCATCGCCTATAAACCACTGCAGGACTCCATGACGAGCCTATGCACACCAAGCAAAATGTGCTTTGTGCAGAATATTTTTTCAGTTTTGGAAGAGATCCCTTATGTGGCCCCAGAGAGGTTTTCAAAAGAAACATGATCTTCTGAAATTTAAATGTAAAGTTGAAACAGCTTCCAAACCAAAGGGTTGATCAAAGGCGAGAGAGATTTTTCTTGGGCAGGCGAAGTCCGCAATGGAATCCACCAGGCTCCTTGTCGCTGGGACATTTGATACCACGGGTGTGAATCAAAACAATAAATAATTCTTTACACATGGAGATCAATTGGCACTTTTATGAATGTTGATTAATAAAGGGGAGGGGAATCCTTGTTAGTCAGAGTCATTTGGGGGCCATTCACAGCGTGTGAGAGATGGCTGAGCGAAGTCGAGAGGACAAGCTGTTGAGAACGTGGGCTGTGACATCGTGGGGTCAAATCTCACCTTGAGCACAACACCTCCACAGCCTCAGCTCATCCTATGCAGCATAGGAATAGTAATGTTGGCCTGCCTTACAGGGCCATTGTGAGGATTTTGGAGAAAAACTTTTTGAATTGTACCAATCACTCAAACAACCTAAGTTGGGGGTGGCCAGTTCCCATCTGCTGAATCCAGCATGGGAAGCAGTCAGGGATGGTGGAGCTGGACTCCAGCCTCTGGTGTGCACCACATAGGTGGAAGTACCAGGCATTAGTACCAGGCACCCTTGCTGGAAGTACTAGGCATTACTACTACAGGACTCAGTTATGGGCACCCAAGTCCTCTCAAGACTGGATTGTGTGCCTTCAGTTGATTCCAAATGCCACCAGATGGGACTATCAGGTTGGATCATGTTACACCTGCATTAAGTGCTCTTCATTGACAGCTGATTCTGAGCTCAATTCAAAGGACTGATGCCAACCTCGAAGCCCTAAACAGTCTGGATCCAGGTTGGGTCCCTGAGAACCACTGTCTCCCAAATAAACCAAGGATGGCAA
Organism: Podarcis muralis; assembly: GCF_964188315.1. Lineage (NCBI taxonomy): Eukaryota > Metazoa > Chordata > Lepidosauria > Squamata > Lacertidae > Podarcis > Podarcis muralis. Next base: position 4,656,543 of record NC_135668.1, on the reverse strand, counting down.
AACATTTTTGGGCTGAGTGCTGCATTCATGCTTGATGTTGTGAAGATACTTCTATTTCAAAGGGCCTTTGGTTCCTCTCATTGAACTATTTTTAATTGTTTGACTGGCCTGATTCTGTTTTACTGGACATTTTTAATGTTTCATAATTATATTGTACAGTACCGTGTTGTTTGTCTTAAATTCTCGCAATCCACTCTGATGATCTTTTGGCAGACAAACAGCACAGTAAGAATACTTTGAAATAATGTGATAGAGTAATGGTGACATGGCAAGGCAAAGGAGCTGCATCAGGGTGTAGGTGTTGCTGGGGCACCAGGAGGAGCAACTGAATGGGGGGGGGCAGGCAAAGACACCTTTGCCTGATGGGGCCTAATCCACTGGGAGGTTCTTCTGCACAAGCCCTATTGAAATCAACAGGAGCTCAGCAGGAACAACACTCCCAGATTCCTAGAACAAAAAAGGTCCTAGGACAGATAATTCAACCGTCTATGAGCATTTAGAAAAGGATGCTGTGATTACTAAGAACCAACATAGGTTTCTCAAAAATAAGTCATGCCAGACAAATCTCATTTCCCTTTTTGATAGAGTTATAAGCTTGGTGGATCAGGGGAATGCTGTGGACATAGTGCATCTTGATTTCAGTAAGGCTTTTGATAAAGTACCCCATGATATTCTGGTAAAAAAACCTGAGCTGGTAAAATGTGGACTGAATGAGGTTACTGTTAGGTAGATTTGCAGTTGGTTGACTGACTGAACCTGTACTTACCGTACTCCTCGTCATCCTGCAAAATGGTGACCAGTGGGGTGCTGCAGGGTTCTGTCCTGGGCCCATTGTTGTTCAAGTCTTTATAAATGACTTGGGTGAAAGAATTGAATGGATGCTCATCAAATTTGCCAATGACACCAAACTGGGAGAGGTTGTGAATGCTGCAGAAGGCAGAATCACAATTCAAAATGACCTTAACAGATTGGAGAACTGAGTCAAAGCTAACAAAAATGAATTACACACACACACACACACACACACACACACACACACACACCTTCATCAAATGTAAGGCTCTGCAGTTAGGCAGGAATAACTAGCTGCAAAAATATAACGTGGGGGCCACCTGGCTTGCCAGTATTATGTGTGCAAAGGATCTATCCTTAGTAGACCACAAGCTTAATATGCGTTCACAGTGTGATACAGCATCAAAAAAAGGTAATACTATTCTTGGCTGCATCAAGAGAAGTAGAGTGTTCTGATAAAAGGAGGTCATAGTATTCTGCCTTGGTCAGACCACATCTAGACTACTATGTCCAGTTCTGGGCACCACAATGTGTGCAGAAGAAGGCAACCAAAATAATCAAGGGTCTGGAAACCAAGCCATATGAGGAATGGTTGAGGGAGTTGGGTATGTTTTGCCTGGATAAGAGGAGACTGAGAGGAGATATAAAAGCCATCTTCAAATATCTCAAGGGCTGCCACATGGAAGATGGAGCAAGCTTATTTTCTCTTGCTCTGAAGGGTAGGACCTGAAGCAATGGCTTTAAGTAACAAGAAAGGAGGTTCAGACTAAACATCTTTCTGACAAAACAAAAAAAATTTCTTTCCAGTAGCACCTTAAAGACCAACTAAGTTAGTTCTTGGTATTCTTGGTAATCTTTCTGACAGTAAGAGCTGTTTGACACTGGAACAGACTTCCTAACAGGGGTGCCAACTTGAATAAAATATTGTGGGGGCCCAGGTAAGCCCCGTCCTGCATAATCAATCACATGACACAGTGCACACACACCATTTGAATTCCCATCAACTTTAGGGCCACCCAGTCCCCTCAAATATTTTATTGCAGGAATTGAAGCCCCCACAGCTCCTTGGAGTTGGCTCCTATGCTTCCTAAGGAGGTTTTAAAGCAGCGGTTGGATGGCCATTTGTCATGGATGCTTTAACTGAGAGTCCTGCATTGCAGGGGGTTGGACTAGATGATCATTGGGATCCCTTCTAAGATTCTATGATTCTATTATTGTCACTTAGAAACCCACTTTGTATCCAAGTTTTTAAAAAAGTCTTCCTGTGATCCCACAAAAAATAGATGTCATGTTTGGTGTCCCATGGCTATGCAAGCATCATGGATGTGCCATTTTAGCCCAATGCCCCCAAGTCCAGTAGACCAGCCCACACAGGGGTTCTGTTTGGGGCATCTTCTTCTTTTTCTACCTTCCACTGGAGTTGGGTTCAAAAGCACCCAGAACCAACAGAATGACCGAGTGGCTCACCAGTGTTGTTAAGCTGGGAACATCAGTGTGTTCACACTGGCTGATAGCTCCTCAGGGATACGGTTTCAAGCACTGCCCAAAATAAAAGCATCTGTAAGGAGCCAAGCCCCAGTTTAGAAAGGCACTTGGAGCTGACGCAGAAATAGTTCTTTCTCAAAGAGAAGCTCAAGCACAGCAAGCAGAAGGCTAGACGTAGGGTGGGAAGGGGGAAAGCAGAGGCACATCTTAGGGAACAAGTCTTGAATGCTTCTGGTCATGTGACGGTGCCAGGCTGGCAGCTGCAACCCTGGGGCCAAAGAGGAAGAGGGCCTTCCAAGCTTCACCTGTTGAGCACCATGCCACGTAGGCCCCTGAACACAAGTTGCTGGGGAACAAGAGCGGGGGCGCTATTGCCCATCTGCTCTGCTCCTTGTGGGTCCAAATAGGACTTTGGTCTTTTCCAGCATTGGCTGATCTCTGTCAGCGGTCTTGGAAAGCCAGGGCAGGTGGACAGAAACTGCTTGCTATATTAATAGCACTGCACCCAAATTAAACAAATCTGAGTTAATTCACAGCAGAGATTTCAACCAGTCCATCCATTAAATCTAGATGCATTTGCATATGAGAAAAAATATTTTAAAGAGAAGAACAAGATGAGTCGATATTAGGGATCACACTTGCCACTTGCAATTTTTAAGAAGTAGTTTAAATCGGGAGCATCTTTTTAGTTAATGAAATTTTTTACATTGCATTATCTAAGTGATAAACTCAGTGTTGCAGCCCCTAGAATAAAGGAATATAGCAAATATTTCATGCATGTCCCACTTAACCATTCTTTCAACAGCCCTTTAAGGCAGTCTTCCTTGTTGTGTCTTCCAATCCTGACCATCAGCCATTCTGTCTGGAGCTGATGGGAGGTCAGATCCCAAACAGCTGGAGGGCAGGAGGTGGACAGCATTTCTGCTAGGGCAGGACTATTTTTAGAGCTGAGAGGTGGCACATAGTTTTAGAAATTAATGACTAATTCATGTTGCATAAATGAATAATAATTTGTATTGTAGGTGGAAGACTGAGGCTCAGAGACAAGGAATTCTCTAGTAAGTTCGGGCTGTGAGGTAAAGGTTCAACTGGGAGCTTCCTTCAGCTTAAGGTGAATGAATAGAGACGGCCAATTTTAATGGCTGACACTGCAGGTAAAGGGCACAGTATTTTTGAGGCTGTTTAGATTCAGGTATGCTACTGTCCTTGAAAGGCCGGCGGTTCGAATCCCCGCGGCGGGGTGCGCTCCCGCTGCTCGGTCCCAGCGCCTGCCAACCTAGCAGTTCGAAAGCACCCCCGGGTGCAAGTAGATAAATAGGGACCGCTTACTAGCGGGAAGGTAAACGGCGTTTCTGTGTGCGGCTCTGGCTCGCCAGATGCAGCTTGTCACGCTGGCCACGTGACCCGGAAGTGACTCCGGACAGCGCTGGCCCCCGGCCTCTTGAGTGAGATGGGCGCACAACCCTAGAGTCTGTCAAGACTGGCCCGTACGAGCAGGGGTACCTTTATGCTACTGTCCTAGGGACGTGGGTAGTGCTGTGAGTTAAACCACAGAGCCTAGGGCTTGCCGATAAGAAGGTCAGCGGTTCGAATCCCCGCGACGGGGTGAGCTCCCTTTGCTTGGTCCCTGCTCCTGCCAACTTAGCAGTTCGAAAGCACCTCAAAGTGCAAATAGGTACCACTCTGGCGGGAAGGTAAACAGCGTTTCTGTGCGCTGCTCTGGTTCGCCAGAAGCGGCTTAGTCATGCTGGCCACATGACCCAGAAGCTGTACGCCGGCTCCCTCGGCCAGTAAAGCGAGATGAATGCCGCAACCCCAGAGTTGGCCACGACTGGACCTGGTCAGGGGTCCGTTTACCTTTGCCTATGCTACTGTCCTACGGAAGGGAAAGGGGGAAATAACTTTACTTTCCTACAATAAGCAGCAGCTGTTTAAAAAATAATTACAGCACAAGCGTAATCCTGTGTACTTGGAAATATGTTGAATTTAATTCACTGGGGCTTATTCCCAGGTAAATTGAGCTATGGTTGCAGCCTTCATTTTCTCAAAAAGAGGTTTGACTTAAGTGCAATTCATTAGAGGAGACCTCCAAGTCTGGTGCCCTCCAGGTGTTCTGGACTACAGTTCCCATCAGTCCCAGCCAGCATGGCTGTGCAATGCTGGGACTGATATGAGTTGTAGTCCAGAACAAGGGTACCAGATTGAGGAAGGCTGGATTCGACAGTCAATAGGCAGATGATGGAACCATCAAAATTCTTTCATCCACAGGCAATCAAGAAAACACTTCCAAAAGCACATGGCTCCCAGCTGCACCAGAAACCAAGCAGGTTGTTTTTAGGAGTAGCTGTGAAGGAACATGCATTAGGTACATCCCAGAAGAAAAGGACTTCTGTCTCAACAATATATCAGTAACCTATTTCCTCCCAGACGGGTAACTATGTTAGCCTCTTGCTAACAAAGAGTATTGTGGCATCTTAAAAGACAACTGCATTTATTATGGGTTAGTCATTGTGTTTATAGATGCATGTATCATAGAATTGTTGAGTTGGAAGTATGTATTTTATAAATTTATTATTTTGATGTATTTGGAATGTGGACTGTTTTGTTATTTTAAAATGAAAAATGATGTGTATGCTGTTTAATAATGGAAGGAAGGAAGGAAGGAAGGAAGGAAGGAAGGAAGGAAGGAAGGAAGGAAGGAAGGAAGGAAGGACTACAGTCCATCAGATACATGAGGTGTATATGTCTATGTATCCAGAGTAAAATGGATTTTATTTTATGTTCTATATTTCTATTAATACTTTCTATTAATACTTACTATATTCATATCTCACCTTTTCTGCAAGGAGCAAAAGGCAGTGTACATGGTTCTCTTCCTCCCCATTTTATCAGCGCAACCACCCTGTGAGGGAGGACAGACTGAGCAGGGGTCAGCAAACTTTTTCAGCAGGGGGCTGGTCCACTGTCCCTCAGACCTTGTGGGGTGCCAGACTATTTTTTTTTGGGGGGGGGAATGAACGAATTCCTATGCCCCACAAATAACCCAGAGATGCATCTTAAATAAAAGGGCACATTCTACTCATGTAAAAACACGCTGATTCCCGGACCGTCTGCGGGCTGGATTTAGAAGGTGATTGGGCCGGATCCTGCCCCCGGGCCTTAGTTTGCCTACCCATGCACTAGCTTAACACTCTCCACTGAGATTCATGGCAGAACCTGGGTCTCTCTAGTCCTAGTCCAACACTCTGACCACTGTACCACACCGGCTCTCAGTATGCACAATTGCCTCTGTTTTTGCCAAATGATGGTTCATTCCAACACTGACCATAAATATCTGCCTGGCTCTCCTTGTGCACACAGTGAGAAAGAGCAGGGTAAAATGTGAAGCTCCAAGATTCTTCTTTCAAACATAGGAACCACACAACATACACAACACTCAAGGAAAGAAATGTGTGGGCTTAATATTGCATTCATATCTTGCAAACAGGTCATTGCATTTTTCTTTTAACTTATCAGATTTCCTCTAAAAGAGTAAATCCTAATTAAATTGTGAGGGGGAGTGGGGGGGAGACAGAGATACAGGCTGGTATTTTGATGCCAACGACAGTATGTGGACACTGTGAAAAACTGGAATGCATGATGAGGAGCACTGATATCACAATAAACACCCTTCTGGAAGCATATGAATGCACCCCCACCCCCACCCCCCATTTGCAAAGGGGCATATGTATGAATTGCAGACCATCAGCGCTGCAGATGACGCTCTTGGAACATTTGACTGCTGTTTACCAACTTGCAACAAAGTCATTGCAAGCATAATTCAAGCAGGTCTCTCTCAAGCGCCCATTGACTGGACTTTTGGCACATGAAAGTTCAACTGGCGTCAGAAGTTATTGTCTGGGCCAGGCCAGTGAGCTCTGAAATGTGAATCCGGAGAGTGAGGGTTTCATCCAAAATAGGTTTCCAATGGGAGTTAACTGAAAGTGGATCTAGGAAGAAGGTGGTCACACTGGGAAGGTATTTCAATTTGGTGTTTATATTTTTATGAATCATGAAAGTGACTTTTCGTCATATGAGCTGAGCTGAAGAGTGCAGCAGACAGACTAGGCAAATTTCAGCCAGATGGCATTTAGAGTGTGAAAATTTGACACCCACCTGATGGAAGTTGCCAAAATCAAGGAGCAGCTTGGAGTTCAAAGCAAACACTGATGTGTTTAGCATAACATCAGGGTGGAGAGCTCAGAAACAAAAGCTCAGCTGTATTTCTTTGGAGAGTGGCATCTTGTGATGAGCTGTGAAACTATCCCCCCCCCAACCCTCCACCCCGTGCCCCAGGAGGACAGATGATGGGTTTATATAGCTTTTGTACCAGTTTAAGCCTCTGAACATGATCCAGCGAGTTGAATCATTCTAAGAGTTGGGGAATATTGAACCTTATCCTTCAGTTTTTCACAGACATTATTATGGACAGGTGTGCAATACTCTAGCTCTTTTACCAATGATCACTACTTGCTGTTTCTCTCTTTTAGGTGCAAGTTTAATTTAAAACTTGCATTTGATCGGATAAGGGGGGATTCTTTTTCCTCCATTAATTTTTATTTGCTTTTAGTTAATTGTATACTCTGCCAGTTTGATTTTATGGGCCGCATCTGTTTTATATGACGGGGGCAGGTCTACACTTGTGGTTTATAACGTTAATAATGCGTTATTAAAATGTGGCACCAAAGGGTACTGCAGAGCAATGAGCCACTGGCAACAGGGAAACTGCATGTTAAAGGTAAGGTGATGTTCTAGAACAATATATCTAATATCATTCAAATAATGTTTGAAATACCAATGTAGATCCATGCAGGGATTCATTGTTTTATTGTTTGGTTTCAAACCCTGTATGTTTTACAGTACATTTGTTTTATTTTTCTATAAGTTGCCTTCAGTCATTTTTGAGAAATTTTATAAAAGAAGAAATTAAGAAATTAAGAAATGTAATAAAACAACAAAACTACCACCACCTCCCCTGTGGATTATTGACATCTCTGTTCACCTCTAAGCCTTCTGCATGCTTTTACTCTGCAGCTGCCTGCCTTTTGCTGATTAACAAAGTACAAAGAAACAGGGCAGTGGTCCTTTTGGTTAAAGGCCTACAGGGAAAACCATCCTAGGATCTGTTACTAGGAATCCAAAAGGTATCTCAGCAACTACTGGGTGTGAAACAGCAGCCTTTTCACAGCATAGTGAATAGCATTGCCTCCAGATGCAAGTAGCCCTATTGAAGATGGAAAGACTTGCTTCCGAGTAATCATGCATATGATTGCACTGCTAATCCTCATGCACAAAGATAGTTCATCTGCTGTCAGCTCCTTCTAGGAGAAGGGAAAGGATTCCTTCTAGCACCTGCCCTGAAAATGACAGCCATCTCTCCCCAAAACACAGGAGTGCTGCCAAACTCACAAGGGGCAGCCTTAGAAGAAGCTCATCCTGGCTGACTGCTGTGCCACGTTGCCCATGGCAAAAGCTACAACACACACTGCAAAATTCAGAAAAACCTCATCATTCCCAGCCAGCACAGCTGTATGATGCTGGGGCTGATGAGAGTCCCAAAACTGCCTGAGGGCACCAGGTTGGGGAAGGCTGCCTTAACAACTCACCCGTGGGGCACAGTTAGGCTGAGGGCACCTTGCAAAAGATACATATTTAAGAGGCCTTGAGAAGGTGAAAGTCATCAATGGAGCAGATATGTGTATTGCTAGACCAGAAGGGAGCCTGGCTGTGTAGCAGAGTGTTGGACTAACAGCTGGGAGGCCAGAGTTTCAAAATCCCCCTCAAGTCCTGAAGCTTCCTGGGTGACCTTGGGCCAGCCACTGCCTCTTAGCCTAACCTGCCTCACAGGGTTGTTTTGAGGATAAAATGGGGAAGAGGGGAACTAAATATGCCACCTTGTGTCAGGGACTGGCTGGATGAGGAGGAAAGCACAGAGGGAGTGGATTTGGATCCAGACTCCTGGTGTTGATAAACTGACCACACCTCAAAGTGAGGGGGACAAGCTGGGAAGTACTGGAGGCTGGGAGACTGATGAACAGGAGGAAAGAGGCAGGGTCCCCAGCACACGGCAGAGGCAGGAATCAGACTTAGCAGATCTCTGACAGCCTGCAAACCCCCCCTCTTCGCAGAACAAGGTGTCCATTGCATGTTACTCAGCAGAGAGCCAGGCAGAAACAGAGTATTAATTCATATTAATACAAATCATATTCGTATTAATGCAAAGCATCCTTACAAAATCATCAGAGTAATCATGGCTCATTACTGCACCAAACACCGCCCTCTAGTGGGATGAGGCAAGAATCCTCCACCTGCTTCCATTGGGGCTGCTTCCTTATTGGTGGATTAAGAAATAGATGCTATCCAGCTGGAGTGCAGTTTGAAATCAGGATTCACCAGGGCTCACAACTGAACTCTGCTTCCTAGGGCAGAGAGCAATGGAACCAGGGAATAAATCCGGGGTTTTCAGAATGCTAAGCCCCATCTCTGCCTCTGAGCTTTGCTACTTCTCAAGGTAGCATACCTGGTGTTTCAGAGTACCATAAACAAAACAAAGAAGCAAAAAAGGTGGGATCCTTGCTCCAAGGTGCTTGCAATCTAGATGTGAACAGCAGTGGCAACATGAAAGGAAGGGAGAGGCAGTGGTGAAACAGGGAACAAGTAAGGTGGTACCTCAGGTGAAGAACTTAATTCGTTCTGGAGGTTCATTCTTAACCTGAAACTGTTCTTAACCTGAAGCACCACTTTAGCTAGTGGGGCCTCCTGCTGCTGCTGCACCGCTGCGTGATTTCTGTTCTCATCCTAAGTAAAGTTCTTAACCCGAGGTACTACTTCTGGGTTAGCGGAGTCTGTAACCTGAAGCGTTGGTAACCCAAAGCGTTTGTAACCTGAGGTACCGCTGTATGAGAAAATGCAGTTCCATGTGTTGGAAGTGCAACAGCAGAGATCATTCAGTTATTTCTGTTGGCGTTAAAGTCAACTAGCCAAGAGGGGGATATGTGGAGTGCTACTTAGCAACCAAGCAGAGTAATTCCTTTGTGTTTGAATGGCATCCTGCTATGTAAAAGGCCTGAACTAAGAATGACAATACCTCTTTGCCCTTTTCTCTTCAGATTATATAATATTTTTAATCATTTTCCTCCATAAAGTGTTGTCAGGATTTATCTTCTTCCTGGACACTGCCTGTGTCACTTAAGTAACTTTTGCTCACACCATGTACATAGCCTTCATCTCTGGTTTCGTTTGCTGAGATGGAGAATCCAGGTGGTGCCCCCGTACACTAACACTAATGAACCTTGGAAGAAGCTGGTGGTACATAATCCTATGGATGCCCCATTGAAATGAATAGAAGCTGCAGAGCTATTTTTCTCGAACACCTTCCTTGTTCTCTCAGAATGGCAGTGGCGCCCATCTGAGAGGTGCCAGAACTGAGTTCCAGGGAGTTCCAATGGAAAAAAGCCCTGGGAAGCTGTGCATTCTTGCGTGGCACTCACTGATTGCAGTGGGGCTTGCCCCATAGAGCCCAGTGCCCCTGTCTCAGCTGCCTGTCTCCCACTCTGCCACCTTTTGTGGCAGCCACATCCAGCTGCCTCCACCTCTCCTTTTGATCGGGCAAGAATCCAGCAATGCGTTCGACTCTCCAGTTTTGTGCAGCAGCCTCCTGCTCACTGCATAGCTACTGCTGCCAGCTCCAAAGTATATAGTTTACTTTAGCCAAATCAAAATGGCTACCACAAAACCGCTCTTGTATAAATACAAGGAGGAGCCCAGATGGCAAACGTGCGTGTATAAGCAAAGAGTGCCTTGTGATGAAGCACAGGCCTCACTAAACAAACAAGAGAGAAAAAGGAAAAAAGAGAAAGAGAGAGAGAGATCGGGACCCTCTGTTGGGATTTTGGAATGAGCGAACAAAGGCATGTTTTGCCAGTGCCCATCTCAAGACAAGCACAGGGTTGGGACACCCCTGCCCTATCCTGGCTTTTCAGCTGTTGTGAGAATTCCAGGGACAACCTTCCAGGGTGCAGCTCCCCAGATCAAGATGGAGCCAAGACGTGGGGATGAATGGTTTGGTGGGGAGCATCTGACATAGGTTGGCTGGAGGCCGAAGGAGAGCAGAATCTGGGGCAGGTGGAACACTAAGTGTGAGGGCTCCCAAGGAGAGTGGGGCACATTTGACAAGTTCAGTTTCTCTCAATTTATTATTTTTCCCCCAAACTTAAGCTCAGTTCTCCACATTTCCACATCAGTTTGCTTTAAAAAGAAGATGTCCTCTTGGAAATTCGTCAGCATTTTAGTGTAAATTTCTCCTTTGGATGCAGTTTTGCCTAATTTACACATTTTGGCAGAGCAATTTCCCCCAATACAGTGCATTTTTGTATGTTATTTGCACTAATATATGCATTGCTATGCATACTTTGCCCTAGGATCTGCATTTTTGTAAACACTTGCCTGGATAACTGCACTGAAAAACTGAGAGAAGCACAAACCTCTGTGGGTGGCAGCATTTTGGTTTGCACATTGTTTTGGAAACTGTAAATCAGGTAAGTTCAGCTTCAGATGTGAACTGATCAAATTTCTCCTCTATACTCCCCACCAATCATGTCCACTTCAATAGACCATTTCCCAGGAAAGCTGTCCCCTTCTCTGCTCCATGGCACTGTGTCCTCCTATTCACCCTCTACTTTGCTGGCCATTTGTTTCAATGACAATTACACAGGAGAACTTCCCAGTGGTTTGTTCTCTGCGGGCCAGCTCCATCTCCCTCCCCACAAATCTGCTGCTTTCAGTGGTGGCCAACATCCCAGACACAAGATGGCTGCCTCAATGGGGCCTTGGTTCTTGGCAGTGAGAGGCAATGTGGCTGCCTCAGTGGAGGTGTGGGCCTTGACAATGCCTCAGGGATCATTGCTGCCACTGCTGTCTGGAGGCCCCCAACACTCTGAGAGCCATGATGGACCAGCCCAGGGTCTTCTGCTCCTCAGGCCTGTGAAGCGGGCACCTCCTGCTTCTACTTTGGTTAAGGGTGCAGAGCTGAAACGTCCCTCACTGCAACCTCCGTCCAGCCTTGTCACTTGAGGCTTTAGCCTCCTAGCCTTGGCCTGGCTTCTGAAGAAAGAATTGTCTGTGGCATAGTAAGAAAGCCTCAGAAGTGTGAAGCTACAGCCCCTTCTAACATTAGAAGGAAGTGGTCACATGGAGAAATCTGGCTACTCTGTGGTGTCTAACTTGACCCCCACAAAAGCCCACTTCAGACGCTCACTTTGTACATGTGAGGGAAGAAAAATGTATACTGGAAACCCCCTTGCCTACCTTGTAGGCTGCTGGTAGAATGGGCAAGGTGATATACCTGAGGGGGCAAGGCTCATGAGGGCAGGGTTGCCATACAGCAGGAATTTCCAGGCCATATCTGGAATACTGCAGTCAGCAGCAGCGAACAGCTGGAAATCAGGATAATGCCTGGGAAATTCCGGACATATGGCAACCCATGTTGGCAGTGTCGGTTTTTGCCGATTTCCCATAAAAATAGCTCAAAACACTGTTTTCTTTTTACCAAAAACTTTGCCCCCCTCAAAAGGCTGAACAACTTTTCTTTCCAGAATATGGCAACCCTACATGAGGGAGTCCAAAGTGTGTGAGAGGATCTAAGTGGAGGATGGGGTGGGAAACATCTGTGATACTCCAGATGTTGTTGGACCTTCAACTCCCATCAGCCCTCACAACCAGCATGACCAGCACCAAAGGGGAGACAGGTAACCCAGTCGCCCCTGGAGGGCTACAGGTTTCCCACCTGTGTGAATAGAAGTACAGCTACAGAACCCATCTCGTGAATGTCAAACTCCCTGCCACACCACTGCAGGAACCCCCCTTTAAACAAACACAATGGAAATGCACAGGATGTTAAATTCTGCCACCGTTAGGAGCTTCACAAGATGGCGACGGAGATAGCAGCATAGTCAGGTGCCTTCAATTAGGATTTTAAGTCGGTTTTTTAGCTTTCTTGGACTCTAATTTTATAGTTTTAATGATTTATTGGCTGCCTTAGCACTTCACCATTGCCCCTGTTTTCCCTAGTTAACGTTTTTATTGTTTTACTGGCTTGTTGCTGTGCTACTGACCAGGCTGGCCTCCCCCATCAACAAATGCCTAAAGGAGCGGCTCCTGTGATTGATTGCCTGCTTTGATTCCTGGCTAAAAACTTGGACTAAAATAGAACGAACTCGCGGTGGCGGTGGTAATGTGTGCTTGAGCTGGTGACCTAGATGCTGGAGGAAAATCTTTAAGCTGCACGAAGAGAAACTCCCCTGTTCAAGGTGAGGCCTTTGGGAGTTTCCCTTTCTTCTGAGACCGACCAGCGGTGGGCCCTGCGATAAGCTTTGAAGGAGAATCTTATATTTGTTTTAGTCCTGTGGGAGCAGGACTTCTAAGGAATGGTCTGTGCTGCTTACCGGTAGTCTCCTTGTAGACCTAAAAAGACCTAAATTGCCGGCCTGTGAGGGTGTAGGTGAAGACGCCGACGTTCATATGAACAGGCAGTGAAATATCCCCCCACTGCAAGTGCTGGTAGGCTAGAAGGAAATATTTATCACCTGGGTTGACGTTGAAATACTATCCCCCCCCTTATCGATATCTGTAATATGGGATATGGGAAACGTCTTAGAGACTCCGAGGAGACAGTCCCCGTTCCCTTTCCGAGATCAAAGCAAACAAGGGTTGAACCATGTCACTTTAAAGAAGGGAGTAATCTACTGGATTGTTCCTACATGGTAGAAACGCAGAACCGTTTCAACCCACTGATTGATTGCGCGTCTGCACTTAAAGATGAAGAGCGAATAACGCCACAAACAACAAGCGATGTGACCAACAGTAAGAGTGCAGTCTCTCCACAGAAGGAGGAACCGGTCCTTGGCACGACCAATCATATGACATTTGAACAGTCCCATTTAATAATCAAAACCTTGCACTGTATATTCAAAAGACTAGATGATCTTTCGTCCCAGCTGCACAGCCTCCAACAAAAGCTAGTTACTACTTCCCCAGCGTCAGCCGGTGTTAAGTCCCTTGAAGAGAGGAAGGGGACGAGGAGTTTGTCCTTAAATAACAAACGTACCGACAAAATTAAATACAGCCTTAACCTTCAATTAGGTCATCAATCCTTGATCTTAACACCAAGGAAAGTGTGCCTAACTATACAAAATGGGGACCCAAGATGGAGAACTCTGTGTGGTGCCAAGGATCTCCTAAAGGTGCTTTTAAATATGGAGGCAACACAAATTGACCTCTGTGCAGTCCTCCCCCTTGTCCATCATCATAAATCCCAGAGAGTCCTGCTTGCGTTCCAATCCACAAAAATTCCCACGATCATACTACGAAAGAAAGCATTTTTGTTTCGCTGTGGGATAGTACCAACAAGAGCCTTTATAGACCCTAAGCCTAAACCCCTACTGTTGGAGGCAACAACCAAAGAGGGCTCAAAATCTGCTAAACCCGATCCACCAGTGGACACCGGAGTGGGTGGTCTACCCCAGGAGAAGAGCTATGTGGTCTCCACTCCCCTAGCAAAGAACAATGACCATCCGGAAAGTGGCCTGACACCACCAGAAGAGATCGAACTCATTGCCTCCTTCGCAGATTTACCAGTGGTGGAACAAAAAGAAATTATTAAAAGACTGGAATCGCTTAAAACCCAACTTAGTAGGAAGCTCAACACCAGAATACTCACGTACAGCGAATATGTCTCTCTAGAAGAACCAGATCACATGGATCTCTCAATATCTAATGCTAAATGCATGTCGGCAATGGAGGATAAGATACAACCCCAAGAAGCAACAACCAGTCCTCCCCTCCAAGCAGAACAATCCTCTGTGCTCTTAATAGATTTGCATGACCGTCCATCGAAAAACATACCTGAAGAAAGCAGCACACAACAGGAAAAATCCCCTTCTACACATTCATCGATGCCAGACCTGGAACCTTCTTATAGCACTGACCAATCACGAGAAGAGGTGCCTTTGCCAACCTCCCCAAATAGTCCTCCCACCCAGCCTCATCCCTCCTTGCGGAGTATCATGGATTCAACAGCAAGATCAGTGACGGAACAGATTGAAGACCCAACAGGCCACATAAATCATGTAGCTCAAAAGACCAGTAGCAGGCTACAGAGAGACCAAACTTCTGACGAGATAGCTGGTCCACCCCGGGTGGCCCACCAAACTCTTTTGGAAAAGGGGTCCGCCCCTGTTCAAGGTCCTACTCCTAGTAGATCGAGTGGCCAAGCTCAACAGTCAGATGACCTTGTAAATCCCACTCAGCCTTTACGAGAGGTTTTTCATCAGAGGAAGATAACTGATTTCTTTATTGGCTCCCCTCTTCCCGTATTAAAGTTGAGCCAATTTTCCGAATGACAGTCAATTGGAGGTACGGGGGAACCCCAGCCTTCAATATTAAGTTGGAACATTGCTGGATGGAAAAGTAAAAAATTAGATCCAGAATTCCAAAAATATATTAATTCCTTTCTTATTATACTATTACAAGAAACTTGGGTGGAGGAGGAAATTGAGTTAAATGGCTTTGAGTTTATATGTCTGCCTGCTAGCCCGTCAATGAATGGTGGCCGCCCTAAAGGTGGCCTTACAATTGGTATCTCCCTTAAACTTCGGGCTAAACTTTCACTAGTGCATGCATTTCCGCCTTATGCTATTACCGGACTGATCTCTGGTGGTAACTTCTCTTTATTGGTTACAAATGTCTATTTCCCTCCGGGAGGGTTAGCAGTGGATCTTACTTCTAGATGGGAATCCCTAGAGGATTTTTTACTTTCTTGCTTTCTTAAATATCCCAATGTCCCCTCCATTACTGGAGGCGATTTTAACGCTCGGATAGCCTCAAATTGGGAGGCTCTTAAAAAGTCTAAGTGGTGGACTGACCCTGGCGCTCAAACTTACGATCTAGCATACACCCCCACTAGAATATCAAAGGATGTAAAAGTCAACAAGGCGGGAGTGATGCTTTATCAGATGACTCTACGCCTCAATTTAATAATATTAAACGGCAGGTGTCCTCCAGACATACCAGGAGAGTTCACCCACCTGGGGTTAAAATCCAACAGTGTTCTCGACTATGTTTTGGTTTCCCGGGATCTATTTTCGAAAGTCACCTCCTTTAAAATTGATAATGCCCAATTTAGTGACCATCTTCCCCTGACAACCAAGTTATGTGTTGACTGGCAGTTGCTCGACCGCTTCCACCCAATCCCGGTGACTGTGGAGTCATCCACTAAAGTAAAGGGGACTAGATGGTCCCCTGCCCTCGCTCATAGATATATGGATTTTATCAGAGAAAAGTTTTCTGGTGATCAGCCGGACGTAGGAATAGTCCCACGTGATCCTATTACCTGTTTGAACTCTTTTTCTTGCCTGATAGAAGTTTTAACTCGCTTTTTTACTTCTCCTACCTATGGACTTAAAAAAGACTATTTTAAATTTGGCGCCCCTTGGTTCAACTCGGCTTGCAAACTAGCCAGACTCCATCTTCACACAATATACAATGACTATAAACTTTCCGGTGCTCCGACTTTACCTCCATCTTATTCCCTGGCTAAAAAAGCATACAAACAGGCCCAGAAATCGGCCAAACGGGAATGGCATTCAAATCGTTGGCAGACTATAATTTCTGCCTCGAAATCTCATAACTCCCGGAAATTTTGGTCCTTAATAAAGGGAAGAAACACGAAATATCCCTTAACGGTGATCCCGGCCCCAACATGGGAGCAGTTCCTGAGAAAATATTTCTCAGTGGCAGAAGCTCCGGCCACTCATTGGAGACCTTCTAATCCCCTTCCCGTCTGGCCCAATACCGACCCTGCTGAAATCCTAGAATTGATAGCTGAGCTGAAAACTGGTAAGGCCCCTGGGCCAGATTTGGTCCCAGTTGAGGCCATAAAGCTTCATTCTGCATGGTGGGCAGGGATCTTAGCTAAAACGTTTGACGCAATAAATGCCACGGGCTTAATACCAGGAACGTGGAAGGAGGCCATTATAATTCCTATCTACAAAAAAGGCCCTCCCGGTGACCCAGGGAATTATCGTAATATCAGTCTGCTATCGTCCATTGGGAAAATATATGCCCGTTTCTTGCTGAAAAGGCTGATGAAGTGGTCAGTTGAGGCTGACCTGATTGGACATGAGCAAGCTGGATTTAGATCAAACCGATCCACAACAGACCAGGCAATTATTCTTTATCACTTAGCCCGGAAATACTCGACACCTCGACGGGGCCAACTTTGCGCAGCTTTCATAGATTTGAAAGCTGCATTTGATAGTATTCCGAGGAAATTGCTATGGGATAAACTTGCCTGCTGGGGAATAGATAGAAGGCTCCTGTGGCTTATCTCCCAACTTCATGCCGGGTCCGTGGCCAGGGTGAGATTATCCCCTGCTGGAGACCTGACTAACCCAGTGCCAGTAAATAAGGGTGTACGCCAGGGTTGTATTTTAGCGCCGCTTCTTTTTAACTTATTTATCAGTGATATGAGGAACCCATTAGCCGTCGCACAAAAATTTATCCACACCCCTCGCATAGCTGATTACCGTTGTCCTTTACTTCTCTACGCAGATGATGCGGTACTACTCTCTTACTCTAGAGTGGGTTTAAGGAGGGCATTAAAGATTTTTGCGGCATATTGCCTTTCTAATCATCTGTCTATCAACCACACCAAGTCTAAAGTACTGATATTTTCAAGGAGTCGAAAACTTTATTCTTGGAAGCTGGAGGGCACGAAAATCGAACAAGTACATAAATTTAAATACTTAGGAATTTATTTTCAATATAATTTAGGGTGGAAAGCGCACATTGAATATCTTCAAAACAAGACAAAAGCCCTATCACACTCCCTCCTCCGTTTTTTCTACTCTGAGGGGGCCTTATTCATCCCTGCGGCCTTGAAAGTGTATAGCATCAAAGTGATGGCCACAATGGCCTATGCTGCACCTTTATGGGCTGCCTTTGCAAACCTCTCACCTTTAGAGACACTTCAAAGCCAATTCTTACGCCGACTTTTAAAATTACCAACATGCGTAAGTAATGCGGCCATTCGCTTAGAAATGAAGATCCCCTCAGTGGAGTTAGTCATATGGAGGAGAGTTTTGATCTATTGGATATCCCTATGGCATAAACTCCCGAACCACTATCTAATTCAATGCATGTGGCGGGATGACTTCACAAATTTGTGGTCAGGAAAAATCCATGCCAAATTGCTGTCCTATGAGATCTCACCCACTGAATTGCTCAAACTGGATCTAAATGTGGCAAAAAGGTGTATAAATCAAAGGCTGGATGATGTGGAGCTATACCAAAATTTCGTAGCTGGTGGTGGAGCCTGCTCGCCGTTAAATTTCGGCATAACCCCTATCTACCGCGCTCCGTCCTACTTAACATCGCTTATGGCTGTGTCTCACCGTTATGCCTTCATTAGAGCTAGGTTCAATGTTTTTCCAACAAACGTGCTGAGACATAGATTCACTAAGGGCCAAGTCCCTTCAATGTGTGCGTGTGAAATGAAAACATCTGAATCTCTACATCATGTTATGTTTATCTGCCCTTTGTACAGTTCAGCCCGTGCTAGCATTCTAAACCCCATAATCCAGCCTATGGCTGACAAACCAGTAGACTTACAGCTTGCCTGGGTACTTCAAGATGTGGATCCTTATATTACCCTACAGGTTGCTAAATTCCTAACAGCCGTCCTCTCGCACAAGAGACGGAACGGAATGTTAGCTGATTATTGATAGTCACAAGAATTTTCTATAATGACATCAGATATTGTTTTTAGTGTAGTGCCAAATTTTTTAATCTTAATCTTAAACTTTTTTATGAATGGCTAATATCCGTCCTTGTGAGTGTGAATTGTGTTATACTACTTGTGGTTTGTATGAGTCCGCTGTTTTATTTGATTTGTTTTGTTGTGTTGTGCTTCATGATGGGCGTAATAGCCGAATAAACATTTGTTGTTGTTGTTGCCACCGTTATTGAGCTTTTGGGGTGATCTTGCAAGCTCAGGAATGTGGGCAGTCCTGACTTCACCGCTGAACGTTTCTCCACCGCTCTACGGAGGAGGTGCTGCAGTCTGGTTAGGTAAAGCCTCTCTCTCAATCTCTGACTCTCTGGCTGTTCTTTCCAGTGACCTGTGAATGATCAAGGAAAAATAAAAAACGAGGAGCTCGTTTTTAATATACCCTGGCATGCTCCAAAGATCTATTAGCACATAAACAAAGGCTGGAGTTTGCCTTTTATAGATTTAGGCTGCCGCGTGCCAAGGAAACAGAGCCGGACCTGCCAAGCTTCATTGCAAACAAAGTATTCGGATGCATGTGGAGTTGCAACCTCAGCTGAGGTTTATGGAAGGGGCGGTGGTTGCAGGCGGGTGGGGAGGAGGCTGCGGGGTGAAGAGAGAGTTTCCTCCATCACGGGGCTGTTGCTGCAGAAAGAGAATCAAACTGAGGATTTCCTTCAGGATTTCAGGAGAGGACGAAAGTTTGAAAATTCCCCAGCTCTGTTCTTGCTGATTATCAGGCTCATTCTCCCTCTCCCAGCTGATGTTATTTGCATTTTGGTTTGGCCACAACCTGTAATTGAATTTGATTACTGTGCTTTGAAAACACCGCGACTTAAGATGAAAATATATACTTGGTGTCATGTGGAATTCGGCCCTCAATCTCATCCAGTGAAGGACAGTTTCTAAGGGTGGCCTGCTAGATGTTGTTGGACTACAACTCCCATCATCCCTGACCACTGACCATGCTGGCTGAGCTGATGGGAGCTGGAGTCCAGCTACCTCTTGAGAGTCACAGGTTAGCCAATCCTGACAAATGCAACTAGATTTAAATGTCTTAACCCTCCATCTGCAGTTGAGCAAGGCACAAGTCACAGCCTTATATTGTGCTCCCTTTGAATGCCGAGTGCCCTTTGCACTGAATTTACAGTTTCTTCCAGGCTTCTAATTTTAGAATTACATCCTGTGTACACACATAGCTGGGGTTATTCTTCCTCTCTTGGGAGGCTGAACTGTGGCTGTTGTTTCTAATTCTTTGCTGCCTCCTCCTCCTCAATTCTCTTCCCTGTCCCTTAAAAAAACACTTCAAAAAAACCACACCAAATCTTACATGGTTACTATGCACTCTCATACAGCTTTCATAGCGGAACTTCTCCACTGGGTTGTGGTCATTAGTAGGAAGGGACTATTTAAAGCATGAGGGGGGGGGGGCATTGTAGTTCAGCTGCGGAGCATTTGCCCTGAGCTCAGTCTCCCCCATGACATCTCCTAGTAGGGCTGGGAATCTCCAGGAGAGTTCTCTGAAACCCAGTCAATGCAGACAACACTGTGCTAGCTCTGCCAACGACTTAACTCAGTATAGTTCCTATACCTGTGGCCCTTCCAACGCTGTTGGACTCTATGTGTTTCTTGCAAAGGATCTCCCACTGGTTAAACGTTGGAAATGTTGCCAGAATTTTCAGCTTATTCCCTTTGCAGTCCCTCTGCAAAATTTGCCGCTTTGACTGCAATCTCCTCGCAAGTACAGGCAGCCCCCTGTTTAAGCATGTTCAATATGTGTGCGACTGTGTATATGCGCATCCTGCTGAATCCAGAAGTGACCTGGAAATGTCATAAAGACATCATTGAAATGCCACTAAAAGGGTGGAGCTGGGGTGGAGTGGGGTGTTTGCAGGCAACTTCAGTGGGTTTCAATTATACACAATTTCCCTGATGCTTGTGGTGCCTCAGAAGGTAACACCAGTGTAAACAGGGGGCTGCCTGTAAAGTGTGCATTTGTTTGCATGTGCATGCAGTTTTATTCTGCCACATCTTTGCAGCTGACGTGGTTGGATCATCCATTCACTTCACTGTGCAGACAAATTATGTGCCATCAGAAGAGCTTGTCTCTTGTGAGCTTTCTGCCTACTACTAATAGGGACAAGGGCTTTGTTATGGCCACTGAGATGTTGGAGATGAGGTGAGTTTTGTACCAAGGAGTATCCTAGGAGCTTTTATTCTTCTGAACCTCCAAAAAGTGACTTCTGGTTGGCCAGATCGAATGAGTTAATATAATTTCACTAGGTTAAGGACCCTCGGAAGGTTAAGTCCAGTCAAAGGCAACTATGGGGTTGCGTCACTCATCTCACTTTTCAGGCCAAGGGAGCCAGCATTTGTCCACAGACAGCTTTCCGGGTCATGTGGCCAGCATGACTAAATCGCTTCTGGTGCAATGAGACACCGTGACGAGTGCCAGAGCACATGGAAATGCCATTTACCTTCCCGCCACAGCGGTACCTATTTATTGACTTGCACTGGTGTGTGTTTCAACTGCTAGGTTGGCAGAAGCTGGGACAGAGCAACAGGAGCTCACCCCGTTGTGCAGAGTCGAACTGCTGAGCTTCCGATCAGCAAGCCCAAGAGGCTCAGTGGTTTAGACCACAGCGCCACCCGCTCCCATTTCCCTGGGAACACAAACCAATGCATGGAGCTATCCATAGAGCTGGGGAATTGTTTTGGGGTTTTTGTTGGTGGGGGTTGTTGCTGTTTTTTATATTTATATCTTTATTTTAGATCTTAGTGCAATGTATGTGGAAATTGTTCCATTTGGTTGTATATTTTTGATGTTTTATTTAGTGTTATTTTTCTTATGTTATACTTAGTATCTTTTGCATCTTGTGAGCCACCTTGAGCATGGTTTGAACCGTGGAAAGGTGGCCTACAAATGAAATGCTCTCATAATGAAACAATCATGATCACAAATCAAGAAGCCAGTTCCCTATCTCTCACTTCAGTACACCAGATTTTGCTAGGAAGGAATTCTTCGCCAGAAGCAGCAATAAAATATGGTGAGGTGGCTGTAAGGAATGTAGCTACTTGAGAGGTCTGAAAATTTTACAATCCAGGCCCCAGAGGAAGTCGGAGGGAAAAAGAAAAAGAGAGAGGGTTTTTTGTGCTTTTTAGTGGAAATAGATATAGGACTGTGGTTTTGCATAATTTATTGGTGCTCTTAAAGATCATGTTTTGAAAAACAGTGACAACTGGAAAATGCTAGAAGAGAAAGACATTTACGGTATATTTTCTAGGTTGGATGAAAACAACAGCAACACCTAAGTGGTTCTTTTGAAAGCTCACATTTTGGATTCCTTTTTCAGAAAAAAAGGGAAGCTGCTGCTTTAAAAGCCAGTTGGCATCCTGTGGCAGTCTGAAAGCAGAACACCCTAAATGTCTGTCTCAGCTGCAGTTTTGGAATGCATTTGTGAGGCAAACCTTCTTCTGCAATCACCAAATATGGAGCTGCTCCAGGATTCCCACAGGCCTGCAAGGAGCCTGGTCTCACAGCGAGATGCCTTTCCCGTCCCTGGAACCACTAGACAGATGACAGAAGGAACAATCCCTTTCTCTTTTCAAAGGAAGAAAGAAGCTGGGTAGACCAATGTGCACTCCAGTAGATGGCCCTCCCATTAGGAAGAGTGAGGCAATGGCCTTGGACAGCAGATACTGGGGGAGCAGCAGTGGCCCCCATCAAACTTTTCTTCCTGATCCCCTGGACATTCTCCTCTGTTGGAGATCAGAGCTATGTTTCCCACACGTGCTCCCCCTAAGCTAACCTGCTGCTGCCTTCAGGTCCAGCGGAGGAGGCCACCCCATTGTCAGTGTTGCAGTAAGATTCATCATGGGCAGGGGACACAATCTTGTATTTTGCTTCAGGGAGCAAAATGTCTTGGGCTGGCTCTGTCCAGTGGCAGAGGGTCTGCTCAATGTCTAAGCCTGGAGCAGCTGCTTTTTAATGAAAGCTTGTGGCTCTTTGGGCATCTCTGCTTCGGGCGAAGGTGTGTCCAGTCATTCCCAGCACCCAGAAGTGGCATTATTAGGAGGCAAAGGGAGGGTACAGTCTCATGTGACAGAATTTGCAGCACTCCTGGGCTCCTTTGGTGCTGATACCCAAGTACAGAGATAGCTGCAGACGGTTCATGCAAGTTAGGTCAGATCAGGATGGGGCAACATCTGAGCATTGTCCATGCTGCCTGGAGCTGATGGGAATTACAATCCAACAGCAGCTGGATGGCATCAGGATCCCCACCAGAGGAGCAGAGATACTGCCCTCCCTCTCTGAGAGTAGTAGGTCTTAGGGTCATCCAATGAAACTGACTGGCAGTAGACTCAGGGCAGGTAAGAGGGTGGCGGGTGGGTGTGAGCTTTCCACACAATGCATGGCATTTGCTGTCACCATCCAAGCTTTAAAAGGGGATAGAGAAAAAATCATAAGATGTAGCAATGGCTACTAGTCACGATGATGACTAAAATGGAGTCTCTGTGTGCGAGTGCAGTATACCTCTGGAAAAACGCACAGAGAAACGCAAGAAAACTTGGATTCAATTACCGGTATCTAAGACACATGTCGAAAAAGAAACATAAAAGAATTAAATGATATAGACTTCCAACAGATTTATAGTCCTCAAAAAACCGAGCTGAAGAAGGCGTTTACTCTGAAACAGGGCCCTGTCCTGGTCACCACTACTGAGTCGTACATCTGATTCACACTCCGGATACTCCTTTTTGGCCCTATTGGATTCTTTATTCTTTATTCTGATTTTATATAATATGGACTCTTTTTGACTGCCATTGAGACTTGTATAAAACAATTGTTGTGTACTGGTATTTTATGTACCTTTATACTATATCACTGCATATTTGGAACTACATTATTTCTGCACTTAAACGTTGTATCTAAATTTACCATTACCTTAAAACTATCGTACTTACACATTGTGTTTAAATTTACCATTAGCTTCTAATTGTTATTCTTAGCAGAATATACACGTTTTTCTTTTCAACTCTCGAGTAGGAATTATTCCTTATATTGAAACTTGTGGCCTGAGCTCTTGGTATATCCTTTTCAGTGTATACCTCTGGATAACTGGTACAAGAAACAAAGGGCAAGTGAATGTTGTTCCGTACAAGCCCTGCTTGTTGCCTTCCTAGAGACACCTGTCTGGCCAGGAGGGGAAGGTGGATGCTGGCCAAGATGGACTCAGTTTAGAAGACCCGAGAGCCCAGCCCTTTTCTGGCTCCTCTTTCCATGTGTTCTAAAAGTGAAAGTGCCACACATTGTATTTTGTACTCTGGTGTCTCTTTCCCAAGTATATAAAGCAAAGCACCCACCCAACCTCTTTGATGCTGGAAGTGGATGCTAGATGGACGCCAGTCCAGTTCTGGGTAGCTTTGTCCAGTATTGGCTCCTGCCATTTAGAGCATCCAGTTCAAAGCCACCAACAGTTCTTCTAGGGCAGCTATTGTAGCCCGCTGTGATTACCAAAAAAGAAAGAAGCCCATGCCAGATAAACATGTGGAGTTATATTCCTCATGTCAGTGAAGTGACCACTTGATGAGCATGAACTGCTAACCCTGATCCATAGATTCTGCAATGAAATTGCCATTTAGACACCAGTCCTTCAAATGCCATTGGCTTGAGAGGTTGGTCATACAATTAAACCACTATGATACCACTTAACAGTCATAGCTTCCCCTCAAAGAATCCTGGGGTGCTGAAAGTTTTTAGGACACCCCTATTCCTCTCATTGGGCCAAAGAGGGGTCTGCAGGGCCACATCTAACACATGGCCCTGAGGCTCCTAACCCCTGAAATTTAGCAAGCTAGCAGAGTGGATGGCAAGCTGCCAAATACCAGGGAAGGAGCTAGCAGTGCTCTGGCATTGACCCCTTCCCTCAGCTTCAGCTGGGCAGCCATTTTGCTGGCTCATTTCCTAGCCCATGAGGCAGCCTGAAGAAGCTGCCTCAGGTGGCAGAAACAGAAGAGGCAGTGCCCTGCTGCCACAGAAGCCTACTCTAAATAAACGAACAGTCAAGTCCTTTTGTTCCTGTTCCAATCCTTAACAACACCCCATGGTATGCAGCCTTGAATGTCAGAAGAGCCTGGCTATTGGATCAGTCCAAATCCCCATCGAAGTATATTCTCCACAGGAGCCACCAGCAGGACACAAACACAGCAGCAGCCCTCGCTGTACTCTCACACTTTCTTTCAAGAGGGGGAATATGGGCAAGTATACCCACCAAGTGGGAGCATGTGTCAGAGACAAAAAGCTTCTTTCGAAGAACGAAAACCTGGAGGGCAGCAGATGCCAACATGCATTTAAGGAATGTCACCCCTCAGTGAGCCAAAAGGAATACCAAACATGTTCTGAATTCCTGCATCCTTTGAGGGACCAGCTGGTAATGAATTGTTTTTATTGAACTGCTCAGCCGTTCAGGTTCTGAGCAATCTATGTGTGGAATCTGCCTCCTCTCAGATTCCATTTAATCCTGTTTTGTCAGGCAAGGTGGCTTTAAAAAACAAATAGATCACCTATCCACTTTGCATGGTGTATACGATCAGAGACAGGCTGTGCAAGAGAATTATCAAACAGTGCCCCTTTGTAGAATGAGCAAAGGAGACACCTCTTCTCACAACACATAAATAAACTGTGGAATTTGGCACCATATGGTATGATGATGGTCACCAACCTGGGCAACTAAAAGGGGTGAGACAAATTCATGGAGGTGAAGGCCACTAGTGGTGACAACTCACAATGGCTATATTACCTGTTAACCTCCATTATCAGTGGTCAGTGGCGTAGCGTGGGGGGTGCAGGGGGGGCCGGCCGCACCGGACGCAACATCTGGGGTTAGGGCAAATCCACAGGTTAGGGGGCGCAAATCCATGGGTTAGGGGGCGCCTTGCCCCGGGTGCTGACAACCCACGCTACGCCAATGTCAGTGGTAGTGCACCTCTGAGCACCAGTTGCTGGAGAACACTGGCTTGGCATGCAGAAGGCCCCAGAAGCATCTCCAGGTAGGGCTGGGAGAGACCCAGGTTGCAAATCCTGGAGAGCTGCTGCAAGCTAGTTTGGGCAGTATTGACCTGGACAGACCAATGGTCTGATTCAGTATAAGGAAGCTTCCCTGTGTTTGGCCCACCCCTGGTAAGTAGGATGGTTTGAG
The DNA here is from genome assembly GCF_964188315.1 of Podarcis muralis. NCBI lineage: Eukaryota > Metazoa > Chordata > Lepidosauria > Squamata > Lacertidae > Podarcis > Podarcis muralis. The sequence goes on along the minus strand of NC_135668.1, from coordinate 4,631,205 downwards.
CATGTACTGTATGTGAGAAGATAAAGATCGGGATATAGGAGGAAAGGGAGATCCCCCCCCCCCCTTTCCAGGTCTAATTTTGCAGAAAGGTTCTAGAGTTGAACTCTGTCTCACATCTAAGATTTCTGGATTTGCCTCTAAAGCCCATATGGTCTTGAAATAAACAGCACTTACCAGATTCCCAGTGTGTTTGGCCTCAGCTGATTTTTTGAGCCCTATGTGCCTCTGCCCTATTTTCTGCAGATGTTAACATTTTGCTGCCAAATTTTGGAGAAACAAAACCCGCATGTTTCATTATAGACTCCAAGCAAGCTAATGAGTAGCTTGTAGTCCCAACCATAGTTTGCTTTGGCTTTCCTTTACAGATGAGAATCCAAAACCATATTATTGTAGGCCATTTCCTGCCACTTAATTTTGTAATACTGTTATTAAAAAATAAAAAAGGGATGGAATCTGTCTTCAGTAACTGCACCCAAAAACTGAATAGTGCCACTGGACATTTCTGTGATGGGATGTCCAAGCCTCCCTGCTCAAGCATCTAACCATACTTAGCACAGTTCTCTTGTGTATTCAAAACATAAATTGCGGGGGGCAGGAATCAGTCTGGATGATACTTGCAGGAGCATTCTAAACCCATGATTCTGTGTATATGAGCTTATATGAGCTCCAGAACAACGTAACTGTTGCAACTTTCTAAAACTATCCAATCACTGAACATCACTTTTGATCCTTCATTTGCATAACTATCTACAGTATCCCCCTGCTGGCCCAGGGTGAGAACTTCAGTACATAACACCCCCAGTCTGCATTGGCCTTCATTCCAAGGAAATTGAACCCTGGGTATGTACAAACCTCCCTAGAGTCTCTTGCAGCTCAGAGACTGAGGCGTGTGCAACACTGTTTAAGGCTTACGAGATCATTCAAGTTACGCAGCATAGGGCAAGAATTCAAAGCAGAGTTGCTCAGCTATGAAAGCAGCCCTGAGACACATGGTTGAGAGCAGCCCAGGTGGGCACAGCTCTCTCCAAGCACTCTCTTACCTCGATTCTGATGGCAGGGCCAGCCCCCCACGGCCTAGCCTTGTTTCCCTCGCTTATGGGTGACCTCTTCACCTGTTTCCAAAAGCTTTCCCCAAACCACAAGCCCTGGACTTGTGGAATGAGTAAGGAATGAGACAGGGAAACGCACTGGAAACCATGGAACAATCACCACTTGATACTTCATTTAAGCTGGCATCTTCTGTGCCACCTTTTAATCACGGGCTGAAAACCTGCCTATTCAGGCGTTTAAAGAATACCTTCCAAATGGTTAATTGATGTCTTGTTTTAAACGTTTTACACGGTGTTTATTGTAGCTTTATAATTTTAAAGATAGCATTGTGGTATACAGGCAAACCCCTGTTTCTGCAGGAGTTGCGCTCCATGTCAAAGTGTGTGTCTGTGGAGCATGCATAGGCTCCCCTCTCTCTCCTGCATCCAAAAGGACCCGTGTTGTGGTTGCACGTCAACTGGATGTGGCTAAAATGGCAGACACCTGTATACATTTTTTTAAAAGAATAAACCACCTCCATGCACACAGATCAGCATGAAGTCTCAATGAAGAGGTTGCCTGGAAGAGCCCAGTGCTAGTTGACTAAGATATCTTTCTTTCCCAGGTTTGGGACAGACTTGCCAGGCAGCAGCTGGTGAGAGTACAGATGTATGTCTAAAAAAAAAGAGAGCCTGTGCCATCAAAAGTTTTATTTATGGTAAATACAAAACAGTTTTGTGGGCCAGATAAATAGTGTACATACAGTGTAACATCAAGACGGAGTGTGTGCTCCTCTCGTACTTTTCCTTGCGCAGGCGACCTTGCAAACAGGAGCACATCGGCTCTGTCACCACACAAGTGTCTGAATCATTCAGAAGTTCTTCGGTGCTCACACCAACATTCAGAGTTTGGCAATGTCAATAGTGGTTTTGTTGACGAACAGAAACAAGGCTGACAAGCAAGTCCTGAATCCCAATTGTTTGCAAATGAGAAATTTAATACTCTTCCAAAGGGAGCAGGGGGGAGGCTTGGATTTGGGTCATTTACTGGAGGCAGGGGAGGACCTGTGGAGACATTAAAGGCAAAGGCGGTTCCTCGTGGAAAGACGCTCAGTTGCTAAACAGGCGTTTGCCAGTCACAATTCTCTTTAGAGATTCTTAGAGCACTTGGGGGGGGGGGAATTTAACTGCCCAAGAAGAGCCATGCTAGGAGATCAGGTGATGGGGTGAAAATGGGCACCACCCTTCTTTAGTGGAACATTTTCCAAGTCTGCTTCGCTTTCTTGTTACTGCTGCAGGTGATAAAATCCAAGGATGTTAAAACTCTTGATGTCAAGGCCACCTCTTTGCTTTATGCTTGGTCCAAGGCATTTGGGGGCTGGAGGCAGAGACCCAAAAGGGTCCTCTGTGCACAGCAACACAGATGCTCTCCTCCTGTGCAAGCCTTTCTGAAGTCTCCCCTTCATTTCAGTGGGGCTTGTGCAGGCGACCTGCCTGATTCTTTGCCCTGCCTGCATGGAGGGAAATGGGTGTTTTCTTCCCACAGACCACAAATGCCTTGTGCTGGTTCTGCTCACTTTCATAAACATGATCTCTGCAAGCTGAAGTCAAAACAACTCCCCCCACTCCAAACATTGCATTTTGAGTGGTTGCACCTCAAATTTTAAACATGCAGGGGCAAATGAACAGCATTCTGAGAGCCTCAGCTTTCAATTGTTAAGAAAAGCAAGTTTCCAGCCCTGAGAAAATATTCTTGGGAGTGTATGGACCATGTTTGCTGAAACATCAGAAGCTGCAGAGGAGGCGAGGGCAGCTGAATAAGCTTCTCAGTGACTGGGAGTGTAACAATGATGTTCCACAGAGTTCTTGGACCCTCCTCCATGATTTGGAGAAATGGAATAAATTATGGAAAGGAATTAATCTCACAGAACGAATTATGAAATGCACTCAATCTGTTGCAGACTTTCAATAACATTTTAGAATACATTGCCCTGTACAGAGCCTTCAGAGACTGATAGTGGGACCTCCCTCAAAAAGGGGTCCAAATCTGCCAGTACCCCAAACTTTGCTAAAGTTTTCTATATTTGCCAAGGATTCTGCAGTCTGACAGACCTTAAAATGCTTCAGCATCAGAGACGAGACAAAGTCTTTAAAAAAACAACTGCTGGCACAATGACATTTCCTAAGGAGAGGCTAAAATTGTACCATAAATTATAGCCTAGCCTTACAGCAAGTTGTTGGCAACTAGAATCCTGTCAAGGCCTGAAGTAGACTGCGGATTTGGAAGGGGAAACATCAGGCCCTCTTTTGCATTCCACCAACAACAAATCAATTTCCTGCCTGTTCCACAGTCATTGGGCCAGCCCTTGGGGAACAATAAATGAAACATGATGCACCCATTTCCAAGAGAGTGATAAGATGATAAAAATGCTCTGATGGGCTCATCAGGCTGCATTTGGAGGAATAGTCTATATTAAGGAAAAAATAAAAATAAAACCACCACTCACTTCTCTGAATTTGGAAAGCCATTTTTTAGGGTGGGGAAGAAGACCCCCCATTTAGCTTTCTTCCTGCTTAGTCAGCGACAGTCTTCATGGGGCTGACACCTACCCACAATTTCCCACCTGCTGTCTGAAATAATCCTGTCCCCAGGCAGCTCTACCATTTCTTTCAGAGCTTTCTGAGAACCAGGCAACACAACCCCCATGTCTTCAGGCCCAGCCTGCATCCCACCACAGGCAGGCAAGGCTTCCGCTGGAGCTTTGCATATCACACCTGGCGCCCAAGGCTTGCACAAGATTTCAACTGCGTTCGGAGAGCATTATTTCTGCAAAAAGTGTAACTAAGCCAGGAAGGCTGCTTGGTGCAATTTGGAGCAGGTGAGCTAATTTCATGGCATTCAGGAGGGCTTGGGAAGGAAATTATTTTCCAGCCAGTAGACTGGGAGGCTTGTTCTGAAGATTTTTGCCGCGGTCTGAGCATGATAGATAATTACGATGATTCACAACCTCCAGTTTAGTTTCCCCATTATCAGTTATGTGGCAAACTCTATTTGTATGAGAAACGTAACATTGTAATGGTATCTTGTCTGAGGATTTATGCTGCATTGGGTGAAGAGCATTGCAATACCTTTGAAACAGCATTTTCTTAAGTTTATTTTTTCTAGAATGCTGTTCCTTGGATAGCAACACAACGATCATCTCCCAGAAAAATACTGTTTTACTGGCCAGCCGTTAAATTTCCAGATATTTTTCTTCACAGTTGATAAAAGCAGCTTTTGATTCCCCCTGCAAAATGTAACATTTGTAAAAGTATGGGGGAGAGGGCAGTGGGTAGGAGAGATTCCACAGAAAAAGGATAAATGGAAGTACATGCCACTGGTCCTCATGGACTCCTCCTTTTTGAACTCAGGTGGTAGCACAAACCCCAGAAAACCTATATGGCTGCTTGGGGGCAATGTGGGGCAGTGGTCTGCTAGGTAGCATCCTCTCTGATATTACACCTCATGGATCACATCTAGCGATGCTCAAGCACAAATTCGTAATATAAGCCAGTTCTTCACTAAAATGAGAGAGAAAAGCTGTTGAGTTTAAGATTGAGATGTGTTTTGTATTAACAGGCTGGTACTGGACAGGGCTGATGGGAATTGTAGTCTCAAACATCCAGAGGGCCACAGGTTAGCAAAGGCTGATGTAAGCAAGAGGTATACTTAAACAAAAAGGCATTTTCCTTCATGAACCTGCTACTCTGCACTTTTTAAAAAATGCACGCCGGTTTGTCTTTCTTGGGTTACTTTATTCTCCCCAAAAGGATAACTATTCTAATTCCTTGTGGGCTAGAAACCTGAATCCACCCCCCCCCCAAGGAAAAAACACCACTGTACAAAGAATGGAGTGACGCGTGGCAATGTGCCAGTATTGATACTTCTAGTGCAAACAGTTACCGAGAAAGTTCCCCCGACATTTAGAGCGAACCAGCCCTATATGACACTGGAGAGGACAAATACTTTCCCTCCAGGAAGCCAACACATTCAAATGTCTGGTTTCTCTGGGACATGGCTGCTGCCTCAGTCTTGGAAGGAAAGAGGGCACAAGAAAAAGAAAGAAAGAAAGAAAGAAAGAAAGAAAGAAAGAAAGAAAGAGGAAGAAGAAAAAGAAGAAAACCCACCAGCAGTTTCATTTGGGTAGCTTATTTGAATCATGGACTTCTAAACACTGTCTTCCTACATATTATAATACCAAAGTCCTTATCGCTAGTCAAAGAGAATAATAAATAGATCAAAACTTCTGATTATGATATAATACTGACTTTATAACCCCTTGTGTAAAAAAGTGAGGCTCTCTCTCCTGAGATACAGCAAATAAGGGCGGGGGGGGGGGACCATAACACTGTACCATCAGTCGGTTGACCAGCGCACCGTAGCTGAAGAGTCGAGAAACAACAGCCCCCCCTCTGCTTCTCTCCTGCCCCAAAACCTATTTCAGGAAGTGCCTGGTAGTTTCTTCATCTTCTACCCCTTCAGTTCAGGTTTCTTCCAAGCAAAACCACCAGGGAAACGTTAGCCTTCATCTTCCCGCAGTTCAGTAGGGAGAAATTTGTATTGCTGCTGACGAATCTGGGCTAGCTTTTTCCTCGCCTCTTCCAGCTCCCGCTCCTTCTTCAGCATCTCCTCCTGCGCTGCGATGATCTAGAAGAATAAAGGACAGTGATGGTGCCACAGAAATAAATGATGACATAAATGAAATACAGTACGATCGAATCTTACCCAAGGGTTCAGTTCCAAGGGTTCCACATATAACTGAAAACGTGTGTACATCAAAGCCATGTAAACGCCGCCACATGAGCATACCTAGGACTCCAAAGCTGGAAAACGTGGTGCAAAAAGACCCCTTAAGCTCTTTGCTTTGCTTATTGGGCAAGGCCCCACACAGCACACCAGGTCTGGGATGCTCTCATGAGATCTCATGGGGCCATCTGAGATCCCCCAAGAGCTCACACAACCACCCCCAGGCTTCCAGAGCTGGTGTGCTGAGAGGGCCTTGCATGGTAAGCAAGGCAGAGAACCTAAAGCTCCTTTCACACCAGGAAAACCTTGCAGGCATTAAATTCCTGCAATTTCAATTGGATGGCCTTCAATCGTGCAAGGTTGGAATTGCACAAGCTATATGCGTGTTAGATGTGATCATACTGTACATTCAAGCTGATTGCAATTGCTCTGCACATGCAGGGAACTGAAACCCAACAGATTTCAGAATGTCACGCAGAGTCTCATTTTTCATAGAACCCAAGGTGGCAGGCAGGCATGAGGTCCTCCATCCAGGCAGTGACCAGGCCCAGTGGGACACATTCAGCCCCTGATCCTTAGGTTATCTACTTTTGCCGTCACATAACCTACTGTATTATATGGACTCTTCTCAACACGGTCTCAACAGGAGAGAAAAGGTGAAAATGACGGACAGGTGAAAGATTATTACTGACCTGTGCAATGCCTCCCACAAACTTTGTTTTCACCACAACATCGTCATCGTCAGCCTTACCAAACGCCGCCTTCTGGGCTGCCCTGACCAGATTATCTGATGCACGTTTGACAGCATTCCCTGCAGCCTACAGAAGCAGCAGATAAAGAAGTTAGCAGTATCAATGGCCAGGGATGATGACAGTTGCATTTCAGCAACATCTGGAGGGCCAAAGGTCCCCCACACCTGGTGTAAGTCAACCTTCTCCCACCTGACATGCTCTAGATGTTTCTGGACTCCCACCTTCCCTGCTGGCTGGGGCAGATGAAAGTCCAACAACACCTGAAAGACACCAGCTTGGGGAAGGTGGCGCTAAGCTTTTTTTTGGGGGGGGGGGGGTCCTGAAGGGTCTCATGCTCCTGCACCATCTCTTCAGGTCATCTTTGGAGCCTTATCTCTGCACCCTTTCAATTCTAAAACCAGGCAGGGGCACTATATGAAAGTTGGTAACCAGATCTTAAGTCATTTCTGCCTTTACGGATAAGAATGAGGACTGAAAACTGAGCCCAGAAAGGAATAGCAAATAAACCCACTGGAGTTCCACATGAAAAATAGTCTCTATCTTGATCCCACCAGGACATTGCCCTTGAGCCTGCTGACCATTAGTGCCACAAAGCATCCAGTTCATTTAATGAACTTTTGCAGCGAGGCGATTGCCACTTATAGCAAGCTTTAGAGGAGCATTCGGAACTACCATTAGAGGGCATAATGTAGTGCAACTCAAGAGTGAGGTGGTAGCTCCCTTATTCAGGCATCACTCCAGCCATGAACTTGCTGGTTGGCCTTAGGCAATTGGTGGGAACCTTTTTGGCCCTGTGGGTTAGATCTTTATCTCACCTCAACTTTTGAGTGCCATCATTATGAAATCAGATGATTGACAGGTGGGTGGTCCTATCTACTTCCACAAGTGGGCAGGACCACCTACCTATCAATCATCTGATGTCAAAATGATGTGAGGTGATTTGTTAGGGGCAGTGGTCTCCCCAACCCATCTAAATTTGGGGGAAGATAGTGACCAAGCAGGACCAAACTCCCCATGGATCAGCTGATGGACAGGGAGTTCAATCCTGCCTTCTGCAGGCTTACCTATCTAAGTTGTATCTCTACCTCCCCCACGTGTGATGTCAAGAAGGGGCAGGTAGGTGTGGTAGGCTAAACCGGGCCTTAGGCTCCCCAACCCTGCAAGATGGAGGTAACAATACTGACCTACATTACAAGGCTGTTGTGCTGAATCAATGCAAGGCATGGTGAGGATACCAAACCTGACCTCCTGCATCAAGCTAAGCGGCTTTCGCAAAAGGTGAGAGATTTGAGCCACGCAACCTTCCTTACCTGCAGCCTCCTCATGGCCTCCGAGTCCTGATCTGCTTTCACTTTACAAGCCACCAGCAACTGTGCTGTGGACGCTGCCACTTGCTTGGCAGAGGAGATCAGTTTCTCCTCGCTGGCGTGGCCTTGGACTGAAGCATTGGCCGCTTCACAGAGGTTGCTGGTGGCAGCTGCCACCATTCGGGCCTGGAAGGGGCAAGAACAGAATATCAGGCCTGGCTTTATTTCTGTGTCAGGCCAATGGTCCACTAGGCTCAGGCGGGGTCAGATGAAAGAAAATCTAAAATGCCAGGATCTGTGCTGGAATCATGTCCAGCAGCAAAATCCATCTTCTGGTCTTCTGCTTCCCTTGACCTCCCAGTGAGACCCTGTCTGATCCCAGGACCTCAAGGTCTATAGAGAAGGGTCGGCAGGGGAGAGAGGCAAAAAGTGTGTGACTCTCTCTGCCTTTATACAGTATGCTGCATTCCAGTCTAACAAAATCCAGAGGTTTCTATTTCATAATTCCCCTCCCTAAAATTTATATCCCACTTGATTGTAAAAACAAGTCCAGGCAGTTTACAAAGGTTTCACACCCACCCACCCACCCACCCTTATCTCCATCCATAGAAGCAAGAAGCATTATCACAATTCAAGAGAGCCAGTGGGGTGTAGTTGGTAAGGGGGTGGACCATTTCAAATCCCCACTTTGCCACAACTGCCCCTCAGCCCAGGCCCTAGCCTAGTGGGCTGCTGTGAGGATGGAACAGGGTGTGGAGTACCATGTACACCACCTTGAGCTCCTTTCTGGAAAAGGTGAGATATTTATAAAATAAATAACAGGTAGCACACCAGAAAAGCTAAGCAGGGCCCGGTATGGTTTCAAATTGGATGGGGAACCATGTGCTGAGATTCTTGCATTACAGGGAGTTGGACTAGATGACTCTATGAAAATAAAAAAGGGCACAATCCAGCCAGGCAAAAGTGCTCAAAGGCCCCCAAAGCAGGGGTAGCAAGGGCCATGACCCATGAGGGAGTCCCAGGGAGGCTTGAGAGGCTGCATCCAGTCCCCTACCCTCTGCTTCAACAGGAAACATGAGGGCCTGAGCCTGCAAAATATGAGGGCCTGCAATGCTTCTGTCCCAACTGCAGAGCAACAGGGGGTTGGGCGGATCTGATCAGGCCAGCAGAGAGCAGATGGTGGCTACCTTTGAAAAGGTGGAAGGAGAAAAATCTGGACTAACTCACGGCGGAAATAAGTCCCTGAGACCACTGTCCATCATCAGCTGCATTGGCAGGGATGGCTCCAACCTAGAAACACAGTTCAGACAAAATTAATTAGCAGGAACAATTAATTATTAATGACTTATGTGGTGGGATTGATCGCATGAAAGCAACGTTTCATAAAACATTTAGATAGCTTTGGGCCTTGCATCAACATCTGGGGGAAATGGGACAGGGTACATGAGCAGCAGCTGCCTTATGACAAACAGCTGGGCAGCATTACGGGCCGCGGCTGAACTTGCCTTCAGGTGGGACTGGGAGGTTAAACCAAAATGCATCTGGAAATCTGCTCAGGAGCTCTTGGTGCTTTTCGCTACAAGAAAGGCTCTCCCAGATCCACCTGATGGCAGTTAAAAGTTATACCACGAGGCACTACAAGGCACCTTGGGGCACTTAGCTTAACTGTGAGGCCACAAGGCAATTGCCTCATAGCTGCAGGGACCATAAGGGCTGCTGCATTAGTGTGTAAAGCTGCAAGAAATGAGAGACGGCAAGCTATGCTGCATCTGAACTGTATCAGGAGACAGGCAGATGATGGGACGTTATTCCAGCACAGCTGCCCCAGCATCTGTTCCCCGAACTCCACCAGCCGATGTGTCATCTTAAAGTGGTGACTTACATTTTCATGGGCAGAGTCTTGCTCACTAACCTTGCCCTGGGCAACCAGCTCCCTCTGAGCTGCAGACGCGGACTTGACAAGCGCACTGGTGGCAGCTGCAATGGATTTAGCTGCTTCAAGGATCTGCTCTTCAAAATCCAGGGTCTCGTCCGCCTGCTGTAACCAGAAGAGGAGACTGTCACCTACAGTTCTCTTGAAATTTCAGCAGTTTTGCCCTTGCCTGATGAATACTCAACTAGGGGGGTTGGACCAGATGACGCTTTGAGACCCTTCCAACTCTATAGCTCTATTCTATGATACCATTAAAATAATAATAAAGGAGCAGGAAGAGGCACATTCCACACAAGGCTCTCTAGGTCTTCCTGTGCCAGAAGAAGAATGCAATAAGAGAGGAGGATTAAGCAAAATACTGGCTTCATTTGAAAGAAATGTGACAGGCATATTTCTGCTGATTTGCTGCTTGGTTAGCCCAGTGGTGACATGTGCCCCAGGTCTAGGGCAGGGATCATGCTCAAAAGGCACCCCATGCCAGAGGTCATGTTCTCACCATGTTACTTAGGTGCAAATGGACACCACTAGTAGGATAAGCAAGGGACGCGGGTGGCGCTGTGGGTTAAACCACAGAGCCTAGGACTTGTCGATCAGAAGGTCGGCAGTTTGAGTCCCTGCGATGGGGTGAGCTCCCGTTGCTCGGTCCCTGCTCCTGCCCACCCAGCAGTTCAAAAGCATGTCAAGTGCAAGTAGATAAATAAGTACCACTCTGGCGGGAAGTTAAACGGTGTTTCCGTGCACTGCTCTGGTTCGCCAGAAGCGGCTTAGTCATGCTGGCCACATGACCTGGAAGCTGTATGCCGGCCAATAAAGCGAGATGAGCGCCGCAACCCCAGAGTTGGTCATGACTGGACCTAATGGTCAGGGGTCCCGTTACCTTTACCTAGTAGGATAAGCTACCAGCATGTAGCCTGTAAGGTGCTGGTGTTCAAGTAGGGGGGGGGGTTGGGATGCTCTGTGGGGCCACAGCCTGACCCAAGAGCAACAGCAATACTACCACATACCAGAATATGGGTGTGTGTTTTTTTAAAAAGTTCCAGAAACACATCTCCAAATGCTTGGGGTAAAGGTTGCTCTGACACCTACTGATGACTATTGCAGCAAGTGATTTGATGGTGTTGGGTGGTGAATCTCCTGCCAGGCTTTGGGTGGTGCAGCTCTGGAGCAGGCATGAGGAACCTGTGGGTCATTCAGAGTGGACTGGCCCAAGTCATTCTGCTGCAGAGGGCAAATTTATTCCAGAAACCAACCAGACTGGCTGCTGAATCTCACTTCAGAACTGGCAGCGGGACACTTGGCACAGCTTCCTCCACTGCACCCAAGGACAGCAGACTTGTTCATGGAGTGCAAGGCGTATGGCAGGGGGTGCAGAGTTCTGTCCGCTCCATGCACCTCAGCAACTGCTGCTTGAGGCAGCTATGTCATTCTACGTAATGGTATGGTCAGCCCTGCCTATGGTTTGTTGATGTACCAGCCCCATCTGTCATGGCTCATGGTCAGGAATGATGGGAGTCCAGAAATGTTCGGAGGGAGACCAGGTTCCTTACATATGTGGTGCAGAGAGGCTGGGAAGGCAAAAGGCCTCAGAAAGAAGGAAGCATAGCCTGAAAGGGCAGAAGGCCAAAGAGGGCAGGAAGGAAGACCCCTTGGAGGGGAAGGTGTGGGACTTGAGGGGTAGAGGGTGCAATTAAAAGATGGGGGAGAGAGGGAAAGAATCATCAGTGGTAAGAGTTGCCTCTGGCCAAGAGCTACCGATACAAGGACATGGTTTGAAATATTCCCCCCCCCCCCCGGAAGCTGAAACAATCACAAACGTGGGGGAATTAATTTGGCTTTTATTATACAGACTCTGAAATAATGGGAAATGAAAATACTATTATGTCAGACCATCTTTCTGTCTCCGTTTTGTTTTTTTTTTGTTTGAATTGCAGGGAAGGGATCTTTTAAACACTTATACTATCTTTCCCCCCAAAAAAACTTCCTCTGTGAAACAGTCACTCGAGGTTGAGGATTAACTTTCAAAAGGAAGGTGGCAGAGATTCTCAGGGTTTTAAAATGGTCCCCCCTGCCCTGCAGTAGACAAACCGTCATTATTATTTTTTGCAATGCATGGGAGCTCATATTTGAATACAGTGGTACCCCGCAAGATGAACGCCTCGCAAGACGGAAAACCCGCTAGACGAAAGGTTTTTCCGTTTTGGAGACGCTTCGCAAAACGAATTTCCCTATGGGCTTCCTTCGCAAGACGAAAGCCCATAGGGAAATCTCCGGGACAGGGCGTCTTGCCCACTGTCCTTGGACCTCCTCCCGCCGCCAGGCTTCGGAAGGCTGCTCTGAAGCTTGGTGGGGGCGGAGAGGTTTTTTAAAAACCCCGGGACAGCGGAGGACTTCTCCGCTGTCCGGGGCGATTTTAAAATGCTGCTGGGCGGCAGCGCTGCCGCCCAGCAGCATTTAAAAAAACCCCGGGACAGCGGGGGACTTCTCCTTTGTCCCGAGGTTTTTTAAAATGCTGGCGGGCGGCAGCGAAGGATTCGCTGCCACCCGCCAGCATTTTAAATTCGCCCCGGACAGCGGAGAAGTCCCCCGCTGTCCCGAGGTTTTTTAAAATGCTGGCGTCTTCCTCTCTCTCCCCCCGGACCCCTTTTGAAGCAAGGGGCGGCAAAGGGGAGAAGCGATCTTCTCCCCGTTGCCGCCCCTTGCTTCAAAAGAGGGGACAGAGGGAAAGGCGCGCGCCTTCCTCTCTCTCCCCCCGGACCCCTTTTGAAGCAAGGGGCGGCAAAGGGGAGAAGCGATCTTCTCCCCGTTGCCGCCCCTTGCTTCAAAAGAGGGGACAGAGGGAAAGGCGCGCGCCTTCCTCTCTCTCCCCCCGGACCCCTTTTGAAGCAAGGGGCGGCAAAGGGGAGAAGCGATCTTCTCCCCTCCGCCCCTTGCTTCAAAAGAGGGGAAGGCTGGCGGGGGGCGAAAATCTTTGTCCCCCCTGGCTGCCTTCCCGGGAGGGCTTTTAAATCGCCCCGGACAGCGGAGAAGTCCTCCGCTGTCCGGGGCGATTTTAAAATGCTGCCGTGGGGGGGGGGAGCAAAGACTTTCGCCCCCCCAGCCTTCTGAAGGCTGACGGGGGGCGAAAATCTTTGTCCCCCCTGCCTGCCTGCCTTTAAAAGCCATCCCGGGGAGAGCGCTGCGTTTCTCCGCTCTCCCGGGAGGGCTTTTAAAGGCAGGCAGGCAGGGGGGACAAAGATTTTCGCCCCCCGCCAGCCTTCAGAAGAGGTCCTGGACCTCTTCTGAAGGCTGGCGGGGGGCGAAAATCTTTGTCCCCCCTGGCTGCCTTCCCGGGAGGGCTTTTAAATCGCCCCGGACAGCGGAGAAGTCCTCCGCTGTCCGGGGCGATTTTAAAATGCTGCCTTGGGGGGGGGGGAGCAAAGACTTTCGCCCCCCCCAGCCTTCAGAAGAGGTCGGGGGACAGATTGTCCCCGGACCTGGTCTGAAGTCGGTTTCCATAGGAACGCATTAATTGATTTTCAATGCATTCCTATGGGAAACCGTGCATCGCAAGACGAAAAACTCGCAAGAAGAAAAAACTTGCGGAACGAATTAATTTCGTCTTGCGAGGCACCACTGTATAGGCTCAGCAGAGATTAGCACACAGAGAAGGCTGAGTTCAGCTTTGTTAAGTCACCCCTGTTATCTGTAAGCTTGCTGCCCTTTACGTGTAGCTCAAGAGCGAAGTCATATTAAGATCTGTTTGGCTGGGCCAGACCAAAGGTACCAGTATCAGCTGCCTGGCCATGATCTGCCATGCGCCCCCAGATGCTTCCAAGCAAGGCAGGTAAGTGATGGATTTCCCTTCTTAGTTCTCCCAGGAGGCGGCACTCAAGGGTCTACTGCCTCTGTATGTGGGGGTTCCAGCAGGCAGTCACAGCTGTTAAACCGTAAAAGGGCCTACTCCTCCACCACAGTTTTTCTTATTCTTTCGGTTTATGTTACAAAACCAACTATGCTACAGAGGCCACCGCTACCACCATGTCAGGTGGCAGGGAGTTCCAAGTCCGCCATCTTCCCACGATGCTTGAAAGAGGGAGCTTGGTTTTCTCCACCGTATGTGTCCTCTGAACCAGATCGAAAGAAGCAGCAGAATCGGCAGGCAGTTCTTCTAAACCTTTAACAAGCCTCTTTGCAAAACTCCGTTTTGCCTCCTGCTACGTTTTCTATATATTTATATATCTCTCATCTAAAAAGTCCCCGGAGACAGAGCGGGACACTGTAGGAATGTTTGATATATAGTTGGACTAAATAACAACCTAATATATCAAACATATCACACAGAGTCCTGCAGAAATAAGGCATCCAGGTTTGGACTCAGCTTGAAATACGGATTAGACTCAACAGCAGGAAGCCACAAGGGGGCTAGATCTCGATAAAACCTTCCCCTGCCCTTCCTCAAACACAGTCCTCCCCCTTCAAATACTGAAGCCAGCAGGGCAAGCTAGATGGGAACCTCAGGGGCAGCAGGCTGCGTGCTTGTGGGAAGGCGGTCTGAAGGGGGCGGCGGGGGGGGGAGGGGCAGCCCATCGCCAGAGCAGAGCATCACTGCCCTCTACCTGCATCCTAGCAGAAATTGTGGAAAGCCATTTATATCCCTATCGCAGAACAGAAAGCAGAGACAAACTGATTTCATTTACTCAACATGAATAACTTCTTATAAGACTTTCATGCCAGGAAGCATCTTGATAAATGAAGAATCGTATCGTAGCACCAACTGGCAATGCAGCAGCCCTACATCACCGCCCCTCCTCTCAACCTTTGACATTCAACAGAGGAGGTGATCCACTGTGATGCAGACTTTGTGCACAACACGAAGTGCAATATAGAGCATAGAATATCCTATATTTCTGCACCGAGAAGTCTGTGATGTGGAAATCATCCCTTTCAAACCAGCATGCCTTTCACCTGATATTTTTACACAATGTATTTAGCGAAGCCTGGGGCACCTGCCTCTGATCACCAGGAAATCCTTCCCAGCCATTCCTCTTGGGTTTTGCCAAATGTTCCCCCCTAAAATGTTCTATGCAAAATTTGTCCCTCAAATCTCTTCTTTATTTTAAGCCTTTGCTGATAATATTGTGAGGATAATCTTTCCTTCTGGAGGGGCCTCGTTTTCTTGATATACTTCCAGGACAGAATGGTTCTCTGGAGTCGCTGGACCACAAGAAGGACCAACTTTGCTAGGGGAGGTTTGAGGAGATGCAAAAAAAGGGAGTCACCCTCGTGCTTAAGATCTTCTGATGCGACCCTACTCCAGACCCCACCTTCTGGATCCAGGGCAGCTGTCTACCAGCTCCATCTGGTACGCAGGCTGAGACCCTACCTGCCCGCGGACTGTCTTGCCAGAGTGGTGCATGCTCTGGTTAACTCCTGCTTGGACTACTGCAATGCGCTCTACGTGGGGCTACCTTTGAAGATGACCTGGAAACTACAACTAATCCAGAATGCGGCAGCTAGACTGGTGACTGGGAGCGGCCGCTAAGACTGTATAACACCGGTCCTGAAAGACCTACATTGGCTCCCAGTATGTTTCCGAGCACAATTCAAAGTGTTGGTGCTGACCTTTAAAGCTCTAAGCGGCCCAGTATACTTGAAGGAGCGTCTCCACCCCCATTGTTCTGCCCAGACACTGAGGTCCAGCGCCGACGGCCTTCTGGCGGTTCCCTCACTGCGAGAAGCAAAGCTACAGGGAACCAGGCAGAGGGCCTTCTCGGTGGTGGCACCCGCCCTGTGGAACGCCCTCCCATCAGATGTCAGACATCTGAAGGCAGCCCTGTTTAGGGAAGTTTTTAATATGTGACATTTTAATGTATTTTTAATCTTTGTTGGAAGCCGCCCAGAGTGGCTGGGGAGACCCAGCCAGATGGGCTGGGTACAAATAATAAATTATTATTATTATTAGTGTGAAGTGAGCTTGCCCTGTCTCTTGCTCACCTTAGGCTTAGCTCTTGGCTTTAGCTGCTCCAACTTCTTTGCAGCAGCTTCAATCGATGCAGCAGCTCCCAGCAACTCTGTCTCGGCAATGACTGTGGGGTCCTCTGGATCCACCCATTCGGTGCCTGCATGGAGTTTTTAAAAAAGAGAACCATCACACCAGTTGCTGTAGCAGCAGAAGCTGGAACAGACCATGGCTCCTGCCACCATGCCCCAAACATAATGTTAGAAGTAAAAAGGAAAAGGTGGAGTCAGGAGGGACATCTCCACCCCCTCCAACCCCCCTCCAGCTTATTAGGGGTTTGGATTGCGCTGTAAGTATCTATGCTGTGTGTCACCTGGTTAAAGAAATATTAGTTGATTAATTGTATGAGGCTGAGTTGAATTGTATGCAAACTTTTTATCACCTTTATGCATTTTCAGTAGTAAATATAGCCGAATCACATGCAAACTTGATTAATTAAAAACAATAATTTTAAAGAAGACACACACATGTGTTGCTTTTAGATGATGCATTTGGTTGTCCTGGCAAGTGCCATCTACACCCCCCCCTCGTGTGTGTGTGTGTGTGTGTGTGTGTGTGTGTGTGTGTGAGAGAGAGAGAGAGAGAGAGAGAGAGAGAGAGAGAGAGTTCTTCTAAAATGCTACTCATAGTTGCCACATTTTATACTTCTGTTAATTGAAAAAAAAACAAACCCCACCCTCAGCCTATCAGAGCAGCCTATCAAAAGTCATTAATCTAAGAGACCAAGCCTTGCAGCCATACTTCTTATTAACCCCTGTGCTTATAAGGCCCTGTGAAATGAATGTGGTTGACAGTAGATTCCTATCTCTGAGCCCAGAAGGTGAGATCATTTGCATGTTATGACAGCAGAGCAGCCAAACTCACCTTTCATTGCTTCGGCTGACTGTATGAGCTCTGTGACAGCACTAGCAACCCTCTTTGACAAGGCAGCCAACTGATGCTTCAGTTCTGGGGTGGGCTTCTGGAGAATCTGGAGGTGCAAATTAGAGTGGAGACTAACATTTTAGTCCTGTGCCAGAAGTCTGTAGATGTTCAATCTTTGTTTGCTACCAAAACAGCAGCTGCTTAGGCACCATCGCTCTTTCTTTTGCAGAACAAGTCCTCCTTCCTGGGTACTTGAGCCCAGCCAATCAGGGCCCATAGAAGCATCGCTACTTCAGCGTCAATTCAGAGTGAGGGCAACCCTTCCTGGAGCAGTTCCTAATTATTTCAAATGGAGCTTCCATCAAAGAAGATCCACTTAGTTGTATTTTCCTAAAAAAGCTCCATATGTTTTAACCTCTCCTTATAAGGAAGGGGGTCCAACCCCCCTTGGATACAACAGCAAGTAAGGTTGTTGAGAGTGAATGAGTAGACCCACAACCTGGGAATCCTGGTATTCTGGGCAAGGGCTTGCCCAGCCCTCACCTCCTAAACTGGCAAGGGAACTCACTGCTAGTTTGGAACATAAGATGCTTTTCTCACCCTACCTGACCTTAGGTATAATTCAATGGCAAATGCCACACATAACTCTAAGCCATGATTTGTTCTAACCAGAGTTTTGTCAACAAACCATAAATTATGTCAGAGATAAGCAAACAAGCTGGGCTTTGTTTCTCCAAAGCTTAGTTCATTTCCCAACAGTCCTTGCCTTGTGCCTCTGTAGCTTCGTGAGAGTCTGGGGTGGGGTGGTGAAACAAACCATGGCTAAGCTGGGTCTGGACACAATGTCAAGCCATTGTTAAAGTGAGATATGGTTTGTAGGTCACTGCAATTTGATGCCAGAAAACGAACCATGGTTAGTCTATTGGACTGAGTTGGGATATTCGAATAAACCACACTTTGGTGAAACCAACCAAGTTATATGTAAACTGAGCAACAGCAATCTCATAAAATGCATTCATATCCTTAAGGTCCAAATCAGTTTTTGGTTATGTCCCAGCACTGAGACAGAAAGGGAAATTATTGAAGGTTGGCTTTAAAAATATCTAGCAAATCCCTTTAGAGCAATCAAGCTCCTGAATATAAATGATTCTGCTGAGTAGGTTCCTGTAATGATATTTAAAAGGTTTCATTCTTCTCACACTGTTTGCCTTTGTTGGTGACACAACAGTGCCTTTTGTTTCTGCTTTATCTCTATTCCAACACATGCCCATTAATTCAATTTAACAAGAAGCTTTACAATACATGTAAAGCAAAATACGAAATACATGGTCCGCTTGTGCTCATCATGGTGCGGGCAATGTAGACGTTTCTATTCAGACGGCTTAATGGCCAAGAGGGAGCTTCTGGCAATTCACTGGCGTGATTGGACTCACAAATTACTTAGATGCAGCTTTTTGGAACCCACACCCTGTATTGCTCAGAGTTAGAATGTCAATGGAAGACCACAATGTTCAGGGAGGGGGAATGGCAGAGGTGACCTTCCTAAGAGATAAGCCAATGTGATCACTTTAGTTGGGAGATTCTGGGTGCCACTGGAGATGGAAGTGGGAGTCAGGCACAGCCAACTCATCAAGTCTATCAGGACCGGCCCAATACATTTTGCCACTTGGGGCAAAACAGAAAATTGTGCCTCCTCTGCTGCTCCTGCCCCTGTCTGCTCCTCCTCTGCCACTGCCTGAGGCTACTAGAGGTTGCTTGGGGAAGCCGTGGAGTGAAGGCAGCAGGGGATAAAAAAGGAGGCTGAGGAGCAGCAGACGGTGGTGGCAGCAGGGGTCCTGCTCTTCCCAGGCAGTGCGTGGGCAACAAATGCAGGAGGCGGTGAATGGTACACTCTTGTGCTCCCTGGATCTGCCACCCCTCCCAGCTGCCCCCAATCTGCCTCAGGTGACAGCCTCACTGAGCCTAATGCGTGGGCCAGTCCTGGAACTTAAACCCTCTGCTGCTGCACAACACCTGGGTTTGTTTTAATAAGGTTTCCTGCACCCATACTAGCTGTTACATGGTGCTACTGTTTGAGGTTTCTTCCCCACGCACCAAAAATATCTTTGGGCAGCCGTGGATCATAGAAATGTAGAAATTGCCCTTACTCTGAGTCAGATCACTGATGTCTAGAACTGCATTTTACCAGCTTGGACTGGTGTTGCCAACTGCAGCCTTATCTGGAGAGGTAATCCATTCTCATCACATTCAGTCTTGACTACTGTAGTGCACTCAACTACTTAGAGACAGTCTAGACATCTTACCAGGTGCAAAATGCAGCCCTTCAAGTCCTGGTAGAGAAAATGTAGTGGGCTGTGTGACACCATTATCACATCAGCTGCATTGGTGGCCACATTTAAAGTGCTGGTTTTAACCTTTAAATCCTTGAATAGTTTGGGTTATTTGAAGGACTACCTGCAATCCTATCAAACTGCCTGAATGTTAAGATGAATGAAGGCCCTCCCTGGCTGCCACCCAGCTAGGTCAGTGAGGAAGAGGGAGTAAGGGAGGCAGTGAGGATGGTCCTACGACTCTGGAACGCACTGATAGCTGACCTCAGAAAAGCTATCACTCTCCAGGCTTTTAGAAACCACCCGAAGACCTCTACCGTTTGAGGTGTCCTTTGTAAGAGTGCTCTTGGGAGTGACTTCTGGCTGATGGCCTTGTTAAAATCTGCTGTAATTTGGTGCTGCTTGTTTTCATATTGTGGCCATTTCTTCTGGAAGCTTTTGTAACTTATCTGTTTTATTACTGTTTCAATTTGCATTTCAAAATTCACTCAAGGTGAATTTTATTCAGGAAAATAGCAAACAAATATTTCAAAGTTAATTAATAAATCAAATTTATAAATAAACAACAAATTTAGAACATTCCCCCCACTCTGACAGGCAGTGGCTCCCCAGCATATGAGACTTTTTCTGTCCCCTGATCCATTTTAATTGGAGATGAAGAGGACCTGGAACCTTCTGCATGCAAAGCAGATGTTCTACCACTTCCTCCCCTGCACAATGTACAAAGATGAGGAAGAACACAATCCTTCCAGGTTGGTACCCTCTGACCAAGAGATGCCGGTCCTTTGCCTCTCACAACAACTCAGGAAATCACAACCACAGCAGTCATCACAAACTAGCCTCAACATACCTTTGCTGTCCTTTGGAAAAGGCATGGAGGGGTTTTCCCCCTTGTCCCTTACCATGAGAACATGTTCCAGCAGCTCCAGGTATCCCAGGGTGCACTCTGTTCCGTAGTGGAGAGCTCTTGTCCGGACATCTTCGCTTACGTCGTGGTGGTACGAAGCTTGCTAAGGATGCAAAAGAACATGCTTAGGCAAGAGAGAGGTAGTGATGACGCTATGTTAAAACTCTTCATTTAACAAGACAACACAATTAAAAAGAAAACCCGGTATCTGAAAACATAACCACTCTAGCAGCACTTGAAAAGGGAAAGCTCTGGCTATAGTCACCTAGTCTTGGGGTAGACATGCATAAGATTGCACAGTCAATAGACAGGTAGATTAAAAAGAGAACCCCGTTTTCTGAAGCAATGTACAGGAACGTTGTCAGTGTTCCCAAAGCAGGCACATACAGAGAGCATCCACTAAAATAATTTAAGAATACTGCTACTAAGTATTTATGTAGCACTTTGGAGTATTCAAAGCACTTTTCACATGTTATCTTGCTGTAATCCAGAGATTTCCAAACTTTTCCTGTTGGTGACACACTTTTCAGACATGCATCATTTCACAACGCAGTAATTCAGTTTTACTAGCAAACCGGAGCTTAAACTAACCCCTTTCCAGCCCCGGGAGGAGCGAGGGGAGCATTTGTGTGACACACCTACACACTGCAGCCGACACACTAACGTGTCACAACACTGTAGAAAGCTCTGTTGCAATCCTTAAATATAATCCTGTAACAAAGTGTTAGCATTATAATTCCCTGGTTGCAATATTAAGTTTAAGATTAAAAATTAAAATCTAAATTAAAATAATGTTATCTCTCTCTCTATATCTATATCTATATCTATATATCTATCTCACCAATGACCTCATTTCAACTTTCAGTCTTAAAAGTAGTAAAAAAACAACCAAAATGGGTCAACAAACAACAAAAACTTATTTTCACTACCAAGGTTATTTAAATACAAATCTGTTTTGCAAGAACAGATTTCATCCTTTCATTCAGGTATTTCCCAGAAAGATCAACCCAAGCAACCCAGACCAACATACCAGTATCAGGAGACATGTTCAAAGAGAAGAGCAAAGCTCCCACCCAGCTCAGCGATGCGTCTGTACCTTGCAAGCTATCAGCATGTCAGCTACAGCTTTGCGGCTCAGGTTGGCTGTGGCAATCACGTCCTCCTGTCGGCATGAGTTCCCAGCTGCTACGGCTTTGGCTGTCGCCATGGTGATGCCTTTCGTCATCCGGATCGATTCTTCAGGTGATGAGTTCTTTTCAGGAATATCTTTTGACTGAAACACCTACAAGCAAGCCCCCAGCCCCAAACATGCTTGGTTTGGAAGGGTTAAACTCTGGCATGGAAACAGCCTCCAAAATGTCAAAAAGCAAGGCATTTAAGTGGAAAACAGCTGGTTTCCCCCCCCCCACCTCAAACAAAATCATCTCCCAGCGAAGAGGTTTATGTTCCTGATATTCTTTGGACAGAACCACACATGCCTCCATTTAGACACAGGAACCAGCCACTTCATTACCCGTCTATTTCACCCTTCTCTTTGCTCCCACTTAAATCTGGTTCCCAGAAGTGGGTCTTCTCTTCCTCCAATGTTAGAGGGCCTACACTACATCCATTCAGCAGTATACCTGACTTACACCCCAACATGATAGCATATAAGGTACCAAGATTGGAATCTCATGTACAGCGGCTGAAGAAAGCCACTCCTAAATCAGAGTAATAGTAGACATGGACCAATGACAGCCTACTATGTCTACTTGCCACCCACAGGATGATGGTTCCAGTTCTATGGACAGAAGGAAGCCAGTCTGCACACTGTAGCAACCAGATTTACAGTATTTCTTTAATGAAATGCTAATGCCTCCCTCCACCCCAACAACTTTGCATAATGATTTATATCAGGGATGGGAAATCTGTGGCACTCCAGATGCTGAGGGACTACAGCTCTCATAATCCCTGACCGCTGACAATGCAGGCTAGAGTTGACTTGCTCACAGACTTCATTTAAAAATAAAATCACAGCCTCTGAAGCAGCCTTTGCTGAGTAGGTGCCTTTTCAATTAGAATTGAGAATGGCCATACAAACAAATTTAGTTACAATAAAACAGCAATTAAGTACAGCAAAAAACATGCAGACATAACTATTTTACAGCATAATCCTATGCATGTCTGCTCAGAAGTTAAGTACCAATGAATTAAATGAGACTTACTTCCAATTAACTGTTCTAGGATTGTAGTTTAAACATTTAAACATTGTGCTGAACACTGCTTTAATTTGCTGGTTGTTTTTATTACTTAAAAAATGGTTATTGATATGTTAATTTTGTAAATTGCCTGGAACTAAATCTGGTGGTGGGGTGCACATATTTTATAATGTAGACATGCACAGCATTGCACTGCAAATTTTACAAAAGCTGAACTGTGCTGTATGAGGACAGAATAGGAGCTGGCCTGAAAAATAGCTGCAGTAATCCTCAGTTTATTTATTTTTAATGCATTGGGTCGGGGACTTGCTTGCTACTTCTAGAGATTTCGCAAGCATCATTATACAAAGCCTTTACCGTGAGTTCTTGCTTGATGTACTCAATCGTAGCCTCAAGCGCTCTTGTCCCTCGCGTAGCTTCATCTTCTACGGCTTTCACAGTCTTCAGGAGTGATGTGACGTTTGTTACCATTACCTGGAAAGTCAGGAGAAGGAAACTGCTCAACTGCCAGCTCTCATCACAGAATGCTCAAGCGGCCATCCTGCCTTTGCCAATTATCCCAACAGTATCAAACTAAGCTTCAATAGACAAGTGGGGAAAACTCAGGAGAAGCAGGCGCAGACCCCAGAACACTCCAAGCAGCCTTTGGAAGGCACAGTCCATAGAATGATTCCTGCCACTCCCCAGAGGAGGAAGAGACGTGGTGGTGATGATAGGTGACTCCCTACTGAGTGTGTGGATGTAATATCAGAGCCTTTGTCTACGACCTTTGAGAGTTCTTGGAGAACAAGTGAGGTCCTTACCGAGCTCAGATGGCCAGGTGTGGAACTTGCAAATGGAAAGCCAACACATTTCTTACCTTTGCTGCTCCCTTGAGCTGGTACATGGATGGGTCATCTGCAGGCTTGCTGGCGGCTCCTTTGGTTGCGCCTATGAGGTCAGACAAGGCCTTTGCCACATCCTTAATAGCATTGATCAGCACAACCTGGAAGGATGGGAAGAAAAGAAAGTTGAGATACTGTGGCACTTTGCAAGCTTCAGAAGAGGTGAAATGTAAGCGGGGTGTACATCTCAAGATGCACACAAATGAACCTGGAAGTGGTACTTCTGTTGTTGTATTCACACAAGCTTCTCAAGCCTTGGCTTCTGTCTGAATTGCTGGTGACTTCATATCCACACTAGTTATAAAATGGTTTCAGGCTCCTTAAGATGTTGCTTTCCTGCTCAGCAAATGTTTTAACGCCAGATCCATTATGGCTGGAGGTACCAGGTGATCATCTGTATATGCAGGAATTGGAGTTGGTGTGTCCCAATATATGACAGTGGCTTTGAATTCATAGAAAGGGGTTCTACTCACACTGAGCCTCAGGTCTCTTCCCAGGCCATGTCTCCCACTGGCCCCAATCCTCACTTTCCTCATGTACTTCTGATGGGATGAAATTTGTCTTTGAAGTACCATAAACCCTCTTGCTTGCCTGGACTGATGATGGAAGTGTGTATGTGTGTGTGTGTGTGTGTCACCTCTGACATTTATGTGGCTGGACTGATGTCTACATCTGTTGCTTCATCCATTTACACCTTTGGCCCTGCCTGCTACTGAACAGCCTGCTGGATCAGGCCAGTGGGCCATCTAGTCCAGCACCCTGTTCTCCCAGTGGCCAACGAGATGCCTGTGTGAAACCCACAAGAGGATTCAAGAACAAGAGCCCTCTCTCCTCCTGCAGTTTCCAGAAGCATTACTGTCTCCAACTATGGAGGCAGAGCATGGCCATCATGGCTAGGAGACATCAACAGCTCTCTCCTCCACTGTCCAGGTCGAAGGTAATACATATATATTTAACTTGGATCAAAAACAGAGCATCTCAGGAAGCTGAAAACTGCCAGCGCTGGACCCTCTCACCTGTGTTTCTGGGTCACCTGATCCCAGGCTGGCTGCTCCCAATTTCACAACCTCGGCTAGTTGAGTGATGGTGCTTGCGGATGACTGTGCTGCTTGAGCAAGCTTCTCCTGGCTTGAGGCAGCCCCAGATACCAACAGCTTTGTGTCTTCAACCAGAGCTTTTGCTGTCTTCAGAATATTTTCCCTGGAAAAAGACAAGAGGGAGGTGGGGTGGGAGAAGACTCAATTGGTACTCATCTGCACTCTTGCAGAGGACCTGCAAGGGCTTTTAAGATAACCTTCCCAAGGAAAAAGTTGCAAAGTTAAGTTTGAGCAGATGGATTTGCTTTCTGAGCTTTGTACAGAAGTTGCAATGACTTCTCCTTTGGGAGGAGACCATTTAAGTGCATGGAATGTGGGAAAAGCTTTGGCTGTGCCAAACCTGGATTGTGCTGTATGTAAAAAGTGTGCAGAACAGGTGGAGAACCTTTGGCTCATCAGCTGCTGCTGAACTACAACTCCCATCATCCTCCCCGACCTTTTGGGCATGCAGATGTTGACAGGAGCAGAGTCCCAACAACATCTGGAGGTGTGCCCCACCATTCTTCTTTGTTGACTAAATAATCTGGTATGAGACACTCTGACATGGACCAAGGAAAGATCTGTATTGCTTCACATCTGAACCATCCATTTAAAGCCCTCTTATACTTCTTTAACAGTCATGGCTCCCCCTCAAGTTTCTGGGAACAGTTCCTGGGAACTGTTGTTTCTTAGGGGTCTTGGTCTCCTAACGAATCTCAGCAATCTTACCAAACTACAGTTCCCAGGATTCCTTCTGGGAAGCCACAGCTGGCATAAGATGGCATAAGAAGGCTTTAAATGGACTGTGTGGATGGTCATTCGATACATACCATATGTTTTGTAAGGAAACAAAACAATGGAGCCAGATGTTATATGAAAGGAACTGGGATCCAGGGGAAGTTTCTGCCGTTTCCCCCTGTGGCCCATCTCATGCTGCTCTGGAGGGCTCTCCAACCCTCTGGAGCAGGTTTTCGAGGAGCAAAAGGGCTTGAGAGTGAAGGGGTGAACAGCGAAATGTGTGGCCTTCCACACTGACTGGTGGGAGTGTTCCGTTACCTCAGAGGATGCTACTGGCCAGCAAAGACTTAGGATGAGATGTGATTGAAATGCCTATACTTGTACCTTATGTCATATTTTGTGCAAAAAATCCCTTGGTGGAGCATTAAAATATTTTAAAGAAAAGGAAGAAAATATAAATGCTGCCCTAGCAGCACCTTAAGTTTGGCAGATGGGCTACTGGTGTTTGACTATTTGTTTACTCCTTAGCCAATTGATCATCAGCCAATTGATTGTGTTGTTTTACACGTAAAATGATAAAGTCCCTCCTGCTGCAATATTCACTAGACTCTACTGTGTCCTTAGCATACTAACTTCATTTGTAGGCTGCCAATAACAAAAACTTTTTCATATGCAACTGTGTCCATTACACCCAGTGGAAGGATGCATAGCAGCCCCCAAGACTTTGCTCACACACTTCAAAGCACATCTTTGCAACTGCAAGGACTAACAGCATGCTCTTAAAATAAGCAAGGTGCTGAGATTCTCAGGAAGCTAAGTCTTATGTCTCTGACAAACTCATGGTTCACAAAATAATAAACTGGTTCTTGAGTGAAATGCTGTAACTTTCAAACAACAGTTTCCAAGATCAATGTAGATTAGCTGGCAGGTGGGTGGGGTGGGGAGTTCTGGCCTGCTTTCTGATATGAAAATGGGTGGAACTAGTAACACAACATTAAAAACCACCAGGTCCCGCCATTTCCCAGCTCATTGCTGTGAGTGTGCTGCCACCGTCTGGTGAATGTGAAGAGTGGGAGAGATTTCACCTGAACTTTGAAGTTGCAGATGTGGGCAGGAAGCATTTTGACAGCAGTGAGAGCATGACCACCCCTCACTGATTCCAAGAGAAGGGGCTGGCCATTTGCTGAGGTTCCATGGGTGCCTGAGCATGGCCAAAGTAGAAAACCCACCACCAAACATTCCTGGAAGACAGGCAGGGAGGCAGGACACTGCTGTGAAGGGCAAAACGGGGTCCTAGCCAATGGACCAGATACTCCAACTAGCAGGACACATCTAAGTTCTGTGAAGAAGAAGACACTGTCCCTGTTATGATATGAGCTCTGAACACCACTGCTTTACTGGTTTATTGAGTTGTGCAAATTCTGTGAGCAACTTTGCATATAGGGAGCCAAGGAGCAGAATGTAGTGACGCCAGAGACATATAAATACTGTTCTCCCCCAAATAGATACAGAACTGCCAAGAGAATAATTCTAAAAGCAGTTCTCTGGAATTATAATGCTCTGTAGGATGAAAATGAGAAGAAACAAACCAAATTATTTTAAGGGATTTCAGCATGACAACAAGAGCTAGAGGCATGTTTCAAACGTCAAAACCAAGGTTCCTGACATTTTGAAAATGCTATTACTGTGATACCTCTAGTTACGGACTTGATCTGTTCCGGGGTGCTGTTTGCACCCCGAAAAGTCCGTAACTAGAGCGCCGCTTCTGCACACACGCAAGCAGCGAAACCCAGAAGTATACACTTCCGGGTTTGCTGTGTTCGTAAGCCGAAAAGACGCAACATGAACCTAACGCAACACAAGGTATGACTGTATTCTGCACTGTGGACCATACACCCCCACACGTGAGCAACAGAATACTAGGCTCATTTCATTGATCAGGTGGTAATTTACAGCCAAGGCACCAGCTGTTCAAGTAGTATAAAAACTCATAAAATATGTGTATGGGGACGACGACCCTAACTTAGGCAAAAGGAGATTAAAACATCTTCCTCGCTTTACTGGTTAAATATACCTCTAGCTTCAGTTTTCTCTAGCCCATATTTATCCTATCCAAAAAACAATGCTGCTGCTAGCCTGATCTTGTTTTGTGCCTGGAAGAGAATCAGTTTATTATTCTGAAACTAGTGGCTTGGAACATGTTTTTCAAAAACAGCAACAAAGCTTTATTGAGTCTTTTTGCATTGAAAAGTAAAATTTAAGAATGATCCAAAAAGCTGAGGAAGTTTCAGAATACCCCAAATGTCTTTCAGGGCTTTCTGTAGAAAGCTTTCATTAAAGTGGAATTATGCATTGAAGGGAAATAAATAGAGAGAATATTTTAGAACTGCCTTTCCTAATAGGTTTTTCAAGCCATTTGCTTATTGGGCTCCTTCCCAAAGAGACTTTTTCATCCCAGACACAATACGGTTTTGTGTCTTTCAGAATCACTATGGATTTATTATTATTTTTGGAGTAAAAGTAATGGAAAGCAATTTGAAAACCAGAGGCACTTTTTCATCAAGGAACTCCTGTTTGGAGCTTGAAACAGACAATGGTTTATAAGAGCTCTGGGAGAGACTTCATTTCTCCTGGCAAATGCAGATGTTTCATCTGTTCCACTTTAGTTTTAGGTTAGACAGGTTTGGAAGGCTTCTGAATAAAAACCTGTACAACTTATTTGATAAATGGAATAGGCCTAAACAATGCGCACAGAGCCATCCTTGAGCATGCTGGCTGGTGCAGATGGGACTTGGGAATCCAACTTCTCAAGAGTCAAAGGCTGGCCACCCTGATATGTACAAAAATCCATGGTAACATATTGGTCTACTCAGAACAAGGTTCGTTTGCACTTCCATATATGCATTTGTGGCAGGCTGCAGTGCCCCAGGGGCAGAGTACAGATTTGCTGTGGGGGTGGGAGTGGGGCAGCTAAACTGAGAGCTAAAGCATGGGGAGGGTGACTGAGCTGAGGTTAAGAGTGGACAGGCCTCACTCTGACCAGGAAGCTTTGAGTTCTTCTACCATTCACTGACTGCATCGTTTCGGTCTAGATGGGATCCCTTTTGAACTCAATTTTTAATTTCTTTTTTTTAATAATATTTTTATTAATTTTCATCAAGAAAAATAGATATACATTACAACTTAATAATTTTTTCCATTTTTGGACTTCCATCAGCCTTTCTGACAATCATCCGAATTGAACATTTTAATTACACATTTCCTAAATTTTCTATTGCCTTTTAACCTACCCTTCCACCCCTGTTTTTCTTTCTTACAATATTTCTTGAGTTTTTACAGAGCTTCTTTAAATGCCACTAACGTTATTTCATTATCACTTATACATCCCCAGTACTCCACTAGTTTCCCCCGAACTCAATTTTTAATTTCATGTCAGAGCACCTTACATCCCCCCTGAAAACTCTTCCAGGATTCCTGCATCCTATGGTTCAGTTTTGCCTCTGACAGCCCTGCCCCCTTTTCACATGCCCCTGGTCTGAAATCCTGCGGCCACACTGACCTGTGGTCTGCAAATGATTCGTTGTTCTCAGCATTCAGCGTTCCAGCCGTGGCGAACATGATGGTGGTGTCCAGGTCAGCGATGATGCCTGAGACGGCGCTGGCAGCGGTGATGCACGCCTGGGTGCCTTTGTTGCCTGCCTGCAGGGCTGACAGAACTAAGGACACCTGTCAAGAGGAACAAGCAAAATCCTACTCAGAGCAGACCCAGTGAAATTAATGAACACAATTAACTTAGGTACGTTCACTTCACTTTCACTAGGGCATAGCTGGACACAACCCATAAGAACAGTAAATAAACAACACTATGGTGTAACCCAGCAGGATGTCATGATAGCAAGAGATTTCAACCTGCCCTTAATATTGAGGAGGTTCCCTTTTAGAAGTCTCTATGGACGCCTTCCAAGTATTTGTGGATGCTTCCAAGCACCCACTATAAAAAGGGGGGCTTGATACCTGACTTAGCAGGTGACAGCAGCATCAGTGGAGGCAAAGTGAGATTACTGGGGTGCTTTGGTGTGGGCAGGCTGCCCCGAACCCTGTTTCTGATCAAGGATTGCTACAACCCTGTCTTAGAAGAGGACATTATTCTCAGTGATGCACAGGGGACCAGGAGGTGTCTAAGCTCACACCACTGAAGTTGGGGGCACCCACCTTCTCGCTGACCGCCCGAGCACACTCTATCAGCTCCCTCTTGGTGTAGCTATCAGTGGGACATATCTGTAGAGCACCAGCCTTCTGGACCAGGAAGATGCAGCTGTGGCCAAGTTCCTGAACCCGCGTTCTGATCTGGAAGCCTATCTGGATAGCCAAGTGGTTGGTGTGGAGAGGAACAGAGTGGAGAAAAAGGAAAAGAAAGTGTTGCAAGTTATTTGTAAAGGAGGTAAAGGCAGCAGTGTTAGGCAAACCTTGGCACACCACTTGGATGCATTTCCCTATTATGGAACAGTTCCTGGACAGGTTTATAAGATACCCTTATGACAAACCTGATGAGTATGATTTGAGGGACAGGGCCTTCTCAGTGGCAGCACCCTTTTTATAGAACTCCCTCCCAGTGCAGATCCAATTGTCTCCCACTTTTAATTGCTTTAGGAGACAACTGAACACTCAAATTATTTTTCCAGGTGTTCAGTACCTAGCATTAGTGGCCCCATCTCTTTAGCAGTTGTACAGTTCTACACTGAGGTTAGAATAATAATAATTCTAATAATAATAATAATAATAATAATAATAATAATAATAATAATAATAATAATAATATCCTGCCAGGCTAAAAGAAGGAATAGGGATGCCATGATGAATGGATAGCAGTCAAAATCAAAGCTGCTGGTCTTCATGGGTCTCTTACCTTCAATTGGTTAACTGCAAGTGCACCAAAAAGTGCGTCTTTCCACAAGTCTGAGAGACTCTAAAGGTTCCTGCTTGCAGAATTGCTATTACTGCTACTTATACCCAGTACTTGAATTACAGAATGGAGGGCAGGTTCAGAGGGCCCCCACACCCTTTCCACTGATTCCCTCTAGCTACTGCTTGTTAGCAGGACATGGGGTACTGCACTTTGATTAAAATTAGCACAGTTTGGTTTGCTTACAGGCCATTTTCCTTTTCCTACCTGGAAAGCCAGTGCGGTGCAGTGGTTAGAGCAGGCTTCCTCAACCTCAGCCCTCCAGATGTTTTTGGCCTGCAACTCCCATGGTCCCTAGCTAGCAGGACCAGTGGTCAGGGATGATAGGAATTGTAGTCTCAAAACCACTGGAGGGCCGAGGTTGAGGAAGCCTGGGTTAGAGTGTCTGATTAGGACCTGGGGGACTAGAGTTCAAATCCCTGCTTAGCCATAAATGTCACTGGGTGGCCTGGGCAAGCCACCGCCTCTCAGCCTAACCTACCTCACAAGGTTGTTGTGGGGATTAAATGAAGAGAACTATGCATGCCACCTTGAGCTCCTTGGAGAAAAAGGAGGCATGTATATGTGACAAAAAACAAAAACAAATGAACAGATAATAAATAAATTCAAACATTGCTTAAATTTATATTCTGCCTTTTTATTGGCTTGATGAAGACAGCAGGCAAAACCCCAACTTTGCACAAATCAATGGCACCATTGGAGGATTTTTCTGCACAAGCAGCAAGGTTCCAATGGGGTGGGGTGGGGGTGGGGCGGGGTACTTTCTTTGGGGCAGCAATTTAAGAACAGAGAGTGTGGAGGGCGGGCGGAAGGAGAACTCTGATGTTGCCTGGGCCCTCCCCCCAAAGTTGGTCCCATCACTGCATGCTTATTAACCCCAAACAAGACCAAGGGCTCAAGACCTCCTCTGGTTCTGCTGTAGCGGCTGCCATCCGTCCCTGGAATGCCAAGTGACCGTAGTCTGTGGTCATTTGTGAGGCGAGTCCTCCCAGCTCCTCTGGATTAGTAACTGCCTTCGTCATCTGAAAGAATGTGAAGAAAGAAGAGGTGAACATGCCTCACTTGCACTACATTGTGAGAAACAGGATACTGCACTAGATTATCCTTTGGTCTGATCCAGCAGCTGGATCTTCTTAGGTTCCCAAAGGCTTCTGTTGGCCATCACTTAAGGTGCACCTCAATGCATTTTGCTGCCATCAACAGATCTTACCATTTCTTGGGCTGTCACTGCAATGGCTTTGGAGTATTTGACTACAGTGGTCTGATAGTCAACGTAAGTTCCATTGGGTTCTGGTGGTGTGCCCTCGTCCAGCTGCAATGGGGGTTGAAGAGGAAGAAGAAAGGTGATCAAAATGGCAGGAGATCTAGACCCTGTTCCCATAAGTGGAAAAGGTCTACTGTAACCAGAAAACCCACACTGACTGGTCTAAATTACGCAAAATAGGAATGGTATCATTAGTGCCTGGGACTGAGGGGTGGGAGTCTGCATGTGTCTCCCCTCTCCCCCCAAGTCCTTGAATCACAGATACCTCAATCTGTTATATGGCTACCAAGGAAGGCAATTATTGATATAATCAACAACAAGTTTTTGATAGCTGCAACCTCAATTTGAGTCTTCCTGGGTGCTTTGGGATAATCACATATTCCAGGGGCCTTGGGAAACAGCAATGAGACGGGATCCCGGGTGACTCGTACAGACCTTGCTCATGGCTTCAGCTATGGAGTCCACCATGTTGCCCACCATCCCTACTTCGCTGGCAGCTTCATTCAAGGTAACCATGATATCATCCACTGCTTCCTTCATCAGCTGGGCAGCTTCCGTGATGGCATCATGAGTGTGTGAAGCCTGAAATAAGTTGATGGAGAAAACAGGAAACATTGCATCTCCCTCTTTCTTTGACGCAACTGAAACACATCCCAGTGTCCCTTCTGTTGAAAAACACAACTTTTGTGTGATGGCCGGCATGGAGACTTTAAAAAAATATATCTATATATATCTATGTCACTTTCCTACCTGAAAAAAGGTTTTCCATGTGGGAACACAGAAAATAGGAGTTGACACCCACAGCTTTGTCTGCTCTGTCCACCTGCACAGCATACATTTGAAGTACAATACCATTTTAACCAGTCATGGCTTCCCCCAAAGAATTATGGGAGCTGCAGTCTGTTAAGGTGCCAAGAGTTGTTGGGAGGAGGCTCCTATTCCCCTCACTGAGATACAACACCCAGAGTTTCCTGAGAAGAGGGACTGACACTCATCAAACAACTCTCGGCAGCCTCAACAAGCTTCATCTTCCTGAATTCTTTGGGAGTAAGCCATGGCTGTTTAAAGTGGTATCATCATGCTTTAAATGTATGGTGTGAATGTGGCCTCTGTGCCCCTCAACATTTGCCTCCTGAGGAGGCCTGCTGAATAGTAGGGCTGGTGCTGAATGACTGAAGGGATGTGAGCCTTGGTGGGTTAAAGAGAAAGGAGCCTAGTTTTAAAAGTAAAAAGCAATTCTTTTTAAAAAGGTTCCATTCCCCTTCCAGTCTCCACTCCCCTGATTTGAGACTTTAAGACTAGACTTCCTACTGACACATTAAGGCAATTACAGTGTTTGCTTCGTGATCTCATTGTGGGAGACGATTGTCAGACAGGGGTGATTACTGAAGGAAGGATTTTATAATTACACACGTTTGTCTAAGGGCCATTAAAGAATATCTCCCAAGTCTCTCATCATCCATCACCATTCATGCTTGATTGCTCACAAGGACTGTATTTTTTAGACCCCCAGACATGCAAATCACCTCTCCTTCTCTGAAAGCATCTTCTGACAAAGTAAAAATATTTGAGGGAAACATGAATGGCTGGTCTACACAGGCAGGAGAATGAGGTGGTAAAAGTGATGACATCCCTGACTGCTCCCCTGAAAACAGAAAACTAGCTCAGTAAGAACAAGGGCTAGCCTGGAACCTGTCTCCCTGACATGCTAGCTTTCCATTTCTGGGAGTTTGTTATATAGGCTAGCTTTCAAAAATGGGATCCCCTCCTCCCTGCCATTATCATGGTCTGGAACGGCACAGTTCATTCTACCTCCTCAGGAAACTTCATGCTTAGATGCAAACTACAGAACTTATCCTTTAAGAAAAACAACAGTGCACTAAGCCACGATGCCAATGGGCCTGCAAGCTTCAGTGGTTTAATCAGTGTGATTAACAGGACAACATTTTCGTGTAGTTAAAATCTCCCCACCAATTAAAATCAACAGGAAGGGCCACAGCGCAGTAGCAGGGCCTTTGCAATGTTGAAGCTTCTGGTTCTCGTCACTGCAGAAGGTCCCAGATTCAGTTCCTGGCAAAGTCTCCAAATAAGATGCGAAGGAATAGACTCTTCTCTGCCAGACACTTTGGGAAGCTGTTGACTATCAGAGGGGACAATGCTGAGGTAGACGGACAAATGCTTCATAAAGGTGGTTTCCTATGTTGCCACTGGGAGAATTTTAAACACACTCTCCTTTTCCAGCATCAGCAGGGAGAGATGGCAGAGCTTTTGAGGGGAGCTGAACAGGAAGATGCTTATGGGGCGAGGAGTTCAAAATTAATTGACTGGAAAAGCTGAAACCAGTCTATTTTTACTCTCAGAGACATTTGTGTAGGAATTCAGAGGGCAGGATTAACTGTTATGCTGAACATGCCACAGCTTAACAGCCCAGGAAACTGGAAGCCCTCCTAGGCAATAATTATTGAGTGCCTTGCGGAAAGGAAAGGAGGGCAATCCTGAGCTGTCTGGTGGTTCCTTCTGAATCTTCCTCTGATGCTGGAATGTGGCGGCTTTCCCACTGATCCCAGGACATGGCCTCAGCCAAACAGGAACAGTCTAATGGCTTGAAATGTGGTGCAAGAGTCTTATCCATATTTCCTAGTTTAGGCAGAACTCTTCTCTGCTTGTACTCACAAGTTTCTCTTTCTTTAAACAAAGGTATGCAAGCTTAAAACCCTAAAAATCCACCATCCAAATCTGATAAAATGATGACTCTTTGGACTGGAGAGACCCAGGTTAAAATTCTGCTGCAAAGCTGACTGTTCACTTACTCAACTGGATTTGGGAAACTTGTATGACCATCAGTTGCTGTGATCCATCAAATCAGATCATCACCACCACACAATTTACTGGTGCCAAATTAGTCTACAGGAGTAGTCAATGTGCTTCCCTTCAAATATAATTAGACATGGAGCTGCCTTATACAGAGTCCATCCAGCTCAGCAATGGCTATAATCAGTGGCAGTGGTTCTCTAAAAGTCTTTCACAGACCTATTGGAGGTAGCAGGGATTCAACCTGGGACCATCTACATGTAAATATGTGCTCCATCACTGAGCTATGGACCTTCCCTTTCTATCATATGCTTGATCACTGGCCATCCTGGCTGGGCCTGATGGGAGTTGGAGTCCTACAACAATTGGAAGGTAACACATTTGCTATCCCTGAGAGAAAAAGGGAATACTTCTGTGGCTTGATGAACAGTGCAATAGGGAACATGCAGGACCCTCTCTTAGGACGTCACCTCTAAATATCAACATTCAATTAGTCATCCTGAGGGTGGCCTACCTTGGGGTTTCCTCCCCCTTCTTTGGCTGCATAGAGCATCTGGAGGGCAGATTCCGCCAGAGTCTTGGTCTGGTCCAATAAGGTCATTTGTTGCTGGTGGTTCATCAACTTGGATACCACACCGACAGCAGCAAGAACCAGCGGTTCAAAGTAGCTGGCTACCTGCGTCACCTAAGGGAGGAAAGGAAAGAAGGCAACGGAATTCATTCAATGTGGCTATGCAAAGACCTCATTTGTTTCATCATGCATTCATTTTTAAAAACCCCCACCATGCATCTGTTTACCATTTGTCATCCATTTAAATGTAATTCATCTTGTTTTCCACATTCATATATTTCATTTGCTTATTTAAGCATTTCTGTGCTGCCCAATGAGCTGTGTCCTCAGGGTGGTTAGAGTGCTGCTGTTTATGATTTGGGCAGCTGCCATTTTGTTTTCCCAGAAGGCCTCAGACATTATGTACTTCAAGAGCACCAACAAGCTGCACTAACAAGCACAAAACAACCCCTCCGCAGTGCCACAAATCCAACTTAATGGTGTAACATTGGAAAATGTCGATCACTTTTCCTACCTGGGCCGAGATTGATGCCAAAATCCAGCACCCCCTGAGCTCTGTGAGTGCAGCTTTCTCACAAGTGAAGTGCAGAGTGTTTGAGGACTGGGGCATTCGCAGGGAAACCAAAATGCTTGTTTACAAAGCTATTGTACTGCCAACTGTACTGTACGCTTATGAAACATGGATCACTTATAAGTGTCATCTCCAACTCCTTGAAAGATTCCATCAACGGTGTCTCTGGAAATTTTTACACATCACTTGAGAAGACAGGTGAACTAATGTCAGTGTACTGGAAGAAGCAAAGGTCACCAGTGTCGAAGCAATGCTTCTTCAACATCAACTTCATTGGACTGGTCATGTTGTGCGGATGCCTGATGATCGCCTTCCAAAGCAACTTCTCTATTCCCAACTTAAGGATGGAAAGTGAAATACCGATGGACAGCAAAAGAGATTTAAAGATGCTCTCAAGGCAAATCTAAAAAAACGTGGTATAAGCCAGTGTTTCCCAACCTTTTTTGGGCAAAAGCACACTTGTTTCATGAAAAAAATCTCGAGGCACACCACCATGCCAGATGGGGAAAGGTCACTTTTTACTTATGTAAAAAAAAAAAAAAAGTAACAGCATAGAAGGTAATGGTTAGGCTAGCATCCCTCTTCCAAATATGCTAGGTTTTTATTTGCAGGGACTGTTCTACATGGGAAAGCATTCAGCACTGTCATTCTCCCATCTGCCATCTGAATTGGTACTATTCTGGGTCAACTTACTCTGCTGCATGTGTAGATGAAAATGGCACCAAGTGTGGGGGAGGGGGTAGAACAGGTTTCAGATACAGGATATTAAGCATACACGTACTTCAGATTGAACTGGTTGCTTGCTTTGCAAGTTTTCATTTCCCAAATGACTGCCTTGGCAAGCGCAATACCTACCAGGCTCAACGCCGGTCTCGCGCTGCCGCTTCCCGCGCTCTCAAGGACCCGGGAGGAGGAAGGCGTGAAGGGAATCCTGAAGGCGCTAAAACCTCGCGCATGCGCAGGCCTTCCGCCTGCAACAGCCCAGTAGGCCGGCCAAAGCGAGCGGCGATGGGATGTGGGAGGGAGCTCGCTCGCCGCCCCGCGTGTGCCTATGTGGGGCACGTTACAGCCCCGTGACGTCAGCGCCACGCAGGCAGCCAGGCAGGCAGACGGCGAGAGCCCCGTGCTGGGCGGCCTCTCCTCGCCGCCGCCGCCCCGCCTCTCGCCGCCCGACTCGCCCGACTCCCTCCAGGCAACATCTCGCGGCACACCAGGCAACGTCTCGCGGCACACTAGTGTGCCGCGGAACACCGGTTGGGAAACACTGGTATAAGCACTGATAACTGGGAAACAGTAGTCTACTTGGAGTTAGATACCATCTGTGATACCATTAGATACCATTTAGATATATATAGATTTAGATATATACAGTGGTACCTCTGGTTATGTACGTAATTCGTTCTGGAGGTCCATTCTTAACCTGAAACTGTTCTTAACCTGAAGTACCACTTTAGCTAATGGGGCCTCCTGCTGCCACCGCGCCGCAATTTCTGTTCTCATCCCGAAGCAAAGTTCTTAACCCGAGGTACTATTTCTGGGTTAGCGGAGTCTGTAACCTGAAGCGTATGTAACCTGAAGCGTATGTAACCCGAGGTACCACTGTAGTTAGATTCCATTTTCATATACTGTAATTACATTTTTTCCACCTTTGGCTTTGGCACAGGATCATAAAATAATAAAAATACAGAAGCGAATGACCAAATAATGAATAGAATGAATTGCTCTAAAACACCTGGGCTAAACAAAGTAGTTTTCTGCAGTCAGAACTTCAAAATGGGTGCCTGGTTAATTGTGCCTCACAGGCCCTCTGCTGCCCTCAGTGGATCCCAAAGCTGCCTCCCCAAGTCCTCCTCAGTGGATCCCATATGGCTGCCTCCCCAAGTCAGCGTTCTTTTCACAAATCTGCCTCAGACCAACAACATCCCTTTTCCCCAGAGTGGCCATTTTGTGGCTTCCTACCTTGTGGCCCAGCTGAGCGGCTTCGCCTCGAGCGGCTGTAGCAATGGGGTCAATCAGATGGCCAATTTCCTGGACGACCGACGTCAGCTGCTCCTGCAAGGCCTGAGAAACAAGCAAAATGGACAGACAGAAATGCAATGACAATGCAGAGGTGCTTGGTGACATGGAAGACACACAGAGGCACTATTTTGAAAAGCACATTTTTTCTCTCTGTGGGGTGAGGGGGAACTGTATTGTTTTATACATAAATATTTATTGGTGTGGTGGGCTATCCTTCCCTGGTAGTTTTTAAACAAAGGTTGGACGGCCATCTGTCAGGGATTCTTTAGCTGTGATTCTTACATTGCAAGGGGTTGGACTAGATGACACTTGGAGCTCCCTACTAAACTTCAATTATCTGATGTATTAGCATGATTTTGATTTTGTGAAGTTGAATAAAAACAGGAAAAACGTGTTCATTTTGCCATTTCTGTCCCTCCTACGATCGGCTCCCATATGCCAGGACAAGTTCTTTGCCCACCCAGTCCAGCATTATCTTCCTTGGGGTTGAGGAACCTTTGGCCCTCTAGAAGCTGCTGAACCGAAGGAAAGTCTGTTGGATCAGGCCCAAAGTGGCCCATTGAGTTCAGCATCCTGTTTTCACAGGGGCCGACCAGATGCCCAGGGGAAAGCAGCAAGTAGGACCGCAGCACAAGCGTCACTCTCCCTTCCTGGGGTTTCCAGCAGCTGGTATCCAGAAACATTCATGCCTCCATCGGTGGAGGCAGAGCACAGTCATCACAGCCAGGAGCCACTGATAGCCTCCCCTTCCATGAATCTCTCCAGTCCTCTTTAAAGCCACCCCAGTTGCTGGCCATTATTGCCTCCTGAGGGAGGGAGTTCCATAGTTTAACTACCATATTTTTCGCTTTATAAGACACACCCAACCATAAGACACACCCAGTTTTTAGAGGAGGAAAACATGAAAGCAACGCAAAGCCTCTTGAGTGAAGAGGGAGGAGAGCTCCCGCTGCGCTCAAGAGGCTTTGCATGGCTATCCCTGAAGCCAGAAGAGCAAGAGGGATCACTGCACAGTGATCCCTCTTGCTCTTCTGGCTTCAGGGATAGCTGCACAGCCTGCATTCACTCCATAAGACTCACACACATTTCCCCTTATTTTTTAGGAGGGAAAAAGTGCGTCTTATAGAGCGAAAAATATGGTATGCGTTGCATTGGCCACACTTTCTGGGGTTGGCGGGAGCTGCAACATTTGGAGGGCCAAAGGCCACCCTCCGATCCACTCTGATGGTTAGCAGACTTCAAGGGGTCAGGCAGAGATGACTTCCCCTCCCCCCATGACCTGATGCAATCTGATCTTTTTTCAACTAAAGACCCCAAGTTTGAGCCTGGGACCTTCTGAATTACAGCAAATGCAGATGGTCAGATTTTTTGACACAAAGCTTAACTTCTCCCTGTAAAAACAAGAGAAGTTTGTGAAAACTTGTTATTTCCCCCCTCCAAGTAGGATTCTAGTTTCCTGCTTAAAAATGGAAGAGGGAATGAAGCTGAGCTGCTTATGGTTGTTTGAAGGTCCTTCTTTTCTCCCCTGGGCATTAAAAGAAAAAGTAAGCTTAAGAGCCTCACCCTGAAGAATTTCAACCTGTCATTTTGCAAACAACCTATGTCAGTTTACCACCTGTGTTGCTGGACCAGGTTCACTCACCTGGAAGAGAGTTAGCAAGAGGAATGCAATGCATCATGGGAAAATCTTCTAGTCAGTTTATAGCAGAAGATTTATTGGTGTGTTTCCTGTTCAGTTTCCCCTCACCCTGCACTGCCAACTACATTAATTTGATTCAGAGCACACACACTCTCTCTCTCTCCCTCGTACACACAGACACACTCCCGGCCGAGAAGGAGGCTCAGCTTTCCCTTCACTGGCAATGCACAGCTCTGCTTACCTCAACAGAAATGTCATCCCTCGTGGCCAAGTTCTGACTGACAGCTGCAAGTGAGGCCTGCTCAATGTCCCTGATGCATCTATTGATCCCATCTATGGAGTAGTCACACTCCCGCTGGCCCGGGGCTTTGTCTCTGGAGAATGTATGGCAGATTGTCATGTCAAGGGTGAAGGGGGGGTGTGTAACCATAATTAACAAGTGGGAACTGCAACAAAATATTAAAGAACAGAGGATTCCAGCCCCTCCCCTCCCCCTGTCCCTGGTTTTCCATCTCTCGCTCCCCCCCCCATCCTTGCCCCAGCCATCAGTCTGCATTCTGTGGCTACTGAGCATGCTCCATACGCATCCAATAACCCCCCCTCACAGATTATTTTGCGCTTCTTCAATCTTTAGGATATTCCCTAGCCAGCTGATACCTCTTTCCTGAACATGGATGGTACTATTTTGCCTAAACAGGGACGGCACTCACACCCCAAACACTGAAAATAAAGGGACTGATAACCATTCACTTTTACCCCCCTCTTCTACTAATGAGCACCCAGAGCACTGAATAGTGTAGATGAGAAAAATAATCATAAGATATGGTACAAAGAAGCAATTAAAACAAACAGCATAAAACATATATCTTACATTAACATTATCACACAGGAAAAGACCTGAAAGGGGAGCAGGGAGAGAAACATGCCTCAAAGAGGGGCCTGACTGAGAGAGTATTCTAGAGGTGGGGGAAGGTCTTGACCCCTGAAGGCAGCCTGTGGTTATTGCAAAACTGGAAGCTCGGGAGCTGAGCGCAATGCTCCAGGACTCTCTCTCTGACCCCAGACACACCTCCCACCATCCCTGATCCATGCACCTCTCAAGTGCTTTTGCCTGGCTGGGCTGCATACTTGGAACTGTGTTACTGCCTCTTGCTTGCCTGAACAGAGGGCTGTGCATGTGCACAAACCCCTGACTTTTGCAGTGTTTGAATGTAAAAAGGTCAAGGGACCCCTGACCATTAGGTCCAGTCGTGACCAACTCTGGGGTTGCGGTGCTCATCTCGCTTTATTGGCCGAGGGAGCCGGCGTACAGCTTCCGGGTCATGTGGCCAGCATGACTAAGCAGCTTCTGGCAAACCAGAGCAGCGCACGGAAACGCTGTTTACCTTCCCGCCAGAGCGGTACCTATTTATCTACTTGCACTTTGAGGTGCTTTCGAACTGCTAGGTTGGCAGGAGCAGGGACCGAGCAACGGGAGCTCACCCCGTCGCGGGGATTCGAACTGTCGGCCTTCTGATCGGCAAGTCCTAGGCTCTGTGGTTTAACCCACAGCGCCACCTGCGTCCCATTTGAATGTAGCCTACTGCATAAAAGACAAATGTCACCTCCACTGCTCCACCTGCTTTTGCCTCCACCTGCTTTTGCTGCCCACCGCTGATACGTTGCCTCTGGAACGTTGTCCAAGAGGGAAAGCAGTCCTTGGGCTGAGAAAGGCTCCCTCTACTTGTTTTTACATATTCCAGCTTGCTGAAATAATAAGCATGAGCAGGGCGTGTGTTCGTGCAGAATGGGGGAACGTGATATGGAGAAAGGGGCAGAGGTACCCACACTGCAAGTGCCTATAAAAACGAAAGGACTCACCTGATGGACGTGATGAGGCTCTTAATGGACTCGGACACGGTGTGTGAGTGCCCAGCGAGAATGGACCACGTGGGAGGGTCTTTGGGGTTGATTGCCAGTGACCGAGCAGTTTTGATTAAAGAGGACGAGCTCTCTAGCATAGTCCGGGCAGAAGTCAGGATTGGTTCCTGTGCCCGAGAACCCTGCAAAGAGGGAAGCAGCTGGCTTTTAGTTCCACAGCAACTCCCAGGTTGGGTTCAGGTGTAATAACCCCAGACTAAACCACCATGGTTTGTTGGATTAGAAATGGCATGTGAGCTCATTTGCTGCTCCTTCTCTTCCTACCTTTTCTAGCACGCCTCAATTCAATTCTTAAGGTTCCAAACCAAGAGACTATGGTTTGAGTAATCCCTGCAAACCTAGGATCAGATCATAGCTCGTTGACCTGTTTTGTCCAGACTTTGACAATGTAGGGGTCCAGGGATTTTGGACTCCCATCAGCCTCAGCATCCTACAATTGTGCTAGCTGAGGCTGATCCTCACCTGATCCAAATTGCACATGGAAGAACCCCTATAGTTTTACTTACAATAGTTTCACAGGAAAGAGGAGGGAGGGAGTTAAATAAAAACAATGTGAGGTTACCATGTAGCTGACATGGCAATTGCGACGTAGATCATGTAGGCAGCTTGCTTCTCTAAAGCATAGAAAAGGTGAGCTTAATTGTTGTAAACAAACTTCCAAAATGCTTTGTAATGTCCTCAAAGACCAGAAAACTGGAGATCAGTTTGCATTAAGTTAAAGACAGGCTCTGCATCATTATAAAGTTAATTTAATACAGCACTTCTCTTACCTCAGTACTGATCTGGGCCGGGATACTGACAAACTCAGGGTTTGATGCAAAGGCTGTTAGGTTTTCCACAGCTTCAATCAATGGAGCAGTTGCAATCCGGCACTTATTTCTGTTATCTTCTGAGAAGTCACCATCCAAGGCCTAGTGAAGAAAAATAAAAATGGGTTCAAGAAGCTATTGTATACACAAAACATATTGTGAGATGCTGCCAGGATCCCCTACCCACTAAGTGCTGTGGTGTGCTGGAGAGAGAGCATCAGATTTAGATGTGGGAAGCCTGGGCTTGAATCTTCCACTCATCTGTGAAGTTCACTGGATGACAGATCCCAGCCTAACTCCATCTCACAATACGTTAAAATAGGATAACCCAGATCTTCCCATTCAGTCAGCTTGACCTCAGGTTTCTGTATGATGCTTACAACGGCCTGTCAGGTTTGCAGCTCATCACCAGAATCATTCATGAGTTCTCTGTTTCCCCAGGAACATATCCTGCAGGTTTTTGGCTGGCTCCTGAATTCCGTGACACCCATGCAAAGCGGAGATGATGTCAGCTCCCCATAGAGGTGAGTCCTGCACCTTCATGAAACAGCTTTTGGTAAATGCCGAAGATACATCTCTTTACCCTGGCCCTTGACAGCTGAGATGTGTGTTTTAAGGACCCACACTATTCTTGTGAATGCAATAACAGTTTTTAATTCTGGATTTTAAATTGTTGTCACGAGCCCTAAAACCTGCTGGTGCAGGGAGGTGGGTAATAAATTTAATAATACAAATACAATTAACATACAGATGAGTGTGAGCAGGAATCTGTTGAGATCCAAGAGACTCTCTAGAAGTATGGCTGGCTCTTTACTTATCTTCACTTTTTAAAAGCCACACAAATAACTCATTATCATATTTTCAATCAGACAATAATTAGCTACTTTGCTACAAATTGCAGAAGGGATTGAGAAAGATATATTCTAATAACATTACACTTGAGGTGTATATTTTCAGGACTCACCTTATTTTTATAATTTTCAGTTTATGTTTTTGTAATTTTAAGTTTTTAATATTGTGTTATTAACAATGTTTTTAAGTTGCTGAAACCTGTCCTGGTACCTTGGGTTACGGGTGGGTAAATAATAATAATAATAATAATAATAATAATAATAATAATAATATGCTCTCTCAAATAAATGTTGGGAAATCCAAACTCTTGAACAGTTTCCTCCTTCCTCATTTTTGAAACCCCCACTTTCCCAAGACCAAGGTCTTCTTTCTCCTGTAATGAAGACAGGAGGAACCTCCAGACGAAACAACAGAATTAAAATGTAACTCCCTAATCACTAATACATTAGGTTAATTGCATTCTAGCAGTACAGCTGTTCTCAAGCATTCCAGGAACGAGGAGGCGGATAATGGCTCCCTAAGAGATTCAAAATGGAAGTTCCTGTGTAGGTTGCAAACTCCGTTTTCCCATAGAAGGAGAAACAACTTCTCGTAAATGACTTTTTTTTTTAAGGACCCAGAGATGAACAGTATTTAAGCCTTTGTTTGACTGAGGCTGTCTTAACAGTACAGCAGCAGGAGACTCTCATACCTTGATAGTTTTAACCAGGTTGGCAGTGCTGTTTGCCACTTCCTTTGCAGACTGGACAAAGTGCCTCTTTGCCACGGGGTTGGCTGTCTTGGACGAAGCAATGCGGCAGGCATTACACAGCGCAGAAGTGTGCTTTGCCACAATGGTAGCTGCTGATAAGACCTGGAAAACGAAACACACACACATGGCTGAAGGGGCAGAAATAGAACCACAGACAGGGCCAGCCCTACCATGAGGCAGAGTGAGGCAGCCAATTCAGGCGGCAGTTGTGGAGGGGTGGGGAGTGGATAGAGCTGCGTATGCCATGAGGCCTGCCCCTCAGGTGTACAGAGGAGGATGCTGCTCCACTGCCAGTGTCAAAATAGGATAAAACAGTTTGGTGAGTTTTTGCAGGCTCCATCTTTTCCCTTTGCCTCAGGCAGCCAAATGTCTTGGGCTGGCTCAGTGATGGAATGGCTGCTCTGCTAATTCTCCATCTGTGTTCTGAAGCACCAGTGGATTAGGAAGAAAGGAACTTGAGCTCTTTTGGACCTACGATGCAGCATAGAAAGTAGCACATTTTAAAGAGCCATTTGGTTATTTAAATGTTTGGCAAAATCCTTAGCAGCTGGTCCAGGTCTCATTGCTGATTAAAAGGGCGCTGAGAGATCTAGGGAGATACCAGCAAGCTTTTTTCCTCCTTGTAGTTCAGTCCTATCCATGTCTACTCAGATGTAAGTCCCATTCAGTTTAATGGGGCTCACTCCCAGGTAAGTTGGTAGAGAATTGCTGCTTTGATTACAGATCAAAGTAAGATAAAGAGAAGACACGAATGGCCACTGACATGTTGAGTTTTAAAAATGTTGGTTGTTCACATGCTTTATATATTTCTGTTAATGACTGAAGGAAATGCATCTTTATATTTACAAAAAAGAGGAAAATGCATTCATTCACCTGTAAAGTACAAACACAGCATTCCCAAACACAATTCAGTCCAAACACATTTTAAACCTCTTTACTGGTATTCACAAATCTTTATTCTTGCCTCCCCCCCAAAAAAATAATAATCAGTGAAATAGATACTTGGGAGAGGGGAAAAATTCCTCTAATAAATAAACTAGTGATTTTCTCCATAGGAAATAGTTGTTAATTTTTCTCTGTTGTGTAACAGAGTCAGGAGCAATTGCTTGCTTCCATACTTTAGCAGTAGCAATAGAAATTTTTGTGCTGCAAGCTTAGTAAGAAACAGACCATAGCTGAGAGGGCAGAGCTCATGCCTTGCATACAGAAGTTCCCAAGTTCACACCCAATTAAAATATGAAGTGCTCCCCTATTTTCAGGCCACGTGCAACCCAAGACTGCTATTTCTACAAAGGTGGGCCTCTTACAGGCTGCGAAGCACGAGCCAGCAAAATGCCTCTGGCAACCTTGATGAAAGTTACCTGGGATGGGCTGCTTCCTGGGTCCACCAAGTTCTGACATGCCATCTGGATAGCTTGATTGGCCCTGGCAAACTGGATAGGATCAACAAGCCCCTGCTGACCCGCCTGGCTGTTGGGATCCGAGATGCCAACCAGGTAAGCGGCCTAGGCAAAAACCAAAGGCATTGTGACTACTCAGAGGTGGTTTTCAAGAAGCACACAATAAACACCTATTAGTTCACTTGAGATCATGCAAAACCGAGAGTGGAAGGAGAGAGTCATTTTTTCATCCAATGTTCTTCCTAGACAAGGCAGGTCTTGCATTCCAATTACAGGCACGGAAAAATGCAGAGAAGCCATTTAAGCATTATTTGCAAAACTGGTCTAATGCCAGTGCCCACAGCTAAAGTCATTCAAAGGCAAATCAGCCACTGCTGTGGTCATTCAGTGGGCCAGCAGCAAGCTAG
This sequence comes from Podarcis muralis, assembly GCF_964188315.1. Classification (NCBI taxonomy): domain Eukaryota; kingdom Metazoa; phylum Chordata; class Lepidosauria; order Squamata; family Lacertidae; genus Podarcis; species Podarcis muralis. The sequence continues at coordinate 4,586,427 of NC_135668.1, read as the reverse complement.
ATAACTAGAAGATTATCTATAAATACATAATAAGCAGTCTAGCCGAAACTCCATCAAGACAAACACTCAAAAAGACCACCGAAGGTCCCTCCACCCTCACACTTTGCAAGCAGTTGAAACACCTTAATCCACTTGCAGAAGCTCAACCACACCGTCACCCACCACTTCAGAAAACCTTGCTTAGTACATTAGTCACCTGAAACTCACCTGAGCTGCTGCTTCAGTGAGGCCACAAAGGGCCTTGGAAGCCACCCCAACACACTCGCCAAAGACTGGAAGGTCCCCTGTCTTGGCATTCTGAGAAATTCCAGCCATCGCCTCTCCCAGAACCTGCGGGGGAGGGAGGGGAGGGAGGCAATTCAAGACTTTCAATTCAGTCCTTGCTTTAGAAATCACAACACCCCTTAATAACCATACGCTAATGTTTACTTCATTCTTCTAATAAGCCTTATTTATCAATACTTGATAATATGCAATGCTATTAATATTTTTATTTATTTATTTTCTACAATGCTCTTCATCAGAGGAATACAGAGTGGTTTACAGTAAAAAAAATAAAATACATAACATAGTAACAAACAAAAACAACACCCCCTACCTAAAAGGCACATCAGACTCAATTCACACACATTACCTCCGTAATACAGTCACCTTCCTACTGGTTTTATCTCCACACTGCGGATCAGGAGCAACATCATCAGCTGATTGACAGGTGGGCACTGAAGATGGGGGGCGGGGGGGCGGGGGGGGAAGACACCAGGATCTGGCCTGCTGTCTGGAAAAGGTTCCCCTTCCCTGCTCTAGATTTTTGGAGGTTAGTTTTATGAAGATTAGTTTCACTGCAGGTCCTTTAGCATTGCTAAAGTGTTGTTTTACACTGTTCTTCTATATAGTGTTTTAACTACTATTAGCAGCCTGGACTCTCTTTGGGGAGGGAGGGTGGACTGTACTTTTGACACAACTACTAAAAAAACTCCTTGTTTTTGGATGTTGGAGAAAGCTGTAGCTCCAGGATTTTGCTCCCCCCCCTCACCTGCTAGGAGGCTCCAGTTCTCCACTTCAGGGAGGGCTAAAGATGACTTAGTACAACTGGTCATGAAACTGAACATGCAGATGGAAAGAAAATACAATGGCTACCTTGGAGTTTTCCATAACACCTTCAATGCAGTCAAAATAAGAGAGGTCGCTAACAGGTTCGTTGGGGTTTTCCAGCATTTCTTTAACCGTCTGAAAATAAAGAGGGGCACGAATGATGGTTGGCAAGGCAGTCAAAATCCTAGACCATGAAGCCCTTGCTTAGGGTGCTTGGGTGAGCTGATTAAGCAAAGCCCTTCTTAGAATGGGAATGAATCCATTTTAAATATACGGCTTTGAAATGAAAACCAGCTTTTTGTGCCTGGCTTGTTATAGTTATTAGAATGTTGAACTGCAATTTTATGGATTGATTTTAGTTTTGTACACTGCTTTGTATGACACCCCCTCCCAATAAAAGCAGCATATGTGTATTTATCCCTTCTTTTGTCTGTATATCTCTGGGTTGGTTGCAGGAAGAAATACAATTATCACATATGTGGTCAACAATATTGACATTTTTGACACTTTGATCAGGCCCCTTCTCTGGATGGAAGAATACATGCAAGGAGACTCATATCTTCCAGGCTGTTATCCTGGAAAAACAACCCACTGGCTCACTTCAGCCTCCAGTGTGTTAAGTTACAAGGAATACCTGAAGTGTGTTGAATGTCAACAATCCTAAATGAATCTGGCAAAGTGAATCTGCTCCCAAAGTGGAGAAAAGTAAAGCTAATTTCAGAAATTAACAATAATGCCAACAACTATTGGCATTAACATGTGAATCTATTGTCATTCACATGTGCAGAATGACAATAATCTCAAAAACTGAGAACAGGCACTGCAATGAATATATAAATATCCAAGAACTTAACAAATAGAATATTTGATCTGTTCCATGCAGGGGGAAGGGCATCAGGGAAACCCAGCCTTGAGTTCCCAGAGGCAGTTGGGACAAAAACTCCCAGCAGTCCCAGCAAACATGGTGACCAGGGGTCAGGGATGATGGGACTTGGAGTCCAGCAACATGAGGAGCTCAAGGATGGGGAAGGTTGATGTCAACAATAGTGTGGCCACTATCACAAATCAATGGAAACAAAACAGCGATCTTTGAATGAAACTAGTTGAGAACAAAGCTACGCAGCTAATACAGTTTAGTATTCACTGTCTACGGAAGTAAGAGATGTAAGGTTCCCTGGGTTGTAGCAGTCAAGCTGTGGCAATCGAGCCATCAAAAAACCATGGCAGCCAAGCTTTGATGTTTTATCACTTGATCCACCAGCACTCTTGTTTAGACAGTTAGCATGGCAGACTCAAGTGCCAGCCTGCTGAGTGTTCAGTCTGCTGACTAGCAAGCAACTCCCCAAATCCAGATGGGGCAGATTTGAGGACAGCCACAAACACCCTTAATCATGAAAGCTTTGCCAGTCATATCACCCAAGAACAGTGAGCCTGCAATCAAGTGGAGACCTACCTCCAGTTCCCGGAGAGCGTTGTCACACTCTTTTTGGCCCGGCGCTTGCTGAGTACACAAAGTGATGAGCTGATTTATACTCTCAGTCACAGCCCTAGAAGACAAGAGACATGCACATCTCAGAGACCAACAATGTGGGTAATCAGAGTAGATCACAGGTGGACCTGCTAGGAGGTAGCCTGCTTGATTAGAGAAGCAAGTGGCAACCCACCACCACCCTGCCAGAAAAGTTTAAGAAATTAAGATGCATGGTACCCAAGAGCAGCCAAATTATTTTTGAATTGGCAGTAAGAAATCAATAATTATAAACGACACCCAAAATCAACTGCCTGAGGCATCTGCCTAATTCTGTCTAATGGTAGGGCAGGCTCTAAACAGAGTTCTCAAAATAAGCTAGTAAAGGTCTCCTAAAATTCTCCTCCACTAGTAAAACCAATCAGCCAATTAATAGCAATATCAATTTTTACAGATGAAACAAACTAACAAATATCTCTCTAATCCAGGAAACAACCCCCACAACCCAAAGCTGCATCCCTCTAGTGGGAAAACCCAAATGCCAGATGAAAAATGGATGAAGGGCAGTATAGAAATTTAATAAAAAATAAAAAATAAAATTATCCTTGGGGCTACTTCTGTAATGGCACTGCCTCCACTGGCAGGTTTTGTTTTGCACTGTACAGATGGCAGCGGAAGCAAAGCCCCCCTTGATGAACAAAGGTGACAGGGGGTTCCCATAGCTGGGGCCATTCAGATGTTTTGAACTACAAATCCCATCAGGCCTAGCCAGTACAAAGCTGGGAGTGATGGAAGTTGTAGTTCAAAACATTTGAAAGTACCAGCTTGTGGAAAGCTGACATACAGAAAGGCCACTTCTAAGGCATGTGGGTCCCATCGAAAACAGATCTATATATTCCCTGATTTCCTCCCTCCCATTTGTTTGATTAGGAGCCCTCGGAAGGGAGGGCTGGTGGTGCTCAACTGGCGTTCTAACATGGGGGGTAACAATGACTTACCAGGAGAGAGCGGGAGAGGAGCAAGGCACCAGGGAGTAAATGCACCAGTGGAGCCGATCCTGCTGGGAGGTTAGGGAAGCAGCAGTGGCCCTCCCTGCTGACCACTCCTGGGTTTTATGTTCATTTGGAAAACAGAAGCTACTCAGGTGAACTGCACTTCTGCCTTGGCCCTTACCTGGCAGCTGCTGCCAAGAGGTTCTTGGCATTGGGAGCACCGGGATCCACCGAGAGAGACTTGGCAGCCAGAAGCAACTTGCTGGAAGCCATGGAGATGTTCTTGAGGTTCCCAATGACTTGAATTTGGTCCTCCTTTGTCTGTAAGGCCAAAGAGGCAAATCATGGCATGGATTTAGGGCAGGGGAAGGCAGCAAAGAGGCTAAGCACTGCATCCGTAGCTCTGAAGGGCATCTTCATGGAAGGCCCCAGCTTGCTTAGGACTGAAAATGGAGACTTACTCTGGGTTACTCTCCGTGTAAAGACAAAAGAAGTCACATCCAAGTGCCTGATGCTTTGACAAGAGGGGCCTTTGCGGGAAAAGTGTGGGGGGAGGGGAGTGCTTTAAAATCAACTTGTTGAACAAGGCAACGTGTTTGGCGAGCAGCAGAGAGGGCCGCTCACTCTGCACCACAGGCTACACTGGAAATTATAGCAAGTGCTAAAAGGGCTGCAGCTAATTTGCATGACTTGACTGCAAGGGCTTAATTAGCATCTCATTTCCATGAGCACGACAAGATGTCAAGCGACCATGGGTGGGTGTGCAGCTGTTAATATTGGCAGGCCTGCTAGACAGGGAAGGGCAGAGCAGTCTTTGCTTAATACACAGGGAGGTTCTGGCCGACTCAGAGCTTGGAGCAGGTGGCCCTGGATAAACCAAGACATACATTGTCACTCAGCTGCCGGCCCAGACAATAGCAGAGCGAATGAGGGCTGTGCTGATGAAGCAACACCTTTGAGATCCGCAGCGCAGCCTAATGTGGACTGCAGTTCTCAAGCAAAGGCAGAGGACAGGCTGGTTGCTCTCATGCTGCCCTTTGCTGAGAAGAACTTTTCCTTGCTGCTGCTGTTCCTTAGGGAAAAGGCAGCTACAGATATTCACAGGGAAAAGGTTCAGAAAAGGGCAACCAAAATAATCAAGGGGGTGGAGCTACTCCCTATGGGGAAATGTTGCAGCATATGGGACTTTTTAGAGCAAAGATGTGTCACATTTAGAAAGTTATGCATGGCACAGAGAAAGTGAAAAGAGAAAAGTGTTTCTCTCTCTCTCATAACATTAGGACTCATGGACAAAGAGGCTGAATGTTAGAAGATTCGGGACAGGCGAAAAGAACGACTCCTTCATGCAGCCCGTAGTTAATCTATGGAACTTGCTGCCACAGGAGGCGGTGATGGCCACCAACTTAGATGGCTTTAAAGGAGGATCAGAGAACTTCATGGAGGAGAAGGCTATCAATGGCATTGGAGGCAGCAATGCTTATGAATACAAGTTGCTGGAAACTGCAGGAGGGGAGAGGGCTCTGGCACTCAGGTTCCGCTTGCAGGTTTCCCATCTGGCTGGCCACTGTCAGAACAGGAGACTGGACTTGATGGGCCACTGGTCAGATCCAGCAAGCTCTTCTTAGGTTGTTATAATGGACATGCTGATTCGCTGCTAAGTGATAGCGAACGAGGCAGGGGGATGGGAGCTGGACAGGGTGAGATGTGACAGGGTCATACACCATGCATAGAATCATAAACACTGTAGGAGGCTTTGGAGGTCATATAGTCCAGTGCAGGAAATTTAGAACTAGAGCATCCTCCATCCCCAACCCCTTTAGCTTCGGGAGAGCCCACCCACCACCCCTCTAGTAAATGGGTCTCTTTGCCTCCCTGCACTGTCAAGAGGTTTCTCTTAATGTTCAACCCAAGTCAAGCTTCCTCCAACATGATCCCATGAGATCTAGTTCTGGAACAGCATCAGAGAACAAAGACTCTGCCTTCTCCTATGTGGCAACCTTCAGGTGCATGGAAAGAGCTATTGTCTTCTCCTCTCCTGTTCCTTTGGACATTTCTTTCATTTCAGCATTTACACCCCACTGTTCCCTTCTGAGGAAAGCTGACAAAGGAGCTGACAAACACCCCACTCTAACAACCACGACCAATCGCTTCCCCCCTCACCGCATCCTGCCCAGCCAGAGAGCAAACTGGTGGAGGAAGACGCCTCACCTGCGCTTGCCCAGCCATTTCAATCCCAGCATCAAGGAACTCGTCAAAGTCTTCACTGAACTTTCCGGAAGCAGCTGCCAGCTCCCCGCTCTGGCCCCGTGTGGCATGGACAACTTCCCCCGCTGACTGGTTCAGGTCAGCTGCAGCCTGGTTGAGTTCACTCTGTGCTTCTTGGAATGATTTTGAACTGGGAGGCAGCTACCAGGAAGGGGCGGGGGAAGAGAAAGGGGTTGGGGTAAGTTACCAGTGGCTTTATACACACTGACCTCAGTGCACGGCACTTTGCAAAGTCCCTGCTCCATGGAACTTACAGTCCAAAAACTGTAGCACACAGAAGGGATGGAACAGAGGGGAACAATGCAATTGTTTCGGTTATGTGCACCTGGGTTTAGTTACAGTAGGGGACAGGAATTGCACCCCAACCTTCCAGATGTTGTTGGCCTCCAATTCCCATCAGCCCCAGCTAGCATTGGCCAATAGCCAGGGATGATGGGAGTTGTAGTAGTCCAGCAACACTGAAAGGGCACCAGGCTGGTTATCCAAGGACTACCCAAGAGTTATGCCAACTGTCCCAAAGTTAGGCCAGGCTGCTCAAACTCTCTTGCAGTGAGCCTTGTGAAAGCTTGGTTACACATGAGGTGGAGTGAGGTGATGGAATGGATGGTGCCACATCTGTACCACTATCTTACCACAAGTCTACAAGCAAGCAACCCTTTTGAGAGTAATGCTCTGCTTCTTGGAGGTTGCAGTAACCATTTTATGGCAAGCTTTGCATTAAAAACAAAACTAAAAACCTACCACCACCACCTCTTAACAACAACAACAACAACAACAACAACAACAACAACAACAACAACAACAACAACAACAACAACAACAACATACAAATATTAAAAAGTATCTCACCGATTCCACAAGCAATTTTTTGCTGGATTCACCAATGCTCTTCAATGCTACATCCACATCCTTTTGGCCAGGAAGGCAGTTCACACAGTTGTTCAAAGAATGGGAGACAGCTTTGGCCACCTTCAGGGGAAAACATGGCAAAGTTAATTAATTAAATTAATGCTGCCTACAATCTCTGAGCATGTGTGCAGTGCATCCCCCCCCAGTACCAGACCCCCACAAGCCAGTAGCCTCAACATTCCAGGAGGATGTGGGAAAGGGACAAATCTTTCAGAGACTTAAATTCTTCCAGAATATTAGTGGAGACACATGGCCAAGAACACATGACCCCATTGTTAAAACATCTGCACTGGCTGCCCATCTATTACCAAGCTAAGTTCAAGGTCATTGCATTAAATTACAGAGCCCTGAACAACTTAGGTCAGGGTACCTCGGGGACCACCTGAACTCTTATATCCCAGCTCCATTATTGAGATCATCTGCAGGAGCATCGCTGGTTGTTCCCAAAGTTGGTGAAGCTCATTTAACAGCAAGAAGAAACCAAGCCTTTTGGCGTCATCAGCCCAGTCCTGTGGAATACTCTGCCAAGAGAGATCCAGCAGATGCCTTCTGTGACAACTTTTACATTTTTCTATCCTGCTAGGCTTATGAAGGCAATAAAAATACATCTTTCCATAATGGTTAGTTGATGGTCTCTGTTTTAAATGTTTATTATACATATAGACATTATTGTAAGCCACTCTGATTTTTCTATGATATAGTGGAATATATATATATTGTGTGTATATGTATGTTTTTAAAAGGGACGTGGGTGGCGCTATGGTCTAAACCACTGAGCCCCTTGGTCTTGGCAATCAGAAGATCAGCAATTTGAACCTGCATGACGGGGTGAGCTGCCATTGATCTGTCCCAGCTTCTGCCAATCTAGCAGTTCAAAAGTACACCAGTGCAAGTAGATAAATAGGTACTGCTGTGGCGGAAAGGTAAACAGTGCTTCCATGCGCTCTGGCTTCCGCCATGGTGTCCTGTTGTGCCAGAAGCGGTTTAGTTATGCTGGCCACATGACCAGCTCCCTTGGCCTGAAAAGCGAGATGAGAGCTGCACCCCATAGTAGCCTCTCTCTCTCTCTCTCTCTCTCTCTCTGTCTATCTATCATCTATCTATCTATCTATCTATCTATCTATCTATCTATCTATCTATCTATCTCCTTGGAGGCTGAACCAGAAACTGAGTTCCTTCTCAGCTAGTGAACCTGTAGGCAGGGGCTGTCTGGCTGTCTTCATCCATCGGGTATAAAAAATCTTTTAAATGAATAATAATCAAAGTAGGTCGTGGTACTCACATCTTAGATAGGCATCAGCAGTCAGAAATCCCTGCTGTCATGTTGCTTACAATCTAAATTTTGACAGCGGAGGAGAGGCAAAGGGCGGGAGAGAACAATGCAGAAGCCACACACCACCCAGATGGACAGAGGAAGGAGCATTGCATTGGACCAGATTTTCAAGCCAACTGACCTAATTTGCAGCTCTTGGACTAATATATGAATCAGAACACAATTCTCCTTTGATTTTCACACTTCTCTGAATTTTGCAATGCATTTCTTAGCTCAAAAAGATACTAATTTGGGTTAACACCCCTACCATATTATATGGGAAAGTACTTTAAGCAAGATGTACTCTGAAATAAAACATGTGTTAAAAGCCTATCTCTGCAACAACGTACATATTTAAATATTAATATTTCACCAAATAATGTAGAAATCAAAGAATCATAGAACTACAAAGCTGGAAGGGATCCAAAGGGTCATCTAGTCCAACCCCCTGCAATGCAGGAATCACAGTTCCTGGGCCTTCTTTCATTGACTTCTCCAGGCCTCTTCTCACCTTGTGCCAAGCACCTGTCTCTGAGCAGCTACTGACGGACCATCCATAAGAGCTCTCCTCCCCAACACCAGAGGGAGGCCTCCAGCTGAGAGGAGCAGAGGGCACACGGAATGGGGGCAGCAATCACCTTGTCCTGCAGAACCGTGTCTTTAGCCACTTGAACCACATTCTTGGCCTTCAACACCAACAGGGTGTGGGCGTTGGCAACTGCTTTGGCAAGATGGAAGTGGCATGGACCACAAGAAACTCCTCCATCCATCCCTACGCTGGTGTAGGTACAGATGGAGATCAACTTTGAAGGAGCCAAGACAAATGCTTCATGGGAATGAGACAGGTTGGAGAAAGAAGGAGGCATCTGCCTTGGGTGGCAGATTCCAGGCACCATTAAGGGCAGCAGAAGGAGAAATGGATGGATGGGTGTCACAGGGCACAAGCCACTGCACAAACTTTGCTGCAGTGAATGGGGGCTGAACAAGAGCACAGTGGGGGCCCCCAAATCCCTCTCCATTTCACCCAGCCTCACCTGGGCCAGCCTCTGTTGGCTTTCTGCATCGCCAGGAGCCACCAAAGCCTGCTTTGCTTCCTGGATGAGCATTGCTGAGCCTTCCATGACATCCCGCGCCGAGTCCAACATGGCGTGGGCTGCTGCTGGGTCACTGGTGGATGCGGAAACACCTCGGGCCGCCTGAGCCAAAGTCTTCAAGGCATGTGCCGTCTCCCTGGCAGCAACCCCTAAATTAAGATCACATTGAGCATATTAGTAATACTCAGCTCCGGCCAGCTAGTTTCTCATTTTAATTCACATTTCATGAAACAACGAGAACCAAAACACAGCTAGTCTTTGAAATTTGCACTGTTCTAGATTTTGTGGTGTATTCTCCAGCCAAAAAAAGTCTACAAAAATGCATAAAGTAGTGAAAAATAATGCAGAGAACTCCATTAGGAAAAACCGCTTGGAAAAATGCAAGTTATGAGAAATGTGCGTTAAAACTATTTTCATGTGGATGCAGAAAATAGGGGAAACTGGACTTCAACTTTGAAAAATGAGGAACTGAGACAGAAACTTATATTGACAGATTGGTCCAGCCCTCTTTCCAGATCACAGAAAGCAAATTTCCCCATTAGCAAGTGAGATAACCTCATTTTCAATGAGAATTCCTCACCAGCATCTACGAGGATAGAAACCCATTGGGGATGTGGACTGATTGTTTATACATGCCCTTTCACCTTTTGGCATAAAAATATTCAGTTTTCATTATTATTTTTTCCATTTCATGAAATATTCAAGGCACCAAACGGGATTTGATGAGTCTGAAATGTGATAAAATCCAGCGATTCAGCTAGGTTCAATTCTTCCACAGCCTGGAGCTCTCCAGATGTTCTGGGCTACAACTTCTATAAGCCTCAACTTGCAAAACCTGTTCCCACTGATTCACTAACACAGAAAAAAACCCCACCTCCCATGCCAGTCTGCCATACTTCAAATGTTGGGAGTGACACAGAGAGCAGACCTCAGCAGACTCTTAGTGGTTGACCAGGCTCATGGAACATGGCCAGTGTCAGACTCAGTAGGGACTCAAAGCTTGTTCCCTGTTCCACTGCAGCTGCTGACCAGAGAAAGGAACAGCAGGTCCTTCAAGCCAGGCCACTGTCACCACAGCCGAGACTCCTTCTGGTCACCAGGTGATGCCACAGAGCCAATCCCAGGCCCCCACCTGCTACAATTCTCCAAGGTCAGTTGGATCCAACGCAGTGCAGATGCAGCAGAGACACCAGGATCAGGACCACCTGTTTTCTACCTGCCTACAGCCTGATCCTGATGCTTGCCAATCCTTGGAATTGAGCTTCACAACAGCAAGCTTCTGGGTTAAACAAGATTCTTCAACCACCCAACTTGACAGTAGTTTCCGTTTCACTGAAAAGCTTGCCTAACTACCACAACATCACAGACTGAAAAGTGACGAGCTAAAGATACCAGTAGCCTGCTTTGTTGGGGCTTTGCATGGAACTGATTTCTCATCAAGAATAAATGCTCTGGTCCACTGAGTGCCCGAGATTTTGCGGAAGCTTCGACGCTCCACTCGTCACACCCCCATAACCCTGTGTTAACCAGCCAGGGCCCTTGACATTGTAAACAGCTTTTTGAATCTCCTGTCCTGTTTCAAAAGCAGTTTACAACACGGCACAGAGGAACAGATATTTGGGGGAAATCTAATGGAAGGCTCCTTTGGGTTCATGGCATTGTTCCTTGAGACCCTGGCTGTTATAGCACTGAGCAACCCCCAGGGTCACTGGGAAGATTCGCCTCCAATTGCCCAGCTTGCCGAAGAGGAGGAGGAGGGAAGAAAGAAGAAGGGGAAATGCTTCCTTTGCAGAGAGGAGGAAGGTGACAAAATAACAAGGCCTGTTTGGGTACATTTTTGCTTTCCAGATGATAAATATCTACACAGTTATAAACCCTTTAAGCTTTCAGCCTAACAAATATAAGAGCTGTCCTCTCCCAAGTGAAGAGCATTCAAACCATGTGGGAGCCTTACTGCTGCAATCCTACACCAACACTGTGAGACTTACGACCAGCTGGCTTTTCTCCAAGCTGAGCATTTCTGCTTACAAAAACAAACGTGCTCCCTGACCTGGATCACAACAAATAAAAAAATTAATAGCAGTGATAGCGAACAGCTTTTAGCCAGAGGGCCAACCCTCTGATGACTTTATACTGCCCACACACAGAGGGTCCACAGCCTGTCCTTCTCACCAGAGCTGTGCAAATCACACTCTCTGCTAGTAAATTATGTTGAATGGAGAGGGGGCAATTTCCAGCTGCATCAGGGCACTGGGGTTTGCCCGCCTAAACTGCATGCCCACTTTAAAATAAGGTAAATTTTCCTGCTGCTGTCATAATTGGTGAGGTCACTGGGGTAGCAAAAAAAATTGCTGGGGGGAGGGGACTCAAGCCCCCGAGCTGGGGATTAACCACCCTTGATTAAGGGTGTCAGCAAAGCATAGGTGTCTGGCCAAGTCATTTTTCCCAAACATAGCTGGATGCCAATGCAAAGCTAATGTAGCGGACAGGAAGCATGTTAATCAATATATCCTCTCAGCCAGCCAAGTGGTCTGGTAGCATTTCCCAAAATGGAGGGGTTTCTTAATGCCATATTTTATTTTATTTTAAATGTTTCTTTATCTTTCACAGGTGATTCAGAACAAGAAAAAAGAAAGTTATATAGGTCCCTCCCCTTCCAGAATTAATTCCATATTTTAGGAATTGTTACTGATGCACAAATGTCAGCTCCCATGTGCCAAGACTCTGCATCTGAAATGAAACACAGAGCCATCTTAATCCAATTATATCCACTTCAAAGCCAAAGTGCAACCGAAATCTGTTCAGTCCCATTACCAAAAGGAAAGTTGTTTTAATGAGTTGTATCAGCTGGATTCAGAAATCCCCAACTGGACTAAGCACTGAAGACAGAATGTAATTGACACAAGAGCATTTTAATGGCCTTTTTGCCATTCAGCCTGCAATTCCCCAAGGGCAATTCCCCAAGCCTTTCATATACTGAAGGAGACGCTTTGGTATCAAATGCATTTTCATTTCTTGATACAGGGACACAACTAGCGTCCTTTAAGGGAGCAAGGTACATGGATATTCATGTCACATTGGAACCACACACGAGTCTTCTTGAGAATGCATATTTTTCCCCCTGCCAGAAACTTGTTCCCAGTAATTCAAATGAAGGGTTTCAAAAAGGGGATAGTTAGCTAACCGAAGTCAGGAGCTGGACTTGTTGCTGAGGTAGCCAAATGTGGTTTCCTCCAGATGTTTTTGGATTACAAATCCCACCATCCTTGCTGGTGCTGATGGGAGTTGGAGCCCAGCGACATCTAGAGGACACTATCCCGGCTATCTCTGATGTAGATCAACACAGTAAATCAGAGATGAGGCTACATTCAGAGCAGAAAAGTAACTGAGGGAGCACATGAGCTGCCTACACCCCCAGATCATCAGAAGAACCATCAGAAGAGCAAACAGATGAGAACAGCTGGGCAGCCAGTTCTCCTCCTGGAGATAATGTGCAGGGTGTGCTTTGTGGGTAGCGCTATAAAATATTATTAGGGACCTTTAGGGATTATTAGGGATGGCTTTAAAAGAAGACTGGGCAAATTCATGGAGAAGGATATTGAGCGCTACTGGCCATGGTGGCTCTGCTCTGCTTCCATGGCTGGAGGCAGCAATGATTCTGAATGCCAGTTGATAGACACCACAAGAGAGGAGAGGGCTCTTGTGTTCAAATCCTGCTTGTGCGTTTCCCACAGGCATCTGGTTGACCACTGTGAGAACAGGATGCTGGGCTAGATGGGCCATTGGTCTGATCCAGCAGGCTCTTCTTATGTTCTTATAATATTGCTATTTATTGATACAAACACTGCTATGCCACTCTTCATCCCCACAAGGGCCCCCCAAAGCAAGAAAAAAAACATTAGAAACTGTCTTGTACAGTAACACCAGTACATTTGCCATAGTCAATGAGCTGCTGATATAAATAATCTGTGTTTTCTTCTGCCAAGCTTTGCAAGTGGTGGCCTACCTGTATAGTGTTCATTGCCTTGTGCTGCACAAGTCAGCAGCTGGGCCATTGAAGAACCAACTGCTTTGGAGGTGCTTCCCAGGTCCTGAGCACATTTTTCAAGCTGAATGCAAAAAAGCGATGCGAACATTAAGCAAAGGTAACATCACGACCCACCACAAAACACACATTTTCCTATCCCTCAGCCCATGGAACACTGCAGTCACTGACCACACAGAGGTCTTGCACACAGCAGTGCTTTCTAGAAATAGTGCCCACGCTATGGGATACAGTTCAGTTTTCAAGTTATCCTGGTTATTAGCTCTTTCAAATAAAATAGTTTCCACCTGGAGCCAAAAGGAACACAGAAATGGATCTAGGGAAACTATTCCACCGCCTAAGCTCCACTGCCGAGAAATCCCCATCACTTGTAGGCACTCATGTAACCTGCAAAGGTGGGAGCCATCTAGATTACAACCTCAGTAAATGGATGGGCTCAGCAAAGGGCTGTTGTTTGAAGGAAGCATAGATGGACCAATGGTCTGAATGGCAACTCTGCATGCAAAGATCTCTGTCTGGGATACACTACCTGGGTGATTGGTTATTTATTTATTACTTCTCCTCCTGTTCCTCTACGGGGAGGTGGTAATCATATCTCCAATGGAAGGGAGTTCTATTATATAGGAGCCACTACAGGAAAGCCCTGCTCTGTATCACTGCCAAATGGACAATGCCTGTCAGTGGTACCACCGCCAGGGCTCCAGTTGGGACATACTGGGGAAGGCCCACTCCAGTATTTGGGCCCTAAGCAGTTCAGGTCTTTATGCACTAAAGTCAAAACCTTAAACCAGGCCCTGTGGCATTTAGGCAGATTTGTATTTCCTTGAAGTGTACTGTGGCTCCACCTAGGAGCATCATACAGTAGACAGGCTGCAGAAGTCTGCATCAGATGTAGGTTCTGGATGGTCTCCAGGGGCCAGGCCCAAACTGTAATCCAATTGTGAGGATTCTGCACTAGCTGCAGCTTCAAGGGCAGCCCCATGCAAAGCACACTGCAGTAATCCAGTCGTGAGAATACCCAGCATAACAGTGGCCTGGTCCAGTCTAGGAATGGCTGTAGCTGGAAATATTTTATGTATATATTTTTGTGTTTTTGATATTGTAAACTGCCCTGTTATCCTTGGCTGAAGGCTGGTAATGAAATTTAATAAATAACCACTCCTTGTCACTGAAACCACTTGGGACACAGGAGGCGGCTTAGAATCCGGCAGAAGTCACAAGTCACAACGTATTAGCAATCTGACTCAGGAAAGGCTGTCATAAAAAATGAGGAAAATGAAGACCGTTTTGTCCTATGGCCACTCGTTTGTTTTGTTTATTCTGTTTCAAGCACACTTGAAATTGTTCAACCATCCAGCACCCCCTTTAAATAAAACATATGTTTGTGTGGTTGGAAGGGGTTATTTTCTTTATTTTTTGTTCTTGTTCTTGCTTTTATTATTTTTTGTGTTCTTATTTTGTACTTTTATGCCGTGAACGGCCCTGAGATCTTCAGATGAGGGTGGTTTACAAATTCAACAAACAAACAATAAATGCCGCCCTGTTTACCGTTTCTCCTGGAAGTGGTTTCAGCTGCCCGTCAATGGCTGCCATCTTTGCATCCTGCAGCTCATTTTTGAGTGTTTGAACAGTGTTTAAGGCAGAGTCGATTTCCATGGGTCCACAGGCTTCATGCGCCTAGGCAGGAGAAAGATGAAGCGGAAAACAGGCTTATTATCAAAGCTGCTCTCCAACCATTCTGACAAACAGTCATGCTCACCCTGTCCACACGGGGCATTCAAGAGTTACCACATTAAAACAGAGACACATGTTGGAAAGAAGGCATCACAGATCAAATGCTTCAGCTAGACCAGGGGTCAGCAAACTTTTTCAGCAGGGAGCCAGTCCACTGTCCCTCAGACCTTGTGGGGGGCCAGGCTATATTTTTTGGGGGGGAATGGACTAATTCCTATGCTCCACAAATAACCCAAAGATGCATTTTCAATAAAAGCACACATTCTACTCATGTAAAAACACGCTGATTCCCGGACCATCCGCGGGCCAGATTGAGAAGGTGATTGGGCTGGATCTGGCCCCCAGGCCTTAGTTTGCCTACCCATGAGCTAGACACTTCTTCAGTTTTATCTGCTTCAATGGAGCCAGTTGTGGTGCTCAGCTACAATCCATGAGTTGTTGAATACATGAAGAGTGAGCAATGGAAAAGAGGCACATTCAAGACGTTTCAGCACAAGACTAATAATCTAAAGCCTGGCTGGAATGTGTCCATGAACTGGGATAATGCCTGCCTGCTTGGAGAGTGTGTGTATGTCTGTACATAAAACGTTTGTGTGGCTGAGATGTACCCTATGATACAAATGTAAGAGCCACACCTGTTGCTCCACTCACTTCTGCACCTGGACCCACCCACCTTTTCACCTCTGATTCCCCCTCTCACAGGAATGTGGCCCTCAGAAGGCTGTCTCTAAAGGAATGTGGCCCTTGGGCTTAAAAAGTTCCACCCTCGATCTAAAATGACCTGTCCAAGTCTTCAAAGGGCCAATTACTTTGAGAATTAAGAGTCACGTGGATGGGGAACCTGTGGCTTTCCAGTTGTTACGAAACTCACGCCATCTTGATTACTGAATGATGGCTTGGAATGATGGGAGGTGGGGTCAAGGTATCATCTGGAGGGCTACAGGTGCCCCATCCCGTCTGTAAATGCTTTACTCAAGAGTTGGGATGCCTACATACCTTTTGGGAGGCAGTCCTTAGCTCGGCAAGGCTGGTGGCAAGATTCTTGGCGCACTGGCTCAATTGCATCGCCGCAGCCTGGTCTCCCACTGTAGGCACAGCTGCTTTAGCGGAGGCCACCATTTTGCTCCCCGGCTATTTAGAGAATGACAGAAGAGAAGGCAGAGTACCGATTGGCCATTTGTCCATGGAGCTTATGCATGCAACATCACCAGGGAGGCAAACATTTCAAAGAATCCAGATTAGATCTGGCACCTGATTAAAAAAGCCTAAAAGTGCAATCCTATTTGCCCACCCTCAATCCAACTGAACACAGTGGGTTTATTTCCAGGTAAGCAGGTATAGGATTGCAACCTCTGTGAATTAAATTACTGTTTCAAAATGAAAAACGATTTCTGAATGACAAAGTATATTTTCTTGGTTTCTATATTACTACTTCTTCTTCTACTACTACTAAATTTTTAGTCCCCCCCTCCCCCCACAAAAAGTCCTCAAAGCACCTTACAAAAATGAACATAAAACCATCTAACACCCTGTGTCAGATCCAGCCACACCCACCCCACTAGTAGGTAAGCAGAAGATTAAGAGCCAAAGGTCTGAGAAAATATAAATGTTTTTCCTGGCACCTAAAAACAGGGAGGGATGGTGCCAGGCGAGCCTCCCTAGGGAGAGCGCTCCATAAGCTGGGTGCCACCAGTAAGAAGGCCCACTCTTGTGTTGACATCTTCTGCGCCATCCTCAGAAAGGGTACACAGAGGAGGGTTTCAGATGAAGAATGTTGGGTCTGGGTAGATTCATGTGAGGAGAGGTGTACTGGGTACCTGAGCTGCATAAGGCTTCACAAGTCAAATCAGTACTTCGAATTGGGCCCAAAAACAAATTGGTAGTTAGTACAGTGGTGCCCCGCAAGACGAACGCCTCGCAAGACGGAAAACCCGCTAGACGAAAGGGTTTTTCGTCGCGGATGCGCTTCGCAAAACGAATTTCCCTATGGGGTTGCTTCGCAAGATGAAAAAATCTTGCGCGTCCCCGCGGGTTTTTTTCGCTTTCTCCCCCCTTTTCCTAAGCCGCTAAGCTGCCTATCAGCTGTTCCGCTGATAACCCACTTAACAGCTGATCGCGAAAAGCCGCTAGACAGCTGTAGCGCTAATCCGCTAAGCTGTCAATGGGCTTGCTTAGCTGTCAATGGGCTTGCTTCGCAAGACGAAAAAACCGCTAGACGAAGAGAATCGCGGAACGGATTCTTTTCGTCTTGCGAGGCACCACTGTATACTCAGGCTGGGGTTAGTGTTCTGTGCTCTTGTTGACTGTACCTGGAGGAAGATTTGGCTGGAGTTTATCAGTGCAAGTTGAGCACTCAAGTCCTCTGCCTGGGCCTGGCTTCCGCGCACTCCCTGGACAAGCTGTGGAATGTGATCTGCAACATTCTGCAGGGAACAGACAGAGGGAAGAAACGTTCAGGATTCAACAGGATCACCAGCTACACACACATTTGCTGCAAGGAAGTTCCAAATAGTTATTTAAGATTCTACCATAAAATTCACTAGTAGAAAAATAAATAAATTGTTGCTTTAAAACATAATCAACAAAATTGAAACAAATAAACAAAATTAAAATAGAATTGCATACTCAGAAGCAGCACCTTTAGGGCAAATTGGGCTTGTTTCTTTTTACTACCAGTCAGTGTCCTCCAAAAAGCTCCAGGGCCACTCTTCTGCAAATAAGTCAAAACTCTGCCTATAATGGTCCAGTCCAGTGAGGGCATATGCATGCACCACTGAATAGAGAACGATGTGCACAGGTACATCTGTTACACATTATGCCTTCCCCAGTTTATTTACTCCATCTGGGTGCTCAGTAGCCCCCTCAAAAAAGCTACACTGGGACCAATCTGCTAAGCACAAGCTATCAGCAGTTTTGAGACGGGGGCTTTGTGTGTGCAGCCCTGACTGCTGTGTTTGTGTAAGATGGATTGGGCAAAGATGTGGCCCATCGCCAGCACAACATGTGGCCTTCTTTCTGCACCTCTGCAATGATCAGTTCTGGCCTCAGGATTTTCTTTAATTGCCCAGGCAACCACCGCCAGAAAAGGAAAAAATGCTACCCTTGGAGTGCACTATGAGCTCATTTCACAGATTTGTTTGGATACAGCCGTGCTATCGTACCACCCAGGGATCTGAGATAAATGCAGAGCTGTCCTGTGCTGTCAGAGCATTAAGCCCTGGGATTATAAATATGCCTCCAGCATGTTTCGCGTTCTCCCACTTTGCCTCAATTCCGCCATGAGCTATTTGTTTGGAACGAAGACAGACCTCTGGCAGTACAAAAACCAAATCTCTTATGCACAATGATCAACAGCATCTCAAAATTTCCATACTGTAACTCCTTGAAAAAAGAAGTCTAAGAAAACCACATGCAATGATCATTGGGGGGCAGGGGAGAGAGAGAGAGAGAGAGAGAGAGAGCGCTGATGGGATTTCCCATATCACAAGACCAGCCTTGATGGCACACGCCTTTTCAGCAGCGGAACCCTGATTTTTTTGGGGGGGGGGCGGGGAGAACCCTCCTTAAAGAGACACACCTGGTGCAGTCCTTTCAGCACTAGGTAAAGACTCCCTTGGGTACTGTGACATTTTATGAGATATATTTAGGCCTTCCGCTGCTCTTTCATTTTCTGATTTTGAGCTTAGCTCATATCTTTATGTTTGCTTGTTGGTTTTACACTGACGTATTTTTATGACATAAGTACTGTAGTTTACAGTATTAAAACATGAAACCGTACAATGAAAACCATTAGAAAGTTAAGACGTAAGTTGATTAACCATTGTGGAAGGATGTATTCTTCATTGCCTGCATAGGCCTGGCAGCAAAGAAACGCTTTCATTAGGTGTTTAAAAGTTGGCACAGAAGGCGCCTGCCAAATCTCTAGTGGCAGAGCATTCCACAGGACTGGGCAGAGGACACTAATGGCTCAATTTCTTGTTATTGTCAAATGAGCCTCACCAACTTGGGAAATGACCAGTGATGCTCCTACAAATGATCTCAGTGATCAAACTGGGATAGAAGGGTTCAGGTGGCCCCCAAAGTACCCTGGACCCAAGTTGTTTAGAGCTTTGTAAATTAATACAAGAAACCTGAACCTGGCTCAGCAGTAGATGGTCCGTCAGTGCAGCTGTTTTAACAATGATGTCACATGTTCTCAACCAGAAGCTCCCATCACCCACTTGATCTTAGCCAAAAGGCTGAGAAGCTCCCATCAACAATCTGGCTGCCACATTCAGTACCAGCTGGAACTTCCAAACCAGGACCAAGGACCACCCCACATAGAGTAATGTAACCTCAAGGCTACCAACACATGGACTACAGTAGTCATCTAGTAAATTGGGTGTGAATAATTTTATCCATGCTTTGGTGCGCTGCCCTGGAAACTTTTGATGAAGAGCAGATAAGAAACATTTGAAATAATAATAATAATAATAATAATAATAATAATAATAATAACAACAACAACAACAATAGTTTGCTTAGTCCACCTTTCTGTCTCCAAAGCGGACACCCAGAAGCAAATGGCCCTTCATTTCCCCCAGAGATATAGCATGGGGATTCCACAGAGCTACAGCTAAGAACAGCCAGCAGACCTGCCTCCTGCCTCCTTATAAAGCTACCAGAAAATTCACCTCCAAGCAGCGGAGTTAAAGGTGGTGGCTGCCAGTGCAGAATCAACTGCAGCCGACAGCTAGTCTCGGGCTGCCTCTGATTGTCCAGGCTAGAAGCCAACTTCTCTCCAGTGTGAGCAGAGGGTATTCTTGTGGCCCTGAAGAGGAGACTTGTTGCCACTTCTGTTGCATGTAGAAATCCATGGAATTGTCTATCTTGCTTCAAGGTTGGACAATGGATGAGAAAACTTAGAAACAGGGCTACTCGCCCAGTTAAAGAAACCTTGGCTGATTAACTGGATTCACCTATTAGGTGTGCATAAATTTACCCATGGTACAAACAATGGTGTGAGGTTGTGGTTACTGAGTAGCAAGGGGAAAAAACAGTGTCCATGCTCAGTTGTGAGTCAAGAACAAAAGTTGTGCAGAGGTCTCTCCTAGTTCAGCTTAAGCCAGCTTTTTCCAACCTGCGCTGGTCAGGGCTGATAGGAGTTGCAGTCCAAAACACTGAGAGGACACCAGGTTGGGGGAAGACTGGCTTAGGCAGCGCCCTCTTGCCCTGATTCCCTTAGACCAGGGATAGGGAAACTGTGGCCCTTTAAAAAATGTTGCTGGTCATTCTGGTTGGGGAGGGGGAAAGTGGTGCTTAAGAGTATTTTGCCATCACAAGCTAGCTTACCTTACAGCTCTGGACAAGTTGCTGGTGGGCTGCCGTGTTCTTATTTGAAATGGCTGCGTTCTGTGAGGCTGCAATGGTCTGAGTTGCAGCTGCTGCTGCTTGCTTAGCAGCAACCTGGAAAAAAGGAAATGCAATTAAGCAGAGGGTAAGAGAGACTGAGAGCAATGGGAAAATCTGCGTGATTTGCTGTAGATCAGTTTCTATAAACACACCTGTAAGTTTCTGTCTTGCAACATATATGCATACAAATATTTATTTGTCAAAATGAAGAAACCCCTGGAGGCATTTATTTGTGTGCAAAAGGACAGAGAGTCTGTTATTTGGGGGGGGGGGATGCTGGGCTGACCATTTGCTTGAAGTCACCCTCCCTTAATTATAAGTATGTATCAGCCCCCCTTTGCAACTGTTTTGCACCTGGCTGCCTGTGGTGGATTTAGGGGCTATACTAAGGAACAAAGTAGATCCCACCAGCCTGAAGTCTGTCTACACCTGCATAAAAGTCTTGCAGTGGATAAGAGAATGTGATTTTGTCAGCTGGGCAGGAATACCAAATGCTTTTTTCTCTGCCCTCCAGGCTACGTTGGAGCACACCTTCGCCAACATGGTGCCCCTTCAGCCCATCACGGCTGAAGCTGATGTGATTTGTAGTTCACAGGTGGGCAACCACATTTGGTCAGAGCCAGATCTGAAAGTGGCCAGCCCTTTACCTGTCAATCACCTGATGCCACATGACAGGTACAGTAAATGTAAATGCATGGCTGCAAAGGAACACTTCAGAGGGTGGTTGCAATTGCTCCTTTGTAGTTGCAGCTTTACCTTTGGTGCTCTTTAAATTTGGTACCTTTCCATACCACACAACTTTCAGCAGGGACTGGACACATGCAGGAGTGACAGAGAGCATCTAGTGTACCTGATCGCGGCAGAAAGTAGCATGGCAAGCTAAGGTACCAAATTCAAGGCAAAGCCAAGGATACTAAGGCATGTTCCTTTGCAGCTGCCGCTTGAATTCAGCGCTGTTTGCAGCTGTGGCTTTACCTGCCATGTGCCTGACATGGAGGGGTGGATGGGGAGGAGTGCTGTGGTCAAAACAGCCCCACAGGTCAAGCGGGAAAGGGTGGAGGCCTCATCAGCCCCACAGTCTGCTGTTGTAGTCAAACACATCTGGAGGCCACCAGGCTGGTGAATGTTGTGATGTTCCTGATTGGGAAAGGTAAACAAGAAGAGGTTCCCAGGCTGTATTCTGACCTCTAATCTGTTGACGATTTTCTTCTTGATGGCATTCTGAGCGGCTGCATTGGTGGCCACTCGCAGACCTTCAGCTGCTTCGCGAAGCCTCTGCTGCTGGTCCTCATTGTCTGGGTTTGCTGCAGCTCCCTAGCAGAATTGATCACATGCACATACACAGAGGAAACAGGAGAGAGAGAGAGAGAAAGAGAGAGAGAGAGAGAGAGAGAGAGAGAGAGAGAGAGAGAGAGAGAGTTTGAAGTCCTGCCGCTTACAATATTGAAAAGGAACACTTCTGATGCTCTACTTCAAACTTCAATGTTTTGCAGGGATTTCTACTTAGATGCTGCATGCGAATGTCATCTAAATGTATATATCTATCTAATCCAGCCATCCCTCTATTTCATCAATCCATAATTCCCCTTCAACCAGGCAAATTGTGCTGAGTACCTTTGCAGCTTCAACCATCCGGGCTGTTGAGTCAGCCAGAAGTTTCGCCGCTGCCAGAAGTTTCTTGGAGTTTTCCATGTCTATTTCTGCCTCAGCATCCGACCTCATGGCGTTCACGAGATCCGAAGTGGCTTGAGCGAGGACCCTGGCCTGCCGTACCATTTCACCTACAACAGTATTGAGTTAAAAATCTGCTTTTTATCTCTCCTTTATCCCTCGGTGTACAGTTCAGACACATCCCTGTCCTTCCTGACCAACTCTTGTGACCATCGTGATGGGATGTTTGGAACACATTTGAAAAGCACCACAGGCTGTTTTAGTCACATCTATTTGTTTATGAAAACATTTTTGTAGCCCCTCCTCACAACCGTCTTTACATTACAAGGTACAAAGATACATCTATAGGCGCAAACACGAAGTGTTGCCATGATAGGATGAAAACGCAACTAATAACTTAGGCAGAGAGAAGTGAATTAGAAGCACCTACATAAATGAAACTCCAGCTAAGGCATGGGAATGCAAGAGTGTGCCAAGATGTCATCCAGGGCAGGGCTAGACTGTGCTCTGAGGGGAAACAATCCCAGGGAAAAGGTGGGCCGCCACAGAAAAGGCCCTACCTCCACAGGCTGTGGCAGCACGACCTGGAGGCATCCCCAGCTGACGGTGTGGCTCTTCACAAGAACCTCCCAAGAGCTCGTAAACCTCCCATCAAATCAAATTGCCATGACAGGATCATTTAATTTCTGTTTAGATTGTGCAAAGTTTTGATTTTCATATTAACAAATATCTGACTGTTAAATATCTGACCGTTACTCAATCATTCACCATTCTAGACATGCTATATTTCCCCCCTCTCTTGAACCCAGCTGGGACCACCCAAGGAAGCCAAATGCTGGAAGATTTAAGGAGAATGAAAGGAGGTGCTCCTTCACATGGGCTGTGCAGAAATAACTTTAAAAGAGGACCAGACAAATTCATGAAGCTATTGGTGGCAAGTGGTTTTGCACTACCTCCAGGTATTGCCTCCAAATATCACTTGCTGGGAGGAATCACAAGTGGAGAGAGGCCCTGTTCTTTTGTCCGGGTCCCACTGGGGGCTCCCCATAATGGCACCTGGTGGGCCACTGTAGAAAGCACAGTCGGATCTTCGTAAGTTCTTTGAGCATGTATCTATTTCCCGAAGGGCAGGGATGTAGCATTTCCAAATGAATAATGTTCCTGAATGTCCTGTAACAAACATTGCTCCGGACTTTACACTCATTTAGTGTTGTATATACAGTATTTATCATTGTGTGCATACAATACTTGTACAGTGGTACCTTGGGTTAAGTACTTAATTCGTTCCGGAGGTCCTTTCTTAACCTGAAACTGTTCTTAACCTGAAGCACCACTTTAGCTAATGGGGCCTCCCGCTGCCGCTGCGCAATTTCTGTTCTCACCCTGGAGCAAAGTTCTTAACCTGAAGCACTATTTCTGGGTTAGCAGAGTCTGTAACCTGAAGCGTATGTAACCTGAAGTGTATGTAACCCGAGGTACCACTGTATTCTAGCAGGCATTTTAAGTAAGTTGTACTAGGTCAACTTTACGTCTTACCTGTGGCCTTTTATTGTTTTAAACAACACACTATTTGACCGAGGTATCATTTTATTACTGATCTATAATGGTGAATGGCAATCTACAAATATCGGAAACAATAACAACGCCAGGCACTTAGATAGCACTGTATATAATCCATACAACAACCTTGCGAGGGAGGTCAAGGGCAATACTAAAACTAACTCCCCACCCCTTTGGCCCCAATCAAGGCTGACCTGTCGCATTCAAGCAGCTTACCAGCGTCCCCCATGGAACTGAAGATGCTCTCGGTGACACACATGATGGTGTCTGTGGCCTGGTCGTAGCGCCCAATGGGCTCCCCACGGCTGGCGAACTGGCGGACGTGCTGCAGGAGATCGTTCAAGGCCTGGCTCACCACGCTGGCCGCTGCGCTGACCTGCTTGAGCAGCTCGGAGTCGTCTGTGGCCGCCTGGCAGGCTCGGACACAGTTCTCCACAGAACGATCCACCAGCTTCCCGGCCTCTATCAGCTGCTCCTGACACACAGGGGAGCTGATGGTAGGGCTCACGACCTGTAACGGAAGCACAACCGCCACGTTGGACACAGGAGAGCTGGCTGTCCCGCCCTCACTTAGTCTTGACGACAACTCTGTGTGGGAATTTAGGCTGAGAGAGGGACTGAATGTCCCAAGGACACCCAATGAATTGTATTTATCAGATTTATATCCCGCCCTTCATCAACAGAGCTCAGGGTGGTTCACAAGATAAGAATACAAGATAAAAGCACAAATAAGTAGAAACAACTCCCACAAAGACATTTAAAAGGCTGTAGAGTAGAATATTGATCAGCCCAAGACCTGGTCAAAGAGGAACATTTTTGTCTGGCGCCTCAAAATATATAATGAAGGCGCCAGATGAACGTCCCTGGAGAGAGCATTCCACAAATGGGATGTGTCTGTTTTTTTGTAAGCCACTCCATTTGAGGGGTGGGATCAACAGGATAAAACCCTGCTAAGCAGGATACACAGGTGGCGGTGGGAGGTCTTGGGCCTACTGTTGTCTCGCAGCCTAACCCAGAGGGAGCCAATGGGGGAGCCAATGGGGGCCTCCAGATGTTGCTGGACTGCATCTCCCATTCAGCAGGTCCAATGGCTGCAATCCACATTTTCAATATACATTGAGAAACAGTTTGCACTCTCCAGTGATGCTTATAATTTAAATAAAAAAGCACAGCCCCAGTTCATGGATCATAGAACAGCAGAGGTGGAAGGGATCCTGAGGATCATCTAGTCCAACCCTCTGCAATGCAGTTATCACAGCTCCTGGGGCCTTTTTTATCAACTTCTCTGGGCCTCTTTCTGCCTTGTGCCAAACTCCTGTCTATGAGGAGCTACTGACGGACTATTCTGCAAGGGTTCCAACCTCCCACCGACACCAGAGTCGCACCTTCGCACAGGCCACCAGTTGAGAAGTGGAGAGGGCACACTGCGTGGCAGCAGCGATCACCCTGTTCTGCAGAACCGCATCTTCGGCCACTTGGGCCACATTCTTGGCCTTCAGCACCAACATGGCGGCGGCATTGGCGACTGCTTTGGCAAGACTCATCAACACATCCTGGAGAAGGTGGAGGGTCAAGGAAGAGATTCATGCTTAGTTCAGTCTTATCTCTGACACAAACACACATTGTTTTATCATCACAAAGAGTATGCCAATGATAACACAGGAACCAAAGAAAGGGTTGCCAGATTTTGAAGATCATAAAATAGGACACATTTGCCGACTTCTGCTTTTAACTATGGATCGCTATGACAACTCCAGCCATGAAACAGGGGGGTGTCTTGAAAAAAGAGGACATATAGTCACCCTGAGTTCCATTGGTCAGTTGAGCTCCATACTGTCTACACTGACTGGCAGTGGCTCTCTAGGAGTTCAGGCAGGAGACTTTTCACAGGCCTATCTGGAGATGCCAGGGATTGAACCTGAAACCTTCTGCATTCAAAGCAGATGCACAACCACTGAGCTACAGCCCTTCTCCTGTTCTGAAAGCTAAAAACCAAAACACCCTTTTTAAAATAATAACGACAGAAGTTAGGAATAATGGTGGTGGTGGTGATGATGATAATATAAAGCTAAATGTAAGAACAGAAAATGTACTTATGGTACTGAAAACATTTATATTGGGGCCACAATATTTAATTGATTAATTGGTTGCATTAACCAGTTTTAACTGACTAAAAATGGCATTCCTGATTAACAGGGCAGCTGATAAATATAAAGCAGAACTGCTAGAAAAGGCCGAACCTGAAATGCACCATCTTAAAGGAGGTATTCTCAGTCATAAACAGGAGCAAAACCTCCTAGACCAATCTAGAGACAAAAGCAAATAAAATGCTTCTTGCTTCAGAAATATTGTTTTACCCATACACAAATTTTGCCCACGTGCAAATTTAAATCAACAGAGTAATGGAATAATCAGCTAAAATTCATAGGAGTAACCAATTGAAAACTTATTCAGGGGAGTTGTGGCTCTGAATTATACACGCTCACAGCAATGTTCTACTCAGATCCAAGCTGGAAAAGGAACAGCACAGGAGATGCCCTCACCTGGAATCGTTCATCGGTTTCATTTTCTCCGATCTGTCTGAGAAGCTCGCCGCTGGCTTGCCCGATGCTCCCGGCTGCTGTCAAGACCGTCTGGCGGGGCTAGTTAGGGGGGAAAGAAAGAGATTATGAGGTTAAGCTACTAGGCTAATACAAGGAGGTGAGGTTCTCAGATCACTTGTTTTCCAGAACATCGACAGAGCATGTTGCTGCACAGAGCAGGCCTCTTATCCAAAATGTGCTGATCCAACCATAGCCTAAACACACAAGGCATCATCATCAGCCAGGAAATTCTTTCTTCAAGTCAATCTTCATCTACCCATCCTCAGTCTATTATTAACGTTACGCCTTTTCTTCAGTCTCTTTTCCTCTGAGCTTTCTTGCCCCATTAATGCTCCTACATCACTGCTTAGGTCTTCAGCCTATAAATGTGCAAGGTTTTAATCCCAGCTGAATGGACGGTTTCCCCTTCCCTCATAGAAACCAGACTGCAAAACTGTTTGGTTCTTTGCACAACTGCCAGTCAGCACCAGAGACTTCACTGCCATAAGTGCGAGACATTATCAATTTTCAGGAAAGCAAGAGAAAACTATCATTGTGTAGAGGTAGGTACTTAGTACTCAATCCAAACTCTTTATTCCCTGCAAAGCCTTTATTAGGTGAACCAAAATGGCACAAAATAATGTGTAAGCTTTCAGGTTCTCAGTAACTCTTCCCAGAACTCTTGCAGAGAACTCCAAAGCTTGCACACTATTTGTGAAGTCTTGGTTGGCCTAAAAGGCAAATTCATGGAGGAGAAGGCTACTGGTGCCTCTGCCTCCACTGTTGGAGACAGAGATGCTGCTGGAACCCACAGGAGGGGAGAATGACTCCGGTGCTCAGACCCTGCTTGTGATTGTCCCACAGGCATCTGGTTGGCCAATAATAGTACTACCTTAATATGGCGCTTCCCGTTTTGACTGTCAGCCTTACATCCTTCAGAACAGCGAACGCGAAGCAAAATTTTGGGAAAGGAGTTATCAATGTGAGCATCACCTGTATGAAATCGTGATACACATACAGGACTCAGGATTTGAATTCCAGCAGGGAAAACACAGCTCAGGCCATCTGTAGCTTAACAGAAGCCTTGCTGGGTTGCATGCGTGGACCCCTGTGCTGAAGTGAGAGCATGAGCAAATTCTGAGCATGCCCCAGTTGGTGAAATTCTGGAGAGCTCCATGGGAGAGGCAGAATGTGTGTTAACAGCTGGTAAGTCATTTGGGGGATTGAGAGAAAGAGAAAGGCACACACAGAACACAGCAGCACAGATTATTGGTTTCAAGACAAGACCTAGGAAGATGAAAATCCAAGGAAAGCCATTCCAAGGGGGTCGGCTAAGGAGAAGGCAGGAAGATTCAAGCCACTAGTCAGGGCCAAAACCCTATCTACCCCAGGGGTAGTCAATGTGGAAAATAAGAACCCAAGAAGAGCCTGCAGGATCAGGCCAATAGTCCATCCATTCCAACATCCTGCTTTCACAGTGGCCAACCACATGCCTGTGTGAAACCAGTGAGCAAGACCCGAGCACAAGAGCTCTCTGCCCTCCTTTGGTTTCCAGTTGGACCACAACTGCCATCAGCTCCAGCCAGCATGGGCAATGGTGAGGGAAGGTGATACAAGCTGAGGTCCAGTGACGATTAGAGGGCACCAGGCTGGGGACATTTGATAAGAAGCACACCACATTGACTAACTCTGCTCTACCCAATCATTTAATGAGGAGCTACATCATCTTGCCATTGGGAAGTATCCTAAAAAAATGCAATTGTGCAATTTTTCACAGATTTCAACATATCCTTCCCCCAGTATCTAGTGTCAGAACTCTGTGCTTATGAGTCAGTTCTGTGACTTCACCTCTCCTGACGTTGGCTCCACGGCCTTCAGCAAGTCCGACACAGCTCCTGCAAGGGTGCGGGCGGCTTTCAATAGATCCTCCCCACTTCCAACATCATCATCCATCAGCGCAGCAAGAAGCTTGACTCCTTTGGACATCTCCGTGAGGTTTGAAGAGATGGTGGTGATTGCACACCCCACAGCAGTGTAGTCCGTGTCAACTGGGTCACCTGCCAAACAGGAAGGATCAGCCACGGATGGGTCAGTAAATGAATAGCTCCTAAAGTCAACACAGAGACCAGCAGTTAACAGTGTTTTCTTTTCTTTTGTTTACTAAGTCACGGCTTGGGAACTTGGTGCCTTCCAAATGTTGCTGGACTACAACTCCCATCATTCATGATAGCTGAACACACTGTCTGGGGCTGATGGGTGTTGGACTCCAACAAACACTTGGAGGTCCACAGGTTCCGTGTCCCTAGCCTATATTTTATAGAAGCCTTACTCAACCTGGTGCCCTGTTGTACTACAACTCCCATTGTCCCTCCCCACTGATCATGCTGGCCGAGGCTGATGAAAGCTGTAGTCCCAACAACTTCTGAATGGCCTCTGGGTCTCCATCTCTGCACTAAGGTTTTAGTGCTACTACACTGGCACTTCATTATTATTAGATTTGTATAAGAGTATAAGAGTATATTTATATACTCTTCATCCAAAGATCTCAGGGTGGTGCACAGCGTAAAATTACAGAATAAAACCACAAAGTACATAATAAAAACAAGAAGAAAAAAACAACAAACCAGCTCCCCTTTATTCCACAAACAGCCCAACAACAAGAACCCACTGAAAGCGTATGAATCAACATGGCTAACCTGACCCAACAATCCCCTCACACGCTAACAACTCTCACTACGGTCAACTAAAGACAACCAATCATGGCCTGCTCCCCCCTTCTCACTGCCAAGGGAAAATAATAAATGAATAGAAAGAGAACTTACCCACGTGACACTGACACAAAAACCTCGTGCACACACTAAGTAAAAGAATATAAACTTTACCACCCCTCCCCCACCTTATACTGTACACAACACTAATGTCTCACATCAAATGGAACTGATCTGTAGAAAAGACTCTACAACCTGAAAAAGAGGCAATGCACGTACATATTTTTGTAAATCAAGAAAATAATTTTTATAAGTCCAATGTTCAGCTTCATTGGATGACCACACAGTCTAGTGTTACGAGACAGGGAGAAAAACTTTTCCTTCTCCACTTTCTCCAAATCTGCGATGAGAAAGATTCTTTTCTACCTGTGACCCTGGAGAGCTGCCACCAGCCAGAGTAAATAACAACTGAGCAATCTGGACCTGCTCTAAGGCAGCTTCCTATGTTCCTTAGGCTTGTTTGTACAGTTCCAAATGATGTTTTAGCATTGCCATCTGAATCCACCCATAGTCCCCCATTTCTCCCGCATGAAGGTCTGCAGCCATCTGCAGAAGGGAAGGCTCCTGAATGACCCATAAGCCAGCATGACACTGCAGAGGAACCTGCACACCAGCGGCTGCCAACTCACCCGCTGTAAGGTTCACAACAGAAGCTGTTCCTGCAGTGATGGCATCAACCTGAGAGTGTATTTCATGTTTGGATTCATCCACTTTGTTCTGAACCCAAACCCTGGAAGCCTAGAAAGCAAGGGAAAAGGTCAGCTTCAACATGCATAGCCACCTGAAAGAAGCATCCGTGAGACAGTGAAGTGAGTAGGATCAAGTCAGAGGCGGGGATTGGGCAGGAATCTGCTCAGTCCGCTTTTGTAGTGTACAGACCGGATTCGGTAGTCCAAAGTAGCTCACGGATCAAACACAACAGATGATGCATCTCTCCAGATTCAAGGTATGCAAAACAGTAACAGTATGTATTTTACAGGAAAAATGTTTATTTTACAGGAAAGTGCCACGAAAAGTATTGAAAGATGTGTATCTTAGGGGAAGCTCTGTGTGGTCCATTTATGTGGATTCTGTCAGAAAATCTACACAGAACGGGACGGAGCAGACCTATGACTTGAGCGCCAGTGAGACTGTAACAAGAGCTGACAAAGGGCTCGTTCACAGACTGATGAATCTGGTTGTTTCCTACAGGGAGGGGCACCCAACTGCATGCTGCCAATTGCCAGATTTAACACCACTTTGCATAACGGCGGAAGAACATTTTCTTGAAAGTCCTGCCAAAATGCAGCACAGGCATCTGGATGCAGAGGGAAATCAGCAAACTACCACACAGCCCACCTCCATTAGGTTTCTGCTCGGCCAACCCAAGACCTTTTGCTGTCTGAGGCAAAGGGTAAGATGAGAGCCTCCCCTGACACCCCTCAATTTCATGTTCAGAATGAGGTGGGCCTTTCAGTACTGGCAATGGGATGAGATGGCATCCTCCGCTGCAGGTTAGTTTTGGGGGCGCATCACCTACCATGTGAAAAGACTTCAATCTGCAACAGAGGGGAATGGCAGGTGTCTGTTGCCCCCCCTTCCCCTCCTCCACACCTGCCGCCTGAAGCAACGACTTTGCTCTGCTTAACTGGCCCCGGACTTACCATGTCGTTTCCTAATGGCGGGAGGCTGTCCACTTCAGTCAGGTCGGCCTGGGCCTGCTGAACCGCATGCATGCTGGTGTTGATGGTTCCCATCAGGGCCTGCTGGGCAGAGGTCTAGGGAGGAAGAAGGTGGGGGGAGAAAGGTGCCAGGGGCAGTTCACAGGCAGCTCTGAGCTCTTGGGAGAGATTTTCAGAAAAAGACACCTCATCCCCAAAGACGAGGAGCGTGCAGCAAACATAATGAGGTCAAATAATCAAGAGCAACAAAGATCAGCCGAGCGTGCTCTGAGGAATCCGTGCTGGGCAGTTCGAGGAGGAAGAGTCAAGTGAGGTTATTTTCACCAGGGATTCTACCACAACTAAATATGTCAACAACTGTTAGAGCAAAAGATAATATCTGCATCAGGGTGGGCAGGTGGGTGGGAGCGGCCTGTTGCCACCAGCACTATTCATTGGGTCACGTCTAAAGCCGCCTCGGTTAGAGACAGTCACATCCGACTCAGGCAGAAGCAGGGCTGGTGAGGGTTGTGACCCGGGGGCAGGTTTGGCACAGGGGTCCAAGGCTCCCCACTGCTGACTTGACCTTTTCCTCTTTCTGAATAAATCTGGGGAAAGCTGAGGTGGGTCGCCACCTTCCTGTACAAAGGCTGTTGTGATGGATGAGCCTGATGATGGTCCACAGACGAAGGACACAAGCTCGGCTTTGAATCTCTTCTGGGATAAGTGACCGGAATCCTCCCAGAGTCCTGACACCACACCAGGTTCATCAGCAAATGCTTTCAATTGCTGGTTGACATGTGCATTAAAAGGTTTTACTGAGGGAAAACTAAACAGAGGAAACATCCTGATGCTTCAATGTACCACTCAGCTGGGAATAATGATCCTTGGCTGGCAGTGGCAGTAAGAAGCTGTGAACTTATAAGTCTGTTCCTTTACAGTTCTGTCTTCAGCTCCTTAGCTGCTGGCAGCATGACATGACAGGGATGTGTCCTTGTAAGAAGCAAGTAATAGGGTGGGAAAATCAAGGCTGTTCAGAGATTTAACTCCTCTGCCCCACTAACCCAAAGCACAGTCAACCATTACCAGACATTCTACAGCCAGTATCCCCAACTGAGGCACAGCTCAAGCCATGGAGCTAGCCAGATGGACTAATGGATGGCATGGCCTCTTATGAGGTTGGTTCCTGTGCTCCGAGCACCCTTCTGCCTGTGGCATCACTGCCCCCCCCCCCATTTGTGTCTTGAAGCTCTGAAAGAACATTTTCAGAAGAGTGAAAACCCCAGGTAAAAACCAGGAAGAGGTTACGTGTTGGTGGGGAGGATAACAAAAGACCAGAGGGTTGCTTACCAAGGGAGGCATGTGCCCTCTGTGCATTTGGCCAACGGTCACCTGCTGCTGCGGAGAAGGCATGCTGCCAACGTTGAAGGTCTCTGGCCCCGTGGAGCCTGAACGCATGACAGCTGGCAGGGCGACAGAGCCATGCTCTACTTTCCCCGTTCGGTTGAACTGCTGCTGCAAGATTGTCGATCTGCAAAGGAAAGCATGGGATGCGACTGCAAAAAGTTGTGGATTTCCCCCCGGTTTGTTGTTACCTTGCTCCAAGAAGCTCAAGGCAGAAATTTTTTTCTCTTACCCTTTTTTCCTTGCAACAATCCTGGAAGTAGTTTTGTGGTTTAATGGGGTGCTGAACCCAGAGTTTCCAGCCAGATTGGGTGGGGTACACTGCACTCCAGCAATCAAAAGCTGGAAGTACTATACATACTACACGTACTACACATACGCACCTCCATCCAAGCAAGCAAGAGGCATCTCCATTCCAGCCCAGCAAAAGCACTTGAGAAGGATGCACAGCAGGGCCAGGGAGGGGCATGGCCTAGGGAGAAACCTGAAGGTCTCAACCAAGATGCCTGGAGGGCCACATTGACCCCAGGGGCCTGAAGTTCCCCACCCCAGTCAATGATGAAGATTTGGGCATCTTTGGAAGCTCCAGCCGGTGCAGAAGCAGCGGCCAAACTGCTGGTGGGGGCATCTGGTGGAGAGCATGTGACCCCATTGTTTAAGCACTTGCTCTGGCTGCCCATCTACTACCAAGGTCCCTGCTTTCATTTACAAAGCCCAGAACAACTTAGGTCCAGGGTACCTCAGGGACCAACCAAACCTTTATATCCCAGCCAGATCACTAATATCATCTGCAGGAATGTCACCGGCAAGGCTCATCTGACAACAAGAAACCGAGCCTTCAGTGTCATGGGCCAAGCCTTGTGGAATGCCCTGCCAAGAGAGATTCAGCAGGTGCCTTCTGTGCCAACTTTTAAATGCCTGCTGAAAATTCTTCTGTTCTGCCAGGCCTGTGCAGACAATTTGGAATATGTCTTTCTACAACACTTAGCTGATTTCTGATTTTAACTTGTTCATATGGTTTTCATCATATGGTTTATGCAAAATTGTTGTAAACATCGTTCAGCCTGGACACTGAGGTCCAGCTCCAAGGGATTTCTGGTGGTTCCCTCACTGCGAGAAGTGAGGTTACCGGGAACCAGGAAGAGGGCCTTCACAATAGTGGTGCCCTTCCTGTGGAATGCTCTCCTGTCAG
Organism: Podarcis muralis; assembly: GCF_964188315.1. NCBI lineage: Eukaryota > Metazoa > Chordata > Lepidosauria > Squamata > Lacertidae > Podarcis > Podarcis muralis. The sequence goes on along the minus strand of NC_135668.1, from coordinate 4,553,308 downwards.
ATGTCAGGAAATAAACAACTATCCGACTTTTAGAAGACATCTGAAGGCAGCCCTGTTTAGGGAAGTTTTTAATGTTTGAAGTTTTATTCTGTTTTTAATGTTCTGTTGAAAAGCTACCCAGAGCGGCTGGGGAAACCCAGTCGGATGGGTGGGGTAGAAATAATAATAATAATAATAATAATAATAATAATAATAATAATAATAATAAATTATTATTATTATTATTATTATTATTATTATTAACAACCATGCTGATTTTTAAATGAAGGTATGCAAATACTTTTATAAATAAAAGTACTTTCCTTGTGTTGTACTTTTCGAGCTCAGCTACACGCTGAAGGGAAGATTGACAGCATCCCACTTTTTGTTTTCATTTTTAAACTAAGCAAATAAAAAGTGGCACCCCAAATATTTCATCCGCCTGCCTCTTTTGAGGGTGCTTTGCCTGCCTGCCACTAATGACCTTCTAAGTGAGGAATTCTTGTTAAGTTTCCAAGGAATTCCAAAGTTCCATGGAACCATCTCAGTAAAGGGTTTTTGCTTGGTTTTGCGTTAACTGGGGCAACGCAATAGAGGGAAAAGCTCCACGACCAATGGCTGCTCCTTGTTGGCTGACACATTTACACAGCCTGGGGCAGTTACAGGACAGAGGTTATGTAATTCAACACAGCAAGATTAAAGATTTTCATTTGCAATAATGTTATGCAGAACAACATACTTTTTAGGCGATACAGATTCTTCCAACATTGTGGATTCCTCATCCCCTTCCAGTCCAAAACGGTCCTTACTTTGCTTCTGCAGAACAGGAGACACCAGAGAGAACTTCAGCCGTCACCTCCTCTTTGTAAATGCAGCACATTTTCCAAGCTAAGAGTTGCTTGTCCTGAAACACTGGGATCCACCCCTGGCTGCAGATTCCACACTATGAGACTCTGAGAGTCACTTTGCCCACAGACTCTCTTAGGCTATGCCAGAGAGCCAAGAAGAGGTGGAGCACCTGACTATAACATAGACGCTTCGTCTGAGCGCTGCCAAGTTTGATGGCGTCTTCAGGCCAGGTATGTTCCATCTCACCTGCCCCTCTGGCCAACTCTATCCTTCTCCCTACCTGGAAAAGGGCGGGGGGGTGAGCTCAGGAGGGCTTCTGCTGTTTACCATATTTTGTTGTATGTGGGGGCTGAGGAGGTTTTAATTTTTCTTTAAATGCTGTGGAATAAAAGCCCCGTCCCCACTCCAGCAGTGCATACCAACTTCCAGGACATCTTAGGAAGTGGCGCTGGACTGGCACACAGAACACACAGAGCTCTGTGCTATGGAAAGTCAATACAAGGCTAGAATTATTATTATTATTATTATTATTATTATTATTATTATTATTATTGAAGTGCAAAGCTCTCTGCATGCCAGGACAGCCAGCATTTCAAGAAAAATAACAGCGCCTCAGCCATGGTGTTTATGGGGTGTTTGGGGAACCCCTGAGCTGTGTGGAGCCCCAGATCTCTGTCCACTGGTCGGGCCCTGAAAGCTCCATCACTTACTGGAGCCCATTGGAGTATTAGGAGGGGGGGAAATGATCTTTTAGCTGTATCAGGCCCTAACTTTCCATCCCCAGGCAAAACTGGCAGCTTCTCTCCCACTCAGCAAAGTACTGAGAGTTTGCCTTCCCATGCATTAGTGTAAATAAGTACATAAAACCCAGCTGATACCACTAACCCAACTTCACACCCAGAAATCTTTCAACAAAACCGCATGACATAGTTTCTTTCCCGAAGGTCATCAGAGCATTTACCTTCTTGAGGATGATGTCAATGTAACCTGCAATTAGTTGAGAGATCTGCTCCCCTTCAGTGGTTTGCACCGAGTAGTAACTTTCTTGATACTCCCCAAAATCCTAAGGAAATGAGACATTTATTATTTCTAAAGTAATTTGCCATTAGTAAGGTAAAATGGTAAAGGTAAATGACCCCTGGACAGTCAAGTCCAGTCAAAGGCGACTATGGGGTGCAGTGCTCATCTCACTTAAGACTGAGGGAGCTGGCATTTGTCCACAGAAAGCTTTCTGGGTCACTTATCTACTTGCATGCTTGGCATGTTTTCGAACTGCTGGGTTGGCAGAAGCTGGGACAGAGCAATGGGAGCTCACCACCATTGCACAGATTCGAACTGCTGACCTTCTGATTAGCAAGCCCAAGAGGCTCAGTGGTTTAGACCCCAGAGCCACCCACACTCCACTTCACTATTAGTACCATTCTACTGAAGTAGAGTGCAAAGGCCTGAAGATGGGCAGTGGAGGCAGAACAAGGTCCTCCAGAGTAATTGCCAACTCTGTTTTCATGAACTTGGTGCAATCAGACCAGGTTGCAGTTTTATTTTTCTATTGGGGGCTCAATACCAAGCACATCAGATTCCCATCTAGTGGGGTGTGGGAAGGGGCCACAGCTTGTTGGGCTGAAGAACACCTGCTTTGCATGCAGAAGGTCCCAGGTCCAATCCCTGGAAGTGTCTCCAGGTAAAAGGACCAGGTAGCTGATGACAGGGAAGAGCCTTGTGCCGAAGACTCCCGGGAGTAGACCCCTGGGAGTGACCTGCTTCAGGTGGCACTGCAAGGGAGGGAGAGATGAAGGCAGGAATTGGCATCTGAATGATGTAACAGGACTTTTTAGAAGGAGTTGTCTGTGGGTGTTCTTGACATTGGTCTAAGCTGGCTATCACTAGCCAAATGGGTTTGGAAAACTGAGACAGTATTGGCCTTGTTGCTTCAGTGACACCAGTGGCCACTGAATTCTGCACCAGTTGAAGTTTCTGAACCATCTTCAGAGGCAGCCCCACATATAACATGTTAAAGTACAGTTGCACCTTGGGTTACAGACGCTTCAGGTTACAGACGCTTCAGGTTACAGACTCCGCTAACCCAGAAATAGTACCTCGGATTAAGAACTTTGCTTCAGGATGAGAACAGAAATTGTGCAGCGGCAGCGGAAAGCCCCATTGGCTAAAGTGGTGCTTCAGATTAAGAACAGTTTCAGGTTAAGAACGGACCTCCGGAACGAATTAAGTTCTTAACCCAAGGTACCACTGTAATCTAAATTCGTTGGGAGTTGGAGTCCAACAACACCTGGATGACCACAGGTTCCACATCCTTCCTGGAGGCCTCAAGGCCTCTGTTGAGAGGAGACTGACCATCAGGGTGGAAACGGAGTCATCACGACGAGGCTACTCCTCCCACCCATCTCACTTCCCCCTCACAAAGAGATTACCAGAGTGAAGCTTTTTGGCGAGGCTGCCCAGCGCTTGACAGTGGTCAGCGGCCACTCCTGGAGGACCTCCTTGGTTTTTTCATCCACACGCATCACTGACTCCTTCGTGATGCCCAGCAGACGAGGGACCAGCTTATTCTTCCCCTTCATTTTCTCCTGTGAAGGAAGAATGGATGAAGAACTGAGCAGCTGATGCAAGTCTCCATTCAGATTGGGGAAGGGGGGGAGGAACCAATGGCCTGATCATTTGGTAGGCAAAATAAACATACCAATCTAAGCCTGCAGTTTCGCATGCCCTGTTAGTAAGTATCCCTGTTTTAAAATTACAAATTCCATTCTCTATTTCATAAATATAACTTGGTTTTAATGTCTGCTTTCATTTGTGTGTGTTTTTTTAAATGTTCTACATTGTCTTTTGCAAACCACTTAGGGGTCTTTCATTTGAATCAACAGCATATAATTTCTGTGAAATAAGTTAAAAATAAACAAACCAACAAACACTCGGAAGAACTAACCAACAGCTTAAGCTGTTCACCATCGTCACCGCATGCTGCAAATTCTCTGCAAAGAATTATGCTCACAGTGGCTTGCGATGTTTGAGAAATCATAAAAATCAACAACTGCAGGAATAATTTCTTAATAATAATAATAATAATAATAATAATAATAATAATAATAATAATTTTTATTTATACCCCGCCCTCCCCAGCCAAGGCCGGGCTCAGAGTGGCTTACAAGCAATAATAAAAACAAGTTGAATGATTACAACTTAAAAACAAAATTAAAATACAACATTAAAATATTGAAACATTAAAATGGCAATAAACATGCTACATACAGGAAATGTAGCGGCAAACAAAGAACAAGATTCAATATTCCAAATGTTGCATCACTACATCTCCTGGCAGTAGCAAAAACAACAAGGAAGTCTAGTCAGTTTCAACTTGGTCCTAGATGTTCAAGCCACAAATGAGCCTAGCAGGGCTGGATTAAGGTTTCATAGAATCATAGAATCATAGAGTTGGAAGAGACCACAAGGGCCATCGAGTCCAACCCCCTGCCAAGCAGGAAACACCATCAGAGCACTCCTGACATATGGTTGTCAAGCCTCTGCTTAAAGACCTCCAAAGAAGGAGACTCCACCACACTCCTTGGCAGCAAATTCCACTGTCGAACAGCTCTTACTGTCAGGAAGTTCTTCCTAATGTTTAGGTGGAATCTTCTTTCTTGTAGTTTGGATCCATTGCTCCGTGTCCGCTTCTCTGGAGCAGCAGAAAACAGCCTTTCTCCCTCCTCTATGTGACATCCTTTTATATATTTGAACATGGCTATCATATCACCCCTTAACCTCCTCTTCTCCAGGCTAAACATGCCCAGCTCCCTTAGCCGTTCCTCATAAGGCATCATTTCCAGGCCTTTGACCATTTTGGTTGCCCTCCTCTGGACACGTTCCAGTTTGTCAGTGTCCTTCTTGAACTGTGGTGCCCAGAACTGGACACAGTACTCCAGGTGAGGTCTGACCAGAGCAGAATACAGTGGCACTACAGTGGTTTGATGAGGCCTTCAGCTACTGAAGGTAACGGGGCCCTTTATATGTCCAGCTGTCCTTTGTCAACAACAAATTGTCACTGTTTTTTGTGCTGAATATATGCTATATGGTAATGATGGACCTAATAGGTATCTAAAGCCATTTGCACATGCGGCCGTGCAACCAGTCCATGCAGAATGTAGGCACCCTTTATACAGAAATGAGCAAACCAGTGATATTTTAGGGAGCAGGCTAGCAGGCGGGACCCATGACTTACATCATAGGAGCCTACACAACACAAAACACTGTTGCTGTATGTAGGTTTTATTTTATTTGTTTTTTTATCTTATATTTTGGAAATGTCCATCCAGTATTTTTTTCCCTTTAATTTTTTTTGGGGGGGGGGGGGCCAAGAGAGTGGGGCACGAAGCAATAGCTTGTTTAGCTTATACATAAATCCAGCACTGGAGCAAAGGATCAAGTTAATTGGATCAAATGTCTGCCTCGGTTTCCCTAAGAGCCACAGCCCTGTTGGCAGCGCCAATTAGACAGAAACTCCTCCCATCGTGTTACACACAGCCCCTCTCTTGCACCAATTCCTTACAAGCCTCCCAGAGGCAGGGAAGGCTACCAGTGGCTACTAGCCATGATGGCTCTGCTCTGCCTCCATGGTCAGAGACAGCATTCTTCTGCCAGTTGCTGGAAGCTGCTGGAGGCGGGAGGTCCTGCTTGTAGGTCTCACTGATTAATCCAGAATGCGGCAGCTAGACTGGTGACTGGGACTGCCGGGACCACATTACACTGGTCCTGAGAGATCTGCATAGGCTCCCGGTATCTTTCCGAGCACAATGCAAAGTGTTGGTGCTGCCCTTGAAAGCCCTAAACGGCCTCAGCCCAGTAGACCTGAAGGAGCATCTCCACCCCCATCATTCAGCCCGGACACTGAGATCCAGCGCTGAGGGCCTTCTGGCGGTTCCCTCATTGCAAGAAGTGAGGTTACAGGGAACCAGGCAAAGGGCCTTCTCGGTGGTGGCACCCACCCTGTGGAACGCCCTCCCTTCAGATGTGAAGGAAATAAGCAGCTATCTTGTCTTTAAAAGACATCTGAAGGCAGCCCTCTTTAGAGAAGTTTTTATTATTTAATGCTGTATTGTTTTTAACACATGATTGGAAGCTGCCCAGAGTGGCTGGGGAAACTCAGCCAGATGGGCAGGGTATAAATAAATCATCATCATCATCATCATCATCATCATCATCATCATCGTCATCATCATCTGTCTGGCCCCTGTGAGACCCGGAGGCTGGACTCTTTGGGCCTTTGGCCCAATCCAGCAGGCTCTTCTTGTGTTCTAAGGGGGCGGGGCAGCTGGAAGCCCTCCTTCCGTGGTATTGGACGGTGGAACAGTCAGTCTTGGAAGGAGGCAGGCTCTCCTTGGCTAGAGTCTTTTAAACAAAGGTCGGTTGGCCACCTATCAGGGGTGGAGAAGCAGCAGATCCCTGCGCTCCCAAGGGGCTGGATTGCGCTTCAGTAACTCAAGCCCCAGATACTGCCATGGCCTTCCTTCACACATATATCACAGCTATACAACACGCAGCATGGCTACTGAAACAACTGAATGACAAATTGCTTTCGTCAGTACTAAGACAAGTTTAAGGAATTTAATAGGCATTTTTAATTTAACACAGCCCAGCATGTCACTGCAGACAAGTAATTATCCAAATGGTTGCGTTCCTACTGCCTGGGCTGCTGCTGGCCTGAAGCCACCTCTCTTTAGAACCTCTAAGAATTCTCAGTATTTGAAAGAAGCATCACTTAATTAAGTCACAATACTGAGCATCCTGCAAGAGCCGTTTTCTTCTTTGTGTATAAATCTTCCCTTGGCAGGCTGGTTTGAAAGAACATGGTGAACAATGTTCAAATGCCTGCTGTGAAATATGCTGCTATTTGAAATTCCTAGTGATTTTCAGCTTTAAGGGAGAATATATCCTAATATTTGAAAATAAAACACATCTTTTTAAAAAATGTTATCACTCACCCCCAGCAATAATAGGGTAGGTTTTTTTCAGGGAATGTGAATGAAACGGTCCAAATTCATACACATGTGTGTGTTTGTTTAATTTTCATTCAGCTGTATTGCTTTTCTTCATTTCTTTATTCTTGTATGTTATTGAAGTATATGTTCTTGTTTAAATAAATAAAAATTAAAAAGCAATGTCAGCAGCTGCTGTTGAAGCTCCAAAGGAACCCCTGGCTGTCAATTAATTTATATGTTGAGTACTTTTAAAATAATCATATTCTTCCTCTAATGAGCTCAGGACAGCATGCAGGATCCTCACTCCCACCCTCAAATTTCATCCTCAAATCACGCCTTAACGGTAAATCTGGTTGAGAACATATGAGTGGCTCAGTAGCAGCCCATGAGCTTTGAGCTGAACCTGGCCATACCCCAAAAATATTTAATTAAAAAATAAAATACCACAATGTTTAAGGACCACTGCCATGATTTATTTTAACTTCTTTGCAAAAAACAATTCATTTTTTAAACACATACACACAAACACATTCTCCCCTGCTTCAGGGAAGTTTTTAATATTTAATGCTGTACTGTTTTTAACACTTGATTGGGAGCTGCCCAGAGTGGCTGGGGAAACTCAGCCAGATGGGTGGGGTATAAATAATAAAATATTATTATTATTTTTATTCAGTGACAATCCTACCAATTCATTAGTCTTCATTAATTCTTACATCTTACATACACAACCATTTCTACGTGTGCAAAATAAGAGTTTGAGGTTTTCAGGGAACCATAAGTCTTCTGACTTGGGAAAAATCATGCACCAGCTTCTTGTATGGGTCAGCCGTTCATTATAAGCAATGAAAACTGAATTGAAAACAAGCCCCTCCTACCTTAACAAGGAAAAAAGACACTCCGTACGTCCTCAGAGACCGAGCCAACTTCACGTATTTCACTTTAGCTTCGATTTCTGTCATCTCCCCGCAGTTTTTGTGTTCCTGCAAAGAGCCGCCAATTGATTTTTGTTATCATAAAAAAAACTATGAGGAAAAATAAGTCACATGCACTTTTTGTTGTTGTTAAGCCATGATGGCCTCTTAGCCTCCGTCCAAAGGTTTTGAAACAGAAAAGAGTCAAAACAACGATCATCCATGGGAATGCCCAACCTCTCGACATTTTTATTTATTCATTCGCAATCTGTAGCCTCCTCTGTCCCTCAAGAGATCAGGGCTGGCTGGGGTTTTCTAGAAAATGGAAAAAATAATTCCACCTGCCCGGATTCCAATAGCAAACCAAATGGCCCAGCCCAAGTCATTTTGTAGCCAGAGGCAGAACAGCACATTTCCCTACCATCATACTGAAGGCTGGCTGCTATTTTGGCACCTGAAGCAGAAAACCCCATAAAACACTTCCTCCTGGGAGTAAAAATGAGAACACTTGCCTCATTCTGCCTTATGGCAGGGCTGGCCCAGAAGAGGGACAAGAAAAACTATGAAACAGCTTCCAATTTATTAGATGTGGTCTTACAGCTTCCACCATAATGGCAAACCAGCCATTCCTACAATTTAGCTCCACTGAAGGCTGGACCAAACCTTCCCTGCCCCTCGAGGAGGAAACTCTTCCTATCCCAATCCCCAGAGTGGCCTCAGTCAAACTCACAATCCCCATTCCACCTTTACCTCTAAGCCTCCCCACTTCTGCACAATTTAAACTCACCTGACCAAACTCCACACTTGCGTCTCTCTGTTCCAAGTGTCGGTTTTGCTCCACCCACATTTCTGGAAGATCTTCTGCCTGCCAGCCCACAATTCCTATACCACCCTTAAACCCCTTTCCTTCTTCTACCAATGTCAGAGAGAAAGACCCGGCAAAAACATTTGCTGTTTTTATTCTAACAGAAACGAAACAATTAGGGGGGGGGGGGAGCCCAGCTGCTTCCACTGAATTGCCCTTTTCTTTCCAAAAGCACAGCCATAATCTGTGAAAGAGTGTGTGTTTGTGTGTGTCAGCCTTCATTACTCTCTGGGATTCCCGTGACATTCCAGTGCTGAGATATTAGCATGTGCAATGACATTTTCTCACGCTAGCAGGATCGCGCTCATTTTCTGCTGTCGGCTCTTTCCCAAACAGGCTGCAATAAATTAAACTGACACTGGGCATCTTCCTGGATGCCACTAACCAAAGGTGGATGATGTCTGTGCCGAATGAAAAGCAGAAAAAGGATACAGGAACATTAGGAAGCTGGCTTACGCTGAGTCGGACTGTTGTGCCCATCTAGCTCAAGTATCGGCTACACTGACTGGCAGCATCTCTCCTGGGTCCCCCCCCCCCCCCCCGCAGCTGTATCTGGATATGTCAATGAAGACTGATCCTGGGACCTCTGCATGCAAAGCTGGTGTTCTACTGCAGAGCTACGGCTCCTCCCAATATATATGTCAATGCTGATTTATACAGTTCTGGCACCTTATCCCCCTTTCTGCTCTGGGTCTCTCAGGAATGTATGCCTAGATTTGCAGAAAACCTCTTTTATTAGGGTAATGTTACCGCAGTTAAGCTCCAGAGCTCCATGGGCTCTGGGCTTTCCCAAAGGGTCTATAGTAGTCAAGCCACTTGGGTTGCTGCCATTCCATTTTGGACAGTTCTAACTCCCGTTTCTCCATCCAGGGTCATTCCCAGTGAAGCTTCACAGAAAGAAGTTCTAAGATCTAAGCCCCCTTTGGAACTAAAATGTCCTTTGACACTGGCAAATTAGGGCTTTGCTAGCCAGATCTGCCCCACCACCACCACCTATTACAGAAGTTTACTATTTGAACGAGCGCCTTTTGAGCCCTACCACCTGAACGTCCTCAATGAGCCCACAGACCTCATTAGGAGAGAAGACAAGCAGCAGCATGTGGGGTTCAGCGAGTGGGCAATGACCGAGGGGGCTATGTGGACAAAAGGACCACAAAAGCCCTTACATAACCATCTTCCCCCCTTCAAACGCTCTGCTTTTTGCATTCCACATTACAACTGAGAACTGCTAAAACATGCTCATTTCTTGAAGAACACACTATAAAAAGCAAGGAAATCTTCCAACCACACACAAAATCTGAATTAGGAGAGCAAGTTTGCCAAAGGGGGAAAAGCCGTCTGCTTCTTTTACACTTGAGTTGGTGCTAGTTTATTGCCAAAGAGAACACACAGGGTTATGAAAGCAAAAGAGAAATACCACATATCTATATAAAGCATTCTTAATCACCTGAAATATCCTCTTTTCAGCTCCTCTTTGCTTGATGTATTCTTTCGGAAGGAATTCTTTTAGGCTGGAAAAAACAAAGAGCCAGAGTTTAATGAAGAGACAACCGCCTCTGCCTCATTTTCCAAGCGAAGTGGACGTCAACCATTTGTTAATATGGCTCCTAGACTCCTTGGCAGCCTCCCTCTTTCCTGATTGGCTCCTCCTCCCCTCCCCTTCAGAGGCAGCCATTCAGGGGAATCCACCTCAGAAACCTAACTGAGTTGGGGAGGAGAGCAAGCAGCCAATAGGGAGCTCACCCACCCAGCTCCTTGGTGGGCACTTGACACCTCTCAAAGTCGCCACCACCAAGACAGCCATGTGCGAGGAGCCCACAGGAAGGATTCAGATCCATTCTGTTCCAGTGCCATGAGGCACTGAAAATCCACCTGCCCCCTGGAGTTTCAGCAGATTCTGTTCTCTCATGGCCTCAATATCATCATTATTATTTAACTGCGTAGGTGGCCCCCTCCCCCTTGAGGTTCCTGGGGAAGCTGAAGTACAGCTTTGGAGGTCTTTAAGCAGAGGCTTGACAACCATATGTCAGGAGTGCTCTGATGGTGTTTCCTGCTTGGCAGGGGGTTGGACTCGATGGCCCTTGTGGTCTCTTCCAACTCTATGATTCTATGATTCTATACAGCAATTAGAAAATGTCAAAGAACCTGAACAAGTGTTGTTATTTTGAGATCCATATAACATACTTCATTTTTCCCAATGCAACTTTTATTTTTTAGTATTGTTTTCATACCATTTTAAAAACAATTTTATTCACTTGTTTAGTCATTAAAAGTCTCCTCCTCCAGTATGGAGCACAGAGCACCTTCACATAATAAATCACTAAAACAACTGTCTGAAGAAAAACTGTTACACTACATTAAAATACAGTAGAGCAGCAGCGTAGATACCTAAAGGGACCACACGCCAAAGGAATTATGAATCAAATGCCTGGATAAACAAAATGTTTTCAATTGGCATGTAAATGTATCCACTGTGGAGGCATATAGAATATCCGCTGGGAGGACATCCATAAGTGGGGTGTCACTACCAAGAAGGCCCTGTCTTGTGCTATTATGTGCCTAGCTTCAGCTAAGGATGGATTCCCAAGCAAGGCATCTCCTGTTGATCATAACAAGGAGGTCAGCTGGCAACGGGGAAGGTGCTCTCTCAGGTACTTTTCCTGTTTATGGGCTGTTGCATTAGAAACTTCACAATTAAGACCAAAGCAGGACAGCAAATTCACTGGATGAATGTACGTATTTCGGCATGATTGCTAGGATTTCCATCAACATTTGACCAGAATTCTTAAACTGCTGAATTTCAGTGGCAGGTCTTCACTAAAACATGACAGTGCTTGAGGTCAAACATGCAAAGTACATCTTCCTTCCACTTATAAGCCTACACAAGTCCCACGAAAATGAAGCAGAGCTGTGCGACAGGACGGTGTCATGGCCCTGCCTTGAACTCAAGAATCAGATGTGGCAGAGTTGGCCAAGTCTGGGGCTGCTCCATCACCAGTTATGGAATTGGGTAGGGCTTCTGATGCTGGTGGTTCATACCCAAGAGTGCCTGAGGCCAGTGGTTTGGACTTCATGGAGGCTGAGGCTGGCAACCCAGAGCCTGCAGAGTCTGAGACATGCTGTCTTCTGAACACAACTCACTGGAGTCACATGCCTCCCATATCTGCCCATCAGTGCAGAGGTAATATAAAGGAGCTCATCTTAAGGCTTGGGGTCAGTCCTGTAAGATCTTCAGACCAAGTGGGTGGAGCTTGGGAAAATGGGCTGGAGGAAGGAGACTCCACAGGCTTCAGTTAACCTCCAGGCTTTGTTGCTCAGTTGGAGCTATCCGTGGTGCTGCATTCAGAAACCTGCCTTGCCCATGTGTGTGTACCTGACGTGCATGAGTGAGAACACACTGTTTCCTGGTGGAATGTGCCCTTGGCCTCAGTTCCACCATCTGAACTACAGCTTAGCCACAGGACCTCTGTGATAATGAATGGGTCTCTGAGCATGTGGATAATTCATTCTCCACCCCTCTATTATTAGAATTCCAAGTCAGACCGTGTTTTCTATCACAGGTTTTAAGCACTAGAAACACTGAGGACCTCCTCATGTATCACATGATAGATTTCAACTCCAGGCTTGGAATAGCAGTACTGATGAAGAACAAAATTCAGCCAGAACTCTGGTACTGATGAAATTTGGCAGCAAGTCAATAGCAGGCTGGTTCAAGACACTTCAGTGTTCAAGGCAAAACTAGATTCTCTTTGCAGGCTTAATAATAATTACTGAAAGGGTGGAAATGATGGGCTCCATGCTGCAGCTTTCTTAAGAGTTTTGGTCTTTAATTAACTATTCATTTATTATTTCAAATATTTATAATCCAGCATTCAAAGACAGTGAATTTCTATGATGGCTATTTCACAGAGGGAACCAGGCAGACTGCTACAGGGAGGGCACTCTGCAGTTTTGGGGCCACCACTAAAAGGACCTGTCTCTTGTACCCGGCCCATCTGATTTCATGCAACAAGGGGGTGAAGAGGAGGACCCGTGATGCCAATTTAAAAGCAGAGGTATGTTTGTATGGGAGAAGATGTCTATTACAGTAATGCCTACGACCAAGTTATTTTAATAACCATAGTACTTTAAAATGACTCAGCAATGTCAGGGCTGGGTGCTGGCAAGTGGTTTGGAGAGAGTCAGAGAGGCAGCCAGGACTAAATGGCAATCAGGATCTGAGGACAACCAGGAGGCAAAGTCAGAGAAGAAGCCAAAAGTCAGGTCTGAAGAGCAGAAATGCCAGACTAGCTAGAACTCAGATAGACCTTGTTGCACAAACAAGCTCAGAGAGAAAAGGAGGAGCTTTATCTTCCTTCCTGTCTACTAGCCCAGTCTGCGTGTGTGGAGTCCGGCCAGATCTAGAAGGTTTTTCCCCAAGAGGCTGCAATTACGCTGCTCACCACAGGGGGAAGTGGTCAGCAGTTCCCAGCAAGCAACAACTCTGGGTGTGTCATTGCGCATGCATCTAATAGGTAGATACCGTCACCACTGGTTTCATAATTCATGTACCTGTATGAGGAAAACCTAAATAGTGCCCCTTTTCTATCAATTAACACAGGGTAAAATTCACCAATGTGGTTTAATCTGTGAGCCCCATTCGTGTGAATGGCAGCTGCACAAAAGCATGACAATATACAAAGTGTGAATATGTTGAAAGGTATCAATGTTTGGGACTTTGTTTACCAAAGAGGGGACAAGACAGAGGTGTACAAAATAACTAATGGCATTGGAGATGGTGGATGGAGAGAGGTTTTTCTCCTCTCTCATAACATTATACTTCATGCAGCCATCTAACGAAGCTGAATGTTGGGAAATTCTAAACAGTCAAAAGCCAGACTATGGAATTCAGTCCCAAAAGATTCAGTGATGGCCACCATCTTGGATGTCTTCAAAATAGGGTTAGACAAATTCATGAAGAAGGACAAAGCTTTTAATGGCTACCAGCCATGACGGCTATGTTCTACCTCTGAATACCAGTCTCTGGAAATCACAAATGAGCTTCTGGTCTGTTTGACCTTTGGCTGGCCACTATGAGAACAGGATGCTGGACTAGTTGGGCCTTTGCTCAGATTCCACAGTCAGGCTCTTCTCAGGCTCTATGAGGGCAACAAATGGATGTTGGAAAGCAAATGTATGTATCTCAGGTAAAGGTACCCCTGCCCGTACGGGCCAGTCTTGACAGACTCTAGGGTTGTGCGCCCATCTCACTCTATAGGCCGGGAGCCAGCGCTGTCCGCAGACACTTCCGCGTCACGTGGCCAGCGTAACAAGCTGCATCTGGCAAGCCAGCGCAGCACACGGAAACGCCGTTTACCTTCCCACCAGTAAGCGGTCCCTATTTATCTACTTGCACCTGGGGGTGCTTTCGAACTGCTAGGTTGGCAGGCGCTGGGACCGAGCAATGGGAGCGCACCCCGCCACAGGGATTTGAACCGCCGACCTTTCGATCGGCAAGTCCTAGGCACTGAGGCTTTAACCTATCAGGGAGCTGCAATTGGTCTATGTTGTGTGTACACTTGATTGGCAAACCAAGGGTGTGTGTGAAGCAGCTCTTGCTGTAGACGTTCACTGCCCATAAATGACTGGTAAGAAAGCTGTGAAGGGGACCCTTCTTGACACTGTCCCTTGTTGCTTTGCCTTAACTCAAGGCTTCATTACTTACTGTTCATACCCAAAAGGGATGTATGAAAAACCCAGGGAGACCCCTTCATTAAGGTAAAATGGCTCAGCAGAAAAGCACAATGAACTGCCTTCTGTTCCTTTGGAAATGATGGTTAAGTATAACATCAGCCTTCAGAAGAGACTCCATCCAATTAAAAGGAAATCATTTGTACAGAGTGGGGAAAGGGCAGAGAGAACACCCCCGCCCCCAAGAAATCATCCATCAGCTCTTTTTAATTTGAACTCAGCAGAATGCTTATGCCACTGAAGGGAACCACTTCTCTTCAGAGAGATACAAAAATTCAATTATTATGCAATTACATTATTTAAATGTATTTAAATACAAAGGCAATCTATGTCATCATCTTTTGTTCCTTCCCGTGTTGAGAGAGTGTTTTAACATCTGTAGCAGCCATATGAATTATTCTGCTGTTCAAGCGCAACAATCAAAATCGAAAAGGTGACACAGGGCAGCAACAGCCCACGACCACTTCTAGGTACCGGGAGCTCCACTAGGAGTTAAGGCAGGCCTCAACTTTGCAAGGTCACACACATGCATTTTGTTATTATATCACTACCCTGCGTATTGTTTGCTGAAGTACTCATATTTGCATGTTAGGGAAGACTCTGGGGGTACAAAGGAGCATTCGCCAGCTACAGAAAGAAAGGGTACTTGCTGGTACAGTACCTTGGTTTTTCTTTTTCAGAAAAAAAAACAACCCAACCCACAGATCCTGCAAAAACACTGCTTTAGCCTTTGAATAGTTGCACTGAGGGAAAAGTCAGAGGCAAGTTGTTCTGGACAAATCTCCACTCATGGCTAATGAAGGCCCCCTGCTTCATCAGAAGAGACCCTTTGGTTTTTCCTTCTGTGCTGCCTGGCATTTCTTAAAGGAAACAACAGACAATGCCACCACTGGCAGAGATTGCTTGCTGCAGATGCTGGATTGAGAGCCACAGTGTTCCCCTTGGTGGGAAGGAAGATTTTCAGCCATTCCACTGAAATATTTTATACAGAAACTGCACACAACTGCACAGAAGCTTAACGGGTGAAATAACAGTAAAACTAAAGCAAGGAATTCCCAGCAAGAAGAGAAATTAGCACATGAAGCATCAAGGTTCTAGTCTATTCCTCTCTCCTTGCCATGCTAGTGTTCTGCTTAGAGCAGCCTTCACCAATCTTCTGCCCTCTGGATGTTGTTGGACTACAACCCCCATAATCCTTAGTAAGCGTGGCTATATTCCTATCAAGCACAGCATCTTAGGTTTATGCTGGCTGGGGCTGATGGGAGCTGTAATCCAAAGCAGCTGGAGGGAACCAGCTACCTGAATCAGTATTCTTCAATCTTGGGTTCCTGGATGTACATAAGAAGGTCTTCCAAAGGATGATCCCCTGCCTCCAGTCTGAACTGATATGGTCCTCTCCACTACCACAGGTCTCTACCGCCTCACTTTACTGGGTGCATAGGTCAAACTGAGAGGGCACACTGTGAAGGAGCAGTGGCAACTGCTGTCCTTTGGTGAAATTCTCGTCGAGAGCTTTATAACACCATTACCTGCTTTCTCAACAAGAAAGCCCAGATCTGTTTTTGTGGGATCTTACCCCGTCTTCTCAGAACACAGCCTGAAAACCACTGGGCTGGAAGAGTTATCAAAGCAGCACACAACAGTTTAACCCAATGTGTAAAGATCGTTGGACCAACTTACTCTAAAAATCCAGGTTTGTGCTTGTGCTCAACATGAGGCCCAAACTGGATCTGCGCTTGGAAACCTCCAAATTCACACGCTTTCTCAAACGACACTGGATGGGAACCATTCAGAATATCATCACGAGCCTGGAAAGCAAGTGAAGAAAGAGTCCGTGTCATGTGTCTGCTTCATCACCTGAAGAGAATGCAGACTCCTGGCCTCTGACACCTGGATGCCAAAGATCCGCCAGTCATAGCAAATGTGATGGAGCTAGATATTGGCCTCAGTGGACAGTCTGTCCTGGAATAAGGCGCCTTCAAATGGTTCTTGATTACTGGTAAGTTCTGCTACATAAACCCCACTGAAATAAACAGGGGCTGTGCAAAAGCACTGTGGCTTGGTATTGCATCATCTGATGATGTCACTTGATGGCTCACATCTGAATGCACCACTGAAAGACACGTAGCAAGTTTAAAAAACAGCTTTTTAGTAGTTTCTGGGGAAACAGAAGATGTACACAGCTTTGTAAATACTGACATGGAGGTGAAGAGCATTAGGTGTTATCTGGAATATTTTTTATTATTTGATTAATTATTTAATTTCTATACCATTTAATATATTAAAAATATATCTAAGTGGAGTACAAAAAACTGAAGCTACAAGAGACAATTTAAATAAAATATTACAAAAAATGTAAAAATGTTGCATTAATACTAAATTCTATATCTATCTATCATCTATCTATCTATCATCTATCTATCTATCTATCTATCATTTCTATCATCTTCAGGCACACGCTCCCTCTCAGCCTCTGGGTTCTCAGCCAGGGTCCAAACAAACTCTCATCTCACTCACAAAAATCTCACAATGAGAAGTGTTCCTGGAAACAGTGGACATCACCCTAGTCTCTCAGTCTAGACTTGCTTTTTATGGACAGGCCCAAGGTGGATGGCACTTCCTCAGGCTGCCCACAGCTGTGTCCCATTCACTCTCCACTCCCAGTTCCAGGGGCAGCAGGTTTGCTGAGCTTCCCAGGGGCTCCAAAGCATGGGGAAATAGTACTATGCAGTACTATTAAATATGGACTCTAGCTTGACACACTCGCGTGTTACGAAAAAGGAGCAATGCAGCGAGCTCCTCCTGCTGGCTGGAATGCCAGACAGGATGTTGATGTTTGGGACTGTACCGTGGGAACAAAGGGACAGTCTATTCACTGTGCTGAGCACCGGATGTTAGCTCGGAGTGTCATCTGACCTGTACTGGAAGTACAGGAAATACAAGGGAGGAGTTTATCTCTCTGCTGTTGGTGTTAAGAGAGTGCAGACACGTTTCTCTGTACTGCTGAAAAGGACAGAAATAAAGGCATGTAAATACATTTCTGTCTGTCTCTTTCCCCTCCCTGGGGATAGCAGGGAGGAGGGAGGAGTAGCGTGCTCTTCTCAAGGTGAGGAGGATCGCTGATAGAGACCTTCGCCGGGAGTCGCAGACGGGGAGGTCAACAAGGAATCATAGCCGGGTGCCTGGAAAGTGGCCAATTCCTCTGTCAAGGCTCGAGATTCCAACATCGCGTTCCCCAGTGAGTTTTCACTCTTCTCTTTGCGTACCCCACTGTAACATCTTAATACAGTGGTACCTCAGGTTAAGAACTTAATTCGTTCTGGAGGTCTGTTCTTAACCTGAAACTGTTCTTAACCTGAAGCACCACTTTAGCTAATGGGGCCTCCTGCTGCCACCACGCTGCTGGAGCACGATTTCTGTTCTCATCCTGAAGCAAAGTACTTAACCTGAAGCACTATTTCTGGGTTAGCAGAGTCTGTAACCTGAAGCGCATGTAACCTGAAGCGTATGTAACCCGAGGTACCACTGTAAAATATAAAGAGGAAACAACTCTTTCAGGGAATGCGAGAGGAATGCGAGAGGATATGCGGAGTATGTGTGTGTGAGCGCGCATGAGGTAATGCTATCTGTACTTGATTTGGGACAGCATGTTCACACATCCATGCAGTTGTCAAGTCTAATTGTCTATAGCCAACATACATTATAATATAAACATAAAGCGCCTATGTGAAAAACACAGAGGGCAAAAAAGTTGGTCCAATACGGCAGGGATAAACCCTCAGAATACAAATAGACAGGATTTAGAAAATTCCTTTAGTTTAACACTTCCCCCTAACCTTTAGCATTAAAATGATTCAAAAAGGCCCCCTTATCTTATTTTGCAGCTAGTGGAAATAAAGGTACCTTATTAGCTGAAGAACTTATCTATACCAGCCAACAGTCAACTTATCTTAAAATTGTCTGATTTGCCTCCTAGGAAGCTCTGAAATGGAAGAATGAACTTAACCTTTCATGGATTACATAAAGGACAGAAAGATATAGTGGAGCACACCTTCCATTTGGCCTGTTCTACAGAAACAAAGAACATTCCTTTACTGGCCTATTAGAAAATCCAGCCCCATGGTATTCACACTTGTAAGTCACCCCTGGATGTTGCTGTGAACAAGTGATAAACATGTATGTCTGAACTGTAGCTCAAAGGCTTCTTTCTGTTCTGAAGCTGGGATAGCTGGCAAGAAGAGTAGGGCTTGGCTTGATGCAGAGCTGGAGAGGGATTTCTTGATTCCAGCTCTAGCATACCTGAACATAAAGCAGATTTAGTTGAACAGGGTCTCTCGAGT
This sequence comes from Podarcis muralis, assembly GCF_964188315.1. NCBI lineage: Eukaryota > Metazoa > Chordata > Lepidosauria > Squamata > Lacertidae > Podarcis > Podarcis muralis. The sequence continues at coordinate 4,534,644 of NC_135668.1, read as the reverse complement.
CCACATTCTGGTCTGAATAGAAGAATTTGCGTCTCAGCAGCAGCGTCTCGTTCTCGTCCACTCCTTGCTCCCGAAACGTTCGACTGTGATCTAACCAGTTTACTAAGCGGAGAAAGAAAAAAAGACTCACAATGTGCACATTACTATCACTCAGTCTCTGCCAACCTGATCCCCTTTGGACTACAATTCCCATCAGCTGTGCTAGCAGGGGCTGATGGGAGTTGAGGTCCAAAACATCTGGAGGGTGTCAGGTGGACACCTTTCTTTCTCCCTCTTCTTGCAATTGCAAGAGCTAGGCATTCCAACCAAAATATACACACACTGAGAAGTCAGTATTTCAGTAACATAGCCTTCCCCCACCAGGTGCCCCAGGTGTAGCTTGTCTCCAACTCCCATCAGTCTAAACCAGCATGGCCAGCAACTGGAGAGGGTGTCTGGAGCTATAGTCCAGCAACATCTAGAGGGTACCCGCTTTCAAGAACGTGAAATGAAATGGCAAATGTCTTGTCTATAATTCAAAGTATATACTAACAATGGATATATAAAAAAGGTAAAAGACCCCTGACAGTTAAGTCCAGTCACAGACGACTCTGGGGTTGCGGCGCTCATCTTGCTTTACTGGCCAAGGGAGCTTAAGTACATTGATTTCAGTGGGTCTTCCCTGAGTAGAACTTAGTTGGATACAACCCATAATTACTACCATCCAATGGCAGGGGTGTGTTTTTTCTGTTGTGAGGAAAGTTGCCACACCCCAGACTCATAACTACATATTGATCTATGCAATCCTCATGATTACGGCATTTGTCTGGAAAATGAAATTGGGCCAATATCCTGTCCAGGAACTATCAAGATTGCATAGTTTACTGTCATTGCGCCTAGGTATTTTGCACGTGCTAAGAATTATAGGGAAATGGATTTGGCCTTCAGAAGCCCTTTTTAAAAATTAACCCAAGAGGTGATTAAATGCCGCAGTCTCACTCTGCAGTTATCAAGCTCCTTTGAGAGCTGGCCTGAGCACTCAAAGCCTCACAGCACTTCCTCCACATTCCAGAACTACATGACGCCTCGTCCTCCCTGGCTGGAAGGATTCCAGTTATGTGGGGAAAACACTCAGCCCAGGCTGATTGAGCATGACAGTTGCCTGTCAGTGATGGGAAGGACCTTTCTGAGTCCCTGGCCCTGGATAGCAGCTGCCGCCAGTCAAAGCAACCAATACTGGGCCGGCCAGCCAGTCTGAATGGACATACGGCAGCTTCCAAGCTTCCTTGAAAGCAGCTGAATTGTTGCCACAAACAATGCAACTAGTTCCAACCTTTAGGGAACACTTATTTATTTAGTTCATAAAATTTATATACTGCTTGATTGTAACAAAAAAAACCAAAAAACAGCCTTGAAGTGGTTTACAAAATGAATGTAACAATGAAATAATCAGTAAAAAGACAGTTAAAAACAGCTGTTTAAAACATTTTTAAAAAATCAACAGTACACTAAAAACCAGATTTAAAAAAAAAGCAAATTTCTGCTTATCTGTATAGGCTTGCCTGAACAAAAATATTTTTAGCAAGTGCAAAAAAAAAAAAAAAAAAAATGTACAGGGAAAGTGCCTGCCTGGTGTCAATAGGCAGGGAGTTCCAAAGTGTAGGTGCTGCCATACTGGAAGATCAATTTCTTACAAATGTGCAACGAGTATTATGTGGAACCTGTACCAGGGCCAGTTCTGCAGACTGAAGCGGCTGAGTGGGCATCAGGGTTATACATCATATATGCAGCTCATGCTGAATTAAAGTTAAAAATGAACAGGATCACTGCAAAAGTCTTGTTTTGGTCTCATTTGACCTATTATAAATTTTGCTTTTGTTTCTCCTTTGCTCAGTTTGGATTTTTAACTGACAAGCAACTCTAAAACCTGCATGGGAGGTGAAGCTAGGATACACCAATGGAATTAAAATAAAATCAATAAAATAAAGAAGTCCTTGCCCCTGCCAAGTTGTGCATGGTGAATTATCATCTTGGATCACTGTCAGAGTTACAGAACAAAGTGAGGATTGTTTTAGCTTCCTTTGCAAACACTATTGATATTTTGGACTGCAGATTCCAGCATATGAAAGCAGCTCACTGCATTGACCTCCAGCATCTAAGGTGAATAAGGCCACACACACACACACACACACACACACACAGACACACACACAGCCCACACCTAAATAGCACTTCTTACTCTAGTAAGAGAAGTGGGCAGCAAGGGACCCCAGGCTGGTCAAAAGCCAATTCTAGAAGGGGGGAAAGGCAGCGGGGGAGGCAAGGAAGGAGGAAAGGCGGAGGATAAAGAATATGTGTAGTAGTCGCCTGGGAACCTCCGTTGTTCCATTGCAATATATAAAGGATCCTACCCTTGCATGCCATGCCTTTTATCAAATCAAACAGCTGATTCTGGATTCTCATTCGCTAACCTGGTTTAGTGCACACTTATAGGCACACACCAAATAAGTGGGGAAACGTCTCTGTATTTTTATGCTCAGATTTACGAGCACATGTGAAAGGCGAAAGGATGATGTGATCTTGGGTATGCAATTATATTTATATGGCGCCATCAGGGTGTGCCTAGTGCATTGTAAAAAATGGAAGAGGATATCACCCTCAATCATTTTGCCCACCCACCCACTGCAAAGCTCAGTGGATAACCTGGGCAAGGTGTCACCATTCCTGCAACAGGTCCTTCGGGGTCAGAAGCCATAGCGTTGCTAGAATCTGAATCTCAAAAGAATCAGTCCTAGGGGCAGTCCTTATCACCCACCTACAGCTGCAGAACAGCTAGCTCCTTGGAGGGTAATGGGGGTCACACAAAGCCCAGGCCAGCCATCTTCCATAAGACCTCAGGAAGGCTTCTGCAACTTGCTGAAGCAACAGTTCCCTTCTAGGCAGGGCTCTGTCCAGGGTCCTGACCTCGCCTAGCTCAAATGGGGCTCTGCCGCATCAGCTGCTATGTTAACGAGGCATCACAACCATAGAACCTGCTCCCTGGACAGCAAAGGTCCCAACCCCAAGGAGCATGCATGGTAAAATATCAGAGAAAGCGATGAAGGCAGGGGTAAAACAATGGAAGCAATGTGCAGTTGTTTCTGTTGGATGGACTTTGGGGGCTTAGCTACCAAGGGCTTTGGATGGCGATTAGGGGGGTTGTGCAAAAGGCTTCGTGGAAGCAGCAGTCAGAAGCAGCGCTTACTGTACAGCAGGACCAAGATTTATAAATAAAGTTAAAGTATTTTCCAGTTTCCCAACACATTCAAACATCCATGTTCTTCAACACCGGACATTCTTTAACATTTATGCACTTCGGTTCACACACAGTGCTAATCTGTGGTTTAGCAAACTGGTTTAATAAACCATAGCTTGCTTGCTTATCTGAATCCTTCCTAACTATGGTTTGTTTATTGCAAACAAAAAATGAAACGGAGCCACGGTTTCTTGTTAGGTTTAATGAACCTTAAGAATGCTGCAAACCTGGAAGTAGGTATTTTGGTTTGTGAACTTTGCCTTGGAAGCAGGACATGTTCCGCTTCCTGTTGAGTGTGTTCCATTTGTAAATTGAGTCCCCTCCTCTTTATCTGGGCTGGGTTGAATTAGTAGGGTGAATCTTCCTAATGGTTCATCCACTGATGGACTGTATGGGGATTCCAGGGTCAGCATAGAGGCACATGAGCAGCATGATACATTATGGGCCCTTGTGTCTGTCAGTGGGGCGATTTCCCTAAGTCCTGTTGCTTCTACATTATCTGCAGCCTCTTTGTTTCGCTGGTCCTTTTTCTGTTCTAGGGACCGTTTATTCTGGATCTTTTTTGGAGTCTGGGGAGAATCTTGTAAGTCTACTGACTCTCTTAACTGAGTCATAGTCCCCTTTTTCTGTGGGGTATTTAAATCGGGTCTTGTTGCTATGGAGAGGGAGGTTTCACTCCTCTGGCATTTGCTGTTCTTAGCTGAGCTCTTTATTGCACCAAAGTAATTATTGCTCATTATGCTTGTTCCTTGCGTCTTAGTTTGCACAATGGAGGGCACATACTGTCTTTAAAAACTCTTGTCAATAATATTTGGTACTTTGCCAAATGATCTCGCATGTGCAAAACCTTAGTTGGAGTTCTATTCTGGTGAAACTTGATAACTAATCTTTTCTGGTAGTTGTTCCTTGGCAGCCAATATACGTTTTTAAAGTCTAAAATTGATTGTTCACAGTGGAGAATTTGGCTCACAAGAAATACAAGACAAACCTGGGGGCACCTAAATACCCTGGCTAACACACTACCAATTGCATGCCTTCTTTAAAAAAACCCAGTAGTAAAATCAGCAGCAACTAGGCCCTTGACCACCTTTGAAAATCTTCTCCTAACAACAAAGGGACAAGGCAAAGGGATGGTATCCATAATATACAAAATACTGGTCCAAAATTCCACAAGCTCCCTTGACACAATCAAAAAACAATGGGAGCACGACATAGGCCATTAAAGTAACCCACCCTATGGACTAGAATGTGGTCTAAACCTCCCTTTAAATCTATCTCAGCCAAAAGAAGGGAACTCACACTGAAACTCACATACAGATGGTACTTAACGCCACGGAAACTGGCGTTGATACACCCAGGAACCTCACGAAAATGTTGGAGAGACTGCATCTCTACAGGCACATACCTCCACATGTGGTGGAAATGCTCCCAAATCCAACCCTTCTGGACAAATGTCCTACAAGATATATGCAAAGTGACTAAACAAGTATTAGAACTCACCCCAGAACTGGCCCTACTGAAGATTTTCCAAGATCCTATTAACCACTCACATTACAAAGAGCTTATGGCCGACCTACTCTCAGCCTCATAGACTGGGGAGACCTGTCAGGAGTGAACAAGGACAACTGGTACCAAGTCGTATGGGAAACAGCCTTACTAGAAAAGCTAACCAACAAACTGAAACTGATACGGGGACAAATATAAGAGGATACCTTCACCCCAGTATGGATCCCCTTTATCACATACACAGCCCAACAAGACAACAACAAGAACCCATCAACAGCATATGAATCAATTTGGCTTACTTGACCCAACAAGTCCTCCTCCCCTCACAATTGCAAACAAACCCCACTGCAGTCAACCACAGACAACCAACCACACCCTGCCCCCCCATACCTCTCATTACCAAGGAAACGTAATAAGTGAATAGAAAGAGACCATATCCAGTGGACCCTGGCACAATCCCCACCCCCTTCTCTTCTCAACCTTATACTGCATACAAGACTAATGTCTCACAACAAATGTAAATGATCTATAGAAAACACAACCTGATAAAGAGACAATGCACGTACTTTTGTAAACTAAGAAAACCTTTAACACAAAGTATTAAACATACACACAGTCTGATTTTCTGCAAGTCAGAGCTATGGTTAATTCACTTCTGTTTTCAGAGACTGTCACCAACTTCAGTTTCTATTTATTCTGACAAGTCATAGGTTGGGAACATGTTGAGCATCCTCTGTAGGACCACAGTTGCCATCATTCCTGGACACACTGCCTAGGGCTGATGGGAGTTGGAGTCCAGCAAAATATGAAAGGCCACAGAATTCCACTGGGAAACACAACTTACGGTCATCATCCGTGTGCAGCTTTGCCTTTAATTTCTCCATTTTTTTTTCATCTCGCAGCAGCGTCCGATCTTTCTTCAGGGTCCCTGTGCCCTCCTCTTTCTTTTCTTCGTTGCTCTCCTGGATTAAGGAGTATTCTTCGTAGTTGGTTATTCCTGGAATTGCAAGAACAAACTAAGCCTGCTTATTCAACACAGCTATTTGGTCCGAAACCACATCCTCGTTTAAAGCAAGCAAGAAAACCCCAAACACAGTTCTTTTAGAATTCTGCTGCTCTGCCCCGGGGAACTCCATGGCCTAGTTTGGATGTAGTGCTAGTTCTCAAAGTTGGGTCCTACAACTCCCATCATCCCTAGCTTGCAAGACCAGCAGTCAGGGGTAATGGGAGTTGTAGTCCAACAACAGATGGGAACGCAAGTTTGAGAAACACTGTCCTAGATGTGGGAAGCAGGGCCCTTGCCATCAGCTCTGCTGAAAGACCAGCTCCACCAGATGCATCCTACCCCTGAAAGTTTCCATTCCAGCTGCTCATTATAAAAACTAATATTTAACTTTAAGAATTGGCTCCTGAGCTGGCTCCTGCCTTCCTCTCCCCTGAACATCCTTTTTTCCGTTTGTGCTGTGTCTTTCGGACTGTAAGCTTACAGACAGGGGCAACGTTGTTTTAATTGACCGTGCATAAGCTTCCGCAAGAGGCTTCTGGGCTGGAGAGTGGGGTACAGGTGCTCTAAAGAAACAACTAAGAACACACCCCAGCAACTTCCAGAGTGGCCGAGGGAAGGAGCCCTTTAGTTTTAGCTCTGAGTCACGGGTTGGCCAACATGCTGGCTGCAAATCTTCCACCTGGGAACACATCTTGGAAGAATAGAAAATTGAAGCAATTCGTGGCACAAGTGGGGAACCTAAGTTCCAAAGGACAAATGTGGCCCTCCAAGCTTGCCAGTCTGGGCCCCAGAACTGCCTGCAGGCCATGCCTCTCCTCCAACCTGCTCTGCGTATCTTCAAGGCCTTCTGCCTGGCTGGAATGCAACCCTGGACCAGGGCAATGCCTCTTCCTTGCATGGATGGACTGTGAAGGTGCATGGGGATATAGAAAGTTTTGTATGACTTGTGTGCTTTTAACTTGGGCATGTGGCAAAAATAAAATTGAGGTGGAAAGGGGTCAGGGTTCTGGGAGAAATGACTTTGGCAATCCCACACTCCATTGAACCCAATGGGTTTTGATTATATGTGATTTTGGCTGTAGGTGTGACCCCCTGGAACGTAAATCCTGCATAAGTTGTGGGCTTATTGTACAAAGAGCCACATTCATGGACCCCTCTCCACTTTTGTCTCAGACCTCCAGAATGTGGTTCATGGCTGAGGAATGCCATTCGCAACCTCCTGGTGCATAACTCGGATCAGAAGCTCAAGTTTCCAGGACAGCCTTTTTTTTTAGAATGGAGATCATGCATCAAGGTTCAAGACCCCAGCTGTTGTCCCCACCCCCACCCCCGCCAAATTCACCAGCAAGTTCCATTTACACTCACTTAGCACCCTTTCTTTTTCTTCTGGAGTTGTTATTCCTACCAGGACAGGCAGTAAAAGGTGAGAAGAAGAAGAGTTTGGATTTGATATCCCGCCTTTCCCTCCCTTTAAGGAGTCTCCAAGCGGCTAACATTCTCCTTTCCCTTCCTCCCCCACAACAAACACTCTGTGAGGTGAGTGGGGCTGAGAGACTTCAGAGAAGTGTGACTGGCCCAAGGTCACCCAGCAGCTGCATGTGGAGGAGCGGAGACGCGAACCCGATTCCCCAGATTACGAGTCTATCCCAGATTACTACACCACACTGAGGTTTAGGCCTGGGGACCCCAATGGCTATTTCTCCTCACAGGAAAATCTATCCTACAAAATGGAGTTAATGGCACCCTCGGCCTCACCTATCCGGCTGCAAATGGTCACCAGCAGTTCTCCCACAGTTTTAGAGTCGTCCACCATCACCGTCTTTACCGACCCGTCCAGCATCCGGATCTTCTGCGGCCTTTGCTTCTTCTTGTATTCCAAAATATCCTAGGAAGTGAGTCACAGGGACACTTTTAAGAATATGTCAGAGGCAGACCCAGCTGACCCTCCTAGGAGGCCAGTGAAGTTCTGAAAGGGGCTGGGTTTGACCCTTCTTCCATTGCACTGCCCAGTATGCAGACCCCTTTACGTCAAGCATCACCAGGCTACAATAAGGCGGCTTAAAGTAATTCCAGCTGACCACAATTTCTGATTTGAGGAGTCCCCTCCTACCCCAGAGCTCTCCCTGAGGTTTCTCCAGCACCTGCACTGTGTCACATGCTGAAGATGCACATCTTTATCCTTTGACAGCTGAGGCATACATTTTAGATCCCACCCTAGTCCTCAGATGTAAACTGTTTTGAACTGATTTTAACATAGTATTATAATTATTTCCTTGTAACCCAGCCTGGGGCTTTATGGTGAAGGGTGAGTAAGAAATCTTAATAAATGAAGTCAATAAATGAGGCTGTAGGGGTCCCAGGAAACTTCCCAATGCCACAAGGGCTTTCTGGTGATGCCTTAAGGAAATGCGCACAGATTCACTGGCCTTCCTGAGGAGGTTAGCAGCCACATAACAGGGGTGCCTCTGCTTTGTAGCACAACCAACATTTGGTGAGGCTGATGATTGTTCTGGCCCATTCCAGATTACCTCCAGCATTCTAACCTGGAGTGGACAGAAGATAGATCTGGAGCAACTGGCAGATTTCTGGGTGCTCTGCAGTAGATCGGCAAGGGTTTCTAAGTCACAACTGTTTTAACAGTGGCAGCAATGAAAATACTTCCCGCCGTCACCACCACCACCACCACCTTAAATTGTACCACCAAGGTGAAAAAAGCCTGGAGGAACCAGGTGCGGATGTTTGTATGGAAGAGCTGTGAACTGCATCCTGTCCCAGAATTAAAAAAAAATCCAGTTTTTAAATCTGTATCTTTTGCACCAGGCTCTGAAGGGTGAATCTAGAGTGGGGGAATCCCTAAGGGTACCATTCTAGTCCTACTCAGAGTGGAGACATTGAAATGAATGAACTTAGGTTAGTCATGTCCATCAACTTCAATGGATCTACTCTGAGTAGGACTAGCATTGGCTACAGCTCTAAGCATAGTACCCAACACTGATACCGTGCTTGCACAGCAGAACTTCCTCCTCTTCTCCTCTGCCCTGCAGGCCCCCTGTTGCCAGAATTAAAATGTGTTATGTACTTTTAAATGTGGTTTTAGGAAGTCGGCAGCCCTAATAAGCAGAAGCACTAGGGTCAACTAGTGTACTTGGCAACCCAAACTGGGTCCGTATCACTGTGGTCCCTCAAAATCTGCTCCAGAGGGTTGGGGGACCTTCTGGGGCAGATTTTCATACAATTGGGGCTGCACGGAAAGAAGAGAGGAAGCAAAGCCCTCTTGCCCTTGCAGAATTCTGCAGGTGCAGCAGTGGATACAACCCCAAGTAGATTACACAAGCCTTCTTTGAAATGATCAGCGCTGTATTTTCTGAAACCTTTTCCATTCCATCGTTCACACTCTGATAATGTTGGTGAAATCTTCCAAAACTATGGGCCCTAATGAAGTTTTGTGGAGAATTTATAATGTAAGAGTGGACATGCTAAGACCCACTTAGTCCAGCCTCTTTTCCCCCTTACAGAGGCTACCCAGATGGTTCTGGAAAGCCAAGCAAGGCATGCAGGCAATAACCCAATCCTGCAGTATATTCGCAACACATTGTGTTCAGAGGTCAACTGTCCATGTACATGGAGGTTCCGCTTCTACCATGACTCACAAATGTTATAAGAGGAGTCTCCTGTGTCTCGCATCCAATGCCATACACCTCCTCCTGGACGTGGAGTCTCTACCTAGCCCTGCTGCCTGAACAGTCACCAACAGACCACCCCCCTTCTCCATAAACTAGATGTCTCCCAGGAGCACACAGATCTCAGCCGTACCCCATTCCGCAGCATGTAGTAATCGAGGGTCCTCCCGGCTTCCAGCCAAATGCCTTTCCGTGGATCTTCATCGGACAGGAATAACCCATAGTCAGAGGCTGGGAAATGAAAGGCAGAAATGGACAGATTGCAGAGCAAATAGAGTGTATTCCAAACGAAGGTTTTCCACTTGATTAGAGAGCCATGAAGTGCCCCTCCAGCTTCTGCCCTCTCCTTGCAGCTCTCTCCCCTCACCCAGCCCCTCCTCCTCTTCCTTTCTCTTTCCCATAATTGGCTCACCTGCCTCAACACAGTTCAAAGCCCGTGGTGCTTGGGACAGCTGACTGTTCGCTTTGGAGAGGAAGGGAAAGTGAACACTGTATCTGCAAAAGGGGGCCATTACAGTGTTCATTTTTAAAAAGAAAAGGTAAAGAATTCTCAAAGGTTGAAGTACAGTCATACCTCGGGTTAAATATACTTCAGGTTGAGCATTTTCAGGTTGCATTCCACAGCGACCCGGAAGTAACGGAACAGGTTACTTCCGGGTTTTGCCACTCGTGCACATGCAGATGCTCAAAATGACGTCATGTGCAGAAGCGGTGAATCGCGACCCATGCACATGCAGATGTGCAGATGCGGGTTGTGTTCTGCTCAGGATGCGAACGGGGCTCCAGAATGGATCCCGTTCGTATCCAGAGGTACCACTGTATTTAGTCATGATAAGACCCCAAACCAGGAACTTGAACATTCCTGTGACTAGAGTTCTGTTAAGAGCCTCTTAGCTCAGGCCAGTGGCTCATCTAAGTCCAGCATCCTGTTCTCACAGTGGCAAACCTGACGCCCCAATGGGAAAGCCAGAAACGGAATCTAGACACAAGAACATTCTCCCCTCCTGTGGTTTCCAGCAACTGGTATTCAGCTGCATTGCTGACGCGGACTGTGGAATCAGAGCATCGCCATCCTGGCCAGTAGCCACTGAGAGCCCTCTTCTCCTCCATGAATGTCTCTAAACCTCTTTTAAAGCCATCCATGTTGGGGGCCACCCCTGCCTCCTTGGGGAGCGGGTTCCATAGTTTATGCGCTGCTTGAAGCAGGATTCCCTTTAATCTATCCTGAAGCTTACAAAACACAGCATCTTCGGATGTCCATGAGGGCTAGTGCTATGACAGAGGGAAGAAAAAAATTTCTCTGTGCCCTTTCTCCATGCCATGCATAATGAACCTTTTTCCAACTCCACAACCTCCTTTTTGAGGTGAGGCAGCCAGAACCGTATGCAGTGGTACCTCAGCTTAAGAACTTAATTCGTTCTGGAGGTCTGTTCTTAACCTGAAGCACCACTTTAGCTAATGGGGCCTCCCACTGCCACCGCGCTGCTGCCACGCGATTTCTGTTCTCATCCTGAAGCAAAGTTCTTAACCTGAAGCACTATTTCTGGGTTAGTGGAGTCTGTAACCTGAAGCGTCTGTAACCCGAGGTACCACCGTTCAGCATTCCACATGTGCCTGGTCGCCCCACGGTTTCCTGCTGGCAGAAACTGGCAATGCTGCAGCAACCGCTGTGACCCAAGGGACGTCTGCGGAGGAGCATCCTGAGGCTGAGGTGCCCAAAGGTCACGGACATGTCGCTGCTGGAACCGCAGGAGACGAAGGCCAGAACGGCAACGCCAAAAGGCAACGCTCCAACGACGGCACTTTAATCACTCACTGCTAATTAATGAAGGCTGCATTCAAATGTAATGAACCAAATAATACAAAGTAGTTTAGAGCTAATGCTTCCACTCCATCAGTGTCTATTAATCCGGCTGTTCAGCGGATGCCCTTGCGGAGCCTGTTTGCAACGGAAATGGTTTACAGTGAGGGGCAGAAACTCCCAGCTTGGATTCAAAGCTCCCGGGAAGCAACAATTAGCTCCAAGACTGCATTGCCAATCAAGGCCCCATCTCGTCCGCATGACAGCATTGCTAATCTTGAATCCCAAGTTAATGTAAACTTGCCTGTGGCCGCCCAAGTCAGCACAGCCGCAATTTGCGAGCGATTGGTTGCCCGAAAATAAATCAAGGTTTCCCATTGCCCTGGAAACCGACATTATTTGTTGAAGATGATAAATACATAAACATGTTTGTTCCGAGTGGAAATGAGCAAAAGAGGGCCTTTTCACAATCACCTTTTCCATCTCAGAGAAAGTGGCAGCCCTTTGGGTAATTTTGCACTGGGGGGGGGGGCTGCAAAAACAGGACAGAAGTGTTAACCCCCTGGTTGGGTGGGGGCCCGAGTGGGTGGCAATGTAAAAAGAGAAGCTGTGAGAGCAATCAAACAGCAGGCTAGCAAGGCTTGCCTGCCTCAGCGTCACATTTTCTCCCTCCCCACCTGCTACACACACATACAGAGCGAAGACAATGCATTTGCCCTCACTTCAGGGACATCACTCCACAAGTCCAATAAAATACCTGGCACTATTATTTATTTATTTACATTCCATGTTTCTCCCAGAGCCAGGACTCAAGGCAGCTTGGATTAAAACACAGAAAGGTAAAAACACACAGCAGATAACAGTTAAGAAGTATTTGAACTGTAATAGAATTAAAACAATATAAAAACAAATCTATTAAAATACAGGTAGCAAAGAGTCTGGCCTCTCTACGGAGGGAGTTCCAAAGTCTGCGAACAGCTGCTAAGGCGGCCCTCTGAGACACCAGGACCTTTTCATGCTCATTGTGTGAACCTTGATTGCTCATCAGGACACCCACTGCCTTATCTGGGGTGGGGAACCATGTGCCCCCCAAAATGTAGCCCCAGTCAGAAAGACCAGTAGTTAGGGATGATGGGAGCCGCAGTCCAGCATCTAGAGATGGGGTGGAAAACTGGACCTGGTGGGGCAGCCCAGATCATTATCTCTCCCACTTGCCGTGGGCCAAGTTTGAAACATGTGGGGGGGGGGGTCCCACAGTGATGTCATGTGACCCTTCCTTGCCCACAGAGTTTGAAATCAAGCTGTGTCGGCCCACAAAGTGAGGCCATTCAGCTGACTGGCGGGTCTTGTCAAGCGCTGCAGAGTGCTTTGCAGGTTGGCTGTGCATGCAAACCCCACTTCAGCTGAGCCAAGTCTTTATCTGCCCCATATAGTGGTACCTCTGGATGCGAACAGGATCTGTTCTGGAGCCCTGTTCACATCCTGAAGCGAATGCAACCAGCGTCCGTGCGGGTTGCGATTTGCAGCTTCCGCGCATGACATCATTTTGAGCGTCTGCGCATGCGCAAGCGGCACAACCTGGAAGGAACACACTTCATTACTTCCGGGTTGCCGCGGAGCACAACCCGAAAATGCTCAACCCAAGGCTACTTCAACCCGAGGTATGACTCTGCCTGGCATCATGTGTCAGACCGTAACTCAAATGTGGGGTTTGCCAAAACTAACCTTGTCCAGTTTGAGCCTCTGGCACTCGCTCACGAATAACGCGGCAGGCGTCGTACACGGCCGTGGAGGGCTCAAACTGCATCGTCTTGACCACATTGCACTGGCGAATGCAGATCTTCAAGGACAGAGCAACCATCTTGCCAGATCTCTTGCAGGTTTCTCTTTATGTTACCTTGGGCAGAAACAAAACAAGACACATTAGATTGCTATTTTAAAAAAAAACATCAACAAACCCCCATCCTTTTGAAATCACAGGACAACCAAACTACATCTTCCACGGTAGCTTTCTGTGTCCGCTAATATCATCTTCTGAAATCATGGGGACAGAGGGAGCTGCCTTTGAGGTTCTCCAAACGAAGACAGTGGGCATTCCCATCACCAGTTCCCTAAAATCCTCAATCATTTCTTATGTGGTCATAGATACGTTAAAACAGTGTGTGCAAAGAATAAAAACACAAGCATTAAAACATACGCTTGTTTCAAAAACAATATGATACAAAGGATAAAACATACACACATGTATACTAGAAGGAGCGTCACCACGCCCATTTTTCAGCCTGGACACTGAGGTCCAGCTCTGAGGGCCTTTTGGCAGCTCCCTTGCTGCAAGAAGTGATGCTAAGGGAACCAGGCAGAGGGCCTTCTCAGTAGTGGCACCCACCCAATGGAATGCCCTCCCGTCAGATGTCAAGATGATAAGTAACTAAACGACCTTAAAAGGCATCTGAAGGCTTCCTTTTCAGGAAGCTTTTAATGTTTAATGTTTCGTTTTCTTCCTATATATTTTGCTGGAAGCTGCCCAGAGTGGCTGGGGAAACCCAGCTGGATGGTTGGGGAATAAGTAATGGTACATCATTATCATCATCATCATCACCACCATCATCTCCATAACAGGGAAGCCTGTGACCAGGTGCCTACTCAGTCTGCTGCCCAGATGGTGCCAGCTGTTGGGGGGCAACTTCAAGGTATCGCTTGATCTCCCTTCATCTTTAAGCCTTGATCTTTCAGCCCTTCAACTGAGGACACTTTCAGACAGAGGACTCTCCTCTCCTCCTCTCTCCTCTGTAAAGTACAGCACAGGCACAAATCCCACTCTTTCTGCCTTGCTTGCCATTTGTGCAAGGGGGATGGCAGAGGACAGACACCCCAAGCCCAGAACACGTTAGAAGAGCTTTACATAAAGTGACATGAACTTTCCCCCGTTTATTTGTTTGGTAACACAAGAATATATTTAATTAAAAAACTAATTTAAAAAATCTCAAATAAGCACCATCAGTGCAGTTTGGTACACCTCACAATGAGACAGCCAATTTTACAGTCATATTATTACATGATACAAAAGATAAAAACATGAGCTCCAAATTACAAGTAGAGTGAGAATATCATCTTACAAGACCTTTGAACAATGAAGAGGGACTTGGCCACCAACACTGTTATTAATTTGTTTGTGTTAGCCACAAAATATTCCAGGTACCATTCCTGTATCCTTCCAGGGGCCTCTGCATAAGAGGCCAAAGTAGCCTCTCTACGAAGATTACATTAAAAAAAGATGTGAGCCGGAGTTTTGACTGCTTCATTGGCTCCACGGGGACACAAACAATTCTCATATGGGACTTTCCTGATAGCCTTTTAACCTGAGATGCCTGGGAGTGAAACCTGGGACACCTCCCAAAATCACTTGTAGTCCTTGTAGCACATTCCGGGCTCTGTCAAAATCTGCACCCATTCATAACAGCTGCAGATCTGACCGCTGGATTCTGATGAAGATGGATGCATGGAATTTTTGCTTTTGTGTCATTTTGGAGTTTGCACAAAGGCATAACAATGCTGTCAGAATAATGGTAAGTCCCAAGAGCCCTTGAGTTATCCATGCCCCTTCCTTGAGGACTGAGACTTCCTTCCGGCCCCACTCTCCACTCACATGATTCCACTGGAGGAGGGAAGGCACTGGAGGGCCAGACCTTTGCTGGAAGAAGCATTGCCAATGCATATGCACTCGTTGGGGGGGGGGGGTGTCTGCAGGGATTGTTTGTGGGGTGAAGAGAAAAAAAACCTGAAAGGGATAGAAGGCTAGCACATCTCTCTCTCTCTCTCTCTCTCTCTCTCTCTCTCACACACACACACACACACACACACACACACACAAAACACACACACACAAAGAGAAGAACAGTGCAGGTACATTCTGCCTAATATACTTCAGGTCCTACAAATGCTAGAAAACTCTCTTAAAAACAGAGAAAAGCTTGGAAAATTTATTTCTTTAGAGCATTTGTACCCCGCTCTTCAGTCAGAAAGCCTCCCAGAGTGGCTTACATACAATCAATTAAAACAAGACTGTCCCAGCCTGCAGGCTTACAATCTAAAAGAAGTGGCACACGAAGAAGGGGGTGGAATATTTAACCCAGACACAAATTTTTAAACAGTTCTCATAATGGCTGGCACAGTCTAGGGGCAGTTCAGAAAAGCTGATAGTTCAGCAAAGCCCTGGTTCATGATTTGGGGGTTAATGTTCACTGTCCTGTAGGTGAACACCCATGGATGCATTAGCAACACAAACACCAGGAGCATATCAATGTCTGGAGCAGGAATGGGAGGCCTGAGGCCCTCCAGATATTGCTGGACCACAACTACCATCATCTTTGATCACTGGCTAGGGCTGATGGGACCTGGAGTCAGTAGCATCTGCTGGACCACAAGCTACCCACCCCTGGCCTGTCTGGAACAAGCTAGGAACATATTTTTTATGTTGCTCTCTGAACACTCACTTACCTAGGAAATGTAAGCCAGAAACCAAATACCATCCCAGTTTTAAAAACATGACTGAATGGGATGCCAGGACAGTTTGTTACTCAGAAAGAATGTAAAAACTCTGAAGGCTTTTATTGTTTTCAGGGTCCCCCCTCCCACCCCCCACCCCCCACAGAGCGATTCACTTTATAATTTCCAACAGCTGGCAGAATGGCCGCCACCACTTGCGAGAACAAACATCAGATCTGGGGACTGTGCCCTGCAAGGAAAGGAACAGATGAGCAACAGCCTTTGCTTCTCTAGAAACAGAGGGAGTATTCAGGCTTGACTCCCTCTTGGAAGCCAGAGGAGAGGAGTTTCCCCACAACCAATGAAGAGACATCAAATGAGTTCAGACTTGAAAGACAGCATAAATATTGATTGCATCTGTAATACATGTAACGCAATTCTGCCAAAGGGCTGAAGCTGGTCCACAAATGGGTGGGAGAGGACAATATTCCCCTCTCCCCACTTAAAAAAAATCTTTGCAAGAATCCTGCAAGGTTGCTTGGGCAGAGAGAGATGGTTTATTGAGGACATGAATCTGGCAGCAGGACTGAATCAACTTGCATAAGTACCTAGCTCCTGCAAATACTTTATAAATAGAGTAAAGGTAAAGGGACCCCAGACCATTAGGTCCAGTTGCAGACAACTCTGAGGTTGCGGCGCTCATCTCGCTTTACTAGCTGAGGGAGCCGGCGTACAACTTCCGGATCATGTGGCCAGCATGACTAAGCCGCTTCTGGCGAACCAGAGCAGCACACGGAAACGCCGTTTACTTTCCCGCCAGAGCGGTACCTATTTATCTACTTGCACTTTGATGTGCTTTCGAATTGCTAGGTGGGCAGGAGCAGGGACCGAGCAATGGGAGCTCCCCGTCGTGGGGATTTGAACTGCTGACCTTCCAATCGGCAAGCCCTAGGCTCTGTGGTTTAACGCACAGCACCACCTGCGTCAATAGCGACTGGCCTCAAATTCCTGGCTGTGGCTGTGCAGGGATTTCCCTAGCTGAAGGGGCTTCCTGCTTGGGTTATCCTGTTCACATGCCAGGGAAGTAGCAAGATGGGATTGATTAAGCTGTGTGCATCAGGATGCCACTTGCTCAGAGTAAATAAAAGGCAGAGAATCTTGGCTTATCATTACACATAATTGCTGCCAGCAGGTGAGAGCAGTGCCCTCTGTACATGCTCCAAGCCCTTTAATCTATTTTTACTTCATATCCTCAGGCACTGAAAACATATCCCATTCCCAAACTGCAAGAGAGAGGAGGGGTAGAATATGCTGAATAGACTTCTAGTAAAGTAATGGCCTGGATTGGTTCTCAGAGCCTTAAATGAGCTGTCTGCCTGATACCATCCTGGTACCCAACCAGACAAGAAGTCACCAACAGGGGAAGGATACCAAAACAACAAAAACAAAACCCTCTCTCCATTTTACCCAAGACTGAAGAGGAGAACATTTTAACAAGAAATATGAAAAGCAATCCATTTGCAATGGAAGGATGGCGGGGGGGGGGGGGCAGGGGAGAAATACCTGTTTTTCAAAACACCAAAGGCAATACAAATGAACTCAATTACAACCAGAAAAGCCTAAGTTCTGCTTCATAGCAAGTTCATCCCAAAGTGACGTCTGGACGTGTGGAATGCTGGCAGGAACCACCTTCGTAATAAAAACAAGCCACTTCTCAATTCCCAGGCCAGCCATTGCTCATCTTAAATTTCTGTCTCTCCCCAGCCCAGTGTGTTTGGAAAGGAAGCCCCAGCAGGAAACTAGGAGGTTCCTTCTTCTTCCTGTGAATCAGGAATTTGCACTGCCAAAAAGGCACGCAGCTCTGACCCTGCGAGGGGAGCAAAGTTTGATGTGCATTTTCAGATTCACAGAAACTTGCTTCCTCACTGCAGAGCCCCAGCTCTACTGGAGCCAAGGAATTAAAGGAATCATTCCCTCTAACAGCAAACTCAGGTGGTTGAGTGCTGGCAGATTTTTGGAATCAAAAAGGGGCAGTCAAGAAGAAAGACTGGGAAGTTACCAGTAGGTCTGGGTGAACCCCCAAGGTATACAAAAGTAGAAAGTATTTTAAAGACCTTAATGGGGGCACCCCCACCCCTTCTAAAGAACAGCTGAGTGAGGAATGAGCATATGGAGTAGCTTTGAAAAGCCAGGGAATGCTGAGTGTCAGTTGGGAAGTGTTACCAGAGAACTGGCCATTGTGTGTACCCCCCCACCCTGATTCTAACGAGTCAAATCAATAGGATAAATGTTCAAAATACACATACATAGGTACATAAACCATATACTGAAATGATATCGGTGAGCAATCATTAAGCCATTTTGACTCTCTTAAATTACCCTAAAATGTTCCTCTGCAGTAGAAAGAAGGAGATGGGGAGGAATACCTCCCCCAAAATAGTTATTTTCATTTGTAAAACCTGCTAATAGATAAACAGCTTGTAATATAGGGGCTTATCCCTCCCTGCAAAACCAGTCTGGCAAGTATCCGTTAAACAGAATGTCAATAGAGCATCTTCTGTGTAGCAATAGGTGTAAGTTTGTAAAAGGGATTCAGGAACCAAGATACTGTATTTTTCCATATATAAGATGACCCTTGGTTTTTTGAACCCCAAATTAAGAAAACAAAACACTAAAATAGAAGTGAAAATTCAGATGACTGGCAGCAGCAGTGGAAAGTTGTTGATCTTTTCTTGGGCAATCACCCTTAAAGTTTACAGAATAAGGTGCATGCAGCTCACAGCAGCTGGGACACCACACACTCCCCCTTGGCGGCAGTGGCAGGGAAGCAAGGGGCAGGAGGCTCCCGAACAGGATGCTGAGGAAGGCAGTGCCCGCTCTGTGCCAGGCCAGGCCACGGCAGGGAGTGGGCTGGGGGTTTGAGAGGGGCAGAGATTTAAAAAAGGAAAGCCATAGCTCAGCGGTAGAGCACCTGCTCTGCATGCAGAAGGTACAAGGTTCAACCCCCAACACCTCTACGCTCCACATCTCCTATTGATTTCAACTGGGTTTAGTGGTCAATGGTGCTTCTACTTGAATTCAGAACAAAAACACACGTTTGCATTTTATTCTGATACAAGTTGTTTCAAAGACATACACACACAGTAATCATATTGGGACCATCCAAATGGCAATGGTGATCAATCCAACATTAAGTAGTGAACATCCAGAACACACGACATTAACCTTGAGCATTAAGCTGCCTTGAACATGGTTCTAACTGTGAAAGGTAGCATAGAAATAAAACAGTAACACACACACACACCCAACAAAAACCCCTCACTTCAGTTTGCTGGCAATTCAATCTGTTGTAGCCTCTATCTCTCTCCTCATTATCCCATGCTACTTTTGCAGGCTATCATTTCACAGTTAGGCAGCTCAACAAATTGCAGTAGCCTTGTGGTTGTCCCAGGTGGTGTTGCACAGCCACCCTCTTAGCAATCAGTGTGAGACTCATTATAGCAAAGGCATTCTGATTGCGCATTAAAGAGCATATATTAAAAAATAATAATGCTCCAGCTGTGTTGGGTTCTCCACCCCCTCTATACCCATACTCATAATCAAAGAGTATGACACATATACCTCTACCTGTTTCCACAGGAGAAAATAATTTTCAGTGTGACCTGCCCTTCAAATTCATTAGCTGAACTGAGCCATTGAATGCTATCAGGATCCCACATGCATCTCCAGCGAAAGCAGAGATAGCCCAAGTGATTCCCTTCAGGTGCTGCGGACTACAACTCCCACCAGCCTCAGTCAGCATGGCTAATAGTCAGGATGATAGAAGTTTTAGTCCACAACATCTGGAGGGAATCACTCCAGCATCACTGACTCTGTTTTAAGCCTCCTGCTATGGCTCATGATTTCCTCTTGTTTATTACTCTTTCTGGAAATTGTAAAGCATGCAACAAGGACAATCTCTAGTTATCAGACATTCAGCTTTGGCACCTCTTCCCCATAGCATTCAGTTGGCATCCATCTGTCTTGGGAGACAATGGAGCTGTGAAGTCAAACTGTTGGAAGGTACAGTGCCTGATGCTTTTGAATTCTGGTGCTGGAGGAGACTCTTGAGAGTCCCATGGACTGCAAGAAGATCCAACCTATCCATTCTGAAGGAAATCAGCCCTGAGTGCTCACTGGAAGGACAGATCATGAAGCTGAGGCTCCAAGACTTTGGCCACCTCATGAGAAGAGAAGACTCCCTGGAAAAGACCCTGATGTAGGGAAAGATGGAGGGCACAAGGAGAAGAGGACGACAGAGGACGAGATGGTGGGACAGTGTTCTCGAAGCTACAAACATGAGTCTGACCAAATTGTGTGAGGCAGTGGAAGACAGGAGTGCCTGGTGTGCTCTGGTCCAGGGGGTCACAAAGAGTCGGACACGACTAAACGACTAAACAACAACAGTGCCTGACTGATATGGGAGAGACACATTTTGTTGCAGCTGGGGCAAATGGAGGTGTCTGGCTGTGCTGCTGAAGATGCCCCATGGCGTTTCTTCTCTCTGTGCCCCACCCAGTGGTCAGTCATTCTCTGGACACTGCTGTGAATGCACAACCTGCCTGTACGTCTCTAGGTGCTGCGGTTGTATGCAAGGGATTCCCACGCAGTGTGGTTGACGTTGCCAGCCTTTATGTCACATTTTGGTCTGCCAATGGGCCTGGTGCTTGAAGCCAGCTCTCTGTAGAGCATGTCCTTGGGGATCCTGTATCCAGGGCAGCTGTCTACCAGCTCCACCTGGTATGCAGGATGAGACCCTACCTGCCTGCGGACTGTCTCGCCAGAGTGGTGCATGCTCTAGTTATCTCCCGCTTGGACTACTGCAATGCGCTCTATGTGGGGCTACCTTTGAAGGTGACCCGAAAACTCCAACTAATCCAGAATGTGGCAGCTAGACTGGTGACTGGGTGCGGCCACCGAAACCACATAACACCAGACTTGAAAGACCTACATTGGTTCCCAGTACGTTTCCAAGCACAATTCAAAGTATTGGTGCTGACCTTTAAAGCCCTAAACAGCCTCATCCCAGTATACCTGAAGGAGCGTCTCCACCCCCATTGTTCTGCCTGGATGCTGATGTCCAGCGCCGAGGGCCTTCTGGCGGTTCCCTCATTGCGAGAAGCAAAGCTACAGGGAACCAGGCAGAGGGCCTTCTCAGTAGTAGCACCCGCCCTGTGGAATGCCCTCCCATCAGATGTCAAAGAGATAAACAACTACCTGACATTTAGAAGACATCTGAAGGCAGCCCTGTTCAGGGAAGTTTTTAATGTGTGGCATTTTAATGTATTTTTAATCTTTGTTGGAAGCCGCCCAGAGTGGCTGGGGAAACCCAGCCAGATGGGCAGGATACAAATAATAAATTAT
Organism: Podarcis muralis; assembly: GCF_964188315.1. NCBI lineage: Eukaryota > Metazoa > Chordata > Lepidosauria > Squamata > Lacertidae > Podarcis > Podarcis muralis. The sequence goes on along the minus strand of NC_135668.1, from coordinate 4,513,489 downwards.
TATTATTATTATTATTATTATTATTATTATTATTATTATTATCCTGCCATCTTCCATTCTGTGGACAAGACCAAGCCAGCGTAGACGTCACTGAGACAGAAGTGTAAACATGCTGGGAATGTGGGCTTCAGAGAGCACATGCGTGTGAGAATTCCAGCCACTCTAGGGTTTTAAAGTGAATAGTTAACTCATGGAATAATAATAATAAAAAAAGGTGTGTGCATGTAAAGGCAGCAAGTCCATTTTCCTCAGTCACAAATAAAAATGAGTAGGTGCCGTGTGTTCCAGTTGACTCAAGCCGGCCCACAGAATATGGTGCCACAGTATCAGAAAAGAAAAGGATGATCCTAGACATGTCTTCTTCTTGGAAGGGAGTCCCACTGAAGGCCAGGGATGGAAGCAGGACTCTTAAGGTAGAACATCTGCTTCACATGCAGTATGTTCCAGGTTCATCTCCAGGTAGGGCTGGGAAAACCCTGTGCCTGAAACTCTGGAGAGCGGCTGCCAGTCTGCACAGGCAGGACTACTCTTGGGGTTGCCATATTTTGAAGAGCAAAAAAGAGGACACCTTTGCCGACTTCTACTTTTAACTATGGATCACTATGACAACTCTCATTTCACATACCCATGAAAAAGAGGATGGGTCCTGGAAAAAGAGGACACATGGCAACCCTACAATGGACGAATAGTCTGACTCAGTTTAAGGCCTTTCAACCACCCAGAGTTGTGAAATGGATTTCTGCATTCCAGCACCCTTCTTGACACCAACAATATTGTTCCTTGGGAAAGAAATGAGTTTGTTTTTTGACTCAGAGGAAAAAACTTCTGATTGAAATCTCAGTTTGAAATCTTGAAGAGATTAATCTGTTCCATGACAAGTTACGGCTAATTCCCACATTCTGGGTCATGGACTGCTTAGCTGGAAACAAGCAAAGGGCTGGCCCAAGAAAAGCGATCCACACACCCAGCAAGTTTTGGCACAAACATCTTTACAATCCGGTGCTAGGGAGTGGTTAAGAATTTGGGGAAATCACATCATTTCCATATGTGCAATGTTTTAACAGCTTTGGCGCATCTTTCAATAAATTAGCCGGGGTTCGGCCAAGAATGTATTCACAGACTTTTCAAGTCCACCAAGAGCTGTCTGGCAGTGTGTTGGGAGCCACCAATGGACTTGGGGACACTTTCAGATGGGCCTCAGTTCCTCATTTGTCAGTCCCACCCCCTGGACCTTTTTGGTTTGAGGCAGCATCAGCACCAACTCTTTGCGTGCCAAGTAAAAGTGGCCTGGAGAAAAGGAGGGAGGTCTCCTCTGGAAGGAAATTAAAATGTAAGGCCCAAGATTATTTATTCATTTCAAAAACTACTATTAATAAATATTAGAAAGGGAATAGAAAGCAGGGAGACAAGAGGGAAAAGCTGTTTAGGAGGAACGAGTCGACGTAAAAGGACTGCCACAAGTTCTGAGGGACAGTGAACTGGCCCCCCACAGAAAAAGTTTGCTGGTCTAGCGACTACAAACTTTCACCACCTTTCCATAAAAATCCCACCAAATGTGGGGCATGCACTGGTAAGACTGACACCAAATTCCACAGCAGCTTCCTCAACCTAGTGCCCTCCAGATAGCTTTGACTGCAACTCCCATCAGCCCCAGTGGTGTTGGGGAAAGCTGTTGTCTCCATTTCAAAGGACAGTGAAACAGCATCGGAAACACTGTTAAGAGTTCCATCTTATCACAGCTCACATTGGTTCATGCAAAGTGCTTTTGTTGAAAGGGAGCAGTACCTTTAGCTCCTGTTTCAGAAGACTACCTGGGGGGGGGGCACCATTTCCTCCTCCTCTTTTCAAGGACCACTTGTCCCCTTACCCCAGGCCTGGATCTCTCCCCCACATCTTTGAGGCTGGCTGAGGAAGGCAGCCTGAATTACATTTGTTTACTTCCGTTGCTTATCCAAATACACCCATACTCGGGACCTGAATCATGGAGGAGAGACAGAAAGGGATCCTGGTCCCCTATCTTTTGTGAAGGCTTGCTCTAGCTACTGTTTTCAGACTCCTCCTCCTTAGCAAGCAAGAGAGCAGGCGTTTTTGTCTGTGTGATATGGAGCTACTACTGCTACTACTGGGGGCTGTGCCCCTGCTTGCTCTGCTTGCCAACACCGCCTGCCATTCCCCTCACAATCCAGGATCGTGATGAGGTAGTACAAATCCTCCAACGAGGGCTGCGTGACGACATTCTAACTTTTTTATTATATACCAAGATCATTATTATTCTTGGACAGGGTTCCAAAGCAAAGCTTGCAAGATAGGACCCCTATTCAAGGGAGAGAAGGGATTTTGCCTTTGGAATGCCGCTGCCCTGAACGGTATGTTATCTTGGCAACTGGAGCACAAAGCTGACCCCGTGATAGCACTACAGCTGCGTTTGAGTGCCCCATGAAGGGGCCAAGAATCCAGCGGATGCAAAGCGCCACTACAGGCACCCAAGCTTCTGTCAGCATGACAGTGGCAAAAACCGCTCTCAGAACAGTCCGCTGGCAAGGACTGCTACAGACAGCTACCTCAGGTCTTACGGACTTGACAGTAACTAGCAGGGGGCTGGAATCCTGCTGAATTTGGTGACTGATATCCTTGAATTCTGCTCCTGGGCTAAGTTTTGCAAGCAAGGAATGTGTGATATAAAACCAAGCATTAGATGTCACGGGTGATGAAGAAAGGAACATTTCTCATCACTCGCTAAATAAGGGTGCAAACTTTAATTGTATATGAACCAACAAAAGTTTTCGCTGATTGCCTGGTGAGATCATAAACTAAAGGAACGAGTTCTTAAGGCTATTTTTAAGTTGGTAATGAGAGCTTTTCCATTTACAGTGGTACCTCGGGTTAAGAACTGAATTCGTTCTGGAGGTCGGTTCTTAACCTGAAACTGTTCTTAACCTGAGGTACCACTTTAGCTAATGGGGCCTCCTGCTGCTGCCGCCACACGATTTCTGTTCTCATCCTGAAGCAAAGTTCTTAACCCGAGGTACTATTTCTGGGTTAGCGGAGTCTGTAACCTGAAGCATATGTAACCCGAGGTACCTCTGTATAAAGGTAAAGGTACCCCTGCCCGTACGGGCCAGTCGTGTCCAACTCTAGGGTTGTGCGCCCATCTCACTTAAGAGGCCGGGGGCCAGCGCTGTCCGCAGACACTTCCGGGTCACGTGGCCAGCGTGACAAGCTGCATCTGGCGAGCCAGCGCAGCACACGGAAATGCCGTTTACCTTCCTGCTAGTAAGCGGTCCCTATTTATCTACTTGCACCCGGGGTGCTTTTGAACTGCTAGGTTGGCAGGCATACTCTGTATACTGTTTACTCTGTATACTGTATATTAAAAATGTGCAGCTTTTGTTTATTTAAATGCTAAATTGTCTTGTACTTATTTTAATGTTTCTAGAAGGCACCTATATATGAGATTCTGGCTGTGGGAAATTGCAGTCAAACATAACTATGAATGAGTGCTAGTTAGTGCATGTAGGGGTTAAGATCACAGACCTGTGTTCCTAGACGCAGTTAGGTCACATGCCCTCTTCTCTGATGAGGAAGGAAGTGAATCCTCCTCCTCCTGTTCTCTCCTCACCATGTACAGTGGTACCTCTGGTTATGTACTTAATTCATTCCGGAGGTTCGTTCTTAACCTGAAACTGTTCTTAACCTGAAGCACCACTTTAGCTAATGGGGCCTACTGCTGCTGCTGCGCCGCCGGAGCACGATTTCTGTTCTCATCCTGAAGCAAAGTTCTTAACCCGAGGTAATATTTCTGGGTTAGTGGAGTCTGTAACCTGAAGCATATGTAACCCGAGGTACCACTGTAAGTGGCTAAGGAAGCATGCCTAAATGAGCTCCAAGCTTAGAGTACATATTTGAAGTTATCTCTCTGTATTTTCTATTCACGAGTATTTTACCTATGTTCTCCTTGCCTCTGCTTGGATAAATGCATGAATCTGACCTTTGGAACTTTTTGTAAGTAAAGCACTTTAAACTTATTTAACAGTGTGTGGTCTGTTCATTGCCAGAAGGGTAGAAAGTGGGGAGTGCTTTGCAAGTGGACTAAAGGGACATGCAAAAGGTTTAACAGTTTGCATTCCTGATGCTTCATTGTGCTGCTTGACTTGGTGAGTTTAAACTCGGCTGCTGGGGGCTCTCTCCTGCTGGAGAGAGAATTTAGCCCTGAGATTATTATCTAGGCACACAGCCATTTCTTTTATTATTTACCCCACACATGTGGGTCACAGGGATTTATATTTTCTCCCCACACCAGCAACATATAAATGTCTTGAAATGCAAGTGTTGAGGATGCAGATGATCAACCAACCATTAAAAAAAGAGAGTTGGCAATATCAATTTTGTGTTTTTAATAATAATAAAGTTATCAACCTTAAGGTACAGTGGGTGAAAAACCTAATATAACTTTACATATTATACATATACAAAGACAAAACAGGATGATGCAGTTCTGTTGTAAGAGTAACCATTGCCAAATAGTTACTCTCTTATTTCTCTAATACTCACACTTATTTTATGAAGAAGAGGATATTACACATGAAGACTGCAGACAGACCTGGAATTAAAGGGGCCCTTTAAACTCCCTCCCCCATAGCCGTTAGAAAAGAAAAGCTACAAGGAGTATGGCCATGAAATGGGTAAAGAGTGGAAGGGGTTGGGACAGGTGGAATGTGGTCAGATTTTCATTAAGCACGCTCTACTTTTCCACCTCTTAAATACCCAAAAGTGCCAATCAGACACAGTCTTCCCTTTCTAGGTAGAATTATTGGCATTTAAGGGGGAAATGCCCCCCCCATATTTTCATCATAAAGACTATTAGTTCCCTCTCTTTAAAGCAAATCAATTAATTCTCTCAATTTCATAGGAAATGGCAGTTTCTGAATTCCGCATTTTGCAGCATGAGACTGTATGATCGCTTGCATTTTTAAGGCCTAAGAAGAGCTACATATTTATCTAGAAAATGGAGTGCTTGTTATGATGGATGGCAGTCAACAGGAGGGAAGAACAACATATTTTCCCCAGTTGTGGTGTGACACTGCTGCTGTCGAATCACTTCAGACCTAAGTAAAAGCTCTTTGCTTCCAACCAGGAAGCTAAGAGTTATTTTAAGGGTTTTTTTCCCAACAGGGAAGAAGGCGGCAGCTCCACAGCCAGACACAGGAGATCCCCAGACTCAGCATAGTTGTTAGGGGAGTGGAAGTTGGAGAAGAAGAACACTCTTGCTTTTGTTAAATAATTTTCTCCTTCAGATGTAATCAGTTTCTCTGCTTGGGTTTGCTCCTGTCTAGTCCCACAGGTCTGGAGTGCAGCCTTCGAAGTATCATGCGCAGGTCAAATGAAACCACCAGAATAGTCCTTCATGGACTATACTGGCCCAAACAGAAGATCAACTACTTATGAGGACCTATGTGGAGGTTTTGTTGCAAATCCTGGCAATTGGCAGTCATTGCTACCATTGGTATTTGTGCACTATTTATTTAGTACATAAATAAGACCACGATGAATTAGGCCAAAGGGGGCCCATCTAGTCCAGTATCCTGTTCTCACAGTGACCAACCAGATGCCCGTCATGTGAATCCTCCAAGCAGGACCTGAGGGCAACAGCCGTCTCTGCTCATTTGTAACTCCCACAACTGGTATTCAAAGGCATTGTGTCTCCAGCCTGGGAGGCAGAACAAACCCATCCTGCCAAGAAGTCACTGTTAGCCTTATCATGCTCCATGGGTGTCAGGTCAGTGATAGCTGACAGACAACGCTTCAACCCAGAGGTTTTCAAACTGTCCAAAGCATCTCAGGATGCCCTTGGCCTGCCCACCACCTGTCTGCCTTTTTCCTTACACCCAGATCAGGAAATGGCACAGGCTGCCAGCTTCTCCTCTTGAGTCTCAGTGCTGCCCTTGTAGAATTCAGCAGGCAGGAAGATGGGGAGAAATCTAGAATTAGCCGGGCCATCCTGTCACTGGCTCTGGCGCCACCTACTGCTGGGCTCCTTGCCTTCTGCCCTACCAGTCCCAAAGGGCACCAGCCACCACTGGTCACAAGACTCTTTATTGTTGTAAGGGGGTACTTGGGACTCACTCTTAGCAGCTCACGCTCAGGGAAGTGGAAGACGAGGAAGGAGCTCCTTGCATACTTCAGCAAGCCAGGCACCAGGCATTTTATGGCCAGTTATTTGGAGTCAGTGGTAACTAGGTCTTTAGCAGCCCAGCTACAGCAGAGCAAGCGTCCAACTGGACCAGGATCTGGTTTCTGTGCGTGGTCAGCCAGAGGCCCCTGGGGAGCCCACAAGCGAGACACAAGGGAAACAGACCAGCCCTCTGGCTCATCCCCACATCTCAGAATCCGCCTGTCAAGCAATTATTTTTATTTCTCTTCGCTTATAGCAGACAAAACATAATGTGCATTTTAAAAAGGGGACATTAATTCTGCCATAAAAGTAAGCAGCTGCACTGAAAACAATGATTTAAATTCCCTGCCACTTTGATTACTCCAGGAAGGAAGCAACATAAAAATCAATACCGGGAGTAAATATTTTATGTCCCTTACGTGTGCTGAGAAAGAGCGAGCAAGTCACTGGAGGATGGGAAATCTCCTTATAAATGCATGCCAGTGAGGGCACTCCAATTAAAAGACTATGCATGGACTAACATTTCAGATTATGCATTTTTTTAAAAATAAAAAAGGTTACCCATTGGTACACAGGACAAATGAGCACAGGATAAGATCTCATTCCAAAACAGAAGTGGTTTTAAACTTTTTAAATTGGGCTTAGAGATGAAGTAGTAGCCTAGAAAATAAGCAAAGTAACTGGATATTTGAAGAATGTTTCTCTAAGCAGCTCTGACAGCTTAGGGCTCACACAGACTTCTGCAGAGATGTTTTCATCAGATGCTTGAGCCCAGCATATGCTGGGACTGCAACGTGTACAAGGAGACCTGTGTGGGCAGGGGTTGCTACATAACTTACATGCCACATGGGTGCTTCACCTGCAAATCACAAGAGCAACGTGTAGACCTGCAATAAAGTGAATGCAGAAGCTCAGCACCAACATGGAAGCATTTGAGTAAAATGATCCATTTGATCAAATTTCGCTACCAATATTCAGGCAGATTCAGAGGACGGTGACCAGTGCATCTCAGTGCCTGAGTTTGCCTCCTTCAGTTCTGGATCCCCAGATCCCCACTCATACAGAAATATGTGGGCAGGGGTGGTCCGTGGGTGATTCTGACTCCAAACCGCCCATGGTCTCAGTGGCAAAGCACCCGCTTTTATGCTGAAGGAGGAACCAGGCTCATTTCCTGGAAAGAGCTCCAGTTTAAAAGGATCATCTAGAAAGTGACAGGAAAGACTTCTGCATGAGAACACAAGGAGCCGCCTTAGGCCAAATGGGGCCACTTGCCCAGCTGCCCAGCGCTGACTAGCAGAACTGCTCCAGGGTCTTAGGCAGAAATGGGTCTTTCTCATCACCTCCTACCCAGTCTAGAGATACAGCCAGGGACTTCTGTCATGTTCCCTCCCCAGAGGCCTCCTTTCCCTTTCTCCTTTAGAAGTTGGATCCAGATATTCTTGTCTCTCCCCACTCCAAAAAACCTCACAGGTTCTGCTTCTTCCATTCATCCAGTGCCCTGTGCCACTCCACATGAGGCAGAATATGCCCAGTCCTGACACAAGGTGCCCTCTGATGAGTTCCAGGTGACATTTGCCCAGCAAGGGACCCTTGGAGTCCACAGAGTCCAACTAACATATTCCTCAAACCATTGGAAGGAGATGCTATAAGAATCACTTTATTTTATCCCCCCTGATGTGAATTTAAGATGCTAATAAGAAGAACAATGTTACACCCTGCCAGGACAAACCCAAAACTTTGTTGGCTTTCTTCTGTCTTTAACTGGGTGTGTGTGTGTGTGGAATGCATAACGTTCCATCATCTCTGGGATATTATTCTAAGCAAACAAATCAGTAACATTTTGGGTGTGTTTCCTTGAGTGGAGTATTTCATCCACTAAATGGGAAACAGATTGGGCTTTGTGCTCATAGTTGCAGTTTAGATCCCTCCCCTATTCTAATTTGTAGAGACTAATGATGAAGATGAAGATATAGCATGCAAAAGTGAACCAATGTACTCCACCAAAAATGCCATGCAGTTTCTGACCAGTTTAATTGGATAAATGCAAAAAAAAATTAAATGTGGGTGCCTGCTTTAGAGTGAGGAAGGAGGTATAAAGCATAAAGTGATATTTTGCAAAAGAAGAAGAAGAAGAAGAGTTTGGATTTGATATCCCGCTTTATCACTACCCGAAGGAGTCTCAAAGCGGCTAACATTCCCCTTTCCCTTCCTCCCCCACAACAAACACTCTGTGAGGTGAGTGGGGCTGAGAGACTTCAAAGAAGTGTGACTGGCCCAAGGTCACCCAGCAGCTGCGTGTGGAGGAGCGGAGACGCGAACCCGGTTCCCCAGATTACGAGACTACCGCTCTTAACCACTACACCACACATATGCATGTAGTAAACAAAACAAAACAAAGCAAAACACCTCTCTCCTTTGCCTGAAAATGCACCCCCCCCCAACCAATAGGAAGACCAACTGTTCTGTGAATTGGCTGGTCCTCAGTTTAGGATTTCATGCAAATGGAAACCCAACGTGCTTATCTACAAAACTTGGAAGATGTACAGCCCGGTCCCCTCTCTGCATATTTACTCCCAAGTTGGTCCAATTGTGTTCAGCTGGCTTCCTGCCAGGGACGCTTGCACGCAGCCACAGCCTTCGTTTTAATTCCTGCTGCAACAACTGAAGCCAATGAAGTAAGACAGATGAAACTAGCTTAAATGGAAGGATTTCATGCTTTAACTAATACATGAACTGCAGCTAAGTTAGCTTTCTATTCCAGGGGGAGGGACAGAGTGCAGACCCCCTGGCTTTGCTGAAGGACCCAGTTGTATAGGGAGGGCCTACCTGAACTATTCCCATTCCAGCTGGTCACTGTAAGAACTGCTCTGTAACTTTAAGAACTGGTGCCTGAGTTTGGTTATTTCCCTCTTCCCTTCTGTGTCGCGTCTTTTAGACTGCAAGCCTACAGGCAGAGAGTGTCTTCTTTTTATTGATGGTCTGAGTGGGTCTGTGGCCCTTTTCTGCTGAAAAGCAAGGCAACAAAGAAATTAAAATATTTAAGCAGTCTTTGACTTTAAGCAAGTCTTGCTTGACTTCAAGCAAGCCAGTCAAGGTCCCAGGTTCAGCCCCTGATGGCACCTGCAGGCCGGGCTGGGAGAGACTCCCTCCTGGTACTCTTATTAGTTCTTATACAAAAAGAAAAGGGGAGTCAGGCTGAGGCCTGGCCAAAGGCCTGGCGGAAAAACTCCATCTTGCAGGCCCTGTGGAAAGATGTCAAATCCCGCAGGGCCCTCATCTCTTGTGCCAGAGCATTCCACCAGGCTGCGGCCAAGGCCAAAAAGGCCCTGGTTGAGGCCAGCCTAATCTCTCTGAGGCCCGGGATCTCCAAGGTGTTATTATTTGAAGACCGTAAGTTTCTCTGTGGGGCATACCAGGAGAGGCGGTCCCGTAGGTACGAGGGTCCTAGGCCGTATAGGGCTTTAAAGGTTAAAAGCAGCACCTTAAACCTGATCCTGTGCTCCACCGGGAGCCAGTGCAGCTGGTATAGCACTGGGTAAATGTGATCTATCAGGGTCCATCAGCCTCCACAGGTGAGCCCAAATAGGCTTGCCACCTAAGCAGCAACTTGATGTACAGTGGTAACTCGGGTTAAGTACTTAATTCGTTCCAGAGGTCTGTTCTTAACCTGAAACTGTTCTTAACATGAAGCACCGCTTTAGCTAATGGGGCCTCCAGCTGCCGCCGCGCCACCGCTGCATGATTTCTGTTCTCATCCTGAAGCAAAGTTCTTAACCTGAGGCACTATTTCTGGGTTTGCGGAGTCTGTAACCTGAAGTGTATGTAACCTGAAGCGTATGTAACCCGAGATACCACTGTACTTCAGTTAGTCAGGCAAGACAAACCCAAGCATCAAATACTATCTAGCTAATTGACAGACTATTATATGACTTGTATAAAGAGACTCAACATGTCCAGTCAAACTCACAACCAGAATACCAAATCAGGGGCTACATAAAGTTTGGCAACTGGGGGAAAGATCACCCACCATTTTTTATTGGCTACTGCAAGTTGTTGTTGATGATGATTAAATTTGTATACCACCCTTATCCAAAGATTACAGGGCAGTTTACAACATGTATATACAAAATGAGAACACAAAATGCATAATAAAACAAAAAGCAAAAGTTGTTCAACAGTGGAGCAGAGGTGGTGAGACTCTCCTTCCTTGGAGGTTTTTAAGCAGAGGATCAGTCTGCTAAGTCTATGTTCTGGCCACCAACACCGCCAGACACTGGTGAACACCACTACCTAGCCAGGATCTATGGAAAAGTCAACGTAGAACCAGCTATCATCCCTCCTTCTAGATTTTTATACAACCTCACATTGCAACTTCATACATGCATATTGAGTAAAAGGGGGGTGGGGTGGAGGGGGGGAGTTAAAGTAACTGGAACCCTCCCTTCAGATGAGGGCTGTAGCCGCAAACATCAGGAGCGTACCAAGTTGGTGAAGACTGAATTACTCACTCATTATTTCTATGACCTTCAATGATAGGTATTCCTACAAGCGTTTCTGCAAACTTGCCCATCTACATCCAGGTGATCCCACACTTGTCATTAAGGCAGCCTAGCCGCCATATCAAAACTACATAAAGATCCAACACGGTCACAGCAGAGACAACAATAGTGTTCTTTGTATTCAAACCTAACTCCAGAGCCAGGGAGGCTAAAAGGGCGGACTCAGGGAGGTGCAAATAAAAAGGCAGCACTATGGAAAGCCCAGACCTCTTGGGAAGGGGTAATCTACCAGCTCCTAGGCATTGCTATTATCCAACATGCCCAATGGTGGAAGAGTCCCAAGGCCGTCAGGAGCAGGAGGCCCAGGCAGATTGACAGCTGCCTGCGTGCAGAGTGGCATCTCAAATGATCCTACAGACCATGTCAACTGGAACTATTAGCAGTTGAGTCAATAAGGAAGTGAAATTGAAAGCTGGAGAAATGTTTTGCTAAGCCCAGCAGGAAGTTAAGTTCCAGAAAGCTGAGAGAGGCAGGATTTCAGACAGATTTGCCTAGAAAGTCAACACTGTGAACAAAACAATTAAAAAACAAAAATGAGTTGGCTGTTTTAGGGGGCCACCAGCAGTGACCTTCCAAACACACAAGGCCAGTGTTAGAAATTCATATGTAAGCTACAGTAGGTGCCAAATGGCTCCTTAAACCAAGGTTACAGTCACCAAAGCGGAATGTCTGGTTGCCTTCTTTGGGCAAAGCGGCTCTAAAGTCTTTATTTTTCAAAGGATGAACTGGCTGGGATTGATGCAGTGTTTCCCAACCTTGGGCCTCCAGCTGTTTTTGGACTACAATTCCCATCATCCCTTGCCACTGGTCTTGCTAGTCAGGGATGATGGGAGTTGTAATTCAAAAACAGCTGGAGGCCCAAGGTTGGGAAACACTGGATTATCAGTTAAACATCCGGCTAGTTTAGATAACGGTCTTGAGCTAGATTAAGAGCTTTGAGAACTTAAAGAAGAAAAGTCACTTGATCCAGCGACAGTCCACATATATATTGGCCTATTCCTACCTACTTTTCTTAATGGTGACACAGACAATTCATAACTTAATAATATTCTTCACAACTGTGAGCAGGGCAGTGGAGTGGGGTAAAGTGAAGACAAGCTACAATGATTAAGTATAATGTTGTTCACTGCGCCTGCTCAGGCTGCACAGAAAAAGCATTTCAGTTCCTGAAATTCAGGTCAATTGTGCAGATAAAATATAACTGATAGAATTCTATCGGATGTGGTATAAGTGCATGAAAATAGTCCAGATTCAATTCTCCCCAGGCACGCACCTCCAGATGGTGAAGATGTCAGGTGCCACTCTTGCACCCAGGCATCTTCACTGGGTTGCAAGTAGTCGATAAGGTGCAAAATGTGCCTGGCGCGTGTCTAATTTCAAACAATGCACAAGGCTCAAGTGTTTTGTTACCCTCTGAACACTTGGCTGAGCAGCAGCACTCATAAAATGTAGAGAAAGGGCCATGCCTGGCTGCCAAAAGCAATGCTCCTTTGGATTGTAAAAAACAGTCTTGGAATGCTGCACTGGCACCTACACTGGCATTGTCCGCAGAGCCAAACCTAGGGCCTCTCATGGGCCTGATGCTTTTCTTACTGTAAATCTGCCTGTAGCAAAATTCACAAGAGCACTGCCAGGGCCAGAAGAAGTCTATGTTTGGGTCTATGACAGCTTAATGAAGATCAGGCCTTGGCAGAATTAGTTCTTGCAAGAGGACTTCCATCTGATGGCTGGCAACTGGCCAGGAGAAGGGCTGAAGGTAGCTCCACTCCTGGTGCAACTGAGGGTAGGGTGCAAGTCCTAGTCACACAATCATCCAGATGGGGCAGGGAAAAGGGCAGGGCGCTGCTGGCTGACCGCTGCCCCCAACTTCAGCTAAAGGCCTGAAAGCCCTCAAACACATACCTCTCACTTGACCATAATGAAGCCCACCATGTGACTTAGGAACAGCACAACAGGCAAGGCTCCTAGAAGGCCCAAGCACATGTATGAACACAGTGAGACTTTGCCTTAAAGGCTGGGAGGGAAGGCTGCAGCGTTTGGGATGTTTCAGTTCAGAGAATAGGTGATGTGACAAAAGCGTATAGAAATTTGCATGGCATGGAGAAAATGGATAGAGAAAAGTTCTTCTCTTTCCTTCATAAGACTAGAAGTCAAGGACAACCAATGAAGGTGAATGATGGAAGGTTCTGAGATAGGTAAAAGAAAGTATATCTTTGCACAGTGCATAGTTAATCCATGGAACTCACTCCCACAGCAGACAGTGATGGCCACCAACTTGGATGGCTTTAGAGGAGGATAAGGCAGATAGCAGCCATGAAGACTATGCTCCACCTCCACAGGGTGAGGCAGCAAATGTTTCTAAATTCCAGCTGCTGGAAGCCGCAGAAGGAGAGAGCGTTCCAGTGCTTGCCTCTTGCTTGCAGGCTTCCTACAGTGTGAGAAGAGAAGATGGACCATTGGCTGTGACTGACAGGAACTGGAGGTCAGCAATATCTGGAGGGGTTCCATGTTGGCTGCCCTGATGGGGAAACAGCCTGACCTGCATATTGTAGAATGGAAAGAAGACAGCATGTTCACTGTTCGCTCAAGATAAGACACACAAACAAAGGGAGCCAGGCGACATGCTCCAGAGCTGATTCGGCAGGAGTCTGGCATTCCCAGAAAGCAAGCAAATTGCTCTGAGCAATTGATCAGGGGCTGAAGACAGAATCAATACAAAGAGCAGAATTAGGCTGATAATGCAGCTCAATTTTTAACTTTCGACACACTCAGGGTTTGTTGTAAACAAAAATTTGCCCTTTTCCCTTATGGGGTACCCAAGAGCCCATATAGAGTCCTTACATAGGTTCCCTATTGGTAGGAGAGAATAACAGAGGCCAACCAGAGAATATTGAGAAACAAAACAGCTAGTAAGCTTGATCTTTATTTATCTGTTGCAACAGGGTGCTCCCCTTACCCGCAGGAGAGGAGGAGGAACCCAGAAAAATGGCATGCAAGGCCTTTTAAAGACTTTTGAAACTGCCAACCTGTAGCTCAAGACCACCCCCAGAAACATCATACATAAATCACAGAAGGGGTGTAACCTAAGACCACCCCCCAGATACATCATACCTACATCACAGAAAAGGCGGTCTAAACAGAAATTTGAATGTTGTTTTTCTCCTGTCCTTGTTTATCTCCTGTCTGGCAGGTTACTTGATTGGATTGCTTGGGGAGCCTGGCCATTCTTTTGTAGTGATAAATACTTAGTTCCTGGGCCAGGACACACCCTATTCATATCTTTAAATGTGCCCTTAAGACAGGATTTGTGAGGAAAGAGACAATGGGGAAGTTTCCCACTTTGACCTTGCAGAGAAAACATTTGCTCAGTTTAGGAATCAAAATGGTTCCAGGTTGGCCTTCCTGTACTGATCTATGTATGTGCTTGGTTGGTACACTTATGAACATTACCATATATCTAAGACCTCAAAAATTCCTATCACAGGTTCAAGGAACAAACAAACATATTCCAAAAGGCCATAATTTGAGCTACTCAAAATGCCCAAGGTTTGTTTGTTTTTTCTATTCAGTCTGGAAAATACCATCAAGCCCTGAGAATAAATGCTTTCATTTACAAATAAATACTAGGCCTCATTGCTTCACAGATAAATGATACCTGTGGTTGTTTGTACAGTATGTACATCAGGAATGAAATAATAGAATTGTACACTTGGAAGGGACCGAAGGAGTCATCTAGTCCAACCCGCTGCAATGCAGCAAAGTAATTCCTGTGGTGCTTTATTTCCTCCTTCCCAACCACAGTCTTGGAGGGCACCAAATCTGCTCCCATTTCGGTTTTTGAACAGAAATTACCTACATGGGCAGGGAAGGGAAGGTAAAAAAAGATGCTTTGTGAGAAGTACACTGCAGGAATATTCACCATTTCTGGATCCTGTCCACTGCTGCCAATTCCCACAACGTGCGGACAGGAAACCCATGGCTCTCCAAATGTTGCTGGACTGCACCATCTCTGCCCTCTGACTTCTGGATTCAGAGATCTTTGACTTCCGATTTGGGATCTGAAGTCAATTGACTGTCCGAGGGCAAAGGTGGTTATGATGGCTAAGGGCAGCTGAGGGGTCACAGATATCCTCCCCCCCCCCCCCCCGCATCAATCTCTTGAACACAGAACATAATGTTCAAGCCAAAACACAAAAATTGCAAATTTCCGTACTTGCTTTTGAAACGTGTGGATGGCCCATTTATGGGCTGTTCGGCTAGTTTAACTCTGCTGTTTTCTATGAGAAATCAGCAACAACCTCTTTTTTAAAAAGCAAACTCTGCCTTGTTTCTCCAAGTGAGAAATTTCATCTTAGGAGAAGAAATCTGGCAGAGAGGGGTTGCACAAGCAGAGATAATTACATGCTCGCCATAAGCAAAACTATATAGCCTGGAAAGGCATCAAAACCTTAAACGCCAACATAACATAACATCCCCAGCATGCCTAGTAGACAAACAGGAGTTTCTAAAACAGGCGACAGTGGCTGACTATCAACGCAGTCATGGGCTCTGGACACCTAGTACTAATGATCTTCTCCATATTTCAGTGTGGGAGCAAGAGCATAGCTCAAAATAGATGCTAATTTGGGAAGAGGGTTCTCTCAGAGGAGAGAGGAGATGCAGCGGGTGAAATGACACCTTTAGAGGAAAGAGGCTCTTCGAGTGGGTGGTTCCTGGGCCTGGGAGACAAGAGAGTTACCTCTTCTGGGTACTCCTGGATGCTCTGTCATTGATGCCCCAGTGTCCCCTGAGGCTAGATGGGCCTCTTGGTAGCTTTATCTGGTTCGTCAGCTCCAGACATTCCTGGATAGGGACAGCCTGACTAATCAAGCTTGTGGGTAGGAAACCTTGATGCTGGGTTTCTGAGATGAGCTCTATGTGGGGCTGCCCTTGGGGTTGGCTTGGCAGCTCCAGCTGCCGCAGAATGTGGCAGCCAGACCACTGATAGGGGAAGACTACTAGCTTGTCTAGGCTACTCTTTTCCCCGAAGAAGAAGAAGAAGAAGAAGAGTTTGGATATATGATATCTGTTATGTCTTATGTTCTCACCCTGGGCCAGCAGGGGGATACTGTAGATAGTTCAGGTCCACATATGCAAATAAGGGATCGAAAGTGACGTTCGGTGATTGGATAGTTACAGAAAATGTTTACTGTTGCGTTCTAGTGAGCTCTATATAAGCAGGCTGACTGAACCCTTCAGTTCAGTTCAGTTCTGTTCTGGCCTGTAAATAAACAAGAGCTGTTTGAAGAATCGCTGTGTCATCTGATATGTTCACCCACAACTTAACAATATCCCACTTTATCACTACCCTAAGGAGTCTCAAAGCGGCTAACAATCTCCTTTCCCTTCCTCCCGGCATGCCCTGTTTTGCATTTATTTATTATTCCATTTCTTTCATAAAATGTATATACCGCTTCATTCTAAAAAGCCTCAAAAGAGTTTATAAAAATGGGAAAAAAGATAAAATTATGAATAAAAACATTTTAAAAACAATAATCTAAATAAAG
The DNA here is from genome assembly GCF_964188315.1 of Podarcis muralis. Taxonomy (NCBI): domain Eukaryota; kingdom Metazoa; phylum Chordata; class Lepidosauria; order Squamata; family Lacertidae; genus Podarcis; species Podarcis muralis. The sequence continues at coordinate 4,497,212 of NC_135668.1, read as the reverse complement.
CATTCAAAAATTAAAATCATCAATAAACCATTAGCAGATTAAAACACTCATCAGCTTTCTAGATGCCTGGATAGGCTTGTCTTAATGAAAAAGTTTTTATCAGGTGCTGAAAGAATACAGCAAAGTCGCCTGCCTGATGTCTATAGGCAGGGAGTTCCAAAGTGTAGGTTCCTGCCACAGTAAAAGATCAATTTCTAACAGATTCGGAACGGTTATTATGTGGCAGCTGTAACAGGGCCAGTTCCGCAGATCAAAGTGTTTGAGAGGGTATATAGGGGGTAAGGCGATCTCACAGGTAAACTGGTCCCAAGTTGTTCAGGGCTTTATATGCTAATAGTAACACCTTGAACTTGGCCCGGTAGCAAATCGGGAACCTGTGCAGATCTCTGAGCAAAGGCGTTATAGGCTGACAAGGCCTCACTCCTGTCAGCAATTGTGTTGCAGCATTCCACACTAACTGCAGCTTCCAGGTCAAGCACAAGGGAAGCCCCACATAGAGCATGTTGCAGTAATCCAGTCCTGGGGAAAAAGGAAGCATGTTCAAATAGCCAATCTACCACTTGCTACATGAGGCGCATTCATTTGGCCGCACTTCCAAGTCCGCCCCCGCCACTTAATGGATCCAAATGGTTTCCAGAGAGTGGTAGGGGATGCTTTATCCCATGTTGATGGCCTTTCAGCTGATTCCCTGGTGGCCCGCTGGAATGTGGAGTTAACCAGGGCTATTGACTGTTTGGCTCCGAAGCGCCCTCTCCAATTGCATGGAGCCCGGACAGCCCCGTGGTTTTCCATGGATCTGAGGGCAATGAAACAATCGTTGAGACGGCTAGAGCGCCGGTGGCGGAGAACTCATTCCGAATCTGACCAGACACAGGTTAGAGCTCAACGTCGAGCCTACCAAGTGGCGATAGCGACGGCGAAGAAGAATTTCTTCACCGCCTCTATTGCATCTGCAGAAAACAGCAGCAGGAGACTTTTTCAGGTGGTTCACAATTTAGCGGAACCACCTGCAACATCGGGGCCCAGTACGGACCACATGTTCTCCTGCAATGATTTTGCAAAGTTCTTTGCAGATAAAATCGCTCAGATTCGGGAAGAAGTAGACTCCACCGTGGGAGCAGGGCCGGGGCGGGAGAGTGCTAGAGTTCTGTCTAGTCAAGTTGAGTGGGATCAATTCCAATCTGTTACCTCCGAGGATGTGGACAGACTGCTTGGACAAGTGAAACCAACCACCTGTCTCCTGGATCCTTGCCCATCCTGGCTTATAAAAGCTAGCCGGGAAGGACTGGGCGATGGGCTTCGTGGGGTGGTGAATGCTTCCCTCCGTGAGGGAGCCTTCCCAGACCCGCTGAAAGAGGCGGTTATTAAACCGCTTCTTAAAAAAACATCTTTAGATGCGGCCACAATCGCCAACTATCGCCCAGTCTCAAATCTTCCATTCTTGGGCAAGGTGATTGAGCGAGCGGTTGCCGAACAACTCCAGGCACGCCTGGAAGAAGCGGACTATTTGGATCCCTTCCAGTCGGGATTCAGGCCTCATCATGGGACTGAAACTGCCTTGGTCGCACTGGTTGATGATCTCCGGCGGGCTAGGGACAAAGGTGAGAGCTGTTTCCTAGTTCTGCTGGATCTCTCAGCGGCGTTTGATACCATCGACCATAACATACTTCTGGACCGTCTTCAGGGGCTGGGAGCTGGAGGCACTGTCATACAGTGGTTCCGCTCCTTCCTCCTGGGCCGTGTTCAGAAAGTGGTGGTGGGGGATGAGTGTTCAGACCCCTGGGCTCTCACTTGTGGGGTGCCTCAGGGTTCTGTCCTCTCCCCCATGCTTTTCAACATTTACATGCAGCCGCTGGGAGAGATCATCAGGAGGTTTGGGCTGGGTGTTCATCAGTATGCGGATGATACCCAGCTCTACCTCTCTTTTAAATCAGAACCAGTGAGGGCGGTGAAGGTCCTGTGTGAGTGTCTGGAGACGGTTGGAGGATGGATGGCGGCTAACAGATTGAGGTTGAATCCTGACAAGACAGAAGTACTGTTTTGGGGGGACAGGAGGCGGGCAGGTGTGGAGGATTCCCTGGTCCTGAATGGGGTAACTGTGCCCCTGAAGGACCAGGTGCGCAGCCTGGGAGTCATTTTGGACTCACAGCTGTCCATGGAGGCACAGGTCAAATCTGTGTCCAGGGCAGCTGTTTACCAGCTCCATCTGGTACGCAGGCTGAGACCCTATCTGCCTGCGGACTGTCTCGCCAGAGTGGTGCATGCTCTGGTTATCTCCCGCTTGGACTACTGCAATGCACTCTATGTGGGGCTACCTTTGAAGGTGACTCGGAAACTACAACTAATCCAGAATGCGGCAGCTAGACTGGTGACTGGGGGCGGCCGCCGAGACCATATAACACCGGTCTTGAAAGACCTACATTGGCTCCCAGTACGTTTCCGAGCACAATTCAAAGTGTTGGTGCTGACCTTTAAAGCCCTAAACGGCCTCGGTCCAGTATACCTGAAGGAGCGTCTCCACCCCCATCATTCTGCCTGGACGCTGAGGTCCAGCGCCGAGGGCCTTCTGGCGGTTCCCTCATTGCGAGAAGCAAAGCTACAGGGAACCAGGCAGAGGGCCTTCTCGGTAGTGGTGCCCGCCCTGTGGAACGCCCTTCCAGCAGATGTCAAAGCGATAAACAACTACCTGACATTCAGAAGACATCTTAAGGTTCAGGGAAGTTTTTAACGTGTGATATTTTACTGTATTTTTGGTTTTTATGGAAGCCGCCCAGAGTGGCTGGGGAGGCCCAGCCAGATGGGCGGGGTATAAATAATAAATTATTATTATTATTATTATTATTATTATTATTATTATTATTATTATTATTATCACACAGGGCTCCTGTTCGCCCGTTCTGGCTCAAAGGCAAACCAAGGGCAGAGACAATGACGTATTCACTTTCCTGCCTTTTAACATTTGGCCCAGTTTGGGGGCTCCCCTGTCCCCACCCAATTTTGGAAGGGGGTGAACTGAAAGTGTGCAAACAGGGCTTCTTGCTACACCAGTTCCTTGCTTGTTCACAGGGAAGGATTCAACCCCCCTTGCATGATGGGGGTGAGCTGAGCTCCAGGAGGGCAGCTGGACAAGAGGGGCTGTCTCCTAGAGCGACTGGCCCCTCTCCTGCCAAACAAAGCCCTGAGCTGCTGCGTGTAGGTGGCTGCAATGAGTCATCTCCCTTGCAGGCCATATTTACACGCTAATAGGAGATGGGTTTGGTCCCAAGAGGAGTCTTTTGCTAAGCAGCAGAGCTGCAATTTAGTGACTGGAAGGCGGCATTCCCAGTCACTGCTGATTTAACCGCATGCCAAAGGGACTAACAATGGGACAGAATTCTCCTGGAAATATTTCTGCATTCCATCAGATGTTCAGCAACCTTTAGCTAGGCTTTTTATTGTGCTGGGGACCACAAACTCAGATGGCTGCAGGAGATTGAACCCACCAGTGGAAGAGGTCAGGGCAGAGAGGTCAATGATGATGATGATTTTATTTGTAACCTGCCTCCCCCCCCCCCCATATATCAGTGGTTATTTGTCAAGATGACTCTGTGGAGCCTCCACCCTCATTAGTGGTCTACCTCCTAGTACCCTCTGTAGAGAGCCACAAGAGGAGTTGGCATTCATGCCCTGCTTATGGGCTCTTCCAGAAGTATCCAGCTGGCCACTGGAAGATGGAGGAGGAGGTAGACCTCAGGTCTGACCCAACAGGGCTCTTTTGTCAAGCATTTTTCAATGCAAACCTCCTCCAACCTGGTGCCTGTGCTTGCTGGGGCCGATCAAAACATATGGAGGGCATCAGGTTGGGGGGGGGGACTGTTTTAGTGCTAATGCTGTTAGCGTGGCTGTTTGTTTTTAAAAAAATGTTTTTGAATTAGTATTCATAAAATTATGATATTTAATGTTTATTGTTGCTTGTAAGTCATCTCACGAGGGACGTGGGTGGTGCTGTGGGTTAAACCACAGAGCCTAGGGCTTGCCGATCAGAAGGTCAGCGGTTTGAATCCCCGTGATGTGGTGAACTCCTGTTGCTCGGTACCTGCTCCTGCCAACCTAGCAGTTCGAAAGCACGTCAAAGTGCAAGTAGAGGTACCGCTCTGGCGGGAAGGTAAATGGCGTTTCCGTGCGCTGCTCTGGTTCGCCAGAAGCGGCTTAGTCATGCTGGCCACATGACCTGGAAGCTGTACGCCGGCTCCCTCGGCCAGTAAAGAGAGATGAGCGCTGCAACCCCAGAGTCGGCCACGACTGGACCTAATGGTCAGGGGTCCCTTTACCTTTAAGTCATCTCACAACTTTTAAAAAAGTATGAAAATTGGACAGGATTTTTAAAAGAGTAAAATTAACTCAATTAAGATTAACTGCAACCTATTGGTGTTGCATTAAAATTGTCATTTAAAAAAACAACACTGACACATAATCGCAGCAAGTTGTCCAGACACAATTCCGAAAAAATCCATGTTGGTATCCTGGGAATATCCTGCTTCAGCATCCCTCAGAATGGAATCCTTCTATTCTCTGCAACTGGATGGGGAGCCAGATGTCACCAAGGGCCATTTCATAAAGCAGGTATATTCTGCGTGGGCGCCTGGAAGCTAATTACACACACACACACACACACACACACACACACACACCATCAGGTGAATTTAAAGATGAGCATTGATTCAGATTCCAGAACAATGGACACCTTCTTCACACCCCTGCTGTGCTGTCCAGTGATGTACCAACAAAAAACCACCTACACACACAGCTGACAACCGTCTCTCCAAGACCCCCTTCCTCACAGAGAACATATAAACCTACGTCTCTGGGCTGCAGCACTTCAAACTGCAGTCAAGTGGGCACAAAATGAAATGCTTCTCCCTCAGAAATGCTCCTACACATAGCCTTCTGACTATGGCATGAAGTGGAGAGGTGCAGTTCAGAACACCTCTCCATCTAGTTTTTCCATGTGAACGAAGCATGGCTACGCGCACACCTGGGAGCATTTTGCCCTGTGAGCCCCTGTGGTATATTTTGAAGTGTCCATCATGACAGAGTTCCAAGCCACACACTTCAAGGAGACTCCACAGTCCACCCCTCCAAAATGAGCCCCCAATGCGGGCAGTTGCCTTGATGCCCCCCTTATACCCATTCCAAAGATGAGCAAAGCTGAGGAGGGCATAACACCCAGTTTATTATGATCAGCATGGCTTGGCAGGCCTATGCATAGTGTCACCTGGGAGAAAGTTCCACTGAGCTCAGCGGTGTTTCCTCCGCTTTGACAAAACATCTTCAGCCAGCTGAAATGTAACTCTCATTTCCTCTCCCCTCCACTGTCACCTGGAGGCAGCCATTCCTTCAGGGCACCTTCTGTCCCTGAACTGTGCCAACTGGTCAATATTGGAACAACTGTTTAGAAATCGGTGCCTGAGTTTTGATTTTCCTCTTCCCTCCCTGTCCCTTTCCCCTTGTGTGTCATGTTCTTTTTTTAACAGAGCCTAAGCCTGCAGGTAGGGACTGTCTTATTCTGATTGTATATAAGCCAATCTGGCAGCCTTATGGGGACAAATTCCCCAAATAAATAAATAAAACAAAATATATACGCCCACTTTGATCAGCAAAACTGGCACTTTTCCAGGTGCCACAGAATACCCACTCCACATTTGTAATAATTCAGTCTTTCAGTGTGGCAGCACATGCACTTCGGAACTCCCTGCCCATTGATATCAGGCAGGCAACTTCACTGTACTCTTTTTGACGCCTGCTAACAGCATTTTTGTTTAGATTAGCCTACCCAGATATTTAGAAAGTTGATGAGGTTTTAATATATATTTTAGTCTATTATTTTATCTTTCCAAAAGTCTTAAATTATTGTTAATTTTTCTTACTGCTAATTTTATTGTTCTATCGTTTTTTGTAAACCGCTTTGAGGTTGTTGGTGTTTTTTTTTTTTACAATCAAGCAGTGTATATATTTTATGACATAAATAAATTAAATATAGTTAAAGAGAAGGAAGCTGGCGGATTGGTGTCTTTGTGGTTTGCATGAAATGCAAATTGACTAAGACCCCCCCCCTTTTTTTTAACTGAATGGGCCATTCAGCTATTGTATACACACACACACACACACACACACACACACACACAGTTTCACTCAGGACTTAATTGCCTAATTATCATGCAGCTCATCAGACTTTGGTGACACAGTATCTTACTGCAGCTATGGAATATCCAAGTAATCAGTCCATTAGCACCTACCTCTTATAAGAAGCTCAGGAGAGAATCAGGAATCCAAAAGGAGCAAAACTACAGAACAGCATCCTAGGCTTTTGTAAGACCCCTTCAGCAGATTTCCCAGCCATCTATTCCATCAGTTACTTCTGGTGCAGCGCTGCCTCCCCCAGATCAAGATGCTTTGCTTGCATGCTCTAAGCCCACAGGTCTTCAGCAGCTTTGGGTATCCAATCTGACAATAACATTCATTTATATATTGTAGCAATTGTGGATATATTCTCCACAGTGTTAAGGAAGTTCCACTGGGTGCCCTTTTCCCTCTGCAAAGTGTGAGTCCTGGAGCTGCCAAAGTAGATTTAGCTGCTGTACTACAGTACGCCGGGGCAGTTCTCAGGTTGCAATGCTATTTATGTCTGTTCAGTAATGCAGGCGCTCGTTTCAGCCCTTACGCTAAGTGTGCAATCTTGTAGGGAAGAGATGACCGGAACTCCACTCAGGCCTCCTTGTCCAAGGGCCTGCTCACACCTAGATATGCTGCACATACATTGCTCAGACCGTTTCTTTACTGAGCTCACATTAGCGCTGTGTGTGGACTCATAACGTTCACATGCAAAGCTAAACCGGAGCCTTTGGTTACGCAACCATGTTTCACGAAGAACAATAAGCGCATGCCTACCAGCCGGGTCCTTTGAACAGTATCTGCCTGCAATTGTGGATTCTGTTCAGTCACCTTCTGCAGACAATCACTTCCTTGACACAGACAGACAGCGTGGTGTAGTGGTTAGAGTGTGGGACTAGGACTTGAGATACCAGGGTTCAAATCTCTACTCAGCCATGAAGCTCCCTGGGTGGGACCTTGTGGGCCAGTCACTGCCTCTCAGTGTAACCTACCTCACAAGGTTGCTGCGAGGATTAAATGAGGAGGAGAACCATGTGTGCCACCTTGAACTCGGAGAACTTGGAGAATAAAATAAAATAGCGCTATAGGTACTTTGGGGTGGGGGGTCACTCTGGATGATACCTGTGGGTCATTTCCAAACTTGTGAGATTAGAATCCATGAGAGGAGACCAGCTGAACAGTTCAGACTAGTCTCTTTGGAAGACAAGGGCCTCAACCAGCCAGTCAAGTGCTCTCATCAGCTTCTCAAGGAGTGAGCTAGGCTACCGAGGGGCAACGATGGGATGGTTCTCTCCCAGGAAGAGGGAGGGCATTTTGGCCACCCCCTCCCCTGGCCGGATGCCACACCACCCTAGGAGGGAGAGCAATAGGCCAAGGGGGCCTGTGTGAGAAAGAGTTTGGCTCATGCTGGAAGGTGGAGAGACAGAGGCTTGTCTTCCTCTGTGCTGAACCCAAGAGCTGCGACTCGGGGCTTCCCAGGACAGGGCAAAACCATCTGCTGGACTGTTAATGTGAAGATCTTTCGAAGGGTTAACGCTGTGAGCCCCTCACAGGCGTGGGGGGAATTTATTGGTCAAAGTGAATGGGTTTTGGCCTAGGGAGGAGATTGAGGTTTTGTTTATCTGCTGATTAGTGGGTGGAAGTTCTGCTTTATTGTTAGAATATTGTTAATGTTTGCGACTGTTTATGGGGTCAGTGAATTGTTTCTCCGTAAGTTCTATGATACACCAAATGTTAATGTATTATATTATCCTCCCTCTTTCCTCCCTGTTATTTATGTGCATAGATATTACTTTAATGAAAGTCACTTGGAAACTTTTAGGTGAAAAGTGACTTATAAGATAGATAGATATATAGATAGATAGATAGATAGATAGATAGATAGAGTGCTATTTGATTTCATTTCACCATGAAAAGGCCTTAAGTAGATGAAACTGAGATTGGTGATTCAGGCCACGCCTGGCCAAGCCACTGACTCTGCCCACAGCACTGGCCCCCCTGCCCCTCCACCTGCATGGTCTTCCCATGCCCATGAATTACCTGGAGAGGAGAACTCCGTACACACTGTGTGATTCGTCTTCCCTGCAACCTGAACCCCGGGGGTGCCAGAAAGCCTCTACACAGAGGGCTCCTCTCTTTCCGATACACCCGCAGAAGATGTCACAGAGCCCCCTTCACACAACTAAAATGTGTGAGGGGACCTGCTGTCATGCTGAAGGGTGGCCTAATGGCAGCTGCTGGATGAAGGCACCACAGGAACAAAAAGGGGAAAGCCCAACCAGAAAAAGCCACCCTGGTGCATTGCGTTATAGAACGCTCAGTCCTGAAATCAAAGAAAGGTGGATGGATATAGGACCAGTCAAGAAGCAGAGTCGGCCAAGGCTTGTTTCAAAAAAGGGGGGCTCCCAGAATAACTTGACTGCAGCTGGAAATAAACTTGTACGGAGACAGCCAGGAATAAATAGGATTCTGTCTGGTAGGAAAGGCATCAGCCCAGTGGAGCGAGCCTCATCCTGCATGAAGCAGCAGCCATAATAGTGGGTGGGTTGCAGAGGAGCCCTGTTTGATCACCAGGCTGGGCTACCTGCTGACCAGGTGGGACATGGCTGGCCACTCTAGGGTGGCTACATGTCCTGCTTTACTGAGCACAGCCCTCTATTTGTTTTCAACACCCATTTCTAACAGTCATTTTTTGGTGATTTTAACATTTATTTATTTTTAATTTGTAAGCCGCCGAGAGGTTTTATTACAATCAAACAGTATATGAATTTTGTTAAATAAAAATAAAAATGTCTAAGCACAAGTCAAGATGGACATCCCCTCCTTTGGGCCACCAACCTTTGATCTGGAGAAATTTCTGCCTCTGCACAATCCCTATCACTGTCTAGCCTTTGCCAACCCAGTTGGACTACAACTCCCATCAGCTGAAGCCAACACGGCCATATGGTGCTGAGGCCACCATAGCCAACAGTCACAAACCACCTGTCTAATCAAGTACCGTACTACAAAATGTGGTCTTCTCAGCCTGACACAGCCAGGAGGAGAACCAAAGACCATGTAGCCTCACGGTGCTGGAGAAATGCCCAGCAGGTGAGCCTCATGAAAAATGCTTGTCAAGGACTATCTCCCTCCAGGCTCCCAGGCTGGCTACTTCCTCCATCTTCTCTCTGCACAACTGCCTTTCACCTTCTGAGAACGAGGCGTGGAAGGGGCCCCCCGAAGGACTGTGCCAGAAAAGAGGAAGGATGGGAGAGGACATCAGAAGGATTGCTCCCTTTGAGCCAACTTTATTGGGATGACAACAGAGGCCTAAAAGCAAAGGCCTCGTGCCAAGGGAGGAAAAAAACGATGATAAGCCAAGAGATCCGGATACAGGATGATTGAGAAACCCCACTCAGAAAGGCACAGAGACCCCACAAAGAGAAGCATGACAATCTATACCACCATCAGAAAAGTGGAAGCAGGCACTTCTTATCTACAACTACGTTATCATCTACACCCAAAGATTCTGCTTGTTTGGATCAAGGAGTAACTTGGGCAGCGAAGCTGCACTCAACCCAGCTGCCTGACCAAATCTCCGCTGGCCCCTTTCAGCTTATTTTGCATCCAAAAGTGATGTCAGCTTGGCTTACTCCAGAGAGTAAAAATTATATCACTTTAAGATCGTCTGTCAGTTTACAATACTGTTTGCATCAGACTGCCTGGCAGCCCAGGAAACAAAGAAATTTCCCTCAAAGTGAAGATGCGACCTAAGAGCACGTAGGAAGGTGCAGTTCTTAAGTTTGCTTTTTGTTAGGAGGTTCGTCTGCATTATATATTCAAAGCAGAAGTGCAATACAGTGGTACCTTGGGATACGAACAGGATCCGTTCCAGAGCCCCGTTCGCATCCTGAACAGAATGTAAGATGTGACTGCGCACCCACGGGTCTCGTTTTGCCGCTTCCGCGCGTGACGTCATTTTGACCATCTGCGCATGCGCGAGCGGCGAAACCCGGAAGTAACGCGCTCTGTTACTCCCGGGTCGCTGCGGAGCACAACCCGAAAACACTCATCCTGAAGCATATTTTCCCCGAGGTATGACTGTACAGGAGTAGTGGAAAATCAACATTCGAAAAATGCAAGGAAAAGGTTTATACACACATGGAGAGTAATTGTAGACAAACACAGTTTCCTATGAGACCCAGACTTCAACTGCCCCATTCCGCCCCTTCAGGACCCATCCTAGGTAAGTCACAAAGACGAAGAATGAAAGCACTTGCTTAACTGTTGTAATTGTTGTAAACCATGAAGTACAGAAGAAGTATAGAACAGTATAGAACAGTATAGAAGAACAACAACAACAAGAAGAAGAAGCTCCCTAAAAGCAACTTTGGGCTGGATCCAAAACTTTCATTCTTTTCTAACATCATTTTCATACAATTCACGAATTTAAAGCAATGTTAGGCATTAGCCAGGAACCAGGCACATTTGTGACTGGCGCTGGTCCAACTGACATCTCCATCTGGCTGGCCCTCCAGCTTTCTTAAGCAGGTCAGCAGAAGAGCTTATTTATTGCATTTATATCCCACTTTTTTCTCCAAGGAGCACATGATTCATCCCCTCCTCAGTTAATCCCTACAACAACCCTGTGAGGCAGGTTAAGAGGCTGTGACTGGCCCAAGGTCACCCAGTGAGCTTCATGACTGGGTATTTGAACCCTGATCTTCCAGGTCCTGGTCCAACACTTTAACCACTACACCACACAGACTTCCTAGAGTACTTCTGCTATGGGGCAAAATGAAGTAGTATGAATGAAGTAGAGAAATAAATATGAGGAAAGCAAAATGTCACTTAGAGAAAAGGATCTGAAATATTTCCCTGGAAGCTTGTTTTTTTATTCTGGATTGTTTTACTTGATGTATTAACGTGTTGTAAATCACTTTGAGATTTTTTTCTTCAACATATCAAGCAGCATAGAAATTAAATTAATAGTAAAAGTAATAAATGTCATTTTAAACAACAACGGGACCTAGCCATTCTATTGTGGCAACCGTAACCTATTTTAGTTTCTAGCACTGACTTAAAGAAAACTCTGTAGTACACCTTTAAAAAATGTTTATAATCGCTGGCTTTTCTAAGTAGTCATTTATCATTATGTCAAATTACCTGTGATGCTGGAATGACTTCCTACAGATACGTGCAAAACAAAAATCTCACAAACAGATTGTTCAATGACACAATGAACAAAGAATCTCTAATTAGGCAGACACGGCTAGTTACTTGAAATATTTAGGAAAGTTGAGGGCTTCTTACATCTCCATTTCCCATTCACCTTTGCCCAGATTTCCCCAGTTTTGCTTTTCTTGGAGTCTTCCCCAATCGGGAGGAGTTCGTTGGGTGGTTTGTTGGAGTGGGAGTGAATTGGGAGAAAGTCTGTGGGGAGGTTGAGTTAGTGTAGCGAAATAAGCTGAGCCAGGAACAGTTAGGGGCTAGGAAGACAGGTAAATATCTGAGAGGTGATTTAGTGAGCGAGAGCAGGTAGCGGAAGTTATAGGCAACCAATGATTGTAATTGACTGATACCATTTATGAAACCACACGCTTGTTAAACTGCAATAAATAAACAGAAGTTTATGTTCCAATTTAACCCTGACTGGACTCAGTATTGTACCAGGTAGGGCCTGGGTGGTGGCAGTGAGAAATAAAGTGGTGGCACAGGGATCAATAGACGGTGAAACATCCGGGGACCCTGTGTGATCGCCACACTCTCCAAGAAGGATCAATATCAGCCTGGTAAGAGGCCATGCCAGAGGCTCACACACTCTACACAGACAGGCTATTGTTGATGGCTGGACAATGGCGAAGACCCCTTATTGTTATCCTGACGTCAGCCCAAGTGCAGCCTTCCGGAATCCCAACAATGTGATCTTTCTTTCCCATTTCCGTAATTCCAGATGCACAGCCAAGTGTCAAAGATGGCTTTGTGCATTGTCTGTCTTTAAAAAGTAATTTTTCAAGAGGAAATTTGAGAAGAGCATTTCCGACATGCATATTTTCCTGAGAATGCAACAAAATAGAATGGCAGTGCAGGGAAACACCATGACGCTTTTAAGTCAGACCCTGGAAGATAAGAAAAGGCCAGGCATGTAGCCATCAGTAGCAGCAGGAGGAGGAGGAGGAGGAGGAGGAGGAGGACAAATCCTGAGCCAACCATCCAGTATGAAGCATGGCCTGGAAATCTATATAAATGAGCCTTCCCCAACCTGGTGCCCTCCAGATGATGTTGAACCACAATTCCCATCAAGTCTGGTCAATATATCACCCAGGACTGGTATGAGGGGCAGACCGTGATGACAGTTTCACTCAGCAGCATATCAATGCCAGCGCCAAGGGAGAAACAGGCTGCAGCCGGGCGCTCCTTGGCAAGGCTCCGCTGTGGGCAGCTTGTTTCTCCCTTGGCGCTGGTAGCAGAAGGACTCAGAAGGAGGCGGTTTCACCAGCGATATAGCACTGAGTGAAACCGCCACCGCCTGCGCTCATACCGGCAGAGGGAGAAAGAAGCTGAACTGGCGAGGTGCCTATACAGCTTGTTCCTCCCTCTGCCTCTTTGAACTGCTTGGCTGAGGAGCCTGCCGTTGCCCTGGCCTCAGCCAAGCAGTTTCACAGAGCCCCCGACCCGCCACTGGCTTGCATGAGCCAGCGACAGAGTGGGGGCTCCATCAAGGTGCTCCTTCTCCCCAGCTGAGCTGGCCCTGATATGGCTCCTGCTTGCACACCAGCAGGATCAGGATTGGGGCTGCTCAGCTGGGGAGATGTGGGCTCCTTCATACTTCTCCCTTGAGTGAGGCGGTTGCAGTTCCTTCTCAAGGGAGAAGTTTAAAGGATCCCCCACGTTGCTTCCGGTTCACACAAGCCGGCAGTGGGCTGTGGGCTCCGTTAAGCTCCACCCTTTCTGGCAAGGCAGCTGTGGCTGAGGAAGGCCCGTGCCCCTGCCTCCAGGGCCTGGCATGGGGGTCGCGCTTAGCCAGGCGGTGTAACAGCTCTATGACGCTGCTGCACCAGCAGCGTCAGGCAGCCCTGCTTGCGGATTTTGCCCTGGGAGGGTGGGCTGAGTCTTTCCTCCCGGGGTGAATGACCCACACAGACGAAGGTGACGCCTGGTCTGTCTTTGGCGAATGGGGGGTGAGTAAGGTAGCTCACCTGCCACCTGCACTGGTGAAGGGAGCCCTGGGATTCTTGCTGCTCGCGAATGAGCGCCAGGGAAACTGAGGTCAGGCAGGAGCCTTCTGCCCCCCAGCTGAGCAGCAGGCGGAGGCCAGATGCATTGGCCCCAGCCTGCGAGGTGCTGGGGTGAAAGTGCCTCAGCTCCGGCAGTGAGAGCTGAGGCAGTTTCACCCCACGCCTTGTCAACAGGGGCCAATGCACCTTGTTTCAACACTGCGGTTTATCGCCAAACCGCGATGTCCTGCTGCCATCCTCTCTAAACACTGGCCATGCTGGCTGAAGCTGATGGATTCTAACTTCAGGGCTGACCCGCCCATGAGGCAGCCACCTTGGGCAGTGGAACACCAAGGGTATTCTTGGGGGTTCCCTGGAGGGTTCCGCATTTGGTGCCCCCTGCATCTAGCCAGTCCATGACAGGCTTGATGCCAGTAGTGGGCAGGGGTGAAGCCCTTGGTGCATGGGACCAGAGTGAAAAGGGGAACCCCCTTTTCCACTCTGCCATTAGCTTATTCCCCTCCCCTTTTCCCTCCCCCACCCAACAGGGAGTTGGGGGAGGGACAGCCCACCCTCGCTAGAGGTCTCAACTGACGGCTCACAGAGGGCTTCCAATGTCAGGTGCCAACCCCTGTTGCGCAACTAATTTGTTGGTGAGCAACAAAATTTCTCACCTGGCACCCCTGAAATTGGTTAGAAGGAGCAGCTGAACTTGAAGCGGAGACTTGTCCTTCAAATGCCCATGTCATAGTTCACTGTGATCTCTCAGTGGTCAAGAAAGGGATTTTGCTGCAATCTAAGAAACAGGAAGCTGAGCTAGCAAAAAGCCTCTTCTTGGCTCAGTGAAGAACAGTTTAAAAAAAAAAAAAAGATGCACATGTTGGAAATGTAAAGAAACTGAAGGTACATTCTTTCACCTTTGGTGGACGTGCCCAAGGATTAAGGCTTTCTGGGAGATGATATATAATGAAATGAAAAAGGTATTTAAATATACCTTCCTGAAGAAACCAGAGGCCTTTCTCCTGGGTATGGTCGGCCAATTGGTGTTAAAGAAGGATAGAACTTTTTTTATGTACGCAACAACAGCAGCAAGAATACTCATCGCGAAGTATTGGAAGACACAAGATTTACCCACCATGGAAGAATGGCAGATGAAGGTGATAGAGTACATGGAATTGGCAGAAATGTCTGGCAGAATCCGAGACCAGGGAGAAGAGTTGGTGGAAGAAGACTGGAAGAAATTTAAAGACTATTTGCAGAAATATTGTAAAATTAATGAATGTTAAAATGATGTTGGATTGAAATGAAACGGCTTTAGCTATAAGGTTAAAAAGAATATGTAAAAATGGATTGATAATTAGATGAAAATACGAAGCTATAATATGTTAAGATATAGAATTAAGATAAAAACAAAGAGGGAATGGATTTGCTGAATCAATCATGTGAACGGGAATACAAAAAAGGGAGGTGTGAGGGGGTCAGGAAACAAGTAAATGAAATATAAGATATGAAAATACTGCTTTGTTTTTAACTGGTTTTTTTACTTTTCCATGTATTTTGTATTTTTTCTGTTTTTTTTTGTACTTTTATACTTTTTTATTTTTATCTTTATTTTTCCTTGTTACTTTGTTATTTGCTCCTTTTTAATTTTGTAACTCTTTTTTGTTGGTAAAATCTTAATAAATATCATTAAAAAAAAAAAGATGCACAATTGGCCCCCCCACAAAAAAATGCGGCCTTCACCCCTTGTCAACAGTAGTCCTACATTATTCATTTCCACATGAAGAGTGGCAGCATATGAACACACAAAAACACATTTCAGCTGTGCAATTTTGCAAAACAGAACTGATACAGCAAGATAAAGAAAGTTCTCTGTACTGATAGGTGTTAAACAGAACATTTAAGCTCTAAAAAAGCTGATTTAGCACTGCCTGTTACTTTTCCCTTTGAATTTTTTCCCAGCTCAGCAGATGAAAATTTCATCCATAAAAGGCAATCCAACTCATGCGTCGTCTTTGGTTCACCATTAAGGATAAAACTAACAGGCACCTCTGGGCCAATTATGTGCTTTAGTCAATGACCCAAGATGCTAAGACAATCGGAGTGAGGTGAGGAAATATGAACTGATGGCACTTTGGAAAGACGCTCTTCTTGCAACCTGCAGGGGCTCGTCATGTCCAGTAAAGCATCTTAAGAAAAAACAAATCAAAGCAGACCCTTGCGAATCTTCGCTTTGAGCTACATCCACTTTCCCTGAACTTCACAATTCAACTAGCTTTGAAATGAACGACTAGAAACCAAGGATAACCACAGCATAAATCTGCTCCTAAATCCAGTCCTGCCTGAGGCAAAAAATATCCCAAAAAGGATAGAGCCCCTCCAGTTCACGTTAATTATTTAATTGTCCTATTTAAAACATATAATAAAACTCAAGGCGATTTACAAAAATGAACTTTAAAAACAAAGAGAAAACAATCTAAAACATGCAATATATATATATATATATATATATATATATATATATATATATCCACCCCCATCTTTCCGCAGGGCCTGTAAGACAGAGTTGTTCCGCCTGGCCTTTGGCTTGGAGCCAATTTGATTCCCTCCCTCCCTCTCTTTCTTTTTTCTTTTCCTTCTCCTCCTGCGATGAGGCTACATTTTAATATTTTAATGTTCCGTTATTTTAATGTTGTATTTTATTTTTGTTTTTAAGTTGTAATCATTCATCTTGTTTTTATTATTGCTTGTAAGCTGCTCTGAGCCCAGCCTTGGCTGGGGAGGGCGGGGTATAAATAAAAATTATTATTATTATTATTATTATTATTATTATTATTATTATTATTATCTCCACCCATCCACTCCACCTATAAACAGGAAGTTAAGACCTAAGGGCCTCGGTGCAGAAGAATGTTTTTTCCCTGGCACCTAAAAACAGATAGTGATAAATAGAAGATGACTGAGGTGGAAGCTGACTTCCATGCCTAGCCTGGTATTATTACTAATAAATGCACCATTCTACACAATGGTTTCAACACAATGTACAACAGCAAAAAGGGGAGGAGTTAAAAACTACCAAACCCCAATTCAGAACAGACACTCATGGCAAAGACCCATCCATCCATCTGGGAAAGCCTGTTGGAACAAAAATGTCTGCAACTGTTTCTGGAAAGTACAGAGAGTGGGTGCCAGTTATATTTCAACAGGGAAGCTGCTCTACAGAACGGGGGCAGCCACACTAAAAGCCCTGCTCCGAGTTACTAAGAAGCAGGCGCCTGAGATCTTTAGAACTTGCAGGAGAAACTCTCCCGCAGACTGCAGTGATCTACTGAGTTCTTGATAAGTGGGTCTCTCAAGTAGAGACCCTTGTATGTTAGTGTCAGAACTTGGTCCAATAGGAGACTGGCAGCCACTGCAAATCCCACAAGCAAGGGATTACCGTATTTTTTGCACCATAACACTCACTTTTTTCCTCCTAAAAAGTAAGGGGAAATGTCTGTGCATGTTATGGAGGGAATGCCTACGGGTGGCATGCCTATGGATTTTCCTCCTCTAAAAACTATGTGTGTGTTATGGTCGGGTGCGTGTTATAGAGCGAAAAATACGGTATATGCTGAGTGTAGTTTGCTTCCCAGAAGCAACCTAGCCATTGTGTTCTGTATCAGAGGCAGCCTCTAGACAAACCCCAAGGGTGGTCCCACACAGAGCGCATTGCAGTCATCCGACTGTGAGGTTACCACTGTATGGAGAACTGTGGTCAAGCTATCCTGACCCAGGAACAATGCTAGCTGCCTTACCAACAGTGGTCTCTGAGCAAATGCTGGGGGTGCTCCATCTCTGCCAGTGGAGGTTCAGGTGTCCTTGGTGGCTAGGAGTACCCCCCAACATTTGCTCAGAGACTCCTGTTCCCCTTAAAGGTAAAGGTAAAGGGACCCCTAACAATTAAATCCAGTCATGAACAACTCTGGGGTTATGGCGCTCATCTCGCTTTAAAGGCTGAGGGAGCCGGCGTTTGTCCACAGGCAGTTTTTCCGGGTCATGTGGCCAGCATGACTAAGCCGCTTCTGGTGAAACCAGAACAGCACACAGAAACGCCGTTTACCTTCCTGCCAGAGTGGTACCTATTTATCTACTTGCACTTTGAGGTGCTTTCGAACTGCTAGGTTGGCAGGAGCTGGGACTGAACAACGGGAGCTCACCCTGCCGCGGGGATTCAAACCACCGACCTTCTGATCGGCAAGCCCAAGTGGCACAGTGGTTTAACCCACAGCACCACCCGTGTACCCCCGTTCCCCTTACAGGGCTACAATCCCCAGTGGTCCCATGGAACAGGGCCTGGCTGTTAAACCAGCCTCAGCACCCTTAACCAGTTTTAGAAACTCAGATATATAAACTGCCAACTGTAGGTTACAGTTGCCATGACTGAATATCTAGACCCCGTTTTTGTTTTTGCAATGATATTTATTACTAGTATTTTCTATGCTGCTTGATATTTTAAAGAAAAAATCTCAGAAAATATTTCAGATCCTTCTCTTAAGTGACATTTTGCTTTTCCCATATTTATTTACCTACTTTATTTATAGAGCTGCCGCACAGCAGAAATACTCTCGGAAGTCAGTGTGGTGTAGTGGTGAGAATGCTGGACTAGTACCTGGGAGATCAGGGTTCAAATCCCCACTGAGTCATGAAGCCAATTACATCCTCTTAGAAGGGTTGTTGTAGGGATGAACTGAGAAGGGGGTGAACCATGGACTCCTTGGAGGAGTAAATAAGCTCTTCTGCTTACCTAATTAAGAAGGTTGGAGGTGCCAGCCAGATGGAGATGTCAGTTGCTAACCTGTCATCCAGAGATCTCCATGTGATCACAACTGGATCCGCGCCAGTAGCAAAACGCACCTGGCTAATTTCTAACACTGCCCTTAACAAACTACAGTTCCCAGGATTCCTTGGCGGAAGCCCTGACTGTTTAAAGTGACATGATACTGCTTTCAATGTATTGTGCCAACAAAGGCCTTAGTTGCCACAGGAAAGCAACTCTTGCAATCAAAGCAGGTTGTTCAAAGAAACATATTCGCCAGTTTGCAAAATTTAATCTGTCTTCAGACTTTAGAGAGCTTAGGCACAAATAAAGAGATTCCCCACCTGGGCACATCCCCGTGAGCTGTAAGGGCAGCTCTGAAAACCCAGCTAGGGCTGCCATAATTCAAAACCCGAAAGTTGTTGAGCAGCCTAAGGTTCACCGTCTTCATGGGTAAATGGACACATTGGCAAAGACCTTGCTAAATGGCTTAAGCTTCTCTGGACAGTTTAAATGCTTCACACAGGTGCTCTTTGGCAAGGACTGTTCTCTTCCCCCCTCCTGCTTCAACGGTTACAAGAAAGCACAGCTGTTCCAAACATCAGCTGCATGAAATCCATTCCAAACTGTCTCTGTTCCGGATATACAATCATCAGATTAGTTGGTCTTGGGAGGACTGGGTTTTCGGTTTTTCTGTAGCGAGAACCTTGATGTGCAACACCTGCTTGAGCCCACATTGTTACTGAATTTCTCAAGGTCCACTGGGAAATATCTCTGAACCAAAATGTCTATTCCATGGAGGTTCTGATTCTTGCCTGCAGCATGCAACAGCTAATCCAAGAAAATTAAAGGAGTGTATTGAGAAGAACCCGTCAAAATGTTGCCATTGGCAAAGATTTGGGATTTCTCCTGCTCCCACTAAAACGTTAGCGCTGCTTGAAGCCAGGAGTCAGACTACCGGCCGATTTAGCTCAGGACTGTCCACACTGCCGGGGACTGAACCCGCAGGCAAAGCCAGAGGAGCTCTATCACGGAGCTGAGCTAGAAGTAAAGTAAGACTCCAGTCCTCATGGTTTTGACTAAAGGGCTGCCTTAAAAACATACAAAGCTGATTTATACTGAGTCGGATCAACACTGTCAGGCTCTCCCCACCCAACCTAGAGATTCCATTGGGGGATGAACCTGAGACCTGCCTGCAAACCAGGCGCTTGACCACTCAGTTCTTTGCTACAGCCACGGCCAGATACTTAGATGCATCAGTAGCTGCATATTATTTTCACTAATAATGGAATCTGTTATATATTAAGGATAGACAATAAAGAGTAAAGTGTTTTGAAAACTAAAGTATGGTACCAATGTTTTTATTGTAAACACCAAATTAAACATGTATTAACAATTTCTACTAAAAATGTGATATTAACAATGTGTCACTTATGTGAATTGCGTATTAATTCATGCTTATCAAAAAAAAAATTAAAAGTGTTGCCAACCTCCCCCCCCCCCCCCCAGCAACTAGACATTCTGTTTTGGTGCCCACAACCCAGGCCCTAGAATCAATTTGGCTCCTAGCTTTTCTACCCCAGTTTCTAACACTGCTTCCAGCAACTCCTGCAGCTGAACGTCTTGCTCTGCTTCTCTTTGAACCACATTAGTGAGGCTTGGGGTGTGTGTGTCTCATTTTATGGGCAGCCTAGGACCTCCATATACACTGACCAGGCTTGCGCCCCGGGGAGGTCACTTCAGTGCTGCTAATGCAGAGGTTTGGCTTCACCTCTGGAGGCGCACTCCACTGTTTCTTGAGACAGACAGATGCCAACAACATCTATACAGTGGTACCTCAGGTTACAGGCGCTTCAGGTTACAGACTCCGCTAACCCAGAAATATTACCTGGGGTTAAGAACTTTGCTTCAGGATGAGAACAGAAATCATGCTCTAGCGGCGCAGCAGCAGCAGCAGCAGCAGCAACAGCAGGAGGAGGCCCCATTAGCTAAAGTGGTGCTTCAGGTTAAGAACAGTTTCAGGTTAAGAACGGACCTCCAGAACAAATTAAGTTCTTAACCCGAGGTACCACTGTATATCAATGGGCTTTGCACCATCAGGAGCTGTCAAAACAGACACACACAGCCTGTATGCTCAAGACATAACTCTTGAACTACGCATGCTCTGCCAGAGACCTTCACATTCTCATTCTCAATCTCCATATTCAATCGCTGCTCCTTTTAACAACTCAGCATTTCAAGAAGCACTGCTCTTTTTAATTGTTCTTCCTAGCGAGCATTTTTTTCAGAATGCATGACATTTTCATCATAAAAGTTGCATTAAATGCAGTGTAGCATGTTTCATATATAAGTAGCGCTTACCCTTTGCAGAATCACATTCACTTAACCTGCATGAGCAATTAGGGAAAAGCTCTCCCTCCCCATTAATAAAAGAAAGGAGAACCTTTGCAATTAAATCAAGCCTGCAGCCTAGGAATGGCCACATATGAGGTTTTCTTGTGGCTGAAGGCAGGGGGCCCAAACAGGAGTGGCTAACCCCAAGGGTGGTTGACTCCAACTCCCATCATCCCTGACCACTGGCCATTCTGGCTGGAGGCTGATGGGAGTTGTAGTCTGTAACAATGGAAGTGCCTCAAGTCATCCCACCCCTGACAGCTAGGAGACCCCACCTTCCGCACAAGAACCAGAACCACCCTCAACAGGACCACAACCATGGGCCAAGTCCCGAGGGTTTCAAAGCCTTCATTGTGCCAGTGTGGCAGGTATGGCTATGTAGCTCCACCCTAAGTTGAGACAAGGATCCCACTTGATTCCTGAGTGCCTGCGCAATAACTTTTCAGACGGAGGCTTATTGATTAAATGTAACTTCCATTGACCCACCACCATCCTGCTCTCCAATTAATTGCATTTGCTCTGGAGGGCTGATTCTATTATTCAAGGGCTTCACAAGGGCAATGAGTGTCCACTTACATCAGTTCCAAGTCTCATTTGCATTGTAGGCAGCAGGGATTTAATTTAAGCCAAATGGGATGGAAGGGCCACTGCGCTGTTTCTCTTGAAAATGCCTCTTCCAACAGATTGCTGTTAAAAACGTTTCAAGGGAGGCGTGCCGATTGAGGCAGCAAGTCAGTCAACCTAGAGGAAATCCTAAGTAATCAAGACAAGGCCTGGCTGTTCCATTGTTCGCTGGATTTTCCTGTTCTGGATAAATAAAGAAACTCCTAGCTCTCTTGTATTAAATGAGGACTGAAACAAAGTTATGGTAGGGCTGTGCACAGCCACTGCCACCCTCAATCTGTGCCAACCCAGGGAATACACAACACGGATCTGGCCCTGAATAAGTATCTAGGGACACAGAGTCCCCTTGGGTCAAGTCAATGGCCCACCTAGTCCAGCGCCTTGCTCTCACCAACTAAATGCCCATGGGAAGCCTGCGAGCAGGAGCAAAGCGCGAGAGTATTCTCCTCTTCTGCGATTCTGAGCAACTAACAGGCAGAGTCACTGCTGCCTCTGATTGTGGAAGCTAAGCATAGCCAGCCATCATGGCTAGCAGCCTCTATGAACTTGTCTGGTGCTCTTTTAAAGCCATCCAATCCAAGTTGGTGGCCATCACTGTGGGAGCGAGTTCCAGAGCTCCAGAACTATGCATTGTGTAAAGAACAACTTTCTTTTATCCACACCCAGCCTGCATGGGAGGGTCCTGATCCAAGAAGGGAATTCACGCAGATGGAGCTCCCCAGCTAGCTGGATCAGGGCTAATGTTACCCAAGTCTCTTATGAGGAGCAGTTGCAGCATTTGGGACTTGGCAGTTTAGAGAAAAGGCAAGTAAGAGGAGACATGACAGAAGTTTATAAAATTATGCCCGGCGTGGAGAAAGCGGATACTGAAGAGTTTTTCTCATCCTCCTATAATTCTAGAACCTGCGGACATGCAATGATGTTGGAAGATTCAGGACTGATCAAAGAGAGAACTTCTTCATGCAGCGCATAGTCAAACTATGAAACTCACTGCACACCAGGGAGGCAGCGATAGCCACCAACCTGGGCAGCTTTAAAGAGCACTGGACAAATTCATGGTGGACATGAGGCAGAAATACTTCTGAATACCAGTTGCTGGAAGCCCACAGAGGGGAGAGGGCTCTTATACTCAAATCCTGCTTGTGGCTTCCATGCAGACAACTGGTGGACCATTGGCCTGATCCTGTAGGCTACTACTACTATTAGTCGTAGCAGTAGTATTCCCTGCCCCTGCTCATCTGGCTGAATTTCCCCAGCCACTTTGGGCAGCTTACAGCATATATAAAAACATAATAAAACATCAAACATTAAAAAAACTTCCTGATACAGGGCTGCCTTCAGATGTCTTCTAAAAGTTGTGTAGTTCTTTACCTCCTTGATATCTGGCGGGAGGGCATTTTACAGGGCGGGTGCCACTACCAAGAAGGCCCTCTGCCTGGTTCCCTGTAACCTCACTTCTCGCAGTGAGGGAACCGCTAGAAGGCCCTCAGAGCTGGACCTCAGTGTCCAGGCTGAACGATGGGGGTGGAGACGCTCCTTCAGATATACTGGGCCAAGGTCATTTAGGGCTTTAAAGGTCAGCACCAACACTTTGAATTGTGCTCGGAAACGTACTGGGAGCCAATGTAGGTCTTTCAAGACTGGTGTTATATGGTCCCAGCGGTCGCTCCCAGTCACCAGTCAAGCTGCCGCATTCTTATGTTCTGTAGTCACTCTGTTACGCAGCAACCATATGACACAAACCAACTTTTAGCCCATGTTGCAGTGCAACATTATTTTAGCTTGAAAAACGAAGCAAAAAAGTCAGATGGGCAAAAAGCAACCAGTCATGAGCTTGCCTTGGCAAACGGGGAAGATTCCTATCACAGTGCCATTCATACTTGCAGGCTAGTTCTGGATTCCAGTCGTCAGTTCTTGCTGTTGTGTCAAGTTAAATCAGCTCCCCCTGCCCCCGCTTCTCCCAAGCAAGTAAGAAAGGAAGAAAGAGGGTTACCTATCTCTTGCCCACCCAGGGACACTGAGGTGTGCTGCCCTTTAATTACAGCTCATCAAGTTATTAAAGAACTGATTGCTCTTTGGGAAACATGACACGGTATAAAAAAATTTAATTACAGTTATGTAGTATCAACCCCCCCCCCCCCCGACTGCATCCACTCAAAACGAGGCAAGACCAAACTCTAAACAGAATTCCATTCTCTTTAATAAACTGGCTAGAACTTCCATGACATGGTCAAAATTACAAGCCGGGGTTAAACTTTTTTGATGCATGATTGCAAATTGCAAACTGTGCCTCAAGGGAGGGATTAAGATACTTTTTTAAAAAAATGAAAATTATAAGCAGTTCCTCTCTTGCTTGAATGAGAGGGTGAGAAGTTCAAATGCTCAATCCACATTTTAGGTGCATCAGGGATTTTCCAAGTAACGGTATCTGGGTTCAAATCCCCCAGTCAGCAATAAAGCCAGCTGATTAACCTTGGACCAGCCCCCTCCCTGCACATCTGCATGACTAGCCCACCTCACAAGGCTGCTGCGCAAAAAGGGGAGAACTCTGTATACAGTGTTCTGAACATCTTGGAGGAAAGATAACAAAAAAACTCAAACCGAACAGAAAGGAAAGCTGGTCCTCATATTTTCCTGCCAGTATCACCTGTGGGCAAAGCCTGGGTACAAGTAAACAAGGTAATTTACAGACATATCCTGAGGATAATAACAATAAAGTTATTGCTCTGAACAGTGTTTAAGACACAAAAGGTATGTGTGTGTGAAGCCTCCCAGTTGCATTTTAGTTGGCGTCTTGTTCCCACATGCAGAACAAGCCCTACCATGAGGCAGAGAGGGGCAACTGCTTCAGGTGGCAAGTGGTGGCAGGGCGGCAGAGCCAACCCCAGTTGTTCCTCCTGAGCTGCCCAGCTTTCCCCACCTTTCTTCCCAAAAGCTCATACAATGTTCTCCTCTTCCCCATTTTATCCTTACAACAGCCCTGCAAGGAAGGTTAGGCTGGGAGGCAATGCCTGGCCCAAGTGAGCTTCACGGACGAGTGGGAATTCAAACTCTGGCCTCTCCCGCTCTAACCACGACATCGCACTGGCTCTGTGGCCTCCCTGGCCTGTTCTGGAGCCCTTCATCTAGTCTGTTGCATCAGGTGGGCTGGAGAAGGCAACCCCACGCCAGTGTGGACATAAGTGCCAACTGCCCATCCATGGAATGGAGCTGGAGCATAAGAACAGAAGCAACCGGTCTCAAGCAATTGACATTCAGAAGCATTTGTGCCTCCAACAGCAGAGACAGAGCACAGCCATCACGGCTAGTAGCCCTCAGTCGCCGTCTCCTCCATCTTTGCCTCAGGCAGCAAAATGTCAAAGGCCAGCCCTGCCAACACGGGCAGCAGAAGAATGTGTGGTGTGAAGCACACTTCCACAGGCACCTTGAAATTTAATCTTGCCTCTGTCTTTAAAAAAACCCAATCCTTTTCTAATGGCCAAATCTGCAGCCAAAGGCAAAGTCTTGAGCAGCTGCAACGGAACCTGCCCCTCCCCCCCCCGAAAATCTGTCAGGCCCGCTTACTCTCCTTGTCTGTCCATCAGGCGGGTTCTGCTCTTTGGGTGTGCAAGAGAGACAGCCGCTGCTTTGCTCTGTGGTTTTAACAAGCCCCTCTCTCCGCAAAAGTCAGTCTCCTTGGAGCAGAAAGAGCGGTTCAAATAAGCCCATTAGCATGCACTGGGGAGATAAGCTGCATGGTACAATCCTCCCCCAAATCTGTGCATGTACGCAAGAGCTGAAACAGCAGCAGAGTTGTCTACACTAGCCTGGTCTCCAAAGTTCATCACCAAAAAGTAGGTACCACAGTAGTGTTCAGCTGCAAGACTGAAGCTCTTAGGTTTGAGGACACTGCGGTCTGAGGAACTGACTTGGTATTGCACAATTCCAAAAAGAGGCAAGGAAAAAAGCAGAGCCTAGATGCTGAGGGCAGCTGGAGTAACTGGCACCTAGGGATACATTTTGTACATTAGTTATGATGGACTACAACTCATGAGGATGCTAATCCCACACTGCTCTAATTCTGCCAGTACAGAACTCATGCCTGATGCTCCCACTGGCCTGGAGGCCAGCAGGACAAAAAGGAAGAAGAGCCCCAATGCAGCCTGAGTGATGGGTCACTCACACTGACAAGGTAGCTTGGAGCCAGCAATTTTCTGGAACCAGATGGAGTTCAACAGGTCTGTTGTATCCAGTGTTAGAAATTAGCCAGGTGCCAGGCACATTTTGCAACTGGTGCAGGTCCAAATGCAACAACATAGAGATCTCTGGGTGCCAAGTTGCCAACTGACATCTCCATCTGGCTGGTCCCTCCAGCTTTCTTAAGCAGGTAAGTAGAAGAGCTTATTGCATTTATATCCCACCCTTTTCTCCAAGGGGTATATGGTTCACCCCCTCCTCAGTTAATCCCTACAACAGGCTTCCTCAACCTCGGCCCTCCAGATGTTTTCAGACTACAATTCCCAGCATCCCTGACCACTGGTCCTGCTAGCTAGGGATCATGGGAGTTGTAGGCCAAAAATATCTGGAGGGCCGAGGTTGAGGAAGCCTGCCCTACAACAACCCTGTGAGGTAGGTTAAGAGGCTGTGACTGGCCCAAGGTCACCCAGTGAGCTTCATGACTAAGTGGGGATTTAAACCCTGATCTGCCAGGTCTAACCACGCTGGCTTTCTAGAGTAGTTCTGCCATGGGGCAGCTATAGAAATTAAGTAAGTAAATAAATATGGGGAGAGCAAAATGTCAATTAGAGAAGGATCTGAAATATTTTCCTGGAAGCTTGAAATTATTTTATTTGGATTGTTTCATTTGATGTTTTAATGTGTTGTAAAATACCTTGAGATTTTTTTCTTTAAAATATAAAGCGGTACAGAAATGAGATGATGATGATGATGAACCATACCCCATTGGGGGTAGAAATGGCACCTATACATACCATGGTAGTGTCTGTAACCTAGGTTTAAGGTGCCATTTGGCGATAGCTCAGCTAGTTAGAGCATGGTGCTGATAACAGCAAGGTCACAGGTTCAATCCCCATATCGGACAGCTGCATGTTCCTGCACTGCAGTGGGTTGGACTAAATGGTCCTCAGGGTCTCTTCCAACTCTATGATTAGCTTATATACCTGAGTTTCTAACACTGCTTGTATCCCTTCTGAGTTGGCAGCTGCATCAGCCCCCCTCTGACCACCTGCAGCAGGGGCACAATGGTTCTCTGCCCCAGCAAGCCAATAATTTTGGCACACAAGGCAAGGTGCTTGGGCCCAGATGTGAGTCACTGTGTAGAGAATCACATCAGAAGGAAAGCAAACCATGCAAATCACACATTGTAGAGCTATTTGCTCTGTAAAAGATATCCCAGAATCTCTGTAATATCCAAGAATGGGGGCAGTGTGGTGGATTACATCTTTGTGTCACATGCTATTTACTAAAAAAATCAACTATTTAATGTGGAAGGCAGGATCATCTTCCACTGGTGGCCCAGACAGGCTACCCAAAGAGCAACCAAGACCCCAAGACCACTCACAGTGGCAGCTGAAATAAAACAAATCTCAGGGAATCAGTCCACGATGAAATCAAGAGAAGTAATAACAGACAGGTGATGAACAAACTACAAAATCTATGCCAGCAAACTTTAGAAAGGACTTGGAATATCTGTGAATTATATCAAGATATATCCAGGGAACTCAGACCATTTCTGATTCCTACCTCCTATCCTAAAACTCCTGCCAAGTACATGGAGCTGGTTTGATAGGGACTGTAAACGTAAAAGCCACTGAGTTACATCTAGTTCCCCATCACATTTGCAGGTACTAATTTGCAAAATGTGTGTGTGTGTGAAGTAGAGAGAGGTGGGTTGGGCACTGATGTGTGAATGAATAAATTGTTTTTTTCTTTTCTTTTTGCGGGTGTGTGTGTGTTCCAAACTAACGTTGGTGTGAGGAGGTGACTCCAGATCCTCAGAGCTGAGCGGAAGGTTTTCATGGGGCTGTACATGAACAGTTTTGCCTGCTCCTGGACCTGTCTTATACCAAGCCAGGCTCTTTGGCCTCTATCTCAGTCTTGGCTGCACTGACTGGAAGCTGCATTCCAGGGTCTTCCACAGCCTTGCCTAGAGATGCTGCTGAGGACTGAATCTGGGACCCCTCAGCATGCAAGTCTCATGCTCTTCCACAAAGCAATGGCCTCCCCCCACCCCCACCCCCGCTTCTCTTGAGAATGGAAATTCCTCTGCATAAAATGTCACACACATACAAGAGTTGCAGCAAACTGGATTTTGCTGACATTCATTTGCAAACAAGCATATGCTTTGTTCCTCAAATCCATGTTACAAGATTTCCGTCCCAGGAGGCCAACCCCATGGGCAGCTTCCACAAGATCGCACCACAGATTATTTCCTTGCCTTAGTTTGCCTCCTACAAGTCACTGCGACTGTCCCAAGTGCCCAGGAGCAGTTCCCGTTTCCTCAGGACTGTCCCTGTAGGGCAAGCAAGAGAGAGTCCTCTTTGAGGACTGGGACATTCGCAGGGAAACCAAAATGTTTGTTTACAAAGCTACTGTACAGCCAACCTTACTATATGCTTGTGAAACATGCACCACTTATAAATGCCATCTCCAACTCCTTGAAAGATTCCATCAACGGTGTCTCCGAAAAATTTAAACATTACTTGGAAAGATAGGCGAACTAATATCAGTGTACTGGAAGAAGCAAAGATCACCAGTGTTGAAGCAATGATTCTTCAACATCAACTTCATTGGACTGGTCATGTTGTGCAGATGCCTGATGATCATCTTCCAAAGCAACTACTCTATTCCAAACTTAAAAATGGAAAGCGGAATGCTGGTGGTCAACAAAAGAGGTTTAAAGACGGTCTCAAGGCAAATCTTAAAAAATGTAGTATAAACACTGACAACTGGAAAACACTGGCCTGCGAGCGCTCCAGTTGGAGAACAGCCTTTACCAAAGGCTTTGAAGACACTTGAACTCGGGACACAAGGGAGAAACGTGCCAAGAGGAAGGCATGCTTGGCAAATCCACACCGTGATCAACTCCCACCCGGAAACCAATGTCCCCACTGTGGAAGGACGTGTGGATCCAGAATTGGCCTCCACAGTCACTTAAGGCCTCACTGTTAAAACCATTTTTATGGAAGACAATCTTACTCTTGTTTTCTCTACAAGGTCAAACTGGAAAAGTCTCCCCATTGTCTCTTTCCTCACAAATCCTGTCTTAAGGACACATTTAAGATATGATTAAGGTGTGAGCCTGTGACCTGGCCCAGGAAATAAGTATTTTACCACTACAAAAGAATGGCCAGGCTCCCCAGGCAATCCAATCAAGTAACTTGCCAGACAGGAGATAAACTGTGACGGGAGAAAAACAACCTTTAAATTTCTGTGATGTATGCATAATGTTTCTGGGGTGGTCTTGATCTAGAGAATGGGAATTTCAAAAGTCTTTATCAGCCCTTGCACAGCATTTTTGTGGGTCCTCCTCCTCTCCTGTGTGTGAGGGGAGTACCCTGTTGCAACAGATCACTAAAGATCAAGCTTACTAGCTGCTTTGCTTCTCAATATTCTCTGGTTGGCCTCTGTTATTTTCTCCTACCAATAGGGAACCTATGTAAGGACTCTATATGGGCTCTTGGATACCCCATAAGGGAAAGGGGCATATTTTTTATTTTACAACACAGCCCTTCAGGTATTTGAAAATGGCTATCTGTCACCTCTCAGTCTTCTGCCACATTAATTTTTTTAAAAGTAGTTCTGGTAATTGGTTGAAAATTGGACATTTTGACCCAGCCGTTCCTTATGTTCCTTACAAATGCAGTCCCAAGTTGTTGAGGGGCGTCATCTGCTAATAGTAACACCTTGACCTTGGCCTGGAAGCAAATCAGCAACCAGGGCAGATCTCGGAGCACAACTGCCATATGCTGACAAGGTCTCCCTCCTGTCAGCACAGCAATTGTGCTGCAGCATTCTGCACTAACCGCAAGCAGAAAGGGAGCTCCACAAGCCAGCTTCCTTGGATGGACTGAAAAACACACAGTCCAGACGGGAATTTGAATATGACTGCCTGTACACACCATGCGGTATCTCCATCCAAGAGTCATCAATATACCAGCAGTGACACACACTCCATTAACGGGCTCCCTCCCCATCAGGATTGCCGGCATATAATTCACCATGACAGATGAAGTTAAGTTTCCCCCATACATATTCATGAACTGGCTGAAAGCCAACGGAGCCCCCATTTAATTAACAGAGATTATTTGATTAGAATGGAAGCTGTCTTATTAGTTAAAATAGATAAATGAAAGCAAACTCTGATAGTTTAATTTATTAGCTCAGTTACCCTTCATCAGGCTGCTGGAGACATTTTTCTTCCAAAAAAAAAAAAAAGTTGTAGGTTGGATGCATGCAATTATTTTAAATTAGCTAGCCCCAACCTGGTGCCTTCCAGATATTTTGGACTACAGTTCTCATCAGCCTCAGGTAGCACAACTGTGTTGTCATTCGCCCCACCATCATAGAACCATAGAATGGTAGAGTTGGAAAGAACCCAAATAATCATCTAGTCTAACTCCCTGCAATGCAGAAATCTCAACTAAAACATCCGTGACAGATAGCCATCTAACCTCTGCTTAAAAACCTCCAAGGAAGGAGAGTCCACCACCTCTCGTGGGAGTCCGTTCCATTGACCAACAGCTCTTACTGTCAGAAAGTTCTTCCTGATATTGAGTGATAACTTGAAGCCATTGGTTCAGGCCCTAGCCTTCAGAGCAGGAGAAAACAAGCTTGCTCCATCTTCCATGTGACAACCCTTTAGTTATCTGAAGATAGATATCCTATCTCTTCTCAGTCTTCTTTTATCCAGGATAAACATACCCAACTCCTTCAACTCTTCCTTATAAGGCTTGGTTTATAGAACCTTGATCATCTTGGTTGCCCTCCTCAGGACACCTTCCAGTCTGTCAACATCCTCAATTGTGGTGCCCAGAACTGGACACAGTATTCCAAATGCGGTCTGATCAAGGCAGAATATAGGGGGACTATTAACTCCCTTGATGGGGACACTAGACTTTTGTTGATGCAGCCTAAAATAGCATTCACTATTTTTGCTGCTGCATCACACTGTTGACTCATGTTCAGCTTATGGTCTCCTAAGACACTTAGATCCTTTTCACATGTTCTAGAGGCAGTCCCCCGTTTATGCATGGGATACACTCTGAGGCGTACATTGGTGAAATGGAGTATAATTGAAACCTATTGAAAAAGCCTGGAAACACCCTGGTTCACCCCACCCCATTCCGCCCTTTTAGTGACATTTCAGTGACATCTTTATGATGTTTCCAAGTCACTTCTGGGTTTGGTGTGATGCACATATACACGGTCGCACACATATTGAACGCACGTAAACAGGGACTGCCTGTACTTGTGAGACAGGTGTCACCCATCTTTCAGCTTGTGCCCAGGTCTCCAATCTGTTAAGGTCTTCGTGAATTCTGCTTCTGTCTTCTGCAGCATTAGCTACCCCTCCCGGCTTTCCTACCCGGCTTTCAGTGTAGTGGGTTCTTTTGTTTTCCTTTTTTCCAAACCAAAATGCCTTGCTGGAAGCGGGAATAAGATTCTTCTGCTCTTTGGTGGGCGGCTCAGATCACAGCCAAAGAACAGGAACAGCAGAGTGGTCAGGAAAGCGGGCTGCAAATCAGCAAATCTGGTCTCTGCCAAGAGCATGCCTCACTCTCCCAACCTCAGTCTCCCATCTGCAAAATGGGTTTACTGTGCAACCTTTCCTCCTTACAGAGCTATTTAGGATAACAAGGTGACAGACATGAAGCGTTTCAAACACTCCAAAAAGAGCTATGTCAACACCATGATGATGTCCTTATTAAGGCGGGAATAAAAGCAGAGCCATCTACTCCACTTTTGGTTTGTGTTTTTTGGTTTGTGTGTGTGTGTGTTTGCTTTTCTTGTGTACTTCATGTTTTTATCTTGTATTTTTATGTTGTGAACCACCCTGAGATCTACATATGAAGGGTAGTACAGAAAATTAAAATACAATACAATAAGATAATATCCCACTCAACTGCTCATCATTGACCATGATCTTGTGATAATGTTTAGACAAGACACATGGGGTGTGGGGAGAAGCACCTTCCTTAATTTGCTTGCGCATGGGGGTGGGGAGAAAAGAAATTCAGTTGAGCCTGGAATAATTAGATAACTCCCATGCACAAATAATACATTTTCCCACTAAACAGGCTCAAGGACAAGCAACAAGCCACAGAGCAACCTCCGCAAGATCTGCGCTTTGTGGGCCCATTCTTACAGATTCCCTGCACATGAAATCTAGGCCCCTGTTCCAAGGGCAAACCCTCCAGCGAAGGATGGAGAAGCTGTGACCTTCCTGCTGCTGTTGTGGACTGCAACTCCCATGAGCCTTGGTCTGGGTGTGCCAAAGGTCAGGGGCGGCAGAAGTTGTAGCCCGGCAACATCTGGGAGGCCAGAGATCCTTCTGGCCTAGGTCAATCACTTACTGTCCACCGTCCCTCTGTGGTCCCCACACCTGCAGGATGTGGTTCTCCTCCCCTGGACTGCAAGATGCAGCGCATCATACAGGACTTTGAATAACACTTGAAGACAGAAATTCAGTCAGAGCAAACAAGCACTGGCTGGGAGCAGCGCATTCCACGATGCTCAGTGGCAAACTCACTGGCTGGAGCAAAGCAGTGGCACCTGCAACATGAACCTACCACCACAAGCAGAGGCATCCGCACATTGGCCAGCAAGCACGCCAGGGCCCCCAGGCCAAAGACCCATCTAGCCAGCACCCCATTTTCCACCGCAGCCTGTCCCCCGCCATGGGAAGCCCAGAAGCAGCACATGAGTGCAGCAGCCCCTCTTCCTCTTGCGATTCCTAGCACACTGCCCCTGACAGAGGAAGAAATACTTGGCCATGTTGGCTAACAGCCATTAGAAAATAGCGACTCAAAACTCTGCCTTCTCCAGTGTCAGACCACTGGTCCTGCTGGCTCACTTCTGAACTATATTTAAGCCAGGCTCCCTGCAGTGCAGCAAGACCAGTAACAGAAACATTATTGTTGGTTCACTCTGGTTTTGATTTGTAATTATGTACTTAAACCTACATAACTATTTTCTTTCAGTAATGCTGAATTTACTATGTGTTTGCTAAATTGTTGGTTTTTGCTAATTTTGAATTTACTGATGTGTTCTGTATTTTGCATATCTGTACTTCCAACACTCTGTGTTTGGATGCCTTGAACATCTGCTGTAAGCTGCACTGAGTGCAACTCATTATGGAAAAGTGGCATCCAGGTATACCCAATCCATCAGCATTATCTAACACACTAGTGTCCAATGGCACTCTAGGATTTCAGATTTCACTCACTCACTCTCTCCAGCCCTAACTGGAGATGCCAGAGATTGAACATGGACCTTTCTAGATGCAAAGCAGATGTTCTGCCATGGAGCCACAACCCATCTCCAGGGACAGTCTTACTCTCCATGCATTTGCACTGAGTCAGATCTAGCCCAGGGCAGCCTCCACACTAACTGACAGCAGCTCTCTAAGGTCTCAGGCAGAGAACGGTTTTCACATCACCCAACCCTTTTTAACAGGAGAGGGCAGAGACTGAACAATGAGTTTTCTCCCAGCAAAGCAGCTGCTCTAGGCCTGAGCCCTGGGCCTTCCCAAGCAGGCATCAGGGAATCAAACCCTGTTCCTCCTCCTCCTCAAGCAACCTGCAGGGACAGAAACCGTGTCATGGAACTGACAGCTTCCAAGAGCCATGGCTCCTGCACAAATACCAGACTCTCTCAGATGAACACAGAGGCCTGTCTGTAGCAGGCAGGCTGTAAAAACCCTGTAAGGTCATCTCAGTGATGCCTTGCAACAGCCTGCAATCTGGGTGTTTGTGCAAAGTAAAACACTGAAAGGAGTGTGATGGAGCAGGATAGCTTCACTCACACACAAAATTGAGAAGAATAGTGCCTGTACATTCTGCTGCATACCTCAGAGTCTACAATTGGTAGAAAATTACTGTTTCTAAAATGAAGCTTGCGCACCCCTTCTCCATTTTTTCAAGTGCACTTCTGACGCTGCCCTCATGCAAACATATCCGGAAAAAGCCTTAGGTGCTGCTGGTCCTAACATCAGGCAAGGCAAGTTGACTTTATCAGGTTGCTGGTTTTAGGTGCTGTGCAAGAACATCAAATTATTAGCTATCTAATGCCTTACTGTATTATAATTACTTCCAAGGAGAGGCACTTGTGGAATTTCCCTTCCTCCTGTGCCAGAAGAACTTGGCTCTGCCTCCGCTGTGACACTTGGGACATCAAGCCAGTGCAACAAAGTCCTAGAGCCCTGAGGCAGAGTAGGATGGAGCGTACCACTTCAGGATGCAGGTGGGGGGGATGCTACTTTTGAGCATAAGCCTCAATTGTTTTATTTTCACGAAAACCTCCCTAAAGATATAAAGTAAGCATATCATGAGGGGAGGGGGAATCCAGCCCTTTCAGGGATGTTCTAAAAATAAAAACCCCTAAAACCTGCAAAGGGTCATGGCGCTTTAAAAAAAGGAACAGTCCCCTCCACTTGCACTCCAAAAGTGACACAGCCCATCCTCCCAGCTCAGGGCTCTACCACCTTGTTCTGGCTGCATGCTAGAAACCAGGCTGCACCTAGAGGTGCCCCCTCCTCGGCCCCCCCCCCAGACTCCTGGCAGCTGCCTTCCTCCCAGGCCAACAGCCGGGTTGTTTTCCACCTCCAAGGAGGGGAGCCAAGCCAAGCGGCGGAGCAGCCACCCATCTCCCAAGGCGCGCCTCGCTCCCTAAAGCAAACGCCCAGATCTGCAGAGACCCAGCTGCTCCCTTCGCATCTCCCCAGGCCGGTGGTGCTTTAAAGGGCACATCCGCCAGAAGACCCCCATCTCCTCCTCCAGCCACCATCCCCACGCCACGCCAGGATCACCTTGCCGAGGCCTTCGCCCAGCTCCACAGCCCAGAACTGAACTTTCAGGGGTATTTGAAGCAGGGAGGGAGGGAGGGAGGCGGCTCCCCGCCCCCCTTGCAGGGAACATGCAACCCGTTTATTAAAATCACCACCACCATCACCTCCACCGCGAGAACCCAGCCGGCTAAGCCGCGCCAAGCAGCAAATATGGCTCCCCAGCGCAAGGAATTTCTCCCTGATCCAGCGTGTCTCCAAAAAGGCTCCCCCGATAACGCACAAGCAGATAAGGCTGGCTTATTTGGAGGCTGCTGGATTTTCAGCCCCCTTCCTTCCTTCCTTCCTTCCTTTCCACACCAGGATTCATGGGGAAAGGAGGACGGGAGGAGGAGGAGGAGAAGGTTCAAGTCTGGGCAAACCGCACTGAGCTCGAGCCATCTGCAAAGCGGGTCTGACCTGACACGGATCAGCAGCCGGGCTGTGAGGATGGGCGGGTGCGGCGGTGGGTGCCGTGCAGCACCAGCCAGAGAGCCCGAGCACTCGGGGAGCCGAAATGGACACGATCCCATTCTGTTTCACCTCCGGCTGCCTTTCTAGAGCTCCCCACCCGCTAACACCCAGTTGCCCAGCCTGCTTGTGGACGCTGCGAAGGGGGCCGGGCGGGGGCGGAAAGCAACAAGCGGCGGGGAGGGGTCGGCAGGCTTGCTCAGTGAGGATTGGGCCCACCTCCGACCACCTCGCCGCCTTGCCTAGGGCCCCCGATCGCCAGAAAAGCAGGTCAGGAAGCGGGGGGGGGGGAGCAAGGGCGGGGCGGGGGGATCCTTTTGCAGAGTCAGCAGCATTCCCGTGCTAAAGGACAGGTGGCCGGGAAAGGAAGCGAGGGGGCGGCGTGCGCCGGCGAGGCAGTGACGGTCCGATCCAGCCCATCCAAGGAGGCGCTGCCCTCTCCGCAAGCTCGCCTGCTTCCTCCGCGCGCGCGCGCCGATGGTGCAAATATATTCCCGAAAGCATTTAAATGCAAAGGTGCACATAAACCATGCGCATAAAGATACACCTGCATATATACTGAAAGGAGGGGAATCCGCCTGAAATGCACGCCTGGAAGGGGCTCCTACCGGGAGAGGCGAGCCTTAGCCGGGCATGGCGCGGGGCATCGGGGCGCCGCTCTCCTCCTCCTCCTCTCGCCGCGGCTGCAGCAACCTCCTGCCTGCTCGGAGGCGCCGCGTCTCTGCCAGCCCTTTGCAAGGCGCTTCTGCTTCCCAGGCTGAGAGCCCCCAGCCCAGGGAGAGCAGGAAGCGCGTCATCACCCCGGGACCGACCGGCCAGCTGGCCTTCCTCCCCTCCTCCTCCTCCTCCTCCTCCCCCTCACCCCGAGCTGGCTGGACCGACCATCCACCCAGCGAGCTTGTTCTGCACGTTGCTGGCGGAGCTCCCCAGCGGCGAGGCGAGCCGCACCCCAGAATTAGCTCATCCCTCTCCCAAAGCAAAAGCCAAGGTATCTCCCAGGCTGCAGCCGAAGCAGGCTCCAGTCCTCTTGAGCTGGGCAGGACTTACTCCCGAGTAAATGGGACGGCCTTCGTTTGCGCCAGAGAACTGTGCGTGATTCTCCACCAGGCAAGCTGCCACCTTCTCCTCCCCAAAACTAGTTCTGCTCCTCCTCTGCTTTCAGACAGCGGTCCCCACGTGTAGAATATCGTGAAGCAAGGGAGGCTTCTTTCCATCCTTGCAGGGAAGAAAGCTGCAGCTACTTGCTTGTTCTGCACCTCAGTTTCCTGTTAAAAGCACGGGAGCAAGGCTGGTGGACAGGAAGGACCTTATTCACCTCTCACTGTGCTGGCTTGGATGCTTTCTTGATCGGTTTCCCAATGGAGTAATTTTGCTATGTGCTGACCTGAACTATGCTGTAATTGATGATTTGGTGCACTTTGGAAAATACATATTTTTAAAGCAAAACTTGTCAGGGTTGCCCACTGGAAAAATAGCAACAATATATTATCCATATATGAGACCAAACCAAAATCTCACCAAATAACGTTCCAGCTTTTGAGTTCTCCAGAGACCCTGAAACCAGAACAGAAGCCTCCTGAAAGCTCATCTGAATGTTTGCTTCCTCCAGATTCCGCCTGATGACTCAGCAGATGCAGGAACTGATGACTTGACTACTAGCTAGGGCTGTTTCTCCAGACACGCTGCATGTCCCATGGTCTTGTCTGAATAAAGAATTCTGGATAACTTGAAACCTCACAATTATTATATGACATTTTGGAGGGCCTTACAAATCCTCACCTGAGGATTATGTCGCTGCGCAGTAGGACCCAGGTGTACCAGTATGCAGGTTTTTTACTACAGGTATTGAAGAAAAAAACATTTTGTTGAGGCTGCAATCTTCTTTTGGGAAGGGTTGTAGCTCAGCGGTTGAGCTCCTGTTTACCATGCAAAAGGTCACAGGTTCAATCCCCCTGTACAGTGGTACCTTGGGTTACATATGCTTCAGGTTACAGACGCTTCAGGTTACAGACTCCGCTAACCCAGAAATAGTGCTTCAGGTTAAGAACTTTGCTTCAGGATGAGAACAGAAATTGTGCTCCGGCGGCAGCAGGAGGCCCCGTTAGCTAAAGTGGTGCTTCAGGTTAAGAAGTTTCAGGTTAAGAATGGACCTCCGGAACGAATTAAGTACTTAACCCGAGGTACCACTGTACATCCAGACATGGCAGGGGAAAGACTCCTGTCTGAAACCTTTGAGAGCTGCTGTCAGTCATTGTAGACAAGACTCTGCTAGAAGGACCAAGACTTTGACTTAGTACAGGGGAGCTTCCAACGATCTTATTTAAACCAGCTCTTTATTCAGAGGGCAATGAAGACTGGAATCTTGGTTCATCTTTAGGGGAAGGACCATAGCTTAGAGATGGAGCGCAGCTTCATGTGCAGAAGGCCCCAAGTTCAAACCTGGCCTCTCCAGGAAGGGCTGGGAGGGACTCTGCCTGAAACCCTGGAGAGCTGCTGCCAGTCCGTGCAGGCAATACTGAGCTATAGTGTTCTGACTTGGTATAATAAGGCAGCTTCTGAGGTAGTCCGGGAGCCATGGAGGCCCTCCCTTGCCCCCTGCCTCCAGTCAGGGATTGGGGGCGCCACTGCTCCCCCCTCACAAGGGAGCATCATGAACCTGGTTAGTCAGAGCAAGGAGGCCAGTCCTGGCCAACCCCTCCTCAGTAATTTCAATCAGGATGAGGTAGGCAGATGGAAGGACAGTTTATATTTCGTAGAGTTGGAAGGGGCCCTGAAGATCATCAATGAGAGGAAAGAGGCTCAGTCACAAGGGCTTCTTTACCCTGCCATCCTGCCCCCATCCCCAAAATCCTCCTTCTTGTGGCACAGGTGATGCTCCAGGCCGGCTGCCAAAGGACCTTCCTGCCCGTGTGCTGTGGGAAAACAACAACAACAAACCTATGGTTACGTGAAACATAATAAACACACAAGACGTAACCGGCTGTACTTTCGAATAAATAAGGTATTCATTGTATCAAATTGTAGATTTCAATGGAAGTCTCATAAAGTTCAACGAAAAAAGCAGAAGACTCAGTGGATCAGTTCATTCTTTAGGCAGTTCATGCATAAGGTCCATACATGTATAAGTATCTATTCTACCTGTCTGTTCTTAGAGTCCAATAATCCACATGCAGGGTTGTTACAGTTCCACCAAATCCTTTCACAGAGTCTAAGGAATATTAGCCTTGTTTCGCCATCCTAGTCTTCATCAGTAGAACAGGCTCATATGTGAAATTACAGGATGGTGGATCTTATAGCATAGTAGTGGTTGCAGTCACCAAGATGGTGGCGGCCAACACACTTGGGGGAGGCTGGATATGCCGCCTGCCTAGATCCTGCTGCCTGAGGCAGCTGCCTCATGGGCCGGGCCGGCAGGCCCTGGGCACCTGGATTTAAGATTCATTTAACCAGAGTTTTCCTTGAAGGGGAGGGAGTTAAAAGTGAAATGACAGCACCACCTGCTGATAGTTAAAGTGATAGGTGCATTGATTCAGATAGGGCATGATTACCCACTATCCCAGTGTTTCCCAACCGGTGTTCCGCGGCACACTAGTGTGCCGCGAGACGTTGCCTGGTGTGCCGTGGGAGGGAGGCGGGCGAGTCGGGCGGCGAGAGGCGGGGCGGCGGCGGCGAGGATCCGCGTCGAGCCGGGAGCGGCTCCGCGGTGGTGGTGCCGAGGTTTCTCTCTCCATTCTCCCCTCACACACACACACAGGAAATAACACAGGATCAGCTGACAGGACCCGGCCAATGGGGCGGCGGCGGGGCAGCGCGCGCAAAAGGGAGGAGCGCGAGGCAGCAGACGAGGAGGAGGCCGGCATGTCCGGGCAGCAGCAGCAACAACAGCAGCAGCAACTCCCGGCGACGGCTCCTCAAGCCCCGGGCAACCCTACTCCCTCACCGCCCTCGGCCGCCCTCCTGCTCCATCCGCCGCCGCCTCCCCCGCCGCCGCCGGCCACCTCGGCCCCGCCCCCGCCCCCTCCTCCGCCCGCTATCGCCGCCACCACCACAACAGCCGCCGCCGCCTCAGCTGGGCCCATGCCTGCCGGGAGTGGCGGCGGCAGCAGCAGCAGCAGCGCCCCGGCGCCCTTCCCTCCCGGCGTGACGCTGCGCGCTGACGTCACGGGGCTGTAATGGTGGTGTGCCTCAAGATTTTTTTCATCAAACAAGTGTGCCTTTGCCCAAAAAAGGTTGGGAAACACTGCACTATCCTCCTAAACAGTAATGGAATTTGCAGCACAATCTCAACAAAATGATGATGATACCCAGCTCTACCTCTCTTTCAAATCAGAACCAGTGAAGGTCCTGTGTTTGTGTCTGGAGGCGGTTGGAGGATGGATGGTGGCTAACAGATTGGGGTTGAATCCTAACAAGACCAAAGTACTGTTTTGGGGGGAAAGGAGGCAGGCAGGTGGGGAGGACTCCCTGGTCCTGAATGGGGTAACTGTGCCCCTGAAGGACCAGGTGTGCAGCCTGGGAGTCATTCTGGACTCACAGCTGTCCATGGAGGCGCAGGTCAATTCTGTGTCCAGGGCAGCTGTTTACCAGCTCCATCTGGTACGCAGGATGAGACCGTCCCTGCCCACAGACTGTCTCGCCAGAGTGATGCATGCTCCAGTTATCTCTCGCTTGGATTACTGCAATGTGCTCTACGTGGGGCTACCTTTGAAGGTGACCCGGAAACTACAACTACTCCAGAATGCAGCAGCTAGACTGATGACTAGGAGCGGCTGCCGAGACCACATAACACCGGTCTTGAAAGTCCTACATTGGCTCCCAGTACGTTTCCAAGCACAATTCAAAGTGTTGGTGCTGTGAAAAAGGTATTTAAATATACCTTCCTGAAGAAACCAGAGGCCTTTCTCCTGGGCATGGTCAGCCAATTGGTGCCAAAGAAGGATAGAACTTTTTATATGTATGCTACAACAGCAGCAAGAATACTCATCGCAAAGCACTGGAAGACACAAGATCTACCTATCCGGGAAGAATGGCAGATGAAGCTGATGGACTACATGGAACTGGCGGAAATGACTGGCAGAATCCGAGACCAGGGAGAAGAGTCAGTGGAAGAAGATTGGAAAAAATTCAAAGTATATTTACAGAAATATTGTAAAATTAATGAATGTTAGAAGGATGCTGGAATGAACTTACATGGTTTTAGCAGAAAGGTTATAAAGAATTAAGTAAAAATGGATTGTTAATGGGTCAAAGTGTAAAATTTAAGGTTAAATTGCATTAAGATAAATTATGGAACAAAATCTGAGAAAGAGGGAAAGGACTTGCTGAAACAACTAATTGAATTAGAATACAAAAAAGGGAGGTGTGAGGAAGTTGAGGAAACAAGTAAATGATATGAAAATACTGGATGGGGTTTTTTTAAAAATGTTTTTGTTTTCAAATGTTTTTGTTTTTTCTTTCTTATTGCTTTGTTGTACATTTTTTTATTGTATTTTCTTTTATTTTTGAAGTATTGTAACTTTTTATTGTCTGCTTTTCTTTTTTTGTAATTGTTAAACTTTAATAAATATCATTTAAAAAAACAACAACAAAGTGTTGGTGCTGACCTTTAAAGCCCTAAATGGCCTTGGTCCAGTATACCTGAAGGAGCTTCTCCACCCCCAGATCGTTCTGCCCGGACACTGAGGTCCAGCTCCGAGGGCCTTCTGGCAGTTCCCTCACTGCGAGAAGCCAAGTTACAGGGAACCAGGCAGAGGGCCTTTTCGGTAGTGGCACCCGCCCTGTGGAATGCCCTCCCACCAGATGTCAAAGAGAATAACAAATACCAGACTTTTAGAAGACATCTGAAGGCAGCCCTGTTTAGGGAAGCTTTTAATGTTTGATGCACTATTGTATTTTAGTATTTTGTTGGAAGCTGCCCAGAGTGGCTGGGGAAACCCAGCCGCATGAGCGGGGTATAAATAATAAATTATTATTAATAAAATATATTTGCGAGTTGGTAGAATGTGAGACTTCATCTCAGGGTTGTGGGTTCAAGCACCACATTTGGCAAAAGATGCCTGCATTTCAGGGGGTTGGACTAGATGACCTTTATATGGTCCCTTCCAACTCTACAACTGTGATTCAGAACGTAATGAATACCTGCTTCCTGATGGTATTGGCAGCTTGTATCCTAGAAAGATGTGAGGCTAGATTTGTGTGGGTTCTCTGCATTGGACCACAGCTACTTTAACAGATTGGATGGGGGGCTCAAGGAATCTGAAAGGCTATTATAAGGCTATCTCCTTCCACTGATGCCTCTGAATACCAGTTGCTTAGGACTGCAAGTGGGGAGGGCACTGCTGTTACCCTCACTTCCTGCTGGCAGGCTTCCCATAATGGGCAGAGAGAATGAAAACTTAGCATATTAAATGAAGCTCTGCAGAAGCAATTCAGAGTTGGAGGAGGAGGAGGAGCCTTAGCAACTGCTTGACAACCAAATAGCTGAACGGATACATTGTACGTGTGCATATTTGAAACCCCCCCCCTTTTCTTTTGCTTTCAGAGACTAAGAGCAAAGAGGTGGGGTGGGGTGAGCAGGTGTGAAGATCAAGCTGGAACTGCCATACAGGCAGCTGAACTTTGCTGCTTCAGTACGCAAAAATGCTCAGACCACGTAATGGATGTTCCCATGCATGTACAGAGGACAATTTGGAGACTTTTTCAATACCTTGGAAACAGATTTTGGCAATGACGTTCTGGATCCTGTGGGACAGGACTTTGCTCTCCATCCTGCAGTCTCTAAAAGCAGTTCTCTCTCAGTGCCAAGAACCCCCAAGAGGCAACATAACAGCACCACTTTCGTCTCTCATGCCTCACCCTTTCCCCACTTTTGCTCATTACAAGGATCCCTGGCCAAGACCCTTCGTACCTGTATCCTTGGCATCCTTGGCATCTTTTTGGGTTAGGGTTAGTCTACTCCAGTAGGCTAATTCCTGTCCAATTTCTATTACCCTTGTTCCAGAGTAACTTTCCATAAGGGAGTGGATGCCCTAGCTGTGCGGGAATTTAAATGGAAGCTCCCCGGTCCAGCCTCTTGGCATGGAGGGGTCAAAGTAGGCAGCAGATCCTGCCAGGAGTCAGGGAGGGCAGCAGTTGCCCAAGGCTGCTACGGATCAACGTGCACAGGCCTCCTCTAGGACCACTGCCTATCAGAGGAAGACTGGCCCATTTCTGGTAGATGGCTTAGTGCCTGGTGCTTGCAGCAGTTATTAGAAGGAAGGATAATGGATAATGACTTCTTCTCTGCAGCACCAAAGAGGCCTTGATAAAGTCAGCTGATCATTCTAGATAACTCCAGGAGTTGCAGAAGACTTCCTTTCTATCTCTGGTTTATTTTATTTTATTTCCTCAAAACAAAACTTCAAAGAGCAAAAAAAATGACAAGCTCAATGCTGTTTCTGGGCCTGATTTTAAGCAGTCAGAAAGCTGACAGCATAACAGAAATGGGAGAGATGGAGGGCCCCTGGGAGCAACAGGGTTTAACCGTTAAAGCATTTAGGTCCTTAAAAGGGCATTTCATGAGTGCTCCAACTCATAAAACTCCCCTGAAAAATTATCTGGTCAGAAACTATGAAACTGGAACCCTTCTACTGGAATAGCCTTGGAAAATATAATCAAGAGATTATCACCAGTCCAGAAAATAATGGCTTCAAAACCAGTGGATACTGATGCAGATACAGTATCCACTGCAGGTTCAAAGATAGAGTTAAATTAGATTAGCATTTCTCAAACCTTGTGAAATATTGTTTGCAGCCTCCTCTCCTGGCTCCTTTGCCAGGGGCTTCTACCAAGAACAGCTGGGAAACCTACCCTGGGTGAGCAACGATTGTGTCACTGCCCTCCTCAAGTACAGAAGGGCAAAGCAGAGAGCAGTGTTGGCCTCTCGGATATTAAACGTTAGAAAGACCTGATGGTAAGAGCCATTCAGCAGTGGAATGGGCTACCTCAGAAGGGGGGTGGACTCTGGGGCAGGGAGACCTTGGCCTCAGGCACACAATTTTTGTGGGGGTGCAAAGCAGGCACCCCAGCACAGCTCAGCCAGGGGGCTCTTGCATGGGCGGGCAGGCAGCTCAGTGTGCCCTGCTTTGCTTGGGTGGGGGCTGGGTCACTCGTGAAGGCAAGGGCTGGGCTGACTCCCCACCGACCCAGTGCATGTGCACAATGCACACCCCCCACCATGTGTATGCATACCCTGGGCACCAACAACTGATGCTGTGCCCCTGGGTGGACTCCCCTTTTGAACAGAGGTTGGATGGCCACCTGCCAGGGATTCCTGCATTCCAGGGGGTTGGTCCCCATGACCCTTGGGGTCCTAACCCTACAATACTACCATCCTGTGATTCTGGTC
This sequence comes from Podarcis muralis, assembly GCF_964188315.1. Classification (NCBI taxonomy): domain Eukaryota; kingdom Metazoa; phylum Chordata; class Lepidosauria; order Squamata; family Lacertidae; genus Podarcis; species Podarcis muralis. Next base: position 4,454,151 of record NC_135668.1, on the reverse strand, counting down.
TTCTGCCTTTTCCTGGGCAACAGAGCAGTACTTTCAGTACAATAAAAATATTTAAAAGCCAAAATATAAAGCCAGTTCAAAAACAGCAATAAAATACAAATCGGCAAGCTCAGATTAAATACTCTAAATACTTAAAAGCAGCAATAATGAAATGCACATCTGGAGCAGATTAAACATCATCTGGATATATATATATTTTAAAGCAGACTTCTCTGTGCAGAGTTCCAAATCTTGGTTGTAGCCATAAGGAAAGGAACATAGTTCAATGCCTGAGCATCTGCTCTGTATGCAGAAGGTCCCAGGCTCAATCTTGCAGGCAGCACTTGCAAAGAATTCCTGTCTGGAACCCAGGAGAGTTGCTGCCAGTCTGTGCTCAGAAAAGTGGAATACTTGCTCACAGATTTATTGACATCGGCACGAGATACTATAGCTAGGAAGTGGAAGGGGCAGGGTGACTATCCAATGGAAGAATGGTATAAGGAGGTGTGGGATATAGCTATAAATGATAAATTAACGTGCACTATCAAGCTAAGATGGAGAATATGGAGGAGAAATTATTTTGAGAAGATATGGAAGGTATTTGTAGAATTTGTACTGTTAAAACAGAAAGGGGTCAAACCATCGCAAGGGGTGTTGAAATGTTGGGACGTTTGATAGTAACGATGGATAGTGGTCTCGGGGGTGGAGTGCACATTTTTATTTTTTAAAAAAGAAAAGTTGAATAAGGGGAGACATGATAGCAGGTGTGTAAAATTAGACATGGTGTGGAGAAAGTGGACACAGAAAAAACTTCTCCCTGATTCATAATAGTAGAACCTCATAGGCTTCCAGTGAAGGTGAATGTTGGAAGATTCAGGACGGGGGGGGGGGGACAAAACAGACTACTTCATGCAGCACAGAGTTAAACTATGGAACTCTCTCACACAGGAGGTGGCGAGGGTCACCAACTTGGATTGGACAAATCCATGGAGGTGGAGAGGGCTGTCAATGGCTACCCGTTGCAGTGGCTATAGTCCTCTTCCAATTTCAGATGCAGTGCGCCAGTTGTTGGAACCTCACAAGTCGGGGGAGTGCTGCTGTTGCACTCAGGTCCGGCTTTCAGGCTTCCGGAGTGAGCCCCTGGCTGGCCACTGTGAGAACAAGAGGCTGGACTAGATTATGTTTGTATGTCAGTACTGAACTGGATGGACCCCTGGTCTGACACAGGGCTCAGCAAACTTTTTCAGCAGGGGGCCGGTCCACTGTCCCTCAGACCTTGTGGGGGGCCGGACCATATTTTGAAAATAAAAATAAAAATGAACAAATTACTATGCCCCACAAATAACCCAGAGATGCATTTTAAATAAAAGGATACAGTCTACTCATGTAAAAACATGCTGATTCCTGGACCATCCGCAGGCCGGATTTAGAAGGCAATTGGGCCGGATCCAGCCCCCTTAGTTTGCCTACTGATGGTCTGATGTATAAAGCAGCTTCCTAAGACCCTGGCGGTCATTCCTCTCCTGGTCACTGCTATAGGCGCACGACCTGTCTGTCTCCAGGCACTGCGGTTGTCTGCAGGAGATTCCCACCTGGCTGGGCTGATGTTGCCAGCCTTCATGTCATGTTCGCAGACATCTTTGTAATGCAGAGTTGGTCTGCCAACTGGCTTGGTGCCTGAAGCCAGCTCCCCACAGAGCACATCCTTGGGAATTCTGTCATCTTCCATGCTGTGGACAAGACTAAGACAGCACAGATGCCACTGAGGCAGAAGTGAAAACATGCTGGGAATGTGGGCTTGGGAGAGCAGATTTTTGTTTGAGATTCTGTCCTGCCATGTGGTGCCCAAAATCTTCCTGGCACAGCATATGTGGAAGGCATTGAGGCATCGCTCCTGGCAGGTGTCAGTTGCCCACGACTCACTACCATAAAGCAGCCTGTTCAACAGGCAAGCCTGGTAGAGCTTCATCTCTTGGTATTGGTTGTTAGCACCACATTCTTCCCTACCCTTTTGGTGAGACGAGCCAGGGCTGTAGTAGTTGTTGCAGTAAAGGGCTTGTGTGCACCCACCGTCCTCACCAGAGAGCAATCTGGCCGGCTCATTCTGGACCAGCTGAAGTTGCCACTGCTTTCTAAAGGCAGCCTCATATGGAGTGCATTACATTGAACCACTAGAGATGTGGCAGAAAGCAGCCTTGCCCAGCCTGGTGCGCTCCAGATGCTTCAGACCACAACTCCCTCCAGACACACAGCTGATGGGAGTTGTAGTTCAAAGCAGCTGGAAGGCACCAGGTTGGGGAATCTTGGACTAAAGCATATGTCACTATAGCCAGATCTAACCTCTCCAGGAAAACATTTAATTGCCTAATCAATTAATGATACAACCCTCTCTAGGTATTTTCAGAAGTAAGTCCAACCATCCTCAGTGATGCAGACTGTATGGTAAGCTTTCTTCCACCCAACAGCATGCTTTATAAGTCCACCATAAAAATGTAATGTGTGATTTACTCTCTGTTTGTTTGCTTAGATGATAAATGATGATGTATTACAACCACGCGTCTCTTATTCCCAGCCACTTTATATTCCCCATGTACACCAGGACTACATCTTTGTTGCCCTTATGAAAGTGGAGTGCTGGCCATATATATTTGTAAACAGAAGCCATTGGGGTAAAAGTCCTTGCCTTTAGCAGCACCTGCGTCGTTCGCCCCTTTTCTTCAGAGGAGCCGCTACCAACAAGAGCTTGGGCTTCTGATGGTGCACATTTATAGGCCTGCTCCCGTAGCTGGTGCAACATCTGGGCTTTCCTTTCGCCTTGTGGTTTTATTATTCCTTGTTGCAGACCCTGCTTGGGATTTATCCCACCACAGTGGTGGAGGCATGGGCAACTTGAACATCGTCTGGTTCCTGAGCAGCTTTGAAGGGAAGAATTGCAAAGCAGAAATGTGGGTTTTCATTCCTGGAGGCCTGCCAGGGGCTAATTGGCGAGATTCATGATTAGAAGCCCTGCTGTATGTGTAGGTTTAATAAACTGTGAACATCTGGTTCCAGCAGGGCCAAGGAGGAGGAGGCCTCACTCTGTATTGCTTTTGCATAAACCCTATAAATCCCATTTGAGATGAGTATTTATTTGTACTTCTGTACAGTTAGGAGAGGAAAAGGTGACACAAACCCACTTTGTGATGTTTCATTTGCTCTTGTGCAATAAATCACTTTCTAAGGTCAGTGCGCAGCAGGAACCACAGCATTAGTCAGACCTTCCTCAATAAAGCACATGGGAGTCAGAGGAGGCACCGGGTTCCTCCCAGTCAGTGGAAGAACCGCAGTGGAAGAGCATCTTCTTTGTCTGCAGAAGGCCCCAGCTTCTGTCCTCAGCATCTCCTGCCAGGGCTGGGTGTGTCCACTGCTGGAAGATTTATCTGGGAAATGCAACGTCTACTATGGAGTGATGCCCATCTTCATTGCTGCTTCAACTCATGAATCACATAAATATTTCGGCTGGACATGAGTGGAGAAAGGATGGCGCATATTACAGAAAAGAAAAGCAAGGAGGAAAGACCCAGATTTCTGTGAAGTTTACTCCTTAATGCGAATCTTGTAATTCTAGCTGACCAATATCCAAATACCTGTGTTAGCTGCCTGGTCTTAGACAAGGCCTGACTGCATTTTTCCAACTTCAGGGCAAATGTGATCCAAGGGTGGTTGAATCTATCGATTCTGGTTTCTCATAGTTTCTCATTTTTCCAGTCTTAATTTTGGTTCACCACTTTACCATATTTTAAAAAAAAGTCCTCATGAAATTCATCAGCATTTCAGTGCAATTTTCTAAGCTGTTATATTCAATTTTTCCTGATATGCACGTTTTTGCAAATCAATTTGCCCCAAAATAAAGAGTTTACATGGGATATTTTCACACTTTCCTGTAATGTTTGTGGTTTTGTACCCATTACTTGTCTGGAGCACTGCCTTGCAAAATTCAGGGAAGTGTGGGCTTTGAAGGATGACTGGTTTTGAAGGATGACAGTGAGTAGACTAAGCCTACTCACATTGTGCTTAGTGGAGCATAGGATCTCTTTCTTGGACTAAAATGAAGAGCAAGGATACTAGTTTTAGCCCATCATTCTTAGCACAGAAAGAGACCATGATGGAATGGAGGAAAGGGCTTGGGAGATCTTTAAAATTAGCTATATTCCCTTTGATCCCAAACGTCCCTTCTGTGTTGGTTCCTTAAATACCAATATGTGAAGTCTGAATAATTCTCCCAGACTTGCTGAGAGCCTAGCACGCCTCTGGGGAGCCAGATGGTTACAGCGATTAGTAATGGGATCGGGCCTTTTGCTTGAGGGACACAGCCTGGATCTTCCTCCAGACTTGAAATGGCTAAAGCTTAGCCTGGATTATCTGCCAGGAATGGGAACTGGAGCCAAGTGCAGACATTACAATTGCAACACACCTAAGTCTACCGTCAAGTAGCATTTTTGTTTGTTTGTACTGTCTTAACGCGCAGTTGGCAAATTGGGCCCTTTGCTCTCCACCTCCCAAATTCCAGGAGGTCTTGGCGTCGTAAATTTTCTCGACAGTGTTCGGAATGTTTCCTTGGAGTTCATGGCTTTGAGTGACATTGTGTGTCTGCCAAAACAGTTGATGTGAGCACCTGAGACTGTCTAGCGTTCTGTTGTCTGTGGTCACGCTGGACAGGACTGGAGCCCAAGATGCTCCAGGATTTTGTGTGTGTCTTTCCCCCCTCATCTGTGTAGTATAGTGATTAGAGTGCCAGATTAATACGGGGAGACCAGGGTTCAAATTCCCACTTAGCCATCAAGCTCATTGGGTGACCTGAAGCCAGTCACTTTCTCTCAGCCAAACCTACCTCACAGGGTTATCGTGAAGCGTGTGCTCTGCCTTGAGCTCGTTGGAGGAGAAGTGAGGTATAAATGTCAGGAATCAATAAATGTGTGCTGTGTTCTTGCCTCTTCAGTGGAATTATTTTGAAGACACTGAGGTTTGCTTTCTTTCTGCACAGCTGGTAGCTCAGCTTCCATATTTTGTCTTCAGTAACCGGAAAGACAATGCATAGTTCTATAAGTAAGGATTTTCTGATCTCTGGGGCACAATCTTGTATAAGATTGAATCAAATCTACTGGGGAGTTCCAGTTGTGCAAACCCCGCCCACCTGACCACTGCTGCTTCCTTGATTCAGTTTGACCTCTGCAGGAGACCTCTATTGTGGATCATGCTCCAAATGACTCTCACTAACACAGAAGTATCAAGGCAACAACTCTCCCAAACACCCAGTGCCTGCTGGAGAGGGCAATAAAGCTGCACAATCAGCTAAATTCCCAGAACAGGTGTGGAGCTGCTGAAAGCAGAGGAAGGCTGTTCCAGATGTTGGCAGCTGCCGCAGGAGAGGCCTTCGCATTATCTATGGTAATATTTTCTGAGAAGCTGTTTAGAGTTTTGTTTCTGAGTGGGGGAAGGGGGGAAGGAGACTTTAAATGCATGCAAACCCTTTTTATGGTGCATAGATATGAAGCAAATGTTGCTTCCATCTGTCCTGTCATTGCAGAGTCTGGTGAATGAGGTTCTCCATTGCCTCTTCCCCCACGGCCTTTAGCTCAACTCTGTGACTGACTTAGGAAAGGGATCCTGTTTCCTTAGTCAGGGCAGCGTACTTGTTCATTTTGGCCAGTAAAACGACAATGGAGCCAACATTTTTGGACAGCAGAGCCAAACTGGACATTCTTCCACGTCTATAATCGGATCTGATTATAAATCAATTCGATATGCACATAGCTCCCCCTTAGAGGCTGCTCTTGATTAACAAGGAGGGAGGGAGCATGGCCATCCCCTGTCCAGAAGGAGGAACAAAGTCACCTCCCCTTTTGCCTTTCCAAGAAGGACCAACACCGGGTGAGTGAGCACCCGCTTTGCATTCAGAAGGTTCAAACCATGAGCCACTGTCCTGAACCCCACAGAGGCATTGTGGAAAGGGGGGGGGTGTCAGATGAGGAGGAATGGGAGGAGATCAGGGAGTTGGAGGAGTCGGACCCATGGGAAGCACCTAGAGCAGAGGTTTTCAACCTTTTTGAGTCCACAACTCCCTTGTTGTTGTTTAGTCGTTTAGTCGTGTCCGACTCTTCATGACCCCATGGACCAGAGCACGCCAGGCCCTTCTGTCCTCCACTGCCTCCCGCAGTTTGGTCAAACTCATGTTGGTAGCTTCAAGAACACTGTCCAACCATCTCGTCCTCTGTCGTCCCCTTCTCCTTGTGCCCTCCATCTTTCCCAACATCATGGTATTTTCCAGGGAGTCTTCTCTTCTCATGAGGTGGGCAAAGTATTGTAGCCACAGCTTCAGGATCTGTCCTTCCAGTGAGCACTCAGGGCTGATTTCCTTAAGAATGGAGAGGTTTGATCTTCTTGCAGTCCATGGGACTCTCAAGAGCATCTCTTAAGATGCTGTCTAGGTTTGTCATTGCTTTTCTCCCAAGAAGCAGGCGTCTTTTAATTTTGTGGCTGCTGTCACCATCTGCAGTGATCATGGAGCCCAAGAAAGTAAAATCTCTCACTGCCTCAATTTCTTCCCCTTCTATTTGCCAGGAGGTGATGGGACCAGTGGCCATGATCTTAGTTTTTTTGATGTTGAGCTTCAGACCATATTTTGCGCTCTCCTCTTTCACCCTCATTAAAAGGTTCTTTAATTCCTCCTCACTTTCTGCCATCAAGGTTGTGTTATCTGCATATCTGAGGTTGTTGATATTTCTTCCGGCAATCTTAATTCCAGCTTGGGATTCATCCAGCCCAGCCTTTCGCATGATGTATTCTGCATATAAATTAAATAAGCAGGGAGACAAAATACAGCCTTGTCGTACTCCTTTCCCAATTTTGAACCAATCAGTTGTTCCATATCCAGTTCTAACTGTAGCTTCTTGTCCCACATAGAGATTTCTCAGGAGACAGATGAGGTGATCAGGCACTCCCATTTCTTTAAGAACTTGCCATAGTTTGCTGTGGTCGACACAGTCAAAGGCTTTTGCATAGTCAATGAAGCAGAAGTAGATGTCTTTCTGGGACTCTCTAGCTTTCTCCATAATCCAGCGCATGTTTGCAATTTGGTCTCTGGTTCCTCTGCCTCTTCTAAATCCAGCTTGCACTTCTGGGAGTTCTCGGTCCACATACTGCTTGAGCCTTCCTTGTAGAATTTTAAGCATAACCTTGCTAGCGTGTGAAATGAGTGCAATTGTGCGGTAGTTGGAGCATTCTTTGGCACTTCCCTTCTTTGGGATTGGGATGTAGACTGTTCTTCTCCAATCCTCTGGCCACTGCTGAGTTTTCCAAACTTGCTGGCATATTGAGTGTAGCACCTTAACAGCATCATCTTTTAAAATTTTAAATAGTTCAGCTGGAATACCATCACCTCCACTGGCCTTGTTATTTGCAGTGCTTTCTAAGGCCCATTTGACTTCACTCTCCAGGATGTCTGGCTCAAGGTCAGCAACCACACTACCTGGGGTGTACGAGACATCCATATCTTTCTGGTATAATTCTTCTGTGTATTCTTGCCACCTCTTCTTGATGTCTTCTGCTTCTGTTAGGTCCTTACCATTTTTGTCCTTTATTATGGTAATCTTTGTCTGAAATGTTCCTTTCATATCTCCAATTTTCTTGAACAGATCTCTGGTTCTTCCCATTCTGTTGTTTTCCTCTATTTCTTTGCATTGCTCGTTTAAGAAGGCCTTCTTGTCTCTCCTTGCTATTTTTTGGAAATCTGCATTCAATTTCCTGTATCTTTCTCTATCTCCCTCACATTTTGCTTGCCTTCTCTCCTCCGCTATTTGTAAGGCCTCGTTGGACAGCCACTTTGCTTTCTTGCATTTCCTTTTCATTGGGATGGTTTTCGTTGCTGCCTCCTGTATAATGTTGCGAGCCTCCATCCATAGTTCTTCAGGCACTCTGTCCAGCAAATCTAAATCCTTAAACCTGTTCCTCACTTCCACTGTGTATTCATAAGGGATTTGATTTAGATTGTATCTTACCAGCCCAGTGGTTTTTCCTACTTTCTTCAGTTTAAGCTTGAATTTTGCTATAAGAAGCTGATGATCTGAGCCACAGTCAGCTCCAGGTCTTGTTTTTGCTGACTGTATAGAGCTTCTCCATCTTTGGCTGCAGAGAATATAATCAATCTGATTTCGATGCTGCCCATCTGGTGATGTCCATGTGTAGAGTCGTCTCTTGTGTTGTTGAAAAAGCGTGTTTGTGATGACCAGCTTGTTCTCTTGGCAGAAGTCTATTAGCCTTTGCCCTGCTTCATTTTGATCTCCAAGGCCAAACTTGCCAGTTGTTCCTTTTATCTCTTGACTCCCTACTTTAGCATTCCAATCCCCTATAATGAGAAGAACATCCTTCTTTGGTGTCATTTCTATAAGGTGCTGTAAGTCTTCATAGAATTGGTCGATTTCAGTTTCTTCAGCACCAGTAGTTGGTGCATAAACTTGGATTGCAGTGATGTTAAAAGGTCTGCCTTGGATTCGTATCGAGATCATTCTATCATTTTTGAGATTGCATCCCAGTACAGCTTTCGCCACTCTTTTGTTGACTATGAGGGCCACTCCATTTCTTTTACTGGTTTCTTGCCCACAGTAGTAGATATGATGGTCATCCAAACTGAATTCGTCCATTCCCGTCCATTTTAGTTCACTGATGCCCAGGATGTCAATATTTATTCTTGCCATCTCATTTTTGACCACTTCCAACTTACCCAGGTTCATGGTTCTTACATTCCAGGTTCCTGTGCAATATTTTTCTTTACAGCATTGGACTTTCCTTTCGCTTCCAGGCATATCCGCAACTGAGCGTCCTTTCGGCTTTGGCCCAGCCGCTTCATCAGCTCTGAATCTACTTGTACTTGTCCTCCACTCTTCCTCAGTAGCATGTTGGATGCCTTCCGACCTGAGGGGCTCGTCTTCCAGTGTCATAACTTTTATATGCCTGTTGTCTTTGTCCATGGAGTTTTTTATATATATATATATATATATATATATATATATATATATATATATATATATATAAATTTTTTATTGATTTTCCAACATAAATAAAAAACAATACAATAAACAATACAATAAACAATACATAAACACACAAACATATAAACACGTATAATTTCACAACCTCCTTTTCATAAACCTTACTTCCCCGACTTCCCCATACCTCCCCCTTCTGCATCCCTATTTCAAAATTTCTTCAGCAACCCCTCACTTCAATTGACTGATTACTCATTTTCTTTCCCCCCCTTTCTTCTCTTACTTAATCAATTTACAGCTGTAATTCTATATTTTCTTAACCTTGACATTTTAGCACTCATCAATTTTACAACAATTTTTAAGGTAAACTTTAAATTTCTTCCAATCTTCATCCAATCTTCATCCTTCATGTGAGGGCGATCTGGCTGCGACATCTGTCACCCCATTGATCGCCAGGGTTGATTCGGCTGATCTGGCTGGCTAGGCGGGTGTCCCCTTCCTCCCTCACCGCTCCATGTGCGCTCGGTGGAAGAGGACGACCATCCCAGATAGAAGGAGTGTACCGTTCTTCGGTCAAGGGTATACGATAGCTGCGCTCCCCTGCTAGAACCTCCAAACATGTCCATGGAGTTTTATTGGCAGGGATACTGGAGTGGCTTGCCGGTTCCTGCTCCAGGTGGATCACGTTTGGTCAAAATTTTCCACTATGACCTGTTCATCTTGTGTGCCCTGCTCGGCATAGTTCATAGCTTCTCTGAGTTCTTCAAGCCCCTTCGCCACGGCAAGGCAGGGATCCATGAAGGGGACAACTCCCTTAACCAACTATATTCTATCTGCAGCATCCCTGTGGGGCTCAGGAGCCCAGTTAGGTCGCCCCTTTCCTGCAGACCTGGCAGCCCCTCACCCCTCCCTTGTGGAGGGTTCCCTCAGCCTCCTCTCCTTGGAAGTCCTCTGAGCAGCAGCTGCTGCTGTCTCTCAGCTGCCTCCCCACCCCCACCCCAAAGAGAGGTGCTTCCCAGAGGCACCATTTACCTGCAGAGCTTATAGCCAGGGAAGAGGGAAAGAAAGAGGGGCAGAGGCCAGTGTTGCCTGCAGCACCCATGACCAACATTCAAGGCACCCCAGGGTGTCACGGCACACTAGTTGAAAACCACTGTCCTAAAGGATTGGAGTATGCTGATTCAGGACCTCGGGACAAGTCCGACCCTGGTGAGGATCCCAGCGGTCCTGGGGGTGGAGACTCTGATGCAGGGAGAGGACCAAGTGGTTGTCAGCACAGCTGCCTGCCTCAGTGCCATGACATCTCCCAAGCACAGACTAGGTGACTCAGACACCTTCCCCTGTCAGTGAGGAGCCCTCCTTTTCAGGGGAGGTGCTAGGATGAATTTGACATCTCCATCTCCAAGGATGTGGGGACGACTGTGCCAGGGTGAATGTGTTGTTAGAACCACCCCAATCCCCAAGTGGCGAGTGATTCCAAGGGTTGCAGACACTTACCCCCCAGTTCAGTTTCCTTGGAATGAAGGTCAGCAGAGACTGTGGTGTCTATAGGATATATGGTTTATTTACCCATATATACAACAACCAGAGCCAAAGGGAGCGATGCTCATAGCATTAACACCCTAATATACCTTGCTTCCAGGAGAGTCCTAGAGCCCAGCACCGAGCTAACATCTCTGTCTCTCATCTTCTCAGCCTGCAGACTGCTTTTGCTCAGCTCACACACAACTCCCCTCCTACTGTTCCCTATCAACCAGTGCAGAGAGAAGAAATGCCATGGTGCATCTGCAGCAGCACAACCTGATGACTTCATCTGCCACAGCTGCAGTATGTCCCATATCGGGCTCTACAGCCACAGCAGGTGCTGGAACCTTCAAACCGTTCAACTTCACCTGCAAAGGCACATTCCTTCATTGTCTCCCAAGACAACCAGCCAGGTAAGGTGGGGAATGCTCACACATTTGCCCAGAGGGCACAAAAACTTACTGTAGCTCTTGCAACCCAACCTGCTCCTTGGGGAAGCTGATCATGGTGCTTAACTAGCTGGCCACAACCACTGACTAGACCAAGGGACTCATTTTTGCTCTCATACCTTATGCGCCACAGGAACAGGAGCCCAAGAACTGGGAGAGACACAGGTGATCCTACAGACCAGCCCCCCAAAATACTCAGCCAACATGGAGGAGTGCTTGCTTACTTGCCCAATCCCAAGACTCAGGATGGTTACTGCGTGAATAGTTGGGCCCCACCCACTCTTCAAAAGGAGAGCACTGGGGAATGTTTCTCAAGGATTAGTGTCTTATGGGGTTGCTGTAAGGACTGAACCCCCTAAAAGCTTCTTACAAATGCCAGGTAATATTATTGTACGTTGCCTGACTTCAGGTGAACTTGAATGGACCAAGCAGAAATTTATATCTGCAACTGTCAGGTAGCGGAGCTATTGATACAGACATATATATCCTGACATAGTCCTGCCAGAGAGCTAAGACTGGCTGGGGAGGCCCTCTGCCAGTGATGTGTAGGCAGCCGTTCTCCATGGTGCCCCCCCCATGGTTTTGTAGTGGCTCTGGTGAAGGAGCCCCAGCTGATCCTGCCCACCCTATTTACTGAAGAAACAGGACCAACCATTTTAATCCATTCCTGTCTTTCTGTCTTGAAATCAGGACATGAAAGCAACAATTTGAGCATCCCAGTAAAATCCAAAGTTCCTGGGCTGTCTCTGGCCATGGCATGGGAAGACCATGGATGTACTTTTCTACACCTGAAGATCTTTCACAACCTCTCTCTGGGATGGTTTGTTCAGTTCAGGGAACGGCACAATCTATTATTGTGATCTGAAGGTCCTTGGCCTACTTTGGTGGCCAAACAGCTCAGGACTTATATAAGCCTTTCTAGAATGTTTCAGACGTATAAAAATAACACTGTTCTCCCTTCCTTCCCAGCCTGCAGGGGAAAGAGTTCGGAACACTTTGCTCCCATCCAAGGCTAAACTCAGCATCTGGCTGAAGACTCACCAGCCTCCTTGTGTCTGTGACACCTTTTTTGCATTTCTGAGGCTCCGTGCATATGTTCAGGGAGCAGGCGGGGGGGGGGGGGGGGAGAGGAGGCAGGTCCTGATCAAATGACCAAAGCAGGGTGTTAGCAAATTTCTTGTTTGCATGGCAGAGTAGTTTACATGCTCCTGTGGAAGAATCAGATCTGTGAGTCAAGGAGAGTGTAGTGGTTAGAGCATCAGACGAGGACCTGAGAGAGACCTAGTTTCAAATCCCTGTTTTATTAGGGCGTGCTGAATTTTTCAACTTTCAAATTCCAAAAATGAGGGGTGCAAAAAGTTGTAACATGACTTGGGAATTAAAAAGGTTAAATTATTATAATTTAGTTTTGCTTGCTAAATAACATGTGTGTAAAATTGTATAGAAATCATTAAAAATCATTGTCAGGTACTTGTAGTTATATATTTATATTATTTATATACAGTGGACCTGCGGGTTACGTTACCTTCAGGTAAAGTAACTTTCAGATTACGAATGCAGCAAACCCGGAAGTGTATTCTTCCTAGTTTTGCCATATGTGCAGAAGCGCTGTATTGCGCTGCGCGTGCGCGTGTGCAGAAGCAGCGCCTCTACTTGCAGATTTTTCGGGGTACGTATGGACCCCTGGAATGAATTACATTCATATCCAGAGGGTCCACTGTATTATACACAGTGCTATTTTTCTAGAAAAAGAGGAGCTGGAACTCACCATGAACGCCTCCCTGATTCTCTTGTAATGGCAATGGTGCCTACTCGAGAGGTGCCGGAACAGAGATTTGGTGAGTTCTGGCTGGAAAAACCCCCGATTATACCTATAATACCTGAAACTTTCAGAAGTTAAAATTTAAATTATTTGGTTTTCTAAGAGCAGTTTATGTGCTTCTTAATCAAATGTAGACTTACCAAATTAAATGTTGTCCAATCACAGAACTAATAGCAGATTTGAATTCCCAACACCCATATTATTGAGACCACTCACTGAAGAAATTTGCAAAAAATAAGTTTCACCCCCTAAAATGGCACATCCTACTGCTCCATGCCTAGAGCATGTGACCTAGAACCAGTCACCATCTCTCTGCCTAAACTACCTTACAGGGTTATTGTGAGGATGAAACAAGCTTCCTGGAGGAAAGGGGAATATAAGTAGAATGAAAGAATGTAGTCCTGAGCCCAGGTGATTTGAGCTTGCTCTCCAGCCACTCAAGGAACAGGGGCCCTGGTGGGGGTGGTAAATCTGGCAACTCTAAAAGTTGAGGCCTTTCTTGGAAGGAAGAACCAGTGATCACCCCCCACTTGTCACTTTTCCCATGAAAGGAGGGGCTTACCAACAGAAGAAGCATCTCTAGAGCTGCTAAAGTTTCTGCTAGCAAGGCTGCCGAAGGAAACATCAGTCTTCCCCAACCTGGTGCCCTCCAGTTGTTTTGGACGTAAACTCCCATCATCTCTGACACTAGGCCACGGTGGCAGGGGCTGATGGGGCTTGTAGTCCAAAACATCGGAATGACTCTTCCTCAAGAGGACAGCAACCAGCTCCTTTTGCAGACCATGGGGAGTGGCAGGAGAAACAATTCAGGAAGACCCAGGCCTCCAATGTGCAGCTTGGAATCAGAGAACTTTCCCTTGAGATGGGCAGTGTGCACAACAAGATGTCCATTCATCACTCAGCCGTGTCCTTCATTGGGGTCACGGCTTGTCCAGTCCTTTGTCTGTATAAGGAAGCCGACAACCTCTCCACCAAAAGAGCCAGCCTCTGTCATAGTGGTGGGTTTGTGGAGTGGGAAGGGCTGTAGATTTCTCAGTGGGATCATCAGGTGCCTTCAGCATGGTGGTGTGCATAATTCTCTATTTCTCCTTTACATCTCCAGGTGTGGCAGTGCTGGACCGGTGTCTTGCCTCAGTGGTGGACTGGATGAGAGCAAATAAACTGAAGCTCCATTCAGACAAGACAGTGGCACTGTTGGGAGGTGGCCTGCTCTTGAGGGGGTTACACTTCCTCTTAAGGAGCAGCTACATAACTTGGGGGTGCTCCTGGATCCATTACAGTCGCTTGAGGCCCAGGTGGCCTTGGTGGCACGTAGTGTCTTCCATCAGCTTCGGCTGGTGCCCCTGCTATGCCCCTATCTGGACAGGGATGGCCTAACTTCTGTGGCCTATACTCTGGCAACCTGTACTACAATGTGTTGTACATGAGTCTGCCTCTGAAGATGGTTCAGAAACTTCAGCTGGTGCAAAATGCAATGGCCAGATTCCTTACCAGAACAAGATGGTTTGAGCATATAACGCCAGTCCTGGCCTGACTCCACTGGCTGCCAATTCATTTCCAGGCCCAATTCTAAGTGCTGGTCCTGACCTATAAAGTCTTACACGGCTCAGGACCTCAATACCTTAAGAACTGCCTCTCCCCATACAATGACCCGGATCCAGCTCTTGTCATCTGTGGCCCTTCTCTATGTCCCTCCTACCTGCGAGGTTTGGAGGTGGCCACATGAGAACAGGCCTTTCCTGTGGTGGCTCCCCACCTACGGAATGCTCTCCCTAGAGAGGCTCGCTGGGCGCCATCATTACGTGTTTCCAGGTTCCAGGCAAAAACATTCCTCTTTACCAAGGCCTTCAGTCATTAAATGATCTATGGCCTGTTAAAGGGGGGGGCACGGTTACAATTCTTTTATTATTATGCTTTGTATTATGTTTTAATTATTATGCTCTGTAAAATACATGCTCTTACACCACCCTGGGATCTTTTGATAAGGTATATCAATCAAATATCATTATTGTTAATCATCATCATGAGGCTGGGATGCCTGGTGCCATCTGGATACTGTTGAACCCCCAGCTCCCAGCAGCCCCAGCCAGCAAGGCCAAGGGAGTTGTGGACACAGGTTCTCCACCCCTGATGTACAGTATAAGCACATCAGGGGAGCCCTTCGCTGTCTCTAGTCAGCACCCAGATGGGAAAGACCACCAGCAGCACAAGAGGGTTCCTGTGCTCTTCCCATTCTAATTTCCCAGTAACTCTGTAAATACTTATTTCTGTTTTTAGTGATAGACTGCCTCTGAGTCTGGAGGTTCTATACCGTAGTTTCCATACCTCTGGTTACCATATCTCTTTCCCATGAATTTGTTGAATCTCCATTTGTAGCTGTCTAACCTTGTGACTGTGCCCTGTGAATCTTGTATGTGGTTTTCTTAAAATTAAACCCACAAAGCTCTCAAAACAGCATAGAGAATACTGAAAGTAATAATAATGATGCTGTGTGCGCTCTTGCCAGCGCAATCCTCAGCACGCCTGCTCAGATGTCAGCCCCATTAAATGCATAGAGGGTTGTAGCCTGGAATTATGGACAGATTGAGAAGCACAGGTGGAGGTGAGCAGGAAGGAGGAAAGGGAGGAATTGTTTGAGGGAGCAGGCCTTTGGACAAGGGGTGATGGTGGAGCAAAAGTCACAAGTGGGGATGTAGCCCTGGATTATTCTGTAGGAGAGAACGGTGTGGTTTCCTCTGAAAGAGTGGCCAATAGGTGGCGCACTGCAACCAATTACTGGGCTCACCTGGAAGGCAGCTACAACTGCAGCTTGTCAGTCCTAGGCTGCAACCAGGTTCAGCGTCAAGCAGAATTAGGCCAAGAGAGGTTTGCTGATGCCCCAGGCTGGAAGAGGCTGGTTAGTCAGCTGGAAGTGATGTTTTGTTGTCTTGCAGTGCTGTGATGGAAATGAGATTTATTGTTGTGATGGTTTGACTTTTTTAAAAAGATGGTTTTATTTTATTATGCTGGTTATAAATCACCCTAATAGAAGGTTGTGATGGCTTCTTGTTCAGAAAGCCGATGACTCAGGGTGGATTAACATGGCCATGACTTTTTTCACAAGGTGACTGCAATCCTTGCTTCCACCTGGCCATTTAAAGCTCCCCTCAGGTGTGTGCCTCAGAGGTCACAGTGCTTGTCAACAGGAGGGATGGATACTTGATACGAGCATATTACTGGATATTACAACCTACAAATTCAGCCACCTACTAGAGCAGCAGCTCCCCAGCCTGGGCGAGCCAGGGACTTCTCCTGGGAGGCCGGGTGGAAAGGAAGGAACTTTGGTGTCTAGGTCAGAAACAGGGGTGGGGGAAGTTCAGCAGGTACAGTTGGAAATGAAGTCTCGGCACAGAGGTGAAAACATGGACCCAGTGTGTGGCAGCTCTGGAAACGGTTGCATTTTAATTTTTCGTTTTTACAAATTTCACTGAATCCTTCACAGTATAACAGTTTTTATTTTTTAAAAATGTTGCAGACAAAACTTTAAAATCTTATATAAACCAATCAAAACATTCCAAAGACCACATGGGGATGGGAAATACGTAAGTGAACCATGCGTCCTCATTACATACTTTGGGAATAATATAGGTACCTATAAATGCCAAACATAGGGTCTATAATGTCAGCAAAGCTAACAGCAACCTTCTTTAAGATTCGGTGAGAGCCAGTGACAAGATATCTAAATAAAGAAAATCCAAACCAGCTTTTAAAAAAAAAATTTCCTTTCCTTTTTATAAATGTATATGAAACAGAAAGAACAGTTATAACAACAGATGAAAATCAAAAAGTGAAAAGCAAAACTATAAAATAGGCATGTAAAACGAGTCCAGTTCCACATGGGTTAAAGTAACCAAGTAGAAAATCAGAATAGAGAGGTAAAGTTCAGGACAACGTACCTCTCCAAAAGGAAAAGTGAACAGAAGATGGTCTAGGTGAGGAATTAATGAAAGAAATGAAGGGATGGAAGTTAAGCAGGTACAGTTCCTGCAGGTATCTTATCTGTATTACTTCCTGCTTCTCAAAGGGCACCATCAGGGATGTGCTAAGCTAGCTTGGTTAGAGGAAGGGGGAGCGTTAGAAGTCCAATTAATACCTGCAAGAATTTTTTTCTGGAAAGGACATCAAGGATTCTGTTCCTCGCTGGCCATTTCTCTGTATTGCCCTGCAGGTTCCAGCAGCAGCTGCATTGATCGCTGTAGAGTAGCAGTGCTCGCTTGGGGGTTTCAGTTTTTAAAACAACTGGTGTAAGGTGATAGTCCTTAAGGCTATGCAATCTCAATGTGTGATGGGAAGCCTTGCACCTTCTCGTGTCACCAGCAGAATAGGAAACACACACACGGAGAGAGGGAGAGAGATTGAATTTGGATCAAACTCCAGGTATTCAGATCTACTTCTCTAACCCATTCTTCCCCAGCGTGGCCCACGGCTGTGGTCCAGAAGCTCCAAAGGGCGCTAGATTGGGAAACGAATATCAGCTTGTTCTCCTGAGCCAAAGCAAAACTGCAAGGCTACCAGGAATGATGGGTAGAACCCAGGGGCGCCAACTTATAAAAAATATTGGGGGGGCCCATACCGGGGTCCTGCCCCGGGAAGTTTTCTAAGTTCCAATGTCAGCGGCGCCCAGCAGAGCAGCCCTCTCGGCCACGGCAGCCCGGCTCTCCCAGCCCACGGGGGCCGCCCTCCTCCCTCGCGCACCCGCAGCGTTCCCGCCCGGGGAGGCGGCGCCCCCAAGGACTCAGGTTCGGTTGTACCTGAGAAGCCGAGCACCTTGGCTCCCAAACAAATCGGCTTCTGAACAATCGAAACCCGGAAGTGAGTGTTCTGGTTTTCAAATGATTTTTGGAGGGCGAACATCCGGTGCGGCTTCCGATTGGCTGCAGGGGGCTCCTCTGGCAGAAGCCGCACTCTGGTTTTCAAATGGTTCCGGGAGTCGAATGGACTCCCGGAACGCATTCTGTTCGAGAACCAAGGTACAGTGGATGCTCGGGTTGCGAACGTGATCCATGTGGGAGGCACGTTCGCAACCCGCAGTGTTCGCAACTCACATTGCTGCGTTTGCGCACACACAGGTTGTGATTTAGCGCTTCTGCGCATGCACAAGTGCCGAAACCTGGAAGTAACCCATTCCGGTACTTCTGGGTTTCAGTGCATCCATAACCTGAAAATGCTTAAGCTGAAGCATCTGTAACCCGAGGTATGACTGTATGTACCAGTCCTAAGGAACTGGCCAAGAAAGGCAATCAGCATCTGCAGGTCCCTTGACAGACAGGAGAGAAGCCACACTCTTGGATTTCTGTTGGTAGATGCCTCTTCCTGAGATGCTTGTATTATGCTAATCATAGAATCATAGAGACAGAAGGGACCCCAAGGTCATCTAGTCCAACCCCCTGCAATGCAGGAATCTTAGCTCAAGCATCCCTGACAGATGGCCACCTAGCCTCTCCCAGGGAGCAGAGACCGTCTGAACAGCTCTTATTGTCAGAAAGCTCTTCCTGATGTTGAGCCGGAAAAGTCTTTCAAAGCTGCTGCACACCTTTGTTTGGGGTCCTCCCCTCCTTGCAAATGTCAGTGGGAAGGAGGGCTCTGTTTCAACAGAAAAATAAAGATTCCCCCTTTCTTCCAGCTTCCACTCATTCGTCTCCGACTGATAATGGACTTGGGAGGCTTTGAGCCCCTTGGGGAGCTGAGCTGTAAAGGACAACCTCCAATGTTCATGCATCAGAAGGAGCCCAGGAGCCCCATCGGGGCTTACCCTGCGCAGGCTGGTTCCCGCCCCACACAAACACACACACTGGGTTGCAATTTTGTGGGTCAGCTTTGGCTGGGAGAGGCAGCCCCCCCCCCGTTAAGTCTCTGCCAGCCCAATAGCACAGCCCCCCCCCCCGCCAAGTCCATGGCAGGAGACAGGCAGCAGCACCCAGACCCCAGAGGCTGCCCTTGGGACTGGCGTTCCCACACTGCCACCTCCGCAACAAAGGCCAGCGGCCAAGTCCCCCCCCCCCCCCCCAGCCGCTTCCTTGGTCCCACAGGAAAGCCAGGCAGGGGCTGCACATCCTGCCCTCCGCCTCTTCCTGCTGCCCCCAACAGACAACCAGGCCTGCAAGCTTCCTCTTCTGACATCGCCCAGGCCCCCACGCAGCCCCCCACCAGCAAAACGCCCAGGAGTTTGAAGGGACCCGAGGGCCACGCAGCCAAGGGGTCTAACTCTGCAGGGAAAAGCTTCCTGTCTTTCCTCTGCCCCCTCCCCACCGGAAAGGGATGGTGGCTGCAGGCTCTGCCCCCCCCTTAACATCTGCAAAATGATTAAGGCTGATACATTGTGTTACAGGATTTTATCTAGGTAACTTACCTGAGCTGTCAAGTTGAAAGGGTACATTCAGGCATAATATTTGCAACATTTAACAACTTTAAAGATGTGCCCCCCCCTGTAATTTCCATAACAGTTGGAAGGACAAAAATATAACCTCCTATGACAACTCCTGCAACCCATGAGCTTTCAGACAAAGATCATGCATGGACAAATGTAAAGATCTTTGGAAAGTATTGATCGAAACCACAGTAACAAACGAATCAATGTATCTTCAAGGGAAAGAATAAGTAGATCCATTTGCATATATAGCTCTGTAGGCTTAATGAGATTCCCACAAAACATTAGGAAGGCCTTTCTGGTGCTGAGAGCAGTCAGACAGGGGAAGGGGCTTTTAGGGAGAGGTCGGGGGGAGGGCATCTGCCAGGGATGCTTTAGCTGTGAGTCCTGAATTGCTGGGGGTTGGACTGGATGACCTTTGGGTCCCTTCCACCTCTATGATTCCATGACCTTTAAGGGAAGTCACCTCCATCTTCCTCTCAGAGCAGATGCCCACAAGCCCTGGGCGGGAAGAGCCCGAGAGAGAGAGCCCGAGAGAGAGAGAGAGAGAGCCCGAGAGAGAGAGAGCCCGAGAGAGAGAGAGAGAGAGAGAGAGAGAGCCCGAGAGAGAGAGAGCGAGAGAGAGAGAGAGAGCCAGAGAGAGAGAGAGAGCCCGAGAGAGAGAGAGAGAGAGCAGCCAAGCCCCCTTCACCGCCTGCCCCCCCGCCAGCCCCCTCTCCCCTCCTCCCTAGGCGGCAGCTCCGCCATGACCACAAACGGCGGCCGCAGCAGCAGCCGTGCGCGGCCTGGGCTCCCCTCGCCGGCCGCGGGAGCCAAGGCGCGTGATAATTTTCTTAAATTATGTCAGCGGCGCCCGGCAGAGCAGCCCTCTCGGCCACGGCAGCCCGGCTCTCCCAGCCCCCGGGGGCCGCCCTCCTCCCTCGCGCACCCGCAGCGTTCCCGCCCGGGGAGGCGGCGCCCCCAGGAGAGGCGGCGGCGGCAGCAGCAGCCGCCGCGCGCGGCCTGGGCTCCCCTCGTCGGCCGCGGGAGCCAAGGCGCGCGACGAGGGAGCCAAGGCGCGCGAATTTTTTTTTAATTATTGGGGGGGCAGAGCCCCCCCAATAAAATTTTTGAGGGGGCTCGGGCCCCCTCAGGCCCCATGGAGTCGGCGCCTATGGTAGAACCTGCATCCAGGAACAGGCAGGAACCATTGGCTGGGCATCCCCAGCTCTGGGCCCCCGTCCTGCTCGTGGGCTTCGCACACTGGGCACCGCCAGGACAAGAGGATGGGCTCCCTTTGCGCTGAGCCTGATTCAAGAGGGGCTGCGGGCTAGAAAAACGACACCAGACGGGGAAACTTGGTGCTGGCTGCTGCTGGAGCCGGCGGCTGGCTGGCTGGCAGTGCCCTGCTTGTTTGCGTGCCCCTGAGCAGGCGGCGCCAGCGCGGCTCCTCCACCTTTACGCGCCTGGCAGCTGCTGGCACCGCGGAGGAGGGAGGCGGGAGCGGCGCTGCTGGCCAATGGGAGCTGCTGCCTCTGCCTCCGCGGCTCGCCATTGGCTTCGGCGCGCCGCCGCTTGCCCATAAAGAGCGCGCCCGCGGCGCCGGGCTGCAAACTCGCAGGAGTAGCGGCTCGAGCGCTTGGCAGGGCGCAGCAGCTCCGTGTGCGCGGCATCCTGAAGCAGTTCTTGGGAAGCGGCCAACCCTGCAAGGTAGGCGCGAGGCTGTTTGTGCCCGCGGACTCTGCGGGCTTCCTCAGAAGCGAGGCTGGGGACTCCGATCATAGCTGTCAACGTTTCCCTTTTTAAAGGGAAATTCCCTTGTTCGGAATAGGATTCCTCGCAAGAAAAGGGAAAAATTGACAGCTATGACTCCGATGGGGCTTGGCACCTAAGTGCGCTGGGGATCGCAGCCTTGAAAAGGCGGCCAAGTTGAAAGTCTACGGACTGGCCAAAGACAGACTGGTCTTTGGAGTTCTGCATGGGGGCTCTGCCCTTTTCTCTCGTTCTTCTCTTGTTAAGTAAAGAAACCCGTTTTAGTAAATGGAATGTATGTACTGAATTCTATCTAAAACTACCAGGAATTCTTTTGCACAAAGGAAGGAGTTTGGTGGGGGCTGGGAAGGCTTGCTGGAGCCCGATCCTGTGCTTGTTGGCTCTGAAGTAAGGCGCACTAGATTCTGTGAGGCTTACTCGCAAGTCAGCATGCCTGGATTTTTGGAGCTGTGGCGTGCAAACAGGCTTTAGCTATACAAAAGTAGCATTCAGCTACGTCCTACTTGGAGTAGACCCACTGGAAGGAACAAACATGGCTGTTAATTTCAGTAGGTATACTCTTGAGTAAAAAGAAGCTGAATACCACCCATCACCTGCTGCCTACATTTAAGAGAGCTATAAGGTTTGAATGGTAGCTGGCTCGGCAGGTCCGGCTCCCTTGCAGGATGTTGCGAACAACCCAGAGATATTAACGCCCTCTCCCTTTTTTGGCAGGGTCTTCTGATCAACTTCAGCTCTTCTGTGGGACTCCCGAGAAGTCAGCGGGACTCAATGTGGTTCTTGGAGAAAGTGGGGGCGTCCCCGGGAGAAGGCAGCCCCCTGGGTCCGTCCTTCCTGGGCTTGCCCCCCAGCCACCCCGTCCCTAACGCAGCCAAGCCGGGGGGCTCTGCTGCAGCTTTTGCCAACATACTGACCCCGGACCGGATCCCGGAGTTCTGCATCCCTCCCCGGCTGGCCAATCCTCCTCCGGCGAAGAGTCCCAGCGCAACTTTCCAGCCCCACCGCTGCCTGACGGAGCCCGGCTTGCAGCAGGCGGCCACCTCTGCCGGCGTGGGGGCCGAGCGCACCCCCTGCCCCTTCCCGCTGCCCCACCTCATCCAGGTGGAGAGCGTGGAGGAGATCCCCGACCTGGAGGAGGAGGAGGAGGAAGGCGGCACGAACTCGGACCCCCAGTCTCAGGCTGCGCTGTCCCTGCCCCACTTCCCCAAAGCGCAGACGTCCTACGGCTTCTGCACGCTGCTGGAGAGCCCGCACACCCGCCGGAAGGAGTCCATCTTCCACAGCGGCGACTCCTGGCTCAGCCTGGCGCGGCCCCGAGCCAGCAGCTACGCGGGCCGGGAGCTCTCCTCCGGCCGCCCGCTGGCCTGCCCGCCCCCGCTGCTCCGCCGGCCCTGCGACAGCGACACGGCTTCCTCCAGCGAGTCCTCGCCCTTCGGCTCCCCGCTCCTGGGCCGCTCGCCTCCGCCGCGCGGGCCCGGCTTGCTCTCCAAAGCGCGGAGCCAGGAGGGGCTGCTGGGCAGGGCCTGGAGGTCCCGGGGCAAGCTCTCTAGCGCCGGGAGGGCCAACTCCCTGTCCACGGAGGACAGCAGCTCCACCGACAGCAGCCCCAGCGCCGTGCGGCGGCGCTCCTCCGACAGCCTCTTCCAGCCGCTGGGCTGCCGCGCCTGCAGCCTGTCGCCGCTGCCCATCTTCCCGCTGGAGGCGCCCTGCGGCGGCGGGGGCGGGCGGGAGAGGCTGGGGCGGGAGAGCACGGTGGGCCTGGGCCGGGGCGGGCTGCTGCGGCTCTCCTGCGAGTACTGCCCCGAGAACCGGCGCCTGCGGGTCCGCCTGATCAGCGCGGAAGGACTGTACGAGCCCGCGGCCGAGCCCAAGAGCATCAACTGCTGCATCACCTTCTCGCTGGTGCCGGGCAAGATCCAGAAGCAGCGCAGCACCGTCATCAAGAGGAGCCGCGACCCCATCTTCAACGAGGACTTCTTCTTCGTGGGCATTGCCGAAGGCGACCTGGGCAGCCTGGCCGTCAGGATGAAGGCTGTCAATAAGGGGAGCAGCTTGAAAAGGGACCTTCTCTTGGGGGAGAGCGAGGTTCCCTTGATGAAGCTTTTAGCGGGATAAAAAAGAGAGAAACAACTCTCTTGCAACCTGAGATACTTTATTTATTTATTTTTCATACTCGTGGTTTTTTTTTGTTTTAAAATAAATATCATTTTTACTGAAACTTGCAAATGCTTCTCTTTTGGTATCTGTTAGGTCAGTAAATGACTTTGACTTGAGCGAGGCCTGCAAGTTAGGCACTGGAATGCACAATTCATGGTTCTATTATTCCTATGCACCTGTGCTTTGGCAATGTCCCATTGAGCTCTCCATGAGGCTTGCACCTAAGGAGCTGTGTACAGACATGCAGCTTCAGTGTTTGTGTAGCAACCAGAGTGCTTTACCTTATCCTTAAAACAACCCCCACAGGGCAGGTGACAGGGTGGTGGTGGCTGAAGGTGGCTAGTTTCAACCTACAGCTGGAGAGTCCCAGGTCATCTCTGCTCAGCCACAGAGCGCACTCTCTCAGGGCCTCTCCTACCTCGGAGGGTGGCTTTAAAATGTAAATTATGAAAGTTTTCTCCCATTTGAACGCAGTGGGGCTTACTTCTGAGTAAACACACACAGGGATGTGCTGTGAAAGGCAGCAGTTTACCTTAGACCTCCTAGTGAGTTCATGGCAAGAGAGGATATTTGAACTGGAATTTTTTTTAGTTCACTGTTACAGAAAACTAGCTCCTTTTTTATCATGCCATCAGGGTACATTAGCCTTCCTCAGTCTGGGATCCTTCCAGTACAGAGTGCTTTACTTTGCAGTGTGAAATACAAATGCCTGTGAACTTTGTATACGAACATGGCAGACTGTACCTCTTGCATTTCATGACCCTTTAGCATCATAGCTTATAGTTCATACCCATTATAAACAATTGCCAACTGAGGCCAGCACTCAGTGCATCTGATGAAGTGGGCCGTGGTCCATGACAATTTAAGCCACAACAAGGCTACAATCCCAAAGGGATTTACCTAGTACATAGCTATAGTGAACCCACTAAGGTTTACTGCTGAGTAATGGGTAAAGGATTGCACTGTCAATCTATTAGATCTGAGGGTGCCACAATGTTTTGGGGCTGTAATTTTGAGTAAATATAGCACTGGCTGGGTTGTTAGGTTTTGTTTCAGTAAGAGGCGCTGATGTGAAGAGTTAACCCAGAAGTTCCCAACAGGAATTGAATCAAAGAAGAAACCTGTAGAAAATAATCCAAGCAAGAACCCATTTCTTCAGTTGTGGCAATATGTGAACGTTCAGCTGAACAGAACTCTTCCATCAAAAAGAATGTAAAGGTTTCTTGCTTTTAGCTGAACACTAAGGAAGCAAACAGCTTTGAAATCTTAAGTGATAATGGCCTTGGCAGCTTGCCTGCTGAATCTGTGAGGGAGTCTGAGTGGAACAGGAAGGGAGACGTTGGATGTGTATTTTGAGCCAAAATCCAATGCTGCAGTTGGGCAGGTTCCTAACTGGGGAGGGGCTGACTTGGTCCACTACCCCATTTCCTTAAAAAAAAATATATATATATTTAAAGTGCACACATAACAAAACAAAGAAAACAAAGAATAAAAAATGTAAATAATAAGCCTTCCCATCCTAAAGCACAGTTATACAAAAGCACAAATGATAATATTAATAATAATAATTATACATCACAGCTGCAAAGGGATAATAATGTAATGTCATGAGCTGAGGGTGAGGAGTAGGCTGTCTGTCAAGACCCTTCTAATTCCTGGATCCACAAGTGTTAAGCAATAATTCAAATTCCTGAAATATCCAGGCTAGCTTCCTGGTAATGGGTCATTAAGGTAGCAAAGGAAGTGGCTCTGTGCCAGACATCAAATGAATGAGGCCCCCTCCCTCAACTCACTGGGAGTTAGAAAAGCCAAAGGCCTGAGCTCAGTGGTGTGTGTGTGTGTGTGTGTGTGTGTAAGCTTGAAGCTGGAGGAAGAAGCAGGCTGAAGTCTCTGAGGGGACAACCATCCCTGATATCTTCTTGAATCCAAGGCTGTGGCTGTGGGGGAAGCAAGACCCCTTATGGGGTGTTAATGCTGTGAACCCCTCCATCGTAGGCTCAGGTTGTAGACATTTGTAAATAAACCATATATCCTAAAGGGACCACGTCTCTGCTGTCCCTCATTCCAACCCTGGGGAAGCGCCTGGAACCCCTGGAATCTCACACTGCTTGGAGATTGGGGTGGCCTGCAACAGTATGAACTGACAGAAAGATTCCCTTTAAAGATAATGAAGATTTATAAAAATCAAAGTATTTTCCACCTGCGGGCTCCATCATTACTGACACTAAAGTTTCTATATAGTCCTAAATGAGCCTGCCTGATTGCAAATACTGGCGGCCCTGAGTGACCACATGCCTCAACATTTGTAGAAGAAGTGAAACCATGCCATCTGTCACTACCCCATTTCCCACTTGGAAGTGCCATCTCCACACCCCAGAGAGCCCTGTTCTGGGGTGCAACAGGCCAGATCAGGAAAGTTGTGAGTGTGGCTAATTGTCAGATCCCCCAAAACAATGAACTTTGCACCTGCACCCTAGAAGTCTGGCCAGAGGTCCTGTGGGAGAACTCTCAGTCCTGCAGAGCCCCACCTTAAGGGGAGCCACTACATGTCCACAGGAGCCTCAGGGGGCAGGGAGAGCACTCTCATGAGCCCCATGGTGGGCAAAAGGATTCCTGAATTGCAGGGAGTTGCAGTAATTGATCGTTGTGGTTCCTTCCACCTCTACAATTCTATGATTCTACCCTTGGGTCCAGCTTAAGAGTTCCCCACAGGTTTTGGGTTGGCCACTGTGAGAAGAGAGTGCTATGGTCTGATCCAGCAACAGGCTCTGCCTAGGTCCTTACATTCTTAAGTGTCTTGCCTGAGGCTGAGGGTGCCCCAAGTCCTGGAGCTGGGTTGAGACAGGGCACAGGACTATTGTGCAGGTTTGCCCTTAGGAAGTACCCGTTCCTGTACTGCAATTTCCCTCCCAAGGGAACATGGGTACATGCAACCAGTGCATTTTTTTCTCGGGGGATGCAGGGGTACACATACCCCTAAACATTTTGTGAATCTAAGTTTGGCCTCATTGAGGGGCAGTATTTCAATATGAGTAGGGAAATGAGAGTACCCCTAAAAGCACTGCATACAACTGAAATACATTCTCTAGTCTAGTCCCCTGCCTGATGTCTTCCTTCTGCCAGCCGCTCAGGGCAGGACACCTCCTTGTGCGGAGGATAAACTGGATGGGGAGGAGGGAGGGAGCCCTTTCATCTTAACATGAGACTCCACTGTGGTCCTAAGTAAAGCTGAAAGGTAGAAAATTCATGATGGACAACAGGAACACACAGAGGCTGCTGCCTCACACTGAGTCAGACTGAAGTGGCCCCCCAGGATTCCAGGCAGGGGGCTCTCCCAGCCCCACCTGGAGATGCTGTCAGGGATCCAAACCTGGGGCCTTCTACATGCAAAGCAGATGCTCTCCCACTGTGCTATAGCCTTTTCCCCAAAGCAGTTCTTCCCATAGCACATGAACACTCTATAACACTCTGGAGTTTACTGTAGCGATGGTCATCAATGAAGATAGCTTTAGAAGGGGATTGCACAAATTTACAGAGGGCCAGGCTTTCAAGGGCTACTAGTTGCGATGGCTGTCAGTGCCGGATTTACGTATAAGCTAAACAAGCTATAGCTTAGGGCAGTGGCGTAGCGTGGGTTGTCAGCACCCGGGGCAAGGCAAGTAATTTGCGCCCCCTAACCAGGTAGGGGCAGAGAGCTGCGAGTGCGAGCGCGCCCCCCCAGATGTTGCGCCCGGTGCGGCCGGCCCCCCTGCACCCCCCACGCTATGCCACTGGCTTAGGGCCCTACTCTCTTGCCCCCCCCCAAAAAAAAATTAAAGGAAAAAAACCCTGGATATGCATTTCCAAAATATAAGATAAAAAACAAATAAAATAAAACCTACATACAGCAACAGTGTTTTGTGTTGTGTATGCACGCAGTGCAAGTAGATAAATAGGTACCGCTCTGGTGGGAAGGTACCGTAAACGGCGTTTCCGTGTGCTGCTCTGGTTCACCAGAAGTGGCTTAGTCATGCTGGCCACATGACCTGGAAGCTGGCCAGCTCCCTCGGCTAGTAAAGCGAGATGAGTGCCGCAACCCCAGAGTCATCCACGACTGGACCTAACGGTCAGGGGTCCCTTTACCTTTACGGACCTATTAGGTCCATCAATTACCATATAGCATATATTCAACACAAAAAACAGCGACAATTTGTTGTTGACAAAGGGCAGCTGGACATATAAATGGCCCCATTACCTTCAGGAGCTTAGGGCCTCATCAAACCTAAATCCGGCCCTGATGGCTGTGCACTGTCAGGACCAGTTCGCCTCTGAATACCAGAGAATTTTCAGAGGGAGAGTGTAGGAGGGGCCTGGAAGTTGCTCAGCAACTGCACCTGTTGGACAGCAGCCTAGCTGGGCAGGCACCTCCCTGGTCAGTCACATAGTCTTCTGCACGATGGTGAGATATGGCAGCTTCCTAGTTACCCATTTAAAGTGTTACAGCTATTTCTTGTGCATGATCTAGTTGTAATCCTCGCAACAATCCCAGGCTGACAGAGTCACTTGCACTTTGCAGCTGCACTTGCCTACACTGTATGTCTTTTGCTTAAAAAAATAAATAAATCAGTTCCAGTACCGTTAGGTCACTGCAAAATACAATATGTGGAAAGCTTCAACCACTTAATTGTGAGTGGGGGGCGGGGGGAAGCATTGTCAACTGTATTGCAGCAGCTATTGGTGAATTATATAATGCTTCCAAGTGTCTACGTGATGAGGCTGAGGGCGATGGGAGTAGAATCCATTTTCAGAAGATGATGAGGAAAAACCAAAATACAATCACCCTGACTTAATCTGATCTTGCCTATTATTGAATATGGTCTCCTGGTCCAGTTAGTAGTAAAATTAGAATTATGGTAATACAGCAATGGATTAAAAAAACTCAGGTTTTAATCTTAAATGCAGGCAGCAGAAGGTTGGCTGCAAAATTTGCCGTCTCATTGTGAGGTGTACCAAACTGCACTGATGGCACTTAATTGAATTGTCTTGCATCATTTATAACACTTTATGTTCTCTTCTAACGTGTTCTGGGCTTGGGGTGTCTGTCCTCTGCTATTCCCCTTGCACAGATGGCAAGCAAGGCAGAAAGAGTGGGATTTTCGCCTGTGCTGTACTTTACAGAGGAGAGAGGAGGAGAGTGCTCTGTCTGAAAGTGTCCTCAATTGGAAGGCTTAAAGATGAAGGGAGAGCAAGCGGTACCTTGAAGTTGCCCCCCAACAGCTGGCACCATCTGGGCAGCAGACTGAGCAGGCTCCTGGTCACAGGCTTCCCTGTTATGGAGATAATGGTGGTGATGATGACGATGTAGCATTACTTATTCCCCCCCCCCCCATCCAACTGGGTTTCCCCAGCCACTCTGGGCAGCTTCCAACAAAATATAAAGGAATAAAACCAAACCTTAAACATTAAAAGCTTCTTGAAAAGGGCTGTCTTCTAAAAGTTGTATAGTTATTTATCTCTTTGACATCTGACAGGAGGGCATTCCACAGGGCGGGCACAACTACTGAGAAGGCCCTCTGCCTGTTCTCTGTAACCTCACTTCTTGCAGTAAGGGAACTGCCACAAGGCCCTTGGAGCTGGACCTCAGTGTCCGGGATGAATGATGGGGGGGGGGAGATGCTCCTTCAGGTATACAGGGCCAAGGCCATTTATGGCTTTAAAGGTCAGCGCCAACACTTTGAATTGTGCCCGGAAATGTACTGGGAGCCAAGCTATATCTTTCAGGACCAGTGTTATATGGTCCTGGTAGCTATTCCCAGTCACCAGTCTAGCTGCTGTGTTCTGGATTAGTTGTAGTTTCCGGGTCACCTTCAAAGGTAGCCCCACGTAGAGCGCATTGCAGTAGTCCAAGCGAGAGATATCTAGAGCATGCACCACTCTGGCAAGGCAGTCCGCAGGCAGGTAGGGTCTCAGCCTGCGAACCAGATGGAGCTGGTAGACAGCTGCCCTGGACACAGAATTGACCTGTGCCTCCATGGACTGTTGTGAGTCCAAAATGACTCCCAGGCTGTGCACCCAGTCCTTTAGGGGCACACTTATCTCATTTAGGACCAGGGAACTCCCCACTCCTGCGCATCCTCTGTCTTGTCAGGATTCAACCTCAATCCACTGACCGCCATCCACCCTCCAGACACCTCCAGACACTCATACCTGCCTTCACTGGTTTCCATGTTGGAGGATTTTAAGCTGAGGTTGGATGGCCATCTGTCAGGGACTTTTTAGCTGTGATTCCTGCATTGCAGGGGGTTGGACTAGATGACCCTTGGGGTCCCTCCCAACTCTACAATTTTATGCTTCTTTATGGTATATCTATAATGTTGTGAAGCTGATTATTTTTTATTTTACTTTATGCTATTTTTGATGCAGCAACTGATTCTACTATGGTCAGTAATATGGGCTGAAACAAATAGATTCCAAACTGAAAATGTTTAAGAGTGAAGAAGCCAAGGCTGCTGGTTTCCTCTTCCTGAGAGTAATTCAGGGCCTGGTGTCCTGCAGAAAGTGAGTTCAGAAAATCATCTATCACCATCTTCCTGTAATAAAGACATTAAATCTGTCTTTGCACCTTCCCCATTTCCCTCTGAGCAAAGGGAAAGCCTCTTCCTGAAAAAATCTTGTCCCCATCCAACCAGTCCCTTAGGGAGCTGCCGGCAGGAAGTGTTTCTTCTGCAGAAATATAAACAACCCAAACTTTTCAAAGGAAAAACATTGGCAAATAAGCAGAGCGATTCTTCTTCCCAGGCCTTACTCTTGTCGCTTGATTATCTTCTTTTCTTAAGCATTTGTTCTGTTTCAGTATGGATGGATGGATGGATGGATGGATGGATGGATGTACAGTGGTACCTCGGGTTAAGTACTTAATTTGTTCCGGAGGTCTGTACTTAACCTGAAACTGTTCTTAACCTGAAGCACCACTTTAGCTAATGGAGCCTCCTGCTGCCGCCACGCCGCCGGAGAACGATTTCTGTTCTCATCCTGAAGCAAAGTTCTTAACCTGAAGCACTATTTCTGGGTTAGCGGAGTCTGTAACCTGAAGCGTATGTAACCTGAGGTACCACTGTATGTATGTATGTAGAAATCTCATACCCTTCCACATTCCTCAGATGAGAAGAGGAACATTTCTTACTCTCCCACAACTTATTTCCTTGACCTCACATCCCCCCCCCCCGGCAGAGGATGAAGGGCAAGTGCTGCCACCGTTGCACCAACTGGACACAGCCATGGGTGTAGCCAGGTTTTTTTTGGGGGGGGGGCAGAACCTCAGTTAGCTATGTATTTTTTTACAGGGTGACAGCTGCCCCTCCCTGCCCCCCTTGGCTATGCCCATGGACGCAGCACACACACACCCTCCATCGTCCCGATAAAACCCCAATTTTATTTTATTTTTTGGTAGATTTACAAAAAGAAAAGTACACAACAATAAATAAATTTTAGAAAGGGGCAAGATTAGATGTGGACGCACAAAGCATTTTTTAAATAAACAAACTTGAGTCTCCTTGCGCTCCACTCCCCCATTATTTGTGCCCTAGGTGACCCTGCCCTCTGCCTGCCCCTCAGAGGTGGCGCATCAGGTGGAGCTGGGCCTTGTGGCAGCAGTCTCTCCTCCTCCTCCTCTCCCGCACTCCAGCAGCTGTTACAAGCTGCCCAAGGGAGGAGGTCAGTGGCTGCAGCCATTTAGAGGCAACAGGCTGCTCCCTCGCTGCTGCTGCTGCCGCCGCCACTCAGGTCAAGCCCCAAGCTCAGCAGCTGGTGCTGGTGGAGAAAACAGGGACATTCCAGGATCAAATCAGAAGTCGTAATGGCTTTTGCAATTCTGGGACTACCCCTGGAAAATCAGGAAACTTGTAGAATACAGCTGAGGAACTTGAGGGTTCCTGGGGTGAAACACAACCCTACAAAGCCTCTGACCCTCAGCCAGGACCCTCGCCGTCCAGGGCATTCGCCTTCTCCCCCTTGGCATCGTTCTGCTCTGCAGACTGCACCCTCCTCTTCTGCCTGACTGGGTGGTGGTGGTGGAGCTGTGCTTTTTGTCTGTGGTAAAAGTGAGGTGGCCAGTCATAAAAATATGATCAGCACAGAAAGGATGTACAAGAACAACGAAAACATGTTTGGCACACCAAAATTCCAGGTTGACCCCTTTGGCACCTGGGCTACACCCTTGTGTAAAACGACTTGGTCAGTGTCAACTGGGTGTGCTTTAAATTCAGCCCCCTCAGCCTGTGATTCACAAAGCCACGAGAGGCAGCTGAGCCAGCTTTGCGATAGCCATTTTTATCATGATAGCCGTTTTTATTACTCCCCGCATGCACAATCTTCTCCCCCCACCCCAAATATTTTATTGTCACATATTTATACAGTCTTCTTAATATATATTTATTAAATCAAAGCCACTCTCACCCACCTGGAAGCTAAAGCCCTCCTGCTGCCACCTAGAGGGGGCCTGGCACACATGGAGGTCTGGTAACCCTGGAGGTGAGATATAATTATTTCATAGAAAGAAAACATTTCCTCCGACTCATCTCCACCCTGCCCTCCTTAGAAATGGCCAGGTAAACGCCATTGATCCCTGGCTCTGCTGAGCCACCATCACCAGCACTCAGATGCAGGTAGGAGAGTTGATGGTTCAGGGGCAAAGGTTCCCTCCTGCCTGTTTGACTGCCAGCGTCCACAGTACGTCAGCACCAGTTGCGCTGGACAAAAGGATGCAAACAGGTGAAAGCTTAGCGGTGGCAACTGCACGTAGCTTTCCTTTCTGGGAAGATAAACAGGCTTTCAAGGGTTCACAGAAGTAAATCTCCAGAGCAATTCGAAAAACATTAGTTACATAATATGCAGTAAAATGGCCTATTGATCTATAAAACAAACTGCTGCTGCTTTTAATAACATGCCCTGTCACCCCCACTTCCCACCCTTGGCTCTTGGCTTCACTCATCCATGGGCTTCAGCAATTCGCTCAGAGTGCCTTAGCCATTGTAGCCCAGTTTGATTTTGCTGGAAGTGCTCCATGGCATCTATTTGTCTGCTGCTGATCTCAGAAACCCCGTGTCTCTTCGTGGAATTTGTTTGATATGGATAAATGCTTTTATCTTGGTGCTCCAAAAACACTACCCCTGTGCAAGGGTTAATTTCAATTGTTGTGGGTATTGTCAACATGCACAAATCAGTGGAAACTCCATGAACTTCCATAAGCTGCCATGTTTCTCTGCTGCCATGTTGTGGAGGCCCCTTTCTGTTGGTCCAGCTCTTGGAAATAACTGATGCAGACTGAGCCTCTCGCTGTATTAATCTGTTTGTTCATTTTAACTCTTGGAATGCCATGAGTTTTGTTTCCCTGCTGAATTTATGCTGCTTTTGCTTTTGCAGGGTATTTTTGTCCCCTGTGTAGTCAAATTGTTCTCTTACACGTTTATTGCAAAGCATCCAGAGAGGCCTTTTTGTTTTGGGGCGATTTATAAATTGCTGTAAATAAATAGTGAAGGAAACAATTCTTAAAACAAGAAAACCATCCATCAGCAGAACGGTGGCAGCACATTAATGAGCCATAGTTCATTAGCCACAAACTCAGCAAATTCATGGGCTGTTTTTTAAAATACGTTTTCATTTTCTAATACTATACACAGAAAGAAATAATAAAATTATTTGAGAAAATTTCAATAAAAATAATTTTATAGATTAAAAGTATTGTAAGTGACTTTTACTCTCTGGGCACCTTTTCTAAAGACTGATCTGAGCAGCACATCATCCCCCTGACAAGGGCTGTTGACCTGACCCATGTTCTTTATGGGTCTTTGGCTTGTGTGCTGAGGGGGGCGATGGATGGCACATCTCCCCTGTGTCTTATTTTGAAATAACCGGGGTTCTTGCTGCTTTTCCCAGAAGAACCAGGAACAGGGCAGCCTGACAAACAAATACTCCTGTGGCTAAAAGCCAGTGCAGGAGGTTGCCAGGCTACTAATGACAGCCTGGAGAGTCTGGGCGAGGGGCTTGAGCTGGCTGGAGGCTCAGCAAATGAGAAGTGTGGGTGGGAGAGAACGAAATTGGATCAGAAGGAGGGAGTGGGAGAAGAGGGGGCGCTGCATGAGAGGATGTCCAGCCAGGGAGATTTTCTGTGGGCCCAGAGCAAAATCTTGAACGTGCTGCAGGGCCAGTAGCTGGTGGCTCAGCCCAGATACCTCTTAACTTGCCCAGCCAGCTCCTATGGGGAAGGCAGAGAGGGAAATGGCCTCTGAGCAAGCGCTTCTCAGCCTACTGGGCCAGCTTGGAGCAGGTCTGGGAGGAGCAGTGGCCTGTTTTGGCCAACCTATGCAATAATGTTTTCATTGGCTGGGGTGGCTTTTCTGAAGGGTGGCCATGTGCCCTGCTGGACAGAGGACAGACCTCTGTTTGAGAGAGTTTCTCTCTTGGAAGGGCTGCCCAAGGCCAGTCTGGTTGAAATTAGGCAGAGCAACTCACAGCTCACCTGGTCTTCTCCACAATGGGGGGCGTGTTTTGGATTCCAACTTAACATTGCAGTAAGTCTTTCTGTATCTGTATCTCTGGTTATAAATTAGCATATGCAAATTATATGCAAACATGTGTCCTCTTCACTTTCACTCCTCTTATTTTGGTGATGCATTAAGGGCCCAGTCTCTTTCCACAATTTTGTCTTTTGGCTGGAGTCTTTTGGGGAGGGGGACACAAACTGAATTGCTGCTCAGGTTTTTTATTCAGAGTGCAGCAAATTCAAATCCTGACATAAGCTCACCCCCCCCTTTTCTAGGCCTGCCACTCACTATTTACATCTCTTTATTCCAAGGAGCTCAAGACACTGTGTGCAGTTCCTGACCCATGTTCTTCTCACAACAGTCCTGTGAGTCAGGCCTGACCGGGATAGACTGACCCACTGAAGATCCTCCCTGCGAGTTTAATGCCTGAATGAGGATTTGAAGCAGGGTCTCCCCACTCCTACTCTGATACTCTAACCACAACACCACACTGCCTTTATGAGGTAAGAGGCTCAAATAATACACAGAAAGCTTTCTGGGTTGTATTTTTTTTTATGGGGAGGGGACAGAATGAATAAATTAACTTTTTAAAATTCCACTTTCCTACACAGGAAAAAAAATGTACCCAGGGCAGTGTACAAAAACAACCTCCCCCCTTTAAAAACAAAATTCACTTACAAAAGAGAATTTAAACAAAACAGCAGTAAAAGAAGTCTGAAAGCTGTTTCAAAGCAAGATAAGGTAAAGGTAAAGGTACCCCTGCCCGTACGGGCCAGTCTTGACAGACTCTAGGGTTGTGCGCCCATCTCACTCAAGAGGCCGGGGGCCAGCGCTGTCCGGAGACACTTCCGGGTCACGTGGCCAGCGTGACAAGCTGCATCTGGCGAGCCAGCGCAGCACACGGAACGCCGTTTACCTTCCCGTCAGTAAGCGGTCCCTATTTATCTACTTGCACCCGGGGGTGCTTTCGAACTGCTAGGTTGGCAGGCGCTGGGACCGAGCAACGGGAGCGCACCCCGTCGCGGGGATTCGAACCGCCGACCTTTTGATCGGCAAGTCCTAGGCACTGAGGCTTTACTATTATGAAATAAAAGGTAAAGGTACCCCTGCCCGTACGGGCCAGTCTTGCCAGACTCTAGGGTTGTGCGCTCATCTCACTCTATAGGCCGGGAGCCAGCGCTGTCTGCAGACACTTCCGGGTCACGTGGCCAGCGTGACAAGCTGCATCTGGCGAGCCAGCGCAGCACACGGAACACCGTTTACCTTCCCGCTATAAAGCGGTCCCTATTTATCTACTTGCACCCGGAGGTGCTTTCGAACTGCTAGGTTGGCAGGCGCTGGGACCGAACGACGGGAGCGCACCCCACCGCGGGGATTCGAACCGCCAACCATGCGATCAGCAAGTCCTAAGCACTGAGGTTTTACCCACAGCGCCACCCGCGTCCCACACTATTATGAAATACCTTCTCTAAATAAGAAAGCCTTTACTGCTGGGAGTGAGAGAGCCTGCCAGGTTTCTCCTGGGAGAGTGTTCTATAGATTTGGAGCCACCACAAGAGATTGTGTCCATCCTGTCTACAAATCAGGTTTTATGCAGGTATTAAAAACGGGAGGCAAGACAGAATGGTGGCACCCGCAGTCCAAGGCCCTTGGGTTGAACACAAAGTGGGTGGGTAAAGGTAAAGGTAAAGGGACCCCTGACCATTAGGTCCAGTTGCGGACGACTCTGGGGTTGTGGCACTCATCTCGCTTTATTGGCTGAGGGAGCCGGCATTTGTCCACTTCTGCAGACAGTTTTTCTGGGTCACGTGGCCAGCATGACTAAGCCGCTTCTGACGAACCAGAGCAGTGCACGAAAACACCGTTTACCTTCCTATTGGTACCTATTTATCTACTTGCACTTTGAGTGCTTTCGAACTTCCAGGTGGGCAGAAGCTAGGACTGAAACAACGGGCGCTCACCCTGTTGCGGGGTTTCAAACCACCAACCTTCTGATCGGCAAGTCCTAGGCTCAGTGGTTTAGACCACAGCGCCACCCGTGTCCAAAAGTGGGTGGGTAGCATGTCCCATTTTGCTGCTTGAGGTGAAACGGGAAGTCCTGCCCTGCCCCTGCCCCCTGGTGTGCCCCCCCCCCAGCAGAGCAGTTCTCTCTTGTGAGATCTTGCTGGAAATCAGTGCCTGATCTGGCCTGGCTTCTTCACAGGTGGTGGAAGTGGCAAGGAGGGCAGGGCACCCAGGGGTGGCTTCGCCCTGCTGGGCCCGCGTGTTTGTGTGTTGGGCTGCCATATGTCCGCCTCTCCCCCAGACACATCCTCTTTTTCAGGATTAAAATTTGTGTCTGGGCGGATTTTTAAAATTTGGCAAAATGTCCGGGTTTCCCTTCTGGGCGAAATGCAGTTGCATGGAGTCAGCCCTATTATAATATGCTTAGGCAGTCACTGTGCCGACCTGTGGGAGAGGTAGGATAATTGCCTTGAATTCACACCTTCTGCTTTGATCTCAGCATCCTCCTCTCTCCATCAGCTGATTGAAACAAGAAGAAAGGCCCTCACTTTCTCTCAGGAAGCATCTCACTCCCTTTAACCCTTAGAGAGCCAAGCTGAAGAGCTGTTTTCTGATGCGTGCTGACTTCTTATCAGGCTCATAGAACTTTCCCACAGTGTGGAGGGATTTTTCTTGCAAGCAAGCAAGCAAGCAAGCAAACACAGAGACAGCTGCAGCTACTGAAGGGGAAGAAAAAGTCAAATGTCCTGCAAAGGATCATTTTGGAAATGATCAGAAACAAGATTGCCTATTTTTATGTAGGCACCATTGCAATATTATATGGGGCCCCTGCTAAAAACATTTTTATTTAGGTAAGCCTACCTTGACAAGTAGAGCTGACTTATATTTCTTTACTGTGTGTGGTGTGGTGGTTAAGAGCAGTAGACTCATAATCTGGTGAACCGGGTTGGCGTCTCCGCTCCTCCACATGCAGCTGCTGGGTGACCTTGGGCCAGTCACACTTCTCTGAAGTCTCTCAGCCCCACTCACCTCACAGAGTGTTTGTTGTGGGGGAAGAAGGGAAAGGAGAATGTTAGCCACTTTGAGACTCCTTCGGGTGGTGATAAAGCAGGATATCAAAGCCAAACTCTTCTTCTTCTTCTACTACTGTACTTTTAGTTTAAATGTTGATTTTCTTCATATTCTGGGTTTTCTATTAAAAAAATCTTAAGCCCAGTTGTTTTGAATTTTGAATTTTATTGATCATTTTAATGTATATTTTATGTTCTTTGTAAACCACTTAGAGATGTTATCTTCCGTTAGCAGTATGCAAACTATTGCTAAATAAACTTACTAGCTGCTTTATCTATTCAAAAGTCCCCAAGTAACTTACAAAATCTGAAATCATTGCATGAAATCGGGAGGGAGGGAAACTGATGCATTACAAAACTATGTGAAAGTCACACAATCACTAGAAAAAACTCAGCAGCAATAATAAACCACCAGTCAGTAGCAAAATCATAGCCTGCATAGGGGTATTTAAAATGAGTCATACCAGTCTGTAGTTAAAAGTAGAAGTTGGCAAATCTGTCCTCATTTTTGCTCTTCAGAATATGGCAATCCCTTTGGTAAAATATGCCAACCTTGTAAAAGGGCTTCTAAACATAGGCTAGCTCATGTTGTCCAGGCTCTGGTAACCTCTAGGTTAGATTGCTGCAACATGTTTTATGTGGGGCTGCCCTTGAAGATGGTTCGGAAACTGCAGCTGGGGGCAAATTTGGCAGTCAGGTGGCTGACCAATGCAAGATGGTCTGAATGTATAACACTGTTTCTGGCACAACAGCACTGGCTTCCAATTAGTTCCTGGGCTCATTTCAAGGTGCTGGTTCAGGAACCCAGCGCCTCTTCCCACATGAACCAGTCCAGATCCTGCATTTCTCAACTGAAGTTCTTCTCTGTGTTCCGTCTCCGAGGAAGGAGCAGAGGGTGCCAACATGAGAATGAGCCTTTTCAGTGGTGGCCCCCTGCTTGTGCAGAGCTCTCCCCAGGGAGGCTTGCTTGGCCCCATCATCACAGTGGTAGAATCATAGAATCATAGAGTTGGAAGAGACCACAAGGGCCATCGAGTCCAACCCCCTGCCAAGCAGGAAACACCATCAGAGCACTCCTGACATATGGTTGTCAAGCCTCTGCTTAAAGACCTCCAAAGAAGGAGACTCCACCACAGACCTCGGGTTAAGAACTTGATACCTCGGTACCTCGGGTTAAGAACTTGATTCGTTCCGGAGGTCCGTTCTTAACCTGAAACTGTCCTTAACCTGAGGTACCACTTTAGCTAATGAGGCCTCCTGCTGCCACCGCGCGATTTCTGTTCTCATCCTGAAGCAAAGTTCTTAACCCGAGGTGCTATTTCTGGGTTAGCGGAGTCTCTAACCTGAAGCGTCTGTAACCCGAGGTATCACTGTACCTCTATTCAGGCATCAGGCAAAAGCATTTCTCTTCTACCTGGTTTTTGGTCTTCAGTTATCCTCAGCCTCCTTCAGTGGGTTGGATGTCGTAGTTCTGACTTTTTATGGTTAGGAAGGTTTAGGTTTGACAGGTGAAAAGGCAGGGAAATACCTCTGCGTGGTATGTCTCTGAGGGAATGGATTGGTAATGTGCAGCAGAGGCTTTTTGTCTTTGCCTCGTGGTGTGGAGAGGCAAGGCTTGGGGGGAGGCCTCTCACCCCCCTTCCAATTTCCCAGTAACACCAGTAAAGAGAAAGGCCAGAGGCAAAGTGGGTGTGGCCTGAGGCAAAAGTTAGGGTTGCCATATGTCCTCTTTTACCAGGACACCTCCTCTTTTTCATGGGTATGTAAAATGAGAATTGTCATAGCGATCCATAGCTAAAAGTAGAAGTCGGCCAATGTGTCCTCTTTTTTGCACTTCAAAACATGGCAACGCTACTAAAGTGGGTGGGGCAACAGGCACGACTCTTTCTGTGCAGGCCATATTTCAGCTGCATGGAAGACAGAGCCACACGTTTCTCTTCACCCTCTGTCTGGGCAAGCAGGAGACACCGTCATACCACAACACCACGTTCAGAAGAGGGTGCAAAGCAGGGCTGGGGAGGCAAAATCCTGAGGGCTGGACTGAAGTTCCCTCATCTTAAAGCGCATCCAACACACGTTCAGAGCACATGACTTCCCCCAAGGAAACTGTAGTTTGTTAAGGCTTCCAGATAATTATAGCTCTGTGAGGCAGGGAGTGACAGTTTTCAAGATTCTTTGGAGCAAGTCCTGTGCTTTAAATGTGCACCGGGTGTGTTTTGAACGCACGGTGTGAATCTGCCCCTAAAAAGCATGAAGAACAACAGGTGCCTTTGCTCTGTATCCAGAAACACAAGCCTTCTTCTTGCTCTGTTTTCAGCTCTGCAGCAGGGGGCAGGGGCGGGGGGCATGACTCACGGGCTCTGCACGTGGAGGCCGTGGGGGCAAACTCGCTCCTGCCCTTTATCGGGAGGGATAATAGAAATGCATATTAAAGAGGTCGACATTAATATGTCCTCTTTGTGACGTTGGCCTGTTTGCTATTCTCAAACATCCTGCCGCAGAAAGATAGCCTTGCATGTATGTGAGTCATTTATTACCCTGGCTACCATTTGGCTTTAAGAGGCCCCCACTCTCCTTGCTTGCTTCACTGGCTCCTTTGGTTTAATGTCTTTTCTGTTTGTTTCCCTCTTTTTCCCCTTTTGAAAGGCCAACAACATGCAAGTTGATGAGGTACAAATAAAAAGTAAATAGGACAGGTTGGTTGCTAGCCCCCCAAATGTCCAGCTATTTGCATTTGAAAACAGTTTTTCCCTCTGAATAGCAGAAGCATGAAGCAGTTTCAAGTCAGAACTTAGGGTAACTGCTGCAATAATTCTATAATTTGTTAATATAATTTTTATAATTCTATAATTTTTTAAAACGTGCAAGCCACCCTTTGTGCAAAAATGGCGACTGACAAAGGAATGTAAAGATGCAAAAGCTTTAAAATGCAAGCCATCAAGTGAGGAAGAAAGCAGCTGGATCTGATTTAAAAGAAGAAGAAGACCATAATCCAAAATGCCTGAACAAATAAAACAAAGTTTTAACCTGGTGCCAAAGAGAAATGTAGTGTTGACAGCTGACACAACTTCCTTGAGAGGGCACCCTGCAGTTGGGGCACCACCAGAGGAGAAGGCCTTCCTTCATACATGAGCTGGATCTTGTCCAACGATGACTCTGTTGTGGGAAGAGGCGCTCCTTCTGATATCTGGACCCCCAGCCCAGGGAGGGCTTTCAAGGGCCGCACCAGCACTTTGAATGGGGCTTGGCAGCAAATCCAGAGCCAATGTATTATAGACTCCTAGCAGGAGTGGGGGACACCTGCAGCCCCCAGATGCTGCTGGACTCCCAGCTCTTATTGGCTCTAGCCAGCATGGCTACTGGTCAGGGATGATGGGACTTGGAGCCTGGCAACATTCACAATTTTGAAAAGTTATACATGCTGTTATTTAGTAATGTTTCAAGTTTTTAAAGTAATGCTTTATTTCTTTTTAATTAATTAAAATTTATGATTTGTTGATGCTTTTGCAAGCCAGCAGGAGGAACAGAGCATATTTTTAAAAAGGATATGCTTTGCCTGGCTATCCAACACTTTGGCTGGATCCGCCAGTGGTGTACAAGATGTTCCAGCTTCTTTCTCAGCTACTGAGCTGTAATGATTTTTCCTGTAACTTGTCCTCACCTTGTCTGTGCTATTCAAGTGCATGAATAAGAGGCTGTTTGGTCAATAAGTGCCAGAGCACTATTTCGGTAAAGGAGAGCTAAGTAGGGATGTCGGAACAGCTGAATAGGAATTGTATATTAATGACTCCAACCGGATAATGATGCAACATTCATTTGAGTTCCTTTTCTCATCCTCTGCAGAGACAGTCCTGTTTAGAAGTAAGCTATGTGTGGCCATTCTTTATTCTTTATTGTTGATCAGATTTGTATAATGCCCTGTACCTGTAGATATCAGGGCAGTTCGCAGCATAAAATCACAATATAAAAAACACAAAATACCTAATAAAAATAATAACAAGATGGCGTCGTCGGTGGAAGCACTGATTTGAGCTCCGCAGCAGTTGTGCGGTTTTTATTAGTTTTATTAGTTTTATCAGTTTTTTTATTCAGCTCTTATCAGCCTCAGTATTTCATCTACAACATTTGGCAGCTGCTTTTTAACTAATATACTCACAAGGCTTGAGTTAAAAGCTCAAGTTAAAAGTCCCAGAAAAAGGAAGAGGGGGAGGAAAAACGCCGAGAAACAACATCCTACGGAGTTAATGAACCAAGACGAGATTTACTGTGGACAGCTTTATGACCTGCTAAATGGTAGGAAGAGGTGCTTAAAACCCAAGCTTCTTCTGTCAATGTGAAGATTAAAGTAAAGATCTGACTCTTGCTAAGTCTGACTTTTAAGACATTGAACCGAAATGACTGAGAATTGTAAGTAAGCAACGAACTTTACTTTTCTTTCTTCTTCGCTCTCCACTCCCCTGCTTCCTACAATACTCTCTAAGGTGTATTAGGATACTTCCAATTATTGTGGATATTGCTTCTAATCTCCACTATGGGCCATGGCAAGCGGCCAAGGGACCTGGATGAGGCAATGCCTCCCCCGAGGCCCAAACAGTCCAAGATTGATACTTTTTTTCTTAACTGTAACAGAAATAACGAGGAAGTTAGCTACATGGTTGAAACTCACAATCGTTTTAATCCTTTAATTGACCTCGCAGCCGATATAGAAGTGGAGGGGGTGAACTCGAAGACAACGAATAATGCTAACGATAATGACAAAGAGGTGAGAGTCACCTCGAAGGGGGAGCCCGAGTTGGCCCTCGGCGATGGCATGGGACTCGATCATTTCCAATTAATAACCAGGACCCTGCGCTGCATCTTTAAGAGCATAAATGGGATCTCCATGCAGGTGGATAATCTCCACCAAAAGCTTGAGGCCCATTTGCTAGAGCTCCAGCACAACCACACTCTGCCTCCGAGGGATTTAAAGGGACAGAGGTGTACCTCCCTTATTAGACATGAAAGTGGTACTGGTGGTCACCTCCTAAAAACTCAATTGGACTCTCAATCTCTGATTTTACAACCAAACAAAATATGTCTAACTATACGCAGTAGGGACCCCAGGTCCCCAAGGTGGAATAATCCGAGAGATGTCAAAGATCATCTGAGGCAACTCCTTCAGATTTGGCCTCCGCTAATAGACCTCAGTACAGTGAAACTTTTAAACTACCACCATCGGCTCCAAAAAGTATTGCTCTCCTTCCAGTCTCCAAAAATTCCCTCCATACTGGTTAGGCGTAAAGCGTTTCTGGCCACCTGGGGCATCTTCCCAACAAGAGTCTTTAATGACACCAGGATTAAACCTCTCTTCCGCAGCACCGTACAAAAAGGTAGCTGCCCGCCAGACAGGCGCGACTCAGTCTTGAAACTCAAGTTGTCCACCCGGGAACCTCACCCTCCCTCTCAGCCCAAGCTTCCTGGTTTATCTACCCCAGCAACAAAGAAGCATGACCAAAGCGGGCCCAGCCATCTGGATGCCTCAGAGGAGAGGGACCTCATTTCATCCTATGGCGAGTTGCCATTAGTAGAACAGCAGGAAGTTATAAACAGGCTTGATACACTCAAGCAGCAACTTACACATGTACTTCAAGAGAAAATCTCCTCAAATCCTGGACATAGCAACCTATTAAATCAAAGGAAACCAGTTATGAAGGGGCTAACACCCCAGAAACCCCTGCCAAATACTGGGACTCCAATAACGGATGATTTGGCAGTCTGCCTGGCGGAAGCTCCTCATACACCGTCGCAACGCAGACCCCCTTCACCTCTACTAATAGATCTGCAATCAACTACCTCGTCCTCCGCCTTAAAGAGTAACGCGCCAAACACACCTCATCCTGGTAATCTGTCAATGTCCTATTCTTCTATGCCTGACCTGGAGTCTTCAATCAGTGCGGTCCAGTCAAATGACTCTATATCCTCGTCCTTTGCCAGTCAACCTCTTTTGGTAGAACCTCATTTATCCGCAACCTCTTCAAGCCAATATATAAACGTTAAGGAACCCACTGTGCAAAGAGACAACTCAGGTTTTACTGAAGACCCTGCTGGTCACATCAATCAACTCACCACCCCTTCGATACCTTCGGTAGTACCTCGCCTGGCGCTGTCTCAGACCCCTGGCAATGTCCTTCCCACCAGCAACCAGAGCAATTGACTAGCACATAGTCCCTCCTCAAATTGCTTTAATGTGCTATCCTGGAATGTGGCAGGATGGACGTCCAAACAGGATGACGGGGATATGAAAGAGTTTTTAGCGAAATTCCAGATTATGGGTATACAAGAGACCTGGTGCTTAGAATCTTCACCCCCCCCATCCCTACCGGGCTATGACGCCTTTGTGATTCCTGCGACCAAAACACATTTGTATGGGCGCCCTAGTGGAGGCCTGGTAACATTTGTTTCGCAGGAGCTTCAGCTTAATATCTCTCCTATCTTTTGGTTAGAGAGTAATTACATTCAAACTTTGCACATCACTAACAGCTCGCTTGGGGAATTCATATGTGTAAACTTGTACAATCCATCTACCTACTCCTCTTCTCATTCAAATCAGCTTTGGGAGGATTTAAGATTTATTCTAGATAAACCTGGGGCTGAATTTCCAAAGTCAGAGATCCTTATAATGGGGGACTTCAATGCCAGAATCGGAGCAGATATAAGCTTATTCACCGATAAGTCGCAATTATTCATAGAAGAGGAGTGGTTTCCTACGTGGAATTCACATGACAAGACCATTAATAGGGCTGGCATCATACTGCTGGAGTTCACTATAAACTGCGGGCTGCACAGCTTGCACGGCACACCCAAAGACTGGTCCGGGGGATACTATACTTTTCTAGGATCTAGAGGGGCAAGTGTTATAGATTACATCTGGTCCTCCTCAGCATTTAATGATGAGGCATACTGTTTCAATGTGTTCAACAGAACCGAAAGTGACCACCTTCCAATTGCCATCTCCTTTCACCACACACAGCTGGGGCCTCCCAGCTCACCACACCCCCAGGATTCACTGACCTTGGCCCCCGGACGCAAGAAGTGGGACATCTACCTGGAGCAAGACATAAAAGTCCTCCTAAATTCCCCTGAGATCCTAGCCCTGAAAGCTCAGCTGTTAACAACGAATGTGAATCATTTCTCAATTTTCCAGCAAATTCTAGCCTACTTGCTCCCTTCGCTTACGAAACCTTCCCGTGCGATTCTAACCTGGAAGAATCAAACCTGGTTCGACCAAGAATGCAAACAGTGCAGAAGTAGGCTTAGATTTCTTCAGTCTGACATGAAATCAGACAGCACTCAGAGCAAAATCAGGGAGTTAGCCCAATTTCGTTCATACTATAAGAAGCTGCTCCAACATAAGAAATTGCTCTTTGCGAAAGAACGCTGGTCGGCTCTGTCAGTGGCCATTAAAACCCGTGACGACAAGAAATTTTGGAATTTAATTAATGCAGGTTTAAGACCCCCCTCATTCATTGTTAATAACATCACAGCAGCCAGCTGGCACTCTCACTTTGCTCAGCTGTATTCCACCTCAGATTCTGACGTAAATGTAGTCACCACCCTTCCAGCATCTGCCTTGCCCACCTGGGAGCCAGTCTCCCCAGAGAGATGTACTCAACTAATTAGCA
This sequence comes from Podarcis muralis, assembly GCF_964188315.1. NCBI lineage: Eukaryota > Metazoa > Chordata > Lepidosauria > Squamata > Lacertidae > Podarcis > Podarcis muralis. Next base: position 4,409,784 of record NC_135668.1, on the reverse strand, counting down.
TGCTATCAGGGGATAAATCCCCGGGGGAGGATATGATACCACCTGAGGTATTCTTATCGAACCAGTCGTGGTGGGCCCCTATCTTAGCATCTCTCTTTACCACCATTAATGCTACTCTTAAGATTCCACCTAACTGGAAACAGAGCATAGTTATCCCAATACATAAAAAGGGGGACCCACAAGATCCGCGTAACTACCGACCTATCAGCCTGTTGGACATATCATACAAGGTTTACTCTAGATTCTTGCTAGAGAAATTAATTGAGTGGGCAGAAGAAACAAAGCTATTCCATCCGGAACAGGCTGGCTTCCGCAAAGGTCACAGCACATCTGGCCAATGTCTTGTTCTACTTACCCTGATTGATAAATACCTAAACAGGTTCAACTGCAAACTACACGCGGCTTTTGTGGACCTGACCTCCGCCTTTGACTCCATTTCCAGAGATAGGCTATGGCAGAAGCTTAGTCACACCAGCATAGATAAGAGACTCCTCCTCCTTCTTATGGAAATTCATAATGACATATCGGCCAGAGTAAAATTCGGCCCTCTGGGAGCTCTTTCTGATTCTTTCCCTCTGAATAAAGGGGTCAAACAGGGTTGCCTCTTGGCCCCTTTTCTATTCAATTTCTATATCAATGACATCGTCACAACTATGAAGGCCCTAAATCAATCTGCTCCCTCCTTACAACAGCTCAAGATCCCCATATTACTCTATGCGGACGACATGGTGATACTGTCATTAACCAAGCTGGGCTTAAACAACACGCTCAGAGGGCTCATGACATATTGTGATACCAACTCCCTTAAAATTAATTTCGCCAAAACCAAAATTCTTACTTTTGGCACGAAAACTCGGAAGTCACTCTGGAATTTTGAGGGCCATTCTATTGAACATTGTTCAGCATTCAAGTATTTGGGTATCATTTTTCAGCATGGGTTTAGCTGGTCAGCTCACCTAAATACAACCATCCTGGCTGCCCGCAGAACCATCAAAGCCTTGGAGAAATTCTACTATGCAAAAGGCGGCCAGCTGGTTCCACCAATCAGAAAAGCATTTATCAGCAAAGTCCTCCCGATGTTACTGTATGGGGTTGAAATCTGGGGGTGGAATTTAAAAACACTACAACGGCTGGAGATTCTACAAAACTCTTTTGCACGGAAGATACTGGGTCTCCCCAAGGGCTCGGTTGCAGCACAGTTAAGAACAGAACTGGGCCTCCCCTCCATTGTTGCGAGAGCCCACATTAGAATTATTAGCTTTTATTGTAAATTAATCAATGCCCCAGGTTCCCTACTAGCCAGGCAAGGCTTTTTAACGTGTTCTCAAAGCAATAAATGGTCCAAGGCCATGGTGACTATTACTGCACGCTACTCTCTCCCAAATCTTGACTCGCTGTCCTCTTGGGACAAACATAAAATCCGGGCCTGGATTCTTACAAGAGACGAGGCCATGGACCGGGCACAGTCCACCTCAGCTCGCCTTTCCATGTGGCTCCCTAAAGTGAAAGTGGTAAGATCACTTGCCAACTACTTGATAGACCTGACGGAGCCCAATTTGAGAAGAGCGTTTACAATGGCCCGCTTCCATTCTATACCCACGGCCTTCCTGCAGGGGATTTACTCTAAGACCCCTATTACCCAGCGTCTATGTCCATGCACAATGAATGAAGTAGAGGACTTCATACATTTCTTTTTCTACTGCCCTATTTATGAGCCAATAAGATCTAAGCTCCTCCTTTTGATCCCGTCCACCATTACATCTAAGGAAGACTGTTTGAAATCGCTTCTTGTGGACGCAAATCCCCAAATCTCACGTGGGGTGGCAATCTTCATAGTGCAGGCTCTGAAACTCAGGGCTACTCTGACAGGGTAGCGTGCCCTAGACCTGGACCTGTTTTAATTCTTTTATTACTTTTAACTCAATATGCTGAGTCTGTTCTGGGGCCATTTTGTGCTTTATATATACCCGCATACTAGTTTTTGGGTGCTGGCTACTATATCTTTGCATTATTGTCTTCGGGTAGCTTAAATGTCACTACGCCAGCCAAAACACCTGAATTTTGCTTGATTGCTTGTCTCTAGTTTGTCTTTTTTCTTTTTTGTATTGTCTTATTTTGCTATGGCAGTTTGCTAATGCAATAAAGGTTTGAGTTGAGTTGAACATTCTGTTCTTCAGGCAGCGGCGTAGCGTGGGTTGTCAGCACCCGGGGCAAGGCAAGTAATTTGCGCCCCCTAACCCCTAACCTGCCGCCGCTGCCAGCTTCTTCTTGCTGCTGCCTGGGCTGGGGTATTTATGATAAGGTAGCCACGGCGGCGGCGGGGGGTCCGTGTCAGGTGATCTGAGGCGAGTTGCCGCTGGCGCTGCCGCCCAAACAACGCCGCTTGCCCGGAGGAGGAGGGCAGAGAGGCGAGGAAAATGCAGCATGGCCCAGCAGTAGCAGCAGCAGCGGCAGCGGCTGGGCTGTGAGGAGGGGCTGCCTGGCGCGCCCTCCGTGGCCCTGACTCGCGGGGACCGCGGCGAGCGCTGAGAGCCGCTGCCAGCTTGTCGGTTGCGCGAGACATGGGGCTCTGCTACAGCCTGCGCCCAAGGCTCTTTGGCGACTCCAGAGGCGGCGAGCGCGCCCCCCGATGTTGCGCCCAGTGCGGCCGGCCCCCCTGCACCCCCCACGCTATGCCACTATCTTCAGGGACTTGTTTAGGATCAGTGACAGCCACCCTATCCTGAAGGATGGTAACAAAGGGGGAAACAAAGCCATACATTTAAATAAATACAGTGGTACCTCGGTTTACAAACTTAATCCGTTCTGGAAGTCCATTCTTAAACCAAAATTGTTCTTAAACCGAGGCACGCTTTCCGTAATGAGACCTCCCATTGCCGTTGCCCTCCCACCGTTCGGATTCCATTCTTAGACCAAGGTAAAGTTATCAGACCAAGACACTATTTCCAGTTTAGCGGAGTTTGTAAACCAAACCATTCTTAAATTGGACTGTTCTTAAACTGAGGTACCACTGTACTTTCAACAAAAGAGAACATGGTTTTTAAACAAATCAAATCAAGAGCTGAAATGTCCTCACCTTTCAGCAACTTAACTGTGAAACCTGAAAGGCCAACTCTGCCAGGGAGGCTTTAAAAAAGAAACACATGTGTTTGGATTTTGTGACATACCTGGAGTAGAAGTGATTTCTGTGGTTGGGGAGCAGACACAAAAAGTGCCTCTACATCAGAGTTTTCCAGACTTTTCATGTTGGTGACACGCTTTTTAGACGTGCATCATTTTGCAACACAGTAATTCAGTTTTACTAGCAAACTGGAGGTTAAACTAATGCGGGGAGCATTCACGCGACACACCACACCGCAGCCGACACACTAACATGTCGCGACACACAGTTTGGAAACCTCTGCTCTGTGTGTTCATTGTCTAAACCTAACCTGCAGATGTATCATTGAGAGGACACCTTTGTTGACTTTCACAAAGCATAAAGGGACAGATTGGAAGGGAAGGTTTCTCAATGTATGCAGGGACAAAGCTATTTCATGCTTTGCTAGCATTTTTAATTTACCACCCTATTAATTGCATTGCTATTCTGACAGATTGAGGCAGTGGTCTCAGGCAGAAGATGCTGAGGACAGGCAGGACCGAAAGGTGTTGAAGGAAAGCTGTTTAGGGAAGCTTTTAATGTTTGATGTATTACTGTATTTTAATATTTGGTTGGAAGCTGCCCAGAGTGGCTGAGGAAGCCCAGCCAGATGGGCGGGGTATAAATTATTATTATTATTATTATTATTATTATTATTATTATTATTATTATTATTATAGAACACAGCTGGGTATGTCACCTCCCAAGATAGCCTGTTGTTTGTATCTGTAGTGGCACGCACTGTCCTCAGATTCAGCTGCTTGTCTAGTTGGCTTCTGTATGTGACCCTGCATCCCACTTTCTCCCCAGGGAGTTTAGGGCAGCATCCACAGATCCTCGTTCCATCTTATTCTCACAGCAGCCAGTGAGGTGGCTTTGGCTAAGAGGTAATGATTGGCTTGAAGTTCCTCAGCAAGTTGGTTCTTTTTGACAGTGCGGCCACCAGGCTCCTCTGACCCTGACTCCAGCTGGCGTGTTGTGATGGTTGAGATCAGAACTACCTGTTGTGGAAGAAAGGATAGGTTCCTCTCTCTTGAGACCCACAAACCAGGTTCCTCCTCACATGAGCAGCTGTGGGGTAGTGGTTAGAGTGCCAGGCTAGGGGGCCAGGGTTCAAATCTCCACTTGGCCTTGAAACTTACTGGGTGTGACCTCAGGCCAGTCACTGCCTCTCAGCATAACCAGCTTTACAGGGTTGTGGGGATTAAGTGAGGAGAAGAACCATTGGACGCCACTTTGAGCTCCTTGGAGAAAAAGGTTGGATATAAATGCAGTAAATAGAAACTAAAAATAAAATGATCTTGAGGAAGACACAGATGGTAAGGGAGCCTCACTCAAGGTCCTTCCAAACTGTGACTCTCCTGTCTCCTTCAGACATGGATGATGAGGTGCCAGTAAACTCTCCTTCCCTTTCACGGTGTGAAGAAGGCCCTTAAAGCCCAGTCTGCTACTCAAGGAGGTGGTGTCAGTGGCTGGAGAGGTTTATCCTCCACAAGGCCTCCCATGGCCCCTACTCTTGGCTCAGACAATATCTTCAAAATCCTGGCCAGGTCCAGCAGGGGTCAGTGGGAGCTGCCAAGTGTCTTGGCCCATTAGGAACATAGGAAACTGCCTTATAGTGCAAGACACCCTTGGTCCATCTAGCTGAGTATTGTCTGCTCTGGCTGGCAGTGGCTTCATGGGTTTGGGGGCAGCTGTCTCTCCCAGCACTACCCAGAGATGATGATACTAGTGCTGATATCAGGTGAAGGTCACCGGACATTGTGGTATCCTTTGGATATGTGACTTTATTCATACATATAGACAAGCTGAGCATAGGGCAGAGGGACTCACAAGCATTAATATCCCAAAAGGTTTTGCTTCCTCAGAAGGTTTCCAGGGAAGCCAGGACAGAGCAAGCCAGGTCTCTGGGCTCATCTAGACTTCCTTTTGTGCCATGTTTCTAAGCCCAAGCCTGGGCTTTAAAGCTCCATGTTTGAAATGATTTATTTATTTATTTTGTCCTGGTGCTTTCCCCACGATTCACTGCTGAATCAGAGCAAACAGCAACCGGGTTTTCCATGGACTGCCATCTGCTCTGATTCAGCAATAAAACACAGGTTTTCTCAAGGGAAGTGCCAGGACAAAAATTAAACCAACCAGCTTAACAAAGTAACTGGCTTGGCTGGTTTCCACTCCTAGATTTGAACCTCACGTACACAGGATCGCAGGTTTGGAAGGGACCCACAGGCACCATCAAGACTGATCCCCCAACTTATATCATTATTTCACAGGGTTGGTGGCGGCTGCTGAAGATCACTCAATGTGATCACTTGGGAGACGGAGAAGCAGAGCAGACTTCTGTGGGTGGAGGGGAGGAGGAAGGGGAAGGGATGCATGACGTAGGGGTTCCATTTTGGGGGGCAACCTTCTGTTGTTTGTAACATGTGGCCCTGCCCTGAAACTTCGTGACAAGGGAAGAAGAAGGGAGGGGAACTGGTATTCAGCAGTCATATCCTTCTTTCTGGGCTGGCTCTACCAGGAGGCTGAGTGAGGCAAGCAACAGCAGCCAGAGGATAGAGCTGTGTGTGCCCATCACCTGGCCTGCCCACTGCACCCACTAAGCAAGCCTGCTGCTCTCAGCAGTTGTAGATGATGCAGTCTGGTTGCATCCAACATTCAGGTGCCAGTTTGCTTGGCTTTTGTGCATTGACTGGAGCGGGGTGGGCAAGATCTTGTCCTTGGTTTCAGGCAGGTTCGGGGGCAGCCCTCTCCAGGCGAGACTAGAGATTTGCCCTAAGTCCCCTTTGATGATGCCAGGAGCAGGCTGCCCGCTTTCCAGAGTTTCCTGGGGAAATCCTTACATCTGTCACTCACCCTTTCAACCTTGGAGTCCTCATTAGATTTCAGGAAGCAGAGGAGGAAGAGAGGCAGTCTCTCCAGATGTGTACATTTGCATTTCCCAGCAATGGCACACTGTCACAGAACAAATATTTTAAATAAATGGAAAACCCCACAGATAAGATGCATAGGGGTGGGGGTGGGGAGGCTCGGATGCACGTAAACCGCCCAGCAGATGCCTAATCTAACTTGATTCTTTGTGTTTCCACCTAATGTAATTATAACAGGCAATGTTGCTCTAGTTAGTTGAGAGTCCAGCAGCCTGTACACTGAGATAAGACAGGGGTTTTTTTTGCATTCGTGTAAACATTCAAGAAGCTTGCTTTGGCATATGCTAATCCCTCACGTATCCTCTGCCCTAATTTAATTACTATAGCCTGCATGACCTACCAATGACATAACTGAGTTCAACATGGAGGAGTTACAGTGATTGGCTCAGAAGGAGCAGTGAAGCCCTGATATTCTGGAGTATTCAATTTCCCTACAGTCTAAACTGGCCACACCAGTGTTTCCCAAAGTGGGCAATACCACCCCAAGGGGGGCACTGGAATGATCCAGGGGGGGTAGTAGCCTCAGGTGCAATTGGGGGGCATTGAATAAAAATAAGGGGGCAGTGGAAGCACAAAGAAAGAAGAGAAGAAATTTTTGAAAAACCCTTTCTATATGTTTCATCTTTGTGTAATGACACTTACCAAGTCGGGTGCTGTTGCGGGATGGTGACAACGCCTCCCCTTGATCCAGCAGTCCTACTGGAGGCGAGGGTTTTCCCAGGCTTGGGTGAAGCAGGTTGCAGCTTGTCTGCCTATTTGGCCAAGGGCAGGCAGGCTGTGCCACCCACACTACCCCCAAGGGGGATCGGACTGAACTGGCAAGCTTCCCTCTGCCTCTTCCCTTGAGCTTCTAATCCCAGGGCCAAGTCCACCTCCTTGTCCACTTTGGAAAAACCATTCGTATATGTTTTATCTGTTGTGTAATGACTATGTTGTAGGACATAGGCAGAAATATAGATACATAAAAGAACTACATATTTCTGATTGCTTGCTTAAAGAAGGTAAATTTCCAGGGGGGCACTGAGTAATTCTTTTTCTGAAGTGGGGGTAGGCCAAATAAGTTTGGGAACCTGTGGGCTACACTATCAAGCTAGGAACATGAGAGTAAGTTTTGCCAAAGGCACTGATTTGATGGGGCAGGGTGCCACCTCTCTGAATTTATTTACTCACTAATTCAATTTCTAGCCTACCCTTCATTAGTTCATGATCCCAGGGTGATTAACAACAAAATAACATCTGTGCCGTCAACACAACCCATTAAATTACACGTGTACCAATTAAAACCTGAGGTAAAAATATACAGTCTGGACAATACAGCTGACGGACACCCATCACTTTGGAAGCTGGCCACATCAACTCAGCCCCTGACAAAGGCCTGAAAATGAGGTATGTCTTCAGCTAGTACTGGAAAGAGTCCCCAAGGGAAGGCTGAGGCACCACACAACAAACTTTACTCAATGGCAGGACATTGAGAAGGGCCTCCCTTGCAGAACTCAGTACATGGTCTGGCTGGCAGAGCTGGGAGCTGGAGTCCAGCACCACTGGTTCTCTCTGCCCACCCAGGCTACTGGATCTTCCAGAGCCCTCCTTGAGCAAAAAGGTCTGTTGTGTTCCTGCAGCCTTGGTGTTCTTCAGTTCTGGTTTGCTGCGTCCCAGCGGTTCAGCATCCATTCCTGACTTGCTCTTCAGCCCTCCTGACTGCTGGCTTTGTGCTGAGGCTCCTGGTTCCTAGTTCCTCTTCGACAGCTGCTGCTGGGGCCGCCACCCAGGCCTGGCAGTCTGAGGGGTGAGTGCTGCTTCTTCTCCTCCTAATCATCCAACCCTCCCTGCACTCCAGCCTTAGTAATCTGCAGGGAAATAATGCTCAGGGACAGCCATGGCCAAAGTCGATAAGGGGCAAATCTAATAATGGAGCATTAAGCACACAGAACTCCAGCTAATCTCTCCTATTCATATTTCCACTTAATGTTCATGGCATAAACAAATATTACTTTAAGGTAGACTACCTGACAGCACGTGTTGTAGGTGGCTGAAATATTTATTTATTTTGTTATCCCTGGTTCCTGATTGAAAGGTGTTTTGAATGTTCTGGCAACTGTTTGGACTCCAGTCTTCCTAAAAATGGAAAGTCTGCAAGTTGCTATTTGCACTATAGTACTTTATCTTGCCTAATCAGAATTCGTTCTAAGTCTCCAAACACAAGGGAGATTTTGATGGACACACTTTTCTCACATGACGCTGTCCCTGGACAGCAATGTTTTTTAGGAAGTCTTACACATCCACGATAGTACAACACTATGCACAATGTTGGGAAGCCTCCAAAAATGTTCAGACTGTCTCCTTGGTCCAAGTCAATACCATGTGGCTGGACCAGGTCATAAAAACCTGAATGGAAAATAGGTCTGATATGAAACTGTGGACTGATGTGGAATGCAAGCACACTGTTTAGTTGCTGATTGGGTATGGGAGGTCAGGTACTGGTACAACCTTCCTCCTCTTCAAGGTCACAAGAGAGGAAGGTCAGCTTGCTCCCTCCATTGGCATTGTTGGCAGAGATGCAGGACCTTTAACTAAACTCTCAAGTCTGGGACCTGTCAAGTCTGCCAGAACTTATTGTTTACAGCCAATTCCCATTTCTATTGGGACGCGGGTGGCGCTGTGGGTAAGAGCCTCAGTGCCTAGGGCTTGCCGATCGAAAGGTCGGCGGTTCGAATCCCCGCGGCGGGGTGCGCTCCCGTTGCTCGGTCCCAGCGCCTGCCAACCTAGCAGTTCGAAAGCACCCTTAAGTGCAAGTAGATAAATAGGTACCGCTTACTGGCGGGAAGGTAAACGGCGTTTCCGTGTGCTGCGCTGCCTCACCAGATGCAGCTTGTCACGCTGGCCACGTGACCCGGAAAGTGTCTCCGGACAGCGCTGGCCCCCGGCCTCTTAAGTGAGATGGGCGCACAACCCTAGAGTCTGTCAAGACTGGCCCGTACGGGCAGGGGTACCTTTACCTTTACCTTTACCCATTTCTATATAAACCACAAAACAAAATATATGCGAATAAGGAAATACATCCAGGAAGAAGGTAATTTGCATTTTCAAAAATGCAAATAATCAAAACTTTAAATGGTAACATTCTCCTGACCAATTAAATTAAATTGAAAAACAACAATAGCATTAGAAGGCAGCACCAGTAGCACATACAAAGTTCTGCTATAGGTGGGGCCTAGTATGGCAAGCTACCTGGGACCAGGCCATTTGTTTTCCTCAAAGGGAAGCATTCAAACATGCAACCCCATCCTAGCCACAGTGGATATGCCACGTTCAGGGTCAGTTGATATCAGATCATAGAAATAGAGAATCACAGAGTGGTAGAGTTTGAAAGAGCCCCAAGCCAAGGTCATTTAGTCAACCACCTGCAATGCAGAAATCCCAGTCCTAGATACTGGGAGAGGATTATTGCCTTCCTGTCCTGCTTGTGGCATTCCTAGGTGACCACAGTGGGAAACAGGATGCTGGACTAGGGGGGTGTTGGCTCTGATCCAGCAGCCAGGTTCTGCTTACATTCTTAGCACCTGCCTCTATACTGGTCTTCAGATCCCCTAACTCACTTGCAGAAAAGCTGATGCATGCCCAAAAGATGGATCCATTGGATGCAATGAACTGTAGGATATCAGTTGTGTTTATTGGCCATAGTCGTTCATTCATTCGTTACTTCAATGGATCACTGCAATGTGCTTTATGTGAGGCGTCCTTGGGGCTTAATTGAGAAGCTGCCGCTCATGGAGAATGAAGCAGCATCATTACTGACAGGAATGAGACACTGTCAGCATAAAACACTGCTCAGAGATGTGCACTGGTTGCCAATTTGCTACCAGGTCAAGTTCAAGGTGTTACTATTAGTATGTAAAGACTGTTGGGACCATTTCACCTGCAAGATCACCTTAATCCATACATGCCCACTCAATCGCTTTGTTCTGTTATAGGCACCCCATAACACCATTTCCACATTTGCAATAAATTGGCCTTTCAGTGTGGCAGCAGCTGCACTTTGCATTAAAATAACGTCTGCAAACATGACATGAAGGCTGGCAACATTAACCCCACTGTGTAGGAATCCCTTGCAGACGACCACAGTGCCTGGAGACAATCAGCCAGGCTGTGTATCCACAGCAGTGACCAGAGGAAAAATGACCACTGGGAAGAGCGTAGAGAGAAGAAACGCCATGGTGCACCTGCACAACCGGACGCCTTCATCTTCCCCAGCTGCAGCAAAACATGCCTCTCCCGTATCAGCCTCCACAGCCACAGCAGGCTCTGTAATGCTCCAATGATTTGATGTCACCTCTAAAGGCACGCTCTTCCATTGTCTCCCGAGACAGACAGATGACCACAAAAATAAACATACACTTTGGAACTCTCTCCTTATTGACATCAGGCAGGTGGCTTTGCTGTAATCTTTGCAGTGCCTGCTAAAAAATATTTTTGTTTAGGCAAGCCTACCTGAATACACTGTGCCGCTTGGGCTTGCCGATCGAAAAGGTCAGTGGTTTGAATCCCCGTGACGGGGTGAGCTCCCATTGTTCGGTCCCTGCTCCTGCCAACATAGCAGTTTGAAAGCACGTAAAAAGTGCAAGTAGATAAATAGGTACCACTCCGGTGGGAAGGTAAACAGCGTTTCCGTGTGCTGTTCTGGTTTCACCAGAAGCGGCTTAGTCATGCTGGCCACATGACCCAGAAAAACCGTCTGTGGACAAACGCCGGCTCCCTCAGTCTTTAAAGTGAGGTGAGTTCTGCAACCCCAGAGTTGTTCGCGACTGGACTTAATTGTCAGGGGTCCCTTTTTCCTTTACCTGAATATGTAGAATGTTGATATATATTTTAATTGGTTTTTGCATATTGTTGATTTTAATTATTTTTGAATGTTTTAAAAAACTGCTTTTAACTTATAACTTACTATTTTAATGTTTTTATTATGTTTGTAAACCACTTGGACTTTTTTTTTTTTACAGTCAATACACATCTTATGAAACAGAGAAAATGAAACTGATTGATTTTATAGGGACCTTTGGACGCTGGCCATTATATCACTGCAAGGTACGTCAGTAGCTCTAGAGGGCACATCTCATATAATATGGGGAAGCCCTTAAAAATACCCCTGGGCATGTCCCTTCCCCACCCAAGCAGCAAGTCTCTCCTCACCTGTGGCAAGCCCTGTTCCATGGGGGTATGCAAACCTGGGGAATATTGCTCGATTTGGTTGGCACAAGCAAAGCATTGAAATAAAGGATGTTATCTATCCTTCTGAAAAGGAAATAACCAGGATATGCCCCGGGCCACCCAAATGACCCAATTCTGAGAGAGCTACTAAAAGCCAGACAACAGCCAGCTTGTGAGATGAGCGTTTCCTGCAAAGGATTTGAATTGAAACCAGCCTTCGGGAAACAACAACTGCCTTGTTTCATCTGATAAATCGTCATTGTGAAACAATGTCTAGGCCTCTCTGGCCCCTGTTACAGCCCACACGCCTCTGTGAAAGGCACACACCAGCATCAGGTGCAGCTGTAGAATGACAACAATGTGCACCATGAAAGCAACTCACCTGCCGCTATGGATACTGTATCTCATATATCAATATCGTAGGGCCCTTATTCAAATCTATAGTATGACCGCATTTGAAATACTGTGTACAGTTCTGGTTGCCTCACTTCAAAAGAGATAATTCAAAATGGTCAGAAAAGGGCAGCCAATATGATTGACGTGGTGGAGTGTCTCCCACGAATAAAAGTTGCAACCTCCGGGGCTTTTTAGTTTAGAGGAAAGGCAAGAAAGAGGAGACATGCTAGAAATGTGTGAAATTATACACAGCATGGAGAAAGTGAATAGAGAAATCTCTCTCTCTCGACTTAGGAGATATAAAATGAATTCCTTCTTCACATAGCACATGGTTAAAATAGAATTTCCTTCCACAGGTAGTAGTGATGGCCACCAACTCAAAGACTTTAAAAGAGCATTTGGACAATGTGACGGAGGATAAGGCTACTAACTCTGATGGCTCTGTTCTGCCTCCATGACTGAAGTCAGTAGTCCTCTGAATGCCAGCTGCTGGGAATGGGGAGAGAGATGTTGCCCTCAGGTCCTGCTGGTGGGATTCCCATAGGCATCTGGTTGGCCTCCATGAGCACAGGAGCTAAACTAGGTGGGTCCTTGGTCTGATCCACCAGGCTTTTCTTATGTTCTTACAGAGGTGGACAACCTTGTCCAGAAGACTGCCACAGGAAGGACAAGTCATTCTTGCCAGCAGCACGCATTAATTGCTTGCAAAAGGCTTCTGAGATTAGGCTGGGAGCTGCATAAAACTAGCCTGTGGGCTTCATACAGCTCTATGGCCACCTGTTTAGTCCAACTATTAAAACAGAAACCATGATGCATGTGTTATTAAAAAGTCAGTAAAGTCCTCCACAAGACTGGTGTGCAGTCTCACCTTGACCAATATAGATTGGAATGATCATTCTGTGATGAAACAAAAAACCTCTGAAAATAACAACTGGCTATGAGGTCTGTCCTATTTTTTTTGGGGGGGGGGGGCTTGGCTCAGTGGTAGGACCCATGATTTGCTGCAGAAGGTTCCAGGTTCAGTCCTCAACATCTCCAGTCAGAAGAATCACAGGTAGCAGATGAAGACTGGCCAGTCAGAGGAGGCAACACATATCCACTACACCACGATGGCTCTCACCTGTAAGCTCACACAGATCTCATGTACAGCTCTTTTGCACAAATAGTGAAATACATTTTGTGTTTAATGGTTCTGATGATCCATTCTGTCATGGATCATCAACAAGTCTGTGGAACCAGATATGCTTTTGCACATGAACTTTGGATAAGGTGCTGGAAAGGAAGATGAGACACACCTACTAATCACAAGAGGTGCCAAAGAGGTGCTGACCAAGGTCCTGAGGCTGGATTAGGTTGTCTGAAAGACTAACTGGGCAGGTGAGCACAACCTGAGCTCCACTGTGAGAGAAGGGGACGGCTCATACACGCACACATTCCACACTTAGTACAGTTCAAGGGAATGAGTCAGAGGCGATGAGAGGGATCCTTTTCTGAGACCCTGAAGAGCCACTGCCAGTCAACAGAGACGATACTGGGCCCTATGGCCTGCAGGAGGTTTGATTCCAAAGTTCCACATTCAGATTTCACACGCACGGTGAAGGCATAGGCTAGAAAACGAATATAAAAGCAACTTCTTTAAAAAAGAAAAAAAATAAGCACCAAGTGAAGTGAGGCAGATGGCTGCCAAAGGGAGAGCTTTTTTGGGGGTGCTACCTCAGCTATACAACAGCTTCCCTACACACATAAGAAACTACATAACTACAACATAACAAAAGTAGTCACAAACAATAGCCAAAAAATTACAAAAACATACCCAAACTAAGGGACGCGGGTGGCGCTGTGGGTAAAAGCCTCAGCACCTAGGGCTTGCCGATCGAAAGGTCGGCGGTTCGAATCCCCGCGGCGGGGTGCGCTCCCGTTGCTCGGTCCCAGCGCCTGCCAACCTAGCAGTTCGAAAGCACCCCCGGGTGCAAGTAGATAAATAGGGACCGCTTACAAGCGGGAAGGTAAACGGCGTTTCCGTGTGCGGCTCTGGTTCGCCAGAGCAGCGATGTCACGCTGGCCACGTGACCCGGAAGTGTCTCCGGACAGCGCTGGCCCCCGGCCTCTTGAGTGAGATGGGTGCACAACCCCAGAGTCTGGCAAGACTGGCCCGTACGGGCAGGGGTACCTTTACCTTTACCTTACCCAAACTAAACAATTTCCACACAAATCACAACAAGATCTATAATAAAGATACTGGAAACCAACAGCAACCACCACCCATAACCCCCCCCCCAAAAAAGCACCCCAACCTTGTTCAGCAGCCTCAACTTTTGTGCTGGAGTTAGTCAGGGCCCAGGCCAGGTGGAAAAGGCCTGCATGGCAGGGAGCAGGGAGCAGGGCCTTCTGCAACTCACAGCCAAGATGGTCTTTGGCCTCCAACAGCCTCAGCTTTTGTAGCTGGAGTCAGGTTTGGAGTGTCTGTGTGTTTGCTCTCTTCCAATGTTTTTTGCTGCTGATTTTCATTGCAATAGTCTGTGTTTTTCACATTGTTTTAGCAGGGAACATTTATTTATGGGTGACCATAAACAAATAAATAAGGTGGTTAAGCAAACTTTCTGTGAGCAGGATTGATGTGCGATTGGAAAAGCCCAGGCCCCATCCTGGTTTGTAGAGAGATCTGATGGTGGGCACATAAGGCAGTGTATTTGTGCCATTTAGCTTTTGAACATTTGGCCTTTCTTGTATTTGTTTCTTTGCAGACTCCATGGCTACAGGCATATAACTTTATCAGTGCCTGTCTAATCAACCAGCAAAGGTAAACAGAGCTTGCTTCTACGATGTCCCCAAATCAATAATGGCTAGAAATAAACATTTGGGTTGGGATCCTCTCTGCATCTTTGCAAACTACCAATGGTGATTCTGTGGGTGGTTTGAGCCAATAAATGATCTTTTCTCCTTTCTGAGTCCTGCTATAGCTTCCATTATATATCAACAATCATATTTTATTAAGTCTGTTTCTGGGCTCAGATCAATACTAATGACACAGCACAAAACATTAAAATGATCCCCCCAAGCCCTGGCGAACAAAGTCCTGCTCTAGGGAGCAGACAAAAGTGGAAGAGTGAGAATCATGCATTTGTCCCAAGACACAGAGGCTTCATCAGAGGGAGCTGCCATATTCTTACTCAGGCCATTGGTCCCTCAAGTGCAGTTTTGCCTGCGTTGACTGGTAGTGGCAGGAGGTACATGGAGACACCAGGAATTGAAGCTGGGACCTTTGCATGCAAAGGAGGTGCTCTACCTGCTTGTCAAGCATGGGGGTTAGTGTTACTAGGATTTCCTTCCACTGAGGCCTTTACACACAGCGCCAGGCTCTTTGTCCAGCAGCTGGTGTCCCTGATAAAATCTGAACTGTCAGAGAAAGGCTTAACATAACCTCTTAGAATCATAGAATTGTAGATTTGGAAGGGACCCTGAGGCTCATCTAGTCCAGCGCCCTGTGATGCAGGAACTTCAACCCTTGATGTATCTGTGCTTATCCCTAATCAGCATATGTTGGTGCTGAGAAAATAGAGCTGCTCTGCTCATGGTCTTTGTAGCCTGCAGCGCTCCTAAGGGAGTTAGAGCTAGAAATATTTCCCAGCTAATCCAGCCTGCTTTGTCAAATATTGATATAATGCGCCCTCTCCCCTTAGCAACCTCTGCTGTCTAAACAGAAAACCATGATCAGCATAGGTAGGATATGAAAAATGATGACGTGGGCCTAACGGGAAATACGTGATTTTTAAGAAAACAAGCTCAGCCATACAGCTGGTCTCTCCCCCCCATCTCCATCCAAAAAAGCTAATAACTTCCAGACTGAACTCTGTTCTAAGTCTCTTGTTTACCTCTTCTACAGCTCTCACAGAAAGGCAGGAACACTTGTGCTAGGTGAATAGTCTTATGATGCAACTAATCTATCTCAGAGAACGGAAAGGGTATTTATCACTTTTTGGGGTTGTCAATAGCTCCTCTTGGGTGTGAAGAGAAACCTTAGCCCAACCTACGTGTATTCTTAAGACCAATTTTTGCTTAATAATGGAACATGAGTATATGGAATCAAAGACTGTGTATTCATAACATACCGTATTTTTCGTCCCATAGGACGCTCCGTCCCATAGGACGCACCTAGTTTTTTGGGGGGGAAATAAAGGAAATTCCCCCCCTTTATTCCCCCCCCCCCAAAGCAGGTCGGGGAAACCGAACCAGGTTGAGGAACAGCGGGATGGCGGCGCCTCCCTGCTGTCCCCCGAGCTTGTGGGGCTGGCCGATGTCTGCCCGGCGCGAGGGGCGCTCTGCTTCAGGGCGCCCCGCCCGCTGGGCGGAAGGCTGCTATCCGCAGCGTGGGGAGCCCTGCGGGGACCTCCCGCAGGGCTACCTAGGCTGTGGATGTGTTCCCGAAGTGCCGGGTGCTCTGCTTTCAGGGCGCCCGACGCTCCGGGAAGCAGGCTACTATCCGCAGCCTTGACATCCCTGCGGGACCTCCCGCAGGGCTGCCTAGGCTGCGGATGTGTTCCCGAAGCGCCGGAGCTCTGCTTTCACTGCGCCCTGCACTCCGGGAAGCAGGCTACTATCTGCAGCCTAGACAGCCCTGTGGGAACTCCCGCAGGGCTGCCTAGGTTGAGGGTGTCTTCCTGAAGCCTGGAGAGCGAGAGGGGTCGGTGCGCACCGACCCCTCTCGCTCTCCAAGCTTCAGCGAAAGCCTGCATTCACCCCATAGGACGCACCCAGATTTCCCCTTCATTTTTGGAGGGGAAAAGGTGCGTCCTATAGGGCGAAAAATACGGCAAGTAAATAGTGATTGAATACAATAGGTTAGAATTTAATTTTGTGACTTGATAAAGAGTTACTTAATCTGGGATTTTGTTGTTAATGCAATTCTCTTTTTGGTTCAGTTTTACTGAATTAATACTATAAATGTGTAAGTGTAAGGTACCCCTGCCCGTTCGGGCCAGTCTTGACAGACTCTAGGGTTGTGCGCTCATCTCACTCTAGAGGCCGGGAGCCAGCGCTGTCCGCAGACACTTCTGGGTCACGTGGCCAGCGTGACGAAGCTACTCTGGCGAGCCAGCGCAGCACACGGGAACGCCGTTTACCTTCCCGCTAGTAAGCGGTCCCTATTTATCTACTTGCACCCGGGGGTGCTTTCGAACTGCTAGGTTGGCAGGCGCTGGGACCGAGCAACGGGAGCGCACCCCGCCATGGGGATTCGAACCGCCGACCATACGATCGGCAAGTCCTAGGCACTGAGGTTTTACCCACAGCGCCACCCGCATCCCTATACTATAAATACTTGGTTATATTTTATTTATATTTGAAAATATTTGAATCAACAATTGTCATCATCATCATCATTAGCTGGTGAAGCTGAATTGCAGGAATGCAAGCCTTCCATAGGGAAACTCATTGCTCATGTTGACCACTATTCAAACCCCTAATTTATTTTCCAGAAGGTGGAAGCGGCAGCAAGGGGGTCATCTATCTTGGACCTTGTCCTCAGGGAGGAACTGATTGATGAACTGGAATTACTGGGAACCTTGGGAGGAAGTAATCATGTCCTCTTGGATTTCATTATACAAAGGCAAAGGAAAGCTGAGTGTAGTTGGACATGCACTCTGGACTTTAAGAAGACTGGTTTCAAATAGTTAATGAACTACTGGGTTCAGAAATACAGAAAGAGAAGGGAGTCCAAGATGGATGGGAGTTTGTTAAAAGAAATATTGAAGGCCCAAATGCAGACAATTCCAACAAGAAAGAAAAGTGGGAGACATCTAAGGAAACAGGTGTGGCTGCATAAAGAAGCAGCTTACAGAGAAGCTGAGAGCAAGAAGGGCATGTATAAGAAATGGAGGAAAGGAGAAATCACAAAGGAGGAGTATACATGAGTAGCCAACAGTTGCAGGGAGAAGGTCAGGCTGGCTAAAGCTCAGGATGAGCTCAGGCTTGCAAGAGAGGGTAAACATATTTTTAAAAGTTTCTTCAGCTATGTTCAAAGCAAGAGAAAGAACAAGAAAGAAGGTCCTCTGTGTGCAGAAGATGGGGAAATGCTATTGGGTGACAGAGAGAAGGTGGAACTGCTCAACACATGCTTTGCCTCTGTCTTTACCCAAAAGAAAAGCTGTGCCTAACCTGGTGATAACAGAATAAGCTATGCAAGGAGGGAGCTGCAGCTCAAGATAAGAAGTGGTACCTAGCTACTTTAAACGAATTCAAATCTGCTGGGCCTGATGAGCTGCAGCCAAGGATGTAATCTCAGAGCCTCAGTCTAATATTTGAGAATTCTTGGAGAACAGGTGAGGTCCATGCAGACTGGAGGCAGGCAAATGTTGTCCCCATCTTAAAAAAAAAAAAAAGGGGGGGGGGGGAGAAGACCCAGGTAACTATCAACTGGTCAGCTTGACATCAATACCAGGAAAGGTCCTAGAACAGAAAATTCAACTGTTGGTCTGTGATTACTAAGACCTAGCAGGAGTTTCTCAAAAATCAGTCATGCTAGACAAATATCATTCTTTTCTTTTTATAGAATTACCAAACTTTTTGGTAGAGTTTGATAGAGTTATCTGAGCTTGGTAGATCAGGGGAATGCTAGACAAAGTCTCTCATGATATTCTTGAGAGGAAGCTGGCAAAATGTGGGTTGAATGTTGGTGGATTTGTAGCTGGTTGACTGACCAAACCCAAAGAGTACTCATTAATGGTTCCCCATCATCCTGGAAATAAGTGACAAGTGGGGTCCCACAGGGTTCCGTCCTGGTCCAATTGTTGTTCAACATCATTATAAATGCCTTGGATAAAGGAATTGAGGGGGATGCTCATCAAAACTGCAGATGACACCAAACTGGGAGGGGGAGCGAGTGCTGCAGAAGAAAGAATTGGGATTCAATACAACCTGAACATATTGGAGAACAGGGCCAAAGATAACAAAATGAATTTCAAGAGAGACAAGTGTAAGGTTCTGCACTTAGGCAGGAAAAATCAGCTGCACAAATATAAAATGGGGGACACCTGGATTATCATCTGTCATGTATGCTTTAGTTGAGATTCCTGCTTTGCAAGACTAGAAAACACTTCGTGTCCCTTCGAACTCTACAGTTCTATGATTCTATGATTTACCTGTTATAAAGATAGCTGCATTTGGCTTGGGTAAAACCCCCTACACAGAAAGGCTTTTAAGGATTGGCTAGAGGCACTTAGAGGCCACTTCCCTATGATTATCAGCTTCAAATGGATCATCATGGTATTTATTCTCTTCTTGTAAACAAGCACATTCAGCTTTGGTTTGCTTTTAGGTTCTCATTCTGCAGTTTTGTAGGGAGAAACCTGAGAGATTTTCACCACAAACAAGCTTCTCTTGAGGGTTGTTTACCATACAGGGCAGCCCCTTCAAAACATGCATGTTTAAACAGATGGTTCCCATTGACTATTAAAGCAATTCCTGCAAGAGAGTCAAATCTAAAGGAGAACAGATGGAGCAAAATTCTGTTGACATCCAGGGTTGATCTTTTGCATCTTCATCACCTGGATGTTCATATTCAGACCTGTGATTCTGACCATATTGAAATGCCACCTAAGATAAATTGTGGTGTAACTTAGGTTATAAAAACTAGCGGACATTTAATGAGCTTGTTTTCAACCATTCACTGCAGGCTACCAAGGGATGGGATATTATTATGTCCATGGCAGCCACAAGTCATAGAAGTACCATCATCTTTCCCAGACTTTTAATTGTAAATATCCTTTTAACTGGTGATGCTGGAAACTGAACTTAGGAATGTCGCTGCTGCCTAAATTCTTTCAACAGGAAACATTGGGGGACTGAGCCTGGGACTTCTGCATGTACACCCTACAGCTGATCGCAGTAGCTCTAAGGAACAATGGAAGCTTCTGTAGACCAGGCATGCTATTCATCTAGCCAAATACTGCCCACTTTGACTGGCAGGGTCTCTTTGCCACCTCATGCAGAGGTTTTTCCACGTCATTTGCTACCCATTCTCTTTTAGCACAGCAGGGAAAGGCTTCAGGAACAAGGGAATGGAAGAGGCATGCTCTCCACTTTTATCCCCCCCCCCCCGAACTCCCCTCACACGAATATGGGAATGCTTCTGTAGAGGCTTACTGGAGCTCCAAACAGGAGCACACCTCTTAGGGATGGGGCTACATTGCAACTTTTTATTGAAGCTTTTACTTGTATATATTATGCTTGGCTGCTTAGCACCATGTACAAGATAATGCACCTTCCATTCATTTCAAATAGATCATGCAATTTTATTCATAATTGTTTGTGACTTGCAATGAAAATAGCTCCAAATAGTCTTAGGGGAAGGTACATTTTAATTACCTGAATTATATCACATTTCAGCCTAGTTCTGCTGTTCAGTGAATCATTGCTTTTTTCTGGGAAGCTTTGATAAGCTTTCTGAGAACTAAAAACATTTTTATTTATCCTAGACTAGCGGCAGCCAGGAATGCAGTGCAACTGATACCTCAGTTGGTAGAGCAGGAGGCTCTTAATCTCAGGGTCATGGATTTGAGTCCCAGGTTGGGCAGAAGACTCCTTCATCGCAGAGGGTTGGACTAGATGACCCTCCTGGTCCCCCTCAACACCATAATTCTATGATTCATGTTAATCACAGATGAATCAGATGATTGCATGTGCCTTGGATAAAATGACTTAACCCACAATTCAGCTGCCAGTCAGCAACCAAGAAAACTAAACACGCAGAATGCTTTAGACGATGTCAGCAGGAGAAATGTGGAAATGGCCATAACAGCCACGAGTTTGGTTGGCTTTAAAAGAGGATTGGGCAGATTCATGAAGAATAAAGCTGTGATTGCTATGCTCTGCCTTCATGGTCAGAGACAGAAAAAATAATAATTTATATGCTGCCCATTTGACTAGGTCGTCCCAGCCACTCTGGGTGGCTTCCATCAAACAAAAACATCAAACACAGTAAAATGTTTCTGAATAGCAGTAGCTGCTAACCACAAGAGCGGGGAGAGCTCTTGTGCTTGAATTCTGCTTGCTGAATTTTTCTTTTAAGCAACTCTATGTACCCTTGATCCCAGCTCAAACATTTTCCGAGAGATGGATTTGATAAGTAGCATGGTAGATGAGGTGCAGAGAAAGAGTCCAATTATTTTAGTGGCTGTGCTAGAAAAGTGATTTCAGCCCATCATGGACCTTCCATTAGCCTCATGGTTGAAACAGCAGCTCTTCCTCCTTTGGATGTAACTTGATTGCCTCCTGCAGGACAAAGTGTTATAGCTGAAATTAGTGTTCAGGAAGCGCCATCCTTTGCCAGGTGACCCACTTAGCAGGTATCGCTGCTGTGACTGCATATTGCTGCATTTGTAACTAGTCCAAAAAGAAGACTGTAGTCTGTATAATCCAGGCATGGGGGCTGTGAACTGAGGGTAAAGGTTGCTCCACATTAACATAAAGGACTGGTTTATCTCAAGCTTATCTGTATTTCTGAACACCCGTTCCATGGGCTGCAATGAATAGTACTGTGAGTTCTTCTTCCTGTGATACTAGGCAGATCATTATCAAATGTCCGTTGAATTGCAGGCTTCTAAACTCCAGGGAATATGGGGCGGTAGATGTGGCCTATGCAGCCTGATCCTATGCAGGCTTGTGGTTCTGCATAGGATCAGGTTAAACATGTTTCAACCTTCTTCAATAGCAACCATCCTCTCTAGGCATGCCTGATGGCAACAGAAAAGGCTCTCTCCATTGCCCCAGCCTGCTAGACCACACTTGATAATTTGTGGACTATGTCTGCTTGCATGTGCCATCTGTATTTGGTTGCCAAATCCCATCCCTGCCCACCAGCCACCCTGCAGGCTGCTGTGGAACAGCAGGATGGGGCTGGCAAAATCCCTTTCAACCCAATCCTTACTGATGGGTTTGGAGAATCCTGAACAGCGTAAGTACCTGCCTTGGTACATCATAGGTACTCCTCTGCAGCTGTGGGGGACTGAGAAGAAAGACATGAAACCGTAAGAAAAATAATAGAATCAAAGAATCTTCAAGTTGGAAGGGACCCAAGGGTCATCTAGTTCAGTGTTTCCCAACCGGTGTTCCGCGGCACACTAGTGTGCCGCCGGACGTTGCCTAGTGTGCCGTGGGAGGGAGGCGGGCGAGTCGGGCTAATCCTCCGGCCCCGCTCCCCCGGGGAACGTGCCCCGTCATCCGCTTCTGCCTTGCTCCCTGTGACAGGAATTCCCCAAACTGCATCAGCATCTGCCGCTTGCCCAGCAGCCCCGGCGCTGCCTTGCGCCCGGCGCCCCCGCCATCCTCGGCGCAGGGAGCGAGGGGCGCGCAGGCAGGCGCTGCCCGGCGGAGCGACGGCTCCTTCCGAGCGGCTGGCAGTGTCTGGGCATGACTGGCCTCCCGCCTGGTCCCGCGGCGGCTGCAGACGCGGCCGAAGCAGCGCAGGGAAGGAGACGCCCGGCCGCCCAGCCCCGCCCCGCACGCTCCCACTCTCTCTCGGCGGCCGGGGAGCGGGGCCAAAGCGGGCCCCCACCTGAGTGGCAGCTGCGTGAGCCAATAGGCGAGCTGGGGCAGAGGGGGAGGCGGGGCTCCGGAGAACAAAGGAGGGAGGGGGCACCCGGGAGAAGGGGGGCGGGAGGAGCGGGGAGCGCGGCGCTGCGCCCGGGACGCCCCAGTTCCGCCGGGTTAGAAGCCGGCGGCCTACCTCTGCTGGCCGTGGAAGGCAGCCGGGTCTGGGTCGCGCCCCGAGAGTGGCGGGGTCCGCGCACAGCCTGCCCTCCAGGCTGGGAAGTGGCTCCTAGGCTCCGCCTGAAGCCACGCAGAGCCCGCAAGGCGCCCTCGGCGCAACTTGGCCGGGGGAAAAGGCGAAGCTCTGGAGGGAAAGGCGGCCGGATTCCCCTCCTCGGCGGGTCCGGTGGTCTCCCGCCTCCTCTGAGGAAGGGTCTCTTCTTCAGCTTTTCTGATCCTTCGTGGCCCCGTTGGGAGAAGCCGAAATAAATAATGGCCGTGCCATTAAAGTTCTCTCTTTTATAAAAGGGATCCTAATAGAATCGTAGAGTTGGAAGGGATCCCCAGGGCTATCCAGTACTGTACAACCCCTGCAGTGCAGGAATCTCAGCCATAGCATCCATGGCAGACAGACATCCCACCTCTGCTTAAAAACCTCCAAGAAGGGAAAAACCTCCCGAGGGAGACCATTCCCCTGTTGAACAGCCCTTACCAGCAGAAAGTTCTTTCCCATGTTTAGTCAAAATCTTTATTGTAACGTGAATCCACTGGTTCGAGTCCTACCTTCTCTACCTTCTATGCTGTTACTATTTTTTTATTTTTTTTTACATAAGTAAAAAGTGACCTTTCCCCATCTGGCATGGTGGTGTGCCTCGAGATTTTTTTCATGAAACAAGTGTGCCTTTGCCCAAAAAAAGTTGGGAAACACTGATCTAGTTCAACCCCCTGCAATGAGGGAATCTCAGCTAAAGCACCCATGACCTTTTTGGCAGTGTGTGTGTCATATTTAATATAATGAGCTGGGGCGGGTGATCATGCACAATTTATTATTATTATTTATTAAATTTATTGGCCACTTTCTACAAACGCACACCTACATACTGTTTTAAACCAGGATTTAAAATAAGTAACATCTAAAAGTCAATCGTTTTTTAATAATAAAAAATAGATTAAAACATTCCACCCACCCCAAAAGGCCAGAGATAACCAAATCCCCAAGTCCTGATGAAAAATGAATGTTTTTGGCTTGGTGCCTAAAGACACGTAATGGTACCAGACAAGCCTCTCTGAGGGAAGAGCATTCCCAAGCCACATCTATTTATCCATTTCAGTTAAAAAGCAACAACTTGAAAATAAATAAAAAATGAGGAAGAGACGAAGAAGGAGGACGAGGCGGCCGGGGAAAGGCAAGCGCCCTCCTCCTCCTCCTCCTCCTCCTCCTCCTGCGTTTTATTATTGCCTCGGCCAAGAAGGCGAGGTTCTGGAGGTAAGCGAGGAGGCAGGAGGGCAAGAGCACGCGAGGAAAAGCGGGAGGAGAGGGAGAAGGAAAAAGACGCGCCAGCCGAGGGGCGTGGCGGGTCACGCGCGCAGCGGCCTATCGGAGGCGGCGTCGGCGGCGTCGGCGGCCAGGGTCACGCGGCGGCGGCGCTGCCTGCTCCTTCCCCCTCCCCTCCCCTCGGCGTGAGGCGAGAGCGAAGCTGGTGACTGAGGGAAGGCCGGAGGGAGGAGGGAGGGAGGAGGTCTTCGCTGCCCCCCCGCCGCCGCCCCCCCTTGCCGCCGCCGCCATGGTGCTGGAGTCGGTGGTGGCCGACCTGCTGAACCGCTTCCTGGGCGGCTACGTGGAGAACCTGGACAAGTCGCAGCTCAAGCTGGGCATCTGGGGGGGTAAGGACGGAGCCCATTAAAGGGGCGGCCGGGGGGGGGGCGAGGGGAAGCGAGGCTCCGCCTTACCTGCGTGGGGGGGGGAAGGGGACGCACCTGTCTCTGCACCCGGGGGGGGGGGGCGGGCAGAGAGAGCGAGAAGGAGAATTCGAGGCGGGTCTCTCACCCCTCCTGGCCTGCTCCACCCCCCCTTGAGTCCCCCCCCCTTCTCCCACACCCTCTGATATGGGTGCTGCGCCCCTTCCTCATCTGTCAGCCCCATGTGCTCCTCTGACAGGTCCTTCCCCCTCCTCTTCAAGCGAGGTGCGGGGGGGGGGTCTTATCGTTAGCAGACCAGCCTCCTCTTGCACCCCCTTATTCCCTCCATCAGTGTAGCTTCTTCCGCTTTGTCTCTCCTGCCAATTTTATGTCCCTTCTCATCTTTAGATGGGTGGCATCTGGCCTCTAGACTAGTTCCCTCTCCAGTTGGGCTTATGCATGCACCACCTCTCTGATTCAAGTGTTGCGCTCCCCAAACCAATTTTGTGCTCTTACTCCTGTTTCTGGCAGAGCATTTGACAAATGGGGAGCCACCACTGAAAAGGCCCGTTCTTGCGTTGCCACCCTCTCGGCCTCCTGAGGTAGGGGCACATATAGAAGGGCCTCAGGTGACAATTGGAAAGTCTGGGTCAGTCCTTGAGCCAGTCTTGAGCCACATAAGGCTTTATAGGTCAATACCAGCAAGTCTTCTGAGAGTTCATGCTGAGACCAGGTAGCCCCTTAAGCCCAGGGATGGGGAACAGTGACTCCAGACGTTGTTTGACTCCAGCTTCTCTTGGTCTCAGCCAGCATTTCCAGTGCTTAGAGATGATGGGAGTTGTAGTCTTAACAACATAAGGAGAGCCAGAACTTCCCCGTCTTTGCATTAAGTTGTGTTGTTATATCTAGGAAATATACCAGATTGTGAAATATTCCTGTTTTGTTAAGTAGGCAGTCAAAGGTTATAACGCCTCAAGAACTGGAAACTGTTTGCAATGTTATGCCAAATATGATCACACCTATTTCGCAAAGAGCCACGTCTCCTTAAAGTATAACTTGGTTTCCTTCTTTAATGATCAAATTGGTGACATCTGAGGTTTTGATACGCTAAGTTGCACCCCACCATGTCAAGTCATAATAATAAATATAGCACATGATCTATTACGGTTTATTTATAATGCTTTCAGGCACCAGGAAGGCATTTTTTTGTTTGGCTTTATATATAGTAGAGCAGGCTAACTCAGAGTGTTGGATTAGAGGGTCATTGATTCAGTTTTGAGTTTAAAATTGTGCACTTTAAATTTATGATACTTTAAAAATATGTTACCAAAAAACCCCATGTTTTTAAATAAATTTATTTTTATTCACCAGCTCATAATTCCTTTGCAAGGGAATTTTTTGTTTTCATTGTATGGGAAGAAAACTGAGGCTGATGTCTTTGCTAGGTTGCAGGTTGAATTTGGGGGCCTCCATCCATTTCTCCCAGTTAAAATTGGAGTAAAGTTGCCACAATATTTCACTATTGTGGTTCCTCATCTTGAGAATATCTGTGTTGGACACATCCAAGCCAGTGTGAATCCCTTTTCATGATCCCTTTTCAGCCCAAGGGCAAGCAAGGGGTACAATTGAAGTACAAGACAGAAGCACCTGAAGAAGACTGTGGAGCGGGACTGGGGGGGGGTTGGTGGTCTGGGGAGAGTTCTATAGGCTGGATTAGAGAGGACTGGAGGGCCACATTCACAGTCAGGCCTGAGGTTCCTCATCCATGACATAGGGACAGCGTACATGTTTAAGGTAGAGCTCATAGGAGCCAACTCTTAGGAGTCGAGGTCCCTTCGTCCCACCCAATAAAATATCTGAGGGGGCCAGCCCCCCCCTTTATAGGTATTGCCATTAAAATGCGGTGGGTGTGTACAGCATCATGTGATTAATTATGTGGGGCAGGGCTTATCTGGAACCCCTACTCCCTAGTACAGATCCTGGTGTTTCAGAAAGCCTAAAATGAAACCAGTAACTTTATTGCTTTTATTTCTACTTCCTTAGCATCAAATTAAGCTGAAGGATTTTGAAGCTTCCTTGTAAAAATTATCCTTCCTTCTACAGTGGCTTTAGCTGGGATCATGTTGTTTACTTTGTTGGGCTGGCTTGAAGCAAGAGAACTGGGGTGGGGTGTGGAGAGAGAGAGAGATTGGAAGGGTAAGAAAGCATCAGATATTGCCTTGAAAATCACCCATCATGTGATGACTAAGAGGAACTATGTGTGTTCTTTTGGAAGAAGAAACAGTTCGTAGATTATGTGAGTTATGGCCTTGAGTGGGGTGTTTGTTGCACACCAAAGGTTTTTTTTTTTCTTTTTGTTTTCTTGGCTAGACTGTTATCAGGGCTGGCTCAAGGCTTTTTGTAGGGCTGCAGTGCTTAGTCAATTGATCAATTTAGATTAAAAAGTTTTTT
Source organism: Podarcis muralis (assembly GCF_964188315.1). Classification (NCBI taxonomy): domain Eukaryota; kingdom Metazoa; phylum Chordata; class Lepidosauria; order Squamata; family Lacertidae; genus Podarcis; species Podarcis muralis. The sequence continues at coordinate 4,383,240 of NC_135668.1, read as the reverse complement.
TCCTTTTAGGAAGCAGTTCTTAAATATTGAGTTGCTTTTATTACAAATAGTGGTTTTTCAGAAGTGTTGGTTTATTTGAAAATAAATTTAATCCTAGGATAGCGGGTAGGATTCCTTCCAGCTTGTCAGACTGAATCATACTTTGTTTCCCCACCCCACCCCCTGTGATGCAATTTTGGCGTGTGTGGGGTGCACATGGAGAGAGGAGAAGGGGAAAGTCCTAGTTTATCAGCAGAAGTCTTTGCATAGGAGGCCAGTTTGGTGAATTCTGTGCAACACTCCTGCCCAATCATATTGGTGAAGTGTTATAGTTGGTTGCAAAATGACAATGCAAAGCACATTTAGAATGAGCACAAGAAACATTTTTCTTCCTCCTGGGTGCCCAGGAAAGAGCCGCAAGGTGAGCAATTGCCTCTGTTGCAGCCCTTTGTAAAAATGGTTGGAAATGCAGTGCATTTTCATGGAGTAGGAATGTTTAAAAATGTGCCCTCTGTTTTGGCTTTGTATTACTTTAAACCAGTGGTTTTCAACCAGTGTGCCGTGGGGAGCCTTGAATGCTGGTCCGGGGTGCCATGGGCAACACTGGCCTCTTTCCCTCTTTCCTTACCTCCCTTCCTCTGATTCCCTCTCTTCTCTGCCTCCCAAAGGCTTGCACAGCTGTTTGTTGCAGCAGCTGTGGCTACAAGCTCCCCAGGTGAACAATGCCTCTGGGGCTGGCCAGGGGTGTTTCCCGGGCCCCTTTGGGGCAGTGTGAGGAGGCACTTCTCTTTGGGGAAGGGGACGCAGCTCAGAGATTAGGGGCGGCAACTGTGGCTGTCCAGAGAACTCCCAAGGAGAGGGAAGAAGAGGGAAGAAGACTGAGGGAACCCTCCTCAAGAGAGGGGTGAGGGGCTGCCAGGTCTACAGGCAAGGGGTGACATAACTGGGCTCCTCAGCCCCACAGGGGTAGCGCAGAATGAAAGTAGTTGATCAAGGAAGCCGTGGAACCATAAAAGGTTGAAAACCTCTGCTTTAAACAATTACAAAAGAAAGCAAATGTCCATATTTAAATGATTTTTAATAATTGTTTGTAATGCTGTAACCTACACTGGGACCTTAGGGTGAAAGGTGGGTAATAAGTAAAGTAAATTAATAAAAATAATTTTAGACATGTTGTTGGCATCCTTCTGTCTTGAGAGAAAATGGAGTGTGCCTCTGGGGGTGAAGTCAAACTGCTGTGTTAGCAGTACTGAAGTGGGGTCCCTGGGGCCCAAGCCTGGGCAGTGTGTGTGGTTGCCCAGAGGACAAGACCCTCCCTCTCAGCCTTGCTGATATGGTCCAAAGGAAACCCAAGCAATATGTTTGACATTAGTTTGGCTGCAGAAGTTGCTGGAAGGAGGTGTACAAGGGGGTAGCCAACCTTCTGGGCTCCATTCTGGATTTGTTGAGGCTTAATTTAGCCTTTTCTTTAGAATCAGAGTTTTCCTTCTCCTAGATGGGCTACCTTCCTAGGTTGACTAGCTCCATCTGCCCTCTACAGTATGTGTAGCTACTTGATTATCCTTGGTAAATGAAAGTACACTACTTTAAAAGTAGTCAAAGCATGAACTGTAAGAATCTTGAACTCCATAGTGTGTTTCTGGAAATTGGCACTGTGATGAGTATCACAGTAAACGAAAGTGAAAGACTTCAGTAGAAAGACTTCCTTTCTTGACCAGATTCAACAAGCTCTTTATAGTATGAAAACATGTTCTATCCATTATGTAGTTAACTTGTTCTCTACAAAACTGGGTGCATTTAAGAGATTCAAATTAAGCTGCTATTGAACTACAAGACTGACTAGTTAAAGCTAGCATGGCTTTTCTTATGGATCAGTGAAATGTTTAGCATCTTCTTCCTTAGGATATCTTCATAAATCTTTACATGTTGTTGCTGTGCAGTACAATTGTACATACATTTTGAAACTGGAAAAGATTTCAAAACCATTAGAATAAGTTTCTCTTTTTGCAGTTCTAATAGAACAAGTGATACCTAAAACAAAATGTTCTAGCGTGCTGTGTTGCTGTGCACTACCCTCACTAAGAATATTCCATTCTTCCCCCCTTTTCCATTTTCATTGTATGGGGAGTCCCTGGTTAGTTAGCATTCTGAGCCCACTGAGCATGCGTGATCCTCAATGGGCTGTTTTTTGGGGGTCTCCCTGATGGTTTAATTTTCTTCTTTTGTACTTCCGCAAATCCTGAGGTTGCCCCAAGCCTGTGGATAGCTGCCTCTTTTATGTGAATGGTTCCCTTTTGTTTCCATAAGCGTTGGTAACTGGAAGAATTGAAATCTCTATTAGTATGTGTTTGTATACATAGTTCATAGAAAATAAAGAGATCTTGATATCTGATTTCTTTTACTATATAGGTAATGTGGCACTTGACAACTTGAGGATAAAGGAGAACGCACTGGTAAGCCATCTGTCATCTAGGAAATTGCTTGGGTTTCCTTTTTTAAACTGCAGGTCAAGCTTGAACAGTAGCTGTAAATGGTGCATTTTTTTTAGCGACTTAAGAGAATTTGATTTTAAAAATTTCCTTAATTTTGATTGAGGCATTGGAATAATTCTGTATATTTCATGTTGAGAAAATATGAGTGATCAGACCAGTGCAGTCTCTCAAGAGAAGGGGTAATGTTGATTCCTATGCAAAAGATCACATATTGAAAAGCAAAGTCTCATTTTTTATCTTCATTTTTATACACTAGCGTAATTTTGTCTTTTTTCCAACAGGTGAATAAGAGGTAGTGGTGAGGAACAATCAGGAATAGTCTGATTGAACTCTCCCTCCCTCCACAATGTTGTCCTGAGCCAGTGTTTGAAACTCCCTTTGTTCTAGGCGCATTTTGCAGCAGGGAATTTCATTAATGTGAGCAGTTTCTGAGCTCTTGGGTGCCCTACTGAGCCTAATATTTCAGATTAAAACTGCCACTGCGGAAAGAAAAGGAGGACCTTTCTCTACCTCCCCACTTCCAGCCACTGTCTGAAGACTGGAAAAGGGACTCTCATAAGCATATTAAGGGGTGGGCAGGGGCTTTGTTTTTTGCAGTCTTAAGATGAGGACTAGACCATGTGAAAAATGAGCATAAGATTTTAACTGCAGTTCATTCATTTTCAGCTTTGTATTCTTGTTATTAAAAAGGCATGCCTAGACACTCCATTGTGGTGCCCATAACCTAGCTTTATGGTGCCATTTAGCTCCTAGCTTTCATATCTCAGTGTATGACAGTCTGGAGCCACTTCTCACCATCCCTACCTTGCCATCTCATGTCTTCTTTTAAGCTTTAAAGAAGATGCTGGGATATCCAGTCACAGACACCTGTATCATATATAATTTGGGTCCTGCTCTGATTGGTTTATTAAAGTCAGTGGAACTATTGTTGCTTAAGTACGTCAGTAAACAAATTGTGAACCAGAGTACCTAAATACTCTTAGGTCCAATACTTAATTGAATGCTTATTTCAGTTTTACTTGGGAAGAAGAGGTAGCTTAGCTGGAGGTCTCTCTGCTCCATCCGCTAGAGTTTCACTGTTGTTCCTGTGCTTCCATGTTAGCATGTCATTAGGTGCATGTAGTATACCGTCTTTTCCCCCAGTGGTGATTTGCAGCCTTGGCCCAAACTTCAGTAAACATACTAGTGGGGGAAGATAGCATTTGCCATGCATTTTGGGTGCTTGATGAATCTTTTTGTTACTTTGCTCTAATTCTTAAACTCAACAACTTTAAACAGGTTTTAAAACTATAAAGCAAACCTAGTGGTAAGAGCCTTCTGATATGTAATGAGTATGTTATTTTCCTCTTCTCTACCACCTCCCCCCCCCCCCATTTGTCAGAGTGAGCTGGATGTACCTTTTAGGGTGAAGGCTGGACAAATAGGTAAGTAGATGGGTCTCATTTGCATTTTGATTTGGAGATTGAAAAGCTGGAAGTTAGTAGCGTCTTGGTAGTTTGTATATTAGTGTACAATAGCTAAGAACCTTCACTGCTTTTTTTCAAGGAAATTGGGCAAAGTACACAACAATTACTTGGCCAATTTATAAGGCTTAGAATAATGTTTTCTGCATTTTAAATTAGAATACCATTTGTGGGGAAACAGTTGTAATTCAGATATTTTCTACTTTGCAGGATGGGAAACACTTCAGTTTTATTCCCTCTGCTTCCTGGTTATGTTTTCCTTTTATTTTCCTCTCTGCTGCTGTCCTAAACAGATGCCCTGGATCTGAATGTTTGTTGGAGTTTTATGGGCTTTTATTCTAGCTGACTCTGTCCTATGGACTGCTGTTATTAATACTCATTTAAGTTTTAAGAGTAACTTGCAGTTTGGTGATGCAAGGAAAACAAACAAGCTTCTGTCAGATGCTTTTCTGTAAATCATATGATGAACCATAACTGCTCATGATTTTTTATCACTTAGCAAATAAAATGCATGAATCCAGCAGTGGAAAGCCTAGAACAGCCTTGTATTTCTGTGCCACCTATTATAAAATGTGCAATAAAGTATAATATTTATTTTTCAAATTGGTATATATAAGCGCCCCCTTCCCCAGTTTCCAATCTTCTAACTGCCACTTTGCAGCTAAACTTCCTGCTCTGGGCTGACTTCTTGAAGCAGCGGTTGTTAAGCCCCCAGGTCAGGGCTTCTGCCGTTAGCTGCTGCTGCTGGCTCTCACAGCTTCTCGCTTAGGTGGCAGATGTAGGAAGTAATAGAGGAGCAAACCACCCCACCCAAATTGAAAACAGCGCAGATAACAAGGAATTGCGTGCATGCAAGTGAGCAGGCTGTCAAAGAAGAGATGGGGTGCTTGGTGTCTCCTCCGTACCCAGCATAGAGACCTAGCAGGCTGCTTGCGGAGGGAAATCCTCTCCTTCACATTCTGCATAGAAATACGGTCAGCTGCTGGAGGAGCTGGAGCTCCTTGCCTCTTGTCTATTTGCTCTCAGAAGACTAGTAGCTTTTATGGGCTTATTTATAAAGCTGGGAAATATTTGTCTTGCTCTCAGGTGCAGTTTTGTTTCCTCTTCAAAGTGTTTCTTATAAAACCACCCAAAGCAAATGCATAATTAAAATGCCAACCTCTTGCTTGTCTGCATTTCTTAATTTTGTGTAATTTGAATGGGAACACAGGAAGAGTAAGCTTACTTTGAGGAAGTGTAGATTTTCCTGCATTATTTACCTTGGGCGTGTTATGGGTATAATGAAAGAAGTCCAAGATTAAGATTGCAGTCCTGTGCCAAGACAAGTGCTTAACTTTCAATGCCCTGTAATATAGTTCTTCTGTAGAGCTACAAGTACTGTGTTTCCCATGTGAAAATGAAATGAACGGTACCCCTTGTTCATGTACAGTTTGGTATTTTTAACCTGAAAATTGTAAATATTTGCTTTTCATCCCAACAGATTTATGATGCAACAAATCTGGCATCTTTTGGGATCAGAAACTGAACAGTTACTCCTCTAATCTGTCCTTTATTCATTAGCACACACACAGTTTTGATAGAACAGCAGATATGATGGCCTTTTTCACCTGTGAAGCATCTGGAGCCTTGGGATCAGCCTAATAGAAATATCACTTGGCAAAAACTCTTACGTTGTAAACAAGGCAAACAATATTTTTTCCAAACAGACTTCACCTGCATGATTCACTCTTTGTTCATTCACCTAAATATAAAATGTTTTGATTTTTTTTAGATAAGCTTACTTTGAAGATTCCTTGGAAGAATTTATATGGTGACGCAGTAGTTGCAACTCTAGAAGGCTTATATCTTCTTGTTGTCCCAGGGGCAAGTAAGTGGTTGATGGGCAATCTGAAATGCAGTGTGTAGTTAGAATGTATTGCCAGTGCCTTACACAGAATTTGAAGACCAGAAAAATTGGAATAGGCTGTTGTGGGTCTTTTGATTAAGCACATAGCTTCATCTGTGTTTACAGAAATTAGTCCCACTATGTTCCATGGTGCTTATTCACAAGAAAGTGAATACATGTTATTGTTGTTTCTTTTTTTTTTGTAATATTATGTAAAATTTCCCTTTCTGTGTTATATTAGATATTGCAAACTCATATTATTTAGGCATTAGTGCAGTGAAGAAGGCACTTGCTGTGGAGCCCTTTCTTTCTGCTTATGTGAAAATTTCCTATACCATTTCATAATTTTCTGCATTTATAATTTAGTCTTGCATCTGTATTAAGGATGAGCAAAACCATGGTTTGTGAATACACTTCAAGCCATTGTTTTGAGGCATTCCATGGTTTAGAGATCAGGAGGATTATACTTGAACTGGATGGTTGTGTAGCTCCTCCCATCCATCTCTCTTGTTGGCATTATCAGTCTATTTTGCTAAATGTGAAAAAGGAGGCTTTTTTGGTAATTTTTTTGAGTTTTGCCTCTTACATTCATCCAAAAGAAAAAATAATCCAAAATTCAAACCAAAAACAAAGATGAACAAAAACATACAAATACGTATTAACTAAGTAAACATTTTTCCTCCACCATTTACCAATAATTAATATTCTAAATTATCAATCATTAACATTCTAATCTTTTGAGGTGACTTCCAGCCACCTCAATATGAGTCATGCTTTTCCTTCATTAATTGCCTTCTTTTGATGTTTCTCATTTCTTGGTGTTATATGATTTATTTATAGTAACTGTTTTGTATTTTGCAAAATTAGTCAAAGCATAATAAATGTTTTACTTGAGAACATTTTTTTAAAATAGATTCTATAACACTCCCATTCCTTGCTAAACTTTTGGTTTGTTCAATTCCTAATTATTTCTGTCATTTTCGCAAGCTCAATATATTCAAATAATTTTATCTGCCTCTCTTCTTTTGTTGGGCTCTCCTCTCCCTTCCCTTTTCTTGCTTCTGTTGTGGCGTATAAAAAAATCCTCATTTTTCCAGTTCTTCATAGTAGTAGTAGTAGTAGTAATAATAATAATAATAATAATACTATCCCAAAAGTTTCTGATTTTCTTACATTCCCACCACATATGAAACTTCTGCCTGCTTACACCTCCAGCATTTATTTCAGTTTGTTCAGCTTTGCTAATTTGCTAGGTGTCAGATACCACCTATAAAACATCTTCATTTTCCGAGGCATCCATTTGTATTGTATGCCCAAAATATTTTGCCCATTTAATTATAACATCTTTCAATTCTTCATCTTGTACTTCCCAATCAAGTAATAGTCTATACATTTTAGATAAAAAATTGCTTCTGTTTTGTATAGATTTTTTTTCCGGCCCTGAAATTTCTGTTGCTAAACCCATTTTTCTTTTTTGATTTAAATGTTTCATTTAATTGATAATATTGCAGCCAATCTGTAACATAATGCCTGATTTCTTCATATATATTTTAAACTTCAATTGATTTGCCTCCTCTTCCAACAGTTCTTTATAAGTTACCAAGTTCTTCTCCATATTTTTTTTCTTTACTGAAATGGCTTCTAACAGTGATAGCCACCAGCTTGGTCAGGAGGTGGCACTAAACTAGAGCCATCAGGGATACTTTGCCTCTTTATTGGCTTGCTGTTTTGACTAGATCATGAATTCTGTCTCCTAGGCATTAAATATGATGCAGAAAAAGAAGAAAAATATCTACAGGATAACAAGCAAAAGGAGCTATCAAGAATCGAAGAAGCCCTGCGATTGGCAGCAGAAAAAGGTATTGTATGGTTATTCTTGAGGGTTCTAAGATGATACTTTTGAAGAACTCGGAAGGGGCATGTTAACCAAACACTGTCTTGAAGTAGGTCATGGCTAGAGTTGCCTGGGTATTTATTAACCTGATACTAGAGTCTAGGAGTTTGAAAATCTGTTTTCAGTTTGAAATCTGTTTTAGTTTTCTTCATAAATGTCATTCTCAACACACTGTATTGTAGGGTGGTTCTTGTTTTTGTCCTTCACATTGCCGTCATTTGGAAGCTTTTACTATTACACTATTTTTTTAAAATTAAAAAGTAGTATATGGAGTTGTAATAATTAGTGTTTGAAGTGTGAAAGCTACCTGTGTTATTTCGGGGTGTGTGTGTATATATATACACACATATATCTATCTCTGATGGACATTGACTCCTGCATTGCAAAAGACCATTGCATATTCTTCATCTGACTAATTGGGGAAAGTCAGGAAAGCAGGTCTACCAACTTAACCAGACGATGGATTTTTAACCAGACTCCATACATATATGTGTTGTAGGTTTCATAAGTTGTTTATATAGAAGAAATTGATAGTTGTCATTGGTAGCTGGACTAGAAGTAATGATGCAACTGATTTATGATATTTATTCATTAAACCTTCAAAACATTTTGCTTCATGCAAATGGTAATGTCAGTTACTTCTAACTCTGGCTATCTAATCAAGGAGAAAGCAAATTATATTTGTTTTCATTAGTTCAGCTCACATGTTGTGCTAAACCATGGTTGATGTGCATAAGCAGGAAGGAGTTGCTGCAAGCCTTGGGTTTGTACAAAGGACTGGGAGGAGGACTTCATTGTTTACTTTCAGCTTTAATTAACCATGGTTTGTTTTGAAACTGACTAGAGTTAGTTATAAACCAAGATCTCTGGTTCACTTGCAAGAACAAACCCTAGTTAGTTTAAAACTGAAAGTAAACACTGCTGGTTTCATTCTCTTGGGCGGCTTGTTCCTACTGTTGCACGTGGTTTAGCATGATGTGTGAACACAACCAGTGTGTGAAGCTCGTGATGTTGTAGATTGTTGTAATGTACAATGATAAATAAGAGGCTGTTGGTGAAAGTGGAATAGTTTTTTAAAGTATTTTAAAACTAGTTCTCTCTCTTTGAATGTTTAAAAAACCTGTATTAGTGGTTTAGATTGAAAAGTAGATTCTATTGTTTTAAAATATGTGCATTTTGGTTACTGCTGTCATGTGGATGAAGGAGCTCATTCAGATTTCATATGTGGACTGGAGGACATTGTGTATAAGGATGTCAAGTCTGGTGGGTATGCATGCTTAATGGTTACATTAAAGGATATTTGAAAAGGGAAACTGAATGCCTGTTGGTCTGCTAGATCAAGCTACTTCTTGTGACAGGAACTAGGTTAATGCTAAACTAGTCTCTCAGTGGTAACTTTAGGGAAGCTCTGAACACCTATTCAGGTACTTTGAGAAACAATCATGCCTCAGAGACTCTGAAAACCAATTTATCAAAGGAACACTGATTGAAATATTTTGTAATTATTTCAATCATTGTTTCTTGATAAATTGGCTGTAAAATCATACATATAAAGGCTGTGATTCTTGCATTTTCAGCAGGAGTTTATGTTGTTGCAAATATAATGGGTTTGATTCAGAGAAGATTCTATGAAACTCACTTATCCAGCATGGCTTTCCTGGGTCCTACGCCCTCCTACAGCTGCCTGTACCACATAAAGTGCTGCTCCCAAGGGTTGGTGCATCCTGTGGAATGCCATGAGATGGGTATGGTGCAGGATGGGGAAATCAGACAAATTTGTTGGGGCTTGCTTTCACAAGCAGAAGTGTTTTTCCACTTGTGTAAGACATCTCTGGGTGTAAGCCATTATTCTCATTGCTGAGGTGAAGCATTCTTTTTTCGTAAGAAAAGTATTCCATTGATTAGCATGTCAGTCTTAGTCATGTCTCCTTGGAATGGGTTCTGTGAATGAATCATGTAGATGATGGCATTGTTTGGTTGTAAATTAATCCAGTAGTGGAGTCATATGCTCTTCTAAAGCCATGACTTCAGAGTATCCATTTTTTAAAATGTTTTTTTCTTGCCTTATGTAAAAGCTTCTCACCTAGCTAGTAAGCAAATTTAAAAAGAGAAAGAGGAGAGACTTGGCTATAAATAGACTGTGAACGCTGTTTTCCTGTCTCTTCCCTTCTCTACGAGTGTGGCTGCAGGGATTCTGCATATTCATCTTTTTTCAGAGCACATGTGCAGGAAGTCTTAGCCCTGGCATTTTACCCTTCTCTCTTCAGTTTTGCTCACAAAGAGAGTTAAGTCCAGCAATAGTCTTCTCTGCCTCCAGATCTCAGTATTTTGGGTTGTAGACTTGATGGAACTACCAGCCTCCTACTACCCCAGAGCTAGGCCTAGAAGAGACCCATGTATTTAGAAAACTTTGCCTACTTTCTGAAATTGTCTAGGGAGCCACATTGTGGCAAACTAACTCTATGCTTCTATACTCCAAATGTCTTGCCTAAATAATCTTATTTTTTGTTTTCCTTTATTTTCATTGCTTCCTTTAATGATGCCTGCCTAACTGTAATTTATCCTCTTTCTGTAAAATTGCTTACATTGAGAAGGACGTAAGTCTAAAAAGACTAAAAAGCGTTTTAAGAAATCATTTAAAGGTAATGGTCACTCAAAAGGTGGGTATAACTAGCACAGTGTGTTGAATATTCCTTTTCTGTTGCTTTCTTTTTATAAGCTAACAAAAAAATATATGCCGTAATATGTGCAACCTTCTTTTAGGTCAGCAAGTAAGTTAGTGAGACTTTGACTTTACTGGATATAAACAAACCACATTGATTTTAAATTAATTATAATTACAATAATAATGTCTATTAAATCAGAAATTGGGTAGTTCCTGCTCAAATTAGTGGTTGAATTGTTTGGCCTTCAAACCTCAGTTGGGCACAATCCAGCAATAGCTGTTCAGATTTGATTTTGCAAGAGGATTAAGGGCTCTTTCCCCTGAATGAATTCCAGTGAACACAGTAGTGAAAGGCTTAACACAGCTAGTTACATTTTTAAATGATGCATTTGTTACAGAAAGAATTCTGTAGTAGGTTCATACTTAAGTGTACTCGTTCGCATTGTCATTCCAGATGGTTGACACATTTGGACTACCTTCTCAGTTGTAACTCCCTCTTTTATCATCCAAGTATTTCCTTTCCACAGGCCTAAACCATTCTGAAGATAATGCCCAATAGAACATCACTCAGATTAATCCTCTCCCTAACATCTGTTTGTCACTTGTTTTAGTTTACCTGATACCCCCTGAAGTTCAGAAATAAATGTACTTTTTCCTTTCTGTCCTTGAACTTCTCCATAAGATGTTCTAGTGCTAATGAAAAGGTGTCCAGATGTTTTAAAAAGAACATTCCCTTCTTTTATTGACATTCTGTTCTCTCATTCCATTCATTTGTGATCTTTTAATCTTATGCTGAGCTGTTTATATTTCTCAGCAATCAAAGCAATACTTTTGATTAATTAAAGAATGTTATGGTTTTGGATATTCATACACAGTCCTGCTGAGCTTTTGCCTTTCAGCAGTTATGGCACTGATGAAAGCATTGTTTGATAGTTCTTGGTTAATATTCACTGAAACTTACCAAACAGCCTATTTTCTGCCCTATTTCTGTGCCCTGTTTTTTGCAAAGATCAACAGTCCTTAGCAAAACAGCTCTTGCTTGGAACTCTCTGGCTGTATACTTGAATAATAATGTGTGAGACTTACTGCCTTCTGCCTTTTAAGGATCTGATGTTAAGATATTTTACAGTTTTTAGACTGCCTTTCCATCTCACTATTCAAGATGGTAAATATGCTAAATATTACAAGTTGCTTGTTGGAGTCATTCCTAAAATGGGTATTGGCATAGGCTTCCAGGTTTGTGTGAAATATTTCTTGAGTGAAATTCATATGCCTTAGTCATGTTCTCCAGGTGTGCTCCCAGTACTTTAGATGCCTGGAGAAATCAGGTGAAAGCTTGCCCTGTTCATGCAACCTGTAACGCTAGTTAGGTGCTTTTATAATTAATACTTTTATAATTTATAATCTCCCTCTCCCACCTTGTTGTTAATTATTCTTGGCTGCATGCAGTGCTTTTTTCAGGGGGTACTCAAGGCTACGCAGTACCAACACCTCTTTTTTTGTTTGTTTGTTAAAAAGTGTGGCACTTACTGTAACAACTTCATGATGGGTACCAGCACCTCTTTTTTGTTGTTAAAAATGTGACATTCACTGTAACAACTTCATGGTGAGTACCAGCACCTATTTTTCGAAAAGAAAGCACTGGCTGCATGTATTTTTATTCTTGTTTTTATCAAACACTTTAGTGTTTTTTAAACATTTTAATTGTTTTGTTAATTGCCTTGAGACTTTGGCATTAAGGGTAGGCTCATATTTAGGAAATAAAAATAAATAATCAACATTCAGCACTCATTGACAATTATTCAGGGTCTTGGGCTGCCGTAATACAGTTATAAAACAGTAAGTAGAATAATTTTAGCATACAGTGGTGCCTCGCAAGACGAAATTAATTCGTTCCGCGAGTTTTGTCGTCTTGCGATTTTTTTCGTCTTGCGAAGCATGGTGTCGGGAAAGTTTTGGAAAAGCTTCAAAAATCACCAAAGTCTTTAAAAACCTCAAAAAAGGCTACCACACCGCGTTCTATGAGTTGCTCCTCGAAGTCAAGTTGCAACTGTATTAACGGTGTTAAGAAAAAGGAAATAAGCGAAGCAAGCCCATAGGGAAAATTGTCTTGCGAAGCAGCTCAAAAAACAAAAAACCCTTTCGTCTAGCGAGTTTTTTGTCTTGCGAGGCATTCGTCTTGCGAGGTACCACTGTAATAGAAACCAGCAGGTATATTATGGGATAAGCTTTTGTGGACTTGGTTCAGGTACATCAAATGCAGTGGATTCCAGTCTATGAAGACATAAATAAATTTGGTTGGTTTCTAAGGTGGAGCAAGACTTCATGTTGTTTTTTGCTGCAAAACAGTCTAGGTACTGCTGTAGAAGTCAGTACAGATGCGTGGTTTTGATCTGTAAAGTGCTGATAAGGATATGGGGAAACAAGCAACATAAAATGTAGGGTGAAGAAATTTCTGAGAAAAAATGTGTAGTTTTGTGCAAGACCGAGTAAGTCTGGGAAATATTTGTTGTGTTTGACTGTTAATTTGGAGGTAGACAATTGTACAGTGCCTTTATGTAGGGGGAAAACCCTATTTTAACTGAATCTGAAATGTGTTGAAAGTAGGTCAAAAGAACCTCTGCCTGGTTTAGAGGCTTCTGACAAATTTCTGTTTAACTTGGGGGAATGCTGGATACTGTGAACGAAACGCTCACTGACCTGGTTTGGATGTAATGCTGAGCTATGGTTTAACATTACCTGTCTGAGTCTTAGATGTAGGTACTTCCTTTCCCCCTTTCTAGCACTGCTACAGTGAGCAGATTGAATTTTTTTGCTTCAATTTTTAAGTAACTGTGGTTTAATGTTATGTCTGAACTTTGAAGCACTGTACTTGGTCTTCACTGTGGTTTATGGAAACAAGGCAACTTTATAGAGCTAATGTTCAGACATGTTAAACAAAAGTGAAAGTTTACAGTCTCCTTGTGGCTGCACTGGAGATGGGGAGGGGAAGCATACCTGCCTGAAACTAGTTCATGTACATTAAACCTGTGTGTGGACTGTGTCTTAATGATGGCCTGTTGCTGAGAACTGGCCTGCCGAGCCAATTCCGGTGGCCTGCCAGCCTCCTACAGATGGCAATAAACTTGGGGAGATATAATAGGAACTTGAAATTAGTACTGTGTAGAATATGATTCAATTTAAGTAACTTTGGGGGCCCTTTCCATGAATGAATTCTTGTCTGTGTTTTACTGAGAGCAGGCATAGGCAAACTCGGCCCTCCAGATGTTTTGGGACTACAACTCCCATCATCCCTGACCACTGGTCCTGTTAGCTAGGGATGATGGGAGTTGTAGTCCCAAAACATCTGGAGGGCTGAGTTTGCCTATGCCTGACTGAGAGCATCAACCTTCTATCAAGTTTATTCCCTTCCTTTCCTTCAAATATAAATATAAATTGGCCCATGTAGAGAAGATGGAACTTAAACAGAATCCCCGCCCCCCTTATCCGGAATCTTAGAAAGCAAAGGTATTCACTCTCACTGTTGCTTTATTAAATGTTGCTTAGTGTCATAGTTTGAATCTTTAATGAAATGAAAGTTTTGCAGTGGGGGCTGACTTGCACATTTTATGTTTTTAGATAAACCAAAGGAAGAGAAGAAAGATACATTTTTGGAAAAGCTTGCAACACAAGTTATAAAAAATGTACAAGTCAAAATCACAAGCATCCATATAAAGTATGAGGATGATGTAAGTAATGTGAATTCCTTTTAGTGGTGGCAAACAAAGTTAATGCTACTGTATTCCTTTGCACTGTTAACCCCATAACATTTAATGAAGCATATAATCAAGTTGGTTTACAAAACTCAAGTAATATCAAAATAAAATAGTATATTACAACATCACTAGAATAATCCAGGTTAACCATAATCTAAAATAGCAGTTGGAAGTTGCAGTGTCCAGCACGAGGCTGCTGAACTAAGAAGGGTTTTGCTCCTTTCAGGAAGATGAGTCACCCTATGAACCTAATTCTGGGTGCCACCACTTTGCAGGCCCTGTCCCGTGCCCACCTGCCACACATTTGGAGGTGGGGGAGAGGCTCTGAGAAGGGTCTCTGAAGCAGACCATAGTTTTTGGCAAGGATTGTATGGTGGTGATGGGGGAAGTGATTTTTAAACACTGGATGCCTCCAATGCCCATTGATGCCTCCAAATTGTCTACAAAGGTGGAAAGTACATTATAGTAATCTAGATAAGACCCATGGCAATCAACAGACTTAAGTCCATTAATTTCATTGGTTCTACACGGGGTATTACTTAGCTGGATGTTACCCAAATACTTCTTTTTTTACACTTGTAAGTAAGGCTTTCAAAAACAAAAAATGTTCTAAGATGTTTCATATTGCATATAATAATAATTCCTACTTTTATTGTTTTTAGATCACAGATCCTAGCCGACCAATTTCCTTAGGAGTGACACTGGGGGAGCTTAGCTTACTGGTAATGCTTACTGTTTTTGAGGGGGGAGGGAACCAAGAAAGCATATTTCCATGCTTTTCATTAAATAAAGAGGAAATTAGTTTGAGAATTGTAATTTACTTAGGAATGTGTACTTGTATTTAAAGGTAAATGGAAATGTTGATATAATTATTATGAGCTTTTCATATAATACAGCCTGGAAATAAGGTTGCTGTGTGATCAAAGACAAACCATGGATTTCAGCTTTATTGTATGGAAAAATGAAATATTACTAGTTGCTCAGTAGCCTCAGGGAAAAATGCAAGAGGTCAAGGCCACCTAGAAAATATTTTTCTGGGTGTTGGCTGAGAAGGAATCGTCTAGAAAATAACTCTTTCCTCAGTGCTGATGCAAATGAAAACCGCTGTCATCTGTGAAAATCATCTGTCATTTGTATTTTTTCTGGAGAAAAGAAGTAGGGTTATATGGGGGGAAATGGAGCCAAGGGAAGGAAATATTCATATGCGATATCAGCAGAGTTTAAACTCAGAGGAAGGGGACAGTAATTGCTTTCAGTGGAATCCCCATTCCTCATATAGTCCTTGCTCTGGAGAACCTCAAAACTTGTGGGTATGTATAGGACACTGCTGCTGGAACAGGGAAGATTAGAACAACTCCTTGGCAAGTAGAAGATTAGCTACTGCACTCTGGATTCCACCCATAGTGCTTTAGCTTTCTGTTTGCTCTCCATCCCCTGAAATTTTAGGGCTTGTTTATGTAGGAATTTTATTGAAAATATTTTTAAATTATTTATACTACTTACCTGATCTTTAAAAAATGTATTCTTCAAAATGCTGTTCTGTCAAAACATGGGAAAGAAGTTGGATCATACCAAATAACCTTTTTCGTCCTGAGATTATTTGGGAAATGCCTGGAATCCACTACCTGGGGTGGGAAGTGTAGCATACAAAGCGTTTGAAATAAAACAAACATAAGTTAAATTCAGTTATTTCTATTTCCAGACTACTAATGAAAACTGGACTCCTTGTATTTTAAATGAGGCTGCAAAAATCATTTACAAGGTACGGTCAGAGCCTCTGATACAAAGTTTAAGAGCAGAAATTTTATTTCTTAGTTAACCAGTTACCAGGATTCAAAGCTATTTTTGTTACACCTGTGGTATTTTTGTCCCTACCCCCACTTGAACAGTAGAGGCTGCTCCTCTCTTGTGAGTATTGCAGTCTAACTGTGAAAATCTGCTTTTCAGCAAAACTTGGCTTCATCTGAACATTACTGAAATATACTCAGAGTCCTGTAGTGATTTCATGCTCTTTATTGCAGCTTGTAAAACAGTGATTGAATTGCCCCCCAAACCTCAGGCTTTTATATACATTATTTACACAATGAGTCCCGTCTGATTGGCTGATTCTGCTTCCCTCTTGGAGCCTGATTGGTCTTTTCCTGCAGGCCAATCAGTTGTTGCATTCTACGATCCTACCAGCCTAATAGGCTGATTAACTTCCTCCTGGAGTCTGATTGGTCTTTTCCTGCAGGCCAATCAGTTGTTGTATTCTAGGATCCTACTTGCCTATTGTTCTAGGATCCAAGCTTAGTACATAACAATTACAATTCACCATGCTTGCTGGCTTATCAGGAATTAACAAATACCCTAGCATGGAAACATTTCATACTACTTCACTGTTTCTCTCTACCTTCTTTATGCTTTAGCTATACAGTATTCTTCAAGTTTAGGATTTAGGGTAAAGTGTGCAAAATACCTAGTTTTTAATGTATGATATTTTAGTGTTTTTTGGTTTCTATGGAAGCCGCCCAGAGAGGCTGGGGAAACCCAGCCAGATGGGCGGGGTACAAATAAATAATAATAATAATAATAATAATTTATTATTATTATTATAGTGAATGGCTACACCACTGTAATTTCTAATGTAAAGTTTGCTTTTGGACGCTTGGACTGAATTGCACTCTTACTTTTAAAATAAGTAAGATGTTCCTATTTGGTGAGAGATTTTATATTGTACATTTTAACAGCTGATGAGATGTGTTTGTTCTTTCAGCTTCTGCGTCTTGATTCTCTCAGTGCCTACTGGAATGTGCAGAGTGAAATGTATTATCATGCTTCCAGGGAAGAAATACTGGTAAGTTAAAGCCCCTCTGTGTGTGTGTGTGTGTGGGGGGGGGTTGCCACCCTTGTTGTGTTGCTGGCTGACCCCTCCCCCACTTAGAGCCTCTCCCCCCCCCCACCCGCTCCCCCTCCTGCCTGTAAACCTCACCCCAAACCTTCCCATCCCTTATAGCAGGGGTGCCTTTAATATTTCATTAAAAGGTTGTGTTATATTTGTGGCTTATGCCTCGGATGTATTTTAAAAAAATGTATTTTATGTTGTTAGTCACCCTGAAGGTGGTATAGGAACTTCTGTTTAAATAAAGAAGCAAGCTCTTTTGCAGTGGTTAAGAGTTGCCCTGCAAGGGATAAAGTATTATCTTTTTGATTGGAAATTATTGAACGCTAATTTAATAGTAAATGCCTTGCTGTTGAATAGACTCATTTTATTTTTTAAAGAACTATGTTTGCCCGAAACAGTATATGCCCCCCCCCCCCATTCCCTTGTTGAGGTGGCTTTGGTTGCCAAAACACTCTTTTAGCTCTTAAGCAGATTAAGTTGTCAGGCTTCTTCAGTAATGTGATTACTTGAAAATGAGCTAACACATTTAATGGCCAACAGATGGTTCTTGCTAATATTTAGTACGTTATTGTTACATATGTTGTGATTTTCTTATTTTATGTTGCCGTAAATATTAAATAGCAACTAAATATGATGTGGCTGAAGTTTCAAAATTATTTATTATCATTTGAAGCAGCTTTTTATTATTATTTGCATTTTCAAAAACAGGAACAGAGAGCATATTTAATCCCCTCCCCCCTTTCCTCCCTCTGTCCCGCTTACAACTTCATACCAAATACAGCATGTATACATACACCATATGACTTCCCTTCCACCCTTTTCCTAGTTCCTTTGCTTTTCTACTACTCTGCGTAATCCACGTCTTTTTAATCCTCCAATTTGTTATCTATTAAAAACTCGTGTCTATTTCAACTCTGCTGGATTGTTTACACAAGACCTGCTAAGCTATGTATTCGTTTATACAGGTTCTTAAAATATTCAGTAAACATTGTCCATTCCTCCTTGTATTCCTTATCTTCATTTTCTCTTATCTGGTTCGTCATACCAGTCAGTTCAGCATATTTGAACATTTTATACTGCCATTCTTCCTTAGTGGGTACTAGACTTGTTCTCCACCTTTGTGTCAATAAGGTTCTAGCTGTGGCAGTGGCATATAGTAGTAAGCTCTTTTGGGTTTTTGGGGACCTCCGTTGTTACTATCCCCAAGAGTTTTTTTAAGTATCTCTTTTTATTCATCATACATAGTTTCCCAATATGCCTTAATGATTTTACAGGACCACTACATGTGAATAAAAGATCCCTCAATTTCATTACACTTTCAACATACAGCTTTTTCCTTTTTTAGACATTTTCATCAATCTGGTGGGTGTTAAATACCATCTGTGGGCCATTTTCATAATATTTTCTTTTATCATGCCATAAAATTCAAATTTATTTTCCACAGCTTTCCCCATAATTCAGAATCAATATTGTGACCCACATCTTGTGCCCACTCAGTCATGCTTGATTTCACAAATTCCTCTTTAGTTTCCCCCACATGTGAAGCTGCTTTATACTGACTTGGATTACCTGCTACAGTCTACTCTCCAAAACCATAAGCAGAGACCAGTCCTAGCCTTGTAACCCTATGACTGATGCCATGAATTTAACCTGGGATTTTGTGCATGGAAAGCATGTGCTCTACCACTGAACTTCAGCCCTTATTTACTTTTATCCAGATTTATATTCTGCATTCTATACAATTTTCCCCTTACATTTGAATCCTGCCTTTCTTGTGTCATGGAACTGAAGGTGATTTACTTGAAATTCCTAGGCAGACAGCTATCGAGGTATTGCCTAGACCCAGACCTCCTTAGCTTCAGCAAAGTGTCTACCTCATGTGCCTTTAGACCATATCCCACCCCAAGTCTTGGGCATTTGTGGCTGTGTTGCTTTTCTGGAACTGTCAGGCATACATTTAGCCTTTCTACATGCTTCCCAGAAGAAGAAGAAAACATTTGATTTGCATTCTTTTTCTAGTTAGCGTTAATTGATTGTTCCAGGTGTGCATTGCTTATGGTTGCCATCTTTATGAGACTGCCATGGAAGTGGCATTCTTTGCTCAGAGCACTAGACTGCTCCGGTGTTTTTGTGTGTGTGTGTGTGTGTGTGTGTGCGCGCGCGCACTTTGTATGCAGCTGTTTCCAGATTCAGTACCTGGATTCTCCAGTTTAAGGATCTAGAATCTAGATCTCCTCAAGCATGGTCAGGAAAGATTAATGCCTGAGATCTGAGAGAGCAGTAAGTTGGACCTATGGTGTATAAGTCCACATACTTACTTTTAATATGCTGAGTTGGGATGGATATTCAAACTGCTGGCCTGTAGAAGTTTCATTTTTGTCTAACACAATAGAAAGGAACATTTCAATGAAGTGATTCCATCTATAATCTAGATAGGGAGCTTCCTCTTGGTCAGCACAAGACCCAACTGTAGCCGAGGGCATTGTGCCTAATAGCTTAAAATAATGTAGTCACTTACATTGGAAGAGGATTTAATTTTCTGATAACAGATATGCTTTGTGGTGTAGACTTAATAGCGTGTATGAAGAAATGGCAAGTTTCTTCTTCAGCATGAGTAATGCAGTGGGACAATACAGGTTGTAGAAACAATGCTGTCTAAATCTTTGGAACATAAATATTTGACAAATATATTAAGTAATCAGTTTGCAGAGATGTTTTTGCCATATGGCTCTGGTCATGAGATCCTACTATCTAAACAGGAAGTTGGGGATTCAATGATAAGAACACTTTATCTAACAGTGAACAGAACCTGTTACAGTTTATAATTTAGATTCATGATTGTTTGCAATTCCTTAATTAAAAAACGTCTGTATATAAACTCTAGTGTGTCTCAGTAACAAGAGTATCAGTCTGTTTTGGAAACTGGTTTTTGAATCGCTAATATCCTCATTCCAAAGAGTGTTAACGACACAGTTATGAGACAAGAGCTAAATCACAACACAAATAGCTTGATGGAAACAACCTCTTTCCTTTATTGCATTATTTTATTTATTCCTTTCTTTTATTGCATTATTTTATAAGTAACAGGGAAGTGAGAACATTCATAAATTTATGGCCACCTTTTCCTGGTTGAAATACTAATTTGGCTTAATTTTGTGTTTCTCTTTCACATCTGCAGGATTAATTCTTGGTACTGCAGTAATCTACCAGCTTTGCAATATATTTTCTTATAGAGGAAGGAAAATAGGGGAAATCTCGTGTCATTTAGCTTGAGTTATCATACTTCAGTTCTTAATGTGCTTACTTGCGAGTTAAATCCTCATATTTATTTCTGTTGTGTTGTGTCAAATGAAACATTTGTTTTCCTCTGTTTCCCACACCTTGATTCCCATGCAACTTGTTTCCCACATCCTCCTCCAATGTTTTCCTTTGCGGTTGTCTACTTTAGATGGTCAGCCTACATGTTTTACATACAGCCTTTCAAAGCAGGAGGTGAAAAATTTAGACCAAATAGGTATGGTTACATGCAAGTTCTGTTCATAGGGATTACTTTGAAAAACACAGGAATACTATTTTAGATAGTCTTCAGCACAGGAGATACAATCTATGAAAGTGTAATACTGTTTCGGAGAAAAAGCTGTGGAACAGTTTCTGTAAATATTTTTATTGTATGCAAGCTATGCGTATGAATTGGAACTCAGAAGTTGTGAGACAATTATGTCAGAATTGAGCTTCACCAAAGCGATCCCACCCCCCATGTCAGGGAAGAGTTCGAGTTAGAAGTTTCCAGTTTCTCAGAGGGAGAAAGCTTTCCCCAAGGGGGTGAGGAGAGCAGTGAATCTAATGGAAGAGAGCAACTAGAACAACAACAGGGAGGGACAGGATGTTCCCAGGAAAGGCAAGGGTTCAGTTCTAGCTCAGATTCGGAGGAGGGGAGATCCAAGCCAGCTCTAGCGGGAAAGCGAAGGGAAAGGCGCCTTCACCATTTTGAGAGTGGCTGGTCACAGAGAAGCAGAGCTCAGAAGGTAGCTGAAATAAGTGACTCTGAGGAAGAATAGTTAAGAACCGTTTATAAGATTGATTTGTTAATACAAAATAAAAAGTTATAAAAGAACAAGAAGCGTTTGTGTGGTGATTTGAAGAGGACAACGACCAGTCCTGACACCCCAGTTCAGCATTCGAAACTAACCAGGCAGCAGGCATGCTTTGCAACAAGGGGTGGTCCAGTTGTGAACAATTTCAGAAGTCTAGTTGCTGTCTCTGGTACCTGAGACTCCGGATTAAAATTGCTGCTGTCTTCCCTAAAAAGCTCTGGGAAACGTGTGTGTGTGTGTGTGTGCGTGTGCGCTGGAGGGAGCTTTGCACCACGCACCGGATATGCTTAAGAAAGCCCTGGTCATCAGCCTTCCTCCAGTGAGCACCAGTGGGGCGCCAGGGCAAGTACAACATACAGACCCCCTTGGTCTGCCTGGGTCTCCTTGGCACACACTTCAGCCAAGGTAGGGGACTGAGGAGAAGGGACAGAAGTGGTGGGGTGGCATGGTAGGCTTGTTGGATGTCTTGTGCAGAAGGGAGACTTATTTGGAACTGCGCAGGGGAAGGCGACACCTCCGGGTCCATGCAAGATGCCTTTGCGGAAAGGAACACTGCAGCAGCCTGGCTGAAAGTTACACCAAAGGTGGGGAAATAGTAACGGGTGGGGGACCTTTCACTTCCTTGTGTGGGGCACACTGAAATAAAGAAGAATATAGTGTGCCCATCATGGGTTTGCAGTTATGGCACATCCTTTCAGAAACTGAGCACCTGGTAGTCCTGGGGAGAGGGCAGGCATTAGTTCTCGATGGCTGTGGTGGTGGTGGTGGTGGGGGAGACGTTAAACGAAAAGCCTGAGTGTATCGGCTCCACAGCCTGTGGTAAGCTTGCAGCCCAAAAATAAATAAAAAGTGTTGCTGATTTAAAAAAAATGCAATTAGACATTCTGTGTTGGCGACCACAACCCAAGTTCCAGGAGTCATGTGGTGAATAGCTTTTCCATCCCGGTTTCTAACTGTGCCCCAGTTAGAAATCTCCCAGGACATTCTATACAAGATCTCAAAGTAGCTGTTTTACTACAAAGGAATTTCAGAAATAGACTGGAAAGAGAAGCTGCTGAATTGCAACTCATTACCAAACTTAAAACCATGGAGAGACCTGGTCTGAACAAAGACATTGGATTCTTATCTCATTATACATGACAAAGCCATTTTTCACCTTCTCACCCCTTGCTTTTTCCTGTAAGACCTATTGCAGTCATTAAGAGTCGTCAACAGGCTTATCACAGCTATCTGCCAATCACCCATTCCCACCACCCTTCTGAGTAATACCCCTCCCCACCTTCTCACTATATAGAAGGATCTGGCAGCTTCTGTTTCAGTGTATCTGAAGAAGTGTGCATGCACACGAAAGCTCATACCAAGAACTAACTTAGTTGGTCTTTAAGGTGCTACTGGAAGGAATTTTTTTTGTTTTGACTATGGCAGACCAACACGGCTACCTATCTGTAACCAGTTTGAATATGCATGTTTCAGATGTTTAAAGGTTTATTTTTGTCATTTACAGGAGCAGTTGAAAAGGGGAGTCCCTTCACCTTGCCAAGAGCCTCCAAATGATCAGTATAGTAAGTATGAAGGACAGAATTTGGGTTTGTGGCTACACAATTCTTGCCTCTGCTGGTAGTGAGGGGCAGCAACTCTTTACTTCAGCAGTTACCTTTTACAGTATATTGTATAGTGCAACACTGCTTTTAACTTATTTTCATAGTATTATGCTAATTCTGATTTAAGGACTTGTTTCTCTCCCCCCCTCCCCCATTAAAGTATTTAAACCAGTATCAGCATCTGCAAAGCTGTATATTAACCCTCATGCAGAACTTGAACTTCAAACTCCTAAGATTGTTGGGAGCATGGAAGTCCAGAGCATTTCAGTTGAACTGACCAAGCCACAGGTAAGATGGCTTGCAACTTTATGATCTTTTAGTTTTGTGCCATTAACTTCAGTCACCTGTGTAGGGCTTGCTCTTAGTTACTTGCTCATGTTGTTACTTCGCAAACCATACTGGAAGAATGTGTATGAGGACAAATACCTTATAAATACGTTATAAAACTACATGTTTAACTAGTGAAATGTGATAGAGCCTGTTTTCTTGAGCATTTTTAGAGTAAGGAACATGTACTTCTCCCAGTTTGGTGAAAGACAGGGGTGGAAAACCTGTTTGGTCTGATGGGCCATATCAGTTTCTCCCCACACCCTGCAGGCCAACTTTTACAGGTGGGTTGTTACATGTCAATCAGCATCATGACTGACATAACTGACAGTTGATCCATGAAGCGTGTGTGTCTAGGTCCTGCTTCTTCAGCATTTTCCTATAGAGAATGTGTTGGTGAAGCAGCACTCAACAGGTTAGAACTCTTTCCCCAATCTGCTGACACTGCCCAGTAACACCTGCTGTTTGATAGGTGGGTGTGGCATGACGTAAATGACCTCCCAATCCAAATTTTACCCTCCGGCGAGACAGGATTGGCCCACAGGGCAGAGGTTCACATCCCTGGTGTAAGGAATGTATTTCTCTCAATAGAGGTTTGCTGTACAGTGGTACCTCGTGTTACATACGCTTCAGGTTACAGACTCGGCTAACCCAGAAATAGTACCTCGGGTTAAGAACTTTGCATCAGGATGAGAACAGAAATCGCGCGGCGGCAGTGCGGCAGCAGCAGGAGGCCCCATTACCTAAACTGGTGCTTCAGGTTAAGAACAGTTTCAGGTTAAGAACGGACCTCTGAAACTAATTAAGTACGTAACCAGAGGTTCCACTGTATTGTGATCAGCATTAATTTGCCTTAAGTTCTGAAGAAAGCTTCATGTTCTTAGTACAGTGGAACCTCATGTTACGTACCGTCCTCCTTACGAATGCTTCGGGTTACGAGCTCTGCTAACCCGGAAGTAGATGCTCCCGGTTGCAAACTCTGCCCCGGGATGCGAGCGGAAGTCACGCACCGGAGGCGCCATTAGCAAAATAACGGTTTCGGGTTACAAACACCTTCGGAGCGAATTAAGTTTGTGACTGGAGGTACCATTGTATATGGTTTGAATTGAGTCTGTTAAGAAAGATCTGTTGGCTACAAATTAGGACTTCTGTATTCTGACACAACATACCTCTGTGCCAGGGACAACTACTGAGTGATGGCTATTCCTTTCTTTCTTTATAAGAAAAGGATACTTGTATGTCCAATACAGTTATTTAAACTAAATAGACCTTTGTCTTGTCTCTAGTATGGCAGTCTTTAGTCTCATAGCTGAATGCTTTAAATACTGTGATTTCCTGGTGGTAAGATACCATGTCCCCCTTCATTTGTTTAGTACCTTAGTATGATCGACCTTCTGGAGTCCATAGATTATATGGTTCGAAATGTCCCATACAGAAAGTACAGACCAGAGGTACCACTGCATAAGAATGCCAAACAGTGGTAAGTTGTAGACCTTTCTGTATTTGTTGTTCTTCCTTTTTAATCTTCTTACATGCTTATGGCAAGATAGCTAATTATTCTCATAACTAGGGATAGCTAACAACATCCCTAAAGTGTTCTTCACATGGATGGTCAAACAGAACTCCTGTATGTGCTGTAAGTGTCCACCACCATGCATACACAGTGATCTGTGAGAAAGTAGGATGTGTTCATAAGAACCAGGTCTCTCTTGCTCTTCCCCCATTTTTTCTAAAGCAAGCTTTTAAGAAATTGAAATCCTTCTCTACTGCTACTACCGCTTTTGTTATCTTGCCCTGTTTTTGAGGCTGTTGGTTGGCTTATATTATTGAAACAAATTGACACATAGGTAGCAACTGTTTTATAAGAATATTAAACAGTTTTGTGCTTAAGTTGGAAACTAGAGTGATTTCCCACCCTCTAGCCCCATGTTCTTCAATCTTGAGTCAATGGATGTTTTTGTACTGCAACTCTCATCATCCCTGACATGACTAAGCTGGTCAACTCTAAATGCCCCCCTACGCGGTATAGCCCATATCCTATACGTGCCAAATGTCAGTTGTAGTCTGTTCTTACAGGGGGAATTCTTATTTTTCCTGTGAGGAGTTGTGGCTTCTTCCCAGTTTGCAAGGCCCATGACTGGACTCTCAGCAGCCAACTCTCAGACATTTTGAGTATGTCCAATGGATGTATCTTCTCCAATTTTTGGAAATTAAATGGAGAACAAAAAAGTTTATATTCCATGGCATCTTTGGAAATAATGCAACCTGAACTGGACTGTCATTTGTTTCACACACCACTCCAGGTTTCCCTCCAAGCTCTCTTTGCTTCAGTAGCCCACTTTAAAGAAAAGTATTTTACTTGCTGCTCCTGTGAAAGCTCTGAAACTTGAGATCCCTTGCCCCATCTATTGCATTCTTCTGCCAGTCTCTGTTCTGTAGTATTATTCCAGGTTGCACCAATTTCTCATCTTGTCATTTGTATTGAAAATGTAATTGGGGTGGTTTTTTTTGCAGGTGGAAATATGCAGGAAATAGCATCCTTGAAGTTCATATCAGACGATACAGCTGCATGTGGTCATGGAGTAACATAAGGCATCATCGGCAGCTTCTGAAAAGCTACAAAAATGTTTATAAAAGCAAACTGACACAAACCAAAGTATCAGAAGAAACACAGAGACAGTTGCAGGTATTTGATGTGATTCTAGAGTGTGTGGTGTTGTAGGCAATGCATTGCTATAAACTGGGAAAGGGGTGATACCTCCACAAATGCAAAAGCTTCTCAATTTCTTTCTACTCTGGCAATTTTTTAATCCATATGTAATATTACCTTGTGAAATCATTTTGTAGATATATTTTCTAATACTGACTTCAACAATAAGAGCTTACTTATTTTGTTGGAATGAGACTGAGAGTTTACTTATGGTAGGTGCTAAGCAACATTGGATACTATTAGCAGGATATAAATACATAGCATGTTATTATGTTATGGTGGCAATATGATGTCACACCTTGACCAGCGTGATCAGCAGAGTATGCACAGCTTTAGCAGAGTAGTAGTCCAGCAGAGCATCAGTGTCTTCTTGCCTTCCAGTTGTCAGCCTTTCCAGAGTTGACGGTTAAAAATCTCCTTGTCCACACAGTTCAGTGTAAAGTTTTTATTGTCTTAAAACACAAAACACGTCCAACACACTAACTACATAAATGTAAGAGATGCTAGTGCATCATGAAGTGTTCTACTAAGTACAGCTCTCTGGTCTTAGAGGTAGAGATCCAAATATCCAGAGAGATTCAACTCAGTTCTATCCACAGTTCTACTAGTGATAGTAATGGTATTGCAAGAGGAATAAGAAGTTTGGACCTAAAACACTGCTGACCGCAGCACTGACTTTATACCTATCAATGCATGTACACACATTCCTTAGAGGAAGGGAGGAGGGATGATCCCCCATCCAGTGGCCCCCAACCTTAAACTGTTTTTAACAACGCACTGCAGCTGGTATGCCAACCCTGAACAGAATTCAGACACGGGGAAAAGGGCAGCTTAAGATGCAGACCAAGCAGTTAGTTCAATTTCACCCTTATTCCCAAATTACACCAATGTAGCAGAAGAGGCTAAGGCTGTATGGCAGTGGAGGGGATTTTTTTCTGCTTGGCAGAAAATGGGCCAAATTTGACAAGCGGGTGGGGTTGCCCACCTGTCAATCATCTGACATCATTATGACACACGGCAACTTTGTGTGTTTAGGGCCCAGTTTCTGGGACTTCAGAATGCTGTTTTTTGAACCTCCAAAAAACAAAAAGTTCAAGGAGCAGCATGGGACTGTTTTCAAAAGAGAGACCACTCCCCCACTCTAGAGCAAGACACGCCATCACCACCCATCAACTAATAGGGTTGTGCACTTTTCTTCAGCAAAGGAACAATTGGGAGCTCACTTTAAGCTCCTGATTGTTCATTTGAAGCCACAGTGGTACCTGCACCACACCTGATGTCCCATGATGTCAGATGTGTGGTGTGTGGCCATGGTTTGGGAGAAATGGCCTCATGGGCCAAATTATGACCCTTGGTGGGCTAAGTTTGGCCCATGGGCTGAAGGTTCCCTGTCCCTGCTCTTCTTCATACTGTTGAGTGCTTAGACATAACTAATGAGTATGAGTACCATGCACAGCTTTGTGAAACGACTGTAAAGCAAGTTTGCTGTGAAGCAAAAAATAAAAGTGGCTTAATTGAATTAATTAAATTCAGGTAGCATCCTTTGAAGGCATTGGATGGCACATGACTGGTCCTAATACACACTGATTGATGAGATTTGCTGAAATAACTGCTAACTGCCCTGTTAAAATGTTACATTAAAGTTGCTTTTATGCATTTGTTCCACAGGATTTAGAAAAAGCTCTAGATGTGTTCAATATTGTTTTAGCAAGACAGCAAGCACAAACTGAGGTAAGCTCTACTTTATCTTTTTTCATTGGATCATAGTTATTAAGAAATGACTACAATGAATGTAGGCAGCTCTCCACTTGCGTCCAATCTGTCTGCCTGTCAGTTGTTAGGCGGGGAGGCAGAGCAGCCTCAAGAAAGGCCTGCCACACCTCTGGCTCATGAGGAGACCCTCTCTGGGCTCTGGGGAGGGTCCCCTTGCAAGCTGGGAATTTTTATCTTTACCAGATTATTTTTTTTAAATAAACCTGTTCCATTATGCTTTCTGGCTAAAGTGGTGTAACACTTTAGGGAACATCTAGGGAAAGGCTGAAATTGGCTCCCATCAACACAACTAGGATCCTGTAGTAAGATGTTCACCTTTGTTCTTCTTGCAGACTCCTATTGCATAGTGCCTATTTATGAGTAGTAAAACATCTCCATTCTATCCTTTGCCAAAAATTGTCTTCTGGAAGCGAGAGGAAGGCCACTTAAACATGCAATGCTTAAAAAATAAAAACTAGTCTGCCATTCAACACTCATTTTTCAGTTTTTCCTTAGGAGCGATCTCTTGTGCATCCTTTGCTTATTGGCGGTTGCAATGCCACAGTGTATCTAATTTTTCTTTCATGCATTTTTTTAACTTTCCGATTTATAGGTTATAAGGTCAGGACAAAGGCTGTTGAGAAAGAAATCAACTGATGGAGAGAAGAAAGGTGGTGGATGGTTTAGTGGATTGTGGGGGAAGAAGGAAACTAAGAAAAAAGATGAAGAAGAACTTTCAGTTCCTGAAAGTAGGTTTGCACCTACAAGTAACTGGGGCACTAGATACTTAGCTTATGTGGATTGCCTGGATTGCACAAATTTTCATATTACTGGCTATAGTGGCTCCTATATTTTCCTTAAATTTGTGGCAACATTTCAGTGATAAAATAATATCAGAGTTCATCAGTAAAAATGGAACAAGAGACACCCACACTTCATGTCTATTTGTAAAGCAATTCAGGGTTTCTATTCAATAAAATCTCACTAGAAGTTTTAGTGGAATCTTTTCTTCAAATACTGCAAGTGATGTGAAAATATTGTAAAAATAAGCAAGCACTTGAAATGTGTAGCTAATGACAATATCTCAAACCTTTTGTTCAGCTATTGATGATCTCATGACACAAGAAGAGAAGGCGAAGCTTTTCACTGCCATCGGCTATAGTGACAGTTCTCACAATCTATCTTTACCCAAGAAGGTATTTGTACCTTTTAATAAATGTAGGAATATCATGTGTGTGTATGGCAGTTGTTTTTCTCCAAATTATTATTTTCTTCTAAGGGCTTTTTTATTTTTTACATTGGATGAAAATGGATCCAAGAGAAATTGTTGGGTCAAATTAGTCATATTGATTTGTTTGCTGTTGGTGGGTTCTTGTTGTTTCGTTGGGCTGTGTATAAAGGAGAGTCATACTGGTGTGAAGGCGTCCTCTTCTATTTGTCCCCATGTCAGTCTCCCCACCTCTTCTTCCCCAACCTTATACTGTATACAATACTAATATCTCACATCAAATGTAATTGATCTGTAGAAAAGACTCTGAAACCTGAAAAAGAGACAATTTACTTTTGTAAATCAAGAAAATCTTTAATAACAGTTATTTTTAAAAAATGAATGCAAGAGAGGCTGAGCACTTCTAAGGTTAATAGATAAATTTATTGAACCATC
Organism: Podarcis muralis; assembly: GCF_964188315.1. Classification (NCBI taxonomy): domain Eukaryota; kingdom Metazoa; phylum Chordata; class Lepidosauria; order Squamata; family Lacertidae; genus Podarcis; species Podarcis muralis. The sequence continues at coordinate 4,354,076 of NC_135668.1, read as the reverse complement.
ATTAACTTTTAAAGTAGTTTGAAGCCTGGGTGCTTTGTCACTGGAAAATAGTTCAGGGCCACTGAATGGAAAGTAGGCTCATAGAGTTGAGAGGGACCTTGGGAACTATCTAGTCCACCCCCTTTCTCAGTGAAACTGCAGCATCCTAGACAGATGGCCTTTCATTTGGCCTTTGTTTAAATACCTCCAGTGAAGGAGAGCTCATTACTGCCTGAAGTATTCTGTTACACTGTGAAAGAGTTCATACTCTCAGCAAGTTTTTCCTAATGCTTTACTCAAATCTGCTTCCCTGCAATCGGTTTTAGTCCTTGCCTCCTGGAGCAACATGTTCTGCCTAACTGCTCTGAAGGCATTTCAAGACCACAATCATGTTTTCTCCTTTCTATGCTAAGTATGCCTACCTCCTTCAGCCTGTTTTCATAAGACTTTCCAGACGCCTCACCATTCTGGTCACAATCCATACCTAGTTAGGCAAAGGCTAGGTCAGATGCTAGAGGCCTAGGCTTAAGCTAAATGTTCTGGGAGAATAATGTAATGGATATTGGTTTCTAAAATGGAGTATTCACCCATGATAATTTGTTAGTCCTATGCTGATATTTTGAGACATGTGCTTGGTGAAAGACTGGAGTCTTCCCACCTTGCAATTTGGTTCATCCCTGACCTAAACTACACATGCATTAGAAGAGTTAGCACAGTTTGCCATCAATAAAGTCTTGCTGCATCTTGGAACTTAGCCATTGGAGAAAACTTTGGAGTAATTAATATTTTTCAAGAATCCTTTAAATACTAGTTTTGTCTCACCATTATACTTTGCTGTATATATGTTTATTAAGTAGACATTGATGAGTACAGTGGGCAATGAAATGTATGGCTAACTTTCTTTACTGCTTATATCTTCTGTTTAGTATGTTGCCCATGTGGTATCCCTGAAACTCTTAAGCACTTCCTTTACAATAAAAGAAGACAGAAATGTTCCAGACACTCTTAAAATCCAGATAATTGATTTAAGCACTAAAATATCACAGAGACCAGGAGCACAAGCCCTTAAGTAAGTTTCTGTTGTGGTAGTGGTACGTGGTTGATGGCACATAGTAAAAACTAATCCAGTCCTTTGGTTGTAAATTGTTTTAACTGATTTTAGTATTGCATTTTTACATTGCTGTAACCCGACCTTGAACCTTGTGGTGAAGGGTGATTAGAAATTAATTAAATTAAATTAAATTATCTGTTTCATGTTTCTTTTTTTAAACTAGTGATTTTTTTTGGACAGTTCTTATTAGAGACATGAAACTTTTCAAGTCTAGTATCTGCCATTAAATGAGTGGTGTGAGGGGTGCTGAAACCCATCTATAACTTGTTAGGATATATCGGGATGACACTATGATGAAACCTAAAAATGGATTCTGTCTCAGATTATATCTATTCTTTTCAAAGCAGAGACAGATATACATGCCATAAATTTTGATTCACAGTTAAGTGCATAGGCTTGCTATCCCTCCTGCTTCAGGTGGGCTGTGCATTTTTGCTTTACCTTTTAAAAGGGTTAGATATGTATATGCTCCTCGTTATGTGTATTCTCCTCATTCTATTTTAAAAAAAACAAAAGGAAACAGGGCAACCTCTTAAGTTATTTGGGGCAGAGGTGTGGAGGCTCATTGACATCACAAATTTCAGCCAATTAGTGCTGTGCACAGCTGGCTGTAACTGTTAAGCAAAATTAGCTTCTTTTGAGCTCAGCCCAGAAGAGCAATTCTATGTCTAAATAAGGCATGGTGGACTAACTGAAAGCGAATCGTTCATATTCTGTTCATCTATACATACCGTTACCTTATTCCTTAAACTGATGCTACTTACAGACACACACATTCAGAAAAGTGGTGCTCTGCCAAATTCTTTTCCGATTTTGTTCTGCCTTACACCTGATTTGGTATGGCCAAGTCTAGTCCCTGTAATATTGATTAATATTTAACTGCATGTATAAGTTCTGCATTCAGACTGTCAACTTTTAACTTGCAGGGTAGAAGCAAAGCTTGAACACTGGTATGTAACTGGTCTGAGACAGCAGAACATTGTTCCTTCACTCGTGGCTTCCATTGGGGACACACGATCATCTCTGCTTAAAATAGAATTTGAGAATAATCCAGAAGACAGTACTGCAGATCAGAGATTCTTTGTTGAATCACAGCCTGTGGAAATTATATATGATGCAGTGAGTATTTTTCAGTAATGATTAACAGTGTTTCTTTCTCTTGAAGTCCTGTATTTTTTATTCATGGATTTGCAATTCCATTACGAAAACTGCATAAACAGAATTTTCTTTTGCAGAAAACAATAAACGCAATGGTGGAATTCTTCCAGACAAGCAAGGGCATGGACCTTGAACGCTTAACAACGGCCACTCTTTCCAAGCTAGAAGAAATTAAAGAGAGGACTGCCACAGGTATCTTTCCAGAAACATGTGTTCGCTTGATTACATAGAGGGATTACAGAAGACTGACCAAATGACCTTTTGAATGCTGTTTAGCATCTATTTGTTTTAAAGCCTGCACCATTTTCTACACTGCACACTCAAGATTTTTAAAAATATCCTCATTTTGTGTTTTAGGGCTTGCACATATTATTGAAACTCGCAAAGTCCTTGACTTGAGGATTAATCTGAAACCTTCTTATCTTCTGATACCACAGACAGGTTTCCACCATGAAAAATCCAACCTTCTTATTCTGGACTTTGGTACTTTTCAGGTATATAATCCTTAGGTTTCTAAAGATCAAAGCTTAAAAGGTCTCTTCATTTAAATAGTTTAGAAATGGAGGAGTGGGTGTTGTTAGTGAATGACCTACGTGACCTGAGTCTTGGGGTTTGTGCTCTGTGCCCCTTCCTTTAGAGTTCTGTCATTTTTTGGTGAACTCTGATAATTGACTAACCCTGAAGACTATTTCACTGGTCATTTGAAGTATTTTAAGTTAATGAACCTATATATTTTTTAAAAAAAACATTCCATAAATCAGTCTGCTGATTAATCTTACTGCTGTGAAAGATGAATCTGTGAAAATGAGGTGTCTAATATGTTCTAAACAATAACGAACAGTGATTATTCAATAGTTGAACAGCATCAATCAAGGCAACCACCATACCTCAAGTACATCACTGGAAGAGATCATGGATAAAGCATATGACAAGTTTGATGTAGAAATCAAGAATGTGCAACTGCTGTTTGGCTTATCAGGTATTAAGTCTGTAAGGAAATAATGTAAACAGAGTCTTGTACATGTAAACAGAGTCTTAATTACTGGCTGGTGTTTGGAGCTGAAAGCAATGCTTTGAGAATCAAATCCCAAGACAAAATAATTTGTATACTGGTGGTAGGAGGAAGAGGTGGCAACTGGTGCAGAACCTTGCAACTGGCCTGGCCAGAAGTAAACACGGCTGGGCTGGATGTGTTGCAGTGGTGGCTCTGCAGCCTCCATTGTGGCTGTATAAAGTGTGTCTGACAGAGCAGGTGAACAGAGATTGGCAGAGAAGCAGGAACCACAGAGCCTCATTCACAGACAAGGGAACAACCTGTGCTTTGAGGTACCTGGGTATAAATATGCAGTGGCAAGCCAGAAGGGGAAAGAAAACGTTCAGGGAGATCTGGGAAGTAGGTGTGTGTGAGGAAGCCTGTAGAATGGGGAAGAAAGCAGGTGCTTGGAAGTCATTAGCTACTTGAAGAAACTCCAGGGATGAATAGAGCAACCAAACATGCTTAGGAGTAAAGGACTTGTCATATCCTTTCTGAAGTAAGAAGTAGGTGTGGGGCTCTGGGGATTTTAAACTCCTTAAGGCACAGTTCTGTCCCCATCCCACCATGGGGGATATCTGACAATTTGTATTGTGGTATCCATTTTCTGCCTGTTGCTCTGTACCTCCAGATCCCATTTCGTACTATGTTGATTTAGTGCTGAGACATTTCAGTTCAGCCAGAATTTGCACAGAGGTCCAAGACTGGGTGAGAGTAACCTGTTCCCATCCCTGTTGTTGGGCATAAGGGAGTCTAGGTGAGAAGGTAGAAGTGCCATGTTAAATAGAGACTTTATTTAAAAAGTGTGTGTGTGTATAATGCATGTATAAATAAGAATAGAATAGGTTAAAGCATCACTAAAATAACAATACATTTTAAAGTTCTGAGAAAACAAGCATCTTCACCTGATGCTGAATGATAGTAATCTTGACATCAGCAGAATGTCATTAGCTTCAGTTATGCATCCCAGATTTAACTTGAGTTTGGTGCTTCTTAATAGCAACTGTGATGTTACAGTTTTAGAGAAGTAGCCATGTTAGTCTGTTGCAGGAGAAACAAAGTATTGTGGTCCCTTAAAGATTAGCAAATACTCTTTAAGGGGATAACAAGATGGTTATGGTAGAATTGTTGAACTTTTCATAGATAGTGCATCTAGTGTATTGGGTTTTCTGCAATTGATCAGTTGCTCAAGACTAGTGCTTCTTTCTACCATGGTTATTTCTGGATTTACATATTTAAGAACATAACTTTCGAATTAGAAATGTATATTTTCTCTCATGCTACAGTTACTAAGACATGCAAATTATTAATTGTTCTTCAGGAGAAGATTGGAAAAAGGCTCGAGTTGAACATCCCTCACCTCTGCACATATTGCATCCCATGGACATACACATACAGCTTGCCAAATCAATGGTGGAGAAGGATGCCAGAATGGCTAAGTAATGTATCACAATTTAATTGGTTGTAATTATGGATTTCATGTGTTTCTTGTAAAAATGAACTGTAGTAAGCAATTTTTTCTGAAATTCACTTGTTTGGTGTTTCAGTACTTTCTTTTTCCTCTGTAGATTTCACTTTTGTATCAGTTGGTTAATAAAATTGATTGTTGGTAGTCTAGTTTTGTTCCATGCCTTGTATGTAACATCAAACACTTTTAATGCCATCCTTTTAAAAATATCCTTAGGTTCAAAGTGTCAGGAGAGCTTCCCCTGCTTCACTTGAGGATTTCTGATCAGAAGATCAAACGTGTCTTTGAACTCATTGATAGCATTACGCTCCCACAGAAGCCAGCTGTTTCAGCTTCGAGTGCAAAAGTAAATACACAATATTCATCATATGGGGAGAGATCAAAAACACATGCTACAGATTGAAAATGTGATTGAGATGAAGACAAGTAAAAACTTATTCAGAATAGAGAGAGGTGCAATGTTGCGTTTTCTAAAATGAGGGCATTTTAGAAAAATGCAAACAATGAAATTAGAACCGCAGCTCATTCTCTGTATCTTGCAATCTTCTTAGGTATCCACCATTCCTGCTATTGCTGATAGACAAAAAGATTTTCTTGGCACGTCCCTATTGCTGGAAGGAGTAGGATCAGGTAAAAAATGAAATATGATGCTGATTGTAGCTGAATAGATCACCAACATGTAGTGATCTTATCGCCTCTTAATTTGGCTCTCTCATGCTGTTACTGACGGGATGATCCATGATGATTTAAATCATGATGAGATGCTAACAGTTTAACAGGTTAAGTGATAATGGCAGTTTTTCCATGAATGCCATAACTTGTGGAGCCAGGTTTACAATACGTAAATGAAAGATACATTTATCAATGTAGTAGAATGATAGGGAAGCCTTGGTGAGCCATGCTTTGAAGTTGAGCATACTCAGAATAATTAAAAGGTGATTCCTTTGACTTGGATAATGTATTAGGACTTTTAGTTAACATCCTTAAAAATATGAAACAGGTTAGAAGCAGAGAGCTCTTGGTAACAAAAATAAAAGAAGTGATCAGGTTGTTTCTGTTTACTGACATATTTGAGGCTGATCATTGGGGCAATGTTTTTATGTAGTCTATTTCTACTCAGATAACTTTTTATAAAAAAAATCTCATTTCTTCCTTAGAATCTGATGATGAGTATTTTGATGCCGATGACTCTACTATATCTGGAGAAAGAACTTTCCCCAAGAGAAAGGAACTAAAGACTGAGCTTGTGACTGTTCAGGAAGAGCTCACAAATCTTCAACTGAAGTTTGAAATTAGGGAGGCAAGTGTCCCCCCCCCCCCCGAAGAATAATTCAAATGATAAAAGTTGAATAATATATTTCCAAAACAAATGGGCTGCTGCAGTTGGCATTGACATCTCTTGTTGAAATGGAGCATGGGCATTCTGCTGTAACCAACCTGACTTCATCTGATATTGGTGGAGAGTTGGCAGTGGTACACAGCATGATCAGTTAAAGCAGAATTACTGCATCAGCTGCAGGCTCCCCTGCAGGGCATAACTCTCCTTAGTGTTCCTTTTCAACTGAAAAAGTTAAACTGGGAAGCAGGTAGAAAGTTGTTTCCTCCCCACTCCTGTTTTGATGTAGCATTTAAACCTGATCGGCACATACACAGTCTCCTCTGCTCATATACCCAGTCAATAGCTATCAGCTGCACTTTATCAAGTGTTTGATCATAGGTTCTGAATGCATATGAACAATTTAATGTTAGCATCAAATGTATAGTGAGTGTGCCGGGTGGGTCTAAAAGCAGCACAATTCCACTAGGTATCTTAGTTTTGTTGTGGTGGTGGTGGTGTTTTTCTATATTTTATTTTAAACTGCCCTGGAATATGTAGCATGATGAACAATTGGTAAATTTCCTAAATAAATAAAATGGTTTATTCAGTTCATTGAATGTATGAATAATCTCTTACAGTGCTGTGGTAACCTAATCTGTTGGACTAGTATCAAAGATGCTTTTCAACACTGTAATTGCCACTCAGTTAAAGATGAAGGGCCATAGCTCTGTCCTGCATGTGGAAGGTCCTAAATCCAATCCCCAGCATCTCCAGGGAGGGCTGAGAGAAACCCTTGCCTGAAGCCTTGGAGAGCTGCTGCCAGTCAGTGTAGACAATACTGATCAAGATCGACTAGTGATCTGAATTGGTATAAGGCAGCTTCCTGTGTTCCTATGACTCAGCATAATACTGAGCATTCCTCCTCAGAGTCCTATTGAATTCAGTGGGACTTGCTCACAGGTAAAGTAGGGTCAGGATTCTAGCCTTGGTGAATTTATTATATCAACTTGGCAGATGAATAAAAACACCCCCCCCCCCGAATTTACTTTTTTTTAAATGAGGTGTTTTATGGACCATGTTAGAAAAGGCATTCTTCCTACTGTCATGTACATCCTCTTCTAGGATGGCACCAGTCACTTGTCATTGTAAGTAGTTGTTTTCTCCCCTTGTATGGTATGGAAGAAATGTAGGAAGGGACAACACTGGGTTTGAAAGAAGTTATATAATACTTATCCTGATGCTTTACTTAGGTGGTTTTGGAGCTCACTAAGCAACTACAGAGAGAAGAAACAATCCTTGTATTTAATGTGAAGCAGCTTGGAATGGAAGCAACTGACAAAACTTATCACTTGAGAGCTGTATCTTATTTGAGGAAAATTAGCCTGGATTATCATGAAATTCAAGGTAGCTTAATAGATTAAATAAGGATGTGTGTACTTGTGTGATAGAACGTACTGATTTATTGCTATTATTGTCCTGATTGCTTATAATGTTTTAAATTGTTTTTAGCTGCTTTTTAACTTGTGGTTTTTTAAAACTTGTGGTTTTCGTTATTTTTTAATTTAAGGGATGTAAGATGTGCCTGGGATGAGAGGAGTCGGGGAGAAAAGGGGTGGCTCCAATTGCACCCCTTCTAAGACAAGGTTCTTGAGCAGGTAGTTGCAGACCAGATCCAGGCACTTTTTAGAATAAACTGATTTTCCAGATCCATTTCAGTCAGGGCTTAAGCAGTGGTGTTGGCACAGAAACTGCTTTGGCCGCCTTGTCAGGAGAGAGACAAGGGAACTATGCCCCTTTTAATTCTCCTCAGCCTCTCAGTAGCTTTTGATACCATGAACTATAGTTTCCTTCTGGAGCAGCTGTCTGAGTTGGGGGTGGATGGCACTGCTTTTACAGTGGTTCCGGCCCTACTTGGATGGACGTTTCCAGAGGGTGTTACTTGAGGAGCGTCCTTCAGCCCTGTAGAATCTTCAGTGTGCGGTTCCCTACCTAACATATACATGAAACCACTGACTGAGATTATCCAGAGTTTCAGAGTATGTTGTCAGCAGTATGCCAATGAGAGCTCTACTGCTTTACATCTGCAAGTTTGGCAGTGGATGTGCTGGACCGTTGTCTTGCCTTGGTAATGGACTGAAAGAGAGACAACAAAAGGAGCTCAGTCCAGCATGTACATAAGCTGGGGGTACATCTGGATCCTTTGCTGTTGCTTGAGGCTCTGGTGGCCTTGGTGGTGCAGAGTGCCTTCCATCAGCTATTGGTTGGTGGCCCAGCTGCTCCCTTATCTGGACAGGGATAGCCTAAGGTCTGTTGTCTACTACAACACGTTATACATAGGGCTGCCTCTGAAGATGGTTCGGAAACTTTGGTGGCTAGGTTGCTCTCTGGGGCAAGCCAGTTTGAGCATACTGCACCAATCCTGGCCTGACTGCAGTGGCTACTAATTAGTTACCAGGCCCAATTCAAAGTGCTGGTTTTGACCTATAAAGCTTTAAATGGCTCAGGACCACGATACCTCAAGGACCATAGCCTCCCCCCCCCCACACCATATGAACCGACCTGGACCCTGTAATCATCATCTGAGGCTCTTTGCGTGCCTCATGCACAAGAGGTATGGAAGGTGGCAGCATGAGAATGAGCCTTTTTGTGGCTCCTGCTTGTGGAATGCTCTCCCCAGGGAGGCTCGCTTAGCACCTTATCTTACATATCTTTAGGTGCCAGGCGAAAACATTTCTCCATAACCAGTCCTTTGGCTGATTAGCAATTTATTCCTGGTGTCATGCAGGCACTGGGGTGGGGTATTCCTGCATGACACACTCATAAATCTACACTCCAAGTAAGTACCAATTGTACTTTCTACTTGCAATTTGAATTTCTTTGGAAGTGACTTTTGTCTTTTGTGACTCCTATTTAAAGGTGTTTGGACCATAGTTCTAGAAAATGCTGTGTCCAATACCTGTTGTAGATTTTAAAGTTGATGCCAATTTTTGTGAATAACTCTTAAATGAAGTTCTATGTTGTGTTTGCAGGTAAAAAACAGCAACTTCATTTAATTAGCTCTTCAGATAAACCCGGGTTAGATCTCCTGAAAGTGGAATACATCAAGGTAAGGGTTTTTTTGAGTTTTTTAATAACTATTTTTTAAAGCTGTGTAAATATAAAATTGGAACCTGTGTGTATGTGGATGACATTTAGTTTAGTCTCTCAACTTTCACATTTGATATTTCCTTTAGGCCGATCAAAATGGTCCAGGATTTCAGACAGTTTTTGATAACACTGAACAAACAGTTCGGGTAAGCAACATCTAGGACAAAATCTAGTACTGGCCTGAATCATCATTCTTCAGGTTGCTCTGTAGCATATCACTTTGCAGGTAGCGGGGGCAGGGGTGTGTGAGGAAAATGGTATGGATAGGCGTTCGATTGTTGCATTTCTTAAACTTGTAATATTGTCACTTTTGTCTCATTCTCCCTCTGGGTTGCTTCCTCCTAGCTTTAGGATATTTTTTAAAAAAATAAATCCTGTTGCAGTTTCATTAGCTTGCTAAGATGAGCTGTCTGCCAAGAGCTAACTTTGAAATTATGATGGGACCCATGGTTGCTCATGCCCCAGATATGTCTGCATCTGAAGATGAGGCTGCCCTTGTCTCATGTGGCCACGTGTGGTGTGTCTTTCCAAAACATTGTGCCCAAATAAGAAATTAAAGTAATGAGACGGAAGGCCAAAGGGCTTTCTTTTTCTAGACATTTTTCCACATATAAAGGCTTCTTATTTTTAGAAGTCCACGGTTTACCCTTCTGGCCAATCAGGGTTCCGGACTGGAGATTAGCACAGGTAATTAATATGCCCATCACTAACCAAGGTGTACTGTTTGGCTTGTATTTCCCCCAAATATTTCCAACTAGTTAACTGGAAAGAACACCCTAAACATATTAATGACTTCTTCATTCATGTAAGGTTTCCGTATTTTTCCCTAAGTGACAGAATGTAATCTATTATAGTAAACACATACTATGTGAATAAGAAACTCCCACTATCTGTGACTCTTCTCCCTCCCCAACTAGGTGTCCTTCTCATCATTAAACCTGCTGCTGCACACGCAGGCCCTTCTCTCGTCTCTCAATTACCTCATGGCTGTTGTCCCGTCAAGGGGTCAGAGTACAGGGTCATTGCAGATACAGGAAGGCAAACAGAACAAAGAGGCTAATTTGAAGAAAGGTATGGTGAATTTCTCATTTCAGCGTAGCTTATCTGAAAATATTCCATGAATTGGCTCACATCTCAGCAAAAAAATCTCTTCCTCACAGTGACAAAACCACACAAAGAAAAGGATGTGTTTGATTTCAAAGTGTTTGCCAAGTTGGATGCCTTCTGTTTAAACATTTGTGATGCAAAGAACAATATTGCTGAAATCAAAATTCAAGGTAAGGGGTGTGTGTGTGAGAGAGAGTGGGGGACCTTTTAAGAACTTGTTTCCAAAACTTGTATCAAAACTTGTAATATAGCTGAAGACCTTGATTTAAATTCTTTGAGGATTCATGACAGATTTCTTATGTTCATATTTTTGGTTACTGTATCGTCAAGGTTCACAATGTGTAATAAATAAATGCACAACTTTAAGAAGTTGGAAAGAAAGATAATTTTGAAAGGTTTGAAATTGTGAGAAAGACCCCACTGTCTAATTATAGATATTAAAAACTAGTTGAAATGTAAACCTTAATGGTTTCCAGAGATACTTAGGCTGTGAAGAAGCAGTTCCCTAGTTGTGAGGCAGATGGCAAGAAGGATTTGTGTATGCCGTTTCTTTCTGAATCTCATGCATAGGTATTATCATTAAGAACATGGCTGTCTTGTGACCAATTTTTTGCTGTATAGTTATAACTATGTAGGAGTCCAGGCTTTTTTGTATCACTGGCTTCAAATGATCTCTTCTTTGGCAATCACTCGTGGCCAAATAAGATTGTCTTCCATGAACACGGTCTTAACAGTGAGTCTGTAAGTGACTGTGGAGGCCAATTCAGGATCCACACGTCCTTCCACAGTGGGGATATAGGTTTCCACGCGGGAGTTGATTACATTAAGGGTTTGTCAAATGTGCCTTCCTCTTAGCTCGTTTCTCCTTTCCTCCCTGAGTTTGTGCTTTTCCAAAGTCTATAACACCTTTGATAAAGGGTGTTCTCTAATTGGAGTGCCTGCAGGCCAGTGTTTCCCAGTTATCAGTGCCTGTATTACATTTTTTTAAGATTTGCATTAAGAGCGTCTTTAAACTTATTTTGTTGTCCACCAGTATTTCGCTTTCCATTCTTGAGCTGGGAATAGAGTAGTTGCTTTGGAAGACGATAATCAGGCATCCGAACAACGTGACCAGTGCAATGAAGTTGATGCTAAGGAAGCATTGCTTCGACACTGGTAATCTTTGCTTTTTCCAGTACACTGACATTAGTTCACCTGTCTTACTTGGGGTGGGGTGTAAAAATTTTCGGAGACACAGTTGATGGAATCTTTCAAGGCGTTGAGTTGGAGATGGTGTTTATAAGTGGTCCATGTTTCACAAGCGTACAGTAAAGGTGGTAGTACAATCGCTTTGTAAACAAGCATTTTGGTTTCCTTGTGCATGTCCTGGTCCTCAAACACTCTGCGCTTCAATCAGGAGAAAGCTGGACTTGCAAATCTCAGGTGATGCTGGATTTCGGCATCAATGTTGGCACTTGTGGAATAACTGCCTAGTTAGGAGAAGTGATCAACATTTTCCAGTGTTACACCATTAAGTTGGATTTGTGGCACTGCAGAGGGGTTGTTTTGTGCTTGTTGGTGCAGCACTTTGGTTTTTTGGATTTTGAGTGATAGGCCAAGTTTTCCATAAGTGTCTGCGAAGATATTTAGGATGGTTTGGAGGTCATCCTCTGAGTGTGCACACACTATGTTGTCATCAGGATACTGAAGCTCTATGACGGAAGTTATGGTAACCTTTTTGCTTTCAGCCTACTCAGATTAAAGAGCTTTCCATCTGTTCGATATATGATTTCTTCCCTGGCAGGGAGTTTCCCTTCGATAATGTGTAGGATTATGGCGATGAAGATAATAGAGTTGGGACGATAACACATTCCTGTTTAACACCTGATCCCACTGTGAATGGTTCACTTTGAGAGCCATTGTTATCTGAGATTGTTGCATCATGACTTGCATTTATCAGCCATACGTTTAAAAAAACAAAATAAAACAAAACAAAAGACAAAAACCTTGGCCTTCATTTGCTCTGGACCATTGTGCTTACTATGGAGTTTGAAATTTCATGTACCAATTCTTCTCTCTCAGGTCTTGATTCATCTTTGTTTCTTCAGTCCAGTCAAACCATTCTCTTTGCACGGTTGAAAGATATAATTGTTACTGATGTTGATTCAAGGACAATTCATAAAAAGGTATAATATACTAAAATTGAATGTTGTTATATAATTCATATAATGGTGTTTCACTAGGACTATTTTTTTTAAAAAAAAAGATTCAGTGAGCTGAATTACAAGCTGTAAAACTGGATAGAAAAAAATGCTTAGGTTCCAGTGGACAGGTTTGCAGAATAAATAGCTACTTGGTTAGGAATCAGTGTCCATCCATGGGAGCTGTCAGGGAGGAACTGAGCACTTCTTTTTGACTTCTTAGTGGCTCTCATGATGAATGCAAATGTGGTTTGTGGGGCTGGCTGCAAAGGAGGAACTATTCCATGCCCTGTCTCTGTCTCTGAAGTGGGCTGAATAGACTGATCTGTAAATCCAATCTGAGCTGATAAATCTGCTCATTGAGATAATGCTAACCTTCAGAACTTCATTCCTAGAAATAGAGATAAAACTCACATGCACCTAAGATAATTTGAACTGCTCAAATATCTGTGTGTGTTTACACTGATCTAGAAATTGAAAGCTATATGTACTTTCTGTCCCCCCTTCCCGTTTTAGGCTGTTTCTATAGTTGGTGATGAAGTCTTCAGTTTCAATTTGACATTGTATCCAGAAGCTACTGAGGGAGAAGCGTACAGAGATATGTCCAAAGTGGATGGGATAATGTCTCTCAAAGTGGGCTGCATTCAGATTATATACCTACATAAATTCCTCATGTCACTCCTGGTAAGACCCAACAATCAAGTGAATTTGCATTATAATGCCACATATAAAATTAATAGGAAGCCTTTACATTACCATGCAAGATGATACAGTTTGGTAATTGTATGAGAGTGTTTTGGAAATATACTTTTGGGCATTTATTTAGGATTTCTTTCCTCTTCCAAATAAAATAGGCTCTCATATTCATTGGATTTGGCCTGATTCAGTCCCCTAGAGAAGCAAAAGTTCCATATGAAATTATATAAACTTCTTACAGATTTGAAGCTCTTAGTTCCATTTTACCAGACTAGTTGCTTCTTGCTGGGCACGAAAGGAAGTCAGACTTTGATTTGGATTACATAGTTGCTTTGTCATCAGTTACTGCTCCTGCTTTGTCATGATCTTGTCTTGCTAAAGTCATCACTATGCCATCTTTCATGAAGAAGGATGGACCTACATGTTAAGTAAAGATCTGGGTCTGGGAATCTGAAATCTTTCCAGAACAGCTGCAACTGTTATAGGGGAAAGTTTATGATGTATTAATACAAGGGATTGGGACGCGGGTGGCGCTGTGGGTTAAAGCCTCAGCGCCTAGGACTTGCCGATCGAAAGGTCGGCGGTTCGAATCCCCGTGGCGGGGTGCGCTCCCGTTGCTCGGTCCCAGCGCCTGCCAACCTAGCAGTTTGAAAGCACCCCCGGGTGCAAGTAGATAAATAGGGACCGCTTTCTAGCGGGAAGGTAAACGGCGTTTCCGTGTGCGGCTCTGGCTCGCCAGAGCAGCGATGTCACGCTGGCCACGTGACCCGGAAGTGTCTCCGGACAGCGCTGGCCCCCGGCCTCTTGAGTGAGATGGGCGCACAACCCTAGAGTCTGTCAAGACTGGCCCGAATGGGCAGGGGTACCTTTACCTTTAATACAAGGGATATTCAATAAAATGAAAGTGCCACTGAAGAAATCATCACTGCTTTTTTCCTCTTGCAGAATTTTCTGAACAACTTCCAAATTGCCAAAGAAGCCTTGAGTGCTGCTACGGTGCAGGCTGCAGAGAAGGCTGCCACAAGTGTGAGGGGTTTGGCTCAGAGGAGCTTTCGTCTTTCCATGGATATTAATCTAAAGGCTCCAGTTATACTCATCCCTCAGTCTTCAGTTTCATCTAATGCTATAGTGATAGACCTGGGATTGATCAAGATACAAAACAAATTCAGTTTGGTGCTGGCTGAGGACTGTTCACTCCCCCCGGTCATGGATAAAATGGATGTATTATTGACACAACTTAAGTTGTCAAGGTGAATTAAACTTTTCTTATCTATGTGCTGTTGAATCAGGATAGTCAGAATGCTGTTTGGGGCTGGTCCGTCATGTTATTCCAAAACAGTCATGTTGTTTGTTGTTACTTAGGACAATCCTGCAACCAGGTTTCTCTCAAACTGACATCCAAATTCTACATCCTATTAATCTGAACCTTTCTGTGAATCGCAACTTGGCTGGAGACTGGTATCACAAAATACCAATGGTGGAAATCAAAGGGCATCTAGATGCAATGAATGTAAGTTAATTTTTGTTTTCAAAGGTATGCATGCATAGTTCTTTTTATTATGACAGATATCTTCAGAGAATGTTAAGACTAATGCAATGCTGCAGAGAAACATGTCAAAACATTTAAAATGTGGCAAAACTTCAACTATGTGAAGCTGTGTATATGCTCACTGCTAGGAAATGAATGAATGAATGAATGAATGAATGGGTAAATAGATAGATAGATAGATAGATAGATAGATAGATAGAGTCAAACCAGGGAATGGCAGGAGAGAGTTGCTTAGCCTCCCTGCTTAGCAGCTGACATGCATGGTAGTACAGCAGCAGCCACTATTCTGTGCTGCCTCCAGAATTTCAACTCTAGTTGAAGAGAGAGTTGTGTGGAGAAAGAACTGGAGAGCCGGAAAATATTAAATTGGTCATAAAGGTACTTTTTAAATGGATAATTATTTTATTATACAACAGACAATAGCAAGAGCATAAGAAAACTTTTATATAGAGATCATAAGTAGAAGTTTTTAGTTAGCCACTCAAAAAATGTGACTAATTAGGTTATGATTAGAGTGGGCGCAAGAAAGAAAGCATTATATCTCTGGTGACTTTTGCTTTGAAGCATTGCTGGAAAGCAGGTTGTACTGAGGAATTGGAACCCCATGATTAAACTGCTGTGGATGCAAGAATGAATCCAATACTGCAGGTCTCTTTGGCTTGTCAGATACTTGCTTCCTATTACCCACAATATGATGGGCAATAGGCAGCAAGTATCTGCCTGTAATTGGTCAATATAAGAAAGATCCCTGGCATTTACCAGCAGTTGAACATTTGATAGAAGCTCTCAAATTCAGAGACAGATAATTTGACTTTATATGCCACTGTTTAGATCATTCTAAGTCAAGAGGATTTGAATGTTCTGCTTAAAGTAATGACAGAGAACCTTGCTGAAGCAGATCAAACCACAAAGCCACTAGCAAAAACTGAAGGTAAGTCAGTCTTCATTGTAAAATGTGTATGTGTTTTCCCATTCCTTTGTAGATTTTCATTTGGGATGCTTCATATTGCTGAGGCTTGGATTAGTTTTAAAAGTTAGGATCATAGGAGAAGCAGCATTTCTCAGGTTCACCAGACATACTCTTGTCTCTTGAATAAAATATCACGAAAAGAGGACTGGAAGTAATTTTCTTCTTAGGTGTGGGCTTGAGCCTGATTTATTTATGTAGTGCCAAAAAAATAAATGAGAAATAAGGACTGCTTAAGCTATTGAGCAGGAATTTTTGGTTTTTCCTTTCCCTTGGTAACTATAGCAGATGGTGAAAACTGCTTCCTGCTTAGTTATTATTTTTGGGAGCTGTGTAATCAAAGCATACATGAAAATTAATGCAGAAAGTAGTTGAACTCCCTTAAGAAAACTATATTCAAATGGATTATATTGAACAGTGAGTGGCCTTTTCCTATCTTAGCTGTTTATTTTTAAAAACCTTGTAAATAGTTTGGTCTTTGAGGTTGCTTGTTTTGGTCTCCCATCTCCCTTTGTTCTCCTTTTGTGAATTTTGTCTGGATCAATCCATGCCAGCCAGTGCGGCTTTTGGAATTAGTATAGGGTTCTGTTTCTTCAGAGGTGATGAACGCATGGCATAGCGGGCAAAGACCTTTCCTGGTTTCCCGTCTTGAAGCATAAGAGGGCAGCAAAACTCACAATGCCACGTGTTCAATATCTCTGAGAAACAGTCTCCAGGTGAGAACCATTGTTCCTTTTTTGGGAGAATAACCATAAAAATGCTGTTTTGCAAGTGGAACTAACCTGTCTTTCGTATCAGCAGGAAATGGAAAACAAAAGACAAAAACACTGGTAGCTGAGAAAGAAATTATGTTAGAAGATAACTTACTGGGCACATCAAAAGAAGTCCTGCAGGAGGATATTACCAATATGCTGCTAAACTTTGAAATCAAAGAGGTATGACAGCTTGTTTGTCTCTTTAAGCCTAAATGTTGAAGTTTGTTTTATTTATCTGTGCTAGAGACAATTACTTGACACATGAAAGCCTCTAAGATAGGCCCACAAATCTGTGTTGTTAGCAGTGTAAAATATGCCACTTCTCTCATTTTCTGGTACAGACTAAAGCCTAGTTTCCCATTGCATGAATGAGCTGTGATGAGTCTTGGCTTCTCATGCTAATATCATGTCCCCTCTCCAAGGAAAAGTTTTAAAGTTTTTGCTTTTAAACAAACCACAGTTCCTTGTTTGTCTGAACTCAGGGAAACTTGGTTTGATTAACCTATGGTTACTGAGAACAAAAGAAGTTTTGATCAAGGCTGCTTCTCAAATCATAGTTTCAATGAAACATAGCCTACTGAGTTCAAAAGTTGTGGGTAACTAGCAGGTATCTATAGTAAATGCTGAACAGTATTCATGATGATCTGCTCTTTTCACCTGGGAGTTGGAAACTAGTGTTGGCAGAAACCATGTAAGTGGTGTTGATTTCAACTATATATGGTTGACTTTTGAGTCTTCAAATGCATTCTGTTGCAATTTTTGAAATGTCCTGCATTTTTCTTTTAGGTTGTAGTAACATTAATGAAACAGATAGACAAGAAAAGCTGCCCTTTGCACACATTAACAGTGTTGCAGCTTGGAACTGAAAGCAGAATTAAAACACATTCCATGACTGCTACAGCATATCTTAAAAAAATCCAAATGAAGTGCCTTGAATTCACTGGTAAGTCAAGGTTAACTTAGAATTTGACAAAATAATGTAATTCAGGTGGTTCAAACAGTTCTTCATGTGGCAATATTAAATTTACAGATTGTTTTCCTACAAGTTCAATTTGTGTTCTTTAATGTCTGATTCTGTGTCCATCTATGATTTACATAGAATCTTAGAGCTGTAGAGATGGAACCCTCTGCTTTTGAATGTTAAAGGCAGTTTCTCAGGACCTTCGTTGGCTGCCTCTGTGCCATAAGTTTTACTCAACTTTTTGTTTATTGTAATTGAGTGTTTATGTGTGTTTATAGGTTTTTGAGAAAACCTGTGATGAAAAATAGAAATGTATAAATAGTGTAGTTCTTACACTTGTAAGATTGTAGTTGGTGGGTGGAGGTTTCTCACAGAACTTTCACATTTTAAAATATTTTTTTTCAGATTTTCCTAACGTGGCCAGTCTTCCCTCTCATTTGCAGTGTATCCTGTTAAATGTCACATATTTAATTTAAGGGCTGAACCTGGTACTTGCTACAAATAATTTAAGGAGTCTCTCTCTCTCTCTCTCTCTCTCTCTCTCTCTCTCTCTCTCTCTCTCACACACACACACACACACACACACACACACACTTTTCCAAAGCAGCTTTCTGGTTATAAGGAGGAGGAAAAGGAATGAGTTGCTATGATGAAAATTCAATAGTTGCTGAAATAATTTCTTCCAAGAAGCGAATCTCTAATGCTGGAAACAAGTACTTTTACATTTGTTTGTAGAAGAGTAGCTCATATCACTTAATAAACCTCTTTACTCGTCCTTTGTCTTGTTCTGAGTTGCTTAAATTCCAGCTGGCAGACCAGATCCCTATCTCACCCACCCCCTGTGAGCCAAGTTTGACAGGTGGGCAGGGCCACTCACAGGCCCACCCACTTGCCTATCACCTACATTCATGACCAGCTGATTGTCAGGGCATGCAAAGTGCAAGCCCCAATGTTCAGATAGTCGAGGCATCAGAGGGGCTTGCAAAGAGCCAGTCATGGTGCTATGCAAGCCCTGACATTCAGCTGATTGTTGGGGCTTTGCAGGCACAACCCCCTTTTTGGCCCAGCCTAATATTTGCTTGCCCTACCACTGTTGTCAGAAATGATGTCCATTGTAGGGCGGGTGGGCTTGGCTTCGCCAGAACTGCCTGGTGGACCTAATTAGGCCCATAGGCCAGGGGTTCCCCTCTGCTGCTACACACCATTTCTTCAAAAAACATTGTATCATTGAAACATTAACGCATTTACTGCATTGATTACTTTACTGTGCAAAATGAATGCTAAATGAACCAGAGCTCTGTAAACGTGCTTCTTACTTTACCCACAGATTCCAAAGGAGATCCTCTGAACATCATTAGTTCTTCAGATGAATCTGGCGAGCATCTTTTAAAAATGAAATATGTAAAGGTTTGTTTGTTTTTAACTAAAGATCATTGTGGGATCTTATGAGTCAGTGTTGAAGAAACGAAATTAGGACTTTTTATGCTCAGTGATGCGGAACAGCAAAGTGGAATAACTGGGAATTAAATGTTATGGTTACCTTAATTGAACATTGTATTAAGGCTAAGTCCCTTAGCTGATCATCTGGTTGGTCAGTGCTATTCTGGTCTCATTCAGCAAGGTGTAATTTTTGTATGAGTGACAGGTGAGATTGAGAGATGGCAGAGACTGGGAAATGACTTTAGGTGATGAAGATTGAATAAATATGCAAGGATCTGATTTTCCCTGAAGGCAATTAATTGCCCTCATCTGAGATGAAAGAAACTCTTCCTTAACCCTTCTTGCCCTGTGGTCTAGGAAGTTGTGAAACACAGCTCAGTCATCTGAGTGACACTTTGGGACAGGGTGGGGCTGCTTTAGGGCAGGCACATGTAGATGTTAGGTCAGAGGAACCCTCTGGGTGTTGCTTCCATTTATATAATGATCAGAAGCTTCAATTCTTTTCTTAGGCTGATGCAGATGGAGCACATTTTGAAACAATTTACAAAAGTACAAAGCAAGCACTAAATGTAAGTACTGAAATGTGTTGGCAAGTCAGCTGCTATATAGTATGGTGTGTTTGGTGTATTTTTTTTTGTAACAATTGTTAACTTAGTCAGAGGGTTTTGGGATCAAGTTTATTGGATCGACATGCTCTTCACAAGCTTGTGTGAGAAATGAATGCAAATGAAGTTAAATTTTATTTATGATATCCATATACCCAGGATATCCCAGGGCAATATACAATGTGACTTTAACAATATGATTTTGCCACCACGTGATGTAGTGATTGCTGCCAACTTGGACAGCCTTAAAAGGGGAATGGACAGATCCACAGGGGATAAGGCTATCAAGACACGGAGAGTCTGTTACCTCCAGCGTTGGAGGTCCTATGCCTCTGAATGCCACTTGCTTGAGAGGGCTCCTGGGCTCATATCTCACTTGTGGGCTTCCTCTGGCCATCTGTTTGGCCACTAAGAAAACAGGGTGCTGGGCTAGGGGGGCTTTTGGTCTGCTCTGGCAAGGCTGCTCTTATGTTCTTAACAAAGTAATAAACAAATGACAACATAATCACAATATGCAAATTAAAATGGCATGAGTTCAATTGATTATACATAAGCTAAAGGGCAGGGACGCGGGTGGCACTGTGGGTTAAACCACAGAGCCTAGGACTTGCCGTTCAGAAGGTCAGCAGTTCGAATCCCCGTGACGGGGTGAGCTCCCGTTGCTCGGTCCCTGCTCCTGCCAACCTAGCAGTTCGAAAGCACGTCATGTGCAAGTAGATAAATAGGTACCGCTCCGGCAGGAAGGTAAACGGCGTTTCCGTGCATTGCTCTGGTTTGCCAGAAGTGATTTAGTCATGCTGGCCACATGACCCGGAAGCTGTCTGCGAACAACGCCAGCTCCCTCGGCCTATAGAGCGAGATGAGTGCGCAACCCCAGAGTCGGTCACGACTGGACCTAATGGTCAGGGTTCCCTTTACCTTAAGCTAAAGGGCAGTTTTTTAAAAAAACAATCAGACATCCAAGGCCTTGCTCTGAGGCAAGATGCCAGTGATCCTCTGTGACATACCTTCTCTTTCTTAGGTCTCCTTTTCTTCATTGGACATGTTGCTGCACACCGAAGCCTTGCTGTCAATCATGAATTTTTTCACATATGCCACAAGTGAACTTACACCTGCTGATAAGAAAACTGATCGAAAGCTGCTTTCAGAGGAGCCCAAAACTGTTCTTGCAAAACCAGGTATTGTAATGTAGGATATCACTATATCCTTCTTGATAACCAAGGATGGTAGTGGTGTGTTAATTTATATACTGCTTTACATTTTATGCGGGTGGCACTGTGGGTTAAACCACAGAGCCTAGGACTTGCCGATCAGAAGGTCGGCGGTTCGAATCCCCGTGATGGGGTGAGCTCCCATTGCTTGGTCCCACTCTTGGTACCACTCTGGTGGGAAGGTAAATGGCGTTTCCGTGCGCTGCTCTGGTTCACCAGAAACGGCTTAGTCATGCTGGCCACATGACCCGGAAGCTGTACGCCGGCTCCCTCGGCCAATAAAGTGAGATGAGCGCTGCAAGCCCAGAGTCGGCCATGACTGGACGTAATGGTCAGGGGTCCCTTTACCTTTACATTTTACCAAGTGCTTTATTTGATTTAGCATAAGACATAATATGAGGAGGGGACAAAAGAAGAGTAAAAATGGGCATTAATGCTATGAAGGAGACCAAAAGAGCAAGCCATGGCATTGCATGAAGAAGAAGAAAGATTAAGTGTGAGAGAGATTGTAGGGAGAGGGGAACAGCAGGCAGAACTCTTCCTCTGCAGCTGTTCCCCTTGGCTACTTTTATGCCAGGGAGGCTCACATGGCACCTTCATTACATATCTTTAAGTGCCAGGCACAAACATTCCCCAGCTGCTGGGTGACCTTGGGCCAGTCACACTTCTCTGAAGTCTCTCAGCCCCACTCACCTCACAGAGTGTTTGTTGTGGGGGAGGAAGGGAAAGGAGATTGTTAGCCGCTTTAAGACTCCTGAAGGGGAGTGAAAGGCGAGATATCAAATCCAAACTCCTCCTCCTCCTCCCCTTCTTCTTCTTCTTCTTCTTCTTCTTCTTCTTCTTCTTCTTCCAGACCTTTGGTTAATTAAACAATCTATGGCCTTTTAAACTGTGTATGGAGGAGTTCATTGTTTTTGTTTGTTACTACAGGTGAAACTCGAAAAATTAGAATATCATGGAAAACTTCATTTATTTCAGTAATTCAACTTAAAAGGCGAAACTAATATATGAGATAGACTCACGACATGCAAAGCGAGATATGTCAAGCCTTTATTTGTTATAATTGTGATGATCATGGCGTACAGCTGATGTGTAGTGCCAACAATAATGCTTTAGTCAACTCTGGTTCAGTTAGTTCATGCATAACTAACACCTTAAAGAAGCAACCTGTGTACTTGTTGTTACCTTCCTCAATTTACACCTTACACTTACCTTTAAAGTTTACACTTACCTTTGGTACTTCTATCCCGATCTTTCCAGCTAACCCAACACCCCATATTGATGCATTACAACCAAAGGGGGAGAGAAATGCATTAAAAACACCCCACCCACTTCTAAAAGGACACAGATAGTTAAAGGCCAAAGGCCTGGAGATAGAGAAAAGTTGCCTGTTGCCTGAAGATAAATAATGATGGTGCCAGTCAAGCCTCCATAGCCGGGGGGGGGGGGCAGCAAACTTTCGGCAGGGGGCTGGTCCACTGTCCCTCAGACCGCGTGGGGGGGCCGGACTGTATTTTGGGGAGAGAAAAAAAGAACGAATTCCTATGCCCCACAAATAACCCAGAGATGCATTTTAAATAAAAGCACACATTCTACTCATGTAAAAACATCCTGATTCCCGGACCGTCTGCGGGCCGGATTTAGAAGGCGATTGGGCCGGATCTGACCCCCGCGCCTTAGTTTGCCTACCCATGCTCCACAGGGAGAGCATTTCACAAATGAGGAGCCACTGCAGAAAAGGCCCATTCTTGTATTCCCACCCTCCAGACCTCTCATGTAGGGGATACATGAAGAAGGGCCTCAGATGATTATTGCACAGTCCAGGTCAGTTCATATACAGGGAGGCATTCCTTAAAACCAGTTTCCCATTAACATTCAAACTGGAAAACTATTGTTTAATAGTTGTTTAATGTGTCTTTCTGTGGTGCAGTTTCTGCTCTTGTGACCCACGATGGTGGGTTTGACCTGAAGCTCACTGCCAAATTGAGTGCCTTCAACATTTTAGTCTGTGATCAGAAAGGTGACATTGCTGATATCCGAATACAAGGTAAATGAATTTCTGTAATTTGAAATTGCATAGACATTTTATTAATTTTTAAAAAAATATTATCCATTTTGAGCATATGAAGATGTCTGTGAATCATAGAAATATATCCTTAATTAAATGTGCGGCAACTAACAGTTTGCTTAATATGTTTTTTTTTTACCTGTCGAGTTCAATGTATATATGCTTCTGAATACCAGTTGCTGGAAGCCAAAGGGAGGGGGCAGGAGTGCTGTTGTGCTCAGGTCCTATTGGAAGGTTTCCCACAGGCATCTGATTGGCCACTGTGAGAACAAGATGGGCCATTGGCCAGGTCCATCAGAGCTCTTCCTATGTTCTTGTGCCCATAGCATGGAAGCAAGCTCTGGACTCTCTTTCTTTGCTGTATTGAGATCATGGTCTTCTCTAGCAAGTGCAGAGTGGCCTCCATCATCTTCCTATACATCCTCGGAGCAGATCCACACCGCTATATTACTGCCATAGGATTTAGTTATTCCATAATACTGATATAAATAACTAACCACTCTATAAGAAATCATCTTTTATCACACTACTGTTTTGAATTGAAAACTGAATATTTTCTTGTGTTTGTTTTTTCTGCCAGGTATGGAAGCCTCCGTTTTTACAATGACGAAACAGACAGAAATGTTTGCCAGGCTTCGTGACTTCATAATAACAAACGTTGATCCTAATACAGTTCATAAAAAGGTGAATATGAGATGTGAGGTTGTTAAGCTGGGAGCCATGTGTGCTTCACAGGAAGGTTCAAGAAAATTGACAGGAACAGATTTTCAGACTTGGTCATGCCTTATGCCTGCCAGTTTTAGAAACTGTGCTGGTAAATGGAATGAGGGCCCAAAAAGTCAAAAGGGTATGCATTTTGAGGCAGTATGGAATACTTCTTTTGTTGGGTGGTGAGGAAGCAAAGTATTGAGCATGGAAGAAACAGAAGATGATGGGAGTTTTCTCCAATTTCTGACAAACTGAAGAGCAGCACAGTTTGCTTTTAAATGTGAACTTTAGTGACAGAAAACTGTGCTTTTAGCATGACATACCTTGCTTAAACTAGGAATATGTCCTCTACTGTATGCTAATTTTTAAAACTGGTACTTGATTCTTTCTCTGTTTAAACAAAAGGTATAAATGGTCTCAAATAGTTGTAATATGCCTATGATTGCTTTCATTCAAAAATCCATGTGTGGTGTACATTATGAATAATGTAGTGAACATTATTGTATCTGTTGTGAACACAGTTTGAATGCAGTAAGTGCAGAGAAAAGAGGTACATTAATAAATTTGGCTTGATCAGACAGAGTCCTTATTATACCCACGGATTTAGGGACTTGCTATTTATCTTTCATAATATGAAAGATAAATGGAAACTCCATAGGGGATAAATGCATGTTTTTAAAAAATGTAGCTGTTGTGCTAATTGGATGGAAAAAAATTCTTGAAAAATAAACACTGAGAAAGGTGTAAAATGTTCCTATAGAAATCTACAAGAATGTGATTGTGCTGAAAAAATATTATCTTTGCAGACTGTCTCAATAGTGGGAGATGAAGTCTTTCGGTTTGCAATGTCACTTTATCCAGAGGCTACAAAAGAAGAAGCCTATACAGATATGTCCAAGGTAGATGGTAAAATGTCACTGAAAGTGGGCTGCATTCAAATCGTTTATCTGCATAAATTCTTCATGTCACTACTGGTAAGAGATGAACTTATTTTTCATTATTGCATTTTAATTTTAAAGTATTTTTTAAAGACACTTCCGAAACGAACTCCCAGGTGTGCAGAATTTGCACCATTCTTTTGTGTCCCAGCATGATAGTTGTTCCTAGTCCTGCTTTTTCCATTGGATCATAGTGATGATGATGATGTCATGACTGTGACAAGATCTGGAGTCTGAATTCAGACTTGCTGTTTTGATTCAAGTCACATTAATCCTTGGCCATAAAAAGAAAAAAAAGAAAATAGGGAACAGGTTATTACTTTCAACAATTTTCACCACAGTTCTGTTTGCAACACCCTATTGGTTGTGCTGTCCACATCCTGAGTTGATGTGTCTATTCTTATCTTTGTTTATTCGGTTGCTGTTAGCATTATAAACTAGTTATTGTGCTGCATAATTATACCTTTTCACAGAACTTCCTAAATCACTTCCAAACTGCAAAAGATGCCCTGAGTGCTGCCACAGTTCAGGCTGCTGAAATGGCTGCTTTGAGTGTGAAGGATTTTGCTAAAAAGAGCTTCCGACTTTCAATGGACATCAATCTCAAAGCTCCAGTTATAGTAATTCCTCAGTCATCCATCTCTCACAATGTATTGGTAGCAGATCTTGGCTTAATCAGAGTTGAGAATGAATTTAGCCTGGTTCCTGGAGAAGACTCTTCTAATCCTCCAGTGATTGACAAAATGGATATACAACTAACACATTTAAAGATATCAAGGTATGAATATTCTGCCCCTGCCCCCTATTTAACTCAAGATTAACTCTTGATCATAGGATATCAATTATGTAAATTCTCCTGGTGGGCTGTGAGTTGACAATACATCTAATGAGGAAATGTTTCCATATGATAAGATTTTCAAGGATAAAGTCAGTAGGGATCTTGGGCAGTGAGTCAGCTGTTGTGGATGTGTAGAACTGCGGAATGTCACTACTGTGCTGTAAGAGGTAGAGCTTCCTTCATCCCCTTACCTAAAGAAGGTTGCAGCTCAAGGTGACTGAAGAGCAGTGTTTGCTCACTCTGACAAGGGCTGGGTCAGAAGCGAAGATTGCTACATTTAGGGTTTTAAAGATAAAAAGTAACCCTTTAAATTGGGCCTGAAAATGAATTGGAAGCCATTGGAGATGACACATCACTTGCATAATGTGATTATATTTATCTATCTTTCTTAATAATCTGACCATCGTTCTGGACCAATTGTAGTATCCACAGAGTTTTCAAGTACAGCCCCAAGTGTAACGCATTGCAATAATCCAATAATACAATTACTAGAGCATGGATAACATGCCATATCTTTGTCCAGATAGGGTCATAGTTGATAGATCAGTCAAACTGATAAAAAGGCACTCTTTACCCCCAAGGCCATCTGAGCCATAGTGCTAGATCTAAGAGCACCCCCACACTGCAAGCCTGTCCCTACAGGAGGAGGGCAACCCAACCCAAAGCAGCAGGTTGAGCATCACCCAACTGGTCGGACAAACCACCCTCCAACTGTGGTGGTTAATTGGACTGTGGTTTTGCTGAAATCTTCCTGGTGTGACTTTAACATTAGAGATAGAGAGAGAGAAAGAGAGAGAGAGAGAGAAATTTGATTTAAGTGTGCGTGATATTTGATGCATGTGATAAGACTTGTTTCATATACATGTAGATGCATAGTTTCTCCGTAACGTAAAGCTGGCACAGTTGCACATTAACAGACCTTGAAGAGGAAACAGATGCTCCACTGTGGAGATATATTCCCATCAAGAGTTGGGAACATGTGGCCTTCCAGATACTGTTAGACTCCAACTTCCATTAGTCTCTTCTAATGGTCAGGGATGAAGGAGTGTTGTATTCCAGTATACTGTGGAGCACTACAGGTTCCCCACCCATTCTGGCTTCTCCATTTGAAGTGTTGTTTCAGGGCTGGGGAAATACTGCCTGAGTTAAACTTGGATAATTGCTGCCAGTCAAGAGTATATGGTACTACACTAGATAGGGCGAAAGCTTCATTCAGTATAATGGAATCTTCATGTCTAATAATTGTAAAATAGGAAGGGAATCCAACGGTCATCTAGTCCAACCCCCTGCAGTGCAGGAATCACAACTAAAGAAACTCTGACGGATGGCCAGGTGGTTCTTGTTCTTGACTAGAAACAGTCACAGGGCAAGGGCTGCTTTTAGCACACAAGGTGATAGTTCATAGAGCTGACCAAATAATCCATGTATTTTGTTTCAGCAATGGATGGAGAGACTGCAGATATCTTGTGTGCCCTAATGTTTCAACCCTTGTTTTGTAGGACCTCAATAGGCAGTGGTTCTCAGCCAGATATTGAAATTTTGCAGCCAGTAAATCTGTTGTTGTCAGTCCAGAGGAATTTAGCAGCAGCTTGGTACCTACAAATCCCAGGGATTACAGTTAAAGGAGACTTGAAGCCCATGCAGGTAAGGCCATGGGTCTTGATAATTCCATGTTCTAGATGGAGATAAACCTATTGCAAATATTTTGAGATAATAATTATAATTCAGGACTTAATAGTCATTGACCTAATCACTTGCTGTTTTTGCCATGAAAAGAGTTTACTGAGCCCAGTAATATGTTCTGGTAGCTAGGTTTATCTCTACTTAACAGTGAAGGTTGTTTGACATAATACTGTTTGCTAAACATAGAAGTATTCCTGACAGTTCTTTGACATGTTTTTGCATGGGCAAATATTTACAATATGAAGTAGGTGATAACTGATTCAACCAAACAGAATTTTCATGGTTGCTGGGATTCCAGGATTTTCTACTGGATATTATATTGGTTTTTACTTTCATAACATTGTTCATGTGACTAACATTACGGAGAGCAAGGACTGCTTGCATTTTTTATTATAATAGGCTGTGGGGGCACTATGCATGAGTAAAGCCCTCCAATTCTGTTACCTGACAGTTGGAGAGTGTAATGCTCAGCTTCAAGAAACTACAGTGCAATCTTGAGTCCAAGACAGGTGTTGATTGAAAATGGGAGTTGCAAGGTATTTTTTAAATACAAAGCTTTTTAAAAATGGTTTTATTGAGGGGGAAAATGGTTTGATTTATTTACAGATCTCTCTCAGCCAAGATGATTTGACCCTGCTCATGAAAATTTTGCTGGAAAATCTTGGTGAAGCTGCTGCGCCCAGCAGGGTTATACAGTCAACATTACCAGAAGCTCAGGTGCTCAAACAAAGCAAAAGCCCAACTGATGCTGATCTCCATGAAGGTGATAAGTTGAGCTAAGTTGTATATAGTAATTATGATAAGATACTGTATTTGGTCTTAAGCAAGGTATTTTGTTTATGGAATCAAAGAAGAGTTGGCAGCTAATTTTTAAATCTTAGCACAGTTGATGTGCATTGATCTTCAAAATGCTGCAGATTCAAGTGTTACTTTTTTATCTCTAAAATGTTCCAGGTAGTCTCATCACTTCAGGAGAAGGAGATCTTCATGAAACACAGCCTAAGGAGAGTGTGACCCTCAAGTTTGAATTCAATTTTGAATCGCTTTCCATTGTTCTCTACAATTCTGATGTTGAGCAGGTTTGTTTCACCTCAACATGAAAAATAATTTCCTTTGGAGTAATATGAATTAGGAAAAGATAATGTTGGATAAAATCATACCGTTTAAAGAAAAAGAACGTTATAAGTTAACGTATTGTCTGTGCCATAATTAATGAGCTCAGTGTTAAATACAATCCCATGTTTTGATGCCTCTTACTTCCCTTCCCACAGTGTCCTCCTCCTTCCTCTCTGCCCACTTTCCCTTCCATTTGTCACCTCTTTGCTGTCAGTTCTGCTCCTCTCCAGCTCCATTCCCTGCCCAGGTTCACAGATTGTTCTCATCTCTTCCTCATTGTCTCTTAATTTCACTCATTTGTCCGCCCCTTTTCTCTGCTGCATTTCTGCTTTCAATGACACTTCTTGCTCCAGTCTCCTCCATCCTCAGCCTCTGTAGGCTCATCCAGACTTCCTTTTGTGCCGTGTTTCTAGGCACAGGTTCAGACTTTAAATCTCTGTGTCCAAGTGGCTCTTTTTTTAGCCCTGCTGCTTTTCCTGGGAATACCCACATTTTGCTGCTAAATTAGAGCAAATGGCAGTTGGGGTTTCTGCGGATTGCAGTTTGCCCCGATTCAGCTGTAAAACATGAGTTTTCCCGGGGAAAGCACCACAACAAAGAACAAAACAACTGCTCGAACGCTGAGCTTTAAAGTGAAGATCTATGCCTGGAAAGTGCAGCGCAAAAGGAAGTCTAGACGAGCCCTTGGACTGTTTATTTACCTCCCCACAACGCCGTTCTTCACTTTGAGTCCTTCTCCCAGCACTCTCAACTAAGATCTTGCATGATGGCTTTACAGTGTCTGCCACAGAAACCCTGGTTCTGACCCCTCTTTTTCATCACATCATACCTGGGTGAGGCAGGCATATGTTGTAAGCATGCACAATTTGTTAGCCTTTGGGGGTAGGGGGGACGTTGGCCTTCTTTTGTGTTCTCCCCACCTTTTTTGTACTTCTGCAAGCCTCTGGGCTCCACCAAGCCTGATGATACTTCTCTTGTGAGCAGGTGGTGGTGTTTTGGCTACCCTACTCATCCTGAATAGCAGCAGTAGAGGGAATGATATACCCAGAGCACTGAATCTAGTTTGCCTATCTCATTTTAGTGTCCTCCATTTGCGGCAAGCTTTGAAATATTAAAATCTTCATATAGATTTGTTTCTCCTTTGCGAACATTTAAATTATTAAAGCATTAATAGCAATTGTGTCCTCACGTGCTTCTGTCCTCAAGTAGATTGTAAAAGTATGCACTTTCAGTCTTCTAGATTCTGCATATAATTCTTTTACCTTGGTTATTTATATATATTGTAGAAATCTCAGCTTTCACTTCACGATAACAGCTTGTGTCTTGGAGAACTCAGACTGCATCTTATGACATCATCAGGACAGATATTTTCAAATGGTTCTATGGATATTAATACCAAGTTGAAAACATGTACATTGGATGATCTCAGAGAAGGGATTCAGAAAGCAACCTCAAGGTTAGACTCTGATGTCATTATTAATATTTCTAGAGCTCCTGTAGTAAGTAACTTGGTGTTGCACATGAAATAAAGTGCAAACTCTGCTTTAGGCTTTATAGCTTATTTAAGAGCCACGATGCAAGGGGAAGGGAAGTGGTAGCTGAGTTCTCTCTGGGAATGTTGGTGGGTGGGTGGAGAAAGAAAACTCCCTTTAGTGTAGTGTTCCTTTTGGCTAATGACTGGGCTAGGTGGCCCTGGGTGAACAAAGAAAGCTGTATTCAAACTAGGAAAATGCTGAAAACTGACAATTGGCTTCAGTTACAATGCAGTCACATTATAAGTAGCATCATCTTTTGTTGCAGTTGGATGAAAAATACTATTATTGGTTGAATTCATACCCTGCCCTTCCTCCCAAGGAAGCCTACTAAACTATAAATCCTTTCAGGAAAGCAGTTCTTCAGCTTGTTTTCTGGCTTTATTATTTGTTTATTTTTCAGAATGATAGATAAGAAAGATGGCACAGATGATAGTGTCATGATTGACCTCAACTACAAGCAAGATAAAAATGGGAGTGAAATCGTATCTGTCTTGGACAAACTGTATTTGTGTGCCAGTGTGGAGTTTCTGTTGACAGTAGCAGATTTCTTTGTTAAATCAATGCCAGCAGCGTCGACGGAAGGATCTACCCAGATTCAGTTAAAATATACCACTCATGGCAAACCTAGACCAGATAAAGGTCAGCAAAAGAACTCTCTCAGTTCACATAGTTCCACATCTGAAATAATAAAACCATAACAATGAGTATTTGGTGCAGAGCTGAGCATGCTTAAGCCCACTGATGTCAATTAAAATTTTAACCAGGGTGTGAATGTGTATTAAGGTAGTAAAAGCTAATCTGAAATATTGGCACTTTTCAACAAT
Organism: Podarcis muralis; assembly: GCF_964188315.1. Classification (NCBI taxonomy): domain Eukaryota; kingdom Metazoa; phylum Chordata; class Lepidosauria; order Squamata; family Lacertidae; genus Podarcis; species Podarcis muralis. Next base: position 4,323,681 of record NC_135668.1, on the reverse strand, counting down.
GTTTCTGGGCAACTAAACAGTTTGTGTGACAGGGTTATTTTCAGTGGGCTATAGTGAAGAGGAATAGCTTTGTCTGGGCAGTTTTCTGCTCCCACAGCTTTTGTATCCTACCCATTATGGAGCGGGTGGCACTGTGGTCTAAACCCCTGAGCCTCTTGGGCTTGCTGACTGGAAGGTCGGTGGTTTGAATCCATGCAGCAGGGTGAGCTTTCATTGCTTTGTCCCGGCTCCTGCCAACCTAGCAGCTTGAAAGCATACCAATGTGAGTAGCTAAATATGTACCACTGCGGCGGGAAGGGAAATGGTGTTTCCACGTGTTCTTGTTTACATCATGGTGTCCTGTTGCCCCAGAAGCGGTTTAGTCCTACTGGCCACATGACCTGGAAAGCTGCCTGTGGACAAACGCCAGCTCCCTTGGCCTGAAGTGAGAGGAGCACCACATCCCATAGTCAAGTTTGACTGGACTTAACTGTCCAGGGGTCCTTTACCTTTGCCTTTTACCCACCCATTATATATAGTTTACATTTAGAGAAGTATATTCCTATCTTTCTGAAGCAAGCATGCAAAAAAGAGTTCCTTGTCAACTGTGCCCCTATTCACCTCCTAATGTCATTTGGTCTTAGGTATCTTTTATGAGCACTGCAGTGAACAAACCATTTATTTTGTTTTCCATTGTTTGGAGATAACATTGCTTGCATTTTTTTTCTTTGGGTGGTGAATCAGTGCTTGGTTTAGTTCAACCTAACCAAAATAATCGGACAACTTTTTGAAAAGTAGATGGGTGGATCATACAAGTATTTCTATTATGCTTTCCTGCATCGGTATACCTGTATAAGTGGATCCCTTATCAACAGAAAATGCACATGTCACATACAGCAGAAACACTAGACTTTTCTATTATGAAACCAGAGAAAAGTGACTTATCAGGATGTTCAAATTGTGAAGTAAAATTTGAACCAGTTATTAATAGCAAGGAGCACAATATTGCCAACAGTACAGTCACATTTATGCATCCTGGATGCAACTACCAGGGCAAATTTTCTGAACTACGCTACTGTAAAAAATTGTATTTTATGGTGGTGCCATGGAGGTATGTTTTTCATTCTGTTGTGGTGACTGGCTGCTAAATCAAGACTTAACTAAATTTTAAACTTTTCTAGATGGATCACCGCAGCCCAACATGACAGTATTGACACGGATCATAGAACCAGAAATTGTGTTCGTTGCCAACTTAACAAAGGCCGATGCTCCTGCCTTAGTAGCTTCATTCCAATGTGATTTCAGTTTGTCAACTAGCCCTCTTGATCAATGTATGAATGCTCAAGTGCATGACTTGAAAGTGCTGGCCTGCCCTTTCCTCCGAAAGAAAGAAGAGAAGAATATTACAACAGTAAGTTCTGTGCTGTAATTTATCTTTCATAGCTGGAGAGAATAACTCCTTTCACTCACAAGCCGTGTAGCACTTCTGAGGCATTGCATTTCTGCAACTGGCTGGTTTTGGAATGAAAAAGGTGGTTCTACACAATTGAATATAGTGCTATATTATCTGGGAATAACCTTCTGGGTGGCTGAGACCTTTACGTATGGTTTTCCTGGCATTTAGTTCCATTCAGTAAACATGCTTGCTCCTTATTGCTCCCTGTTCATCACAGTTGTGCTTATACTAATGCATTGTCGCTTTATTATCCAGTTCTTATTCTCCTTGTGGGAGAGTATACTTTTTAGTTACTGATTTCCTCTCAGTACTCCCTCCCCCTTATTGCACAATAGGATACTTCAGCAAAGCATCAATATTTATCTTAATTAGAATGAAATCAAATAACTTTCATGCTGTTTTAAGTTTGAGGGCATTTCTAACAGTATGCTTGTATTCTCTAAGATTGTACAACCTTGCTGTCTGACTATGGAAGCTGTGAAGCGTACTTCAGAAATGCAGAGTGTGACAGTGATAGTAGAAGAATTTATTGTAAAGGTTAGTAAATGGTATTGTAATGACAATTTCCCCCTGTATTTCTAGAAAGGCCTAGCACTGGTTTTAAAATACATGTCACTTTATAGACTGCTGTTTTGTGGTGACTCTGAAGTGTGCCTTTTTCTGACGCCACCCTTGCACTTTACAACACCCTTCCTTCAGTAATATGGGATGGTCCCTTTATTATTTGTTTTAGATGCCAGCCTTTCCACTGAACTTGGTTACTGAACTTAGACCATATATTTTGCTATTCTGATCCTCTATTTTATCTGTTACTGTAATTATTATTGTATGCTGAGTTCTGGCAGTTCCCTCACTGCAAGAAGCCAAGTTACAGAGAACCAGGCAGAGGGCCTTCTCGGTAGTGGCACCTGCCCTGTGGAACGCCCTCCCACCAGATATCAAAGAGAAAAACAACTACCAGACTTTTAGAAGACATCTGAAGGCAGCCCTGTTTAGGGAAGCTTTTAATGTTTAATAGTCTATTGTATTTTAATATTAGGGACGCGGGTGGCGCTGTGGGTAAAAGCCTCAGCACCTAGGGCTTGCCGATCGAAAGGTCGGCGGTACGAATCCCCGCGGCGGGGTGCGCTCCCGTTGCTCGGTCCCAGCGCCTGCCAACCTAGCAGTTCGAAAGCACTCTCGGGTGCAAGTAGATAAATAGGGACCGCTTTCTAGCGGGAAGGTAAACAGCGTTTCCGTGTGCGGCTCTGGCTTGCCAGAGCAGCGATGTCATGCTGGCCACGTGACCCGGAAGTGTCTCCGGACAGCGCTGGCCCCCGGCCTCTAGAGTGAGATGGGCGCACAACCCTAGAGTCTGTCAAGACTGGCCCGTACAGGCAGGGGTACCTTTACCTTTACCTTTATTTTAATATTCTGTTGGAAGCCGCCCAGAGTGGCTGGGGAAACCCAGCCAGATGGGTATAAATAATAAATTATTATTATTATTATTTATTATTATTATATTACACCACTTAGATTGTTTTTTTTTTTAAATTAAATGGGTTAAAATGTTCTAAAATAAATACATTCACCAAATGGTTCATCCTTAGGGGCCCCAAATGAAAGAGGGACACCTCACCCAGAGTTGTTCTTTCTCCTCTGATTCTACTCCTGTGTTTGGCGGAAAGATCTTTCTCATTGTGGGACATGGGCAACAATGCTGAGACCAGCTGCCAGAGGTCCTCGCAGGACAGCATGAGTGTGCATCTTTATAGTCCATTCCTAAATATGTGCTTCTACCTAGACCAGCAGCTTGCCCCACAATTTTCCACAGGAATAAGTGGAAAAATGCATTCTTACTAGAATACAATAAGCCTTAATGGGCTATTTAGCCAATGCATCGGGATGGAAGTACAAAGCACAAAAGTAAAAAAGAATGCAACAGGGCTTATTCCACCACCTCCTTGGAGTCCCCTCCCACAAGGAAACCAAAAAGAGAAAAAGAAGAAAAGCAAAAACGCCAAATGTAGACCAGAACAGCAACACCTTTAAAATGTCAGACTCCTGATCTGGTTAATGCTCCTAAGAGAGCATTGTACAGTGTATACCAAGAGACTCTTCCTCTTGTCAGTCATTTTCACCACCACCAGAGACTGTGCCTGTGGTGCCTGTTCTTGTTCAGGAAACTAACCCTGGAATAGATCAGGATAGGGAAGAAGGGCAGCAGAGTTGAGTGGCTATAAAAGCGAGGACACCCTTCGGACTTCTTAAGGAGCTGGGTCCTCTGCCATGAATGAGGACTAAAGACTGGCAAGAGAGGAGGTGACTGCAAAGTAAATTGTAAGTTTCCTGTATGGACTAAACTTGAGAAGTGACAAACCCACCGTGTGCCTCACATATTTTGCCAGAGAAGGCCCCTTTAGGGGAAATGGCCAGTGTTCCATTTAAAAGTCATTTCCTTGCACAAGGCAGTTGGTAGATGCTTTACTGAACACCACTGTGGTGCCATAAAACACACATTGTTACATGTTGTGCATATAAAACACTGAAACTTGTTAATTCAGCTTTTTTTTCCCTTTTAAAGATTTCCCCAATAATTCTCAATACTGTAATTACTATCATGGCTGCCATGAAATCAAACCTGAAGGATGAAGGATCTGGTGAGACTGCTTGCAATATGGTGGACCTCTGGGGTATCAAGTCTGTTGACCAGTGTCACTATTGGTTTCTTGGTGTTGACATGGCCACAGAAGCAACCGAAACATTCAGTGCTAACGAGCAGTGTGTGAAGAAGGAGAACCTGGTTGTTGAGGTGAAAGCTGTTCAGATCACTCTGGAGTGTGGTTTGGGGCATTCCACTGTTCCCTTACTGTTAGCAGAATCAACATTTTCAGGATCAGTGAAAAACTGGTCTTCTCTCATGGCGGCCACAGCTGACATGACACTGGAGGTATGTAAATATAAGAAGTGATTGGTGCTTTTTATTTGAGGCATGGTCTGCCGTTGCTGGGTCTAATGATAATTTGAGTTACATCTGTAAATTATTTTTTAGGTACTTGTTCCATGTGCATGTAGAATTTTGTTTCTTAAGTTTTTATTATGCTTGACTTAGGTGTGGTAGATTGAAATGAAGCCTGACGTTAAATAATTTTAGCTCTTATGTTCTCAATATTGTATCCCAGGTTCACTATTACAATGAAACAAATTCAGTTTGGGAGCCGCTTATTGAGCGAGTTGATAATGAAAGACGTCAATGGGACTTAAAGTTAGAAGTAAGCAACCTTTTATAATTACAGACATATAAATATAAACACCATTAATTAATGAAAATTCAAACTGTTATTCCTGTCTGGATATTACAATTTTTTTTTGCCGGCTGAAAAGCAAAGTGTATTTTGCCATGAATTTTAGGTAACCTTCCTTCAATTAGGGCGCCCTCCAGATGTTTTGGACTACAACTCCCATCAGTCCCTGGTAGGTTGGTGGAAGGCTTCATTTAGGGATGCTAGCAGTTGCTTCTCCATAGTCTCATTCTGTCTTTGCTTCAAATTCTAATCAGCCACACAACCCAACAGGCTTTCAGGGCTGCTTACAGCATAAATGGCAGTAACACACACCAAAAGATAATTAAAATCTTACATTGCACAAATTATTAAACTATCATATTTCAAGTTAAAAAAACATTTAGTTCAACTTTCTCTGATTATTCAAATGCTCTGTTGAATATATACCCTTCTGTACTCCATGTTTAGATTCTGAAACATGGACTGTTTATAAGCAGCTGTTGAATTAGAAGTTTCTAAAAATTAATTTGAAAAATTTAATTCCATGTTTGCCAAGTCTTCCTGTTCCTTACATGTATGAAGTTAATGTTAATCTTCATTTGCGTTCATTAAATTCACCATTTAATCTTCTAAGTTATACATACTTAAAAGCTGTAAATATCTTTGTGGAGTACTTGTAATATTGTATATTTCCATTGACCAAACAGAAAGATAATTCTTGGTCTAAAGCAAAATTGCAAACCTAAATGTTAGCATAATTTAAAATTGTGCCTCCGCAGTTCAATTTCCAAAGTTTCAAATGGGCAATAATTTAATAATGCTGCTATTTATTTTAGATGAAGACTAACCCCTTACAAGATAAAAGTTTGTTGCCAGGAGATGACTTCATAGTTCTACCAGAACCTCAAAGTGTCATCAATATATCTTCAAAGGATACCATGAATGTAACAATATCCAAATGCTGTCTTACTGTCTTTAGCAATCTAGCTAAGGTAATTTCATATGCATTGTGGTGAGGTTATTTGTAATCAAGCCCTTTCAAGTGGTAATTTGATTAACTTAAGGGAGAAGGTAATTATTGATTACATATTATGGGGTGGCATTTTTCTCTTTCTGTTTCTGTTTAGCTACTGACTGTTTAAGGGAGCAATGTTTTCCTTTATACTGAACATGCTGCAAATTGATGTCATTGAGGGGGGGGGAGGTGGAAGAGAAGGCATTTATTCAGATCCTTGGTTAACCATGTCAAGGAGAGCTATTTCCCTTTATCAACATAACAGGGAAAACAATATTTTTTTAAGCAGCTCCTGAAAAACATATTTTTTGCCCTGAAAATCTCGACACTAAGATGGCGCCGAGGTAAGACGCTCTTATCGGAGCTCAAAGAAATCTTTTAACTAAATGCCTTTGTTGCTGGCTCTCCTCCTTCTTTTGGATTTTATTTCCTTTCACTACTTCGCTGTGCTTTTGAACATCTTATCTTATCCTCCTCGGTGCCGGGACTTAATGAAGTTAATGAAGTTTTAACGAAGGCTCTCAGACATTCCCTCCCGGGCATTAAGGCACTCCCTCCCAGTTTCTCGTTGACTCCTCGTGACAAACTTATTCCAAGGATCTTTAAGGACTTCTAATGGGCTTTTAACCTTAAAAACTACAAATTCATAAAACCACAAATTTCTCCCACCACCTCTAACTTCGTGGACCCCCAAACATCTCAGTTGTTTTAACAAACTGAGAAGAAGGGGGGGGGGGGGATACTTCAAAGGAGTGCTCTAATTGGACCCAGTTTTTAAACTCCTCGCAGCAGCCCAGCCAGGACTGAATGAGAAGTGAATGAGATTGCGACCTGAGAACTTTAGCACTCTATCACTCTATTTAGAAGTCTGATCTCATTGATTTAAGAAGAATCTAGCAATGAGAAGAGCCAAAAGACTCAGGTGTCCTGATACAGAAACTGACGCAGAGCCCTCTGGTTTCAAACAGAGTAATCTAGATAATTACCTGCTACCTCAAAAACAGCACATATCTCCTCCCAAAACCTTCCTCAACTCTTTACATGGAAAGACAGTTGAAGAGATATCCCTAGGAATAAATGAGGACAAGACTACTACTCCCATAATCGAGGCACAAGCACTAATTGATAGAAAGGTGGAGCTGCTGGAGGAATGCTGCCTATTGACTGCTCAAACAGTTCAAAAAATCTTTGAACAATTACAAAACATCTCCAAGAAGCTGGATAACCCAGATGAAAGGAGGCAACTTACTCCCTTTTTGCCATCCTTAACAAGCCCTGGAGATAAACAGACCAAATACAAATTTATACCTCTAAACCAGCCAAAAACCAGAGGAAGCCCCCCTCACTCAGTCAATCTGATACTGAGGCCATGTGAGATTGTTCTCCACATTTTTCCATATAGAGGGCCCCTACCTTACTGGGAGTCATCCTTCTGGGCCAGACATCATCTAAATCTGCTCCTAGGCCTTGAGGGTGGAAGCATCGACTTAAAAGCAGTCAAGAGGCTCACTAACGATGGATACTCCAAAAAAGTACTACTAAGATTTGGTAGTCATAGAATTCCAACCAAAATCTTAAGGGAAAAGGCTCATTTAGCCCAGAAAGGAATTATTCCGCGTCGACACTTTGAAGATATATCACTCAGACCATTGATTGCATCTAAAAGACAGAACAAGATGAACAAGGCCATTCCACCAGAAGCCGACATCTGCCCTACTCCCGTGGAAGAACCCAGTAGATGGGAGAAACCGCAGCCAGCTACCCGGGAAATCACGCAAGAAAAATCCAAGCTCCCAAACCATGCGACTGTAGCATCAAATAACAGCCTCGCCCTTGACACAATAGACTGGACAGTCCCAGAAGAAGAAGATCTGCTGAGTAACTTTACCAAGCTACCAGATAAAGAACAAATAAACATACTCAGTAAATTGACGAAACTACAGGCCAGATTGACCGAAATTCACCAACAAGGTCAACAAAATGCAGTAGAAACAATACACAATCAAACTTTACACTTACCAGCCTTCTCCCCAAAATGCATAGTCAAAAAGAGAGCTACTAATGGAACTTTCAAATGTATTTGCCCAGGCCTTTCCTGGATTTCTTTTGCTCTATTTTACTGCTTATAACTTCTTTTGCTATATTTTGCTGTTCATATTTTTATGATGTGTATAATTATTTATACTATGCTGCTTTTATGCTTTGTTGTATATTGTGCTCCGCTTTGTTGTATTTTAAAGTTAAAAGGTCTAGAAAATATTTAAATAAATGAAATAATATAGAATAGTTGGGGAATAAAAACATTAAAGGTTACAGGCAGGAACAAATGCTTTGATAATAGGATGCTTCTTCCTTGATGTTCTGGGTTGCTTCCCGCCTTCATCAAATTCAGTCTATCAGCGCTTGAACTCCCTTAAAACTTCTCAATCTAGTTCTGTGTTACCATTCCCCCATCTTTTTCAGCTTATTTCTTTCTTATACTTCATTTTCATTCTTCTGCTGTTAATGGTCAGTTTTAATCTCTGATAGCTTTCAATATTGAGTAGCCCAAGAACATTTATAGTCCATGTATACTTTAAAATGTTTGCTTCATCTTAGGGATTTTCAGAAGGAACTGCCTCTACGTATGACTATGCATTAAAAGACAAGGCTCCTTTTACTGTGAGAAATGCTCTGGGTGTTCCCCTCAAAGTTCATGCATGCAGAAATCTCCAGGTTGTTGGATTAGCTGCAAAAGAAGATATTCATGAGATAGCAATTGATCAGAACTTGGAATTTGAATACTCTACAGTGGATACCCCACACAGAGGAAAGTTATCTGCAATGTATCGCCTGGAAAGTTCTCTATTCACTTTGAGCATTGGTAAGAATGCTGCGTGTGTTTAGGAGGGTTAATCTGGGGAGGGAGGGGGACAAGGCAAACAACTCTGGTAGGGAGTAAGCTACACAAGACTAAGTACATGAACTGTTCACAATTCTAGAAATGCCTGTGCTTAAGTCAGAATCAATTCTGAGTAAGAATAGTTGTAATGAGCAATGTTGGATTGATTTTCAAGTTAAGTGTTTCCCATGCATTCAGAAAAAGCACAAGATGCCCCCTTCCTTTTACTGGACTACTTCAGAAGTACAAGCAATTACAGTGGTGCCTTGCAAGACGAAAAGAATCCGTTCCGCGATTCTCTTCGTCTAGCGGTTTTTTCGTCTTGCGAAGCAACCCCATTAGCGTCTAAGCGGATTAGCGCTTGTCAGAGCTGCCCGAGGTCCCAGCTCACAAAGGACCAACGCCAGTTCGTTGTTATATACAAAAGTCTTTATTGAAGTTCAGTTTCGCTTTCACAGCTGCGGCGCGCAGCTCTACGTCTCAAACTCTAGACCGCTGAAGCTCCGTCTGAGTCTCCTCCCCCCAGACACCAGTTTAAGACTCTAGCCTTGCTCCACATCTTCCTTTGCTCTTTCCTCCTCTGGTTCCGCCTGTCCGCTGGGGTCTTGCTCTTCCTAGACTCTTCTGACGCTGAGTCCCCTGAGTCTTCCCCCTGCCTCCGGCGGGCTTTAGGACCTGGTTCCCAATCCGGGTTTTCTGCTGTCCCACGCGCCTGTACATTCGAACTTGGCGCGCGCGCCCAGCCGGCAACCTTCCTCCTGACCGTTACACTGCTCCTGTCACTGCTTCCCCCTTCGGGGAGGCTAGCTGGACCTGACCTCCCCTCCGTTCCCCCACTCTCCGATAGAGGCGTGGTCAGCCCTGACTCATCTTCTCTCCCTGCTGGAGGAGACGCTGGCCCTGACACATGGGACTCTTCCCCCCCACTACGCTCTGGTGGGGAAGCTGGTCCTGATCTCCCGCTGCTGCTTTGGGAGTCCCCGCTGGCCCCTTGTTTCTGGTGCGTCCCCCCTGGGACCCCCCTTGCCCTGACCATCGGCGCCCACTTCTGGGAATCTTCTGATTCGCTGGAGAAGCTCATGGAATCTCTCGGGTCATTGTCATACTCCCCTACGCTGCCCTCAGATTCTTCCCCTTCGCTCTCCATTTCCTCTCTCCCCTGTGCCTCTGCTCCTGAGCCCCTGACAGCGCTATTAGCGATTTAGCGGCTTAGCAGCTATTAAAGGCTTAGCGGCTAAGCTGTTAAAAGGCTATTAAAGGCTTAGCGCCTTTGAAAAAGGGGGGGAGCGGGGGGAAAATGGCGAGACTCGCAAGACGTTTTCGTCTTGCGAAGCAAGCCCATAGGGAAATTCGTCTTGCGAAGCGCCTCCGCAACGGAAAACCCTTTCGTCTTGCGGGTTTTTCGTCTTGCGAGGCATTCGTCTTGCGGGGCACCACTGTAGATGTTTTTGCACATAACAGCCATAAAACAAAACAAATCCCCTCTGCTGCTAGAAAAGAAGCAACTCAGGTTCCACCTCAGTCTTCTGCATTCCTCCTGGAAAACTTTGCTTTCCAACGGAAGGAGATATTTGACTGTGTTTTCTGATATCATCGTTGTATGAAGAGATACAGTCACAGGAAGAGTAGATTGACACTTGCTGATTCTTTTTTAACTGAATATGTCATGTAACTTGTAAGTCTTTGGGACTGAGATATTACTGCTTGTATATATTTAAATAAAAGGGGTGGGTTTTTTATTTAGTTGTTGCTTTGTTGTTGTAAAAACAGGACCTGAAGGATACACAGAGGTGGCAAATATTCCCATAGCAAAACCAGGAAGAAGACTTCACAATGTAAGAAATCCTCAGAGTGATCACTCGGATTCTGTTGTAGTGCAGATAGATGCAGCAGAAGGAAATAAAGTTATTACCATACGCTCTCCGCTTCAGGTAAATGATCATGTTGTATGTTAAAAGCATGATTATTGTGTTCTAAAATGCTTGTGTTAAATTACTGTGGTTGATTTGAAAGCTGCTTTTGATTTGGGTGGGTGGGCGGAGAAGATGCCCCAAAGAAATATAAATGGCAGATCGCTGCATTTAATTGCAAGGCTAAACTTCGGTCAAAGTTTGGGTAGAGTATTGTCAAATAGTATCTCAGCTTCTAGGAGGGGTACATCAACATTGTTTGCTGGCTCCTTTATTGTTTATAATGCTATCAAATGCTGCTTACCACTTTTTTTACATATACTGGTAAAATATGCTGCTGTGTTTTAATTTCAGATTAAGAACCACTTCTCTGTCCCATTTACAATTTACAAATTTGTTAAGAATGTTAAACTGTTGGAGCCTATAGGTGTGTCTAAGCCTGAAGAGGAATTCCATGTTCCATTAGATTCATATAGGTATTTTTTTCATTTGCTTCAGATTCCTTAAGCAGTTTTACTTTTTAAATAAAGAACCCCAAAATTTAACAAGGACTTGATTTCTCCCTCCTTCCCTTCTTGTGCTTGTGCTTAGGTGTCAGCTATTTGTTCAGCCAGCTGGGATCTTAGATGGTCAGTATAATCCTTCCACAACCTACATATCCTGGAGAGAAGAGCTTCATAGGAGCAACGAAGTCAAGTGTATGCTACAGTGTCCATCAACTGAAGTCAATTTTCTGCCTCTAATAGTGAATACTGCTGCTGTGCCTGATGAGTTAAACTTCATTGCATCCCATGGGGAGAACTGGGATCCAGCCTACATTATCCATCTCTATCCAACACTCACTTTACGGAATCTTCTGCCCTACTCTTTACGATATCTGCTTGAGGTATAGCTTCTCAGGACTGGATATAACATAACTTGAAAATGCCAGGGATGATTTGATCCTTCATAGAGTTGCTTCCTTCTTCTGTAACATATTTTAAGTTTGGTATGCCTTGAAAATCCTTGCTCATAAATCTTAATTCCAGTTTCCTGTTGTAATTTTAAAACCACTTTTCATTAAGTGTGTCTTTTTCTGTGAGATGAACAGCCTTATGATTTTTGCATATGGTTGGATTATTGCAGTTCTGAAGACTTGGAGGTATAACTGGCTCATTTTTTAAAAAAAACCCCAATTTTGCCACTGTTTCTTCTAGCAGGACCTGGGTGGGTGAACAGAAGGAGGAAGAAGGTTACTGCACGACTTGCAACTATGTCAGAGACCAGTGTTTGCCCACCTGTTGCCCTCCAGATGTATTGGACTACAACTTCTGCTAGTGCCAGCCATCACATCTGTGCCAGTAGAAGCAGATGAGAATTGTCCAAAACAGCTGGAGGGCACCAGATTGGGGAAGGTTGTCATAGACTCCTGGGGTCTTACGCTGAGATGATTAGAATACTGTTGTGTTTATTGCAATATTCCTAAAGCTGTTTCTTTTCTACATCATTTTCAATTGTGTTAAAAATGGGTTGTGGCTTATGATGTCCTTGTGCCAGTTTTCTGATCGATATTGTTTATATTTCTTTCTTTATAATAAGAAAGATGTGCAGATGTCCTTGAGTGTAGATACTCTATTTTCCCAAAAATATTCTATAATTTTTGCTGGTTACTTTTAGGGAACAGCAGAGGCCCATGAACTGCCAGAAGGGAGCACTGCTGATGTTCTCCATTCGAGAATCAGTGGTGAAATCATGGAACTAGTCCTGATAAAATATCAAGGTAAAAACTGGAACGGACACTTTCGACTCAGTGACTCGCTGCCAGAGTTCTTTCCTGTGTGCTTCACATCAAATTCTGCAGACAGGACAACAGTTGATATATACATTCACATTAGGAAAGTTGGCAGCCGGATGGTTCTGTCTGTGTACAGTCCTTACTGGATCATCAATAAAACCTCCCGTGTTCTACAGTACCGTGCTGAAGATGTGCATGTAAAACACCCAGCGGATTTTAGGGACATTATCTTGTTCTCCTTCAAGAAAAGGAACATTTTCAGTAAAAATAAGGTACGATGCCAAGTTCACATATACTGGCCTTTAAGGGGTAGGCTTCTTAACTTGGGTGCTGGCTTTCCTGGCTATGGCAAGAGTTGCTGCTGCAAGAGGAAATGGAGCCAAGAGGGTGAAGAGGGGTGCTTAGCTAGAGCTGGTAAATTCTACTACCCGCAGCAGCTGCTCTTGCTGAGGGAGGTTGCAGGTTGCTATCATGGCGGGAGCTGGGGTGAGTGCCCAGGGGAAGTGGGCTCCAGCAGCCCACCCTGAAAGTGGCCCTCGGTATCAGCAGTGCCAAGGAAAGTGAGACTGTTGAGGAGCTGCATATGCTACTGGAGCAGGTGCAGAGGCCAGCATTAGATGGCAGCAGTGAGGAGGCGGCACCTGAGGCCCTGCCATGGGGCCATTGCCTACTGGTGGCCGATGACCCCTGGGACAGCTTCACCCAGGTGGTGAGGGCCTGCAACCCAGACACGCTCTGCGGCCTGATTTGGAGGAATTATGGGCTGGGCATGTGAAAGTGACTGGGCTTAAAGGGGGTATTTGGAGGAATGAAGGGAGGAAGGAAGGTTAATCTAGGACAGGCAAGAGTGATGATCTGTGTGGTACCCATTCTGGGACTGCTGGAAGGGAGTGGGAGTGAGGGGACTTCTTCAAGGGGTGGAGTAGGGGCAAGAGAACTGGTAAAAGGGACACATATATGAAGGAAGTGAGTAGCCCCCTATGCATTAGAGGGAGAGAGAGAGTGCTGCTTGAATTGGAAGGGCAGCGAGGATTAAAAGGGGTTCTTTGAAGGGGGAAGGTGAAAGTTGTCTCTGTGTGATACCTGTATGAGGCAAGGTTCTGAGTAATCTAGAAGGGGGACGGGATATGTACGTGTTGCAGCTGAGAGGGAGGACTGGGGCAAGTGGGGACAAGGAAGCCAGAAATGAAAGGCTTCCCAAGTGAGTTGTCTCTGCACATGAAGCATGTTTGTTTTCCTGTGATCCCTGGAATAGCCATTGAATCATCACAAAGCCTGTGAAGCAGATGAGTGTCCTCTGATTTTGGCATCTAATAATATGGTTTTTCTCTCTCCTCCTGATGTAGATCCAGTTAAGCATCTCCACTAGCACATGGTCTAATAGTTTCTCTCTGGATACAGTTGGAAGTTACGGATGTGTAAAGTGCCCAGCTAACCTTATGGATTTTCTGGTAATATCTGGGTTCTGTACTTCTTATACTAATTACTGTTCATGCCAGATGCATAGCACAAAATCCATCTTGAATTTCAATTATAATTTAGGGTGCACAAGGCCATCTTTCTGATACTTCTCTTGCTCTCCTTGGTGTCCTCTGTGCAGTTTGATATATGGAACATAGCACAGACTATGATGCCTGTCCAAAAGCAGAGAGTGATGTTACATCTTTGAAAGGAAGTTGACAGGGATTAAAAGACCACCCAAACCAAGCCTTTATAGACCATGTGGCAGTAGAAGACCATGACAATAGTGAACTTTCCTACTCTAGGCTGGTTTATATTACTTATGTGCTAGGAAATGCAGGCAAAAGCCTTCACGTTCTGATCTTTATAATTTCAGTTTACACATCCACAGTGTGCTTGTGAGGAACAAAGGAGTGTTTCTATGTTTGTGTGCTGTAAGTGAGCTAGAGAGATATTCCTTGCAGTTAAACTCTTGAGCCCTTGAGCACCATAACCAGATTATTCTCAAACCCAAATGAGCAACTACATGGCTTCTTCACTTTTTAGATAAGTAATCTACATTTGTTCCTTGCCTCTCATTTAAACCTGAAGAGTTGAGCAGTCAGGGAAGGGAAAAAGTTTTTTAAACACTGTATGGTGCTTATATTAGTATTTTTAATAATATCATTTTTGCAGGTTGGCGTTAGCATTAAAATGAGCAGTTTCAATCTCACTCGGATAGTTACTTTGACTCCATTCTACACCATAGCAAACAAAACATCTTTCGAGTTGGAAGTGGGAGAAGTGGGAGCTGATGGTTCACTTCCTACTAATAAATGGAGTTATTTCTCATCTTCAGAGGTAATTTTTAAAGCAGTGCTTCTCACTTTCACATCACTGAAAATTTCCGAAGCACATTTTGTTTTTATTTGATCTGAATGCTAGCGCCTCTAGACCTAAAAGGAGTCTTGCTGGGACCATAAGAAAATGGCAACAGATAAATGAGCAATAGATCCTACCTACCAGAATTTCACTCTTCTGTTCAGGAATAATAATTTTTACTCTTTGATATAATAATGCGAACAATTCCTGTCAATGACAGTCTTAATACTGTGCTGTTACATGGAACTATCATGATCTATTTATGTTATAAACAGTGTTCAAAACTCCCATTGCATTTTGTGACATGGAATTTCATTAGCACGAGCTGTTTCTGATCTCTGGGTGCAGTACTGTACCTAAGATTTCAGATTAAAACTGCAGAGTAGAAGGAAAGGAGGACCTTTTTCTCCTTCCCCACTTCAAGCTGCTCTGAAGACTAGAGAAGAGACTTAAGAATATTCGGGGGGTAATAGAGGCACATTTGAAAAAAAATTGGAGAAGCAACAGGGTTGCGAATTAATTGGTCTAAATAAGAGATTATGATATTTAACTATGATGAAGATGAAAAAGGGAAATTTTTGAAGGAAAAAAGATATAAAATTAAGAAATGTAATAAAGTACTTGGGAATAAATACAACAAGGATTTTAGAAAATTTAGAACAAGAGAATCGTAACAAATTAAAGAGGGAAATTAAGGAAAAGCTGGAGGAATATAAGAAATTTAAGCTTTCATGATTTGGAAGAATAGCAATAATTAAAATCAAGTTTTTGTCTAGAATTATTTTTTATTTAGAATCTTACCAGTTAAAATATCGGAGACAGATAAAGGGTTGGTAAAGTATGATTAATAAGTTTTGTAATGGAGATAAGAAACCTAGAATTAAGAAAAGATGATGGTGTAAACCCCAGAAAACAGGTGGATCGGGCCTCTCCAACATATATTATATAGCAAATCAGTTAAGATGTATCTTAAACGGGATAACAGAACAAGGAGAATCATCATTGAGATATGGGCAAAATATAAATAAAATTGATAACCAGTCAATTCTCCACTAACTCCAGTGGTGATGATAGAAGACTTCCCAGTAAATTTCAAAAACCATGTGAAAAATGAATATAATATTTTAGCTGCAGTTCATTCATTTTCAGCTTTGTATTTTTGTTATTTAAAAAGTGTGCCTAGACATTCCATTGTTGTGCCCATAACCTGGGTTTAAGGTGCCATTTAGCTCCTAGCTTTCATATCTCAGTTTCTAACACTGGTTGCAAATCTCATCAGTAATGGTTCCTTTAAAAGGGTTGGTATACTTCTGTTTTAGATGTCTTTTGTTGGACATATTGCCAAGTTTAAGCAGAAACTTTTTATTTTGCCCACTAGTGTCTTCCATTCTGGCCAGAAAATTTGTCTGGAAAACTGTGCATCAGAGTGATTGGCTGTGACCGTGTGACCAAACCATTCTTTTTCAGCAGACAGGACAATGGGACTCTGTTGAGTCTAGAAGAACTGGTGAGAATATGGCATTTTTTATTCCCTGTTGTGCTTACTTTAAAGCATGGTCATGAACAATATTTGTTTTTAAAAAGACATATAAACCAAACTTGCAAATAAACGCACAAAAGCTACTAGCTTGAAACTATCTTTACTAGTCTGCTGGAGATCAGGGTTGGAGTGACAGGAGGCACAGAGAGCTTTTGTCTCTCTTCTAGCAGCCCCCACTGCATTTCTAGCACTTTATCCCTCTTCTGCCTGGCCACTCGCCTGCATGAAATTCCTTATCACATGGCTACCACATGAAGGTTTTAAAATGCAAGGCTGATCTAAATGCGTAAAGATCACAAAAGTAGTTGAGCCTCCCACCTGGTGCTGTCTAAACGTTTAAAAGAACAGAAATGTTTTCACAAGCGACTTAAAATTGGTACCTTGGTGGGCTTTCCTGCATAACTTGTTTGAAGCTATAATGCTATTACTGAGAAGACCTCACTCTTCATAGCCACACAGTTTAATTTCCAGAAGCTACAAGATCCATGTTCAGGGCCTGTTCTGTAAATCTCAGGTTCCTTTGGATAAAGCAGCCATGATGTTATGGTTAGCTAGTAAAAAGGGAGGTTAAAGTTTATAGCCATTGGTGCTGCGTGGTTTCTGGTTATTCCCAGGAGCAGGAATAATATTGGTTGCTGGATCAAATGTGGTAAAGCTAAAAATTGGATGCATTAGAAGTGTAGCTTCCAGCTTGGACTACCCGCAAGAAGCTGCTAGCAGCTTTGAGAAAGGAAGAGACAGAACTCTCATACTCCATTCATTTTGGGTTACCTCATCTGGACTCTCGTGTGAGCCCCATTGTAAGAGCCAGAGTTGTCTGGTTGACCAGCAGCTGTTTGTTGCTACTGTGAACTACTTGCTAGAAGTATAAACGCTAAAAGGTACGGTGAAGCTTGAATTAGGCTATGTGGATATCAAGCCATAGCTTTTAGTACCGTATCCATTTATTTTATTTTCAACAGAGCTCAGGGATCCTGGTAGATGTGAACGTGTCTGATCATTCTACAGTTATTAACTTCTCAGATTATCATGAGGGAGCGGCACCTGCTTTGATCATAAATCATACTCCATGGGCTTCTCTTAAATACAAGCAGAGGTATGTGAAAGAGCTTTCTTCCATCTTTTGAGAGAGGTGCTTTGCTATAGGATGTATAATATTTTTAATCTGAATTCAGTTGAACTTTTGTTCATCCATAACTAACCTTGTGTTTCTATTTTATCCATGCAGTGGTTTACAGGAAGAGATGGAACTGAAGCCAAGGGGAATGAGGCTGTTTGCCTGGGCAGATCCCACTGGAATAAGAAAATTAACTTGGGTGTATGCACAAAACTCCGGAGAACATGATCTTCTTAAGGTATTTGGTGTCGAAAGAAAAATCGGTCAAGTCTGAACTCCATGGGAAACCATTTCTATAACAATCAATAATGCCCCTCAACTGTTTCTGTCTTTCTGTGCATCATTGGTACCTTTCAATATATTACGACAATTCTGTTTCTTCTTTAACTTTGAAATTTTAAAGTCAATGTTAATTATGTAGACAACCCCAGCTTGTAGAAGGCTTGCATTTCACATACCATTCATAACACAACACAGCAGTGTTCATTTTGTTTGCATTGCTTGCACTTGCTACAAGCTAATACAAATTAATTTTGCTTTAAAAATGACAAAAGTGTGCCCAGTGTTACATTAGTAGGTTCATTTTGTGTTATACAGCCAATTCTTTTCCTTCCTGCCAATCCAGGATGAGTGTGGTCAGTTTCCTTACAACCCCAATACCCAGATCCACTGGGTCTCTTTCTTGGATGGACGCCAAAGGGTGCTGCTTTTCACAGATGACGTTGCCTTGGTTTCTAAAGCCCGGCAAGCAGAGGAGATGGAGCAGCCGGATCAAGAAATCAATGTTGCTCTTCACAGTGTTGGGCTTTCACTAGTCAACAACGAAAACAAACAGGAAATTTCTTACATAGGAATCACCAGGTACTGTTCATAAATAATAGCTGGCTGCCTGTTAATTCACAGAAGTCCTGTTTTGAAAATCAGAGCAAAATCGGTTCTCATTTTCCTAAAACAAATATTTGTCTAAGCACTGCTCCTTCAACCATGTAAAGCTTAAGAAATTTGGATTAGTTAAAATACAGTGCTGTGGATTGTTTCTACTTTTTTAAAAGTAAAGGTTTAACTTAATCACCAATGTATTTATTTTTCAGTTCAGGCATTGTCTGGGAATTAAAACCAAAGCAGAGGTGGAAGCCATTTAACCAAAAGCAAATACGCCTCTTGGAACAGGCATATCAGAAACATATTTCTGTGCGAGGTGTGGAAGCTTCTGATTGGATTAAAATAGACAACAATTTTGAGGTATGCTGCGGTATCACGTACATGTTGCATTTATGCTACTGAGCACAATAAGACATTTTGCAAAAGTCTTCTGTTCATAAATGTTAGTTGCCTTATATGGGTGGAGAATATCGAGGCTTTGAACAACTCAACAAAAAGCTGATCTCTGAATCCCTGTCAGATAATTTTGAGAATGCAGACTGGCATCATTGCGCCTTTCTTGTATATAGACCTAGGAAGCCATAATGCTTAAGAACTATCCTGCATGTGTATGCAGAGAAACACAAGGTATCTGAGTACGGCAAAATAGAGGAGATACAGTCAGGGGAGTAGGAAGGGGGGTGCGGGGGGAGCAGTACGCCCCGGGTGCCATCCCAGGGGGGAGACAAAATCCTCCCTCGGTGGATCGCGCCGTCGCGCCGCAATCTGCCCCCACCTGGAAGATCATGCCACCATCACGCTGCGATCGGCCCCTGCCAGGAAGATCGCGCTGCCATGCCGTGATTGGCCTTACCGGGAGGATGGCACCACCGCACTGTGATCGGCCCCCACTGGGAGGATTGCACCGCGATTGGACCCCCCCCCCCCAAGGATTGCGTCGATCACCCTGCCACTCTGGGTGCTGTAACGGCTTCCTCCACCACTGGATACAGTATGGACAAGCAAGCAAAGGCAGATGTAACACTGTTCAGCATAGCGTAGCCAAGTGACTCTAGTTATGGGAAAAGCATGAGACAAACAGACTTAATGGGCAAAACAAGGGGCGTCTCCTTGAGAGCCTCCTGTTGAGGTAGAAAGGCAGCTGCCACTGTCCTGTCAGTGTTACCCAGCTCCTTGGTAGCTGAACCAATGTCTTGCTCCATCCACTGTCACTTTCCCATTTGGTGAGTCAAGTGTGTAACAAAAGTTTCTTGCCATATCTTTTTTTAATCACCCAGAAGGCATTCCAGAAACTTCTAATGGAATATCTGCAGTGTCCTCTGGGAGCTGCTGCCCTCCATGCTCCTCTGCCACCCAGGTCTTCCCTCATGTTGGCTTGGGTTAAGTAGATCATGAAGCTGGGAAAGATTGCAGGGGAGATCCAGGGATATTTCCTCTGTCACCTCAGTGGTCTGCACTCCTCAGGGCAGCCCCTAATGGCTGCTGCCCACCCTTGCTGTTCTTGCCTGAATAGGTTTGCCAGGAGCAACTTAGAGGAGTTGGAGTTTGGTGCTCAGCCAAGTCTGGAAGTCTTCCATGCTTCCACTTGACTAGCCTCCCTAGGCAAAAATGGCAGCAACTGACAACAGTTTTTAGTGGTCCAACTACATGATATTTCTTTGCTTGAGCTGGGTTTATTGCCAAAGAGAGGAGATAGAGAGGGATGAGATTAATAGCAGCTGCTGCCAAGGCAGGCTATTACCGTAAGTTTGAACGTGTAAGCCCCAGGCCTGGGTGAAAGCTGCACAGCTGGGCTTGGGGAGGGGAATGGGAAACAACTTAGGAACTAGCATGTTTGCTACTAACCTGCTGATGACAGTTTTGAAAGCTGCCAAGCACCTTGAACGTGACAACAGTCCTTGCCTACCCCAAACAATTTGGTGGTCTGTAAGGCCACTGAAATAATGTTCTGCCCTTCCCTGCATAAGGGTATGGAAGCAATCTGCTGTTCAAAGGGGCTCTTACTGGGCCAAGCCCATTCCAAAAAGGCATCTAGGATCCTAGACGAAATACCTCTCCATCCCAACAGCGTGAAATTGAGGGGTTGTAAAGAACGGGGGTTAAATGTATATGCGTGTTTTTCAGGTTAACTTCAACAAGATGCCAATGGAAATGCGCCTTCCAATCAAATGTAGCATAAAGCGAGATTTCTTATCTGGCATACAGATTGAATTCAAACAGTCACCTCACCAACAAAGCTTACGGGCCCAGTTATACTGGCTTCAGGTACAAATCTTTGATTGATTTATTTATTTAGAAAACCTTGGTGTTATGAGGGATAGCAGTAACTCTGGTCAAGGAAACTGGAATCTTAAAGATGGTAGTCATGGACTGTATAACGGTTCTCTGGAACCACGGTTGTTCTTGGAAAGACTGTGGGTCACTAAATGATTTGTCATTTAGTAGTTAATTATTCACAAGAATTTTAAAACTATACTTCGTTTAAGCACAAAACATTCTGTACATTTTGTAAAAATTAAGAGCCGAAACCCTGCAACAATAATCTTAGTTCTTAATTATTATTTTATTTAGCAAAGATAAGATTTTTTAGGTGCTGACTTTGCTTTTGTGTGTGTAGCTAAGCTAAAGGAGCTTGAAAGTGAAATCCTGTGCCCACTTACCTGGGAGGAAGCCCCATTGAACTTAATGGGGCACATTTCTGAGTAGACATTGTATGATTACAGGTAGATTGCATTTTATGTTGATTTGACCTACATGATTGCAGTGTCATGCGGATCGTCAGAAAATAAATAAATGCAGAGTGGGGAGAAAAAATGGTGTGGAAGAGCAGGAAAGAATGACAGACAATCACATCAGCCATTGGAAGTGTATTAGAGTGTGTTTGGAGAGTCGGTGGAGTGTGGAGAGAGTGGAGTGAAGCTTTTCTAAAAGCTTGAAAAAATAAGAAAAAACAATATATGTGCAGTAGCCAGGAATATAACCCGCACATAACATTAAATCTGTCTGTACTCTGCTAAAATAATAGTCTTGATTAATGTTTATCATATATTGGCTTCTTATATATTGGTTTGTTACTCCCTTGAAGGTCGATAACCAGTTGCCTGGTTCAATGTTCCCTGTTGTATTTCATCCTGTAGCTCCTCCAAAATCCATCGCATTGGATTCAGGTAATAATATTTTTAACATTCTAGATGCAGCAAGAATCAGCCACTTACTAAACAGGTATTCATTTCACCTCTCATTTTTCCTTAGAACCACGGCCATTCATTGATGTTAGTATCATCATTAGATTTAATGAGTACAGTAAAGTGTTGCAGTTCAAGTAAGTAAAATATACTTAAAGGTTTTTGAAACATAAGCCATGTGAATCTTACTCTTAATAAATTCTTAATTCTTAAGGATCGGAGAAAGGACCATATTAAACTAGAGCAGGGGTTGGAAACATCTGGCCCACAGTCTTAATTAGGTCCAGCTTGGCCTGCAAGACCCTTTCCCCCAAACCGTGCCCACCTGCTTCACACCTGATGTCAGATCTGAAGGTCTCGGGCAGGAAGAGATGCAACTGCCCATGCAAAACTGGGAGCCTGAAATCATCCTTCCTATTGTTTATTGGCAGTGGAGGTTTGCTGTCACTACTGGTTAGCTGATTGGCGGTGAGAGCAAGCCTGTTGGGACCCTCTGTGCTACAAAATTATCAGTGGGGAACTCAAAGCTGGTTTCCAAGTCCCTGCCTATCAGCTGATGAGCAGTAAATTCAAGTCTCACATGGCTTGGATTCGCTGTGCTATAAAGGAAAAATGGATCACCTGTTGTCATAGTGATGCCAGGTGACTGACAGGTCCATGACGATAGGAGGAGCCCAGGATTAGGCCAGTTAGCCACAGCTAGTTCCCCACCTCTGAACTAGAGTGATTTCATGTTTCAAAAAATATATTTCCCACATGCAAAATTTCCTCTAGAGGACTAGAATGGCCCAAAACATTTAGCTTTAATTGAGGGTAGAAGCTTTCTGCATATACAGTCAAACCCACAGATTATTTAAACTGGAATTGCTTAATAAAATATTTTAGTCTAGCCCCATCTTCATTGGGACTGTGAAATGGTTTCAATAAAAGTACTTTGAATGAAATGGTATATGGCATGGCATGGACCATCTGTGGGTTTGGGCCAAATCTGTTGAGAGGAGCCAACCACAAGCCTGTGGAATTACCCACAAGTTTTCCACCACTGTATTGTTTAGTCTTCAAGGAACTCTGGCATTGCAGGTGCATCACCGGTAGCTGCATAAGCAGAAAAGGTCCAGTATTTCACCTGCTTTAAAATTAAATATTAGGCACAAAATGGGCAGTTCGCCTCACGGAAGCTGAGTTGTCAGTTACTTGTATTGTCCTTTTCCTCAGGTATTTCATGGTTCTAATCCAGGAAATGGCTTTGAAAATAGATCAGGGATTCTTAGGAGCCGTTATTGGACTCTTCACTCCATCTACAGACCCAGAAGCTGAAAAACAAAGGGTACGGTCTGCTTGGGACATCTCATATGTTGAGCTGAAAGTCTGTTTGTTAAAACATGCCAGTCTGTGAAAGCACAGAAGAATACTAATGCTAGATCTGACCATAGATTTGAACTAGAGAAAATTATTTATTTTCAGGACAATAATTAGCAACATGGGGGGAATATAACTAAACAAGATCTGGACAACTGTGTAATATTTTTAGCAATTTCTGGAAACTCTGTTTTGTGTATAGTCTTAGTACACAAAACAAGTTTGGGATGAGTTTACTAGCCATCAGATTTCCAAAAGTTGCCTGTGGCTTTTAAGTGCTGTCCCAGAAAAATGTTCTTACAAACTGATCTTGGTGTGTCATGGATTTGGCATATGGGTGGCCTGTTGCTATGATAATGTGACTAACAGTCCTGAAAGTTCTGTCACAGTAAACAATTAACTGTTGTTTACCATGATGCCATCCTGGGCTCCTTAGGGTATAGAGAATGCTTCCATAGAATCATAGCGTTGGAAGGGATTCTGAGGATCATCTCGTCCACCCCCCTGCAGTGTAGGACTATGCAGCTGTCCCTTGCGGGGATTGAACCTGCAACCCTGGCATTATCAGCACCAACCCTGGCATTATCTAACCAACTGAGCTGTCCAGCAGACGGGCAGGCCATAAATTTAATAAATATTAATAGTAATAATGATGTTCGAACAGGGCTGCAATTTTTAAATTATTGCAGAGAGTTGAGCTTCCAATTGCTGAATTTTCATCGAAATAATATTTTCAAACCTTTAAAAAATGCCTAGAAGGCAGTTTTTAAAGGAGGTAATTGGAACAAATACTGTAATTTCCTGTGATAGGTAATGTTACTTGAAATGAGATCAGATTGTATCAAGGCAAGCCAATTATAATATAATAATACAATACAATACAATACAATACAATACAATACAATACAATACAATACAATACAATACAATACAATACAACACAACACAACACAACACAACACAACACAACACAACACAACACAACACAACACTGCCCATCTGACTGAGTTACCCCAGCCGCTCTGGGCAGCTTCCAGCAAATTAAAACACAATACAGCATCAAACATGGCTGCCTTCTGATGCCTTCTACAAGCAAGATATTTGATTATTTCCTTGACATCTGATGGGTGGGCATGACTACTGCAAAGGGCCTCTCCTTGGTTCCTTGTAACCTCACTTCTCTCAGTGAGGGAACCACCAAAAGGCCCTTGGAGCTAGATCTCAGTGTCTGGGCTGAATGATAGGGGTGGAGATGCTCCTTCAGGTATACAGGGCCAAGGCTGTTTAGAGCTTTAAAGGTCAGCACCAACACTTTGAATTGTGCTTGGAAATGTACTGAGAGCCAATGTAGGTCTTTCAGGACTGGTGTTATATGGTCTTGGCGGCTGCTCCCAGTCACCAGTCTGGCAGCTGTGTTCTGGATTAGTAGTAGTTTCCGAGTCACCTTCAAAGGTAGCCCCATGTAGAGCACATTGCAGTACTTCAAGCAGGAGATAACCAGAGCATGTACCACACTTGTGAGACAGTCCATGGGCAGGTAGGGTCTCAGCCTGTGTACCAGGTGGAGTCAGCTGCCCTGGACACAGAAGTGACCTGCGCCTCCATGGACTGTTGTGAGTCCCAAATGACTCCCAGGCTGTGCACCTGGTTCTTTAGGGGCATGGTTACCCCATTCAGAACCAGGGAACCCCCCACACGTGCCCCCCCCTGTCCCCTACAACAGTACTTCCGTCTTGTTGGATTCAATCTCAATCCATTAGCCACCATCCACCCCCAACCACCTCCAGACAGAACCACTCACACAGGACATTCACCACCTTCACTGGTTCCGGTTTAAACAAGAGGTAGAGCAAGAGGTGTGTGGTTTGGGAGCTGCACGGCCAGGGAAAAAACAATGCTGTCCAGGGTTGTAAAGACTGCGGACAGAATAATTGGGTGCCCTCTACCCACCTTAGATCAAATCTATGCTGTCAGGTGCCATAAGAAAGCTGCAGAAGTAGTGCAGGATAGTACACACCCTGGAAATGATCTCTTTCAGCTTCTGCTTTCTGGAAGAAGGTATAGGGTTACAAAGACCAGGACTAGCTGCCTGAGAAACAGTTTCTATGCAAATGCAATTCTGGTTCTAAACGCAGCATAAGGAGTCTCTATAGTATATTGTATTTTAAAATGGGGTTTCAGAGTTTTTAGGGGTTTTTGAATGTGTTATGTAGATTTTCAGTTTCATTGTTCTGTATGGGACAATGACAATAAAGATATCATATCGTATAGTAGAGCTGGGCATCAGCCACATATTGGTGAACACCCAGTCCAAACCCCCTGATGATCTCTCCCAACAGTTTCATACAGATGTTGAAAAGCATGGGGACAGGACAGAGTCTTAGGGCATCCCAAATATAAAAATGTTCCATCAGCTTGTGTGGCGCCTATTGTTCAAGTCTGAACCTAATTGAGGATTTCAACTAAAAAAAAATCTATTTTAACAGACAAAGTTGATACAAAAGGATATTGATGCTCTTAACACACAGTTGATGGAGTCATCCTTGACTGATATATCCACCCTCAGCTTCTTTGAGCACTTCCATATTTCTCCTCTGAAGGTATGTTTGAAAGGACTGTGGCTTGGTAGGGTTAAGAATAAAATGGTATTGCAATATTTACTCAAGCCACGTGACCATGATATTTGTTATTTTGTACATTTGCTGACTAACAGTAGTGTAAATATTCTGTTCAATGGGCACCGCCTGACAGAGCAGTCCTCATTGAAGCTTGTGCTTATTATCGCCATTCTCATTTCACAGATTTGCAGCCTCACAGCTTGCTCAGTAGGGAGAGGGCGGCACAGCATCTTGAGTGCAGTCTTGCTGTGTTTCCATCTGTGACAAATTTTAATTTCTCTCTTCATTAACTAGCTAAGTAGATGGAAGAAAAATTCTCTTGGGTTCCTTCAAAGTAATATGTGGAACCTGCCTTAAGTGATAGTGATGTTTTTGGATTTAATTATTTATTTAAATCGGTGAAGAGAAAACGCTGGCTTAAATCATGTTTCTCACTGATGCTGCTACTTAAGTTTCTTAACCTATGGTGCAAACTTGCCCACTAAACCACATTAATTTAGGACTACGATATTATTTATACTTTTGACTCATTCTTGTAACAAAGCCATGCATCTCTTTAGTCACTCTGCAAATACCTTGCATGCTTTACCTGTAAAGGGAATATCTTTAAAATGTTCCTGCTTAGGGCCTTTCTTCTGACCAGCACCCATGACACTAAGCAGAATCCTATTTACTCAAAAGTCAATGGGGCTTTCTTGTCAGGAAGTTGATACAGTACTGTAGCTTAAGTATGTGACTAGGCACTGGTGCATAGCACAATCTTGTCTTCCATTCGTCTTTCCAGTGTGCATTGCTCCTTTCTGCTCCACTTGGCTCAGCCCCCCCCCCAAACAAAAATGAAGTGCCCACAACTGATAGGTCAAAGCAGGGTTAATAGTTCCCAGTCAGACTAGAGCAGTTTATTTTTATCAGGTGAAAATGAAATGTCTGCTCATCCTCTCTGGTGGGGCGCCATTGGGGGCTGGTATTCCCCCTCACGCCAGGATCCAGTGTGGGAAGTCCCATTTTCTGTTTCCCAGGCAGCAAAGGAAGTCCCATTTGCCTAATCAGCAAATCACAACCGAGCATGGGACCCACCAGAGGGCAGGCTCCAGTATATTACGTAGGCATGTGGTTTGTTCTCCAGCCATATTTTTGGGATCTCCCACCCTCCCACTATGACATAGCTGGTTGCCATATTTGGGGCCAGGCTGGAATTTTTTCAGTTGGCACATTGGCTCCAGCCCTCTGGTTTTTGCCATCTTCGTAGCAATTGTCACACCTTTGGTGTGTTAAGCATTAGATAGGTCTAGTTTTGGTTGGAGGAGAGGTTGTAGCTTCTGCCTGACCCCCTCCCTAAAATGGGCTTTCCTGTTAAAGGGATCCAGGGGAGATCCTTCTTTTCGGACGCCTGGGCAGGGGCGAGGGGCCACAGCAGCCCCCAGGTGCAATCCAGTGGGGGAGTTGCCCTTTGATGTAGGTCAGGGACTCCCTCCTTTCCAGTTGATCCCAATATGCAAGATCTTCCAGCAGGTGGACCGGAAGGGATGGGATCTACCCAATGCCAATCCTCTTATATCTGCTGGCATTAAAGTTGCGGCCTGATTTCACCCAAAAATGCAGTGCGTCTTATTCTTGGTACTGGGAGGAACCGAAGAGGAGGGGGGACGCCTTGCCACACAAATCTATGAGCCATCCATCACCTTCTTGTATCCTCATTAACCCAGAATAGAGGGCAGGGGCTAGAAATCATAAAAAAGAGAGAGATAAGCAAAAGAAATAAAGAGGATTTCCAATTTTCCATCTGTCAATTATGTATATAAAGACTATTTAGAGACTATTTCAAAATGTTCTAAATTTACATAGAAAAGCCTCCTTTTTATCTCATCATATCTAGAAGGCGGTTCAAGCTGAAAATTAACTGTGGGTCTAATTTAATATAAAACATTTTTTGTATACTGTGTAACTATGAACACTCTTTTCTGAAAAGAAAGCATGATTGACAGAATGATTAGCAATATAACTGATCACTTAAAAATGTTGTCACAAACATCGTCACAGATCTAGTATCTTTTTTTCTGAAGCATTTTTCAAACTTCTACATGTTTGCCGCTTCCATATGTCTATATATTTAGTAAAACGTGACAAGCGGGTACCCAAAATGTTAATTCATATCCACTTCTATCTTGTTAGTTGCATTTGAGCCTTTCTTTGGGCTCTGGTGGGGAAGCATCTGATAAGGGCAAAGGAGAAATGATAGCGATCCATTCTGTGAATCTACTACTGAAGAGCATTGGAGCTACTCTTACAGATGTAGATGATCTAATATTCAAGTAAGTGGATGAAGCAAGTGTTTATCTCTTAAATTCTCTTTCTGGGTTCTTGTTAGGCATTTGCAGTACTAATTATTTTTAACCACTCTGTCACTACTGTGTTCATGATTCTGGAAACTTATTAGAACAGTATTGGGTAACCACAGAAAGAGGGCTGTATGAATGGAGACTCATAAAAGTGGCTAAGAGAACCTGCTGTGATGTTACCTGCTCAGTCACATCTCAGGCTTGAATTTGCTGCCATAGGCAGCTTGCATTCTTTTAACTTCAGCTCTGCATTTTTTACATTGGGATAATGCCAATCAGCTTTACAGGGTTATTCTATAGATGAAATGATGTACGAGAAGAAAATACACTGTAAGTATTTAGAAGTTTTAGACATTCTCAGCAATGGGAAAACATCCTTCTTCAGATGCTGATTTGATGCTTCTTTTCAGGCTTGCTTTCTTTGAAATCAAGTATCAGTTTTACAAAAAAGATGAATTAATGTGGAAAGTCATTGGGCATTACAGAGATCAGGTAAGTTGTTTGCCCTCTGCATAATTTTCTCCGCTGTATTTCCAACTGAACTTTGGATTTAGCACATCATTTCCACATGCATTCATAAGGCCTGAAGCTCAACTCTCTTTGCCCAGGAGGCATTAATATTGCAGTGTAAAATTGTAGTTCCTAAGCAATGACATACTCTTTGCATTGTGTGTGCAAGCGCGCACGTGCAACACCCCCTCCTACCCACCCCACCCCACACTCTCACACTATAGTACTGCTGTTAAGCTACCATTAAATATTGTTTGTTTTGACATGCATAGATTCTCATCCATTTTTTTAAAAAAAGCTGAATACTAATTATTTCTATTTTGTGTTTCTGTGTTTTTTTATTTTTTACCTTAGTTCTTGAAGCAGGTGTATGTTCTTGTGCTGGGTTTAGATGTCCTGGGTAATCCCTTTGGCTTAATCAGAGGTCTGTCAGAGGGTGTGGAAGCTTTCTTCTATGAGCCTTTCCAGGTATGATGTCATTGTGCCGCTGGAGTTGCAGGTTGTTGGTTTCACTGGATTTCTTTCTGAAACATTCTGATCTTTTATTTTGATCAGTAGCAAAGGATTTGTAAACTGACGACTTCAAAAACCTGTGTGTTGAATATAGGAAAAAAGAACAATATGTATACCGGCTCCAGTAACTATATTTTGTGTGTGTGTGTGTGTGTGTGTGTGTGTGTGTGTGTGTGTGTAGCCTGGTAAAACTGAATCCAGTCCTTTGCTGCTGCTCCTAGCCAGCAGATGAGTTTGGGAGGGTTGTGTCAGTAGAGCTTGACAAGGCAGAAATCATTAACACAGCATCCATCTGTATGCATGCTTCCTCATCTAGCTTCTGTACACATATTCCAGCTAGGAGGCATGCAGCTAATTTAAGTGATCATGGTTTTTGTCAGAAGTGACTTCTTTCAAAAGTTCAGTATTTGTCATAAAGATCTTTTTGGAGCTGCATAAAGCCACAAATGATGGGAGTGTGGAAGTGGTGTGGGTGTGTAAAACAAAACAAAAAACCCTCAAATGTCTTATTCATCCTTCATTAGGGAGCTGTTCAAGGACCTGAAGAGTTTGCTGAAGGTTTTGTGATTGGTGTAAGAAGTCTGCTTGGCCACACCGTGGGTATGTTGAACACTTCACAATTTTCAGTATATTATACATGCACAACCTAAATGTTCATGCAAGAGCTGACTATGTAAAAAAATTACTGGCTCATTCAAGATTTGGTCTCAACACTCAGCCAGTATTTAAATTGCAATGGATCACCATAACAGTGCACCTTTCTTGTTCTCAACCTTTTTCTGGAATGGTCTTGGAACCCCATAACTTTCTTCTACTTGTCTGATAGGCGGAGCAGCAGGCATGGTGTCTCGAATAACTGGTTCTGTTGGGAAGGGTCTGGCTGCTATCACTATGGATAAAGAGTACCAGCAGAAGAGAAGAGAGGAAATGGGTCGTCAGCCTAAAGATTTTGGAGACAGTCTTGCCAAAGGAGGAAAAGGCTTTCTACGAGTATGATGCTTAGATATTTTCTGGACTTCTGTGTGAGAGTAAAAAATGGATAGATAAAGCTGAAATACATTTTTTCTGTCTATTAAATTGAGCCTAATCCATGTGAAATATGCACATTGGGCTCCCCTCCCCAAAGTTGTTTGTGTTTCTAACACTAGTTAGTGGAAAAAAATTTTGACAGCCAACCCTGGCTTTGAACTCTCAAGGGTACTGATCTATTGGCCAGGCTTCATAATGTGGGACAAAAAGTTCCTAAACATCCCAGCGCTTGGGTATGTGTGAAGCCAGACTAGGGACTTAGGCTCCAAGTGGAAGTTTGAGAGGCAGAGCTGTTTCTGACCTGCTTTTTTGTGGCATCTTGTTGAAGATTGCACGTGACATGAAGTAATTTTGCTTCCCTGCTTCCATCAGTCAGTGAGGTGAGAGCTGGGCATCATAAGGATAGCATCATGTGACACATTTTGTTCAACAATATGTGTCAAGGAAAAGAGAGAGAGCAGCAGTAGTTCTATCTTCCTCATAATATTTGGTTAGACTTTCCAAGGAGGCATACTGTAGGCATTTGTGCAATTTCCTCTCCACTTCTTCGACTGGGGTAAATACAGCTGCCTTATTGATCAGAGCCATACCGTGCATCTTGTTTTTTGATAATATTCTGTGTGAAAGAATTGGAAGCTTTGGGTTATTTTTCACCAAGGAATCAGACATGGTGGACATCAATGCTCTTGAAAACTTAGCCAGACCTCCAATTTAGCCTGTGTGTAGATGCTATTTGATGGCACAAATTCTTGCCCTTGGACCCAGCAGCAGCAGTAAAGGTTTGGAAAATGTATGAGCAAGCACCTGTGTAGCCGCTCTTGCTGAGCTAGACAGCTGCTTACAACAAAGACTAGAAAACTAGACTACTGTAGGTGGTCTGACATGGAGTACTCTCCCGCTGCATAGTTGCTTGATCATCATCTGCCACTTAGTGCTGTGTTTGCCTTCTTGTTTTAGTGCATCTGTTATCTGTGGTCCCTGAGTTGGTCTGGGGTGAGCTAACTTTTGAGTACCCTCCTTGTCAGCAAGGTTAGGACATCATAAGTGGCCTTCTGAGCCCTTTTGTGACTTGCGCTTACGCCTTAATAGGTCTTTGTCAACTATATCAACTGAACTTTGAAAATATTGTTTCAGTATTTATTAATTTCTGTGTGAATCATGGACAATGTCTTTAAAATATATAACACTAAATTGTGCATGTTGGGCTGCGTGTGCCCATTTCATCACCGTGATAGTTTGTGAACTTGCCCCAAGAGAGACTGTTTTGAATATTGAGGTCCAAAGGCTGAAAGTAGAAAACTTAGAGGACGGTGGATGAAACTAATTTGTAGCTTTTTGATTTTGACTTGCTGTTCTCTCTATTTCCTTTAAGGGGGTTTTCGATGGAGTGACTGGGGTAGTCACGAAACCTGTAGAAGGTGAGCTCTGATATCCTGACTTGGGATGTTGAGGAATTTCATAGTTTTAGAATTGCTAGGTAAAATTTTTTAATACCATTTTATTCAAATAAAACCTACTATAGTTCTAACAGTATTAAACAGTTGGACTAATAACCCTCAGGGTCCCTTCCAACTCTATAATTCTATTACTCTATAAAAAGTGATATTTTAAGTAGAGAACCAACACTCCTTATGGAGGAATTATGTAACTAGCAGAATTGAATACTTTGAGTCTTGAAACCTAGCTTGTTGCAAGAAGATGCAATTCTGTTTTATATTCTTATGCTGGAAGGTGCCAAAAAGGAAGGTGCCGCTGGCTTCTTCAAAGGGATCGGGAAGGGTCTTGTTGGTGTTGTGGCCCGTCCAACAGGAGGTGTCATAGACATGGCAAGCAGCACATTCCAGGGGATCCAGAGGTAAGAGGGACAGGGGGTTGGACTGGGAGCAACCATTGAGAAGCCATCTTTCCAGTTTCCACCAAATGTGGTTCAGGTGTTGTCCCAAATGTGGGACGGAAAGAAGAGCATCTGCTGAAAATTTTTAAACCAGGACTAACTTGTATAAGAGAATGTGATATTTTAGATAATCTGATTCCAAGTCAATTCAGGGCTTAACTAGCACTTTGAATTGCATTATTATTAGGGCACTACGTGCGCCACTTTTTTTTTTATAACTCAGTTGCTTACGATAATTCAGTTTCGGAATAACAACTTCTTGTTTAGTATTTTCATTGTCTTGAAAGCTTGAACTGATTCTTGTAATAGTCAACTTGCATGGGAAACAGTATGCAAAGACTGATTAATCCTGAAATGATAAAAAAATTAAATGAATTTACGACATAGAAAATGGAAATCTGCATTGTTCACAATGATATTTGACAGGGTGGCAGAATCAACCGAAGAAGTATCAAATCTCCGTCCTCCACGTCTCATTCGTGAAGATGGCATCATTCGGCCCTATGACAGGGGTGAAGCTGAGGGGTATGACTTATTTGAGGTATGCTTTGTCATATATCCCAGCTTTAACAGTAAAAAAATATAATAAATGTATTTAAAGTGTCCAAATATTAGTGGAGGAAATTTCACCCACAAAGTTTTTATGTGAAAAATACTCCACATCTGAATCGTTGCTTCTGCCTGTGGATTTTGTCTATAATGTTCCCAGGTGTGATCCATTTCTGATGGTTTTTTACTTTAGAGTTTGACTATTCATGAAGGGGTCTATATGTGTGGCAGAATACATTTCCAAATTCTGCACCATTGTCTTGAGAGTTAAAACCTTGCATCCCACAAAGGATTCAGAATGTAGCTATATTTAGACTTTTTCTTGCTTAGTTTATTGTTGGGAGTTGACTTGCTATCTGCATCATGACACCTAAGAACATGATAACTGTCATATATTTGTGCCTGGGAAACAAATCTATGCGAACTGCAGCCCAGCCTAACCTGATACTTCATTTTTCACACACTGTTGGTTTATTGGAATGTCTTTAGTCACCAAGGAGATTGCTTTTTACAACCCAAGACCAATGTGGCATAGTCACAGAATAGATGTGTTGGATTTGGAGTGGGGAGACCTGGGTTCAAGTTCTTGCTCAGCCACAAAAAAATTTGGGTGGCTTTCGGCAAGCCCTTCTTTCTCATCCTAGTCTGATTCATGGGATAACTTCAGTGCTTTTTTTCTTTAAAAAATGTTTGGGGGTACTCTCATTTTGACTCAAGATAATCACCATTTTATATTTCAAATCAGGGAAAATAAATATAGTAAATGGGCAAAAGTACAAAGATTCACAAAATGTTTAGGGGTCTGCGTCCCCACAGGAAAATAGCACTGGATAACTTTACATGCGCCCTTCTGGGCTTGGAGAAAGAACATGGGAATTCAGAAATGATGTAGAAGCATGTTTCATTTTATTAATTTGCCTGTTGTTTTTGCTAGGCTCTTCAACAGTATTAAATAGTATTATAGGGTGATGTTTTTATTTCCTTTAAATACATGCAATTATTTATGCATTAACAGGAAGCATATCTCTTGCTGATATTTGGGGAGGTGAGATATACATTGAGAACAATAATACAGAAACCTATTACTTAAGGGGCATTTATCTTGAATTATTTATTCGCAATCTCTTCTAAGCCAGAAGTGAAATTCCATTCAAAATAGGTACCCATAAACTGAAAGTTCTGTTCTTTTCCTTTTTGTCTGTTGCCTTCCTGTTCATTACTTCCAGCATCTGATCAGTTTCTAATGTATTTCTCCTTTCTTCCTCTCTCCCACTATGCTTACGCAGCAACAACTGGAATAATGGAGTCTACGGTTTCCATTATCTTTTTCTATATTTAATCCTATTTGTCTGCTTTGCTCTATCTTAAAATTTAGGGCATGATTCAACAAGAATCCATTGCATTCTGTATCTTCCCACAGAGCATCTTTCACTGGTACTGCCTACTTCAAATGATAGGAATGTATTTATTTTTATCCCTGAGGTTAGCTGCACACCATGAAAATTGTCTTTCGGTTGGTGGTGATGGTTAACAGGAGTGGAAAAGAGTTTACATCTATATTTTTTAATGTGCCAATTATTGCTTGATGCTTTTCTATAATTAAGAGCAAGAGAGATCAGTGACAGTGTAGCATTGGCTAGTTGAAGTGTCAGCGTTGTATATTGGCATATATGTAAATAGTAAAATAATTTTGCTCATGTGTAGCTAGCCATTGCAAATTCATGAATATGGGCTAGTCTTTCATGTTTCCTTATTCATACAAAAGAGGCTGGATGTAGGATGTTAAGGGACTGTCTGCTTTTTCTACTCAGCACACATAGACGGGAAGCTGGTTTGATGGCAGCCATCACTCCTCTCCTACACCCAGCCTGAAAAAAGCACACCTTTCTCTTCCAGCATCAGCAACTCTGACAGGAGGAGAGGAGTGAGGGTCAAGCTAAGAGTGATATATTCCATCAATCTCTAAATCAAAACCCTGTGTGAAAGTTGTATAGAAACACCAGTTTTAAAACAATCTACTCAGATTGTTGAAAATTGATGTTGATGCCTTGATGCTCAAAAGCAGCCATTTGTTTTTGTTTATCTGTATTTTCTTTTAGGATGATGCTGTTCAATATAAATATTTCCATAACTATATTAATTAGAGGTAATAAGATATGTTTGGAGACAGTGTAACTTTTGTGTATTGAAACATGCTGTGAAAAAAAATTATTATAGGCATGCATTTTCTTGAACAGTAGGTGCCTGCTAGTTTTTGTTAAATTAGATTAAGAAATGTCCCATATGCTTTAGCAACAAATATATAAATAATTGTGCTCCTTAAAAAAAAAATTTTTTTTTGCCTGTTTATGTACTTCTGAGTTGCTCTCATGTGGCAACTCATGAGAGAGCCTTCTCTTTTCTGAGAAATATTTTCAATAAAAAATAAAAAGCAGTATTAAATGTGAGATTTAATATTGGTGCTCAAATGTTTTGAGTAATTTATTTTCTCAAATGTATTTTGTAATTATCACAGAATCTTTGTGCAAATATAATGCCATGCACACTTTTTTTGGCAAGGATTTTGGGCTTAACTTCAGAGAACATTTCTTTAAGTGTATTCGCCTCTTTGTGTGTGTGTGTGTCCTGTTGCTTTAGAGCAGCCTTCCCCCTCCCCTTCTGTGCTGGGTTGGACTGATGGGAGTTGTAGTCCAAACCATCTGGAGGACACCTGGTCGGGGTGCTTCCTTGCTTGAGAGGGAAGGAGTCCCAAAACAAGCAGCATCCTTGACCATTCTCTGCTGTTAGCATTCTGAGCTTCATTATGGTCTCCCCCTTTTTCTCTTGCCAGCCCAGCATTCGTAGGTAGCTGTTTCTTACCCCATCCCTGAGTTAGTGGATACCTGTTTTTGATCTAGCTAAAATTTCCATAGCGCATAAGCTACTCAATGCCTAAGGCTGGGGGAAGAGCTCAGTTTAGTCCTGAAGTCCCTTGCAATCCTGAATTGGGTTGACAAATGAATTGAGGTATAAGGTGGAAAGGATGTCTTCATGCAGGACATAGAAAACACTGGCACTCTCTCCCAGGGGAGGCAGTGATGGCCACCAACATGGATGGCTTTAAACGAATATTGGACAGATTCATGGAGGAGACGGCTCTTGATGGTTCCTAGCCATGATGCCTCAGCTCTACCTCCACAATCAGAGGCAGTAATGGTTCTGAATTCCAGTTGCTACAAGCCACAGGAGGGGAGAGTGCTCCTGGGTTCTGGTCCTGGGTTCGGTTTCCTACTGGGGCATCTGATAGCCACAGTGAGAACAGGATGCTGGACTGATAGGCCGTTGGCCTGATCCAGCAGGCCTGATCCTTCTTATGGAAGGAGGGGGGAGAATGGAGCTGAGTGGTGGAAGGCAAGAGTTTTATGCAACTCATAGGGCTGCATGTCACAAGATGATGTTTGAATAATCGCAGATTCTGTTACATAATCAGGCATTTATTCATAAATGTGTAGTTTGCCTTTATATTATCTTAATGTGCGTTCTTCTTATCTTGTATCTTTGCCTTCTTTTGTTTTTAAAAATTGTAAAACGTAGTTTCAGTTAATTCAAGGATTGCTGACCTTTTTTTGGTCCCAGGGCTTCTTCCAAGCCTCGTTTCATTCAGAGAAGGGGACCCTGCCCGTGCCAGGGGAAGCCTCTGTGGGCACAACTATGCCTCTGCATGCCACGCTGGCATCTGGAGCTCATAAAGAACAACTCTGTGTAGCATGTTTAGTCAGCTGGGACTTCTGGTTTTGATCAAACAAGTACTGCTATTTCCTATTTTAGATTTGCACTTGAATGTGTGAACTCCCCCCCCCATTTTCCTTATTGCAACTTTTCAGAGATTTTATAACCTGTATGTTATAATGATATAATCTTTTTTCTATGATTGAAAGAAGTACTTCTAGACTGATGGAAATAAAATTATGACATGGAGAAAACGAAAGCTGAAGCCTGTCTGAATTGATGTTGCAAAATACAGAATTACTACATTCTTCCTCTTAAAGTGACACCCCCCCCCCCCCCGTTCTACTGTGGGGTAGCAGGCTGTGCCCTGTGGACTTCTCTTTAAAAACAACAACATAGTTTAATGTATTATTCTTTTTGTCACTTTGGATATTTTATGCACTCAAGTCTTGCACAGGAAAGAATGCCAGCAATTTGGCAAATGGATAATTACACAGATTTCTAAATTTAAGGGGGGAATCTTCATTGTTAACGAATATGGGATTCAGTTCTGGACTCTAAAGCACTATGCAAATTGACTGTCTCCCCCCAACACTAAATATGCTTTCTTGGGGAGTGGGGGGAAGGGTGGGCAGATCCACTGGGAGAACTCCCTTTTCTAGAATTCAGTCCAAGCCTTGTAATTGTTACCTCGTGTGGGTTTGAAATTCTAACTGAGACTAGAAATGTGTCTTTTGTTTTTTCACCCTCATCCTGCTGCAGAATTCTCATATCAAGAAGCTGGCTGGAGAAAGCTTCCAGTACCACTGTGCTGTTCCAGGGGGCAGAAAGGCGCACATTGTCGTAACCAACAGGTATTATTGTGCTGACTAAAGCAGAGGAATTCAGCCAGTGTTCTGGGGGTATTTCCTTTGGTCAAACCAATCCTCACCTAGTCAAAAGGCACACACTGCCGCTCTGTGGAGAGTTAATATTGAGCCAGGATTATATTGAAGGCCTCTGTGGGAATTCCCTCTTTCCTCTTTGCTTGCAAATTAAATTGAATTATATGTAGGAGGAAGCACATCTCAGGGGTAGAATGTCCAGGATTCTGGTTTTTCTGTTGAGGCCATGGATGGCGATGGGCTAGGCTGCTTCTTTTCTAAACATGGTCTTGCTTCAGCCACCCCCCCCCCCTTTGCCTACGAGCACCTAGAGATCAGATGGTGGTACTCAAGAACTGCATTAGGTTCTGGGGCCTCCGGTTGCTGATTTCTACTTGAGATCCAGATTCTGCTGCACTGAGGCCAAGTCTAATATGACTAATATGAATTTTATTCATCTCATGATGAATAAAATCTCCCTTTCTGTTCATATATGGTCCAGGAAGACTAGTACTGTTCTCTGGTTTGTGTCCAGGTCCTTCCAGGGATCTTTCACGTTACCAGAAACCTGTGCCTTTAGAGATGTTATCCAGGATTGAATCTGGAACCTCCTGCATAAAAAGCTGCTTTCCCACAGAGCTCTTTTCCAGCTTGGATATTAATGTGCATTCCTCCTTGGTCACATGCCTTCATTATCTTTTGTTGAAAGCCCACTCAGGGAACCCATCACTTTGCTTTTGGGCAAAGGTTTTCTCATTGAAATATCTGCTGATATTGATTACACTTCTCTCCACGCTATTTTGTAACACTGCTGCAAAAGGGCTTATTTCATCTGCCAATTTAAGTCCAGTTTGAACAATTTTGTGGCCAAAGATGTATAACTTCTAATATGCTGAAGTTAAAATGTATTTTGTGTCATGTGCATGGTCCACAAAAGTAGATATTTCTGTACTGAGTGGTCTTGGGTTTTGTGAGTGTGCCGAACACTCAAGTGTTTAATAAAGAGAAAATATTGACATGTTTCTGTCTTCATCTAGGAGAGTTATGTTCATAAAGGAGGTGGAGATTTTAGGGCACATAACAACAGATTGGGATTATTCATATGAAGACTTCACACGGCCACCAGTTGTGGATGAAAACACACTGCAGATCTTTGTTAAGGTAAGAGGAACAGATTCACACTTGTTCTAGAAACAATAAGCGAATACTTTGGTGTTGGGTGTAATCTCACAAACACAAAATAGAACAGGGAATAACTTTATGTCTAATTTTCTTTTATAATAAAATTGTGACCGTGGCTGATCTGATTATGCTCTTTTTAATAGTGGAATGTAATAACATTTTTGCAGTTATTTTAAATTGTTCTGGTTTTTCTAACAGGACCAAGGGCTGTTAACATTTCACAAGAGAGAGAACTCGGGACAAGAATCGGTAAAGAAAATCCAGCTCAAGAATTCAGCTTCAGCAAGGGTAATTATGATATTGGAACTAGTACTACATTCCCAGTGTAAACATATGGCAGAACGCTGGTCTTCACCACTCAGGTGCTCTTGATTTGAACTTCAGTGCATTTCCACCAGTGCCCTGGGGCAGCTTTGTCCTGGTGCAGTGCTTTTCACCGCAAGGCACGATAACTGCAGTTGGCACCTAGATTAATAAATCTCCGCTTTCTTCAGTGGTCTTCAGGTTAGCGTTCCTTCACCCTTGAAGTTCTTTCCTCAATAAAAAGGAAGAAGGGAAGAGCTCCTTTTCAGTCTCATGCTTGAATACTGGTCTTGGAGAATGGAATCCCATATTCCGCTACCCACTGTGTGGTTGAGGACACTGAAGAGTATCATGCTAAATTAATAGGGCCATGTGCTCTTCCTTGGTTGTCGGTCTCAGTAGCAGTTGTGACTATCTGACCACACCTTGAAACTACTGGACTTGCCTTTTCAGTGGTGGTGGAATTATTAATCTTGCCAAAAAGTCACCCCATCCCTCAGTTCCTTCTGGAATATTAATTGAAAAAGAACAAGGTACAATGTGAGTGTTAAAGGCAAATGGGAGAATAAATTACAAGAAACGGGTAAAAATCGGTTTTCAGGGTAGGGAGGAACAAATGTAAAAGAAGAAGCCTTCTGCACTTTGCACCTCTAGATCGGCAAATTCTGCCTAAAATAGGGAGAGTGGATCACAATACCACCAGTGCAAACATCTGTACTTAAGCTTGAAGAAATCTGAGCTATGGAATGCCTTTCCACAAGGAAAACATTGTGGCAAAGAAAGTAGCAATTTCCAAAAATGGGTTATCTTTGGAAAGTAGTGTCAGCAGTTGCCAGGTGATTGTGCCCAATTCTGTCTCCATCTGCCACTATTTTGTGACTGGGTTTGCCATTTCACTACTAATTTGGTGACTGGTGGGATTTGGTAATTTTCAGCTGTTTCAAGTGGGCTCTGGAGGTTGAGAATCCCTGCACGAGGGCATCTTAATGAGTTGATTTAGGCAGTTTCTCTTACAGACTCTTGTTTCCATGCCTCTCTCAGGCTCTTTTAATTTTTATTTCTGGTTGCTATTAGCTTAGCCAAGTTCAAGTTTTTGCATCTCCAAGAAATAATCATTCAGTTTTTCCGTGAAGTCTTTTGTGAGGTTTGGTGGCTAATAATAATCTGTTTGCTTCCCAGAGGATCTGTCATGCTATTGATGAAGCTCAAGCAACAAGACATCAGCAGAAGTTGGTGAAACAAGCATCTTTAAGATTAAGCAGACCACAGGAACCATCTTAATAACAGTAACATCTTTCATTCATGTGGCCTTTCAGAGAATGAATTTTATGGAAACTGTGTGGATACATTCATGCCTGGTGATGCTCAGTTTGTGGTGGGAGATGGAGGTTGAGCTGCCTAGACTGGCCTCTCAAAAAAATATTATTTTGACATATTTGAATGTAGCCATAATTGCAATATTTAAATGTCGTAATTTCTTTTCCAAAGATAAATAGAATTATATTGAATCATTCCTTTCACTTTAGTTGACCAAAATTATTAAGGTCTGTTTAATATGAATCTTAAATGAACATTTGTTTGAGCAAATTAACTACTCCGTCCTCTTCTCAAATTTACTTGGTGCATTGAGATAAATTTTTGATGTTGGGAAATGCTTGTGATAGTAATACAGATTCTTTCTTTTAACAGAAGGCAATGTGTTTTCTATTCAGAGTATATTTTCTATGTTTATTCAAAAATTATTCATGTTGTTTGTAATGAAAACATCCAGAAATGACTCAGGAACATTTTGTTTGGTGTTCAGCTGGTTTTGTAGCCAGTACAATACAGGAGTTCTTTTGATTCAGGATTTCAAACCCATTTCTGACTGGCCATTAAGTGAGTTGCACTGTAGGGATCATACCTGTATTAGTAATGACACCTTTATTTATGTCAGCTAATGAACAGCCTCTCATTACCTTTAACATTGCATATATTTAGGTTTTAAAATAGATCACTGTTTCGGCTGAGATGATTGGCACAAGTTAATGTATGTTCGGACTATCACACATTCACAAAATGAATATGTGTAAATGAACAAATGGGTTTAGGAACATGGTGAGCTTCATACAGCAAACTATATAATTGTTGGAAACATCCTGTGCTGAATTCTGGGCTGCTCTTCAACAAGGCACATGTGCTAACGCATTAAGAGTTCTCTGTTTACAGGAGCTTGTGTGCACTTTTGCAGCTGGGGTACTGTTCTTGTTAAGCAAGTCTTGTTTACAGACTACATAGTAAATCAAGTACTTCTACTGCCATTTTTTATTTTATTTACA
Organism: Podarcis muralis; assembly: GCF_964188315.1. Lineage (NCBI taxonomy): Eukaryota > Metazoa > Chordata > Lepidosauria > Squamata > Lacertidae > Podarcis > Podarcis muralis. The sequence continues at coordinate 4,283,172 of NC_135668.1, read as the reverse complement.
AATGAAGGATTTTGCTATCTAAAATTCAGTACTTTTTCAGTCTGTCCATTTGTTTTTCTGTAACATTAAGTCACATATTTTGCCTTTGTGAGCATTTTGGTTTATGTTCCCCTCTTAATGCTCATTTGCTTCACTTTTGGTTAGTTGTTCATGTACTTGGCCATTTTTGGCCACACTAATGCTAACATTTGTAGAATGCGGAATTATGATTTATTGTTCTGGAATCATAGGTCAGCAATTAATGATGAATGATTTTAAGCAAAATAATTCAGATTTAACGTGTATCTGCCTTGATCATAAATCAGGTGCTTTATGTGAGTCCATATCATGGGGAAAAGGAGTACATTGCCAAATACTGCATTTTGTGGAAAACACTTTTGTAGGGGGTAATTGTCTTCCTTGGGCAAATTCTTACATAGCATTGCTCAGTTTATGACTGGCTCATTTGCTAGCAGATAAAAGCCTTGCCTGGCTCAGTAAGTGTGCCTTGGCTCAAGGGTCATCTAAATGGTACTGTTTGTCTGCTCTTTATTTCTGTCGTTATGTGTATATAATATTGCCAAATAAAAATATTTTATATGCAGCTCATTGTGGCTTTCATGACAAGCGGTTGATGATATTAAATAACCAAATCAATAGGCAGCCAAATAATATTGAAATAAATTGCACTGTGAACTTTAAAAAACACACACTTTTTTCACCACTCCTTCCTGTTGAAGGTCGTGGCCCAAGAAGAGAGAGGAAAATACTTGAGGTAAACTACTGGGTCCCAGCGCCTGCCAACCTAGCAGTTCGAAAGCACCCTCGGGTGCAAGTAGATAAATAGGGACCGCTTACTAGCGGGAAGGTAAACGGCGTTTCCGTGTGCCGCGCTGGCTTGCCAGATGCAGCTTCGTCACGCTGGCCATGTGACCCGGAAGTGTCTCCGGACAGCGCTGGCCCCCGGCCTCTTGAGTGAGATGGGCGCACAACCCTAGAGTCTGTCAAGACTGGCCCGTAAGGGCAGGGGTACCTTTACCTTTTTACCTTTACTGGCTGTGCAGGTGGTGTCGCCAGGAAGGATTTGGCTTCCTGGAACATGGTCTCCGCTTCCTTGAGGAAGGACTTCTGGCGAGAGATGGGTTGCACCTCACAGCAGTTGGCAAGAATGTGTTTGCCAAGAGTCTTTAAAATCTGATCAGGAGAGCTTTACACTAGATCCTGAGGGGGAGGGAGAAAACAATACGAATGACAAAAGAGCACCTGGAAATGGGGATAATGTCTTCATTGTATATAAAGGATGTGTACACTTGTGAAGAAATCCATGACCTGAAGCATGAAAAGCAGATAGAGAGTATATGGGTAAAAATTGTAGGAGAGAGAAACAACCGTAACCTTACTGTGGGTGTCTGCTATAGACCAACAAGCCAGACTGAAGACTCAGATGATGCCTTAGTAGAGCAGATTACCAAACATTCAAAAAGGAGAGAAATAGTAATCATGGGGAACTTCAACTTCCATGATATCTGTTGGGACTCAAACTCTGCCAAGAATGTAAGGTCTGACAAATTCCTCTACTGCATCACTGACAGTTTCATTTCCCAGAAGTTGGAAGAACCAACAAGGGGATCATCTATCTTGGACCTGGTCCTCACCAATTGGGAGGAACTGATCGATGAAGTGGAAGTGCTTGGAAACTTGGGAAGAAATGATCATGTCCTCTTGGGTTTCAGGATACAGAGGCAAGGGAACGCTGAGTGTAGTCAAACACACACTCTGGACTTTAAGAAGGCCAATTTCAAAAAGCTTAAGGAGCTACTGGGTGTCATCCTGTGGTCAGAAATATTCAATGAGAAGGGAGTCCAAGAAGGATGGGAGTTCCTAAAAGGAGAAATATTGAAGGCCCAAATGCAGACAAAACCAACAAGAAAGAAAAGTGGGAGACATCTAAGGAAACCAATGTGGCTGCATAAGGAGCTTACAGATGAGCTGAGATTAAGAAGGGCATGTATAAGAAATGGAGGAAAGGAGAAATCACAAAGGAGGAGTATATATAAGCAGCCAACAGTTGCAGGGGGAAAGTCAGGCTGGCTAAAGCTCAGAATGAGCTCAGGCTTGCAAGAGAGGGTAATAATAATAATAATGGTTTCTTCGGCTGTGTCCAAAGAGGAGGAACAAGCAAGTGGGAGGTTCTCTGCATGAAGACAGAGAAATGCTATTGGGTGACAGAGAAAAGGCAGAACTACTCAACACCTACTTTGCCTCTGTCTTCACCCAAAAGGAAAGTGATGCCCAACCTGGTGATAACAGAATAAATGCTGTAAGGGGGGAGCTGCAGCCCAAGATAGGAAAAGAGGTAGGAAGGGAACCCCTAGATACTTTCAATTAATTCAAATCTTGAATTCAAAGCCTGATGAGCTGCATCCAAGGGTACTAAAGAAGCTTCTGGGTGTAATTTCAGAGCCTTTTTCTATTATCTTTGAGAATTCTTGGAGAACAGCTGAGGTTCCTACAGACTGGAGGTGGGCAAATATTGTCCCCCATCTTCAAAAAGGGGGAAAGGAAGACCCAGTTAACTATCAACCAGTGAGCTTGGTATCGATACCAGGGAAGGTCCTAGAACAGATAATTCAACAGTTCCTCTGTGAGCATTATGAAAAGGATGCTGTGATTACTAAGACCCAGGATAAGGGTAAAGGGGCCCCTGACGGTTAGGTCCAGTCCAGTAGAGACCCAAGATAGGTTTCTCAAAAATTAAGTCATGCCAGATGAACCTCATTTTATGGAATTACAAACTTGGTGGATTGGGGAAATGCTGTGGATATCTTGATTTCAGTAAGGCTTTTGACAAAGTTCCACATGATATTCTCATGAGGAAGCTGATAAAACGTGAGTTGAACGAGGTGACTGTTAGGTGGGTTTGTAGTTGACTGACCAAACCCAAAGAGTGCTCACTAATGGTTCCTCATCATCCTGGGAAAAAGTGACAAGTGAGGTGCTGCAAGGTTCTTTCCTTGTTGTTTAACATCTTTATAAGTTACTTGGATGAAGGAATTGAGGGAATGCTCATCCAATTTGCAGATGACACCAAACTGGGAGGGGTAGCTAATGCCACAGAAGACAGAATCAGAATTCAAAATGACTTTAACAGATTGGAGAACTGGGCACAAGTTAACAAAATGATTTTCAACAAATGTAAGGTTCTGCAATTAGGCAGGAAGAACCAGATGCACAAATATGGGATGGGGGACACCTGGCTTACTAGTAGTACAGGGGTTTAGGAGTCAACAGTGTGATGCAGAAGCAAAAAAAGCTAATGCTATTCTAGGCTGCATCAACAGAAGTCTAGTGTCCAGATCAAGGGAAGTAATAGTACCACTGTCTTCTGACTTGGTCAGACCACACCTGGACTACTGTGCCCAATTCTGGGCACCACAATTTAAGAAGGATGTTGACAAGCTGGAAAGTGTGCAGGGGAGGGCAGCCAAGATGATCAAGGGCCTGGAAACTAAGCCATATGAGGAGCACTTGAAGGAGCTGGGTTTAGCCTGGAAAAGAGGAGACTGAAAAGAGATAGGATAGCCACCTTCAAATATCTTAAGGGCTGTCACATGGAGGAGGAAGCATGCTTGTTTTCTCTTGCTCTGGAGGGTAGGACTCGAACCAATGGCTTCAAGTTGCAAGAAAGGAGATTCCGACTAAACATTTAGAAAAACTTTCTGACAGTAACAGCTGTTCAACAGTGGAACAGACTCCCAAAAGAGGTGGTGGACTCTCCTTCCTTGGAGGTTTTTAAACAGAGGTTGGATGGCCATCTGTCATGGATGCTTTAGCTGAGATTTCTGCATTGCAGGGGGTTGGATTGGAATACCCGTGGGGTCCCTTCTAACTATAAGATTCTATGATCTGTCCCACACAGAGCCGTGGTTAGGGCTTACTTCTGCCTTTCCCCATTTTCTCACAAATTTTCCTGTTGCTTTCCACAAGGTGGTAGTCTTTCCACACTATTGCAGCAGGGTTTTTCTGTAGGATTGTTAGAACAAGGTCTGAGAATGCACAGTACATTATCTCTGCATCTTCAGGAAGTCAAACATTGTAATTACTAGTAAAAGTTAATCTGTGCAGGGAAACAGTGAAGAAAAGGGCAACATGGCCACTCAAACCTCACTTTAACTTCAAATCTGGTTAGGAAGGATATTGCCACCTGCATAAATATTTTCTAAACAGAACAAAATGCTCGCTATGTGTATTATTTATGTACTGTGCATGTGTGTTTGTGCATGTATACATACTGTTAAATGTCACCCCAAACTCTGGGTGATGAGAAACTGCAGAGCTGCCTCTGCTTCCCCAGGGCTCAATTTCCCTGGAATGAAGGTCAGCAGAGACTGTATGTGGTTTCATTTACACATATATACAGCCGGCATATAGGAGAGAGGACATCACAGCATAAGCACCCCCATAGATTTTGCTTTCCCATTCGGTTTCCAGGGGAGCCCCACCATCCAGCACAGAGCACGACATGCCTCTGTGCCTGCCAGCTTCCACACACAACAACTCTGGCTCTTGTTCTTCTTGCTAGGACCTTCCAGGTGAATGCCCACCTCTCTCTCCCTGGACAGCAGCATCACTTTGCAACCAAGCTCATTCTTGGAGATGCTGCTTAGGGCACTTTGCTGGCCAGCCAAAACCATTACCTCAACAAAGGAATGCCCACAAACGTGATCATAGGTTGGGAAAGGAACCCGCGTGTATTATCAAGACTGACCCCCCCCCCCCCCAAATAACTCATAACAGTACATAACTCAGAGTGCAGTGAGAAGAATTTGCAAACTTTTCTTTTTAAACAACTGGTTGTCCAAAGAGCGTGGTTTGTGGATTATCTTACTAGACCCAAGGAAGAAAAAGTGAAAGCAATAGGGCATACTTAGCAATAATATTGTATCATTATCCACTTTCACCCCAGGTAGCCTGTTATTTCAAAAGCTCAAAGGCAGTTTTTCATAGGCTGCAGAATAGTGTACATAACATGACTGGACCAACCTGAGTTTTTGCAACAAAAAGGCATGCTTTTTGAGTAATAATTCCTTGTAAAGTAGAACAAAGAGCTCTGTGTGACAAACTAGAGAAAGACTTCCTTTTCACAAGCTGGGAGCAGCCTGATGAAAATGTCAGGCTGGATTAACAAGTGTTTTTATAAAAGTGATAGCTTTAAAAAGATAGGAGGAAAAAATCATAAAACTAATTTGGATATCATATTTATGCAAAATAGGCCTATCCTCCATGAATGCATCCATCAATAAGATAAAGCAAATATACCTGTCAAAGCTGGATGCTGACAACAAAAGAATATGGGGTAGCCATCTCCATCTCCATGCTTGTGAGTTCCCAAAGGTATTCAGCTGACTCATCAACCAGGGAAGGTAGTCCATCTAGGAGAGTGAAAACTCTTAGCCTAAACCTTACCTGTTTTGCAGGATATCTGCAGGAGAAGAAAAGACTAAAGAGTAAACTACACAAATCCGAAGTGGAGTCCCGGCAAGTCCCGCAGCCAAGCTGGTGCCAAACACATTGCTCTGCTTTCTTTTGGACCCCATCAGCCAGGGCTTTGTGCCCCGGGTGAAGCTTCCAGAGGGGCGCCATTGAGGTTCCCATCCTCTGTGTGTGTGCGTGTGCGCCAAACTGAGTCTTTGGCCCGGGTGAAAAAAAGCCTAGTTTTGTCCTGGCTTAAGTTCATCGATATGCAAAGGAGGTGGCATGAGAGACCAGGTCTCTCAAAAAGGAAGTGTCTGAACTGTGCAGCAGCCGTGAGACTTTTACTTGCATTTCCATAGGACCCAGAAACAGATTTCTACTTAAGACAAGGAGGACGGCAGCCCTACATTTTCCAGAGGGGAAGCTGCCTTAGAACAAAGAGTCTTGTAGCACATGAAAGACTAACAAATTTATTAAAACAAAAACAACAACCCCAAAAGACAGTCTGTGGAAGCTTATGCTATAATAAATTTGTTGAGCCTTTCAGGTGCCGCAACACTTTTTGTTACATTAAAACACACACAAGCAGCCCAAGCAGCTCTTCTTGATGCCTCTTCCACTTACAGAGTGAGTGTGCCATCCATAAATATCCAGGTGGAGATCAAAGGATAAGTGGTGGCCTAATTCATTATGTATGCTTTTTATTGCATATAAAATTGAGGTGTTGTCTTCCAGGTCAGTGCTCCCCCTCCCCGTCCAAATGGAGGGGCTATGTTTGCAGGTGGGAGGGGGCTTTTATAATTCAAGCTGTGTCAGATTTTCACTGCAAGTCCATGTTTTCATGTGAACTCTGCAACGCAATATATTTTATTTTTAAAAATTGTGCCTTGCCTTTTCTATTTCAAAAACACACCAGGCAAAACATAACAGTGGAATCAGTACCAGATTATAAAAGTGTGGGTTTTTTTTAATAAAAAAAAATCCATCTAGTAAGAAACAAGCACATATAAAGCAGATGAAAGGAAACAGAGTGATATCAAAAGTTCTGGGCAACAGGATGGACTTTACCTAGTGTCTAGAGGTGAGAGATGGTGACAGGCACCTGCGCACAAATGGCTGCCATTGGGACACCACCACTAAAAAGGCCTCTCTTCTTTGGCAGCCATATACCTGACCACAAAGGAAGGGGACATGTGGTAAAAGGTCCATGTCCTGATTTCACTGTTGAGCTACCAATTTTCAACTTCCCATCATTTCAGAAATACCTGGAAAATGCTGATACCTCTGTCAGGGTCTCTCTGTGTGGCCGGAGGCTCCCTACATTAAATATATCAGTACATCACAACATGGGCAGGGGGCAGGTGCCCCCCCCCCCTAAATCAAGCAACTCAATGATAATATTTAACTAAATGATGTTCTCCCCCCCCCCAAACATACCCCACCCCCAACATAAAGCCTGTCTACATCCATGTATCACAATTGTGATTTGAAATCAGTTTCTGGGCCTTCCCGACAGCTGGAAGAAAGTGCATAAAATAGTTTTTCTTTTAAAAAGTGGGCCAGCCTTTGGTCTGCTGGAGTCCCAAATTTTTTAATGAAGGTGTTGCAATTGTCTCTCCAACTGTGACACCTTCGTATCCATCTCGATTTTTGTATTCTTCCCAGGGAGACAGTGATTAAAGATCTATTCTCACCCAGCAGCAGATGATCAATGGCAGATGGCATTTGCTATTGTTTGTTCTACCAATCAGTGTGTGTGGAGATCAGCAAAGCCAGAACCAGCGAAGGGGAGGCGGCAAGGCAGAGCCTCCTGCCAGGGGCTCAGCTCAGCTTTAATCCATGACTTAGAGGACAATGTGTTTTTATTAGTCATATTGAAGACTTCATGGGGATAAATTGCATCCCCAGATTTTTAAGAGTCTGCAGAACACGTCTCATTATCTGTACACTATTCTGGAGGAGCATATCGGGGGGGGGGGGAGTGCTTTAAATTGCTACAGGTTTATTCCTTTCTTCCTTTATTCATTCTTTCCAGCCTTTTGGCCCCTCCCTCAGAAAAAGATTTTACGCTCCTTGTCAGGTCTGGGTGTGAGGAACTAGTGTGTATTCCTGGTGGAAATAGTGACCTCCCTAATGATAGAGATGATATGGTGTTTTCTATGGGCCAGGTCTTCACTCTGCCATAAAATGCCAACTCAGCGGGTGCCCTTGGGCCAGTTACTGTCTCTCAGTCATGAACATAAAATGGGAAGAGGGAGAATCGTGTGTGCCACCTTGAGCTCCTTGGAGGAAAGGTAAATACAGTCATACCTCGGGTTACAGACGCTTCAGGTTGCGGTTTTTTGGGTTGCGGACCTCTGAAACCTGGAAGTACCGGAATGGGTTACTCCCGGGTTTCAGCAGTCGCGCATGTGCAGAAACGCTAAATCGTGCTTTGCGCATGCGCAGAAGCGCTGAATTACAGCCCACGCGTGCACAGACGCGCCGCTGCTGGTTGTGAACGTGCATCCCGCATGGATCACGTTCGCACCCCGAGCGTCCACTGTGTATGTGTAATAACAATAGTAATAATAACAACAGCAGCATGACTTGGTGAGTCAGCTTCCGAAGCTCCACCCATAAGAGCTGTGAATGGTGAGGGTCATTTATTTGGGGAGTGGTAAAAATGCCCTTCTGCTTCCGGCATGGGACTTTTGCAGCTTTGCAGGCCAGTGGCCAAGTCACCACCAGAGCAACTCATGCGCACATGTGTTTTCCTTTTGGAAACTTGGGAGATCGGCAAAGAGCAGGGGTCCCTGGGTCTCCCTTTTAAAAATTATGTGTTTATGGTATTTAGTTTTCACTTTGATCCCATGGAAGCTGGGAACGTTGCACAGTTCACTCCTCACATGCCCAGCATCTTAATTTGTTTGGGGTGGGGGAAGAGCAAGTAGGGGCCTGATCCGTGTGCATTGTCCTGGGCTCAGAGGAGCCTCTTGGCTCCCCGTAGCTCAGAGGAAGCTCCAACAACAGCAAGCAGAATGAGCTCATTTTTCCTCTCTGAAAAGTACCCTACATTTGTGTAGATACAAATAAATTAACAGCTGCAAAATTTATGCAGGTTTGTGTCAACTGCCCATGGCTTGATCCTTGTAAGCACTCAGAAATGCCCCCCCCCCCCTTGAGGAAACAGGAGCCGTGAAAGTAGCACCGCATCCAGGCCTGCCTGGAAGACCTATGGAGCAAATGCTGAAGCAGCGAATGGGAAGCTAATAAAGTTTTAAATAAGATTCAGATGTTCCCTGACTTGTAGAGACAGCCTAATGAGCTGATGCTTCTATTAATAAAGGGATGGAGGGTTTTAAAGGCGGGAAGTAGCCACGTTCCTGGCTGCTGCCAAAGGCTGACACTAAAGATCACCAGTTTTCCTAACCATGATAGATGCCTGTGCTCAGCGGCGTAGCGTGGGTTGTCAGCACCCGGGGCAAGGCAAGTAATTTGCGCCCCCTAACCTGTGGATTTGCCCTAACCCCAGATGTTGCGCCCGGTGCGGCCGGCCCCCCCTGCACCCCCCACGCTACGCCACTGCCTGTGCTGTAGGTGTGTGCCTCAAGAAGGGGTGGAGAAATCTGCCAATTTATTCCATTTCTCATTTTTCCACTCTTAAGTGCAGTTTGCTGCATTTGCATTTTGGTTTTTGTTTTTTTTTGGTGGGGGGGGTTTTAAGTCCTCACAAAAAAATGCATTTTTAGTGCTAATGTGCAAATATTGTACGCCAATTTGGGCTATGATGCTCATTTCTGCAAGCAATTTCCCCCAATATGTGACTTTGAATGTTGTTCTCAACAATATACACACTTTTAGGCAACCCCCCCAGGATTTTGGTCACATTCTTTTGGTGGGAGAACTGCAAATTTTAAAGGGGGGCTGTCTTTGGTTCATGCATTTTGCTGCCTGAGGTAAAGTCTAGGGCTGCCATGTTTTGAAGAGCAAAAAAGAGGTGCCCTATGACGACTCTCATTTTAAGTACCCATACTATATGTGGGCTATAGAAGCTGTGATATATTGCTGAGGGGGGGGGGGGGGAGTGGCAGAAGAAGAGAAGAGGAAAGCAAGTCTTCAACCACCAGTTATATCTATGTGTCATCCAGAAAGTATAGCCAGAGGTATTTTGGCAAATTAAAAAAAATCCACCCAGACAGAAATTTTACCCCTGGAAAAGAGGGTGTGTCCTGGGAATAGAAGACACATGGCAACCCTAACCAGAATATGGCACACCTTCCTGATTACCGTGGGTTCTGGGTTAAGAGTATGGATAGGGAATATCAGGCAGCCCTCCAGGCCTCTCTGCCAGGCCCAGTTCCGCTCTGCGGGCTCCTAGAGTGCTTTCAACTGACTGACAGGTGCCAGTGAGCTCGGATGGGAGGGCTTTGGATGTGGCAGCGCCTCTGCTTTGCAGACTAGGGGGGCTGGGAGCTGCAGTCCAAAGCATCCAGAGGGCACCAGGTTGGCGAAGGCAGCTCAGCCAAGATTGCTCTGTATGCTCAGCCCCTCTGAGCATCATGTTGCACCTGCCTCTTAGCTCTCTCGGCTTGATGTGCCAGCCTGTCCTTTTCCTTCTTTGCAATGGAAAATTGTGGGGTGGGGGAGAGATGGTGGGAATGACTTGCGAGATCTGTTGTGTCGCTTGGCATCGTCAGTAAATCTCTCTAGCTGGATACTTTGTGTTGCTGTCAGGGGAGAGAGGAGGGCCCGGTGTAAGCTCCCCAAGCTGAGAAACGCAGCTAAGCTCCTTATGTGAATTTCCCTCGCAGAGGAGAGAGAGGCTGCTTTCTGCGGACTTTATTTTTACATTTTCCCTTCAAACAGTGAATTGCCTGGGAAATGTGATGGCTTGGCAGTTTTGGAGCTGCAAGCCATTGCTTAATCCAGAGAGGAGAGTTTAATAAACGGCATAGCCACTTTGAAATGCCTGGTCTCCTTCAGGCCGAAGGGTTCAAATCAAAACACGGCCATCCCTGCATCCATCCCTGGCTGGCAAATTAACTTCTGTGACCTTTGCTTTAAGAGGGTCAAGACACTTTGCTGGGGTATTAAGTAATCAGTGATGCTTCCCTTGAAGGAAGAAGCTCGGGGAGGTGTGTTGTGACTTTTTTACCTCCTTTCCTCCGTTTGCTTTACATCTGGGGATGAGGGATCACTTAGGGCCAGTGGCGTAGTGTGGGTTGCCATCGCCCAGGGTCATGCAGAGGGAGGGAAATGGCGTACGCATGCACATTCAATGGTGTCTGCATCACCCAGGAGATTGCAGTCACACAGATAAGAGTTGTTCCATTGTCTGGAGAGGTCGCTTTCTGGTTCGCCTGGAGAAGCTGTTTTCAACGGAGCCACAGCTGTACTCAGGAACTGAGGCAGCACTAGGTGTTGAAATGTTGCACCCCTAATAAACTTGCACCTAGGTCAACTGCCCCTGTGCCCCCTCATGCTATGCCACTGGTTAGGGCCAGCCATCATATTAGGTGGAGTGATGCAGCTGCCTCAGGGAGCTAATGCTGGGAGTGGAAGCAGCTTCCCACAATTCTCTTTGAGGCCCCAAAGCTAGCCAGCTGCTGTCAGGGTAGTGGAGGGTGTTTTTCCCACTGTTGAAGGAAGCTTCAACTGCCAGTCTGGTTGCATTGGGAGGGGCCAAAGGGCACCATCCCCTCCTTTGTCTCGGGCAGCAAAATGGCTTGGGCCAGCCCTGGTATTGGTTAAGCCTGTTGTAGGGCCAAACTACATTGAAACACCTACATTGGCTCCCAGTACGAGCACAATTCAAAGTGTTGGTGCTGACCTTTAAAGCCCTAAACGGCCTCGGTCCAGTATATCTGAAGGAGTGTCTCCACCACCATCGTTCAGCCCGGACACTGAGGTCCAGCACCGAGGGCCTTCTGGCGGTTCCCTCACTGTGAGAGGCCAAGTTACAGGGAACCAGGCAGAGGGCCTTCTTGGTAGTGGCGCCCTCCCTGTGGAACGCCTTCCCACCAGATGTCAAAGAGAACAACTACCAGACTTTTAGAAGACATCTAAAGGCAGCCCTGTTTAGGGAAGCTTTTAATGTTTGATGTATTACAGTATTTTAATATTTTTTTGGAAGCCGCCCAGAGTGGCTGGGGAAGCCCAGCCAGATGGGCGGGGTATAAATAAATTATTATTATTATTATTATTATTAGTCAGAGGGAGAAGATTGGGAGGAGGTGCTGGGGCAACAGGGTTTAGTGAGCAGGAAGAGCCAGTGGCAGGGAGCAGTTCAGACTCTGAGACTGTTGGAGAATTCCTAGAGTCTCCCTCTCCTGCTGCAACAAATTCCCCTCTCCTCTGGTCTCCAAGAACACACAGAGTAATTAACAGAGCAGAGGCCAGAGGTGCACAGACACAGTTTGAGACTGCTTGGGAAACATCCAGGAATTGTTGGGACCTTCAGTCCTGGCAGCTGCTCCATAAGGGCAAGATCTACTGGGGAGTGTTGCTGAGACCACTAGGCTGAATTGTATGTTCAATTCCTTGAATAAAGAATTAACTTCACTGACAATGGAGGTCTGCTTCCTTTACTGCTGACTTGCTTCTGACTCCATCCCTAACAGAAGGCTATGTCTCCCTATTCTTCAAAGGATTTGAAGCTCTGCAGCCACCTCTTCTACCTTCTATGCCAAAGCCTTTATTCCAGTATCAGAGCTCAGTTGGAAGAAAAAAGGACTCATATTTAGGGAGGGAACAGTTGTTTTTGTTGATGATGAATTTATTCTCTTAACCACTTGACATCTTGCTGCCATAGTTTGTATTCAAAGTGGTTTGGTGTTATCTAAAATCAGAAAACATGTCATTCTTAAATTAATTGATTGATTATAATATATATATCATATACCACTTTTCAACATATAACAAGAGAATGTGAATTTCCTCCAGGATGCCAAAAAAGTGATTGTATACATGATGAACATGGGAAGAGAATGAAGGGATAACTAGTTTAAGTGATGTCAGGTGAGTGAACATAACTTAAAATGCAATAAGGCTAGGAAGCATCTGCTGCACATCCTTTCCACCAAGTGTCCATCTCCAAAGCGGAGAACCGCATGCTTTTCTCTCCCTAGCGCTATCAGCATTTCCAAGTGCCCCTGGCTTTGCCCTTAGCTAAAGACTGTCCACCTAATGACGTTTAGCCTACGGATGTTTCAGAATCTGTAGCCAGCTAAACTTTGCATCTGATACTCCTAAACTGAATTTAGCAAATGAAAGCTGGCTTTGCCAAGTTGGTAAAAATGTTGGACTTGGATTGCACCATGGTGGGGCATGCTGGATTAAAGCCCTTCCTTCCCCGTGTTGTGAGTTTAATCCTTGTTAGGGTCATCTACTGATGGTGCCAAGCATTAGGAAGTCCTAGGCTGCAGAATTTGCCCCTTATAGCTGATTCAACAGAACTGAACATTGTTTTGATTGGCATGGAATCTAGAGACTGAGTTTCTGCTGGGCAAACTTGATTTCATTTTCCTCCCCTTGTCATGACTTGGAGAAGCTTTACTGGACAGACTCTCTGTCCAGAAGGTGCAAAGTCCCACTCTCTGTCCAGAAGGTGCAAAGTCCCAGAAGGTGCAAAGTCCCATGTCGGCAGATGGCCCTGTGCTTTTTCTTTCCAGACAGCCTTACTGACCATCTCGTCCCAGTATGAGCAGCTGCTCCGTTCACTTAGGGGCAGTCGCCTCTGATGGGTCATTCTTTTTCTGCCCTTTTCCTGTCCGCAAAACATAAACCTCCCCCCTCTTGCTTTGTTCTGTTTCTGACCTGGCTTGCAGTTCCATCCACCTGCGCCCGCCTTGAGCAATATATAACCTCTAGCCAGCGTTCCTTGCCTTCGCTAGCTGCAATTGTTTCAGGGTTTGTTCATTTCTTTAAAAACACGACAGCTTGTTGATGAACAGGTGTCTCCTGGGATGTGCAGTTGCATTGTGCAAAGGGAAGGACGAACCACTCCAGGAGGTTTCTCTATACCTTGGTAGTGTAAGACGGTTGCTGAACAGACTTCACTTTTTTACACACACCCTCTTATGATAGAAACTTATCTCCTTCCAGTTAAGGGGAAAAGGGGACTTTGGGGCAGCTTGTGAGCTTGTGTGTGTGCGTGTGTGTGTGCGCGCGCATATGTGCTTCAGAGAGGTGTCCCTTATGGTACATACCATATTTTTCGCTCTATAAGATGCACTTTTCCCCTCCTAAAAAGTAAGGGAAAATGTGTGTGCATCTTACGGAGTGAATGCAGGCTGCGCAGCTTTCGCTGAAGCCAGGAGAGCAAGAGGGATTGGTGCGCACCGATCCCTCTTGCTCTCCTAGCTTCAGGGCTAGCTGCCCGAAGCCTCCTGAGCACAGTGGGAGCACTCCTGCTGCACTAAGGAGGCTTCACGTTGCTTTCGCTGAAGCCAGGAGAGCAAGAGGGATCGGAGCCCCTTCTCCTCCCGCTTTGCTGGAGAGGCGCTGAGCAGAGAGGGAGAGAGCATTTTTTTCCTTGTTCTCCTCCTCCTCTAAAACTAGGTGCGTCTTATGGCCGGGTGCGTCTTATGGAGCAGAACATACATCTTATAGAGCGAAACATACGGTATATCAGAAACCCCATCTCTACACATGCACTGCATAGTAAAACTATGGAACTACTCCCACAGGAGGCAGCGATGACCAACCATGGCCAGGAGTACCTTTACCTTTAAGATTAGATGCACAAAGCATTTTTTAAAAAAAATCAAGTCTCCTTGCACTCCACTTTGCTCCCCCCTTCTTCCTACCCAGGGCAGCCTTGCCCTCTGCACCTCAGAGCTGTCATGTCACGTGGGACTGGGCCTTGGTGGCAGCAGCCCCTCTTCATCACCCGCTCTCCTCCAGCTGCTATGCCCAAGGGAGGAGGCCGGCAGAGGCAGCCATGGAGAGGCCACGATGGAGAGGCAATGGGATGCTCCCCTGGTGCCACTCGGGGCAAGCGCTGGCTCAGCCTCCTCCTCGAGCTCAGAGACAGCAGCACTGGCAGGGGAAATGGAGACATGACAGGATCAAATCAGAAGCTGGGATGGCTTTCATAATTCCAAGACTGTCCCTGGGAAAATGGGACACTTGGAGGGTTTGTGTTTGCTAGTTGTATTTATTTATATCCCACCTTTTCCCCAGGCTGGGACTCAAGGCAGCTGTAATCCTCTTGTTCAGCTTTTTAAAATAATCTATTATTGGTGGGTGAGAAGGGATCTAGCTCAGCAGTAGAGCATCTGCCTTGCCCACAGGAGGTATCAGGCTTGGTCCCCATATAGGAGAGGCTCCCTGGAGAGCCACTGCCAGCCAGTGCAGACATTAGCTGGATGGACCCAATGGTCTGACTCAGAAGGCATCTTCCTCAATCCCTATCCCATCCTGCCCTGTGCTATCCTATCTTCCTGTTAGTGCTTAATGCTGCTTTGACTTATTAGTTGCTCACTCCAAAAGAGTATGAGAAAACCAAAGGCCAATATCGTAACTTAAAAGGCCACAATAATAATGTTAGGTGCCGTGCCAGTCTCTGAGCAGTGAGAGACTCTAGGGGTTCCAGCACTTACCCAGGGCTCAGTTTCCACCAGAAACTGTGGCTTCTTTAGGATATATGGTTTTATTTATACATATGTACAACCTGAGCATAGGATGGAGGGTCTTGCAGCATTAACCCTCCAACTGATCTTGCTTTCCCATTTGGTTGCCAGGGCAGCCCCCAAATCCAGTATAGAGCAAGCATGTCTCTGGGTCTCCAGTTTCCATCCTGTTTCCAGCTTTGCCCACACAACTCTAGCTATTGTTCTCCTACCTAGCAGCTAGCTGGGCAGGGAAGAAGAAGAAGAAGAAGAAGAAGAAGAAGAGGAGGAGGAGGAGGAGTTTGGATTTGATATCCTGCCTTTCACTCCCTTTAAGGAGTCTCAAAGCGGCTCACATTCTCCTTTCCCTTCCTCCCCCACAACAGACACCCTGTGAGGTGAGTGGGGCTGAGAGACTTCAGAGAAGTGTGACTGGCCCAAGGTCACCCAGCAGCTGCATGTGGAGTTGCGGAGACGCGAACCCGGTTCCCCAGATTACGAGACTACCGCTCTTAACCACTACACCAGTGTTTCCCAACCACTGTTCCGCGGCACACTAGTGTGCCGCGAGATGTTGCCTGGTGTGCCGCGGGAAAAATTAAAAAATTGAAAGATTATTTTTTTTAAAGTCTAATTTTCGATTGGGGCGCCGTCACTAGATGACCCCTGGGGTTCGTTCCCTCCCTCCCGCTCTGCGCCTCCCTCCTCCTCCTCCGGGGAGGCCCTTCCTGGCTCTCGGCCAAGGCTTGGCGGCTGCCACTCACTCACTCGCTCGCCCACCCGTCCCTCCATCCCTGCACCCGGCCTCTCCCCCTCCGTCCCCGGCGCAGGGGCTGCCGGGATCCATAGTCCCCTCGCCCTTGGGCTCCGCGCCCGCGCGGGGTGCGCAAACTACGTTTCCCAGCGTGGCCTGGCGGGCCGGGCGTTTTGTTTGAAGCGCTCTTCTCCCGGCCATGGAATGAGCGCAGCGGCGGCGGCCGGGCGGGCACGGGCTCTTCCGCGCAGACCCCGTGCAGCCTGCCTGCGCCCCCCGGAGATCGGGCGGCAGGATGGAGCCCGGGGATCCCCGTGGAGGCGGAGCGGCGGAGGCGGAGGCTGCCCCCCAGGTAGGGCTGCGTCGGGTTTTTTTTATTTTTGCAATGCTGCATCCGCGCCAGAGGGGACGCATCGGACCGCGGGGAGACCCCTTGGCGGGCGTGCAAGGCAATGCATGCGTGCAGGCGTTGCATGGAGTGCAGTGCAATGCAATGGCAACGCGGCGCCCTGCATGCATGCATGCAACTTCCACCGGCGCTCCGGACTTGGCAGGTGAGGGGGGTCCCCAGTGGGCGGCAGAGAGAGCCGGGAGGGCGAAGGGGAGCCGGGGGGGAGCAGCGCTGCTCCCCGAGCCGAGCCCGGGGGGAAACTTCGGCGTTGTTGCGCCGGGTGTTGGAAGCGGAGGCTGGCGGGGGCCCCTCACCTACAAAACCTGGTCGCCTCTCATATATTTCGTGCATTGCATTCATCGCCCACTTTCTCCTCCAAGGAGCTCCCGGGGGCGCGCGTGGTTCTCCCCGTGTTATCCTCGCAACAACAGCCCTGCGAGGTGGGTCAGGCGAGTGGCCCAAGGGAGCACCCAGGGATTGTCCTGGCCAGGTGGGGTGATTTGAACCCTGCTCTCTGCCCGGTCTTCGTCCTCATTTAGCCCCCACATGTGCATGACTGTGCATGACTGAGGTTTCCCCCCCTCGTCTTGGCTATGGTGTGAGTCTGTGCTGTTAATTAATGGGGTTCTGCCTTCGGAGAAGATGAGCCAGCCCTCAAGGAGGTGATTATGTAATTTGCTAGCAATTCATGTCCCTCCCGGCGTGACGCTGCGCGCTGACGTCACGGGGCTGTAATGGTGGTGTGCCTCGAGATTTTTTTCATGAAACAAGTGTGCCTTTGCCCAAAAAAGGTTGGGAAACACTGCACTACACCACACTGGCTCTCAATGCCCACCCATTTGCTCTAAGGCACAGAACAACATATTTGGTTATGCCAATCATGGTTATGCCAACTATCTAGCCAAAGTCATGACCTTAATAAAAGAACTGGTATTCAAAAGCATTTACTGCCATGAGTTCCATAGCTTAACTATGCACTGCATGAAGAAGTGCAGGATCCCAAGAATTTGTGGGGGCTCAGGGCATCATCCAGACTGACCCTCCCAAACTCATAACTTATTTGAATAAAACAATTACAATGATCCATAAAACAGAAAAGCAACAGAACTTCAGCAATAAAAAGCAGTGCTTTCCCCCACGGGGCCTCTGCCCTTCCCTGAGCTTTGCATCCCTAACCTGTAACTCCGCCTTCCCTTTTAAAGTTCAGCTGAGTCAAATTAACTTGATAATTGAAAGTATCAGTGGTCGTAGCCCCAAAGGGGTGAGGATGGATATATCACGTCATTCGTATTCTTGCCCTAACAAATGGAGGGTAAGAAGAGGGGGGGGCACAGAGAGCAATTGGTGGCCAGGCGGGGGTCCCCTGCCCTGGAGCCTAGCACAAGGGGCAGCTGGCCCGGTCTTTCGCTGGCACCGCTGGCACCGTGATTTCTTAGCAGCGCCTTGCTTGCCGGCCCGCTGAGCAAACTTGGCACCAAGACCAATTTCCTGATGCCTGACCTACATGGCCATATCTCTAAATTTGCAAAACCTGTGATTTGATGGCAAGCAGTGAAAAGGTCGCTGGCGGAGCTGGCAAGGCACTTAAATCAAAATGATGGAGCTGGGTAATTTCATTAACAACAGTTGTATTTACTGGGAGCCACAGATGGTGCCGTTTAGCTTATGGCCAATTTGTTAAGACAAAACGAGTATAAAGAAAGACGGGAAAATATTCCAAGTGAGAGGTGGTTAAAAATTTAAATAGGGACCAGATGGTTGAAGATCATCCTTCATCCAAATTTGGTGAGGAGGTGCCTGCGCAGTCTGAGAGCGCGGAGCTTCTTGCAATGGGTGGATTCTGAGTGACTGAGTCACCTTCTTTTGTTTGCAGGAAGACAGTCCCAAGGACTGCAGGGTCACACATTTGGGGGTGGACAAGGGTGTCTTGCTGCTTGATGGCTCAGACATAGGTGGCTGGCAGAAGGCAAAATCTATTTGTGAATATTTTTGTAAACATTTTGTTTGAAAATAGTCTATCCTTTTTTAAAATGAATCACTATGCAAACCCAATTTTATGCAAGCTGTTTTATTTATTTAAAAGGTGTTCTTCCATCCCTTTCTTAGCTGAAGCAGTACTATGACAATTGCAGCCCTCAGGTTTGTGCTATAAAAGATTTTGCACACAAGGAAAAAGGGATTGGGAGGGAGGAGGAGAGAGGAAAAATGCAAGCTCGGGTACCAGTTCTTAGAGTTATAGTTCTCATAACATCCAGCTGAAATTTGATTATGCCAGTCAAGTAGCCTGATGGAGTGTTTGCTGCTAGATGACAGGGGCATATTTATTGTGACCAAGATACCAAATACGTTTGTATAGTGACTTCGTTTAGTGAGCTTTTCTAACCTTTCCTCTTCCCTTTTCCTTTTGTCTTGGTCTTGCAAATGTGAGACTGTGAGCAGGCAGTCAGGAATGATCTTAAAATCAGACAGTTTTAGCCTCTTTACATGTCAAATCAGTTGTGACAGTAGTAGAAGTTGTTATTACATATTTATCTAAACGGGAGCCATTCACAATTTATTATCAGCTCTCCCCTGTCCTGCAATGAATTTCTGACCCAAAAGAGGAGGATGTGAAGCTCTCATGTGCTTCCCAGAGCACAACTAATCTGGCCAGGATGATGGACTCTCATGCTTGGCTTTAGGTTGCAGCAGAAGTCAGGCCAAAAATCTGAGCACTAGTGATCTGAAAAGTGGATTCCTCAGATAATTTCCCTGTGATCCATGCCAGTGCCCAGTGGGTGATGATGACACGCTTGGAAGAGCTTGCCACATCTTTAAAAACACACATATATGCCTTTGCAGCATTTAAAAGATATGCAATGAAGCCCTTGGAATGGAGACTGTATGAGGCAAGAGAGTAACAAACACTGAAATGGCCTCTGATTCCTTTGTTTTCAAGGTGACATATGCCAGGTTTCCTTTATGGCCCATTTTAGCCACTGATCTTTTTTGTTTAAGAGAGCACAGGTAAGAGTCTCAGGGCAGAAGCAAACATAGCAAGGCTCTGAATTGAGGTGGGCGATCTTGGCCTCAGAGCCACATTTCCACATGGGCAACATTTTGAGGGCTGTGTGATGGGGCAGGTGGGTCCATATGCAAAGTGGGTGGGGCCATATCCCCCCCCCCCATCTCTCTCTCCTTCCTCACAGTGATCTCAAAGACAAGCGCCTTCACAGCAGAAGATGTAGGACAGATCCCCATAGCTGAAGTAACTTTCCTGGAGAAGGACAGAGTCTGAGGGTGAGCTGAGTCAATAACAGAGACAAGAGACAAAGTTCTAGGCCTTATTTATGAATTAGAAATGGACAAATCGCTGGGTCTAGATAGCATCCATCTGAGAAGAAGAACTGGCATGATTTTTGCAAGACGTTGTGTTCTTTAGAAAGTTTTTGACACGGTACCTCACCAAAGACTCCTGAGTAAGCACAGCAGTGATGAGAGGTCTTCGTCTGGATCAGTTAAGGAACAAGAAGCAGGAGGCTGAAATGAATGGACAGTGCTTTATAAGAGAGCAGCTGATCAAGGCTGACTGGTAAAAACGGTCTCGTCTTGAAATCTGGAGAGTGGTTCAGTGAAAATATTTGCTCAGAAAATGCTTACCCTTGAGCATCTTCTTTCTAGTCTTTCAATCCACTTCTAGCATTTTACACAGAGACTAGGAAGAGTCTAAGTATGCAAAATGAAGCAGTAAAATTACCCCAAACTGTGACTGGACTTTAGACTGGTGGGGGTTGGTGCACACAACCCTCAGGGAAACCCTAATGCCAAAGGAAAAAAACGAGCATTGCTTTCCCATCAGTGCCAGATCTAGCTCCTAGTCTTACCCATAGAGGCTAGTGGTGTGGGGCACCAGGACGCCAAGTTCTGGAGGGCGCCAGGGAAGAGGCAGAGGCTGGATGCGGCCCCTCCCAGCATCAGCTCACAGCCCTCGCCATGTCGCACCAAAGCAGCGCTGCACCCGGAGCCTCCGTCTGCCATGGCCACTGCGGCACGAAGCGGCCAGCTGAGCCAGGAGGCATCGTGTCCAGCCTCCGCCTCTTGCCCACTGGAGGAGCTGCCCTCTAGCCGCTGCCCGCCTCCTCCAGCCCCGCTGCCTGAGCTGTCCTCCTTAAAAAACTCTGGGAAATGGGGTGGGGGGGTGGGGCAGAGGGAGCTTTGCACCGCGGCGCCGGATAGCATGGTTTTATTACATTTCATTTATTCCCGTTCTTCCAAATGGCTCAAGGTGCGTCACATGGTTCTCCCTTCCCCCACTTCATTTTATCCTTGCAACAACCTAGTGAGGAAGGCTAGGCTGCAAGACAGTGGCTGGTCCAAGGTCACCCAGGGGGCATCATGGCTGAATGGGGTTTCAACCCAGGTCTCCCCAGTCTTCTTCTTCTTCTTCTTCTTCTTCTTCTTCTTCTTCTTCTTCTTCTTCTTCTTCTTCTTCTTTTGAAATCATTTTTATTTGATTTTACAAATACAAAGTTATAAAAATTCAACTGCAGTATATATCCATATACAGAGATCCCTCCGAATCTTGCAACTCCCCCCCGCCCGCTCCATGGGGTCCCATTTTAAACATTTACAACTGCATAGTCTTCCATACTCAAACTTTTATATCAGTACATATTGTCCATGGTATTTGTTACACTACAAGTGGAATCAAAATCCTGCCAATGTTTCCATCTGCTTACAGTGGTCTTCTAAATAACTTGTAATTTCCCCCCATTCTTTTATAAAGTATTTGTCCTCTTGGATCCTGAGTTTTCCCAGTCAGTTTTGCCATTTCAGCATAGTCCATCAGCTTGGTTTGCTACGCCTCTCTGGTAGGGACCTTGTCTCCTCTCCATCTTTGGGCTAGTAACATCCAAGCAGCTGTTGTTCCATACATAAAAAGTATTTTCTGCTCCTTTTGGAAGTCAGTACCTGTAATTCCTAATAAAAAAGTGTCTGGTTTTTTTAAAACAAATGTTATTTTAAACATTTTTTTCATTTCATTATATATCATCTCCAAGAAAGCTTTGATTACCTTACAAGTCCACCACATATGATAAAAGGTACCTTCTTTTTCTTTACCTTTCCAGCAGGTATTTGTACTTGTCCTATACATTTTTGCTAACTTACTAGGAGTCAGATACCACTGGTACATCATTTTCATGTAATTTTCTTTCCGTGTACAACATGGCATAAATTTCAAGTCTGTTTTCCATAGCCTTTCCCAATCTGCCATCTGAATATTATATCCCAAATCCTTTGCCCAGTGAATCATTACCAACTTGACCTGTTCATCTTTTGTATGCTGTTCTAAGAGCAAACTGTACATTTTTGACAATAATTTGGTGTTGCTTTCTAACAGACTTTTTGAAATTGTGATATCTCACAACTAAAACCTTTCTTTTTAAAAGAAATGTCATTTAAAAATGTCATTTAGTTGGTGAAACTGCAACTAACCTGTGAATAAATCCCTTCTCATAGTCTTTTAGTTTCACC
Source organism: Podarcis muralis (assembly GCF_964188315.1). Lineage (NCBI taxonomy): Eukaryota > Metazoa > Chordata > Lepidosauria > Squamata > Lacertidae > Podarcis > Podarcis muralis. The sequence goes on along the minus strand of NC_135668.1, from coordinate 4,261,466 downwards.
TGATGTTCTGCTTTGGCTAACAGGTCTCTATATGTCAGCCAATTACTTCTCATATTCAGTTTTTTCAGAGATATTGCTTCTAAAGGGGAGGTCTCCCCAGTCTTTAGGGGACAAGGTGAGGTTGCATTCAGACAATACTCCAAATCATATTTTGGAGTCCTCTTCCCCAACCTGGGGCCCAACTCCCATTACCCTCAACCGGCACAGAAATTACTCAAGGATAATGAGACCTGTGGGGGTGTTATTGGGTGGTTGTTTTTATTTTTATTATATATATTGTGACATTTTATGTTGATCTTGTTCTGTGAACTGCCCTGAGACCTCGGTATAGAGCGGTATATAAATTTACTAAATAATGAATAAATAAAATAATAGTCCAATACACCCAGGAGACTCAAGGTTGGGGGTGCACTACTACTTACCTGCTCGGACTAAGCCCTTCTGCATTCAAATGTACTGTGTTTTCTATTCTTTTCTTTGGCTTATGTAACTATGTAAATGACATCTCAGAAATACTGAATAACACTAATCACTATTATTGTTAGATTTCTCCACCACCTCAAATGCTTAATTCAAGGGAAAAAAACTTCTCTCTTTTTTAAAAAATGCATGCATTGTCCCATTCAGCTGAGTCAATTCCCCCCCAACAGTATGTGTAGTTCAGATTCAATATATTCTTCCTGCTCGTGTATCTTGTATGCTAGTATAAAAACTGGAGATTTACTTATATTTTAGTTTTACCAGAGAGAGATTCTTGTATAATTCAGTGGTACACCTAGAAAGGGGTGAGTGGAGAGAGAGAGAGAGAGAGAAGGAAAAAACTCCTTTAGGCCACAATATGTCGTTAATATTCCAAATTAAGTCAGATTATTCTGCATCAACAGGCAGGTCAAGCTCAGCTTTATGTGGTATCATTTATAATACAACATTTTGCCCAAAGCAGCACAAAAACCCTGAAGCACCACTCTGAATTATCATGACTAAATAATACAGAACACTTCCTGCGGGGGTGTGGGGTGTGTGGAGCTGTGTTTGGGGCAGGGCCTTTTGGTTCCATTCTGACAATTGTTGTGACTTCTGAAAACCAGAGTTGGCCAGGCTAATAGTGGGCTGAAGGCCGGTGCCATGATCCTGGAGTCAGACTCCTTCAGAGGGTGAGGCCTAGGGCCTGGGAGTCAATGTGGGAGAGGGGATTGCTCCGAGGGCTGGCCCCATAAGCATCTAACATGGTGGCTCTTCCACCAAGAGCCTAAGGCTGTTGTGTTGCCCCCCAAGGTTTCTTAATGCAACAACCATCTTCCAGGCTCCATCAGAGTCAACAAGTACTAAAGCAGGCTGGGCCCCTTTAAATGAAGACGCTCCTCCCAGCAAAGGTAGAACTTGCAGCTGAGACAGAGCAGCAGCTACTATTTAAGGCTTTGCCTGCTGCTGCTGCTGCTGCTGCTGCTGCTGCTGCTGCTGCTGCTGAAACAACATCTGAGCCCAGTCCAGCCTCAGCTAAGCAAGGAGCTGTCCAAGGTACTCTTGCTGTGCCTCAGTTCTTCTCAGGTGAGTGTGCGCAGCAGAGCTGTGTGTACATGAGCTAAAGAGACTCCCCCCCTCTTCCCTGCTGCCACCAAAGGATGGATTATTAGGCCACTGGTGGCAGCCATTCTCTCTCCTCCCTCACCCAGAAAAGCCCATGGAAACAGCACAATGTCAGTCAAGCCATCACTTGATGTCGTGGCAAGACAGAAAAACCTTCAGCTGCCATGCCTGAGAGACAAAAAAATCTTAAAATGTATGCACCCCCTGAAGGTTGACAACTTCCCTGCTTCCCTTGTGTGGTGGACAAATGGTCTTGTGAAAGTGTGCATTCTCATTGTGCCAGCCAGGGGCGGATTTAGGGCAGCATGATTGGTTCCACCATCCGGGGTGCTGAGCTGGGGAGGGGTGCACAGGGCATTGCAACTATGACATAGTGAATTGAGCAGAATGGAAGGCAAGTCTAGCAGGGTGTGTGTGCCGAATTTAGCCTTGCACGAGGCCCCAGTGGAATTTGAAAGACCAAAGTCCGCTCCTGCAATGAGCCTTTTATGCAGTGGCTTTTCATTTGTGAAATGCTCTCCCCAGTGGAGCTTACCTGGTGCCTTCATTACATATTTTTAGGCGGCAAGCAAAAATGTTTCTCTTCAACATTCAATGGCTTTTATAATGTGTTTGTGGGAAGGGGGTTATTGCTTTAGTTTAGTTATATATTTTGTATTCTCATTTTGTTTTTATGTTGTGAACTGCTCTGTCATCTTTGAATGAAGGGTGGTATACAAATTTTAATAATAATAATAATAATAATAATAATAATAATAATAATCCTAACATTGACTGCATGGAAAGAGGAGGCCTTCTCTCTGTCTCAGCAGCACCCCCCCCCAGCAACATTATGGCATTTTGTGGTTGTTTTATGGATTACTGTGAAATTATATGTGCCTTCCATTCAAATGCTAATAATCATAGTGATCACAAGGATGAATAACAATTATCTCTCTCTGTGTGTGTATATATAATTACATTTATATCCCATCTTTCCTCCAAGGAGCTCCAAGTGCCCTGCGTCATCTCTCAGGTCCAAGTCTGGGATTCTAACCACTACTCCACGTTGGCTCTCAGGAGGAGCACTAGCCTCAGGGCTGGCCCAAGTCATTTTCCTGAGGCAAAGAATAAGATGGCAAAAGGTAATCCGACTGGCAGCCTCTGAGTGGGGCTGAATCCTGCACTCCTCCTGAGGGCAGGAGCCCAGATTACGGCCCCCACAGCTTTGCCCTCCCCCAGCTCCTTCCTGCTGCCCCTCCTTCAGCCTCTGCCCCTGGAGACCCCTGCTGCCAGTCAAAAGCATCACCCTGAGAGGGTATTTTGTTTTCCTTGAAAAGGCAACCTCTTCGCTCAGTGGCATTATTTGCCATATAATTGGAGGATGGATTCCCTTCTCCCCTGGCTCCCTTTCATGTTGTGAAGCAGGGATATTTTATTGAAGAAATAATTCACTCCAGATTATTCCGTCTGCTACACTAAACAAACAAACAAATGAACAAAAACCTAGCCCTGCAATGTCAAATAATGCCTAATTTTTAGAAAGAGGGTTTTTTGCGATTGAGGAGTGTGGCGCTGGCAGGCCTCTTGGGCTATTAGATGCATTACATACATTATTAAGAAATAACAGGGGCACCTTCCGAAGACAAGACAGGAGTCATAACAATGGGACATTGATTGTCAGCGAGAAAGAAATTACACCCCCCCCTCCCATTTTAGCAGCACAGCGGGATTTCAGACCCGCCAGCCCAGCCTCCCGTTTGGCGTACAAATTTAGATACGTGGGGCCTGACAGTCCCTGACAGATCTTCACATCTGGAAAACTGGATAATAACAACAATTCAATTCAAGTAGAAGGAAGGAAAATTAGGTTTTCAATCTTGATGCCAGCAAGGAAGCTCCTGATATGGAGATACACAGTCAAGTTTGCATGAGTTGACTATATAAAAAGCAGAGCAGTGTGGGAGGGGAAAGGGGGGGGGGCAGGAGGAAGAAGAAGAGGAAGGAAGGATAGCAGGGGAGTCAGGAATTAGTGCACAAAGTTCCTGTGTGCATCTTTCGTTAATGTGAGTGCTAAACAGAAGGCTTCTAACAAAGGGTTTTAAAGGCTGGTGAGGAGGACGGTTGCCGTAGGAATTTCCCTTTGGGGTTCAATGCAGAGGTTCATGCCAAGTTTCCAATTCGTTGGCCTTTACTGAGTAATGCATTACAGGACAGAGTCCAGAGAGCTTTCCATTAACACACACACAAACATAATAAACATTACATTAACTTGGCTGCTTCATCCTCTCCCTGATCAGCTTCCTGATTGCTCCACCATCTCTCATCCAACCACCCTCCTTGAAATGATTTAATCCGCCCATTTTTCCTCCTGTACATGCAGAGCCCTCTTTGTACCTTATCTGAAGTTGTATTGCAATCTCCTAGACTGGGGACTAATCTACACTGGTGAGTAATAATGTTAAAAAGTGTTCTAAAATGTAACACCAGAGGGTGCTGTAGAGCAGCAATCTTTGCCAAAGGGAAATTGCATCGGGAGCAATTTTTAATAGCATTATTATATATAAAAAATAGTGTTTTCCAGAACAGTGTAGATCCAGCCTAGTTCTTACCAGTTTTGTGGTTGGGCTGTATTCTTGCGTATGTGAGACAGAATTTCTACCTCATTGCATGGCATGGAAAGTGTCTAATTACCTGAGTTGGGTTTACCATGTTGTGGCAAACAATGGGCACATGCAAAGCGGCTGAAATTATTGTTATTGCTGCTGCTGCTGCTGCTGTTGTTACAGGTCCCTGGTTGCAAAAAGAGACTGCTAAAGAGGTCAGACTGACTAGGTGGCCAAACTTAGCCTGGCAAGACTTCCTTTTGCTTGTTTTATAAAATGTATACACCACTTGACTGTAAAACAACAATTCTCAAAGCAGTTTACAAGGTACTGGGAGACCAGGCCTTAACTAAAGAGATGGCCAAGTAAGTGTGATGTATTGCCAGCCAAAGAAGCTGCAATAGTTGGAGAGCCTTCTGATAGGTGCCATATCTCTCCCCCCCCCCCAATCCTTGACTTGAGATGATGTCATCAAAGCATCTCTGTGTGGAAGAGAACAATAGACTGGCAATCCTGGAACTGAGCTTGGAACAACCTTCCTCCGCTTCTCTCCCTCCCTCACGGGACGGAGGAGGAAAGCCTTCTCAAGAGGTCCTGGAGGTTTTGCTAAATATGATCAGGAAGGACCAGTTGATTCATGGCATTCAGGTCGGAGCTAAACAATATAAACTCAAAGCCTTTGCAGATGACCTAGTACTGACATTACAAGAGCCAGTACCTAGTACTAAGAGGGCTCTGGAATTAATCCAGGAGTTTGGTCATGTGGCAGGCTTTAAGTTAAATAAGTTAAAAACTAAGGTTTTGGAGAAAAACTTGATGCCAATGGAGAGAGAGAGGTTTCAGAAAGAGACAGATTTGACACTAGTAAAGAAGGTAAAATACTTGGGGGTGAATATGACTGCCAAGAATGCAAATCTATTCAAAGATAACTATGAGAAATGTTGGTCAGAAGTGAAGAAAGATTTAGAGATCTGGTCGAATTTGAAGCTTTCCTTGCTGGGTCGGATTGCTGTTGTTAAGATGAATGTACTGCCGAGAATGTTGTTTTTGTTTCAATCATTACAAATTATTGACAAGATGGACTGTTTCAAGAGGTGGCAAAGAGATATTTCTAGATTTGTCTGGCAGGGCAAAAAGCCCAGAATAAAATTTAAGATACTTACTGATGCTAAAGATAGAGGGGGGTTTGCCCTGCCGGACTTTAAACTTTATTATGAATCAGCAGCTTTTTGCTGGTTGAAGGAATGGCTACTTCTTGAGAACACTGACATCCTAGATCTTGAAGGTTATGATAATATATTTGGGTGGCATGCATATTTGTGGTATGGCAAGGTTAAAGCGCATAAAGCATTTAAAAACCATATTGTCAGGAAAGCACTATTTAATGTCTGGACAAGATATAAAGATTTCTTGGAGAATAAAACTCCAAGGTGGTTATCACCTATGGAAGCGAAAGCTATGAAAAAACTTAATGTGGAGGCAAAATGGCCAAAGTACTGTGAAATTTTGGACCAGGAAGGTGACAAGCTGAAATTGCAGAGTTATGAGAAGCTTAAAGGGAAGGTGTGAGACTGGTTACACTATTTTCAAATAAGAGAGGTTTATAATCAGGATAAAAAAATTGGTTTCCAGGTGGAAAAATCAAAGTTGGAAACAGAATTGTTAGAACCCAATGCTAAGATATTGTCAAGAATGTATAATTTGCTGTTGAAATGGAGTACTGAGGAAGAAACGGTAAAATCTGCTATGGTTAAATGGGCACAAGATATAGGACATAATATTATGTTTGCTGACTGGGAGCAGTTGTGGACCACTGGAATTAAATTTACGGCATGTAATGCCTTGAGAGAGAATATTATGAAAATGATGTACAGGTGGTACATGACCCCAGTCAAGCTAGCAAAAATTTATCACTTGCCCAACAACAAATGTTGGAAATGTAAAGAAATTGAAGGTACATTTTTTCACCTTTGGTGGACGTGCCCGAGGATTAAGGCTTTCTGGGAAATGATTTATAATGAAATGAAAAAGGTACTTAGATACACTTTCGTGAAGAAACCAGAGGCCTTTCTCCTGGGTATAGTTGGCCAATTGGTGTTAAAGAAGGATAGAACTTTCTTTATGTATGCTACAGCAGCAGCAAGAATACTCATCGCAAAGCATTGGAAGACACAAGACCTACCCACCTTGGAAGAATGGCAGATGCAAGTAATTGATTACATGGAAATGGCGGAGATGACTGGCAGAATCTGAGACCAGGTAGAAGAGTTGGTGGAAGAAGATTGGATGAAATTTAAAATCTATTTACAGAAATATTGTAAAATGTATGAATGTTGAGGACATTGAAATGAAATGAAGGGGCTCTAGTAATAAAATGATAAAAATTAGAAACTATAAATTTGGAATTTAATACAAGTAAAGATAAGGTAATAGGATATGTATTTGCTGAATTAACTGCTAAAAAGGGATACAAAAAAGGGAGGCGTGAGGAAGTCGGGAAAATAAGTTATTAAAGATAAGAAAATAGAAAAGAGTGATATGTGTTTTACCTGTTTGTGTGTATATTGATTTTATGTTTTTTTTCTTTTGTTAGGTTAAATGTTTGTAGTTTTGTACTGTGTATTTTGTATTGTAGTGTGAAATTCTGTATGCTTTATATTATCTCTGTGTTTATTGTTTTCCTTTCTTTTTATTGTGGTTGTTTTTTATTGTTAAACTTAATAAAATATTATTTTTTTAAAAAAAGGAAAGCCTTCTCAAGAGAGGGCAGGGGATCTGGTGGTTCTGACCTGCTCAGACTTTGCCCACATCCAACAGTCCCTTCTATTGAATGATGATGAATATCTGAGTTGCTAATTCATTGTTGGGTTTTTGTCTTTCAAAATTATACAGAAAAATAGGTATATTATGTGTATAAAAGAGCCAAGTCCCATGTAGCATAAGTCTATGGGTGTTAATATGTAAGTAGGTTAGTACAGTTGTATGTAACATCTATAAACTGCCAATATGATGATGCAATTATAAGACAAATCAACGGTGCAACTGCACTTGGAATAGTGTGCACAGTCCTGGTCACCTCACCTCAAAAAGGATGTGGTCAAGCTGGAAAAAGACAACCAGAAAATGATCAAGTGGATGGAATAAACTCCCCTACAAGTAAAGCTTATGACAACTGGGGATGTCTAGTTTAGAGAAATGTAAGGGGCAACAAGACATCTTAGGTATAGTGGTTTAATTTGCTGACGTAGGAGCTTGCTCCTACGGGCTGAGGTCCTTTTGCCCCCCCCCCAATAAAATATTAGAGGGGGCTGTCCCCCCAAGTTGATGGACATTGCTATTCAAATGGTATGTGTGCACCACGTCTTGTGATCAGTCATGTTGGGTGGGGCTTACCTCCCTCCCAATATTTTATTCAAGTTGGCACCCCTGTTTGCTGAAATGGGACAGTTTAAATGCATAAATGAATATTGCTAGGATCTTGACCCTGCTGCCTGGCTTTGTCTTTGCACGTGCATCACCTTTGGCTCCTCCAATCCTTATCCATTGCTTTGGAACTCTGCCCCCGCCTGCTTGGACTGCAGACCCACTTCTTGTCTGCTAGCATAAGCACCCAGCTTCCTCCAGCCCAGTTCCAGAACCTGGAGCCCAGTGTTTGCTGAGACCTGGCGACAGCTCATTTGAGCGAGGAGCATGTGACATAACTTTGGGTCGGCCATGTATGTGGGCCATGTCATTTTGTGGAAAGGGGAAGGTGCAAGGGGGATTTTAAACCTTGGGCCTTGAAAGATTTCTGTCTGAACCTGAGGCCACATAATAGAGTTGCTAGACAATCACTGTGAGTACATTTGTGAGCCTTTCAAGAAGCAGAAATTAAGTCACTTTCATGAGTATTGTTTTTGGTCCAGCCAGGTGCAACTGTTAACACAAAATGCTGATGCGCCCAACATTTCCAAGTGCCACAAGAAAGACGCTGACCCACTTCTTTGATGTATGACTTGTTCTCGTTTATCCTCTTTTCTACTGCACATGCTTTATTAAAAAACAAAAAAACAAATTGGAGAAGTAATGGGGCTTTGTGGTCTAATCTTTCCCTACAGCTGTTAAAGGTGTTGGGCCTTACTGCTGGTGGAACAGAGGAGAGAGAAAGGGTGGCCCGACCAACAGTACTTTAGATGAAGTAACATCCAGCCCATAAGCTCTTTGGGGCAGAGATCTATCTTTTATGCATGTGTTTCTCTTTATAGTGCTGGGGAAGGGGACCACCTAGATTTTGGGGATTTTCCTGCTCCGCATTAGGGACAGCTTGGCAGTGATCCTGGGCCTGGGCCAGGCTCACTGTGAGGAACCCAGGTACATGATTGTAAGCTCATCAAAAGAAGGGCATATCATAAATGTGATACATTTTCAGTTCTGAGTCACTGGGAACACAATCCAGTGGGAAATTATCCAACGCAAACGCTGTTGAGATGAAGGAGGGCTGCATAAGAGCACAGTAGTAGGTGATGTTACAGGTGCTGGCCAACTGGTGCTTTCCTCTGGTGACTGCTGCCCTCTGCCGGAATGCCCTTGCACAGCTCATGTTCATTTCAATGGGGTTTGTACAAAGGGACTTCTTGTTGGATTGTGGCCCAGGCAAGCTAATGGGAGGAGTAGGAAGATTTTCTGCTTTGGGCTCCAGCCCTCCCTCTTGAGAAGCAAAGTTTCCACAAATGAGAACTGAGCTCCTTTAAACTTCTCGGGAGTTTGAGCACCATCAAAAATTCTAAGGAGATACTCAAGGTAACCTTCATCTTAGCATTTCTCCAGCAAAGCTGTTTGCCAATAATCTGAAGGAGGTAGGGGGAACCAACTTCAAAAACGTCTCCGATCATTAGAACACTGTTTCAAAAGGGAGGGCCTCTGAACTGATGGGTGTTTGGCAAAGCACTCGGCTTGCACAGATGCTCGGTATCTTTTATTTTCTTTTTTAAAAAAAAATTCAGAGGGCAAACCAGGCAGCCTGTCTGGGACTCTTCTGGGCTTTGTCCTCCTCATCTAAAAGAGAGCTGGTGGCTCATTCTGTGGCATTGTGTGCTTTGCTTGTGTGTTGTTAAAAAGAAAGAAGTTTCAGACAAGGAATGTGAGGATTCAATTGTTATGCACAGTATAAAAACTGGACATGGGGCCTTTTCTCCAGCTCTCTCCTGTTTTCACCTGACTAGCCATATTTCCAAGCTTATCTTGTGGTCCAGCCACTTGATTTCAGATTTTGCAGGATACTTTAAAATGCAGGATACTATTTTTGGCAGCAGGCACTGGATTTGACACTTGTACTAGAGAGGGACCCGAGATGCACCCTGCCTTTTTCGGGGGTACCCACAAGTAGAGAGTGAGGGGCAGATGAAGCACATGGAATATGAGAGGGGGAAAGAACATATAGGAAAATAGGAAGCTGCCATTATCTTGAGTCAGACACTTACTTCATCTTGCTCAGTACTGTCTACTGCAGGGGTTTTCAACCTGTGTGCTGTGGCACCTTAGAGTGCCTTGAAGTATGGTCAGGGGTGCCGTGGACAATACTGGTGTCTGTCCCTTTTCCCTTCCCTTCTTCCTCGGATGCCCTCTCACATCTCTGCCTCTGGTGCGCAACTCTTTGTTGCAGCAGCCCTGGCTACAAGCTCCCCAGTCAAATGGTGCCTTTGGGGCTGGCCAGGGGGTGCTGGTTGCCAGCTAGCAAATGGGTGAGGGAGCTCAGCAAGCAGGCAGGCAGGCAGGCAGGCAGGCAGGCAGGCAGGCAGGCAGGCGTGAGCTGTGTTGGCATTTCTTGTGCTTGCTGTGTGCAAGGCCTGCCTGGGAGCTGATTGCCCAGTGCTGAAGGGGAGCCTTTACACCATGCCTTTAGGCCTGGCAGCACCCACTGCTGCCTCCGAAGGTAAGGTGCTGGCCTCATGTTCATCTTTGGCCAGTCTCTGTGAAATATACTCAGAGTCGAGTGTGAATTTCATGCTCTTTATTCAGCTCATAGTAGCAATGAATAAAACTTTCCCCAAAACGTCTAGCTCTCTCTCTCTGTTAAGACTGGGGACATCCTCTTCCCAGGCAGTGTGAGGTGCCTCTCTTTGGGGTGGCGGGGGGGGGGGGCAGCTCAGAGGCCGGGGGGATGGGCAACTGTGGCTGCCCAGAGGACTCCCAAGGAGAGGCAAGAGGAGAGGAGGCTGAGGGAACACTCTCCAAGGAAGGGTGTTCGAAAAAGGGTGAGGGGCTGCCAGCTCTGCAGGCAAGGGGTGACATAACTGGGCTCCTGAGCCCTGCAGTGGTGCCACAGAAAGAATGCAGTTGGTCAAGGGAGCCACAGACTCAAAAAGAGTCTGGTCTACACACTGGTGGAGGAAGAGGGGTGTGGGGGGAGCGCACCACCACTGGCAGAGCAAATCCGGTGTGGGTGCCATCGTGGCTGCCCCCCCATGCTTGGCACCATGCCCCCTGGACGCACACCAGCCACGCCCCCCCCCGCTCTCTGCCCCCTGTGCTGGAGCATGAAGCTCCGCCACTGGGTCTGCAGTGACTCCCAGGGCTTTCTCCAGGGCTTCAGACAGAGCGTCTCTCCCAGAACTACTTGGAGATGCCAGGAATTGAACCTGGGACCTTCTGTGTGCAAAGCAGATACTGTTTCTTTCCCAGCAAAAGCACCCTCTGTGAACTCCCATCAGTCCTAGTGAGCATGGTCAGTGATCAGTGATGATGGGAGTTGGAGTCTGACACATCCAGAGGACTACAGAGTCTACACTGACTGGCAGCATCTCTCCAGGGTTTCAGGCAGGGTCATTCATAGCCCTGCCTGAAGATGCGGGGGGGGGGGGTGTTGAACCTGGGACCTTCTGCATGCATAGCAGGTGCTCTGCCACTGAACTACTCCCCTCCTGCACCAATTGCCACCCATGGCTTCTACCAGCATTGGCTCCCATTTCATCTCAAGCAAAGTCGCCTTGCTGAGAATTGCCCAGATCAGGGACTTCAGAGCTATGAGGAATAAAGTTGCATTTTGCTCATCTTGTCATAAATACCTCATTTGCACCTTGGTTTCACGAAGGATAACTTTATAAACACACACAAGCAGCCATTTGGTTAGTTAGGCAAATATATCAAAGCTGTGTGTGGAGGTATCTGGCTGGGATTTTGAGTTCCATTTCTCCAGGCATGAGGCATCTCCAGTGTGGGTGTGCTTGTTTTATTTGTAAACTCTAATTTATAGTTCTTCATCTTGACTTTTTATTGCTCCTGTGCTGCAGTTTTTCAGAATCCTTTGCTGCTGCTGCTGCAGGTGGTGAATGTGCCCCAAGGTGGCATTCACACCTCAGTTTGTTTCATTCCCCTGGCATTGCCCCTAAGTGTTAATTTCTGCATTTCCCATAATGTAAAAGCCGCTTCAGGAAAAATAATGGAATATAGTGCACATTTAGGGCTCATTTCCATGCAGGGGTGCCAATTTGAACAAAATATTGGGGGGGGGGGGAGAGAAAACCTGCCCTGCATAATTGATCACATTTGAATGGCAATACCCATCAACTTGGGGGGGGGTGGCCCCCTCAAATATTTTATTGGGGAGACCCCTCAGACCCTAGGAGGTGGCTCCTATGTTTCCATGTTATCTGATTCCAGGGAGGGAAATCCATTCATAGAAGATCATGGGAGTACAGTGATGAAATGTGGGGCACATTTTACCACCATGCAGTTCTTCCCTGCCATTTTCATGGGGGAGCAGAAGCAGCCATGTGGGGAAATGGTGCGTTGTCCAATGACGTGCATTGTTGTGTCACACCACACCCAGTAGTGTTAATGAAATTTTGCATGACGTGCCAGCCTGTCAGTCAAAAAGCGACAGTACCCTGGCACAACTGGGGCTGCAGTGTGAAAGGAATATTAGAGAATAGGGCAGGAGTGGTGGCATTACCACCAGAAAAAGTAACACAAAATTCCGCACATCTGAATGCCCTCTCCAAGTGAGAATTGTGGTATTCTGTCAGGGGATAAAGAACCTGGCTCCGCTGGGTAGGCGTTGAGTTAGGGGTCCTGGCATTTTTTAAAAAGAAAATCCCACTGCAAGCCTAACATCTTCCCTTGTCCTCTCTATTAGCACTCGATCCATGCTAATTACACAGAACTAGTATGGGGTTGGGATGCGGGTGGCGCTGTGGGTTAAACCACAGAGCCTAGGGCTTGCCGATCAGAAGGTCGGCGGTTCGAATCCCCATGACGGGGTGAGCTCCCGAGGCTCGGGCCCTGCTCCTGCCAACCTAGCAGTTTTGAAAGCACGTCAAAGTGCAAGTAGATAAATAGGTACCGCTCTGGCGGGAAGGTAAACAGCATTTCCATGCGCTGCTCTGGTTCGCCAGAAGCGGCTTAATCATGCTGGCCACATGACCCGGAAGCTGTACACCGGCTCTCTCAGCCAGTAAAGTGAGATGAGCGCCGCAACCCCAGAGTCGGTCACGACTGGACCTAATGGTCAGGGGTCCCTTTACCTTTACCTAGTATGGGGTAGTGGTGAGAGTGTTGGACCTGGGAGACCAGGGTTCAAATCCCCAGCTGGGTGTGACCTTGGGCCAGTCACTGCCTCTCAGTCTAACCTGCCTCACAGGGTTGTTGTGGGGTCAAATAAGGACGGGGAGAATCATATAGGCCACCTTAACCCACTTGGAGAGAAAAAAGGTGGAGAAATAAGTGCCCTAATAAATAAATAAGTGTGTGTGCATGTGTTTGCACACGCCCACACGTATATGTTTTGCTGCCACTGCCTCCTCCCTTCCTCCCTTCCTCTCTCCCTCCACCAGCCGCCAGGCAAAATGGCACCCATTTGGCTCCCGTTCTGACACAAGATAAATGAGAGCTGGGCCTTTAGCGCTTTTCTCTGGCTGCCAGGGGTTCCAAAATAGCAAACTATTTTTCACAACCACAATGTGATCTTCTGGAGTGAGTTGCAGCAGGTGTAGGGGCAGGAACAATCGTCGCCTGCAGAGTCCGGCGAGGGGGATTCATTAAGTTGCCTTGTTTGTCTACAAAGGAAGAAGTCGCCTTTCACAATTGGCCAGACGTCGCCTTTTACTGGACGAGGCTGCAGCATTCTTTTCGTAGATGCGGACCACCCTTTTCAGCTCAGAAGCTTCTGTGAATGTAAAGGGGCCACTGAGAACCAACATTAAAAATCTCCAGACTTGCAAGCATTTCACTGATTAAAAACGGGTGCACTCTTGTAACCTCTCCCTGTTGTTATGGCTGCTGCACTGTTCCCCCTTTTATCTAGAACCTATTTTGGGGTCAGAGCAAAATAAACATTTTCATATTGTTATGGGTTGGGGGGGAGTCAGTCTGGATGATGCCCTGTGTCCATTCCAGTTCTTGGGTTCCTGCACCCAGGGAGGGTTAGAATCTCATAGAGGAAGTTGTGACTTAACTGATCTCATCAGCATCCCAAAGGAATGAGCTGGGTTACAAGAGCTACAACTAAGTGATGGTGCCCTCCAGGCAAATGGATGGGGCTCCCTGCCCTGACTTTGCTGCTATAGTCAGTGGGATGAGTGCAAGTTGAGTGGAAGCAGACAGGAAAGCTGCGGACACAGAGACCTGCTTGCTCTGTGCTGAACCCAAAGCCCCTCCATCTTATTATGTTCGTGCTGCAGATATGTAAATAAAACCATATATCCTAAAGACACCACAATCTCTGCTGGCCTTCATTCCAAAAAAACCTGAACCCTGGGCAAGCACAGGCATCCCTATAGTTACTCACCACTCAGTAACACTTCGTTTTGAAATTCTGATTGTATCTGATTCTTTCACGACTGTGAACATACAGTAAACATGCAGGTACTGTCAACCTATTGCAAAACAGAACCCCTCATTTATTAATTAATGTTTAAATGCAATTGAAAAAGAGTCAGGGCAACACAGATATGTTCATAGGGCAAGAGCTCAAACACAACTTAAATGGCTTGAGCATCAGTGCCGCCTTTGCTCATTTGCCTTCAGTTACGATGCTCTAGCAGATAGTTAGTTATATGATAGTGTATTGTAGCTGAAGGCATAAATGCCAGCCTCCTGCCTAAGGAATGCATCTTAGTTTATAAACATAGTTTCCCCCCGGGAATGTAGAGTTATGTGATGCATGATTAACTTAAATACCGCAGTTTATTTCTGAGGCTGCAATCATAATGCAATTTGTACAGAGCTCATTTTAGGGGGTGGGGGAAGGGATACACTATGCATGAGGCGAGGGGGGGGGGGATATTGCTATTAAATTCCTTAACTGACTTTCAACCAGGCCAGACGTTGAGAAGGCTGGCTTGCCAACACACGTACACACACCCCTAATAAAATGTTGGAGTTGGAGAAGAGCTAGGAGGATGTTCACAGAAAGGAGACCTATCCCTGCATGCCAGCCTTCCCCAGCCTGGTGCCCTTCAGATGCTTAGAGTGGCAACTCTCACAAACTCCAAGAAACTTGACTATATAGAGCTCAGCGGCAGTAATCATAATCACAGAACTGTAGCTTGGAAGGGACCCAAAGGATCATCTAATCCAGGGGTCAGCAAACTTTTTCAGCAGGGGGACGGTCCACTGTCCCTCAGACCTTTGGGGGGGGGTGGCCTATTTTTGGGGGGGGGGATGAACGAATTCCTATGCCCCACAAATAACCCAGAGATGCATTTTAAATAAAAGCCCACATTCTACACGCTGATTCCCAGGCCGTCTGCAGGCTGGATTTAGAAGGCGATTGGGTCAGATCTGGCCCCTGGGCCTTAGCTTGCCTTCCCATGATCTAATCCAATACAATGCAGGAATCACAGCTAAGGAATCCTTGACAGGTAGCCATCCAACCTCTGTTTCGAAACCTCCAACAAGGAGAGTCCACCAGGCAGTCCATTCCACTGTCGAATAGATCAGAAAGTTCTTCCCAATGTTTCGTTGGAATCTCCTTTCTTTTCATTTGAATCCATTGCTTCGGATACTGCAGCTCTTGTGCCAAAGTAGTGAAGAAGTACTTCTGTACAAGATGTCCAGGCGCAGGTGAAATGCCCCTTCCCCTAATTCAGCTCCTTGTAATTCTTCAAAGGAGGTGAGTCCCTATTGTTGCTTTATTATATCCCCCAGCCTCTGAAATTGTTTGCTCACAGTATCAATTACTCGTCAAGTGAGCTGCAATCAATGTGTTTGAATTGCCCCCATTTTACTGGGCTTTGTCTCTGTTTTGAAATCAATCTGCTGCCCCTTTTTAATCCATTTCCTTTCCTCTAAGCCCTCTTGTGGGATGTTGCAGCATTGATCACTGCCACAATGCCCTATTGTCTCTCTCTCTCTGTGAATAGATATATAATGGAGCACAAGGGAGATTCTTCCTTAATCCTATCCAGTGGGGTTGCCATTCTGCATTTCAAACACCCTGGACAGGCTCCCTGGTAAGAACAGCCTTTCTGGCTCAGACAAGAGGCCTCTCTGGTCTAGCATCCTGTTCTGCCAGCCAGATGACCCACAGGGAAGCCTGCAGCAGCACCTCAGCACCACGGCAGTCTCCTCGCTCCTGATGCCCAGCAGCTGGCCCTCAGAGCAGCTGGCTGCCTCCAATAAGGAGCGAGTGCATCGCCATCCTGGCTTGTAGACATTGATAGACGTATCCTCCATAGATTTGTCTGTACTTTGAAAGCTGCCAAAGCTGATGGTAGCCACTGTTGCATCTTGTGGCAGTGAATTCCACAGACGGGCTTCCTCTTTCTTGTCTTTCACCATTCAGCTAAATTGGGCGGCCTCATTGAACAGTATTGTGAGAATTACAGAATCATGTTTGAATCAGGGATCCAAAGTGTTAACTAATCCAACCCCCCACAATGCAGGAACATTTATTGTACTTTCTTGTTGCTGCAAATTTGTCTAATCCCCTTTTGGAGTCATTTAAGCTTGTGGCCATCCAATATATCTTGGGGCAATGAGTTTCACAGGCTAACAATGTGGGCAGACATGTTTCCTTCCTTTTGTTTCCTGGGTCTCCTTCCAGTAAGCTGACCTTTCACCTTCACTTCTCTAGGATTCCCTTTTCTTTTCTTAATTCTAAATATTAAAAGATTTTTTTGGGTAACAAAAGTACATACAGCACCTTTGTTTTCAATACATGGAGTCCTTTCTACAGATCAGTAACATCCGATGTGAGACCCGACTGTCATAGGCAGTGTGACGTTGGGGGAGAAGAGAGGTGGGGAGAGAGGGCAGGGGAGAAAGAAAGGGGGATAGTAAACTTTCTTTCTTTTACACAGTGTGTGTGTGTGGGGTGGTGGTGTTGTGTCAGCGTCACATGGGTAGGTTCTTCATCTATTCATTTGTTGGTTTTTGTTGGCGGTGAGAGAGATTTGGGGAGCCCAGGGCAAGGCTGGTGACATTCGGCTGACGGCAGTGAGCTCTTGTTCATGAGAGTCCTGCCCAGTAACACCTTTCGTCCTGACCTCTGAACTTTGAAGGTCAAAGCAGCATTCCTCCTCCTGGGTTCTAGTGCCTGCTCATTTCTCTTTGGGGAGGGGTGAGGAACCTGAGTTGATATGGAGAGTGTGCACTGCCTCCTAACATGAGCAAAGACCTCAAGCCATTGTTGCTCCCAGTAAATTTATTTCCATCTTCATTGGTGATGCGAGGCTTGGCTCCTTGCCGCTTCCACCCCCCCACCCCCTTAACCTTGCAAGCAAAGATACTTTGCAAGAAGCTGGCAGTGTCCGTCTTTCGAAGGCAGATCACACACCGTTCGCTGCACCCAGTTGTGCTGTGAGATTGAAAACAATGTCCCCCACAGCACGGCCCCTACTGCGCCTCTCATTATAACACCATCCTTGGAACCCAGCCATTTGAGGTGTGCTTTCGCAAAGGTGTTATTATCGAGGGGCTGGGGATGCTTAATGCTCTGTCAGCATTTCCATTACCAAACTGTTTTTGTTGGGGGTGACACACAGGCCATGAGCATTGCATTCTGGGTTGGCGAGAGAGACATCAATCTGTGATAAATTTTTATTTGCTTTCTCTCTCCTACCCAAATACTCTGAAATCTAACTGGCAAGCCATTTCCCCCCTCCTCTTCATTAATTGTTGCTGATACAAATGAAATTGGGGATTTGGGAGATTTAAATATTTAAGCAGGTCTCCTGTGGCGCAGGAAATGTAAACAGACCACAACTTGTGCTTGACAATGGGGAAGAAAGCAGCCCCCCTCAGCCCCCCTCATCCCTCAGCAAAAGGCAGACTGATGTGTAAGCAGGGACGCATTGCTGTCTGTGGATCAGTCCCAACAGAAACAGAGAGGTTTGTTTTATGCTTAATTACATGAACTTCAGATCAGTGCTTGGAGGTGCAGGAAAGGTTGTCGGAATGGCCTGCCCTTCTGTTAGGCAACTTACATAAGGGCTGGGATTCAGATTCCTGAAACGCATCTATCCTTCAAAATTAGCACTGCTCTCCATTTTGCCATGCAGTTCTCCAACCAAATTATGTGTACAAAATGCATTTTGTCATGAGATTGGGCCGGGGGCGGGGGGGAGAGTCTGGATGATTCCTGTGCCCTTTTCCAAACATGTTTTGCGCTCTGTGTGTGTGTTGGGTATAAGAGCTTGCCAAACCAGCTCCTTTGTCTAGGTAATGTCTTTCACTGACTGGTTAAGTACCACAATTTGCCATATCCAAAGAAGTTGCTCTGTACCATAGAACCAATGGGTGGGCCTCCACACCCCCCTCCTCAAGCTGTTAAGTAGGAGAAGCCAGTGTGTGGGAGCTGAGCTTGGAAGCAGGCTGGAAGTTGGAGACCCAGAGACATGCTGGGTCTGTGCTGGATCCAAAGCTGTGACTAATGGGGAAAGTTGTGTATATGTGTAAATAAAACCATATATCCTAAAGATAGCTCAGCCACCATGGCACTGACCTTCATTCCAAGGAAACCAAACCCTGCGTAAGTGCAGGCATTCCTGGAGTCTTTTGCTGTGGTCCAGCAAAATGGTCCCTGCCAAAGTCTATTGGGATGAGGCTGAAGCCCCCCAATCATGAGGGGCCGAGCCTCGTGGTGGCAGATCTTGCGCCAATGATGTGTCGCAACGTGCCTGATGTCATGCACACATTTCACACACCCCTCCAATGTTGGGCGGAACTTGGTACCTCTGGTGGCTGGAGCTGATGGGGGTTGTAGTCCCAGCAACATTGGGAGGGCCTTGGCTTCCCCATCCCTGCTCCATCGCTTGCAGCCGGTGGAAGTGCCTTGATGTGTCTGAAGTGGCTCAGGAGGTGTTTTGTTTGCAGCCCTGAGCTCTCCTTTCCCTGAAAATGCAGATCCGGCTCCTGCTCTGTGTCTCTTTGCATTTTGGGCAGGAGGAACGAGCAGACGGTGGCTGCCGAGGACCAGAGGGAAGCGTCTGCTTGATAAATGCCTGTGCCTTTCATTAGTTATGCTTAACAAGAAAAATATTGTGCTTGATAATTCAGGCCACACGGTTGCCTGCCACATCCAGTCGCCTTCTCTGCCCTTGTCTCTCTGACTACCTCATCCGCCGAAAGAAGTGATGTTATAATAATATGTGAATGGAATCCATAAGTTTGATTCCAGTGCTCTCTCCCTTCCCATCACCCAAGAAATTCCAGGCAGGAGGTCCTTCCTGTGACATTTATCTGATGTGCAAATTGTATTTGCTCTTTGGGGAAAGTCCATTGTTGTGTTGGGTGAACTGTATGATTTCTGTTCCCTCCGTTCTCAGCCTCCACTTTCTTGGGCTGTGGTATTTCACAGCTGATGAGTAAGGTATATCAAGTTGTGGTTGTTTGTCACAGGGCACAGGTGCACTCCACTTCCTCCTGGAACTGTGGACTTGGTTTTTAAAATCCTAATGCGGGGGGGGGGGGGTGTAGGGTGGAGTTAGCAGTACTTCTTGTTACTCAGGGACACTGCCTGCTTCCTAAATAAAGAGGCAACGTAAGAGAAAGTGATATTGGTGATGTTCAAGTGAGCAGCCTCAGTGACTGATTTATTGTTCCTTCCTTCCTCCGTCTTCCTGACCAGGGCAGATTCAAGAGAGATGAAATAATAATAAAGATTGTATTATATGTCACCCAGCCTCCCAAAGGAGGCAGGGCCTAGTGCACTTCAGAATTTTAAAAAATGACAGTTTGTATACTGTCTTAATTTAAGACATCTAAAAGCGCAAAACTAAAAACTATGAATCCTAGAGCAAATGCATGTCCCCAGAGCCAGGCAAACAAAAACACCTGTAATTGATGTCTAAATACTGAAAGTGATAAGGACAAAATCTTGGGGTCCAGTACCTAAACTGTTTCCCAACTTTCCTAGGGTCTAGCCCTGCAGGTTCTGAATTAGTCAGGTTCAAGCAAGAGACCACAGCCAGGCAAACTGAAGCAAAACAGCAGCTAGGAAGCTTTGATTGCCTTTATGGTTGCAACAAGGTTTCAGCTCCCCTCCCCCCCCCCAAAAAAAACACACCAAGGAAGAAGAAGCCCAGAACAAAGGGCACACGGCTTCTGAAGAGTTCCCAAAATTTCCCACAATGCATTTCACACAGCACCATCAAAACATCCCAGGTATGTCACAGAAAAGGTATGTTGTCAGACAGAAACCTGAGATCCAGACATGCCCCTTTCAATCCTGCGTGGTTCAAGTACCCACTTCACACAAGTCAATGAGAGTATTTACATATCGCTTTGTCAGGAAGGCATCCCTTGGCACCTTTTCCTGTTCTTCCTGGGTCTCATTTCCATTATTACCTTTTGGAACTAAATAAAACCATCTATTTGACAATTTTTGGTAAATTTCTATGCTTCAGAAAATGGGGTTTCCTTGCCTTATTTTGGTGCTGGGAACCCAGTATGACAGAGGGAATTGTACAGAAACCAGTGGTAGTGTGTGCATGTAATGCAGTTGTCAGTCCTTACAACGTAGCATGGAAGCTCAGGAGGCCAATACTTTGTCCATAACAAAAGCATGAGAGGGACAACTGCACTTTTCCAGGGAGGAAGTTCCATAATCAGGGAGCCACTACCAAGAGGTCCCTGCCTAAAGTCACTATGTCTTGACAGGATGATGAACAGGGCCTCCACTGCTGACCTCTAGTGCATGGGTCAAAATCCATCCCACCTACCATGAAACTGGGCTCCTGCAAGAGAGTTTTCCAGTGACTCTTAGCGGTCCCCTGCCCTTAGCAGTGCCTGAAATGCTCTCTCCTTGCTCCACATCAGGGCCATTTGCGATCCTGCCCTTGGAACAATCATGCTGCCACAGCAGATCTATTTCTAGGTGTCATCCCAGCTTCTTGCTGCTTAGTCACTTGCCCAATTCTGTTCCTTCCCCCAGCCTTCTTCTTCTTTACATACTTAGCACCTTGAAGTGTGTAGATTGGATTCTGGAGGCTATGCTGTTAACTAAGCAGTTTCTCTGCTCTCTTTGACACACAAACCTCGTTGCTCAGGCTGTGACCTGCTGCACCCCCCCTGGCCTGGGGGTTGGGCTGGCCATCAGGTGGCAAGCAGTGGCGGGGCTAAGCAGCCATGAAAACCATCAGGACCCTTTGCTCTAGCTGCCCCATTGGGCGAGCCATCAGACTCGCTGTTTGGAGCATCCTTCTGGGCCCTGGGGTGTGCTCAGGCTCCGGTTTGGCCATTAGGCCCCCTAGAGAGGAAGGGCTATGCAGGGCTCCCTGTCTGTGCTGAGAGTTGGCCCCTCTGCCCCTTTCTTTACCTGCCCCTTTCCTTGGCTCAAGACCCTCTGGACCCTGGCTCTCTTTCTCCTTTGAGAAGGGATACAGCTCAGCCCCTTGACAAGCAAGTACATGGGAATAGGTAGTCCCCAAACAGCTCAGTCCGACTTGCCAGGGCAGAGTTAGCAGCTTAACCGTTGCAAGGAGCAGTTGTGCCACCTGCCATCAGGGGAGACTGTGTCCAGGTTTACCTGCATGTACTTGCTCAGTCTGCTGTCCAGGTGCTGCTCTCTGTGGATGAGGCAACTTCAAGGGGCCCTGCTCTCTTTTCTTTGGGTTATCTACCTTTAAATCCATTGACTAGAGGACTCCTTGAAAGATGGGACACTTCCAAACAGAAAACCATCCTCTGTAAATTTGAACACATGGCCACCTAGGTCCATCCTGCATTGTCTACTTTTGCTGCCAGTGACTCCAGGAGGTCTCAGTAGAACTCTTACTCATTGCCTGCTCTCGGATCCTTTTAATGGTTTGAACCTGAGGCCTTCTACATGCCAGACAAGTGTACCACCACCAAACTATGGTCCCTCCTGGTACCCACCTGAAAATTGTAGATGTTGGCTTGTAGTTGGCACTGTTTCTTTTAGTGTTGGAAGGGGAACTTGTACGGGCTGTATCAGTATTTCCAGCTGCGATCTATCTATATCATCTATCTATCTATCTATCTATCTATCTATCTATCTATCTATCATCTATCTATCTATCTATCTATCTATCAATCTATCTATCTATCTATCATCTATCTATCTATCATCTATCTATATCTATCTATCTATCTATCTATCTATCTATCTATCTATCTATCTATCTATCTATCATCTATCTATCTATCTATCTATCTATCATCTATCTATCTATCTATCTATCTATCTATCTATCTATCATCTATCTATCTATCTATCTATCATCTATCTATCTATCTATCATCTATCTACCTACCTACCATCTATCTATCTATCTAGCATGTTTTTATATTGCTTTTCAGCCAAGACTCCCAGAGTAACATATAAAAAGGCACAACATGAAAGGAAAAGGCTTTGGGGAGGGAGGAGGAAAACCAACTCAGGCACTAGTTCTTAGTTCGTATCATGACCAGGTGAAATGGAAATATTTCAAGGAGAATAGGAGGAGCAGAATGTTATGTGTTTCAGCAGAAGTGGATGGGGAGACATCCGCAGTCCCATCTCTCTCCATCCCCTGTTGCCTGATAGACCAGCAACTTCCACCTTCCCTTTGGATTCTGCCAAGAGACACCAGGCAGGTGAATGAAAAGTGGCCAGTGCATTCAGTAGCCTTATATACCTAAGAATTGTGTCTGGAGCCACTTTTAAGAGTTTCATGTTGAAAGTACTTTAAACATGATTTGGCAAAGTTTTCTCATTTCTTATTATATTTAGCACTAATTCGTAGCTCTAACTTGGATCATTGATGTCTCCAGTCTCGCACTTTCTCGAATGGCGCATCTGCCTCACCTTTTGCAAGCTTTAAGGAGTGCCAAGATGCTAGCACATTTATGGGCATGAGTCATCAAGATCTATTCTGCCCATATCAGGCTCAGCAAGGCAAAAACCTTTGTGTTGTGTATCTCTCTCTCTCCAACCTCCCAACAATTGTACCCAAATAACATGAATATTCAAAACTCAGCTATTATTTCTGGAAGTTTATGTTGTTGTTGTTGTTGTTGTTGTTGTTGTTGTTGTTGTTGTTGTTGTTGTTGTTGTTGTTGTTGTTATACCCCACCCATCTGGCTGGGTTTTCCCAGCCACTCTGGGCAGCTTACAGCATATATAAAAACAAAGTAAAACATCAAGCATTAATAACTTCCCAATACGTCTTCAGATGTCTTCTAAAAGTTATATAGTTCTTTATCTCCTTGGCATCTGAAGGGAGGGTGTTCCACAGGGAGGGTGCCACTCCTGAGAAGGCCCTCTGCCTGATTCCCTGTAACTTCACTCCTTGCAGTGAGGAAACCAGCAGAAGACTCAGTCACTGGCATTTTTAGGCCTCATTCCGTTAATAATTCAGGTGGGTGCTCTCCTCAATGTGCTTTCACAAGGTCTCTCTGGGAACCCAGGTCAAGAACTGTACAGCTGGAGGGGACCTTGAGAGTCATCTAGTCCAACCCTCCACAATGCAGGAATCTTTTGCCCAGTGTGGGGCTCAAACCCACAACCCCGGGATTAAGGGTCTTATGCTCTGCAGTCTGAGCTCTCCCAGTGTCTGCTGAAGCTGTGGACCACTTCTGCAGGGTAAGACCAACATTGTTGGACTAGCATAGTAAGATTAACATTGGCTATGCAACCCAATGGCACTGGATTCTGGTTTTACCTGGAACAAACCTGTCCAATCTCACAGCGTGGAGCAGCTTGATTTGGATCAAATTTCCAATTACGCTTCTCAATTTTGGAGTTTTTGGAGCCATGTTTAGTATTTGAACTATATGCTGCATTACTTCCTCTCCTTTCCTAATATCTCCTTGTCCCCCCCCCCCGGTTTTAATTTTATAATTATTGCCTGAAGATTGATATGTTTAAATCAGTACTCTACAAGAAATCTAGAAGCTGTGTGTAGAGTGTTCATTTAATC
Organism: Podarcis muralis; assembly: GCF_964188315.1. NCBI lineage: Eukaryota > Metazoa > Chordata > Lepidosauria > Squamata > Lacertidae > Podarcis > Podarcis muralis. The sequence continues at coordinate 4,237,954 of NC_135668.1, read as the reverse complement.
TAAGCATTTATGCCGTGCTCTTTAGCTGGAAAAGCTCCCAGAGCAGCTTACAAGCCAATAAAAAATAAGACAGCCCTTTCTCTTGGGCCCACAGTCTAAGAAGACATGGCACAAAAGGAAAACAGGGAGGGGGGGGAGGAAGAGGAAAAACAAGCCCAGATACCAAATATTTACTATTACAAGGTTCCTTTAAAGACCAGTTTGAATAGAAATGGGTGTGCTTACAGTTGGGAAACAGCTTGGGGTGGCTCCTGAGAAGTAGCCTGACCTTCCTGAAAGTGGCTGCAATGCAGCCAGAAGCCACTGACCTTCCAGGAGGCCAGGCTGGAATCTGCTGGTTTCTCATCATTCTTGCAGAGGTTGACTCACTGCTCCTTCTGCTCTTCCTCGCAGGGCAGTTGGCTCACCGTGGCGAGGGAGGAGTAGCCCAACTGAGCTGGAGAACAGCAGCAAGGGGAGATGGCCGCCTCTTGCTCTCTGCTTCTGACAGAGGCAAGCTGCCCTCCAGAGGCTACTTCCCCACATCCCATTGTGTCTGGAGTCTCAGCAGCTTGGCTGGGCCATGTGGGGGATAGGGGGCGGAAAGGAGGGCAGGGTCCACCCAGCCATGAGGCAAGGTTAGGTGACCGCCTCAGGTGGCAGGATCCAGAGGGACAGGTAGCTCTTTCACCCTCCCCCTTGCTCTCAATGTAGCTTTTCTCCCACCCTTTCTTCCCGGGTGGGGAGGGAGGCGCCACTTTATGGTTCACCTCAGGTGCCAAAAGGTCTTGGGCTGGCCCTGAAGAGGGGTCATAAGGATGCAGGTGTGTGTCGAGACCTCCAAGAAATAATTTTGCAAACCTGCAAATTCTGAGTCTTCATGCCACACTGAAACCCAGCATCTCAGAGCTTGTTATGTGCTGGCATCCACGGGGGAGAGAGAGTGCTGGTATTATGATCTGCATACGCTTTCCATACAAGCCCAACATTCTCTCTCTCCCTTTCCCTTTTTGCCTTTTTAAAACAATTGAGTTGACATTTTCAAACTGCTTGCAATAATGTCTCCGTGATCTTTCCTTTGGACTGTAGTAGTTGCATCGATAGGCAAAGTTGCATAATTGGGATAATTTTGTTCACTTTTTTGCAACTATCGGCCCCACATTCCAGTGCTGCCAGCACCTGATGAACAAAATCCAATCTGTTAATTATTTCCATTTCCCTGTTTCCAGTTGCATCTTTTATTTAATAAGGGGGGGGGGGTCTCTTCTTTTGTTTTAGCTTCTCTCGTGAAACCTTTGAAGCCAGCCTCCTCCCGCTGCCTTCCTGAAGATTTGTGCTTCTCCATCAACTGGCTGTTCTTTCTGACGCAGGTCTCTGAGGATCCCCTGAGCAGAGAGAGAAATTCCTGTTCCTTCTCCTGCACAGGAAGCGGAATCAGGTCTTATTAAATTCCTACAACTGAATTCACTTAAACTCCCTCAGAGTAGGATGTTTTGCCTGACAAGCTCTGTCAAGAAAAAAGGCTCTCGTCTAGCTAATTAAGACATTTCTTTTGACAGGCTGGATAGCATTTAAGCTCAGTGTGTTGTACACAAGCTAATAATTTAATGTCCCCCCACCCCCTGCAACTATATATGCTATAACCAGAAAATGTCAAAAATACAGAAGACTCAGAAGTCCCATTGAAATGAATCTGAGGTAAAAGCGATTTAAAAAAAACATGGGAGGGATCACTTGCAGAAAACTTTTATCCAAGTGGTTTATAGGAAAGGCATTCAAAACATCCCAGTTTTCATCAGTTAAGATCATCTTCCGCCCACCTGATGCCCTCCAGTTGTGTGTGTGTGGCTGATGAGAGTTGTCTGTTGGGGGCACTGTTATACAGTGGTTTCGCTCCTTCCTCCTGGGCCGTGTCCAGAAAGTGGTGGTGGGGGATGAGTGTTCAGACCCCTGGGCTCTCACTTGTGGGGTGCCTCAGGGTTCCGTCCTCTCCCCCATGCTTTTTAACATCTATATGAAGCTGCTGGGAGAGATCATCAGGGGGTTTGGACTGGGTGTCCATCAGTATGCAGATGACACCCAGCTCTACCTCTCCTTTAAATCAGAACCAGTGAAGGCGGTGAAGGTCCTGTGTGAGTGCCTGGAGGTGGTTGGAGGATGGATGGCGGCTAATGGATTGAAGTTGAATCCTGACAAGACAGAAGTACTGTTTTTGGGGGACAGCGGGCGGGCTGGTGTGGAGGACTCCCTGGTCCTGAATAGTGTAACTGTGTCCCTGAAAGACCAGGTGCGTAGCCTGGGAGTCATTTTGGACTCACAGCTGTCCATGGAGGCGCAGGTCAATTCTGTATCCAGGGCAGCTGTCTACCAACTCCACCTGGTACGCAGGCTGAGACCCTACCTGCCCGCGGACTGTCTCGCCAGAGTGGTGCATGCTCTAGTTATCTCCCGCTTGGACTACTGCAATGCGCTCTACGTAGGGCTACCTTTGAAGGTGACTCGGAAACTACAGCTAATCCATAATGCGGCAGCTAGACTGGTGACTGGGGGCGGCCGCCGAGACCACATAACACCGGTCTTGAAAGACCTACATTGGCTCCCAGTACGTTTCCGAGCACAATTCAAAGTGCTGGTGTTGACCTTTAAAGCCCTAAACGGTTTCGGCCCAGTATACCTGAAGGAGCGTCTCCACCCCCATCGTTCTGCCCGGACGCTGAGGTCCAGCTCTGAGGGCCTTCTGGCGGTTCCTTCATTGCGAGAAGCAAAGCTACAGGGAACCAGGCAGAGGGCCTTTTCGGTAGTGGCGCCCGCCCTGTGGAACGCCCTCCCATCAGATGTCAAAACGATAAACAACTACCTGACATTCAGAAGACATCTTAAGGCCGCCCTGTTCAGGGAAGTTTTTAATGTATGATATTTTAGTGTTTTTTGGAAGCCGCCCAGAGTGGCTGGGGAGACCCAGCCAGATGGGCAGGGTACAAATAAATTATTATTATTATTGTTGTTGTTGTTGTTGTTGTTGTTGTTGTTGTTGTTGTTGTAGTCCAAAACAGCAGGAGGGCAGCAACTGGGAGAAGGTTGGTCAAGTTCTGTGATGTTTTGCTTCCTATGCAGAGTCTTCGTGGGGGACACATTGAGTGGATCTAGAGAACCGGTAGAAGTGGATCCCCCTGAGTTTCATGGTCTGCCAGGCTCAATTGTTCAGGTCACGTGGCTCCTTTATTATTTAATCTACATTGTCTTCCAATCTACATTGGCTTTTGAGCCCAGTTCCAAGTACCACTCATATTGAGAGCATCTTGTGACCCGGAAAACTTAGAGCTGTGCAATAGGTTGCAATTTCCATGTACAGGGATAGCATGTGCCACAGTAACACTGGTTTCTTTTTTCTTTTATCCACACTTACTTTCATTGCCTAAAGCCTAAGCAATGTGGGAGAAAATCCACAAAACCAGAAGTGTGCTAGCACTGATGCAGGAGAGAATAAAATACCTTGAGCATGTGGACTTTTTTGCTCACTTTTATGTCTAACCCGCCTCTCCCTGCTTCTGGTAACCATACAGATGACTCCAGTGAGTGAGAGATAGCAGACATTCTCTGCCCCACAAATATTTCCTACCACCTCAAATGCTCCCAAAGCTCCTTGTGACATTATATTAAGGTCCTATCTAGCACACCAACAGAGTTTATTGAATGCTTGTGGAATTTTAGAGTGAACTCAGCTCTTCTAAGTACAAAGCTGGCAGGAACTCTGAGCCCGAGTGGGAAGCCAAGATGCTTGGAAGGTTTCAAGAACAACAGCAGCAAAGAGGTGTGTTGAATAAAGACATTTGTTTTGCCCTTCCCTCCTACTGGCCACTGATTCAGAACTGTTAGAAATTCCCCTTAGCACTGTACTTTGCAAATCTTAGCACTGTACTTTGGGGAGAAGCCTTGAGTGGGAGCATTCCACCCCTTTGGTGTTATTGCAGCAGCTTCGCTAGGTAGAAGGAAGAGCACAGTTGCTGCCAGGCTATCCACCTTCCTTGATCTCTCTGGCATAGGCCACTTTCCCTTTCAGCTGCAGGCAAGAGCAGCTGGTGGTGGCATGGATAATAGCGTGAGGGAGGCGGGCAGGGATAGTTCTATCATTGGGCAAAATGAGGCATCTGCCTCAAGCAGCATCTGCTGGGTGGGAGGGGATCAAGAAGACAGAGGAGAGCTGTGTATGGACTTGCCAGGAGTCCCCCTCAGAAAACTACAGTTCCCTGACTTCCCTGTGAAGAGAGATTGTTAAACCACTCAGAGAATTTTAAGTCTGTAAGGGGAATAGTGAAGTTTCCTAACAGCTCTCTTCACCCTTAAAAGACTGCAGCCCCCAGAATTATTTTGGGGCAGCCCTGGGTGTGCCATCATACTGCTTTCAGTGAATGATGTGAATGGAGCAAGAAATGTTTGCAACCCTCACACTGGAAGGGAGAAGTGGAGGCTGGGGGGGGGGGGTGTGCCTTGGAAGATCCAGTCACAGGAGAGAAGTAACCCTCCCACTTCCTAAACCTGAAGAAGGAATGGGTCCCTGAGACCTGAGAGGCCACAAGACGGAAGGGATAGCACAGTCAGAAAGCGTGAGAATCCAAATCTCAGGGACATGAGTCTGAGCCCCATGTTGGGCAAAAGACTCCTGCATTGCAGAGGGTTGGGCGAGATGACCTGCAAGGTGCCTTCCGACTCTAGAATTCTATGATTCTAAGCCTGTCCTCTTGTGCCATCATATTTTATCTCTCTATTTTTGCTGCTTATTTAGTTGAATTGCGGCACCTTCCTACAAAGGTGACAGATTTCTTCTCCATCCTTGCTTTCTCTTACCTCCCTCCCCTCCCAGCTACCATTTTTCATCTTTGCATCATCTGCTCTATCTTCCCTACTTCAATTTTAATTCTACGTTTATGGTTGGCTTACCTAAGTCTAATTCCCCCCCCCCCCCAGCTCTCTCCCTTTGGGACTTTGTAGCTGCTCTGCTCAAAATTTCATTCTTGCGAGAAAAAACTAAACCTTTAAACATGGTAGTTAAAACATCATGGATAATCAAATGAAATGATGAAATAGTCCCCTAAGGGAGAGCATACTGCAATTTGTAAAATATTCCCTCCAGATGTCTCAGAAAACACTCCCTCTCCTCATAAGATCACCCCCTCCCCGCAACAGGGCTTGATTTGCATTTAGATATGTTGGCGTGATGCTCAAATGGGGTTGGCTTTCATTTATACCTGAAGTGGTACAGCCAGGTGGCGTCAGGTGTGAGGTGCTGTCCACGGGTGGCAAATACAGGGTGCCAGTGAGAATATGGGCTACCATTTCTGGATTTGTGGTCTGTGCACTGACTGAAGGAGAAGAGGCACCTTTGGAGCAGGCGAGAGTCATCAATGCTTGGAAAGAGACTCTGAGCAGATCCAAACCATATATTTAAAGCACATGACTTCCGCCAAAGAATCATGGGAGCCATAGTTTCCCCCTTGCAGAGCTACAATTCCCAGCACCCTAAACAGATTACAGTTTCCCAGCCAGTTCATTCCACTGTTTGACTCCCAATTCTAGTATGATAAGAGAGGGAGAAAAATTCTCTCTGCTCTCTCTGCTATGCAAATCTATATCAGGTGCCCCTATAGTCACCACTCCCCATGAACTGAATAAAAATCTCTCTTCATGTTAGCCTCTCCTCATATGAAAGGTGCTCCAGATTCCTATTTCTTTGCTTGGTTTATTTATTTATTTAAAATGTTTTCATTAAGATTTTTCTTGGGTAACAAAAGTATATACAGCACCTCTGCTTTCAGTCCTTTCTACAGATCAGTTACATTCAGCTTGGTTTATTTATTACAATTATTTATATCCCTCCTTTCAGGAAACATCCTTCTAAGATGGCTTACAAGAAACAGCTACCCTGAACAATGTCAACCTGTTAAAAAGCCTTTGGGATCCTTCTCACAGGGCAGCTGGTGGTACAATGGCCCTGTGGGGCAGGGGAGAGAAAAGTTCAGCTGAATAGCACTCTGAGGTGATCTTCGCTTGCCTCCTGTGTCCTTTTCTGTACCTGTTCTAGCTCTACAGTGTTTGTGATGGGGGCAGCCAGAACTATACACAATCCACTTGGGACTTTACCATCCTGGATAACTGGGTTCTCATCAGTGTCCTGGCATCAAGGCAGGCCAGCAGCTGCAGCACCACGGAGAGCTCTGAGTGAACCAGTTTGCTCCAACAAGGGCTGGACTGGCGAGCTGAGACTCTTCCTCCAGTCCCCATGTTCTAAGCTCCATCCGCTTGGTCTAAAGGTTGTGGATCTTCATGTTCTTCTGGTGGCCAGCCAGATGCCTATGGGAAGTCCACAAGCAGGACCTGAATGCAACAGCAACACTGTTCCCACTTGCGAGTCCCAGCAACTGACCATGCTTCTTCAACCTTCCTGTGCCATCCTGACTGGCATGCTCCCTATGCCACTGGGCATGTGTGAGAACAACAACAACAACAACAACAACAACAATGTATCTGTACCCCACCCATCTGAACGGGTTGCCCCAGCCGCTCTGGGAAGTGTTTGATTTGCCCTGGCAAGTCACGCTCAAGGCAAGGCATCTGTGATGCTTCCATTTCAAGGTCTGAAGGCTGCAAATCACCATCCTTGGGCTCTGTAGGCTCCAAGACACCAACCTCAGATTCTGTGGGCTCTGAGCCACAGAATCAGGAGCCTGGTCCCGTACCCCACCTGTTGGGCCAGCCGGCCAGGGCTCAGCCAGCTCCTCTTCCTCCAACTCTGAGCTCAAGACCAGGGTCCCAGCACTTAGCCACTTTGCTGTTCACACCCAACTCTAGATTCAGATGCCTGCCTTATCACAGGCAAATCTTTGCGCTCCAGCCTCACTCCTAACTAGCAGATAACAATATAAAGTACTTAAGTGCAGTGTGTCTGTTGATGAGCTCCCTGCACCCACCAGCTGATCCTGAATTCTTCTGTCTCCCTGTTAATTATGTGTCATTGTGTTTTCCGCTGATGAAATCCCTTTGTGGTAGGAGAACAGCCTACCGTTGCGTTTGGCACCTAAGCTGCTCCTCTGCAACGGGGTAATTAAACAACAAAGACCATGTTTGAGTGGCAGGTGTTCAAGCACTCCTTTCTTCTTTGTCTGGGAAGACATAGTTTATTAATTAAAAGCAGAATTTCTAAACTGGGAACAAGAGGAGAAAATGTCAAAGACTGCAATGGCAACGTTCTTTGACTCAGAAAGTGCAGCTTGTTTAGCCAGGGATTGAACTAACCAGCCGCCGTCAACTTAGTGACCCCCAGATGTTGTGTCGACTCCTCCTGCCACCAACCCCATCCAGCATGGCCGGTGGCCATGGACTGATGGGAACTGGAGTTCAGCAACTTCCCCAGAGCCACAGGTTCTCCACCCCAGTCGAGTTCAGCACCCTCTTATACACAGTTATAAGCATTAGTGAGAAATATCTTGCTGATATGTTAATAACATTAGTCGATGTGTCAAAAGACGGGCTTCCTGCTTTCTTCACAAGGATATTAAGATACTGAGAAAAGTAGCTGCCCTTTAATGGCACAAGTCCAATCTTACAAGGCAAGTGTGAGATTGTACTGGAAAAGCTTGATTGCCACAACTATTTCAATTTTACTTTTGCATGTTTCAATTTGGCCAGTTGTTAGACATTGGTATGATGGGGATTTAAATTTAGGTAAAATAACTGGCTGAGCTTGACTTGCTAATTATGCCATTGAAGAGTTGATGACTTGGTTTTAATTAAGTTGCTATAGACTTATGTTTAATTCTGTTTTCTTTGCTGTTGTTGTTGCTGTTGTTGTTAAGACGTCTGAGTTTAAGCAATAAATCTGGACAGATTGAAAATAATGTATCCATCAGTAATAAAGCAGTAACAACTGCAAGTAAAAAAAAAATCTTCAAATGAGAGGGAGAACTATCACATTTTTTGCCTGGTGGAAAAAAATGTTTGGGAAGTATATGCCATAAATGGGGAGCCACCACAAATAAGGCCACTTCACCTCAGAAAATGCCTTGGGCCAGGATTAGTGCCTGCTGGTGATGGACGTGCTGGCTACCTGGAAAATACATTGTTTCTGGTTTTCCCTAGTGAGAGGTTTATGACTCAGTGCATATATGACTCAGTACATAGTATTTATCTGTGCCAGATGAGAGAAAGGGTCCATTTAGTTCTACATTCCATCTCCAACAGTGGCTGATCATGTGATGCCCATGACAAAATCAATCATTGTAATTGCCGGCATTTTTACTTTTTAAATAACGTATTTGCTGCCAGAAGAGCATATTTTAAGGGTCTGTCTTACTTTATGGCTGCCATTCGTCCAGATTTTCCTTTAAAAAGTTCAACAACTTTTGGAGTTTCCTGGTTTTCACTTTTTGAAATATGGCAACCCTACCTTATTTTTCTGATGGTGAGTTGTTTTAAAATGTTTTTGTATAGTGTTTTAATGTTAAGCCCCACCTTGGGAACTGGAAACCACTTGAGTGGGAGAGGGCTTGTGCTCCTGCGCTTGAATCCTGCTTGCGGGTTTCCTACAGACATTTAGCTGGCCCCTGTGAGAACAGGACGCTGGACTAGTAGACCACTGGCCTGATCCAGCAGGCTCTTCTGGTGTCCTTATGCTCTGGGACCTTAGGGTGAAAGGTGGGTAACAGACAGATAAACCACGAGAGGCCTGCTGAATTAGACCCAAGACCCCTATTGTCTAGCATTCCATTCTTACTGTCTCTTATATCATGATATGTCTTTTGGATGTGCTTCCTTGAAAGACAACAAGACAAAGAGCAGTGTACCAATGCTTTATATAAATAAAAGCTGGGCATTCCATGTTCAGGGTCCTGGTTACAGCCCATCGGAACGGGTAATGGGATGGAGGGGAGGGAATTGCATTTGGCAGGGTGCTTTTGCCTACACAGCCTCTGACTTTGCAAATGAGGCAGAGAACCAGGGGTTATGTGGACTTATGTTTGTCAGCACACGTACATGTCAGAACCAATTTGAGTCTCTAAGCCTCCGTTTGTTCAGAAGGCTCATGTTTGCTCCAGGTATCTAAATTTAGACCCCCCCTTTTTGGTCAGCCGGAATAACTTATGTTATGGAAAAGAACGCTTGCAAATCTTTGCCATGTCACACCTTATTAGTCACACAAGCACTTAAAAAGCAAAGCGAAGGAAGGAGACACTCCACGGATTTGTGGAGACAGGACCTTGTTATTAATATTATTAAAAGTACCGTCCTGAGCTGTCTCAGGATTTTCTTTGACTTGAACCGGACCAAGTTTCAGAACATGAAATCTCTGAACAACACGGCTTGGGGGAGAAGGATCCACCCCTGTTCCAAAAAGGGGAGGGGGCGACTCAGACGTCTTCACAATGTGGTGCAGTCTTTCACGTCTCACCCCCTACCAGGATCAAAGGCAAAGTGTGTATTTTGCTGACATGTTGCTCTTTTGGGGAACTATTGCAGACTTGCATGCTGATTGGGGGTTACAGGCATAGGCAGTGAGCTTAAACTGGGCCAAAAAGCCCTCAGATACCCTTTTAATGCAAAGGTTTCTGTGAAATGAGTTTGCTGTCACGATTTGAACCAGGGGCCTCTCCGTTGGTGCTCTGCTGCCCCCTATTGTGAACCACAAAATTCGAATCATTATTACTATTTTCCAGTTGTAACCAACTAAACCCTGAAATTAATGCTATCTGAAAGGCCATATTCTTTCATACGAACCTGCCCAGGCTCTGAGATCTTCAGGACGGCCCTTCTTTTGGTCCTGCCCCCTCACAGGCAGGCTTGTCTGGGGCACAGGAAAGGGCCTTCTTGGTGGCTGCTCCCGGACTCTGGAGCTCCCTTCCTAGAGAAGTTAGACTGACTCCCTCCTTGTTGTCCTTCTGTTGGCAGGTGAAGACCTCTTTGTTCCAGAAGGCCTTTATGAACTAGCTGGAAAGGTCTAGTGTTGTGATATTTTTTCTTTTCTTTTGTTACTATCTTTTTAATAGAACATTTAAATATAGTTTTAATTCTCTTAATGTTCAATTACTTTTTAATGACCATCTTTTCTATGTTTTTAGTTTTTTCTGTTTTATCTGTAAGCTGCCTTGAGTCCCAGTCTGTGAAAAAGGTGGGCTATAAATCATCTTCATCACCAAAATTTGTTATGTCCATTAACTTAAATTGGCCTAATCTGAGTAGGACTAGCACTGGCTGCCACCTGCTAGCACCACATTGAAGATGGGTGGCTGAGGCTGGAATGCCTTTTCTAAGGCTACCAGAGTCAGTTCAGGGCTATCTTGGGATTTGAACATGGGCTTTTTTGCTTCACAACGTTTTATTCGTGTGTGTGTGTGTGTGTGTGTGTGTGTGTGTGTGTGTGAGAGAGAGAGAGAGAGAGAGAGAGAGAATATTATTTGCCTTTGTTACTGCATTCAAATGGATTTCTCTATTTTCTCTATTTTCCAAACTTCAGTATTAAACACCTTATTGAGACCTTGACAGAAGTGGAAGATATAAGCTGAAGCCTTCATGCACAACTGAGAAGGAAAACCCAGCTTGCTTGCTTTATTTTAGTAACATCATTAGATCCAAACTAGCCTCAACAATTGTGGACTCACCCAATAAATTAACATTCGATTGATCTATGGATTAAACTGACCAAAACCTGCAGCCCTGTTTTTATGTGTGTGACATTTATTCAGGGCCTATGTGAATGCTATTTGTTTTTAAGCACCCCCAACTACCCACCTCCTGGCCCAATGCTTTTAATAGCTACCTAGCAGGCTGAAATCTGACAGGTGCACCTTCTCCCATTAGAGGGTGCCTTGAGGCCATTGCCAGCGTTCCAAGATTTCTACCTGGTTACGGAAGCTCATCTCTCTTTGCCAGATCCCGTTAGGCTAGCCCCAAATGACAGATGGCCCAGCCGTGCTGCCAGGCAGCACAGATGTGATCTCCGTTCTCAGATAGACAGTTGCCACAGTGCCCAGTAGCCTAAATTGCCCTGGCAAAAAAGGACGACTGAAGCCAGGGGGAGGTTGAAAGAGGTTGTGTGTGTGTGTGTGTGTGTGTGTGTGTGTGTGTGAGAGAGAGAGAGAGAGAGAGAAGCTTTTTTTTTTTTGAAACAATATTTCCAAACCAGGTTATAAAATTATTTCATTTTGCCATAAGGATAGGTGTTAGCAGCTAAGCTAACTGACTGAATTCATAATGCGATTGCAGCATTCAGTTTTTCAGAACGACGCTGATGTCACAAGCAGGCATGATGTCATAAGGGGGCTCTTTTTCAGAACTGTTCATTTTTACGGCAGCTGCCATGGTACAGAAGTAGCTGGTTAATATGGGAAACAGCCCTAGTAGAAAAATCAACCAATAAACTGAAACTGACACGGGGACAAACAGAAGAAGACACCTTCACCCTGGTATGGCTCCCCTTTATCACATACACAGCCCAACAAGATAATGACAATAATCCACCAATGGCATACAAATCAATATGGCTAACCTGATCCAAAACACCCACCCACCCCACTCACACACGAAAACAAAGACCACCACAGCCAACCACAAATGAACAACCACACCCTAGGCCAACCCCAACCTCTCTCACCACCAAAGGAACACAAGCGAACAGCAGAGAACCTGCACAAGCAACGCTGACACCAAACCCCACATATATTAAGCAAAATAGAAACATTGCCACCCAACCCCACCTATCTTCCCCCCCTCCACCCCTTTTCTTCCTAATGTCTCAACAAATGAAACTGATTTGTAAAAATGTTACATGGAAAAAATACGAGAGATATTACACATACTTCTGTAAATCAAGAAAATCTTTAATAATAATAATAATAAAAAGAAGTAGCTGGTTAAAATAAAAATAAAAACAGGCAGGCAGCCTGAGTTTGAAGCCTTTACATAGCTGCCACAGCTGCCTCTGCTGGCTATATAAGGGGTGGGATTATCCATCAGGTATCCTGCTCCCAGACTGTATAGGCCTTTGTAAGGTAAAGGTAAAGGGCCCTGGACGGTTAAGTCCAGTCAAAGGCGATGATGGGGTGTGGGGCTCATCTTCAGGCCGAGGGAGCTGGCGTTTGTCCAGTCCGCTTTCAGGGTCATGTGGCCAGCAGGACTAAACCGCTTCTGGTGCAACAGGACACCGTGACAGAAGCCAGAGGGCACAGAAACACCGTTTATGGTACCTTCCCGACACAGCAGTACCTATTTATTTACTCACACTAGTATGCTTTCGAACTGCTAGGTTGGCAGAAGCTGGGACAGAGCAATGGGAGCTCACCCCGTTGCATGGATTCGAACCGCCAACTTTCTGATCAGCAAGCTGAAGAGGCTCAGTGGTTTAGACCACAGCGGCACCCATTTTCCTTTGTAGGCCTTTGTACACCAGGCCTTGAATTCAGCCCAGTTAACAGTGGCATCACATGGCCGCAATAGTCTGCCCCAGTGAGCAGATGAGCCGCTGCATTTGATTTATCTGTGCAGTATAAGAAGTTGGACCAGCCTCAGGGGAGCTCCGCATTATTACCACACATCCATTTTTATCTGTCTGTTCCTTCAGTCAACAACATGTGCTTATTCCAACGGTCTATAACTTGAATTTCACTTCAGTGTCCTGCATTGTGAGCAGCCAATAGATGGCACTGCTGTGACTCCCTCTGTTATTATCTTGCCCAATAGGCAAATCCTATTTCAGAAGGACCAGCCTCTTCAAGGAGATAAGCCCAAATGAACAGGTGCAGCCTTTTGCGGCATTTTGGCCTGAGAGGAGGCAAGGGATTGATGCGGTCTGAGGCCAGCCTACTTGGATGCAAACCACATTATACCCAATGAAACATCCCCCAAGTAATCTACATGGAGGGGTGGGAGGGAGAAAGGCTCCAGCCATGAGGAAGCAGGTGAATCTTTGGGGTCTGGCCCAAGGGGAAGACTAGAGCTGATGCAGTGAGTAGTGTCTGAAGGTGACCTACACATAAGTGCTCAAATGAGCACTGAGACATGACTCCAGCACTTCTGTATTGAATTTGTGGCCCGCTTCCCCAGTTGAGACAGGATCTCAAAGTGGGCTGCAGCTGAAACCCACAGAACGGTGCCATATAGGAAGGAAGGCCAGTCTCTTTAGGCCAGTATGCAGACGACCTGGGTGAACAATGGGATTTGCTGCCACTAACTAGGAAGGCTTTAAAAGAGGATTCAGCAAGTTACTGGAGGAGGAGGAGGAGATCCCTGGCGACTACTCATGATGGCTGTGTGCTGCCTCCTAGGTCAGAGTCAGTATGCTTCTGGTAAGCACCATTGGGAGACAATAAGTGTGCCCATGGCCTTGCTTGCGGTTACCCCATTGCAGATGAGCCAACTCCTATATTTCAGGGGGCAAGCCCCCCCCCCCCCCCCAGTTGATGGGCATTCACATTCAAATGGTGTGTGTGCACTGCGTCATGTGATCAGTTATGCAGGGCGGGCCTTACTGGGCCCCCCACAATATTTCATTCAAGTTGGCACCCCTGCCCCATTGGCAACTGGCTGGGCATTGTGAGAACCCCATGGGCCTCTGACCTGATCCAGCAGAGCTCTCTTTGCTCATGTACAGGTGCCACAGTGGCCCAGTTTACACGTCATGGTAAGGTAAAGGGGTAAAGGGGACCCCTGACCATTAGGTCCAGTCTGGGCCGACTCTGGGGTTGCGGCACTCATCTCGCTTTACTGGCCAAGGGAGCCTGCGTATAGCTTCCAGGTCATGTGGCCAGCATGACTACGCCGCTTCTGGCAAACCAGAGCAGCGCACGGAAACGCCGTTTACCTTCCCACCGGAGTGGTACCTATTTATCTCCTTGCACTTTGACATGTTTTCAAACTGCTAGGTTGGCAGGAGCAGGGACCGAGCAACGGGAGCTCACTCCGTCGCAGGGATTCGAACCACTGACCTTCTGATTGGCAAGTCCTAGGCTCTGTGGTTTAAGCCGCAGCGCCACCCGCGTCCCAGTCACACGTCATGGTAACCCAGAGTTAATTGCTTGCTGTGAAGTCCATGATCTGGGCTGTTTGTCTCCTTCCAGCTCATGCAGAGAGGGACCAAACTGCAATCTTGGCTTAGCTATACATCCAATAACCGGCCAAGCGCAAACCATAGTTCATTTGGGTTGGGGTTGCATGCAGCGAAATGAACCACAAACCCTGGAGCAGATACAATGCTCAGCCAGGCTTCATGGTTTGTTTCCACCCAGCATGAGTAGGCAGAAGTGGGAAGGAGCAAATAAAATGTGAGTCATGGTTTCTAGTTTACCAGTGATGGGCAAATATGGCCAGTGAGTTTTTTAGCATGTTTGTGTGGGGCGCTGCAAAGTCAAGAGGTGGGAGAATGTTAAAAAGCGCACTATGGATCCCATCTGATGCAGGCCAACTTGAAGGCAAACAGCCGTGCCCATAGCATTTATTTATTTACACCCTACCTTTTCCAGTCAAGATTGGCTCCCATAGTGGGTCACTATTAAAACCTACAAAATTGTGTCCTCATTCAGGGAAGTGTTTGCTTATAGCAAGTTTGTTGGGTCCTTGCCAGCAAAACTGCTGTAAGCGATTGTTGTGGCCCCTTCTGAGAAGTGTCCGGAGGGTGGCAATGAAGGAACAGACTTTTTCTGTGGTGGCTCCCCAATTATGGATTGCTCTTCCTTGGGAAACAACAACAACAATTTATTGTTTATACCCTGCCCATCTGGCTGGGTTTCCCCAGCCACTCTGGGCGGCTTCCAGCAAAATATTAAAATACAATAATTCACAAAGTACAGGCTTTGCCATCTTTCTGGCATCAGGTAAGTGTGTGTTTTATTTTTCCAGGCATCTGGATGGTGCCAATAGTCTAGCTTTTGGTTGTTTATTTTCCCTGATCATTCTTATATGGGTGTGGTGGTTATTTTATGGTGTTGAGTGATTTTTCTGGATGAACAAAATTAATATATTTGTTTCAATATAATGAACTTTTATTGTATATTTTGGACGTTATTGTTTCCGTAAATCACTTTGGGACTTCTTAAGGCAGTGGGAAGTAATAATAAATGGAATAAATTGAAATGGAATTTAACAACATGTGATACAAATAACAGTTGTTGATGCAGGTCCTTTCTTCCTTGTATGGATGACATTTGACCGAGTACCTTATGTGAAACAATATCTCTGCCCCCAAGGAGCCTGCACTCTTAATTCCAAACCTCATTGTTTTCTAAAGCTTTGCACATGAGCTTTTTCAGACTCTGTTGCTGAGAACAGGGTTGGGAAACATTTTTTTTATTTAAAAAGATCTTATTAAATAAAGATGAAGAAGCATTTCTGCAGCAGCCTTAATGAGGCTTTTTGTTTATTTCCCACGAAACACAGCCGGATCCATTGTGCTTAGCTAAATTTAGCTGGTGTCAGCTTGGGAGGTGTGAACTTGAGCTCCACTGGATTGGGGAGCAAAGGGGCTCTGTACGTCCGCCCCTCCGAGGTATTGCCTACATGATGCTTCTGTGGCACAATCAGTCACCCCCCAAGTGGAAAGGGGTGGCTGGCAGTGATGCAGTGCCATGGTGTCTGCACTGACATGCGGCAGCTTCAAACTCAGATTTAAAGCTAAGAAGGCGGTAATTGGAGATCTTCTCCACTCTATGAAACTTTCTTGTGTTGTGCCTCACAATTCAGCATTTGCCTCTCAAATTCACTGCAGCAAGATGGTGTCACAATGGGGATTACTGTACCGTATTTTTCATCCCATAAGACGCTCCGTCCCATAGGACGCACCTAGTTTTTTGGGGGGGGAAATAAAGGGGAAAAAATTTCCTTTATTTCCCCCCAAAAGCAGGTCGGGGAAACCAAACCAGGTCGAGGAACAGCGGGATGGCGGCGCTGCGCCTCCCTGCTGTCCCTCGAGCTTGTGGGGCTGGCCGATGTCCGCCCGGCGCGAGGGGCGCTCTGCTTCAGGGCGCCCTGCCCGCCGGGCGGCAGGCTGCTATCCGGAGCATGAGGAGCCCTGCGTGGAACTCCTGCAGGGCTCCCCATGCTGCGGAGGTGTTCCTGAAGCGCCGGGCGCTCTGCTTTCAGGGCACCCGACGCTCCGGGAAGCAGGCTGCTATCCGCAGCCTAGACATCCCTGCGGGAACTCCTGCAGGGCTGCCTAGGCTGCGGATGTCTTCCTGAAGCCTGGAGAGCGAGAGGGGTCAGTGCGCACTGACCCCTCTCGCTCTCCAAGCTTCAGCAAAAGCCTGCATTTGCCCCATAGGACGCACCCAGATTTCCCCTTCATTTTTGGAGGGGAAAAATTGCGTCCTATAGGGCGAAAAATACGGTAGATGGATTAGTGGAGGCAAGTTTTGTCATGTGGCTGAAATCCATTACAGCTAAATGGAACCTCCATATCCAGTCGATACGATCCAAGAGTTGTCTGTCTCTTTCCCCACCCTCATTTGGTTGCCAGAGAGGATTCTGGGTCCCAAAGCTTGGACTGCATGCAAAGTCCTCTTCTATATTACAAAGGATATTTGCTCGTGTCTTTCATATTGTGTGTTGCAGTCCCCTGGAGCAGCCAAAATGTGGGGCTGGATTTAAAGGATGAAGGAGGATCAGTGGGAGAAGAGAGCCATGGATGTGATGGAGAAGTGGATCTTGTGCTCAAGAAAGGGAAAAGGCTTCTTACTTGCTCACCTTCTCTTTAGTGGCCCACACCATCTATCCAAGCTCCCCAGTCCTGGAAAACTACGGGGAATATATGGGTTCAGAACACCACTGTCCAGTGCCCCTTATTTATGAATGCATAATCTTTATTGCATCCGTCCACGGACCATAGCAGGTAACCAGCAGGCAGTAATGCTGGAAGCCACATAAGGGGAGAGTGTTCCTCTTGTGCTCAGGTTCTGCTTACAGATTTCTCCAAGGCCTCTGGTTGGCCACCGTGAGAACAGGATGTTCGGCTAGATTTAATCTGTTTTTAGTCTATTGTTATAACTTTTCAAGAGTCTTAGATTATAGGTGTTGATTTTTCTTATTGTTAATTTTATTGTTTGATCCTTTTTGTAAAATGCATTAAGGGCTTTTAAAGTAACCAAGTGGTGTATGAATTATATGAAATACATAAAATATCTAAAAAGATGGTCCAGCAGGCTCTTCTTATGTACATAACCAGATAAAAAGAAATGGAGGCTCATATCCTATCTCTGCCGTGTGCTCTGCAACTGTTTATTTCCACAGCTGGATTAATTCATCTTTTTAAGCGTTCCATCATTTTCAGGAATGAAATATTGCAAGCAAAACCTAAGTTTCCTCCGCCATGGGCGCCCAGCTCTTAAGAAGCAAGTTGACATGTGTGTTTTTGCTCCAGTGTTATGGTCTGCCCCTTTTCTGATTTTCAAACAGGGTGGGGGGACTGCAAACAGCCGCCACCCGGAAACGTGTGTGTGTCTCTGAGCGCCTTGGAGCGCAATGCGTGCCCTTGGCTCTGTGGTTAAGGGAGTGATGAATTAGGCCCCTTTGGAGAGAGCTGGGGGCAGGCTGGATGCACACTGCAGAAGAGCCCTTCTCTGCTTCATGTCTGCCGGGGCTTCGGGATGATTGATTAAGCTGGCATCACCTACGAAGGGAACTTGCCGCGGCACTTTTCTGCTGAAACAATACAGCTGAGCTGGAAAGGGACCATTCTTCCTGCCCTCATTTCCTAGGAAGGAATATCTGAATATGCCTTACAGCAGGTCAGGGTCAGCTGAGCTGTGGGCACCAGTTGGAGGGGAGCCAGGAGCAGCAGGGCAAGCTGCTGGCCAGGACTGGAAATCCAGCAGTCAGGACCAAAGGAGAAATCAGGCGGCAGGATCAAGGAGGCAGGCGCACGCTGGCTCTAAGGTGTGTCTCACTACTAGTCTCCTTCACAGGAGGTTTTTAACCAAAGGTTGGATGGCTCTCTGTCAGGGTTTCTTTAGTTGTGATTTCTGCATCGGGGTTTGACTAGATGACCCTCAGGGGCCCTTCCAGCTCTGTGGTTCTATGGTTACCCAGTGAGCTTCATGGCTGAGAGGGGCGTTGGAACAGGGCCTTCCTAGTCCTAGTTGCACAAAACACCACCACTTTGCAACGATGGGAATAAGATCAATCCCTGCCCCAAGATCAATTTGGAGGAAGCAGTGAGGGGCCGAGATGCCTAAAAGCGATTTGAAATGGCAGCTTAAACAGATGCAGCCGTTTGTTTGACAACACAGCCATCAAGTGCTCCTTACGAATGAAGCTTATCTGTATTCTAGATTACATTAATAGATGTAACTCTTTCAGGGATGACAAGCGCAAATCTTCATAGGATGCATGAGGAATGCTGCTGGTTGAGATTTCTGAGGTTTGGGGAATGACATTCTTCAAATGCGCTTCCACCTTATCTGAAAGTGTGTCGAGTTTGTACATGCAGATATTTGCACAGGGCCAGCTTCAAGGGGTGACTATGCGTAGACATAGCCCCTAACAATGTGGACACAGTTTACCTGCGAGGTTGCCTTACTCTATGTACATCTACTTGTCTGCCTCAATCTGCAGAACTGGCGCTGTTGCAAGTGCCACATTGTACCTATTCCACATTTCTAAGAAGCTGATATTTTAGTGTGGCAGCACCTACACGTTGGATATTGATATTGATATCTGGCAAGTGCCATCACTGTACTCTTTTTGGTGCCTGCTAAAAACATTTTTGTTTCGACAAGCCTACCCAGATATTTAGAACGTTGATGTGTTTTGTAGTTTTGCATTGATGGTTTTAATTTTCTGAATGTTTTAATTGTTTATACTAATAATTTCATTGTTTTTATTCTTTTTGTAAACTGCTTGGAGGTTTGGGTTTGTTTTTGTTTTGCAATGTAGCGGTACATGTTGTTTTTGTCGTTTAGTCGTTTAGTCCTGTCTGCCTCTTCGTGACCCCCTGGACCAGAGCACGCCAGGCACTCCTGTCTTCCACTGCCTCCCGCAGTTTAGTAAAACTCATGCCGGTAGCTTCGAGAACACTGTCCAACCATCTCATCCTCTGTCGTCCCCTTCTCCTTGTGCCCTCCATCTTTCCCAACATCAGGATCTTTTCCAGGGAGTCTTCCCTTCTCATGAGGTGGCCAAAGTACATACATTTCATTAAATAAAATGAATAAATAAATAAACAAATAAACAAATATTTATAAAGCCTGAAATGTGAGGCCTCCTTACACAGGTGCTGATGCCAGGAGCTGCTTCCAGGAGCCACCCTTTCTCCTGCAAAAAGCTACCAGGCCAGCCTAGGACTGCAAACAAAAGACGCCACACTTCCAGTGGAGGTTACACTTGCAACCATTTCACTGCTTGCCCTGGGAGCAGGCCTAACATCAGCACAGCTGCTCCAGCTCCTCAGCGGGATCTCATTTAATTTGGGGCTTTTACAGCTTTTACCCCCTGGGGATGGGGCTAGCATTTAGATTTCCCAGAAGCCTGCTGATCAGCGTGGGTCATCAGGGCTAGCCCATGGGCAATGCCATGGAGAGAGTCAGGGGCTGGGAGCCAGGAGCTGAGTGTAACCTGGATCTGAAGGCAGCAGGAGGCAACGTCAGAGAATAAGGCAGGTGTCAGAACCAAAGAGCAAGCAGGGTCAGAGCTGGATTGACTAATGGTCTGGTTTGCTGTAAAGCAGCTTCCAATGGGCTGGAATTTCAGAATCCCAGGATAAATTTTCATGATAATTGCAGAAGCATCCCTGTCTACACAAGGAGTTGCAACATTGGCTGCTATCCACAATCGGCATAAAGGCAATGTATTGGCTGTGGGTGGAATAAAAATCTATTATTGGCCTTGATGGGACCCCTGTTCTAACCAATGGTGACTTGTGAAACCAAATGTCTCATGCTCAAGGCAGTGCTTTTAGTAGCAATCACATCCCCAAGCCAGGTATTGAAGCTGGAGGCCCTGTCCTCCGATTCACACCTATGCTCATTTCATCAGCACAGGGTAGTTCTCAGACCAGATCCAACCTTTGTCCCCAAGATCAGTTCTTGGTTCCACAGGGCCCAGGAGGTGGGTTCCTCCCTCCTTTTACCCCAACCTTAAAACACCTGAGGAGGAGGATTGTCACACCTTAGATCAGTGTTTCCCAACCTTTTTTGGGCAAAGGCACACTTGTTTCATGAAAAAAATCTCGAGGCACACCACCATGCCAGATGGGGAAAGGTCACTTTTTACTTATGTAAAAAAAAATAAAAAAATAGTAACAGCATAGAAGGTAATGGTTAGGCCCTCTTCCAAATATGCTGGGTTTTTATTTGCAGGGACTGTTTTACATGGGAAAGCATTCAGCACTGTCATTCTCCCATCTGCCATATGAATTGGTACTATTCTGGGTCAACTTACTCTGCTGCATGTGTAGATGAAAATGGCACCAAGTGTGGGGGAGGGGGCAGAACAGGTTTCAGATACAGGATATTAAGCATACACGTACTTCAGATTGAACTGGTTGCTTGCTTTGCAAGTTTTCATTTCCCAAATGACTGCCTTGGCAAGCGCAATACCTACCAGGCTCAAGGCCGGTCTCGCGCTGCCGCTTCCCGCGCTCTCAAGGACCCGGGAGGAGGAAGGCGTGAAGGGAATCCCGAAGGCGCGAAAACCTCACGCATGCGCAGGCCTTCCGCCTGCGACAGCCCAGTAGGTCGGCCGAAGCGAGCGGCGATGGGATGTGGGAGCTCGCTCGCTCGCCGCCCCGCGTGTGCCTATGTGGGGCACGTTACAGCCCCGTGACGTCAGCGCCATGCAGGCAGCCAGGCAGGCAGACGGCGAGAGCCCCGCGCTGGGCGGCCTCTCCTCGCCGCCCGACTCGCCCGCCTCCCTCCAGGCAACATCTCGCGGCACACCAGGCAACGTCTCGCGGCACACTAGTGTGCCGCGGAACACCAGTTGGGAAACACTGCCTTAGATGAATGAAGGGCTCTCTGTTTCAACCTAGACAGAACAGCAGCATTCTGGAAATCAGAAGCTTTATTTGTTTAATTTGGGGGTGTCACAGTGGGGTGGAAGGTATCCACCTCCACCATTTCCAAGGGGCTCGCCCAAGCCTATCAAGCCTTGGGGAAGTTCCCTTCAGGGGGGCTGACTGCTCCCTCCCTCAGGGGAGCAGCGACCTCTGCCATATTTAAGGAAGCTTCCCCATTGTGGAAATTTGCAGGGCAGCCATGTGGGTCTCCATGCACACATTTGCCAAGCACTGTAAGATAGATTCAGGGGCCTCGGCCAACATAAGCTTTGGGAGAAAAGTACTTTGGCAGGTAGTCAGTCCGCGCCCCTTCTCCCCTCTTGCCCATACATACTACAGCCTGCTACCTCCCATACCAGGACTGCCCTCCAGGAACCTCTGGGGGGAAACGGCAATTCTTACCGTGAATTTCTATTCTGGGGATTCTTGGAGGGCAGGGCCCACCTCTCATCGGAGGCCGGGTCAAAGGAGATAACTGTAACAACAGGGCCATACATCCATAGCATAAGGCACAGGGTAGGCTGTTTTTCTCCTGCATCTGTTTCTTTACGTTTGCTATGCTCCTGAGCACCACGGCAGAGACCATAAGTAGAGACAATGCAAGTACAGAAGGGTTTGAAACCAGCACACAATTTTGGCAACAGTTTGCAGTCAATTGGACAAGGCTGGGTTTGGGGGCGTACCCATGGTCCCCCATTTGAGTGTCCATTACTCAGTTTCGGGGGTGGCACAGAAAGCAGGGCTTGCAGCACAAAATGGCGCCAAATCAGCACACCACTTTGGCACCAGTTTGGAGCCAATCGGGCAAGGCTGGGTTTTGAGGTTTGAGTGTCAATTACTTGGGGGGGGGGGGTGGCACGAAGCGTAGGGTTTGCAGCACAGAATGCCACTAAACTAGCACAAAACTTTGGCATCAGTTGCGGGGGGCGGACCCAGAATTTCAGAGTCACACATTAATGAAGCCCACACTGGTTTGCAAAATCCATTCTTGAGACTGTATTCCACTTCAGCGTTTTCTACTCAGAAGCATGACTGCCTCAGACAGATGCCACTGCAAACAGGACCTGAGTGCAACCGCACAGTCCCCAGCAACTGTCATTTAGAGGCAACCTGCCTCCAACTGTGGAGACCATAGCCAGAGTGGCTAAGGAGCCACTGGTAGCCTATTATCTCTGTGAATTTGTCCAATCCAAGTTGGTGTTATGAGAGAGGAAGAAAAACTTTCTCTGGAGGACTGGAGCCACCCCCTGCCCAGCAAAAAAACCCCAATATAGGTTGAGGTGAAAGCTCTCAGAGACACCTTAATTCATGATATATTCTTAGTAAAGAAGAAAGATGGAGGATGGGTGTCCCCCCCCCCATCATTTCTATATAAATAGCATCAAAATTTACAAACCTCAGCATATTACTCTCCTTCCAGAGAAGAGACTTAGCCCAAAGCAAATCTTGGAGACATGTCACATGGCGACAGTATTATTCATGATTTGCTGTTCCTAGAAGGAAGGCACACTCATGCAGAGCAAGGCATCTTGGAGGGAGACTAGGCAATTCATATTGCAGCTTTGAATCTAATGAATATTCTTTTAAAATATGCAATGTTATGCTGTAATTGGCTGAATGAGGACGAGTGCTGAAAACAATTATTTAAATTCCATTTCAAGAGGCTTTTTTCCAGGCTTAATGCTAAATGGATATGGGAGCTGGGTGGGAGAGGAGATGAGGATGATTAGGGGCCTGACTTCTTGTATTTCGGCTACGCAAATCTTTTCGGCTTTCCCTGTGAGCGGGTGTGGGGTTGCATGTGAGAGAGTGTGCAGTGGAGATTATAACACTACCACACCCTGAAACATTTGTGGCCATGAAATTCATATTTGGCCATTCTAAATTAGGCTTTTAGCTAAACTAGGTTTTGCTGTGTTGCTTTGTGGGTGGGGCTGTGATGCAGTAACGCAACTGAACACAGTTTGGTGCACATGTTTAGGACATAATTCTCACAGCCTTCCTTGAAGGGGGATTGAGTGGAGGAAGGAAAATACAAAATCCTTTGTAATGCATTTTGTGCCTTGATATATTTTGCAAACTCAGGATACTAACCCTAACATCTCCTGCCCTCCCAACCTTTTAAAGAAAACTTAGGACTCAGCTGCAAATAAAATGTTTTAAATGTGTTGTAAAGTGCAATATACAAATGTGACACGAGATGGCGACAGTGAGCTATGCAAAATTCAATGTATTTTTCAAAATGTTTTAAAAACAAAATTCACAGCATTTTTTATATGTGTGTAGATTCCACCTTAGGGTTGTATACTACCAAGTTTTACTGATAGTAATGCTACTGAAATCAATAGACCTAAAAAAATTGAATCAGAGTTGGGTGGTGATGGTTTAATTCTGTTCAGACACTAGAGAGCCCACCAGTCTAAGACCCTCTGGAGGCTGGGCCAGTTGACACACAGATTTCAAATGGAAACTGGAAATGAATTTAATGAACAATTAGAAAAAAGAGAAAATTTGGAAGGAGGGAGGGAGGAGAGAACATGAGAGCATAGTGTTATGAGTTTGGGGGTGGTCATTCTGGATGATATCCTTGGATCCCCTCCAGGCATGTGATGCTGTATCCAGTGGGTTAGAATCTAGCAGAAGAGGTTGCTGAACCAGTCAGGCAAGTTTCTTTGTAAGGCAATGACATTTGCCAGCCACTCAAGTGCCCTCATCAGCATGTCAGGAATGGGCTAACTTGCAATGGCTACAACTGAGAGATGGGGAACAGTAGCCTGAATGCTAGAAGCTGCTGAAAGACAGACAGACACCTAGATCTCAGTCACGGTGAGCCCCCTCCACCCTGTTCTCAGGTTTTATATATATCTCTGTAAATAAACCATGTAGCCTAAAGACACCAAAATCTCTGCTGACCTTCATTCCAAGGAAACCAAACCCTGGGTATGGTGCTTGGAAACCCTGGAGTCTGTCTCGGCTCTGAGATTGGGGCGGCATGTAACAATCTCAACATGAAGCCAACTGTCAAGAATGTATTAATAGAAATAATTGTTTCAGCAAACACATATTTTCAAGGAGCCCTCCTGAGCAGGTTTGGCGGGGACAAAATTTTTCTTTTTTTACAGTATTCCATTAAAGCAAGGCACTGTGGAAGATCCAGCCAAACACAATTTAAAATATCAATTTAAAGTCAGATTAAATAGATCAGACAGAGGGGTGTCCCTGTGAGTGGGCAGGGCCGGCAATTTTATTTATTTCTCTAATATTCCACCTTGAAACCAGAAGTTACCAAGAGGGTGTACAACATAAGACAATCTGCCAAAACTCATTAAGTGCTGCTAGACAGATGAAAATGTACACCTGCCATATCTAAGGAACAATGAAAATAGATGTATTGTTATCAGTTTGCAGGAAGGGGCCAGTCTGAATGATACCCATGGGTCTCTTCCAAACCTGCAGTCCTGTAAATATGGGGTTAGACTGTACAAGAACAAACCTGGTAAACTGGTCAGACAATATTTCTTTGTAAGGCAATGGCCTGAGCTGGCCGGTTAAGAACATTTACATGACCAAAGAGATTGCTTTGTTGCCACAGAGACAAATGGGTAGACATTTTCCCACCCCCAACTCACAACCAAGGAGGGCTTTGTGTGCATGTGAGTTTGGGGCTGAGGCTGGAAGACACAGAGACATGTCTTGATCTGTGCAGGACCCCACAGCTGTGACTTGGGTCTTCCCTGGAAAATTAATAGGGAAGCAAGATCTGTTGGAGTGTCAATGCTGTGAGCGCCACCATCCTGTGCTCAGGTTGTGTATATGTGTAAATACAACCATATATCCTAAAGACACCACAATCTCCACTGACCTTCATTCTGAGGAAACCCAGCCTGCCTCTGAGAGGCCTAAATAGGAATATCCACGGGATACAGCACCTTCTTCTTCTTCTTTTTTTAAAAAAAAAATTTATACTTTTACTAATAAGATTTGTCATTGACAAAGAAAAAGTTCTTCATCAGGTGTCCAAACTTTTTTCAAAGAGGGCCAGGTTTGATGAAGTGAAGGGCTGTGAGGGCTGACCAAAGTTTTAAACCTTTTTTAAGATTGAAGTTGTTGAGGTTTTTTTTTAGGATTTTACCCCAGGAGATAAACTGCCACAGGGGCCAAATTAAACCAACTGGCAGGGCGGATTAGGCCCCTGAAACAGACTTTGGACATGCCTGGTAGTGCATACCTTCAGAGCGATGAATCTGAAAGGTTTTCCAGCAACAGAAAAGCAAATAAACATTGACAAAAGGCAAACCTACAGTAACAACTTAGTTATAGTGTTACATCATATTAAGCATGAAACCCACCACAGGTAAGCCATTATTGAACCATTACTTAGGACAGATGAAACACAAAGATACATTTCAGGATATATAAACAAAAAACAAAATATTGTGTCCTTTCCTTTATGGCTACTTCAGGTGAAGGAAGGGGAGAAATTTACACCAACAAAACCATTCAGTCCGCCAGGAGACTGTCCGTGTTGGAGCCAGACCAGGACATTTTGCTGCCTTAGGCAAAACCAAAAATGCCAAATGTCCATACACTGCTTGAGGCAGCCCGGGGAGTAAAAGCAGGTGTGCGATTGCCATGGTAGTGGTGTGGTGGTGGTGTGGGCAGCATGTGGGCATGCGACAGTGAAAACGGGCATGGAGATCCGCTGCCGACAGGAGGATCTGCCACCTGAGGCAATCGCCCCACGCTGCCTCATGGGTAGGCCAGCCCTGGCCCTTGTTCTTCAACGTGATGCAGCACTTTCTGAAGACTGCTGTGGATGGCACAGGAGGAGGAGTTCTTTCAGACGTTCTGAAACATCCACATTTTCCAGGCAGCCTTTTAAAAGAGGGAAGAGGCAGTGAACAAGCAAGGAATGTTGCAGATAATCTAACAGGCTGTGGCAGCATTTTATGCAAAATTATTTATTATGAAAATTATTGTCATGAAATATTCATCCCTTCCCCTACTCCTGCAATATGGTCAGGGAAGGAGTCTCTCTCTCTCTCTCTCTCTCTCTCTCTCTCTCTCTCTCTCTCACACACACACACACACACACACACACACACACGTTCAGCAAGGCAGAGAGTGGCTCCAAGATACTCAGTCATCTTTGGGGGATGCGAGGTGTGTTTTGAAGGTAACCTTTCTTGGCAGAAAAGAGGCTGGTGGAAAGCTGACTTTCCCAACTCGGGAAGGGGAAATAAGCTGCCAAAGCAGAGGAGTTTTCTGCTCTCCTGATTATACATGCTGCAGAATACCATTTGGTCAGCCAAACAGCAAGTGATTGAAAGGAAGGAGGGAAGCAAATGGTTGAGGAGGCAGCTCAGAGAGCAAAAAACAGCTGGCAAAGTCCCTGTTCCATTCCCAGTCAGAGGAAGAGTCGTAGCTCGGTGTTAGAGCTTTGGCTTTGCAGGCAGAAGCTTCCAGGTTTAATTCTCAGCATCTCCAAGGATGTCTGAAACCATGGAGAGCTGCTGCCAGTCAGTGTAGGCAGTGTTGAGCTTGATGAACCAACTGGTATAGCTTTGCACAAAGCAGATTTCTGTTTTTTTTAAAAAAAATATCAGAACCATTAGGATTGCAATTTTATTTTGCTTTTAGGGAAAGTGCCACAGCTCAGTGCTAGAGCCTTTGCTTTGTGTGCAGAAGCTCCCAGGTTCATCCTCTGGCATTTCCAGTTAAGGCTGGAGAGAGACCCCTGCCTGAAATCCAAGAGAGAGGCTGCCAGTCAGAGCAAGCAATACTGCACTTGATGGATCAATGGTCTGACTCAGTAGAAGGCAACCTTGCATGTTCCTATACCCCATTGTGAAGGCTTAATGAGCCCCCTTCTCTCTCTTTCTCTAACCAACTCTGGTTTTGTAAAGAAACAATATGTTAATTTTTTATATTGTGTGGTCCTTCCTTCCCCATCTCTTTGGCCACCTAGAACCATGGCGCACTCAGCATGCTGAAGAAGCCAAGCCATTGAAATGTGACAATGGGGCAAAAAGAAGTGGCTGCCTTGTGTCCCAATGGCTTGTTCTTTTGGCTAAAATGGCATTTCATCTTCTGCGACTTGAGGGACCTTTGTGGCTTCAAGGATTGAAATCTGGATGCCAGGGATGTGTTTGGGCCTGCACAGATGCCATTCCTGGGTGAGGGGGTGGGGTGGAGAGACCCCCTGTATCGTCTAGCACATGAGCCATCAGGCAACGATGGTCTTTGGCACTCATCCAGTAGCTGCTGTTAACTGGATGAGTACCAAACCAGAAGAAAATGAAAGCTAAAGATTAAAAGCTTTGTTGCCTGTTCTTTTCCGAAGTTCCAGCCAGGGATATACATCTGTGGAGGGGAAACTGGCTCCTAGGATGGCGTCCCTTTGCCAAATCGGCACGAGTGTTTGGCATGGCTGGGCGAGACTGAAATAAATGCATGAGTTGGATGACTCTAGGAACTGGACGAGACAAAGACCACAGCACAGAGCGAAAGAGCACTTTCTGGGTGCTGTTTATAACGGAGCTGAAAAAGCCAAATGGTGGTAGTTTTTGGCCAAGATAAGAAGAAATGCACTGAGAATGATTTAGTGGCACAACACTTTCGGAGTCTTGAGACTCCTCTTCAAAGGCAATTGGTTGAATCCCTTCAGATCCATCCCCTCTGCAAAAGGGAATCTGTCCATTTCAATTTTTTCTCACTTTCTCATTTTCCCGGTCTTAAGGTCAGTGCATCACTTTGTGATTATTATTATTATTATTATTACTTTTTGTAAAGATGTCTTCAGGCTAGCACTAGCACCCGCACTACAGATCTCTTCCACTGCTCCCTTCCCAAGACGTACCTCGCGCTCCTGCTCCCCTGCACATGCTTTGCATCTATTTCTGGAGCTGCATCTGTGAGACACACACATGCCAATTGCACCAGGCATTTCCAGGGAGGATCAGGTTGTTGACCTAATGGTTAATCCAGGCCGGCCTGGAAGCTGTTTGTTCATTCAGCACCAGAGTATGAGCTGCCGGCTTGTTTAACGTTACATGTGTATCCGCTTTCATCTGTCAAATGCTGCATCGCGGGCTTGCATCGGCCTCTAGGTAATAGAAGCACTTGTTTGATACGCTCTCTGATCTTGCCTTAAACATCACTCTCTCAATTTGCTTTCTGAGGAGCACTGCTCTGACCCGGTGGGAAAATGTGCCTTTAATTTGTCCTTTCACCTACTCCTGGAGCACTGAAAGCATTCCGTAGCCACCTTTCCCACTCTGTATTGTGGAAATGAAGAAGTGCTCTGCATGGTTTGTATTTTAGGCTTGGTGGAGTTCTTTAATTTTGTTTTGTGGGTTCCCCTCCCCACCCATCTAGAAATAAATAAGAACCAGTATTTTGTTTTGCATCAATTTACTTTCAAAGTGATGTTCCATTTTCTCTCCACATCCCAGACAGATGGGGGACAGAGGAGTGCAGCCATTGGAGCTTGGCGAGACAACGTAATGGAGTCCCTGTTGGGTTTAATGACAATGTGCTGCTTTTGACTTCCTTCTGCTAATAGTGGCTTGGATCCTAAGATAAGTGAATGGCAGGGAGTTATCAGAAGGAAAGCTATCCACACCCACATAAGAATCATACAAGTGTTCAGTTGGAAGGGACCCAAAGGTCCAAACCTCTGCAGAGCAGGAATCTCAGCTAAAGAATCCTTGACAGGAGGGCTTCAAACTTCTGCTTCTATGAAGGAGAACCCACCACCTTCTGAGGGAATCCGTTCCACTGTCAAACAGCTCTTATCGTCAGAAAGTTCTTCCTGATATTTACTCAGAATCTCTTTTCATGTAATTTGAATCCATCGGTTTGGGCCCTACAGAAAACAACCTTGCTCCATCTTCCATGTATTTCAACAACACAACAGGGAGAGTGGTGATAAAATAGCAAAATGCAATGTAACAAAAGATAGTATCACCAGGGCAACCGTTACAAAGTAAGAAATCTCAACAACCATGAAAATAACAGGAGTAATCTTTTTCTTAATGAACATTAATATATTTGAATCTTGATAGCAGAAATATCCACTCATAAATTAACAGGTGCTCAACACTTGAACGTAATTCCGGTATACATCATGTTTCCTCCCCCAGAGGGGCTTAATCATCGAGCTAACAAAATTAAGTAAAACAAGATTTCCGTCAACATCTATTTCCATGAGGTAAATAAAATGTGAAGAGAATGTGTTCATGCAACATTACCTGTTGTAGTAAAATGTAGACAGTGCACAATTATTAGTTTAGAACAAGGGTAAATCTATAAGGGTAAAAAATGACAAAATAACTCATCTGATCACAGAAGGATATAAAATTGACAGCCCTTCAGATATTTCAAGATGACTATCTATCATATCTCTTATCAGTCTCTTCTTATCCAACTCCCACAACTGTTCCTCATAAGGCTTGGTTTCCAGACCCTTTATCATCTTGGTTGCCCTCCTCTACACACCTTCCAGCTTGTCAACACCCTTCTTAGATTATGGTGCCCAGAACTGGACACAGGACTCCAGGTGTGATCTGACCAAGGCAGAATAAAGTGGTACTATGATTTCCTGGATCTGGACGCTATATGTTGATGCAGCCTAGAATAGCATTAGCTTTTTTTTGATAGTGCAAAGAGATGCTGGGTCAGGCCATGTAGTCCAGCATCTTGCTCTTACCACATGCTTGTGAGAAAATGGCAAACAGGACCTGAGCACAAGAGCATTCTCCCTCTCCTGTGGCTTCCAGCAACTGGCATCCAGAAGCAAAACTTGGCTATTTACATGTGCGTTCAGTTTAATAGTACAGTACTATGGTCACAGCTCCCAGTTGGCTCAACAACACATCTCACACGAGTTCCTGGGCGCCACTCTAGACTAAGTCCAGGATCGCTACCTCTCTGGTGAGTTCCAACACCAGCTGTTTTAGGGCATAATCATTTACAGTAAGTTATCTAGAAAATTTACATCTTCATCCTGACCCTGCCTGCTTCGTAGATTTCATTTTTTTTAACTGCTTGGTGGTTTTGTTGTGGTAGAAGAGAAGTTGCACTGTGCTACTATATCTTTTAGAAAAATGATTATATACAGCCAGTGCTTTTTTTCTAAAAAAATGTTTAGAGGTACTCTCATTCCGTCTGAGACTCAGGAAACACCGTGAGTGGAAATGAGGCCGCCATCGGGGGTAGGAACGGAACTGACGATTCACCGTGCTAGAGAAGAAACTTTTAAAAAAAAGTTTAGATCCACAAATGTTTAGGGGTACGTGTACCCCTGCATCCTGCCCCAAAAAAGTACTGTATACAGCCCTGGAATCTGTTTGGTTGGAAGGTGTCAGAGACTGCCTCCAGGTCCCAGCTCACAGAGGACCAACGCTAGCCAGCGGTAATATGCAAAAGTCTTTATTAAAGTACATTATCCATCTTCAAACCCTAGCGTGCGTCTCTACGTCTAGACACTAGACCGGCGAAGCTCCGTCTGAGTCTCCGCCCCCTGTACACCAGCTTAAGACTCTAACCTTACTCCACCTCTTCCGTCTTTCCTTCCGCCTCTGGGTCCTACCACCCCCCGGGGTCCCTTCCTTCCTGGACGCTTCGGAGGCGGACCCCTCGGACTCTTCCCCCTCCCTTCGGCGGGCTTTAGGACCTGGCTCCCTCTCCGGGCTGCTCATTGCGCCACCCTCTTGTACATTTGAACTTGGCGCGCGCGCGCTGCCTCCGACCTTCCTTTTGACCGTTTCCTCACTCTCTGATGCAGGCGTGGCTAACCCTGACTCATGTCCTTCCGCTGACGGAAAGCTGCCTGATGCCGATGCCTGGGACTCCTCCCCCCTACTGCTCTCCGGTGGGGAAGCTGGTCCCGATTTCCAGCTGCTGCTCTCTGAGTCCCCTCTGGCCCCTCCTTCCTGAGGTGTTCCCTCTGGCAACCCCCTAGCTCTGACCACGGGAGCCCCTTTCTGTGAATCCTCCGATTCGCTGGAGAGACTTAGAGACCTCGGGCGGCTCTCATCGCTCACTTCCCCCTCGGATTCCTCCCCCTCGGTCTCTAATTCCTCCCTTTCCTGTCCCTCTGCTCCTGAGCCCCTGACATCCATCCCCCCCTCGAAGCCCCCCCCTTCCCCCCTCCCCTCCTTCCGGTGTGGGTACTGGGTGCTCCGTCGTAGCGGGGGTGAGTGCCTGATACAGTTCGTCCCCCGTGTCGTACATCAAACCGGCTAGGTCCGGCTCGTTCTCCGTGCACTCGTTGACGTCGATCTCCTCTGCTTCCATGTCTCTGCCTTCGTGTTCGAACCCCACGTCCTCCCCCCACACGTCCATGTCCGTCTCGCCCCCGTTCCCCTCTGAGGGTGATGTCTGCCAAGGACCCCCCAGCCACTTCCTGCGCCACTGCTCCTCTGGTCGATCGTCCCACCAATAAGAGTGGTCTGAGGCAGACCCCGAGGGTGAGCCCTCCGGGGAGCGTGTGTCTGGTGCCGGTTCCTCGTCCGAGGCGAACCCCTGGAACGTGCTGGCTGAAAGTGTGGGTGTGAAGAGCCAGTCGTCGAAATACTCGGCTGGCATGGGCCTGTGTGGGAAGAGGGCATGAAATTCTTCCTTGAGCAGAGGCTCCTCCAAGGCATAGTCCGGCACCCAACTGTTGGCACTGGCCGGGGTACCCTCTCTGGCTAGGAGATATTCTACTCCCTCTTCCCCCCATCTCGAGTCTAAAATCTCTGTGACCTCGTTGATGTGCCCTCCTCTTGGCGACCCTCCCTTTCTGGCCCCTTCTCTTGGCGGGTCTGGCACTGTGCCTGGCTCCTGAAATCTATGAGGTGCTTTGTAGGGCGTGAGCACCGATCTATGGAACACCGGATGCATTCTGGAACCCTCCGGAAGTGCTAACCGGAAGGCCACTGGATTGACCTGTGCCTGGACTTGGTAAGGCCCTAGCTGCTTATGCCCTAGCTTCTTCTTCGCTAACGATCTGGTCGGCACTGCTTGCGCTGCTAACCAGACCCAGTCTCCCACCTTTATGTCTTCCCCAACTCTTCTGTGTC
Source organism: Podarcis muralis (assembly GCF_964188315.1). NCBI lineage: Eukaryota > Metazoa > Chordata > Lepidosauria > Squamata > Lacertidae > Podarcis > Podarcis muralis. The sequence goes on along the minus strand of NC_135668.1, from coordinate 4,205,884 downwards.
TGTCAGCCTGCAGTTTGTATGCGTGCTTTGCTAGTTCTAACTGCCTCCTGAGCTGTTCGTGGACTTCCTGCAACTCCGACGCTAAGGCTTCCGCTGCCTGTGGCTCCCCCTCCCCCACTCTCTCTAAACCCGGGAAGGTTCTGGGATGCCTCCCGTTGTTGGCGAAGAACGGCGTCACCCCTGTCGACACGTGCTTCGTATTGTTGTAAGCGAACTCTGCGAGGGGCAGGTAGTCTACCCATGTCGTAGGCTGCTGATTGGCGTAGCATCTCAGGTACTGCTGCATGATGGCGTTGACCCTCTCCGCTTGCCCGTTGGTCTGTGGGTGTCTCGCCGACGCTAGGTTGATCTTGACGTTCAGGATGCCCATCAGCTTCTGCCAGAAGTTCGAGATGAACTGTCGCCCCCGGTCGGAGAGAATAGACCGTGGCAGACCGTGGACTTTAAACACGTGGTCTATGAACAGTTTGGCGGTCTGTTCCGCCGTGGCCACCTTCACACACGGAATGAAGTGTGCCATTTTGGTAAAGATGTCCACCACCACTAGCACTGCTGTCTTTCCCCTCGAACTGGGCAGGTCCGTGACAAAGTCCAGGGCCACCCTCTCCCACGGTTCCGATGGTGTCTGCAGTGGTTCCAGCAGTCCCGCCGGCGGTTTGTGAACTGACTTGGCCCTCTGGCAGGTGTCGCATCTCGAGACGTAATCCGCTACTTCCCCCCGCATCTTGGGCCACCAAAAGTCTCTGGCGACTAATTCTACCGTCTTTTCTTTGCCAAAGTGCCCGGCGGTGGGAGCGTCGTGTAGCTGCTGCAGTACCCTTGCGTGGAGGTCGTCTCCCGGCACGTAGAGCGCTCCCTTGCGGATGAGTAACCCGTCTCTTATCTGGAACTCGTCGTCCTTCGCCGTGCCCTTGTGCACCTCTTCCATCTTGGCTCGTGCGAAGGGGTCCTCCTGCAGCGCTTGACGTACGGCGTCCAGGTCCACGGTTGCCGAAGCGCATGCCCACGCTTCCGGTGCGAAAATGTGCTTGGCCGCCGACGGTGCCGCCTCCTCGAGGTATTGCGGCTTTCTGGACAATGCATCCGCCATTATGTTGTTGTCGCCCGGGATGTACTCTATCTTGAAGTCGAAGTCCGTGAAGAACTCCGCCCATCTAATGTGCCTCTGGTTCAGGAACCTCGCCGTGCGCCAGTACTCTAGATTCTTGTGGTCCGTGCGGACCTGCACTGTGTGTCTGGCTCCGATAAGGAAGTGCCGCCATGCCTTGAACGCTGCATGGATGCCTAGCAACTCCCTGTCCCAGATGGTGTAATTCTGCTCCGACTTGCTGAGCTTCCTCGAGTAGAAGGCGCACGGCCTCCAGTCCCCCTGCTGGTCTTGTTGCAACAGGACGGCTCCCACGGCTCTGTCTGAGGCGTCTGTCTCCACCCTCATCGGTCTGCTGGGATTCACATGCAGCAGCTGCTCTTCGGACGCGAAGAGGCGCTTGAGTTTCTGAAAGGACTGCTCCGCTTGCTCCGTCCAGATGAATTTCTTCTTCTTGGAGCTGAGCGTGTCGGTGATGGCCGCCGTCTGCATAGCGAACCCCTTGATGACCTTGCGGTAAAAGTTGGCAAAGCCAACAAACCACTGGACTTCCTTCCGATTGCGCGGGCTTTTCCAGTCCAATACTGAGCGAACCTTGGCGCTGTCCATGGCGAGCCCCTTGTCCGACAGTTTGTAGCCCAGGAAATCCACCTCCGTCATGTCGAACTGGCACTTCTCCAGCTTGGCGTACAGCCTGTGCTCCTTCAGTCTCTACAGAACGTCCCTGACATCCCTCTCGTGTGCTTCTCGCGACTCAGAAAATATCAGGATGTCGTCCAGGAAGCATACGCACTTCTTGTAGAGGAGTCCCGCCAACACGTGATGCATGAAGGCTTGAAAACAGTGAGAGCCATTTTGTAATCCGAAGGGCATAACTCTGTATTCGTAGGTGCCCAGTGGCGTGAACATGGCCGTCTTCCACTCGTCGCCCTCCCGCATGCGGATCAGGTTGTACGCCCCTCGCAGATCCAACTTGGTAAAAACGCGTCCTTTCCTCACCGTCGCGAGCAGGTCGTCTATCTTGGGCATGGGGAAGGCCGAGGGCTTGGTTTTCGAGTTCAAAATTCTATAGTCCACCACCAATCTTTTTTGGGGTGTATCCCGCTTCTTCACAAAGAATACTGGGCTGCCTCCCACCGCTTTCGACTCCCGGATGAACCCGCGCTTCAAATTGTGATCTATGAACTCCCTGAGTTCCTGCAGTTCATCCTCAGACATGGAATACAGTTTCCCGGTTGGCAGCGTCGCCCCCGGCAGGAGGTCAATCTTGCAGTCATAGGGTCTGTGCGGAGGTAGCTTGTCCGCCTCCTTCTCACAGAATACCTCCAAAAATTCCGCATACTTGAGAGGCACTGCTTGCAGCGTGCCCAAATGTAGCTGCGGGTCATCCTCTTCCCCTTCTGGGCTAGGTAGGATGCAATGTTCCGCACAGTAGGAGGAGCCAAAAGTCAGTTGGCGTTGGTACCAAGCCAATGCTGGGCTGTGCCTGTGCAGCCAACTCATGCCCAAAACTACGGGCGTGTCCGACAATTGGGTGACATTGAAGCTGATGACTTCCCGGTGATTCCCAATTTGCATCACCATAGGTGGTGTCTGCTGTACCACCTGCCCCCCCAGCAGTTCCCTGCCATCTACTGTGACCACCTTCAGGGGCAGCGTGGCTGGCAGTAGCGCTATGTTGTGTTGCTGAATAAACTCCAGTCCTATAAAGTCCGCATTACTGCCAGAGTCAATCGTAATAGGCACTTCTAAGGTGAGTCCATTGGGCAGCTGGAGCGATGCGGTGAGCTGCACCACTGGTTTGGGCGGGAGGGGGTCTGTGGGCTGCAAAATCTCTGGGGACCTCTTCACTGACTCGTCTGGCTGGGCCCCATTGCCTCCGTTTCCAGCCAGACTCCGTCGTTTCCCTGCTGTGGTCCTCTCTGCTGATTTGCTTCCATTACTGTCAATGAAGCTGCAGTGTGCTTGTGGAGCCTCTGGGGACACTCTTTCGCCATGTGCTGTCCACTGTCGCAGATATAGCACTTCCTGTTCCCTCTAGGCGGCTTCGTTTTGACTGCTCCCGGTGTTAAGGCTCTGGTTGCTGAGTGAGCCCTAGCACCGCCAATCTCCATCGGCTCTTCGCCCCCTCCCTGTGGAGGCGTGGACTGCGCACGCGCGACATCCCTGGGCAAGAGGGGGGGCCCTCTCGCTGGTGTGCGTCCCCAACGCCCTTCTTCTTTGCTCCATGGGCGTTCTTCCAGCCGCACACCCACCGTTAGCGCTCTTTCAACCACTTGCTGAGTGCTTTTGGGTCTCTCCCCCCTTGCGATCTCATCCTTGACCTGCGGGTTCAATCCCTCCCAAAAGAGGTCTCTAACAGGCGGAGAATCCTTATCCCAACCCAGGACGTTGACCAATGCAAAAAAGCGGGAATGAAACTGCCTTACGCTGGCTTTCCCTTGTCTTAGCCCAAATATGTCCTTCCGGGCAATGTCAATGTCAATGTTTGATAAAAAGCAGGAATCCATTGCTTTAATGAACGCATCTGCGCTTCGGAGCGCTGGATCCTTATCTCTCCACAGATTGCGTAGCCATGCTTTCGCGTCCCCTTGCAAATGGGACAAGATAAACCCCACCTTCTCTTGCTCATCTCTAAAGTCTTTTTCCAGCAGTTTCAGCGCAAACTGCACGTCTGCTCGGAAATTGGGGTAGTGCTGTAAATTCCCATCGAACTGAGATACAAGGCTGCCTCCTCTCTTCCCCAACCCAATCCCCTCGGATCTGGGTCCCGGTTGCCCCTGCTTCGCAAGCACTTCCAACCTGGCTTGGAGATCTCTGCAGGCAGCAGCCGCTTCGTCTTCTCTCTTCCTGGATGCGATTACCTCCGCGTTGAGTTGTGTCACCGCATTTTGCAAGGCAGCTATTTGCTGTTCGGTAGTCATTTCGCCTGACTCTTGTGAGCTCGCGAGGCACCAGTCTTCTTCCCGCGCTGCGTATACTCACGCAGCGACTCCTTCGGTGAAGAAAACTGATGAAATCTGAGACGGAGCTTACTGTCAGAGACTGCCTCCAGGTCCCAGCTCACAGAGGACCAACGCTAGCCAGCGGTAATATGCAAAAGTCTTTATTAAAGTACATTATCCATCTTCAAACCCTAGCGTGCGTCTCTACGTCTAGACACTAGACCGGCGAAGCTCCGTCTGAGTCTCCGCCCCCTGTACACCAGCTTAAGACTCTAACCTTACTCCACCTCTTCCGTCTTTCCTTCCGCCTCTGGGTCCTACCACCCCCCGGGGTCCCTTCCTTCCTGGATGCTTCGGAGGCGGACCCCTCGGACTCTTCCCCCTCCCTTCGGCGGGCTTTAGGACCTGGCTCCCTCTCCGGGCTGCTCATTGCGCCACCCTCTTGTACATTTGAACTTGGCGCGCGCGCGCTGCCTCCGACCTTCCTTTTGACCGTTTCCTCACTCTCTGATGCAGGCGTGGCTAACCCTGACTCATGTCCTTCCGCTGACGGAAAGCTGCCTGATGCCGATGCCTGGGACTCCTCCCCCCTACTGCTCTCCGGTGGGGAAGCTGGTCCCGATTTCCAGCTGCTGCTCTCTGAGTCCCCTCTGGCCCCTCCTTCCTGAGGTGTTCCCTCTGGCAACCCCCTAGCTCTGACCACGGGAGCCCCTTTCTGTGAATCCTCCGATTCGCTGGAGAGACTTAGAGACCTCGGGCGGCTCTCATCGCTCACTTCCCCCTCGGATTCCTCCCCCTCGGTCTCTAATTCCTCCCTTTCCTGTCCCTCTGCTCCTGAGCCCCTGACAGAAGGTGACTTAGAAAACTTTAAAAAGAAATAAATAATCCAGCTGCTCTGGATTCTTCCTGATCCAGTGCTGGCTCCAGGTTTTTAAGGAGCCCCTGAGCAGGATGCCTTCAGTGGTCCTTCTCCCCCCCCTTCCATCACTTCTAGTTGCTGCACCCCTCCAGCTTCCTCAATGCTCCTGCCTTATTGATTGCCAGGCAGCCAATGAGCAAGTACTTTGCTTGCTCACATTTTCTGTGACAGGAAAAGAGGCAAGTGAACACGCAGGTGAACAAGTAGGCTGTAATGGTGTAAAGGAGGAGCAGGTGTAAGGGGCTCTTTGTCAGTGGTCCCTTTTTGGGTGTGTGTTTGTGGACCCTTGGCAGGTGCCCAACCAGGCTGACCTTTGGCTCCAGCCCTGCATCAAATACTGTAGCTCAGCAGAAGGGCACCTACTTTGCAGACAGAACTTCCCAGGTTCTCTCCCCACCATCTCTAGTTAAAAGGAACACAGAGAAGACAATGGGGTGGGTGGGGAGGGCGTGGTCTGAAACCCCAGAGAGGTGCTGAGTTCAGATCCTGCTTGTGGGCTTTCCATAATTGGCATCTGGCTGGTCACTGGGAGGACAGGATCCTGGACTAGATGGGTCCTCTTTGGTCTGATTCAGCAGCCAAGCTCTTCTTACATTACTCAGTGTAGATCGGGGTAAGGTGATGGTGTGACCCTCCAGATGTTGCTGGACTACAACTCCCATCATCCCTCACTGATGGCTGTGCTAGCTGGGGCTCACAGGAATGTCCCTCACCATCTGGAGAGCCACAGGTTCCCCACCCCTGGAGCAGACAGTGCCAGGCTAGCTGGACCACAAGTCTGACCTGGGATAAAGCAGCTTCCTCTGCAGACATACAGAAACACCTGCTTTTCACTCTTCGTTTCTGCTCACTGAAGTAGATGTTGGTAGCAGTGTGTTTGAACTGTTTTTAATTCTGAATTTTCAATTGTTGTGACGTGCCCTGGGACCTGCTGATGAAGGGCTGAGTAATGTAAGAACAGATGATGATTCTGATGAGGCCTTTGCATGCGCCAGAGGATGCCAACTCCTGATGTTGCTGTTCCCCTGAGTAAGGCACCCTCAGTGGACCATCCACTGCTTCCATTTGAACCGGGCCTTCATTCTAGAGCAAAGGGAAGAGGGATTTTTGCACATCCCCTTTTGCAGTTGAGAACTGAAAGCTTCTCAGCCCATTCCAGATAGACTAAGAGCTTTAATCGCTTGGCTTCCACCACCAATTACGCCTGAGAAACGAGATAGCTGGGAGGCTCATATCGAATTGTTATCAAAACGTCTCAGTTCAGATTCTGACAGCTTCTAAGGGGAATGCGTTTCCTCAGCCCGGAGTGGAGAACAGAGAATTCCACTCAGTAACTTCCCACTCAAGCTATAGATTTACTGTCAGAAAAAATAAAATCATGCCTGAATTCCTCTTCAATTAAAGCATCTGGCTATTCCTTTAGCATCTGTTAGTTCCTCTGCTTTGAGTGTGCGGAGAGAGAGGTTCACCAAGGTATCTGGATACGGAGACAATTCTACTTGCCAAGAATTCTCTTCTTTAGAATGGTTAATGTTGCCATGACACAGCCTTAGAAATAACATTGTCTGGATTTTGAGGATCAGTTTGAAGACTGCTCTGGGCTGGTTCATATGTGCAGGAATATGCCTTCTATTGAGTTGCACCATCGGTCCATTTAGGCTTGTTTTGCAGCAGCTCTTCAGGATTTCAGGCCAGGCGTCTTTCCTAGCCACACCCGGAGTTGCTGGAAATTGAACCTGGAACCTGCGGCACACAAGCAACAGATGTGCTCTACCACTGAGCCTACCACCAATGTTCCTGATGAACAGAGGAAGCTGCCTTATATGGAGCCAGCTCAATGGTCCCTCTATCTTTGAATCGCCGTATGGAAGCTGGAAGGCAGATTATACTGAATCAGACCATGGGCCCACCTAGCTCAGAATTGTCTACACAGTGTTTCAGACAGGGAATCTATTCCAGAGCTACCTGGAGATGCCGAGGATTGAAACTGGGACCTTCTGCATGCAAAGCAGATGCTGAGCTATGATCCTTTCCCATCAAAATGACCCTCTGTCATTCCCCAGGTATGGTTGGACTCCAACTCCCATTAGCCCATGGTCAGTTATAATGGGAGTTAGAGTCCAACAACATAGAGAGAGCCACAGATTCCCCACCCCTGGGTCTACACTCAATGGCTACACAGTCAATGGCTCTCCAGGATTTCTAGCAGGTGACATTCTCAGCCCACCCTAGAGCTGCTGGGGAGGCTGGCGCCTTTAGCATGCAAGTCTCTCCACGTATTTACTGTATCTTTTGATCCAGGGAGCCAGGGAGGGAGGTGCATGGCGATGATGATCCAGGGACCCTGGCAGATGCTCGCTGTTTGACCAGGGCTTCAAACCAATCCCAAGTCTCCATTTTCAAATAACATTTTATTGTTGAACAGGAAAAAATGTGTACCAGTTTGTGGCCACCAATTAGTGCTATTTAGATGAAAATCTCTCCCCCCCCTTTCTCATTAAGGTTTTTTTGTCTTGTCCCTCAGTGTATAGGTCAAGACAGTTGGCATAGCATGAACATGAGTGACAAGTTGAATGCCTGTTGTTCAAATCTCCGCTCACTCCTCTGTGGTCATTATCGTGCACCCTTTGGAAAGCAGTTAACTATTTCAGCGACACTCTGCAATCCATCACATGATGTTATGAGTTGTGGGGGGCGGGGGGGGGGAGTCATCAGTCGGATTATACCATAGGTCCCTTCCAGTTCTTGGGATCTTGTATCTGCGCAGATAGGATGCATAAGAGAAAGCTTAGCCAAACCAGTTCATTTGTCAAGATAGTGGCTTTGGATGGCTAGGTAAGTACCACAGTGTAGCATATCCAAATAAGTTGCTCTATGGTATATACACCATATAGGCAGGTCTTTCCCCTCACCTAGCTGCTATGTAGGAGAACAATAGGCAGAGTTGGGAGTGAGTGAGCTGGAAGCAAGCTGGAAGCTGAATACACAGAGGCATGTCTTGCTCTGTGCTGGGCTTTGGAAACATTTGGGGAAGCAAGATTCATGCTAATGCTGTGAGCTCCTCCATCCTATGCAGCCCATCTTCATTCTGAGGGAACTGAACCCCAGGTAAGCTCTTGGAACCCCTGGGGTCTCTCACTGCTCAGAGATTGGGGTGCTTCATAACAAGGGAGCAGCAATGCTTGCCTGTTTTATTCATTTTTAGTTTATTTAAAACATAATTATTCTTTCCCTTTCCGAACACCAGGATCCAAACCTCCCTTTTATAATAGAGAGAAAACAGTCTAACAATAGAACAGAGATGGGCGCAGCAAATACTTTAAATAGAAAACAACAGTGCCTGACACTCCTGGGGAAACAACAATGTTTTATAGTATAGATATACTATAAAAGCTGAAGGTGATGAACAGTCCTTTTGTGACAGGAAAGTGCAGGCCTCCAGGTCCTTAAATCAGTTACACTGTGTTATGGCTTTTAATTTCGATGTGCCAAGTGTTCTGAGCCATGGACAGTGAGCATCTTTTTCTTCTTCAGATGCAGATACATGACCATGACTTGGAGTAACTGAATTACCATATCATAAATTCATGGCAATCCATCTTGCCTCAGGCACCTACAGCTTCCCGCCATCTGTTGATCTTGATTATTGTCTTTTATTAACTAGAGTGCTCTTCTTCCAGAGATGGGACACAAAGCTTCCTACTTAATTTGTTCATGAACTGGAGTTATCTGGTGGACGAGGATACTCTGGAACAGGGGTCAGCAAACTTTTTCAGCAGGGGGCTGGTCCACTGTCCCTCAGACCTTATGGGGGGCCGGACTATATTTTGGGGGGAAAATAATGAACAAATTCCTATGCCCCACAAATAACCCAGAGATGCATTTTAAATAAAAGGACACGTTCTACTCATGTAAAAACATGCTGATTCCCTGACCGTCCATGGACCGGATTTAGAAGGCGATTGGGCCGCATCCGGTCCCTGGGCCTTAGTTTGCCTACCCATGCTCTGGAAGACGCTGAGCCTTCCCAGATACTTCCTGCTTTTGGAGGAAAATCCTTCAAGGACAACTTATTCTGTTGTTTTCAGAAGGCATGTAGATGCTGTAGGATGGATCCCCATCCTGGGAATCTGGATGAAAGGAGCATAATTGGGAAAAGGGGGAGAAGTCAACAAGAACTTTGCATCAAAACAAACCCAGGAGTGGGGTACCTCAGACCTGGAATTGAATTTATTTTATTTTTATTCATTTATTAAATTTGTATTCTGGCCTTCAGAGAGGTTCACAACGTAAGAAAGTTCTGGAGGGCCACCATTTATGTTGTGCCACCGCCAGGCCACACCCCTCTCTAGCTCTGCTCCACCCTCTCTTTCAGGGCTTCTGCCTGGAAGGTATCCTTGTCCTCTTGCCTTCCAGGGCTGGTGTCTGTGTGTGCTTCCAGATGACACCAAACTGGGAGTGGCAGCTAATACCCCAGACAATGGAATCAAGATGAAAGATTATTTTAACAGATTAGTGAACCAACAAAATGAATTTCAGCAATGACAAATGTAACTTTCTGTATTCAAGCTTAAGAACATGAAAAGCAACTTGCTTGATCAGATCAAGGTCCATCTTGCCCAGCATATTCGTTGCAATAATCCCAGCAACCTGCAAGTACTAGGTTATTAGCTGATGGTGGTCCAACAGGGGACAGCTTGCCTCCCACTCCACGTTCCCTCAGGATCATAATTACTCTCCTTAGAAATCCAAAATCCAGCTCAGCCTGGATTGTTCTTGATGCATTGCCCAGGATTTTGCAGCCAAATCACATCATGAAATTTTGCACAGTAATAAATGGGAATCAGAAATGTGAATTCCACCAAGAAGGCTGTGAAATCACCTAAGCTTCTTTTCCAACTTGGGTCCTTCTGCTGGAGAGCAGAGAAGGATGGGAGGCTTCCCAGTGGACAAAGTAAAAGAGAAAAGTAAAAGAGCTTTCTATATTTGTAGTTTAAATACCTTGGATAATTAGTGCTTCTCAAGATAATTAGTACTTTCTTTCCCCTGTTTGCTTGAAATGAACTAATCAGGTGTTTGTGCTGGTGACACCTTAAGCTCTTGGTTGCTTTGCTAAATCTTTCTAAGGTCATGTTACCTTACCTTATCTGAGACCCCTGGAGAATCCGTGTTAGGTTCTAGAAAGTGCAGATAATTCTTTTCTAGATCAGGGATCATTGACACTCCAGATGATGTTAGATTTCAACTCCCTTCACCCCAGTCACCATGGCCAATGGTCAGGAATGAGGGGTGTTGTAGTCCAGCAATATTAGGCTCCTCATTCCTGTTTTAGACTCAATAAATCTTGGCAGGTCCCAGGACACAATATTCCAGGGACTTTAGGTCTCACATCTCAGCAGCCTTCCAGATGCACTCCATAAATGGTGAAAGGATGTAGCCCCAGTGACTGATGGAACTAGGGCAGACACTGATGGCCTCGGCCAAGCCCTCCTCTCAATGACCACCCTGGAAGTAGGAGGAGTCTGGATTTGATATCCTGCTTTATCACTACCCTAAGGAGTCTCAAAGCAGCTAACATTCTCCTTTCCCTTCCTCCCCCACAACAAACACTCTGTGAGGTGAGTGGGGCTGAGAGACTTCAGAGAAGTGTGACTAGCCCAAGGTCACCGAGCAGCTGCATGTGGGGGAGTGGAGACGCGAACCCGGTTCACCAGATTACGAGTCTACTGCTCTTAACCACTACACCACACTGGCTCTAAGTAGCAGATGGTGCATCAGTGGTGGCAAGCATGTCTGGTATCAGCACCTGGGTAAACATTGCCAGGTTGGACTGCTGGCCACTGCACCATCCTTTCTTTCTTCTTATTTTTAAAACATTTTACAGTCCATCTAGTTCAGCATTCCCCACCCTGACTGGCAGCAGCTCTCGAGGATTTCAGACAGGAGTCTCTTTCTCAGCCTTATCTAGAGATGCCAGGAACCTGGAAACTTCTTCATGCAAAGCAAATACAGAACCACTGAGGTACGGTTCTTCTTTCTGGATGTGCTCCAGCCTAGGCTGGTACTGCTACATTAGCAATCACACTACCCACCACCAGAATCAGCAGAAGAGCTACACTTACTGCTTCTGGTCACCACCAGGTGGGGTGGAGAGTAGATGTGATGGAAGCAGAACATTGCACCCCCAGTCCTGAATGGGAACTTGGAAGTGCACTTGAGGGAGGAAGCACCAGGTAAGAGGAATTTATGTACACTCACCCATGGAGGAACAGTGTGCCTTCAGGGACAGAGGGAGCTGCCTTGAATTCCTGACACAGATCAGTGGTCCATCTAGCTGAATGGCAGCTCTACCAGCCATACCTCACTGGGCACCCTCCAGAAGCTTTTCTTTCTGACAAGGGCAGCCCCACGAACAAAGCACTGCAGTCATCTAGAAGTCTTTTAAGTGGGAGACTGAAAAGAAGAAGGAAAGCAACGAATAGCTTGGGATAATAATTTATAATGATGATGATGGTAACAACAGCAACAACAAGGATGATGATAATAATAATAATAATAATAAATTTATTTATTATTTATACCCCGCCCACCTGGCTGGGATGCAGGGATTACTGTGGACCAGTGGCTGGCAGATGGTACAGAGAACTTGGGAGGCGGCTGGCAGATGGCGGGGGTAGCTGGACCAAGGCAGCAGCAGCAGCAGCAGCTCTTGGCTTGGGAAGAGCGCAGTTTGGAAAGCGAGATCAGAGGACACTCATTTTCCTGGGGATTAACACAAGGCTAGCAAAGCCTCCTAGGAGGACCAAGTCGAGGATAATGCTCAGTATGGCATTCAGGCCTCAGCGCAGAGCAGCAAAAAGGAGATGTCTTCGGATGTCTGCCAGAGGAATTTTTGTTTCCCATGTGGATTACTATGGGAAATCCATCTGCCATATGAATGTTTGACTAACTCAGTCTGTGTTTGTCATTCCCTCAAGATTGTCAATCACTCGCCGCAATTAAACACATCACATTGTTATCCTGCTCTTCATTTGAGGAGAACCTACCCTAGGCTGAAAGATTGTGATTGAGCGACTCCTCTGACTGAAAGCCTTTCCTTCCCTCATCACCCTTGCCTGGGACCTGAGCTGGGACCTGACCCCAAGCCTGTCTCTGACTGCGTTTCCCCTGTCCTTCCCAGAGTGCCCTTCAGCCTCCTCTGCAGGGTCAGTTCAAGGCAGTTTGAAGTCTCAGGTGTGGGCAAGATGGTGCCCAACAGAGGCAGCCAATTTGTCTGTTCCGCTTTCTCTCAGTTCCTCATTTTTGTTCTCTTCCATTCAGTACTCTATATTTCTACATCCCTTTGTGATTATTATTATTATTTTTAATTCCTTGTGCAAATTCACCAGCATCTTAGAGAAAATTTCTCCTTATACACACATTCTTGTATGCAATACTGTCTAATGTACACATTTTTGCAAAGCAATCTTACCTAATACAATGCATTTTTGCATGCTATTTTTACAGATATAGGCATTTTAAGGCATTGCACCCCAGGATATGCATTTTTGTACATATTACCTGGCAGGAAAACTGCACTTCAAAATTCTGATATGTGTGAATTTTGAAGGCTGGGTGTGTTTCAGTTCATGTATAGTGTTGCAAAGTGTAAAGTTGGTAGGCTTGCTTTTCAAAGCAAACAGAATAGAAAATCTTCTCATACCTTGTGAGGTCTCCCACATTTCATGTTCAAAAGCCAACCATATGAACAGTTGAACACTGGCACACAGGCTCTGTCTACTCCTTGTTCCTCAAAACCTGCTCCCTGGGGCAGCTGCCTCACCCAGCCCCATGGTAGGGCCAGCCCTCAATGTCATCATTTTTCATCATTGTATTTTTATGCCACCTTTACATAGTACGTAATAACCATGCTCAAGGCGGCTTACAGCATGAAAAAGATTACAAACATAACATAGCAAAAGTAGTCATAAATAAATAAAACATCAAAAAGTACACAAGCAAATTTATCATTTTTTGAATAAATCATAAGAACTAAAATAAAAAAATCAGTAACTGCAACAATTCCTCACCCCAGCGAAAACCCCTAAACAAGACCCCAACCCAAGATTCTGTTCAGCAGCCTCAGCTTTTGTAGCTGGAGTCAGTCCGGGTCCCTCCTTCCCAGGCCAAGTGGAGAAAGGTCTGTTAGCCAGGGAGCAGGCCTTCCAGGACTCACAGCCAAGATCGTCTCCTTGGGTGAATCTACACACAGGAAGAAACCTGCTATAAATAAGTCAGGCATAAAATTGTTATAAGAAAAGAAAAAAATGCTATGTAAAAATTGCATATAAATTTCTTTTGTCCTCTGGCACTATTTGGCGTTGCATGTTTATAACGTATACAAAACATTGTTTTTGACTAATGTAGCTGCGTCTGCTTGCTCTGTAACTCAATCTCTGGCAGTTGCAGCCATTTGGCTCAGGCATGACATGTAGGGAAACCCCTCAGAAATAGAGTTAAGCCTTCCTCTTACACACAGAATAAGTAAATCTTTTGGTGTGCAAGAGTGAAGCAGGCCTCCAAGATTTATTTCAGAAAGAACTGTGTTCCAGGGGTTGGTCCCTTGCTGTGCAGGCTGAAGGTCCCAGGTGCAATCTCTGGCCTCCCCAGGTAGGGCTGGAAAGGACTCCTGCTGCAATCCTGGAAAGCCACTGCCAGCTGTCAATGGACCAGTTCTCTGACTCCATACAAGGTGCCTTCCTGTGCTCCTAAGAGAGTATTCCCTCTCTCTCTCTCTCTCTCTCACACACACACACACACACACACCTTTAGGCCAGTACAGTGGTACCTTGAGTTCCAAATGCCTCAGGTTACAAACGCTTCAGGTTACAAACTCCGCTAACATGGAAGAGTTACCTCGAGTTCATAACTTTCCCCCAGAATGAGAACGGAAATCATGTGCCGGTGATGCAGCGGCAGCAAGAGGCCCCATTAGCAAAAGCATGCCTCTAGCTAAGAACAGCTTCAGGTTAAGAACGGACCTCTGCAACGAATTAAGTTCGTAACTAGAGGCACCACTGTAGACGGGTGATGGAGCGTCTGCATTCTGAAGGTCCCAGGTTCAATCCTTAGGAGTTGAAATGTTAAAAAATGGATTGGGTAGCAGCAGGTGATGGAAGGGAGATAGACCAATGGCCTGATTTGGTCAAAGCAGCTTTCTGTACTCCGAAGGACCTGAAGTTTAGGAAATCCAGTGCTAGAGAATTCAATGGGCTTTCTTGAAACAGGAAAACAAAAACATTTTTCATAAAGAAATAAAATCTGTAGCATTAACAGGAGTAGCCCCCCCCTGCACACACACACCCCAGCCAGCCTCATCATTGGCTGTATGTTCCCGAAATCACAATGTGAACTAGCACATAATTATTATGTAAGATAACTGCAGACAATTATTCTGCCTCCCTTCCTCTTACAATGTTATAGAACTAATTACTTTCTCCTTGTGTAATGTTACTTAGGTAAATTGAACCATTGCAATAATTTAAATCTCATCCTTTTCACTTCCCTGGGTTCCCTTCTCTGCTCTGCAGTCCTGACTTGCGTTTCTGGAGCGGTGTGTGTGTGTGTGTGTGTGTGTACACACACACTGCACCAATTCCACTTTTATTTCCTCTTAATACTGAACTCAGGAGGCTGACTCCCAATTAGTTTTTTGGTAAAGACTTTTTAATTGCATTTTATAATGTGTATAAAACAGAGAGTTATAACAATAGATGAAAATTAAAAGATAAAAAATAAAACTCTAAAATAGGCACGTAGACTGAGTACAGTTCCATGTGGGTTAAAATAACAAAGTCCACGTAATGCATATTGATGTTATCTGATTTTAAAGTGTAGTTCTAGATTTGCTAGGCTTGTGACAAAGGTTCTCTTGATGGCCCATTGTATGTGTAAAAATGCCAGATTATATAAAAAGTGCCTGGAGGTTCTAGTCCTTGCTGAAATCTCAAATTACGCACAACTTTCTCCATTATCACAGAGTAGCAAGGCCAGCTAGTTTTGAATCGATTCCACATTCCAGGCCCCCTCGTTGCACAGAACTTTCTTTTCAGTGGCCTGATCCTCTTCCCCAGGAAAACTTTCTTTTCAGTGGCCTGATCCTCTTCCCCAGGAAAACATTTGCATCCAGGCACAAACTTGCTCCAACCTTGAGGACTTCAAGGAAACCACCCCCATCTTTGCGATCGCTTGTCATTGCTATGAATTAGCTTCCCCTGGCGTCATGATAATAGGTGAGGGGACGCCTGAGAGCCGTCCTTCTCTGCAGTGTGTAACTCCTGCTTGGCTCCCATTATCCCTGCTGCGAGTGCTGCTACACCAGCAATTGTTTTGATGATGAATTACAGAACACGGTGCAAGCACTGAGCATTCAGAAGGGCATGGCATTTGAAACCATTCTGCGCTTGAAATACAGTAATTGAATACAACCGGCTCAATTTAATGTAGGCAAAAAAGCAGGGGAGGGAGTCACTTACCACTGTCATAGCGTTGCTTAGCTCTTGTTTCACCCAAATGTTCTGCCTTCCCCTGATCATTTTAAACTACTTTCAACCTAAGTATAAAGACCACGAGGATGCTTCCCTAAGTAGGGACACCCCATACTGCTGCAATAAAACTCTGATCCTCGACCTCTGCTACTTTGTGGCTCTACTTATCTGAGAGAAAGGCTTTAGGAGTAAGCTCAGAGGAAAAATCCATACCCGCTGTCTTGCAGGCAGTGGCGTAGGAAGGGGGGGCGGAGGGGGCAGGTCGCCCTGGGTGCCACTCTGGGAGGGGTGACAAGATAGCCCCTGCCTCCCCCCAGCTGTAGAGCGGCCGAGGGCACGCGGCGTCCATACGGGCTGCCTCTCGCATGGCGACCGTACGGGCTGCCGCACATGCGCAGTCCATACGGGATGCCACTCATGCGGCAGCCTGTACAGTCATCGTGCTGTACATGTGCGGCATTCTGTACGGAGCGCGCACCTGCAGGATGCCGCACCTGCGCAGTCCGTATGGGCTGCGCCGCCCCGGGTGCCGGAGAGGGTTCCTCCGCCACTGCTTGCAGGACATATTTGCGAGAAGAAAAGGCTCAGGAGTAAACCCTACACCATGGGTAGGCAAACTAAGGTCCGCGGGCCAGATCAGGACCAATTCCACTTTTATTTCCTCTTAATACTGAACTCAGGAGGCTGACTCCCAATTAGTTTTTTGGTAAAGACATTTTAATTGCATTTTATAATGTGTATAAAACAGAGAGTTATAACAATAGATGAAAATTAAAAGATAAAAAATAAAACTCTAAAATAGGCACAAAAATGTGCTCGGTGCCGTGGCCCCCACTGCACCCCCCATGCTACACCCCTACATATAAGGTTAGATTACTGCAATGCGTTATATGTAGGGTTGACTTTGAAGATGGTTTGGAAACTTCAGCTAGTGCAGAATTCAATGGCTAGGTTGTTCCATAGGGCAAGATGGTTTGAGCATATTACACCAATCCTGGTCAGACTGCATTGGCTACCAATTAGTTTCTGGGCCCAATTCAAGGTGCTAGTTTTGACTTACAATGCCTTAAATGGCTTAGGACCACATTATCTCAAGGACTGCCTCTCCCCATATGAACCTGGACCCTGAGATCATCTTCTGAGGTCCTATCTCATGTGCCTCCTCCATGAGCAGTCCAGAGGGTGGCAACATGAGAACAGGGCCTTTTCTGCAGTGGCATCTCATTTGTGGAATCTTCTCTCCAGGGAGATTTGGCTGGCCCCTTCATTATACATCTTTAGGCACCAGGCAAAAACGTTCCTCTTTAACCAGGCCTTTGGATGATTGACATAGAATGCCCTTTTAAAGTGTGTTGGGGAGGGAGGGTTATTGGGCTGTTTTTGTTTTTATTATGTCTTTTGTGTTTTTATATTGTGATTTTATGTTGTAGCAGCCCTGAGACCTGCAGGTGTATGGCAATATACAAATTTAATAAATATTAATAATAAAACTGCTGCATGCAACCCAATCTCTGAGCAGCAAAAAACTACAGGGGTGCTTGCGCTTCCCCGGGAATCTTTTCCTTAGAATGAAGGTCAACAGAGACTGTTGCATCTTTAGGATATATGGTTTGATTTACCCCTATATACAACCTGAGCTCACAGCATCAACACTCCAACAGATCTTGCTTCCTCATTAGGTGTCCAGGGAAGCCCCAAGCCACAGCTCTTGGGTCCAGCACAGAGCTGACATGCTCCTGTTTTTCCAGCTTCCTGCACCAGCCAAACTCACTCTCACGCAACCCCTGCCTGGCCTATTCCCCCCCCCCCCTAGGATGATGTGGCATCCAGCCAGGTGAGGTGGAGAAAATTGCCTACCCACTTCCTGGAGAGGACCATTGCTATGGCAACCTAGCTCACTCTTTGAGATGCTGATGAGAGCACGTAATAGGCCAGGTAAGACCATTAGCTTGACAAAGGAACTAGACTGGTCTGTTCACCAGATTTCCTCTTGTAGATTCTAAACTCACCGCCACAGGATCACAGTTATCATGCAGACTGACCCCACAAATCCATAACAATACTAACGTGCTCAGACTTTTGGCGGTGCTTAGTTCCAGAAATCAGGGTTATGGTTTCATGCTGCCCAGATCATTGCTGTAGATTTTATTGAGGTGTTAAGCTGTTTACAGTTTCTGCATTGGTGTGTACACTGCCTTGTGATACCATATGAAAGGCTGTACAGAAATGTTTAAATAAATGAAAAAGCCTTCCATGTGCATCTAGGATTTCACCAGGGACAAAAGTAGGAATGAGAATTAGCCCTCAGCCACATTCTGGAGACAGGGAGAGGCAGGGAACAAAGGATTCCAGAGCACACAGGAAAGCAGCAGAAGCTTCTTCATCCCTTTCCCACCCTGCCTTTCGAACCACATGTGGCTCACAGAAGGAAACCCACAATTACATTGCCTTGGACGAGATGAGCCTTTGGGTCCCGTCCAGGTCTACAGTTCTATAATTCTATGAACCTTAAGAGTGATGGAAACCAGCATTTTAAACTGTGCCTCTGCTCAATATCCCTATTTACATAACTCTTACCAAGCTTATTGTCGGCTTGCACCTGAGAAGGAAAAGTTTAGGAGTTCAATGCTTGGCAAGTAAGAGTCGTCAGCAAATGTAACAAGGTATTCTGGGTGTGAACCACACTTCACAGGTACTGCAAAGTTGGGAGCACTTATTATAATAGTGAGCGTGATCCATTATCATCAACACCACCCACATGTGACAAACTAGAATAGTAAGGCATGGTGCTACCCAATTAAAATTGCCAGGCTGTACTTCCATAATGCACAAGAAAAAACTGTATGTATGTATGTATGTATGTGTGTAATTAAAAAGGCTACCTTTCCCATATTAAATGTAGCAAATGCCCATTCAAAAGGAGGCAATTTAAAAGGGCCTGTGCCCACAAACTTTCCATTATTTTCAGTGGGAGACCCAGATGCACTGCTCTCCTTATAACTTCTGTGTTTCCCATCCAATTGATATTCTATTTTATCAACATTATAAACTGAAAGCATTTGCAGATGACCTGGTACTTACTTTGCAAGAGCCTGAATCTAGTACAAAAAGAGTTTTAGAGTTAATTCAAGATTTTGGTCAGGTTGCAGGATTTAAGATGAATAAATTAAAAACGAAAGTATTGGGGGAAAACCTAACATCAGTGGAAAAAGAAAGGTTTCAGAATGAGACAGGGTTAACTGTGGTTAAGAAAGTGAAATATCTGGGTGTTAATATGACTTCAAAAAATTTGAACCTATTTAAAGATAATTATGAGAAATGTTGGAGTGAAGTCAAAAAAGATTTAGAAATTTGGTCAAATATGAAGCTTTCCTTGTTGGGTCGAATAGCAGTTATTAAGATGAATGTGTTGCCTAGAATGTTGTTTTTGTTTCAAACTTTGCAAATATTGGACAAGATGGATTGTTTCAAGAAGTGGCAGAAAGATATATCTAAATTTGTCTGGCAGGGCAAAAAGCCCAGAATAAAATACAAGATATTAACTGATGCGAAAGACAGAGGGGGGTTTGCCCTGCCGGACTTAAAACTTTACTATGAATCAGCAGCTTTTTGCTGGTTGAAAGAATGGATGCTTCTTGAGAACACTGACACTTTAGACTTGGAAGGGTATAACAATATGTATGGGTGGCATGCATATCTTTGGTACGACAAGGTCAAAGCTCATAAAGGGTTCAAAAACCACATTGTCAGGAAAGCACTATATAATGTCTGGACTAGATATAAAGATTTGCTGGAAAGTAAAACTCCAAGGTGGTTGTCACCAATGGAGGCAAAGGCCATTAAAAAACTTAATATGGAGGCCAAATGGCCAAGATATGGAGAAATTCTGGAACAAGAGGGGGACAGATGGAAACTCCAAAGTTTTGAAAAACTAAAAGGGAAAGTGAGAGATTGGCTTCATTATCATCAAATAATGGAAGTGTTTAAAACAGATAGAAAAATTGGCTTCCAGGTGGAAAAATCAAAATTAGAGACTGAACTGTTAAAACCCAGTACTAAGAATTTGTCAAGAATGTATAGCTTGCTGTTGGAATGGAATACACAAGATGAAGTGGTTAAGTCTGCAATGATTAAGTGGGCACAGGACATTGGTCATAACATTTTGTTTGCTGACTGGGAAAGGTTGTGGACCACAGGTATGAAATTTACGGCGTGTAATGCCTTAAGAGAGAATATTATGAAAATGATATACAGGTGGTACATGACCCCAGTCAAGCTCGCAAAAATTTATCACTTGCCCGATAATAAATGTTGGAAATGTAAAGAAATTGAAGGAACATTCTTTCACCTTTGGTGGACGTGCCCAAAGATTAAGGTCTTCTGGGAAATGATCTATAATGAACTGAAAAAAGTACTCAGGTACACTTTCCCTAAGAAACCAGAGGCCTTCCTCCTGGGCATTGTCGGCCAATCGGTGCTAAAGAAAGACAGAACATTTTTTATGTATGCTACAACAGCAGCAAGAATACTCATCGCAAAGTACTGGAAGATGCAAGAACTACCCACCGTGGAAGAATGGCAACTGAAGGTGATAGACTATATGGGACTGGCAGAAATGACGAGCAGAATCCATGACCAGGGAAGCGATACGGCGCAGGAAGATTGGAAGAAGTTTAAAGAGTATCTAAAAAAATATTGTAAAATTAATGAAGGTTAGAAAAATGTTGGATTGGTTATTAAGGGGTTAAAAGCAGTAAGGGATAATTGGAAGAAAATATCTGTTACTAAAATTATTTTAAAAGTAGGGAAAGGATTTGCTGAAAATTGAATCTGAAATTAGAATACAGAAAGGGAAGGTATGAGGAAGTCGTGAAAGTAAGCTTAAAGAAAGTAAAAATTGAGGTTATACGTGTTTTATCTTTTGTATTTGTATGTTATGCCTTTTTGCTTTTTTGCTTTTTTCTTTTTTCGTTATGGTGTTTGTTAAAACTTCAATAAAAATTTAATTAAAAAAAAATATTCTATTTTATCGCTCCCCCCCCCCACTCTATAAACATTTAAGAACTTATGGTTTTTAAACAGATTGGAAGGTAGGTACCCATTTTATAAGCAACTAAAAAGTGTACACAGACACAGCCTCTTCCTCTCTCCTTGCAACCCAAGGGACCTCTGTGTTCTATTTATTTGGTTGTCATAGATCAGGGATGGAGAACCTACATCCCTGCAGGTGTTTTTGGTCTTGAGCACTCAGAAGCCGCAGTCGCATTGGGGAATGAGGGGATGGAGAGGCTTTCATGTTTGTTTGCAACAGATCAGCACAGAAGAAGTCAGAGAGTGAGGGACATAAACATAGGCCAGAGACTTCTTTGCTTTTTGTGGATGGGGTTCCTACTTCAAGCTAGCAGTTTAAATAGAAACATTTCTTTGCATGATGGTTTGCTTTTCTAATTCAAAGCTAAAGTTTGTTTTTCAGCTGCCTGAAGATCTTTAGTCAAAGCTCAGTGGGCTGTACTGTGCTAGTCCTACCCCATGCAATTCATGATCCTACAGTAGTCATGTCTGTTAACTTCAGTGTGTCTGTCTCTGCTTTGAATAAGACAAACATTGGATACCACACAATGTATTTGAGTTGAACCTACGTAGCTGGTTAAGTAAGCACCTCTGAGTTCAATGAAGAAGAAGAGTTTGGATTTGATATCTGGCTTTATCACTACCTGAAGGAGTCTCAAAGTGGCTAACATTCTCCTTTCCCTTCTTCCCCCACAACAAACACTCTGTGAGGTGAGTGAGGCTGAGAGACTTCAGAGAAGTGTGACTAGCCCAAGGTCACCCAGCAGCTGCATGTGGAGGAGCGGAGACGCGAACCCGGTTCACCAGATTACGAGTCCACCACTCTTAACCACCACACCACACAATGAAGCTGAGTCCCAGGGGTACCTTTACCTTTACCTTAGAAACAAACAATTGTTTTTAAGTTGAACTGATTTATTTGAATTGCTTTTTATTTTTGCATATGAAATGAATGCAATGAATGGGGCCTGTTAGCTTCCTTTTTGGTTCATTGGAAAAACGAGCACATTCATCTTTTCCTGAGTACTGTTAAGTCCCCAGCTGGAATTGATGGACAGATGCTAATTCTGAGACCTCCTCCAGGCTGTGCAACAAAGTTGCATGACTTGAGTTCCAGTCTCACCTGAACTGAACTCCCTAGTGGTTTCAGCCTCAGTCCCACCTTCTGCTGTTGAGGGATAATAATACTGTTCTACCTAACAGAGTTGTTGTAAGGATTACAGATAATAATTTTGAAGTGCTTTGCATCCTATAACAAATGCTGGTAGAACAAACTTCAGTTGGAAATTGTACAAGGGAACAATAAAAATGTCAACAATAATAATTATCCTTTTAAAGACACATACAACAAGTCCCAAGGTGAATTACAGTATGAAATTTGGGGAGCTTAATTCTTGGCTAATAAGATTCATCTGCCTACAAGCAGAATGTCAAGCACAAACCACTGTCTTGTGCGGAGTGAAACTTGCCTCTAACCATGGTTTATTCCGCTTGGTTTGCTTCATTGCAGAACAACAAGATGCCATTTGGGTTGGAATCTGTCTCACGTAATGAGTAGCTGGGATTTTAATCTTTTACCAGACACTGTGTTTGAAATCTGAAGGCCCTTTGTTGTTGCTCAGAAGTCTCCTACAAAAGCAGAGATGGGTAACTAAGACCCACTAAGTCTCTTCATCTGGGAAGAGACCTTTTCCTGCCCCGTTCAGCAGCTGTGCAGTTCCCTGATAGAAGGGGGAAGGCTGTAGTTGAGGGATAAAACACCTGCTTTGCATACAGAAAGTTGCCAGGTTCAATCCCTGGCATCTCCAACTAGAACTGGGAAAAACCTCTCTGTTTGAGACCCTGGAAAAGGCAGCTGCCAGTTTCTATTGACCATTCTGAGTCAGGTAAATCAGTGGTCGGACTCTTTCTAAAACAGCTTCCTTATGTTCCCAGAGTTATTGCATCAAACTCTGCAGCTGGTTGCCAGTAATAGCCACAGAAGGCCCCAAGAACCAATATCTGTGCCATCCTGGTTTAATTCCATAAGCAAATCTTGCATAAAGTTGTTTTCATGTGAAGGTACATTGGTGTAACAAACAAACTTGTCATGGATATTTTTGCTTGGATGCTTCTGGTCTTTGCAGATTCGAGGTGTGCAACAGTCTTGAGAAAGATGAACATAAGCCCCTGTTTACCATATACAGTCCTGATTGCCCCCCATAAATCAAATGACTATTCTATCCCTATGTTTGTTTGTTTTTCAAACCTTTGGGAATACTTTGTTAAAATGCCAAACTGAGCTGCTGTTAACTGTAGCCATGCTTCAAGGTCCACCCCTGGTTTCTCAGCAGTGTGATCTCTGCCTCGTGAGTGGAGGGATCTCGTCTCTAGTACCCACCAGTTTGTTCAGAGCAGTGTTGGGATGACAGCGGAGTTCATAAAGTTCTTATAATGTCTATGGTTCTGCCTATGCAGGCTCTGGTCACATTCACACGATACATTAAAAGCACTCAGTACCACTTTAAACAGTCATGGCTTCCCCCAAATAATTCTGGGAGCTGTAGTTTGTTAAGGGTGCTGAGAGTTAGGAGACCCCTATCCCCCCCATCCCCCCCCCCGAGCTGCAATTCGCAGAGTGGTTTAACAATCAATTGCTCTCCACAGGGAATTCTAGAACTGTAGCTCTGGGGGAGGGGGAATGGGGTCTCCTAACAACTCTCAGCATCCTTACCAAACTATAGCTCAAAGAATACCTTCGGAAAAACCATGACTGTTTAAATTGCTTTAAATGCTTGGTGTCAACTTGGCCTAGGAGAGCAGCAACTCATCCCCAATATCAGTGGTGGTTCTGGCTGTGTTGCCCTTGATAAAACTGGCCTGCCCCACCTGAAACACACTGCTTTTGCCCCAGAAAGGAAAATATATATATATATACATACACATATTCACTGGTGGCAGATCAATCACCAATCTCTGGCATAATGTGTAATTTGAGAGTGCTCAGCTTTCCCTGGATTGAGCCCAAGATATCTCTTTTCTGGCCTCAAACTGGAATTTGGTGTTATCTTAATGTTCTGCCTGAGATTTATTAATAGAGGATGGAGAAAGGACACGATCATTTCCCCTATCATAACCACCTGGCAAAGAGCCATATAAAAAACCTGACGTTTCCCCCATTCTTTATTGCCTAGCAAATGCTGTCAAGGGAAGGTCATCTGATTCCTCACCCATCAATACAGGAAGGTGATAAATGTGTCACATCACATTCTGTGCCGCTGTCTTCACCCTTGGGAAAGTGGCGGCAGGGGAGGGGGAGATAATGCTTTCTGTCGATGTACATTGATTTTCTTTTATAATTGCTAAAAAAAACTGAAATGTGGAGGACTGCTACTCCTTGATGCCATCAAGGGATGACAGCTTAGACTGCCAGTGCAGCATGGTGGTGAGAGCGTAAGACCAGGACCTGGGAGAGATGAGGGTTCAAATCCCCTCACTTGGCCATGAAGCTCACTGGGCGACCTTTAGGCCAGTCACGGCATCTCAGCCTCAACTACCTGACAGAGTTATTGTAGGGATTGATGGAGGAAGAGGCGTTGAACAATGAATGCAACCTTAACCTTAACACTGGAGAAAAAGGTGGGATATAAATGCAATAATTATAATAAAATATAGAGAGATCGTCTGATGCTCAAATGACCCAGGCCCAGCTTACAATGCATTTGGACCAGTGTGATTGCAGGCCCCCCCCCATGTGTTACCAGGTGTCAGGGCTGGAGTCAGATGCAGGTCAGCACAAAGAAGGAGAGTCAGTTGTCAGTGAAGTTGCCTCTTTATTCAAGGAAACAGCATGCAACTCAGCAACACTTCCCCATAGGGGACAACACTTCCCCTATGGAGCAGTTGCCAGGACTGAAGGTCCCTGTCTTCCACCCTTTCTAAGGCTCTTTCTCTCCCAGATATTTCCCAAGCAGTCTCAAACTGCATCTGTGCACCTCTGGCCTCTGCTCTTCTCATTACTCTGCACATTCTTGGGGGGGATCTTGTCACAGCAGGAGAGGGAGACTCCAGGGATTCTCCACCAGTTGCTTGACCCCCCTCCCCCTCCCTCTGCCTCAGCATCGGAGTCTGAACTGCTCCCTGTCATAGGTTCCTCCTGCCCATTAAACCCTGTTGTCCCTTCACTATCCAGCACCTCCTTCCAGTCTTCCCCCTCTGACCTCTCCTCAGTGTCCCACCAACTTTCTTTCTCTGGGATTTCCCTTGGGGGTTCCCCCAGCTGGTGCCTCCCATTGTCCAACCAGTTCCTGACATTGGGTATTCTATATGCAGTGCAGGATGTAATCCACCATAACTGGATGACAAGAAGATTCAAGAGTTACCCAGACCAGACTCGGATGCTCACCTGTGACACATTCACACTGTACATTGAAAGCACATTGTTTTCCTCATGGAGTGCTTTGGTTCACATTGACTGCTGATCCAGAGTTTGCCCTGTTTCCTGTGACCAGCTGCAAGGCGTTCCTCTGCCTAAAGCCACAATTAGGACAGGCACATGATGGAGGTGATGGAGTGAGACCCCTAGGAGAAAAGGCTGCAGAATTTGGGACTTTTTAGTTTAGAGAAAAGGTGAGCAAGAGGCGACATAATAGAAGTTTATAAAACTATGCATGGCATGGGGAAAGGGGATAGAGAAAAGTTTCTCTCTCTCATAACACTAAGACTCACGGACTTCCAATGAAGTTGCATGTTGGAAGATTCAAGACGGATAAAAGAAAGGACTTGTTCATGCAACACATAGTTAAACTATGGGACTCACTCCCGCAAGGTTCAGAATTTCAAACAATGCTCTCACAGCTGACCCAACATCCAAGTTGCCTCAGCAAAATCCTGGAGCAACTGGCTGAGTTTTACAGCAGGGCTAGTACTCATGGACTGGAGGCCTCACCTCCTGAGCGCTGCCTCCTGGCCAGTGCCATCCTGGCTTCATCAGGGTACTGGGGTTTACTGCTGTGGGGATCCCATCTCAAGGCCGCCTGGATCCCTGAAGGCATCTGTGGACCAGCCACCTGAGGTTCAGGGGAGGAGAGGGAGACTCCAGTGCCCATGGACTCACATGGGATGAGCCAGGCCATGGCTCCATCTCCTCCTCAGAGCTGCAGTGGCCCAAAGAGTCTGCTTCCAATAAGTCTTGGCCTGAGGCTCTGACAGAAGATGCTTTTCCTCTGAATGTTGGCCAAAATGGACTGCCTCTCCCCATTGGAACCAACCTGGATCCTGCAATCACCATCCAAGGTCCTTCTTCAAGTGTGTCCTCCATGGGAGGTCTGGAGGGTGACAAGATGAGAACAGGCCTTTTCAGTGGTGGTTCCCCATTTGTGGTATGCTTTCTTTGAGGAGGCTTTCCTGGTGCCATTGTTATGTATCTTCAGGTGGCAGGCAAAAACATTCCTTTTTAACCAGGCCTTTTAACTATTTATGGCCTTTCTGAGTGGGTGAGATGTTTTAATGTAATTCCCTGCACGTCCTCTGGTCTTAATGTATTTATACTTTTCTGTAAGTTGTTCATAAGTTGCTTTGAGTTGCCACTGTTTAAAAAGTGACTAATAAATGTAATAAATAATAACAATAAATGTGCGTCTATATACGCAAAAGGATGCGGGTGGTGCTATGGTCTAAACCACAGAGCCTAGGGCTTGCCAATCAGAAGGTCGGCGGTTCGAATCCCTGTGACTGGGTGAGCTCTTGTTGCTCGGTCCCTGCTCCTGCCAACCTAGCAGTTCGAAAGCACCCCAAAAAGTGCAAGCAGATAAATAGGTACCACTCCTGCGGGAAGGTAAATGGCGTTTCCGTGCGCTGCTCTGGTTTGCCAGAGGCGGCTTAGTCATGCTGGCCACATGACTCGGAAGCTGTACGCCAGCTCCCTCGGCCAGTAAAGCAAGATGAGCTCCGCAGCCCCAGAATCGGTCATGACTGGACCTAATGGTCAGGGGTCCCTTTACCTTTATATATGCAAATGAACATAATATAGTGTGGTGCAAATTGTGCAATTGGCCTGTGCTCTGAGCCTCTTAAGGTCCTAGTAGCTCTCTTTGGAAGCCATAAACCCACAGCTGTAAAACATAACCTAAGCCAATTTACTGACCACGGGTGTCCTTCTTGAGTAGGGGCACTTTGCTCCTTCTCCCTTCGCAACATTTGCATATGGACATTTGTTCCATGAAACTGCAAGACTGAGAAGAGATGGAACATTGCATTTGACTCTCCAAACTCCCTTGCAAGAGCACCACAACTGACGCTCATATTTAATTCATATCTAAAGCCTCCATTCGCTGCATACATTTTAAAAAAGCGCTCGTGGCATTTCCAGTCTGTTGCATCCTTGGTTCAGGAGGTCAGCACTGCGAAAAGCAGCTGTGCCCAGGATGGTAGAGCTTTAGTCAGGGTACAGCTGGCATTTGTTTGGAGTGGCACAGAAACACTATCCTACGGTTGTATGTACAGGGATGACCAGAGATATTTTGGTGCTGTAGCTGTTAAGATCCAAAGGGTTCTCTCTACAGTCAGAGGGCAGATAATCAGACATCTTCTTTGTCTCTGCAGCCTTTTCTCTGAAAGCATCCTCAAACAGCTTCACCCATTGCTTTGGGTGAGAAAAACATTTTAATTTGGTAATGTGATGGTCTCATTGACAGCAACTGTGAGTAAGGCTTATGGTCCCTGGGTTTTTTGTGCAGGTGATCTCACCAAGCCAGGGATCACACAGCAAACAGGTTTGTGGCACAGTTCTGTGCAACAAATCAGATTGCAATGTTATGTAATGACATCAATGAGGGCAAGTGAAGTCAACTCCAGGTAATTTACCTGGAGAGCTGAATCTTTTTGAAAAGGAGAGCTTGAAAAATTATCAAAAAGATTGTAGGTTTTTGACAGTGCTTAAATACGTTTGTGTAATTTCAGTTCAGCCTGAACAAAAAACAGTAGAAGTTGTTATGGCTCAGTCTCATTACTGGAGTGGGATTTTGTCATGATGACTAACTTCTGCTTCTTCCTGGGGCAAGCCAGCCTTTCCACCTCTCCCTTTGCTAGATGCTGCTCTCAGGTCTTGGATGTCATCCTGCAGAGTTTCTCCAGCAGCAGCAACAGCAACAACAGCTGCCTCCTTGGCAGGCTCTCCAGGCAGTTGCCTTTGCCATGCTGGAGTTGCCTTGGGGTCTGCTGCATGGCTGTCTCACTGATGGCTTTGCACCGTCTGTTTGCACCCCATTTTCCACTGCTCATCTTTACATCACGCATTTGCAGTCAACCTGAAGGGTGCAGGTCCTCATTTGGAAAACTGCAGAAAAGAACCACGGTTCTAATTATGTGTTATCTGAGCCATCAAATTGGCAAGATCCGAACCATCCTGGTGCAGGGATGGCTCACTTAGGGTTGATGGCTGGTTTTAACAGGACAAGTACAGGGAATGTCAAGATACCCCCATAACAAACAAGTGACCCAGAGAGCTCTGTCATGAAACCTGCAAGCCTGAGGCCCCCAACTCCTGATTTAGCTATTTGCTGTGTCAAAGGAGAGAGAACAGCAGTACCATTAACAGAACAGCAGTACCATTAACAATGCAATTTGTAAGTGGAACACATTGTTACACCTTGAATTGTTCTAGTTGAGTTATACTGAGTCAGATCATCAATCTATATAGCTCAGTACTGTCTACACTGACTGGCAGATGCTCTCCAGGGTTTATGGCATGGAGTTTCTCCTAGCCCTACTCAGAGATGATGTAGGACACCCTTTCTTAATGTTTGGTCCCCAGATGTTGCTGAACCACAGCTCCCATCATCATCAAGCACTAGTCCTGCTTGCTAGGGATGATGGGAGTTATAGTGGAGCAACATCTGAAGAACCAAGGTTGAGAAATGCTTCTGCAGGGGATTGAACCTGGGACCTCTTCTGCAGGCAGCGAAGATTCTCTAACCACTGACCCGCACATCTTTCCCATGTAGATGTGCTCTTTAGAAGGGGGCGGCTACATGGAGCATCCATGTTCAGATGCAGGTTTGCTGCTGAATACTGGTTGCTGGGGAGGCGGATGGTGTGAGCATGGAGGACTGATCTTCCAGGCTTTGCAATGGGCTTCTCAAAGGCATCCAGGTGCCCACAGTGGCACAGAGTGCTAGCCTAGCAGAGCTCTTTTTACATTGCCCATTGGCTTCCCAGGGCCAACCATGGTTTTCCTCTGTCAAAGAGGCAGCCATAGAGCCTTGGCATCAATCCATCTGCTCAAAATCCATGGCTTGTTCAGGCTCCCTCTGTGGGTTCATTATCTATCTGAATAGTTCTCCACTCCCTTTTCACTACTCCATCCTCTCCACCCAGCCAGGAGCACTAAATTAGAACTAGTTTCCTGCTACTGAGTGACAGCGCTAAATAGTTTAGAGGTTAAAAAGCCACTGCAAAATAATTGGAGGTGCTGTAGGCTGAAAGCCAAACTGGGGCCAGTTCAGCCTTGGAGCCCCCACCTCCACCCCCTACCCCCACCAACTCCCTGCCTTTCTCTATCATTGTGGGTTATTCTTAGATAATCCTCTTTTGGTTTGGAGGCTTGCAGACAATGGTCTGGGGGCCATTACTAATCGCAATACATTTGGAGAGTGGAATTAAAAATAGAGTAAGGGTGAGGGGAAATGGCTTTCTCTTGCCCCCCCCCCCATCTCCATAAGCTACAGTTGTGCCAACATGATCATGTACAGGCCTTTTACAAATTGATCAGCTCTTCATTTCATTTTATTGTTCATTTCCTTGAATCATGAACTGGAAATTACTCCAAAAAGGTCTTCCTGCAGGGATGATGGATCACTGGGGGGGATGGGTGCCCCTGCCAGTAAGGACGCTGTCAGGGTTCAGACCTGGAACCTGGGGTCTCCTTGGAGGAGGAGCAGACACACCCACCCAGAAGATTTCTGCTCAACCAGTGACTCTGAGTGAGCTATCAAATCCAGACATCCCTGTCTTACGACCAGAGGTTTCCATACCACTTGCCTGGTTCCTGGCTGGCTGCCATCAACACCATCCCTGCCCTGGGCCACAGGAACAGAGGAGATGGTGAGCTGGTAAGGAACTTCAGAACTGCTGGTGGGGTGAGGGCCTAGCTGAGAGCCAGGAAAGGAATGGAGCCTCCAAATTACTCCTATACAGTCGTATGTTCGGCTTCCAAAAATAGTTTGCAAACCGGAACAGTCACTTCCTGGTTTGTGGCATTCGGGAGCCAAAACGTTCAGCTCACAAGGCATCCGTCAACCAAGATATAAGCTTTCAGTCTGAGGTGCCTTGGAAGTCTAAGCATCAATGCAAAGCCTTTGGTGAGAACAGCTAATGAGTCATTAGCCTGGCAGAGGGTCCTTTGCTGCTCTTCATGTGGTATAGAGCATGCCTTCCAGAAAGGAAAAGCTATCATGTGGAAAGCAGGTTGCTGTTGCTAGCATTACCCAAATTACATTTGCCCTCCACCTTCAGCTATGGAGAATTGTCTCCTGGCACCTTCATTAATTTGCTTCACCTTGCTAGCTTTGTTTCTTGGAAGAGGATTAACAGACTCTATCTGTGCTGCAGACTTAAACTAGTTGAAGCAATGCTCTCTCTTTCCAAGGAAGCCAGGGAATTGTAGTTTTGTGGTGGGGCAGGGGAAAGTGCAAAGCTAGGGGATAGCCTTAGTCCTCCATGCAAACTACAGTCCTCACAATTCTTTAAGGTGAGTCACAGCAGTGAAAAACTGTATTCCACTAGAGCAAGGTGTAGGCACACCCTCTGAATTAGGAATTTGTGTTGTTTTGGGTGGTTCATTTTTACTATCATACTGGATACTGAGTTGTAGCAGTGACCACTTTGTAGTGATGATCAGAATTTAAAATTATCCACCAGCAACACTAGAACTTTCCAAAAGAACTTGCTTATTTTTATTTTCATTTTTAACAAAAGAAAAAAGAAAGGAAAAATAGAGAAAGTGGGGAAGTGAAACAAACTGGGGAAGACTCATCACCTAACATTAAAAACCACAGTAACCATCAATACATCCATCACAACTGAAACGTATAAACAGTTTGTCCATTTCTGGTTGCCATTGCTCAAAAAGAATGTTGTAGAAGTGGAAAAGATTCAGGAAAGGGCAACCAAAACGATCAAGGTGTTGAACTCCCCTGTGAGGAAAGCTTGCAATATTCGTGGGTTTTTAGTTAAGAAAAGGGTGTGTAAGCAGGGAATATGATAGAGGCCCATAAATCTATGCATGGTGTGGAGAATATAAAAAGGTAAAGGTACCCCTGCCCGTACGGGCCAGTCTTGACAGACTCTAGGGTTGTGCGCCCATCTCACTTAAGAGGCCAGGGGCCAGCGCTGTCCGGAGACACTTCCAGGTCACGTGGCCAGCGTGACATCGCTGCTCTGGCGAGCCAGAGCCGCACACGGAAACGCCGTTTACCTTCCCGCTAGAAAGCGGTCCCTATTTATCTACTTGCACCCGGGGGTGCTTTCAAACTGCTAGGTTGGCAGGCGCTGGGACCAAGCGACAGGAGCGCACCCTGCCACGGGGATTCGAACCGCCGACCTTTCGATCGGCAAGTCCTAGGCGCTGAGGCTTTTACCCACAGCGCCACCCGCGTCCGTGGAGAATATAACTCAGGGCAAATCCCTGAAGCTGAATGTTGGAAGATTCAAGGCAGACAAAAGGAAGTTCTTCACACAACACAGAGCTAAACTGTGGCGTTCACTCCCCACAAGATGTAGCAATGGCTACAATTTTGATGGCTTTGAAAGGGCTGTTCAACAGTGGAATGGACTCCCTCAGAAGGTGGTGGAGTCTTCTTCATTGGAGGTTTTTAAACAGGCTGGATGGTCATCTGTTAGTGTTATGTACTGAAGTTCTCACCCTGGGCCAGCAGGGGGATACTGTAGATAGTTTTCACTCAGGTCCACGTCAGTTATTTTAGGCGGGAAACCCTGGGTTGTTGTTGCTACAATGTTGATAGCTGGCTGCCTATAAAAGCAGGCCGGCTGAACTGTTTGCTGCTCAGTTCTGTCCAGCTTACAATAAAGAGCTGCTCTGGAGAAATCGCTGTGTCGTCTGCCATCTCTACCCACTATTCAACAGTTAGGGATTCTTTAGTTTTCATTCCTGCATTGCAAGTGACCTTGGGGTCTCTTCCAACTCTACAATTCTATGAAAAGAGAATTAAACAAATTCATGTCAATACCTCTGTATACTAGTTCCTGAAACTCACAAGTGGGGAGAGGGTGGTTTCACTGAGGACCTGCTCTCAGGCTTCTCGGAGGCATCTTGTTGACTACTCTGAGAACAGGATATTGGACTAGATGAGCCACTGGCCTGATCCACTGGCTCTTTTAATATTCCTGCATTCGTAATTATGTGCTTTTGCTAATATGTATTTATTTCAAAGAACAAACACCCCCTCAACCTTTAAATCAGTAGAATGCAAGCTCTTGCAGAACAGTTCTATGTACAGCAGAGGAGGGTCTTCAGCAATTCAGTCTGGTGAGAGGGGCTACTATGAATGGGCTAGAACGAGAGTACATATGCTAAGAGCCTGTTTCTGTTTTCCACAGTGAAATGCTGGTGAACACCATGCGCAGCGCACCCTCAATCTTGTAATAACTGCAAAACCCACAGACTTTCTTAAGTCTCTTCAACTTCAGCTGGGATTATACACTATCAGATTGGACGTGGATAATATTTCCCCAGCATCTTCCTTTGTAAAAGCTGTGACATTTCACTAGGGTGCTTTTGATTTATTTTGCCATCTGTTGAGAACAGTCTGTTATCAATAGAGATGGTTCCTGATTCCTTTCACATCACTGAGGTTTGGCAAGCAGTCAATAACCTTGAAGATGAGGTGGGAACGATATCTTCAGCATATCAATTAACCTTCTGCAAGTTGCTTAGGTGATTGGATCTAAATGAAATCTACCCCAATCCCAGGGCTTTTCCAGCTTTTCCCTGTAAGAATTGGTGGGCAAGAGGCTCAGTTGCAGAACATCTGCGCTGCACTCAGAAGGTCCCAGGTACGATCTCTGGGTGGGGAAAGCAAAGACCCTGGAGAGCCTCTGTCAGTCCGTGTCAGTCCTGGGCTACTGAATGGACCAATGGTCTGACCCAGGATAAAGAAAATCCCTACATTCTGCGCAGCAAAGTTGGGTAAGGGGCTGGATGTATCAGAGTACCAGCCTCCCATCAGTACACAAACAGATACACATTTTATATCTTGAAAGAAAAGCATTTTTTGTACTGTTTGCTGCTCCCCACTCTCCTGAGCAGTGAGAAGTTCCAGAGGCAGCATTATGGAGTGTAAGTTCCCTTGGAAGAGAAAGGGCAGGAGACTTAAAGCATATTTTTCATGTGTTACTTAGCTTAAAAATTAACAGGCAGACTCTTACATGTGTGAGGTTACAGCTATGAGTGTGTGTGTGTGTGTGTGTGTGTGTGTGCGCGCGCGCACTGTGTTATTTTGCATTGGTCACACCCACTTTTGTCTTCTCCATGCCCACTCTCAGAATATGGCTCCGGGGATGGGGGGGGGGGAGGTTGGCCAAGCAAGGATGTGGCTCTCAAGCCAAAAAAGTTTCCCCACTCGTACCAGGGAGTAGCTCTCCTACCTTACACAAGAACTACTGCAAGGGTCGCCTGCATCTGCAGGGTGCCTTTGGCTTTCCAGCCTTGGGGTAAATGGGACACTGCCCCTCAAAGCTCAGTAAAGCCAGCCCCCCCCCCGCACCTGCCTACTTACTAACATGCAGCCCAGGGGATGAGAACACCTCTCAGCTCCCTCCTCTTCAGTCTCAGTGCAGTGGGTGGGGGCAAAACTGGAAATGAGTTGGCTCTGCTTTTCGGGGGCTTTGGCTTCCTGATACCATCATTTACTCACAGCTCTACTGTTGGTGTAGGGACACGGGTGGCACTGTGGGTAAAACCTCAGTGCCTAGGACTTGCTGATTGTAAGGTCGGCGGTTTGAATCCCCGCGGCGGGGTGAGCTCCCGTCGTTCGGTCCCAGCTCCTGCCAACCTAGCAGTTTGAAAGCACCCCTAAGTGCAAGTAGATAAATAGGTACCACTTTCTAGCGGGAAGGTAAACGGCGTTTCCGTGTGCTGCGCTGGTGCTGGCTCGCCAGATGCAGCTTCGTCACGCTGGCCACGTGACCCGGAAGTGTTTTCGGACAGCGCCAGCTCACAGCCTCTAGAGCGAGATGAGCGTGCAACTCTAGAGTCGGCCACGACTGGCCCGTACGGGCAGGGGTACCTTTACCTTTACCTTAACTACTGTTGGTAGCCCATTTTCAGGAGAGAACTGTTAAGCAGAGGAGGATGTTTAACCTTTCAGCCACCCTTGGATTCCCCCTGCTTGCTGTAAGGCTATCTCCTTCCTCCAGCCAAGCTCAGAAAGCATAATTTACTATATGTACATCCATCCTTTCCGCCATGGAGCTCAGGGTTCAAGATTCTCTCGCTCTCCATTTCATCCTCAGCACAGCCCTGTGAGGTATTATAGACTAAAAGAAAGTGACTAGTGCAAGGTCACCCAGTGAGCTTTATGGTTGTGTGGAGACTTGAACCTTGACCCCCTAGCTCCATGGAGCAAGTGGTGAGGAGGTCAGTGGATAGGTAGGGGAAAGCTGAAAGGCCCATCTGCTCCCCCTGCAAATTTCAGAGTTTATTTGCCAATAAAAGCAGAGGGATTGCCTGTTAGCAGTGGTTGTGTAGTGGTTAGTGTCATATTAGGATCTGAGACACCAGGCTTCAGATCGCCACATAGCTCACTGGGTGGCCTTGAGCCAGTCACTGCCTCCCAGCCTAGACTACCTCACAGAGTTGTTGTGGGGATTAAATGAGGGGGGAAGAAAGAACCATGTATGCCACCTTGAGAAAAAGGAGGACTATAAATGCAATAAATAATAACACAATGACTGGTGGGCTGTGCTTGGCATGGAAGTCACCCTTCATGTGGGTCTGGAGGGCATCAACCCTTGCCTGCAAGGAAATCATGTGCCAATTTGCATGTAAAACAACCAAACTTCTTTTTTTTAAGATAAAAGGAAAGTAAAAAAGAAAGTAAGAAGGTCAGGCTTGAAACTTGTTTAGAATAAAACACTCTGAGTCAGCCTTCTGCAGCCTGGTGCCCTCCAGATGTCTTTGGACTACAACTCCCACAGCATGGCTGTGCCAACTGGGCTGCTGGGAGATGTAGTCCAAGACATCTGGAAGGCACCTGGTTGGGGAAGGCAGCTCTCCACTTCCCAAGTGCTGCTGCACAATGTGCCACATTCTGTCTGGATCTGAGACAGGAGAGGCATGGGGGGGGGGGACAGGGGCTTGGTGGGATGGGAGAAATGGTCTGAATGGAAGAAGGTTGCTTGAAGAGGTTGAAAATGAGCTACCTGCCAAAGGAAAGGCAAACTGATTTGGACTGAGTGGGGAACATGACAGACGGTTTCTGGTGTAGTCTGGGAGCTGGAGGTGAAGAAAGCAGGCAAGGTGCAGAAAGGTAAACAGCTTTGGAGGTGATGGGACCAGCAGAGGAGGCCAGAGGCCAGGTGGAGTTCTTGTTGATTCCGCGTTTCCAACAGAAATGAAATATTCTAGGAATCCACATCTTAGCTCACAGAGGAAATCCAGCCTGACTAGAGTGCTGCCCTATCCTCTCTAGTAACACCCCACAGTTCCCTCTTCTCAGAGCTGGAGGAGCGTTCCTTAAACTTTGATGTCTGGAGCACTGTTCTTTTTTTCTGGATTAAAATTGGAAATACGGTGCTCTTCTTGCACTACCCTCCCCTCATTCTGTTGGGAAAAAATGCATTTTCTTAATTGGCTCTGCAGGTAAAACCTTGCAACTGTGGGAGGGCCTGGCAAATATTTTGAGCAAGTCACCTCATAGTTGCAAGGAGGCTCTTTTGTTTGGGGAGACAGTAAGAAAATGTATTTGTTTGGGGAGGGAGCTTGGTGGGGGTGGGGGCGTCACAAAAGAGGAAGGCTTTCAGTTTTAATTCAGGTGTGTGTGTGTGTGTATTAGTTTGGTAATTTTATCGGCTCGTATGTGTTTATTATCTATGTACCTAAATTGCAATGGTGGGGCCCATCATTTACTTTGGCAATGCTATCTGTTAAGGTTAAGCTTGAACTTTTGTATATAAATTGCAACGAATTAGTGGCTGGTGCAAACAAATATCTGTTTGTCCTTCCAGCTGAAAAATGGGAGGTATAGAACTATTTTAAATTGGCATGAGTGAAAAGCATTCTGATTTGCACATTCCATTAGGCAGAGGCAGCCAATGTTTTTGGGCTCCAGTGATCATCAGCCCCCACCTAACATGACCAGTGGGTGGGGTGCTGGGAGTTGTCATCTAACAACATCAGAGGGTGCCACGTTGGATAACCTTGCTCTAAGAGCTCAGTTACACTCGTCTTCCCCAACATCTGGTGCCATCTATATGTTTTGCACTATAATTCCCAGCATTCCTGAGAGGGAGATGTGATCCAAAATACCTGAGGGACACAAGGTTTAGGAAGCCTGCTTGAGACTCACTCAGATAAGAATCTGTATTATCAGGGAGCTATCTGTGGTCCTGAAAAGCCTAAGCCTGGATTATGTACCTCTGTTGCTGGACAACCATTCCTGTTGAAGGACAGTCTACTTGGTATCCCGTAGGCTAACAGCCGAGCTGGATCAAGGAACTGACATTTGGATTTTTCATTTTATTTCAAAGTGCCCTGAACATTTGCAATAGGATGATATATCTAAATTAAATTAAATAAAAACTCCCTTCCACCAAACATGTCCTGAGTTTTCACAATTCTCTTTGCTGCAGACATGCTAATGAGCTCGGGTGGTAGTCACTGATTTTATTAAATATATTTGGATTCCTGCCCGGTTTCCACTTCACCTTCAGATGAGGTGAACTTCTGCCTTTTTAAAATCTTCCATTGATCTTCTCTCTCTTTAAAGCTTCTCCAAAAACTGCATGACAACGGACAGAAAATATTTAAAGAAAGCCTGAAGAAAAGTCAGCTCCTCTTTTTTCTCTTTCTCCAAGAGGGCCCTGGAGAACTGAGGCAACTTCAGCACTGAGAGTTCAAAGGAATGAGAGTGGTCACTCCCTCTATGGACAGCAGCTTGTTGATCCCCATCTTATGTGGCCTTTTGATCTGATCTCAGACCTTGTGTACTGGCTCTTAATTTTGTTCATAGCACTTCTGCAAAGTACTCATAACTGAGCTGGAGGCAGCCGATGAGAGGAAGCCAAGAGCCAGGAAGCAGTAGTAGAAAAAGTCAGAACCAGAGACTCAGGAAAGACCATCATTTTCCATGCAAAGTCTTGACAGCCCTTCCCATCTGGAAAAGCCAGTGCTCAGCCTGGCTGAGTGGAGTCACTCATCCTCAGAAGCTGCAGCTGGGAACCTGCAGTGCTCCTGCTGTGGCTGGACTCCAGCTCCCACCATCCCTGACCATTGGCCATGCTGGCCAGGGCTGATAGGAGTTGGAGTCCAATCATATCTAGAGGGCACAGGACCTGCTCCAGGCAGCTCCAGCCACTGAAGAACTTTCCTATGAATTGTGCCCTGTGGTTATTGATTTATTGACTGCACAAGGGACTAAACTTGTTTTGGGCTTGCCCGGCCTATGGTTGCAATCCTAGCCATTATTTGTTTGAAGTAGCACTCACTGAACACTGTGGACCTTACCTCTAAGTAAACATACATAGAATCGCAGTGCACACAGTGTACATGCAGTGCCCTCTGCCAGAGACTGGTGGACTCCAGCTTCCATCAGCCACAGCCAGCATGGTCAATGGTCAGGGGTGAGGAAGGTTGGAATCCAAAAGCATATGGAGAGCCACAGATTCCTCATCCCTGCTGTATATATATGTTGATAAACAGCCTAAGATACCAAATTTAATAGCTAATACCAAAGTGCTTTTAAAAGGCTTGTATTAAGCAGCCTGGAAAGTCTAGGAGCCAGCTAATTAAAAAGATATATTTTCAAAACTGACAGTTTTTTGGGAATGGGGATTGTAACAACCAACACCTCAGGATTTTAACAGCACTCTAGGCAGACACCTGGAGTGAGGTGTAACCATAAGCAATCCAGAATAAGGTCCAAATGCAAAAACTGAGAAGGATAAAAAGACTCAGGCAGAAGTTGAAGTTAAGATTGGTGCTGCAGGCCAATATGACCAGCAACTTAACTTTCTGTTCCTTTCCTAATGATTCCTAGCATGGAGCTTGCCTTTTTCATAGCTGTTGTACACTGGGTTGATGCCTTCATCGATCTATCTACTACAACCCAAAGGTCTCATTCCTTTTTTTTTTTTTTTTTTTCCTGCATAATTTTTATTGAATTTCAAAATACAAAACACAAAACAGATGAGTCAGTATTCATATTGTTCACAAAAAGCAAAAGATAAGACTTCCTTCTGACGTTCCACGAATCTTCCAAAGTAACATTAAACTATACATCCGCATTTCCTTGTTTGTAATGCCACAAGCTGTTCTCGTTCCTCTATTTTCCTTTGGCATTACCCTTACTTTTTACAGAGCACCTTTATAACCCGCCAGTGTTATCTGTTCGTCCGTTAGATTTTCCAGATATTTCGTAAAGTTTTCCCAACTTTTAACAAACCTCTGATCTTTTATATATCTAATTTTACCTGTCATCCTGTCCATCTCCACATATTCTAATAGTTTTGATCTCCATTCCTCCATTGTTGGTAAACTCTCTTGTTTCCAATTCTTAGCTATCAGGACCCTTGCTGCCGTTGTAGCATATTGAAATAGTTTGTAGTCCTTTTTCTTTATCTCTGTTCCTACCAAACCTAGTAGGAACGCCTCGGGTTTTTTAACAAAGGTGTATCTTAACATTTTCTTCATTTCATTGTATACACTCTCCCAGAACCCTTTGATCTTTTGGCATTCCCACCACATGTGGTAAAAAGTCCCCTCCCTGTCCTTGCATTTCCAACATTTGTTGCAGGATCCGTACATTTTAGCTAATTTGACCGGGGTCAAATACCAACGGTAAAACATTTTCATTAGATTCTCTTTAAGTAACACACAAGCTGTAAATTTAAGATGTTGCTTCCAGAGTTTTTCCCACTCTTCAAAATAAATATTGCGGCCAATGTCTCTGGCCCAGTGTGTCATTACCGCCTTGACCTCCTCGTCAACTAAGTTCCAATCCAGTAATTGCTTATACATTTTAGATAAGATTTTTGTGTTATCCCCCAGAATCTCAGTTTGGAATCTGGAGTTTTTGTCGGCATATCCTTTGTCTTTAACGTCTTTTCTAAACATGTCGTTTATCTGGTGGTAGTGTAGCCAATCGTATACTTGGGATTTGACCTGGTCATATGGCCTCATTTTCCACTTTCCTTCCTCCTTCATCAACAGATGTTCATAAGTTGCCCATTTGTCCCTCATATTAGTCTTTTTAACAGCCATAACCTCTAATGGAGATAACCATTGGGGTGTTTTAGGTTCTAGCATGTCCTTGTATCTTTCCCATACCTCCATCAGGGGACCCCTAAATATATGATTTTCAAATCCCTTATGGCCCTTCTTTCGTCCATGCCATAGATAGGCGTGCCATCCAAAACGGTTGTCATGCCCCTCCAAGTCTAACACTTCCCTGTCTTCCAATTTAATCCATGTTTTGACCCAGCATAGGCACGATGCCTCATAGTAAAGTTTCAGATCGGGAAGGGCGAAGCCTCCCCTTTCTTTCGTGTCTGTCAATAGTTTAAACTTAACTCTCGGCTTCCTCCCCTGCCAGATGAATTTAGATATCTCTCTATGCCAGGTTCTAAATATCTTTGTGCCTTTTATAATTGGAATGTTTTGGAAGAGAAATAAAATTCTTGGTAGCACCGACATTTTGATTGTGTCTATCCTTCCCCAAAAAGATAATCTGAGCCGACCCCACACTTCTATATCTTTTTTAACTCCTTTCCATACTGGTTCGTAGTTGTTTTTGTAAAGGTCTATGTTTTTTGGCGTTACCCATACCCCTAAATATTTCACCTTCTTTGCCGTATCTATTCCTGTTTCTTTCTGTAATTCCTCAATCTTATCTGCCTGCATATTCTTAGCTAGTATTTTTGTTTTCCTTTTGTTTAACTTAAAGCCCGCAACTTCCCCAAATTGTTCAAATTCTCTGAGTACCTCTTTTATTGAGCCCAGTGGGTCTTCCATTGTTACAACCAGATCGTCTGCGAAAGCTTTAATTTTGTGTTCATGCTGACCAACCCTGATTCCTTTAATTTCTTTATTATCTCTGATGGAATTTAGCAAAACCTCTAGTATCATTATAAATACCAGTGGGGACAGTGGGCATCCCTGTCTTGTTCCTTTGGATACTGTTATTTCTTCCGTTTCCACCCCGTTTATTATCAGTCTTGCTTTTTGTTCCGTATAAATAGCTTTTATCCCATTAAGAAATTCAGTGCCTACTTCCATGTGATCCATGTGCTTCAACAGGAATTCCCAATTTACGTTATCAAACGCTTTCTCAGCGTCTACGAAT
This sequence comes from Podarcis muralis, assembly GCF_964188315.1. NCBI lineage: Eukaryota > Metazoa > Chordata > Lepidosauria > Squamata > Lacertidae > Podarcis > Podarcis muralis. The sequence continues at coordinate 4,165,781 of NC_135668.1, read as the reverse complement.
AACAGTGCACCTTGTTTGTCGCATCTTTCTGTTAGATATTCTATAATGTTTATAATATTCCTTATATTGTCTTTAATCTGCCTGCCCGGCAAGAAGCCAGCTTGGTCTCTATGTATGTTTTTTACCAAAATAGTTTTAAGTCTTCTTGCCAGGACTCCCGTAAAGATCTTGTAATCTACATTTAGTAAGGAGATCGGCCTGTAATTTTTAATTTGTTCTAAGTCTGAATCTTGCTTTGGGATTAATGTGATCAGTGCCTCCTTCCACGTCTCTGGTATTTCTCTTTCCTTTAGAATTTTATTCATTACTTCCTGTAGTGGGTTCAACAAGACCGATTCCATCTCTTTATAGTATCTGCTGGTGAACCCATCTGGGCCTGGGGCTTTCCCATTTTTTAGATCTGATATGATTGCTTTTATTTCCTCCGTCTTAATTGGGGCGTTTAAATTTTCTTTGTCCGCTGTGGGGATCTTATTGATGTTCTTAGATGTTAAATATCTCTCTATTTTCCTTGTCTTACTCTTTTCCGTATTCCTGAAGAGGCCTCCATAAAAGTCCAAGAAGGCTCTTCTTATTTCTTTAGGTTTGTTTATCTCTTCTCCTTCCACCACTATCCTATTTATAGTATTCTGTTCTTTTCTCTTCTTCAGTTGCCAAGCTAATAGTTTCCCAGTTTTATTAGCGTATTCAAAATTTCTCTGTCTCAGTCTTTTGATTTTCCATTCTATCTCTCTATTTATCAGCATTGTATATTGGGATTGTAGAACTTTTATGTTCTCTTTTACTTTCTTGTTTTTTGGGTTTTGAGTTAATTTCTGTTCGTTCTCTGCTAGTTGTTGTATAATTTCTTTTTTCCCTTTTTCTCTTTTTTTGTTTTTAATTGCGCTCTGTTGAATGAAGAATCCCCGCATCACCGCCTTACCTGCGTCCCACACAACCCTTGGTTTTATATTGCTGCCTAGATTATCTTCGAAGTACTCTTTTAATCTATTTTGGGCTTTTTCTATTATCTCTTGGTCATCCAGCAGGTAATCCTTCAGTTTCCATCTATTTAATCTGCTCTCCTGCCCTTTCAATTCCATTTTAATTGAATTATGATCTGAGATTGTTCTAACCTGGATCTCCACCCGTGCAGATCTTGGGACAAGTTCTTTTGAAATCCACATCTGATCTAGTCTCGATGATGAATCGTTAGGTTCTGAATGGAAAGTGTATTGCTTTTCTAAGGGATGTTTGAATCTCCAAATATCTACTAAATTACAGTTTTGAACCAGGGAGAAAAAGGTTCTGGGTAACTTCCCTTCTTTACCTTTTGAATCCCTCAATCTGTCCGCTTCTAACGACACCACGCCATTCATATCTCCTAATAGTATAATTTTCTGGTCAGCGTACTCCAATAGTTTTGTTTCCAACCTCCCGTAGAATTCTGACTTATTCTCATTTGGCGCATATATACCCACTATTATTATCTTTTCTCCCTGCCATTTTATTTGTACTGCTGAGATCCTTCCTTCTTCATCCTTAAAAAGATGTTTCGCTTCAATTTGTTTGTTTATATAAATGACCACCCCCCTTTTTTTACTCCGATCTGAGGATGTGAATTCATTCCCTAGTCTTTGATTGATCAGAATTCTTTTATGCTTCCTCGCTATATGTGTCTCTTGGAGACAAATGACGTCCAAACTTTCCTTCTTCAAAATATGCTCAATTCGGTTCCTTTTTCCCTTATCGTTCATCCCATTGACATTCCAACTGTACACCTTTAACGTCATTATAATTTACATCGGTAGAAGAGAAAAAACAAGAAAAACAAAAGAAAACAGAAGATGAATAACACCTGTTGTCACCTTTTGGACTTTTTAAACTTCCTCCTCGGTCCCTCCTTCCTCCCCCTCCTCCCCTCTCCCACTCCCCGCTCCCCCCCCAAAAACTCCCCCAGGTCCCACCTCCTCTCCCCTGTCCCTTTCTTTTTGCGGTCTTAGTTCTTTATATTTCCTAAGAAATTTTTCTATTTCACCTGGATTTGTCACTTTTTGTCTCTTGCACCTGTATGTGAAGGAGACACCTTCCGGAAACTCCCACTTGAACTCAATATTATTTCTTCTAAGTGTCTGTACCAATTCTTTGTAGGAGTCCCTACGTTTTAGCAGCCTGACTGGTATATCTTTAAAAATAATTATGTTGTTTCCTCCAACGTTCAACCTTTTCTCTCTATTCTTATAGAGAATCCTATTCCTTATTTCCCTGTTTTTAAATATAATTAGGCAATCTTCTGTAAATTTTTTGTTTCTTGGAGGCTTGGCTTTTAGCCTGAAGGCCGATTGTATTGCCTTATCTACCTCTTCTGTTGGTATCTCCAGCCAGAGGGCTAATTCTATTATTAATTTTTCCTTTATATTTTCTCCCTGATCTTCAGGTATGCCTCTAAATCTAAGGTTAGCCTCCCTCTGTCTTAGTTCATTTAAAGCAATCCAGTCTTTCATATCCTCTTGGCTTTTACTCAAGTCTAAAATATCAGCTTTGATTCTTTCTTCCTCACGTCTTACATCCTTTAATTCTGTTTTTGTCTTTTTCAGACCTTCCTCCACTGCCTGTGTCCTTCTAAAAACCTCTTTCATTTGGATCTTCAATTCGTTAACTGTTTCGTCTAGCTTCTTATCTACCTCCCCAATTCTATGGTCTACTTGTTCTAGCTTGCTGATCAGTTCCTGATCAGTTACTACCCATTCAGACATCACGAGCAGATACATATGTGAAATTAATATTCTTTTGTCCCAACATGCATCACTTTACACTTGTTTAAATTGAATGCCGCTTGCCATTTTACTGACCAGTTTGGACAGGTCCTTTTGCAACTCTTCACAGTCACTTTTTGTTTTAATGACCTGAACAATTTAGGACCATCAGTAAACTGGGCCACCTCACTGCTCACCCCTCACTCTAGATAATTTATAAACAAGTTAAAATGCACAGTACTGATCCCTGCGGGACTCCCTCCTTTCTGACATCCCTCCATTGGGAAAGGCTCTCAGGCAGAGAATGTCTCTTTAACTGGAGATGCTTCTGGAGACTGAACTGGGAAGCTTCTCTCCAACTGAGCAGCCTGTGGCCTCTCCACAACCCATTCATGATTGTAACACATTTGTTGGTCAGAGAACTTAAGGAATCAGAGTTATGTCATACTATCATTTTAAGCTAGATTTGTTATTGCACACCTTAACAAATATACACCCCCCTTTTTTAAAAAAAGAAGACTCCCCCACAAGGCTCTACTCCCTTCAAATTGCAACACTGCAAAAGGGGGCCACCTCCTGAGCTCCGAGAGAGCAATTAAATTCAATGCCCATTTGAAGTGGATGCAATAAAGTCAAACAAAATGGAAAGCAATATGCTAATTACAAAAAACATCCATCAAGCTGCATCTCTTGGAGATGAGAGTCCCACACTTTGTCAGAACTTCTTGACGTGTACGAGAAATTCCAAATTACCCTTGAAAGTCCTCAGCTGGAGAGGCCTTCTAAGTAGAGACATAAAAGGGTGTTGGAACAGATCAGTAGGCTTAGAGCTCAGCTCTGCACTTCACTTTGCTCCTCTGAGTGCTTCAATCGCTGCAAACTTGCAAAACAGCAGCCCCGGCCCCTGCCTGACTCATTAGCACCAGTCCCCAAAGTAACATCAGTCAGGCTGGCTGCAGATTTGTGGAGGATTCTTTGCCCCTTGGCAGATTGAACCAAATAAATCAATACCTTGCCCAACACCCTTTTAAAGCAGTCATCCCCCACCCACTCCAAATTTGGCATAACCTTTCCCTTGAACGCTTTAAAGGCTGTTGTGGAAATAATATTTCGCCGGGAACTGCTGCAAATAAAGGGAGATGAGGGTCAATTTCCTGTTTGAATGCAGGGTGAAAAAGACAAGGCCCTCCCAAGTGCCCCAAACAGTACCCTGTGTTTTCTGCAGAATAACTGACTGGTGCTTGAGAACAGGGCCAGCTGGAGACATTTTCGGATGGAGACAAACATGGTCCCCACCTCCCCAAAAGGAAAATCCATGGGCAGCTGAATTTGGTCATGGGAAAACACACTGTACCATACCTGAGAGCAAGGGGTTAGCTGAGGAGGTGCAGAGAAAGCTAGGGGTCTCCAGGATGGGGAGAGTGGTGGTGGTGGGGAACTGCTGCCTGAAGCATCTGTTTCACTCTACCTAATGATAGGCCTGGCCCTGTTTGAGAATGTGATCTGTGTCCCAACATCATCACTCAGAGCATTTCCCTCTGCCTCAGCCAACCATGGGGAGTGTGGCAATGCATGGTGTCCTCATGTTCTACATGTTATGGATAAGTAGAGGTTACTCAACATGGGGCTGGCATCTTTGGAAGTGGCCTTGTGTAATTTTACTCAACAGATCTAGAAGCACTGGAAGCTGCTTTACCCCAAGTCGCAGCATCAGTCCATCTCACTTAGAATTGTTTGCATTGACTAGCAGTGTCTTTCAAGGGTCTCAGGCAGGAGCCATGTCTAGCATACCCTCCAACATTTCTCCACTGAAAATAGGGACTTCCTAAGGAAAGCGGTATATTCTGGGATCAAATCAGAAACTGGGATGACTTCTCTACATCAGGGACATCCCTGGAAAATAGGGACACTTGGAGGGTTTGGCCTAGCCCTACCTACAGAGGCTGGCTATTGATTCTGAGGCCTTCTGCATGCAAAGCATATGCTCTCCCACTAAGCTAGAAACATTGCAAAAATGTCACAGCCCTCAATTGTGGCACTCCTTAATATAGGACACATCCCACCTTTATGGTTTGACATGGGATTCAGAGTGTGAACTTGCATATCAAGTTGTTGGTGAACTACTGAGTACATCTGTTAAAATGTACCCAGCTTGTCATCTTTTATATAAAAGCAGTCTAGACAAATTGTTCTCGAGATGTTCTCTAAAAAGAGAGACCCATTTACTGCCTCTTCCTGCACACTTTTCGCTCATATAAGTTATGAATCAGCAAGAGTTACATCTAGACCCTCATTGTGGAGTTCTTGCATCATAACTGGCAAGTCAATTTGGATAAAAAATAAGAAAGTAATTGCATTCTTTTAGATATAGAAGATTTAGCAAGAATTCATAAGTGGATGTTAATAAGTTGGAACTTATTCCAACCTTTTACACCAACAGGGCTCAGCACACATACCCTCCACCATCCTGAGAAAGCTCAGAATCCCAATTTTATTTTATTCTTTGGTAGATTTACAAAAAACAAAAACAGGAGGCGCTTCTGGATTCAGCTGTGTCACTGGAGACCCAGGTAGCCTCAGTGACTAGAAGCACCTTTTATCATCTGCACCTGGTATGACAGCTATGACTGTTCCCAGGTCAGGAGAGCTTGGTCACAGTAGTTCAGGCACTGGTGACTTCAGAACTGGATTACTGGCAATGAACTCTATGAGGGGCTTCCTTGGCGCTTGACCCAGAAGCTGCTGTTAGTGCAGAATGCTGCAACACAATCGCTGACAGGAGTGAGACCCCATCGTAGGAGTCAACTCCTAGCGGCCAAGGTCCTTTCGGCCCACCCCCACCCCCCAAAATATAACACCTCAGCTCAGGTTGCTTGTTTTCTCTACCTGGCCAAGTTCAAGGTGTTATTGTTAACAGCTTGGGAGTTTACTTCTGGGATTGGCTTGCCCCATAGATGCCCGCTTAACCACATCAATCTGTGGAACTGGCAGCATTATAGACGACACAAAATGCTTATTCTGCACTTGTAAGAAGTCAGTATTTTAGGATGGCAGCACCTACACTCTGGAACTCCCTGCCGATTTGCATCAGGCAGGCACCATTGCTGTGCTTTTGGGTGCTTGCTTAAAACTTTGTTATTTAGGCAAGCCTATGCAGACATGGAGAAGTTGCTGTGTTTTAGTGCCCCCCACGTCGATTTTAATCTTTTGAATCTGTTTAACATCTGTTTTTAATTGTCTTTCTTGACAATATTTAATGTTTTATTTTATATTACTGTAAACTGCCCAGAGGTGATTTTTTTTTTTTACAGTCAAGAGGTACCGTATTTTTCGCTCTATAAGACGCACTTTCCCCCTCCTAAAAAGTAAGGGGGAATGTGTGTGCGTCTTATGGAGCGAATGCAGGCTGCACAGCTATCGCTGCGCTCAGGAGGCTTTGCGTTGCTTTCGCTGAAGCCAGAAGAGCAAGAGGGATTGCTGCTTTCGCTGTGAGGTGATCCCTCTTGCTGTTCTGACTTTGCTTCGCTGGAGAGGTGTTGCGCAGCTTTCCCTCTCTGCGCAGCGCCCCTTCAGTGAAGCGGGAGGAGAAACGGAGCCCCTTCTGTTTCTCCTCCCGCTTTGCTGGAGAGGCGCTGCGCAGAGAGGGAGAGAATTTTTTTTTCTTGTTCTCTTCCTCTAAAACTAGGTGCGTCTTATAGAGCGAAAAATACGGTATATGCATTTTGTTAAATAACAAGCAAGCAAGCAAGCAAGCAAGTACTCTGCTATACATAGAGTCAGTTTTCTGGTGTACTGTATGTGTGTGGCTATGTTAGTGTGTTATAGCAAATAAAAAAAAGAGTCTCATGACACCAAAGACAGATTAATTGTGGCAGAATGGAGCCCAGATTATCAGATACATGAAGCCTGATTACGCAGGGTCAGGTCCACTGATGCATCTGCCAGAATATATACAATGGTACCTCAGGTTACAGACGCTTTGGGTTGCAAACTCTGCTAACCAAGAAGTGGTTGCTCCAGGTTAAGAACTTTGCCCCAGGATAAAAACGGAAATTGTGCGCCAGCAGCGCAGCGGCAGCAGGAGGCCCCATTAGCGAAAGCACGCCTCAGGTTAAGAACAGACCTCTGGAACGAATTAAGTTCTTAACCCAAGGTTAGTCCAGCCCCCTCCCCACCTGGTAGAGTCAACACGTTTTGCACTACAGCTTCCATCAGCCCCAGTCAGCATAGCCATGGTTGATGGGAATTATAGTCCAAAACATCTGGAGAACTCCAGGTTGGGGAATGCTGTGTTCAAGACTCAGGTATGTATGTTCTCAAAAGAGAATAAGTCAGAAGGGTACCAAAGTTTATTTTATTTATTTTGAGAAATGATGTGCAGCTTAATTACAATCACCTCTAAGTGGTGTACAGGGACGCGGGTGGCGCTGTGGGTAAAAGCCTCAGCGCCTAGGGCTTGCCGATCGAAAGTTCGGTGGTTCGAATCCCCGCTGCGGGGTGCGCTCCCATTGTTCGGTCCCAGCGCCTGCCAACCTAGCAGTTCGAAAGCACCCCGGGTGCAAGTAGATAAATAGGGACCGCTTACTAGCGGGAAGGTAAACAGCGTTTCCGTGTGCGGCTCTGGCTTGCCAGAGCAGCGATGTCACGCTGGCCACGTGACCCGGAAGTGTCTCCGGACAGCGCTGGCCCCCGGCCTCTTGAGTGAGATGGGCGCACAACCCTAGAGTCTGTCAAAACTGGCCCGTACGGGCAGGGGTACCTTTACCTTTACCTTACCTAAGTGGTGTACAAAGAGATCACATAGATCAGGGCTGAGAAGCCTGTGAGTTGCAGGACTTCCACTCCTCAGCCAGCATGGCTAATGGTCAGGGATGATGAGAGCCACAGGTTCTCCTGACCCAGATCTACAGGAGCAGAAGCTGTCTGTGCAAGTGTCGGAGAGGCTCCCCAACAGGCAGAAATTCAACTTGTGTGCAGCTGTTCCCTTCACAGAGATACAGTCCTGGGGAAAGCTTACCTGTTCAAGTTCTGCCTGTTACACTGCTGTTAAAAATGGCGCATGAGCTCCAAACGCCTCATTGGAGCCTCAGCTCATCCATATTGCGTGGATATATTGGGAAGAAGTTTTGTTTTTGTTTTTGTTTTTGTTTTAAAAAGCAACAAAACACAGGCATCAAACTGAGTTTTGGGAGACAGGAGGGAGGAAGGGGGGGCCACCCCACCCACCACCTACTGCTCCCAGTGACAAGCTTACTTATTCTGAAGGGAACTCTGTCTGCGTTCTTTGAATCAGAGTAATGAAGACTTTGGGAAAGGGAGAAAAGTGTTATTTTGACTTGCATAATTCAGGATGTAACAAGAGCCTGTGGCAGTTGAGAGACTCAAAATACAGTTGTGCAGTTGCTACTGTTCTTCCAGGTATGTTAAATTAAGGTCGAAATATTCCTTAAAACCAGAAACAAATAAACAAACAAAAAACACCACCGTGATCTAGAAATGAAGTTTTCATTGGAGGCTTTATTTATTTATTTACCTGTTTGGGAGGAGTAGAATTAAATGATCTTGCATTCTCAATTTTCTTACTTTTTTCCTTTGAAACGTTGAAGGCTTTGCAGCTACTTTGATCACTCCTCTTTCATCGAGTCTTTATGTCTCTGTGTTTATTTTTATTTTAGTTTTTGGAAGAGGGATGATATAAATCTCAAATACACTCACTTAATAACCACTTTTTAAAATATCCCAGGCATGGATCCTGTGCCTTTAACATCTGTCTAGCAGCCTGGCGCAATGAAGGCAAAAGCTGAACTAGCTGGATTTCTGACTGCCATGCAGAGGCCCAAGACCTAAGAAAGTGCCAAGGCAGTTTTCAGTGGCTGACGTCTGTGATTCTTTCTGTACTTAGCTGGGAATAAGCCCCACTGAACTAAGTGGGGCTTACTTCTGATTAAACATGCATCAGATTCCACTTTACACTAGAACTTGTGGCCTTACAGATGATACTGAACTACAACTCCCATCATTCCCAGCCATCACTGACTTGGGCTGATGGGAGTTGCAGTCCAGCACTAGAACAGAAGAAGGGCTTGGAACTTGCTTGAGGACTTGGTGCACTAGAGTAAAAGGATACTGTGGAGTCAGAAAAGGTTCAGAGAAGAACATTCACAATGATCATGGGAGATCGAGCGCTTAGGATTTTTTTAGCTTACAGGAAAGGTGAGTGAGAGGTGACATGCATGGCATAGAGAAAGCAGATACAGAAAAGCTTTTCTCCCCTTCTCATGAGAGCTGGACTTTCAATGAAGTGGAACGTTGGAAGATTCAGGGCAGATAAAAGAAAGGACTTTTTCATGCAGCGCAGAGTTTAACTACAAGACTTGGTCCCTCAGGAGGCAGTGATGGTCACAAATCTTATGGCCACCACCAAATTCATGGGGGAGAAAGACTACTAGTCATCAGCTAATAATGCTTCTGAATATGAGCCAGGAGGGGAGAGTGGTCTTCTGCACAGGTCCTCTTTAGAGGTTTCCTAGGCTAGAGGCATCTCATGGGCCCCTTTGAGAACAGGATGCTGGACTGATCCAGCAGGCTCTTCTGACATAGCAGGAGATGTGAATCAGATGAAAGGTCCATCAGGGCTGGGAAAACTTCCTTAGCTCTAGGGCACATTCCCTTGTGGCTAACCTTCCAGGTGTAGGCCACACTACCAGGGCTTCTTTTTCCAGCTGGAACTCAGCAGAACTCAGTTCTGGCACCTTTTAGGTGGGTGCCATTGTCATTATAAGAGAACCACCCTGAGACCTCCGAGTATAGGGCAGTATAGGTAAAGGTAAAGGGACCCCTGACCATTAAGTCCAGTCATGGACGACTCTGGGGTTGTTGTGCTCATCTCACTCTATAGGCTGAGGGAGCCGGCGTTTGTCTGCAGACAGCTTCCGGGTCATGTGGCCAGCATGACTAAGCAGCTTCTCGCAAACCAGAGCAGCACACGGAAACACCGTTTACCTTCCCACCAGAGCAGTAACTATTTATCTACTTGCACTCTGACATGCTTTTGAACTGCTAGGTTGGCAGGAGCAGGGACCGAGCAACAGGAGCTCACCCCGTCATTGCGGGGATTCGAACTGCCGACCTTCTGTTCGGCAAGCCCTAGGCTCAGTGGTTTAGACCACAGCACCACCCGCGTCCCCCATAGGACAGTATATAAATTCAATAAATAAATAAAATAAATAAACAAGGGAGGTGTTCATGGTGAGTTCCAGCATCCCTTTCTCTAGAAAAATACCACTTCTCTTGGTGGGGTGGGAGGGAGAGGCAAATATATGTGTCTCTTATCTTCATACAGTAGTAGGCTGTACTACAGGCCAGGCAAACACCAGAGGTTTCTGCAGCCCCACATCGCTCCATCCAGGCAGGAAAGGGGAATAATTTTAGGTGAAGGACTTAGATTTCAGCTACTCCAGGAAGATGTGGAGCAAAGGCAGCGAGGGGTGAGCTTGGCATATGTGCCATTAGGGGAGAAACAAGGGCCTGAGAGATAGGACTGGAGGGCGACATTCATCCCTCCCTCTGAGACTGTGGTTCCCAACCCCTGATTCATTACCCACACTGGCCAACCAGATACCTCTGGAAAGTCCACAAAGAAGCTCCCCACTCACTGTTCAATTCCATAGAATTCAAGCTGCACTACTGTACTGCACCGGAAAACAAAAGTTAGGTGGACACTCCTTCATTGGAGGTTTTTAAATGGAGGTTGGATGGCCATCTACCCGGGATGTATTAGCTGTAATTCCTGTATTGCAGTGGGGAGTGAGGGGTTGGCCTAGATGACCTTTGGGCTCCCTTCCAACTTTACAATTCTATGCACTAAAAGAACCAGTGAAAATGCAATTAAAAAAAAAATCAATATTACATGTGGATGTGCCATGGGCCACCTGAGCGAGGTCCACAGTTTGGGATCCCCTGTTACACCCCAGGGCTAGGGCTCCTGTGGTCTTCCAGACACCCTTGGACTGCACATCCCATCCCCACTGACCAGAAACAGTCCTTGGGCCACCTGGTTACAAAGCTTCACTGAAGGAGGGCCCACCCAAGGCAGTCAATTCCACTGCCAAAAAAGTTTTATTTTTAAATATTATTATTGCACAACATCGCAATTTGAATTCTATGTAATTCGGCAACTTGGGGGGAAAGGAAGCCTGTGGACTTCCCAGAGGTATCTGGTTGGCCGCTGGAGGAATTGTGATGTTAAACTGAATCGGTGGTTGGGATCTACAACCTCAGGGACCCCTCAGGGAGAGGGGTCAATACGGCCCTCCATACCTCTCTGTCAGGCCCTTGGGACTCCCCTAATCACACACACACACACACACTCATGCCAGGCTGTGTCCCTTGCTGCACCAGGAGTACTTTTGGCTGGCTGAAGTGTGGACTCCTTCTCCAGTTTTGGAGGTTCACTCCCTGACACCCCCAAGACTAAGAAGAAGCAGAGGGCAGGTGATGGGGAGGTGGTGGTGGTGGACTGGGCAGTTGGAGCAGGCAAGCTAGTCCTGGGAGCTGCAGGGGGACCGATGACCTGACTGGATCTGAGGAACCACCCCCTCCCCAGTCCCTTAAAAGGGCCCATTTCCTCGAAAGCAAAGACCAAACCAGAAGGGGCCAGAGGAGCCCAGATGCGCGACAAAAGCCCATCCAATCCAGAAGCCCAGGATCTCCTGTGGCGGCGGGGGGGGGGGGCGTTGGGAGGCGAAGGCAGCCCGGCAGCCCAGCGGGTTCGAGCCTTGCCTGGGCAGGGGCTGCGCGCGTCTACACGGGAGTAGAGGGGGTGGGAAGAGCGAGCGAGCGAGCGAGCGCAGGGTCCCCGTTAAAGCTCTCGCTAGCGCTGCTTGTGGTCACAGCCAAGCAAGCTCGTCTCCCATCTGGCTCAGCCTCGCTCCGCTCTGCCTCTCCCCGCCGCCGCCCCCCCCCCCCCCAGCATCATTCCCGTTCGCAGCCTCCTTCTTCTGCCCCCTCTCCGTCTCCCCCGCCCCGTCCTGCCGGCCCCGGGAGCCACCCTGGCCCAGCCGCCGCGGCCGCCCCCCCTGGCGCGCTCGCCGTCTCCGAAGCCGGGCCGGGAGGGGGCAGAGGCGGCGGCGGCAGCAGCAGCAGCACCAGCGGCAGCCGCGCCAAGGCGAGGCGGCGCGATCGCCCAGCCAGAAACATGGAGTCCGCGCCGGCAGCCGCCGAGCCCGCCGCCGCCGCCGCCGCCGCCGAGCCGGGCTCCGAAGCCGCCGCCGCCGCCGCGGCCACGGCCGGCGCTGCAGCCCGGGATCCCTCGGCTGGCGCGGAGCTGGCCCGGAAAGGAGAGGCGCCGCCGCCGGCTCCCAACCGCAGGCAGAGCTACTCGGGCAGCAGCAGCGGCGGCGGCGGCGGCGGAGGAGGTAGGAAAGCGGGGAAGGGGAGGGGAGGGGGAGGGGGGGAGAGAGAAGCCCCCTCCGCCAGGGCCGGGGTCGACCCACGATTGCGTCTCCTTTCAGTCTCCAGATATGTATATAAGTATGTGTATATATATGTGTGCGTGCGTGTTTGTATAGGGGTGTATGTACAGTATGTATATGTGTGCACATATATATATATGTATATGTATATCTGGTTCGACATGCTACCTTGCAAACTTTTAATGGCTTTTTTTATAAAAAAAGAAAAAGAAACCACAAGCCTTTGCTTCCATGACAAGCCCGGCCTTTTGGTGGGAGGAGACTCCGAAGGCCCGTTCACACGTTCCCCCTGGTTGGAATGTTTTTGTTTTCGGAACTGGCCTGCCTGAAAAGGCGCGCTTGCCTTTCTCAGCACGTGTCCCGGGCGAGGCGCGGGAGGCGAAGGGCCGGGCTCGTCTTTGCCGACGTGCACGTGTAGAGGCGAGGACGCGGGACTGGCCAGAGCAGCAAAAACATCGCCCCGCCGGAAAATAAAAGTCCCCAAAATGCCATTTTGGGTCTGGGCTTTGGGGTGTGGGATTTCTCTCCCACAAGGCAAAGAGGGTTTCAGCCCCAAGTCAAGGAATCAAACACTTTGGATTGGCAGGTGCTTCTCCCTCTCTCCCCGACTCCTTTTTAAATATAGGTGTCTGTTTTGTTCCATTATTAAATGGTGGACAGAGTTTTGGAGGGGCGGGGCTGGCTTCTTGCGTGGTTTCTTCCTGAAGCGTGTTGGTGGAAGCGTTCAGACGAGCTCGAGGAGCTCCGTGTTTGCACCCTGGGGTGGTGCAGTTGTTTCCTTTGGAGTTGTTGCTGGCAGGTGGAGGCCGTTGACCTCTCCTTCCTGGATCTGGCAGGAGTCCTCTGCTCGCCTCTCCTTTTTGAACGTCCCGCGTTGCGCGCTTTTCTCACGGTCTGGAGGCGAGCGCAGGTCAGGTCCTCTTGACACGTGCAGGTCACGCGAAGTTCAGCGCCGGGCGGACGGCGGCTTCACCGTCGCTGAAACAAAAAAGACCTCGCGGTTGCTGATGGATGCGGGGGCGCGCGCGCGTTTAGCAACGCGGGTCTACCTGGCTTTTTTAGCGCAGGGAGGCGAGCGTCCCCCTTTTCTGCTTGGCGTGCCAACGGTTAAAGCCCAGAGGACTTCCAGAAACGTGGATTGGTGTGATCTGCTTTCTTTGTAAAACGAGGAAGGTGATGATGAAGGTTCAACTCTCCTCTGTAAATAAAGTAGGCATGGAGGAGAGATGCGGAACCGATTCACCAGGTTGTGAGAACGTAGCCATGCTCGCCTCGCTATGCCAAGCTACAAGTTGGATTTAGCAAGCCCATAGCTAGAAGACTGTCTTCTGTCAGTGGGGGTTATTATTTTGGAGGCGGGGGGAGCTGTCGGCACAGCACTGGAGACAGAGGATCTGGGCTTGGAGAGGGAAGGGGGGGCTTGCAAAGGCAGGCTGGTGCCCCCCTCTCGACGCTGCTCAAAATATGGCTGATCATGTGCGCTCCAGTATTATTTGTTGTTGTTGTTTGTTCCTCCCAATTTAGGCCACGCCTTCCATTCCGAGCAGCTTCCTCCTTGGCTGGCGATCCCCGTACAGCGGGCGGGGGGGGGGGGGGGCGGAATAAAAGATGATAGACACCCCTTGAAACCAGGAGTGCGTGCTTGCGAGTGTGTGTGTGTGGGGGGGGGGGGCAATTTCCCGAGATTTTTTTAATGCAACTCTAGGGAGTGGAAGAAATGTGTATAATTGTATTTGCAATATAGAGAGAGGCATTTTTTTGGCATTTGCAAGGGACCTTGGGATGGTGGCTTCCACGAAAAGGAATGTAAAAGCTGGTTACATAACAACGTTAATCAGAAACACTGGCGAAAATGTGTCTGAGGAGAGCCAGATTTTTTTTGGGGGGGGGGGAATGTTTACGAAGCGGCAGGACTTTTGCTGTTATACAACCTCCCTTTTCTTCTTTTTTTGCTGGCTCCATCCCTCCTTAACTTTCTCTGCTTTCAGATAGCTTAATCCCACCTTATTGTTTACCCTGGAATTTTCCTCCCCCTCCCCCTTAAAGAAGAGAGCGGGGAGTGAGAGAGTGAAATCTACAGTGTGCAGAGAATACTCCTGGACTCCTCTCTCTCTCTCTCTCTCTCTCTCTCTCTCTCTCTCTCTCTTTCTCTGCACATCTCTGTTTCCTTCTCAGCCTGAGCCATGCAAGTCTGTGGGAAATTATGTAACCAGAGTTGAAGTGTGTGTGTGCCTGTTATTATTGCCATAGAAATAAAAAAAGGCCTGGGAGAAGGAGTAGAAGGCGACCTCGACAGTTGATGGCGATGGTGACTTGTGCTCCATCCTTATCACGGTGATCTTAAACGGTTTAGGCTTTTGAAACTGCTAACCTGCTGACCCAAATGTGCAGTGATGCTGCTTTGCTCTCTTTCTCTATCCTCATTGTCCCCCGCCCACCCCCAAACCAATTGTAGAGAGGATTAAATCAGGAGGGAAAGTGAAAATGTACACAGGCTCTGTGTGTGTGTCTCAGCACGCAAGCACTGCCCTTATGTAACAACCTGAATGGAAGTAATGGGGGGGGGGGGGATATGTAAGTTAAGGGGACCGGCTGAGTTCAGGGGCGGGAGAGCATCCACCAAGGAAAGCCTTAGCTGAGGGTGGGGGGATGCAATGGGCCTCCTTTGTGGATGGCAACACTGAGCAGAGCAGAAATGTCTGGCTTCTATGCTCAGGAGAAGGGAAATGTTTGCAATGGCTGTTATGATGATGATGTAATAATGGAGTTGGCAGAAAATAATATCTGCTTCCAGTGTGTAAAATGGTTGGAAAAGTGGAACTGGCATTTCCTTCTAGCATAACATCTGCAGCAGAGCTGGAAGCTCATTGACTCTCTGAGCAAAGGCTTTGTGGATGAACGCTGCAGCTGCCTGCCATTTGATATCCTTAGGGGTGTAGTGGAAGGGGAACCTGACTCGGGATTTATTCAAAGTGGGAGTGATGTCATCTGCCAGAGTGCTGGAATCATTGATGAAGTCTCCTTGCTCCAGCAATTGAATGTAGTGATGAGGAAGCTTACAAGTTTGTGACAGGGTTAGCATAGTTTTCTCATAATGAGAAAAATAACCAAGCAGAGAGGCTAGATACTGCTTTTCTTTGATGGAGTTCCTACTTCAGGTGAGCAGTTTAACCAGTAACACTTCTTCACAAGATTGTTTGCATTTCTAATCCAAAGTTAAAGTCTGCATTTCTGCATTTGACTCAATGTGTTTTACAGGTTGAACCTATGGAGTTGGATAAGTAAGCAACACTGAATTCAATGGAGCTTAGCTCTAGGAAGCTACGCATAGGGTTACATTCATGCTAAACTTCACGAATTTGGAATATTTATTTATTTGGACACTAAGATCCAACTCCAAGGGCCTTCTGGCTGTTCCTTCACTGCAAGAAGTGAGGTTAGAGGGAAACAGGTAGAGGGCTTTCTCAGTAGTCGTGTCTGTCCTTTGGAACGCCCTCCCATCAGATGTAAAGGAAATAAACAACTACCCAGTATTTGACTTTTAGAAGACATCCGAAAGCAGCCCTGTATAGGGAAGTTTTCAATGTTTGATGTCTTACTGTGTTTTTATTTGTAGGACGCTGCCCATGCTGCCTGGGGTAACCCACTTAGATGGGCAACATATAAATAATAAATAATAAAATTGTAGAATTGTAGAGTTGGAAGGGACCCCAAGAGTCATCTAGTCCACCCCCTACAATGCAGGAATCTCAGATAAAGCATCCACGACAGATGGCCATCTGACCTCTGCTTAAAAACCTCCTGAGGGAGACCATTTCACTAACCAAGAGCTCTTACTGTCAGAAAGTTTTTTCATATGTTTAGTCAGAATCTCCTTTCTTATAACTTGAAGCCATTGCCTCGAGTCCTACCCTCCAGAGAAGAGAAAACAAGCTTTTTCCCTTTTCCATGTGACAGCCCTTGAGATATTTGAAGATGGCTACCATATCTCTTCTCAGTCTCCTCTTTTCCAGGCTAAACATGTCCAGCTCCAACCGTTCCTCATAAGGCTTGTTTTAAAAACCCCTGAACATCTTGGTTGCCCTCTTCTGCACACATTTCAGCTTGTCAACATCCTTCTTAAATTGTGGTGCCCAGAACTGGACACAGTATTCCAGGTGTGGTCTGGCCAAGGCAGAGCAGAGTGGTACTATTACTGTACTTCCCTTGATGTGGACGCTATACTTCTGTTGATGCAGCCTAGAATAGCACTAACTTTTTTTTTGCTGCTGTATCACACTATTGACTCATGTTCAGCTTGTGGTCCACTAAGAACCCTAGTTCCTTTTCACATCTACTGCTAGTAAGCCAAGTGTTCCCCATCCTATATGTGTGCAGCTGGTTCTTCCTGCCTAAGTGCAGAACCTTACATTTGTCCCTAATGAAATTCATGTTGTTACCTTGTGCCCAGCTCGCCAATCTACTAAGGTCCTTTTGAATTCTAATTCTGTCTACTGTGGCATTAGCCATCCTTCTCAGTTTGATGTCATCTGCAAATTGGATGAGCATCCCTTCAGTTCCTTCATCCAAGTCATTTATAAAGACATTGAACAACAATGGGCCCAGGGCAGAACCCTGTGGCACCTCACTTGTCACTTTTCCCCAGGATGCTGAGGAACCCTTAACTCTTTGGGTACAGTCTGTCAACCTGCTACAAAGCCATCTAACAGTTAACTGACATTTTACCAGCTTCCTCACAAGAATATCACTTTGTCAAAAGCCCTACTGAAATCAAGATACACTATGTCCCTGATTCACCAAGTTTGTAATTCCATCAAAA
The DNA here is from genome assembly GCF_964188315.1 of Podarcis muralis. NCBI lineage: Eukaryota > Metazoa > Chordata > Lepidosauria > Squamata > Lacertidae > Podarcis > Podarcis muralis. The sequence continues at coordinate 4,148,754 of NC_135668.1, read as the reverse complement.
AAGTAATGAGGTTCGTCTGGCATGACTTTTTTTTTTGAGAAACCTATCCTGGGTCTCAGTAATCACATCATCCCTTTCTAAATGCTCACAGGCCAACTGTTGAATTATCTGTTCTAGGACCTTCCCTAGTACTGTTCTCAAGCTCACTGGTCAGTACAAAAAAAATTCCTTCCAGTAGCACCTTAAAGACCAACTAAGTTAGTTCTTGGTATGAGCTTTCGTGTGCATGCACACTTCTTCAGATACCTGGTCAGTAGTTAGCTGGATCTTTCCCCCCTTTTTGAAGATGGGGACAACACTTGCCCACTTCCAGTCTGTAGAGACCTCACCTGTTCCCCCAGAATTCTCAAAGATCATAGACAGGATCTATGAGATTACATCTACAAGCTCCTTTAGTATCCTTGGATGCAGCTCATCAGGCTCTGGAGATTTGAATTCATTTAAAGTAGCTAGGGGTTTCTCCCATGGAAACTTTCAAAAATGTATAAAAATGTGTCAAGTAATTGTTGGAGATGCGGAGACTCAGGAACATTCTACCATATGTGGTGGACATGTAGGAAAATACAGGTCTTCTGGGAGAGTATACATGCAGAACTGCAAAAAATGCTAAAGATCTCTTTCAATAAAAAACCAGAGGCCTACCTCCTGGGAATGACAGATTTGGATATTCCACAAAAGAGGAAGGGTATATTTTTATATGCGACGACGGCAGCAAGAGATCGCAGCAAAATGGAAGAGTAATGAAATCCCCTCTATACAAGATTGGATCCAAAAGCTGACAGAATATGCCGAATTAGATGGTTTATCAGAAAGAATAAATCAAAACAGGAATTTGTTTCTAAATGGGAGGTTTTCAAAGAATATCTGAAAAATAAATATAGTAGTTTAAATTCTGTTGCAGCATTCGAGGAACTTTAGTAATAGTTGCAAGGTAGATATAAGAAATTAGATTTATTGAGAATAAGTTTAATTATGAAAAAAATGTGTATTGGCAATAAGTAATATGAATTTGAAATATGGAACAGACATGAGGTTGGGTCTTTAGTGTTAAGACCAATAGATCTTTTATTGTTTGCTAAGAAAATTATGTGTCTATGGTTACTTTTGTAATTTGTGTGTAATTTGGTATTTGGGTTTTTGTTGTTGTTTTTCTTGTTGTATAAATAAAAAACTTTATTAAAAAAAATTAAAGTATCTAGGTGTTTCCTTCCTACCTCTTTTCCTATCTTGGGCTGCAGCTTCCTCCTTACACCATTTATTCTGTTATCACCAGGTTGGGCACCACTTTCGTTTTGGGTGAAGACAGAGGCAAAGTAGGTGTTGAGTAGTTCTGCCTTCTCTCTGTCACCCAATAGCATTTCTCTGTCTTCATGCAGAGAACCTACCACTTGCTTGTTCTTCCTCTTTGGACACAGCCGAAGAAACCATTATTATTATTATTATTATTATTATTACCCTCTCTTGCAAGCCTGAGCTCATTCTGAGCTTTAGCCAGCCTGACTTTCCCCCTGCAACTGTTGGCTACTTATATATACTCCTCCTTTGTGATTTCTCCTTTCCTCCATTTCTTATACATGCCCTTCTTAATCTCAGCTCATCTGTAAGCTCCTTATGCAGCCACACCAATTTCCTTAGATGTCTCCCACTTTTCTTTCTTGTTGGTTTTGTCTGCATTTGGGCCTTCAATATTTCTCCTTTTAGGAACTCCCATCCTTCTTGGACTCCCTTCTCATTGAATATTTCTGACCACAGGATGACACCCAGTAGCTCCTTAAGCTTTTTGAAACTGGCCTTCTTAAAGTCCAGAGTGCGCGTCTGACTACACTCAGCTTTCCCTTGCCTCTGTATGATCACTTCCTCCCAAGTTTCTGAGTTCTTCCACTTATTTGATCAGTTCCTCCCTGTTGCTTCTTCTGCCTTCTGGGAAATGAAGTTGTCAGCAAGGCAATGGGGGAATTTGTTGGACCTTACATCCTTGGCAGAATTTGAGCTTCAACAGATATCAGGGAAATTGAAGTCTCCCATGACTACTATGTTTGGAAATCTTCTTTAGGAAGGCATCTTTCAACTTTTTAGTCTGGCTTGGGGGTCTATAGCAGAGACCCACAGTAAGGTCACTGTTGTTTCTCTCTCCTACATTTTTTACCCATATATTCTCAATCTGCTTTTCATACTCCACGTCATGGAGTATATACCGTATTTTTTGCTCTATAAGACTCACTTTTTCCCTCCTAAAAAGTAAGGGGAAATGTGTGTGCGTCTTATGGAGCGAATGCAGGCTGCACAGCTATCCCAGAAGCCAGAACAGCAAGAGGGATCGCTGCTTTCGCTGCACAGCGATCCCTCTTGTTGTTCTGGCTTCTGAGATTCAGAATATTTTTTTCTTGTTTTCCTCCTCCAAAAACTAGGTGCGCCTTATGGTCTGGTGCGTCTTATGGAGCGAAAAATACAGTAAGTGTACATATACCGGTATATACAAATATACAATTGTACATATCCTTTACTACTACTACTACTACTACTACTGCTACTAATATTGATTTCAGTAAGTCTTTTGAGTATTATGTGGCACCTGTAACAGTGCCAGTTCTGCCAATCAAAGCAGTTGAGTGGGCACATGTAAGGTAAGGTGGGAACAATAATGTGAAAGAACTAGTTAGCATGGGTTAAATTGTGCATAAACACAGTGTACACCAAGCCACACACATGGCGGTATCAAAGGCATCATGCATCAATAGGATGTTTTGGTTTTCCTTTTGATACAACTGAAATTTTTTTACTTCCATCCTGCCCTGCCCTGCCCCAGCCTCTTTCGCTGTTGCTGCTGCCACTGCCAAGATCGCTTAAGCAGCTTGTGGCTGTTGGCTTTTGAGGAGTAAAAGTCTTGCTGAATGGCAGAAATGCATTAGTGCTGTCGTGGCAGCAACCCGCTGCGGTGTCTTTCATTTTGTAATTTGATCTAATAATTTTTGATAGAGTTCTAAAGCAACCCACTAGGACGGTGGCAAGTTTTAAGGAATAGACGTGCTCCAAGAAGCGACACCAGGGCTGGCATTATAGCAGCGTGAAAAGGTGCTGTGGAAAGGAAGCCAGCAGCAGTGTAAGAGCAAGCTGAATGCAAAAGCTGGCTGGAGGTGGCAAAGCAGCACTTGGATCGAGATGACCTCCATTGTCGGACTCCGTTGCATTACAGCTTTCAAGGATGCCGGTTTACTGCTAGGATTGTGCTGTTTCTGCACAAAAGAGACACTGGAAGATGGGGTAGAGAAAGAAATATAAGATAGGAACATGAGATGTGCTTGCAGGATCAGGCCATAGGGGGCCCATGTCATGCAATAGCCTCTTCCCACAGTGGCCAGCCAGGTGCCGTGGAAAACCAGCAAGTAGGACCAGAGCACAAGAGCTCTGCCTCTCTCCCTCCCTCCTGTGGTTTCCAGCAACTGGTATTCAGAAGCATTTACAGTACTGCCTCCAAACAGGGAGGCTGACAGAGCATAGCCACTGTGGCTAGGAGCCATCCATAACCTTTTCCATGCCTTTGCCCAATCCTTTTATAAGGATTAAAATCTTTAAATGAGTTTTTGCACACTGCAGGGGCTTGCAGAGCCCCCAACCCCCTGCTCCGTGCTTGTGTCATGTCAAGGAGCGGCATTCGAGTTATGGGATGGTGCCTCGGCTCTGTCCCAAGATTGTGTGGCACTGCTACCATGTTAGATATGGACATCTCTGCACAGTCTAGTCTCTGTGCCTAGATGACCTGTGCATTCTGGAACCCTGCACAATGAGGGTTTTTCTGGAACATGTGGAAAGCCTTTGCATACAGAAGTCTGAGCAAGCAGTTGTCCTTTCCAGATGTGCATGCCTAATGCACAGACCATCTGGGGCCTCCCTGCCCTGTTTGATGTCCCTTCGCCTGATGCAGGTGTGCAGAGCGCTGCAGGAGTGCTTGTGGTTCAGTCTGCGGGTGGGCAAATGTGGATCCTTGAGCCCAGCCAAGGCTGAAAGCTTGCTGACTTGTCTTACCCTGTTGGCCAGCTGTATAATGTGAATTGCTTTCAGCTTCTCTGAGCTGCTTTCAAAACAGTAAAAGCGTCCTGTGCCACCTTAAAGGCTAACAGATTGATTGCACCATATGCCTTCATGGACTGCATCCCACTCCATCAGGAGCTGGGCTGTAGTCCAAGAAAGCTGCTGCCACAATAAATCTGTTAGTCTTTAAGATGCCACAGGACTCTTAAGCTGTTGCAACAGACTAATATGACTGAGAGCTGTTCCAGGTGTCTCTGCCACCCTGTAAATTGGGAAAGATGTGCATGGGTGCTGAGAGTTCAGCTGCTTGAAACTTGGTAGAGGTCTGTTTCTTTTGAGCATATTTCTGGCTATGATTATTAACATGTGTGTACCTTTGTCTCTATCCTGACCACGTGGCATGTTGAACAATGGAAGCGTGATGCCTGGTTGCTTGAAGAACTGGATTTCATCCTTCAAGATTACTGGCTTATCTCTACATGACAAACTTGTGTCAATTTTATACCAGTTTAGCTGAAACAGCTCCCTCACCAAGAATCCAAGAAATTTACACTTGGTTGAGAGCTGAGAATTCTGCTTCGCTCTCCTTCCTATAGAACTACAGTTCCCAGAATTCCTTGGGAGGGGAACATAATAACTACTCTTTCAGCTCCATATGGGAATGGAGAACCTGTGGCCCTTCAGATGCTTTTGGACTACATCTCCAACCATCCTTGACCATTGGTCATGCTGGCTGGGCCCGATGGGAATTGGAGTCCAGCAATATCTGGAGGGTAATTGATCTCCCATCCCTGATCTATAGTGTAGATATCTCCTGCAAATTTCAGGCTGCCATGGCTTCTGTTAAGACGGCTGGCTGACCCCATTGTGCTACCTGAACCGTTGTGAAGAAAAGACAGGCAGTTGTAATATTACTGACGTAAGACTTCATGCTCCTTTGCATGAAGTCCCCTTTGGTCTGGGTGTTGTCTTTAGAATACAGAACTGGGTTGTCAGCTCTGCAGAAAAACTCAAGGCTTCAGAAAGTAGAATTCATGTTATTTCTATTTAGGCTATTATAATTAGGTAATGATGTTATCTCAAATCAGAAGGAGATGGAGCAGCCTCACAAGAAGATCCCCTTCTTTGGCTATTTAGCTTTCTTGTGTATGTGGAGTTTCAGCCATTTTCCCTGACTGATTTCATAAAATTTACATACACACCACTTGATTGTAAAAAAACAACCCCTCCATACACCTCTAAATGGTTTACATAAAGATAAAACAATAAAATTACCAATAAGAAGAATTAACAACAGTCATTTAAGACTTTAAAACTTAAAAGAAAATAGACTAAAAATAGATTCGAGCTTGCAACAGCTTTCTAAGCATCTGGATAGGCTTGCCTAAACAAAAATGTTCTTAGCAGTGAAGGTGTCTGTCTGACATCAATAAGCAGGGAGTTCCAAGGTGTGGAACAGATATTATGTGGCATCTGTAACACCGATCAAAGTGGTCGGGCATCCATGTATGGGGTAGAGTGACCTCTTAGGTAAAGTGGACTTGTTGCCGTGGCTGCACCCAAATCCAGATTCGGAGTGTTCCCACACAGCCCAGACCAGTGGCTAGAAGCTGAGCAGGCCAAGATTACTGCCTCATTGATAGGGAAGGTGCCCAGCAACATTTTGGTCACACCTAGCGAATCCAGAGCTCTCATACTACTGCCTGCTACTCACAAGGGCTGCTGTTACACACCTATTTCCTCCATAACCTGTGCCATTCCTAGTCGAGGCCCTTCCTGGGGTGTCTGCTTAGAGAGAGGCTCAGCGAGTGGCCAGAAGGGAGACCATCTTTTTCATTGTGGTCCCCTGACTGTGGAACGCTCTTCCCAGCAAGGCCCTCCTGGTGCTGACATGGCTTCTTTTTGATGCCTGGAATATGTGCCAGCTGTGCTTGATGCTAATGTCGCTCTGGATTGCTGATAAGTTTGCATGATGCATGAATGTTCAAAGCAAGAAGGTGTCTGTTTTCACAGTGCTGGGCTGGTTGTGGCTGTTGCTGTGCGTATGTGTGTGTTGGTTGCACCTCCTGGCAGTTGGTACTTCATGGGAGAGGGAATCCTGGGGAATCTGTGCTCGATTTAGTAAGAAAAACGTCTTAGTCCTTGTGTGGAAATGCCTGGCCATTATATGATGAAATAACTGAAGGCATCTTGGTGGGTTTCTAGTGGCCATTGGAGGTGCTCAGCGCACTCCCTTGCTCACATCCCCTGTGTCTGCAGCTCACACCTTTAGGCTCCCCACCCATAAAGCATTGTCCAAAATACACCCCCCTTCCACTAATTGATGTCCAGCTGACGACCCCCCCTCTGCTCTTCTCACATGGGCATTTTTCTTACTTTTGGACTCTGCAGTGTTGCCTGGAGCCAGGCAGTTCTGGTATATTTTAAGAATGATGCACCCCGTGATTTAGAGACTTCCCGCTTATGAAGACTTCAGTTCTCCCTTTGGCAATTCATGGGTAATGATAAATCATCTCCAGAGAGGAGAATATGTGCTTCTCTCTTGCTAGCAAATAGTCAGCCTGACTTCCATGCATCTGTGTTCAGAATTGAAGTCCCACTGAGTTCAGTGGATTTACTATGAAGTAAGTGTGTGCGCCGCCACCACCACCACAGTTTAAGAGCTTTCTGAGCTCTAGTGGTTGGCCTTTGAGACAGCAAGGGAGAGACATCCCCCAATACTTTATGTGTTTTTGTTGTAGGGCATGGGTGTAGCCAAGGGGGGCGGCAGCTGCCCCCCCATCAAGTAAAACAATAGAAATACTAAACTAACTGACCAGTCGCCTCAGTTCTGCCTCCCCAAGAAAAGTCCTGACCCCCTAGCAAAAACCCTGGCTGCGCCCATGTTGTAGGAATATGGGAGAAATTTGACTCGGTTTGTACTTAAAGGCAAATCTGCCAAATCCACACTTTCCAAAACAATATGGAGAACTGAAACACAGACGTCCTTAGAAATCCTCCCTTCAGATTTTGCAGGTCTCTGGAGTGCAGTTCTCCAGCCCAGTAAAGTATGCAAAAATGCATTGTTTTAGGGGAAATAACATACAAAAATGCATAATAGATAATAGAAATATCAGTTAAAACAGTTTAAAAAACTATTTAAAAAGTTATTAAAATACAGATTACAAATATATTAAATACAGATTAAGGCATACAGCAACTTTCCACATGTCTGTGTAGGCTTGTCTGATCAAAATTGTTTTTAGCAGATGCCAAAAACAGTACAATGAAGGCACCTGCCTAATGTCAATAGGCAAGGAGTTCCAAAGTGTAAGAACTGTCACACTAAAAGATGGATTTTAAACAAGTGCAAAATGAGTTTTATGGTTATGTGGTGCTTGTGGTTGGGCAGGGGGAAAGAGAAAAAATTATAGAAAGCATTGACATTTCATACAATTTATAAAAACGAAACAGCCACACTAAATGGTTGGCATCCGTCTGTTTCGGAAGTGCCTTTGCTGGTGAAGTCAGACCTTTGGAGAGTTACAGCGCTTGCTGTGACTGTAGAGACCGATATGAGAGAGACATATTTTAATGCAACTGGGGAGATGGAGGTGTCTGGTTCTGCTGCGGCAAATGTACCACTAAGCACCACAAACTACCTTACGTACATATGAGTCAGTCCAGAACAACCATTTCCATTGCTAAATCAATGGAGACTAATAATGCAAGCTCCCACCCTAACTAGCCCAGGCAAAATTTTGGATTTTGGTGGCTGGTGCTTCTGCTGTTTCATAACCCTGAGCTATGGAGTTGATTTTTCAACTGCTTTTTCCACCCTTTGGGGATTCATCAGCCATCAGGCTCAAACTGAAGCACAAAACTTCCAGGGGCTGCGTACAGACTCTGGAGGGCTGTCCTTGAGCAACTGCAATTGTTCAGTGGCAGTGGGGAGAAATGGCCGTTCTGTGCCTTAAGAACAGGGGTCAGCAAACTTTTTCAGCAGGGGGCCGGTCCACTGTCCCTCAGACCTTGTGGGGGGCCGGACCTTATTTTGAAAAAAAAAAAATTGAATGAATTTCTATGCCCCACGAATAACCCAGAGATGCATTTTAAATAAAAGCACACATTCTACTCATGTAAAAACACGCTGATTCCGGGACTGTCCGCGGGCCGGATTTAGAAGGCGATTGGGTCGGATTCAGCCCCCGGGCTTTAGTTTGCCTACCCATGCTTAAGAGTTTTGTGAGCTCTTTGCTTGGCCCCACACCTTCTCCCTGCCCTTTCCTCTCTGTGTAAAACCCACTTCTTGTTTTAGCCTTCTCTTTTAAATCCTACTTGTGTGAGAGCCACTCCTGTGAAAGAAAGGCCAAGCCCTGTGTCCAACCCCTCAGCTTCAGCCCATTGTGTGGAGGGACGAGAAATTTCCCTGAAAGCCTGCAAATGGCTAGGCATATTCTTGGAGTCATAAGGACTAGAATGTTACCACCAGCAGGCATGAGTTGGCTTTCTAGCTCTTTCTCTTTCTCAATGCTCCTGCTAAAATGCAGAATATGCAAGCAGCTCTGAATATATTCAGAATGCCTTTTGAAATAATACATTTTCCTACTACGCTACATTGAGAGTGAATTTGAGAGTCACTGGAACCTTCTGCTTCTTATCATTCCTGCCTCGACCGCCACGTCTCCCCGTGGTGGCCCAGTTGTTCCACTTCTGCTCTGCTGATGTGGCCCTTTGCTGGTTACCCTCCTTTTTACTCCTTTGAATGTTTTGCTCCCTGATTATGAGCAAAAGGCTGCTCCCGCCCCCTTCTTCTTCCCTAGCACGAGTTGAACTTCTTGATAGCGTAACAAATTTTAGCTTAGCTTGCTACTATTCTAATGAGCTTCCTTCTGGCTAGATAAAAAAAAAAAAATTAAGCTGCAGCCTTGCTGGAAAAGATTCCTGCACACGGATTTGACAACTAAGTTTAGCCGATTGTTAAAAAGCAAGCTATGATTATGGGCTGGCAGCCTGTGCTACCAGTTCTGAATTTTAAAGAAGCAGAGATCTAATGCTTATTGGCAAAACAATCCCCGCTCGAAACAATATGTTTCAGAAAGGGGGGGGGGGGCAGCCTGAGCAGCTTTGGCATTTTTGCCAAGAGGGTTGGGGGGGGGGGGAGAGAGCACATGCCTGTTTTTCAAGCTGCTTCGGCTCCCCCTAGAGAAAAGCATCTCTACTTCCATCCTTTAGGGACCAGGTAATAAAGTCCCTCTGGAATGATCTGCCCTTTATTTGGAAATGAAATGCATTGCTCCAAAAATGTCTCTTCAGCAACCCTTTTATGGATTCTGATGTAGATTATTCTCTTAGCTGCTCAAATATTTGTTGAATATTTGATAACTTTCTTGGGCATGCCATGCTTTTTATTTTGTTTTCATAAGAACATGAGACGAGCCTGTTAGATCAGACCAGTGACCCACCCAAGCAGATGCAGGACCCAAACGCAAGAGCCCTCTGCCCTCCTGTGGGTTCCAGCAACTGGTGCTGTAGCCAGGACTCAGAAGCATTGCTGCTGCCTCTTGTGGAGGCCCAGGACGGCCCCCATGGCGAATGGGAATGGATAGACTTATCTTCCATGAATCTGTCCAATCCATCACTGCGTCCTGTGGGAGAGAGTTCCACAGTTTAACTATGCACAGCATGAAGAAGTACTTTCTTGTGTCTATCCTAAGTCTTTCAACACTGGATGTTCATGAGTTCTTGTGTAATGAGAAAGGGAGACAAACTTTTCTCTGTCCATTTCTCCGTGCCAAGCTTAATTTTATAAACCTCTGGTATAGTACCTCATCCTTGTCTTTTTTTAAAACTAAAAAAAGGCCCAAATGCAGCAGCCTTTTCTCAGGAGAGTCACTCCATCCCTTCATCATTCTATATAATATTACATAATATAGATGCATATAATATAATTATAAAATCTCTCTCTCTCTCTTTCTCATGATGCTAGATTTTGGGTCTATCAAATGAATCTGATGATCCAGGATCAATCTGAATCAGAGCAAGAAATGCTGTGAAATCTGGAGCACTCTGATTTTGATTTAAAAAAGAAATCACATTTGATAAAATTTGACTGGAAAAAACTGCATTTGTGTGTGCGTGTATTTGGCATATATGTTTCAACTCTGCCGTTGCCCAAATGGCTGTTGCATTCACTGTTTTTGTATGAATGATTCTGATATCAGATTGAATCTGCAACATGGGGTTTGTAGTATCTCATAATAAAAATATTGTGGCATTTGCAACAACATGTGTGCTTTAAAATATCAGAACACAGCCGAAAAATACAGAAGAAGCATTGCTGCAGCATGAAAGGGTGGAAATCGTTCCAAAGGAGCATGCAATAGATTTGACTTGAGCCTTCTGGATTCTAGCAATGCTGCCAGAATAATATTTGGAACAGACAGAAAAGCACTAGTTGAATCAAATTCCTTGGCACTGCATTTGAAGCAAGCTGCATTTTTCCAGGTTAGATTTCTTGGATGGCACTGTATTTAAATTCTCCTCCCCCAACTATGGAGAACACCATAAACATTAGAGTTCTTAACAGGAAGTTTTAAAATTGCCCCATGAGACAGTGTGGCTTCTATGGTTTGGCAAGCAGCAGAACGTTTTAAACAGCCAAGTAACTTTTTGCTGGATGCCTTTGCAGAGTATTAGTACATATTTAGGATTATTGAACAGTACAGCCTCTCTTGTACTCTACCATTACAGGATGCAGGTAGAAAGTTGTAGGTCTGAATACTCCCATATGAAGCAAAAATCCCTGAACACAGACATAGCCTGAGGGGAGAGAAGCGTAAGCCTGACCCCTTTCCCTGACATGCTAGCTTTCTACAGGCATTTGAAGTTCTACAATATTGAGCCCCTCCACTTCCAGTCCTGCAGTGGTCCTAACCATGATGGCTACATACCCTCCAGCACAAAGCAGTCCAAATCCAGGATGCCATCTTCCATATCCCACACAAGATTACAGACATGAAAAAATGCTTCTTCGGGCATGGTGCGCAAAAACACACATTTTGGGGCACTGCACAAGATCGTAGACCTGGAAAAAAGCACGTGGTGGTTTTTTTTGGGGAGGGGGGTGAGATGTCTGCTCGAAATTGCACGAGAGCAAGGTGCCCCAAATGTCTGCTTTACTCTCACAGGAAAAAAATGGCATGTCCTGGTTTTGAGAGTTGGCAGTTGGCAGATATGGGGCTCTGTTTTACCTCCACTGTCGGAGGCAGTGAACTTCTGAATACTAGTTTCTGGGAATCACATAGGCATTTGCTTGGCCACTATGAGAACCGGAGGCTGAACTAGATGGGTCATTGGCCTGATCCAGCCCAGCTCTTCTTCTGGAATCATAGAGTTGTTGAGTTGGAAGGGACACCAAGAGTCATCTAGTCCAACCCTCCACGATGCAGGAAGCACACCTTATCTTCTCACTGTTTGGGGAGGGGGGAAGGCTTGACCACTCAGTTCTGCTACCAGTGCCCATTTAGGCAAAACCACCACCAGGGCATGATCACTCTCACAGCATTTGAGTCAGCCAGAGTCATTTCTGGGCTGGGACCACTTTCCCGCTCCTCCAGTTCACCTCTGTCTCGCTGCTTCCCTTCCCTTCCCATAGCATCAGTGACAGCAGGCCCTGTGGAAGCTCAATGATATTGCCTGCTCTTTATCCTTCAACAAGGTTCATGGAAGCAAAGTAGCTGCAGCATTTTCACTTCTGCAGATGGGCAAGCCTGCCAGCCTGCCAGGATCCGCCATGGACATCTGTGATAATGAGTGAATTACCTCGCCAGGTCTGACCCCCCCCCCCCCCAGTGCTGCTGTTTGGGAGCAGAAGCTTTCATGTGAATGGTGTTGAGCTTTCTCCTATTGCTTGGTGTATGTTCTCTTTCTCTGGAACAATGAAAAAGGAAATCAGCCGTAGGGGTGTACTTGAAGATGCAATGCCAAGCAACGGTTTTATGCTACTTCTATGATTTGCAGGGATACAGGGTTGGACAAAAGAATGCTGAGAATTCCAAGCAGATTGTAACTCTATAGAGGAATAAATTCTGTGCATGTAGCAAAGTCCCGGGTTCAGTGCCCAGCAACGTCGGGTAGGGTTGAGGATGTCCCCTTGCATAAAATCAGCAGTTCAAAAAATACATTATTTTTAAAAGAAAAATTGCCCATTAAAATGCATATCAATCTTATTTTAAAAAATCTGTTTTAAAAATTTGTATACAGTGGTACCTTAGTTTACGAATTGAATCTGTTCCGGAAGTCCATTCTTAAACCGAAACCGTTCTTAAACCGAGGCGTGCTTTCCCTAATGAGGCCTCCCGCTGCCAGTGCCTTTTTACCGTTCAGATTCTGTTCTTAGACCGAGGTAAAGTTCTCAAACCAGGACACTACTTCCGGTTTTGCGGAGTCCGTAAACCGAATCGTTCATAAACAGGACTGTTCTTTAACCAAGGTACCACTGTGTTGCTTTATTTTCAAAACCTCTAAGCAGTTCTTATTTTTTTTAGGTCAACTTGCTTTCGTCTTCTGAATTTTATTGAAAATCTTGGTGTGTACCGTATTTTATGATTTGTGTAACCTGATTAGCAGTTTCTAATAAATTTTAAAATTGAGAGAGAGAGAAAGTCCCTTTGCCTGAAATCCTGGAGAGCTGCTGCCAGTCTGTGTTGACACTACTGAGTTTGATGGACCAATAGTCTGACCGGGCCGGGGGGGGGGGGAACATGGTTGAGGTATATAATGTCATGCATGGTGTGCAGAAAGATGACCAAGAGGAGTCTTTCTCCTTCTTTCATAATACTGGAACCTGCTGGAGTCATCCTTCAAAGCTGAGTGTTTAGGAAAGACTAATGGAAGAACTTGTTCACACAACACATCATCAGCCTTTGGAACTCACTGCCACAAGCCGTGGTGCTGGCCACCAACCTGGGCAGCTATTAGAGGGATTAGACAAAGCCATGGAGGATAAAGCTATCAGCAGCTAGCCGTCATGATGGCCGTGTGGTGCCTCGAGGATCAGAGGCAACATGCCTCTGAATGTCAGTTGCGAGGGGAGGCAAGCAGGGAGAGTGCTGTTGTGCTCTGGTCATGTTTCCATTTATTTATTTATTTCATAAAATTTACACCGACACGCATATTCAGAAGAAGGGGTCATATGTGCCTAATAATAATAATAATAATAATAATAATAATAATAATAATACTGGAAGACTGTAGGAATTATCTAATATTAAAGGTCTGGAGAAAGAGATTTAATTCATCTTTAAGTATTGCCTTTCTCGTGAGAGGCTCTGGCAGATGGCTGATTCAAAGTGCGTTTACCTTGAGCTCAGTTGCATTAGACTGACAGCTTTTTATAGTCAACTGGATAAGGCAGCAGCCGTCAGAATGGGAGCAGCAGTGTGGGGACAGATAATGGGGGCCCTGAAATGATGATCCAAAAGTGAGCTCAGTCCATGACGTGCTTCCAGTTTAGCTTGTTGTGAAGGCAAGTAGTTACATGCATGCATGCATGCACACACCATGGGAGATTTTGGGCATTTTGTGGTATGCTTGTTGGACGCATATGTCAGGTGAGCAGGCAAGCACCTACACCCATTCACCTTTCTTTGGCCTGGGGCCCCATTCACCTTTGTCCAACCATGCAGGGCCCCGTATTGCCAGTGGTGGGCATGGCCAGAGGTGGGCACAGCCAACCTGCCCTCTTACATGTGTGCGTGCACACATGCCCAGAGGCACACAGCCCCTCCTCTTTAGATGATGTGTGCAGATCAGCTCAGGCAATTGAGTTATCAGCCTGCTGGCCAGATGCACCCACCCCAGTGTTGTGTCTGCTTTACCTTTCTCCTCAGTGAAACTTTCTGTCCCAAGGCATCATGCTGTTAAGTGCAGCTAGGTAGCTATTTTGTAAGCACTGGGCTCTGTATCCTCTTACTTTGAAATGTGGCAAGCCAGCCGCCCTGCTGTGTTTAGGCCCTGCCCCCTTGCCCATTCCAGTGAGTGAAGCCCTAGGCTTCTGTCCCAAAGGCAGAAGAACACTGAAAGCTGCTTTTCTGGGGCTCCATCCAGCTCAGGATCTAGCTCAGGATTGCCAACATGGCAGGGGGTTTCCAGGGTTCCAGGCAGGGAACACTTGCAGAGCTTTCTGGGATTGAACCTGAGACCTTCTGCAGGCCAAGCAGGTGCTCTGGTACCGAGCTACGGCACCAAAAGAGTTAATACCGAGATTTTTGATTTATTTTTTTTAAAAGCTCCCAATAGCCAGGCTGAATCTCACCCTAACATGAAGGGATAGAAGCAGGAGCAAGGTGCCTTTAAATCTCACAGACCACTTGACAGAGACACATCTTTGGCAAGAGGCCTCATGTCCTAAACCTGCAGAGTTAAATTTACCCAGCCTGACAACTGTATACTGAGGGTTGAGTTACATAACAGCAGTTGCTGTGTTTCACATTGCACTAATCCTAAAACAGAGATAATGCAGACCCTGCAAAACTGAATCTTTGCTGTGTGCGGAACCTGGTGTGGTGACAGGACTTACTCGTTCCTATATGTACGTCCAAGTTGCCGCTTCTTTATGTTCTGCCATTTGGGCCACCTGCTAGCTTCTGAATATTTGAATTATAGGCCTGCAAGTCAACAGCACGGAGCTGCTGTGATCTAGTGGATGGGGAGCTGGACTAGGAGCAGGGAGTCCTGGGTTCAAGTTCTGTCCTTGGACCAGTTACCCCCTCCTAGCTTTAACCCACCTCACAGGATTGTTGTGAGAATTGCAATCCCGGGGTGGGGAAGAACCATGCTCAACACCTTGAGCCTTGAAGAAGAAGGGGGGTTAAAATGCAATTACCGGTAATAACCCAAGAAATATCTCAGGCCTGACAGGTGGATGTTAGTGCAAGGCAAGAACTGTGATACTGAAACCATTTATCAGCAGTAACTTTGGGGTTCCACTTAAAACCCAGAGCTGCTCTCCCTCCCACTGACCCTTAGGTTTTGTGATCAACTGGACTGCCAGTAGCAGATTGAGCTTCCACCCAGAGAACTTCCATGATTAAACCATAGGTGGCTGTCAACAGTGGCGTAGCGTGGGGGGTGCAGGGGTGGCCAGCCGCACCGGGCGCAACATCTGGGGTTAGGGCAAACCCATGGGTTAGGGGGCGCAAATCCACAGGTTAGGGGGCGCAAATCCACGGGTTAGGGGGCGCAAATTACTTGCCTTGCCCCGGGTGCTGACAACCCACGCTACGCCGCTGGCTGTCAACCCAACATTTAAGTATCACTGGTCTGTAGGCAATGGCCATGTATATCCTCAAGTGTTTTTATCTTGAAAGGCTATATTTGTAGTGGGTGGGCAGGTGGGGGGGGGGACATTTCTCACTTGCATGAAAACAAAAAAGCCACAACGGCCTGAGGTCTCCTGCGTCATCTCCTGATCACGGATCTTTTCATGAGTAACATTATGGCTCAACTTTTTGTAGCCCTGCTGAGAATATGTCCAAGGAGGCAGCCTGGTGCTTTTCCTAAGCAGTTGTGTCTCACTTTTGCACATGTGGAAATTTGGGCATTGTGTTTCCCCCCTTGGAGTGCCCCCCCCCATGGTCAGGGAAGATGGGAGTTGGAGCCTGACAACATCTTGGCTGCAGGGGGAGAGTGTCAGTGCTCTGTTGACTCAGTGCCAAAACACCAGGACAAAGGAATGGCTGCCCTAGATCTAATCCAGCCTCCTGCATCTGACAGTTGTTAGCATTGCATGCTTCAGAAGGAAGAGTGAGGGGACCAGCAGGAGGCAGATGTCAGAACACCTTCTGCTAATCCTGAATAGTTGCTGTAGCTTCTGAAGACATGGCTTTCTCTGACCTTTCTGTGTAGGCAAGATTAAATAAATTTTGATACTCCCCTCCCTACCCCCAAAAAAGGATTGAATCTGAGAGTGGAGAGATTTCCCCAAAATTGCTCTAAAATTTGTTCTGTTCTCTGTGCAGAGACTCTACTTGTTTGTGAATCTTCCTTAAACCTTTGTCTCCTGCCTTTGATTATTGGAGAGTATAAAGCAGAAAACGGATTTTTCTTTTTGCATGTTTATTTTTGTTGGTCTCAACAGTGGCTCCCACTCTGGGCATTTTTGGGCAGATGTAGTCAATGCTGCTGACATTCCTCTTTGGTACTCCCATTTGCCCTCACTGTCCTCAGCAGCCATTTCGTCTGATTGGTTATAGTGACTCAAACAATTTTTGCCTATGATGTTAAACCTAGTGTCTGATGTGATGTTTTCACAGATGGCTAAAGGGAGTCACATAAGAGGCCACAGCCAACTGGGTTCAGTGGCAGTCTGGGCAACTAAGGCCAAGGTGCGTGAGGGCAAGGACATGGTAAGGAAATGACATTTTGCAGGAGCCACAGACAAGGGAACACAGAAGTGTTTTGAGTAGCATTTAAACCATTTGGATGCTTGGAGAGAAGGGTATTTCCCCCCAGGATTTCCCAAAATTAGTCAATATTCCTCCCAGTAAAGAGAGCCTAGTTAATCTAGGTATTCTTGCCTACAGATTAACTAAGCAGCACCAACTATCAGTGCTCATAGGCTGTTAACTGTGTGTGCTAAGGAGAAGTTAAAATCTTTCCCCCCTGCTCCCAAAGAAACAGCAGGCAGACAATTGCTTGTTAGCAATGCTCAAACCACCAGCAGCAGCACTGTGTCAACCTGCTCAAGATGGTTTATAGGGGAATAAATGGCTAATTGGAGTCTCACTCAAACAAGACAAGCAGGACTGAGTCTGAAGAAACTATTAAGCCTATGCTTCTGTGCCCAAAGGTACTTGTTCTTGTTGGTACATTTATATATATATAGAAAAAGAGAATTTCCTAGGTACCAATATCCAAGTTTGGGACAAGTTCTCTTTGATGAGAGAACCTCAGCGGAGATTTAAAATCACAAAGTATCAGCAAAGTAAAGCGTAGAAATATAGGTTTAGACTTTTAAAACATGCCCTTCCAAGTTCCTTAAAAGTTTATCTCTTTCCCCAGCATAGGAAAAGACCGCAGGTTTGGTAAAATGGTTTACTTACAAATTCTTCAAAGGTCTGGTTCATGTGCTTTTCCATACATCAGTCAGAAAAGTTGCATAGGCAGTAAAATGTAGTTTACTTACAAAGTGGTAGAAGTTCCTAGATTATTGGTATAGGAACTCAACAGTTCCTGATGAGAGCCATATGGCTGAGCCGCAGCAACCAGTGCAAACCACTTCACACGCTGAGCTTCTCAAGTAGACTGGGTACAACAGTAACTTGATGACTCATTTTCTCCCAAGGTAAAGGGAAGTGACATAGCTAAGCCTAGCAGGACACATTACTCTATGGTCCTAACCTCTTCATTCATTTAGACTTAAGCATGCTGGTTATATGAGGCTGGTTATCGCACAGTACTGTCAGTGTTGTTGTTGTTTTAAAGTGTTGGTTCATGTGCCAAGGCATCATTTAAGCATTGGGGGGGGGGGGCAGGCCTATCACATGGGCTATTAAATTACTCATAATTGGGTGCAACTTTTACTAATCTGGTTGGACACTGTGAGAACTGGATGCTGGAAAAAATAATTTTCTGATTATTTTCCCTTGGTGTTGGAAGCTGTCACCATGTTTGGGTTTCAGAGGATGACAGCCATGCAGCTGATGAGCCAATAACTCACTCTGTGCGTTTGCTTGAAGAAATGTCTGCTGATGACAGGATTCAAGCTTCTTTCTCCACCCCAGTTCTTAGAGCTGAAACAGAGGAGAGGTGAGCTGCCTAGGAGGAATCTGTTGCGGGCCATACCTTTAAAGAATATAAGATGAGCCTGCTGGATCAGGCAAAAGAGGACCCATCTCATCCAGGATCCTGCTTTCACATTGGCCAACCAGCTGCTTGTAGGAAACTGACAAGCAGGACCCAAGCAAAGAGCCCTTTTCCCTCCTGCTGTCTCAAGCAACTGGTGCTCAGAAGCATTGCTGTATCCAGTCATGGAGACAGAGCATAGCCATCATGGTCGCCTTATCCTACATGAATATGTCCAATCCATCCAAGTTGGTGGTCCTCACTGCCTCCTGTGGGAATGAGTTCCATAGTTTAACTATGGGCTGCATGAAGACGGGCTTTGTTCCCTGCATGTTGGGTCTGGGAGGGAGGCGTTTATCCTTGATCTAGGAGGGCATAGCTCAGTGATCAAGACCTTTCCTGCAGAGAGCCCAGCTTTAACCCATGACACTTCCAGTCAAGCAAAGGATCAGGTAGCCCAGCCTTTGTCAAGGCAGCCCTCCAGTTCTTATTGGACTACAACTCCCATCAGCCCCTGTCACTATAACCAATGGTAATAGAATAACAGGATCATGGAATTGTAGAGCTTGAAGGGACACTAAGGGTCATCTAGTCCAACCCCCTGCAATGCAGGAATCTCAGCTAAATTATCCATGACAGATGGTCATTCAACCCTGGCTTTAAAACCTCCAAGGAAGGAGAGCCCATAACCTTCTGAGGTAGACCGTTCCACTAACCAACAGCTCTTACTGTCAGAAGGTTTTTCCTGATGTCGAGTCAAAATCTCCTTTCTTGTAACTTGAAGCCATTGGTTTGAGTCCCTTGCTCCAGAGTAGGAGAAAACAAGCCTGATGTCCACGTGACATCCCTTAAGATATTTGAAGATGGCTATCATACCTCCTCTCAATCTCCACTTTTCTAGGCTAAACATACCCAGCTCCTTCAAGCGCTCCTTGCATGATTTAGTTTCTAGACCCTTAATCATCTTGGTTGCCCTTCTCTGTACACGGTCCAGCTTGTCAACATCCTTCTTAAATTGTGGTGTTCAGAAGTGGACACAGTATTCCAGGTGTGATCTGACCAAGACATAATAGAGTGGTACTCTTACTTCCCTTGATCTGGTTACAGATGGGTAGCCGTGTTGGTCTGCCATAGTCAAAACAAAAAAAATTCCTTCCAGTAGCACCTTAAAGACCAACTAAGTTAGTTCTTGGTATAAGTTAGTTCCCTTGATCTGGACACTACTGTTGATGCAGCCTAGAACAGCATTAGCTTTTTGTTGTTGCTGCACCACACTACTGACTCGTTCACCTTGTGGTCCACCAAGACCCCTAGATCCTTTTAACAAGTGCTGTAAGTAATCAAGGTGACCCCCATCTTATATTTGTGCATCTGGTTCTTCCTGCCTAAGTGCAGAACCTTGCATTTGTTGCTATTGAGATTGATTTTGTTAGCTTGTGCCCAACTCTCCAATCTGTTAAGGTCATTTTGAATTGTGATTCTGCCTTCTGCAGCCTTACTGTAGCTACCCCTCCTAGTTTGTTGTTATCTGCAAATTTAACGAGAACCCTCTCAATTTCTTCATCCAAATTGTTTATAAAGATGTTGAACAACCGTGAGACCAAGACAGGATGATGAGGAACCATTAATGAGTACTCTTTGGGTCTGGTCCATCAACCAGCTACAAATCCACCTAACAGTTACCTTGTTCAACCCACATTTTACCAGCTTCCTCACAAAAATATCATACCCTCCTAGTTTGTTGTCATCTGCAAACTAGATGAGCACCCCCTTAATAGGTACCCTTTGCGTCCAGTCTGTCAACCAGCTACAAAGCCATCTAACAATTAACTGACATTTTACCAGCTTCTTCATAAGCTTCATCATCAGTTTCCTCACAATAATGTCATGGGGGACTTTGTCAAAAGCCTTACTGAAATCAAGATACACTATGTCCACAGCATCCCCCTGATCCACCAAATTGGTAGTTCCAACAAAAAAAGAAATGTGATGAGTCCGGCATGACTTATTTTTGAGAAACCCATGCTGGGTCTTAGTAATCACAGTATCCTTTTCTAAATGCTCGCAGACTGACTGTTGAATTCTAAGACCTGTTCTAGGACCTGGGTCTTCTCTCCCCCCCCCCCCCCACTTTGAAGATGGGGAAAACATTTGCCTTCAGTCTGTAGAGACCTCACCTGTTCTCCAAGAATTCTCAAAGATTGTAGACAAAGGCTCTGAAATTTCATCCGCAAGCTCCTTTAGTACCCTTGGATGCAGCTCATCGGGCCCTGGAGATCTGAATTCATTTAAAGTAGCTAGGGGTTCCCTTCCTACCTCTTTTCCTATCTTGAGCTGCAGCTCCTCCTTACATCATTTATTCTGTTATCACCAGGTGGGCATCCCATTTCTTTTGGGTGAAGACAGAGGCAAAGTAGGTGTTGAGTAATTCCGCCTTCTCTCTGTCACCCAATAGCATTTCTCCATCTTCTCTTCCATCATGTATAATTGAACACAGCAGCACATGTATAATTGAGCATGTGGAGTAAATATGCTGCTTGATTTGTTCAACTGGAACACTTCAATTTATGAAAGGGGAAGTGCAGTGGGAGTGGGGGGAGGAAAGGCAATTCTACTCGATGCAAAAGGGATTAAAAGTATGAAAGTAACATCTGCAACCCAGTGTCTCAGTAGGGGGCTACTGTCCAGCCAGCCAATTCTGCCCCCTTCCAGGACACTCCATTCCATAGCGCTCTCTCTCTCTCTCTCTCTCTCTCTCTCTCTCTCTCTTCCATATGGATTGGCCCTCTGAGAATCAGGTTCACTACCAATATGTGGGATGCTTTCCTGACCAATAGCTGTGTTGCAACAGCTGCCTGAGATCTCCTTTCACGCCACGCCTGAAGTACGCTTTGTGACAGTCCCATCTCATCTGCTTGCCCACATCTCTCGGGAAGTGAGGGCCTCATCCCCAGGGAAGGTCTCCTGCCCAAGCCCTTTTGAACTGAATGTTGACTGCTCAAGTGCACAGCATAGGGGGCTCCTCCACTGCAATGGTAGGTGTTGTGCAGGAGACATTCCCAATGGATTTTGCCACAATCCCATTTATTCAAACAGATGTTGTCCAAAGTGCTGATGGTTCTTTTTAAACACCTGGGGATAACATCTCCTAAGAAGGTAGGAAGAGGCCTGCAGGATTAGTCCAAAGGTCCATCTGAGGCTATCAATGGCTACTAGCCAGGCCCTGTCCTGCCACCACAGTGGTTTCCCATTAAAGCATCCAGCTGGCTACTGGGATCATTGGCCTGATCAGCAGACTCTTACATTCTTAGGTCCCCCCGCTTCCTTCAAGGAGCTCAGGACAGGGCGTACACATTATTATTCCTCCCCAAGTTTTATCCTTATGTCCAATCTCAGAGGTAAGTGAGGCTGATATAGATTTAGATGATATTGAAATAGATGAGTGTGTCTGTGTATGCCTGCACTCACCCACTGACCTTCTTTCTCATTTTTTGCCAGATCATTTTTATAAACAAGTAAAACCTCAGTGCCTAGGACTTGCTGATCGCAAGGTCGGTGGTTTGAATCCCCGCGGCAGGGTGAGCTCCCGTCCTTCGGTCCCAGCTCCTGCCCACCTAGCAGTTCGAAAGCACCCTTAAGTACAAGTAGATAAATAGGTACCGCTTTATAGTGGGAAGGTAAACGGCGTTTCCGTGTGCTGCGCTGGTGCTGGCTCGCCAGTTGCAGCTTCGTCACGCTGGCCATGTGACCTGGAAGTGTCTTCGGACGGCGCCAGCTCACAGCCTCTTGAGCGAGATGAGCACGCAACCCTAGAGTCGGACACGACTGGCCCGTACGGGCAAGGGTACCTTTACCTTTACCTTAACTATTTCACCTAGTGAAGGTATTACACCCAGCTTGAAATGCACTAGATTGCATGATGATGTTGCATCTAATGATGTCATGCTCAAAGTTTACCCATCAAATTCAATGGTCATGGCTCAACAAGTTCATTGATACAAATAGGTCTACTCTACATTCCTTTCTTTTTTATGACTTCCTAGTAAGGTAAGGGCCAGATATCTTACAACAGTCGTTTCCGTTTCATTTCATTCATTTATTTATTTTTAAGAAAAATATTATCCTTCCTATTTTTCAGAAGATGTTCAAGGCAGCTAATAGTAATAATTAAAAAAATGACAGTGATAAAATATAAAACCACCCAGAGTTCAACCAAATAGTAAATCAAAATAATGAATAATGAACTACACAACGAGTACATAGCAGCCATCAGAATTAAGACATCGTAGTACAAAAAAAGGAAACATTGAAGCTTTACATAAACAGTGGCATTACAAATGTCTAGTCTTACCTCCAAAGGCAGGAAAGAGATCCATTGCTCATGTTACTTGAAATACACTGGCTTCATGAGAGCCTTAAACAGGCGAGTGCTCATGTTGGGATCAGACATTTGGTTAACAATTCAGCTGCAAAACTTCCTCTAGCTCAGTGGTACACTTGCTCAGATCCCATTCATTTCTATGGAACTTAGGAACACCAGAAACTGCCTTGATCCTGAGTCAGATCACTAGCTCAGTATTGTCTACCCTGGCTGGCAGTGGCTCTCCAGGTTTCGGGCAGGGAGATGCTGAGGATTGAAGCTGGGACCTTCTTCTGCATGCAAAGCAGGCACTCTTAACACTGAGCCAGGATCATTCCCTGGAGTTCTTGCACGGAAGATGTTTCCCACTGGGCCGGGCCATTTGCAGTGCAACACAGTTCTGTGATGGTGATCTCCCAGAACTGTTTTATAGCTGACAGCATCCATTGCATGCAGAATCCACATTTTTTTTTTAAAAGGGTTCTGAATACTGATGCCTTGTATATTTTCTCTCTTGCTTGGTGTCCTTTTAATTATGAGTTGTCGTCCTCGCTATCTGCAGATTCTGGTGTGTCTTGCTGGGCATTTATTTCTGTCTTGATTTGAAACTCATTTGTACCTTAGCCTTTCTGTGCAAATAATTTTATAAACGCAGGGAAATGGGGTGATTGGGATATGGCCGTTAACATGATCAGTAGTTTTTCATAGCAGGTGAGCTTGAGGATTTGGGAAGCAAATTAGAAATGGCTTTGCATTTTGAAGGTCTCTCATGCTTAAGATCTAGAACCTGAACAACTGCATTAAAACTTGGGCTGGGGTGTTCCAGCATTCATGTCAAATTGTGATAAATCTGCATGCTTCAGGATGGGCGTTGAGAGTTAGGTCAGAGATGGGTAACCTGCAGCCCTCCAATGATGATGGGAATTGGAGTCTAACCACAACAGCCCTGCCAAAGGGCTCAGCGCTTATCTACACTTATCCCTTAGCTCTTTCCAGCATGGCCCACAATTTAAAGCTCCATTTCCGAGTGCCCCTCTTCTTTAGTCTGGGCGCTTCCCCTGTGAAAACCAGCTCTTTAAAGCTCAGTTGGAACAAACATCAATCAGCAGAAACCCTCTGATTCAGTTTTCACAAGCGTGTTTTTGCAGGAAAAGCTCTGGAGAGGGGAGGGGGAACTGCTTGGACAGGGAGCGTTAAAGCACAGGCCTCCGTCTGGAAAGAAAAGGTAAAAAGCAAGTGTGTAAGCATAGATTCAGATGAACCTATGCATCACGGTGTGTGTGTGTGTGTCTGGTCCTGAAGAGAACTGGAGTCCAATGACAATCTGGAGGGCCACATGCTCCCCATTGCTGGGTGAGGCCATTAGTATAGAGAGCTCCGGCTTAAAACACTCTTATCTCCCAATAGTGATAGAAGTGAAACTGAATCAGAGCAGTATTGGGGAATGAGCACGCTATCTGGCTAACGTTAAAAAAGAAAGCTGGCTGTTCTGTAGTTTAGCCAACCCTTCTGGATGATTCTAGAAACATGCAGACAGTGTCTGCATGACCCACCTGTTGAACCTCTACCCAGTTATGCGCCCACAACTCAGAGGAACAATGATCTTCCATGCCAGCAAAAGCTTCCGAGAGCAACTGATGTTAAAGCCTTTATAATCTCTGCTAATTATTAACATTACTATCCTATTCCCTGCTCTTGATACAGCTTGTGTGGGGAATAGCAAGGTAATGATGATACGCAAATGGTGCAGTTTTGCATGCATGCGCTCGCCTGTGTGTCTGGTTTCCTAATTAAGCAAACATCCCTCTCAAGCCTTTCTCAGAGGTTCCTTTTCTAATACCCCCCCCCCCCCAGCCTCTGGAGGCGGGTCCAGCTGTAACACAGGCTCCATTCAAACCAGGGTTTGAAAATTTTAAGTGCCTTTTTAAAAAAATTAAAACATTTATATCTTGCCTTTCACTTCCACAATGGAACCCCAGAACTCATATAAATAGTATATCCCATATACTAATAGCAAATGGATTTGAGTCCTAGCATACATGCAGTTTTTGTTGTTGTTGTTGTTGTTTTGCTGGGATATGTGTGTAAAATGGATGTCTAGGGAGTGGAGATGTAATGGAATGTGTGGAAACAAGCATGACAAGGCTGGCTAGAACCCTTGGAAAGGTCCATCTGAACAAAGCTGCTTTTAGATGATGTATAGAGGCATATATGGGACGCGGGTGGCGCTGTGGGTTAAACCACAGAGCCTAGAACTTGCTGATCAGGAGGTTGGCGGTTCGAATCCCCGCGACGGGGTGAGCTCCCATTGCTCGGTCCCTGCTCCTGCCAACCTAGAAGTTCGAAAGCAAAGTGCAAGTAGATAAATAACTACCACTCCAGCGGGAAGGTAAATGGCGTTTCCGTGCACTGCTCTGGTTTGCCAGAAGCGGCTTAGTCCTGCTGGCCACATGACCTGGAAGCTGTACGCCGGCTCCCTCAGCCAATAAAGCGAGATGAGCGCCGCAACCCCAGAGTCGGTCACGACTGGACCTAATGGTCAGGGGTCCCCCCCTTTACCTTTATAGAGGCATAGGCAGAAGGGGCCACTTTGATCTCTTCCCGTAGTGAAGCATTCGGTAACCTTGGTGCCACTTCCAAGAAGGCTCTCTGGCACTCACCAACTTCATCCCCAGTTGTGCTGGGGCATACCATCACCCCCTCCAAGAGCCTGAAAAGTGCAGGAATTGGGGTCTGTAGTCAACACCTCATCACACAGAACAGATGCAGCCGTAGCAACCACCCCATCCTCTCTGGTGGTGCTGTCATTGAATGCCAGGTCAGTTCAAAAGAGATCACTCACCCACAACTTGATGATGGATGGGGGCAGGTGTGGTGTAGCCAATGGTCCAAAACATTTAGAGGGGCACTGGGTTGCAGAAAGCTTACACAAACCCACGATTAAGCCAAACAAGGATAGGGAGAGGAGCTGGAGAGGAGATAAAGGAAGATCATCATTCCCAAATTTGGCTCTTGATTTGCAAAGTACAGCCATCAGGAGCCAGGATTATGCCTGTACAGGCCCTCAGCTACTGCACAGAAGCTCTGCACCCCACTTTTTCCTTTGGAGCCCTAAAACATGCTATTGCAGCTCCTTTCCCGCTAACTCTGAAGCTAACAGTGGCAGAGGGCACTGTTTTTTATTGATCCTTTCCTCTTCAGCACCAACATACAGGAGCTGGATAGCTATTTTTAAAATACCTGTAATAATTTTTTCTTCAAAGTATAGACAAAAGGATACTGGCTGTTTTCCCTCCTTGTGTTTTTTTTGAGGGGGGGTCTGTTTTGCAGTATATTGTTATTGCTGCAATTTGGCATCAATTGCTGCAATTTGAGGGGAGGGCGGGCAAGGAGCCCCCTCTTGGGCCGCTCGGCAGTCTTTGCAACCAGCCCGCTCCCGGATCGTTTTTTCGTTGTTTTTACACAGTCCATTTCTGTGTGCGCGCCGACCAATTTTCCGAAAGGAAATTGACCGTTCTCTCTGTATTATATGTTTTAGCTGAGTTCAAACAGCCAAACACCTTCTGCTGGAATCCTCTGCTGAGTGCTGATATTCGATTTGAGTCCTGCAATGGTGATATCAGCTATTAGGCTAACTTGGGGTGGATGTGTGGATGTGTGTGTTTGTGTAGACGTGTTTAGATTCCCTTTCCATTCATTTTCAGATGCCTCCAAATGTACTGGCTATAAATACCATGGTTTATAATAGTAGGTCAGAGAAAGGAGAGCACTTATCAACCCCACTGAACCTGAAAATGTCTCCCCCCCTGGGTGGGGGGCAGCGGTTCTGGGCGACTGCGCTAGCATCTCTTTCCTTCCACCCCTTAGCTGCTCACTGAAGCTAAAATCCCTCGGCCCGCCGGGATACGCGATGGCAAATTACAGCCCCGACATTGTCCACAGCAGCAGCAGCAGCAGCCTCTATAGCTGTGGAAGCAAACAAAAGATGGTTGTGCCCGTGTGTGGAGCGTACCAGATTGGAAGTGATGTTTCCTGTCTACTGGGCCTTCTCTGAGCCGGCGAGGAATGAAATCAAAGGCGACGGGTTGCTTCCCTACAGCTCCAAAGAAGACTTTCTGGCTGAGATGTCTTCTTCCATCCCATTCCTCGAGACTGAATCCCTCCCCTGCTTGTCTTCTTCTTGTGGTCTTCTGTTCCCCAGGCACCTCCTGTGATGGAACACTTAGCTCACTCTCAGTGTCTCTCTCCCTAGTTTCCAGCATGCACTGGGTGTCTGTTGTCAGATGCTCAAGACTTTCCAGAACACATCACAATTGGGGGGGGGGGGAGCTGTATACATGTTGTTTTGTTTTGCTTTTATTTTAAAAAAACACTAAATGTACAGCAGGGGATAGCAAGTAAGTGATGACAGGGTGACATATTGACTGAAACCTCATGTAATGCCTTCTGAAAGAATATGCCTTTTGGTGCATATTTTCTCTTTAATTATTATTACTATTATTAATTTGTTACCCTTCTTCTAGCAGATGGTTGGTAGGGTTTTTTGGGGGGGGGGAGTTGTCTGAAATAATTAATATGTTTATTAAATAAGGTAGTGGAGTCCATTATCTAGCAAATCAATTATGTAAATGTGTCAAAAAGCATCAGAAGTTTAGCATTTTAACTGTTGCCAAACTGCATCCACTTTCCTAAATTATAGATGAAAGACGTGGGATTTCTCTTCTCCTTTCCATGTGATGTTGGGGCTTCAGTCTTCTTTCCCCTTCGAGTGTAACAGAAGAACAATTTTTCCTAGTGGGTTGTGTGTGTGTCTTTGCACGAATCGGGGTATTCCTTACCAACCACGAAGATGCACGCCCCTATATATACAGACCTTTATATGGATGGTAAACTGATAGGGTGAAGAGGGGAAAGGAAAGTGGCTGAAGTAAAATGCCTGGATGAGAAAATTAATTGCTGGTTGGTAGAGAGATTCATTCTCTTAATGTTTCAGTGTGAACCCACCTCATTTTCCCTTCCTGAACTAACAGGTGAAGTGGGATGCAGCCATGCTTTGGATTAAGTATGTCTCCAAATTTTGCAGTGCAGTTAGTTCCCCATTCCCAAGGTTGTGTGCAAAAACGTGTGCACTGGTGAAAATGCACGTCCAAAAGTGTGTGGAGAACATTGCATGCAAAACTGTGCATGCAGACAAAAAAGAAAAAAGGTGTGCAAAAATTTGTTTACAAAGAGAAATGGGCAAGAAAATGCAGGTGCACTTTGGGGTGCTTTTGTTTCATTAAATAGCAGACGGGGGGGGAATGGGGAGAACTAAACTTCAGACTGGGGGGGGGGGGCGGAATGAAGAGAAACTAACACTGCCAGATTTGTCCATCAATCCATCAAATCATAGTTCCGCCCCCTTCCCAGCAAAGAATTTGATACAGAAAACCTATTAATAGCTGACCCTTTTGAAAAAGCAATATATTCTTCCTGATTATTTCATGTTGCCCAGAATTCTTCACAGTTAAGGCCATGGCCCATTCCAGATCTGCTTCCTCCTTTGCCGCCAAGACTATGCTCTGAACCTGGGTCTTAGGATTTGGAGAGGGACCACAGCTGATTGAGAGATCACTTGCTTGGTATACAGAAGGCTCCTGGCCCAGGCCTGGTCCATCTACAGTTAAAAAGAGGGTGTGGAGGGGCCCTTCCTCTGCCAGAGACTTGGAAGGCCTGCAGCTAGTCAGAGAAGACAAATTTTAATATTTTCACATCATTTGTTTACCGGTATTTGGAAATTTTATATTTATGTATATTGTTTGTTTTATTGAACAACAAAAGCAGACCACACACGCAAGGAGAAAAAGAAATATGAACAAAATAATAGATCTGTTCATGACAAAACACTTCTGAGAATAAAGTCAAAAGAGAAAAAATCTGGAGTGAATGAAATGGATACATTTATAAAATTGTAAACTTACAATGGGGTATAAAAACACAACTTATGTTGTACAATAAAGGAAATGAGGAAAAAAGAAAAAGGTCTTCCCTGTTTATTGTCACCTCCAACTAAAACCATACTTGGAAATATTTGGAAATTTTCTAGGCCATTTAACATTTTCAAGAAATCTAAGCAGTGTACAAGATAACTAAAAACGTAACTTGAAAACATGGTTTAAAACCATCTCTCTCTCACATACACACACACACTCATATGAAATACTTCCAGGAAACATAAACAGCAAGATTCAACAGCAGAGGTTAAAAAAGAAGAGGAAGATACGACTTCAGGAGGTACTTGAAGCTGATGGCACCATTGTGAATTTCAGAGGGATTAGGGCATCCCAAACTACAGGGGCACCCATGGGAAATGCCCTTAGCTCAGATTCTCCCCATCGGTGGCCCTTACACTGCCCCGCTGACTGTGGGGTCACCCAGTTACAACACTTTCCTTTCTCCTGGAATTCTTGCAATTCTGATTTCTTAAAAAATGCCTTACGAATGTGAAGCTTCCTTTCTACCTGAGATTACAAGCATTCATGCAACACAACGCCCAATGTGTTGTGTTTATTAATTTGTCAGTGTTAGATCAATCATAACAGAATGAACAGAGGTGTCTGATAGAGTTGAAAGAAGATGGAGCAGGGCTGGTGCTGCAAAAGGAGAGAGAGAGGGGATGACAGATGTGATGTCTAATTTGAATGGATGCGCTACAGGCAAGGAGCGGGAGGGAAGGGGACGCGGCAGCCTCAACCCTCAGCAATGGCCTCGGGAAGGAGACAATATTAAAGCTTTATAACAATGAAAGAACATTGCCTGATGTGTTTCGCAGAATGGGGTAATGTATTCCGAACACACAGCAGTGGTTATATTTAATCTGACACTGCTAAAGATGGTTGGGAAGGGGACAACGGATCCGCCAACATTTTATTTCAACACACACCCTCTGCTTGCTCTGCAGGTTTCTCTCTCACCCCCCCACCCCCATTTGCAATTTCCTCTTTGCAAAACCCAAGGCACCCAGGAGGGCAGCCTTTGGCAAGCCTCTTGTTCTCCAGATGTTTGGGGCTACAACGCCCATCAGCTGTGCTGGCTGGGGCTGATGGGAAGGGTATTCTGAAACATCTAAAGTGTCCCAACACTGGCCTGGAATAACACTCTTGGGTTAAAGGGCCAAACACTGGCCTGGAATAACTCAAGTTCCTCTCTTCCTATGCTTGGAGTTATCCAGTGAGAATCAATGATCAGCATCCTCTTGGGCTGAAGGAAGTGGTGCTGAGGACTGGGCTTTTAAATATATTAGTAGTAGGAAATCATCTAGCGAAGCAGTTGGACCCTTGGGTGACAAGGGAGTTTAAGGAGTTGTAAAGGAGGGTAAAGAGATTGCAGGGAAGCGAAATGATTTCTTTGCATCTGTCTTCATAATGGAGGATATAGGGCAGATCCCAGTGCCTGAAGTACCGGTAACCTTTGCAGGAGGTAAGTCTGAAAAACTAGGATAGATAGTGGTGATGGCATATGAGGTTCTAGGCCTTATAGACAAAATAAAAAACAACCAACTGCTGCGTCCATCCGAGTGTTCTCAAGGAACTCAAATCTGAAATTATCTAATGAAAATAACGTCTCTCAGATCAGCCTCCATACTTGAGGACTGGAAAGTAGTCAATATAAATCCAATTTTTAAGAAAGGATCTCAGGGGATCCTGGAAACTACAGGCTTGTTAGCTAATGTCTGTCCTTGGAAAACTAGTGGAAAGTATTGTTAAATATAAAATAACCCAGCACATAGAAGAACAAGCCCCAAAGAAGCAGAGCCAGCATGGCTTCTGGAAAGGAAAGTCCTGTCTCACAAACCTATTAGAATTATTTGAGGATGTCAACAAGCATATAGATAGAAGTGATCCAGTTGATGTAGTGTACTTGGACTTTCAAAAAACTTTTGACAAAGTACCTTATCAAAGACTCCTGAGTAAGCTTAGCAGTCAAGAAATAAGAGGAGAGGTCCTCTTGTGAATCAAGAATTGGTTAAGTTGCAGGAAGCAAAGCGTAGGAATAAATGGAGAGGAGTAGAAAGTGGAGTCTCTTCAGGAATCGGTGTTGGGATCTGTGCTTTTTAACTTGTTCACAAATGATCTAGAGTTAGGAGTGATCAGTGAGGTAGCCAGGTTTGCTGACCATACTAAATTGTTCAGGGTTGTTAAAACGAAAAGAGTTTGTGAAGAGTTTCAAAAGTACCTCCAAACTGAGTGAACGGGCAGTAAAATGGCAAATGCAATTCAATGTAAACAAGTGTAAAGTGATGCATGTTGGAGCAAAACATTTTTTACTTCACATACATGCTCATGGGGCCTGAACTGGAGGTAAAGGACCAAGAGTAAGACCTTGGGGTCATAGTAGAGCGCTCTATGAAGATGTTGACCCAGTGCGCTGCAGCCATGAAAAAGGCAAATTCCATGTTAGGGATTGTTAGGAAAGAAATTGAAAATAGAACTGCCAGTATCATAATGCTGTTCTATGGTGTGGCTGCATGTGGAGTACTGTGTGCACTTCTGGTCCCCTCACCTCGAATAGGATATCATAGAGTTGGAGAAGGTTAAGAAAAGGCCACCCAAATGATCAAGTGGATGGGGTGACTCCCCTATGTCGAAAGATTGCAGCGTTTGGGCCTTTTTAGTATAGAGAAAGGGTGAGAAAGGTGACAAGTTTATAAAATTATGCATGGCATGGAGAGAGCAGATACAGAAAAGTTTTTCTCCCCCTCATAACATTGGAACTCATGGGCATCCAATGAAGATGAATGATGGAAGATTTATTGCAGATAAAAGAAAGCACTTCTTCATGCAGCGCAGAGTCAAGTTATGGAACTCACTCCTCCAAGAGATGGTGATGGCCACCAACTTGGATGACTTTAAAAGAGGTTTTGACAGATTCATGGTGGAGAGGGGTATTGATGCCGACTGGTCATGATGTCTGTGCTCTGTCTCAACAGCTGGGGACAGTCATGCCTACCAGTTGCTGGAAATGACGGGAGGAGAGAGGGCTCTTGTGCTCAGATCCCACAGGCATTTGGTTAACACTGGGAGAGCAGGGGTCATTGGGCCGATCCATCAGGCTCTTCTTATGTTCTTATGTTCTAAACAGTGATCATGCCCACCTCATTCATTGCACTTCCCCCTAAATTTGGAAGGCCCAATTATTTAGCCTTTCCTTGTTGGGAAGCCCAATCCAGTCCCCTAAACATTTTAGCTAAGAACTCTGATGACTTGCCATCCTCGACAGATGAATGGCTGGTGTCAAGAGTCTCCTGATGGGACTGATGACAAAGAATCTAAGCTGATAAAAAGCCTCTCTGATCTTAATATAGTCTGTCCCTTTGTCTGTTGGCTGTGCTTAATTTAGTGCTACAATCAGCATTGTGGGTTTGTAGAGATGTTAGTGCAGAGAGTCTGTAAGACTCCCACTCCTTGCTCCCATAAATACATCTCTGTGATAAAGTTTGGAATGATTTTTGCACTTATAACTTTGTGATGCATCCTTTTGGCTTGTTAAGATGAAAGGCCTTCATCGAACTTGCTCTCCTCTGATGTGATTTAAAAAATAACAACTCAGGAGCATAGTAAATAGATTATACTCTGTGTGCAAAAGAGAGAGAGAGAGCGCACTGGTGCAGATTAGTGTTTTGAGCCAGGAGGTTTTGCCACCATGAAGGGTGGGGAAAACATGGGGGGGGGGGAGTTTCTTTCTTTCTTTTTTGACAAGCTGCTTGTCAGAATTTTCAGAATAACTTTCTTTTATTTATTATTCATTATGCAGAATTCTGTAGCATAAATGGATTTGTTTGCATGTCACCAGGCTGATTGAAAAATAACCAACATCAGGGCAACTTGGGCTGAGTAGGGCTGTGAGCAACTGGGGAGAAGGGGGGAGCAGGAGAAGAAGAGCCTGGCTGCTGGATCAGAGCAAATGCCCATCTTCCCCAGCATCCTGTTTCCACCGTTGGATCTAGCCATGGCGGTCAGTGGGTGATCACAATCGGTTTCTCTCCTTCTCCCTCTCCCTCTCACCACCTCCAGCCTAACTGGAACCTTGCAGGATGGTCACGAGGACAAAGTAATTGTATGTGTACCCTGTCTTGGGTTTTTTTGGAGGAAAGTGGGGGCACAGAAGAACATAACAAGAGCCAGCTAAGGCAGGCCAATGACCCATCTATTCCAGCATCCTGCTCTTACAGTGACTAGTCCGGTGGCAATGGGAAGCCCCCCCAAAAGACCCAAGCACAAGGATCCTCTCTCCTCCTGTGGCTTCCAGCAGAGGATGACTATCAGGCTATTGATAGTATTCCCCTCCATGAATCTGTTCAATTCTCTTTTAAAACCATCACTGCCTCCTGTGGGAGTGAGTTCCATAGTTTTAACTCTGCACTTTGTGAAAAGGTACTTCCTTTTACCTGTCCCAAATATTCCAACAGTCAGCTTCATTCGATGTCCATGAATTCTAGTGTTACAAGAAAGGGAGAAAAATTATTCTCTATCCAGTTTCCCCATGCCATGCAAAATGTTATAAGCATCTATCATGTCACCTCTCACTCACATTTTCTCAAAACTAAAAAGTCCCAAATGCTGCAACCTTTCTTCATGAGCAGTCTAGTGTCTAGATCAAGGGAAGTAATAGGTAAAGGTAAAGGTACCCCTGCCCGTACGGGCCAGTCTTGACAGACTCTAGAGTTGCGCGCTCATCTTGCTCAAGAGGCCGGGAGCCAGCGCTGTCCGCAGACACTTCCGGGTCACATGGCCAGTGTGACAAGCTGCATCTGGCGAGCCAGTGCAGCACACGGAACGCCGTTTACCTTCCCGCTGGTAAGCGGTCCCTATTTATCTACTTGCACCCGGGGGTGCTTTCGAACTGCTAGGTTGGCAGGTGCTGGGACCGAATGATGGGAGCGCACCCCGCCGCGGGGATTCGAACTGCCGACCATGCGATCGACAAGTCCTAGGCACTGAGGTTTTACCCACAGCGCCACCCGCGTCCCTAAGGGAAGTAATAGTACCACTCTTTTCTGCCTTGGTCAGACCACACCTGCAATCCTGTGCCCAGGTCTGGGCACCACAATTTAAGCAGGATGTTGACAAGCTGGAATGTGTGCAGAAGAGGGCAAGCAAGATGACCAAGGGCCTGAAAACTTAACCTTATGAGATGCGCTTGAAGGAGCTGGGTATGTTTAGCCTGGAAAAGAGGAGCTATGATAGCCATCTTGAAATGTCTTAAGGGCTGCCACATGGAAGATAGAGCAAGCTTGTTTACTCCTGCTCTGGAGGGCGGGACTCAAACCCATGGCTTCAAGTTACAAGAAAGGAGATTCTGACTATGCATCAGGAAGAACTTCCTGGCAGTAAGAGCTATTCAGCCATGGAACAGACTCCCATGAAAGGTGGTGGACTCTCCTTTCTTGGAGGTTTTTAAGCAGAGGTTGGATGTCCATCTGTCATGGATGCTTTAGCTGAGATCCTGCATTGCAAGGGGTTGGACTAGATGACCCTTGGGATCCCTTCCAACTCTATGATTCTATGAGGAAGTTGCTCCATCTCCTTGACAGTTTCGATTGCCCTTTACTGAACCTTTTCCCATGTTTACGATATCCCTTTAGAGGCGGGGATACCAGAACTAGACTAGAGGAAGGCCCTTGGCACTCCATGGAGTCTATTAAGGTCTACAGATCTACATCAGGGGGGCACCCTAGAGGTGGAGTGCTACTATAGAGAAGCCTTCATGCACAGCAGTGGCCCGCCTGGCCTCAGGAGGCAGGAGTGCATGAAGATCTCATATCATGGGCAGGTGGCCTTTCATGTACCCTGGCCAATAATGGTTCAGTTATGTGAGTTGATGAAGCCCTGGTTTTAGGCTACCCTCTCAGATGTGCTTGCCTGGGGCAGTTGGGAGCTGAAACCCAAATCATCTTGAGGACACTAAGGTAGGGAAGGCTGGTCTTAGGCCACATCAGCCCATGACTGAGGCTTTGTGCTCTGACCACATGGCCTCAGCTCATCATTAACACTTCTGCATAGCAGCCACCACCATATTCTTCTAGTCTGTCTGTATGCATGCATCCAGTGGTATTTATAGAAGAATGCCTGTGAAATGTGAAAGAAACAGGCCTTTGAAGTGTCAAGCCATAAATTCTGGAGGGGAAAAAACAGATCTTTCTTCCCTGCAGGAGGAGCCTGCATTTCATGTCGAACTGTCTTAATTTGCCTAAAATATTTCCCCATTGGCTCCAGCCGTGGAAAATAATAAGGCAGAAGAAGGGAGCTGGCGTGCCTCAATCCAGAGATGTTTTCTGCACTTAGGCCCAGTGTTTCTTTCTTCCACTTGCTCTCAGCTTTTCATCCATTTCCATTGCGCTTGAAACCCCTGAAAGGCAGAACATCACTGCCTGAGCTTTGGGGCTGAGGGAGAAAACTCTTCCTGGACATTTTGCTTACAGGTTTCCTCTGCTGATTAATTAATTAATCATTCATTTATTTCATTAAAATTATACACAAAAACCCCAAAACAAATCAAACCTCAAAGGGTCTGTCTGATATCAATAGGCAGGGAGTTGGAGCTGTTGCCACACTCCTGAACTGATTTCTTACAAATGCCATTCTCCAGATCCAAGTGGTCAAGTGGGCATATATGGGATGAAGCATGGGCTTATTTTCAGTTGGAACTCTCTAGAACTCAGTTCTGGCACCTCTCAGGTGGGCACCATTGCCATCATGAGATGACAAATGAGGCGCTCATGGTGAGTTCTGTTTTTTAAAAAAATCATATTTTTATTGCATTTTCCACCACCCCCCCCCCCCCATTTAGACATTATCTTAAAATTCCCTTTATATATTGCTCGACTGAGCATCAACTTCCCTCCCTCCGGCTTCATGGTTTCCCCATTTATATCTTTTCTTCCTAGCATTTGCAAGTCTTTCCTTCTACCGTTTTCCTTCCTAGTCCCTTTAACTTTCAATAAAGGTAAAAGGGTACCAATCTTAGCATTACAAGTCTTCTCACAACCCTGCTAGTGTTGTTAATTGTTTACAATGTTCTTTCAAATATAATATAAATTTAGTCCAGTCTTTTTGAAAAGCTTGATCCTGTTGGTATCTTCCCAGTCAGCTTTGCCAGTTCCACAAAGTCCATCATTTTCGTCTGCCACTCTTCTAACTTTGGTATCTCTTGCTGTTTCCATTTCTGGGCTAATAAAATCCTTGCTGCTGTAGTTGTATACATAAATAATTTCTGGTCACACTTTGGTATCTCTCCCCCAACTAACCCTATTAAGAAAGCTTCTGGTTTTTTAACAAAGGTACAGTCATACCTCATGTTACGTCTGCTTCATGTTACGTTCTTTCAGGTTATGTCCTGTGGCAACCTGAAAGTACCGGAAAGGGTTACTTCTGGGTTTTCCTGCTCACGCATGCGCAGACGCGCAAAATGATGTCATGCACATGCGCAGAAGTGGCAAATTGCAACCCTTGCATGTGCAGACATGCCGCTGCGAGTTGCGTTCTTTTCATGTTGTGAACGGGCCTCCAGAATGGATCCTGTTCGCAACCAGAGGTACCACTGTATTCTTGAATATTTTCTTTAACTCATGGTGAGTTCTAGCACCCCTTTTTCTAGAAAAATAGCAAACTGGGCCCAAGTTATTAAGGGCTTTATGTACTAATAGTGGGACGCTGGTGGCGCTGTGGGTTAAACCACAGAGCCTAGGATTTGCCAATCAGAAGGTCAGTGGTTTGAATCCTCGCGATGGGGTGAGCTTCTGTTGTTCAGTCCCTGCTCCTGCCAACCTAGCAGTCCGAAAGCACCTCAAAGTGCAAGTAGATAAATAGGTACTGCTCCTGTGGGAAGGTAAACGGCATTTCCGTGCGCTGCTCTGGTTCGCCAGAAGCGGCTTAGTCCTGCTGGCCACATGACCCGGAAGCTGTACGCCGGCTCCCTTGGCCAGTAAAGCGAGATGAGCACCGCAACCCCAGAGTCAGTCACGACTGGACCTAATGGTCAGGGGTCCCTTTACCTTTGCCTTTATACTAATAGTAACACCCTGAACTCAGCCCAGTAGCAAATAGACGACCAGTGCTGACAAGCTTTCACTCCTGCCAGTTACCGTTCACCAGCATTCTGTGCTAACTGTAGCTTTTGGGTCAAGGACTAGGGAAGCCCCACATAGTGCACATTGCAGTAGTTCAGTCTTGAAGTAACCAATGCATGAACTGATGTCAAGATGGACAGGCCAGAGCTTTGTAGCCAAGCATGAGCTTTGTGTGGTGCCCACAATTAAAACTGATGGGAAAGGCAAATGCTGGCTGCAGGGTTTTGAGGGCCTAGGGAGGAGCAGAGGGGATAGGGCCGCTCAACATCAATGAGCCATGGGGATGGGGAGATGGGACTTTTGGTTTCTCTTGGCTTCTGATATTTTCTAGTCTTGAGTTCAGTCTTCCATCTTTCTGCATCAGCCTGAAAAACTCCTGAAAATTCATCAGCATTTCAAATACCTCTTAATATTTATTTAGTTTATTTATTTCATTAAATGTATATACAACTTGATTGTAAGAAAAAAAAACCTCTCAAAGTGATTTACAAAAAGAATAAAACTATGCAATTATCAATGAATAAAACCAGCAGTTAAAAAATATATTTTTAAAAATAACTAAAATCCACAACCACAAAAAACAGATTAAAGCACATGTTTCTGAGCACATTGATATATGCTTCTTTGACTGATATGCACACATTTTTGCCATTGATTACCCCTAACAGAATGCGTTTTTTGTTATTTTCACTGATGCATGCCTTTGATGCACACTTTCTGCTAGCACACATGTTGTATACATTGCTTTTGGCTGGAGACTTGTATCACAAAATTCAGTGAAGTCTTGAGTTTCGAAGGATAACTGTGTTTTGGTCCCCATGCTGTGTGAATTAGGTTGGTTTGCATTAAAATCCTATCTGGGCCAAATTTCTCCCTATCCCTAATGGGCCTGACTTCTTCCATGAGCATACCCAATCTCCACCACTGCCACCACTGCCATTGTTGCCAGTTGCTCCACCTCCTCTACATCATCACTTTGCAGAGAGCCAATGAACAAACAGACATTGGCAGCTGTCACTCCTCCTCCTCACTGCCACTGTGGTTTGGTTGTACTTTCCTTCTGTTCCAGAGGGTGGGCTGTAATGGCGATGGAGGTGTCTCAGAGGCTCTTCAGTGGGCCTCCTTTTGGAGTGTAGGCTCTTGACAGGTGCCTGATTCTGTCTCCCTGTGAAACTAGCCCTGGGAAAGGCCTCTGAGAACCTTTGCACTGAGACCACAGAGAGCCAGTCATTGCAGATGTGGACAGAATTCTAGTGTTTCAGAAGCCTCTTTCCATCCTCAGGCTTCTGAAACACTAGAATTCAGGACCATCAAATGATGGGGAGGGAATTCAGGACAGAAAAAGGGGACTTCTTAACACAATGTACAGTGGTACCTCGGGTTAAGTACTTAATCCGTTCCGGAGGTCTGTACTTAACCTGAAACTGTTCTTAACCTGAAGCACCACTTTAGCTAATGGGGCCTCCTGCTGCTGCTGTTGCTGTGCCGCCAGAGCACAATTTCTGTTCTCATCCTGAAGCAAAGTTCTTAACCCGAGGTACTATTTCTGTGTTAGTGGAGGCTGTAACCTGAAGCGTATGTAACCCGAGGTACCACTGTACAAGGAATTAGCTGCCACAAGCTGTGAAAAGGGCTACTGGACAGCATGATTTTTGCAGGGAAGCAAAGAAACTCATGGAAGTGTATCTCTGAATACCTTGTCTAGGTGATTACATTTTGGGGTACCATGGGGTATTTTTAAATTTCCCAGTGCTATTTAATATCTATATGAAACCGCTGAGAGCAGTCATTATGAGTTTTGGGCAAGGTGCCATCAATTCACTGATGACACCCAGCTCTGTTTCTGCACAACATCTGAGTCAGGAGAGGCCATGCAGTTCCTGAAGTGAATGCCCTGATGGGTTGGATGAGGAAAAATAAGTTGAGCTGGAATCCTGACAAGCAGGGGGCACGGTGGATGAGTGGTTCCTATGCATGGGAAATTGGTCAGTTGCTTGTCCTGGACGGGCTTGCACCCCCCTCCCCAAGGGAGCCACTTTGGTGTCTAGGGGTGCTTGTAATCCAGCAACATCTGGAAGTTTCCCCATCTCCGATTAAACCATTGTCTACCTTACTTTACAGGCTGCTAAGTGTTTGGAGTGGCTGTGACTAAATGTTTGAACCATGTTAATGTTGTAGCCAGTGCAACACAGACAAGTTTGCCTGGATGATCAAGACCATTTTGGAACTAGAAGTTCCCAACTTGTTACATCCTATTTTATACTGAAGCATATTAAAGATTCTGTTTAATTACAAGACATTAAAGCTTCAAACAGATTCTTCAAAGGTATCAGAGGGTAAAATAACTACTGACTTAGCTGAAATTCAGTTTCATTAAGTCTGTCCATATGGCAGAGAGAGGCCTAATAAGTTTTGTTCAAAGATAAAGATCTTTGGATATTCCCCACCAATGTAATTCTATCAGCTTTGATACTTGCTAATTGGAGACTGATGTCCCTATTTATGTTGGCTGACCACTGGATTTGCAGTATCTGCCTGTCCTGGAGCTGGCAAAATCACTCAGAGCAAATTGAGGGCAAGATAAAATAATGTATTACAGAAACATTAATATGATATTATTATATTATTATAATGAGCGGTAATGGAGGTGTCTATGTATGGTCTATCAGATTCACTTGGCATGTTACACATGGAAGACCTATGCAAAGTTTTCTACTTCTTTCAGTTTTGATCATTATTAATATTTTATTATTGTCTGTGGAGCCATCAGAGTGGCAAACGTCAAAGGCATTAAACCATAATTTCAAACATTAATTTGTCAAAGCCGAATCCGCTGCTGCATTTATGTGGAATAAGTCAAAGCTGATATCAAGGTTACAGATCTGATTTACAGACTGAATCCATCGGTCTAATATATTTACAGAGTCTTGTTACTCGGCCTTTTTATTTCAAAGACAGTGCCCAAGCTTACCAGCTTAAAAATGAAGCACAGCATTTATTTATTTATTTATTTATTTATTTATTTATTTATTTATTCAAACAAACAAACAAACAAACAAACAAAAACAAACAAACAAACAAACACTGGTACCCTTTTTTCTGCTGGTGCAAAAATTCCTCTTAGGGTGACTTTTAAACATACAGCAATGAAGATGGACCAAAACTCACTAGCAAATGCAAAAGTGGGACCTGCAACAAATTGTCGCAGTGTAATGTTCTCCAATTCAGGGTGCCAGCCAGTCAGCCATGATCTTTCACAAATGTTCTAAAGAAATAGAATTTAAGCAGCAGCAGGTCATACAGCCTCAGCAGCCAGAAAAGTTTAGTCTTCACTTAACGAAGAAATGAAAACAGGAAAAGGGTCTCTTCCTTTCACAACCACCCTTAAGTCAATTTTGTTCGGTTGTCTCCGAAGTCTGCTGTCCCATATATTTGCTCCATTCTGACTTGGATGAAGGAATTATGGGGATGCTCATCAAATTTGCAGGTGACACCAAACTAGGAGGGGCAGCTAATGCTGCAGAAGACAGATCAAAGGAAGTAATAGTACCTTGGTCAAACCACAGCTGTGTCCAATTCTAGGCACCACAATTCAAGAAGGATGTTGACAAGCTGGAACGTGTACAGAGGAGGGCAACCAAGATGATCAAGGGTCTGGAAACCAAGCCTTACGAGGAGCGCTTGACGGAGTGTAGCCTGGAAAAGAGGAGACTGAGAGGAGATATGATAGCCATCTTCAAATCTTAAGGGCTGCCACATGGAAGAGGGAGCATGCTTGTTTTCTCCTTGCTCTTAAGGGTAGGACTTGAACCAATGGCTTCAAGTTACAAGAAAGGAGATTCTGACTAAACATTTGGAAAAACTTTCTGACACTAAGAGGTGTTCAGCAGTGGAACAGACCACTATCTTAGTGGTAGACGATCTTTCCTTGGAGGTTGTTAAGCAGAGATTGGATGTCCATCTGTCATGGATGCTTTAGCTGAGATTCCTGCATAGCGTGGGGTTGGACTAGATGACCCTCAGGATCCCTTCTAACTCTTAAGATTCTATGATTCTATGAAATGCTGGTTGCATTTTCCTTCCCTCTTCCTCTCTTTGTTTCTTCCTGTTTCCTCAAGATGAACAGTCCCCTTTTTGTCCAGGTGAAGTTATTGTTGCTGTTTTTCATGTGGAAGGAACATTCTCAGAGTAGGAGACAAAATGGAGGGGAGGTGGAAGGGGAGTAAATTACATTCCCATTATTTCTGCATTGGCTTGTGGAAGTGCCAGATGTGCGTTTTGATTTTCTGCCCATCTGGAAAGCTGTTTAACATTAACAAGAACTTATGAATTCTCATGTTCATTTTAATTGCCAGTTTATTCTCTTTTAACATTGGGTGATCGTAGAGGAGAACCATATCTTTGCAGCAATCTTGTTGCCTTCATTTCCTTTCACACAGCCACTGTAAGGGGTAGCAGGCTTGATGAACAAACAAGAATTGCATTGCTGGAGCAGATGTATCACACCAAGCCCACTGTCTCCAACAGGGGACAGACACTGGGAATCTCACAAGCAGGAAAAGACAGTAAACCACATTGACTACCCCTCAGTACCTTGTGTCCTCTTCAACTTCCTGAACTGGCATTCTTCATTCTCTGTT
This sequence comes from Podarcis muralis, assembly GCF_964188315.1. Lineage (NCBI taxonomy): Eukaryota > Metazoa > Chordata > Lepidosauria > Squamata > Lacertidae > Podarcis > Podarcis muralis. Next base: position 4,107,791 of record NC_135668.1, on the reverse strand, counting down.
TACTTTCTGGTGATTTACTCAATATGCAATTCTTTAAAAGTCGAAGTTCTACTTAGATAAGGGTGGATTGTAAAAACTGATGTAGACCGTTGATTCCTTTGCAGCATTTCAACTCATCTCAGGCCTGCAGATAGGAGCTATATTTTATTTTGATGGGAAGGAATCCACAGCAGGGTGGATGTATTTAAAGCACCCGAGAGAGGAGGAGAGAGGTCCAGTTTGGAGAATGGATTTAGAATGGAGACGCAGGGGTATGCATACCCCTAAACATTTTGTGAATCTAGTTTGGCCTTATTGAGGGGCAGTATTTCAATATGAGTAGGAAAATGAGAGTACCCCTAAACATTTTTTTTATTTTATTTTTTTGCAAAAAGCATTGACAATTAACACTGAGCAAAACTCTTTATTTGTAGAACAGTTGCTCAGACCTTTCAGGGAAGCTTTTATTGTGCAGAGTGTGTATCTCCCGGGGAAATAATTGTTTGTGTAAATTGGCTCCAAAAGTTGTAACAATATCAGTGGTCTGAGCAGTGGGCTTTTGCAGATCTTAAGTAGCAGTGGGGCCTGGTGGGCTCTGTGGATTATTTCCTGGAGATTACCGTATTTTTTGCTCTATAACACGCACCAGACCATAACACGCACGTAGTTTTTAGAGGAGGAAAAAAAGAAAAAATTTCTAAACGAAATAGTGGATATATGATTTTTGTGGTTCATGCTGTGGCCACAGACATGTGATCTGACAGTGAGTTTGGAGTAGCCCAATGCAAAAACCCTGAGGATCCATGTGGATCCATGCTTTGTAACCACGGAGGAGGGAAGGAAGGGGAACCATGGATCCTCTGCTCACGACTGCAGCAGATCCCCCCCGCCACCCGCAGGCATTCGCTCCATAACACGCACAGACATTTCCCCTTACTTTCTAGGAGGAAAAAAGTGAGTGTTATGGTGCAAAAAAATACGGTATTTCCTGGAGTCAGTCACCAAATGCCTCTCGTGCCTTGCCATTACTGTTTACTGTTTTAGTTTACTGTTTTATCTTCATTGTTTTTGTTTTTATCAGTTTTTAAACTGTCTTGGAAATCTAGTCTGTTATCTATTGGACTGCTATTTTTAGCAGATATATTCCTTTTATCTCCATTTTTAAAAAAGAAAGAAAGAAAAGGAAACCTTTATAAAGCAATCTGTATCCCAATGGGTTAAATTCAAAGGTTAATCATTCCCTGTCAGATTTTAGTATTTAAAAAACAAAATATGTGACAATTGAGTATTTTATTCTTTAAAAAATCCACCTTGAGGGGCAATTCCATTGTGACTATGAAGACTGAGGAAGTACTTCATGTTCCAAAAGACATGTGAGCTAGTTGAACTTAGTTCCCATTGAAATAAATGGGACAGTTACTCATGGGTTTGTTTAATGTATTTAAAATTCTGCCTTTCTCCCAAGCTGGGATCCAAGTCGACTTGCAACATTTTATAAACATCACTATAAAATATGAAGCGATAAGAACGAACTGTTAGAAACAATTCCCACCTATTTCAGTGGCAACTATTTTCATCTAGCATAGTATTGATCGAAGCCGATGACCCCATGTCTCTTCTTGTGCTCTCGCATGGTCTCAAAGAAAAGAGAAGCTGTGGTATCATTGCACCCCCAGTTTCCTCAGTTGACAAAGGGTATTCTTTTGTCATCATCCTGACCTCAGAGGGGAGAGGAGCAGTGAAATGTACTCGGAGTCAAGAGTGGATTTCATGCTCTTTATTCAGCTCATAGTGGTGGGGAGGAATGGAAGTTCCCCCACAATATATCCTTTATATACATTATTTACACAATGGGCTGCACATGATTGGCTAATTCCGGGATTCTCCTGTAGGCCAATCGGGTTGTGGATTCACTTCCACCTGGAGCTGGATTGGGTGGCTCCTGCTGACCAATCATACTGCTGCATTGTTCTTGGACCAATCAAACTGCTGCATTCTGAATCCTATTGTTCTAGGGCCAATCAGACTGCTGCATTCTGAATCCTATTGTTCTAGGACCAATCAGACTGCTGCATTTTGGATCCTATTGTTCTAGGACCAATCAGACTGCTGCATTTTGGATCCTATTCAACTCAGTACATAACAAGCAGTAACAACAACCCTGTGTTTTATCTCTGCATAGTTGAAGAAGCCAACAGCTCTCACATCCCCCAGGCCAGGTGGTTGACTCGTTAATAGTCACTATCCCTTGAACAAAGGGAGGTAGAGCATGGGAGGCGTGGCCTGGAGACAAAGGCTCAAGAAGCCTCAGTTCACCTCTACCCTCTGCTGGAGCCACAAGGCGTTTTCATGGAGCTGTCTGTGGTGCTGCAACCAACAGGCTGCCTTGCTTGCAACGTCAGGTCTAGGACAGAACATCCTTGAACTGGGATGGAAACAGCAGACTGAGGAAAAAATAATACAATTCTCCCTCTCTTTATAATATTAGAAATTGGGATTATCCAGTGATGTTGATTGGCAGGAAATTCAGAACAGACAAAAAAAGTACTATTTCATATGATCCATGATTATTTAGATGATAGCATTGAGAGAGGACTAGACATAATCAAGGAGGCTGTCACTCTTGATATCTACACCCTGATGGTATTCCCCCACCCCCAACCTGTTCAGAGGCAGTGTACTTCCAAATATCAGCTGTTAGGGAGCCACAGCAGCAGAGGAAAGACTGTTGACTTCAGGTTCTGCTTGTGAGTTTCCTCAAGACACCTTATTAGTCACTGGTGGGAAGCAGAATATTGGACCAGATGGACCATTGATCTAATTCAGGAGGGATCATATGGAGCCGGGGCTGGGAAAATGGGGTCCCAGCAATGTCATTCTCTTTCCTTTCATGTTCCTGTTCAGCCAGTGCCTGGCCACTAACATGTACTTGTGTCCCTAAAAGCAGGTAGGAAATTTCAAAGAGGCAGGGAGGCTGAATTGCACACATCAATCTGATAGAACCAAACCAAATCTATGACTACTGATTTCCGGTGCTTCCGAATTTCCTTCCAGTACTTTGAGCACGACTTTTATGATGCCTCACTTTTTCTTTTTGTATTTCCAGGTAATTTTTCCTCATTAGATGTTTACTTTCAATTTGGTGGGAAATATGAGAAAAGCCCTTAGGTTTCAGATGGCCATAAGTGCTTGCAGCTGTTTACATTGTAAAACTCATCAACCACAATTTAGGTACATCTCCAAAGCCATTAACATGAGCAGAAAACAATAAGGAAATCAGCCCACTAATTGAAATGGGGAAAAGGGCAACTTAGAGATGAAACTCAGCAATGAAAAAATGTTTGTTTATCCAACTTTTATCCCTCGGGTGGGGACTTGTTTTAGTGTTGTACAAAATCTATCTCTATAAGGGCCAGCCATTAGACTGAAGACATTGCTGTTATATGTAGATGTAAGGTAAATGTAAAGGGACCCCTGACCATTAGGTCCAGTCGTGACCGACTCTGGGGTTGCGGCTCATCTCGCTCTATAGGCCAAGGGAGCCGGCGTACAGGTTCCGGGTCATGTGGCCAGCATGACTAAGCCGCTTCTGGCGAACCAGAGCAGCGCACGGAAATGCCGTTTACCTTCCCGCCGGAGCGGTACCTATTTATCCACTTGCACTTTGACATGCTTTCGAACTGCTAGGTTGGCAGGAGCTGGGACAGGACAACGGGAGCACATCCCGTCGTGGGGATTCGAACCACCAACCTTCTGATCAGCAAGACCTAGGCTCTGTGGTTTAACCCACAGCGCCACCCACGTCCCACATATGTAGATGTAGGGATGGTCATTTTCAAAAGGAGGTGGCCTTTCAAACCAACTGAAGGGCATCGCTGGAAGCGGGAGACATCTAACAAACCCCTTTGTAACTAATTTTGGGCTGGTTCAACATAATACTAAACCAAAGTTTAGCATTACGAGAATGAGCCTTGGTGAGCCTGTGCTTCGTACACACCTGTCCACCTCTGGCCATTACCAGCCCTACCATTAGACAGAGTGAAGCATCCACCTTGGACAGCTAATTGTGGATGTCATGAAAAGGCCACAAATTGTCTTTTCAGCTGGGATCCTTCATCCAAGCCAGTTATCACTGTTCAAGGACACATCCCAGCCAGGCAAAGGCATTCATGGAGGACATGGAGCTTGGTCGGTGAGGGGTGTGGCTTCAGAAGTGTCCGAAGGCCAAGACAGAGAGCACTGGAAAGTTGCATTCAACTTGTGAGCTAGAGGCTGCCTACCTCTGATGTACACCAAAGGTTAGGGGGCATGAATGAACTGGTCAAAGTATTGCCAATTACATGTTGACACACACACAAATGGAAACAAAAGTTGAGAAATCCTAATCTATCAGTTCCGCTTTGGAAAGTAATAGCAGTTAAATCTGAAACCCCAATATCTAGGGATAAATAGTTAAACTCTTAAACTATAGAACTCACTCCCACAGGAGACAATGATTGCTACCAACCTAGATGGCTTTAGAAGAGGATCAGAGTCCCTGGTGGACAAACTAAGGCCCGGGGGCCAGATCCGGCCCAATCGCCTTCTAAATCTGGCCCATGGACAGTCCGGGAATCCGCGTGTTTTTACGTGAGTAGAATGTGTCCCTTTATTTAAAATGCATCTCTAGGAATTTGTTCATCCCCCCCCCCCCCCCGCAGAATATAGTCCGGCCCCACACAAGGTCTGAGGGACAGTGGACTGGCCCCCTGCTGAAAAGGTTTGCTGACCCCTGGATTAGACAAATTCACAGAGGAAAGACTCCCTAGGTGGCACAATGGGTCTGTGTGTCTGGCTGCTAACCAGAAGGCTGGTGGTTCGAGCCCACCCAGGGATGGTTGTGGACAGAATTCCTGCATAGCAAGGGGCTGGACTAGATGACCCTTGGGATCCCTTCCAACTCTACAATTCTATGAGTCTATGAAAAATGTGAAATACAGGCCCGGAAGCAGCCGGCTCCTCTGGCTATTTAGAGATGAGACAAAAGTTTTTTCTCCCCTCTCTGGAGAGGCGCAAGACTAACATGAATTGACAAGTGGAAGTGCGAGAGATCAGCTGGTGTCTTACCACAGGAAGCTCTTGTTTTATGAATGAACAGCAGCCAGGCAAGCACTGGTGCAAAGCAGAGAATAATTTTTTCTGACTTGGAGCAGGGAGAAGTAAAAGAGATGCTGTTAGCCTTTGTGTGTGTGTTCAAACAATGATTTATTCTGTATTTGGAAACTAATTAAGAAGGTTGGAGAAGTTCAGTACATGGGGCAATGACACTGGCAGGTCTCGGCTGTTGATTAGTCTCAGAATAATAGGAAATATAACCTGCTGGGAATTGAGAGAGCTTGGAGTGGTGAACAAACCGAGGCCTACTTTTTACAGTGAACCATTTCAGGTAGCAGGTAGGGGAAAGGCTCTTTTTATGTTCTTATGGGATGTAGTTCAAAGAACATCTAGAGGGCACCAGGTTTGGCAAGTCTGGGATAAATTTGTTTTCCAACAGTGAGCCAGCAAGATGGTGGGGTGTGTGTTTATGATAGGGTTATTTGTCTGTCCTAGACAGACCTTATTCTGGATAAAAGGTTGAGGCAAGGGTGGTGGCAACTCATGTGTGGGCTTTCTCCATTGTGGCCCCCTAGAGGTGGAACTTCCTTTGTCAAGTGGCTGGAGGCCACCTTCCTCTTCATTTGGATCCAACCAGCAGTTTAAAACATTTCCTTTTTAAGCCTTGGATTATGTTGCTGCTTAAAGCATCACTGGCAAATGCTGCTCTGTGTTCTTACGTTTCACTTCCCATTTTGGTGTGATAATTTGAGCTGGATCAGTCTTGCTTTGATGCTTGTATATTTTATATTTGTAAGCCACTTGGGGTGGAGTTGGAGAGGTATGCATTTTAAGGTAAATAAGTAATGAAATGATAAGTGAGGCAGCAGATTGTAGAAGCAGCCAGTTTTAAATGCACAGGAGGATAGCTTGCTTCATCCCTGCTGAGGAGCATGGAATGGAATGTGCCTTCTCACAACAAAAGGCACTACAAAACCAAAGTGCTACAAAGGCAGAGTCCAGCTTTAGCTGTATCTGCTTGCAATTCCCCCATGAACACATGGATCTGCCTTATAACAAAGTTTTAGCCCTCCCTAGAGATGGCATCTGGGACCTTCTACCACTGAGCTACCACCTTTCCCCAAAGATTCAGACTATTGGTCTACCTTGTTTAGGGTTACATGTAAGTTCTCCTCATCTATGTTCATTTGCATAAATAAATAAATAAATAACATAAATGACAGTGATGCAATATGCTCTCCTCTCACCATGTCATTGGCTGGTCTTTCCACCCATTTTTTTCAGTGTCCCTCCTTCTCTCCTTGCTGTCTCCCTCTAGTGCACGCTGGAAACCTCTGGAGCTCCACCATGTTTGCATCCATCCCCACCACTGCAATAGATCAGGAAAAAATGGCCCCATTAGAGCATTCTTGACCCTCATTGTCTTCTGCTCTCCCCACCCCTCTCATACTTCCTTCATTTGAGTTGCTTGCATCAGTTGGTGAGAAATTAATTGGCCTTTGCCAGACAGCTAATTACCATTAGGCTACATTTGATTTTTTTTCTTAAGTGCTGTTCAGCTAATTGCTGTGATCACTTAGCTTGTATTCTTCTGATCTTTATGACAGTGATGTATTTACTTGTTTGGGATTCTACCCCAACTTGCCCCAAAGGTTCAAGGCCAGTTGCAATGCAAAGCAGTAGAATAGAAACTCTATAGGACAGTCCAGAAATGGCTAAATGCAGCCCTGTGCTGCCTGTTGAACTTCTAGTGCATCCAGTTGTTACTGTGGATAACAGTACACATAGGTGTATTGAACAGGGTTATATGCAGCTCCCTGGCAGAGCTTTTAACACAGGTCTGCAGCACAAGGTTTCATAGTCAAGGGGGCAAGAGTGATGGGAGACCCTGGAAGATGTTGCTTCTCTGTGCTGGGATAAAAATTCTCTCCCAAGGAATTAATTTATTCATTTAAAATATTTATAAATTGCTTCATATCAAAAGATCCCTAAGCAGTGTACAAAAAAACAATAAAAACCAACCATATCCAATGGAAGAACATAATGATCCCCAAGAATCTATGGGAAGCTGTCTTCAGGCACTAGGCCCATTGGCAGACCAACTCTGCATTACAAAGATGTCTGCAATTGAGACACAAAGGCTGGCAGCATCAACCCCACCGTGTGGGGATCCCTTGCAGATGACCACAGTGCCTGGAGACAACCAATCAGGTTGTGTATCCACAGTAGTGATACGCTACTCCAGAGGAGGACTGACTGCTGGGAGGAGTGCAGAAAGAAGAAATGCCATGGTGCATCTGCAGCAGCACAACCAGATGCCTTCATCTGCTTTCATCTGCAACAAAACACGTCTCTCCCATATCAGTCTCTACAGCCACAGCAGGCACTTGAGCTCATCTCCAAAGGCACACTCTTCAATGGTCTCCTGAAACAGATGGATGTCAACAACAACTTTATGATAATAGTACCACTCTGTTCTGCCTTAGTCACACCCCAACTGAAACACTGTGTCCAGTTCTGGGTACCACAGTAAACGAAAAATATTGACAAGCTGGACCATGCGCAGGTGAGGGTGATCATGATGATAAATGGTCTGGAAACAAAGCCTTCTGAGGAACAGCTGAGGGAGCTGGGTATGTTTAGCCTGGAGAAGACGGAGAAGCTATGCGATAGCCATCTTCAAATATCTGAAGAGCTGTCAACTGGAAGATGGAGCAAGCTTCTTTTTTGCTGCTCCAGAGGGTAGGACACAAACCAAAGGATTAAAATTACAAGGCAGGAGATTTCTACTAAATATCAGAAAGTACTTTCTGACTTTAAGACCTGCTTGAGAGTGGAACAGACTCCTTTAGAATGTGGCAGCAAGCCTCTATGGGGGATAACCACACTGGTGAGATAAAATCAGCATCTTGAGAGAGATCAAAATGACAGCATCTCCAGAGAACTCCTCCTTGAGTGTGGGGCTTTGTAGCTACGATTAGAATGTGTGAATGAGGAATTTTTCTACTGATTAATCTTGATAATGGCAATAGGGGTTAGCCAAAGTTAGTCCTACTGAGAGTAGACCCACTGAAATTAATGGACCTTTGTGTGTGGTATGAGCTAGATCAAAGATATTTCCCTTCGCCACAGAGGACTAGGAGCTTGCTCTCTTCTGAGAGAATAGATATGCAAGGTGGTTTCTTTGATAAGATCAGCAAAAAAGGATGTTCACAGGAAGAAGATGCAGAGCTCTTCATTAGAATACAAGGGAGAAGTAGCTAACCCCTCAGCAAACTATGCAAAGCTGGTTGTTCAAGGCCTTTTTGGAAATAAATGTCATTGCTTCTTGCATGTAAATGACTTGGCATTGCATCCATCCGCCTCAGGCAAAGCTTTTCATAAGCTCTCTAACACTTTCTTGGAGGCTGGTATAGAGATGTTTGGAACTGGGGATTTGTACAAATGGGTTGGGAATTGTAATTTGCCACTTAGGGTTGTCTCTCAAAACATTTTGCCTTTGAAAGGAAGTCGCCACTCGTGGTATTGTTTATAGAGAGCGCAGGGAGGTTTTTGAGAACCTCCACAGGATGAAAACAGGTGGAATTGCAGCTGCTGCTCCAGAAAGTTCGCCACGAAAGATTAAGACGGGAATGAAACATCACCCAAGGCTGTTTTGTTTTTCTGAAAGTGTAACTCTTCATTTCATCCCTATTTTTGCATTAATGAAGTCATGATCTCCTGGATTCTTTTTTCAATAATTAAAAAAAGACCAGTTGCAACTGTGAGGTGGGGTTGTGGGAGTAGAGTGGGGAGGAAGTGGGAGACATTAAGTGAGAAAATGTGAAGAGGTTTCTAACCAAAAAAGATAGTTTGGTGGGTAGATTTAATTATCCTAAAAGGATTTATTAAAAGGGGGATATAAACTCAGCACAGGGAAGGAGAGAAAGTGGAAGGATTTGGGGGCAGTGTGCCAACTTGAATAAAATATTGGGGGTGGGGCAGATAAACCTTACTCCACATAATCTATCACATACACCATTTGAATGTTGGGTAGCCCCCTCAAATATTTTATTGGGGAGGCTGAAGACGCCTCGACCCCTAGGACTTTGCTTCTATGTTTGGGAGGATGCCAATGGAATTAGCAGTGAAACAATGTTGGAGGGACAGAGAAGGAAAGAGCAAGCCACCATGGGATGGAGCTGTGGCCTGGGGGGCAACATTTGAGAGTGAACCTTCTCTCATTATGGCACATTGTTGTTGTTTAGTCGTTTAGTTGTGTCCGACTCTTCGTGACCCCATGGACCAGAGCACGCCAGGCACCTCTGTCCTCCACTACCTCCCGCAGTTTGGTCAAACTCATGCTGGTAACCTCGAAAACACTATCCAACCATCTCGCCCTCTGTCACCCCCTTCTCCTTGTGCCCTCCATCTTTCCGAGCATCAGTGTCTTCTCTTCTCATGAGGTGGCCAAAGTACTGGAGCCTCAGCTTCACGATCTATCCTTCCAGTGAGCACTCAGGGCTGATTTCCTTAAGAATGGATGCGTTTGATCTTCTTACAGTCCATGGGACTCTCAAGAGTCTTCTCCAGCACCATAATTCAAAAGCATCAATTCTTTGGCGATCAGCTTTCTTTATGGTCCAGCTCTCACTTCCATACATCACTACTGGGAAAACCATGGCTTTAACTATACAGACCTTTGTTGGCAAGGTGACGTCTCTACTTCTTAAGATGCTGTCTAGGCCTGTCATTGCCCTTCTCCCAAGAAGCAGGCGTCTTTTAATTTCGTGGCTGCTGTCACCATCTGTGCTAGTGTGCTAGTACAAGTACTAGTGTGCTAGGGATGCGGGTGGCGCTGTGGGTTAAACCACAGAGCCTAGGACTTGTTGATCAGAAGGTCGGAGGTTTGAATCCCCGTGACAGGGTGAGCTCCCGTTGCTCGGCCCCTGCTCCTGCCAGCCTAGCAGTTTGAAAGCATGTCAAAGTGCAAGTAGATAAATAGGTACCGCTCCGGCAGGAAGGTAAACAGCGTTTCCATGCGCCGCTCTGGTTCGCCAGAAGTGGCTTAGTCATGCTGGCCACATGACCCGGAAGCTGTACGCCGGCTCCCTTGGCCAATAAAGTGAGATGAGCACTGCAACCCCAGAGTTGGTCACGACTGGACCTAATGGTGAGGGGTCGCTTTACCTTTACTAGTGTGCTAGGTTGGCAGAAGCTGGGACAGAGCAACAAGTGCTCACTCTGTTGCACAGATTTGAACCGCCAACCTTCTGATCGGCAAGCCCAAGAGACCACAGCGCCACCCGTGTCCCCTAATCCCAGGTGTCAAAGGCCTGGCTAAAGAGGTGCATTTTCAAGCATTTGCTGAAGTTTCTATGTGTAGAGGGAGTTCCATAACTTGGGCCACCTTCTCAGGGTGGTGGGACTCTGAAGAAGGCCCTCTCGGCTGATCTTAACACCCAGGAGTGTCTGTAGGATATATGGGGTTTGAGCACTAACATGAACACCTTCAATTGGGCCTGGAGATTAACTGGCACCCAATGCAGCTGCTTTAGGACAGGGTCCTAAAAGCATATGAGTTCTAAAGGCAACCCTGGCCAGTAATTTAACTGCTGCATTTTGGACCAGCTGAAATTTCCAAGTCTTCATTGCCATAATTCAATCTGTAAACTACCAGAGCATGGAGTACCATGACTGAGTCACCTCTTTCCAAAAGAGACCATAGCTGGTGAACCACTCCTAGCCGCCAAGGCCACTCAGGCCTCAGGCGACAATGTTGGATCCAGGTGTACCTCCACCCAGCTGTGAACCTGAGTGACCAAAATTCCCATCACTTTCTCTTCTCACATACACCGTGGATAATAATGCATTGGGTGGGCAGGGAAACCCAACAATGTTCATCTGTCTCCAGCCAAAGATGAGCTTCTTCTCCCAGCCTCTCTGACACCAGCTTTTTGCCTTCTGCTTTGAGCAAATGTGATTTGCAAATGAAAAATTTCATTAGTAGAGAAGTTGCCTGTGAGGGAATTAGGGGAGGAGGAGTGGGGGGGGAGGAGAAAGAGCAAAAAAGCAGCACAGTAGCACTCAAAGCTGTTGCACGGAGCAACACAATTGCTTCGTTGGAGGAAGAAAAAGATTTACAATCCCCTGTTTGCAATTAAAAGAACAATTGCTTCTAAAGTGGCGCTTATTATTTTTAAGAAGTGTGTAGACATTCCAACAATGCAGATTGAAGGAAATAAGTCAGCTTGTGAGCAAAACATGCTGGAGATAATTGGCAAGGCTCACTTAATGCGTCTTGTTTGGTATCCAAGAGCTATTCACTGTGTGCCACCGTAACAGTATGTTGTTGGTACAACAGTGCTGACAGTTTGCGGAGATGAAAGGCAAGGCAAGGGGAGGATGTAGCACAGATTTTGCCAGGCAATCTGGAAGGAACTGATTCTGTGCGGGGTCTGAACGTTTCCAGCCGGCTCCTTCGGTTATTAATTAATCCTTTCTTTTCTGATCTCTGCTCTCCCTGCAGCTGCTTTGGGGCAGAAACTGATGGCACCCAATGCCTTTTTGAAGTCCTAAAGATTGTGGAGATGATGGCTTCGGGGGTGTGAGTGGTGACTGAAAGCCCCCTTGCCTTCCAAGTGTACAGTCCCCCGTGCCAGGGTGGGGGCCCATCCCTATCCCAGGAAAGCCCTTTGGGGTGGAGGGAAGTTTGAATCTGTAGTGTGTGTAGTGTCGGAGTCATTAGCCGAGAGCTGCAGGGCTTCCTGCAGGAGCCCTAGTTTTTCTTTCTGAGGAAAAAGAAAAGCAGAACCCTTCCTAGGTCTTCTGACCAGGGCTTGGAACGCGCTAGCTCAAAAATCCCCGAAATATGCCTGGAAGCCCTTCCCATAATTGCCAGATGAACTAAAGGTGGATTAAGTTCATCTGGGGGTAGAACATTGCATGATTTCCCCTTTGTCTTCATGGTCATTGTCATTCTCTCCCCGCCCCCAGCCTCCTGTGAGATGGACCAGCCTGACTGCTGCTAAGATTTTCTTTTCTGATTAGCCTTGTAAGGCCGTCAGAAAATGCTGTTTTGTTCCTGGATTGCTCATGAACACACACCCTCCAACATGACTGGATGGCAGGATTGGACTCTCTTTTTAAGGTTGCATACATTTCATGGAATCATAGAATTTTAGAGTTGGAAGGAACTTCAAGGATCATCTAGTCCAATCCGCTGGAATGCAGGAATATTTTGCCCAATGTGGGGCTCAAACTAATGACCCTGTGATTAAGAGTCTCATGCTCTACTGACTGAGCCGTCTAGATTTAAAGCACATGTACATCACACAGCTTCCCCCAAATAATCCTGGGAACTGTAGTTTGTTAAGCATGCTGGAATCACAGCTCGGGGGAACCATAGTTCCCAGGATTATTTGGGGGAAGCCTTGTGTTTTAAAGTCACAGATGCAGCCACAGATCAGAACAAAGCTCCTCTTCAGCAATAGTGGTCGAGTACGTGTGTGTGTGTTCATCCGTGGTGGACTATTGGGTGATGTGGGACAGTGGGAGCCGGTGAGTTTGATCTGTTTCCCATTTCCTGCCCACCCAACTCGTGCCTGGTGGCTGCAGCCCAATGTCCCACTCATCTTCATCTTCTTCATGTGTCTTCACCCTCAAAGCTTTTTGGTGTGGGGGTGTGGGGTGGTCAGTAGGTATTTGCTCACCCATCATCCAATATGTTCTCTTCCTCTGTAAGTCTGCCGGCACATGACAGTGCTTGAAAGTTGGGAGGATGTTCATTGCTGCAATCCAGCTTTTGCTCCCTTACTAAAGTTGCAACCCTAACCCCATTTACCTGGAAGTTAGCCATACTGAATTAAATAGGATTTATTTCTGAGTAGCTACAGTTAGGATAAACTGGTGACTTGTCCTTTAAAAAAAGGAAAAAGCTTAGGAACAGTGAATCAGGTCTGTTCTTAAAAGTGAACCAAACAGACTCCTTAGTCTTGTTCCTGGCAGTGTTGGCTCCAGCTGGTTTATTTCCATTCTTTATTACATTGATATTCTACCTTTCCTCTAAGGAGCTCCTGCCTCCCACCATGCTATCCTCACAACAACTTGAGAGGTAAGCTAGGGTGAGGGTCCCTAGGTCACCCAATGAGCTTCGTGGATGAGTTGAACCCTCATCTCCCAGGTCCTACCCTAACATTAACCACTCGGCCACACTAGTGTTTTGTTCCTGGATGAGGCCAGACCATGTGACAAGGGACCATATTTTCTTATTATGCAGAGTCAAATGATAGATTATTCTCTGTGTTCCATAGCAGAGAAGTAGCACGTGTGTTTGTGGGGATGGCTGTATATGCTTCTTTCCTTGGCTCTAAGTGGGGAGAAAGAGAAAGAGAAAGAGAAAGAGAAAGAGAAAGAGAAAGAGAAAGAGAAAGAGAAAGAGAAAGAGAGAGATCAGCAAGGTCTGCAGAGTTCCAAAGCAGGGGGTCACTGGGGGGGGGGGGGGATAGACTTGAGGGAGGATGGAGGCAGCAGCTGTCTAGCCAGAAACTGTTTGGTAGGAGCAAGGAATTGAAGGCTTGGTTGGGAAGAGAAAAAAGGCCAGCTCAATACTTCTTCAGCATCCAAGTGTCATGTCTCCAGGATCCCAGGGGATGCAGGAATGGGATCCCTCAGATCACAGGTGCCAACATGTGAAATGGACAACTATTAGGGATGAAGACATTTCCTGGTTCCATTCCTTTACTCTTCCTCTCAAACACTGTCTCTGTCTGCACCTCTCACCCTTCTCCTGAATTCTGGCTCAACGCTGAGTCCAGGATTGGAGCATGAATGTCTAGCCACAGCCTTCTGTTCCTCCCATTTGTTTGCATCTTACCATCTCTCCAGTCCTTCCTTCCATTTATTATTCATTGCTTTTCAGGCCCTCACAAAATGACATAGGACAGCAAAATAAAAGCCACAGCAGAACATACGGGAGAGCAGGAAAACACGGCGAGGATGCAGACAAGTAGACACACGAGGGGAACTTAAGGGAAGGCAAGAGCTAAAAATGTGAACCACCCTGTGATCTTTGGATGAAGGTCGGTATACAAATTTAAAAGATAAGACAAGGTGATAAGATAGATAAGATAAGGGATGATGAGCTAAGTGGTTATTGAAAGCCAGAAGGGGATAAATGAATGTCGCAGAGATTTCCACAACAGTGGGGGGCCCTTGAGAAGGCCACATCTCTCATGTACACCAACCGCTTTCAGAAATGAAAAATGGAACAAGGGAGAATCTTTTGTGCAAGAGAGGGTAACCTGGTGCCCACCAGATATTGCTACACTCCAGCTCCCATCATCCCTGACAATTGACCATTGTGCCTGGGGCTGATGGGACTTTGAGACAGAACCTGTTGGAGGGCTTCAGGTTGCCGAAAGTGATTGCTTTGTTTCACCACTCAGGCCTTTACAGGAAGCGAGACCTATATGTAAAATGCAAATTTATTTTGTATATGCCGCTTACTGGATCAAAATATCTCCATGGTTTAATATGGATGAGTCTAAAATATTCATTAAAAATAGCAATTAGAAAAACAAACATTAAAAACAAGTTACATAATAAATGAAATCAAATCAGCAATTTAAAAATGCTTATACTTACTACAACTGCATGTCAAAAGTACATTCTAAATTACATGCTGGCTTGCTGGAACAAAAACATTTTTATCAGGCACCAAAACCTGTACTGTGAAGGTGTGTGCCTAAGATCCATGGACAGGGAGTACCAAAGTGTAGGTCTTGCCACACTAAAGGATTGATCCCTTGCAAATGCAGAACAAACATTACGTGGCACTTGTAAATGTGCCCATTCTGCAGATGTAAGTGGTTGAGGGCACATGTGTTGGGTTAGGTGATCCTTCCAGTAAAATGATAGCAAGCTGCTGAGGACTTTTATATGCAATAGTAACTCCCTGAATGTGGCCTAGTAACAAATCAGCAGCCCGAGTGGGCAGGGGGAATCGGCAGGACCTGGGAAGAAATGCAGAATTTCAGAGGCATTCCTAATGGTTATACAGAGGCGTAGCTGGGGGGCTGGGAGGGCACACTGGGCGCCACACCGTGGGGCACGGCACTTATCATGGGGCCTGCCATGCGCCTGAGCCATTTCTCTCTCCTGGGAGTGATGCGGTGGCTCAGGCGCCTGCAGGCTCCATGCTGCCAAAACAGCTGAAGTGGAGGTGGCAGGCGGACTCCTTGAAGGTTCTGCACAGCGCACCCTGCCCTGGCTCGCCCCGCCCCATGGACGGCTCGCCCCGGGTGCCCAAGCGGCTAGCTACGCCACTGTGGTTATGTAGCACTTCTGAGTGTGTGGTGCTTTACCACACACACACACACACACACACACTACAGGCTTTTAATTGCACAGCCAGCCCTTGAGCTAGACTGTCATTTTCAGCAACAGTCTTTCAACCTCCCTGTGTTGGCAAGCTGGAAGTTTGCCCTAAACCTATTAAGAATTTTTATTTCCATCTGGAGCGCAGACTTGTGGTGTTCAGCTGGCAAGTGACTATTTTGGGCCACCCAGCAGGATCCAAGGGAATCATTCAAACGACATTACAACTGTGCTTTTGCCAAGCTATACCTGGTACAGTTTTATAACTACCTGCCATCCAAAACTATGGACTGGCAACCTCTGCAACCCAACCTTACATGCCAGGAACAAAGAAAAAGGAACAAAGGAAGCGGCCTTACATCACATCAGAGCCTCTGCGGCTGCACTTCTGCGTTGCCATTGGTGTCCTAGCAGGCCTGCCAGCAGCCTGGCAATCTTTGCAGTGCCAGTGGTGGCTTGGCCGTCTTTCCACCAGTAGTCTGGTGGGCCTTGCAGCAGCAGCAGCAACTACCCATCTGGGTGCCACACTTTGAATCCGGCCCCCACTTTGAAAATTTGGGGCCCCCTCAGCCCCCCTGACCCCCAATGGTACCCCTGGTCCACACTGACTAGCAGTGGCTCTCTGGGGTTACATGCAGTAGATCTCTCCCAGCCCCTGCCTGGAGATGTCAGGGGTTGAACCGGGAACCTTCTACATGCCAAGCAGATGTTCTTTCACTGAGCTACAGCCTTTCCCTGATAGGAACATGGTAAGTCACCTCAACCTGAGTCAGATTCATTTCCTGGAATAGTATAACAGTCAGTCTCTCTTCCCAGAACTATGGCTCTGTGAGGGGAAGAAGGGTCGCTAATTACTCTCAGGGTACTTAACAAACTACAGTTCCCAGGATTCCTGCCTTTTTTAAAAGTATAATGCTGCTTTAAATGAATAGTGCAGGTGAGCCTTGAGTCCAGCCTTGAGGTTACCAACTGGTCAGGCGATCCCTGCCCAGGAACGGGCACAGGGGGCAAACTAGACAAAGCTGGTGGAAGGACCACACCTGTTTCTAAGCTGCTTGGAAGAAGGCTGGTGAGGAGAAAATAGATGATGGTGGTGATAAAATAGCTTTAGGGATCTAGTTTGGCCCGTTGCTCCCCCCCCCCCGCCCCCTGGATAGAAAACAAGCCCTCACCTCAACATGTCCAGGGCTGGCTGGGTGAAATTCCAGTAGCATGGGAGAATATACATTTATCATTGCCATGGCAACCTGTGATGTTGATTCATTAAATGGCACTCTTTGACCCTTGAGATGATATACTCTGCTGGCCTGAAGTGTCCCAAGAATTTGTTTCTTGCCTCTGGATTATTACTAAAATGAACGGCAGTATACAACGGAGACACCTTTTTTTTTAACCACGGAGAAGTCATTGGTTATTAATTGGCTATTATGACATACTTTTGCAAATGAACTTTTTAACAAGTCATTTTAGCTGTACAGAAAATCCTGCAGCTCGCCCTTCGCAATTAGGATTTAGGGAGCTGAATAGGAAGGACACAGTCAAAGAGGGAGTATTTATAGAACAGAAGATATTTCGCGAGCAGGAGAAGACCTCTTGCCCTGCTCAGCGCCTTGATTTTATTGATCTCAGGCCCTCCGTGCTGATATCCAGCTTTCTCTTTCTTCCTCATTATAAGATCCTTCCTTCCATTCTAGTCATTTCGCTGGAAATGTTTGCTGGAAATGATCATGATCATGGCTGACCGCATTTATTTCCATCCCTTTTGGATTTCATCCAAGGTGCTGGTTTAGCTAGAACCAGCCCCATATATTTGGAGTTATGTCTGCTGGCCCCTCATTGTATGTCCATTTCCCAGAATATGCCCCAATATGGGAGAGGCCACTTCATTCTCCTACCCTGCCGCAGGCCAAGCATCAGTGCAGGCCATTTTAAATATATCACAGTGTCTCTGATATAGCGCCACCTGGTGGCATTGAGGGCATTAAAATGGCAGCTCCCAATGCCCCCCCCCCCCAAGCAATGTTGCACTGGGAAAATTTATGAAAATAAAAAGTGGCTGCTTGTAGCTATTCACTGCCAGGTAAGCTTATGGCTGGAAGCAGAGGAGGATTTGGGGCAGTGCCGCACTGGGCGCCAAGCCTGGGGGGCACCACAGGGCGCTACAACTACGACACAGTGAATTGAGCAGAACGGAAGGTGAGAGGCAGGGGCTGCCAAATTTTGGTCTTGCACAGGGCTCCTCTGAAGTCTGAAAGACCAACGTTTGCGCCTGCTCACCAATGTAGGGAAGGCTCACAGAGGATGTCTGGCCAACTGTCCAGGAGGGAGCTGTGGCCCAAGATAGGAAAAGAGGTCTTTGTCTATGATCTTTGAGAATTCTTGGAGAACAGGTAAGGTCCCTGCAGACTGGAAGTGGGCAGGTGTTGACCCTATCTTCAAAAATGGGGGAAAGATCCAGGTAACTACTGACCGGTGTGCTTGACATTGATATCAGGAAAGGTCCTAGAACAGGTAATTCAACAGTCGGCCTGTGAGCGTTTAGAAAAGAACGCTGTGATTACTAAGACCCAGGATGGGTTTCTCAAAAATAAGTCATGCCAGACAAGCCTCATTTCTTTTTTGATGGAGAAACAAGCTTGGTGGATCAGGAGGATGCTGTGGGCATAGTGTGTAGGGATTTCAGTAAGGCTTTTGGTGAAGTCCCCTGTGATATTTTTGCGAGGAAGCTAGTAAAATGTGGGTTGAATGAGGTAACCAAATGCAGGGCACTGTAGGGTCACAGCAGTTGCTGAGAAAGTCTGGCAAGCTCCCCTCCATGGCTACTGTGCCTTTCTCATAACAAGGAAATTGTGGTGACATCCTCTTAGTTGACAGTGCCCATTGCACCTTCCTCCATCTCCGGACTCAGTTTCACAGCATCCTGGCATTAGACTGATGAGAATTGGTGACTTGGCTTCATTTCAGTCAGTGGAATAGAAAATAAGCCAGCAGCAGTGGCTGTGGGTGACTTTCCTTTTTCTCAACAACTTTTTGTTCCTTCCTTTTGATACTGGCTCAAGCCTCTTTTTCAAAAACCTTTTAAAATAAAAAGTAAAATTCTGATTGGACAGCTGTTCTAGTTTTGCTTGGGGACGTTTTCTCAATGTGGATTAATCAATGTTATGAACTGGGTCTGTGGGGGGCTGGGGCTGTAATTGGTTTCAGGTGACACTTCAACTAGTCAATCTGTGAAACAGTCAAGTGTTGACACAGCTCGGCAGTTCCAGCTGTTCCTGCTCACCCTCTTCATCTGCCCCCGCTCTGGATGTGGCACCCCGTCCCTTCTCCCTTCTGGTGCCATGACTTTCCAAACTGGATCTCTTACTCACCGTCCTCAGTGTCACCTGCACATCTTTTCCTGGGCTTTGAAACTCTTCTACTCAGCAGGCACTTAGGACTCCCTCCTCTTTGGGGAAACTTCCCAGATGTCCCTTTGAATCAGAATTGCATTTTTCATGGTGTTTTCCCAATATCTTTCATTCCGGTGGAATAAAAAGCCTCTGTGTGGAGAATCCTGCAGCTTCCTCCCTCAAATGGTGTCCTTGTCAGGCAGGCTAGCCAAAGAGGTGTTTCTAAAACGACTGGCCACTTTGCTACTTGGAAAGCTGTTTTTTTTAAAAAAAAGCTTTAATGCAAAGAGTGGTGTAACTGGAGTGAAGCAATAGGAATCTCTGGGGCCTGGGTGAAGCTTGTACAGGGAATGCCAACTGGGCATCAGACATCTTACTGGCAGTTAGGAAAATAACATTGCATTACACAACACTTCCTTTGAACTGAGGAGTGATTGGGCATATTTTAAAGGGATGGAAAGCCAAGTAATCAGCTTGTTTGGAGGTTCAGGGTGGGCATTCTAGGAAAATATAGCCAACTGCTTGAGAGCTCTGTCTGCAGCCTGACCAGGTCATCATCACCCCACATTTTCTTTTGGCTAAGTTTTGAATAAAAGAAGATTCTGACAAAAAAGGGGAAATTATACATGTATTTTAAAATTTAAATAATAATAATAATAATAATAATAATAATAATAATAATAATAATGAAGCACTAAAACCATTTGTAACATAATATCCAGCATGAGAGGAGGCAAAACAGTTGCAGTATTTCCCACTTGGCCTGTCCTGCGCCTCCATAACTACCTTGCTGCCCTCAGGGGTGATGGAGGACACGGTGCCATTGCCAGTAAAAGTCACTGCCATTTACTAGGAAAACAGATTCCATTGATACTGAGAGAACATTCGTTTGAGGATGCTTCCAGACAAAGCTTTTTAGCATCTTCTGTGTGGTCCCATTACAGGTTGTTGGCTTTAAAAACCAACCAACCAGGATCCATATAGCATTTGCATCCTTTGGAAATCTTCCAGTACCTATTCCTTCTTCCAACTTTTTGGAAAGATCTGGCACCGCAGGCCAAGAAATTATTTGGCATGGGTGTCCCTTCTGCGTTTCTTTGCACATTTACAATGGCAGCATTGATGGGTGTGGCTTCGACACAGTCGGTGACATTCCTGAGGGGCTGTTCGTTAATGCTCCATCTCTTCTCTCCCACTATTGTCTTTTAGGATTGCAGCCTAAAAGTAGGTGCTGGCCCTGCCATTAGGCAAAATGAGGTGACTGCCTCAGGGGGCAGCTGCTGGGGGGCAGCAGGGACATCTCCCTGGTTGTTCCTCCTGAGCCCCTGGGCTATACCCTTTGCTGGAGGACACAGCTGGTGGTGCTGCCCTCAGAGGTGATGAAGGATATTATGCCATATCCAGCATTGAAAAAAGATTGAACTGCCAGCCCAGTTGGCTTCTGTACATGGGATGGGGAGATGCCATCTCCTGTTAGCTCCCTTCGTGATGGTGGGGCTACTCTCAGCAGCTGGCGGTCGCCACTCCTCACTGCCTCTCAAGTTTCCTCAGAATGCAGCTGCATGATGACGTGTCCTGCGGTGGTGGGTGGCCTTAACAGGAGATCATCAAGGTTCATTTATGGAAGGGGCTTGTTAAGTCTTCCAGTGCCTGTTCTTGCATCTGGCTTTGTGATCTGTTCACAAGTGAATGTTTCGTTGCATAATTCTGCCCGTGCGTCTCCAAGGTTTTGCAGTCGGACAAAGTGGCAAGATGAAAGGAATCCTACCGGTTAAATTTTCATGTATTTATGCATTATTATAGCTTGACAGTCAGAAATAATATCCTTCCCCTTTTATCCTGTGTTTCCCTCTTTTGAATCTGATATTTCCTTTAAAAGAAAGGGAGGAAGAAAGAAAGAAAGAAGCAGAAACGAAGTGTAAAAGAAGATAGAATTAAACCCTAGTTAGGATGACTTCGCTTCAAATAGTGTGAGATCTTAGATCTGTCTCCCCCCTCCAACCCCCCCCCCCCATCTAGTCTGCAGAGACTTGGCAGTCTGAGATGCCCTTGGGTGTTCAAAGGTAGATCAGTCTGCCTTTGATGTTTCACCTACAAAAGTGTCACATCACAACTGATGCTGTTATTTCGCATTGCTTGTGAAAGATTCACTAAAAGGTTAATTTCAAATCATGTTGAGTTTCATGCCATTAAAGTCGGTGCTCCCCCCCCCCCCAACCGAACATTACCAGGGAAATGATTAGCTGGGAGGGAGGCTGGGTTTACCTACCTCGCTGTTGCTTGTGAGAGTAAATCGGTGAGCTTGAGAGACACACGGATCCATGAGCCCCACATGCTGCTGCAAGGCCTGACCCTGCGTCATGCAACATACCCTTCCTTTGCAGTTCTGCCCCAATGGATGTACTGGGTCCAATATAAGCTGCACCAATCAAAGCCACTTTTACTAAGATCCTCATTATGCATAAGCTTGCTGGATCCCCAGGTTTTATTCTGGCCCCAAATATTTGTGACTGAATTTGGAATTGTAAGCAACTCTGGGTCTCAAGCTGGTGGCTCCAGAGGCAAGACCCAGGTGCCACTGACTCCATGCCGTTATGCTGGCTTCCTGGAGGAGGGAGCTGTTTGCCCTGATGTCTTCTCTGTGGATATCCTGAAGGGGCAGTGTTGCAATTATCAACTTAGCTGACTTTAAGGAGCCAATAGGGTTCCACCTGCCATAAAACAAAACTGAGTTGTTCTCAGAGCTTTACCAGATCAGAACTATTTGATTCCCTGTTTGCTTTCTGGCCAGGGATTAGGGAGAATTCAGTTGACATTTAAGGCAACCTAATTCACACTTTCTGAATCAATGCAGACTGAAACACAGCCATCATTTGAAATTCATGCCTCTTCTAATTTTGCAGCATAGTTCTACAGCCAAGTAATATGTACAAATATCCACATACTAGGGTAAAATGTGCATGAAATGCATATATCAGTGGAAGAGCATACTAAAATGCATTATAATAGGGTAAATTAGTTTGCAATACATAAGGCAAAATTGCATAAAAATGTATATCAGGAGAAATTTGCATTAAAACGCTGATGAATTTTTGTGAGGACTTTTAGATAATAATAATAATAATAATAATAATAATAATAATAATAGGAAACAAGTGTGGAAATGTGGAGAACTTAAGATCAGAAAAATTAAAAACAGAGAAACTGAAACTGGCCGATCCATCTATGCCAATTTCTGCCTCACTATCTCCTTTGTGTGTACCTGATTTCCACTCTTTCAAAGATTGATTTCTGGCAAACCAGGCATTTTAACCAACAACAGCAAGGGTAGTACCAGTAGGTGGGAAATGTCTCAGATTCAATGTACTGGATTAGAACAACATCATCTCATGTGTGGAACACTTGTGAATGGTGGTCTTTTAAGGAAGTAATTTTTGAAAATGATAGCAATTGCTTGTAATTATTCAGTTATGTGGTGGAGTAACAGCGGAGCTTTTAAGTGCCTCTTACCAGTAATAACAATGCCAATTGTGTTGGCATAAATGCATCCGATTGTTTTGCAAATGCATCAAGAGTTATGTTGATGCTTGTGCTGGGATTGAGTGGGTGGCATCCTGTGGTGTCCTGAGCCATCTCAGTCTTGGAGTGGTGACAGATTCCAGAGGGAAGCCGGCAACAGGCCAGTGGCCAAATGCTGTTGTTGCTTCCGACATGGAGAAAATTAAGTCCTCTTGGTTTCATGCCCAGCCTGTGTAAAGTGTTGCAGGCAAAGAGCGAGAGTGTTTCATCATGTTTGAAACAGCAACCAACTTCCAAGATATTGTCCTTTAGAGGCCCCCATAAAGTCCTTTGAGTGAAGAATTCTTGAATCCCCTGTGGAAGCTTCTGGCTCAAAGTTTCTATAAATTCCACCTGTTATGAGCACTCTCTCTCTCTTACTTACTTCAGAGGGCACATACAGAATACCACTTAATGAAGATCAAAATCAACAAAGGGTCCTGTGGCACCTTAAATAGGAATGCACTATTAGTAGGGACGCAAGAGAGGGCCTTCTTCGTGGTTGCTCCCAGAATGTGGAACTCCCTCCCTAAAGAAGTTAGACTGGCTCCCTCATTGTTGTCCTTCCGCCGGCAAGTGAAGACTTTCTTTTCCAACAGGCTTTTGGGAATTGACTGCTTATAATGAAAGAGCTGGTGCCATGCTGTTTTTGTTGGGATTGTCTGTATAGTTTTAATAGATCAGATAGAGAGAGAGAGGTTTAAATCTATTAATGTTTATATGTTTTTAATTATCTCTCTCCCCCCCCAATGTTTTAGCTGTTCTTATTTTATTTGTGAGCCGCCTTGAGTCAAAAGGTCTATTATCTTTTGTTGTTGTTGGCATCTTGGGAGACAATAGAAAAGGAAAACCCAATATGATGATGACATCATTCATATGCCCCAAACAAAGTGGGCAAACAAAGAGCAGCTATAGATTGGCTACAAACTACAGCGTTTTCCTCAAGCATATTCCCCACAACTTCTCATTCTCTGGCCCATTGCTAGGACCAAGCTGGCCTCCCTTGGCTGTGTTGACTGCTAGCACTGCAGCATGTACCCATATGAATTCTCCCTAGTTATGTTGTCAGTGACTGCAATTACTGAGACACAACCTTGGGAATAACAGGCTCAGGAGGATGGCAAGTCTGCCACCCTGAACCAACACTAACAGCAGTTGTATATGTACATTTCCATTCCTTGCTATCTGGGTCTTTCTGTTTTTGCTTCCTCACTTCCAGATTGTAAGCTTTTGGGGGGCAGAGGGCTCTCTCTCTCTCTCTCTCTCTCTCTCTCTCTCTCTCTCTCTCATTTGCATTACTTTGTAAATACACTATAAGGTGTGTTTATATAAGAGACAATGATAATGCATGAAACCAGCCTAAGAGCAGTCAAAGGATGAGGGGCTTTCAACTTCTTCAATGAGTCCTTCACATTGTGCTGAGGGTTCCAGTCTTAAATGTATAGCCCACCCACCCTTCTTTGGAAAATCTCAGAACACTTAGGAGTTTGTGATGTGATATTTATACCCCGCCCATCTGGCTGGGTTTCCCCAGCCACTCTGGGCAGCTCCCAACAGAATATTAAAAACACAATAAAACATCAAACATTAAAAACTTCCCTAAACAGAGCTGCCTTCAGATGTCTTCTGAAAGTCATATACTGTAGTTGTTTATTTCCTTGACGTCTGGTGGGAGAACGTTGCACAGGGCGGGCACCACTACCAAGAAGGCCCTCTGCCTGGTTCCCTGTAACCTCACTTCTCGCAGTGAGGGAACTGCCAGAAGGCCCTCGGAGCTGGACCTCAGTGTCCGCACTGAGCAAATGGGGTGGAGACACTCCTTCAAAATACTGGTTGTGGGTGTCAAGCATTACGTCTAGAAGAGAGAGAGAGACCATGTGGTGTAATGGTTAGAGTATTGGACTAGGGTCTGGGAGATCAGGGTTCAAATCCCTGCTCAGCCATGAAGCTTACTTGTTGTGGTCTTGGGCCAGTCAGTCTCTCAGGCTAGCCTACCTCATAAGGTTGTCTTGAGGATAAAATAGGGTGGAAGAGTGCATGCTAACTTGAGCTCCTAGAAGGAAAGGTGGGATATAAATGCGGTAAATCAAATAACAATAAGTGGAGCTGTATGCTATGTGTGCTGCAAAAGTGTACTGAGGTCAAGGCTGTACATTGGGGTGAGAGGATAGGGGTGACTGTATGTGAGACACAAAGCATTGTCCACAACGGTGAGAAGTCATCAACAAAGAACTGCAAAACCAGCAGTCTGCCTCTTAACACAATAACCGTCAAAGGCATAACTTGCCACTGAGAGTCTTATTTTTATTTATGCTGTACTCAGAAAATAACCCCCCGTTGCGTGTGAGCCACATCTCGGCAGGGTGTAAAAAGAATAAAGCCAGGATTGTAAATACTTTATGGTGAAGACTCCCATCTACCGAAACAGCCAACAAGCACACACACCCTCCACTCCCCCCCCCCCCCCCGGCGGCTGGAGTCCCGTCTTGTTCTCGCTCCTTTGTGCTGCTGTTGTGTGTTGCCTTCTGGGCCAGCTTTTGCTCTCCTCTTTGATTTATTGTGGTACTCAGAGCCTCTTCTCGCTGTGTCTCCCGCAACGTGTCGCTGGCACATGAGCATCCTAGGCCCCATAAGCACCTATGTTGTTGTACATGCTGTACATCTTGTTACAGATGGAGATTAGAAAGAAGACTGCATTCTATACCCACTTACCTGGAAGTCCCATTGGGCTCAGTGGAGCTTTCTTCTGAGTAGACATGAATGGGTTTCCACTGTAAGGCACAATTCATCTACCAGAAAGGTTTTCTGCACCAGTCCAGCTGAAATGAATGGGGAAGGTGCAGGGGCCAGTAGAACTCAGAGTCACCCCATGTAGTTACACAACTGGCTCTGTGTCATCCTGTTTGTTTTGCAAAAACAGATTTTTTTTGGGGGGGAGGAAGAAAATAGTACTTCAGGGTGGTCCAAGAGCTGCTACCGGGGATGTTGTGACATTGTACAGGGTGGTGGTGGTGGAGATGGCAGCCCCCGTAGGTACATGGAGGCAACCATGTTTTTCTCCATCCAGTTCCCTAGTAAAGGGACTGCACATTATTCCATTCATGCCGCTCCAAGACATTTTGCTGCCTGAAGCAAAGGACAAAATGGCATGCATACACCACACCCATTCCACATTTAGTAGGAACTCCTGCTTCAATACTAGCAACTCCCTCAACTGTTCTGATTTGAGTGGGACACCCTGGAATTACAGAAGCCATCCTGGCTTGGATCCCAGAATGTCTCGTCTTTTGGTCTGGTGCTCTGCTGCGAATCAGCTGGCTCCTGTGAGAGCTCGGAACCAAAAAATGAGTGTCCCAATTTTGATTGGCAGGATGTTGGAAGGTATGTACTAGCAATGGGGCACTGTAATGCCCTTGTGGGAGGTCTGCAGCAAAGCTGTAAGGGTAGAGAGCAAGGCACACGACACAAACCCTCTTGTCCAACAGAAGTGTGTGGTTAGGAAGCTCAGGAGGAAGAGCTGAGGGGCACCGCTCTTCCCAGCACATGCCGCCTTAGACAGTCACCTCACTTTGCCTAGTGGTAGGACTGGCTCTGATTGCAGGGGAGGCATTAACAGCTTGGAGGAGAGGAAGCTCCTGGACTTTCTTGTAGCTACAGACTTCTGGGATTGGTTCACTGATTATGAGGCTTGGACAGTAGGTTTATTTCCCAATCCATGCATGGATCTTTGCTTTGCTCCAAAACAGTAACCTCCCCATCCCTTTGTGTTAGGTTTTTGTCATTGAGCAAATGTATCCTTTGTGTTTCAGTCTCTTTTGCTCAGAAACTCTCTATTCAGCTGGCCAGGCATCAGTTGTAGCTGAAGGTTTCTCTGCCTTTCTTAAGGCACAGGGTGTCACTGATGTCATAATTGCCCATGGCACTCAAACGCTGAGAAGTGCAGACACCAGCAGAACTTTGCTGTCAAGCACAGTCACCCAGAGCAGGTTGGGTTCCTTGCTTGTGTTGCATGGAAGTTTTGACTTGCACTATCCCTGCTTTGAGGCTTTATAGCAAGGGTAGCCAATGTAGTCCCTGCCAGATGTTGTTAGGCTCCAGCTCCCATCATCCCAGACTGTTTGCCATCCTGGTTGGAATTGGTGGTGGTGTGCAGGGCACCACATTGGCCACCTGTACTTTATAGGGTCTGGTGAAATGGGATTGGCTCTTGGAGTTGGTTGAGGGAATGCCCTGAAGCTGAATTTTGGGGCGACTGAGGCTAAATGATGGGAGATGCAAGATGGACAAAAGGAAGTGCTTTGTCACACAACATACAGTTAAAATAAGAAATTTGCCAAGACAAGATGCAGCAATGGCCTCCAACTAGGACAGCTTTAAAAGGGGATTAGACAAATCAGGCTGGAGGCAGATTAATCAATTGAGAATTTGAGTAAGAGCTGAATCACACCTGTTCGTTTTGTTCTTTGAAGCACTTTTGACTCATTCTGGTCATTTGTTTCTTAAATTGGTACTTACCTTGCCCTGCCTTTGAAAGCTCACAGAGTGAAATTTGGTTAATACGTGAGTGCCTTTCTTTGGTTAAAAAGCAGATGATGAATCAACTTGAAAATTATTTAATCAGTCGATGGTCCCCAAACAAATCACTTTTGAAAACTCCTTGATGCGTCAGCAAATTGAAATGAGTTTTTCGATATTGTCTTACCTGATCTCAGATTTTAATAATGTTTCCTGAGCTGCACAGGAAATGGCCCAGTGTGGGCCATCCCACCCCAACCACCCTGCTCCTTCAGGTTGCTGTCTCCATGGCAACGACATGATAGAACCAATCTGAATTCAATTTCAGGAGTAATGAGAGGAGATAATTTTGCACTCAATCAATCACTGTCAGTAGCTGCTATCAGCCAATCAGTCATTATGTCAGTCACACTCATAGTAAACCTTCCCCCCTCCTTTCTAGAAGAAGGTCCGGTCAGGGGAGAATGTTTTCACATCAAGAAACATCGCTAAACTCTTGTCTGGCTTCAAAGCTAACAGGTACTACATCCAAGTTCTCATTGACCTCTGATTTTAAACCAGCATTACAAAATAATGGGCAGATCCAGCTAGAAGGGCTCCATCCTCATCTTCATCCAGATGACCTGCCATTGGGGGTTTCCACCTCACCAGCCACTTGCTAGCCATATAGAGTTCCCACAAAGTGTGGGAAAGGGAGCACCCAGATATTTCCTAAGACTTAAATAAGGACAGGATGGGATTATGTGTCTCCTCACATCTAGTCCACCACCTGGAAGGGATCTAGAGTGCAGCTTCCCACACATGTCTGCTGCATCCCCACACCATTAGGCCTGGATGGAACACCTGGATGCAGCCTACAAGTGCTGGCCAAAGCCATGTGCTTGATTACCTAGCAAGAACCTAGTACTTAAACCCATGATTTTGACCTATGCCCATATGACTTATTCAGACATTTCCTCCCATGCGGACATGAAGAGCGCACCACGTAGGCAGAAAGAATAGTTACATACATTCCAGTTTCCTTCTGCATGATAAGAATATAAGAAGAGGAGCCTGATAGTTGGATCAGACCCAGAGGCCCACCTAGTCCCACGTTCTGTTCTCACATTGACTGATCGGATGCCCACTATGGGCAAGAGGACAACAACACTCTCCCCACCTTCAGTTCCCAATCACACTGGGAACCAGCAGCACATAGCCACTGTGGTGAAGAGCCATTGATAGCTCAATTCTCCTTGATGAATTAGTCCAGGGGGTCAGCAACCTAAGGCCCATGGGCCAGAAGTGGCCTGCGGAGGTGATTTGACCAGCCCACGAGTCACCCCTGAACCCGCTCTTGCCTGAACCCCCCTTGCCCGCTCGTGCGCTGCGCTAAACTGGCACAAGGACTCGCTTCTGCAGCGCCGAAAATCGCGTCTGCACAGTCGCAGACACCGAAAATCTCTGAGAATTGTGGGCGCGTGCCCTCATGCACGCGCACGATCTGGCCCATGGAGGGATCTCCACAGGACCGATCTGGTCCAGGCAAGATAAACCTTGCTGACCCCTGATATTAGTCTGATCCCCTTTAAAATCCATCGGAGTTGTTGGCCATCTTTTAACTTGTGGTAGTGGGTTTCCTGGGTTAAACTGAAGGAGAATTTAAGTGAGTAGTCAGATGACATGGTCATAGAAAGAAATAGTTTTAGCTCTTTAAAACATGTTGGCTTACCTTATTGTACCCCGATGCTTTTTAACATCTTTATGCGCCCCCTCACCCAGCTTGTCCAGAGTTTTGGGCTGGGTTGCCATCAGTATGCCGATGACACCCAACTCTATCTGTTGATGGACGGCCATCCTGACTCGGCCCCAGACACGCTGACCAGATGTTTGGAAGCTGTGGCTGGATGGTTACGTGGGAGCCGGTTGAAGCTAAATCCTTCGAAGACAGAGGTCCTTTGGCTGGGAAGGGACGATATGGGATTGGGGGGGCAACTTCCATCTCTTGCGGGGGCGCAATTAGTGCCAGTGCCGTCCGTTAAGAGTTTGGGTGTAATCTTCGACACCTCCCTTTCCATGGAGGCGCAGATTGCAGCTATAACAAAGGCAGCATTTTTCCATCTCCACCAAGCTCCAGTTGGCTCCTTATCTCTCTCGCCCTGATCTAGCCACTGTGATCCACACGACGGTCACCTCCAGACTGGATTATTGTAACTCGCTCTACGTGGGGCTGCCCTTGAGACTGACCCAGAAACTCCAGCGGGTGCAGAATGCTGCAGCGAGACTCCTTACAGGGTCTTCACTGCGAGATCACACTCACCCGGTGCTATACCAGCTGCACTGGCTCCCGGTGGAGTACAGGATCAGGTTTAAGGTGCTGGTTTTAACCTTTAAAGCCCTATACAGCTTAGGACCCTCATACCTACAGGACCGCCTCTCCTGGTATGTCCCACAGAGGAACCTACGGTCTGCAAATAAAAACATCCTGAAGGTCCCAGGCCACAGAGAGGTTAGGCTGGCCTCAGCTAGAGCCAGGGCTTTTTCGGCTGTGGCTCCAATCTGGTGGAACGCTCTGTCACAAGCGACTAGGGCCCTGCAGGACCTGATATCTTTCCGCCGGGCCTGCAAGACAGAGCTGTTCCACCAGGCCTTTGGTCAGGGCGCAGCCTGACTCCCTCCTCTGGCAATCTGCACAGAATTTTGCTTAACGGTTGCCATCAATTTGATTTTAATTAATTTTTATAATGAAATGTTTTTAGAATGTTGAATTATTTGATTGTTGTTAGCCGCCCTGACCCCGGCTTCTGCTGGGGAGGGCGGGATATAAATAAAATTTATTATTATTATTATTATTATTATTATTATTATTATTACCCACATCCCTTCACTTGCTGCTAGAATAGCCTTCCCCAACCTGTTGCTCTCCAGATGTTGGAGCCCCAACTCTCATCAGTCCCAACCAGCACAGCCAATAGCCAGGGGTGATGATAGCAGTCGTAATCCAAAACATTTGGGGGCACCAGGTTGGGGAAAGCCGAACTAGAACATGCAGGGAAGAGAAATGGCTGATTATATGGCTCAAAACATTATAATCTGTAAAACACCAATAAAACAAACCCCAGGAACATATTTGGGAAGCAATTTAAGGACTGTGGCTGCATTCACATGGCAGTTCATTCCATTTTCAGAATGTTTCTCTAACTGTTAATTGCCACATTATATCTGAGCTTTCACGTGATATAAAAGCAACTTCTGAAACTATAATAGAAGGCTGTGCAAAGTTTCCACGTTATTTTCAAGGGGATTTTTTTGTCAAAGCAAAGCACATGGAAATGAGCACTAAGCTTGTGCTATATTCCACTATAGTTCCAGAAGTGGCTTTTACATCATGTGAACTTAACAGTTAGCAAAAAATCACAAAAAGTGCCTTGTGAATGCAGGCTGTGTCTCACAGAAAGCTGCCTTATTCCAGATCAGGCTGCTTATCCCTCTCTGTCTCGTCTCTACTTCCTAGTGGTGGTTCTCCAGGGGTGGGGTCTCATTTAGAGAAAGATCTTTCACATCCACTGCTACTTGAGGCCCTTTGAACAGAAAGTGCCAGGGTTTGAATGTGGGGTTTCTGCTTACAAAGCCCTTGCCTGGCCACCAATATACGCTCCCTTCTTTAAAAACATAAATACTTTGTCAGTACTCGTCACTTTCTAGCTGATTCTGACTACCAGGCCCAGGTGCCAGGTGTGGCCCCCAAGACACCTCTGTCTGGTCCTCAGGCTTCATCTCAGTGGTCTGGCTCCACCTACTCCTTGAATGTTTTTGCCTGTCCTTGTACTGTGCGCTGTGATGGCACATTTTTGTGGAATGTAACTTAGTGTACAAAGGTAAGAGTGATGTCCATTGATCCAGGCACTTTTGCTTCTGATTCTGCCCACCTCTGGCATGTGTGACCCCTGAAGGAGCCAAGGAGAATGCTGAACAAGATCTCCATTTATCCTCATAGAATAAAAATAAGCAAATTTGCTCTAATAATAATAATAATAATAATAATAATAATAATAAATTTTATTTATATCCCGCCCTCCCCTGCCGAAGCTGGGCTCAGGGCGGCTAACAACATTCTAAAACATTCATTATAAAATTAATCAAATCAAATTAAAGTCAAATTAATGGCAACCATCAAGCAAAATTCTGTGCAGATTGCCGATTGCCAGAGGAGGGGGTCAGGCTGCGCCCTGACCAAAGGCCTGGTGGAACAGCTCTGTCTTGCAGGCCCTGCGGAAGGATGTCAGGTCCTGCAGGGCCCTAGTCTCTTGTGACAGAGCGTTCCACCAGATTGGAGCCGCGGCCGAGAAGGCCCTGGCTCTATTTACATAATTTCCACAGGTTACAAAATCAAGTGTGGAATAAGAAGCCACTTAGTTAAATTTTCCTTTTTCTACCCTTGCAGCTCTGTCTGTTTCCTGTTTATGCTTTTTTAAAGAATCAAATGTGACCTTTCTGGACTTAAGGGAGCCCCATTATTACCACCATACCATATCAGCTTTCAGCAGAGATTTATGCCTTTCCCAGACGTGCAAGCTAAGAGAGATTTTAAAGAATGTTCCCCCAGGCCTCTAACTTACTTTCAGTTCTAAGCTTAACTCACTTTGCAAAGACACCTTAGGCAAATGACTAGATCTGAACTGATGTACGAGGATTCGGAGGTGAGTGACAGCTTGTTGGCACCCCTCCCGCTAAGCTGGATTTAACCGAACCTCCACAAGCCCCACGGAAAGCTGGGAAGTCAAAGCAAGAACAACTGGACGGTGTTGATTCAGCTGTTGCAAAATTTATGTAACTTCTTGTATCTGTCATTGCATTTTTCTGACCAAGGAAGGCCACAGGAGGTGCAGAAAGACCTGGTTCTGACCACCCCCATGGCCTACTGGGCAGTCCCCAGCCAAGTGTGGTAGGACCTGGTCAAGGTTGCCTGTCAATTCGTTTCTGTCCAACCAGCATTCCACGTGAGTCAGTGAGGATTCGCTGAGGGCAGAGCTTGATTCAGGATGTAGACAGGTAGCATCCCTAGTTAGTCATGGTTCTCAAGTCACTCTTGGAGCTAGAGGTCTTGAATGCTGCTGCTGCCAGACAGAAAAAATAGAGATCAGTTCCTGATTTATCCCTTCCATGTCTCTCCCTAAAAGGTCTGATCGGAAGTAAAACTGAGACCCCTGGCAAATCATTCCCTTGTTGGAAGTCAGACTTCCTGTCCCCCAACTGTCACCTGGGGGCAGCCATTTCATTAGAAACAGGGCTCATTCCATCAGCTTTGCCAAAACGTCAGCATCTTCTGCCCCTGAACTGTGCCAGTTGGCATTATAAGAGCAAATGTCTAAGAACTGGTACCTGAGTTTGATTTCTTTTCTCTTCCCTTCCTGTCCGTTTCCCCTTGTGTGTTGTGCTTTTATAGATTGTACGCTTGCAATTTATTGACTGCATGTAAGCCACTCTGGGAACCTTTTTGGTTGTGTGTGTGGGGGGGGGGGGTAAAAGTGCTAGTAGTAGTAGTAATAATAGCAATAGCAACACCTCTTCTTCAAAAATATAGACCAGCCAGATATTTTGGACTACAACTCTCATCAGCCCTGGCCGGCATCCCCATGCTCACATCAGCTCTAGCATGCATGATGACCAAGTTCATCCAAAAAGGCATAGCTAGAAGGGCTTTGCCATTCTGGAGCATGTGCATTCATGCAAGGCTGAAGCATTTCAGACAAAACCCAAAGAGAAGTGTCTGAAATAGGGCTGTGCAACCAGTTTGCCCAAATCTAAAAGTGAATTGGGCCAATCTGAGCTATATCCAGAATGGGTCAAGACAACTACAAAGTGGGTTGGGTGGACCCAAATCAATTTGTAGTGATTTCTGCCTTTGCAAAACCTTTTTAAGAAGTCTCTCTAAAGCCAGACGTACCATCTCCAAAGTGTTGCAATTATTCATTGCAGTGCCATACAGTCCTAGTATAAATTATATTGACTCTTCCATATATAGATTTCTTTTTGGGGGGGGCTCTTTAGAAGTGAAATATTATGGAAGAAGGAGAAGAAATGTTTATTTCAGCTTGATTACAATTCACTAGAATCTTCAAGGGCGTTGTAAAATTGCTTTGTGGGATGGATCTTGTCCACATGCCTCCAGCTGTCTGCAGAGAAGGGTAATTGTCCAGAAAAGTGTGAATACGTTGGGTTGGATTGTGTAAAATATGGTTGGCAGTCCCTCCTGAAGGTTCCAGCCCTGTGAACCAACAAGCTTTGTTTTCATATCCACCCTATTAACTTGAAGCACTTTACAGAGTGCACTCATTATGACAAGGTACATCATCCAGGTAAAAGTCCTATAAAAATAGTATTTGCTTAGAGTTTAGGCAAAAATCAATCTGCAGATTTCCCCTCTTCAATTGGTTTGGTTTCTCCATCCCACTCCCTCCAAGAGCTATTAAAATCAGACCTGGCTTACCAGAATGAAATATTTATAGTGCTTGAGAAAGATGCAAAAATGTTGTTTTAATTGAAGCAAGAACCGAGGTGCAATGCCAACTTTCATTATGCAAAGAATAATCCATCTCTGCACTCCCACATAACCCCCTTGCATGCCCTTCTTGTCCTGTGGACAGTGTGCTCTCAATATTTTTGGGTGGCCAGAGTGAGGCTAAGGAGAGAAGAGGTCCATATGACCACTGGCGGAGCTTCATGCTCCAGCACTGGGGGGGGGGGCGGAGAGCAGGCGGTGGCGGGGCCGGTGTGCATCCTGGGGGCGGGCACACCACCCACAGAGGTGTGGTGCGTGTCCTGGGGGTGTGGTGCCCAGCACAGGCGGGGGGGGGCAGCCGCAATGGCACCCTACTGGGATCGCTCTGCTGGGGGTGGTGCGCTCCTCCCACACTCCTCTTCCTCCGCCAGTGCATATGAATCGATTCAGAAGAAAACATTTTACTTGAGTATCCTTCATCAACCTGAAGTCTTGTGCTGGGCCGGGGGGGGGGGGCTTTTTCGGCCTGAGGGTCACATTCCTTCATAGGAAACTTTCTGGGGGCCACATAACTGCAGCAGGCTGGGCCAGAGGAAAAGTGGGCAGGGCAGAAGGATGTGACACTTCACTTTGTTCATTGGGGCACATTCTGCCCATGCAAGAGACAGAGGTCCAGACACTCACTCACATTTCTCTGCTCTCCATATAGGAAGGGCCGTTGTTGCAGTTCAAGGACACATTCCAGCCAGGCAAAAACACTTGAGCAGGTTGTTGAGCACGGCAGGTGAGGGTTGCAGCTTAGCAGGGGGCACGATCTGGGCAGTGTCCTGAGGGACAGTTTGAGGAGCATTTGGGCCTGGGGTTCCCCCACTTCTGGTCTGCACCACTATTATGCTGCCCTTTTCCCTGCCACTTCCAAGCCTGGCTCAGATCTTGAAGATGGCCATTATGTTGACTGCTACTGTCCCCAGGGCCTTCTCGGTAGTGGCGCCCTCCCTGTGGAACACCCTCCCACCAGATGTCAAAGAGAACAACAACTACCAGACTTTTAGAAGACATCTGAAGGCAGCCCTGTTTAGGGAAGCTTTTAATGTTTGATGTATTAGAGTATTTTAATATATTTTTTTGGAAGCCGCCCATAGTGGCTGGGGAAGCCCAGCCAGATGGGCGGGGTACAAATAATAAATTATTATTATTATTATTATTATTATTATTATTATCCATATGTTTTAGACTTCAACACCCATCAGCCTTCTTTGCTGGGGTTTTTGGGAATTTCATTTCGAAAAATATAGAGGGCACCAGGTTGTGGAAAGATGATCTATAGTTGTGGCTTCTGGTTTGTGCCTGTGCCCAATTCAAAGTGCAGGTACTTATTCTCTAGAGCCCTTTGTCGCTTGGGATCATGAAAACTGTTGAATGACCTGTCTCCAAATGTAGCTATTCATATGTTGGATTCATCGTCTGCCTAGGTCCCCTTGTCATTGCAGATACAGCAGATGGCAGCCAAATGGTGGCACCTAGTTACAGTATAATCTCTGCAGGAAAGCACACCTAGCTAGAACCTGCCTTGATAGCTTTCTGGAGGATGAGAAGACCTTTCCCCCCTTCCCAGACATTTTCAGTGTGAGCTTTTTTTAATGTTTCGTATTCTGTCGCTTGTATCTGTTGCTATGTTTTATTGTGCTGTCATTTCATGGTTAATTCTTGTGGTTTTATTTTATTGCAAGCCACACTAGGAAAGCTTTTGTTCTGAGTGTAGAATAGAAATGCATTAAATAAGAAATGCTGTGCAAATCAGTCCTGGACACAGACTGGAAATATTAAGAACTCAGATTATTTATTTACTTTTAACAAACTGGGATTAGGGTGTGCATGCCCTGCCTTTGGGGATATTGGGGGATGATCCATCCCGCCATAGCTGTGAGCTTTCAGAGTGAAAAGCGGTGCCATTTCTCCATGGTGTCCCGGCAGACCAGAGTTAGAGCTGGGAGGAAATGCATTTCTTCCTCTGGATCCTCCTATCTTCAGCTTTCTCCGTCATTTTGCATCACTGTGGCAGAGAGGGGGGAATATTCCCCAAGGAAACATTTTCATAGTGGAAAGGGCTGCATTGGCATTATTTTTTCCTGCATCATATTTCCCTTGTGAAAATATTTACAGGCATACGGTAAACCAGGGCAGCTGTTCTAATGATTCTGGGCGTCTCTCTCCCTGTTGGGCTTCTCCTCAAAAATGCGTCTCCTTGGAATTGCACAAATACCCCAGATCTTCTTCCAAGTTCTTGTAGACAATTTTAACCCAGGCAGACACATTGCTAGGGGTAGTCACTATCTGCACAAGGTATTATTTAGCCCCTGTAGTCATTCTTGAACTTAAAAGGGGGGAACCTGTTGGGTGCTTTTTCTTTAGGGGAGGAACATTTAAGGTGCCATAAAAAGGAACCTGTCCCTCTCAATCTTGTGCAATTGGCATACCTTTATGTAATTGGCATACGTCACTCATTTCGCCATTTTGGAAATCACACTTTAAGAAACCTATAGACAGATTGGCATGGGTCCAGATGGTCACTGCCATGGAAAGCATGTCCTGTTAAGAAGGGCTGAGCAAACTGTGTATTGTTTAGCCTGGAGAAATGAGACAGGATAGCCCTCTTCAAGTACCTGAAGGGTTGACATATAGAAGAGGGAAAAGACTTGTTTTCGGCTGCTGATCCAGAGCACAGGACTGTATCCAAGTGATAGAGACATAGGTTATGATGAAACAGTGGGAGAAATGTGTTGACAGTAGGATCAGTTTGACACATAGAGGGTTGAATGATTTCTCCTTGACTAGAAGTCATCCCGCAGCAGCAGCAGCAGCTGGGCAGCCCTTCTCTGGGAAGGCACAAGGTCTCTGGATTTCCTCCACTGAGCCTGGAGTTTGACTCTGTGGCCCGGAAGCCCATTCCCAGCTCATTATTTATGGCAGCCCTGTCTGCCATATGGAGGATTTCAGTACATTACAAGGTAGTTGTTTGGGAGGCTGAGAATAATGTACTGCAGAAGCTCTGCAGAGAAACAACTGATTTTTATAAATACCAAACATTTGTTACAAGGGAAAAGCAGCAGGTTGGTCTCTTCTTGTCCTCTAGGAAGCCAGTGTTCCCTTTCATTCCAGGGAGATCATAACTGCTAGGCTCTCCCTTCTAGTATCAGCCACTCCATCAGGCTGGAGCAGAGGGAAAGGTGGGGCCGTCCACAGGATCTCCCTGACATCTCAGCTGACAGACCAGGAACTCTTGGCTCCTCCTTTCCTTGAACTCCTTCCATTCCATAAGCCCGTTGGATCAAGCCAGTCTAGTGCAGCGTCCTGTTTTCACAATGGGCAGATCCAGTCCTTTATTTTCTTTAAAAAAAATGTTTAGGGGTACTCTCATTTTCCTAATCATATTGAAATACTGCCCCTCAGTGAGGCCAAACTTAGATTCACAAAATGTTTGGGGTATGTGCACCCCTACGTCTCCCCAGAACAAAAGCACTGGCCCTGTAGGAAACCCGCCAGCGGAACCCAAGCACAAGAGCGCTGTCTCTTCCTGTGGTTTTATTCAGAAGCATTGCTGCCTCTGACTGTGGAGCCAGAGCACAGCCATCATGGCATGTCGCCCTTGATAGCCCTCTCTTCCATGAATTTGTCCAATCTTTTTTAAAACCATCCAAGTTGGTGGCCATCAGTGTCTCCTGTAGGCGTAGGTTCCATTGTTTAGCTATCTGCTGCATGACCAACTATCCTGCTGAATTCACTTATAAAGGAATGGGGAAGAAATTAATTTCAGTTCACATTTCAATGTAACTTTCCCTAACTTGCACTTTCAAAACCCAGCTGTCCTTTGAAATATGCAGTTCTCTGATTTTTGCAGTTCTCTGAATTTTGCAACGCAGTTCTCCAAACCCACCCCAAAGTGTACAAAAATGGGAGAAAGTGTGCACAAAAAAGTGTACTGGGAGAAAGTGTGCACAAAAATGAGCAATAGTGAAATGCAAAAGTAAAACCTCCTTTTTGTCTGATTCTGTAAGCGGCGACCTTTGCTTACTCAGGGCTTGCTTGAGCAGCTGTTTGAGGGC
Source organism: Podarcis muralis (assembly GCF_964188315.1). NCBI lineage: Eukaryota > Metazoa > Chordata > Lepidosauria > Squamata > Lacertidae > Podarcis > Podarcis muralis. The sequence goes on along the minus strand of NC_135668.1, from coordinate 4,070,316 downwards.
TGAGCTGTAGGCTGGATTTGGATTCTGGCAGTTGCTGAAAGAGGGAGACCAGGATTGTGGCCATTGCTGAGGAAAGCACTATCAGTGGGTGGGTGGAAAGGGGAGCCCTGTAAGCATGTGCCTGAAAGGGTACTCCTCTCCCTCGTCCTCTAAATATCAAAGGAAACTAAAGAGCCTACTGTAGATATGAAGGATTACTCATGTAAATCAGACGTAGGTTTTAAATAAGGATGGGTGGGCATATCAGCCTTTGGGGAGAGGATAAGAGTCCTGCTGCATTAGACCAAAGACACACCTAGTCCAGCATCCTATTCCTATGGTGGCCAACAGTGGTGGACTTTGGGCTTTCAAATTTCAGTGGTGCCCTGTGTGACACCAAAATTTGGCACCCCTGCCTCTTGCCTTCTGTTCCAAGTCATTGTTGTGGCTCCCTCTGTGGCACCCTCTTGGCTTGGTGCTCAGTGCGGGCAAACTGATGGTGATCCCCTAAATCCACCTCTGGTGGCCAACCAGATGCCCATTATGGCAAGTCTGCAGGCGGCTCTCAGTGCAACAGCGCTCCCTCCCTCCCTCCTTGTGCTTCCCAGGAACTGGCATTCAACATGGTCATTGTGACTAGCAGCCATTGGTGGTCTTATTATCTGGTTAGGAACATAGGATGCTGCCTTATACTGAGTCAGTCTTGGTCCATTGCTTCATCTTGCTCAGTACTGTCTACACTGACTGGCAGCAGCTATCCAAGGTTTCAGGTAGGGGCCCCACCTCTCTGGAGATGCTGGGGTTGAATTTGGGACCTTCTCATGCCAAGCAGATGCTCTATCACCTAGCTATGCCTCCATCCTTTGTCTGTATTTTCACAACCATGCATTAATTTGCAAATGTTGTTGTTGTTTAGTCGAGTCCGACTCTTCGTGACCCCATGGACCAGAGCACGCCAGGCACTCCTGTCTTCCACTGCCTCCCGCAGTTTGGTCAAAATTTGCAAATAGTTCAAAATAAAAAGAAAATCTTATGAAAATTCCTATTCAAATACTTATTGCATGCAAATTTTTGAAGCTGAGAATGAAGCTGAGAATGAAGTCAGATCATCAGAGGTGTGCAAAAGAGGTGTGCAAAAGAGGAAGGATAACAAAAGTTTGGCTCTACACATTACTTCTGTTTGCATTGGTATCTGCAAAGAGAAATGCCTCAAGTATTCCTCATTGTAAACATTCTTGTGATAGGAAGAAAAATTCGTCTGGAATCTCCTTCCTGACCCATGCAGTCAAACAAATGTGTTTTGTGGACCAGAAAAAGGGGGGGGGGGTTTGAGAAAGAGCCCATTCATTGGTGACGGTCTCGAAGCACTGGCTACTTTTCTCTCCAAAGCTGGAGAAGTGAAACTTGCTCACCTCCCCTGCCGCCCCCCCCCCCATTCCCTACAGGTCCTGTTCAGCCACACAGCAAATTACTTAAAAGGGCAAATGAAATGTTTGCTGTCCTGGCCAGCTCATTCAGTCCAAGGGAGCAGAACAAATAGTTTGAAGAGCACCAGCACAGAAGCAACCGATTCCCTTTTCTTGCAGGGGTTGGAGAACTTGCTGGAGGGATCAACATTTTTCTCAATGTTATGGTTGTAGTGATGTCAAAATCTTTTCAGGCTCTCATTAACCATGGCCTGAAAATAACCTGGACTCAGCTATTTAGCCTGGTAAAGCTTGCATAAAAGCATTTCTCCCCTGTGGTGCTAATACACTCAAAATAATAAGCCAAAGAGGGTAGCTGATGTGTCCCAGCATAACAGAGGTGGCCTTTTAGGAGAGGAGGTAGAGAAGCTCAGTGGTGCACCTGCTTTGTATGCAAAAGGGATCCCAGGTTCCATCCCTGGCACCTCTAGTTAGAAAGGACCACAGATGGGGAAGAACTTTGCCACAGACCCTGCCAGTGAGGGTAGACAATGCTGGTCGAGATGGACCAAGAGTCTAACACAGCATGAAGCGGAGTATATGTCTGAGATGCAGAAGGTCCTAGGTTCAGGTCCTGGCAATTCCACTTCAAAGAACATCATGGTCAGTGGTGAAGCACAAGAGGCCATTGTGACAACTTGCCCTAACCAAGATGACAAAGTTCAGACCATACACTTAGGGGACTATCATATCACTTTAAACAGTCAAGGCTTTCCCCAAAACATCTTGAAAAACGCAGTTTTTTTCAGGGTCCTGAGAGTTATGAGGAGACCTCCATTCCCCTCATTAAACCACTCTAGGAATTGTAGCTCTGGGAGGGGAAGAGGGGTCTCCTCACAACTCTCCGTGCCCTTAACAAACCACAGATCCGATAATCTCTGGGGATGCCATGACTATTTAAAGTGGTATCATAGTGCTTTAATTGTATGGTGTGAATGTGGCCAAGGATAGTACACTGCCATAGCCTTAAGAAAGTCCAGAAATGCAGGTATCACCACCACCACCATTGACCATTGGTCATACTGTCTGGTGCTGATGGAAGTTGGAAATCAACCATGTCTGGAACACCAGAGATTAGCCATGCTTGGTAAACAACAACCCATGTCTTCTTAATTCACCAGGCTTCCCATATTGTAACAGTTACAGAGTTAGGTGGTAACTAAGGAAGGTGCAGGTTGCTTTTTTAATTTTTATTATTGCATTTATATCTCACCTTTCCTCCAAGGAGCTCAATGTCATGTACGTGGTTCTCATTTTATCCCCACAACAATCCTGTGAGGTGGGTTGCTGTGTATAAACTCAGCACAGCACAAGCCCCAGTATACTGTGGCACCGTGCGCAAGACCCTTTCCTCTACTTCTTGGGCAAGAGTTCATAGAGCATGTCTAATACATCTTTCTTCTTCCTCTCCTGGATCTTTGGATCCAAGTCATTATGCTGGGCAATTTTGGATGGAGCAAAACATGAATGAAGCTAAAGCAGTATATGACATGAAAAAGAAGCAGTTTTTATTTAGTGGTGCAGTGGTAAAATTTGATGTGCAGGAGGCCAGGAACTCATCATGAGAGCCCCCCGCCATAGGTACACCCCCCCAAATGTGTGTAGATTTGTTAATCCACAATTATTACACACATGCACAGCCAAAAAGAACATCAGTAAATGGCATAATACCCAGTTTATTAGGATCAGCATGACTACAATTCTATGCGCAGTTTCCCAGGACTGAGCTCTATTGAATTCAGTGATGTGCTTACTTCTGCCTTTATGGGTAAAATATATCATAAAATATGTTGCGCTTTAAGGGAAAATCTTCTGCCAATTAAAATGCAACTTTCAGCCTTTAAATAGAAATGCAAACAACCTCCCAAAGAAGTGTTGTCATTTTAATTGCTATCATAAAGCAGGAAGCCCATGAAATGAAAGAAAATAAGTCTCTGCTTGAGGATTTTCCTCATTTTCTCACTTCTGCTAGGCCAACCTGTCATGGACAAACTTGAAAGCCTTGTTATTACCTGATTCAGGTAGGTGGCCGTATTGGTCTGGCGCAGTCGAAATAAAAAAATAAAAAAATTGTCCAGCAGCAGCTTAGAGACCAACTAAGTTTCTTCTGGGTATAAACTTTTGTGTGCATTCACATGAAAGCTTATACCCAGAAGCAACTTAGTTGGTCTCTAAGGTGCTGCTGGACAATTTTTTAATTTTTTTGTTATTACCTGATATACCTACTAGAGCTGGGAGGGTCCATCAATGACCCTTGCACTTGAGCTGAAAACATCATTGCTCCTGCTCCAAACAAACATCCCAGAGCTGTGCTGCCTTGCATTCTGTTTCCACCGCACCCCTTTCGGTCATTAGAGTTAAATAAATTTGCAGGCCCACACTGTTATACAGAGAGACAGAGTGTAAGACATCCCTAATGGCTAATGTTGGTCACTGTGACAGAGCATCCTGGCTGCCTGACCTCATTGGGGTCAGGATGGCTCCAACAACGGAAGGCAGGAACTGTGCCATTTCTAAGACTGCAAGAAACACTGAAGCTTGGTCATGCATAATGTGGGTCAGTGTGACGACATTGCGCAGACATGGGCAAGCGATTAAATGCCTTCCCTCGAGCGCCCTTCGTGTGCAGTCGCTTTGGGGGCACCAACCTGCTCTTGCAGAAGTCCCACCGAAATCGTGATGCAGAGACGGAAGCCGTGCACGGCTGATTGCCTGTCTGCATCTGAGCATCTTCTCTCTAACTCGCGCTGACTCCTTATTGCTAATCAAATCCAAAGCGGCTTTGTGTTTCCCGCACCTTGCGGCACTGTTTTTAAAATTCACGACCCCTGAAGTGCCTTCGCCTTGGAGAGCTCTCTTTCGAGGTAGAGCGGCTGCTTTAATATTTACAGATAGACACACTAATTCCCTTGATGACGGTAATTAATGTGCTGCTTATATCCTATTATGTGGTGATTTAACGAGCTGGAGGGTAGCTTATGGATCTGCCGCTCCTCTTAAACCACCGAGCGACGCTCAGGCAGGAGAGAAGAATGCGGAAAATAGAGCATAAAAAATTCATGTTTTGCTAACGAGAATCTTTCAGATTAAAAAGGGGAAAAAAGAGCCCACTCATAATAAATAGATGTTATGAAAACAACTGAGAGATTGCAACCCCTCTTTTTTTTTTTAAAAAGTGCTGCTTTTAATTGACAATTAAAACTCACTTTCATGTTCCCAGCTTACTCTTGGCTTTTACTGTTGTTTCTTACACAATGTTGACCTTTTTTTTTTTTTTTGGCGGAGGAGTAGGTTGTATCATGTGGCAAATGTCAGAAGTCCATTTCAGATGTTAGTAATCAGCAACAGCGCTTGTTATGCATGAAGGAGCCCCCCCCCCCAATTCAATGGATCTGGTCAGGGGTAAGCCATGCTCCCCCCCCCCCCCAAGTTGAAAAATAACTCCATTTTGATTTCCAAGCCAATCCAAACTCCCCTTTGAAATCAAAGGTGATGCTGATGTTTCTGTTGGTTCAGAGGGGAGATTCAAGGGGGATGCAGCCTCCTACGTAGCTGAAAGGAGGGCAGACGGGAACCCACCACCCCAGGGGTCCTCAGTGGTGGGTTGCTGTTTCTCCGCCACTCAGTATTGAATCCAGATTTTGGGGGGTGCATGGGCTTTCCTCCAATAATGAATTCCTCTCCTCCCTCCTTGGTTGCTTCTTCTCCTCTTCATCTTCACTGCTTCTACTAACAGCTTGCTTCCCAGTGGGGTTGCCAGGTCAGAAGCCCCCCAGACCCTGAGAGCTCAGGGCCCAAACCTGAGACCTCTGGTGATGTCATGGGAGTTGGGTCCTGGTGAGTCTTCCTCTGTGCTCCCTCCCACCAATGAGCCCTGGGGACTGAGGTTAATCGGGAGAGGGGAGGAGGGCACGGAGTAGGACAGGACCCCCCCCCAAAAAAAGTGTATATGCAATAATCTGAAGCCAGCTCCTGCTGGGCTGAACTTCCTGCTGGGCTGAAGTTTGCAAGCTGCATGGATAATCTTCCATATATCTATAATGCACCCCAGTCCCCCTAGAGTTTCATGCCCTCCTGGAGCTGGGCAGGTAAAGCTGGAGACCAGGTCAGCCAGCATAGGCATCTACTGCTCCTCTTCCTCCCTACCAGATGAATTGTCAGGGCAAGAGTGAAGGGCAAGGGGACAGGCAAGAAGGTTGCAATGATGGAGACCATGCTGACCCTTGATGCCCAGCCTCTGCTAACTCTATTGGGTGAGCAGGCGGAAGTCAAGCCAGGAAGACTTCTTCCTTGAGTAGGATTTTTATCCATGCCAGATGAGAAGTTTGTGGTTGCAATGTGTGCTGCTCCTTACTGAAGACATGTTTTACAGGTTAGGAAGAGGGGTGTGCTTTTTTAAACAAACAAATAAATGGATGAAATAATATACAAATACTGCATAAAGAGTGCAAAGGTTTTTGGACAGCTTGGGCGAAATAGACATTTGCCTACATCCACCCTCAGTGTTAAAATGCACATTGTGCTGTCTTAATGGTCACGAAACAGAAAAAAAACCTTGGATACAGGAACCCAGATGTTCCAAGAACTTGGTTTAAAAAAGAGATACTGTCTCAAGGACTTAAGAATCTCTAGAGGAAAGTGGAAAGAATGCAACTTGAACTGGGAAGCGGGAGTGTTTTCTCTGAAATGCGTTGCTGTTAAATTCCCACACAATAGCATGCAAAGCTGCTTAAATGTGGAACTGCGCAGCCTGCTTCCACACCTACATATGAAAGGTCAACACTGCCTTACTGTAAGGCAGTCAAATGTGATTTGAAAGAGAAAAGAAATCCTTTTCTTTTTTAGTGCTGAGTACTCTGGGTTGCAGTATCAACAACTTGAGTTTTGCAGTTCTAATATTTATCAGGAAAAAGGAAAAGAATTCTTAGAGTAGCAAATGAGAGGGAGGGAGAGAAAATGGCACCTAAGGGGTGCCAGACACAGGAGGTCTGTAATGGTGGTAGCAGCTTGCAAGGCTTTGCTCAGTGGTTGAGTGCCTGCATGTCCAAGCTCCCAGGTTCGATGTCTGCTACCTCTAGGCAGGGTCGGGGACGCTGATGCCGTCAGAGCAAATGTAGCATCCTCCAGATATGGTTGGAGGATCATCTCCCCCACCCCTAACTGCTCTGGCCAATGGCTGGGGTTTCGGGAAGGTCACAAACACCTCAATTTCTTTATTAACAGTAGGAACAAAATCTAAAGGCATGGGAATGGGAAACAACTCCTGTCTGGTGTCTACTAATTCCATGCTGCTCCCCTGCCTTTTATTTTGTCTTTGATTTTTCAGGGCAAATTAATCTTTTCCCCTGTCAAGATGTTCTGTCAATAAGATAAAGCCAGCACAACAAGTAATTTAAATAATGGAATAAAAAGTCACAAGAAGGTTGAAATTTTTGGAGCAAAGTTTTTAATTGCCCCACCTGAGCCGAGGGTCCAGGTGTCAGGTGGGAGCCAGGACGCTCCTTTCTTTCCCCTTCTCCCGAAGGGGTCATTGTTTAGACCAGGGCTCACCAACATTTTGTGGACCCGTCTCTTTCTCTGCTCTTTCAAATGTGGCAGCCATTTTATGTTATGCCAGTCACACCATGGCAACCATTTTGTGACTGGCACTCAGACACATCTTCCAAATTCCAAATGTGCTCACTGATCCAAAAAGGCTGGTGTAAGCCGGAAAGCAGGGCCAGGGGTTTATTCCAATTTCTGTACAGTTACTAGCAATTTGAGGTGCTCCATAAAGATGATGATGATACACTAATAATAATCTTCTGTAATAAGCCGGGAATTTCTAGGCATTTAATGCATGGAGATTTGACTGTGTGGAAAGGCCTTTAATTTTACTGGTCTATCTGATAGACAGTTCATTTACCATTAAGAAATGTTAGATTTAAAATGTTAGAAGGCTTTACTTTTAAAACACACACACACTCCAACAGACTTTGAGACATCATAGTTCTAGAAATATAATACTTCTTACAAGTATTTTTTTTCTCGCTAGAGAAAGCCCAAGGCATGTTAAATGTATTTTCTAATTTTCCATCTGTTGAGAGGTTCAGATTGTACAAGACTCAGTCCAGAAGAGGTTGTTATTCCAGCTGGTAAACCACTTGAAATGTAAAAATGCTTTATAGGAAGTTTCCTTTTCAGGCTACAAGTGGCTCTAAATGTTGCATGACTAGGTTTTCTTCTTTTTTTTATAGTCCTTTTGTAGTTACCAAATGAATTCCCATCTGCACGTAAGTTGCACCCAAAGTCTCAGCTATCTTGGCTATTTTAGATTTTTATTTTTTATTTTGCTAAGAATATCAAGTGCAGAAGCTGTGAGCAAAATGTTCTCTGACCCAACAATTTACCGCAATACAGAGCTGAAACTAGTTTGTTCCCAAAGATTCCTTTCCATCAATTTTGAAGCTGAGTGTTCATCAAATATTGCCTGGACTTGGTAGTAGTCATCAAATATTTGATATCTGTATTTGACACCACACATGGCAGTTGTGAACAGGCACTATTTGATAGCTGACATGCAATGGCGCATCGTATTTGTTCAGTTGGTTTAAAATCTTTGTATACTGCCCTTATGCTGGATTGCATTCAAAGCAACTTAACGAAATCAAGTTAAAAATATCATGCAGGGGATTATCAGTCTGCATAAAACACACAATTGTACAAAACCATCATAAAATGATTCTTCAAACATACAAGATTGAGGTCTTTTAGCCACAATGCTTAGGCACTGGTAACATCAGAAGTGGATTACTGCTTTCCAGCTGTTGACCAGAGGTGGTTATCAACAGCATCAAGCCCTCCAATGCAACACGGCCCAAATCCGGGACACCATCTTCTCGGTCTGAAATCTTTCACAAGTCACATGACCTGCACAAGATTGTAGACCCAGGATAAGTGCTTTTTCAGGCACAGCGCCTAAAAATGTGGGCCTGAAAAAATGCTTTTTCAGGGCAATATCTCCTCCTAAAACCACTCAAGAGGAAGGCACCCAAAATGACCACCATGCTCTTGCAAGGGAAAATGCCATGTCCCATTTTTTGTGTTGATGGGTATGCAACACATAGGTATGCAGGCACAACTTCGGAAAAATCTTCACTGTCTCTCAACATGCTTTCAGGCCAAATTTAAGCCACTACTGCTAATATATAAAGCCCTAAATGACTTGGGTATGACGTACCTGAAAGGACCACCTCTTGCCATCCATTCCTGCTCACTGTTTGAAATTTGCTGGAGAAGCATGGCTAACATGGCATCTTTGAAATTATTTTATTTATTTATTTATTTATTTATTTATTTATTTATTTATTTATATCCCACCCTCCCCAGCTGAAGCCGGGCTCAGAGTGGCTAACAACAATAAAAGTAACACAGCATTCTAAAACCAATTCATTCTAAAATCAATTCAAAAATCAAATTAATGGCAACCATTGGGCCAGAGTTCTGTGACTTCCACAGGCATGGCACAGCTTCAGAAAAGGCCCGCTCTTCCTCCGACCACCCATCTAACCTCCACAGGTGAAGGTGCCCAGAGGAGAGTCTCCAATGGTGAACTCAGCTGTTGGAGGGGGGATGGTGGCTCATATGGAAGTCTGTGGTTCCTTAGTTTGATCCAGGTCCCCTTAGGGTTCAAAAGGTCAACACCAGAAGTTTTGAATTGTTCCCCAAAATGAACTGGGAGCCTGTGAAGCCATGGTTTGGCATGACATCTGAACACCATTTGAACTACTGTGGTTTGCAAGTTGTCATGCAACTAGGATTAGAAACTATGGTTTGAGTTGTTGTTCTGCCCAGCATCTGGGAATTTTCAAGTAAGGCAGCAGAAACCATTACAAACCCGTTTTCCTGTACAGTCGTACCTCAGGTTACAGATGCTTCAGGTTACGTGATTTTGGGTTGCGCACCGCACCAAACCTAGAAGTACTGGAACGGGTTGTTTCTGGGTTTTGGTGCCCGCACATGCACAGAAGCACTAATTTGTGCTTTGTGCATGTGTAGAAGCACTGAATTGTGACCTGCACATGCGCAGACGCGGTGCTGTGGGTTGCGAATGCTGTGGGTTGCGAATGTGCCTCCCGCACAGATCATGTTCGCAACCCGAGGTTCCACTGTACATCTATTTCAGGAGCTTCTAGAATTGAGGTTTTTGGGATCTGTGTGCAGTGTATACAGTGACCCACGTGTTCCAGCTGAGCTTTGCTTGAGCAGCAATGCCTCTCTGAGCTCTGACATGTTTTTGTATGTTTGGTTGTTCTTCACTCCTGGTTTGCTCTGTTAGTCCTGCCTCTTGGTTTATCCTTCAGTCTTGACTTTCTCTCCAGTCCTGAGTCCTTGCTATGTTCTTCAATTCTGATCCCCTGCAGGGGTGCCCAAACTTTTTTCAAAGAGGGCCAGATTTGATGAAGTGATGATGTGTGAGGGCCGACCAGAGTTGCTGAATTTTACCCCAAAGTTGAATTTTACCCCAAAGTTGTTGTACATTTGGGTTAGGACCCCCAGACCCCCAAATAGTTCATCCGTGTGGATTAGTTATAACAGTGTGGAGTGTAAGCCCTGGTTTAGCATATAAATCACCATGCATTGGTGTTGTAGCTGAGCAACCCAATGCACATTGCAAAGTTGCACATGGCAACTTAAGTGAGTGAGTAGGAAGGAGGGAGGGAGGGGGAGAAGCCTTTACTTTCTTCAAGGTCACCTTTTCCTGAAGAAGTTGGGGAATGGGAGATCCAAAAGAACTCTGTTACAGCTTTTGAAGGCTGAGGGCAGCTGAGATACTAGTGAGTCTCTCAGGAGCAGCTTGAGGAAGGTCTTCTGCCACACCTGAGGCAGACTCTCATTTATCTGAGCCACTGTGCTCTGACTGCTAACAACCAGCCCAGATTGGCTTGCCTGCTTCGCATTTGTCAAGGAGCCAGCTGCATTGGCTCAGCTGTTGTGGCTGAGGAGGAGGAGGAGGAGGAGGAGGAGGAGGAGGAGGAGGAGGAGGCAGCAGCAACAAGAGGATCAGAGGAAGCTTGAAGTCATCATCACTCTTACTCAGTTTACCTTTCTTTCCCTCTTAATTTCTTTATTGCTTCCAAGGTTCCTTTCTTTGTCGTAACTGTCTCTTCTGGCCTGGACCACTTGTACATTTTCTGGTATTTTAAGAAGGATGAGTCCTGTCCCCCGTCCCCCAATTTAGGAAGGTGCCATCAACTGGGATAGACAAAACTGACAATTTTGGTTTCCACCCATTTCTCCCTTTCTAGCCTTAAATTCAGTTCACATTTCCACATCAGTTTGGGATATACATATGTAGATAAACAGACAGACAGATAGATAGACAGATGGATTCCTAACAATAATTCATCAGCATTAAAGTGTGCATTTCTCCCAATATGCTTTTTTTTTTTTTGCACACAATCCTTTTTAACAATGCACTTTTGTATGTTATTACTTGTTGTATGTATTACTGAAAACTAATACAAACCTTTTGATGCACGCCTTCCCCAAACATATTGTTGCACGCCACTCCTGTCTCTGAGCAGTGCAGGATTCTGGGGGTTCCAGACCTTGGGTCTTGCTTCTCCCATAGCCACAGCCTTGGATTCAAACAGAAATCAACCATTGCTCTCAAATGTTGCACTGCCTCTTCTGCCTTCTGTTTAGTTTCTCTGTCCCATTACTCTTACTCCCTGCCCTAAGCTTTTAGCTCTCATTGCCTCTAACTCTCCACTCTAAACTCTTGCTTTATCTATTGAGGGCACCCACCCATTTAACATCTGGTACCAAGTCCAAGGGACGCGGGTGGTGCTGTGGTCTAAACCTCTAAGCCTTGGGCTTGCCAATCGGAAGGTCGGCGATGCGAATCCCCACGACGGGGTGAGCTCCCGTTGCTCAGTCCCAGCTCCTGCCAACCTAGCAGTTCGAAAGCACGTCAAAGTGCAAGTAGATAAATAGGTACCGCTCTGGCGGGAAGGTAAACAGTGTTTCCGTGCGCTGCTCTGGTTCACCAGAAGCAGCTTAGTCATGCTGGCCACATGACCCGGAAGCTGTCTGCAGACAAATGCCGGCTCCCTCGGCCTATAGAGCGAGATGAGCACCGCAACCCCAGAGTCGGCCACGACTGGACTTAACTGTCAGGGGTCCTTTACCTTTTTTTTTTTTTTTAACCTAGTCCTCCTGTCCTCTGTTTTGTTAAAATGTCTCATCCCCCAGACTATCACCCCGCAAGAAGCTTAGCCTGGCTTAATTAGCTATTGACACTTGCTGATTCCAGTGGATTAGAAGTGTCTAGCACAAAATTTAGCACCCAACGCCTTAATTAAATACCTACTGGACCTAGGAATTTAGGGGAGTTTGACTTCAGGGTCAAGATTTCAACTATCCCCACCTCCACTCTCAATCCACTGCAGAAATTGCAGCTGGGCCTGTTGGGGGGAACTGCACAGCTCTAAATCTGTTTCTAGCTTACATTAGGCAAACATTTAACAAACATTTTACAGCATGTATTAACGTTTATTTGTTTTTATGAAGAGTTTTGAGACAGACACAACTGGAATAGATGAAAATTATCTTTTCCCAGTATTTTTGCAGAAATAAACCAGCCCTGCAGACAGTTAGTGCTCAGAAGCTAAATTCATGGGCTTCAGATTGTTTGCCAGGCGAGATTTACAAAGCCCATATTCTCTGGCTATCAAGGCATGGGCTCAGATATAGAGTCAAGCCCCAGATTTTAACCACCGCCATCGAAAAGACTGCCATGGAAAGAAGAGTTGATGGCAAGCATTCCTTCATGGGAAAAGCGTTGTAAATATCAGAGGCCGCAGCTGAGAGTCTGGGCTGGTGATAAACAGGGGCTGGGCTATAAAGAAGAGCAGTTGTTGAAAGTTTTTTGCAATACTTTTGTCCCTTCACTGCCATGTTTGTTCCCTTTTGTGATACTTTTGAATTCAGTGTGCCTTGGTGCAAAGGAAAGCTTTTGAATTTACTTCAAAACCAGAAACAGACTCTTTATTTTGTAATTTATTCCCCATCCCATATTTTCCGGCAAGGTGCTCAAGGAGGTGTACATGGTTCTCCCCCATCCTCATTTAATCTTTGCAGCTACCCTATTGGGTAGGTTAGGCTGAGAGGCAGTGATTGGCCCAAGATTGGTCCAGTGAGTTCTTTGGCCAAGTGGGGATTTGAATCCCAGTCTCCCAGGGCTCAGTCCAACACTCTAACCACTATATGCTATACTGGCTTCCTCAGCACTCTAACCACTGCACCACACGGCTTCTCCCATGCCACCTGAAACCAGGCTGTGTAAGGTCCGCTATGGGACTCAGGGACAGCTATCCAGTCCTTTCCCCCAGGCCACACCCTCATTTGACACACTTTACACCCATCAAGAATGCATTTTTCAAGGTGGCTTTGCATTGAGATATATGCATATACCACACTGCATCATGATATTGTGATATTTGTTGCTGTAAGTTGCTTTGAGTTACTTTGGTGAAAAAACAACTGTTAAGTTTAATAAATAATAAATTGAAAACAGTGGTAATCTCCCCTGCATGCAAGAGAACAGGTTTTGAGTTATAGTGGATCCAATGGTCAAGAAGGCAGTAGAGGGAAGTGAGGGGAGGAAGCCCTTCCAGGAGGAAAACTCTGGTCCAAGCTCAAAGAAAAATCTGTTCCTGCTGCTTTGCAGGACATCTTTGGGAGAAGTAAAGGGCAAGGAGTAAACCCTGCGCAAATCTGGAGTGGAGTTGCTAAGATGGCTGGACGGCGCCTTGTACGCCTCCTTCAGGCAACTCCTGCAGCCAGGCTGGTGACAAACATCTTGTTCTGCTTTCCTTTGGAGCACAGCAGCAGCCCAGGACCTCCATGCACACTGCCCAGGCTTGCGCCCTGGAGAGGTCATTTCACGTGCTGCTAATGCAGCAAAAACAACATGGAGGCAGCAGTTACAAGTTACCAGTCTCTGCATCCACAGCAGGTGCTGTGATTCTCCAGTGGTTTGACTTCACCCCTGGAGATGCACTCCATTGCTTCCTGAGACAGATGGACGCCAACAACAACAATGTCCCCTATGAGTTGCCCGGGTGGAGAGATGTGTGTACAGATCTATGTCTAGACTCTGTCCACTTTTGCCTCTAGCCCCACCCCTACCTCGGCCCCCTCAATTTTTGTTTCAAGGGGTTCGGGCCCCCACAATCTTAAGGTGGTCCTGCGCACGTGGTGTGCCTGTAACATTACATGCAGGACGCACATTGCATGTTGCAGGTCCAGTGGCCGACTCCTCCAGAGCACTTGGCCTACACATGACATCACAGGAGTGTGCCACACACTGCCCCCCCCCTTTTTGGGGCAATGTGGCACTTCTGAACATGACCCTCTGACTGAAAAAGATTCCCAGCCTCTGTGTTAAATGAGCAAATGTAGAATGGTGTAATCCTCTATGAGCAGCAGGAGAGTCCTGGGGCATCTCAAAGACTCCACAGTGCAGCACACTGTTGAATCCTGGATTGCCATGGAGAACCAGGTTGTGTGGTCTGGTACTGAGAGGGTTGGAATGCAGGTGGGGGGGTGTCCTCCTGCCCTCACTGGTTTGCACAGATGCTGGTACTAAGTCATTTGCAGACTGCCAGTCAGGCTGAAGGTGAAATCTGGGACAGACCACAGCTGAGGAGATGCTGTTCTGTTGCAAGCAAAAGAGAAGCCATGGGGTCTGACGCTGGTGGTGCAGCCAAAATCAGGCTAGTAATAGATGCTGGAGGACAGGTGGGTAAGTAACACCAGGGCATCTGCATGGCTGCCTGATGAGCTGAGCTGCTTTGTTGTTGTTTATTCATTTAGTCGTGTCCGACTCTTCGTGACCCCCTGGACCAGAGCACGCCAGGCACTCCTGTCTTCCACTGCCTCCCGCAGTTTGGTCAAACTCATGTTGGTAGCTTCAAGAACACTGTCCAACCATCTCGTCCTCTATCGTCCTCTTCTCCTTGTACCCTCCATCTTTCCCAACATCAGGGTCTTTTCCAGGGAGTCTTCTCTTCTCATGAGGTGGCCAAAGTATTGGAGCCTTAGCTTCAGGATCGGTCCTTCCAGTGATCACTCAGGGCTGATTTCCTTCAGAATGGATAGGTTTGATCTTCTTGCAGTCCATGGGACTCTCAAGAGTCTCCTCCAGCACCATAATTCAAAAGCTTCAATTCTTCAGCTATCGGCCTTCTTTATGGTCCAGGTCTCACTTCCATACATCACTACTGGGAAAATCTACTACTGCGGACCTTTGTTTGAAGAGCTAAAGTAAACACAAGAGCTTTATAATGGCTCCATGGAGTCAGTTGACTGTATTCTGGCCAGAACTGCAGCCCAGAGGGTGCCCTTGTTCCATAGCCCCTGGTTTGCAGGGGGACCAGGACACTAATGGAGCAGGAGGTCAGGAAGACTGGCTGCTGGGGGCTGAGTTCAAGAGACGCATTCACACTCCTTACAGCAGGAAGCAGTAGGCTGGCTTCCTGGTTGGCATCTTGAACTAAGCAGAAAAGTTGCCTTGCTGTAATCTATTACAAGTTGCATTGGTTGTTTTGTTGTGGCTGCTGCTGCTGCTGCTGTTTTAAAACCTGATAGGAACATAGTAAAATGCAAACCATTGGTCCATCTAGCTAGGTATTGTCTACACTGACTGGCAGCAGCTCTCTGGGGTTTCAGGCAGGAGTCTCTCCCAATCCTACCGTGAGATGCCAGGGGTTGAACCCGGACCTTCTGCATGCAAGGCAGGTACAAGGCAGATGCAGAGCTTCAATGCAAGACCAAGGCAAGGCGGACCTTCTGCATGCAGGGCAGGTGCTCTACCTCTGAGCTACAGTCCCTCCCGATCCTCACTAGGGATGATCTCCCACCCCTGCTGAGGATCAAGAGGGGCACAGCATTTTGGCACTCCTGAGTCCCTGGTGGGCTTCCCAGAGGTATTTGGCTAATCACTGAGAAGCAGATGCTGGACGAGGTGGTCCAGCTGGGTTCTTCTGATGTTTTAATGTCATGTGCAAATCAGAAAATTAAGAGAATGTTCCTCAAGGCACAACGGTTGCCTTCTGACTTCTCTCTTCCCAAGTTGTCAAGCACACACACACACCCCACTGCCCCTTTGATGCTTGGTTTAATTAAGTGTTTCAGTTTCTTGAGAGAGCCTCCAGTAGCAACACTGGCCATAAATGAGAAGAATTACGACCTGCAAAGAAGCAGCTCAGTCATTGGTGGCTCATCAACATTCTTTCCCATTAAGATTGCTATTAAGTAATGGGATTTTTTGAATGTATTTTGCTTATGTACGGTTAAGTACGGAGGGAGGGGGAATCCTTCATTTGTGTTCCATCTGGAGAGTTGCATAAGCTGCTTTTGGAGATTAGGAGGGTTACCTGGGATGGAAATGGGCAGGGGCAAATGTAAGCGAGCAGGATTTTTGCTGAGCATGGGCAGAGCTATATTTAGCAGATGTAGCCACATCGCTTCAGAATGAGTATGCACACAAACGTCAGGGAACAGCCATGGCTCAGTGGGAGAACAACATGTTTTGGTTAAAGAAACATGTATTCTGAATAATCATTTTGATTAATTTTGTTGCCTCTAATCATGGGGAAGGGGGGAAAGGTAGAGCAGGGCTGCATGAATCTCAAGCCTGAGGGACCAAATGTGGCCCCCAGACCTCTCTGTGTGGCCCTTGGGACCCTATACTCCCCTGCTCCTGGCACACCCCCTCCTCAAATGCTTTTTCCTGGCTTGAATGTGTCCTTGAACTGTGGACTGCTAGCCAGGATGGAGTGACACATCCTTGCATTTGTGCATGTAGAAACCTCTGACTTTCAAAAACCTGGAATCTACTCTACTGCTGAAAGAGTCATGTCCATTGTCCCAGCCGCCTGTGACATACAACCCTAGAAAGGTTCCCTACAGGGAATGTGGCCCTCGGGTAGAAAAATGTTTCCTGCCTGAGAGCTACAACATGGCACTAAAGCGGAAGTGCAGTTGGACTGTAGTGGATCAATATAGGTAATGAAGATCATTGTCATAGGCATGTGGGGGGTGAGGTTAGAATCTACAAGAGAAAACCTGGTGAACTGCTCAGACTAGTCCCTTTGTTAAGGTAATGGCCTTAGATGTCCAGTTAAATAGTTCCATTTACTCATCTAAAAGGCTCTCCATGGAGATAAAAGGGTGGGCCTTTTCCCACCTCACTTGGCTGTAAGCCACATCCTCCTAGGATGGAGAACATGAGGCCAAGGGAGGCTGGGAGTTGTGTGTGAGAGAGTTTTGTTGGAGTGTCAATGCTGTGAGTCCCTCTATCCTATGCTTTTCTTTATATATATGTGTAAAGAAAACCATATATCCTAAAGACACCACAGTCTCCATTCCAAGGAAACCAAACTCTGGGTAAGCGCAGGCATCCCTAAAGTCTCTTGCCACTTGGAGATTGGGGTGCATTCACCAATATATAGTGGGTAAATGTTCAGTGGACAGAACAGAGCTATTCATGTAACTATCTCCTTTGCCTGCAGTTTTCTGCAAGGCAACACCTGGCCACTGCAGATTCAAATTCATGGCATGTCATGTACCAGACTTTCAGAGGAGGGGACATTATCCAAGGTTAACAGGATGCACTTGCTGCCAGTCTCTCTCTTCTTCCTACTTTCTTGGATGGGCCTGTGTGCCACTGAAACGGAGGCAGATTTATCACCAAGCATGAAAGTAAAGAGCAATATCGAGAGCCAGTTCCAGTTTCTCCAACTTCTTAATTGGCAAAGTGACCTGCAAGGCCTTGTTTTTTTCCTTTGTGGCACTGGCTGCTGTCCCTTTGAGGGTTCAGGATCTGACAGTGTGCTGTTGTGGAGACGACTTCCTGATTCCCCTCACCTAAGCTGATTTTGCAACCACCCATGGAATCGTAATATAAAGACTGAATTGGATCAGTCCACGTTGCATGGGAGAGTGATGGCAGGGGAGGGTGTGTGGGTGTGTGTACATATACTGTTACCTAACCCTGTACCTTGAGGAGGGTGCTTTTTCCAACTTGGGGCCCCTGAGATTGTCAGTACTTACAGATGGAAAAGACAGTGTGCCACAGGCAGCAGTAAGCAAAAGAATCCTAGCTTACTAGGCGAAGGCCACATTCACACCATACATGTAACAGCATGGTGTGAATGTGGCTTAGAACAGCAGAAGGACTGGGGAAAATGAGCTAAAACCACCAAGGCATAAAGTAGAACAAAACTCCTGAAGCAGCCCCAGACAGTTTTACAAACCATCCTTTGTTAAGTGTTTATACCGCTCTCTGTCTACTATTTATTACAGGGGAGGGTTGGGGCAGTAAGTGAGACTCTTAAGATGGTTTTCCTTCAGATGACACCAGGTGAAAGCACGTGCAATATGTCCATGAGAGCGGCCTTGAAATAACTTTCACAGCTGTGTGTTTATCAGATCAACCTGCCATTTTCCTCCTTCGATCCACTTAATAGCAGCTTTTGTGAGGTGGGCTCCATCCACCGTCTGGATCCAAGCTCAGGAGTTGTCTTGGGAAGATGGCTAACAGGAGTAAACATCTTTGGGTGGAATGTCACAAGGGCCTGCATTTTTCTTACTTGTCTCATCCTTTCTGCACACAAAAGGCTGCCAAGGAAGATACATCATGCTCTCTCACCATGTTTGTGGCCTGAATCACAATAAGAAAGGATAGCAGTGAGGAACTCTCAATGGCTTAGCTGGGTTTGCCATGTCATTCAAATTTTGACTGTTTTGCATTCCAGTTAAATTTGACACTAATGATTTACTAAAGCATTTATCAATTGGTTTTACCTCCCATGACCCACTGGAACAATGTAGGATTGCCATAGTTTGAAGAGCAAAAAAGAGGTAAATACCCCTACTATATGTAGGCTATAGAAGCTGTGATGGATTGCTGGGGGGGGGGGCATGACAAGAGAAGAGGAAAGCAAGTCTTCAACCACCAGCTATATCTATGTGTCATCCAGAAAGTATAACCAGAGACATTTTGGCAAATTAAAAAAATCCACCCAGACAGAAATTTTACCCCTGAAAAAGAGGACGTGTCCTGGGAATAGAAGACACATGGCAACCCTAGAACAATGTGACATCTGGAGCATTCTGGGAAAAGGACCATGGCAGTTGACAGACTGGACCATCAGTGTCTTCTCCATTGCAACCAAACCCACAGGCAGTGGAGAAAGACAGTGAGGCATCAGAAATGTTGGAACAAAAACACTCAAAGACATAAATGAGTACCAAGACAAATTACATGCTAATAAATGAAACATGAAATGAACAAGATTGTAATGACTGGGACATGGAAACAAATGGTGCTTTAAGTAGGAGAGACAGATGGAATCCAGAGCTATAGATCTATCTAAGCCCCTCTTCAGGCATGCTAGATGTCAGTTCCTGGACATGGTGTCACTCTGGAACACGATGGACATTGAAAATGGCTGAATTAGGAGGGAGATCACTGGAAGGGCCTTTGAAGGGGGCCCGTCAAAATGAAGCCAGCCTCAAAACATTTCAGAATTTGTGGTGCGGGTGAGCCACGTTGTCATGGGTTAAGTTGTAGAAACAGGGAGATGGCCACAAGGTGAAGCTCAAAGGCTCTCTGTATTAAACCTTGCACCAGTTTTATACCATTGTAACTGTCATGGCTTCCCTGCTGGTGAAGGACAGGTAATAAATTTAATCGTCTTCATCTGTGAGGGTTTGTGTCCCCCACTCACATCTCTGAGTGACATTTTCTTGATCCCTCCATACAAGGGCATTGAGCCAGGATGGTCCCAGATGCAGGTCCTCTGGAAGGAGGCAAGTACAGTATCTCATTTGGCATTTCCCTCAGATGCTTTCATATAAGGTCTTCAAGGTAAGATAAATTTAACATCCTTTGTCAGGAGCTGGAGCTGGAACATGATGAAATGCAAGCTTTCTTGAACAAGGTTACGGGCTGAGAATATGGGTTGACCTTCTGTTCCTTTCTCGGTTCCTGTGTGGACTTGCTTTCCCTCTGAAGGGAACAGTTGGGAGGAAAGGACAGAAATGTCACCAGGGCCTGGACCCTTCAGCCAAACTCCACCAACTGCCTAGTTCAACTGTTACACAAAAATCAAATTCACTGTCAAACTAGAGGACTGGCCAGCTTTCAAACTTTTTCATGCATTAGGGACTCCAATACGCATGGGAAACTGTTCAATGCATGCAATGCCCTGGTAGGATCCTGCTATGGTATGAATAAATTTGATTGTGTGTGTGTGTGTGTGTGTGTGTGTGTGTGTGTGTGTGTATACACACAAATATTTTGCAGGGTGGGGGTGTCCAGGTCAGGTGTGGCTGCTGCCCATTGGGCTGGTAGGGGAGACAGCAGAGAACCAAACAGTAGGTGGTGCCAGAGGCGATGACAGGGCCAGCTAATTATAGTTTTGTCCCCTTCTTTTCCCCTGCTGAGTTCTCCAAAGGCATGGCACTGAGACGGAGGAGGAAGGAGCTGACCAGCACTGCCACCCCCTGGACTGGTTGTGCATAGGAAGGCTGGGGCTGACTGATCCTAATGGACCCATCCCCACTGATCAATGTTGAGGGAGAGCAGAGAAAGTGTATGATCCAACATATGTGAAACTGGTATGGACTGGAAAGAGACTGATCTGTCCACCCCAGGTATAACCCACCATGACATTCCCCGGAGTGAACTTTGATGGCCTGAATGGGAGTTGTGCCACAGCACTCTCATGCATTTCAATGGGGCTTGTGCAAGAGAACTTCCCAGTGGATGGTTGCTGAATGGGGATTGAACCCTGGCTTCCAAGTCTCCAACACAGCCTTTTTAAACCTCTCTGGAACAAGGGCAATTGGCTCGATCAGGGATTCAAAATTGCTGCTTCACAACTGATAAGTCAAGAAGATAAAAAGGATGAACAATTGTATTAAATATGCATTTAATATAATTGTGTATCTTTTTATCTTCTTATCAGCTGTGAAGCAACAATTTTGAATCTATAATTTACTATAGATTAGATCTGTAATTTACTATAGATGTTTAGGTGTTTTTTAAGATGAAGGTAGTGAGCAGTAAGAGGTTGAACTATAACCAAAATCAGAAGTTACTTTGTGGATTTTTTTACAGTGAATAAAGATCTACTATATTTATCAATCAGTCGATTTCTTTACTACGATTTGTGACCAGAACTCAAAAAGAAACTTTCTACAAATACATAAAATAATGCCAAACAAAAAAACACATAAAAACCATAACAACAACAAAAAAAATACTATTAACTGTGTTGTGCTATAGAGCACCAGGCAAGAAAACAAAATTATAAGTTTGTCAGAATTAGTCCCTAGGGAGTTTTTTATTTAGTAGCACAATATTTAGCCACAATGGAAGAGGTGGGTGCAGCCTTTTCTGAAGGCAGCAAAAAAAGAAGCAGCATAAAATGAATCTGATCATCCTGGGAATTTCTGTAAAAAAAGGTTAAATGAAAAGGTATTCAAGAGAAGAGACAGGAGTTGATGAATAATTATTTATTAAATTTATATCCCATCTTTCCTCACAAAGGAGCCCAGGGGTACCAAAGCATTTTTAGTGATAAAACAGTATAATTGCAAATAATTTAAAAAAAACATATTGAAAACATTTGAAACATCAAAAAGCATTTTAAAACGTTTAGTATATCCACATCCTTCTCCTTTTGTGTGTGTGTCATTTGCACTTAGAAGCTGTGGCAGGGAACAAGTTGGATGAAAGATGTGGTTCTGGAAGAGTTAAACCCTCCCCACCATTTCCCCAATTTAAAGTACCCCAGGAGGTGCTATTAGCTAAAGGATTTGTCCTCTCTATCCCCACCCAGGGGTAATAATATTGCTGGCTGGGTGGAATTTCAATCTGGAAAAGAGCTAACGCTCTCCAACACACCGCACCATGGAGTTGCGTTTAAGTCTAAAGAGCATCCCGGCAGGTTTCACAGCCTTATAATAGTCTGGCCATTAGCCATCAACTTTTCACTGAGGTGCAATCTTGGACACATTTACCCCCAAAATATAGTGCCCCTTGGACCTAAACAAGCTATTCTCATGTGGCTGGTTGGAGGTGGGAGGATGTGTGGCTGTGTGCAATGCACAAGCCTGAGAACGTCATAGAGGTCCTTCCACCACCATTGTTGCTGATGTGAAGATGGGCTGTGTGTGTGGCTGAGTTTAGCTTTTTCATTTCAGATGTCAAAGAAACCAATAAATTGGTTTTTCTAAGTTGAAGAAAACTTCTCAGGGAGGTCAGGTGAGGGGTGATTTGCACATTGCAGCAGCCTTTTACTATGGGTGAAGGTGGGTTTTTGTGTTGGTTTCTTCAAACTGTTACACAAACAGTTCCCAGTTCCACATAGTAATCATATTTTTTAAAAAATATTTATACCCCGCCCATCTGGCTGGGTTTCCCCAGCATTCCCTTCATTTCCACATACACACAGCTGAACAATCCCATTCCAAAAGGGTTAGCATGAGTCAAGCATGTGATGCAGCAGCAAAAGAAGAAGAAAAAGAAAAAGCTAATGTTATTCTAGGTAAAGGGACCCTTGACCATTAGTTCCAGTCGTGGTCGACTCTGGGGTTGCGGCACTCATCTCGCTTTATTGGCTGAGGGAGCCGGCATACAGCTTCCGGGTCATGTGGCCAGCATGACTAAGCCGCTTCTGGAGAACCAGAGCAGCGCACGGAAACGCTGTTTACCTTCCCGCCACAACGATACCTATTTATCTACTTGCCCTGGTGTGCTTTCGAACTGCTAGGTTGGCAGGAGCAGGGACTGAGCAACGGGAGCTCACCCCTTCGCGGGGATTCAAACCACCGACCTTCTGATCGGCAAGCCCTAAGCTCTGTGGTTTAACCCACAGCTGCATCAATAGAAGAGTCTAGTGTCCCAGCAAGTAATAGTACCACCCTATTCTGCCTTGGTCAGACCCCACCTGGAATACTGTTTCCAGTTCTGTGCACCACAATGTAGAAATCGACAAGCTAGAACATGTACAGAGCAGGGTGACCAAGGTGATCAAAGGTCTGGAAACCAAGCCCTATGAACGGTTGAGGTCAACCTCTCTGCCTTTTGGAGATTCCATTGCAAAGCCTGGCACCTGATGGCTGCTTTTCTTTTTTGCGAAATCTATAAGCGAAAGTCATTTGGCAAGTTCGGGTTTGGAACTGGAGCCCCTGCTTTTGATTCAGCATGCTAATGCATACTGCAGGGTTCTCTTAGCATAGCTAACATCCCATCACTAGATGGTAGTATTCCTTATTGTTTCCCAAAGCCTTCGTCTCAATGTCCTTGCAAAGGTAACTATGCTTGTGGTATTTTTAAACAATTTTTTTTAATGCATTTCAAATCCCAAAGAAGTTGGGAGTTTTTTGTGAAGTCTGTCGAGGCAACAAGTTTTGACTCATCTATCACACTTCTTTGGGAAGGATGCAGGGCCAGCGTGGAACGTAGCTGAAACCACTCCAGTGAGAAAGGGGGGTGCTGCAGAGAAAGGGCAGCAGTGCAGCATGTCACAACCACCCCAGCTTCCACATGTTGATCCTCCGCTCACTTTCACCTGGGGGAAGCTCTTCTGCTAGGCTGCCTCAGTGGGAGAGGTGGGAAGTAGCTGGGCTTGCTCCATCAACTTTGTTGAAAGTCCAGCTTGGCTCACTCAGGAGGTTTTTAAGAGGACTCTGAATGGCCACCAGTGGGAGAGGCAGTGTGTTACAGAGGTTAGAGTGTCAGTCTAGGACAGAGTTTCCCAAACTTGGGTCTCCAGCTGTTGTTGGACTACAACTCCCATCAACCCCAGCTAGCAGGACCAATGGTCAGGGGTTATGGGAATTGTTGTCCAAAAAACAGCTGGAGACCCAAGTTCAGGAAAGCCTGTCAAGGACCTGGGAGACCAGGGTTCAAATCCTCACTCAGCTGTGAAGCTCACTGGGTAACCCTGGGCCAGTCACTGCCTCTCCACTTAACCTACCTCACAGGGTTGTTATAGTGATTAAATGAGGAGAGGAAGGACCATGTAAGCCAGCTTAAACTCCCTGGAGAAAAATGGGGTATACAAATGCAATGAATAAATAAAATAGCATGGATTTTCCTGCATTGGCAGGGGGGTTGACTAGATGACCTTTCAACTTGATGATTCCGCCATATTGAAAAGGCACATTGTTCCCTAAGGTAAATAAGCATTCTGTAGTCTAACCTTGTCCTATCCACAAATTGCACTACACCCCATTCCTCCCAGCTCTGAGCAGTGTGACTTGGGTTCCCCATCTGACACTGAGGCTTAGGGCAATGTCCTTGGGGCAAGGAGCAGGCCTGAGGCATAGTTGCTGAGGCAGAAGGGGAACTATTCAGCTAAACATCTGGAATGAGGGAGCAAGACTAGGAGCTGGACACAATGAGATGTTGCACCAGCCGCTGCCAGGAGGCGAGTAAGAGGTTTTATAGCTGGCCTGGCTGTTCCACCACAGCTAGGCCATGCTATTGTGGAGCATCAGCAGGTCCTTGACCTGGAGAATACTTTGGCTGTGACTTCTCCTCCCAAGCATGGCTCTGAGATGTACACTTTAGGCTGTAGTTCAGGCTCCATATCCCTGGAGTCTCAGCGGTTAGTGTGGAGGGCTGGAGTGGGTCAAGGTAATCCTCCAGTTCTACAATGTCCCATAATGGAACATCATTCAGGATTGTAGTCTTGGGGTGCCTGTTAGTGTCCACTGCCTCCCCTTCATGGCCTTGCTTACTGGGAGAATGGAAGACCTCTTCCAAGAAGTTTAAATTAGAGTCTTTCTTGGGGTAGGTTGTGATATGAATACAACAGGATATGAAAACCAAAAATATTGGGTTACCCACAGACTCCGCCTTCCAGAAACCAAACAACAATGAAACAATTATTTACCAAATATCTTCCTTCGCATTTATGGAATTTTATTTTATTTTTAAACTGTCAGTCAATGATGAGACATGCAAGACAGCTGCCCCATTAGCGCCCCTCCCCCTTTCCTGCTACATGCCCAAGAACAAGCGCTGCACCAATAGAGGTCTGGATCCAGATCATTTCTGGCTACTGCTGATCATTTCCTAGTCATGAAATGTTGTCTGCTAATGGCTCTGAACAGAGAACAGAGTGCACAGGCTCTCCTGAGAGGTTTAAAACACTGTGAAGCAATTGTGTTGCATCCAGGTATTAATGGACTGACCTCAAACAGAAGCAGCAGAGAGAGATTTTTCTCCCTGCTCACATGCGGACCGAGCAGAATGAATTATTATCTGGACTATCAGCTGTGGAATGTGACTTGCTAGGGAGAAGTCAGTCGTATAACTCACTTTAGTGGCTGAGGCTTCCCTGACTGAGGGAAAGAGAAAGAAAAAGAATTTATATATCCCCAAAGAATGTCATGTCTGTTTTAGATTTGCACAGGCCAGTGAATGTATGCAGATGTTCTGTTCAGTGGTTTATATTACAGCTTACTTACTGTTTCAGCCTTCACTGTGGAGAGACAAAATTTGCCAAGATAGCCAGGCAGGATGACAGCGGAGAAAGTGAGCAAACGAGTCCCTTAGCAAGAGCTGCAGGTGAGCAATAGCATTGGTCCTTTGGTGGTATGAAAGGCGCTGTGTGGGCAGGAAAGCTTGCTGCAGTGACACAGTAGCTCTGGCCAGGTTATGTGCTTGCCAGGGTGAACTCTCTTTTTGCATGGTGGTGCATCAGACATGTAAAGAACAGTGCAGATATCACACAAGTTACAATGCAGGGGAACAGGTCATGCTTCTCCTGGGTCAAACAGGACTCTTCCATGTTCAAGGAATGAATTATTTTGAAGGTGGGATGTTATTTGAGCCCCTTGTGAGTGGTGGTGGTGGGGGGGCTGTTTTCAGGGGATAGTGCCCTGTTCCAGTCAGAGCAAGAGCCCATCGGCTTCCAAGCAAGATCTCTAGGGAACTGAATCCAAAACAGAGACCACCAGTCTGAAGAAAATACAGTGGTACCTCGGGTTAAGAACTTAATTTGTTCTGGAGGTCCATTCTTAACCTGAAACTGTTCGTAACCTGAGGTACCACTTTAGCTAATGGGGCTGCCGCAGTGCAATTTCTGTTCTCATCCTGAAACAAAGTTCTTAACCCGAGGTATTATTTCTGGGTTAGTGGAGTCTGTAACCTAAAGTGTCTGTAACTTGAAGCATCTGTAACCTGAGGTACTACTGTAAATGAAAGGGGTAGTCAGAAGGATATTTCAGGACCCAGGACAGCTCCCCAGTTCTCCTTTTTTGCCCAATTAACTCACGCAGTTCCTTCCAAACTTAAGCCTATATGAGGGTTTCCCCTCATGGAGCAAGATAGAAAGGTGGAAATGTTCTGACTCACACGACTGAGCTGGTGTAATATAGGAAGCAAAAAACTGAGCTTTGTATCTAGGAAGTGCTCAGTTCAAACCTTCCCTCAGCTAGGAGGTGGTTTTAGACAACTTGCAGTTTTCTCATTTATTTATTTATTTGTTTATTTATTTATTTGCTTTCATTTGTATCTCACCTTCTTTCTCCAAGGGGCTCAAGGTGGCATACCTGGTTCTCTTCCTCCTCATTTAATCATCACAGCAACCCTGTGAGGTAGGCTAGGCTGAGAGGCAGTGACTGGCACAAAGGTCAGTGAGTGAGTTCCATGGGGGATTCAGTGGGGATTTGAACCCTGTTTGCTTAGATGCTAGGCCAGCATGCAAACCACACTGGCCTTAGAACCTGGTGGGCTGATTTCTGAATCTGCCTTCGGCTGATGAAAGTTTAGATGCACCTGGATCAAACATGTGGGGGGGGGGGGTCATTGAATAAAAATAAGGGGGTGGTGCAAGCCTAAAGAAGAGGGAAAATTGAAAAAAGCTTCATATACGTTTAATCTGTTGTGTAATGATGCTTACTGCCTCCCCTGGATGTGACTGTTGTGCTGGAGGCAAGGGGTTTTCCTGTGCTTGGGTGAACCCTTTTTGGCTTCACCCAGATCCAGGAAGTGGATCACAGCTTGCCTGCCTATTTGGCCAATGGTAGGCAGGCTATGGTGCTGGCCCCGCCCCTGGGGTGGATTAGACTGAGCCAGCAGGCTTCATTCTCATTTGCCCCATGGATTTTATAGATACACAGGTAAAGGTAAAGGGACCCCTGACCATTAGGTCCAGTCATGGCCGACTCTGGGGTTGCAGTGCTCATCTCGCTTTATTGGCCGAGGGAGCCGGCGTACAGCTTCCGGGTCATGTGGCCAACATTACTAAGCCGCTTCTGGCGAACCAGAACAGCACGTGGAAATGCCATTTACCTTCCCGCAGGAGCGGTACCTATTTATCTACTTGCACTTTGACGTGCTTTTGAACTGCTAGGTTGGCAGGAGCAGGGACCGAGCAACGGGAGCTCACCCTGTTACAGGGATTCGAACCACCTACCTTCTGATCAGCAAGTGCTAGGCTCTGTGGTTTAACCCACAGCGCCACCCTCGTCCCTTTATAGATACATAAAAGAACGTAAATTTGTTGCTGCATCTTTCTGTTTGTTTGCTTAAAGAATGTAGATATCCAGGGGGGGGGGGGCACTGAGTAATTCTTTTTCTGAAACGGGGACGGTAGGCCAAATAAGTTTGGGAACCTCTGGTCTAGCCCTTGCCTTCTCCAGCTTGATAGTGACTTTGCCATCTAGTGGCTAACGGTGGTACTGCTGTTCTTCAGTCCAGCCAGACCAGGTGGCTTGGGAAAATACTAGGGGCTTTCCTGAATCTATACAGGGGCGTAGCGTGCAGAGCGCCAGGGGGACAGTAGCCCCAGGCGCATGATTTTGAGGGGGTGCAAGCCAGGTGCTCCCATGCACGGATTCCTGACCTGCCTGCTGCCAGGGGTCTCTGGGCCCCAGAGCCCAGCCTTGCCGCTGTGCCCTTGGCCCCCTCACTGAATGGCCACCCAGACAATGTTCAGGGAATGCACCCACTAAGGGCTGTGTCAGCCAGCTGGGCACCACCCATGCTCAGCCCCTGGTCCCTCCTGGCATGCACATGTGCCCCGGACACCAATAAAAGACACAACGCCACTGGCTCTATATAATGGTTTCTCCAGGCTTGGCTCTTCAGCCTATCAATTCATCACACTGTATAGCCCTGCATTCTTCAGCTTGATTTTGACCATGCCATTTGCCTTTGATCCTCATTTCCTTATACTAGAACCAGGAACTGCCCCCCAGCTGCAGCTGCAGCCAGTTTCAGAGCCCGGCAGGCTTGCGTGATCCCAGCCAATCAGCTTTTTCTCTTTTATAAAAACAATGCCAAAAAAATCCATGAAAGAGAAGGGCTCCCTCCTCTTTCTTCTTTATCTTTTTTGGCATTTCTGAAAGTGTTCACATATAACTGAAAATCCTTTCAGCTAAGCTCCAAAACAGTCAATGAATAGCCAGGATGCCACCTTCATCACCTCTTAAATCAGGGAAGGAGCTGGCTCTAGTTGACGGACCAGACAATTCCAGTAGGGGGCACCCTTTCTGCATGCAAGGGTCATGGTGATCTCGGGGTTCCGTGGGACATGTTATCACTTCCAGAGCAGGGAGACGCTGCAGAAAAGTGTTCCACCCCACTGTTATAATTCACCTTAATGAGCAGCGAACAAAAGGTTGTGAAGGACAGTTGTGAGCGATTGCCGGCAGATTCCTGTTGCACTGCATCTGGCTAAGTTCCTGCTGGCAAGAGACATAATATATTATTGCTGCAGGTCACATAATGGTAAATGAACACTTACTGGCTCTGTGGCAACTGGATTGATTATTGTATCCCCTTCCGAACAGGGTCTTGCTTTGTTTTACAAGTAAATGCATTTGTCCCTGCTGTGTTAAAAGTCAGGCGATCAGTCTGAATTCACTGAGCTCAAAGTGAAGATGACAGAAGCAAACCAAGAGCAGCACTGGGCCTTGCATGAGCTTGGCAATGGTTTGATTCACTTGCAAAGTGTGCTGTGCTCATGAGCATATATATATGCAGTGTCAAAAACCTTCAGTTAAGCTTAAGAGTCAAGGTGTAATTTAAATGCCATCAATCCAGAAGATGTAAATTGCACAATAAAGCATCCCTTGTGACCAGTGTTTTAACTATGTATAGAAATATGGGGTAGTAAGAGGATCAGGGAGATCTGAATGTCAAAACATAAGAGGAGCGCAGCTGGATGCAGCCATCTAGTCCAGTATCCTGTTCCCACAGTTGCCAACCAGGTGCCCTGACAGGAAGGCCACAAGCAGGAGGGAATGTAGTCCTTGGAATTAGCAGTCACTGACAGTCTAATCCTCCAGGAATTTGTCTAATGCCCTTTTAAAGCTGTCCACATTTGTGGCCATCACAACACCTTGTGGGAACAAATTCTATAGTTTAACAATGCGTTAAGTACTTCCTTTTTGCCTGTCACGAATCTCCCAAATTCAGCTTCATTGGTTGACACTGTTGGGTTCTAGCAATATGGGAGAGAGGGGAGGGCTTCTCCCTATCCACTTTCACCACACCAAGCATATTATTATGCACCTCTGCCATGCCCTTTGCTCACCATTTTTGTTCAAACTAAAAATTCCCCAAATTTTGCAACCTTTCCCCACAGGAGAGTTCCTCCAGCATCTGGATCATTTTGGTTGATCTTTTCAGTTCCACAGTATCCTTTTTAGGTGTGTTGAACAGAACTGTACACAGGATTCCAAATGTGGCTACACCACAGATTTGTTACAATATTGGGTATTGTTCAGTTCTTTCCTAATAATCCCTGGCATAGAAACAAGTAGTCCTTGTCTTTCTGGAACCCAGTATAGCGCACTTCCATGTGCTAGGTCTGCTCAGATCTCAGAACAGAATAGCCAGGTACAGTCCCTGTCTCAGCCATTGGCTGACATAAGAAGCTTCTGGACTT
The DNA here is from genome assembly GCF_964188315.1 of Podarcis muralis. NCBI lineage: Eukaryota > Metazoa > Chordata > Lepidosauria > Squamata > Lacertidae > Podarcis > Podarcis muralis. The sequence continues at coordinate 4,040,903 of NC_135668.1, read as the reverse complement.
GCTAGGTCTAGTATAAGCAGTAGGAACCAGCCTTCCTCCTTTGCCAGATCAGCAGAGGAGGACCTTCAAGCTGCCCCAGCTTAAGCCCAAAGTTCCGACAACACACTTTAGAGGCCCTGAGCTGGAGACCCACACCCTGGACTGGGAACAGGCAGTCCCAGAATAATAGAATTGTAGAGTTGGAAGTGACCCCAGGGACCCTGCAATGCAGGAATCACAGCTACAGAATCCCTGATAGATTACCTCTGCTCTAAGAACTTCCAATGAAGGAGAGTCCAGCACCTTCTGAGGGAGTCTGTCCCAATGTTGAACAGCTCTTACCGTCAGAAAGCTCTTCCTGATGTTCATTCAAAACTTTCTTTCTTGTAATCTGACTTTGTTGATTGAGGTCCTACCCTCTGGAGCAGCAGAAGACAAGCTTGCTCCATCTTCCATGTAACAACCCTTCAGATATTTTTACATGGCTATCTTTCAGTCTTCTCTCCTCCAGGCTAAACATACCCAAGTCCCTCAACCACTCTTCGTAAGATTTCCAGACCCTTGATCATCTTGGTTGTCCTCCTCTGCACATGTTCCAATTTGTCAATATCTTTCTTAAATTATGGTGCCCAGAACTGGAATCCAAGATCACATCCCTTTGGCAGACTCATCTGCCTTCAGATCATACCTGGGGACCCTCTAGGCCTTGTTTTCACCTTTGGAGGCTGACTTGACCCACCAGCCTCCCCCCTCCCACCCACTGCCCTACCATACTGGCTTCTCCTCTGAAAATGCTGGAAGAAGCAGGACCTTGGAGTTGATGTTTCAAGACAGTGCAAGTTAAAAGCACTGTGCGGGAAGGCCGACTCTTTGCAACAGATCAATGGCACCATCAAAAACAAAAGTGAAAGAAAATCTTTGACTGGATCGCTGCCAGAGAGAGGCACTGTGACCTACCACAGTTAAATTTGTTTAGCGTGCTACTGATGCTATGGTAATGAGGTGTTCCTTTTAACAAGGCAGCTGTCAGTTGCAAATTTAAAATGCAACTCCTCTCAGTTCAGAGGGGAGGCAATGAAGACATCACGTGAAAGAGCAAAGCAGTAAAAAATACCTATGGCTTATTGGTGTGTGTGTGTTCTAACTCTCTCACCCCTCCCTCTCCTGCTTAGAAAAATTTTACGGAGGTAGAAGGGTCAGTGGAGAGGAGAGAATGACTTTCAACAAGCCAGTGTGGTGTAGTGGCTAAGAGCGGTAGTCTTGTAATCTGGGGAACCGGGTTCGCATCTCCTCTCCTCCACATGCAGCTGCTGAGTGACCTTGGGCTAGTCACACTTCTCTGAAGTTTCTCAGCCTCACTCACCTCACAGAGTGTTTGCTGTGGGGGAGGAAGGGAAAGGAGAATGTTAGCCGCTTTGAGACTACTCCTTCGGGTAGTGATAAAGTAGGATATCAAATCCAAACTATTCTTCTTCCAACCCCATTGCACCCCAAAGGCATAATCAGGGGTGCCCCAGGGCCTTGAGGGTTTTTACATGCAATGTGTTTCCCAACAAGAATGGGATCATCAAAAGCTGCCTTGTACCTCCACAGACCATTGGTCCATCAATCTCAATATGGAACCTTCTTGGAAAATTAAAGTTTGAGGTAAGTGCCAGAATGAGCCTTCCCCAACCTAGTGCTCTCCTGATCAGCCTCAGTCTGCATGACAGTAGGATGCAGGGGGTGATGGGAGTTCCAGTCCAAAATATCTTGAGGGTGCCAAGATGGGGAAGGGCACCATTTTTGCCCACTGATGCCATGGAGATCCTTGAGAAGGTGGTAAGGTGTGAGGAGAGTCTGGTCGAAAGTTACAGGACCACCAATAACTCTGAGTGAGCAACTTGCTCCAAGCAGGGTTGGGAACAGACCAAGGCCTTGTAAGCCTCTGCCTCCAGACCGTCTTGTGGGGAACCTCCTGGGCTGCAGATGGTCACCTCTCATCCACTCCATAGCCTCCCTCTTGGGGTGCCAACTGGGCCCCTGGGCTGGTGAAATGCGCTGGGAAACACCTGATTCCTCATGCTCAGGGGAAGGTGCACAGCAGGGTCTAGACTTTGGCCCTGCTGGTCTGCGACCCTGTTTGTCAGCCTCTGTGGTCCCCTGGCCTCCAACAGCTGGGTCATAATCCTGCACCTGATCTTGCTTCTCAGCTGGCACCTCAGCAGCCTCCAGCCAAGTGTCTGGATATCTGTTGTCCCACCACGCTCTCATACCCTCCAACATTTTTGGAGGGCTACCATTGCAGTATTCCTCTTCCTCCTCCACATCAGGAGAAGTGGAGGATGCCAGCGCAGCCTTCTGGCAGGCCGCACCAGGCCACCTGCTTCTCCAGAGACAGCACAAGGCCAAGAGAGGCCCCCGAAAGCCAGGCAAGGCCTCGTTGCTGCTGGAGATGGTGCAAGGCCTACAGCGGCCTCTGGGAAGGTTGCCCCAGCCCACACAGCATCAGTAGACACGGGGTCAGCCTGGAGAGAAGCTTCTGGGGAAATTGTGGCATCCCGGATTGAGCTCAGAAGCTGGGGCGGCTTCTGTGAATTTGGCACGTTCCAATTAAATCGGGACACTTGAGGGTCTGCTTTGTTGCGCAACCCAGAGGAGAGACCTAGAAAAGAAGGCCTGGAGCAAGCCCCAGGTGGCAACAATTACCTCAGCGGTTGTTTAACCATGCAGTGAAAAATGACGTTCAGGACAGCAAAGTCACATCCAGCTGCATTACCTCATTTTCCCTCCTTCCAAATGCAGGGAGAGCTTGAAATAATGGGCCTGTCTCCCCATCCCCACTCCTGAGCGCACTGTATCACGAGCACCTTCTTTCCTCAGAACAAATTTATTTCTTGCTGCCTCCGTCCCCACAAAGGCCGACTCCTGATGAATACCAGGCTCCGTGGCTTATTTGTCAAAACCGGCACACCTGTGAGGGTTCCTGGGCAAGATAAATTTCAGGCGAATCGGAGGGGAGGGGAGGGGAAGGAGATGCCAAGCGAGGAATAAATCTTAACAAGTTACGCCGGGCCGTGAATTCTCCTGGAAAGAAGAAGGGCCCTCTTGACAAGGTATGATAAATTACACTCTTTGTTGACACCTTCATTGAGTTATTTATGGCTCGTTAATTGAACCGAAAAAGGAGACTCGTGGAGGTGGCCAGGAATACAATGCTTTTTCAATGGGCTGCAGTGGTGGATGGCGTGAGAGGAAGAGGCAGGGGTGCCAACTTGAATAAAATATTGGGGGGGGGATGTAAGCTCAGCCCCACATAATTGACCACAAGACGTGGCACACACATACTGTTTGAATGGCAATGTCCATCAACTGGGGGGGGGGGGCTCAAATATTTTATTGTGGGGACCAAAGTGATCTTGGCCCCTAGGCGTAGGCTGCTATGGTGATAACATTCATTGTCTGGATTTTGAAATGGCTGGCATCTCCCCACATTCTGGAGAGGTGACCCTCTTTAAAATCGGCACATTTCACCTATTTCTTCTCAGGGTTTGGGGTTCTTGTTAATTTTTGTTTGCTGTGTCAAGGACACCCTCACCCACCCACCTGCAATCCCAGTCTGCTTCAACTCCATCTAGCACTTTATGAAAGTGTTGTGTTTTCATTTCTTTTTCCTGGAGAAGACATCTCACTGCGTCAGGAAATGTTGAGAGTTCTCAGGAACTGACAGCCTTTAAGAAAAGCTATTTAGGGAGCTGAGAAGAATTGTACAATTGCAGCTGTTCCTTGCAACCATATCCCTACCCCCACTCCAGAACCACCTCCAGCACCATAATATTTGGATGCACACGCCATCCTGCAGCAAAGCCTGATAAAATCTTCTCCAGCATCTCCTCCCCCCCCCCCATGTGGTAGGTCTGCAGTTGTATGGTCAGCTTGTGAGCGAAAGGACTTCAAGAGCACAGGGCAAGCGTGGTTGGGTAGGTCTCACCTCCCTTTCCATCCACCATTAAATCAGGCCATTCTTGCAAAGGCCTTCTGGCTCCCAGCTGGTGACTCGTTGTCAATCCTGGATCAACCTGAAGGCAATACAGTCTCAGTTGGGATGCCTCCAGGCACTTTTTAATGCTAATGTTTGAGATATCATTGACTTTCAGAGTTATAGGCATCTTCTCCTAGAGCAGGTTTTTAAATTCTCCTTCATGTATTTATTCAGTTATATTTACCTATTTGCTTAGGACGATATCCTACTTTCCAGCAGTGCTGAGTTCTTTCTTAGAGCAGCGTTGGAGAATAACTGGAGTATGAGCAGCATTCAGCTCACCAGAACCCAGACCCAACATCTAGGCTGCGCAAACTCTGCACATTTAAAGCACATGACTCCCCCAAAAAATCCTGGGAGTCAGTTCCCAGCACCCTCAACAAACTACAGTTCTCTGGGCAAAATCAAGCACTTTAAATGTGTTTTAAATATAAGGTATGTACACAGCCATAGACTCTTGAAAAACTTTTCTATTATACTGTTATGTTATATATTTCATTGATAAACCACCTTCCTTAGGAAGGCGTATATGAAAGTTTCCTATCTCAGTGAAACTTTGCTTGAGCAACAAGATCTACTTGAGGCCTCTTATGTCATGTGTCTCTGGTTTTGCTCTGGACTCCTGCTCTGACCACTGGGTCCTGATTGCTCTTCAGTCTTGATGCTTAGGTCCCAAATCTTGACTCACTGTTGACCCAGGCCCTGCCCTGACAACATCCATTTTTTTAGGTTTGTAATTTTTAACTGTAAAGTTTTGTTGTCATTTTTTTTTAAAAAAAAAAAGTTTAGTTAAGCTTTAGTTTCTTTAGTTTGTTTGAAGAACAAAAATAATAACATTTATGCTTGAGTATGTGTTCAATTTTGTGGCGGCAGGTAGCGCTGTGGTCTAGGGCTTGCTAATTGGAAGGTCGGCGGTTCGAATCCCCGTGACGGGGTGAGCTCCCATTGCTTGGTCCCTGCTCCTGCCAAGTTCAAAAGCACACCAAAGTGCAAGTAGATAAATAGGTATCACTCTGGCGGGAAGGTAAACGGCGTTTCCGTGTGCTGCTCTGGTTCGCCAGAAGCGGCTTAGTCATGCTGGCCACATGACCCAGAAGCTGTACACCGGCTTCCTCGGCCTATAGAGTGAGATGAGCGCCGCAACCCCAGAGCCATCCGCCTTCTGGTGTGTTAATGCTGTGAGTCTCTCTATCGTAGGCTCAGGTTGTATATATGTGCAAATAAACCATATATCCTAAAGACACCACAGTCTCCACTCTCCCTCATTCCAAGGAAACCAAACTCTGGGCAAGCTCAGGGAAACCCTGGAATCTTGCCATGGTCGAAGATTGGGGGGCGGTGGTGGCGGCATGCAACACTATGTTTGCCTTTAAAAAATATATTCGCTGGGTGCACATTCTAATGAAAGGGGGTGTGCATACACCTGGCGTCTGTGTGTAGTAACCAATGACAATGGTGTGGCAGAAAGGGAGAGAGAGAAAAACTCCACCTGCAGATCCACCTGTCTTAGCCTCCGGCCACACCGACCATTGGCATGCAGCCTCCAAAAGATTGCCCATGAGGGAATGAGGCCCTGGAAGGGAAAGATGACCCTCTACCTCTGCTTCACAGAAAGTCTCCCTCACTGAACTTGCGTATAAAAGGCTGCAGTGTAGGCAGGATCCTCTATCATTGGTTGCCAAACCTTTTGCCCCCCCCCCTTGGTTCCATAAACTCATCCCCAGTGCTCCCTATAAAAACCATTATTCAAAATAGTGGTTTTCATGACCTACTAAGGAAAATAACAACACAACACAATTCAAAGCAGTAGCAATCAATTGCACATCCAATTAAAACTAGTTTAATTCAGCAAAATGGTTGAATTTGATGATCCCAGCTTTTGAAAGTCTGGCCGTCATTGCCACCCGCAGTGCCTCCTGCTGCCCCCTTGCCTCTTAGCACACCCCCCCCCAAGGTAATTCCCCCAGGGGTGGCACCACCCACTTTGGGAACCACAGATTTGCATTCTAATCACTTGAGAGGAAGAAGCAGTCAGATGTGGTCCCAGTTCTTTACCAAAAAAGTGGAATGAGCATGGATAGTTTTATGAGGCTCTGAAATTGACGCCCCACTTTGTTCCCAATGCATAGCCCAAGATTGCCAGCCCCTGCCCCCTGCCCCTCCTCCAAAGCCCCTCTCCCTGCCCTTTGCTTAGCTGGCCAGTGATGGAAGCTGCCACAGGAACTGCGCATGGGGTGGGGTGAGAAAGCACTGTCTCATTTCTCTCCCCTCCCCTTCCATTTTAACACTCTGTAGAGGAACTTGGGGCCTTGAAAGTATGTGTCTTCTTAAAAGTGGATTTGTATGAGCTCCTGCATTCTTTTTTCAAGTCTTGCAAGATCTTTGTTGACATCGCAGATCTAAGCATTTATTTCTCAGAAAACCGGAGTCCATCTACCTAACCCTCTTTTATACCACTAGGTGGCAGTGTGAAAAGATTCCTGTGCATATTTGCTGAATGCACAGGCTTGTAGTTTGCATTTATTCATTTATTTCATAAATTTTATACACTGCTTGATTGTAAACAAACAAAAAAACCTAAGTGTGGTTTACCAAAGATAAAACAGTAGAATCAAGAAGAATTTACAACCCTACTTTAAAATGCGCAAAAGTTAAAATACTAAAGCAGAATAAAATGATTTCATCTTTCTGAGCATCAGGGTGGGCTTGTCTAAACAGGAATGCTTTTAGAACTGTGGTAATTTGCCATTCAAGAAACTGACATTTTCACGGATGGACTGCACATGTCCTAAAGCATCTCATGCAGTGGTGTAGTAAGGTCAGGTGGTACACGACATGGAAGATTTCTTGTCACCCCCTACATTGAAATCTAGTTGGACTCCCAAGAGACTGTGATCTACTCGCAGTATAAAAAGACTGGCTGCGATCTACCCATTGTCATTGCCAGGAGGAAGGATTGACCAAAGTTGTTGAGCTTTTTTTTGGGGGGGGGGGGTTTGCAGGGTTTGGGCCTGAATTGAGAGAGCTTCTGCTTCCCTCCCCCCTCCACTTCTTTGCTGGCCTGCCTCCTTCCCGTCCCCTCCCTCCCTGCCTGCCTGCCTCCTCCAGCAGCCCAGGATCGCATTGCTGTCAAAATGAAGCAGTGATAAGCAGCAAAACTACCCCCCTTCCCCCGACGGCTTGCGGTAGGCGGGAGTTGTGGGCAGGTGGCGCGGCGAAAGTCACTCCTTCTCAGACACCCAGGGTGATCCACACCCACCACACCCACCTTCCTCTGCCCTTGATATCATGCTTCCTAAAGTAGGAATCGGCAACTGGGAACATGTCATGTCAGTGGCGTTCCCATCCAGTCCTCCTGTCCGAAGGGTCCTCCTCCATTAATGTATCTTAGCTGCTTCCTTCCACTAGCAGGGGAGACAGTGATCAACTCTATCCAACCCAACACAAAGGGGACTTTAGGTTTTGCACCAGCGAGAGGCCACCAGCCATTTTTCTGATGGCAGTTTCAGTGAACTGCATCAACTCATAACGACCTAAGAAGAGGTTCCTGGATCAGGCAATGGCCCATCTAGACCAACATCCTGTTCTCACAGTGGCCACACACAGATGTTTGTGGGAACCACTCAAGCAGGATCTGAGTGCTCAAGTACTCTCCCTCTCCTTCATGGGTATAGCCAGGATATAGGGGGGGGGGGAGAACCTCAGTATCTATATTGATTTTTGTTGATGGGGGGCCCCTCTCTGTCTCCCCCGGCTACACCCATGCTCTCCTGTGGTCTCCAGAAGTATCACTGTCTCCTGGTGTGGTGGCAGAGCGTAACCATCATGCTGAATAGCCAGCGACAGTCTCCTCCTAATTCCGGAATACAGTGGTACCTTAGGTTAAGTACTTAATTTGTGCCGGAGGTCCGTTGTTAACCTGAAACTGTTCTTAACCTGAAGCACCACTTTAGCTAATGGGGCCTCCCGCCACCGCCGCACAATTTCTGTTCTCATCCTGAAGCAAAGTTCTTAACCCAAGGTACTATTTCTGGGTTAGCGGAGTCTGTAACCTGAAGCGTCTGTAACCCGAGGTACCACTGTAGAGAAGCAGAATAGGAACCCTTCCTGGTCGCCCTGGGTTGGTGGAGTCACTCAGGTGCCCAAGAACGCTTTGCAACCCCAGTTGTGATGCAGCCCTCTAACCCCAATTGCTCACAACATCAGGCAGTGGCAGCAGCAGGGCTGTGTCCCAAACTGATCCTCTTCCGCTCCTGACAATGGGATCAAAACATTTATTGTTAGCTCTTCAGTCCATGCTTACTTAAAGATCTGGGCCCTGACGTGGCCGTCTTATGGGCAGCCCAACCTGATCAAATGACTCCATGCTGGCTTCACCCTCCATCTCAAGCTGCATAATCAGAATGGCTTCACTTTTTGAAGCGTGCTTTTAAAAGCCAATGGGAACCTCACAACCTCCACCTCTGAAAACTTCTATTGCTTCTATTCATTATTTTTTTTTAGTTCCTCCCTCCCTTGCTTGGTAATGCAATTAGAAAACAGAGCAAAAACATACCTGGTGCTTGATTTACTTCAGCAGTCCCAGGAGAATCTCCCAATGATCTAAATATTTCAAAACTCTCAGCTAAGAACATGGTAACATGCATTACAGTGAGTGAGAGTGTAGCAATCACCTGGGGCGTGTGCCTGGCCCAGTGGCTTTTGATTTGAACCGCGCTGAAGGTCAGAGTTTAAATTATACATCAGCAATTTACTTAAAAGCCCAGCCAGTCTTCAGAACAGTTGTCTAACAACCTCCCTCTGCTTCTGCCTCTTCAGGGCTGCAGTTTTTTGCAATGTCAGTAATACTTTGCCTGATACCATGTTGCAGAAGCTGGCTGATTTAGTGAAGCCCTGCTGAGATTCCAGCTTTAGATACTGTTCTGGGTATATATTTGCTAACTTCTAGGGTGCCATTGGATCTGTTTGTGCAAATGCAAAAGTTGCAGGTTCGATTCCCGCATGGGACAGCTTCATTGCAAGCGGGTTGGGTGATTCTATGATATCCATGAGATATTCTTTCAGTCAAACCTTTAGGGCACGGTAGGTGCCACCTGAACCCACCTGATCCCAGCTCAATCACTGAAATAATCTGCAGAAACATCTTTGGTTGTTTTTGAGTTGGCTAGGCTCATTTGACAAGAAAGTGAGCTTTTTGTGTCAATGACCCAGTCTGGTGGAATGCTCTGCCACTAGAGATTCAGCAGACACCACCTGTGCCAACTTCTAAAGGCCTGCTGAAAACCTCTTCTCTTTTCTTCTGCAAGAAATTAAGAACACATCTTTCCTCAGTAGTCAGCTGAGTTTCTGAATTTAACATTTTATATGGTTTAAAATTGTATGGTTTTATGTGTAATTGTAAGCCCGATTTTTTTATTTTAAAAAAATGAATATCTGTTGTGAGGAGGGACTGAATGCTTGCCTGCCTATTTATGAATATTCTAATATTATATCTAATATTCTAATATTCTTCTGTGTGGTGGTGAATGCCTGTCCTTGGGCAATGCCTGCTATGAAAAACTTTTCCAATCTTAAAATCTTAAATTCAGTTGGCCACATTTCCATATCAGTTTGTGATTTTTTAAAATAAAGAAATCCTTGTGAAAATTAATGAGCTTTTCACCCAATTTTTACATGCATGTAAAACATGCATGTTTTGTTGGAGAACTATGGTACATTGCGAAATTCAGAAAGGTGCTAATTTCAAAGAATAGTCACGAAAAATGGTCTATTGGCTATGGACTACCTTGTCTCCCTACTATCATTTCCTTGCCTCACTCTGAACACTTAGAGAACTTTGCTAGATATAAGTATGCAAAGGTAATAAATAAGTAACATGATGGAACTTGCATCTGCACAGCTGGTGACCTCTTTGCTTCATCCCTTCATTTACAAATAAAAGCTGTAGACACTTTAGTTCTGCCACTCACCAGTCAAGTGCAACCTTGACCTATTTCTCCTTATTTTAAAAAAGGACAGTATTATCTCCAGGAATCCCCTTACTGTCCGGTCAAGCCTGCACAGAGCCGACTCTGTGATGTATAAGGAGGCCTGTCTAGCACATTATAGATTGCTCTCCAGCAAGATGTTAATCTTCCAATATCATACATCTCAAGGGAGATCTTTTGTTGCAGTGATTTGCCAATGTTTTATATACAGTGACTTAAAGTGGGAAGAGGAAGGAGGCTTGTTTAGTGAATTAGATTGCTGCTGCTTGGAGGAAGTTGGTTTGCCATCATGTGTGTATTTGCATTGAGGAGGAAAGAGGTGAAGTCAATGTGCATCTGATACCATGTTGCACATCCACTGTGGATTTTCGTTTCTTTCTCTAGACATGACTTTATTCATACAATCAGCAATTGTGTGAATAGGTCATTCCCCCACCCAAAGCAAACAGTCACAGTTTCAAAGCTGTGGCAGGGAGGGTTTAACCCCTCTGCCCCCAGGGCAGTCCCATTCTGCATTCTCTCTCCCTCACACCTTCTCTTTGTATTGGAAAAAAAGGTCCCATTGATGGGAACTTTCCTTCCATTGTGAATAACTGATGTGGGTTCCCCACTCTGGACTGGGACAGCTGCAGGGGCAATGGGGCTAAATGCATTTTTCACCACAGATATAGCCCCCCCCCACTTGCTTTTGGCTTTTTAGAGACACAATTGCTAACTGTGTGAATAAAGTCACACACACCCTTCCTTACCTATGTGTATGCCAACTTTGAGCAGAACCTGGGGGGGGGGGGGCTGGCTGCAGCTGTTGAAATGTATTAATGCAGAATTCAGGAGCCTCTGGAAACAGGGCAGAAACCCAGAACATTTTACCAAAGTGCAATTAGGCCACTGAAAAGAATGTCATGTGATCTAAGTAAAGACTGCTATGTGTGTTCTATTTTGCAAATAGGGTTACTGTGTACACTGAGTCTTATTAAACAGCTATGCCCATACGTCTTGGAACCTTAACCCACTGGTGGAGGAAGAGTGTGGGGGGAGCGCACCACCCCCGGCAGCGCAATCCCGGTGGGGTGCCATTGAGGCTGCCCCCTCCACCGCGCTGGGCACCACACCCCCGCAGATGGCATGCCATGCCGCAGGGACACATGCAATGCCCCTGTGGGCGGCGCATCATGCCCCCGGGATGCGCACCAACCCCGGTGACGGAGCATGGAGCTCCACCACTGCCTTAACCCTATCCAGGTTCCCACAGACACCAGCACACACACCGCTGCTCATGTTTGCTGCTCATGCGTAGAGCTTCCTTAATCCAAAGTCAAAAGGTTCTTTCTCATACTCTGTACCATGAAATAGCACGAGTACTATGGAATTGACATGACAGAGATGTATAAAATATGTATGGTGTGGAGAAATTGGTCAGGGGTAGGATTTTCTTCCCTCATAATACTGGAACTTCTGGACATCCAATGAAGCTGAATATTTTTGAAGATTCAGGGCAGATAAAAGAAGACTTCTTCATGCAGAACACAGTTGAACGTGGCCTCTCTCGGGAGGCAGTGATGGCCACCAACTTGGATGGATTTAGAAGCAGATTGGACAGATTCATGCAGGAGAAAGCTGTCAATGGCTTCTAGCTATGATGGCAATGCTTTGCCACGATGGCTGGAGGCAGTAAAGCTTTTGGTTGACCGCTGTGAAGACAGGATGCTGGGCTAGATGGGCAATTGGCCTGATCCAGCAGGTTCTTCCTGTGTTCTTATGCGGTCCCCCCTCCCGGCTCCAGTCCCTTCAAGGCAAAATGCTTATGTGAAGACCCAATGGGAAACCCCAATGCAAAATCTTGTGCAATGTGCTTTGATGCTTGTATAATAAAAAGGCACTAGCAAAGAGTGCATTAGAAGAAATGAAACTCTTCTCACATTTGCATCTGTATTTGTGCCGCGTTCCTAAAATATTTATCAACTCCTTACCCTGACATGTTCCAGGAAACACTTTATAATTCAAAGGGGGATTTTTATTTTCATTTTTAAAGGAGAAGAGGCTAATAATCCTCTCTCTCTCTCTCTCTCTCTCTCTCTCTCTCTCTCTCTCTCCATCCCCCGCCCCCAGTCTGTGAGATCCTGACAAGGGTGTTCCATCTGGGGGATAATTTGTATGTTTACTTTCTACAATCAGGTAGAAGTGTGGTGGCAGGATAAAGCAGGATGTGTGCATAAATAAGGCTAACCAGGCTGATCTACCCTACTGAGCTTGAGCAGATTTGCAAAAAAGCTTTGACAAGTGCTGACTGAAATCCTTTCTTTTGCTGACAGTAGAAGTGTGGGAAGAGAGTGTGGCATTCTTGATAAACTAATAATGCAGAGAGCATCAACCCCACACTCTCTTGCTATCCTGCTTTAGGAAGGGCACAGCTGTAGTGCTCTCTGCGCTTGCTCTCTTGCAAAGGCTCAAGGCAGGTTGCAGCAGATGCCACGTCCTGTTATAAGGGTGTGGGACACACCTAGATTTCAACAGGTGCCACCTGGAGTATTTCTGCTTTGGAGTCCCTCTGATATCTCGTTCTTTCTTTTTTAAAAATCTCCAATCTACTTTCCCAGATCAATTATGTTTTCACAATAGTCCAACTGGTCTCGACTGGCTAGCTCTTTTGCCTTCATCAAACCACACTAGGAATACTGTTTCCAGTTCTGGGCACCACAGTTTAAGAAGGATATTGATGAGCTGGAATGTGTGCAGAGGAAAGTGACCAAGATGATGAAGGGGCGAGAAACCAAGCTTTATGAGGAGCAGCTCAGGGAGTTGGGGATGTTTAGTCTGGAGAGGTGATATGATAGCGATCTTCAAATATCTAAAGGGCTGTCACATGGAAGATGGAGCAAGCTTGTTTTCTGCTGCTCCACTGTGTAGGACCCGAATCAATGGATTCAAATTACAAGAAAGGAAATTCTGACTAAACCATGGGAAGGACTTTCTGGTGGTAAGAGCTGTTCGACAGTAGAACAGGCTCCTCAGAAGGTGGTGGACTCTCCTTTGTTGGAGGTTTCTGAGCAGAGGTCAGACGGCCATCTGTAGGGATTCATTTAACTGTGCTGGACTAGATGATCCTTGGGTTCTCTTCAAACTCTAAAATTCTATGATTCTCTGTGTTGTATTTCGTGCCAGAATGCATGAGACTTATATTTTCCTATGGCTCCCAATTAAATTAACAGGGCTGGAAGTAATAGAAAACCACAACTTCCATGAACCCTGGCAGGAAATCATGCTAAAGCAGGGCACAAGAAAGAATACAGTGGTACCTCGGGTTAAGAACTTAATTCGTTCCGGAGGTCCGTTCTTAACTTGAAACTGTTCTTAACCTGAAGCACCGCTTTAGCTAATGGGGCCTCCTGCTGCTGCACGATTTCTGTTCTCATCCTGAAGCAAAGTTCTTAATCCGAGGTACTATTTCTGGGTTAGCGGAGTCTGTAACCTGAAGCGTCTGTAACCTGAGGTACCACTCTTTTTGAAATTGAGAACCAGACTGAGCATGCTAGAAGAGAGTGTTGCTCACAAGCACATATACACATGGATTTAGGATCGAGCCCTATCCTGGATACTCAGGGTGATTTGCACAACTCTGTAAAATAACTTGCATCTCATGAATGCATTCGGATATAGTAGGTGCAGAATGTCAACATAGCCTGTGCTGCTGAGAAAGTGACTGCTATTTTTTAATGTGTTTCCTCAGCATGAAGGAAACGGTCCCAATGTTGTGCTGTGCTAAGTCTCTTTTTAATGTATTTAGTTAGTGTAGCCATTCCCCTTCTGAATTGCTTCCAGAGGTGCAGACATTTTGATTAGGACTTTGTGAGGCCATGCATATTTTTGAAAAAGCTGCAAAGTGTGTAGACTGGATTCTGCAGCAGCAAGCAGATGAAATTAAACTGAACAGGAAAAGAACTGTTCTGTTTTTAGTAAGAAATATTCTCTCTTTCTGTGACACAGATACAGAGCTGGCTAGCCCAGTTACGCATCCCCCGGGCTGCATGTTTGCCATAGTTTTGTAGGAATATAAAACAAGCACAAAATGTACATTTCAGCTCCCTAAGAATCTGAGCTTCAAGGCTTTGTTTAAATTGCTAGTCCTTATGTTTACAGGTAATACAGTGGTACCTTGGGTTAAGAACCTAATTTGTTCCAGAGGTCCGTTCTTAACCTGAAACTGTTCTTAACCTGAAGCACCACTTTAGCTAATGGGGCCTCCTGCTGCCGCTGCCACCGCCACACAATTTCTGTTCTCATCCTAAAGCAAAGTTCTTAACCTGAAGCACTATTTCTGGGTTAGCGGAGTCTGTAACCTGAAGCGTCTGTAACCTGAAGCGTCTGTAACCCAAGGCACCACTGTACTCGGTGGTGATTATTGTTAAATTTCAGCTCAGCCCTAGTGACTTTTGTTTAGTTACTCTCTCTGCCCTAGATGCCTGTCTGGAAAGGAAGAATAATTTCATCTACCTCACAGGGTCGTTGTGTGGATCAATGGCACAGGAAAATGTTCCCTTCCTTTAACCTTGGCTTCAGGTGGACCAACATAAGCCTTAACAAAAAAAATTCCTTCCAGTAGCACCTTAAAGACCAACTAAGTTAGTTCTTGGTATGAGCTTTTGTGTGCATGCACACACGAAAGCTCATACCAAGAACTAACTTAGTTGGTCTTTAAGGTGCTACTGGAAGGAATTTTTTTTGTTTTGACTATGGCAGACCAACACGGCTACCCATCTGCAACTGCAACATAAGCCTTCTTCCACTGTTGCTCCACTACAACTGGCATTTAAAAATAGACTATCTCTGAATATGGAACTTCCACATAGCTGTTGGGGCTGATATCCATAAAAACATAGCAGCACACATAAGAACATAAGAAGAGTCTGGTGGGTCAGGCCAAAAGTGGCCCATCTAGTCCAGCATCCTATTCTCACAGTGGATACCCAGATGCCTGTGGACAGCCTGCAAACTGGATGTGAGAACAAGAGCACTCTGCTCCCCTGTGAGTCCCAGCAACTGGTATTCAGAGCACAATGGCAGAACAGAGCCATTGAGGCTAGTAGCTGTTGAGAGCCTTTTCCTTCAAGAATTTGGGGGTGTATAAGAAGTCATACTGTGTATCCAGTTCAGGCCATTCTCTGGCTGGTCTTCTTGCCTCAATAGCAATTGGCAGCTCTTGGTCAATGAAAGGGGCTTGCTTCTGCTGTCCCAAGGCAAGTGTCAGAGCAAGTATTTTTTCCCCAGACAGGATCCAGGAAATGGAGAAATGAAGTGGCTTCTCTGCAGTTGCTCCTTCACTGGCCAAGAAATTGAGCCAAGTTCAGTTGGCCTGTCCTCCATGAATCCCCTTTCAAAGCCATCTAGCTAGTGGCCATGATCACATCAGGTGGCAATGAGTTCCGCAAGTTCACTATGCATTCCGCGATGTCCTTTATTTTGCCTGCCCTGAATTTACTGCCATGTAGTTCTTTGGATGACCCCTTGCCCCCACAGCCACCCACGTTCAAGGATTACGAGTTGGAGAACAAACTGCTCTCCAGATTTTCCACACCAGAAATCTCTCTCCCTCTCTGCCTGTCTTTCTGTCTAACTGATAAGTTGCAATGCAGCTGGTACACCTCAATGGGCTGTTGTGTGCATCTATGTGTGCAGTGTTCTGGGGTGTGTTCTAAGGGCACCTTGTTTTGTGAAGCGGCTTCCCTCAATAAATCCGCGATATGAAAACAGACAGCTACAGCTTTGTCTTTGTGATATAAATCCAAGTGACAGGCTCAACTGAAAAGCTTGTCCAAATGATTTAAAGACAATAAGCTTAATGGCTCCTCATTGACAATGTATTAAATACGAAGCCTTGGAACTCCCGATGGTAAAGGCTTTGACATCTGCCAGGGTCTGGGCTCACTTTAAAACATGCACATCAACACATGTCCCCAGAGCCTGAATGAAGCAGCTTTTGGGCTACTGTCCAGACCAAAAGCTGTGTGGCTTTATCCATGAAGATGCCTTTGCATGTTTCCCCACTTCTTCCAAGCAGTGGAAGTGTTTGGGGGGCCAATTTCCTTCTGAAGCGCTAGTATTGGAGACACACAGCATGCCTGCAAGATGGTTTGTTTAGAAATTCACAAGTTGTGCATGAGTGAGGCCATCAGCCGCCCAGACATGGGCTCATTATTAGAGCAGCACTGGTTGCTCCCCAAAGGACTTGGAGTTTCCTTAAGCCTCCTCCAATACAAGAGGAATGTAGGAAGCTGGCATATACTGACTGCCTGGCAGCAGCTCTCCAGGATCATAGAATCATAGACTCATAGAAGGGTAGAGTTGGAAGGAACCACAAGGATCATCTAGTCCAACCCCCTGCAGTGCAGGAATCAACACTGAGATGAAATAGGATATACCTGATTGGCAGTGCCACCTCCTGGGTAGGTTGTAAGTAAGAAGTCAGACAAGTGGGGCTGGCTGAGAGCAAACCAAGGTTGTGCAAGGGCAAGTCTGCTGAAATGCCAGCTGCTTCTCTCTAGCCAAACACAGAACCAAAACCTTGGCTGGGTGTATCTCTCAGCTCGCAGCTAGCATAGGCCATAATGGTGGTTGACAAAACATCTTCCATCTATCAGTTTTATTCAGGCAACACGGTTGCTATAAAGTGGAAAAGGTTGAGACAGGAGTGCCAACTTGAATAAATTTTTTTTGGGGGGAGTAGGCCTCGCCCCACATAATTTATCACATGTTGTGGTGCATGCACACCATTTGAATGGCAATGCCCATCAACTTCGGGGGGCAGCCCCCTCAAATATTTTCTTGGGGGACCCAAAGACCCCTTGACCCTTAGACGCTGGCTCCTATGGGTTGAGAAAAAGGGAAAGCAAAGGATGGGGAAGGCTGCAGCGTTTGGGACCTTTTCGTTTAGAGAAAAGGCAAATGAGAGGCATCAGGATAGAAGTTAGTAAAATTGCGCATGGCAGGGAGAAAGTGGGTAGAGAAAGGTGCCCCCCCCTGTAATAATGCTGGAACTTGTGGAAATCAAATGAAGGTGAATGTTGGGAGGTTCAGGACAGACACAAGAAAGGACTTCTTCACACATAGTTAAACTATGGAACTCGCTTCCACGGGAGGAAGTGATGGCCACCAAAGTGGATGGCTTCAAAAGAGGATTTGACAAATTTATGGAGGAGAGGACCATCAAGGGCTACTAGCCTTCATGTCTCTGCTCTGACTCCACAGCGGAGGCAGCAATGCTTCTGAATACCAGTTGCTGGAAACCACAGAAGGGGACAGAGTTGCTCTTCTGCTTGAATCCTGCTTGCTGGTTTCCTACAGACATCTGGCTGGTCACTGTGGGAACAAAATGTTGGACTAGATGGGTCATTGGCCTGATCCAGCAGGCTGCTCTTATTTTCTTGAAAACAACTCTATGCTTCTCTTCATCTGCTTCTTCCTATGTTACAAAATTGTTGACATGTAGGGGTCTGTTTTTTTTAAAAAAAATACCACATCTTTTACATAGGTAAATAAGTTACAGATAGGTAGCCGTGTTGGTCTGCCATAGTCAAAACAAAAAAAAAATTCCTTCCAGTAGCACCTTAAAGACCAACTAAGTTAGTTCTTGGTATGAGCTTTCGTGTGCATGCACACTTCTTCAGATACACTGAAACAATTGTGTATGCCATCAAATGCCAACAGTGTCCTTCAGCTCTCTATATTGGACAAACAGGCCAAACCTTACGCCAAAGAATAAACGGACATAAATCTGACATCAAGAATCACAAGACAGAGAAACCAGTAGGAGAACACTTCAATCTCCCAGGACATTCTATACAAGATCTCAAAGTAGCTGTTTTACTACAAAGGAATTTCAGAAATAGACTGGAAAGAGAAGCTGCTGAATTGCAACTTATTACCAAACTTAAAACCATGGAGAGACCTGGTCTGAACAAAGACATTGGATTCTTATCTCATTATACATGACAAAGCCATTTTTCACCTTCTCACCCCTTGCTTTTTCCTGTAAGACCTATTGCAGTCGTTAAGAGTCGTCAACAGGCTCATCACAGCTATCTGCCAATCACCCATTCCCACCACCCTTCTGAGTAATACCCCCCCCCTCTCACTATATAGAAGGATCTGGCAACTTCTGTTTCAGTGTATCTGAAGAAGTGTGCATGCACACGAAAGCTCATACCAAGAACTAACTTAGTTGGTCTTTAAGGTGCTACTGGAAGGAATTTTTTTTGTTTTGACTATAGGTAAATAAGGTAAGGCAAATGATCCCTGGACGGTTAAGTCCAGTCAAAGGCGACTATGGGGTTGCGCCGCTCATCTCACTTTTCAGGCCGAGGGAGCCAGCGTTTGTCCACAGACAGCTTTCCGGGTCATGTGGCCAGCAGGACTAAACCGCTTCTGGCGCAATGGAACACCCTGGAACGCCTATGCTGGTTCCAGCTACTCCTTGGTGCCTTTATTTATTTATTTTATTTAACAAAACTTTCATACTACAGTGGTACCTCAGGTTAAGAAGTTAATTCATTCTGGAGGACAGTTCTTAACCTGAAACTGTTCTTAACCTGAGGTACCACTTTAGCTAATGGGGCCTCCCGCTGCCACCGTTGTCCGATTTCTGTTCTCATCTTGAAGCAAAGTTCTTAACCTGAGGTACTATTTCTGGGTTAGCGGAGTCTGCAACCTGAAGTGTCTGTAACTTGAAGCGTCTGTAACCCGAGGTACCACTGTACTAGCTCATGCACACCCACACACCCAATGATGGTGCAAATGGTAATAATCTGTATAATGAGAACAGACTGTTTTTAAAACCTTACTATTACATGAGCTGTGAAAGACCAGACTTCCTGAGGAATAGAGACGGGAGAACTTTTGTATTTCCAACATTTAAAAAAGCAACATTTTCCAGCCGGCTCTTCTGAGAGGAAGAACAGGGCATTTTCCTCAGATTTTTCTAATACTAAAACTCATTTACTGCTATGGAGGGGAAAAATATCTCTGGCAGAGGATTTAGCTCTTGCTAATCCTTAAGCAACTTGTTTTGACAGAGCCTTTATGGAAGATTTCTCACCCTCCCCTCCCCGGTGAAAGTTCTGATTTGCTGCAAAAGAGCAATTACTGATTTGTCCTCAGGCATCTTTTTAATGCCTGTTTGTTAATGAACTTCATGTATGTTCAAGAATAGCAAGGAGAATCCAGCCACAGCAATTTACTGGGAAAATCTAAGGATGCTTGCTTGTTCCTTCCCCATCTCCTGGATCTTTCGTTTTCTCTCTCTCCCCCTCTCCACATCACTACCACACCACCCAGTGCCTCTCTTCCCCACTCTGCCGCCTCTGGGCATCTGGAGTCTGGATTTCATTGAGTTTGTCATGTGGTCTTCTCAGCAGATTCTCTGACGAGCAATTGAAAACTGAGCCCGCTTGCTATTTACAGCACACTTTCAAAACATAAAGACATTTCCCCCAATGAGCCTGGGAATAAAGGCGTATTTTGTAGACATCACACCATTTCAGACGGTCCATGACTGGGTCTGGCATCTGCAAAAGTTTCTGCACACTGTACAATGCCCCATTGGCAGATCAAAAACCTGGGTGCTGTTAGTGGGTCCTGAGCTAAGGTTACCAGACATCCCCGTTTCCCAGGGATAGTCCCCATACAAAATCCATTGAAGTTGCAAAGTGTCCCTGGATTCATTGAAAAAAATCTGGTAACCTTATCCCGAGCTCCAAAGCCTAATGTGCCCAGCTCTGTATCGTCTGCTTCCTGCCCTTAAAAAAAATAAAATTGTGTCTCTTACAACAATCCCCTTGCCAACTGGAGAAGGGCTGTAGCTTAGTGGTAGAGCATCTGCAGAAGGTCCCAGGTTGCTTTGGTCCCTGGTATCTCACGGGTGGCGCTGTGGGTTAAACCACAGAGCCTAGGACTTGCCGATCAGAAGGTCGGCATTTTGAATCTCCGCGACGGGGTGAGCTCCCGTTGCTCGGTCCCTGCTCCTGCCAACCTAGCAGTTTGAAAGCACGTCAAAGTGCAAGTAGATAAATAGCTACCACTCTGGCGCTGCTCTGGTTCGCCAGAAGTGGCTTAGTCATGCTGGCCACATGACTCAGAAGCTGTACGCCGGCTCCCTCAGCCAATAAAGCAAGATGAGCGCCGCAACCCCAGAGTCGTCCGCAACTGGACCTAATGGTCAGGGGTCCCTTTACTTTTACCTTTATCTCCAGGTAGGGCTGGTCATGTCCTCATATCAGAAACCATGGAAAGCTGCTGACAGTCAGTGTTGGCAATACTAGGCTAGATGGACCAATGATCCAGCTCAGTTCCCCTGTTCCTAACTGGGAGCACTGTACTGCCAGCGGGACCCTACCCACCACCTGAATTTCTCCAAAGGCCATTATTTTGATTTTAAAATGTGCATACACAAGGAGTTATTTCTTACCTGTGGGTTGTGGGTGAGATCAAGGGCCCCATTCCCTGAAAATATCCTAGGCCCAGAAAATCACGTTGGCACCTCCTAGTTCAGATTCATCCCTGACAGCCACAATCCCTACCCCCCACCCATGGTCTGAAAGTCAACCTGGATTTGCACAGGTGCATATAAATTAGCACACACAATTTCATGCAAATATGCGTCATGGACCTGTGCCCCTGGCCTTTTGTATACAGTGGACGCTCGGGTTGCGAACGTGATCCGTGCGGGATGCACATTCACAACCCGCAGCGTTCGCAACCCACATCTGCACAGACGCGGGTTGCAATTTGGCACTTCTGCCCTTGCGCAAAGCGCGATTTAGCACTTCTGCGCATGTGCGACCACCGAAACCCGGAAGTAACCCATTCCGGTACTTCCGGGTTTCAGCGGTCCGCAATCCAAAGAAACGCAACCTGAAGTGGCTGTAACCTGAGGTACTCAGCAAATGCCACTGCTAGTGCTTGCACAGTAACTCCCAAACAGTGGTGCTATGGCAACCCGGCATGCCGCAAAAGCCCTGAGAATTTGCTACAAGAAATAAAATAATTAAGCAAGTGTCTCTGTAATGCCAAAGCACCCATAGGGGATGTTGCCCATTGCACCTCTGCCTGATTCAGGTTCAGTCTCCTCCAAGGGCAGGCCACTTGGGTTGTCTCTCTGTTGGGTGTGATTCAGGGAGGGAATGTTTGTGAAGGAGGCTGAGGCTTGTCAGAAGGGGGACGAATTGGAATTGGCCTACATTTTATTTAAAATCCCCATGTCTTCTGCCTTGCCGCAGTTTTCTTGCTGAGAGAGACCACTGGCCTTTGTCCTCAAGTGCCCCTGGGCCTCCATCCTCTGCAGGAACCAAGTTCTGGGTCAGGAGAATTTAGTCCTCTCCTGGCTTTGATGCCAGCCCCATGTCTTCTGCGGAAGGCCAGCGAGATCTTGGCATCCTTTACTAACCTGATAAGGTGAAGCAAGAGGCCAATGGTGAGTGCTATACTAGCAAAACAACCCAGAAATGCAGCTTCTGTTCATAGGTGGGGGTGCAGGGAGAAGAGAAGAATAGTTTAAACCAGAAAGCAGCTTCAAACTAACGAGCTGTCAGGACTTCAAGGCCAAGGCAGCACTGAATTCCTTACATTTCCAATACAGGACAATGGCACAGATACATTGTGGTTGCCACTGTGATGACGTGTTTATGAAGACTCAGCACTTAGCAGGCTGAGGTCAGTTGTGTATCAGAAATGTGTTCTGTGACATAAGTTACAAGCATCAGTGTGTTTGCTTTGGGTTCTGGCATACTTCCTAGGCCACAACATCCACCTGGGTCACGACACCCATGTATCACCACCATGCAATCTCAGTGCTAGAAAGTTAAAATTTGTTGGCTCCTCCAGACTGGCTCTGATTCCACCTAGTGGGGGAGTCCTTGATTTCCACCCCACCAGTCCCATGGACACACCAGACACCACTGTTGCTGGTGTACAAAGCAGGACACACAGAAATATAACCTTTTCCTGGCTCTCTTTTCCTACATCTTAGTATTCCTCGAAGGAACATTCAAAGCTTTTCCAAATCTTGCTTTCCAGAACAAAACTCCCTCCCCTTTGTCTTATGCTTTTGATGTTCTGGATGACTTTCCAGATCCCCCCATTTACCCCTTGCACATAAAAAGAGTGATAAATCATTCCTTTCATGAATATGTTAATGCACCATAAATTATATATCAAATTGGCTGGAGCTGGAGTAGGCCTGTGTCGAAAAACAAAGCCACTTTGGAACAGTAGTTTTGCCATTTGTGTAATGAAACTTCATTTCTGTGCCAATGCCTCGTCCTCAGAAACCCCTGTCTTGTCACTTATAAAATACCTCTGAGGCTTATTTGGATGTCCATGGTGAGGCCATCTTGGGCCTCCTTGTCCTTCATGACGACCATGTCAAGTTGTCACCTCAATTAGTCTTTGGTGCAGATGGTGGCCCAAGGAGGCATCTTGAGCTCCAGGCAGAGCCCCCCCCCCCCAAGCACGCTCTCCAGCACTATGGAGTCATCCTGCACCTTGGTATTCCTGAGATCAGAGGGCAATGAAACAGGCTGGGTGGCAGCTAGAGCACTAATGGCAAAAGCCAGCCAAACATTATTGAGAGTGCATAAGTATGTCTACTGCATGGTGCAGAGGGTGGTGCGGAAAGCCAATTTCTTGCCCCCACTTCATACATAGAGACACAGAGATAGACAGTACAGTGGTACCTCGGGTTAAGTACTTAATTCGTTCTGGAGGTCCGTTCTTAACCTGAAACTGTTCTTAACCTGAAGCACCACTTTAGCTAATGGGGCCTCCTGCTGCCACCGCATTGCCGGAGCACGATTTCTGTTCTCATCCTAAAGCAAAGTTCTTAACCTGAGGTACTATTTCTGGGTTAGCGGAGTCTGTAACCTGAAGCGTATGTAACCTGAAGTGTATGTAACCAGAGGTACCACTGTATAGATATAGATACACATAGCCATATGTGGTGGTCTGTATATTAATTACCCCTCAAAATGAAGCTGACTATCTCCCTGTCTATCATTAGTAGCAGTATTAAAATTCAGTTAAAAAAACCAAATTGCAGTCACAGAAATAGGATGGGCCTTGAAAACACACAAGTCCGGTGTCAAAAGACAGGGTAAAGCTGTATAGTGAAGGTGCCAGACATAGCTCTGTAGGAGTTCCACAACCAAGGGGCTGCCACAGAGAAGGCCCTCTCACAGGCTGCTGTTCTCACCCCACAAACTTATGAGGGTGGTGGAATTACCAAGAGAGACCACTCTTCTGATAACACCCAAGGGGGGTCTTTCATATATTTGAGGCCTGAGTCATTTAGGGCTTTAAAGACTAATGTGAGCCCTTGGATTGGGCCTGGAAGTGAACTGGCAACCACTGCAGCTGCTTAACCCTGGTCAGCAACCTGCTTGCTGCTGCATTTTAGACCAGTTGAAGTTCCCAAGTACTCTTCAAGGGCAGCACCATAAAGTGTGCCATTTATTTCAGAAAAGGAATAGGGAGGGAGGGAGGGAGAGAATTTACTTTAGCTAGCTTAGGTTGCTAATACAGCTGGCAGGAATGTCTTTCTATGGGTTCTAGGCCCACCCCCACCTCTTGATGGCTCTCCATATGAGCCTCTTGGAACTTTGCATCACCAACATGTACCAGGGGGTGGGGAGGACAAAATAAAAACTGTCAGAATTTATTAGAGAATCCAGCAAGATTTCAGATGAAGTGGTTGCAGTCTTAGATGACAACCGCCTTCAGCAACATCATCTAGAGCAGTGGTTTTCAGCTAGTGTGCCATGGTCATGAATAATGGTCAGGGGTGCTGCAGGGAACACTGGCCTCTGTCCTTCTTTCCTTCCTTCCCTCCCTCCCTACCTCTGATGCTTTCTCACGTCTCTGCCTCCCAAAGGCTTGCGTGTCTGTTTGTTGCAGCAGCCCTGGCCACAAGCTCCCCAGGCGCATGGTCCCTCTGGGACTGGCCAGGAGGTGCTGGTTGCCAGGAGCTGAGGTGGCCTCAGAGTAAGTAAGCAAGGGAGTCCAGCCAGCCTGTCCACCAGTCCTTGCTGTAGGGAACTGACAATGGAGGGTGTTTGAGAAAGGGTGAGAAGCTGCCAGCTCTGCAAGTAACTGGGCTCCTGAGCCCCACAGGGGTGCCACAGAAAAATGTTGTTGGTCAAGGGAGCTGTGGACTCAAAAAGGTTGAAAATCTCTGATCTAGCAACAGAGAAAAGACCTACCAATTTCTCCAACCAACTAATAGAACCCGGCCGAAATACTTCCACTTGGGGTGGAAGCAGAGTTGCTGGTGAACAAGAGGCAAGGCCTTCTCAGTGGCTGCATCCAGGCCATGGATCTCCTGGCCCCATGAAGTGACATTGACCCCCTCCCTTATTTGTTCCT
The DNA here is from genome assembly GCF_964188315.1 of Podarcis muralis. Classification (NCBI taxonomy): domain Eukaryota; kingdom Metazoa; phylum Chordata; class Lepidosauria; order Squamata; family Lacertidae; genus Podarcis; species Podarcis muralis. Next base: position 4,016,510 of record NC_135668.1, on the reverse strand, counting down.
CGTGAATAAACAACTCTTTTGGCAGGCTTTTATTTTACGAGTCAGGCCATGGTTTTTAAAACTCCTGATCCTGTCTCTTATTTATAGTTGTTTGATACCATTTTATGTGTTTATTTCTTTAAGATACATCTTTCCTGCTCTTCACGATGAAAGGTGATTCCAGAGTAGATTACAATTGATTGCCAGTAAAAATATATATAGCCAACAATGAAACACTAAGCAACACACAGGGACTCTAAAGAAGACAAGAGTGCAAAGATAAGAGTGCAAAGATAAAATAAAGATTATGGCAATTGACAGAGAAGCCAATGACTCCCTCAAAGACCTGGGCAAATACTGAAGTCTTAAAGGGGTGGCACCACCCAGGTGTGCCGGGTTCTGCCCAACATTGTGGGTGCCCAGCATGCGTGTATGTGTGACATGGCAGGAGGAGCTGATGGAGCCCGTAGCAGCCACAGCAGGCCCCACTGGGCTTCCTCCTGCCGTGTGGGCTGTGGAATATTGAGGGGGGCCAGCCCCTTCGCCAAAAATTGAGGGGGTCCTCAGCCCCCATGGCTCCGCAGAGATGGTGCCCCTCACACCAATGAGATTTGGGATAGGAAGGACTTCCAAAGTGCAAGTGCAATGTCACGAGAAGAATGGGATATAAATGTTTCAGTAATAAACACCACCAAAAGGCAGGGGACAACCTCATTTTGCAATTTGGAGATTGGGTGGTGAAATTAGGGAGGACATAACTCATCCTCTGGGCAGCACTTGGTGCTGTCTGTAGCTTCTTGTGATGGCGGGTCACCTAAGAAGCTGCTTTTCTACTGCATCAGGCCACTTGTTCAGTCTAGCTCACTGTTTCCATGCTGACCTGCAGTAGCTCTCCAGAGTTTGAAGCAGGGGTGTCTACCTGGAGATGCTGTCAGGGATTGAACCTGGGACCTTCTGCATGCAAAGCAGATGCTCTGCTCCTGAACTACAGCCCTTTCCTGGTGAGCTATGGGCCTTCCACCACTTATGCTTCATAGCTCTGGGGAATTCTGAACCCAGATCTCCCCAGTTCCTGTCTAACTAAATGCCATAGGAATACCCAGTCCAAGGACGCACTCAGATGGTCTGCTTCGTTGTCTTCTCTAAAGGAAACTGATCTTCGAACTGTTTTCAGGTAGGAGAGCAGCATCATTCTGTGCTTCTGACACTGGATATTCAAGGATGGCTGTCCTTCACACAAGGTCCAAGATGCACATGAAGCTATGGCACTTTCAATTTGTCTTGCCTGGGCATGAGGCAATGATCCTCTGAAGGTGTGTGGCGCTAGGAAGGTGGACTGCTCCAGCCCATCTCCCCAAATGCTTCTAAATGCATTTGTCGCCTTCATCTTCTATAAAGTTCTCTTGCTAGAAATCCTTGAGACAACATTGTTCAAGGCCACTCAGTTGTGGAAACCAACGACTTCAAAGTTCTGCTCTCAAGTGCAACATGGCTGTTCTCAACACACGCTCTGCACTGAACCATTGCTCCAGGAAGCTGCTGCTATTATTCACTTCACAATGCAAGTCCAAAGCACCAGAAGGCTTGATCTACAAGATATATTAACTGCTTTACAAACACCACTTGCATTGGAGACGGTGGGCATCCCAAAGAGGCACGGGGGCCATTTATCATGCAACCCTCCCCCTCAGAAAGTTGGATATTCCTTCCCCCCACTATCCCTGCCACCTTCCTCTCACCCAGATACCTTCCTTTGGAAAGCAAATAAACTAAACTTTGGTTATGCTGCATGCTGATAATTGCACGAAGAAACATCTTCTTTTAACAGCTATTTCGCCCCTCCTCGTATCCAATTACTATGCTTACCCGAAAGCTGTCATCTCCTATACATCCAGCGTAATTAATAGCTTATGGACCAACTCAATGCCATGGAAAATAATTACTGGTAAAGTGAGAAAGTAGTCTTTTAAACAAATGCAGCAGTCAGGCACTCCTAACACTACATGTACAGTTTTGCCTTGATCCCAAGCAGCCCTCTAACGGCAATGTGGACTAATTTGTCTGCCCCTTTAGAGATTAAGAAGGGATTGAGTGCTTTCTTAATAGAGACTGTGAGGGGCAGATGCTATAATTAGCCAGATCACATTTCTTTATTCTATTCATTAAAAACAAAAAAAGCTCGCAAGACAATATAACATGTATTAATTTAAAAATGTAACTATGCAGGTCATTTTATAATGTAGTGGTAATTACATATATCCAGTCTAAGCAGGCAAAGGAAATGTCCTTGATGTTGTTTCTGATTCCAACAGAGGTTAAGGATATGCCTTTTCTACAAATATGCATTAGTTTCATGCTAGTTCTGCTGTCCTCACTCTCCCACGGGGGGCAGGTAGAGGGGTGAGTCCGATGCCAACTAACCAAACCAAAACACACATTTCTACTTCATACGTATTTTCGGAAATGGTTTCTCTTGTTTCTCCATTTATTCTATATATTGTGGGTTCAGCTGCCTCTTGACATATCACTGCCAAACTCAGCACGAGGTGTCCCAAGGTGGGGGAGGCAGTCCTCATCTACTTTTGGACACCAACAGCCATTTTGAATCAAGATGACGGATGGAAATGTGACCTTGGCGTGACTTCACCTGTTTTTGACATAGGTTCCAGCACCTCTCGAGACATCGTCACCAAACGGCAGAATGATTACTGTGCTGGGGGCAGTGGTTTTTGTTTACTTTTGGACGCCAGCCCCTAGGTACAAGTCTTATCCCCTCACCAGAGTTCATTAGTTCTTTGGACTGTGTTAGTGTATACAGGTTCAAACCATGTTATTTTGAGAAGAGGGTGAAACCAGCCATACGTCAGCAACCGTACATTTAGGAATGAAACAAGCATGCCACACAAAAAGGTCCACACAATTTAATTACTAAACTTTGGATACAACTGCTTTAAAAAGACACAGAGCCAGGTCTGGAGAATAGCCAAAATTTAATGATGGAAGGATCAGAACCCCCAAACAGAAAAAAAAGCCAGGATTTGTTGCACAAAATATAGCTTCATAGCAAGGCTGGATGTTCTCCCAAACTTTGAAAGTTTGTGCTTTACTTGAGGTTAATTCTGAAGCAAGATAATGGTGTGTCTTCCTTGTGGGGATTGGTTTTCACTGCCCTTCCCTATATGGTCACAGGGCAGTGTTATGCACATTAAAACTCATTATTATTACATTATTGTTGTAATTTCTTAGCCGTCCTTCACCCTAAGGTTCTAGGGCAGGTTACAACATTAAAATACAACATTAAAAGCAGTTTAAAACAACTTGCAATCACAAAAATAAGGTGGGTCCTAAAAATATCTCATCAAAGGTAAAGAGCTGTGTCTTCAGCATCCTCTGGAAGTTGTATAAGGAAGGGACTTCTATGTGGAGGGACTTCTACAGCTTTGGGACTGGCACAGAGAATGCCCTCTTCCAGACTGCTGTCACCCCCTGAGCCTCTGAGGGAGGATGAACTACCCAGAGGGCAGCCTCTGCCAAAGTCAGTATCTGAGGGAGAAGGAGGTGACTTTTCAGATATTTGGGACCTGAGTCGTTTTTGTGGTGTCCAAATGTCGGTTGGATTTCAGTGTGTGTGTCTCTGCCCAAGACGGTTGGGGATACTGGGGAATGATTCCAAATCTGGAGTAGTAAGGAAATAGATTCTTTTGCAGAGTTAATGTGACAGGGAAGTAAGTGGCTTGCCCTGTACTGAACAAGAACTTCCAAGGTTGCAACGAGTGCTTACATACTTATCATTTCCCTTGTCTAATCGCTTAATTACCTTGGTCTCATTTGATCTCATTTTGAAGGTGACTAAGTATAGCAGCAGAAGCAAGGCAGGAACTTTCACTGCCTCATTTGAAGGTGGAGAATGGGGGCTTTGGTTGCTAATTATGGGGACCTGCTTCTGCATCTGCATAAGCAGGGTGGACATCGCTGGTACCACCTGAATGGGAACCATAATGTTAAACTGAGGTCTCCAGCCCCTTCTGAATCCTGTGGCTTTTCTGGGCTTTTGTGAAATTGCAGACGGTACCCACCTCAACCCCTGACGATTGCCAAGGTGATTCCGTTACATATTGAGGATGTTTGGCGTCAAACATCCAATATTTTGAGGGGCTGAATATCACTCTCTATTCCTTTCCCCACTTTTCTCCTGCATACATCTGTATGGTGGATTCATTTCCCATTTTGTCTCTGCTTCCTGAGCATCCCTTTTCACAGCCCCCCACCAGAAATCTTCCAGAGGGCTGAGGTGGGTGGGAGGGAAATAAATCACGTCCCGTATATTCCCAGGGCAATTTCAACTTTAAAAAAGGATATCAACATGAAGGACAATTGCAGTGTTGAGCTGTCATCTCGTCCCCACAGGTACCATGAAAAATTACTGCCAATAAAATAACATTTTTCAAAATGTGACACTACCCTTAAATTTATCTTCCACAATAAATGGGTTCTGGGAGAAAATTTCAGTCCTTTTGAGCATAAACTATTCTTCAAGCACTCAATAATAGATTACAAATGAATTGCATTATTAATTTATAATAGAATAATTGTTTTGCTTCAACAGTCACTTTCAAGAATTCGGGCAGTAATTTTCTTTGCTTCTTTATCATCTTAAAGATATTTTCCCCACAGGAAAGAAAAAAGAAATGAAAGAGAATGAGAAGGGGGGTGGGAAAGTTGTAGACGGGTTCAAGTCAACAAAAGACCGAGACTTTCATTCCAAAGGCCAATTGGAACGAAAGCCTTAACTTGGATTATTGTCTCCAAAGGTTGCTTGCCATGTTCATTACAGCCGCCGTTTGGCCCTTTCTGTGATGCGATCACTGAGCTGCTCACTCAGAATACAAGGAAGAATGAGAAGCAATTCTCAGTGGTGAATTAAGAGCATAAGGAGAGCCCTGCTGGATCAGAGCAAAGGCCCCTCAAGTTCAGCATCCTGTTCTAGCCAGATGCTTCCAGGAAGCCTGCAATCATGACCTGAGCACAACAGCCCTTCTCTCCCCCTCCCGCCCCACTTGTGAACCCCAGGGACTGGCATTCAGAGGCTTACTGCCTTAGACAATGGAGGTTGAACATAGCCATCATGGCTAGTAGCTATGGATAGCCATCTCCTTCGTGAATTTGGCCATTGCTATATTTTATAGTATCAAATTCCATGCTTTATCTATGTTTTTTTCGTGTGTTTTATTTGGTCTGTCCTGAACCTTTCAACATTCCACTTCACGGGATGTTCTAATATTATGAGACAACAATGATATGAAAGGACTGGGCTGAACATTTTCACTTCTGGGTTTTTTATTTCTCCTCCTTTTTTCTCTCTAGATTTTGTCATTCCAAATTACTCTATCTTGTTTCTGAAGCTGAACTGATTGTGCATTAGAAACTATCCACTGGTTGGTTTAATTATTATTAATATTGTTATTACTATAATTACTATTATTGTTAATATTATTAATATCATCATAATTGTTGTTGTTTATTTGTACCTCGCCCATCTGACTGGGTTGCCCCAGCCACTCTGAGTGGCTTCCAGCATATATAAAAACATAATAAAAGATTAAACTTTAAAAAGCTTCCCTATACAGCGGTCATTACATTTCTGCTTGCTGAAGTTCCTGAGTTTTCAATCCCAGGCTGGGTTGGGCAGGAAAGACAAGAGTCTGATACCCTAGAGAGCTGCTCGCAGTCTCTAGATGTTTAAATGGACCAATGGTCTGACTTATAAGACTTATAAGACAGTTTCTTAGCTCCTAATTTGCTGCAATTTTCAGCCCTTTTATTTCTCTCTCACACTCCATTCTGCATGTCCATGTGTTTCACCAATTGAGGTCTCCTTTGGTTATAGCCTTTTCTACCTCTCTGCCTTTGTTGTCGTTTTCTGGGCAAATGGTTTGTTGCACCAGAGTCATTGTCACATCAGGTTTCTGGCACTGTTGATCTCCATGCACACAGGCACCTGTTTTCTATTTTATTATATTTTTTAAAGAACTGTACTCAGATGCAGGCTTTGTTTTCTTCCAGTCTTCATGCTGAACCAATCCTGTTGTTTCTGTTGGAAGTCAACGAGGCACAGAAATTGCTACAAAGGAGTCGGCTGAAGAAACCCTGTAAACATTATGGCAGTATGAGAAAGACTTGTTTAGTTTATTTCCGCAGGCTTTGAAGATGCTGCAAAGCCCAAGTTTAAGGTGATATAAATACAGATGTGAAGAGAGAGAAAAGTATTTGAGGGCAGGGCTTTGGGATGGTTAAGGCCATTTTAGCTAGATTCTGTTAATACGTTATTCTGTGTTGGATTTTGAAGGACTGTAGATCTTTATTGCAGCCAGTTGAGATTGGGCAGAACTCCAGCTTTTCTGAGAGAAAATTTGACAAAACCTAAGGAGACATGATGTGGCCCATGTTTTGTTAGCCCCCAAATTGGAAAGTGAGTGAGGTCCCAACTAAAGTGGATTGGTATTCTGACACCTAGGAATTTCAGTCTGGGGTTGTTGTTTTTTTGAAAAGTAGTTTTGAACATTTAAAAAAAAATTATAAATCATTTCCCAATAACTTTTACCTTTTTGCATGCCCACCACATGTGGAAAAAAAAAGTTCCCTCCATTCCGTTACACTTTCAACACATATCTGATTCTGTTTTATAAATCTTAGCCAACCTACTCAAAGTTAAGTACCATCTATGAATCATTTTCAAATAATTCTCTTTCAATGAATAACATTAAATTTTAGGTCGCTTTCCCAGAGTTTCCCCCAGAGGTTGAGATCTATATTATGTCCTATATCTATTGCACAGTGTGTCATTGAAGCTTTAACAAGCTCATCTTTTGTTTCCCATTCTAGTATAAAATTTTATATTTTAAGTTTATCCTTATTTTGTAAGAGTTATTTTTCAAATTGTGAGCTTTGGTCCAGAAATCCATTCTTTTTATTTAATTTAAACTTGTCATGTAACTGGTGATATTGCAACCAATCCATAATTTGCTCTTTAAGTTTTCCATTGATTTCAGTTTGAGTCCCACCCCCCACCCCCCATAAAATCCAGTAGTTCCCTGTAGGTCGCCCATTGTCTGACCATATTAACTCTCTTAATTGTAATTGTTTCAATTGGATATAGCCATAAAGGTGTTTTTCTTTCCAGCAGATTTTTATATTTCTCCCAAACTCCATACAGATTCTTCCTAAGAATGTGGTTCATAAAATTCTTGTAGATTTGAGCCTTCTCATACCAGAGACATGCATGCCAGCCAAATTTTAAGTCATGACCCTCTAAATCTAAGATGTCTGCTGTTAAGTTGTGGGTGAACATATCAGACAACACAGCGATTCTTCAAACAGCTCTTGTTTATTCACAGGCCAGAACAGAACTGAACTTAAGGGTTCAGTCAGCCTGCTTATATAGAGCTCCACTAGAACACAACAGTAACCATTTTCTGTAACTATCCAATCACTGAAGGTCACTTTCGATCCCTTATTTGCACATGTGGACCTGAACTATATACAGTATCCCCCTGCTGGCCCAGGGTGAGAACTTCAGTACATAATATCTGCATTGTCCAATACAATCAATTCTTTTAACCAACACAAACAGGCTACCTCATAATACATTTGCAAATCTGGCAGAGCAAAGCATCCTCTTTCTTTTGTATCTATCATAGTTTTATGTTTAGTTCTTGACTTTCCCCCCTGCCAGATAAATTTAGAGATATATTTTTTCTATTATTTGAAGCAGCTTAAATTATTTACAATTAGGATTGATTGGAATAAAAACAGCATCCTAGGCAGTATATTCATTTTAACAGCTGAAATTCTACCTAACTGGGGGAGTTTCTCCCCCATATTTCTAACTCTTTATTAACCTCTTTCCACAATTTTATATACTTATTTTCATTTTCATATTATTATTTTCAAATAGGTTGAGATTTCTTACTGTCAGTCAAATTCCCACATACCTAACTTTTTTGCCTATTTTTAGTCTAGACGCCCTGTCTAAAAAAAATATTCATCTGCTCATCCATTATTTTAAACAACATTTTGATTTTATCTGAATTTATTTTGAAACCCACCATTTCTCCAAACTTTTTCATTTATTCTAATGCTTTGGGAATGCTCTCCAAAGGTTGTTCTAGTGTCAACACCACATCATCAGCAAATGCCCTTAATTTATAAACTCTATGTCCCACCTTAATACCTTTAATTTGCCTGTTTCTCCTTATAGTCCGAAGCAGTATTTCTAATGTCAATATAAACAGCAGTGGAGACAGGGTAACCTTGTCTTGTTCCTTTTTCTATTTGCCATTTGTCTGAAAGAATATTATTTATTAATACATTTGCAGATTGATCAGTATAGCTTTAATTCCTGCTAGGAAAGAATTACCTATTTCCATTTTCTCTAAAACCGTGATCATAAATGACCGTGAAATATTGTCAAAAGCTTTCTCCACATCTAAAAAGATTAACACAGCCTTTTTTTCATTTATTACTTCCAAATACTCTATTAAATTAACTACATTTCTTATATTGTCTTTTATTTGTTGGCCTGGTAAAAATCCGGCCTGGTCTCTGTGGACTGACTCAGTCAATGTCCTTTTCAATCTATTAGCCAAGATTGTAGCAAATAGTTGGTAGTCACAATTCAATAATGAAATAGGTCTATAATTTTTGGTCTTTGTTAAGTCACTGTCTTGTTTTGGGATCAGAGTAATGAATGCATATTTTCATGAAGGTGGAATTACTCTTGTCACCAAAATTCTATTCATGGTGTCCATTCTGTTGGAATTTTTAATATACTTCAACTGAGAAAAGGAACACTCATCTGAGCAATTCGTGACCATTAATGTTAAAAATCTGGCAATGGAAAATATCTATGGTGCCCCCTTTCCTTGATGTGCTTATTTTGCTTAATAGTTAATCCATTCCTGGTTGTTGGTTGCATGGCCAGTGGTCAGCGATTATGGACAACAGGGTCCAACAACATGTGGCAGGCACCAAGTCCCCCATCTTCACTCAAAGTGAGATGTCAAAGGCAAATTGGGATGTTCCTGGCTTTGGTGAATCATCTTGGGCCTTTAATAAGCGATTAGCAAAATCTCAGGAGGGGTTGCAAGCCTCTTTCCACTTGGGGACCCACAAGAAAATCAATGCAGTGCAATGACACTGTGAATTCTCTTGAGCAAAAATAAGGGAGTTGAGCGCAGTGTGGTTGCTAGCGCTTTGCATGCAGCATAATCTCCAACATTTCTCCAATGAAAATAGGGATGTCACATTCCATAACAATAATTTTACTATTTATACCCCACACATCGTACTTGGTTGACCCAGCCACACAGGGCAGCTTCCAACATATATAAATAACATAGAAAACCTTCCCTATACAGGATTGCCTTCAGACGGCTTGGGAGATAACTCCATATCCTCCAACATTTCTCCCATAAAAATAGGGACATCCTAAGGGAAAGTGAGACATTTTAGGATCAAATCAGAAACTGGGATGACTTCTTTAAATCAAGGACATCTGTGGAAAATAGAGACACTTGGAGGGTCTGCATGCAGTCTATGCTCCCTTTCTCTCAGCCTATAGGCTTCTGTTCCTTATCTGTAGGTGAGGACTAGGGTTCGGAAACCCATGACTCTCCAGTTGCTGTTGGATGGCTGCTCCCATCATCTCTGGCTGAAGGCCAGTCTGGCAGGAGCTGAAGGGAGTTGTAGTCCAGCAACATCTGGAGGGCTCCAGGTTTCTGACCCTGATCAAGAGGGAGGAAACAGAAGCCTTCAGAATGCAAGAAGCGGATAGTGCTGCCTAAGCATAACTCCCCCACTGCTCTTCTCTTCCTCCCCATGCCCTTCCTAGTAGGAAAACAAGTCCCTGGGAGTTACCATTTGCAGGGGGGGGGCACTACTGCAGCACAAGCCTTCACTCCTCACTTGTTCATTTCAAGTTGTTCTTCATTTGCTGGTTTAGAGAAGAAGCATAGTGCTGGCAATAGGATCACCAATGTGACCAGCAAGGAAGTACTGTATCTTCCTCACTTTCCCTTGGTTACATTTGTCCTCTATGATCCTTGTCTGGTTAGGATCACTTTAGGAGAGGAAGGGGGTGGAATGATGGTGAAGCACCAGAAAAAAACACCCAGGTTTGAATAGCATGGTGTGTGTGTGTGTGTGTGTGTGTGCGCGCGCGCGCACGCGCGCACTTTAAAATACCCATAGGAAAGCACTTGCACAGCCCCACAGAGCACCCACCAGGAGTGTGAGATCCCACAAAGTCTCTTAACTCACGCCTTGGTGGTGATTCATCTGTGTTGGAAGCCATGTCACCGGTTGTAACTTTTCCAATTAAGGCAGAGCAGTTGTACTCCCTCTGTAGAATCTGTGAGGTTCTCGCTATTCATGGCAAGGTTATGTAAGGCAGAGCTGAAAAGGTCAAGGTAGCTCCATGTATTTAAAATCTTGCTCTCGAATCATGAGTTCCTCAACTCCTTGGAAGGTCTCAACCCACAGTCGTTTCACAGTTTATCAGTCAGTGAGACTGTGGCAAGGCAAAAGCGAAGAGCCCCTGATCTTTTAGAAACTGGAGATAATGACCAAGGTTGTGGGCACAATGACCTTTCCATCCAAAGAGGTCATGAGATCACTGAGGTCCACATGCCACAACTTTAGCCCTTTTTATCCTCTGTCATGACTGTACGGTAAAAATCATTGCCAAGGCTGAACTCTGCTGTCCCTGACCAGCATTCAAGAACTTCAATGAAAAATGATCTTGTCTGCAGAGCAGCTGAAGAGCCAGCATGGCAGAATGGTTAGAGCAGAGCTGGCCTGCAGGTGAAGTGGGTGAAAAAGCCACCACAATTGGCGGAAACGCAAGCGGCGGGTCTCCTCCCATCCCACCACTGCCACGGCTGCCGGAGAAGCTCCACTTTGCAGAACATCTCCCCCTCACCAAGAGCTTTGTTGCCAAGTGAGAAGGGAGATTTGGCAAGGGCTTCTCCTTAAGTGGGGTGGCAAGACTTTACAACGGCTTTTCCTTGAGAAGAAGCCCTTGCAAAGCCTCACTTCCCCATCCCCCCATCATGGGGGCGGCAGTAGGGTGTTTAGCCTCAGGCATTTGACTCAGCCCAACTCAAGTTAGCGCTCAGGCGAACTTGGGCTTTGTCAACCTTTTCAGACTCAGGACCCACTTTTAGCCCAAACATGCATTTGGGGACCCATTTCTTCATCTTTTACCGTATATTAGCTTGGTAGCTGTGCTTCTGTTGCAACCCACCTTGGGTCAGGTTGCAACCCACTAGCTGGTCCTGAGCTGACTAATCAGCTGAAATGGATGATATTAACCAGCTATGATTCCTTGAAATAGGTGACAGATCTGTCTTTTTATTTGGAGAATCTGGGATGTCTGCGACTGGGGAATTGAATGCTAGCATCTTCTTTCAAATCTGATGTGTGAAATTGTCATGTAATCATGTCAAGAGCTGTCTGCCTTTGTTCCCAATGATTTCAAAGAACTGGTCATGCAGAGAAGCTCCACCCCCATCATAAAGTTTAGTTAACCACTAAAGTGATAATAGTAAAGCTTGCCTGTTTTCTGAGTATCGTCTCACCTCTTTGCCCCCTTGGTCTGGTGTTGACAGGATGAAAATTTGTCCACCATTCAAGGAAAATGAAGCTGGGGGGGGGAGCAGCAGCTACTTTGCTTTGTGTCTCGGAGGGGGGTTCTTTTCTTTTATCTTTTCTTTTATCAACGTGGCTTGCAACCTATTTTGAGATGACATAATGCAGGCTCAAAGCAGAGGGTCAAGTTGGGACAGGGCAGTCACATCGCACTGGCTAGGGCCTGGTTTAGATTAAGCAAATAATGAAACCAGAGCTGCTTATCTTGTTTCTTTTGTTTTATTTTTTGAGACATGAGTGGAACATTCCAAGTTTCCAACGAGTATTGCTTCTTGTCTGGGACTTCAAGATTCACACCAGGAGCTCTGGGAGCCAGAGCGGCAGTGGCGGCCAATGACTGCAGCACTTCCTGACCTCCCAAAAGCTGAGCCACTGATGTTTACCGGGAGGGGGAGCAGCAAGACAGTGGGGAGGTCAGTGTGATGGGAACACAGCAGCAGTGACCTCCCCACTGCCTTACACCTTCACCTCTACTTCCCGGTAGAACTTAACTCAGCTGTCAGGAGGTGAGCACCAGCGCCCCACCATGCTGCCTGCTATTGCAGAGAAGGGTTCTGCTCGCCCTGCACCAATTGGTGGAGGTGGAAATCACAGGCAGTTCAAGCTGGGAACCACCACAGGGCTTGAACCAGGAAATCAGGCAGCAGTCCATGGACCTTGCTCTTGGTACTATTGAGGGCAGCTTACAACCAGAGAGAAGCAGCAGCCAAACCCTTCTGCTGCACAGCACAGCCCTGATGGTGGCAGGAAGGAGTACTGCAGTTTGTCATCCTGGTCAGGCCAAGTGATCCAGGTGATAGGGGCCCTCACTAAGCTTATAGAATGTCCATCTTGGGCTTGGCTTCCCAGTCTGAGCAACTTGTCCCCCAGCATGCTTTCTCTGCGAACTCATGGAGCTGGGCTCTTGCTATCCTAGAAATCATACAGTCATAGAGAGCCAGTGTGATGTAGTGGTTAAAGTATTGGAATAGGACCTAGGAGACCAGGGTTCAAATCCCCACTTCACTATGCAACTCACTGGCTGACATTGGGCCAGTCACTGCCTTTCAGCCTAACCTACCCCACAGGGTTGTTGTGAGGATTAAAAAGAGAGGGGGCAAACCACATAAACCACATTGAGCTCCTTGGAGAGGAAGGTGGGGAAGAAGAAGAAGAAGAAGAAGAAGAAGAAGAAGAAGAAGAAGAAGAGGAGGAGGAGGAGGAGGAGGAGGAGGAGGAGGAAGAGGAGTTTGGATTTGATATCCCGCCTTCACTCCCTTTAAGGAGTCTCAAAGCGGCTAACATTCTCCTTTCCCTTCCTCCCCCACAACAAACACTCTGTGAGGTGAGTGAGGCTGAGAGACTTCAGAGAAGTGTGGGTGGCCCAAGGTCACCCAGCAGCTGCATGTGGAGGAGCGGGGACGCGAACCTGGTTCACCAGATTACGAGACTATCGCTCTTAACCACTACACCATACTGGCTCTCAATGCAATAAATAAATGAAATAAATGATAGAGAGCCAGCCCCTTGACAACGTGTGCTATATAGCTCTGCATTTCAAGGGCAGCACTCCCTTGGGCTTCTCCCAGTTGGTAGGTGAGTTTCAGCAGAATGCCTTGGATCAAGATGGAAGGAAACACTGATGGGTTTGTGTCCTCCACCCTCAAAATTTGCTCCTCTAAAAAACCAAACCTCCCACATGTACACACACACATGTGTGAACGCACACATACACACACACAGAGAGAGAGAGACAAAGAGAGAGAGAGTTATGTGTCTCTGTAAATGTGGCCATGGATGTTTGGGGGGGGGGGAGTTTTGGCCCAGAAAGAATTTTTAAATATTCTTTTGTAATCCCTGCAACAACCCAGTGCTGACACAGCATTGCAGGGTAAGAAAACACCACACACACACACACACACACACACCTGCTTGTCTTCACTGAAATAAATCACGAAGAATTGAAAACCACAAATCAGTTAGAAACAGTTTAGACCATCCTCCCAAGAATATTTGTAATTGGGTCCTTGTAATTACATGTTTGGGTGGGGGAACACTAGGCCATTGGACAATGCATGGCTATTTAGCATGGTCATTGTGGATGCTACACACCCATCAGCAACATCGACTGGCCAGTGTCCCCAACCCCAGAAACATTTGGTTTGGTTTTGCTGTGTCTGGGAGTCGCCATCTAAATGTCCCACAATGCCCTGATGCAGCATTGCCCTGAGGCATTGTGGGAAATTTATAAGGTGGTTCCATCAGAGCGCTGCTTTTGCCACCACTAGGTGGTGCCATAACTGAGGATCCACAAGAAAGCCTTTTGCGGAGACACCCCTCAAACCTGGAATCAGCCCTGAGCTGCTTAAGAAAAAAAGCTGCCAGCCATAGCTGACATTTGTTTAATCTTGGGGCAGGGACAAAGGGCTCGGATTGTGTTTGAAATTTCCTGCATTGTTTTGAGTCTGTGGGTTTTTGTTACTTTCTTGCTGTGGGAGAGATATGTGTCTTGGAACAGAGCCTGGATAAGCAAGCAATGCTGGTAGCTAAACTGAACATGCTTTAACCATTGTGCATCAGAGCAACAGCGAGGTCCTCTTGCTAGCTTGCAGAAGAGGGGAAAACAGTGCTGAATTAGCACACAGCCTTTCAGACTTCACTGGGACAAAAGTTAACTAGGCTCCCTTTGCGTTTTCTTTCATCTTAATGCAGTTTGATTACCAGAAAAGTTATCCTTCTAGTAGGATAATTAATTGAAGTGTGTGTGTGTGTGTGTGTGTGTCCATCATAATTGCATTTCTTAATTCAGTATTTGCAGTGGAAGGGGGGGGGAATGCCCATTATTTGGGTTTTCAACCCCCCACCCTTTTCAAATTGATTTAACTCACTTCAGTGATGTGGTTCTATTTTGAGCTCAAACAGGGTAAGTTCTAGTGTCCCAGTATTCAATTTTCCTCTCTGACTTGAAAAGTGAACTTTTTAAAAGGACAGACACATATGTGCCTAAGTACAACGTATGGGATTCTCTCTCCTCTCCCCCCCATCATACCCCCCCCCCGCAACCTGCTAAATTGGTGTATTTGACTCTTATCGTTTCAGACAGCTGTAGTTTAATCTCATATTACCTTCAGCAATAAAGTACACCACTTCTGCACTCTGTGTGCAGCCAATTCAGTAGCAGAGATTAAATTACTTCCAATCCCCCCTCTGCTTGGTCATTCCACCTGCTTGTGGGGTCCCCTAGAGCATCCACTTTGGCCACAGTGGAAAGCAGGGGGCTGGGCTAGTGTCTCCAAGAGTCCAGCACTGACCAGGATGCCAAGTTGAGCAGGACAACACAGTTACTGGCGAAGAAGCCATGCCAGGTTCCTGGCTCTGACCACTCAGCCTGAGGCTGGAAGGCAGGAGAGGAATGTTCCATAGTCCTTAGAACCGGAGCTGCCACCATCACAGGCACCTTCCCCCTGGCTTGACTTACAATGAAGCAGAATACTGAAGAATTCTGGACACAGAAAAGAAAGTCTTCACGGAGCGTAAAGTTAAACTATGGAACTCACTGCCACAGGAAGCAGCAATAGCCACCAGCAGGAATGGCTTTAAAAGAAGCACTGTTGAAGGCTTCTAGCCATGATGGCTATGCTCTGCCTCCCCAGCTGGAGGCAGCAGTATGCTTCTGAATATAAAAACCAGTGTGGGAAGCCATGGGAGGGGAGAGGGCACTTGTGCCTGAATTCTGCTTGCTGGTTTCCCACAGGCACCTGGTTGAACATTGTGAGAACAGGCTGCTGGACAAGATGAGCCACTGGCAGGACCCAGCAGGCTCTTCTTGGGTCCTTTCACAGTGCCTCGCCAGCTGAACAGAGTGAGGAGCACTCCAGGGAAGGAGTCAAGGAGCAAATGAAAATGGCCTGGCTTCAGACGAAGGGGGGCTGGCACCTGAAGCTCAAAAGGCCTCACCTCCAGCCATTGTTGGAGTAGAAGCATAGAAGCAGAGAGTTGGAAGGGACCAATCTTAGTCCAGCCCCTGTAATGAAGGAATCTTTGGCCCAAAGCTGAGCTCAGAACCACAACCCTGGGATTAAGAGTCTTGTGCTCTACCAACTGAGTCAGGAGCTCTCTAGGAGCAGAAGGCTGGACTGGATGGTCCTTTGGCCTGACCCAACAGGCAGGATCTAGAACAGCGAGGTGGACCACAGATCTGACTCAGTATAAAGCAGCTTCCTATGTTTTTATATCAGCCCTTTAGTCAGAATCATGAGGACTGGAGTCTTCCATATATCCCTGGGGAGCCCCAGTCAGTCAGTATAGATGTGGGCATGGAACCTTGCATTTGCTTCAGGGCAGCCTTCCGTCCTCCGTTCTGCCAAGCAAGAGGCCTTGTTGGTGTTCAAGGACACCTTCCAGCCATGCAGAAGAAGGTGAGGAAGTGCAAAGCAAGGCCAGTGAGGGGTGTGGCCTGGGGAGAGAAGGCTGGGGGGGTGGCCAAATAGAGAGGCCTGCAAAACCACATTCAGGGGCGCCAAGTGGGGGCCCCAATATTTCTGATGAAAGGACTGCCTCCCCCAAAGTTCAGTGGTGCGTGCTAGTGATGGCAGCATGGTGCATGGCATGAACGCATGGCATGAACGCATGGCATGCTGACATCACACAGCCCTGGTTCCCCTGAATTGTGGGGGCAAGGTGGTGCACGTGGCCACATTTGACCTCAGGCCTGCAGTAAACACTGAACTAGACGAATCAGTCAGTGGTGGAGCATGCCTCGCTGGTGCCCGGAGCAGGTGCGCACACCCCGTGCCATAAGGGTGGGATGCGCCACTGAAGACTGCATCCTTCTTGCGTGCCCTCCAGTTGGTCAGGCCTGACCCAGACGTGGAGCGGCTGCTGCTGCTGCTGCCCACCCCCCAGCCCCGAGGGCCAAACCGGGCATGGCTTCCCTTGATGAGGGAACTATTATGGGGGCTTCTGGCAGCGCCCTCTGAAAAATTTCACCCGGGGCAACGGCTCCCCTCGCCCTCCCCACACTAGGCCACTGGAACCACTGCATAAGACCAGGTAACCTTTCCTCCAGCTACAGTGGGCTGGACCAACAATACCACCACAATTTATTTTGCCTTGTTCCATTTGAAGAGGGAGACAAGAGGAAAAACTTGTGGGGGAATATGTTTGAAAAGCAAAAGCTGGAGTTTCTGAAATCTGAATAGGGAAAGACTAAAGTGGTAGCAGAACAACACCTGTGCTTTGCCGCAGAAAAGGTTAAGCAAAACATGCCGGCATCCCTTTAAACAGGCACCAAGTAAGATTAAGCCCACCGGCCAGGAAAGTACCAGTCATTTCCAGACAAATTAGGCCCCATTCTTCCTGCAGAGGGGATTAAAAAAAAATCATATTCCACATTAACAGTCCCTTTGGTATTTTCGTCAAATGAGTTTTAGTGGCGGAAGGCTGCTAAAAATATCTGCCAATTTCTTTCCTAATTTAAATGCAGCGCTGAGCAGAAACCCCCATGAATGCATGGAGCTCGCGGTTCAACAGCTTGAATATCATCATCACGCCGTTCCATTTCACGCAGAGACTTTCGAGAGCTAAGTGTGCAGCGCCCTTGTTAAGGCTAGAACATCGATTGTAGCAAGAGAGACTTCTGCTTGCTGCAGCACAGTATCAGCTCTGGGAAACTTCCTTCTTTGAGATGTTAAGGCATAATAAACATTAGAATATAGGTTTGGGGGGAGTCAGTCTGGATGATTCTTAGGGGCCTGTGCTCAGTGAGGTTAGACTCTGACAAAAGGACTTTGTTGAACTTATGTGTCCTCATCAGCATTGAAAAAGAATAGATTAGGTTGCCAGAGCTGCAACCAAGTGATGTTGCCCTCCAGGCAAATGGGTGGGCCTCCCCCCTCACCTGGCTTGATAGATAGAAGTCCTGCCCTGAGATTTACAGATGAATGGTGATCTAACAATTTAAAAACAACAACAAGAAGAAATGGGGAGCCTATGGGGCTTTCCAGGTGTTGCTAGACTACAACTCTGGTTGTCCCTGAGCGTTGGCAGATTGGCCAGGCCCAATGGGGGCCAGGACTCCAGCAAGTTCCATAGTTTATCTGTGCAGTGCATTTAGATTCTTTTGTCCTGAATCTAAACATCCAGCTTACTTGGACATCTACAAGTTCTAGAGCTATGAGAGAGGGAGAAGAACTTTTCTATCCACTTTCTTCATGCATAATTTTATAAACTTTTGCCATAAACTTTTTCTCTACACTAAAATGGAGTCCGTCCGTCCCCTTGTTCATTTGATTTTCCCTTTTCTCAGCCTTTTCCAACACTTCTTGAAAGCAGGCAGCCAAGATCCCAAGTTCGAGTGAGGCCTGCCATACTCTCTGCACCTGAAAGTTCAGAGATGACTCCACTGTAACAAGACTCCAATGCTAGAATGTATGCAGGACAGCAGCTCAGTTGGCCCTGTCCACATGTGACTCCTGCACAGGGTGCACATCTAACGTCAGACTTTCTCCACCTGCAGCCTGGTTTTTAATGAAAGCTTCCAGAGCAGAATCCTTAAGGATTTTTTTTTGTTGTTGTTGTTAGCTAAGCAGCCTGCTGCCTGCTGCTGGGATGATATTTCAAGGACCCATTTGAGCCATGTCATAAATCACTGGCATCGGCCAGTGGGGACACCCTGTCCTAGAGAGCTGTTCTGACTTGTCTCTTGGCCTCCCATGGTAGCGGAAATTGTGAGTTAGAAAAATGCAGCGTGAAGCCTCCCGTACATTTAAGCAAGGGAATAATGATGATCTTCTTCACTTGCAGAACTTGGCCACAGGGAAGGCTGTGCAGCACTCAGCTCATTAACTGGTGTCATGCAGAGCTTGAATAAAGAGACAGGAAGGTGTCTCTCTGCAACAGTATGAGACGCCCAGGTGCATCTTACTGGTAAGGAGCAGACTGTGGCCCTCGCAAAGGTTGTCCGGCTTGTAGCAAGGTCTAGAGGGATGATCTTCACCAGTGCTTTTTGCTTTTTTTTTTAAGCAAAATGGTGCTGGTACCTGAAGACCATTGCAGGCATGGCTAGAAAGAGTTGGGCACAGGGAGGGTGGCTGGCAGTAGAAACAGAGGCTGTGATTGATGTGCAGAGAGAACCCCCCCCCCCAAGAGGGAATAGGTGAAAGTCGGGCTGGAGCCTGAGACTGGTGATTGGACATAGCAGCCCTGGTTTTTTGGCAGGTGAGTGAGGTGGCGCTGAAAACCGGCTGGGGAGCCCCTGCTTTCCTTCCTCTCCTCAGCTGTGCTGTGTCCAGGAGGTGGGTGAGCCAACGGGTGAAAGGGACACAAAGTGAGCCTGAGGGGGGGGGGGTTGGCGAAGAGCAGCTGCCACCCTCTGACAGAGCTGGATTTCTCCCCTTCCTGTGTTTTCTGCGGTGGTGCCTGGTTTGTTCTGTCCTCGCCATTTGCTTCTCAGTTCTGGCAGAGCTGCTCCCCAGGGAGCTGGGAGAGAGACAATGATGTGGATTATTATTATTATTATTATTATTATTATTATTATTCATTCATTCATTAAATTTGTATACCGCCCCCTATACCCACAGGTCTCAGGACGGTTCCGTCTCTTCCCACTCGGTTCTCTCCTTGCAGCCCCTCATGACATAGTTTGAGCTGGAGTTGCGTGTGTCTCACAGTTTGAGTGGGTTGGAGGGGACGGGGCGGGGTGTCAAGCCACCCTCTGCAGCCCCTGTAGGGAGGAGAAGCAGTCGTGGGGATGGGGGAGCAGCTCTGAGGCAAAGATCCGCTGCCCTCCCTCAGTGTGAAGGGAAGGGACTGTAGCTCTGGAGAGGGAGGCAAGCGAGTGAGCAAGTGAGCAGAGCAGGGAGACACCTATCTTTCCACAGGGTGAATGAGGTTTCAGGCCCAGGCCATGTCAAGACCTGCCTGGGGAGACAGGAGGGACGGACCTAACCAGGGAAGACTCATAGCGGCTCAGTGGCAGAGAGCAAGCTCTGCATGCAAAGGATGCTGATGCTGGGTTTAGTTGCTAGGCTCTCCGGTTAAAACAAAGATGGCGCTGGCGGAGGGAAAGCCCAGGAGAGATGGCGCCACGCCATACCCACCTCGTTGTCTTTGCACAGCAAAAAAAGGGAAGGGGCAGCAGCGTGTGTGTGTGCCATTTTCTGTTTTGCCTCAAGGGGCAAGAAGTCTTGCTCCCCCCCCCCCCCCCGGTGTGTTTTCTCCTGGTGTTATTGACATTTCATTGCTCTATTGTCTAGCTCTGAGCTCATAACACTACTCACTCATGTACCGGTAACCAGAAGCCTATGGGTCTCAACTTGAACTCAAAGTGCAAAAAGCTTTCTGCCCCAGCACCTCCCATGTCCTCTTCTTTCTCTATTAACATATAAACATCCAGCGTATATTTTGCATCTGGAATATGCAAGTTTCCACTTGTGTGTTGTTGTTTTTAAGAGCAGAAGATACAGACTCCTGACAGTTTTGACTTTTCCCTGAAAAGAAATGTTCAAAACAGCATTGGGCTGACTGAACTGTTTATTAGAGATGCACTGGAGCTTACTGTCACCTCTTTGGAGATGTGAGCTAAAGGTAGATAAGGTATTCAAATTTTGTGGGCTGGGAGAAAAGCAGGGCTGAGGATACCAGCACACCATTTTTACTAAGGGGGTAAAGTGACAGAGAGCTCCCATCATCCGCAGTAATGTTCCCATACACATCATCCCAGTGTGAATTTGTGGGTTCCTGCTTGGGAGAAACCAGATGCCCCAACTATAATTAATTTCTGGTCCTTATTATTCTATTTCTGGCCTCTTTATCTCTCACTTGTCCATTCAGAAGTCCATCCCATCCTGATTCCACATTAGTTTCCAATTTTATCTTATTTTTGTAGGGGGGGGAATCTATACAAAAATTTACAAAATACTTATTTGGCTGTGAAATTTAAATATGTAACTTATCCCAATGGAGGCATTTCTAAATGTATTTAAGTTAAAATACATGTTTGTAATTGGTTTTTTGGGGAGAGGGGATTGAGCTGAGAATTGTATTACAAAATATGGAGACGTGTGAAATATGAAGGATAACATTTACTAGCCCAGAAAGTGCAAATTATGCCAAATGAAAATTAGGCCTAACAGAAGTCTGTTTCAAGCCTCTCTTTTACTCCTTCCCTTTGCTCTTCCTGTCTTACAGGCATCTGCAGGAACTGATGGTCATAGCACCAACCTTGCATTGCTGAGTTAGCCCAGTTGCTCTGGGTGCTAAAGAGACTCTTTGCATTGATGTTTTGAAAATGGTATGTGTCAGGTGTGCCTTTGGGCGTGGAGGCTGACTAGGACTGGGACTCTGGTGTGGTGCAGTCATGCTGAAAATCACAGAGGTGCTATTGACACATCTAGCTCAGTATTGTCTGCATGGACAGGCAACAGCTCTCTGGGGAATCAGGCAAGAGTCTTTCTGAACCATATCTGGAGATGCCACAAACTGAACCTGGGACCTTTTGCATTGAAAGCAGATGGTCTGTCACTGAGCTATAGCCTCTCACCCCTCCAGAAAAGCTGCCGTTACTACCAGGAGAGGAGCTTTCCAGCGTAAATACTGGTAGATATTTTTTTTTTTTTTGTACTTTTTACATTCTGTTACCATTTGAGCCCACTGTTTTCCATTTCCCATGTGTGAGCAGAAATAAGTAGTATTTATTGTTAGCCACCAGGATGGTTATTATAAGAAAAATGGAAATATTTAGAGGGATTAAAGAAGGATTTGTGGTAGAGTCAAATCTATACCAGAAGACAAACAAACAAGCATAAAGATTCATTTCCAACTATGTGGCAAACATTTGTTCAATATATTAATGATGATAGCAATGTCCAAAGGACTCCTGTGAATTATGCTGCTACCTGGAATTCTTAATAACTATTTGGAAATCTTGGTAAGCTTTTAGCTTTAAATGAAAATATCATAAGACATCAAAGACAATATCTTATAAATAAGACAAATCTTTTTTAAAATGTGACTACCCTTAAACACCAATAATATTTTTTCCAGGAATGTGAATGAAACAACCAACATTTGCAGTTTGTGTGTTTAATTTTAGTTTTCCTTCAGTTTTGCTGTTTTTCTTAGTTTTTGTTTTTTGTGTGTTCAAGAAGTGTATGTTCTTATTCAAGTAATTAATAATGTTGGTTTGTTGGTTTGTTTTTAAAAAGTGGCTTGGATGGTGGAGCTCCCTATCTTGACCCCCCTCTCCCCATAGAGGCCTTCTTGACCAAGGCAAGAATTTTCATTCTCTCTGCTTATTCAGCACAGGTGGTGTGGCTGGAACTGACTTTGATGCCACTTTGGGACCAGGCATGTAAAGATGTCTTTATGCACCCACAGTAGTGTGAGTTAGTGTTAAGAATGGCTTTATCTGAACTGCTTGGTTTTTTAAAAACAAAAACCACACACCCTGCAGCCTTGATTAGGACCTGCAGATTATTTCACTCTGCCTTTAAGTGTTATTGGCTTCTGATCATGTTTCTCGTACACCGCCCTGATAGGGCTAGCCTAGAGATTTCTTAAATAAATCCACATTGGTCAGAGCGAGCAAGGAAGGAAATCCACTCCTGCCTGTCAAAGGCTGTGCAATCTCTCTCTTGGATGCAGTTGCTAGGTGAGGTCGAGAAGGCAACGGGCCAGTTGTGCGCGGAATCACTGTTACTCATTCGGATGGAGCGTCTGTATTTGGGTTGTTGTCAAAGTTACTGTGTACGGTGAAGTAATCGCTGGACCCACTGGGTGTTCCTCCTTTGCCTGTCTTTGTGCCCAGGGAAATCTGTAGGGTTACGTCCTGTGAGTTAGGCAGGCAGGCAGGCAGGCAGGCAGGCTGTTTGTGAGCTGGCCCCGAAGGGTGTGGTCAAAGCCGTGATTCACACGCCAGGCTGAAGTCATGCCTTGGAATGATCCTGCGTCCATTTTCATTCTCTCTGCTTATTCAGCACAACTTGGCCAAATGCAGCTGGTTGGCTACAAGCCCCATTCTCATCCATCTCCAGGAAGAGGCGCAGACTCAGAGAGGCCTGATTTTGCACTCAGATACTCAAAGTGTGTTTCCCTACTAAATCTAATATAAAGAGAGCTAATGGGCCTAAAATGGGCTCAGAGGCCCTGCCCCCTTGACCTGGAAACAGTGCCCCCCGACATCCGCAGGGTGTTTAAAAAGCTAACTTGATAGAAAAGCTGTGTCCACACCATACATTTAAAGCCCCTTCCCCAATCCTGGCAACTGTATAGCTTGTTAATGGTGCTGGGAATTATAGCTCTGTGTGGTAAACTACAGTTTCCAGGATTCTTTTTTTGGAGGGTTCGTTAAATGTATGATGCTTTAGCTGAGATTCCTGTATTGCAGGGAGTTGGACCAGATGACTCTCAGTGTACCTGCCGACTCTACAGTTCTATAATAAGGCATCCAGGGATCATCTAGTCCACCTCCTGCAATGCGGGAATCTCAACTAAACATCCATGACAGATGGCCAGCCAACCTCTCCTTAAAAGCCTCCAAGGAAGGAGAGTCTGTTTGACTGTTAAATAGCTCTTACTGCCAGAAAGTCCTTACTGATGATGAGTCGGGAATCTCCTTTCTTGCAACTTGAAGCCACTGGTTAGAGTCTACCCTCCTGGATAGTCCAAGATCAAGGAAGGTGTTTGTGGCAGAAGCACCAACTCTCTCCTAAGCCCAAGGACACCATTTTCTTCTAAGAGGATGAAGGAAATCTTAACATCGCACATCGATAAGCCTCCGTCTGAACTTAAGAGACATTGTAGGCTCTTAATCTGAACTGTATCTCATGAGCCCAATGTTAATAAAAATGATAAATTGCCGGCGCTGCAAATCCTCGTATTATTCATGAGGAAGATTTATTGGCCTCCAGTGGGACAGATGGAGTGGGGTGATATTAAAGAGATATAACTGTACAGATTTTGCCAGAGTTTGGCAGTTGTTAAAAACACAGAGGCCCAATTGCCTGCATTGTCAGATAACCCTTGTGATAACCCTGCCATTAATCAATGTAGGAAACCGGTGTTTATCCAAGAAAAGGGGTGAGTGGGAGGGACGGTGGAATAAAGCAAACAAGCCCAGCTCAGTGGGAAGGCAAAGCAGGCCTGCAATTAGAATACAATGTCTGTGGCACTTCATTAGGGTTGCGAGACCCCCAGGACTGACCCCAAATCTCCAGGTTTGCCTGCTGTCTCCCCGCATCCTGCAGTCGCAGGCAGAGACCTTGAATATCTAGGTGGGCAAAAGAGCCTTTTGAAAAATTAACAAGACTGTGCATGCAGCTTGCAAGCTTCAGCCTTGCAGGAACCATCCGCTTCTTATTGCACAGGATCTCTTAATTAAGCTCAGTTTTTGCAAATTATTACATAGACTCTGGGGGGGGGGGTATTACCTTCTCCCCTCCCTCTTCCCTTCTCCCAATTCATCTATGTCTCTGCAAATTATTGCAGACTCTTTGGGGCCCTCCCACTGTGATCTCACTGGGGCCCACCCCATAGCATCGCTGAGGCTGTCCCATCCCATAGCAATCACCAGTCTCAGAGTCTGAAGAAGACAAAGGCAGGAGGGAGAGGGCCTTCCAGACCCATTGGCAGAGAGTGTGTGAAAAGCCTGGGGCCACCACAGAAGAGGCCCTGCTCCCTGCTTCAGAACCAAGGGCAGTGGAGGCTGGTTTGTTAGGATAAGCAGAACACTTCCCCACTAACCTCAGTCTCCCCTCAGCCTGCCCTCACTTGCCTGCTTTCTTCCTTACAACCTGCCTGGTGGCGCTTCCTGCCAGCTGCCTCATTACATTTCCCTCCCCCAATTATTTTTATTGATTTTCCTATATAAACCCAATTACACAAATTAGTTCCAAATTAATACAGTTTTGTTAAGAGGCTTCCTGGACACTGTTCTTGATGGATCTTTATGATCTAATATTACTGCGTTTCATATTCTTATTTATTTCCATTGCATTCCATTTTTCAAAAGTATCACATAATTAACAGCTGCACTCTTAATAATTTCTATTTGTGTTATTATATTATTTAACTTCAAAAAAAAAAAAAGGCTTCAAGTGAGGAACCATAGCTTTTTCCTTTTCATCCTGAATGCGCCACATCCAAAAATCAGTTTAGTCTCTTGGCCTTATAGGTCTCTCTGATATTTTCCTTTTTCCTGCGGCATTTGGGGCTCTCTCCTTACTCCCACTGTTGTATTCCAGCCTGCTTGGGGTGGAGCTGCAACTTCAAGGTTAAAGCCCCTCCTTTCTCTGGCTCAGCTCCTTCCCATAATACTCAAGCAGTTCCAAATCGACAACAGCAGATCCCTCCCTTCCACTGGCACCAAAAATCAACAAGTTCCAGAGATTCGCCATTTCTTCCTCTGGCTGGGAAGGGAGGGAAAAGGCAGAGCCCTTCCTCTTCCAACATCCAAAAGGCCCTCATGCCGTTTTCCTTTTGCCGCCACCATAGCATTTCGATTTTTATAAAAGAATAGGTTATAGCTCAATATCTCCACGATCTCTTTCAGTCTTTTTTTGAGGGGGGGGGTAGGCTCTAACTCCCAGCTACATCCTTCCAAAAAAAACAGCCACCCCTTACATCTTCTATTAAATCTCAATGTTACATCGTACATCAAACCATCCTCACTTGTGTATCTTAAAATTCAATATTAGGAGAGGGTTGCCGAATCATAAATGTAAAAACTTCCATAAAATACACCAAAGAGACCCCCTCTCCTCTATACACCTCCAGAACAAGATAGAATCTTCTCCCAATTTCAAACCTCGTTTCCATGCAGCTGATTGTTCTCAGTTATAATGTCCATCTCCTCTGGTGCGCACTTATTCTTAATGACAATCAGGACCCAATTATAAGGAAAACCTCTGCATCCAATGGTGATTTGGGGGGGGGGGTGTTCCGCGTCAAGTGAAGTGCGTAGCATCCAGAGCCTCTGCCCTTCCCCGAGCCATTGAGACAACGACAGGTCACCAGTAACTCCGGTACCCCAAGAGGTTTATTGGGGATGGTTTAACCCCTTCCATCTCCATTTTTTCAGCCTGTGCCTCTCTCCGATGTTGAGCCATCGCCATGCTGCAAGAGAGGAACTGGAAGCTCCAGCTTCCTCCTTTTCAGTCTCAGTGTTACCCTTATAGAACTCAGCAGAGAGAAGGATGGGGACAGAACCAGGAACGAACTGTCTCCACCTGCCATTCATTGGCTCTGGCTCCAACTTCCTGTTGACCTCCGTGCCTACTGCCCTACCTACCAGTCCCAAAGGGCACCAAACCCCACTGGCGTGTGGGGCATGCTGAATTACATTTTGGAAGGACACAGACCCTCCAAGTGTCCCTATTTTCAAGGCACAGTCCCAGATTTACAGAAGCCACCTCACTTTTTTATTTGATCCCAGAATGTCCTGCTTTTTCTTAGGACATCCCTATTTTTATTGGAGCAGTGTTGGAGGGTATGGAGTTATGCGATCTCTGAGCCAAGAAGATAAGTAACTATAAAACTTTTAGAAGACATCTGAAGGCAACCCTGTATAGGGAAGTTTTTTAAAATGATTAATGTTTTATTATGTTTTTATATATGTTAGAAGCCGCCCAGAGTGGGTGGGACAACCCAGTCAGATGGGTGGGGTATAACATAATAATAATAATAAGGAATAGGATGTCTCTATTTTCATTGGAGAAATGTTGGAGGGGATGAGGACATAGATGCCAACACACTGCAGGAGACTGGATTCAGGGCCGGAAGAGGCTGGTGTTGGGTGTGGGGGAGAAGGCCAGTGTGAGGTATCTCAAGATGTTTTGTTTCTGGGTGGAGTGAGATCCCAATAAGGAGAAGGACTGTGGTTCAGTGGCCAAGCCGCTGCTCTTCATACAGAAGGTCTCAGGATCAATCCCTAACATTTCACACAGGCAGGTCTGTGTGAAATCCTGGAAAGCTGCTGGCTGCCAGTGTGGACAATCTTGGGCTAGATGGACCCAAGTGTCTGGCCCAGTCTAAGGCAGCTTCCTAGGTTGCCATGTTCAACTGGTATCCCCTCTTCAATCCACAGTCCAGATCCCACTGAAATGAAAAGGAGCTGAAAAATTCATTTTTGGGGTGAGTCTTGCGCAAAATAACCTTAATCTGCCCCTATTAGTGACACCCTAGATCTACCCCAGTCCGAGGCATCATGGCCATAGTCATGCCTCTGGTGGAGACAAAGCTTTGCTTTTTCTCCCCTGACCAAAAAAGGGGGAGGGGGCTATGTTTATAGCATCAAAGAGAAGCAGCCCTATGTTGCAGCTGTCTTGCGTCAGGCATGAGAGTCACTGGTTGGCTGTAGCAAGTTGATCTCATGTCACCAGGGCTGTTTGTTACGTGCACAGAGAAGGAAAGATTTGTGGGATTTGTCAGCCCTTGTGGAGTGCTAAGCAACACACCTGAGATTAGAGAGAGGGAGAGGGGAGAGAGATGGTTCTGAGTTCTTTAAGGAAGGGCGTTTGAGGTCAGCTTGTGTGAACATCTTTATGCTATTAGGCCTTTGAAGCATCTGCAAAGCAGATGCAAGCCCAAATGTTGTGCTTTGTGTGTGTTTCATTTTTACATCTTGGCATGGATGGTCTCCCAGGTTGCTCCGTGAAAGAGGGGTGGAGATTTTGGAGCCTGTACTGCAGCTATCGCAAAGCCCCGCCATTCCAGCTGGGTTCAGAAATACTTTAAGCTGTGAATAGTTTTGCAATGGCTTCTTGTAACTTTCTCTGCGGTGATTTTACCAGATTACTTCAGAATTCTCTAGAGTCGGATCTGGAAGATCAGTCTTTTTGTTTGGTTGGTTGGGTGAAAACAAAACACTGCAATGCATTTTTAGGACTTATGTAACACTACAGGGCGTTTCCTTCTGCAAAGGTATATTTTATTGCCTATAACTCAGCCAGCAGAAAGAAAGAACAGTCAGTCCTAAGCAGAAAATGCCTTTTGAATCATCAGAATCTTCACAGAATTGTCACTGATTAGGTGAGGTCTTTTTCCATCTAGTGCAGCTGAGAGTTTAGAAATCCAATGAAACGCTTTAGAAAAGAGACTGAAATAAATACTGGGCAGACAAACTCCACTTAGTTGTGGCCCTTTCATCTGGACTCTAGAAGAAATATGAAGACAACCTCAGTGCTAGAATTATGGGGATACAGGTCAATGAAATTCACATGGCCCAAACCAGACACTGTCCAGTTTTATCCAAATCATGTTTCCCCTCTGTGGGCTTCTAAAAACAGTAGTCCAGGAGGTGGGAAGGTCATCATACATGGTAATGCCTTTCTGCTCCCTGCAATACAAATAAAGGATTTCAAATGTGGCAGCTTCCAAACTGAACACACGGTAAATGAGATGGATTTTGTTTTATATGCTAGTGTTGGGTGTAACTGTTTTGAGTAAAGGTTTTAATATGGCTTTACCTTGGGGGTACTTTGGTACAAATAAGGTGTTCCTAGTTAATCATTCATGCTCTTGTCATAAATGTGCCGCTCTCCCAAGCTTGCATAAATAGAAGACTTGTATAAACTAGAGATAGAACAGATGACCCTATTTCCATTCATTTTGTGTGTGCATTAAACTCATCTCATTTCATTTTTCACTAGTATACCGCCTTTTTACATTACAATACTCCAGGCGGTTTGCAACTCATACAGATGAAGGCTATTCAAGAAAAACCACATGGCTATCCTTTAACAATTAACATGGCCAACAACAACTTGACAAAATCCAAGAATCCATTTTGCATATAATATTACAAGACAATTACAAAATACCAGCATGCAATAAAACAAAATCACCCACAAAAGTTGCAACAACTTAATCATGGTAATCAACCAAGACAACATCTGCAAGATACAATACACAAATATAACTCTTTTGTCCCCTTTTCTGCTCTTGCTATCAAAACTGGAAGACAGGGGGGGGGAAACATATTAAAATGGGACATGTTTTCATACGCACTTTCCTCTAAATAATAACAACAACAATCAGTGCTATTTTTCTAGAAAAAGCGGTTCTGGAATTCACCATGAATGTCTCTCTTGTTCTCTTATGATGGCAATGGCACCCACCTGAGAGGTGCCAGAACTAACTCCCGGTTGAAATAAAGCTCTGATAATAAAATCAATCAATCAATCAATCAATCTAAGGATCACAGGCCATCAATTGTTTAACTAGCCAAAGCCTGGGAGAAGAGGAATGTTTTTGCCTGGAGCATAAAGATATGCAATGAAGGTGCCAGGTAAGCCTCCCTGGGGAAATAATTCCACAGATGTGGAGGCACTTGGATGAGGGAGGTTTTATTCAGAGCTGGCCTTGGATTCAGCAAAAGCAGCCTTAGACCCGAGGGCTGGCTGATGGCCCAGCCGCAATTGCCCAGGTTGGAGCTGGAGCTGGCGCATGACATAGTCACTAACTGTCTGTACCATGTGGCCCTTACCTGGCTCGGCCCCCCTCTCAATTCATGCCTCCCTCTACCCTAAAACCACTGTGATTGGGGCCCCTGCTCTTCTCAGCTCCTCTTCTCCCAGAAACATCTCCCGTCCCTCAATAATAACATAACAAACAAGCCGGACTTCCATTCAGCTGAACACAACCAACCAAGATCTAGTCCTCCTAATCTTTCAGTGCCAATAAAAATAGATAACTATATACACAAAAGACCTACCCATGTGATGCTGACACAAATCCCTACACTAACACTATGCAACAGAACAAAAGAACAATACGGCCATCTCCCTCCTTCTCCCCAACCACAATATGTCTATGACAAATGTGCCTCTCACTAAATGTAAACAAACTGTGAAAAAGACTTCATGAATTCATAGAATCATAGAATTGGAAGGGACCCCCAGGAGCATCCATGACAGGTGGCCATCCAAACTCTGCTTAAAAACCTCCATGGAAGGAGAATCCACAACCTCCCAAGGGAGACCATTCATGAACAGCTCTTACTATGAGAAAGTTGTTCCTGATGTTTAGTCGGAATCTCCTTTCTTGTAACTTGAAGCCATTGATTTGAGTCCTACCCTCCAGAGCAGGAGAAAACAAGCTTGCTCCATCTTCCATGTGAGAGCCCTTGAAATATCTGAAGATGGCTATTATATCTCTCAGTCTCCTCTTTTCCAGGCTAAACATACTCAGCTCTTTCAACCATTCATCATTAGGCTTCGTTTCCAGAACTTTGATAATCTTAGTTGCACTCTTCTGCACATGTTCCAGCTTGTCAACATCCTTCCTAAATTGTGGAGCCCAAAACTGGACACAGTATTCCAGGTGTGGTCTGACCAAGGCAATACTATTACCAAGTACTATTACTTCCCTTGATCTGGACACTCTACTTCTGTTGATGCAGCCTAGAAAAGCATTAGCTTTTTTTGCTGCTGCATCACACTGTTGACTTCATTTTGTTAGCTTGCACCCAGTTCTCCAATCTGTTAAGGTTCTAATTATGTCTTCCACGGCATTAGCTACCCATCCCAGTTTGGTGTCATCTGCAAATTTGATGAGCATCCTCTCAATGCCTTCATCTAATACCTCCAGTATTTTCTTATCTCTTCTTGGGCCACAACCTTCAACAGAAAGTCTCTTCAACTTCCTGCCCAGGGTCTCACAGTCCCTTGCTATAGGTTGAAGGCTTTGAATGGCAGTATTATTTGTACCCAGGGGACGCGGGTGGTGCTGTGGGTCAAAGCCTCAGCGCCTAGGGCTTGCCGATCAAAAGGTCGGCGGTTCGAATCCCCGCGGCAGGGTGCGCTCCCGTTGCTCAGTCCCAGCGCCTGCCAACCTAGCAGTTCGAAAGCACCCCCGGGTGCAAGTAGATAAATAGGGACCGCTTACCAGCGGGAAGGTGAACAGTGTTTCCGTGTGCTGCGCTGGCTCGCCAGATGCAGCTTTGTCACGCTGGCCACGTGACCCGGAAGTGTCTCCGGACAGCGCTGGCCCCCGGCCTCTTGAGTGAGATGGGCGCACAACCCTAGAGTATGGCAAAAACCTAGAAATTAATAAATGCTAGGATTTTGATGATTGGGGATGTGAAGGAAGAAATACAAGCTGCTGAGAAATTCCTGGGCTAACCTATGCAAAAACGTCCTGGCCAAGCTGGGGCCATTAAGAAACAATACAGGGCCATCAAGGGCCATTGGTAATGCAAGAGAACATCCCCTTACACTGAGATGTGAACAGAGACTGGGGGTTTGAGAGGTTGCCAGGTTAACTGGGTGTGAGGCATAGGAAGAGAGTTTTGAGCAAGGGTTGCTGGGAAGAAGAAGGTTTGGAATCCATGTTGGGCAGGCTGGCTGCAGGACTGACAGGAAGAGATGCCTTGGACTCCAGGGTTGCACTGCTGCAGGATACAAGCCCCTCTTCAAATGGCCATGCTGCCAGATCTGGACTCCCTCTTTGTAGACTGAAGGTGTAAATAGGCCGTGTTTCAATTCTCCAAAGGACCACAGACCCTGGGTGAGTGCCTGCAACCCTCTCCAGCAGAGAGAGGAGGAGGCATTCAACTCTTGTAACAGTATTTAACATTATTTGAGAAGATGGTGCATCATTATTCCCAGGCCCATGGCACACCCATGGAACAGATTATCCCATTGGGTTGGGCTAACCCTCTGTGTGTGAATCACTTTCAAACTTAGGGCGGGGGTAGCGGGCAGCGCACCCAACAGCAAAGGCCTCTTCCACAGAACCAGTCGCATCTGTGCATTGCTTTAGCTGATGCCAGATGCTGCATCATGGCTGTGATTGAAAAGGGGAAATGGGGAGACAGAAGGGGTCACAGTGAGTAGTACATTTGGGAAGGTGATTTGAGGATTTCCAGCATTTGCCATAAGTAGAAAGTAGACTGCAGGACCATAGCTAAGTGGGGAACACCTGCTTTGCATGCAGACGGTCTCAGGTTTTATCCAGCTAGAAGACTCAAACAGCAGGTGAGGATAAGGCATCCCTCTTTGTCTGAGACCCTGGAGAACTGCTGCCGGTCAGAGCAAAGTTGACCTTGTGGTGGACAAATAGGCTGTCCTAGTATAAGGCAGCTGTTTCTGTTCCAGTTATCCAGTAGATCAGTGATGGGGAACCTGTTTTCCCCCAAAAGCTGTTGGACTCCAACAGCTGAGTGTGAGCTGAGATACTAACAGATCCCTCATTGGGGTTGATGGCAGTTAGAATCCTGAAACATTTCAGTGGGGCATAGATTGCCCCATTCCTGCCACAGATCAAGTAGAGGGAAAGAACCATAGGGGAAAGAACCATATGAGGATGCACATTTTCTCTGACTCCAGATTGTGATCAAGAGTCTAGAACATAGAAAACAGCCTCACAATGAGTCAGACCATTGGTCCATCTAGCCCAGTATTCCCTACACAGACTGGGAGCAGTTGTCTGGGATTTTAGGCAGGGGACATTCCAGCCTTACCTTGAAATGCCAGCAATTAAACTTTTTCCATGCAAGGTAGATGTTTTGCCACTGAGCTGGGACAAAGATCAGGGGAAAAGGCCCCGTGGATGATGAAGATCAGATAATAAACAACTATGACTTTGGCTGTCACCTGATATAACAAATCTTAGTTGGTTAATGAGTATTAGTTGATTCATCATTTGCTTAGTTATTTAAATTTGATCACTGGTCAGTGCAATTCTTTTGACACAAGACGTCACCTCAAAAATGATGAGTTGGAAAAGGTTCTGTAAAGGGCAAGCAAGTGATTGAGGGGACGGAGTTACTCGCCTATGAGGAAAGGTTGCAGCATTTGAGATTTTACAGAAAAGGCCAGTAAGAGGTAACCTGATGAAACTTTATGAAATTATGCCTAGCATGGAGAAAGTGGATAGAGAAAGGGTTTCCCCCATCTCGTATTGCACTATAACTTGTGGACATCCAGCCCAGATGAATGTTGGGAGACTGAAGACAAATAAAAGAAAGGACTTCTTCATGCAGCACGTAGTTGAACTATGGAACTCACTCCCGCAGGAAGCCATGATAACCATCAGCTTAAGATATTTAAAAAGATACTAAAGAAGGATTAGACAAATTCATGGAGGGCAAGTTTATAAATGACTATGCTCTGCCTCCATGGTCAGAGCCAGCAATGCTTCTGAATGCCAGTTTCTGGAAGCCCTAGGAGGGGCGTGCCCTTGTGCCCGAGTCCTGCTTGCGGTTTCCCACAGGCATCTGGTCAAGATGCTGGACTAGATAAGCCCCGATCCACCAGGGGTCTCCTTCGGTTCTTATGTTAAGCCAGGTGGGAAGGCCCAGAGTTCAAGCTCAGAGCAGCTGCTTTGCCTGCAGAAGACCCTGGGTTCAATCCCTGGAAGTGTCTCCAGTGAAGAAGGTGCTGGGAAATATGATTTTCTGCTGGAGACCCTGGAGAGCTGTGGTCAATCAGAGTAGGCAGTACTGGCTCAGGTGGGCCACTTCAGATGGATGGCCCCCTGGTGTTTCCTGTAGCAACTATAACATGTGGCTCTGCCTGTTCTGCCCCACCCCCAAATATTTGCATATTTATTCTCCAACTTAAGCTCATGAAGAGTTAACAATTGAATGTGGGATGTGTGGAAACCTTACATAACTCATTCAGTCTCATCTCTGGGGTGTTTCTTTGCACAGTCTGCCAGAACTAATTTCACGGTTTTAAAACAAGTTGTGATACAAAAGGAATCTGTAATGAGCTGTTGGGGTGGGGGTGGGGACGATGGCTTCCTTCTCTGCCCTAGAGGAAGGCTGGCTGGTGGTTCCACGGGAACTTTTGAGTCCCACGTGCTCCAAACTGTCCCTCCCTCCCCCCACATGTCCCCCAGGACGGCTCCTCTTGCGTTACAGTATAGTTTGTGCTGTGCCTTTGGATGCATTTTTCAAGATGTCCTTTTTGAATTTGTTTTTCCCCACATGAGTTCCACGAGTTATCATCCTTTAAGATTGAACCTCCTTTCCTTCAGACTTCCAATACCTACCTACCTTCCTTCCTTCCTTCCTTCCTTCCTTCCTTCCTTCCTTCCTTCCCTTTCTCTCTCTCTCTCTTGCTAGAGTCCCAAGGTCCACCAATTGGATCCAGGTACAAAATGGCAGCTCAAGGGGAGGAGCCACTGGCCAAATGCATCCCATGAGCCACCCTGATTTAGGAGTGGGGCGGGGCGGGGGGAGAGACCTTCTGTTGCTGCTGCTGTTAAACAAGTGGGAGTCAG
This sequence comes from Podarcis muralis, assembly GCF_964188315.1. Lineage (NCBI taxonomy): Eukaryota > Metazoa > Chordata > Lepidosauria > Squamata > Lacertidae > Podarcis > Podarcis muralis. The sequence continues at coordinate 3,982,622 of NC_135668.1, read as the reverse complement.
AAACCATTGTTGGGAATCATCCAGGGATCTACCACAATCCCGTGCATAGTGACTCAGAAATAAGTCCCACTGTGTACAGTGGAGCTTAGTCACAAATAAATATACATAGGATTGCAACCTAAATTTTAGAATGGGGAGTAGATACAGGATTTGTGTACTTCCATATATATGTGTATACAACTGAAGAAAGTGAAAGCAGAAATGTTTGGCTAAGATTTGTTAATATTTAATATTTGTCTTGGATTTGTCCATTTTTGAGCATTTCTGACCTGTTTCTGAGTCATTCTGTGCTCTCGCTCATTCAATCTGTGCTCCAGGTTCCCAGCTACTATGTATAAAATGAAGCTCTGGTGCTCTCTATTCACTATAATGGGAAATATAAAAATGGACATAATTCCTTCTACCCTTCAGCCAAAGTCGATGAAATTTATAGGCACAAGAGCCCTTCAGAATGGATTAAGCTGCCCAAATTACAGACAAATAGGTCCTAGGACCTTTTGTGAGGGGAGTAAAATGAAGTCACTTTTCTCCGTAATATGTAACAGGAGGGGGGGGGTTGTCTCACCATCTTATTCTAATCTCCCACAGGGGGTTGTTGCGAGGGGAGCCTCATATCCTTCCTTAAGCTCCTTGAAGCAATGGTGAAATAAAAGCATAATAAACAAATATTGGTGCATTTGTTATATTAAGATTTGACATATGAATTAATGATGTTGAAGTCTGCTTGAACAACCCCTGCCTCTGCAACTCTTTCACAAAGTGAATTCTTGAGGCAGGACTTCTCTTAGGCCAACAGTACAGTTTCAAGTAAATTCAAAATTAGACACATTTTGCAATTCAGATTTTGAAGTCAAACATTTGATGCCAGTGCTGAGGTTAGGAAATCAAAAATAGAAATTGGTTGGTTTCCTGACTGCTTAAATGAATGGATGGAATAATATAAAATCAATTCAATCGTGTATTGCATGTCAGCCATCATATAAGGTCAAATTCCAGCCACGTCTGCAAGCACATCAGATGTCAATGTGAAGGCTAAATATCACATATCCAACAAATATTTGCCTCATCAGAGAATTTTGGAGAATAATAATAATCCTTGCAGAGGAGAATTTTGAGAGGCACATCAATTTCAGTTCTGCTTTCAGTGACCTGTTATTATGAGCTATCTAGTTTTTCAGAAACCAGGATCAAAATTAGCAAAATAATTGAAATTTTGAGGGAAGAAAGGGCACCCCAAATATATGTGAATATGGGGCTAGCTAATAGTTACTGATTGCAAAAGCCCAAGTCAGGCCTTATCATTTGGCAGAATGAGGCAACCCTTCTATTGGAGGACAAAGCTGTGTGAGCCACGCAGCCTGTCCTGTACCCACATAACCAGCCTGCTTCCAACAGGCTTTGAAGGACTCTACGTTGTTGCCAGTATTGACCGAACCTTTACCTGCCAGCCCTGCAAAAGCCTGCAAGGACATGTCTTACCCCTTTCCTCAAAGCTTCAGCCAGTCTAAGATTTGAAGCCTGTAGTAGACCAAAGCAGAGAGGGTGGGGGGAGAGGAGCTTAGCCTGTCTCTTCCTGCAAACGGAGCCCCTGTCATATTTCTGGAGATGGAAAGCAGGGAAACCATTTTGCTGCTGTCAAAAAGGCATCTAGAAGAAGAACAGGAGCAGCATCCCACCTGTCAAGCCTGATCGTTGCTCTCTTGCAACCATGTGATGTTTTCTTCCCGACGGCCGCCTGGCAGTCAACTCTCCATCTTGGTCATCAAAAGTCAGAAGTCAAGTGACACGACTGGCGGAAGAACCCAGCGCTCAGAAAAAGGCTGGGAACGTGGCAGAGGGGAAATTGCCTGTGAATCTCTAGCAGAGGAATTTACTGAGCTCAGAGTTGGTGGGTTTCACCCTGGAACACAAGCAAGAACAATATTTAAGGCTGGCAAGGGAAAAGCCAGGCTCCAACCAGACTGTAACCATGGTGATGGGAGAGTATCTTCCACCATACCTGAGGGCAGTGTGGTAGCTTAGGGGACCCAAGGAGAATGGTGGGGGACTGCCCCTGCCCCATGGCACCTGCCTTACTCTGCCTAAAGAACATAAAAATATTAGAAGAGTCCGCTGGATCAGGCCAGTTGCCATCTAGTCCAGCAGCCTGTTCTCACAATGGCCAACCAGATGCCTGTGGAAAACCAGCAAGCTGGACATGTGCTCAAGAGTCTCTCTCCGCTCCTGTGGTCTCCAGTGTCAGGCAGCCAGAAGCCTCTGCCTCTGACTGTGGAGCCAGAGCATAGTCGTCAAGGCTAGTAGCCATCAGTAGCCTTTCCAGGAATTTGTCCAATACTCTTTTAAAGCCATCCATGTTGGTGGCCATCACTACCTCCTGTGGAAACAAGTTCCATAGTTTAACAATGTGCTGCGTGAAGAAGTCCTTTCTTTTGTCTGTCCCGAATCTTCCAACATTCAACTTCCTTTGATGTTCATGAATTCTAGTGTTATGGTAGAGACCAGTGTTAGAAACTGAGATATGAAAGCTAGGAGCTAAGTGGCACTTAAACCTAGGTTATGGGTGCGACAACAGAATGTCTAGGCGCGCTTTTTTATAACAAGAATACAAAGCTGAAAATGAATGAACTGCAGCTAAAATATTATGTTCATTTTTCGCATGGTCTAGTCCTTCCCCTGCCCACCCCCTTAATATTCTTAAGATGGTCTGTTTTCCAGTCTTCAGAGAGAAGCTGGAAGTGGGGAGGCAGAAAAAGTTCCTCCTTTCCTTCCACCTGGCAGTTTTAATCTGAAATCTTAGGCGCAGTACTGAGCCCAGAGCTTAGAAGCTGCTCACGCTGATGAAATTCCCTGTCGCAAAATGTGCCTAGAACAATCGGAGTTTTGAACGCTTGGTAGGGACAGCTCTGGGACTTGACAGCGATAAGGAGAGAGTAAAGGTCCCCCACGCCTGAACTTACTAAATAAGGGTAAATGTAGGTTGCCAAAAGATGTTTGGGAGCCCTTGGTGGTGTCTGGGAGCAAAGAGAGGAGAAGGAACTTGACTCATGGAATGAGCCAATAATTGCACCTGGCCATTGCCTTCCCACATTCATTAGGGAGGCGCCGATGGGCAGCGCACAGCCGCATTTTTGAGTTGAATCCTCGCTGATGTCGGCATTCATAAATAATTAATATGACATTTTAAATTGATTTGTTTCCAAATAGAGTTACGCTCAGTGACTGCTCAGCCTTTATAATGAACTCTCTGCACTGTTCAGAGGATGCACTGAAGCTGGAAGTGTCTCACTTCTCTTCCTTCCCTCCTAACACACACACACACACACACACACACACACACACACCATCCCCACCTGCATTTCAAGGTGCACAGAAAGGAAGGCATGAAAGAGCAGACCTATCCGGCTCTTCAGAAGCGAACAAAAGCCCAATCATTGTCCTCCTTAATCTCTGGGGAAAGTGATAAGCATCCTGGAGGGCCTGGGGAGGATTTGACCAAGATGCCCTGTGAGGGTCTTGACTTAAGTGAATTTAGAGCGAGTGAGTGGGGGAGTGTGAGAACCAATGGGGTGGGCAAAGGGGGCTGGTTGTGTGATTTCCAAATGTCACCGATCATGTTAACTATGAGAGCACCAGGAGCTATTTTAGTGGGAAGGAAGAGGCAGTGAGCAAAAGGCATTTTTGGCTAGGGTGGAAGCCCGTCTCTTTCTCAGCCCTCTTGGAGGGAAGAAAATCTAAAACATTCCAGGATCCACTTTGGATGTCATTATGCGCTGCATATTAACAATGCAGCTGTGCTCTTTCCTCCAACCTCCCCTGAAGGCCTTCGTTGTGCTTTCTTGCTTACAAGGGAGTTGCAGTGCTGGTGACCTCTTGCACTTTGCGGAGCAAAACACTCGTGCCGGAGAGGAAGAGCTGAATGTTCAGCAGTGGCCAGGGAACTGGAAGCAAAAGCAAATCCTCAAAAAGGGGGAGGAGAGTGTTTAGCAATACAGGCAAAGGCCAGGTTCTTCCAAACTAATCCAAGTTTAGTTGCGCAATAAATACACAGCTGTGACTTGGTTGTCATGGCAGAAGTGGTGGGGTCAGAACATCAGGCAGTGCTTTTTAAAATTGGGATATTGTATTTTCCCAGTCTTCAGTACTGCTGAAACCAAGGAGACTTAAGGCAGACATGTTTCGCTGGAACTGTGGCTTGAAGGTCCCAGCCAGTCTGGAAGTTGCAATCCAATATATATTGAGGGCACCAGGTTGATGACTGCCGCTTTGGAGCAGTGGTCCCCATAGTTGGTGGTACCAAACCCTGGATTGGGGGGGGGATTACCTAGGAGGATGCTAAGAGGCAAGGCAGGCAGCGGGCACTGAAGGTATAAATGACCATCAGACTTTGAAAAACTGGTATCACTGGATCAAGTTCATCCATTCTGTTGACTTAATTAAATTAAATAGTTTTTAAACTGGATTTTGAACAAATTAATTGTTTGTTGCATTTAATTATTACTGTTTTAAATTTCATTATGTTGTTACCTTCCTTAGTGGATTGTGCAGACTGCTATTCCGAATAACACTTTTTATAGGGTAGGGGCAATATATAAGTTTGGAACCAAGCTGTCAGGAGCCTGAAGGAAAGATGGGGAGCCACTGCTCTAGAGCATAACCAAGGTATAGTCTGAGCACACCGGCTGCAGCCCCCTTGCTGAACCAAAAAGGGTCTGCCCAGTGCCTGGAAAGAGAACAGCCCAGGAATATATGCTGCCTGGAGTTCCATGATGGTGGAAAAGTGCAACACACAAGAGGGAAATGGTGTACCTGGTCCCCTCTAGATATTTCAGACTACAATTCTTATCAGCCCCATGGCTGTCCAAAAACATGTGGAGGGAAATAGGTTGGCAGAGCCTGCCATAGTGCCCAGGGAGATTTCTCAAGGAAGAGATGGGAGGCCGGGTCAGTCCATCAGGTTCTGCTGAGAGTCCAGCACCACCAGGCTCCTCCCTGTGTCAGTGATCATCTAACCACAACCCTCTGAAGCAAAGAACTTGAATCCAAAATGAAGAGCTGGACCTGGAGGATGGAGCAAGCTGATTTTCTGCTGCTTTGGAGGGGAGAACTTGAACCAGTGGATACAAATGATGAGAAAGGAGATTCCAACTAAACTTCCTGATGGTAATAAAGTTCAACAGTGTTCAACAGTGGAACAGACTCCCTCAGAAGGTGGTGCACCGACTGTCATTGGTGATTTTAAAACAGAGCTTGGGTGTCCATCTGTCAGGGATTCTTTAGCAGTGATTTCTGCATTGCAGGGGGTTGGAATAGATGACCTTTGGGATTCCTTCCTATGAAAATCTTGCTAAATTGCTAGAAATCTGGAGTTGAAAGATCAAGCCTTAAGACTGGGGATACACAGAAGTTTTAAGTAAGCTGGAGCTGGTATGATAGAGGACTCACTCCTGTATTTATTCTTTCTCTGCCATCTCTAGCTAAACAGGTGCTGTAGGTTTCCGAACGTCTGACATAGGCTGTGCTGCAGCCATCAACATCTGTTGATTCCTTACTCCTTGTTTTTCTCCCTTTCTTTTATCCTTCCTTCCTTCCTTTGCCATATTTGGTGCCATTTCGACTGATTTGCTTTGCAGTCAGTTGCCGTAATGCTTTGTAGCTTCCGTCAGTATGTAAATTAAACCAAGCATAGATAGCTTTGTGCTGCTTAATGTTCAGCTGATAAAAATTAATGTGGTGTGAAATGAGCATTTTATCTGACTGCAGATACAGTGACGGAGTTAATTAGACCAGCAGAGCAAAATGTTATTAAAACATTGGAGGGGCCCTGGTCTCTGAGGGCTGGCCAAACCTCAGGATCCGGGCGGGGAGGGAGTTGTCGGTGGACAGCAGAGCATCCTGCTAAATCAGCTGAAGCAGTCTCAAAGCAAAGCATCCCGACTACGAAGCTGTGCTGGTTAAGCAATTGGACATGACAGAAGAAGCCAGAGAGTGCTGATGATCATACGCCTTGGGTGCGTGGGGGAAGGTTTGAGGCGAGCGAAAGGCTCCTGGCACACCAAGGAAGTGCATCCATCAGCATTAACACATGGTTGGTGGTGTCGTCTTGCCAGTAAGCATTGCCAGTTCTAAAGTTCAGCATTTGAGCCTAGTTGGGCAATCAATAGGCCTGAAAGCAGCAGAACATTTAATTTTGAGGCGCTTCTTTTAAAAAGCAAAGTTTCTTCCACGCCTCTAGCACACCCTCCAAGGTGGAGCTGTTCACAGAGGCAGCCAGGTGTTTATAATCTGAGCCCGACATTCCAAGCTAGCGAATGATATCTTCAAAACCGGAAAAGGGCAAGCATAAATGTTGGTCTCTGGGCGAGCGTGGAGGCATGGGGAATGATTAGGGCAGGGGTAGGCAACCTAAGGCCAGGGGGCCGGATCCGGCCCAATCGCCTTCTAAATCCAGCCTGCGGATGGTCCAGGAATCGGCATGTTTTTACATGAGTAGAATGTGTCCTTTTATTTAAAATGCATCTCTGGGTTATTTGTGGGACATAGGAATTCGTTCATTTTTTTCTTCTTTCAAAATATAGTCTGGCCCACCACATGGTCTGAGGGACGGTGGCTGGTCCACGGCTGAAAAAAGTTGCTGACCTGGATTAGAGATTGGGGAGACAGAATTTGTTTGGTTTGATGTTTATTGCAAGCTTACCTAATTCACAGTCCCCAGAATGATCAGCTGAAGGACGGCTGAACTTCCAAGTTCACCCTTTTCTGAATTTTGCAGTACACCCAAGCAACATGTACACTAATGAGAATATCAGAGGTGATCATGTATAAAAATGCATAGATTAGTGAAAGTGACATTTTTTATTAAAAAAAGCATTAGACTGGGGAAAATTGCATGCAAAAATGTGTGCATTCAGAAAAATGTGCCCTAAAATGCTGATGGATTTTCATGAGCATTTTTAAATAGTAGTAGTAGTAGCAACAGCAGCAGCAGCAGCAGCAGTAATTCAAATTGATGTGGAAATGTATAGATCAGAACTTAATACTGGGGAAAAATGAGAAAATGAAATCACACAGTCTACCAGGATGGGGTCTTCACCACCCCTCTACATCGAGACACTTCCTTTGTATTTAAAGCTATGAGCTTTTAGGAATAGTTGCCTTTGACATGTATCAGGTTGAGAATAAAATTGAACCCCTGAACTAACCAACACTAAAAATGGCTTCATCATTCTCTGACTCCATACCGTAATTCGCAGCATAATCATTGCAGGTTTTATGCCAAATTTGTGATACAAAAAAGGGGGTGCAACCAATATTTGAAGTCCCCATCTGTGCCATGTTCCATGCCAGAGCTCCGACTGCCACTGCTGCTGCCCCAGAGGGCTGCCTGGTTGTTCGGATGATTGCCCCTCTGCCCTTGCCGTCTTCATCGCGGCTTCTGGTCCCTGAGTCCACACCCGCCTCTCTCGCTTGGCTCCACCACCTGTGGCAGCTTATTTGGAGACGGTGGTGGGGTCCTTGTTTCCCACACCCACCCAGCCTCTGGGAGATGGTTCTGCTAGAGGTGGAGGCAGAGGAAGGGGTCACAGAAGGGCAGTGGAGGTGGTTGCTCGCCCACTGCCTCTCCTTCTTGGGCAGCATATCACGGGGCGCAAGCGCAGGCTCCTTATCACCCTTGTCTTGCTCTTTGGGCAAGGTGGAACCAGGGGCATAGGAAGGTCAGGTGGTACCTGGTGCGGAAAATTTCTTGTCAACCCCCACATTGATTTATTTATTTTTGCCTGCAAAAATAGTGTTACGTTATTTCATATTTTCTTACAAAGGAATGTGGATTAAGGGCCTCTGATAACAAGGAGGTGACTCTGGACAGATACTTAAATCTACAGGATGGATTGTGTTTTGGCTCCACTGAATTGAAATTTCAGCCTTCACGACATATGAAAACGGCCAAGTAAACAGTTATTTTCGTGGAGGAGGGTCAAGATATTAACTGATAAGCATGAAATTTCAGATATAGCTATATAATCCCTAGTGTAGTAAGATTAAAAAAAAAGTTTTTAATGAACTGCCCTAGTAGGGCAGTAATTGTTCCTTTTTGACACCCCCCCTCCATGATGGAACCCGGGGCGGACTGCCCCCCGCCCGCCCCCTTCCTACACGCCTGGGTGGAACAGCTCCGCAGTAGCTCCTGGCCATTTGCTGTGAGTCGGCCAAGCCCAGGGAAGCAGCCAAAGCGGCCTGGGAGCTCATGGCCGACACAGTGGGGTACGAGGGGTGCAGGGGCAGCAGGGGCCGGAGGAGGAAAGCAAGGGCCCTGAGGCCTAGCAGAGCCTCAGAAGTTACCCTGCGAGGATTATGCAGTGAAAGCTTTGAAACCAATTTTTGGGCCAGAAAAATGGGCTGCGGCGATTCTGCGCTGGAGACGATCATACGGTGAATTACAGTATCCTTCCTCCCACCCACAGCTCCTTCACACCTGAGGGGCATCAGGTAGCTCCCACACACCAAACTTGCTTATTGTCCCACTTACCCAGTTTCCAATAACTTTTTATTGTTATTGTATGACCTTTTGAGTCATATTTTTAATAATAAAGTGGAGTAGGAATGTGAGAAATAAATAATAATGTTCGATGTACCCCTATACACACAAACTTAAAAAATAAGTCCAGGTGAACTTCAGCAGCCTTTACTTCTGAGTAGACATGCATAGTATTGCACTTTAACACTTCCAGGTCAAACAGACGATGGGGTTAAGCCACAGCAACTTGAAAATACAATTATCATAATCCTCAACAAATGGTATCCAACATTTTCATGAAAATATTATTCAGATTTAAGGATGGACTAGTAAAGAACTGCTGAAGCTGTGTAGTTTTACCTTGTGGAAAGTATCTCTTGTAGCTCCAAATTTACTAAATTATATTGCATGTCAGCTCTTAGAATCTGTTAAATATTGACACACCGTGACCCCCACAGCTTTTCTGTTACTGTTAAATATCAGCTGTCAGTACTGATCTTGATGGCCACCGCCATACTGTTGGGAGTGAAACCCTAATGTTGTTATCAGAGTTGATGACTATTTGCACCTGGTGTCAACAGGAAGCATTTGCCTTCAAAATTCACAGAGGACAAATTGGGATGGGTGAATTATTTCCAGCTGATGGGTGCTGGTTCTGTCCTGGTGCTGCTCTTTCACTAGAGAGCTAAGCTACTTTATAGGCAGAGCAGCCTTGAGAGGCCAGTCTGTACTTTGAGTTGCTCTCTGGAACAGGCCTACCCCACCATGGTTGGATATGGCAAGAGCTGCCTCTAAGCCTTGAGTGTGTTTATGGTTTAGGTAGCTTCTTGATCTGAAGCAGTCGAAATAAAAAAAATTGTCCAGTAGCACCTTATAGACCAACTAAGTTTGTTCCAGTATAAGCTGTACCAGAACAAACTTAGTTGGTCTATAAGGTGCTACTGGACAATTTTTTATTGTGTTTATGGTGTTATTGTTTCATCATGACCCAGGAAGAGCAGCTGATGCTATGTAAAAGTTTGCAGGCTTTATTGCCCATAAAGATCCTTCATAGGGTAAGCCACTAAGGAGCTGCATCGAAGACAGCCAGCAATTTTGAAAAGGATGGTTCTTCATAAAGCTTTGATTCATGAACTCATGGTGGGAAGATCTAATTTTGTTTAAAGGCCAGGAGACCAGCAATACGTTCATCTTTGTGTTTTGCCAGACTAGCATATCCTGCTATTGTTTTCCATCCTATAAGGCTTTAGGCTAGAGCCCCAGACCACCCCCACCTGCCACTAGGCATATCCAAGAGTCTGCTTTCCAGCAGAGTCAAATGGTTGGACTTTCCTGGGTTGTACCATTTTAGATGGTGGGGGGCTGCATCTATTAATATCCGCTTCCTCATGGGGGGGGGGGAGCCCTTATGGCTAGAAAAATGTCATCCCCAGTGTTTTCTTCAGTTGTTTTCTAAATGCATGATGTTTCTTAGAATAAGATTCATGCATGCATTTTAAGTGGAGCCAGGGCAGAGAGAGAGAGACTGCCTGAGGAATGCAATCTTTGCAGATTCCGGGATGAACTGACCTCGTCTGCGCCTCGTAGGCAGACTAGCATATCCTGCTAGTGCAGATCAGGTTGTCCACTGGCTCTCGCACTTCCCAAATGTTCAGCTCAAAAATCATATCAAAGTTCCTGTTAATTGAATAATGGGTCAAATATGATAAGGTAAAAAATGTGGGATAGGAACTTGTTGAATTAAACAAATAGAAATGGAATACAAGAAGGGGAGGGGTGGGGAAGTCCGGGAAAGATGTTATTGAAATTAAGGCTTGAAATGTAAATGTTTTCTATTTTTCTTTTTTACTGTTTTTCTTTTTTTTTTTTTGGACTTTTTTCTTTTATTGTTGGAAAATTTAATAAATATGATTAAAAAAAACCCCACAAAGTTCCTGTTAGGACTTCTGCTTTGAGAGGAAACATACATTAAGAAACACATCTTTGGAGAGAGAAATACCTTTAAGAATACATATAAATGCTGTATGTGAGGAACAAATAACGCTTGTTGGCTTTCAAGAAGCTCTGTGAAAATGATGGATAGAAATGTTGCTTAAAAGATATGATAAGATTAAGATTGTTAAAGCGCAATATAAATTTAAGAAATGTGAGTAATTGTGATTATATGGAAAATTGTCAGAAAGGCTGAGGGAAGTCTAAAAGATGTATATGTTAGAAGTGGATGTTAAATATGGATGGAATGTATATTGGAAACTGAATAAAAATTAATTATATAAAAAAAAGAATACATATATATGCAAAATTTCATTTTAAAAAATGCAGATTAATACCTGCAGTACCCTGCTGCGTGAAAGCTATAACTGCTCTTCTAACAAAGGGATGGTGGCAACCTGTGGTCAGTGAGTAAATTGCCATTGGTCTGATATTGTTCCACTTTTCCCATCAGCCCTTAAGAGGGTGAGGACTTTTGTGTAAGCAGGCATTTGTGTATGTGAAGCTGAGTAAATAAGTTCATAAAGGAAGGTACTTGGCTTTAAAAGATGCACTTCTATATCCATATTATGGCTTTGGTTGTGGTTTGTTGGTTAACATCACAATGCTACATATTGTCACTTGCATCAACAGTGGCTTCAACACTATAATGAGGATGAGACTGCCTTTTAAATCCTGGTGTTTGCAGATGGAGCAGGTTTGTGAAAATGGGTTCCAATTCTATCACCTTCTTCTACCCATAGTAACTTGGGGTAGACCCATCCATAATCAGAAACACAAGGTTTCCAATGGAAATTGCAGCTCTGTGCTGAGATCCCTCTCTCCCTCCCAAACCCCTGACATCATTAAGCAAAGAATTTCCCCACCACTGTTCACCAATGATTCGCCATTGGTGGTGGGAGAGGAGTGGATGTGAAAGCCTCAGTTTTGCAGCATCAGGGATGAGATAAGTCAAAGCAGCCAGGGGAGACGCAACACAAGGCTGCCCTTTCTCATGGTGATGTCATGATGGGTTTCTGCTTCTCCCTGTCTACCCACTGCCACAGACACCCAAAGATTCTTGGGCAGGGGACAGAAAAGTGGAACATCTGTGATATGAGGACAGAGGTTCTACTAGGTGTTACTGAGGTGGGGACCAGATGCAAAGGAGCCAAATGTCTAATGGCCTTTGGCCCAGAGGCTTCCAGGAGAATGGCGATCACAAAGGTTCCCATCAAGGCAGTGGCAATGCATGTGTGTTGGTGGGGGTGCCTTTGGGGTTCCCAGCAGGCATGTTCAGCCCAGAAAACAAGAACATGCTGACTCGGCACGCTGCTCACCAAGCCAACTTGAGAAGTATCTTCCTCTCTTCCAGCCGCTTTCCCCTGCATAAAATCCCTGGGGAAGCAAAGCAGAGGGAGGGCTTTGCCTTCCTGCGGCACTTGCAGAGGGCTAGCAGTTTGTGTCTGGAAAAGTGAAGCATACTTAGCACGATTTAATTTCTATCTCTGCTAATTTATCTTGTTGTCAGTCCCACTCCATTTCTGAAACAAGGCAATCACCGGCCGTCCTGACCTAGGCTGGAAATGGACATTGGGCTCCTTTCTCGTCGCTCGTCCCTCCGCCACCCGCCTTGAGTATAAGCCATGGGGGGCTTTTTCAGCATAAAAAGTGTGCTGAAAACGCCGGTATATACTCAAGTATATACGGTAGTTGGTAGTTAGAGCATCAGAACAGGACCTGGGAGACTAGGGTTCAACTCTCTACTCACCCATGAAGCTCTCCCTGGGCCAGTCACTGCTTCTCAGCCTAACCTCTGAAAAGCAGATTGTCCTCACAGGGTTGTTTTGAGGAGAAAATGGGGAGGGGCACATGTGCCCCCCCCCCCCGAGCTCCTTGGAGGAAAGGCAGGATATAAATATAACTGTAAAATAAAAATATGTCCGTGGTATTGCCTGACAACCAGCCTAAGAAAATGGAAAAATCAAACACTGTGAGAGCTTTTGCTTCCGCTGTGAATTTGAAAAGAAACAACACACTCTTTGTTTTAAAAGACAATAGCCCTCTCTCACACACATAAATGTAGGAGCATAATCCCAAATTAACAAGAGCAGGTGAGTCGGGCTCAAAAATCCTTGGAAAGCCAGTTTGGCACACATCCGTGCCATTGATCTCTGGATTATCCTCTTTCTCACTAAATGTGTTTCTCGATAATTGTTTCTTACTGAAGGAACAACACCTGCGATATCAGTCAATACAGCTTTGCGGCTTGCGGGGCACATGCCTTGTTTGAGGTGCTCCTGGCTGGAGGCAAAACCTGAGTGCTTACGTCAATGGAATCCACACAGCAGCGCCGTTACATCGACGGCTGGATTAAGCCCCGGTCAATTTATATATTTATATATTATTTTTGCCTGGCAAGAGATGGCATACTTTGGGGAGTGTGGGTTTGCTTTTGTTAGGAGGTGTTAAACCGTTTTTTTTTGAACCCCTGTTGTGTCCACAAGATTATCAGGTAGGCTCCTTCTCCTTCTCTGAGGTGTTTGGAAGGAGCAATCATCCGCTATCTGTATCCAGAATTGAACAGGGGAAGCAGGCATTGCGGACAGGATTTTCACACAATCAAAGGATTCTACACACACACACACACACACACACACACACACCACACACACACACCACATACACACACACCCCATCACAGGTGCAGCATAAGTTGAGACTGGGTGATAATTGTCAAAGCTAGTTAAGATGGCAAATTGCAAATGAAAGGTTATTGATGGGGGTGTGTGTAATAAACTGGCTCTTTACCAAAACCCATTCCCTTTGTGTTCACGTCCTCTACTTCAGTACTTTGGTTTATTGAGAGGCAATGTGGTGTAGTGGCTAGAGTGCTGGACTAGGATCTAGAAGTTGAGGTTTGTAATCCCCACTCAGATGCAAAGCTCCCTGGGTGTGACCTTAGGCCAGTTGCAGTCTCTCAGCATAGCCTACCTCCTAGGGCAGTTGTGAGGATAAAATGGAGAGAGAGAGAGAGAGAGAGAGAGAGAGAGAGAGAGAGAGAGAAGCATACGCCACCTTGAGCTCGTTGTTATACTTCTATTACCCTTCCAAGAAGTGAGGGTGGTATTCATATTTCTCTACAACAACTCTGCATGGTAGACCTAGGCTGAGAGATGGTGACTGGCTGTGCTGGCTCCAGCTTGGGCGGTGTGTGTGTGTGTGTGTGTGTGTGTTGGTAGGGGTGGGGTGGGACATGGGGAAGGTGTCTTCAAGGGGCCGCCATCTCCAAGATGCAGTAGCCTCTTGCCTTCTCTCTTTCTGGGCCTCATCTGTGCCTGGGGAAACTCAGCCAGATGGGCAGGGTATAAATAATAAATTATTATTATTATTATTATTATTATTATTATTATCTGCACAACTCACTCTCCCAAGGGAGAGACTAGAACATGAGTAGGCAAACTAAGGCCCAGGGGCCGGATCCGGCCAAATCACCTTCTAAATCCAGCCCATGGACGCTCTGGGAATCAGTGTGTTTTTACATGAGTAGAATGTGTCCTTTTATTTAAAATGCATCTCTGGGTTATTTGTGGGACATAGGAATTTGTTCTTCTTTTTTCCCCAAAATATAGTCTGGCCCCCCACAAGGACTGAGGGACAGTAGACTGGCCCCCTGTTGAAAATGTTTGCTGACCCCTGGGCTAGGAGATGATCAGAAACTCCTGTTCTGCACTGGCTGCCTGCATTTTTCACATCTGTTTTCCGGCCATTCCTTGAGCATCTTTTGCAACTGCAGAGGTGCCCATTTCTGCCCTTCGTCTCCTCCTTTCATCCCTCCCTGCCTTTTGCTGCTTTGGGGGTGGGGTGGGGAGCTGTCTGAAGGCCTCCTGTCTCTCCTTCCATCTCTCCATGTATTCCCCGCCCCCCCCTGAGTCTGCTGACTCCCGCATTCCTCTTATACTAAATTATGCCCTAATTTCCACCGCCTAAAGATCTCACAGCTGAAGCATTATTTCTAACCCTATTTTGTATTCCCGCTGCATGCTGTAATCTGGTTTGAGTTTTTATTTTCGGCAGAGCTGCTGATGCCGTGGCAGCTTCTCTTTTCGTGTTTTGATTGGGTCGCAAAGAGCACTCCCTCCACAAACACACACCGCTTCTTCCCCTAATTCTTTTTCTTCTTTACTGCAGGACTCGGAGCCTTTGCTCGCCAGCTGAAGCAGGAACTTTATTTTTAGGCAGACCTTTTCTCCATCTCCCACCATCCTTTTGTGTAATAAACCTTCCAGCAATAAACTAATAAACCCCAATGGTGAATAATTGGACAATTATTTATTTTATTTTTTAAAATGAAAGATCAAGTGAAAACATGTAGTGGGCCAGCCTTACACAACCTCTAGGCCAGTTACGACACATAAGTCAGTTGCAGGAGACCGTTCTTGGGAGGCCGGGGGCCGGTGGTGGGCGGGGCAAGAGGCCAAAGGGGGTGGGGCAATGGGTGTGACGCGGATAGAATATAATTTATATTATTATATAAATGATAATGAAGTCTGCTGTTTGTGAGGGAATCCCCCTGTTTGTTTGCTTAAGCCCTGAGCATTAATTACATTTGTTTGGCAGGTCACAAGTCTGTCCCATGGTGGCAGTTGTAAATTAAAGCCCTAAATGAGAGAATCCCACAACAGGGGTGAAGGATGGCAAGCAGCTTGTGGCTCATTCAAAAAGTTGCATAATGAGCCCTTATGAATGTGAATTCTCCTTTTGAATGTTCAGTTGTGGTGGTTGAACATTCAGAAGGCCCACCCCAAAGGGTCCAGCCAGTGCTGTCTGTTACTTGCTACCTTTTTGATCCAAATCATCACCCCACAGCTTTTCTTCTTTCTTTCATTGGATACAACTCACCCCTCAACCACCTCAAAAACATGGTAAGCCTGACAACGACCCACCTGCAAGAATTTCACTGAAGTTGTCTCTTCCCTTTGATAATTTTTGAAAGCCATTTCTTTTCTCAGATGGGGAGTGGAGGAAAAAAGTGGGAGAAAAATCAGCATTTCACTAATGTTGTGCGTGCAGTTGGTTGTAATCAATGCCAGTTCCTACTCAGAGTAGACCCACTGAAGCTACTGAGAAATTGGAAGGCTGATTTCAGCAGGGGTCTGCCAAACTCTTACTGTTCTGCTTCTATGTATTCCACGGTCATTGCAGCACAAGACAGGCAGCCTCAGATCTGTATGTGTCTCTCATTATTTACTTTTCCATGTCATTTAAGCTAACAACTTGTTCCAAAATTAGTTAGCTTTGGTCTGATCAAATGAGCACAGTGTATTACTTTTTTAAAAGAGGAAACTGGAGATTGAAACTTTGACTGCTTAGTGCCATTGAAACATCTTACTGTTGTTTTCAAAAGGCCTCCTGCTGTCATTGTGAAATGCCCAGATAGGGAGACTGCTGTGAGATATGTAGGTGATGCTGGCTGACAGATATGTGTGTGTCTTTTGGAAGCATTTGAATGCATCAAAGTCCCCTCTGAGGATCTCATACGCTAATCTCTGCCTATGTGATATTGAAACTTGAGGATTCTAGCACAGAGCTAGAATCCACCTCTTTGTGGGCTGAACTCCATTCAGTGAGGTTGCACCACTGCTGAGATTGCACACTTTGAAAGTTAAATATATATTCTCCTTCTGCCTCTTTCCCATCTTGCAAATATCTGTGCATCTATATTTACTATTGCTTTGGTGGGAAGGGGAGAGCAAAAGATTCCTCTGTGTCAAATTCCAGGGTGATAAAAAATGGAGGATGGGAAAAATACCACCTGATTCTTAACAGCGGTGTGGAGAAGGGCATGCTCTCACACAGAAGAGGAAAAAATTCATGACTAGACAAATTGTAGAAGCTTTTCCACTTCACATTGCATGCGACTGTTTTTGAGTTCAGTGTGTGTGTCGCAGTGAGTTCAATCACATTTTAAAGAGAGAAGAATGCCTGCACTGATCTGGTGATGTGCAGTAGATGGAAGTGCAATAAAATTGTGCGCAGCAAAGAGAAAGTGGGTAAGGAAAAGTTTCTCTCCCTCTCTCCTGCCACTAGAGCTTGTAGACATCCAGTAAAGCTTAGTGCTAGGAGATGCAGAACAGAGGAAAGAAACAGATGTTGGGAGATGCAGAACAGAGTTAAACTATGGCACTCACTCCCACAGGAGGCAATGATGGTAACCAGTTTGGTCAGTCCTTCAATAGAGGTTTGGAAAAATTCATGGAGGAGAAAGTTATCAGTGGCAACCAGCCACAATGGCTATTCTGTGCCTCCACAGTTGGAGGTAGTAACGCTTCTGAATACCAGTCTCTGGAAATCACGGGAGGGGAGAGGGCAGTCTGATGCAGCAGGCTTTTCTTGCCTTCTCACAATGCTTCTGCAGGAACACAGCCTTCTTTTCCTCTCCCATGCTCTCACTCTTCCCTCCCCTGACTCTCATGGAGGATTCTTCCACCTGCCACCTTCATGTGGGTGCAGCCCTTGGCCCTCCCCAGAAGGGGAGACACCAGAGGAGTAATTCTCTCCCCATCCTGAAGCACACCGTCTAGTGTCTTAAAAACCCAATTGCCCTCTTTTGTTTCCTTAATAAGCCAGCTGTTGGCACCTCTGTCAAGGTTGCCCAAATCCTCCTGCTGCATGTCTCTATCACAGCCCACTTATAATGCTTTTAATAAAATAATACCTATAATATGTATAATACAGTCAGTATATCAAGCATATTTATTAATTCGTTCAAATTAAACAGACTTCAGAATTCAGCTTTTTGTGGTTAATGCCCAGAGCAAATATAAAACGAGTGGTACAGCTAAACTGGCCTGCTGGGCTAAGCAGTTGCTGACCACAGCAGTACAATTTTGCCTGCAGGATGAGTAAACTGATAAGCAAACCCTTACCTTTTTTTTTCCTTTTTAAAAAGACTCATTATTTCAAAATAGGTCTACACACAAATCTGAATATGGTACACAGAGCTCATAGCAAGACTCCAAAAGAGGGAAACAAAAGGCCCAGAGGTAGTAATGATCAGCTTTCCTGATAATGCTCCTTGGAATAAAGATTCCATCACTGCATTAAATGGAGGGTACTTTACCTGGAAATCATTATAATGCTGCTTTCTTTCTCTGACTCAAATTAAATTTGTTATTTTAGCCAATTTAGCCGCATGCTACATTTTCAGCACTCAGTCTCCAGCTGTTGAAAGTTTGGGCAATTTTCCTCAGGTCCCTAATTCTATCCGAGCTGCCGTCAACAGATTTCCTATTAATTCCATCTCTGACTTCCCCACCTAGGCCTTCAACCAGCAGAACAAAATTACAAGAGGATCGAAAGATAATTGGTATCTTGACTTGTCACAAATGATATTTAAACGAGCTTTCCAATATTCTAATAGTCCTTTATCCTCTGTCACCAACAGTGGATAAAATCTGTGAAGGCAGCAAAACTCCATCTCCAACAGTTCTCTGAAGATGTATGTGGTAGATCTTCTCTCCCCCCCTGCCCCCCCATACAGCCCAGACCTGATTTTGATCTCTGTTGGCCAATGAAGTACAGCCTTTAATTAGGTGTCTGTTCTTACGAGAAGAAATTTAAATGCCTTTGACCTTTTCAGTCTGAGAAGCAATCCTATCAAACAAAACTTGAACATTTCTTAAAACTGGGAAGCCATTTCCTTTTTTTTTTTTTGTCCAAGCATCTTCCTTTTTTTGTGTCAGAGTAGATCCAGACACATCTGTGCACAGTTCTGCGTCTGCCTCGTCCATGGCTGGCTTACACAGAGGATCAAACACAGAGAGATGGGTAGAGATGGTTTAGCCACCTCCAGACAAAACGCATGTAGGCAGCAACCCTCTAGTTCCTAGAAGGACATTCCGGAGGGTTCCCCAGATGCTCCTCAAGGGCAAAGAGACAGGTCTAGCCTTGGAGGGTAAGATCCAGCCTCCTCTGGCAGGCTGTGGAAAGGTTTGGAGGTCTTTTAAAAAATGAAACTAGTGGCTTGGGGTGGCCCACCAAGGGCCCATCTAAAGTACAGGCACGTCCAAACTGAGCATCATTCCTTACAACTAGCAAGGTTTGCAAATGGTGTCCATTTCACAGATACAGTTGAGTGCTATCTGGTGAGCAAAATATCAGCCTCATTAAAAAGTCATTTGTATCCCCCCCCTTTTACATAAAGTACACACCATGGCTTACACACAATCCATATAATTCAACTCCTTTAAAAAAATAACTACCTCCAAAGAACAAAGAACTATTTTTGAGGAAATGGCTGGTGCTGTGATTATTTTATTATAGTTTTCTATGGTTTTAATCATATTATTTTTATTTTATTGGTGTTTAATTACATTTTAATGATTGCTTTTTCTATATTATTAGCTTTTTCTGTTTTATCTGTGAACACCGCCATAAGTCCCAGACTGGGGGAAAGGCAGGATATAAGTAAATATAATATTCACTAAAACAAACTAAAAGGATAATCAACGGTACTTTGAACAAACAGCAGTTTAAAACTGCAGCAGAATGTGTAACAGAAACCAAGGATGCCATGAAAGAGTAGGCAGCAAGGCAGGGAGCCAGGCACCCAGCTTTTGGGAGGCTGATCAACACCCCTGGGTGCAATCCAGAAGAGCCTTTCCTGGGTCTTATTCACCCACTTCGTCACGGATAGCAGAAGGTTCACCAGGAGAGCCTCTGAACTGGAAGGAAGAGCGCTGGCTCCAGCTTTGGGAGCCATGTGGGCCAGACACCATCTACAGGCCTCCCTCCCTCACTGAGGTTATCCCTTTGCTTCAGGAGGTCCAGGGGGCTCTTGTCCATGGCTTGGGGGTGGTCCTCTGCAGCTGCCACATCACACCACTCCTGGGAAGGAAACGCACAAACAGGCTCATATAGGTTGCAGTTATTCCCCAAGTATTCTGGCCCCATCCCATTTGGGGCTCTGAAGGCCAAGGCCTTGAGGTGAGCACAGAAGCAAACTGGGAACCAGGGAAGCTGATGAAGGGACAGCGCAATGGGCAGCTCTCATCCGAACCCTTGCAGCTGCATTCTGGACTAATTTGGGCTTCCAGGCTTTCTTCAATGGCAGCTCCATATAAAGCCCGTTACAGTTATCTATTCAATGATGTTGCATGCAAGTGCAAATCAGTCTCTTCCTCTTGAGTTTTGTTCCCTGGGCATCTTTATGGTGACTCTTTAATTAGGATGCTCTGCTTGTTTACAGGTTGCTCCCTCATAGCTACTCCCTTTATCCCTCCATTTCTGTTGAAATCCCTTTTTTCTTCCTATTAATGTGTGTGTGTGTGTGTGTGGGTGGGTGAGTGAGAGAGAGAGAGAGAGAGAGAGAGAGAGAGAGAGAGATCTACATATAAGAAAAGTTTCAAGGAAATTGCTAGAGGCAAGGAAGGAAAAGTGAACTTGGTAGTGGCACAAGCTCATCTTTCCCAGGGAGACAAAGCTAAATTAGTTCCGAGATGCTTCCCTTCGCTGGTGGCATAATAAGAGAACCTCTTAGCAATTCAGCATTTGCAACAGGGAGAGCAAAAATCTGATGGGGTGGCAGGATGGGGGGGGACAGAGATACTATGTAACAACTAAGCACTGCGTTGTTTCCTGTATAGAAGGGAAAACTGCCTCTATTCAGGTGTCCTGAAGTGAAGTGCTTGCTCTGGGCATGCAAGTTCCCCACACAATTGTTGTTGTTGTTGTTACTAGAGGTACCACTGTATGCTGAAGATGCACCTCTTTACCCTGGTTTTTTTTAGGACTGTTTTCTAGGGCTATCTGGGAGTACTTAAGGAGAACTGCAGCTTCTGCTCTGAGGGTTCTTTGGGTGGCAGCACCGTCTTTATAGAGCGGCTTCCAACAAAATATTAAAATACAATAGTCTGTTAAACATTAAAAGCTTCCCTAAACAGGACTGCCTTCAGATGTCTTCTAAAAGTCACATAGTTGTTTATTTCCTTGACATCTGATGGGAGGGTGTTCCACAGGGCGGGCGGCACTACCAACAAGGCCCTCTGCCTGGTTCCCTGTAACTTGGCTTCTCGCAGTGAGGGAACTGCCAAAAGGCCCTCGGCGCTGGACCTCAGTGTCCAGGCAGAACAATGGGGTGGAGACACTCCTGGTTATGAACTTAATTCATTCCGGATGTCCGTTCTTAACCTGAGACTGTTCTTAACTAGATGCGTGCTTTCGCTAATGGGGCCTCTTGCTGCCACTGTGCCGCCGGCATACGATTTCCGTTCTCACCCTGGGGCAAAGTTCTCAACTTGAAGTAACTATTCCAGGTTAGTGGAGTTTGTAACCTGAAGCATTTGTAACCTGAGGCGTTTGTAACTCGAGGTACCACTGTACAATGAAAACTACATAACACCTCTGTGGGGAAGGAATTCCACAACTTAGAGGCAGCCACGGAGAATGCCCTTCCACGTGGAATGCCCTTCCACAGAGAATGCTTGTACTTCTGAGGGTGGCATCTTAATACCTAAGATGATCTGTAGGAAAGTAGGCACACTTTCAGATCTTTTGGTCCAAATAGTTTAGGGCTTGAAACACCAATGTGAGCACCTTGAATTGACCATGGAAATGAACTGGCACAGCTGTTTTAAAACAGAAACCAGATGAGATCCATATGGCACCCCAGCCAGTAATCTGGCTGCTGAGTTTTGGACCAGCTGAAGTTTCCAAGTTGTCTTCAAGGGCAGCCTCATGCAGAGCACACTGCCATAATCCAGTCTGGACATGCCCACAGTATGGTCTACAGTGGCCAAGTCATCTCTGTCCAAATGGGGCCATAGCGGCAATCCAGCCAGAGTTGGAAATAGGCACTCCTGGCCATCGAGGCCCCCTTAGTCTCCAGTGGTTCCAGAAGTACTCCCAAGCTATGGGCCTGCTTCTTCCAGTGGCGTGCAACCCTATCCATGCAGGCTGTCTCCCCACCTCCTCGATTGGTAAAGGTAAAGGGACCCCTGGCCATTAGGTCCAGTCATGGCCAACTCTGGGGTTGCGGGGCTCATCTCGCTTTATTGGCCGAGGGAGCCGGCGTACAGCTTCCGGGTCATGTGGCCATCATGACTAAGCCGCTTCTGGAGAACCAGAGCAGCGCACGGAAACACCGTTTACCTTCCCCCCTGAAGCAGTACCTATTTATCTACTTGCACTTTGACGAGATTTTGAACTGCTAGGTTGGCAGGAGCAGGGACCGAGCAACAGGAGCTCACCCCGTTGCGGGGATTCAAACTGCCAACCTTCTGATCAGCACTGTGGTTTAACCCACAGTGCCACCCACATCCTCGATTGGAGAACTTGGAAAAAGCAACACATTTGTTTTTCCAGAATTCAATTTATTGGTCCACCCCATCGCTTTCTCCAAGCACCCGTCTAGTACCTCAGTCATTTCTCCCGATTCAGATGGAAGAGAGGTAGAGCTGAGTGTCATCTGCATTTTGGTGACACCTCACTTCAAATCTTGCTTCAATCCTGGCAATGGGACACCACACTGAGGCTCGATTGGGAGGCACAGGGCAGGCACATACAGCTGTCTTCTAACACCTTGGTACCAATTCCCACCCTCCAGCCTTTGCCACCTGAGGCAGTTCCCTCACTCCACCTAATGGCAGGGCCGGTTATGGGGAGTCCAAAACAAACCAAAGCTGAATGCAAAGACAAGCAAGAGAAGTTCTGAACAAAGGCAGGCAGAGGTCAAGATCCAAGGCTGCCACTAGGGGAAGGGAGTGGAAGCTTAGGTGTGCTAGAGGTAAATTGTAGCAAACCCTGACAGTGAGACTCAGGGCTGATAGGTAGGGACTGGCCTGTTTGGGGGGCGGGCATGTGCCAGGTTAGTATTGCAGCCTAGAGGGCACCCTTGAAGCAGAATTCACCCTTGCCAGGGAGATTCCTGGAAGCACCAGAAGGAAACCCAGTTGTGGTGCACACACACCAGTGTCCTATATGGGGGGGGGGGCATTTATGCTTTCAACTTGCAAAAAAGAAAAGCCTGCTGCCCCCTTCCTCCTGCCTAGAAGTGCATAATAAATCTGTTCCCTGACCTAGAAGAGCAGTGTTTAATTCTATTGGAAACAGAGGTTGCTCATTATATACTTGTGAGAAAAGCAGCTGCTATTGATTTGGATCTTTTATTTTTTTGACCCAGTCTTTTAGCAAGTCTATTAATTGCTATGGAGCCCAAATCCACGCTTGACCTCAGAGCTGCTTTGAGTCAAGAGGGCCTTGCACTCACGTTAATGAGCACGAGGATGAAAAGGCAGCGGCATAATCTCCGCTTAAACTTTAGGGAACAAAATGCTGCTCTGTGGAAAACATAAAACACACGAGCGAGCCTCCCAGGGAAGATGGAGGTGCTCAAATCTATGTAGAAGAGGGAGCTATTAAATTGGAGGCAAAACAAAACAACAGAACAAAAAAGACTTGTGAATATTGGCCATTTCCAGAGTGTGCCTTCATAAGACAGAATGAACAAGTGGGAAAAGGAAGAGGGAAGACAAGGGTTTTGACAAAGAATCATGGAATTGTAGAGTTGGAAGGGGACGCCAAGGGTCATCTAGTCCAACCTCCTGCAGTGCAGGAATCACAAATAAAGAATCCCTGACAGATGACTATCTAACTTCCATTTAGAAACCGCCAATGAAGGAGAGTCCACCACCCTCTGAGGTAGCCCTTTCCACTGCCCAATGCTCCTACCTTCAAAATTTTCTTCCTAATATTTAGGTGGAATCTCCTTGTTTGTACAGTAGGCCTACAACTTACAGTACATGCATTTAACTTGTAATGCCATCATTCATGTTTATGTGCTTGGCATACACACACACACACACACACACACACACACACACACACACAGGGTGGCAGTCCCACCTGCCATTGAACCTGATGGGTCTTGACTACACACGATTTTGGCTATAGGAGTGATCCCTATGTAGGTTGTAGGCTTACTGTAATTTGAATCCATTTGTTTGGATCCTACCCTCTGCAACAATAGAAAACAAGCTTGCTTCATCTTCCGTGTGGCAGCCCTTCAGATATTTTAAGATGGCTGTCCTATCGTCTCTTGGTCCTCTCCAGTCTAAACATACTCAACTCCCCCAACCGCTGCTAAGGCGGCTTGGTTTCCAGACAGGGTTGCGATATGTCCACTTCTCCCAGGCCACATTCTCTTTTTCATGGGTAGAGTTGTCATACCGATCCATAGTTAAAAGTAGAAGTCGGCAAACATGTCTTCTTTTTCCCTCTTCAAAATATGGCAACCCTCTTTGGTCACCCTCCTCTGCATCTTGTGGTTATTGTCATTCCTTCCAACTGCAAACAGGTGTTGAGTGACGAGTATCAACAGCACTGCAGCTAAAACCACTGAGACCCAAGAGAGAGGTATTGGCTTGCTTGGGAAAACCCCAAAGCAATACAAAAGCATTGAAAACACATCCAAGGTGGCAACAGTATCTGAAAACATCCCAAAGAGCTGTGGAACGTAGAGTGACTCGGGATGCGGACGGAATTCAACCCAGTTCGCATTTCAAGGTGACCCTACATATTTTCTGAAAAAATACAAGAACCAAAATGCAACCATCCTTTGAAATCTTTACTTCTCCAAATTTTACAATGCAGTCTTCCAGCCAAGTAAACGTGTACAAAAATGTATTAACTAGTGTAAAGTATGCACAGAAATTTATTTCTTATCAGAGTTTTCAATCACTTTATCTTGCCCAGGGTAACCCAAAGAAAGTTACAAATGCACACAATAAAAATAATACTCCAGAATGTATTACAATGAGGGAAATTGCTTTGCAACAATTGCATATTTTTTAAATAAGTGGGTAAGCAAAATAGCATATATTAGGAGAAATTTGCAGTAAAGTCCTCATTAATTAATTAATTTCATATAACATATACACTGCTTGACTATTTAAAAAAAAGCCTCAAAGCTGTTTACTTTCTGTTACTTCATATGTTACTTCATATGCACAAGAATGGCTTCGGATTCTACACCTCATGACTCAGGAGACAGAGTGTGTGTGAGGAAGGGGTGGAGCTTAGGTGTTCAGTGGGAAACCATAAAGTGAACTTTCCTTATCAGTTCATCTCAACCCTGCCCTCTACTGGCTGGAGGAATGCAATGTTGCTTGTACCCAACAGGATCTTGCCCCAAAGGCAGCCTATACACTTTATTTTTACCTTGTGAACTGCCCTGAGATCTTTGGATGAAGGGTGCTATAACAACAACAACAACAACAACAACAACAACAACAACAACAACAACAACAACAACAATAATGGTAAAGAAAGTAAATAAAATGTGTGTAAAATTACATAGAAATCTTTAAAAATGATTGCCAAATACTTGCAGTTGTTGTTGTTATTTAACATTACCTGGCATTTTCAGGAGGCAAAATTAAAAGTTCTTTGGTTTTCCCAAAGTGTTTTATGTGCTTCTTCCTCAAACATAGACTTACCAAGCTAAACGTTGTCCAATCACAAAATAATATCAGATTTGAATTCCACACATTTTTAAGACGCTCAAAGATTTGCAAAAAGTTTGTTTCACCTAAAATGACACACCCTACTGCTTGGGGCTCTGCTTCTTCCAGCCTTCCCCCTACTGAGCACCCGCCCCCCTTAGCTGAACTCCTATATCAGTTGTGAGTTCAGCTGGGAGAAAAGCACCCGTGGGGAGGTAAGAAGGAAGTGCAGGGAGGGTTCAGCCAATTGAAGAACGAAATGGATTTTCTGCCTTCACCTCCTCATTTGGCCCTTCCAAGGTGGCCCCAGTGATCATCCCCATAACCCCTTAACAAATGCAGTAATTTGGTGATTGCATATTACATCAATGTCGCGGCACTAATGCGCGCCGCATCATTTATCCGAAAGCTCTCGTTAAAGCCAACAAATTGCCGTGGTTGCACAGGTAATTGCCAGTGTGGGAACAGGTGAGGCATGCAGGAAATTATAGCATACCATTTCTGTGTACACAGACGTTTCATCAAAAGGGATATGAAAGCGAGACGAGAAAGGCGAGCCTAAGGCGAGAGGGAGGCAGGAAGGCAAGCAGCAGCCTCAACATCAATGCCAGGCACCAGGTCTTGCGTTTTAGCACTCGGGGCCAGCCTGCCCATGAGCACATCGCTCGCCACCTCCTGCGTTTGTCGCCTGCCACCGTCTCCTCCCCTCCCACGGCTGCTGCTGCTTCTGCCTCCTCTGCTGCCTCTACCTCCACCAATACCATCTCTGCCCCCCTTTCCCCCCTTGCCACCTACAGTGCATTGGGGCTTCCTCAGGCTACCTCCAATTGCAGAGAACAAGGCAGTAGGGGGCAGAGGAAGCAGGGGGACATTGCTTTCTCTTTTGCCTCAAGCGGCAAAATGTCCGAGGTCGTCCCTGTTATCCCAGAGACATCCTCCTGCCCCCAAATAGTGTTGGGTGACCTGGAAATGTCATAAGCAGAACTCAGGAGCAGGGTGGGCGTCTAGGGATGGGGCTTGAGTAGGGATGCCAGCTCCCAGAAGACCTTCAGCCCAGCCCAGAAATCTCCAGGTGGATGTGCCTTGCCCACCTAGAGCAATGGTTCTCAAAGAGTGTGGCAGGAGAGGATAGCAAGTGTGGCAGGAAGATTCAAGGACAATCAAAGAAACATTTAACCATGTCAGTGTAGTGCGCCACTGGAATCTTTTTGGACATACAACTAGGAACAGTATCCACGCCTCCCTTTGAGTGCATTGGCTAGTCTTCTCTAGCTCTTCATGACATATTGTTATGAACAGGGATCTGCAACTCTGACATATATGAAAGATCAGAAAGAGAAAGGCTTCTTTCTGCTGATGAGGATATGAGAGTTTGTTTGTGTCAAATTAGACCTAATATAAATGAGATTACCTGGCAAAAACAAGCTCACACCTCCCATTGCGTTTGTATACATAAGGTACATATGTAAGTGGCCCGTTTATAATTATATTTTGGGAATGATTCATGTTCTTATGTAGCTGCCTTGTTTTATACTTTCTGGATGGATGTCCCATGATCATATTATAAAGTAGTTGTGTTCTATATGAAACTCTTGCTTATTTCAAAATATTCTTGCACCCATACCTGCAGCCTACTTCAAGATCCAGCAACCATGTCTTGTGAAAGAGGGCATGCGTCCATAGCACAGAGATTGCACCCTACTGGCAATTGCCTGGCTTTTACTTCTTCAGTGTGGGATTGCTCCCATAATAAGCCAAAAAATAAAAACAAGTTTTTAGATTATGCACAGGGTTGTGCAGACATGGACAAATAGACCCTCCTTCATTAGAGGTTTTTAAGCAGAGATTGAAAGGCCATTTGTCAGGGATTTTTTAGTTGTGGTTCCTACATTGTAGGGGATTGAACTAGGTGACCCTTCCAATTCTAGGATTTTGCTCTGGGAAGCAGAACACAGAGGGGATGACTGTGCTTGCCTTGCACTTATTCCTCACCATTTGGTCTTTAGAGGTAAATTGTTTAGAGGTAAATTGTTTATATACACAATGCTGGCTAATAGACCTATACTCCTCTACTGATTCTACAAATCAGTCCAATTGGTATTTCTGAAAGCCCTATTCAGCCAGTGGCCACCACCACATCTTGTGGCAGGAAGTTCCACAGGCTAATTTGTGCATTTCTATCAGTGCTGAACCAACTGTCAGCCAAAGAGCTCCCCAATAAGTCTTGCTGACATACTCAGTGGGCCGAGATGAATGATTCAAAAGTGAAAACAAGCCTTCTCCTGCCTCTGCTTCCTTTTGTATTTGCCCAGAGTCTTCAGGTGGTTTAGTGAGGGGCACAAAAGGAAGGGGAAAGGTGGCTGTGTTTGGGCAGGGGTGGCACAGGTGGCACAGCCCTGCTTTTCTCCTGCTGTCCTCTCTTGGATTTCAAATGGAAATGCAGACTAAAGGAGGCTGATTCATCCCACGGCTCTTTTAATAGAACCTGGTGCAAACTCTTCCCTTGATTTTCCTGCCTTTTCTCCCCACTCCCCTCCTCCACCATACAAAGTCAAAGCTGATGCTCTGTTGTTTTCCCAGTAGTGATCTACTGACCCACTTTGCCTTAATCCCTTGATGTCACTTGAATAAACTAACTGATGGAGAGTGGGGAGGAGGCAGAGAGTTGACATGGCTAAACAATTTCCCTTTTGCTGCGCTGCAAATTAATTTGATGCTGTTATGTAAGTGCAATTGCCCTCCAATCACAACTCTGGATGGCCAAGACTATAGAAAATAACAGGGGAAAGGGAGTCCATGGAGTGTGGACGTGGGAAGGGCAGTCTTGCGGTGGCAGGTGGAAAGAGAATTGCAGCCATCCATCTTGCCCTGAGCAGAGATGAAAGGTCCCTGCCCCACTGAGCCAACATTTCCTCCCCCATGAGGAAAGGTTAGGTTAGAGAAAAGGTGAGTAAGATTGTGACATGATAAAAGCTTATAAAAGTATGCATGCCATGGAGAAATGGATAGAGAATATTTTTTCTCTTTCTCTCATAAAACCAGAACTTGTTGAATGTTGGAAGATTCACGGCAGATAAAAGAAAGTCCTCCTTAATGTAGCACAGAGTTAAACTATGGAACAAACTCCCACAGGAGGGAGTAATGGTCACCAACTTGGAGGACTTTGAAAGAGGATTGTGCAGATTCATGGAGAAGACTATTGATTGCTATTAGCCAGGATGGAGGCAACGCTCTGCCTCCATAGTCAGAGGCAGTAATGCTTTGGAATGCCAACTGCTGGAATAATATTTGTTTGTTTGTTTGTTTGTTTATTATTTGTACCCCGCCCACCTAACTGGGTTGCCACTCTGGGCAGCTTCCGACATATATAAAAACATAATAAAACATTAAATATTAAAAGATTTCCCTGTACAGTACAGTGAACGTTCGGGTTGCGAACGTAATCTGTGCGGGAGGCACATTTGCAACCCACAACGTTTGCAACCCACAGCACTGTGTCTGCACACATGCAGGTTGTGATTCGGCACTTCTGCACATGCGCAAAGTGCGATTTAGCACTTCTGCACATGCACAACGACCGAAACCCAGAAGTAACCTGTTCCGGTACTTCCAGGTTTCGGCGCGTCCATAACCTGAAAAAACGCAACCTGAAGCGTCTGTAACCCTTCGGATGTCTTCTAAAGGTTGTCTAGTTACTCATCTTCTTGACAGCTGATGGGAGGGCGTTCCAGAGGAAGCCATCGGAGGAGAGCCTGCTATTGTGCTTGGGTCCTGTCTGTGGGCTGCTCATGGGCATCTGTTTGGACCTTGTGAGAAGAGGATACTGGACTAGATGGGCCTTTGGCGTGATACACCCAGCTCTTATGTTCTTATCATATTTTTTTCCTGGTGGAACACACCAGAATGCAGTTCTGGCACCTTTTCTTGGCCCCTGCCTTGTGCTGCCGCCATACTGCACCCCCCTCCCTGCCTTGAGTGTATGCACCCCAGAGAACGGGGTGGAGCGATGATGGCGCCAACTCTGCTGAGCATGGTGGGAGAGCCGACGTTGCTTGGCTGCTTGCACAGGTCAGAAAAAGCAACAGTACCTCTGCCAGATTGGCTGCATGAGTCCTGCGGAGTACTGACAGGCCTTCTGAGCCAACCCCAAAAGGCAGTGGGCCACAGCTGCAGAATAATCAATGAGGAAAGGGTGAACACTTTATCAATCTGAAACAGCGAGAGGCGGGCATTGGGGGGAGGCTTCTTCCAAAAGGGGATCAGGAGCCAATCAAGAAAGGAAGCTGTTGGCCAATAGGTTGAAATAAAACAAGTGTGGGCAACACCATCTCAGCAAGCTAGGAAGGAGTGTGCTTACTGTGTTACTCAACCTTTTTGTGACACACCCATTTGAGCACTTTGCAGCATCAGTGTCAGCATCAGTATCATTTTATTTGTATACTGCCTTTCCATAGTCAAAACTATGCTCAAGGTGGCTTACAACATGGCAAGATTTACATAATTACCAACATAACAAAAGTAACAAAATGACTGAAGTAGGTGGAGAGCGGGCCAAAGTAGAGAAGAGGGCATGCACACCTTGCTCCCTGTTAATGAGGGAATTGCTGAGGCCAGGAAGCAATCTGAATCTCCCTATAAGATGCTGTAGCCTGGCATCTTGACACATGGTTTTGGTTTCAAGATGGCGTCGGTGTCTGGGTGTCGGAATCAAGCCTTGTCAGAGGAATTGGCCACTCTCCAGGCACCCGGCTTGAGTTCCTTGTTGACCTCCCCGTCTGCGACTCCCGGCAAGATACAGGCGAGATCTCTATCTATCGGCGATTCTCCTCAAACGTGAGAAGAACACACCACTCTTCCCCTCCACCCTGCCATCCCCAGGGAGGGGAAAGAGACAGACAGAAATGTATTTACATGCTTTTATTTCTGTCTTTGCAGCAGTACAGAGAAACACGTCTGCACTCTCTTAACACCAACAGCAGAGAGAGGACTCCCCCCCTGTACTTCCAGTACAGGTCAGATAACACTCTGAGCTAACATCCGGTGCTCAGTACAATGAATAGACTGTCCCTTTGTTCCCACGGTACAGTCCCAAACATCAACATCCTGTTTGGCTTTCCAGCCATCTGCAGCTCACTGCTGCATTGCTCCTTTTTCGTAACACTGGGTTGGTGACTGAGGCGGTGAGTTCCAGCACTTTTGTTTCTAGAAGAACAGCACTGCTGAGACTTGAGGAGGGGAGAGCTAGAGGAGGAAGTGGGTGTGTCTTGAATGAATGCCATCAAATGTGTGTTAGGCATCATTTCAGCTGCAGAGGAGGAGGACCAAGAGTTGAAGCCAGGGATGGGGAACCCATGCACCTCCTGATGTTGTTGGAATGGACTCCAGCTTCCAACAGTCCTGACAATGGCCATGCTGTCTGGGGGCTGATGGGAGTTGGAGTCCAGCAGCAGCTGGAGGGCCACAGGCTCTGCATCTACGGTGTATCTGCTGCCGTTGTTCAGTAACATGATGAATACATTCATTTTTATCACATGTCAAAAGCCCCAAGTCCAGCAATACCTCTGGAGTGCCTGACTTTGGGACTGCTCCTTTAGGCTTGTTACCTTGAACTCTGGGCCAAAGGCTCATGGGGCCCACGGGCCACTCAGATCCTTGATTTCACCATTTGTGGTGCCTCTGGGCCAACTCTGACCACAGTTCACAGTTCTAAAGGCTTACAGGGCCAGACCCAAACAATCCTGCCCCCTTCATCTGCAGTGATGCTCCCATGTTTTGATACTCATCCTGAAACATGCTGGGTGCTGCCCCAAGGGAAGTGGGTGAGAAGGGAACATTGCTCAGCACCTTTCAAGTCTCTACTTTTTCATCTCCCCTTGCATGTGAACAGCCCATCTCAAGGTAGACATCAAAGGATCCTAAATTCTGCTGTGTTTCAGCCTGTTTCATCCCTGGGGAGCTGATAAACAAACACAAAGGGGCCAATAAACACACAGAGGCTTTTGTTGTACTTTCCTTTTGAGATCCCAGTGGAATTCTTGATGTTATAAAACTCTCATTAAGAGATTTCATTCCCCTCGCTGTCAATTTCCAAACCTCTTTCTGCCCACAATTTTCTGAGCAACTGGGATCAGATCTGTGATGGAAGGGAGCCAGCACCTGTTCACATTTCAGATTCCCACACAAGGTTCTAGTGGCTGCATGTAAGTCAGAATGAGAGGTGTGCCTGAACTCCTAACTATATTTACCTGACCTAAACGCCATTGAACATATTGGAACTTAACTTCTGGGTAAATGTGTCAGATTGCAAAACAGCAATTCTATTGGAGTCCAGAAAAAACACAGAATGTGGCATTGGCTGCACAATTTTGCTTTCAAACAATCTCAGTCTATTTTTGTTTGTCTGTTTAAATAGCAAGTTTCTAGTCCTTATGAGGGGAAGATATACTTGAAATTGTACATGCAATTCTGGGAAAATCTTAGAAAATCAGGGAAGTAGCTGGTTTTAATGAGCCAATGGGGTTTCATGAGCCAATGGACAAATTAATGGCACCAAAGAAGGTGAATCATACAAAATGATTTCTTGATTTCCGTAATATATAGAAATTCCACTCTGTACTCCAAACAAGACCCTTGACCTCTCCTGGATGGAATCCATGCTTCTTATTTCTAAGTGCTTTGGGACGGACCACAGTTGTGTAGCAATGATGGGAAGACACTTCACATGCTCATTTGAGCTTCTCTTTATTATCGCCATGAAAGGGCCCATACTTCCCTGAACTGCATGTGCTTCCCACAAGAACGTCGGTGTGCCACTTGATTTCATTTCAGGGCAGCTGCTGCTGAAACAAATTACTCCTTGTGGTTTGTGCTTGAGAGCAGTTCTGCATAAACACATCTGTCGAGTCATCTGAAAGTAATTGCAAAGGGGCTGGTTTATTGAAGGGTTGATTGGGCCTGTCCTGGAGCGTCAACCATATTTAAGACTACACCGGTTTCCTTGTCCTCAGAGAAAAGCTAGAGGCTGTATTATATAAGGTCTTCTCCATTCCTCTTTGCTCAGTCCTGCGCTTAGCCAGCCCTATTCCAGCAACACCACCAACGAAATCCACACGGAGAGCCCAAATGCATCTCTCTGACCAGCATCATGAAACGAAGCAATGAAATTGTCCTCCTGGGTTCTGTGCAACATAATGGAAACTTTCTTCCAAAGGCTCTTCCAGTTGCAGTTCTTATTATTTCCCTTCCAGTCTGGCTCTAATCTCTTTGGCAGGATTGCTGATCTGTGTAACTTCTCTGCAGGCATGCTGCCCTCTCTGAGACCAGCTATAAAGAGAATTTTCTGGCATGAAGTCTACCTCTGTACCCTCCAGCATATATTATGAATGGCCACATAACTGATACCAGGAGTTACCAGGGTGAGATCCAGGGACAAGTGCCCTCT
The DNA here is from genome assembly GCF_964188315.1 of Podarcis muralis. Classification (NCBI taxonomy): domain Eukaryota; kingdom Metazoa; phylum Chordata; class Lepidosauria; order Squamata; family Lacertidae; genus Podarcis; species Podarcis muralis. The sequence continues at coordinate 3,950,197 of NC_135668.1, read as the reverse complement.
TCTACAGACAGCTGCTTTGCGTGGTGAATCACCAGAGCAACAGGTTGGAACATCTCTTCCTGTGCTGCAAAGGCTTCCCAAGTACTGGACTGGCTGCATCCACCAAGCTAGTGATTGGTTCAACTCAGCAGGAAAGGCTATGGTATTGTTATGAGTTTTGGGGGGCAATCAATCTGGATACCTCGTAATTCTTGGGACCTGTATCTGTGGGGGTAGAATATCTAAGAGCCAGCTTTGCCAAACCAGTTCCTTTGTCAGGTTCATGGCTTTGGTTCTCCAGTTAAGGGCAGGAGAGATCAGACAAATCAGTTTTTCCCTTGTCTCTCTTTTTCTGGTTGGCTGCAGCCATTTTAAGAAGAAACCGTGGCAGGAGCTGTGAGAGAGATCATAAATTAGAAATGTTTCCATAGAGAAAAATGAAATTTTTCAGCTTGTTATGTGAATGCTCATCTAACAAACGATTTCCTGGGAATGTTTGTCTTTGGAAAGTGGAACCCTTGTGTACGGAAAGCTCAGTGTGGCCCAGCTGAAGACTGCCACCACAAGCAGTTCAGTCTGTGTTGCCTGATAACACCTGATTTGCACAGGGATCTCCCACGCTGGATTGCAACAGATGTTGGGGCATCATTGTTACATCTGTGGCTGCTTTTAAGATGGAAAATGCATAAATCAGAAAGGAAGAAGTTGTGGATGGGTAACATTTTGCTGATGTTATTTCAAAGCCTCTGAGGTTTTACCCCCATGAACCAGAAAATGCTTGTCATGCGAATCTGAAGACAAGGTAGGCATTTTTCTCATGCTCTGCATTGCTTCACTCCGAACGTGGATGGCACACAGGAAATTAGTGGCTTTGAATGGCTCAGAAGGCAAGACGGTAAAACCTTGTGGGGATTTGAAGATGCAGAAATCGGCCCAGCCCAACACAGCTGAATCTTGCGAAAAGGAAAAGAAAAAAAGAAAAGATCCATTAAAGCCAGGGGCAGCTCATCCTGTTTGACTGCCTGAGGCGAAATGGGAAGGTGCTGCCCACCATCACCGCTGCCCCCCTGCCCCCTCCAAAGCCCCACTTGCCAGGATCACACAGTGGCAGCTTCCGGCAAGCTCTTGAGAGAGTTCAGCAAGATCTCATGAGAGTTCTGCAAGGTCTTCTTAGAGTTTTGTGAGATCTCTGCGAAAGCTGCTGCCACATGACCCAAATGGCAGCGGGTAGGATTCCACTCTCCAAAGTGCCTGCTTCAGTCTGCCTCATGGGTGCGCCAGCCCTGATTCAAGCCGTGTGTGCGTGCGTGTTTAGTGCTCCTTAAGAGCTACTGTAAGTTCAGGCTTTGTCAGTAAGAATGAAACTACCAGCTGGTGGTCCTCTTTGGACTGGGTCTGCTCAGGACACTTGGCTCTCATCGTCCCCTAATCCTGCCATGGAATCTCCATGCAGATCATATCACTTATGGGAGGCATATAGTCCAGTCATCCCATTCCAGATAACAACCTGGCTTATGTTTCCAGATGCTTTTGAAGGACAGCCCCTTCTAGGTAACTGTGTACGGTGGAGACTCCCTGTGTCTTTGAAATGTATTGTTTGAGAACAGACACTCCGGTTGTGGAGTCCTTGGGGCTCTCTGGGTAAACTCAGCGCCTTGCTTATCGAATCAGCATTAGATAGATTTGTGTTCTTCATTGCAATTTACTCCTTTTGAGGTTTTTAAGGACCCACTCTGGCCAGAATGAAACTCCCTTTCATGTTGGAGGGGGAAAAGACAAGTTTTCTAAATTCAGCTGTTATTACAGGAGAAAAAACTGTGTCCTTTTTTCTTTCCCTTTTCTTTCTTTTCCACATTTCACTGCAGGAGATTTGGTCTTGCTGGAGCTGGTAGAAAGGGAAGTTTTGTGTTTTAAAAGATCTGATCACAGTCTGTTCCTGTCCATATTCTCCAATTAGGCCTTGCCAGTTCCGAACGCAGCAGGGGCTCCAGTGCCTTTAATGGCTATCTGGCAGAAGGGAGAGAAAGGCTAATGCAACTTCCTCCATCACTGTGCTTCAATGACAGGAGAAGCTGCACCCTGACTTTTCCCTGCCAGGCAGCTGCTAAACTATGCCAGCATTGGACTGCTTTCTGGAGTGGTGACCCCCACATTGAGAGCCAGAGTTGTGTAGTGGTGTGAGTGCTGGACTAGGACCTGGGAGACCTGGGTTCAATTTCCCACTTGGCCGTGAAGCTCCCTGGGTGACCTTGGCCCAGGCAGTGCCTTCCAGCCTAACTTACCTTGCAGGGTTGTTGTGAGGATTCAGTGGGTGGCGGAATTGTGTGTGCCACCTTGAGTTCACTGGAGGAAAAGGTAGTATGCCAATGCAAATTATTACTATTATTATCATTTATCACTTTTCTGGGAGGCAAGGAACACATAACTCTGTACCTGATAGTGGGGCAGACTCCTGCCTGTCAGAATAAGGAGAGGCTGTAATTCATTAGCAGAGTACAATCTTTTCACACAGAAGATCCCAAATTCAATTTTTGACATCTCCCAGTAGGGCTGCAAAAAAAGGAGTTGCCTCATAGCTGCTTTCAGTCAGTGTAGTAAACAGTGCTGGGAAATGTGGACAGCCTGACCTGCTGTAAGGCAACTGACTCCATTCCTAAACTGACAAATCACAGTTTGGGACATTGGCTCATCCTTGGAGGTTGACTGCTTGAAACACCAGTCATGGATTTTCAGAGAAGGTCAGGGAAGAAGAAAACTACTTAGGTCTGTCCCTACCATTAGATGGTGTGAAGCAGCCACTGATGGTGGCAGATGTTGGAGGGAAGAGGTGAGCTGCTGGAAGACAAAGTTGTGTGTGCTACGGCATCTGCTCTCCTGCAGTTAGGTGGAAAATGATGCCCCATCACTGGTGTTGAGGTCAGGCAGCGATCGATTTGCATGGGGGTTGGGTTCTGGACCCCCCCACACACACGTTAGCCTACATAAGGCCACCCCACCCCATTCCATTCACACCCACCCCTTTTTGTGATGTTTTGGTGACATTTTTGGGTCACTTCCAGGATCGATGTGTACACACGTGCTCGGTTGCACACATATCAGACGTGCCGAAAACTGGCACTGCCTGTGTCATGCCATTGGTTTCTGTATGTGGAACTTGGGGAGGGGGATACCATTTTGCCCTTCTCCTCAAAGAGCAAAATATCTTGGGCTGCCTCTGCTTGTCTCTACATTTGGAACACAAAGCACAGCTTGAAGTATAAAGTGTGGTTAGCACAACCCTGGTTTGCTGTTATATATGAGCCAACCCTGAAATTGACCAGATCTTTAATGACCAACAGAACCATGTGCATTTTTTTAAAAATGCTTATGCCTAGCCAGTCTTCTCTCCCTTTTCTACTTTCCTTACAAATAATAAAATGCCTTTTTTTCCTGGTGGGCCATTGAACAAAGCTGGGACTGTTATTTCCCCCTCTTCAGTCAAGAAGGGAAAAGAGCCTCAACCCACAGTGGTCAAGGGCTTCTTTGCTCCTGACAAAGCACACCTGCATTGTATTCCAGAGCCTTTAGTGAATTATTGGACTCCGGTTCACATCATTGCAGGATTCCCTGAATGGTTTTCTCCCGCCAAATTGCATCCCTTGAGTGAGCAGGCTGGCTTTCCCTTCTCTGCCCTCCCCTCCCCTTTTCTCTCTTTCCCTCTCGCTCCCCTCCTTTTCAAATGGACAGTCAGAGAAGTTCATGTACAGCATCTGAGTTTCCTTTTACATGTCCCCAGGGGGCTTTGCGCTTTATGAGTCGTTGTTCCTCTGTGTGGCAATTACTTTCTCTTTCCCCCCCCCCCTTCCCCCTCTTCCGCATTGATAGCCTGTGTGATGTGCCGGTTTTGAAGCCTCCTCTGGGAATCGGACATTTAGTGCTACAACAAGGGACTATTCCCATGCTGTGTTTTGAAGGCGCAGTTGGGGCTGTGGCTCCGAAGTACAGAAGCGGCTTGACAAGGCAGGGCTTTTCTATGGAAATAGCTACATGTCTCAGTCTGGAATGAGATGTTCAGTAGCAAATGCAGGTTCCCCAGACAGGGCTGGAAGATGCCGGAGGTTAGTGAGGAGGAGCTGCTTAATATCTCTCATGGCTGAGTCCAGGTATTGTTGGACTCCAACTCCCAGCAGCCCCACAGTGAGCATTCCCAATGGTCAGGGAAGGGATCGCTATGAGAGTCTTAATCTCAGGGTAGTGGGTTTGAGCCCCACATTGGGCAAGGGATTCCTGCATTGCAAGAGGTTGCAGCTTCTTCTTCTTCTTCTTCTTCTTCTTCTTCTTCTTCTTCTTCTTCTTCTTCTTCTTTCAATTTATACACTGCCCTATACCTGGAGGTCTTGATTCCATGATTCTACAAAGATAGGCACCACGGTCCACCTCGCCTACCCTGCACCTCCTAAGCCTGGTGCCCTTGTGTGCCTTCGAGAGCTCTGTCCCACTGCCAGGGCAGAAGGAGGATTCAGTGGCCAGCCTGGTTGGCTGTTGCATTCTTAAAAAGTAACTCAAGCGGCTTACCTTGAAACAAGCATTAAAACAACACAAAGAGAAATCTAAAACACCTTCATATTTTGCAAAGGCGGGATTAAAATGGAGGAGGCCACAGATAATGAAAAGACAAAGGCCTGGCAGAAAAGAAATGCTTTTGCCTGGTGCCCAGGGGGAGCGCTCCACAAGTGGTGAGCCACCATGGAAAAGGCCCTTTCTTGTCTTGCCACTCTCTGGATCGCCTGTTCAGCTAGGGCCCTTCTGTGACCTTGGGCCGGCCCTCAGCTCTCTAGTTGCACTGCTGGCTTTCCACAGGGCTACTCCAGGGCAACTGGGAGCTGCTCCCCCCTCCATTATTTCCTGCTCTCTCAGTTCTGCCTTCATTGGCATCCCAGTGACTGCTGGAGGTTGTGGCAATCCAGATGAGTCTTAAGGAAGAGGCTCAGAGTGTTCCAGGAGCGCTAAATGCTGAGCCCCACAGCTTGCAGAAATGTGTTTCTGGGGGAAAGTGCATGCGCCGTTTGGAAGACTCAGCAACCATTCTGCCTGTGTGTGACTGGGGAAACGGGCAAAATCCTGTGAGATAAATGGCCTTCTTGGAATTGTTCACCCAGCTCAAATTTGCATACGTTTCTCTCGGTTTTGCATTTCCAGAGGCTGGATTTTTGTTTTGCTCCTGAAAGATTTAGGCGACTCTCTCCCCCACCCCCCTCCTTTTTTACAAAAAGCTCTGTTCTGACGTGCTACTATAAAGTAACAGGCTAACAAACGCACACCTGGTGGCTTCAAATGCCACCTCTTTTTCTTCTGCCTCTCCCTGGCATTTATTGCGGTCGAAAATCAGCCCTGCTCGCATGTACCCTGCCAATAATGAAACAACTATGGGAGAATTTGAAGCAAATCAGAGGAAAATGGGAATGCATGGAAACAATGTGGAGAGCCTATCCTGGAAAAATGTGCTACGGGTGGGTCAGCAGTGGCTGGGCAGGGGGAGAGGGAGATTCATTGTGGAGCTTCCATGCCCTTGTGGAGAATGCCAGGGCACCATTCATGGGCAAGGGAAGGGCAGGATCCCTGACAAAAAGGCAAGGACTTCACAAGACCCTTTTCCAAGCAATGGGACACAGATGATGAGTGGTTGGTGGGCTAAGGTGGCAGCTAAGGCCACATTCACGCGATACATTTAAAGCACTCATACTCAATGCTGTTTTTCTAGGAAAAACGGTGCAGGAATGCTGCCCTGCCCCTCCTGCTTCTGCGCCAGCGAAAGAGAGAGGGCTTCTCTGTGGATGGGCAGAGCTAATGCCTAGGGAAGAAGCCCTCCTGCGGGTCCACGGAGCAGCCCCGTCCCTCCTGCTTGTGCACACAAGCTCAGTTTTGCAAAGTCCTGATCAGTTTTTCCTGATATAAAACTTTTTTGTTTTGTTTTGTTTGCTGTTTTGAATTTGTAGGCACCCATGTACCCCAGGGTATGCATTCTTGATTGCATTACTTGGCTGGAGATCTGCATTGCAAAATTCAGAGAATGTCAGATTTCAAAGGGCAGTTGTGTTTTGGTTCTCATATTGTTTAGGTAGTTTCACTTTTACAAGCAAACTAAATCGAATCCCCTCCTCCCTAATCAGTAGCTGTGTTACTTGTTCCTAATTGTTTGCTCTCATCGTGACAAGAGGCAGGTATTGAAAAGGCTGCACTTGCAGACAAACTAACATAACATTGCAGAGTAGTCAGTAGCGACTTAAACAGAGATAAATTTTGTAATAACTGGTCTCCCTTCATTTCTGACAACTCACCAGAAGAACCTAGAACATCTTCCATTGATTTTTCTTTCTGGAGAGCAGTGCTTTATTTTAGGGAAAAAGGTACTGGCACTCACCATGAAGTTGTTACTGTAATTGCCACAGTTTTAACATATGAAGAAGAAAAAGGTGCCAGCGCAGTGGACTCTCGGGTTGCAAACATGATCCGTGTGGAATGCACGTTCGCAACCCGTAGCGGCATGTCTGCACACACGTGGGTTGCGCTTCGGCGCTTCGGAGCATGCGCAACCCCCAAAACCCGGAGTAACCCATTCCGGTACTTCCGGGTTTCAGTGGTCCACAACCCAAAAAAACGCAACCTGAAGAATCTGTAACCCGAGGTATGACTGTACTGCGCACCCTTGAGCACCCCCAGAAAAAAGCACTGCTGGAGAGCTATGTTATCCTGAACTTTATATCCACATTCCAACTTTTCTATCTATCCTATATGTTTGGCATTTCTAGATTTTTGATGTTTTGTCTGACATAGAGAGAGAGAGAGAGAGAGAGAGAGAGAGGAGGAGGAGGAGGAGGGAGGGAGGGAGGGAGGGCAGGCCAGCTGCTGCCTAAGAAAACATGAGGGAACCTGACAAGGGCAAATGTTTCCTATAATGAAATTGCCTCTGCAGTTGTAAACGGGTTCTCCCCATTCTGCAACCTTCCTTTTTGAATGGGGTAAGAGGAGAGAGGAACCTGAAATAGCAATTACTTGGAGAATGTACTTGAACTCAGCTGCATGGTAGCTCACTTCGTGAGGAGCGGCTGATCTGTCATTAGCAGGGAGAGATGTAGTAATATTAGCCATCACACTGCCTCATTAAATAGGTTGGGCTTAACTTTTTCCTTCAGAAGAGACAAAGTTTGCAAGCCTTGAAGCACTTAATCAGGAGTACTGCCACTGAAGTCAGTGGGGGACTCTCTGAGACCACTTAAAGCTAAGTGGTTTATGGAGAGCATGAAGGCAAGAGGCCTGAATGTCATTTTGCAGGAGGCCAGGGAGCTCCCGCTTGAGCAGACCAGAGAGAGGGACCAGTTTCCTGTGCCTGTGAAAGCAGATCAGAAGGGCTTTGGCCGGGGCAGAGGGGAGCAGGCAGCTGCTGAGCTGAACGATTCTGATGGGCATCTCACGTTCAAAAAGGTTGCTATCAAGAAAACCACCCTGAGTCCCGGGCTAGATTTTGCCAGCTCTCCCCAAGGATCCAGATGGTCGTATTCTGCCTCTGCGGGAGAAAGGGGATGAAGCAACTCCTCTGTGAGGAAGATTTACTACGTTTAGGGCTTTTCAGTTTAGAAAAAAAGGCAAGTGTGGGGAATATGACAGAGCTGTGTGTGAAATTTATGCATGGTGTAGAGAAGTTTTTCTTCCTCTCTCATCACCCAATGGAGTCGCCCAATAAAGGTGAATGGTGTGAGATTCAGGACAGGCAAAAGGAAGAACTTCTTCCCACAGCACATTGTTAAACCATGGAACTCATTCCCACAGGAGGCCACTAACATTTTATTATTATATTTCTTTCTTTATCAAAATTGTATACCCCCCCTATACCCGTAAATCTCAGGGTTGTTGCCACATAAAATTACAATATAAAAAACACAAAATACATTATAAAAAGAAGAACAGAAACAACCCAGTAATCCCCCCCCCTTCCACAGGGCATCTAAAGAGGCATTGCATGTCAATCAGCCCAAGGCCTGGTTAAAGAGGAATGTTTTCGCCTGGTGCCTAAAGGTGAGCAATGAAGACACCAGGTGAACCTCCCTGGGGAGAGCATCCCACAAGCAGGGAGCCACTGCAGAAAACACCTGTTCTGGTGTTGCCTTGTGGAGGAGGCACACAAAGAAGAACCTCAGGTGATGGTTCATGTGGAGGGAAGTGGTCCTTTGTTGCATCCTGGCTTTCAAGGAGGATTTGATCAATCCATGGAAGATAAGGCTATCTATTGCTGCTAATGGTCATGACTGTATGTCCAGGATCAGAAAATATTTTATGAGGGGCACGAAGGGACCTCAGCCCCTAGGAGTTGACTCCTATGCTCCCAGGCCAGGTGGGAAACGCCCTTCCAGGCCTCACAACCAAGATGGTCTGGTTGCTTTGGTTGGGATCTCTCCTTTGTTAGATGTGTATGAAATAACTTTGTGATGAAGGCTTGGTAGTTGCTGTTCTTAAGGAAATGAATGAAGAAAGAAAGAAAGAAATATTGCAGTGTCCAGAATGCCAGCTTGCCATGCTCTCTCTCAGGGTTGTTGTTGTTTAGTCGTGTCCGACTCTTCGTGACCCCATGGACCAGAGCACGCCAGGCACTTCTGTCTTCCACTGCCTCCCGCAGTTTAGTCAAACTCATGCTGGTAGCTTCGAGAACACTGTCCAACCATCTCGTCCTCTGTCGTCCCCTTCTCCTTGTGCCCTCCATCTTTCCCAACATCAGGGTCTTTTCCAGGGAGTCTTCTCTTCTCATGAGGTGGCCAAAGTATTGGAGCCTCAGCTTCAGGATTTGTCCTTCCAGTGAGCACTCTGGGCTGATTTCCTTCAGAATGGAGAGGTTTGATCTTCTTGCAGTCCATGGGACTCTCAAGAGTCTCCTCCAGCACCAGAATTCAAAAGCATAAATTCTTCAGCGATCAGCCTTCTTTATGGTCCAGCTCTCACTTCCATATACCACTACTGGGAACTTTCTCAGGGTACACCATTCCATTTTCCACCCCTTTGGTTTTCCTTCCCCACCTACAGACAGCATGCTCACTCCTCATTGGACTGTTTGGATAGATCTCCTCCCCCACCCTTGGGGTGCCCCACAGTCTGCAACCCTGGTAGTGCCCCTCCCTCCATCTTGTGTGCAGATGCTGCTCTTTGGGTTCCATAACTGGGGGGACTGAGCTCAGCATTACAGAGGAAGGGTGATGTATTCAGAATTCAGTGCGCTCGCCAGGATAATCTTCCACACAGCTTAAAGCTGAAATCTGAGGTTGAGAATGGGAATTATTTGAACAATGTCCATTATATTACAAGCGCCGTCCCCCCTTGCTCAACTTCTCTGCTCCTCTAAAGATTAATCATGTTTCTAAATTATCTGATCTATGGGAGGAAGGGAGAAGCAGTTACGTTACGTTCCTTGCTGAATAAGTACTGGCTCCTTCGTCTTTAACCTCTATGATTTGGCAATTAGCACAGACCAAATATTTTGACGTGTTTCATAAGCTGGCAAGAATTATCTGAAATTGGGAAAGGAAGACCCATGAACGGAAAAGGCAGGGAAGATTCATAAGTTTAAGAATGAGTTTGTGTATGAAAGTTATTACTGCTTTTTATTTTATGGGGAATTTTTATTTTTTTTAGATTGGGGTTAATTATAAGAGGATGCGGAAGTATAATTAGTGTTCTTTCTATGGAGGATTATAGGCTCTCCTGAATGCCCTCTCATTGCATTCTTACTTCCTTTAATTTTCTCCCTGTGCTTTTTTGATTATCTGTGCCATGACCTTGGGGTTCTAAATTCTGTAACGTAGTGCTGCTGACATTTTTCTATAACAGGTGGGATTTCTTCTTCCTTAACCACTAGTTTACCAGGTGACAGTCAACTTCTAGTGACTTCTGGTGGTGAAGAGTGGTGGAGAACCAGTGTGGTGCAATGGTTAGAGCAGAGCTTTCCAAACTTCTCATGTTGGTGACACATTTTTTAGACATGCGTCATTTCGTGACACAGTAATTCAGCTTTACTAGCAAACTGGAGGATAAACTAACCACTTTCCAGCCCCGGGAAAAGCTCAGGGAGCATTCACATGAAATACCTACATACTGCAGCCAGCACACAGCACACATGTCTTGACACACAGTTTGGAAAGCTCAGAGTTAGGGTGTCAAACTAGGATTTAGGAGAGACCAGGGTTCAATATCCACTCAGCCAGTAAGATCACTGCCTCACAGCCTAATCTACCTCACAGGGTTATTGGGGGGTTTAAATGAAGAGGGAACCATGCATGCCATGGTTTAACTCCTTGGGGTGGGATATAAATGCAATCAATCAATCAATCAATCAATCAATATCAATAAATCAATCAGTAAGTAAAGTCTTAACAGGATCAATCTCTCTCCTTGTGGATAGCATTAGGATTAGGTTGAATTTTGTCGCTAAATATCTCTGAGGCAAAAAGCAAGCTTTCAAGAAGTTCAAAAAGCACACACCCTAACAGTAAACCTCCCTGCTGTTTGGGCTGTTGCTGTTTTAATGTTGGAAGGCTTTAAGTCTTAAATCTGCTGTTTGGAGCAGTATAGCTGAAGGAGTGTCTCCACCCCCATCATTTAGCCTGGACACTGAGGTGCTCCTCTGAAGGTTTTCTTGTGGTTCCCTCCCTGCGAGAAGCAAAGTTACAGGGAACCAGGCAGAGGGCCTTCTCAGTAGTGGCACCTGCCCTGTGGAACTCCCTCCCTTCAGGTGTCAAGGAGATAAAGGAGATAAAGAACTACGCAAACTTTAGAAGACAAGGGAAGTTTTTAACGTTTGATGTTTTACTGTGTTTTATATATGTTGTAAGCTGCCCAGAGTGGCTGGGGAAACCCAGTCAGATGGGTGAGGTATAAATAAAATTATTATTATTAATGATGATGATGATGATGATGATAGGATTTAAAGGAGAAAATATATCATCAAGGTTTCTTCATCTCTCTCCTTCATTTCATGATCCCAGCCAATCAGGGATCTCGTGCAAACACAATGATGTCATGGAGTCAGTAAGATTTGCCTAAATGATGACACAGGGAGGGGTGGCTGAAAGTACCTTACATTCACTTCAAAGCCCTCATCCAGCTCCAGTTGTGCTGCAATGCACTTCTGAATGTGCACTGAAGCCCTCATTCACCCTGTTGTCTAATGTGACTACTAAGCTCCCTGTACCTTCATTAATTCTCTGTTGCCCAAATGACATTCTCCTCCAGATCATTGCATTCCCCCTCCCTCAATCTAGATTTTCCCATATGAGGGATGCTCTGAAAGGGATCCCCTCTTGCAAAGGGATCCTCAGGACTGCGGACACTGGAGTGGACACATGATCCAGTCTGGGTCATCCACCTGGATTGAATCAGGGCCACATTCATGCCATACATTTGGCCATGGCTTCCTCCAAAGAATTCTGGGAGCTATAGTTTGTTAAGGATGCTGAGAATTCTTAGAAGACACCATAGAGCTGCAGTTCTCAGAGTTCCCTGTGAGGGAGTGATTGATCGTTAAGCCACTGGGAGTTTAGCTCTGTGAGGGGAATGGAGGTTTCCTAAGAACTCTCAGAGTCTTTAACAAACTACAGCTCCCATGATTATTTGGGAGAAGCCATGACTCTTTAAAGTGGCATCATAGTGCTTTAAATGTAGGGTGTGAATGTGGCCCTGGTTAGTCTACCCTAATATCCAGAGCAGTTATTCTACACTTTGGGCTGTGGTCCTTCCCCAACTGATCTGCCCGGGAAACAGTTCAGCACCAACATTTGGCTCTTGGAGTTGCCTCCTGTGGAGACCACCATGCTTTCTGACTGGCCATGGTAGCTCTGTTCTATCACGGCAGCTGGAGGCAGCAATGTTTCTGAACAGCGGTTGCTGGAAACCACGGGGGGGGGGGTGTGCTCTTGCGCTTGAATCATGCTTGCTGGTTTCCCTTTGGGATATCTGGCTGGCCACTGTGGGAACTGGACGCTGGACAAGATGGGCCATGGGCCTGATCCAGCAGGCTCTTCTTACGTTCTTAGGTGCCCTCTTTACAAGAAGCTCCTTGTCCGGCTTTGCTAACCCATGCTGCTGCTCTCCCCCTCCCGGTGCCTCCCCACATTCCCTCCATTGCATAAAAGCTGCCCATGTCTACATCTCCCGCTTTCAAAATTCTCTTTTGGAGACGTTCACAATGAGTGCCAATAGCATTTAATACCATTAAGCTTCCCCTCAGGTTGATTAGCATTTGGATACTTAAATTGAAAGGTCAGTTGATTTCTTGCCTCAGTTGTCAATCCATGCAAGCTGCTGGTGATGCTCCTTCTGTGGGCACCTCCCGAATGCCACCATCCATGCGCATGCTTAGCAATCTTTTTGCATTCTGTGTGTCTCTCTCTTCCTCATTGAAACATGGTAAACTGAATTCTTTTCTCAGACCCCTGGTTCACCTTGTTCAGGATTGACTGACAGCAGTTTTTCAGGGCTTTGGACAGGAGTTATTTCTCAGCCTTGCCAGGACATGCCAGTGACACCTTCTGCATCTGACACCTTCAGCATACAAGGAGTGTGTCCTGCCCTTTAGGCTGCAGAATCAACCTGCCTGAACATTCCACCAGCTGATCCTGAAGAGCCAATCCATGTCCACCAGGCTTGAGAAAGCCCACCCCTCACTCTGAGCAGCTTGTCTCTGGTGTGAAGACTGTGCCGTGTGCCTGCTCTTTTCCCCAAATGGACATCTTGGATCTTGACCTCTAGGTTTGGAACCACACACCTCTCTCTGTCAGGGTTGGGCAAGCAGTGGACATGCACTGGATGCTGAGCCAAGGGAGTGCTATCTCAAAGCCCGGTAAGCGAGGCACAGAGTCCTACTGAGTCCTTCAGCATCCTTCCTAAAGCCTAGTTAGCACTTTCCCAGCTTTGGGAAGGAGATAGGAAGCTCTAGGACTCCATCAGAGCCCTCATGCCTCCTTCCCAAAGCCCAGCACCCTCTTCCCCACTTTTGGGAAGACAGTGTAAGAGCTGGGGGAGGGCACCAAATTTTGGCCTCCTACAGGGCGCCATAGTACCCAAGTCCACCACTGTCTCTGTCCCAGAATATGACTGCCTGGATCTCATTTTTGCTGGGCCCTGACAGCCTCACAAAAGCTGTTAGAGCACTGCCCTTTTGGAATAGGGGATTGTTTACACAAGCCTGCCAACAAACCACCCTCCTATCAGGGGTGGACTTGGTCTTTCAGATTCCATCATGTGTCCCCCTGCCTCTCACCTTCCGTTCTGCTCAGTTCACGACGTCATAGTTGTGACACCCTGCAGCATCCCTAAGCTTGGCACCCAGGGCAGCAGAATCGCTCACACTGCCCGAAATCTGCCTGTGCTTCTATGCTGGTGCATTCTCTCCTTGAAATCCCAAAGATGGGCCTTGGCAAAGATTCTTGCAGAGATTCTGTTAGCACAGACCAGGCTCTGATAGGCAAAGGGGTTTTTTTTGGGGGGGGGGAGGCTATCTAGTGGCTTTAAGATTTCTGAGTTGTTTAGTTTCGCTGATGGATCTCTAAAGCTGTTAGTGTCTCTAGGGTGCAGCAAGCTTTGCTTATTTTTTGTTAGATTTTTAAAGCTCTGAAGAGGACGGAGAAGGCATTATGTTGTTCCTGTAATACCTTGGCAAGTTATTCTGGAGTTGAAAGATGCTGGATGCAGGCTCTTGCAGCAGTGTGGCTGTAGAAAGGTAAAAGGTGAAGGACCCCTGGACAGTTAAGTCCAGTCAAAGGCGACTTTGGGGTTGTGGCGCTCATCTTGCTTTCAGGCTGAGGGAGCCAGCTTTTGTCCACAGACAGCTTTCCGGGCCATGTGGGCAGCATGACTAAACCACTTCTAGCACAACGGAACACCGTGACGGAAGCCAGAGCTCACCGAAACACTGATTACCTTCCTGCCACAGCGGTACCTATTTATCTATTTGCACTGGCATGCTTTCGAACTGCTAGGTTGGCAGAGGCTGGGACGGAGCAACGGGAGCTCACCCTGTCATAGGGATTCGAACCGCCGACCTTCTGATTAGCAAGCCCAAGAAGCTCAGTGGTTTAGACCCCAGCGCCACCCATGTGTGACTCCCTTGTCACGGGACAATCTAATCTTGGGTATAGATACATTTTCCTTTAGCATGACTTGATTCCCTTTGGAATTGTTTCCAACTGCAGGGAACATCTGCAGTGAAGGTGAAGAGACTTAATAGAATTATGCATTTTGGTTAGAACATAGTGGGGAGCTATGTGGAATGATAGTCAGGTCTTCCCAATAAGGCAGCCTTCACCAACCCATAGTCCAGAACATCCTGTATGGATGGCACCAGACTGAGGAAGGCTGTGGTCGGGCATTATTTTTTGTTTTCTTGGTGTTTAAAGTCTTTAGTTGCCTTGGCATCAGGAGCAGGTGTGCAGCTTGGGGTGACTTCCGGAGGCTTTGCTGTCAATTGAGGTTCAAGCAGCCTCAGTGGCATGGAGTGTCTCCCATCAGCTCAGGCTGGTGGCCCAGCTGTATCCCTTTCTGGGCAGGGATGCCCTAACCTCTGTTGTGTATGCTCTGGTAACCTCTAAGTTAGATTACTGTAATGCTTTATAGATAGGCCTGCCTTTGGCAATGGCTCAGAAATTGCAGCTGGCGCTGAATTCAGTGGCCAGGTTGCTCACCGGGGCAAGATGGTCTGAGCACATAGCACCAGTCCTGGCCTGACTGCACTGGCTACCAATTAGCCAGGCCCAAGTGCTGGTTTTGACCAGAAGGCCTTATGTGGCTCAGGACTCAGGTGGCAGCACGAGACCACATTTTTAAACACTCTCCTTGGAAAACAAAAGCAGGTTCCCTTAATGGGAAAACTAGCCTTGGAAGGAGCAGGCTGGGCTTGAACCATTCTTCCTGCAGTGCTAGCTTTTCACTTGCAAGGAATCTAGCAGCCGTTGCTTACCTAGAAGCAATGCCACCTGCAGCCTCAAGGAGCTCAGCTCCCTCTTTCTTTCTCAAGGTCCTTCACTCTAGCAAACACGACAGGCGCATTAAAAAATCAAAGATCCTATGTTTTCCAGCTCCATATAACAGCAACATGACTGAGCTTCTTTTAACAGTGGTGTAACTCCCCAGCTGGTGGCTCTTTGAAAAGAGATGCTCTTGACAGCAGCTCTTGCTTAATGTAATGGGCACACTTCCATCACATTAGTTAATTATTACCCTTTTGAGTACACATGTGTGCGAGCACAGACACACCATATTTGAAGACCTCAAGTGTGTGTGGTTGCCACTCTAGAGGAATGGCATGTTCTGCTAAAAGAACCTGCAGGATCAGGCCAATGGCTCATCTAGTCCAGCAACCAGATGACTGTGGGAAACCAGCAAGCAGGAATCTCCCCTCCTGTGGTTTCCAGCAATTCAGAAGGAGTGCTGCCTCCAGCTATTGAGGCAGAGCATAGACAATGTGGCTAGCAGCCATCCATGCTGCCTCCTTTTGTCTAATCCTCTTTTAGAGCCATCCACATTGGCGGCCATCACTACCTCCTGTGGGAATGAGTTCCATAGTCTAACTATGTGTTGCACGAACAAGTTCTTCTTCCAGCATTCATGTTCATTTGAGCTCACAAGTCCTAGTGGTAGGAGGGAGAGAGAATTTTCCCTCTGTCCACTTTTCCCATGCATAGTTGTATAATTTTTTATCATGCCACCTCTTGCTCACCCTTACTCTGAAGTCCCAAATGTCTTTTACTTAGTTGCAGGAGAATACCCAACACCAATGAGCCACAGGGGTCGTCCCCCCAGTCTCTCTCCTCCCCCCAGTCTCCCCCCCCCCCCCCCGTGATGCAGTCACTGACTTAGGAGCTGAAACTTGGCAGGCATCCTGTCCACCTTAATCCTTTCTGCAGCTTGTAAGCAATGAGCCAAGAGCAGAGGAGAGCAGGCAGCTGAGCAGGCTCTGCTCTTTGAACCCAGTTTCTTTATTGTTTTCCCTTCCTGCTTCCAGAGCTGGTCTTTAAGTGTGAAAGAAACACCATGCAGCGTTTGGCTCTGCTAATTAGGCAGCTTCTTTCACTGACTCTGGAAAAAATATTTGGCCAACACTTGCAGTCTCATGGTCCTTTGGCCCAGCAAATATTGATTCAATTCCTCTGCGATTTTTCCAGAATGAAAAGGCTTTGTTTTCAAAGCGTTGAAGAGAACCTTTTCCAGCTTTGTTCGGTTGCGTGGAGGCCAACAAAACTCGAGGTAGTTCGCTCAATCTGTGATTGGCTCTGGCTCTGCCGGTCATTCGTCATTTCTCTGTCATTAGATATTTCTCAGTGTAAATAATACTCTGACTCTTTATAAGGCTGCTTCCTATGTCCTAAGCTCTTTAGCTGTAGACAGCAGTTGTCCTGTGTCTGGGCACCTGTTTTAATTGCCTATCAAGGGGGAACCTTTGTCCAATCTTCCTGACAGATCTGCTGCCGTGTGGGAGTTGTAGGCTATCAAGTTAGCCACATTTGTGCTGCTGTTCTTGGATGGAAAACACCAAAGTCACAGGCAGCAGAAGACCAAATGAGTGTCCTTTAAAACAAAGGGAAAGAGGGAATGACGCGAATGCGTCTTTGAAACTGAACACACAAAAATCAGATGAAAAGTTTTCCATTGCATGTCACTGTCAAGGAGTGAGAAAAATGAGGTATGTCTAGATCTACTGGGAGACCTTAAAGTGTTTTACAGTAGATCAGCAAGGATTTCTGACTTCCAGGTTTTTTTCCAGAATACTAGCAACAAGATAACTCCACAGTAAATTATACTGCTAAAACAAAGTTTTACCTATGTCTGCCTGGCTTTGATTGTGCACGAAATCCCCAGACCCTTTGCTAAGGGAGGTGAGTCAATCTAAATGCAGGGATCTGTTCTTCTGTCACCTTAATTTCCCCCTTGCTCCCACCCCTTTTATATATATAAAAAAAATAGGATGACAGAAGCAGGGATCCCTGCATTCGACCCACTCACCTCCTTCAATTAAGACTCTTACACTGTTATGGAGCATTTGAACAGTGGCATATAATTATACAATGATTTTATAATTTTAATTTGTAGTTACACATAATTGTGAATTCAAACTGCATAGTAGTAAGAGCAGAGTATAATTTCACATTATTCATTTTCTCCTTTCTTGCTCGTTTGCTTCATAATCGCTAATTACCCCTTTGCAGCAACTCTGGTGCAATTCAGCAGGCAGGTTCTGAGAAGCTTCTCTTTGGAGAGATTCTAAAGCAAGCAGCTCCTAAAAGCTTTGAATCTCCCAAGAACACGGAGTTCTCAGCCTGTCCTGTGCCTGCAGACTTTTGCTTTTTGAGAGCACCAAAAAAAAAAAAAAAAAGTCTGTCCAGTGCTTCCAGAGGAAACAAAGTCCTCAAAAGGAATTAAAACCCCCCAACCTCAACAAACAGCAATAGATTGTGGTTGTTGGCAATCGTGCACTGCTGTGGAAGATTTGCAAAAGATAATTGTAAGCAGAGCTGCGTGAGATTTCAGTTAGTTATTTAGTCCACTGATATCCTGACTTTCTATCAATAGTACCCAAGGTGATTTACAAACTAACAGCTACGCTATTCACAGTATGAACAATAAAAGCAATAAACTATGGAGGCTCACAGAGTTCTCTGCAGATTTATCCCCAGATTTCACAGTTCAGAATTTCCTGGATTTGAAACTGATGTACTGGGCATCCCCCCCCCCGCTCTGATTTCATTTCTTAATTTTGTCTAGGGTGGTTTGTGGGCTCCCCCCCCCCCATTGTGGCTTCCCATTCTTCCCATTTGTTCATGCATCTTCTCCTGGTACATTGCGGATCCACTGTATGGATCTGTGTTCAGCTAGGGAAGAAGAAACCTGACAGTTTGTGTTTACCTCAGTTTCTCATTTACAAAAAGAATAACACAATAAAACAATCAATAAAAAATTTAAAACAGCTATCAAAAAGTAAAAGATAATTAAAATCAACAATAAGCTAAAACCAGATAAAAACACAAATCAGCATACTACATATCTCAGCAGGCTTGTCTAAACAAAAAGGTTTTTCTTTTTTTTTTTTTATAATAAATTTTTATTAGTTTTCCATAAATAAAGAATAAACAAAACAAAAACATGGACATAAACAAACAAAAACATGACTTCCCCATACCACCCCTTTTCTGCATTCTTGTTTCAAGATTTTTCAGCAACCCTCTGATCATAACTTAAATATATTTCATGTATTTAACTTCAGTTAGTTATTAATACAACTGTAGTTCTTTATCTCTTATAACTCTGAGCCCCTAATTTTCCAAATTACAACAGTTTTTAAGATAAACTTTAAATTTGTTCCAATCTTCATCCACCGCCTCTTTCCCCCGGTCTCGAATTCTGCCAGTCATCTCTGCCAGTCCCATGTAGTCGATCACCTTCGTCTGCCATTCTTCCAACGTGGGTAAATCTTGCGTCTTCCAATACTTTGCTAAAAGAATTCTTGCTGCTGTGGTGGCGTACATAAAAAATGTCCTATCCTTCTTTGGCACCATTTGGCCCACCATACCCAAGAGAAAGGCCTCTGGTTTTTTAACAAACGTTCTCTTCAGAACTTTTTTTATTTCATTATAGATCATTTCCCAGAAAGCCTTAATCTTCGGGCAGGTCCACCAAAGGTGATAGAAGGTTCCCTCCGTTTCACTGCACTTCCAACACTTGTTATTGGGCAAATGATAGATCTTTGCTAACTTAGCAGGAGTCATGTACCACCTGTAGATCATTTTCATAATGTTTTCTTTTAAGGCATTGCATGCCGTAAATTTAACACCAGTGGTCCATAACTGCTCCCAGTCTGCAAATTCAATGTCATGCCCAATGTCCTGTGCCCATTTAATCATATTAGATTTCACCATTTCATCTTGAGTATTCCATTTCAACAGCAAGTTGTACATTCTTGACAAATTTTTAGTATTGGGTTCTAACAGTTCTGTTTCTAATTTTGACTTCTCCACCTGGAAGCCTTTCTTTCTGTCCTGTTTAAATACTTCATTTATCTGTCGATAATGTAACCAATCTCTCACCTTAAATTTCAGTTTCTCAAAACTCTGCAATTTTACATTTTCACCATCTTGTTCTATAATTTCACAATATTTAGGCCAATTAGAACCCATATTCAATTTTTTCACCTCTTTTGCTTCCATTGGTGACAACCACCTGGGGGTTTTACTTTCAAACAGGTCTTTATACTTAATCCAAACATTATACAGAGCTTTCCTCACCATATGGTTCTTAAAACCTTTATGCAATTTTACCTTGTCATACCATATATATGCATGCCAACCAAATCTGTTGTCAAATCCTTCAAGGTCCAAAATGTCTGTATTCTCGAGGAGCAGCCAATCTTTCAACCAGCAAAACGCTGCTGATTCATAGTAGAGTCTTAAGTCCGGCAGGGCAAAACCCCCTCTATCTTTCGCATCTGTTAATGTCTTAAATTTTATTCTTGGCTTTTTGCCCTGCCAAACAAATTTCGATATGTCTTTCTGCCACCTCTTGAAACAGTCCATCTTGTCTATTATTTGTAATGTCTGAAACAGAAATAACATTCTAGGCAATACATTCATTTTGATAACAGCAATTCTGCCTAACAAGGAAAGTTTCAGCCTTGACCATATGTCTAAATCTTTCTTAACTTCTGTCCAACATTTATCATAATTGTCTTTAAAAAGATTCACATTTTTCGATGTCAAATTCACCCCCAGGTACTTCACTTTTTTTGCTATCTCCAAACCTGTTTCATTCTGGAATGTCTCTTTTTCTTCATTTGTTAGGTTTTTTTCCAATACTTTAGTTTTTTGTTTGTTCAGCTTAAATCCTGCAACTTGACCAAATATCTCGATCAGTTCTAAAACTCTTTTTGTACTAGTGATTGGCTGTTGCAAAGTCAAAACTAGGTCATCTGCAAATGCCCTTAATTTATACTCTTTCACTCCGACCTGAATTCCTTTAACCAACTGGTCCTTTCTAATCATATTTAACAAAACCTCCAGAACTAGTATAAAAAGTAGGGGGGAAATAGGACATCCCTGTCGTGTTCCTTTCTCTATGGCTATCTCTTCCGTTACCACATTGTTCACAATTAGCTTTGCCTTCTGCTCAGAATAAATTGCACCTATACCATTTTCAAAACCTTGGCCTACCCCCATCCCTTGGAGATTCTTTTTCATAAAACTCCAACAAATATTGTCAAAGGCTTTCTCCGCGTCCACAAAAATCAAAACCGCTTTTCTGTTAATGTTCATTTCCAACAGCTCCACAATGTCTATTATGTTCCTCACATTGTCAGACATGTGTCTACCCGGGAGAAAGCCAGATTGATCCTTATGAATCTCACCTGTCAATACTTTCTTCAGTCTTTTTGCTAAAATGTCTGCAAAAATTTTGTAATCCACATTTAATAATGATATCGGGCGGTAGTTCTTAACCTGGTTCTTTTCAGTCTCGGTCTTTGGTATAAGTGAAATAAAAGCCTCTTTCCACGTTTCAGGTGCCTTTTTCCCCTCCAATATTTCATTGCAAACTTCTTTTAGTGGTTGCACTAGACCTTCTCTCAAAGCTTTATAATATCTAGCCGTCAGTCCGTCTGGTCCTGGAGACTTTCCCAGTTGTGCCTTTTGTATGGCCTCCTCTATTTCCTGTTCTGTTATTTTCTCATTCAAAATCAACTTGCCCTGTTCTGGAATTTTCGGTAGTCCATAATTTTTAAGAAATTCTTCTATTTCTTGTTCATTTACTGGCCCTTGTGTGTATAATTTCCTGAAAAAACTTTGGAAACAGTTACTTATCTCATTTGGCTTATGAACATTCTTTCCCTCTATCTCCAAACAAGTAACTGTGTTCAATTTTTGTCTCTTTTTCAATTGCCATGCAAGGAGCTTCCCACACTTATCTGCAGACTCAAAAGTCCTTTGTCTCATTTGTTTAATTTTCCATTCTATCTCTTGATTTGTCAGTTCCATATATTGCGTCTGATAATATTTTATTTCTCTCAAAATTTCTTGAGACTTTGGTTTTGACCTCAGTTTCTTTTCTCCTTCCTTCATTTTTTCTAAAATTCTTTCTTTCCTTTCATTTTGCTTTTTCCTCTTGATTGAATTCTGTTGTATCAGGAAGCCTCTCATCACGGCTTTACTTGCGTCCCAAATTGTTCTTTTTTCCACATCTGTTCTCAAATTTATCTCGAAGTAATCTTTCAATGTCTTTAGGGCCTTTATACAGAATTGTTCATCTCTAAATAGGGAGTCATTCATTCTCCATCTAAAGGATCCAGTTGTTGTCATTTTCATTTCCATCTTTACGGCATTATGGTCGGAGCAGGTTTTTGGGCAGATTTCTACTTTTTTAATCTTTGTAGCCATCACACTAGATACCCAGATTTGGTCGATTCTCGTCCATGTCATTTTAGATTCCGAGAAAAAAGTTCCCTCTCTCTCGAGAGGATTCTTTGTTCTCCAAATATCAATCAAGTCCATATTTTCCGTCATCTCGAAGAAAGTCTTTGGTAATCTTCCTTCTTTAGATATTGTCTGTCTTTGTGCCTTGTCCACTGTATGGATCTGTGTTCAGCTAGGGAAGAAGAAACCTGACAGTTTGTGTTTACCTCAGTTTCTCATTTACAAAAAGAATAACACAATAAAACAATCAATAAAAAATTTAAAACAGCTATCAAAAAGTAAAAGATAATTAAAATCAACAATAAGCTAAAACCAGATAAAAACACAAATCAGCATACTACATATCTCAGCAGGCTTGTCTAAACAAAAAGGTTTTTCAGCAGCTACCAAAAAGAATACAGTGAAGGCACCTGCATGGTGTCAATAGGGCGGGAGTTCGCTTTCCTACAAACATGAAAGCACTATTATGTCAAAGTGCAAGTAGATAAATAGGTACCGCTCTGGCGGGAAGGTAAACGGTGTTTACGTGCACTGCTCTGGTTCGCCAGAAGTGGCTTAGTCATGCTGGCCACATGATCCGGAAGCTGTACGCCGGTTCCCTCGGCCAATAAAGCGAGATGAGCGCCGCAACCCCAGAGTCGGCCACGACTGGACCTAACAGTCAGGGGTCCCTTTACCTTTATGCTTCACAGATTTTAGATGTTCCTCTGGTTCCATGGGAATGTAGGAGTGGAATGCAGGTCAGAATGAATCCACTGAAGAGTCAAAAAAGAGGAATGGGTTTAATCAGCTCAACTTTGAAACAAACACGCAAACACAAACAGCTGTGAAGGACACTGCAATAAACAAAGATTTCTTGCAGAACACAAAAGCCTTCACTGCTTTCCTGAGCACTTAAATGGAGTTGACCATTGTTTCCCAAGCGGAAGGAGTCCAAGGGTGCACCAGGCGTAGAAAGTACTACGAAAGGGGGTAATGGGGGGAACACCTTCTCTTAAAGAGGCCCCTGATGCCCCCCTCTTCACTCTGTTAAATACCATGGGGTCTGCATTGGGGGCCCATTGCACCAAACTGGGAGTCCACCAGCAATGTCAGTGGCTGGCTTTCAGTGCATCCCCATTTCTCTACATGTTACAAAGGGTGTTGTGTCTGACTGCAGTTCTGATCACAGAACATTTTCAAGGTGAAATCCAGACATTGCTTTCTGTGGTCAAGAGCAGAGCCCTTAACCTCCGCTGCTTAATGAGTACAGCGCTAATTTTCTTATCACATCAGTGGAAATGACAGGCTCCTCTGAATCTGTCTGTTTCCTAATTTAATGCACTAGCTTTTGCAGGTCATTGGAGCAGGGGGAACGTGAATACGGGGCAGAGAGATGGCCTTGCTTTTTCTCCCGTGCATTTGAGCAGATGAGTAATACCAGGCTGGGCTCCTGGATCTCCCCACAAACCCACCACAGACTTTGCACTCACCCAGTAGTTCACTTCTAGCAAATGAGATGCCTGGAAATACCTGATATGTTTAGACTCTTGCAGTTACTCAGTGAGGAGGGACAGTAGCACTCAGTACCAACTCAGAGGCACTTTATTCCATTCTCACTTTGCATGTCTTGAGGCAAGTCTTAGCGCTGAAAGCAGATGCCACTGCTAATGCCTCTGGCACAAACAGGAGGCTAAAGAAATGGTCCTGATACTCTCCTTCCTTCCCGCATGATGGGGTGAGGAACAGATGGATCTATCAATTTCGGTTCTCTCAGTTTCACACTTTTAAAATCTTAAATTCAGTTCTCCACATTTCTACAGCAATTTGCTTTTAAAAGAAAAAGAAAAAGATTCTCATGAAAATTCTTCAGTGATCGAGTGCTAATTTCTCCGGATAAACACATTTTTGTATGATGTTTTGACTAACAGACACATGTTTTGCAAGCAGTTATTCCTAAAAGGAATCATTCTGGTGTGCTATTTTAACTAATACATAATTTTCTGTACCCACTTTCCCTTAACTTATGCATTTTTGTAAATACTGGTTGGCTGAAGAATGGTATAGTAAATTTCAGAGAAGTGCAAATTTCGAAGGATGACTGTGCTTTGGTTTTTGTATTGTTTCAGAAAGTGCAAATTTGATAAATTTGTCTTTAAATGAGAACTGAATCAGATTCCTCCCCCATCCCTGCTGGTGGCTGCCCCCCTTCATTATCTTCCCATGTCACTAACAAGATAACGTAACAGACACAATGTCATTATAAGTTATACATCAGGGATGGGACTACAACTCCCATCATCCTCAGCCAATTGGCCCTTGCTTTCCTCTATCCACTTTATCCAGGTCAGAATAAAAATTTGCTTGCACCACACCACTTTTTTATTGATAAGAAATACACTGGAAAACCAAAAGAAAGAATTCCTAGCAGTGCTTGATTTATAAGGTAAAAGGTAAAGGTACCCCTGCCCGTACGGGCCAGTCTTGACAGACTCTGGGGTTGTGCGCCCATCTCACTCAAGAGGCCGGGGGCCAGTGCTGTCCGCAGACACTTCCGGGTCACGTGGCCAGCGTGACATCGCTGCTCTGGCGAGCCAGAGCCGCACACGGAAACGCCGTTTACCTTCCCGCTAGTAAGCGGTCCCTATTTATCTACTTGCACCCGAAGGTGCTTTCGAACTGCTAGGTTGGCAGGCGCTGGGACCAAACGACGGGAGCGCACCCCGCCGCGGGGATTCGAACCGCCAACCTTTCGATCGGCAAGCCCTAGGCGCTGAGGCTTTTACCCACAGCGCCACCCGCGTCCCGCTTGATTTATAACATAGAACAAAACTACTGCATAATATTGTTACAAAAGTTGGGTGCCTCTTCGTCTCTCTGTTGAGTGGTGGCAAGAGCCCATGGGGTTCCAGCCACTCACCCAGGGCCTGTGGTCCTTTGGAGAATTGAGAAACGGCAGGGACTGTTGTAGCTTTAAGAAATATGGTTTAGTCACCCATTTATACCTTCAGTCTGCGTGGAGGGAGTTCTGATCTTGCAGCATGGTCATCTCAAGAGGGGCCTGTACCCCACAGCAGTGCACCCCTGGAATCCAAGGCATCTCTCCCAGTCAGCCTGCAGCCTGCCTGCCCAAGATGGATCCCCCAACCTTCTTCCTGCTTCTTCTTCTTCTTCTCAGCAACCATTGCTCAAAACGCTCTTTTCCGGTTACCTCACACCCAGTTACCCTGGCAATGCCCCAAACCCAGCCTCTGTTCACACCTCAGGGTAAGGGGGGGGGGAGACAGGTCTCTTTCCTTCCCAATGGCCCTTGCTTGGCCTGGTCATTTTGCATAGGCTAGCCCAGGAATTCCTCTGCAGCCTGTCTTCTGCCTTCATATCCCAAATAATCAAAATCCTACCAATTATTAGTTTCTAGTGTCTATATCAATATGACCATAGGATTCCAGAAAGTATAAAACATTGCAGCTACAGAAGAATATGAATCATTCCCAAATTATAATTATAAACAAGCCTCTTACATATGTACTGTACCTTAAGTATTCAAACTCCATGAGAGGCGGGAGCTTGCAGTAGCACTTGATGGTCTTGCTCTCATTTTGAAAAGGTATCTATACATATCCTGCAATTATTTTTTTATTTGATACTATACCGTACTGCACTGAAATGTTTAAATATTGCTTTGATTGTCCTTGAATGTTCCCACTCCACTTGCCATCCTCTCCTGCCACACCCTTTGAGAATGGGAATGGAGCCGGGGTTCCCTTTTCTGAACCTTTTCCAATTGCACAATATCCTTTCTGAGGTGAGGCGACCCAAACTGTACACAGTACTCCAAATGCGGTCGTGCCATAGATTTGCACATTATGATGTCGGCATTTGCTTTCCCAATGTTCAATTTCTTTCCTAATGACAGGATAGAGGATAGAGCAGAGCAGGGAGGGGGGCTACACTACTGGGACCCCCTGTCTTGATCTGACCAACTCCTCCATTGTGTCCTTTGGGGCTCATGACAATATGGGGCTGGATTCTGCTTAAAAAGGACCAGGGATGCAAGACTGTTTCCTGCCCCCCTTTTTTTCTTTTCATTTTTTCTTTTCATTTTCCTTTTGTCTAAAGTCGTTCAAAGTAAAAGAGAAAGTGTTGCGCCAGATACAATGAATCAAATTGCAGGCAAGGCCGGCTGGGTGGATTGATTCCCCTCAGGAAGTTGCACATTTTACAGCCAGGTAGCTCTGTGCAGAATCTAGCACAGGCTAAATGAATTGTTCCCATTAGGGAGCGGCGTCCGTTGAAGGAGCTTCTGTTCTTTGAATGTCACCGGGAAGAAAACGTCCACAGCTTGTACAGAGGGCGTTCGCCACGCGTGGCAATATTTTACTGTCACTGGTGCTGCTGCCTCCATAAAATGATGGCTACCAGGAGGATTAAGAATTTAGACGCACACGCACACACAAATGTCCTGGAAGAAGGAGGCTCATGGTTTTGGTAGAGCTAAAGTACAACCACCCAGTGGGGAATCTCAATGTCAGAGTCTCTTTGGTGGCTTAAATGTTGTGACTTTCAATAGGGCACCTTTAAGCTATACCTGGTACCCTCAAGATCCTTTTGGATCACCTGGGGTTGATGGGACTTGTGTTGATGACTCATCCAGTGTGATGCATCAGCAGAGGACGCGGAGTCCCAGCAGAGTCTTCAGAGATTTCCTGTCCCCAGCAGTTATTCCAGAGCCCCCAGTAAAGGAGGGGAAACTCCTCTCCTGCACAGTTCAAAGTAAGAAAGTGTTTATTGTCTCCAGACACAAGACAAAGCTAAGCACTACTATTTGCTATATACAGTTCTTCTGGTCTTTGAAAATACGTAAGTACAGAGAGATCCACTAACACTATCACCATGCTAACTAATGCTGCTGCATAAAACCCACAGCTTCTTCCCCTGACTGTCAAAGATTCAGAAGTAAACCCAGACATGCAAACAGTACAGCATCAGAACATGCAACAGGACTTATTATACACGAAACCAATGGGAGAATGAATGACTCAGCATACACTTGGCCTCACTGGTGTTGCTATAGTAACCCAGTGCACCTGACAGCCTTATCTCAGAACATCCTCAAGTCATGAGACCACACACTGTAACATTTAACCCATTGTTCACATTACACAAACAAGTTGTAGTCCAAAACACCCAGAGGACACCAAAACGGGGAAGGCTGGCTTCATCAGTCCCCTCAGAAAGCCAGATGAGCAGGTGAACATCTCATGACCCAAGCGCCAGAATTCATGATGAGTTGTGGGAAGGTGGCATCTTGGTCTCAGCTGCACTTTTACCACTGAGCCCTAGAAAACAGTTAAAGGGACATGGGGCATGGTAAAATGTAAAATAAAATAAATACAGAATTAAGGATCTTTTAAAGAGTTCTTTGATGCCTGGAATCTGTTGTCATCTGTCCTTGCAACCTTCTGCATAATTTATCCCCCTTTGGCATGAACTACAAGCATTAGTGTCCATTAACACCTCCCCTCCAAATATATATGTATATATAAAGGACTAAAATGACTTGGAGCACTTTGAGTAATACAGGCTGATGATGATTAATAATAGTCTTTTTGTCCTGAGCAAGGGCATGTTTTCATTGTGCCCGCAGTTTGGGTTGCAGCCCACCAAGGAAGGCGCCTTGAGTTTTTGCTTTTGTGATCCACAGAACTGCTGTTGTAAATCAGCCCCTTTGCAAACCTTGTAACATGGAAAGAAGACCTGAGCCTGGCTACTGTAGACCCCTTTTTGTTTGTTCCTTGGCAGGGATTAGGAACCTGTATCTGCACTTCAACTCCCAGTGGCCCCAGAAATCAACAAGATCCAGGGGACACAGGGTTTCCCATCCTCGTTGAATCAACTGGTTCTCCAACGTATTGTTTCCTACATCCCAATCTCAGAGTGGCCAGAGATTTCAGGGGTTCCTGTGTTTACCCAGGGTTGGGTTTCCTTGGAATGGCCAATAGAGACTGTGGTTTCTTTAGGCTATATAGTTTTATTTACACAGATATACAACCTTACCATGGGATGGAAGGCTCACAACATTGATGCTCCATGAAATTTTGCTCCCCCATTAGGTTTCCAGGGAAACCCCAAACTCAGCTTTGGGTTCAGCACACAGCAATACATGCCTTTATGTCTCTAGCTTCCAGCAACAGCCAA
Source organism: Podarcis muralis (assembly GCF_964188315.1). NCBI lineage: Eukaryota > Metazoa > Chordata > Lepidosauria > Squamata > Lacertidae > Podarcis > Podarcis muralis. Next base: position 3,922,574 of record NC_135668.1, on the reverse strand, counting down.
AACTTTCACAAACAGCTCTCCCATCTGCAACACCTTTTTTGGCCTGCGGTTCTCCTTCCTAGCATGATATGGCATCCAGCCAAGTATAGAGGGGGAAAGCTCACCCATTTATCTCTATGGAAACCCATTAGACATGTAAATGGTAGTACTTAAATGGCCAGCCAAGTTAACAAAGAAACTGGTCTCACTGTTTAGCAAATTTCCTCTCATAGGTTCTTACTCACATACACAATATCACAGATTTGGAAGGGACCCACCAGTGTCATCCAGACTGACCCCCCCCCCCAATGTATAACACTATGGCTTTTCTAAACTCCTCCCTTAGAGGTCTAGGTCCAACCCTGCAGAGATCCAGATCTTTCAGTGCAACCCCAGCATGTTGACTCAGAAGTAAATCCCATTGAATTCCTAGGATTGCAGCCTTAGTCTCTTAACCTGAGAAAGCCTGTTCCTGTAACCCCTACAATCTGTGGCTCTAGTTTCTCTTCTTTTCTCCCCTATATTTTTTTCTATAGTGGGGTGATTAAAAAGGACAGAATGATCCTGTGCTCTGTTTCCAGTTCTGGATCCCTTTGGGTTTTCTGTTAAGCCCTTGTTAAACATTCAACATGAGCATCTCCCATCTGTGTACATGCCAGTCTATTCTTCCTCTTTGCCAGGCTCCCTGTGAGCTCTGGAGTGCCATTCACCATCTTAATTGAGAGCTTGCAATGCTGCTAAAAGTGAAACAGAAGGTGTGAGTTAGTAGGAAACATAGTGGAGTCTGGGAGGCAGTTGTTTTTCAGACTCTTGTATACCATGTCAGGCAAAAGATGGAGAGTAAATATTTGAAGGAGCAATCACCCTTGAGTCAGAAAACATATTTTAATACCCAGAAAGCTCAGGTGTCTGCACATATGTCGGTGATTTAAAAATAATAATCATGAGAACCCAAGGACTGACTTGCTCATTCTTACCCAAAAGCCCATCTAGACCACCATACTGTCTCCAACAAGCCAATGTGCTCCACCAGGACACTTACAAGTGGGTCCCATTTCCAATAAATGTCCCAGAACTGCACTGTGTCAGGGGCATTTTGGAAGGGGGGAATAGCAGCTGGTGGCCAACACTGCTGGTGGCATAAAGGTTGATTTGGTGGCAGCAGCAGAAGAAGAATCATAGACTTGTTGGGTTGGTAGGTACCCCCCCCCCCACACACACACACAAAGGGTTATCCTGCAATCCAGGAATCACAACTACAGAATCCCTGAGGCCATCCAAGCTCTGTTTAGAAACCTCCAATGAAGGAGAACCCACCAACTTCCGAGCCAGTCAGTTCCACTGTTGAGCAGCTCTTGCCATCAGAATGTTTAGTTGGAACCTCCTTTATTGTAATTTGAATCCATCAGTTTGGGTCCTGCCCTTTGGAGCAGCAGAAAGCAAGCTTGCTCCATCCTCCATGGTTCAGCCCTTCAGATATTTGAAGATAGCTATCCTGTCACCAAGGAGAGATGGAAAGCTATGTGGCAACCATTCCACATGGAGACTATTTGGTGACTTCTCCCTGTTACACACCCGTTTCAGCACCTGCAAATGTGTGGCCATTTTTGATCAGTCCTAAACCCTAGCTAGCTGTGTCATAAGTAATTTCAGACTATGTGATGCTGGCTTAGGCCAGAATATGACCCCAATTTTATACTTTTATACAGCATATATGATGGAAATGTTGAACTCGGTGGGACTTACTTTTGAGCAGAAGTGCATAAGACTGAACTTAGGCATCTCTGTGTGTGCATGTCTCTACTTTAAAATGAAAAACTGAATAGCATGGATAGCGCTTTTTGAAGTGGCTTAGCAAAGGTCAATAAATGACTTATTTAAATGAAACTGTAACTTTCTGGGGAGTGGAATGTCCTGTTGTTGTTGTTGTTGTTGTTGTTGTAGTAAATGTCACTATATGTATATTGTATGGGGGAGAACCCTGATAGATTTTCTGTGCAAAACAAAATAGTTGCTCACAGCAGATTATTCTGCGCTCTAAGAAGTTAATCAGCCTCAGATATATACACATATATATTTGCATTGATCAGTAATGTCAGATGCAAATGCCCAAAAGATTGATTGAGCGATATTGAAACATTTGCTCAGTGATAGACGTGGCCGTGTTATGTTCTGGTATTTTCATGACATTTCCTTTTGCTTTGCTCTGAACACTTGCTCGCTGATGTCAGGGAGTTGGTCTGAATTAGCAAGACGACATGGATCCTTTTGCTGATAACAGTGTGATGAGAACTGTGTGCTTTGAGCAGCACAGATTGCATGGAAGTGATTGCAGGAGCTTAGTCCTGAATGCAAACACTGAAATGTCATTTATAGATAATCAGGGCCTATTGGTTTGAAACAACTTTCCCATTTTTGCAGCTTACATTTTTGAACAAGTATGCATGCTAACAGGTTACTATAACAAATCTAATTTGTCTGTTTGCAACAAAATAGAGTTTTGTTCACTTTAGAAGTATATTCAAAGATTGAAAAAAAATGCATGAAAACATGGAGATTGCATGCTATCTGCATGCCATTATATATGCTTAGAGATGAGAGTCAGATTTCTGCTTGAGTCTCTTTGAACACATGCAAGGAGATTAAGAAAGATGATTTCTTAAAATTATGTATGGCATGGAGAAAAGTAGACAGAGAAAAGTATCTCCTTCTCTCCTAATGGTAGAACTCATGGACATCCAACAAAGCTGAACTTTGGAAGATTTAGGACAGATAAAAGGAAGTACTTCTTCACACAGTGCAGAGTTAAACAAAGGAACTTGCTTCCACAGGAGGCCGTAATGGCCACCAACTTGGACAGCTTTAAAAGAGGATTAGATGAAGGAGGAAGCTAGCAGTGGCTACTAGCCACAATGGCTATGCTTTGCCTTCATGTCCAAAGGCAGTAATACTTCTGAATGCCAGTTCACACAGGAACAGACCCTCCCAGTGTCCCTGTTTTCCAGGGACGCTCCTGGATTTACAGAAGTCATGGGTTAGTGTTACATACAAGCCATACTATTCTGAGCACTATGAAGAGAACTATCAGATGTGGCCTCTGGCAGGAAGACATATAGTTGTTGGTGTCATCCTATTCTCCCCAGCTTCTGGGTGTTTTTGTTTTTCTAATAAACTTTATTTTAAACCAGTGGTTCTCAAAAGAGTACTGTCAGACCTTCCAAGTACCTCTACTTTCCAAGGACATTCCCAGATTTACAGAAGCTATCCCGGTTTCTGATTTGATCCCGGAATGTCCCACTTTTCCTTAGGATGTCCCTATTTTCATCAGAGAAATGTTGGAGGGTATGGAGTTATGCGACTCCCCGAGCCACCTGAAGGCAGTCCTGTATAGGAAAGTTTTTAGATGTTTAATGTTCTATTATGTTTATATATATATTGGAAGCTGCTCAGAGTGGCTGGAGCAACCCAGTCAGATGGGCAGGGTATATAGAGAATAAAATTGTTGCTGTTGTTGTTGTTGTTGTTGAAGAGGACGTCCCTATTTTCATTGGAGAAATGTTGGAGGGTATGCCGGAGGGGAGAGGGCTGTTGTGCTTGAATCCTGCTTGCCAGTTTCCCACAGACACCTGGTTGAGCTTGAGTTCTGCTTGTGGGTTTCCACTATGAGATCCAGATGCCGCACAAGATGAGTCCTTGGCCTGATCCAGTTGGCTCTCCTTATATTCTTATTTGCTTGCTTGCTTGTTTCATGAATGGCTTCCTGTGAAACACCTCAAAGCAATATAACAATAAAAGTATCAACAACAACAAAAAATATATATAAAACCATGTCGTCTAGAAAAACAAAAGAATTTCTAAACTACAGAGATAGAGTGGGATGAAAATCCCCACTTCTATAAGTTGCTTGTGGAAAGAGAAAGATGACATGAAAGTTAAACCTGCAGTCCTAGGTGCACTTATTTGGAAGGAAGATCTGAATATATGTGCTTAGGACTGGGCAAGAACTGCCAAGAGATGGCAGTTCCTGGGCAAAATAGCTTTTCTACCAGAGATGGAAAGTTGCAATCCAGGCTGTCTGATGGTTCCATACAGGCAATTTCCCCACTCACAAGCATTCAAGTCGTGCACGACCACACAGACACAGTTTTCATCACTGGCAGGGGGTGGGGCAGGGGTGTAATGGGGACTGAATGGGGCAGGGGCAGAATGGGGGAATCCCTGCTCATGTATGTCCCGGTGACATACGCAGCAGCTGAGAACAGAACCCCTGCATAAGTGATGATTCCCTGCACATTGCCGAAGAGTTGAAGGGCCTAAAACAAGAACTCCCAGAAAGGCTTGTGGATAACGCTTCTGTGTTTCTAATCATCATTTGGTCCCTGTGTTCAAGAAAATAGAAAAGATGCATCCCTTGTTGCCTAACTTAAAGTTTAACCTCAGAAGTCAGATTCTTTGGCTCCTAGTTCTGTCTCTTACACAGGAAGGTAGCCTTGATAAATGGTCCTGACTGAGTTTCAAGAAATTAAGTATTGGGTTTCCATAGGTTAAGCCCCGTTAGTCTATTGCAGCAAAGGGTTCTAGGAGCCTTGGGGCACCTGAAAGAGGAACACATTTATTATGACATACGTTTTCATGAATTACAGAACATCAGAGTCAGTGGAGTAAGTGAAACCTTATAAACTGCTTAGTCTTTAAGATGCCACAAAGGTATGTTTTATAGGGTTTGCTTGATTCAAGTCTTTGTAAACTGTTTCTTAAAAGGCATATTAAAATGGGATTTTTTAATATAAAAAAAATACTTAAAGAAATATCACCTGAAATGCTGTTGGGGAAGTGGCTACATCCATGGTCATTTTGTTCAGATGTGGCTTTCTCTGTCCTGTGTTCCTTACTGAAGTGCATGGAATCATTTTTAGTGGTCTGAACTCGTTCTACAAACATCTCAGCTCAGAATACAAATATGAACTGATTCCTGATGCTGAGTGCTTACAAAAAGGATAACCTTACGTTCAGTTCTTCATTGTGGTGTGCTGGGTATGGTCCTGAGCTGTAATCCTTGTTGAGCTGTTAAGTTCCCTAGTGATCTTGGATCCAGTTGAACCCACCTCATAAGGCCATTTGAGGTCAAAGTGGAATATAAACCCTTAGTATACCTTCTTGTGCTGCTTGGATGAGGGCATGGGATCCTGATGTGTTGACTCCTTTTTTATTATTATTGAGAGACAGTGGGGTGTAGTGGTGAGAGTGTCAGACTAGGACCTGGGAGACCAGGGTTCAAATCCCCACTTGGCCATGAAACTCCCTGGCAGGGGCAGAGGAAGAGTGGTACAGTGGGGGGTTCTGCCCCAAGTGTCACCACTAAGGGGGGTGACAAAATGCTGGGCGGCACTCACCACAGGGCTTGCAGCGTGCCTGAGCCACGTGTCTCTCCTGGGAGTGACGCAGTGGCTTGGGCGCCCGCAGGCTCCGCGCTGTGTCAAACGGTCCACCTGCCACCTCCCCCTCAGCTCTAGCGCAGCCGAGTGGCAGGAGGCAGGCAGACCCTTGGAGGCACCGCGGGGCGCTCTTCCCCGGCTGGCCCTGCCCCCGCGGGTGGTTGGCCTCGCCCCTGGGCGCCAGGCATGCGCGCTGCCCCAGGTGCCTGATCAGCTTCCTCTGCTGCTGCTCCCTGTGTGACTTCAAGCCAGTCACTGCCTCCCAGACTAATCCACCTCACAGGGTTATTGTGGGGAGTAAATGAGGACAGAGGAGAACCATGCATGGCACCTCAAGCTCATGGGGGGGGGGGGGGATGTTAACCCAATAAAATATGATAATAAATAAATAAAAACTTTCTCCTTTGGCTTGCTGCCAGAGTTTCCATTCTTGGTGTGTGAAGAAATAGACAACGTAAGAAGCAAAAGCTTTAATCTCAGGTGCTATTGGGTTTAGTTTTTAAATGACTGCCCTCTATGGCTAGTGGGATGGTCCCAATCAGTTTACTAACAGTGACTCTCCTCTCTTTCCCTCTAGGTATTTCTGTAACAAAGAAGACCCACACATGTAAGTAAGGCTTTCTGATTTGGTCACTTTCTCTTATGCACAGGACAATTGCATTGGTGAGATGATGAGTGTTGCCTTTTTGTTGGGTCCTCCATTAACCAATAAGCTTGGAGGGCAGGGGAGTTGGAAAGGTGACGGAGCACTTGCTTGACTATCCGATTGCTCCATAGGGGACCAAAGAGCTTATAAAAGGCAGAGGATATGCAGGAATTCTGGTAGACCCAGGACTTGGGGAGAAATCCCTACAAGAGCTTCTTATCTCCAAGGCAGTTCCATCTTTGAGAAACAGAGAGTGATATGGACATAACTGTGGGATTCAGGCAAGGCATTTGAGGAGTCTCAGCAACTGTTTAGGATTAGGAATTGGAAGTGTCATAATTTCATATCTATGCTTGACAAATGCAACCTGAAGTAAGAGGAAATAATTGCTATTTTTCTGGTGTGAGACAGAACAATGCCCATGTTAATCTTTGCTGTGCTAGGTCTCTGCTCTCTCTGCTAGCCCGGTGACTTTTTTTACCGCAGGTTCTTGTGGACTTCTGTCAGTTGGGAGGCTTCGGTTGGAAATAATGAAGTGACATTTGCTGTTCAGCATGCACATGCTGCACAATAACCTTAATAACTTTAAATTACCTTCCAGTCTTCATTATTTCAGAGATAAATCTGAAAGAGGGATGGCAAAATCCTAAGGTTCAAATTACAAAAGTCCCGAATCAAGTTAAAATAAGCCCAAGTGGATTTGCACCACCAGTGACTTCCAAGGACATTATCGTTGGAAACTTCCCAAAATTGGAAATGAAATGATGGTGGATCTGCTCTTGTTTCATGACTCTGTTAGCTGTTATTGCCTTTTCAACAGAGTAAAACAGCTGTAAAGACATTGCAGAAATGGGTTATCACTCAGACTGTGCCTCCATCCCAGAAAAGCTTATCAACAGACTTGTCAGGATACTAAAACTCGCTTGGTGCAATGCCATCAGAGATGTGCCATCGGATTCTAGACTCTCCATCAGTGTAAATGGGCAATCTCATTTCCTCAACATTCATGAAACTGTTTAAATGATGTCTCAATTGAAGGAGTGTCACATTGCTTGTTCAAGTCACTTTTTGTGGCCATAGTCTGCATTTTAAAGCTCTGTGTCCAAGCATCCTTTTATTTTACTTTTTTTGCTCCACAGCTTTCCTTGTGAAAACTCACTCTTTAAAGCTCATTTGGAGCAAACGCCAATCCACAGGAAACCCATTTGCTCTGATTCAAATTTAAAGAGCAGGTTTTCATGGGGAAAACTCAGGGCAAAACAAAACGCGATTGGACACGGAGCATTAAAGGGTGGACCTCTGCCTGGAAAGAATGAGGCAAAAGGAAAGTGTGGATAAGCCCTAAGCAGCTGAGACTCTTGCAAGCTCCTCCCAAACCCACCACTACCACTTGCCTTTCAACTTTTGTATGTTCTGCTCTGTTCTACTTCCTGCTGTGGAGCAAACATGAAATCCAGCTACCGTTTCCCCAGATGAGGAAGGCTGGAGTTTGGAGCAGAGTGGTCAGGTGTTGCTCAGCAATGAAGTAGCTCAGACTGGAAGCTTTAGTACAGGCATTGGAGGACGTCACCCCTTCCAGACTCTGAATCAGGCCTCAACCCAAGCAAGCGCAACCCATGCGCTTCCTCCTCTTCCTCCCAAATAGCCTCACAGATACTTTCCCAGCAGCTTCAACATTCCTGCCTGACTCACCAGCTCCTCTGCTCTGGAGAGGAGAGACTGGTGACTGGAGCTTAGAGTCAGCCCGAAACCCAGGGAGTTGGTGTGGTGATCTCCAGTCCTGGGGCAGAGCTGTCCAGATTTGATGATTCCTCACTGGCTGTATGGAGATCTGCTGGAGGGTCCTGCTCCCCTTGTTCCTCCTCTGAGGTGACCTCAGATTTCAAGCAGGGTTGATCTCAGACATCTGCTTATTATTGTAGGGCAAGGAAAAGGGCAGAAGAGAAGACCAGCAGGAGCACTGAGAGCAGAATCCTTTCCATTTTAGCTCCCTGTGTTTCCTTGGAAGGAAGCACCATCAATTCAGTGGAAGTTGCTTTCACATAAGTGTGCTAAGAACTGAAGCTATTGGAGGAGGAGGAACTCAGGAGTGCTCAGTGCAGTGCTCAGAGGAGGAACTCAGGAGTGCTCAGTGCAGTCAGTAAAAAATTGCAGCGCCAGACCAAGTTACCACTTACCTTAATGTCACCGTGCTGCATGCGCCCCAACAGTGACAGCCAGGAGTGCAGAGTGCCTTGCGTGATGATGTCACAGTATGGGGGTGGACTGAGTCTCCTTCCCCTCAGCAGCTGCACTGAGCATGACCTGCATTTTTTATTTGAGCAGATTCACCTCAAAGCAAAGCATCCTTGATTTGAGTGTTGCATTGAACTATTGTCACTAAATTCCTGTGTCTTGAGCCATTGAAGCCCCATCCAAATATCTAGAACAGTATAAAGAATAATATTAGGAGGTATTGAGAATGGAGGAAGTGAGTTCACGAGTGGGAGGAAGGGGTAAGTAATTTGGTTGGTGGGAAAAATCAGATCTATCAATAGCATAATGATAAGCATAATGACTACCAACTGAACCTGCACACTCTGGAGCAGTCCATCTCTGAATGCCAGTTGCTGGGGTGCAACAGTAGGAAAGAGCTCTTGCACTCCTGTCCTGCTTGTGCACTTCCTAGTGGCTTCTGTTGGGGATGACAGTGGCAAGCAGGATGATGGGTTAGACAGACCTTTGGCCTTCTCTTTCATTAACGTTAAAATAAACCTGCAGAGTTGATTCCAGGCTCATATTGCCAGGTGGCTCAGAATAAATCTGAGAGCCTCTCCTGTTTTGACATTGGGGTGTGAAGTCAAGGGAGGTTTTTTAGTTTTTTGTTTTAAAGCGTGCACATCCCACTTTCCTCCAAAAGTCAGAACTTTGCTGGAGTGATAGTTAACGGTGTGTGGCTGTTAGCCCCACTGCCTCTGGAGAACTGGAGAAAACTGAATCCTGTCCCCCGAGGCCAATGAAATAGCTGTTTGGTCCCTCGTGTGTTTCTGCCTAATAACTTAACCGGGCAGCCTGGAGGTCCCTTGGGGGCTTCTCTGCAAGACTGCTCCCTCTCTTTGCTAAGATTGCTTATTAAAAATGATTTTATAATGAAGTTGCCTCAAATAGCAGCAAGTTTCTTGCTTGTCCTTGAAGCACTGTTTGCCCTGGTAAAATAATCCTCGAGACAACCAAGCTCTCTCTCTCTCTCTCTCTCCTTCGCTTGGTTCAAACTTTTTTATAAACTACTATATTACAATTGATTTTTTTCCCCTTGGCGGGAGGGAAGGAACACCTGTTCCTCGCCAGCTGTTTAGAAGAGTTGAAATTCCTCCAGTAGCCATTAAAGTGAAACGTGTCTTATTTGTCTTTCATCCATAAGCCAGCCATCTATCACCCTTTGTTCCTTCCTCTGACATGCCAGCTGAGTTCTAGCTTTAATGGCTGGCTGGCTGGCTGGCTGGCATGTACTGCCTCTCTGTCTCGAGTCAGGCATGGGCAACAGGGCGCCCTCCAGATGCAACTGGACCAGCACGCCCCTCAATCCTGACCATGGGCTGTGCTGGCTGCAGCTGATTGGAGGTGGAGTCCCACGAAATCCAGTGGTCACCGAATTGGCTGCCTCTGCCTCAAGTGGTGGATCACTTGAAGTGACATGGCTGCTTCTGCATGGCCACAGACAGATCAAGCTCACGGTGCACTAGATTCACCCAGCCATTACACTGCCCCTTGAATGGTGGCCAGCAACCAGTATCTTCATGGTGTGAATTTTTAACAGACTCCAAATGCTCCCCAACTCTGCTTAAAATAACTTCTGTATTTGCAAACACATGAAGTGAGTTAATTTGCCCACAGCCATAACATCCAAGACCTACGGTAATTCAGAATGCCCACAAATGCCTCACAATTTGTAACTTCTTTGCCACATAACTGAGGTATCTCCAACTTGAGTTGTAATAAGTGGAAGGACCTGGGCGGTCAAGTACACATATGAGCCCATATATCTCAGCTTATTACAGGTGTCACATAATACCTGTTCCGCATTTGTACGAACTCAGTCTTTCAGTGTGGCAGCACCCAAACTTTGGAACTCCCTTCACTCTACTGTCTTCGGCAGCTGCTACAAACGTTTAGCAAGTTGATGAGAGTTTTAATTTGTTTTTAGTTTACTGTTATATCAACTTTTTGAAAGTCTTAAATAATTATTATTCATTCTTCTTAGTGATAATTTTATTCTTTTATCTTTTTGCAAACCGCTTGGAAGTTGTTGTTTTTACAATCAAGAGGTGTGTAAATTTTATAAAATAAATATATAAATAAACTTAATCCTCTGAGAAACAAGTTAAAAGCCTTCCTTTTTCTGGCATGCTTTTGGAAGTTGAGTCAGCTCACACACTTATTTTTGTCCTCTGAATTTGATTTAGTACTTTTAGCTATTAACAGTTCTGTGTGGTATTATTTGAGCTTGTATTCCTTGATGGTTTGCCATCTTATGTTGAATGGCCATTTGCTTTCATGCTAATTTCATAGCAAATTGTGGATGGGAACTTTGCTTGTGTGTGATCACAAATGCCTTTTCACACTCCAGGTTCAGGAATCTCTTTGGGAAGCACAAACACACAGACACCCCACAGTGAGTCGACCCTCTTGCTGCAGAAAGTCTAACGGGCCCCTGATCCGGTGTGGGCCCTCAGCAGATGCCCTTGGCGCTGATCTGGTTCACAAATTATGCTGCAGCAAAACTGGGTTGGCCTCATTGATCAGGCTATGGAAACCAATCCCAGCTTTCTGACGAGCGTACCAGATGGGCGGAGTATAAATAATAAATTATTATTATTATTACCTGTAGGAAACTCACCATTTTGTTTTTTGACACCTTCAGACATTAAACCTACATAACTTGACAGGTGAAGAGACTCTAATATGGTCGAGGAAAGGACTGGTGTTCTCCCTCCCTCCCTCCCTCCCTCCTCGCACCTGGCCTTTAACTAGCATCCACTAAGCTGGGCCATTTTATCCTGCAGGGTCAGCGACTGCATTTGCCTCCCGGGGGATACGCCGGCATCTAATCCACCTGTGAGTTGAGAATGCTCAGTGCCATAATCCGGACCTTGTAAAGCTCGCTCTTCTTAATCTGTGAGGGAATCGCCACATTGAGAACGGCAGCGGCCAGCCAGTACATGGAGACGTGCTCAGATTCCCTTTGAGATAGAGTTGTCTTGCTCCCCGTGACCAGCGCCTCTCTTTCAAGGCCCTCTCAATAAGCTGATTCCTTATCTCTTATCGTTACCATTATTAAACCAGATACGTAGCTGGAAGGGTAGCCAGAGGATTCACATAGATAGAGGAAATGGATTTTCTGTCCCAGTTGGAATAGCCGCTTCTTCCTTCTTGGGAGTGAGCAGCAAATGTTGAGAGCAAATATTTCAAATTACAGTATCCCAGGGGAGGGGGGAATAAATAAATTTGAAGACTAAGGGTGTTCTCTTTCTTTTTAAGGACTCTCTTCTTTTCTTTCTTTTTTAAATCTCATCTATTGGCTTTTTGCAACTTGTTACGGCAAAGCAGTATAAGAACAAAGATATTCTTCTCTCTCTCTTTGCTGCTACATTAAATACCATCCTAGCTTTTCCTTCTTCCTCAGTGCTAATGACAACTGCTTCTTCAGGACAGGTGACGGAATGGAGGAATCCATCTATTTCTGTTCTGTGTACTTTCCCTTGTAATCACTCACACAACTGTTCTGTTCCAAATCTGCATTAATCTGCATTATCACTGTTTTTCAAAACCTTTCACAATTTTTTTTAAATATCTGCACAAAAACAGGGTGCTAGTAACCATGGACAATTAAAGAATGATAACTTTAAGTATTTTTAACTGAGCTTGCTTTCCCCTCTGCCCTCCCCATTCCTTTCTCCTTGTGTGCCATGTCTTTTAGATTGCAAATCAAAGGGAATGAATCCCTTACCAATAATCTTTCTAAGTCACTCTGGGAGTCTTCTTGACTAAAGAGTGTGATTTTTAAAAAATAAAAATGCTTCAAATAATTTTCTCTCAAAATATGGATTTTAAACTGCATTTTGGCTTTTTTCCGATTGAAGAACTGTGTTGCAATGTTTTTCCCCAGACTCAACACTCTTTGCCAACACTGCCTCCTTTGCCAGGATCTTGTAGAAGTAGTTGGCACTCAGAAATCCAAAGTAACACATGTCTGTCAAACAAATACCAGAGGCCGCACACCAGGGATTTTGGTCACATGTGTGCTACAGAACTGGTAAGAATTATTAGAGAGTCCTTTAAAACTTCATCATACCAAAGATGGCATGGTGCTTTGAGAAGTTACAACAAATGTGTGAGGCCCAAAGCTGAAGCTTACCAGACTTTATTAACATAACTGAAACATTCTAGAACTGTTAGACATTTTTATGCACCTTTTATAATGTTACTGCTTTTTTATTAAAAATTCTACTGAGAAAATTAAATTGTTCAAAATTAACCACTCTCTTAAGTAGCAACTAGCTCCATCAATAAATCTTTCTCATTCATGAAAAAATTACAGAAGCTGGGCTTGGCAATTGAAAAAAGCTAACTCCTGTTGCTGCAAGAAACTACATTTGCTCAACAAATGTACTGTATCCTAAAACACACCACAAGCTTGCAAGCACATGTGTGTCACATTCCCATATTACACTTTCACTGCATATCTAACTATGTAAGGGTGCAAGAGGCGATTATGGCAGCTCTCATAAGTTTTCCTTTTGATATCACCATCTACCAAAACACGTTCTTTTGTTTGAACGTCTGTCTTAATACTTCACTCCCAGCTGTGTGAACCATAGTTAATGACAGCCGTCCACCAGCAGACAAGTTTAATGGTCCATAAAAATCCCAGCCCTTGGGGTGTCACTGGATATTTATTGTTACACAAAGCAAAGGAGTAAATTTGTCACTTTCAGATTTAGGTGACTCGAATCGGCGCTTTAAGGCTGCAGGAAGTGCTGGCTTCAAATCACTTTCATTGCATCTCATTATTGTTGGTCGCAGATGTGATGATTTTGTTGTGGGAGGAGGGTTTATTTGCTTCTATCTTACCACCCTGTCCCCTTCCCCTGTCCTGTTTTCACATGCCCTCCATCAAGCCAGACTCAACTGGAGGAGGGCCTACAAACATTTTGCCAGTGATGCAAGATATATTGGTTGTGGTTGCCCCAGGTAGAGTTACCAGCTCAGGAGCATCGCAGACCATGAGATTTCAGGGCCCAAACCCCAAGTCCACATGGTTTTGTAGCATCTTTTACTTTGTGCTTCATTTAAGAACTTGCTGGCTGTTTATGGGGGGGAAACAGCAGACAGATGCTTTAGCAAATAATTCAGTTAGTAAATCTTACCTAGTGGCAGACAGGTGCTTTATTTTGGGGTGAAGGTCCCCTCCCCACCTCCCAAAAGAGGTAAGCGAGGAGCAATGGACTTTCCTCCAACTTCTATTCTCATTGATAATGAAAGTTGTGATTATTTCATCTGAGAGAGCTTCACTTGTCAGTATGTAGGCTGTTCTGCTTTCTCTCTCAACTTTCTGTCTAGTCATTTTCCACCTCCTTCCCACACCCTGGCAAGTATTTCAGTTGCATATTCAGTCACTGGTTGATTCCTTCCAAAACAGGCTTTCCTCTCAGCCTTCCCTAACCCAGTGCTGTGCAAATGTTTTGGACTACAGGTCTCATCAGTTCCAGCAAAAAATCCACAGAAGCACCCCCCCCAAAAAAAAAAAAAAACCCAATGAGAAGGAAAGAGCATGCTCAGTGGTCCCAGAATTCTGGCTGCACAAGACCATTCCCAGCTGGAAATGGGGAAATGGTTTTGGGAGCAAAAATGGAATGGAGTATCCTGAGTACATCAGCAGAGGACAGGAGTCCTCTGGAGGGGAGGTTGTAGCCTCTGCCTGCTCCTCCTTGGGAAAGGGTGTGCTGTTAAAAGGACCTGGGAGGAAGGGCTCCAGGCAGGGGCTAGGGCCATACCACTCCTCCAAGGGGGACCTCAAGGAGAAGGGGGACCCCTATTTGATGTAGGACATAGGGCACCCCCCTCCAAGATGTGGTTTACCCTTAGATGCACTTCCAGTTGGAGTGGAATAGCAATGGCTTTACCCAGTGCCTATGCCAAACCGTTCACGACTGTAACCAATAAAATTGTGGCCTTATTTGAACCCAAAGCCCAATAGGCTGTTATCCATTGTGGTTATTTATCTCTCCAGGGAACTGTGGGGTCAGGGGGCCTTGTCACACAACACTCTGTGCTGCGACGCTTTGGTGCAAGCCCTTATTGTAGAAGTCATGATTTAATTCCTCCTCTGGTGAAGCCATGTCTTAAACAGGGTGGAGGAAATTGTATGTTTTTGACTCCTTGACACAATGAGGCAAAGATAGGGGAGTCACGTGCTCATGTTGTTGTTTTTTCATTGTGGGTGGGAAGAATAAGAAAATGTTGCTTGTCACCTTCAAGGCGCTGACCCTTTGTCTCCTGCAAGGAATAATTACTCATTTTCAGTTGCTTTCCCCAGAACTGCTTAATGAATGTTGCATAAGGTTTAGAAGTAGGGCAATCTGATGGGATCGTTGCTCAGGTGTCTGGGAGAAGCCAAAGGGACAGCAAGAGCTGGAGGACAGGAGGGGCCAGAGGTGACCTTACAAACTTCCCCTTTCCAGCTGTGTCAAACTGACCTAAATGGCGCCTTGTTCTCCCAGAGGTGGTCAAGTGGCTGGGGTTGCGGCTGGAATGACAGGAATGCTCCTCTGCTTTATGTAAACTGAAAAAAGAAATGAAATAAAATCCCTGCATATAGAAAAACAGCAGATCAAGGAACACAATCCCAGCTCTCATTGAAGCAAGGAGGAGGGGCCTCTTTTGCCTGCTCCCTTTCTGAGGCCACGCCCCCTGGTGGGTGGGACCAGAGAGAGAAGTGGGCAGGGGCCGAGGTAAGAGGAGTCAGAGGAATGGATGTGACGCTCACCTCTGTACAGACAGCTACATTCCAGCCACACAAAGGCAGTGCAGGAGAGGCAAGGCAAGTCTGTGAGGGGGTGGTCTGTGGTGTGGGGTGCAGTCTGGGTCCCCATGCTCCCCACCTCTATCTTAAACGGCAAGTGCAAAATCGTGAGTCTGTGGAGTGGAGCTCAAGGTCATCGCCCTCTCCTCAGCTGCACAAGTGGGAGGAAGGCGCAGAAGTTCATCAAAATGAGTGGCATTGTAACCTGTGCAGGAAAGTGCAGAACTCTCAGCACCCTGGCAGCATGTGAGCAGGAGTTTAATTATTTACCACCATCACCCTGGCAGGGGGCTGGGAGGCAGCAATGTGTCAGAAAGCAAAGAGGTGCCCTTAGAGATACTATTGGGGGGAGACATCCTTGCCAAACTGAGCTGACTCTTCTGAAGAAGTGTGCATGCACACGAAAGCTCATACCAAGAACTAACTTAGTTGGTCTTTAAGGTGCTACTGGAAGGAATTTTTTTTTGTTTTGACTATGGCAGACCAACACGGCTACCCATCTGTAACTGAGCTGACTCTTATCTGCAGAACCCCTCCCTGGTTTCTCCTTCTTGGTCATGTTGGCGTGTGACCAGATACTGAGGACTGGGTTATAGAAAGAGAAACACTAGTTGGACCTGCAGCAGAATGTTGTATTGCAGGAGTGCTTCTGTGCAGGAATCCTGCCAGTCACCCAAACCCATTTCTAGGAGACCTTATGCCACCCCCACCCCCGTTTTCTATTTCCCCCACCCCACTAGTCAGACTGCATTTCATGAATGCTGAATGTGCACAGGTCCTCCTTAGGAAACCCCCCCCCCCAAGTCTTTTTGTAATTATGCAAACCTTCAGCTTCACCCCCATGCCTCGTGATGCCTCCCCTGGTGCTGTTTTGGCTACGGAATGATCCACACTTGGCAAATGAGTTTCCTATTAGTATTTAATATAAGTTATGGAAAGGCAATGATGTACATTCAAGTTCTTCTGTGGACTCGCTAGCAAAAGTGTCAGTTACCTAGAAACACCAAGTGGTTAAACAGGGAGATGGTTATCGAGTCCCCAGAGTAAAAGGGGGTGTGGAGCACAAGATTTTGTGCTACATCCTTGAGGCAGAAACCCAGTCACAGAGAGAGGCTGTGAACCACCACTTGGCAGCTGAAACTTAATTTACATTCTGACGTCACTGAGTACCATCCCTCCCTTCCTTAAGAGACTTTCTGGTCTGTCATTATTCCATGCCAGCTTAATAGATGAAAGGGGCCAATTTGCATTGAGAAGTAAACACTTATGCAGGAATCTGCCTTTCCTATGATGAAAGCTTGCAACATTTGAAACTTTTTAGTCTAGAAAAAAGGCAAGTGAGGTGTGACATGAGAGACATGCATAAAATGTCATGGAGAACAAGGGGAGAAAAAAGTTTTTGTCCTTCTCTCATAGTACTACTACTACTACTAGTAATATTTTTATTATTTATACACTGCCCATCTGGCTGGGTGTAATTCATGGGCATTCACTGAAGCTGAGTGTCGGAAGATTCACCACATAGTTAAACTCTGAAGCTCCCTTTGGCAGGAGGCCGTGATGGCAGCCAACTTTAAAAGAGGATTAGACACATTCATGGAGGAGGAGAGGGCTATGGGTGGCTACTAGCTTTGATGACTACACTGTGCCTCCAAGGTCAGAGGTAGTAATGCTTCTGAATACCAGTTGCTGGAAACTGCGGGGGGAAGGGGAGGGAGTGCTTTGTGCTCTGGCCCTGCAAACAATCACAGACATAAGACGGGTCCTCAAAATACGTGTCAAAAGCTGGGGTAAAGAGGTGCCTCTTCAGCATTCTTCAGGAACTATATAATGAGGATGCTGGCTCTAAGGGAAGGGAGTTCCCCAGTTTAGGTAGGGACCACCTCTCACAGGTCCCTTCCGAGGATGGAGGAACCACCCAGAGGGGCCCCTTCTGCCCATCTCAGCACCTGAGAGGGCCTGCAGAGAAGGAGACAGTCTTTTAGATATTTGGGACCTGAGTTGTTTAGGGCTTTAAACACTAACGTGATGTCAGGCTGCCAGAAAAGCTCTTCCATCTGTGCTTGCGGTAATGAACCTTATTGCTCAGTAACCAAGGAGTCAGCACACGATACATCCATCAGATAAGCAGGTCAGTTGCAGAAGCTAAAGTTCTGGCCCCTCTTCCCCCCTTATTTAGACCTCCCTTCTTGCATTTTTTCACTGTGACTCAGCTTTTCTTAATTGTTCTAGCGTTTTCTGGACCCTTCTTTCCTGTGCTGAGAGTGGGGGAGGAGAAGGAGCGGAATCAGGACTCTGTTGCAGAGCAGGAGATGCAACCCTGCTCCTTCTCTTACCACCGTCTGTGGCTACCTCAAACTTCTTCACTCTCACTCTCTGCTGATGATTCCTCCCTGGTTCAAAATCCCCCTCAGTTTCCTCCTGGACCACTGGCTGACACCAGTTTTCCTCGTCCAGCCAGTCCCTGACAAGTGAGCAACTTCAATTGGGCCCAGGAATGGACTGGCAACCAGTGCAGCTGTTTTAAAAGTGGTGTTCAGTGAACTCTAAATGGAACTCCAGCCAGTAATCTGGCTGCAGCATTTTGGACCATCTGAAGTTTCTGAGATCTTCAGGGGTGACCCTACACAGAGCACATTGCAATAATCCTAATATGTTGTGACTAGCTGGCAACAGGAACAAACCAATAAGTTGTCTGAAATGTTTTATTTTGTCTCCCAATAAAAGGGTTGAGCAGAGGATACCCTCCCCCAGGAGTGAATGATGTCTTGTCCTGTTATGGGACAAATTTCCCCAAATACTGACTCCCAGAATGTGGCCACTCTTTTCACAGGGCCACCCCATGTGCTGGTATGATATTATTGAGGCACAGACTGCACCCAACCAGCCACTTCCATTTCCTGCCCAATTCTGCTGGAATTTGTTCTCTTTCTGGAAGGCCCCGTGGCAGGAGAGAGAGGCCTTGGGGCCTCACCCTCACAAGCACGTCACAGCCTGAAAGTCCACAAGCACTTGTGATGTTCAGAAACCACCCACAGAAGGAACTTGGGGAGCCCTCTGACCTTTCGCTGAGAATGCCATAAAATTATATGGGAGGATGGGGCAGTGAGGTGCCTTATTATTTTGCAGAGTGCCTGGAATGCTTTGGTGTATGGAACACTTAAGTAGCTAATTGTTTTCCAACAAAATACAGTTTTTTGCAGGCCAGGCTTTCGTATTGGCATGTGGATCTACTCACTAAAATAGGGCTGGCCAGCCCCCAGCAGGGGGAACAAATCGGCCCCTGCCTAAGCACATTGTTCTGCTCCTCCCAGACATCACCGATTTTGGTGGCAGCAGCACAAAGAAGAACATTTAAAGTAGACATAGCACAGCAGCGGGTTGTAGGTGTCAACCTCTCTGCCCAGCACAAGACCCTCATGAGGGTACAAATTGCCCCCTCCCCAGTCAGCGATTAATCAGTTGATGAGCAGGGAGGGGAAAGTAACACACACAACACTCTGCTGATCTGCCTGGGCCTGTGTGTCTATCCACAGGTAAGAGTGTAAGTGCAAAAGTGTGGGGTGGTCACACAACCTACTCCTGGTATGCAACCTCCAGATAGTTTGGCCAAAAAGGGTTATCCACTCCAGCAGCGAAACCTTTGCATGCCTTACTGATGCTGCATGCCTAGGCATCTTTATTCAGATGAAAGTCCCACATTGGGGCTCATGCTCAGGTAAGTTTGCATGGGACTGTAAACTTAGTTCTGATTTACGGTACATGTCACAGAGCCAGTGTTGACACTGCTGGCTGCTCTGTTCTCGCTCCCACAGTGGTGCAGGCAGAGGCCCACATGGTTAGGGCAGATGGCGCGCCACCGCTTGCTTCAGAGAATGTGCTTGCAGTATTTTCCTAACTTGAATTAAACACAGATGCACACTTGTTTTAACCTTGGTTTGTTTAATGGGTAATCTCACAGACAACCAACCAAGCTGCGGCTGGTTTCTCCAAAACTTGGTTTGTTTCCCACATGGTCTTGCTTTGGCAAAGCATCAGGGGTGGCCAAACAAACCATGGTGAAGCACAGCTGGCAGGTTTGGAAATTGTGCCAAACCATAGTTGAAACAAGACACACATTTGCAAACCAACAACAAACAATGGCTCTGCTATGTGGCTGGTTGCCAGAAAACAAACCAGGGTTGGTGGTTAGATTCAAATATTCAAACTATTCAACCCTGTTTTGGCTAAAGAAGCCATAGGTTAGTGTTACATACAAGCCAGGCTATTCTGAGCACTATGAAAAGAACTATCAAATGTGGCCTCTGGCAGGAAGACATAGTTTTTGGTGTCATCCTATTCTCCCCAGCTTCTGGGTGGTGCTGTTTTTTAAAAAGACAAACCTTTATTTTAAACCAGTGGTTCTCAAAAGTTTACTGTCAGACCTTCCAAGCGTCCCTACTTTCTAAGGACAGTCCCAGATTTATAGGAGCTATCCTGGTTTCTGATTAAATCCTGTAATATCCTGCTTTTCCTTAGGACGTCCCTATTTTCATTGGATAAATGTTGGAGGGTATGGAGTTAGGCGACCCTGAGCCACCTGAAGGCAGCCCTGCATAGAGAAGCTTTTTAATGTTTTATGTTTTTTATATGTTGGAAGCCAGCCAGAGTGGCTTGGGCAAGTCAATCAGATGGGTGGGGTATAAATACTACTACTACTATTACTACTATTAATGTCCATATTTTCATCAGAGAAATGTTGGAGGGTCTGTACTGTGTGCTGTTCTGGTTGCCTCATCTCAAAAATGATATTGTGGAGTTAGAAAAAGGCCAGAAAGGGGCAAAGAAAATGGTTGAGGGGATGGAGCAACTCCCCCATAAATAAACGTTGCTGCATTTGAGGCTTTTTAGCTTAAGGGGTGTGGAAGGAAAATTCAAGGAGAATCAAAGAAACATTTAAACATTTCAGTGTAGTATAGCATCAAAATATGTATTTTTGCAGAATATGGATATAAATATTTTCAAAATAAGAGCAAGAGCTTCAAGTGACACTAAGGACAATCCTGGTTGTGTTTTACAATGTATTTCTTATCAATAAAAAACTTGCTTGATCAACTGCCAGGTATTGAATTGAAGGTCATTTCTATCGTTAGAACTCTATCCTTGGTTCTCGTAACTGGATTTTACCTGATTGGCTCCTGCACTGCCCCCCCCCCTTTCCATCCTCTTTCTTTTTCTAAAACACACAGGTCAGCTCATGCAGTTAATTCTGCACAAAATATGGATTCACAAAATGCATGATATGCCTTGAATATGAATTGTCTGCTTCGTTTTCCTCTCCTGTGTTATTTGATCTACAGCTAGAGGAGTCATTCCCAAAAGGAATCGGAGCAGATTTTATCTCCCTGTTTTGTAATTTAATTGATGTTTGTTTACACAAGTGACCTTGCCGGAGATCGCTAATTTGGCATTCCAATGTAAAAGCTTAAACAATAATTTAATTCTGTCCCACCAGGGGATGGTGATTCTGCTGCGATCCCTGTATCATTTGTTCTTGCAGCATTCAGGGTTTCCTGTCAGGTG
Source organism: Podarcis muralis (assembly GCF_964188315.1). Lineage (NCBI taxonomy): Eukaryota > Metazoa > Chordata > Lepidosauria > Squamata > Lacertidae > Podarcis > Podarcis muralis. Next base: position 3,901,891 of record NC_135668.1, on the reverse strand, counting down.
GCCTGAGCTGATGCTGTTCTGTGGCTCTGAGGTGGAGTCCCAAGTTTGATCCCTGGCAGCTCCAGGAAGAGCTGCTCAATGCCTCTGCTTGAGACGCTACCCCGACAAAGATAGAAGGCTTTCGGACCCCGCCCCTGGTTGCGGGAGCAACATTGCTGTATGCTAGATCCTGCCTGAGATCCTGGGCCTGTCCTTGCCTGGTTTCCTGCCTCGTGTCCTGCCTTGGCCCTGTCAGACTGACTCCCAGCGGAACCTTCGGATTCTGGACCGGTCCTGGACCGCATTTCACAGGTTACCCCCAGGCCCAGCACATGAGGGCAACCAAGATGATCAAGGGTGTGGAAACTAAGACTTATGAGGAGGGCTTGAAGGAGCTGGGTATGTTTAGCCTGGAAAAGAGGAGACTATGGTGGCTATTTTCAAATATCTCAAAGGCAAGCTTGTTTTCTCCTGCTCTGGAGGGTAGGACTCGAGGCAATGGCTTCACGTTACAAGAAAGGAGATTCTGACTAAACATTTGGAAGAACTTTCTGACAGAAAGAGCTGTTTGACAATGGAACGGTCTCCCTCGGGAGGTTGTGGACTCTCCCTCCTTGGAGGTTTTTAAGCAGAGACTGGATGGCCATCTGCCATTGATGCTTTAGCTGAGATTCCTGCATTGCAGGGGGTTGGAGTAGGTGACCCTTGGGATCATTTCCAACTGTAGGATCCTGATTCTGTTATTCTAGGAATCTGCTGTTGGTGCAATCTATTGGACAGACCTGGGTTCTACTTTCTCTACTCTGTGCATGATTTTGTAATTTTTTCATTGTCCTAAAACTTCTCCCTCCTTGCCCATGTTGCTTCAGGCACATTTATTCCAGTGCCTCACTTTTAGTATTATGCTTCCTTTGATGCAAAAAGTTGATGCCTCTTACACCATTTGAACTGTGAATGGCACAGTTGTGTCAATAAACAAATATGGCTCCTCCCACTTGGAGCTGCAGTGCTTCGCATGTTTAACTGGGGAGTAGGCCCCATTGAAGAGAATAGGTTTACACTCTTGGGGAGTAATTGGCTGTTCATGGACCATGAGGGCCATGTGTTCTGTCAAGAGCATGTTAGCTGAGCTGTATTTGGGCCCCGCAGTACAGCAGAAGGACAAAATGTTTTTGAATGCAGAATTGGGCTTCCTTTTTTAAAAACAAGTTGCTAGTCCTTATGAATGCACAGTTGTGCTGCAGAGTGTGTGGGCAGCTGCTTCTTCTCAGAAGGCAGAAGAGTTGCTAAACAGGTTTCCCAGTGGCTTGGGGTGGGGCTTCTGCAGCGCCCTGTTCTTTGCAGCTAGCAAAACAAATAACATGCAAAATTATAAAAACGGTGCATCGCGTGAGTTGCAAGGACCTCGGAATTTACCTTTTGATCTTTTTACCATACATGCATGGAGCTTTCAGAAGCATTGTTTGCATTGTTTGTTCTCCGCACAAGGGCACCATCTAGGGGGGCTGGGGGGCTGATTCCCTCAAAAAAAAATCAAGGTGGGGGGCTGAGCCCCTTCATTATTCCACAGCTGCGGCAGGCACCTCAGACCTCCTCCTGCCACATGATGTCATGTGCATTTGCCAGCCGCCCCCCCCCCCCCAGCTGGGCAGAACACAGCATGGGTTTCTCCCTTTTAGGCAAAGCAAAACTGTGGCAGAGCAGCCTGCCATATCCAAAGCCTCTTGAGCTCATTCTGGCCAGGGTGGAGGGGTGGAGATTTCCCTTACAGTTTTCTTCCTGGGCTTGCATAGCTGAGGGCCCTTTGGCAGAAGACGGGAAGAAGAGGCTTAAAGTCCTGCAAATCCTTAGCCGCCCCCTAGGACACCCTGATTTTTGGGGTGGGGGGTGGGGAGGTTGCAACATCACTGGGAGGACATCTACCCAGGCAGAGACTTCCTTGAGCATACTGGGCAGTAGGGCGGGGGGAATCCAGAAGGGCAACTACCCCCCCCCCCGGACCTCTCAATTTGCCAGTGAAGCAGTTTTTTGCTGAATGCCAGCTGCAGAATCTGCATCCTTTTGCCCCTGTGCATGGAACTGTTTCTGAACCGTCTGATTCCCTTGCCCTTTCCCCTCCACCTAAAGATGCCACAACAGCCATGTGGGGTCTGATTGGGCTGCCACAGGTCTTGCCAGTCTATGACAAATTGCTGGGGGAAGCACATCAGATCCATAGCCTTTCGTCACCAAGGTTTTCTAGCGCCTGGTGTCATCTGCAGATAGCAGTCATATCTGAATCCGTTTGGTTGCCAGCCACACAGGGAAATGTGCCCAAGTCCACAGTCATAGAGGATGAACAAAAGCAACACTTGGGGACTGAAACACTTTCATACAGCACTCGAGTTTCAGTAGAATCCTGAGAAACAGCATTTGCATCCCCCCCAAAAAAATTCCTTTGTGCACAGCCCAATGTCTGTTTTTAAAGCCCCCCCCCCTTTTTTTTTTTTTTTTTTTTTTGCTTTTAGTTTGTCTGCAAGTTGGCTGGAGGTTTTGTATCATCTGAAAGGTTGGGGTTGAATGTTTAAAATAAAAATAAATGCAGGTGTTGTTCCCCACTACGTACGGACATTATAAGAGGCTGCCTTGTGCTGAGTCTTGCCCTTCACCCAGTTGCTCAGCCTGGCAGCAGCTCTTCAGATCTCCAGGTAGAGGATCTTCCCTGTAACTCCTCCTTCCAAGTGTGGTGGCAGGAGTTGAACCTGAGGGGCTTCTTCACGCCATGCAGGTGCTCTACCAATGAGCTGTTGCCTGTTTCTCCATGGCCTGCTCCTCCCCGCCGGACTCCCTCAGCTTGGCACACACAAAAGATTCACTGAGAAGCTTAAAAAGCTGGCCCTCCTAGCACTGCCTCCTTAGCCAGCCAAGCTGGGCGACAGGTCTTTAGTGGCTTTCTCCCCACCGCCCTCAAAGTTCTTTAAACCCTCATCCCTTAAACATCTTGTGATGCGGAGCTCGCCTGTGGCGTGTGCTTCTGACTGTCAAGGACCTACAGGACCAAGTGGCCGCAGGAATTGCCTGCCTCCTGGAAAATTTCACAGCCTCTCTTCTTGCGGCAATGCCCATCGACGTTTGCTGGCATCTCCAGATAGCCAGGAAGGGGAGAGGAAAGAGGGGGGAGCCTTTCAGGAACCAGCCTGAAAACCCAGACATAAGACTTTCCATCAGTTACAGGCAGCGAAGCCTCAGGCAAACAGTTTTGAAAGTGAAATCGGACACCTCGGGGAAACTTGCTCCAGAAGGAAACCTAATATGCCAGGATTTGACTCTGGCACTCGGGCACACCCTTCTGCTGTGTCGCCCTCCCCAAAATAGGCACATTAGCTTATGTTAACTTGGTAATATGTATTCAGTAAAACATGTAGAGGCCGACTTATGCCAGCCACATGAAGTGTAACCGCAAGCTCAGCTGGAACCCCTGGGGTTGGGACTTTTAAAAAAGAAAAACCCTGATTAAATATATACTGCGTATTTATCTTCCATCGTTGTACACCACTGCCGCAATGTGCTGATGTTTGGAGGGATAATTTCAGCAAGTTGTGTACCATATGAGCAATGCCACAAATTTGTGGCTGTCAAAGGCAGGCTGGATACCTGGAACAACTGGAGTCACTAACCTAGGATTTCTGGCGTCAATATCTGGGGCTTAAGACAGGTTGTGCTTTGTTAATGATGCAAGGCCAGGAAGCCAGGCTCTTGGCATCTATATTAATCCTGCCCAACGCACAGTCTTCATACTGCCAGCCGGACGTGATGGCCCAACATTGCAGGCGACCCTGGCCTATTCCCAGGCAATGAGGCATGAGGAGCAAAGTGTTATGAAAAGACTAGCGTGTAGGGTTGCCAGGTCAGGAGCATCGTAGACCCTGAGATGGCAGGGCTTAAGCTTGAGACCTAGGGGCGGGCCTCAATGATGTCACAGGAGTAGCCCTGCTGATTCTTCATCTGTGCCCCCTCCCACTATTTAACCCTGGAGACAGAGGTTAATTGGGAGAGGGGAGAAGGGAGCAGAGGAGAGTAGGCTGCCCCAGAGAGTTGATGGTATAATTGCAGCTAGCTTCTGCCAAGCTGAAACTTGCAAGCTGCATGTATTGCAATAATAATAATAATAATAATAGCTTTTTTTAAAAAGCACACTTGCTCACCTGGAGATTCAGGTCCTCTCCCTGCTATCAGGAGGGGTCCAGGCAAACTTGGAGACTACCATAAAATCCCGTACAAAGGTTCTCCTTTTCAACTAGAGATCCTTCAGGTGTTCTTTAGGATCACCACTCACTCTGGAAGTGAGTGTGTTTGCCTGAGCCTTCCCCAACTAGTTTCCCTCTTGATGTTTTGGAGCACAACTCCCATCACCTCCAGCCAAAATGGAACTTACAGTGCAAAACATATGAAGAGCACCGGTTTGGGAAACGCCAGTTTGACTAAAGGGGCAACGAGTGTAAGCCCGGTCTTGAGTCCCTGCCGTTTCCTGAAAAAGACCTCAATGGACAACTGCCATAGAAATCTCAGAACCAGTTTTAAATTTATAGGTAGCTGGGGTCTCAAAATGTAACCCAAATGGAAATTCTCCAACCAAGTAGTTACTTATATAATCCTAACATCTGGGAGGTCTCTAGGTTGCCAATTTTTTCCATTTCTTCACCATCATTGAGATTTTCCACACATTCCGTAGAATTTGGAACTACACACAGTTTCCAATGTCTCGTTAGCTCCATTTTTGTAGCACCTAGTAAGTTCAGAATCATGCCTCTTTTTGTCTGAGTGTTTTAAGGAAAATAACAAGACAGCAAGCTGTATTCTGAAATTAATAAATTAACAAACTCTAATACCCTTGTAGTATGCTATCTGTAGTGTGATCCTTAAGGCGATTGGGAAGTTGTAGACCACTTTGGGAAGGAGGGCTCGATTTTGTGGGAGGTGACTTGGGTGACTGCTTGCAGCAATAAGACTGGGAGTAGTCGACCTGTTTATTCAACTCTTCACTCAAGCGCTAAACAAATAGTACAAGCAGTTAATCTTCATTCAGAAAGCTGGCAGACGTGGCCTACACAGCAGTGTGGCATTAATGCCCATTCATTTACAACATCAATGCCTGTTCAAAGGGGAATGGGCACGTGAGTAATTGTGGTCAGGTAAACACATGCAGATGTGTCATCTTATACAACAAGGGAAAATCATGCACACAAACCGTGTAGCAAAACTGTGAAATGGGCTACAGGCAGAGGCGGAGCGAGCTGCTCTGGCACCCAGAACGGCGCACATGTTGTGCACCATGGGACAGGGCTAGCGTCCGAGGGGGGTGCCGCCTGTGGCAAGCATCCCGGGGGGGCGGCGATGTCACCCCCCCTCAGGGATGACACCCGGGGCAGACTGCCCCCCCTTCCTCCACCAGTGGCTACAGGCACAATTAAGAAGAACATACCCAAGAGCTTAACAAGTGTGTGTGGGGGGGTGTCATTTGGTCTTGGACTGGTGGGAAGGTGGTTGCACCTGCTGGCAGGCAGGTTCCTCCTGGCCATTTCTATTCAATGCAGAACTACTCCATGCATGGAATAACAAGTTATCAAAGCTGCAATTTTCAAAGCTTACGCAGTCAAATTTCTACTGAGCCTTATATTTCCACACTGCCCATTCCAATAGTCTGTGAAGCATGCCCATTTCTTTTCTGGTGGGTTTTGGGCCAAATCCAAGATGTCTTTCTTTCTTTCTTTCTTTCTTTCTTTCTTTCTTTCTTTCTTTCTTTCTTTCTTTCTTTCTTTCTTTCTTGTTCATTTTAAAGCCCTCAGTGGCTGGGGAACTGCATACTTCAGAGAGCACCTAACCCTGTGGCGCTGGTTGCCAGTTAAAACACAGTCACAAGGGCGGGGCAGGCTTTTGCCAGGGAATGTCACTTTACTTCCCCACATTCACATTCATTATCGGGGGGTGTTGAGGTATAATTACGTTGATTTTAAAATTTGTTTGTAATCCTCCCTGAGCCGTGGAAGCATTTTTTATTTAAATAATATATAATCCCTCTTTTCTGCTGTCGGCAGAGTCACAGCTTCTTTCTAGCGCCAAAAGGAAACCACATTTTTCAAAAATGTGTGCGTCAAAAAGGGTGTGTGTGCATTTGTGTGTGTTTTAAAGTATGTTGCAGAGCTTCCTGCTTCGTTTTGCTCTCTCTTGGGCTGTAAACAAACTGTTTTGACAGCATCCACCTCTTCTCTCTGTGTGTCACTGATTTGTAAATGTATTTCAGCAGCTTAAAAAATCTCTTCCCAGTGCTGTGTTGGTGGGCAGCAGCAGCAGCTCTGGCACCGGGCAACATTCATTTTAAACTGGCATTTGAGAGAGGGTCTCCCTGCCCCCACCTCACCCTGACCCGGCAACCGTCATGCTGCATTGGGGCTTGCAGACAGCACCCTCTGAAAGGGCTGCTGCTTCGTGGTATTTGGTGACAGCCTCTGCAAAATCCAATAATAAAAGGAAGTGGTTTTTATACAGAAAAGAGAAATTTGAGGCTGTCGCTTGCAGTAATGATAATGGTACACGGTGGCGTCGTATGCATTACTTTTTCCTGCAAGAGCCGCCCCCAAGTGATTCAACAGCTGAAAGTATCCATGACAGTCTATATTTTTCATTGGTTTGGGGTTTCCTAAAGGAGCAAATTCCCCACTGAATGCATTTCTGCCTCATTTTCTCCCTGCCTATGAAACAGGTGACAGTTGCAGGTGGCCTTGATTTTCCTGGAGTTATGTATGGGCACGCTCCAATCAAAGCCAAGCACATTGGAGCCCCATTGATTTCAATGGGACAAAGGTGAGCAAGTGATTCGTTTTGTTTTGTTTGCCTGTCATGGATTCTTTAGCTGAGACTCCGGCATTGCAGTGGGTTGGACTAGATGGCCCTTGGGGTCCCTTCCAACTATGATTCCCTTGCGGCATGGCTCACTTGCTTGAGCCAATTTGACTTGCAAGGACCTAGTGTGGTGTAAGGCAGATCTCTTGAGCAAGCAGGCAGAGGGATGCTGCAGCCTCCCCCCCCCCCCCATCACTGTGTGGTGCTATAATTCTTCTTATGGCTAGTGATAAAAACTGCAATGAACTGATCAAAACAAGGCAATCTTAAACTATCATCTGAGTTCAGCCGGTGCCCCAGTTGCCCATGAAAATGCTGAAGATCCAAAGGCTTCCTTAACGTTCCCCTTATGGGCCAAAGAGCCAAGTCACTTCTCAGTGCACATTTTAAAACTTGAGCTGAAGTCCTGCCTGCCTCTTCAGTGCTGTGAATGGCTGCCATGGCAACATCAAATAAAAAGAGGTGTTATGGGTGGAGCCAGGCAAAGATAATTAGCTTTCAGGGTAGGAGGAAGCTGGGGAGCGGGCAAGGAAATTTCCCAGGACAGCCTTCGCAGAAGCCACAAGGTTATACATCACATGGAAGTGGACCACAAATAGGAAGCAAATGGAAGCAATAGATTTCAGTATAGCAAATTAAGTCTGCCTGTCCTGGAGCGGGGGGTGGGGGTGGCTCACCCATCTCTCTCTGCTCTCACCCAAGGAGCGTGCAAAACAGAGCTGGAGAGATGTGTGACTCAGGCGGGTGTGTGACCTGGTCTCAAGGGCCGCATTGGACCCTGGGACTGAGGTTACCCACCCCTGAGCTAGAAGAACTTCTCTTCCTGGCCAGAGACCATCTCTGCCTCCTCCCCTTACCCTGCCCTGTCCCATCAGCCATCACTCTGAGCTCCTTGGAAGAACGGTGCAAAAAGGTACCGAAACTGAATGGAGGTTCTTTGTTACCCTTCTGCTAATAGTGTGGGTATGTGAAAGCAAACCAGGCCTATGGATTTAAAGGGAGGTGATGCACCAATAAAAGTTTGCATAGATGGTGTATGTATGACTCTTTGAAATGTTCCTCCTAAGACCTGACATAATGGGCGTTTTCTTGAACCAGATGGGACAACCTGTTTCCTCCAGCTCTGCTCCTCTTGAAACTGGGCATCACTTAGGTGTGGGCATGAGAGCTACAGGGACGTCTATCTTTGTGAAGTTTAACATGAATAAGCAGACGGCAATGAGTTCTGGAGGAATTCATCAGGGTTCTGTTCTGGGTTTTCCAGTTCCTCTCTGCCTCAGTCCAGCCTCCTTCACAGGGTTGTTGTGAGGGTAAAATGGGCAGGAGGAGAAGAATTTTTGCCACCTCCAGCTTCTTTAGAGGAAAATCAGGGTATAAATCAGAGTTTAAAGCAGGTGGTACCACCCCCCGGGGTGCTGTGGGATTACCTGGGGGGGTGGGGGTGCGCTAAGAGGTGAAGGGGTGACTGGGGGGTGCTGGAGGTAAATGATTTCCAGACTTTGAAAAGCTGGTATCACTGGATCAAGTCAATCAATTCTCACGAATTGATTAAACTAAATAGTTTTAATTGGATTTTGAATCCATGTTACAATTGTCACTGTTTCCAATTTTATTGTGCTCTTATCTTCCTTACTGTATCATGCAAACCCCTATTCTGAATAAGGCATTTAATAGAGTAGGATGGGGGCACACAGCATGAGTTTATGGAACCAAGGGAGAAGTTGCCCCCCCCAAAAAAAATTGAGAACCACTCATGCTAAACAAAGGAAGTAATAGTAGTTAAGCACAAACCACATACTGAGTCGCTAACCCCCCCTTTTTTTTGAGGGCCTTGCAGGCTAGGGAAGGGAATGTTACTTGCAATTCATGGTACTAGTCCTCCAGCATATTAGCATTTTCAATGGGAATGGAAGTTCTTCTTTGACAAAGAGAATGCCTGGAGGGTTTACTGAAATCTCAGAAGGACAGGGAGCAGCACAAGAGCTGTTGGATGTGTTGGTGGGTTCCCAGAGGAGATGCCAAGGAGAACTAGGGACCTTCTTCCTGTCCCCTTCCTTGTAGCTTATGATATCATGATTTGCAAATGCATCATTCCTGAAGGTAGTGTTTAGCCTTTGGCCACCCTAATCATCAATCCTAAACAGCATGAGGCAGGCATATTTATTGTTTGGATGGTGGACGTCAATCTTAATAACACAGCCCCACCCACTTAATTGGAGAGTGACTTTGGAGGGCAGACACACGCCCTTCAGGGAGGTTCATCAGCCACCTCATTTGGTTATGTAACACATCCAGATTCCCAGGAATTATTCAATGTCATGAACTCTGTCCACAAATGTCTTCCCCAACCCTTTGTCTTTTCTACTGCTCAGACTATAACTATGCATATCAAAAACCAAGAGCAAACGAAGGAGCTTTTTGCACCATAGGTGACTGAAGCTGCACAAATTCTCTGTCTGCAGAGTTAACTGTGCGAGGATAGAATCTAATGTGGGTTGCAGGTCCATTTGCTTTCTGGGGAGCAGTTCTGGAAGGGAGGTGACAGGAAGCGCCTCTGAGAGGGTGGGTCTTCTTCAGAGGGTGGATCACCATCCCCTAAGCCGCTAAGACACTCCCTGGGATCAAACACCTCTTGGGGTTCAGAATCTGTAACTCTCACCATGCTGGGAACGCTACCCAGGGTGCTCCATATCTATTTATCCAAGCTCCTCCCACTCCTCCTCAGGTCCCTCCACCTGCTGCATGACCCCTCATGGCAACCAGGAAGTGGGACTGGGAGGAGGTAGGGCCTAGGCTGGCCCATTCCTTCACACACACTCATGTACAGGGAGGGAACAGGGTGGGAGGTCCAGAAAGTTGCTAATGGCACATTTCTATCCACGTCTGCTCAGAAGTAGTTCACATTGATTTTAATTAGGTATACTCCTAACTAAAGAGTTGCAGCCTTTGTGTTACTTACTATACATTCAATAAAATATCAATTAACCATTTATTTATTTCCCTCTCGTCATATAGAGGGCCTCAGAGCAAGTCACAGTAAGAAGAATTAAAATATTAGAGGGGGACAGAAAACCACAAGAACAGATAAAACAATAAAAAAAAACCAAATAAAAACTTTCATTGTTCGGCAAAGGATTTTGCTGCATAGTGATGATTTTATTGGTTTTGCAAAGGTCTCATCTTCTCAGCTGTATTTCAGTTATATCGGTAGAGTAAGGATAACCACTCCACCACCCAAAATAAGCTATGAAAAGGTCAAGAAAGCAGGATGGACTTCAGCAGATACCTAATAGATAATATATTTAATGCACAATGGAATACGATACTTATTTTCCTTTCTTACATGAGGTGTCCACTCATCTACCATCCCAGTTTACCCATCCAGTCTTTGCATGCTTAGCTTCAGCATCTATGCAGTGGTAGTAGATCCTGGACCAGTTCACTTGAGCTATGATCAGGTGACCATGAGCAGCTGATTGGTCCCCAAGCCCATAAAAACCAAAGTGCTCTCAATTCCTTTGATGCCGGTTGCCAGCAGGGCTTCTGAATTGTGAATCCAAGTTCATGCTTTGCTAAGAGTCGCCTCCCTACCCCATTGGTGCTGGTGAAGGGGTTTGGGGGCAAGAGAGAGAGGTGGGCAGTCTTCAGGCTAATCCCCACAGAGCATATCTGCTCAAGATAACCTCTTCATTATACGGGAGCATCTCCCATGGCTCCTTATCCATTGTGACCTGACCCTTATATTTCATGGCATGGAAGGTGATGTGGAGAAAGAATGTCATAATGTTTCTCTATTCCCTGACAAGCCTTTGAGTAGCCCTGTCAACAGTGATTTGGGGCTGAGCTGAAATAATCAAGAACGAAGTGTCTGCATGACACATCCTTGAAGGATTCTTGCCAGTAATAGAATGGGGATGCTAATGAGTTTCCAGCCACATTTTTAAAAAAAATAATAATATTCTAATCAAGCAAGAAGAAGTGATTAAGGTCTCTTTCACATCCACACTCCTTAATCTTACCTAGTTTATGTGCTGTGCTGAAGCAACTTCTATGGCATAGGGCCGCCTTCCCCAACCTGGAGCTGCTCCAGATGTTTTGGGCTACCATTTGCATCATCTCTGACCCTTGGTCATGTTAGCTGGGCCTAATGGGAGCTGAAGGTCAACGCATCTGGAGGGCACTGGGTTGGGGGTGGTTGCTGTAGGGTGTGCCGGCATCAAGAAATTTTAATCCAAATTTTAAGGCAGCTGTTTTCTTGAGGATGCCCCCTCTGGGCACTGAGCAGCTCACATGATGAGATCAGCCCCTTTGACCAGCTTTTATTGCTGGCTGCCTATCTGTTCATTCATTCCATCTCTAAATTGCCCATTGGCCCAAGTCCTCTGGGAGATTTGCAACAGTAAAACACAAAGACAATTCAGTTGGCAAAAAATACGCAAGAGCTCAGCATCAAAAAAACAGTGTCAGAAAAATACAGCACAAAACTTTCTTGGAAGTTGTAACCACTTGTCATGATGGCATCACTATGCTGTATTCTTTGGGGTGGAACACCCCAGCGCAGTGGTGCCTCCTCAACACACTGAAACCCCAGGTTTGATTCCTGGCATGTCTGGTTGGAAGGATCAGGAAGCAGGGTGAAGGGAAAGGCCTTCTGACGCAGATCCTAGGGAGGTCCTTAGTTGATAGGTAGATGGTCAGTCATAGCTGGGATGTGTGTGAGCACCAAGGAATCAGGAAAGCTCCTTCCTCCCTAACTTTTGTCAAACCCAATGGGCCTTTAAACAATTATTAATATTATTAGCAGAATTAATTGGGGAAGGGCCATAGCTCAGCAGAGCAGGTCCCAGGTTCAATCCCCAATGACACATCCGGGTAGTGCTGGCAAAGACTGCATCTCTGGGGAGCTGCTGCCAATCAGTGTGGACAATCTTTAGCTAGATGGATCAATGCTCTGCTTCAGTATAAGGCAATTTATTTTGTTCCTAGGAATCCCCACTTAGATAAAGCTCACTGCATATGACCTTGGGCCAGTCCTGCCTCCCAGCCTAACTTTCCTCACAGGTTTATTGTGGGGATCAAATGAGAAGAACCACCTATGCCACCTTGAGCTCTGTGGAGAAAAGGGGGGACTACAAATGCCATAAATAAATAAATTATCTGGGTGTTTTCAGCCTTTTCTGAATATTTATTTTCAGTAAAGCATATTTATGCTCAGCAGGAGTGAGGAATCTGCTGCTGGTCAGACAATGTCCACTTGGGCAAACACTGCCCCATAAAAGCTGCCACTTTGCGTGCGACAGGGAAATCCGTTATTGATGTGTGGCATGACCGGATAGAAATGTCAATAGTTATAAAAAAAAAGTATTTCATAACACATGCACACACACAAAAATTGATTATTTTGCTTGTCCACATTCCTACAGAGGAAAGAACTGTTTCGGTATTTTCTCTGTATTTCTCAGAACCAATACAGCTGAACTCCTCCAACTGTACTCTAGCTTTAGGTAAAGGGACCCCTAACTATTAGGTCCAGTCGTGACTGACTCTGGGGTTGCGGCACTCATCTTGCTTTATTGGCCAAGGGAGCTGGTGTACAGCTTCCAGGTCATGTGGCCAGCATGACTAAGCCGCTTCTGGTGAACCAGAGCAGCGCACGGAAATGCCGTTTACCTTCCCACCTATTTATCTACTTGCACTTTGATATGCTTTCGAACTGCTAGGTTGGCAGGAGCAGGGACCGAGCAACGGGAGCTCACCCCGTCACAGGGATTCGAACTGCCAACCTTCTGATCGGCAAGTCCTAGGGTCTGAGGTTTAACCCACAGCGCCACCCGCGTCCCTAAATTACAATTACAACATTATAAATTATAGCATCGGAAATTATAGAATTGTAGAGTTGGAAGATACCCCATAGAGTCATCTAGTCTAGTCCCTGTATTGCAATGCAAATTGTTGTAACCCAGCCTGGGACTTGCTGGTGAAGGGCAGACAATAAATAATAACACACAAGTAGCATTCTTCAGCACATTTCAGGGCTTGCTAAATACATTTCTGTGTTCATCTGGGAACTGCTTTCCCCAGAACTAGTGAACATCCTCAAGACCCTGATATCACTGCACTCCTGCCCCTAATTTTAGCAGCACCAGTCTTTTCAGCTAGCTGAATCCAGGAGAACTGCCTCCTGCGTTTCCCTGAACTGAATGCTGTTGGCCCCTGAGGCCTCCTTGTGCTCCTCTTTGGGGACGCCTGCCGCTCTAGCTGGTGGCCAGCTGGAGAATCTTTACTACACTGGAAGCTTGCTCCAGCTGCTGCTAACAAATGATACAATCGGTGCTTTTTCCCCTATACAAAGGTGCAGTAACGCTGCCCTGCCCCTCCTGCTTCCTTGCCAGTGGAAGAGGGAGGGCTGCTCTGTGGACATGCAGAGCTAATGTGTGGAGAAGCTTCTTCCTTGCACGTCTGCTCTGCAAGCTGCCCTGTCCCTCTTGTTTGCATGCAAGCTGCAGAGTTGAGGCACAGGAAGGTTTCTTCCCACAAGTCATCTGTTAGCCTGGGTGGCTGAAGAGCCTCTTTAAAGCCCTGCTGTGCCTTTGGGTCATGAGAAGACCCTCTCCAGAGCCCATAGAGGATGTCTCCTTTGCGCTCTGGGCAGAGTCTTCTCGTGAGCCAGAGGCATGGTGTGGGGAAAGGTGTCGAAACTGTTTTCTGATGTATTCTGGCTAAAAAAAGCCCTGGATACAATACTGTGGCAGAAAGGATAAGCTGCCATCCACACAGTGGCGACCTAGGCACCGTGGAATGTTAAACAATGGATAGCTAATCAGTTGACCCTAGCAGGAACTCAAAGCCAAGGCAACATTGCATTCCTCCCTAAGAGACCTACCTCCGTTTGTTTGTTTGTTTGTTTGTTTGTTTGTTTGTTTGTTTGCTTGCTTGCTTGCTTGCTTAAAAAGCAAGCAAAAAAACTCTGGGTCCTGCTCTAATGGTCAAGAGCAGGCATCATATTGTCCACTTAAAATGCTGGTGGCAGTATCTTCTTTAGATATACTGTATGTCTGGGGTGTGTATGCATTTGCATCTATTGGAGACTGACTGCCACAAACAGCCCACTGCATCAGATGTCATCCCTGATTACCATTTTCTCTTCATCCGGGCTGGAAACAAACACTGATCAATAATAATTCAAGGCTATGTACCTTAAGGTTAAACATCTGACAATCAGAGAAGACTTAATGGACTGTGACACCGCTCAAACCAATGGCCTGACATCCCTTGCCATGTCATAAGGATATGCGGAGGGTGAGCTAACCCTGCATTAAAATACATGAAGCCAATCTCTCCCCCCCCCCCAATACACCCCTTCTGAATCTCAAGTTCGTTGTCTTGGTGCATCTAAATGTCAGGGCACTGCGTTGCTGAGCTATTGCAAAGCAACCATAGGCTCATAGTGGTGGAGACGTTAGGCATCGTGTCCACATACACCATGCCCCCCCAACCCTTTTAACTGCAAATTGACCCTTCATATTATTTCTGCAGTCCTGGACAGATGATAATCTAATCCATTTTCCAGGGTGGAATTTTATAACCCACTAAAGCAAACACAGACCATTCACTGCCCCTGTTGGGCTTCCTTGTACACTGCATGGTATCTTACAGATGCTTAGATCAGCTTTCCACTGGAGTTCTCTGAATGTTCTTGGGCTACAACTCTGAACACCCAGGCAGCACAACCAATGGACAGGGACAGTGAGAGTTATAGCACATTGGGAGGGTCACCAGGTTACCCATCCCTGATTTAGGGCTCACCCACACTTACCTTTCACCCTGCAATCTTTAAAGCTGAATCGGAACAAATGGCAATTTGTGTTTTCCATGGGTTGCCATTTGCTCTGATTCAGCAGCAAAGAGCAGGTTTTCGTGGGGGGATCTTTGGGGCAAAAAAAGAAAAAAAGGTATTGGACATGGTGCTTTTAAGTACAGATATGTGCCTGGAAATGTGGCACAAAGGGAGGTCTGGATGACTCCTTAAAGGAATAAATGCAGGCCTGGAAAACAAAAGAGACCATTGGAATGATGTGGGATGAGTTGGAGGTAGGGGGATAGCTACATATCAGAATATAGCGCTTATGGAAATATGTAATGATCATTACTTAGCACCAGGGCTTTTTTTCATCTGGAACTCACTGGAGCTCAGTTCTGGCACCTCTGGGATAAAAGTGGCATTGTCATTGAAAGAAAACAAGGGAGGCAATAATGGTAGTGCAACATCTGGGGGGCATTTCATACATTTTATGAAATAAATGTATGAAATGCATTTCATACATTTTATGAAATAAAGAAAATAATGACATGCTCTCAAGATACAGGGCAGAAGTCCCTTCCTGAACACTTCTGCTGCCTGATATCCTTTTACCCGAAGATGATACTAGGGATGCTGCTTGGGACCTTCTGCATAGAAAGCATTAATTGAATTATGGTCTTTGCCAAGGTGTTTATTTTTCTTCTGCTGGAACTCACTCAGGTGGGCACCAGTGCCATTCCAGGAAAACAAGGGAGGCGTTCATGGTGAGTTCCAGCACCCTCTCCTTCTAGAAAAATGGCACTGCTTGGCACTGCAGAAAAAGCAATATCTATAAGCAGCGTGTTTTCATATATAGGTCTTTGTCTTTGACATGCAGCCCTTCCTTTCCTATGGCTGCCTCTTCATGGTTTTGCTTTAAAATATATATCGGTTTTTTGTGGGCTGATAGTGTCACTGAGCCACATAAAAGCCATGGCAGTTGATCATTCCAGTGCTCTGCTGGTTCATCTTGTGAGAGTCTCTCACTTCCCATTACCAGAGCAAGGTTAAGCAGAAGATAAAGGTCTTCCTAATACATTCGCCTCACCCTCAGGCAGATATTAATAGCTTTTTCATTTGGATGCATCTCTGAAGTATTAAAATAGGAGGAAAGCCACCTCCGCAGAGAGTGGGATCCCCCCAGATTTGACCTGCTCACCTCAGTCTCTCACCTCTTAACCACACAACACTTCAAACCAATTAAAGAGAAGGAAAAGGAAACATCACAGAAGAGATAAAACACAGCTAGATTCCTACTAGGCAAACTTCTAGAGTCCTGCCCAATATGCTTCAGTCAGAGCTTCAGATTACGCACGTTCTTGATTTTCAGTTGGTCATCTTTTATTTTTAATGGTGCACTTAGTCCTTACAATAAATAATGCAAAGAACAGTAATATCTTAAACTCATTTTAATATTATTTTGCTATATATGTTTGGATACCATTGGATGCCACTGAATCAAGCTAGCAGACCAAACTGGTCAAAACAACACTGATTTGGAACTTCTTAAGATGTTGTCATCAAATTTGGCAAAGTGGCCCCTGCGATCAAGAATCAAGTTTTCATCTATGTTTAGCTAGTTGGATGACACTTTGAATCAAGATGGCATACTAAACCTATCCAAATGTCACTGATTTTGACTTATTTGAATTGCATAACATTTGCATATCATAATCTCCTCCTCACTGTCAGGAACCATCATGACAGATTTGGTAGTGATATCTTAATAGGTGTCCAAATGTATCAATAACAAGCAGAAAGACAGTCAAACAGCTTTCCAAAATATATAGATATCTATAATCCATCTAAGAGATGGCATTCCCCTTCACAGAACTGGTAAACTCCTGCGCACATCTGTCGCCCCAAGAAATGCCTTTAAACCTTTGCTCTGTGTCTCCTTCATATTTAAGAGAAGGAAAATGTGGATTTTCCGGGGGGGGGGGCAGCTCACAAGGTAACCAGACAGGGAGCTTTTTGCTCCTTTTCTTTTCCCCTCTTGCTTTTCATTCTTTCTCCATTATGTAAGCACTTGCCAAAAGTAAAATACAGTTTCCGAGACCAGAACATCTGCAGTTCATTCAGTTTAAATGTAATAATTATTGCTTTCGTCTCCCACAAGGCCAGAAAATGCAACTAAACACAATAACCAAATACGAGAGAAAAAATGGATTCTGCAAAAGGCTTGCCGTTCCTTTGTGGAAGACATGCCCTTCAGCATGGAGGCCCTGCTTCCTGTTCCCACATGCAAGAGCTGTGCTTGCAGGAGTGCCATTCTCAGAGACACTCTTCTTCTTAAACAGCTTGCAAGTACAAGTAGGGCTGGTTCCAGATGCTGTGGGCCCTTCATATGCAGCCACGGGAAACAGACGGGCCTGCGCTTATCCGCTCTTAGATATACATGCCACAAACATTATGACACATCCATGTACTCTTTCCCACTCAACATATAATAGACAAACACCATGTAACAACACGGGGACACGGGTGGCGCTGTGGGTTAAACCACTGAGCCTAGGACTTGCCGATCAGAAGGTCGGCGGTTTGAATCCCCGCGACGGGGTGAGCTCCCATTGCTCGGTCCCAGCTCCTGCCAACCTAGCCGTTCGAAAGCACGTCAAAGTGCAAGTAGATAAATAGGTACCGCTCCGGTGGGAAGGTAAACAGTGTTTCCATGCGCTGCTCTGGTTCACCAGAAGCGGCTTAGTCATGCTGGCCACATGACCCAGAAGCTGTACACCGGCTCCCTCGGCCAATAAAGCGAGATGAGCGGTGCAACCCCAGAGTTGGTCACGATTGGACCTAATGGTCAGGGGTCCCTTTACCTTTACCTTACCTTTATGTAACAACACAGCAGAGACACAATACTCAGTTTTGTAAGTGCAGAGGGCAAGAGACAGGCACCCTCTGCACACCCCCTCACCCGGCAGCACTGCGCTCTCTCCAAGCTCTGTGTGGCAAGACCACATGTTGGCCTATTCACATGCCAACAGCATAGCGGCAGAATCAGAAGTGGAAGGTCCCTTCATCGTAGTCACACCCACACGCCTTGTAAGATTATTCAATAATCTTGCATTATACAATAATAATAATTAGGAATGCATTACAACCATCAATACAGATCTTCATGTGTTGCCTTTCAAGTAACAACTTGAGGAACATTCTCTTGAAATGGAAGCACCACTTGCATTTTCAGTGTTCTTGAATGCTTAGCTTTGGCACATGTAGAACAACTCCTCGTTGGTGTTTTCCTTATGTGCCATCTGCAGAGTGACCCTAGGAGCCGGTCCTCTGTGACTGATGGACTGACTGGCTCCAGTCAGCACAAAGGGTGAGAAGACTTCTTTGCAGCAGCTAAAAAGCTGATTGGATGGCTCTAGGACACTAGCAATAATGACTCCGGCCCACTACACAGCATCTGCATGTGGGACCAGGAAGCAGGGCGTATGTGTTGAAGGGTGTGTCTTCCATGAAGCCATTTGCAAAAGCAACTGGGGGTCCAGGTGCTTGCATTGCTCACATGCGAATGGTGTGTATGGATGGGCTGATGTGGACAGAGACATACCTACGCTCCCTGTGCCCTTGGCAAGGTGATGTTGGCCGCCCAGAGCAGCAGAGGAGCAGCCTGGGGAGTGCATGGCGGGCAGGCAGGTTCCCAGCCACTGCAAGTCAGAGGAGGGAGGTGCAATTTTTGCCTCAGCCCAGGCCTGCATCCTTGGTGAAAGCCAACCAGCCCAGCCCCTAGCAAACCCCTGGATATTGGTACATAGGGCTGTCCACTGTTTTGTTTATCGCAGACTTGAGCTGGGCCTGTGAGTTGGCGCAGTGCATCAAAACACCTGAAAGCACTGAATAGGTAAAGGAGAGGGCTGAGAAGCAGGTGGCCTCCAAAGGTTGTAGCAGGTGCTGGGAAGTCCCACCTTTTCTCACCAAGTGTTGTTCCTTCTCACCTGTTTTGGAGTTGGGCCTTGATGCTGAAAACAAGGCCTGAGTGGCCTAAGCTGACCACGTGCTGTGGACATCTTTTCACAGTGTCATCCTTGAGCTTTGCCCAAGTCCCTGTCCAGAGTCTAAAATTCTCCACAGGGGAGATGATATAAGAAGCTGAAGGAAAGGAAGTAAGGGGGGGGGGGAGAAAACCCCTGGTTCATTCTTCCTATGCCCCAACGGCCTCCCTCTGCTGGAGGATAGAGCTGTGTATGCCACAAGGCCTACCTTGCACCCAGTAGACTAGGCACCTACCCTCATAGAATTGTAGGGTTGCAGGACACCTCAGGGTCACCTAGCCCAAGCCCTGCACTGCAGGAATCTCAAGTACTGTAGATCATATATGACAGACTAGGCTGCAACAGAAATACCGCCTGGAGGACTGTCACCAGTGCTGAAGCAAGTTTCAACGGCCAACCCACTTGGCTTCCTTATTCCTGCAGAAGAAGTCATGAAGCTGAACTGGGGTCGTGGCAGCGCCCAGGACTGGGGGGGGGGGGGTCATACACATTCAGTGCAAACGTGCATTGAATGTCAGGGAACTGTCAGGGCTCTTTCTCGCCCCCCTGATTGTGTGTGTGTGTTAAATAGCTTTGAGACTTCACGATTGTCACCCTGTGTGACACAAGAGTAAGCCAATACGCTGATGAGGACCCTAAGCCCATTTCCCCGAAAGTAACCTCCGCTGACTGGCCTTCCAGATAGAGTTCTGCGCAGCTCAATCAGACGAAGGTTAACGTTTAAAAAAATGTTTTAGGGATTTTTTTCAAGCGTCTAAAACAACCATTATAAAGGACTGCTGCGAGAAATCGCCTTCCCTTCCATTGCAAGGAGTCTGGCAACACGCGCAGGCGGCCCCAAACTGCCAACTCTTCCCCGGGGGGATCCCCGCGTTGCGGCGCCCGCTGCCTCGGGAGAAAGTGGCCCCGAAGTCCGCGGCGCTTGGTGCCGAGGAGGCCCGCCGGGGGGCCGGCTCAGGGGCGGCTTCCCTCCCCCGCGGATCGGGCCCCCCCAGCAGGAGCAGGAGGAGGCGGGCGGGCGGGCAGGCGGGCCGGAGCAGCGTCCGCCCCGCCGGTCCCCCTGCCCTACCTCCAGCGGCAGCCGGGGCGGCGCGCGTTGGCGGGCGGGGGGGGGGGCGGGCCGGTCACATGGCGCCTCAGCTGGGCCGAGGCGCGCCGGAGGAGGCGGAGGCTGCTGCTGCCGCTGCGGAGAGGGCCGGTCGGGGCTGCTGGCAGGCGCTGCTGACGAGGCGGACGCTGCCCCGCGAGCGCGCAGGAGGCGCCCGGCGAGCCCCGAGAGCGCAGCCGCCGCCGCCGCCGCCAAATGCTGTGCTTGGTGATCGCCGCGATGAAAGGTGAGCCGCGCGGCGGCGCCCGATCCGCCCGGGCTGCGGCGCTGCTTTCTCCGGCAGCCCAGGCGCTTCCGCGCGCGGTCCGGCTCCCGCCGCTGCCGGGTCGGTGCCTGGGGCGGGCGGGGGCGCCACTGCCCTTCCTGGGGGGCTGGGGGGGGGCGTGAGGGGGCGATCCGGGGCGGGGGAGAGGCAACTCCGGGTCCGCGAATCCGAAAGGGCTCGTTGGCGTTACGTAAAGTAACCGCTCGGAACCCACCTCGCGAAGTCGCCCCCGTCGTCACATGACGCCCCTTGGCTCGGGGTGCAAGCCTCTTGGCCGTAACGTCGGAAGGGGCCTCCGGCCCGCTCGAGCTGACCTCGGGGCAGGTGCCCCGTCCTGGAGAGGGCCGGTCTGCCCTTGGCAGTGAGTCTGCTTCATTTTTTGTGTCTTTGTGTGCCACTAACCCAGTTGTGGTCTGAAGTCTGCAGAGTGCTGGACTTGACTTGACCCCCCCCCCCAACTTTCCAGACATAGACTCTGCACGGTAAGAGAGGGCACTTGAGGTAGAAGGACCTGTAACTTATTTATCCTTCCAAGTTTGAAGTCTTTAAAACGTGGTTGTTCTTTTAGATGCGATCATTGCCTATTGTTAAATATTGAGGGGAATGCATAGCTTCAGAAACATTCTCCTCGCCCAGAATAGACAGAATATTGAATTGAGGGGAAACTTTGAAGCACATGTTATTTCTGTGGGGCGGTGATGGAGAGGGACACCAGAGGCATGTGCCCAACTGCACAGTAACAAGTTCTCCTCTCAGCCCTACATGCTTGTGGTTACCTTCCATTTCCCTCATATTTTACTTTCTCACAATGAGGTTGGGTTTGGATTTGAAAATGACTGATAGGACCCAGAACTGGCCAGATGATCTATTTTGCGGTGCAGGAATCCTGTGCATGTTTACTTGGATATAAATCTCACTGTTTTCAGTGGGGCTTATTCCCAGGAAACAGGGCATAGGACTACAGCCTCAGTGGACCAGCGGATGTGGCAGAAAGTGGGTAAGCTTTGGGGCTGCAAGGAACTCTTTGTCGCCTGAAAACGATAGCAGGAAACTGAACTGGGTCTGAATGAAAGTGTTTGAGGATAACTACCTTAAGCTGGGGAAAGGAGATGTTAGGCTAAGGAGAATTGTGACCGACAGCTGTGAGCAAAACCCTTTGCATGCCGGTCAAAAAGACCATTAATCCAAAATGCCGTCTTCTGTGCTGTTTGGTAATAGTCAGGCATAATCCGCACTAACCCCGTGTTCTCCACAGTGTCCCTTCCCCAGCTATAAAGCTTATCAGTTGTTGTCAATTGCTGTGTTGATTTTGTTTCCAGTGTGAGAGAGTCTTTACACTTATTATATTTTATTGTTCTGAATTCAGCTCAGCCAAGACATCTGTCAAAGGTCAGCCTTTGTGGCTCTGCAGGATCTCTTGTTATTCAAAGGCAAGAAGGCAATTTATGCTCTCCCCACAAACTTAAATGGGAAGAGATTACTTTCAACCCCTCCTCTGTAGCACAGGTTCAGCGTAACATTGACTAAAGTTGCACAGGGGACATGGATTAGGCTGTGTTACTCATGTCTGGTCTCTAAAATGTGATTTATCCCATTTGGCAGGACTTCTGCAAAGTCTCTGGAATTCTGCTATGAAAAGCCAGCACAGGCAAAAATAGTCGGTTTTTAGAATCATATCCATTTTTAAAAGAGGAGCTAAAAGGAAGAACTGGATTGACCTTCCTTGATTGGATCATGGAAAATCAGAGGTTTTTAAAATCCCAGTCAGTGTCTGTCCTCAGTTGCCTTGGTTTCAAGAAAACCAGCGGAAGACTTGCATTTTTGTCTGTGTGAGAAAGAAATGCAAAACTTTTTGTGGAATGTTTTCAATTAGCTCTTCTGCAGTATAACAAAGTGATTTTGCAATTTCGCATAGTTAAAATATAACTAAATTGAAATAATGTGACCATCTTGATAGTGAATTTTGTAGAAACACCATATACCTTATTATCAAGTAACACAATTTTCACTGTGTTGTTTCTCTGAAAAGAATACACAGTCTGGATTTCTCTTTCTGACTAGGGCACTTAATGATGGGGCTGTGGTGTGTTTTTTCATGATGATTCTTCTGAAAACAGATTGGTATATTTGTTGCTTTTTTATGAAGCAAAGCACTAAATGAACACTGTTAACATTCCATTAAAGTCTAGTTTGGCCTATACATTTTTTGTCATTGGGTGTAGGAGAAGTTTGATCAGCCGAAAAAGAGGCACTGCAGTCATTATTAGAACCCTGGATCTGGTTTCCTGGAAAGGGTGGAATCAAGATGCAAACCAGTATAAATATGGCACAGAGTAGTTATTTTAAGTCTTATTTTGTTGCATAAGTTTAAGAAGTGTATCTCAATGTGTATCCTGCTTGTATCCCAGAGCAAATGCAACAAGAAATTACAAAACAAATTGATAGTCTCTTTTTAGCAGTGCAGCCCAAACTTCTGCATGTCTACTTGGGTGTAAAACCTATTGAGTTCAGTAGGACTTACTCCTAGGCAAATCCATCTGGTACCAAGTTCCACTAAACACAACATGCCTAGGATTTGTCATTAGACAAGCTCTTACACAATTCTAATTTATAAATTAAGGTCAATAATGTTTTTTTAAAGATCTCCTAGTATTGTTATTAAGTCACTTAACATACATTGGATTGAAGCTTCTTGTGCTAACCTATTTTTTTTATTTATTTATTTATTTATTTATTTATTTATTTATAACTGGAAATACTTCCTAAAATACGTCCCAATCCCAAGGAGGCAGACTTGGAATCAGACCCTACTGAATTAGTAGGGAACGACTTCCTCGGAAGCTGCATTTAGGACTGCAGCCTCAGTGCAGCCAGAGTGGCTCAGTAATGGAATCTTGCAGAAGCCTCTGAGCTTTGAGCTATTTAAGCAACATGGAGTGCAAAGCTGACCCCACCGTGCAGCCCTGCCACAGTGAGGTTGCAGATTTGGGGTGCTATTAAGGGAGACAGAAAGAGAGTCACATAAGTCTGAGCAATGATCCATGATCCGCTGGGAAGTAACTTTGTTCAAGTCCATTGAAATGAATGGGAAATGCACTAGGGCGGTGATTTTCAACCAGTGTGCCAGGGCACTCTGGAGTGGCTTGAATGCTGGTCCGGGGTGCTGTGGGCAACGCTGGCCTCTGTCGCACTTTCCTTCCTTCCCTCCCTCTGATGCCCTCTTGCATCCCTGCCTCCCAAAGACTTCCACAGCTGTTTGCTGCAGCAGCCCTGGCTACAAGTTCCCCTGGTGAATGGTGGCTCTGGGGCTGGCCAGGGAGTGCTGATTGCCAGGAGGTGAGGCGACTCGGAGACCGGGGTGGCTGCTGCAGCTACCTGGAGGACTCTCGAGAGGAGGCTGAGGGAATACTCCACAAGGGAAGGTGTTTGAAAAAGGGTGAGAGGCTGCCAGCTTGGCAGGCAGGGGGTGACATAACTGGGCTCCTGAGACCCACAGGGGTGCCGCAGAAAGAATGGTCAAGGGAGCCGTGAAAACCTCTGCACTAGGGCATCACTTGTGCATGTATCCCCTATGTTTCAATTGGCTTGTTCACCTCCATCAGCTCCTGTATTAATGCATGGGAAATATATTGGGCCAGGCTTGCTTGATAAAATGGAAACAATGAGAGAGGACTGGGTTTAAATGGAGTGCCTATGGATGGGGCGAGGAGAAAGATGCTGGTGCCAGTGGCATGACTTGTCAAGGTCCCTGCAAAAGCTTTTTGCGGGATGTAGTCTTTGATACGCTGCTTTTGCCTGGGCTCGCTAAGTGCATTTAGGTGCAGATCTTTCCGCCTGCCATGCCATGATCGGGGACAACTGATCTCTTGCAATTACTGTGAATGTCAGTGTTGAGTTATCTTCAGTTTTGACTTGTGACACTTTTACTATCTGGCATTTCATTTCATTTCATTTCAAATGCTGTAGTTGAAATGTATGCTAGAGTGAAGCTTGGCTACATTTGCTTTTTGCCTTCTTAGGTCTCCCTGGCAAATAGGTTTGTGAAAATTATGATCCCCCCCCCCACCTTTCCTGCTCTTCCTAAAACCCCCATACCTCTTGTGTTGCACTGACCTCTGGCTGCCGGGAAAGAATGGGTTCTCTGTGGTTTGCTCCAACAGAATCAGACCAGAAGCAATGGGGAAAGCCACTTTAAAAATGGTAAACTGAAATACATCGGCGGGAGATGCAGAAATACGTTTAGGTGGTTATGATGTTTTATTTATTCTTGGTGCCGTCATTGGAGTTTTGAGGAGATGTAATTATTTATGACTGCTCTGAAGATGAAGGAGAACAAAAGTGAAATATACACATTTCTGTGGTCTTAAAATAAAAATAGGGAGGCAGAAAGCCGTTAACTCTCTTCCTTCAAACAAATGAGCTTCCTAACCAAAGATGGTTTGTGAGCTGGTAGCCTTATGTCAGATACTTTTTTCTTGCTTCACAAAGCACGAACAGGACCATTGTGTACAAGGGAAGGAAGTCCTCCTTCATGCGTGTGGAACTTGCTCCCCCAGGAGGCAGTGTGACCACCAGCTTGGATGGCTTTGAAAGAGGACTAGATAAATTCACAGAGACTAAGGCTGTCTATCGATGGCTAGTAGCCAGGATGGCTCTGACATTCTTCTCAACACCAGTGGCAGGAAGTCACAGAAGGAGAGAATGTTCTTGTGGTCAAATCCTGCCTGTGGGCTTCCCAGGGGGGCATCTGGTCAGCCACCATCAGAACAGGATGCTGGAACAGATGGGCCATTGGCCTGATCCAGCAACCTCTTCTTTTATGTTCTTATGTGGGGAACAGTGGCAGCAATAAAAGGGCCCATTGATGGGTTCAGGGCCTGCTCACATGCTAGACGAGGTGATCACGGCCAACCTCCAGGAAAACTTCTGAGGAAGCACTCCTGGGCAACCAGCTACCTTAGCTTGTCCCCCAGCTCTCCTCAGTCAACCCCCCTGAAGACCTGTTGAGGTTTTATAATTAATCGGTCAGAGATCGTGTGAGGATTACGTGGAACTGGGTGTTGTTAATAATATAACCACCCCAAGATCTACAGATGAAGGCTGGTACACAGATAATACTAATACTAATACTAATACTAATACTAATACTAATACTAATAGACCCTGGTGATGATAGCAATAATATAAAATGTTTGCATAGCCCTTTAGCAGGTTCCAAGTCCTTCAAGCTACGCTAATAATCCTTAACTGCAAAGCATTGGCCAGAGAGAGGCTTACTTAAGGCCACCTGGAGACAATGTATATGAAGCACTATGACATAATGCTTATGCAAATCCTGAGTGGTGGTGTCACTGAGCAGCAAGACAAGATGTTGTCATGGAGGTGTGCCCAAAAGTAACAACAGGCTGCTCTGCTATCCAGGTTCCTTGTAGTTTTATTTCATTCAGCACATATCTGTACTGATTTCAGAGGATTAGTCAAAGAGGGTTGTGTTGTTGTTCTTGTTTTACTTTTGGTTGGGGGCCTGTTAGTGTTTTGGGTACCAAAATTGCAGGGATACCCATGCAGCTGTCCATCCTGTGATAACAGCATGCAATCTTTCTCGTTTCCATCTTCTCCTCCTCAGAGATCTTTGGCAGCAATCATAACCATACAAGCACCCCCCCCCAACTTACTCGTATTCTACTCAAGCGCAACTATGTATATGAGTGGCACCAGGAAATAAATAAATAATTCAATTCAAACCTGGAAATGGCCAGAGAGGGCACTGGAGAGTCCTCATGGCTTGTGAGTAGACCCTCCCGGAGCCTGAAGAGAAGAAAACCTGCCATCAGATCCCTGTGCAATTCCACATGTATAGCTGAAGTTGCCTTGTGCTTTGTTAGATCATTGGTCCATCTAGTCCAGAAAGCCTGGTGTCTCACTGAGAAATTCTTTTCCCAGCCGTGCTATCAAAGATTTAAGTGTGGACCTTTACTGTGTGGACTGCTCTCACGCTTATCATGAGGCCTTTGGAGTTCAGCTCTCAAAGGTTACAAATGTAAGAAGAGCCAAGCTGGGTCAAACTACAGATCTATATAGTCTAGTCCAGAGCTTCCTATTTTTATTGTTATTATTTATTAAATTTGTATACCACCCTATACTCACAGGTCTCAGGGTAGCTTCAACATAAAATCACAATATAAAAACAAAAAATACATAATTAAAACAAAACAACCCAATACCCCCCAATAAATGCCCACAAGGAGTTAGCAAACAGGACATGAGAGATGTAACCCTCTCCTGCTGTTGTTATCCAGCAACTGTATTAAGAGCTGTATTTCCCCGATCCTGGAGGTAGCAGACAGGCATCATAGCTAGTAGCCAATACTAGCCTTATCCTCATGAATTTGTCCAATTTTCTTTTAAAGCTATTTAAATTGGTGAGCATCACAACAGCTTGCGATAAGGGTCTTTGCTTTCTATCTGAGAACCTTTTGGCAGGACAGAGTCAGTGATTTTGATGCCTTCAACATCTTCAGACAGAGGCTAGAAAGTCACGTATCAGACGCTGTCAGTCTCTGGATTTCCTGCATTGAACAGGGGATCAAGGCCCAATCTGACTTCATGATTCTGTGCCTTGGACC
The DNA here is from genome assembly GCF_964188315.1 of Podarcis muralis. Classification (NCBI taxonomy): domain Eukaryota; kingdom Metazoa; phylum Chordata; class Lepidosauria; order Squamata; family Lacertidae; genus Podarcis; species Podarcis muralis. The sequence continues at coordinate 3,875,190 of NC_135668.1, read as the reverse complement.
AAAACTCAGTGCAAATGCACCCTGATGTGGGGCACAGACCACTGGGAACTCCTGTGCCACAAGTTCCCTTGCAATGAAATGTGAAACTGTACAAGACTATGCCAGTGTTGTCTTGGCAGTTCTAGCTATCCATGTGGAACCACAAAGGAATCTGCTGGTGGGCTTTCAAATCCATTTTGGATTCACCACAGTTTAGTGTTACATCTGAACTATAAACCGTGGCTAATCTGGACTGTGTTGAAGCAAGCCACCTTCATAATGCATGGACTGAAGTGGCCATGTTTCAAATAAACCATTGGTTAATATTAACCACAGTTTACCAAATTCACCAATATGAAAAACTGTGGCTGATAAGAAGTGGAAGATCACATTTCAGTAGGGGTTTGTACCAGAGGGCTTCCCAGTGGTCTGATCTACCCCTCATTCTGACCCAGCCCTTGGTGGTCTCCAAGGAGTTTCAGCTCTTGAGTGATCTCCATGTCTGTGGACACTGATCCGATGCCTGTGAAGAACTCGCAGCAAAAGAGAGCATGTTCTGCTGTGTGAGTTCACTGCTGTGCTTGGCAGTTTCATGACTTGAAAATGTTAAGCCTGTTTTAACTTGTGCAACACTGAGAGAGGGGGAAAATATCCCCAAAACACGTTGGTGTAGGCACTCCACCCACAGAGGCTTGACTGACGTCAATGAAAACTCTTGAGTGTGCGTAATGTGGCAGGATCAGGCCCTTGGCTGAGGGGTGTGTGTATGTTGTTGTTTTTCATGGCACATTAATGAACACACCTGTCTGGAAATACCTGCAGTTCAGAGGCATGTTAGGTAATGGCAGCACCCAGGCTGTTCTTGTGGTTTTTTGGGAAGCAGGTGGGATTACCTCGTGAAATGGGAGATGTAAGGAATGTTCTTTGACGCTGTGCACGTTCTGTCCTGCACCTTCCAAGGCGTCATACTTTTTTGCTACTGAGGATAACCCCACCCACTGGACAAATCAAACCGTCAACCCAGGAGTCAGCCCTGCAAGGAACACTGAACTAACAGGGCACAGTTTCGTCCTTGCTCCTGGGTGTAGGATCAGGATACGAGTCAATGGACTGTGTGCTATTTTTCCATTAAGAAATATTTAGAACGTAAGGCGTGCTTGCTGGATCAGACCAATGCCCATCTAATCCAGCATCCTGTTCTCACAGTGGCAAACCAGAGGCCTGGGAGAAGCCCACAGGCAGCACCCAGGCAGAAGAGCCCTCTCCTCTCTTGTCACTTCCAGCAACTGGTATTTAGAAGCTTTGCTGCCTCCAACTGTGGAGGCCAAACACAGTCTTTGTAGCTAATAGCCATTGATAGCCTTATCCTTCATGAAGTTCTCTAGCTGTCTTTTAAAGCCATCCAAGTTGGTAGTCATCACTGCGTCCTGTTTAACTGTGTGCTCTGTGAAGAAGTCCTTTCTTTTTTCTGCCCTGCAGTTCCCAACATTCAGCTTCATTGGATGTCCACAAATTCAGGATGTACGCAAGAGAGCAGGGGAAGTGGAGAGTGCCCTTGTGTAACTTGCAGGCCGCCTTTTGATTTGCATCAGGGTCTTGGCACTCAAGCAGTGGCCAGAGAGGTGACATCTTGAAAGGACAGGTCTTGAGATGGTATTGTTTGGGGCACATAGCTGTGTACACTGCTATTCCTTGTTCAAACTATAAATCCAGTTCTGAGTTGAGTAAGGGAGTGGGATGTTCAGATCAGCTGCATCCTTGTGGTACTTCACTGTCAAGACCTGTCTGGGTCATACTAACTAAGGCATGGCTCCTTCAGGAGTCCCTCACTCTCAACTCTTCAAAGCCTCATTCAACCCCACCTTTCCCAGTCTCTGTATCAACAATTTGTTAGAACAATATAAAAATATCATTATCTTTCTGGTAAAAAAAAAAAAGGATTCTGACTGTTCCTTTCCTGGCAGAGCCTGGAGAGAAACGCACATTATTTTTTTGTGCCCAGGTAGAAGTGTCCAGGGGACGCGGGTGGCACTGTGGGTAAAACCTCAGTGCCTAGGACTTGCCGATCGCATGGTCAGCGGTTCAAATCCTCGTGGCAGGGTGCGCTCCCGTTGTTCGGTCCCAGCGCCTGCCAGCCTAGCAGTTCGAAAGCACTCCCGGGTGCAAGTAGATAAATAGGGACCGCTTACCAGCGGGAAGGTAAACGGCGTTCCGTGTGCTGCGCTGGCTCGCCAGATGCAGCTTGTCACGCTGGCCACGTGACCCGGAAGTGTCTGCGGACAGCGCTGGCTCCCGGCCTATAGAGTGAGATGAGCACACAACCCTAGAGTCTGGCAAGACTGGCCCGTACGGGCAGGGGTACCTTTACCTTTACCTAGAAGTGTCCAAGAGACTTCTAGAAATGGTTGGCTAAATTATGATAAAATCTGCCAATCTGGAAGATTTAAAAGGTTCTCTTCATTTCCTTCTTTTGCTCTACTTTGGCAGTCAGAGCATAACTTTAAAGCATTCACCTTTTTGGTACAGTTTTTATCTCCCAAACTACAATTAGCAATTGCAGCTGATAACTTGAAATGATCAAGTGAGCAGCCCACTTTCTCCTTTCAGGATGTGCCTTTTTGCTTGAAGATTTATAGCTGAGGAATGTGTTGTGCAAATGGTTCTGCAGCTGTCTCAGAGACCTCCTCTGCCGCTGCCTTGAAGCTCTTCTCGCCTCTCAGGCCTGTTGTGGTTGATGAAAGATTCTTGATTCGCAAAAGTCTTTTGTTGTTCTCAGTCTGAGCCTTACGAAATGGAAACCAGGACTTTTGCGTTCACACTTTCTCTTCTAATGCTTTGGAGCGCCTGCCCATGGTGTGTGGCTTTAACCTTAACTAAGAGCCCCTACATGCGGGGCTTAACTTGCCAAACTAAGCCCTGCTGCCCCTGGAAGGTGTGCACCAGTTTGCAACATGGAGACCTACTCATTCCCATGCCAGTAGAGGCTGGCAAGATGGGGCAGTTTTCTTAGCCATGGCTTATGGGTGCAAATGTACACTTAATCATGGTTAATGGAAGCCATGCTTTGTGAAACCCAGAAACCATGGATTTGTGGCCAGTGTTTGCCTTTAGTCTATGTGAACATAGCTATGAAAACAAAGCATAGCTGAATCATATACCTGCACAGGGTCGGTGCATAAAGGCTTGTCAGTACTGTAGTGGTCAGAATTACCACCACCCTTCCTGTCCTGTGCCTATGCAGGTCTTCTTCCTGCAGGTAAGGCAGGTAAGACACTGTAACTGAAAATGCACAGGCAGACCTCTGTTTTGAGCAGGCGGCTTCCCGCTGATCAGTCCTCCCACCAGGCTGGAAGATGCTTAGATGTTCTTCTGAACAGGGATTTCCCAAAGGTGGCCCAATTCTTGATTTTCCATCTCCAGGAATATCTTGGGAGCTCCAGGCAACTGCTAACCACATGGTCCAGTCGGAGGTCTGCATTCTAGCCAGGCAAAATCATCTCATCTTAGCAGAGCAGGACTCCCTTGTCTCACTCTAGTACAGCCTTCTGCAACCTGGTGCCCTCCAGTCCTGTTCTAAGGTGAGGCTGATGAGAGCTGTTGTCCAAAACCACAGGACAGTTCAGGGAAGGCTGGCTCAGCTCTAGTTAGCCCAGTATAAATTCAATTTATGCTGCGGTATGGAGGGGAACAAACAGCTGCTTGAGTTGTTTCTGCTCTGTGTTGCCACTGGACTGGGAACTTCTGTAACCTTTCCTATGTTTAGTATGTATTTATGGGGTCTGTTACCTGGTGTTTATTGTCCAAAAATAAGTTTTATGTTTATTTATTTAAAACATTTTTTACCATGCTCTTAGGCTGAAAAGACTCCTAGAGCAGCTTGCAAAGATCAGTAGCAAAGCAGCAAGTTGTTCCTGTACATTGTTGTGTGCAACAATTGCCTTTTGCTGCTCTGCAAATCTGTAAGCTCATTTTCTATTTGGAAAAAAAAAACCTTCTGTATTATTTTCCCTGAGTTTTTGAAAGCAGCCACCTGCGCACGCAGACATGCACACAAACACCCCTACCAGATTTGACTCTCCAGGTTTACTTAGGAAAAAGTGTGAGTGTTTGTGTTAGAAGCTTCATGAAAGCCAGTACTTGGAAAATCTGAATGAAAAGTACATCTTCCTTTTACATTCAGAAATGTCTCTCTGAATCATTTTAGGACTTGACTGCAAGTCATGTTGCTTAAGTGGAGCTTAGCAGTGGAGCAGTCAGTGGGAATTCCAGCTCTCCTCTGTCCTCATCCTGGACATTGATCCTGCCAACTATTTTTATTTTAGTCATTTCGGGATATAGCTTCAGTCAGCTCACCCACACTGTGTAAGCACCAGAGCTGCAGCAGCAAACAAAGAGTGAAGATTGCTTGGAAACTCAACACTTTTGCACCCAAATTTTATGCCTGTGTTGCTGTTGTTTTATGGCTGAAAGTTATTGCACTTGGGACTAGTTTATATAATCAAGGAGGATGAAGTGAATTTCTCCAAAGGCCACCTGCGAAGGGTTGGCTTCAGGTTCCATCATATTCCGACTGGTCTCCCTGAAGATGGGGTCTGGGTCTTTACTGTGGAGCTGTGTGGAATGTCCTTCATGGACTCTGCCCTTGGATGTGTCCCTCCCTAGGTCCCAGGTGCCCGTCTATTAAAACTTCTCTGTTGCAGTTTTTGTGGGGGTGCGAATTCTTACACCTGGTTTGCTCCTTCTTGATGCTGTTCCTGTAGATCTTTTTTTTTTTTTTTGCTTGTTATATGGAATGTCTTTCATTGAAAGCTGCCTTGAAATCCTTCTCTTCTTTAAATATTCAGTGGTATGTAAATCCAATAAAATAAGTATTTAAGCTTTTCCTTGATTTTACCACTTGAACCTGCAAGTGGCTGTTGCTTGTTTGCCTACTTCCCTTAAAGGCCAGGGTGGGGGCACTCCTTGCACATAGAAAAGTGGCATACTAAGGGAGACACGTAGGCCGAACTTTCTTCCTAATACAGTACTTTTCTATCCGCACAGAGTTCCCTATTCAAGAAAGAGTCATTCACACATACACAGCTTTAGGTGCATAGCCCAGGACTAGCTTTGCTGTTTGAGTTTGGTGATGGTGTAAACTGGTCCTCAGAGCCATTTGGGCCCCCTTCTAAAGTTCATGTCTGCTTGGCTGTCACAACAGAGTGCTCTTAAGCAAATCTGCATGGACACAGCTGGGGTCTGCAAAGAATCTGCTGTATTAGACAGGAGGGGACTTGGAAGACTGGCTGCATTGCCATCTTGCTAGTAGTAATCAAGCCACATAAAGTTTGACATCAAAGAGGGCAAAGCACACTTTGTGGCAGGCAAATACATCAAAGCATCGGAACAGGACAAAGAATTGTGGAGGGAGGCAGCTGAGTTTCACCAGCTGGGTCTCTGCGGGTGAGAACAGAAACCTTAAAAAAAAAAAAGTTGGAAAATGGGCCCCTTTTTCTCAGCTTATGACAAAAGGGAAAGACGCATTTAAAGAAAGGGATTCTGAAGCTATTTTCGAGGCTTTGTGTGAAAGCCAACAACAAACCTGAGCACAGAGAGAGAGAGAAATGGAGTCATTTTTGGTACCCTTCGTAAAGTCTCTAAACTACATCCTGCTGCCTTGGCTCTGCAGCTTTCAGAGTCTGGCTGTCATTATTTCCCTGTCCTATGTTACCTTGGTGTCCAGGGTACACCAAGTTTTAGCTGGGGCTTCACTCTGGAGCGGAAACATCTGTGGAATCATTCATGTCCAGCGCAATAAGAGAGCAATACTCTCTTGTTGAGTATTCATAACCTGCCCACCTCTGATGGAGGGTCAGTGACTTCCAGGCCAGGTATGTTTCTGCTCCAGCATCCTTTCTTTAAGAAGTGAAGCTCTGTTGGGATTTTGCTTACATTTCCCAACATTCTCTCAAGTCCTGGCACAAATGTGCCCTGCTTGGCCTTTCCACCTGTAGCATGTTTGGACAGGAACTCCCAGTTCAAGAGGCAAGAGAGTGGAGACCTTGAATCCAGCACAGTTGTTGCTGTGACGTGAAGGGCGAGGACTGCACGTGTGGAAGGGGCCATCCTTCAAAGAATGACATCCACCTGGAATACATTCACTAATGAAACGTGGGGCCTTCTCTGCAGCGGCCCTCAGATTCTGGAATTCCCTCCCCACAGAGGTGTGCGTGGCTACAGTGCTACAGGTTTTTTAAAATTCAGTACCTTTTTCTAACAGATTTGGCACAATAAAGGAGAGCCCTGATCCTGATGCTATATTTCATAGTGGCTTTGGCTTTTTAGGTTTTTTAATAGTGGCTTTGATGTGCTTCTGGGGGGCCATGGTTTAAATCCTTGATTATAATGTCGCCAGTGCCATTCTTAGCTTTGTTGCTGTTGCTATTGGATGTTGTATTGTGAGCTGCCTTGGGTGTGGCATGCTGCAAAAGGTGGCATATAGGGGAATAACGGCAGTTTGATGTGCACTGGTTAGGAGTTCCAGACGAGGACTGGGAGACCAGGGTTTGAATCCCACTCAGCTGTGACTTTGGGTGACTAGGTGACTTTGGGCCAGTCACTCGCACTCAGCCCAACCTCCCTCACAGGGTTGTTCTGAGAATAAAATGAAGTGAGGAGAACCATGTTGGAGGAAAGGTGAGATATCAATTATGTAGTAGTAGTAGCAGCAGCAGCAGCAGCAGCAGCAGCAGTAAATATGACTGTGAGAGCCAACTCTGCCACAACTGCCGGAGAGTCCCTAGGGTAGCTGGGGCTGGGAGGCAGCCAGGAGCCCCAGAGAATTAGTCCAGCACTGACAAGTTGATCATATGGGGGGAATCCAGTAGATATTGGCAGCTGTAGCATGGGATGTCATCTGGGGCTACCTGATTTCCAGGACCACATGGATTATGGGAGATCATCTTAGCATCCTGGCTTGAAGTTCTCTTCTCCAGCCAGTGGTATGAAGAGCAGGGAAAATTTGTCTGACTTTCAGGGCTTCTTGGGTGAAACAATTCAGACTTGACAGATTCCAAATGCCCTTTGCCAGATGCAGCCCCAGTTGTCTGCCCTTGGTGCAGCTGGCGAGGAGGCTATCCCAGAATAAGTCTACATGCTAGACTTGGTTTGTTGGCCCAATTACGGGTTAGATAATTTTTTTAAAAAATACTAAAAATCTCTCTGGAAATCTCAGATGGCTGCTGAATGTCCATGTGGCAGGTTTGGAAAAAAAGAAAAATGCTTGCACAAAAATCCCCGAGGCCTTTCCCCCCAAAGCTGCTGTTTGCATGCTTTCTGAGTTACTGTTCCATCCAATGTTATGCGAGAGTCAGCCCAAATATGTCTGGCTCCTACACTACCAAAGCCCACACTGGCTGCCTTTTTTTTTGCAGAATGGAAACTCAGGCATCTGGGTTTCTTTTTTTGCTGACTCAGCTTTCCTAATGCGTGGTGTGGGTGTGGAAGGAGAGAGAGAAAAATACAGATTTCCTGTTCTGATATTTAAATTAATGGACAAGTGTCTGAACTTTAAAGAACCAGCCTCTGTAACTTGCGAATGAAACCTGCCAGCAGCTTAAGATCAACCCTGCTCCCATTTATGTATTGTTGTTTCCCAGGAAGGTAGCAAAACCACGACCCAGCTGCTGGGGGCTGCACCCAGCTTGGCACCCCGCAAAGTTGCAGAGGCCTCCTCAGTTCCGTACCTGTCAGCAAACTTCCTGCTCACGCACCTGAGCCATGGGCAAATCTTCCCTCTCAGATGAGGGACTGACAGTAATGGGAGCTGTCTTCTCAGTGCAAATCACAGTGTTGGAGGAGTGGCTTTCATCAAAATTGCAACAAGGGATTGCACTCCCCACTCCTAGCACTGGCTGCAATCCAGCTAAGTATCACACGCACACATGCCAGCAGCTGCCATTTCTTTCTTTCTTTCTTTTTTAAAGTACGAAGGCACATTTAACATCAGGTCTTGTTTGGACCACGGCTGAGAGAGTGTGGGTTGGCCAAAGTGTCAAAAGTGAGATGGTTTCTGAATCCCAGCCCAGCCTCTTAGCCACGGTGCTGCAGTGGTTTTGGGGATTTATGCAACAGTGACTTTCTGTAGCCGCCTTGTACTTGAGACCCAGGTGGAAGAACACATGCCATGGGCGGGGCTATTGTGCCACCCATCTACTAAGCAAAGCTCAAGAGCACGGAGCTGCCTGGCCTTGTGGGCGGATGCTGATTGCATGTTTATGCCTTCCAGAGTTGAGTCTCACGTGCAGCTGCATGTGGTGGTGGTTGCATCAGCACACTCCGTGGTGGACAGTGGAGTTGTGTGAAGTGTCTTTTGTGCAGACACTGATGTGCTAATTTACACCGTGGGGTGATATTTTGAAACTGTTGTCAGGCATGATTCATGGGGAAAGGGAGCATGCGACAGGGGCAGGACCTACTGCCAGGTTCCTGGCCCACCTAAGATTCTGGTTTGCCAAGCATGTTGCTCGCTGTCCTTTGAAGCAAAGCAGTTGTTGTTCCACAAGGCCCCCATGTGCTCCCTGGGGCAGGGTAGGGGGAGCTTGTCTTCCATATCCAGACCCACTTGATATTCACAAGGGCAGTATTTATGTTCTGAAGTTTTTGATCCATTGCTTCCTAGTTCCTTCCATTCCCAGATTTTCAAAAAGATTGAATCTGGAGCTGAGTTGAAACAATTTGTCTAGCCTTGTGACTGTTTTCATGAGTGTTGAGATTTTCATCTCTTCCTCCTCTTACAGTTCTTGCAAACATACAAGGATTATTTCAGTGCTCGCTGCCACTTTGGCTACGTGGCTTCTCTATTACCTTTTTCTTGGTTGCCATCACTGTCCTTTTGTTCCCTCTCCCATTTTCCCTTGCTGCTGTTCCATCAGGGCACCGTAAGTCACATCATTTGGGTGGGTGCCATATTACATTTTATGTGATGACCTCATGGACGCTTGCAAACAAAGCAGGTCACCAAGGCCAGTGAAGGCAAAGGAGGCTGAGGGTAGTGAGGGCAGCCAAGAAGAAAAGGGATGCTGATAGGAAGCAGTAGGGTGCGCAGAGTCATCAAAAGAGCACAAGTGTCCCACAAGTCCCCCCCCCCCAATAATTCAGTGCATCAATTATGCTAATTTCTTAAGGATTTGAAACGAGTGAATGGTAGTCGCTGCTTCATTTGCAAGAACAATGTTTCCCCTTTTGAAGATCTACTTTGTGTCATGCTAGCTAAGGTGCTTTGGGATTTGGGTCAAGCCTTTCCTTTTTAAGATACACTGATGGGGAAAACAAAAGTTTTAGCAAAATTGTTTACTCCATCTCTCTGGCAAGAATCTGGCAACTCTGTTGACTTAAATCTTGGAAAGACAAACTCTTGGAAAGGATAGCACTGGATTCTTCAAATCCCCTTTCCAAAGTCCCTTCTGTTTAGCATGCAAATTGAATTCACTTGATTAGTAAAAAATTTAAAGCTTCCCATCTCAACCAAATTCCGTTCTAGCAAGCAGGCCAAGACTTAAGGCGTTTTTGTGGGGGAAACCTGCTCTTCTATTTTTTGAGACGTCATCTCAAAGCAGAACAATTTTGTTTTAATTTTAAGATTGATGTAACCAATCCTTTTTCTTAGGGTGGTGCTTTGCCAAGTGTTGCCGCTGTGTGTTCTCCATTCATTACAGCATGGCATGGGAGTTGCTCCCTTGAAGGCTTTCTTGAAATGAATGGAAGTTTTACTGCCTCATTCCTTGGCCAGCAGCAGCTAAAACTAGCTATAAACGCCCCTGAATGCCACTAGAAGCCTATGGCAACAGGGCCATCTGCCCTGTGGCTAAAAGATGCCAATTAAAATGACCAGTCAAACTAGGCTTGAGGGAGAGGCCCAGAATTTGGGTGCCACCAGAGAAAAGGCCCTTTCTTGGCTGCCACCCACTTGACATTTGAAGGTGGGGTTCATGTGGGGAAGGCGTCTGAAGATAATCTTACCTGTACTTTTTACTGGTGCAGCAATCTGAAATTCTCTTTTCTATTAAAGGTGCAGAAGCGCTGTCTCCCCCCGCCCCAACCTGGCCACACCAATTAGCAGGCAGGTTCATATTGGAAAAAGAGGTGCAACATACAAAGCCCATCAGCCAAGTAGAGTGGCCCACAAGGGGCTGAATAAACCCCTTGCTGCCTTCCTGGGACTATACAAAAGGTGGGCGGAGGGAGATGTTAAGCAAACATCTGACAATCTAAGATACAGGGCTTGTATTCAGCTTGTTGCATTGAAAGGGGCAGGCCTTCTCAGTAGTGGCACCCGTCCTGTGTAACACCCTCCCTGCAGATGTCAAGGAAATAAAGAACTACACAACTTTTAGAGTGGCTGGGGAAATAACAACAACAACAACAACAACCATCATCATCATCTTATCAATCTATAATCCCTACAAAGTCCTCTGGACCTGCCATGGTTATAATTGCTTTATGCCAGGAATTTAATAATAATAATAATAATAATTTATTATTTATACCCCGCCCATCTGGCTGGGTTTCCCCAGCCACTCTGGGCGGCTTCCAACTGAATATTAAAAACAGTACAGCATCAAACATTAAAAACTTCCCTAAAGAGGGCTGCCTTCAGATGACTTTTAAAAGTAAAATAGTTGTTTATTGCTTTGACATCTGCTGGGAGGGCGTTCCACAGGGCAGGAGCCACTACCGAGAAGGCCCTCTGCCTGGTTCCCTGTAACCTTACTTCTCGCAATGAGGGAACCGCCAGAAGGCCCTCGGCGCTGGATCTCAGTGTCCGGGCTGAACGATGGGGGTGGAGACGCTCCTTCAGATATACTGGACCGAGGCCGTTTAGGGCTTTAAAGGTCAGCACCAACACTTTGAATTGTGCTCGGAAACGTACTGGGAGCCAATGCAGATCTCTCAGAACTGGTGTTATGTGGTCCCGGCGGCCACTCCCAGTCACCAGTCTAGCGGCCGCATTCTGGATTAATTGCAGTTTCCGGGTCACCTTCAAAGGTAGCCCCACGTAGAGCGCGTTGCAGTAGTCCAAGCGGGAGATAACTAGAGCATGCACCACTCTGGCAAGACAGTCTGCGGGCAGGTAGGGTCTTAGCCTGCGTACCAGGTGGAGCTGGTAGACAGCTGCCCTGGACACAGAATTAACCTGTGCCTCCATGGACAGCTGTGAGTCCAAAATGACTCCCAGGCTGCGCACCTGGTCCTTCAGGGGCACAGTTACCCCATTCAGGACCAGGGAATCCCCCACACCTGCCCGCCCCCTGTCCCCCAAAAACAGTACTTCTGTCTTGTCAGGATTCAGCCTCAATCTGTTAGCCGCCATCCATCCTCCAACAGCCTCCAGGCACTCACACAGGACCTTCACCGCCTTCACTGGTTCTGATTTAAAGGAGAGGTAGAGCTGGGTGTCATCTGCATACTGATGAACACCCAGCCCAAAAGCATGAAATAAGGTAAACAAATATATATGGTGTGCAGAACCACAGAACCAGTGTTAGAAACTGTAATACGAAAGCTAGGCGCCAAATGGCACCTTAAACCGAGGTTATGGGCGCAACAACGGAATGTCTAGGGGCACTTTTTTATAACAAGAATACAAAGCTAAAAATGAATGAACTGCAACTAAAGTATTATGTTCATTTTTCACAGTCAGTCCTTCCCCTGCCCACCCCCCTAATATTATAAGAGGGTCTCTTCTCCCGTCTTCAGAGAGTAGCTGTAAGTGGGGAGGCAGAAAAAGTTCTTCCTTTCCTTCCACTCTGCAGTTCTAATCTGAAATCTTAGGCACAGTACTGCCCCCAAAGCTTAGAAACTGCTCACACTAATGAAATTCCCTGTCACAAAATGCGCCTAGAACGATGGGAGTTTTGAACACTGCACAGAACACAGCTTAATTTTGTCTTTGGCGTAGGTTTCAATGCCCAATGCTGTTTTCTTGCACTGCGTCCATCCACACCAATAGGGCTTGTGCAGGAGAATTTTGCAGTTGATTGTGGGTGGAGTCCGCCTGCCGTCCATTATGGATCCTTAATGGGATCCCAGACCCACTGTCTGTGGCACAGGAAAGCCACCTCTGCAGTTGGGACCCAACATGTCCCCACTAAAAGGCGGCAGCTTAGTGTAAGTAAAATGCAGTGACATCCGTAGCTGACCTGGAGACCATAAACTGTTTCCAGACAGTCTTCTGTTCTCCATAACCAACTTTCTGGTTTTTTCCCCATTAAGAAAGTGATCAAACCACTTCTATTGGCATATAGAAGGACTACTTCTAATAATTGTCTTGGCTGCAAATTATTTAAGGGGAAGAAAGTGTTGATGTGTATATCTGGCACAATAGCAGCCAAGTCTTGAGAATGATTTCCCTTTTTGTGATGAATAAGCTCTTTCAAATGTCTGCAAAATATTATGCTCCAAATAAATAATTTGAGACCCAAAGCACTTTTTTATAAATAAGAACTAAGATAGCTTCTGGCAGATGGTTGGTCAAAATTCTGCTCTGTTCAGAGATCGCCAAATCATTTGATAATGAGCAGAACTGGAAGTTGCTAGGTCAATCTTCTACATATATTTAAAATATTTATTTTAGGCATGGCAGCCATTTTACCACAGCCCAGCACACAGAAGTGAGGCAAGCAACACTTCTGGGCATGGACACAAATGAGGGGAAAGTTTCACTTGGTTAATTGATGTGCTTGCCCACTCTCTGAGCATGTGCAAAAACAAACAAACAAACCCTGAACATTTTTCAACCTTATGTATATGTCATGGCTTTTTGGGCTGAGGGATGCAGGTAATGTGGCCTATTGAATCAGCTTTCTCCAAGCTGATTGGGGAAGGCCAAAAAGCCAATATAGTATTTAATGCTTCAATGCTTGGGAAAAAATGTATGGGTGATGACTGATGTGATTTCAGGAGTCAGAGAGAAGCCTTAGGGCTAGGGTAGGTTTCCAGTGGCCAGGGTGCAGTTTAAGTGCATTCCACCTTCTATCTTCGTCTTGGCTAGTAGAAGCAGAGTGAATTCTGCAGAAGAAGGGAACTGCAATCATGTACAGTGGTGCCCCGCAAGACGAAATTAATTCGTTCCGCAAGTTTTGCCGTCTAGTGAATTTTTCGTCTTGCGAATTATTATTTAGACAAAGGAAACAAAGTCGCGAGACGTTTTCGTCTTGCGAAGCAAGCCCATAGGGAAATTCGTCTTGCGAGGCAACTCGCAAACGGAAAAACCTTTCGTCTAGCGAGTTTTTTGTCTTGCGAGGCATTCGTCTTGCGAGGTACCACTGTATATTGGTAACAGCATGCAACTTGGTGCTGAATTTGGATCTTCCCCTCTGCCTGCAGCACCCTGCAAATCTGTACATCCACACAGACCTTCCCAGATATTAAGATCAGTGAGGGTTGGTGAGGTGGGGATGTTTCAGTAGTTCCACCTCCCTCGGTTAGCTTGTGGAGAATGGAGTAGGGCCTTCTCTGAGGCAGCCCCTAAGCTGTGAAATTCCCTCCCCACAGAGGCGCACCTGGCACCTTCTTTGTACAGCTTTCAGCGAATGCTAAAGTCACACCTTTTTACCGTGACCTTTGACAGCCGAGATAAAGTGTTTTCAGGGCTCACACTTTTCATAGAATCATAGGATTTTAGAGTTGGAAAGTACCCCAGGGGTCATCTAGTCGAACCCCATGCAATGCAGGAATCTCAGCTCAAGCATCCATGACAGATGGCCATCCAACCTCTGCTTAACAACCTCCAAGGAAGGAGAGTCCACAACCTCTTGAGGGAGATCGTTCCACTGTCAAACAGCTCTTACCGTCAGAAAGTTCTTCCTGATGTTTAGTCGGAATCTCCTTTCTTGTAATTTGAAGCCCTGGGTTTGAGTCCTACCCGTCAGAGCCGGAGTAAACAAGCTTGCTTCATCTTCCATGTGGCAGCTCTTCAGGTATTTGAAGATGGCGATCATATTCCCTCTCTATCGTCTCTTCTGCAGCATAAACATATCCAACTCCTCTGGCTATAATCTGTTTTCCCTGTTTTTAATTTAATAATAATAAATACTCTGTAATTTCATGGATAAGAAAATAAGAATGGAACCTGCTGCATCAGAGCAGTGGCTCCTCTAGTCCAGCATCCTGTTTTCACAGTGGCCACCCAGATGCGGGTGGGAACCCAGCAAGCAGGATTTGAACCCAAGAGCCCTCTTTCCTCCTGTGGTTTCCAGCAATTGATATTCAGAAGCATGACTGCCTCCACTGTGGAGGCAGAGCACAGCCATCAGGGCCAGGAGCCATTGATAGCCCTCTCCTCCTCGAATTTCTCTAATCCTCTTCTAAAGCCATTTAGGTTGGTTGTCTATTTTTCTTTAGTTCTTCTGAACTGTTGCTCCTGAGGAACATGGTCCACTCATTTTACTTCCTGGTGCCTCTTGAGGCCCTTTCCTCTCTGTAATCTATTGCTTTTTCTTTTTGGTGCTGCCCTCCACGTTCCTCTTCAACTGCGCATTCCCCCCACCCTTTGAAATAGTTCTATACTGCCCTTCAAAATGCAAAATTTCCAGGGCAGTTTGGCCTTGAAATGCAAAGCTGACAGGCTGGAATGGTGTTTTGGATTGTTTTCAAGGATGTACTCCTAATCTCAGTGTTTTGTTTTGGGGTGGGTGGGTGCAGCCTGTTCTAGATGGGGCCACATTTCCTATAAAGGAGTACAGTGGTACCTCGGGTTACAGACGCTTCAGGTTACAGACACTTCAGGTTACAGACTCCGCTAATCCAGAAATAGTACCTCAGGTTAAGAACTTTGCTTCAGGATGAGAACAAAATCGTGCTCTGGTGGTGTGGCGGCAGCGGAAGGCCCCATTTGCTAAAGTGGTACCTCTGGTTAAGAACAGTTTCAGGTTAAGAATGGACCTCCAGAATGAATTAAGTTCTTAACCCGAGGTACCACTGTAGTCTCACAGTATGGGGTCTCTTCTGGATCCACTGTTGTCATTTGAGAAAGAAGGTGGCTTCAGTGGCACAGGGATCCTTCCACTAGATTAGAATGGTGATCCAACTATGAACCTGTCTGGACGGAGAGAACCCAGGTGCAGGAATCTGGGCTCTGGTCAGGTCAATATCTGATTGCTACAAGTGCAGGATGCAGTTGCCTGGTTTGCTGGCAGGCTTGAGGCTAGCCAGTCATAGGACAGCAATCCTGGCACAGCTGTACTAACTTACTGTACATTTCCGAGCCCAGTTCCAAGTGCTGGTCCTGTACTCCAATATCTTTCAGAGTTTTCCTCCTGATATGAACCTACCCAGACACTTTGATCTCTACCTAAGACCCTCAGGCTTTCATCTCCCCTCATATGGTATACTCTCCCCAGTGAGATCTGCCTGGCATCATAATTAACATCCTTCTGGTGTCAGGTTAAAAACTTCCTTCTCCCAGGCATTTGAAGGACTATGATGTTCGTTAGTGTGGTTTTTTTTATATTGTTGCTAAAGCTTTTGCTTCTGTTTTATTCTTGTGTCTGTTTATACAAGAATTTTGTGAGAAATTCCCTGAATAAAAGCAAATTGAAGTGTCAGTTCAAAACCTCCTCCTGGCATCTTGTGGAGCTGCCTGGCCATCTTGTCGTGCATCTTCCATTAGCTGTTGCTGTGGACATCTTGGTTTGGAGCTTCATCCCTCCAGATCTTTGTTTCTCATGTATGAAGACTTGAACAAACAAAATCTCCAAGTGAAACGAAATAAAAGCTATGAAGCTTAGTATATCTTTGCCTATAATTTCACCATCTAAAATTAGTTGTTGTCTTTTCAAAAGAGAACTCTTATTTTTTTAAATGATTCAGAACAGATGTTTTATAAATGTAATTGTTTCATTTAACATTTCCCCAGTGTCAGGCATCTGATGATTGTGGTGATATAAATTAGAGGTCCTGCGCCAGATGTCTTTCTCAAAAAGCACCATGAATTCTCTTGAAGAGGAAGGAGCATCAGCACAGTGAATTTGCTGGTCTGGCCCAGCACCTTTTTCGGAACCCAAAGAATCGAGGCAATGAGTTCTTTGCACCCAGGCTTTGAGAGCGCTGCGTAGCCTCTGGCCTCTTGCAAGACATGTCCTCATTTGCCCTCCATGCCTAGATATTTGCAGAACAGAGAAAGGATTATGTTCCTACCAGGATACTTGATACAGGGCAGGCAAGTTCATTCTCTCTTTATGGCTGTTTGCCAGCACAGTATTGTCCTTCTGAGTTTGGCTACTATATTTGCTGGAGGAGGCTGTGTTCATATGGAAATGTTGCTGCTAGCTGAATGAAACCAGGCTTCGCAGAAGCTGCAGCCATGCAAAGGCATCTAAATAACATGTCAAGATCTTTCCATTTTCTTATTTGTTTGCTTTTTTCTGTCTCATATGCCTTTGGAATACCATCATTATGCTTGGTATTACCTATTCTGACTGATGTTGTATTTGTGCGGGAGGTGATGCTTTTGAAAATGTTGTCATGTCAACTGAAGCTATCTTTAAAAAAAGAAAGAAAACCCTGTACTAAGTCTTCAATAGAAACAAATTCATCTTGCATTATATAAATAACACCTTGATAAATTAGCCCAGCAATTGATAGTTCTGCACCCTAGCCTGCTTCCCTTTAAGGATGCTGGATTCTAAAGGCCATTGGGTCCCTGCTAACCCTCACAGTTTGGGACACAAACAGGAGCGTTCCTTCCTTCCAGCAGTATCAAATTTGCTTGCTGTTTGGAGCAAGCTGCAGAGAGGTGGTTCCATCCATCTGGGGTTAACAACTGATCAAAAAAACGCCTGTTTGCTCTTAGGCCTTTAATTGACTGGGGAAGTTTTTCATAGCATGATTGCCTTGAAATGTTTGCATGTAACAAGGAGAACTCTACTGGTTGGCTGGAAAACCGAGAAGCCTCTCTTTGTTACTTTATCTCCATTAGAATGCCTTTCTGCAGGTCACTGTCGATACAAAAGAATAATTGGACACAAATCTGACCTCAGAAATTGCAGTATCCAAACACCCAGTGGAGGAACTTTTCTATCTCCCAGGGCATTGAACCACTGACCAAGTTGTCATACTGGAACATACAAATTTCAAAGGAAGACTGCAGTGTCGAACCCACTGGACACAGGAGCCAATTCCTGGGGGCTGAGGTCCCTTTGATCTCCCCAGTAAAATGTTTGAGGGGGCTTCCCCCCAAGTTGATGGGCTTTGCCATTCAAATGGGGTGTATGCACCACGTCATGTGATTATGTGGGGCAGGGTTTACCTGGGCCTCCCCAATATTTTATTCAAGTTGGCACCCCTGCTGCTGGAATACAGTTCATCAAGAGGTATAGTGCTATCCCTTGAGGACTAAATCAAAACAAAAGTATGGTTTTTTTAATTACACAACATTTGTTAATTGCCCCCCTCCCCTGTGCCAAGATGTCTGTGTTAACAACAACTGGTTTTTGTGTGAAAGACAACTATATAATCAGATGGTTATCACTGCTTGTACTTTCTGCATTTTATTTTCATCTGACCTCACTGTTTACAATTCTCCTCCCCTCACCCCAAGGACCTCATGCCAGATACTCGGGGTAACACCTTGTGCATCTGATCAAGCGGACTGTCAATGCAAAAGTTTATGTCATAAAAAACTTGCTGCTTGTTAAGGTGCCGCAAGACTATTTGTTTCGTTCTCAGAAGTAATTCTGCTTCTGAGCTTTGCAAAGGCATTTGGTTGGCCACAAAGTGGGGGGAGAATGGCAGTCCAATCCAGCAGGCTGGTGATTATTATTGTTTTCTTTCTGGGAGCAGTGTTATGTGCTACAGGTCTGACGGAAGTGCAAAAAAGCTGCTCTGGTGCTGAAGCCCAAGAGGGAGCTGCTCTTTCTTTTGAGCTCTGCCTGTTGGTCTATCCCTGTGAAAGTCTTTGCCCCAAGTGCAAACTTCAGCCAAAGTCACAGTTTTGAGGTTTGTCTAAACTCTCCTACAGCAGAACCCATTTTGAGCATCACTGAAGTGGGGAAGCAGTATTTCAGGGAGCCAGGACAAAAAAAGAGTCCGGGAAAAATGATGGATGGTAACTCCATTAAGCCTCAGCACTGATTAAGATGCATTATGGGAAAGGCCTGTTGGAGTTTGGGCCTCCTGTAGCATCTGTTTGTGGATCCCTGGGAAAGCCCACTTTGTACTTCAGGAACCTTTGGCCTGGATTAAGTTTACATCATCCTAGCAGGGCAGAGAGCAATTAGCCCTGTCCTAATCCAGGCTAAATTGCATATGGTTGGAGACTTTGTAGGGATGTTAGCATAAGTGTTGCCTCTCTAGCATACAATGTGTGTAAGCAGCTCTAAATGGCCTTGTCCCATTTGCCAGGCATCCCTGGCAGGTCTATGGATGGAGTCTCTGTGGTGCAATTAGTTTTTGCATAGTTGGAAGGACTAGCCCATCATATCTCATGAGCTTGACTAGAGTTGGGCAACAGCTGTTCAACTGCTGATGGGTGTCAACCCACAAATTATCTGTGGCACCCTATAATTGCTTGCAACCAGGTAACATACACTGACCTCTTATATAACAGGCCAAAGCTATCCACTGTGAACAATGGGGTCTTCTTAAACTTTCCCAACATTCACCCAACTCGTTTCTCTTTATAGTGGCTTAAACAGAAGCAATTGATAATTAGGAAATCATTATTTTATCTCTCTTTTTTATCCCTTATTACCCTTCCACCATTTTAAAGTGGGCAGATAATTGTATATATTGTGCTCCACTTTGACAGAATGTGCATACTTCATGCTTTTATGCTTAAAGACTTGTTAGAAACAGGAAAGAGATGGGGCGGGCCTTAGTTACATCACCAATGCAATAAGAGTTATGTTTGATATTTTGCTAAATTTAATTTAAATGCCAGGATTCTTAACCAGCCTTTACGATTGGCCTCTGAGTCATTGCCATCTGAGCTACCTGTAAGATGGTGTGTGTGTGCAGGACTTGAGAGACAGGACCTTCTCAGTGGTGGCACCATTTTGTTGTTTTTTGTTTAAATTTTAGCTATATCGTATTGTTTTCAGTTATCTTTCTGTGAGCTGAATCCAACTAATTTGGAGTTCCACAAGTTGATTGTCTGCTGAATGACAAAGTGCTTCCTCTTTTCAGTTCTGAGCCTGCTGCTAATTGAGTAATCTTTAGTATCTTTAGCAAGCATGGAAGATGGAGCAAGCTTGTTTTCTCTTACTCCAGAGGGCAGGATCAGAACCAATGGCTTCAAGTTACAAGAAAAGAGATTCTGCCTAAACATCAGGTAGAACTTTTTGACAGTAAGAGCTGTTTGACTGTGGAAGAGACTCCCATGAGAGGTGCTAGACTCTCTTTCTCTCTTTCCTTGGAGGCTTTTAAGCAGAATTTGGATGGCCACCTGTCATTTATTATTTACATTGCAGGGGGTTGGACTAGATGACCCTCACAGTCCCTTTCAATTCTACAATTCTGTGATTAGGAGGTTTGAGAACCTTGAGCCTTCTGCAGTCTTTGTAGCATTAGAAACTCCTGAAGTGATTATTCTTTGGTTTTACCACCCAGAGCAGTTAGGGTGTCAGGTAATATTGTGGGCTATTTTGAATCGGGCTGCATTGAAATCTGTGAACCACCCTGAGATCGTAGGATGAAGGGAAATATATAATATATACAAATAAATAAATAACCTTGTTGTTATTTTCTGAAGTGTGACAGAATTGTCCAGAGAAACTGACAATCCCACTAGAGGGGGTCTTAACCTGGAGGAGTTCCCTCCTCTTCCATCTTGGAGATGTGTACTTTTGTTCCAACAGAAGCTAATGCAGAACAGATTTTAACACTGTGGCTAATTCATTTCAATTGAGCCTGTGTTGGCAATTATGAAATAGGCTAGACATTGGCAAGAACTTAAGAAGTAATTATAGACTTTCCAAATCTGCAGAGTATAAATAATTACAGGTTTAAAAGTGTTATTGCAAGCCTCAGTTAATACCATTTTTTTTTTATCTTGGTTCTTTTGAAGATGTAAAATGCATCTGCATTTTTGCAGATGTAAAATGGTAGATCCCCACAAGGTTTTGGTAGATCATGGTCGAGCTCCCTTTCCTTAGGATCGCTAAAACTGACTCTCTGGAAGACGGACTTTTCCCTTCCCTAAAAAAAGCTCAACAATTTTGAGCTGACCCCCCCCAAAAAGGGGGTAGATCACTGCCAGTTTTTAATACTGAAAGTAGATCACAGTCTCTTGAGAACTGGCCACCCCTGCTATAGGGCAAAAGGCGCCAGGTACAATCTGTAGCATCTCCAGCAGGACTGAGAAAGAAATCCTGGAGAGCCACGGCCAGTTAGCATAGAGCATGGAGTTAACAGATGTTGTTGGACTACAACTCCCATCATCCCCAACCATTGGCTAGGCTGGCTGGATCTGATGGAAGTTGTCGTCTCAACAGTGCCTGGGGACTCAAGGTTGACAGTACTGAGCCAAATGCCGCTTCCTATGTTGCTACGGATGCAGAGTTCTCCTGCACAAACACAACTGAATAGCATTCCATTCACTACACATTGTTGTCTCCACTCTTGGCCCAACTATATGCATTATCATTCCAGGCCCACTTGAGGCCTAGCTTGGTAGACCCCAAAGATAATGGCCGAGTGGTTGGCCTTCTCAGGTTTCAGAGAAGAAATGCAAGTTCCTCAGAGATGAGCAATAATGGGAGATTGCACTGGTTGTTGTTTTCTGTGTTTTACATGAGAATCTAATTAAACCTCTTGTGGTTTTATCAAGGACAGTGAAACAAAGTGTGCTTAGGCCAGATTTATGAATAATCCCTCACTTCGTTGCCTTGGTAAATAAAACAATTCACCAAGGAAACTTTTGTAAATTGGAACAGAATTTGTGTGTGTCATCTTTCGGGTCATTGGTGTGTCACAAATTACCCATGTGACTTACATAGGTATATGACAAATTAGAAACTTTGTGGATTTATTTGCAAGCCTGACTTGATGGCCTTACACAATGGTATTCAGCACAATTTTTTAAAATAATAATAATAAATAATAATAATAATAATAATAATAATAATCAGCATGAAACTATTTTAGATTTTTTTAAAGTTAAATCCAATTGTATGAAAATAGAAGAAAAAATGCTTTGATGAGATCTGTGGACTTCCAGATTATCATGGACTACAATTCCCATCATCCCTCAGAATTGGTCATGCGATACGTGCTAGCTGGGGTTGACAGGAGTTGGAGACCCTTAGATTGTCATGTATTTTCTGTCTCTATCCCAATGAAATGACAAAATATTTTTGGGTTCTCTGCAGATGCTGTTCTGCTACTTTTATTTTAGTTGCCTGGTCAGCCTTATGTAAGCCATGCCATTTCTTAACGAACCACATTTTATTCCCCTCCTTTCATGTAAGGAGATTTTGTTCTAAGCTAAATGTTTTAGCCATAAGTTTGGCATCCAGATTCGTTTGATAAATAGTTTTGTAGTGTGAGGCGATGCATTTGTGATCTGCCTGGTTTGAATACTGGAATACTAATTCCTTCAGTTGAAGTGGTTGGAAGACTACCTTAGTACTGAGCAATTCAAATGCAGTTTGGAAAGTGGTTTGGTTTTTTTAACGAATTCCATGTTGCTGACAGGAGAGTGATTATGACTGATTCTACGTGTCTGTGTGTGTCTGTCTCTGTGTGTAGGTGTGATGAGGGGAGAAGGGCAGAATCTCAAATTTTCAATTTCATTGTATTATTTATTAAATTTGCATACCACCCTTCATGCAAAGACGGTTCACAGCATAAAATACGGAATAAAAAAAGTACATAATAAGAACAAGAACAAAACAAAACAAAACAATCACCACCACCACCCCATCATATTTAGGACATAGACTGTTAATCAGTCAAAGGCCTGGTTGAAGAGGAACATAGTTCAGTAGCCAATAAGCTGATGACAAAGTTCATGTTGCCATTAGGTCTGAGTGATGTATCAAAACATTGTCCAGGACCAGCTTGAGGGCCAGAAAGCGATGGTGTTTAGCTGATTTTTGACCAGGCTGTATAACGTGGGTGGGGTTTGCCAGCCAGCCAGCGCCTTAACTTCCTTCACCAGGTGAGCAGGTGAGCTGCCTCCTCCTCCACCGGCTGGGTGCTGCTGCTGGTGGAACTGGCAGTGGCTTCACCCTGGTGTCTCGTGGCCCAGGGCTGGTGCTCCTCCCTCCTCCCTCCACGCCCTGGGTGCCAGGCAGGAATCACCGTGGCTTCAACCCAGTGCCACGTGTTAAGTCGTGGGTTGACATAGCAGCCGGCACAGCGATCTCTTCAAGTAGCTCTTTATTATGGTAAGCTGGAATAGAACTGACAGTGAACAGCTCAGCCGGCCTGTATTTATAGGCAGCCGGCTGTCACATTGTAACCACAACAGCCCAGAGTTCCCGCCTAAAATAACTGCCGCGGACCTGAGTGAAAACTATCTACAGACCTGAGTGAAAACTATATACAGTATCCCCCTGTTGGCCCAGGGTGAAACTACACTACATAACACCCCTCCCCACCGAGATAAGGCGTTAGTTACAATCGTAATGGTTTCCTTATATACAGCACTACGCGTAATGGTTCAATTAGGCACAAAAGCATATCGGTTACATTTCCCATACTTAGACCAACAGTGATACCTGTCCAACAACATAGTCCTTTAAATGAGTTGGGCGCTTGGAAACTCTGCCAGACCGCCGGGGACTGGTAGCCAAGTCCGGAGGGCCACACAGTTCTCGCTGAGGCTGTGGTGCGACCCTAGGTGGCGTTGGAACCAACTCCCCTGGATCCGCTGCTGTGAGTGGAGCCTCCGCAAGTGGAGTGGTCTGAGTCTGTTCTGAGACGGCTTGGTTCGGCTCCACGCTGGCAGTTTGCGAGGGAGGTGTAGGTGGGGCCTCGCCATCTGTACGTGTCTCTTCTGGAGCCGCAAGCGCAGTTGGGGGCACCTCGGTAGTGTCCAAGTCCCCAACCCTGCGCCTAAGTTGGTCTATGTGCCGTCGCCACAAGCGCCCGTCTTCGAGTGCCACCTGGTACGAGCGAGGTCCAGTGACTCCCACTACTGTGGCTGGCACCCAAGGGATGTCCCCCACATAGTTCCGGGCAAAGACCTGGTTTCCTGGGACAAATGACCGTGGTGCGTTGGCACAGCCTGGGGGTTCAGCCACGGCAAAGTCTGGGTGTAGCCGGTCGAGCGGTGACCTGAGGCGGCGGCCCATAAGCAGTTCCGCAGGACTCCTCCCTGTGGCCGCATGAGGGGTGATGTGTTGCGCGAACAAGTATTCGGCGACCCGCTCATGCCAGTCTCCCCGGTCCAGGCGCGCCAGTGCCTCTTTTGTCGAGCGCACCATTCTTTCCGCTTGCCCGTTGCTGGATGGATGAAAGGGTGCCGTTAGGGCATGGCGGATGCCCAGTCCCAAAAGATACCGCTCAAACGTGCCTGATGTGAACTGCGGTCCGTTGTCAGAGACAAGGACATCAGGACACCCATGCGTTGCAAACAGGCCTCGCAGCACCCGGATGACAGCTTCGGTAGTGGTGGAGGGCATCAGGGCGACCTCCAGCCATTTGGAATAGGCGTCCACCACTACCATAAAGGTCCGGCCGTGAAAGGGGCCAGCCAGATCGATGTGCACCCTCGACCAGGGTGTCTTTGGCGTCTCCCACGTGTATCCCTTAGCTGCCGGTGGTGCAGGCCTCGACTCCTGGCACGCTTGACAGGCGGACACCCAGGCAGTGATGGCATCGTCCATATTAGGCCACCAGACGTAACACCGAGCCAACGCCTTCATTTTGACAATTCCCGGGTGGCCAACGTGCAGAGCCTCCAGGACGCGCTGACGGAGTCCCTGGGGAATCACGACGCGGTCTCCCCACAGCAGACAGCCGCGATGAGCTGAGAGTTCATGTTGTCTGGTTGCGAAGGGCTGGAACTCCGATGCAAAGGGCCCTTGTGGCCACCCCCTCCACACCCAGTTGAGCACCCGGCTGATGGTGCGATCCTGGGCAGATGCGGAGGCCACAGTGGCAGCCGACACAGGCGCTGCCGGAAGATCCTCAATCAGAAGGAGCGATGAAGCTGGAGCCGGGTCTTCCACAAATGCTGGAAGAGGGCAACGGCTGAGGGCGTCGGCATGGCCCATCGATTTCCCCAGGCGGTGGATGAGCCGGTAGTGGTAGGCAGCCAGGAAAACAGTCCATCGCAGCATGCGTGGTGAGAGGACCGGTGGAGTTGGACGATCACCGGCGAGGAGGCCCAGGAGTGGCTTGTGGTCAGTGATGAGGTCAAAAGTCCTGCCATAGAGGTATTCATGAAACCTCTTCACTCCAGCCACAAGTGCCAATGCCTCCTTGTCGAGCTGGCTGTAATTCCGTTCCGTCGGAGATAGTGTCCTGGAAAAGTAGGCGAGCGGTGCTTCTCTTCCATCTGGAAAACGGTGACTAAGGACAGCCCCGATGCCAAAAGGTGAGGCGTCGCAGGCAAGGACCAGCGGCCTGGATTCACTGTACTGTACCAGCACACTGTCCGAAGAAAGGAGAGCCTTGACCGCGTTGAAGGCCGCCGTCTCCCGATGACCCCAGGCCCAAGGCGTCTTAGTGCTAAGGAGTCGGTGAAGAGGCTCAGCCACTGTGGCTTTGTGGGGCAGGAACATGTTATAAAAGTTCAGCAGCCCCAGGAACGCCTGCAACTCCGTTTTGTTCTTTGGAGTGGGGGCCTGCTGGATAGCGCGGATCTTGGATGTGGTTGGATGAAGACCGGAGGCATCGATAAGATAGCCCAGGAACTCTACCTGTGGAACGGCGATCTGGCACTTCTCCCTTTTTACCTTGAGCCCGGCCTCCTGGAACCTGGTCAGCACGGCACGGAGGCGCTCGAACAGCTGCTGGTGTGAGTCTGCAGACACCAAGACGTCATCAAAATATGGTACCACGCCCGGAAGCCCCTTGCAGGAGACGCTCCATAAGGCCTTGGAAGATGCCAGGAGCCACACTCACCCCGAACTGCAACCGGCGGCAACGGAATGCCCCCCGGTGGGTGACGATCGTCTGGGCTTCAGCAGTGGCATCATCGACTGGCAGTTGTTGATAGGCTTGGGCAAGGTCCAGCTTAGCGAAGACCTTACCCTCACCCAGGGAATGCAGCAGGTGTTGGACAACAGGAACCGGATAAGCGTGCTGCTGAAGTGCCTTGTTGATCGTGCACTTGTAGTCAGCGCAGATTCTCACCGACCCATCTGGCTTGACAGGCGTGACGATGGGGGTTTCCCACTTTGCGTGGTCAACCGGCTCCAAAACTCCTTGGGCGATCAGTTTGTCCAGTTGTTCGTCCACCTTAGCCTTGAGAGCAAAGGGAACCCGGCGTGGCTTTAGCTTGATGGGGGCGACTTGTGGATCCAGGCTAAAGGAGATGGGCGTACCTGTATATTGGCCCAAGGTGCCGTCAAAAACCTCGGCAAAGTCTTTGACCAGACCCTCAGTCTCTGCGTTAGAGATGCAGTTGATGCCGGTGACTTCCAGGCCGAGGGCATCAAACCAGTCTAGCCCTAGGAGGCTTGGCCGCTGACCTTCGACCACCACCAACCGGAGCAGGCCCGAAAAATCCTTGAAGGCGATCCGGAACCGGCCAACGCCTACCACGGGAACGTCGTTTCCCTGGTAGTCTCTCAGGTGTACGCGGTGAGAGTCGAGTTGCCTTTTGGACACTCTGGGTACCAGTCTTTTGATGGTGCTCCATGACACGATGGACAGGGCAGACCCGGTGTCGATCTCCATGTCACATGGAGCTCCTTCAATGAGCACCGTGACGTTCAGCTTGCGTCTCGTAGGCGAGTCGGTTTGGCCAATCGTGGTTCCAGACGGGCAGCGGCAGTTGGTGAGAGCGAAACAACTTTCCTTGGCAGACTGGAGTGAAGACTTGGACTTGCGAGTCGATGAAGGGGGGGTGTCAGACGGAGCCGATCGGCAGACCTTAGCGATGTGGCCCCTTCTGGAACACCTCCTACAGATGGCGTCTCTGAATCGACACTTGGCACGGGAATGGTTGCCTCCGCAGCCAGCACATTCCGGTTGGCCCTTGGACTTCTGTTGGAACTTCCTGCGCTCCCGCTTTGTCTGGTGCACATCATCGTCTTCACTGGAGGATGCCTCCTCCCTGCTGGCCTCTTCATGATGCACCGGAACGGGCTCCCTAGCAAGACGCAGGCTGCTGGACTTGCGGATCTCCTGAGCGGAGCGTTCAGCAGCTTCTGAGGCCACAGCCTCCTCAATGGCTTTCTGTAGCGTGAGGTCTGGCTTGGCTAGGAGACGCCGTTGCAGATGGATGTCCCGGACCCCGCAGACGATTCGATCCATCAGGGCATCGTCTAAGTCTCGGAACTCACAGTGCATTGCAGCCTGTCGCAGGGCGGTGGTGTAGTTGTTGATTGACTCCCCCTCTGCCTGGTTCCTGTGGTAGAACGCATGGCGGGCAGCAATCTTGGACGGCTTTGGTGCGTAGTGGTTGCGGAGCTTCTCTTGGATCGTGTCCCATGGTGATGCCTGGACTGCTTCAGGCGCAACCAACGCTCGGGCCGTCTCAAACACCTCAGGCCCACAGAGGCTGAGGAATAGGCCCCGCTTCCGATCCTGTGATACTGCTGTCAGTTCGTTGGCTTGGAGGTAGCAGTCGAACCGAGCGAGGTAGGAGTCCCATGATTCAGAGGCTGGCGCAAACGGCGGTAGAGGCACAAGTGAAGCCATGATTCCGATGCCGGCGTGAAGGGCGATGGATGGAACACAGTGCTCTAGCCAGAACAGTCAGCTCTGAACTGGTTCTGCCCAGTGATTTCGCTCAGTGATTTCGCTCTGTGATTCAGCTCAGTGATTCAGCTCAGTTCAGAGGCTGGCCGCATCTGGCTGTGCTCTGATGTCCATCAATCCCACCTTCGTCGCCAGTGTTAAGTCGTGGGTTGACATAGCAGCCGGCACAGCGATCTCTTCAAGTAGCTCTTTATTATGGTAAGCTGGAATAGAACTGACAGTGAACAGCTCAGCCGGCCTGTATTTATAGGCAGCCGGCTGTCACATTGTAACCACAACAGCCCAGAGTTCCCGCCTAAAATAACTGCCGCGGACCTGAGTGAAAACTATCTACAGACCTGAGTGAAAACTATATACAGTATCCCCCTGTTGGCCCAGGGTGAAACTACACTACATAACACCACGAACAGGTGTGACACTTTGATGTGAGCCGGAACTCCTCATGTGGCATCCTGGCTGATGTGCTCTGCCTGGGGCAGTGTTGCCTGCCCAGCGTTGTGATCTCCTCTCCCTCGATGCTCCCCAGGTGTGGGGCCGCTACTAGGGTTTGCCAATGTATCTTGGTTCCTTCTCCCCACCTTATTTCATTCTCCATATTTCATACATTGCGATGTATCACTATATCGCAATGTTCGAAACCTGATATCACCCAGCCCTAGTTGCCATCTCCTCTTGTGCTCTTTTTACTTCAACATCTCTTGACTTCAGGATGTGAAAGTGCCATTGAGTCTTGAATCGGGCATGGATAGCATCTCTTTGTAGGTTGGAGGAACTGGACCTGGTATTCTTGATTTATTGGCTCAGGCGCTTCAGTAAGCTCTCTGACAAACATTAGCAGTTGTTACCTCTCTCTGTTCACAGCCAAATACATGCGTTCTCCATGAGGAACTGATTGAAACCACAAGCCATTGGCCCTAAGCCCTTGACCAGATATAAAGTGTAATAGGGAATTTCCCTGTTAGCTGTAAAGTATGACAGGTGGGTGGGGAGCAATCATTCTTCCTTTGTTGCATAAGACAGAGAAAACTATTTCTTACCTCTGATGTGTTAGCTAATGTAAAGACATATTTGTTCCCACAGAAAAATTCAAATTGGGATTTCCCATTTGTTTGACCACGGTGCCATATTGGCAAACGATGTTGATTGTCAATGTGAAATGTTGATGCATCTTTAACTGGGGTGTGCCTTAAGTTGTGTAACTGGCAGTTTGTGACGTGTGTGCGCACACATATAATTACTTATGCATGTACCTGGCACATTTTTCATTTTTCTGAATGTCTTGGAGAGGGTGAATGTGAAATAGGCAGGAAGAAACTGCACTGATAACTTAATGGCATGTTTGGCACAGTGCAATTAGATCTGGTGTTGAGCTCTATAAGGCAAATACTGCATCCAGGACTCAAGACACGGGGTGCCAGTTCTTTCTTTCATGCCTGTCCTATCCAGTGTGAGGGGGTTTAAACCTGCAGAGTTAGGCACATGGCTGTGTTTTAGTACATGTACCCATGGGCGTAGCCAGGACTTTTGTAAAACAAAAAAGAAGTATAAGAACAATTAAAAGGTTTCATATATACAATATTATTTTTAAAAAACTTCCTTATATAGAAACAGTTAAAATAGTTCCAATGCAGATCAGAGTGGGATTGAGATCTCTATTTAAAAGAATTGTTGAATGATGAAGGCCTGGAGCAGACGGTGCCTGTGTAATATGTAACTGAAGGGGATTCCGTAGGGTAGTTGTCACCAGACTAACGACCCATTTCCTATTTCGGATGCAGCTGACCTCTCTGGTTAGATGGTGACTGCAAAAGGCCCTCACCCACAGAGTGCACTGATCGATTGCATATATTCTTCCGAATGATGTCTATAAAAAGTTGATTCTTCGAGAGCTAACTCTTTGCTCCGTGCTAAAGGCAACAGAATGTTTTTGACAGTGATTTTGTGTGTATGTGATACAGATTTATTTATATAATTGGATGGCATGTCAAAGCTATCATTTCTGGTGATAGCAGACCTTTTCAGTCTACTGTTTTATTGATAAATAATGTGCAGTTGTTACTCAAGAGAAGGGGGTCAGGTCCCTTCTCCAAGGTGGTGGTGCTGTTGTGCATCTGTGCCGTGATCAGAGTTCAGTTTGCTCTCTGTTGCGGTAGCTCATGGGATCTTACCATTGATCTGTGCAACCAGTTGTAACAGAGAAATCATGCAAAGCACTAAAATGAGTATTAATAATAGGGGAAAGCATTGATTGGGGAAATGAAGAGAAGACCGGGGGAAGAGGAAAGAGCCAGGAATACAGAATGTGAGAGGGGCTTTATTCTGAGCTAGCGTGTCAAGGGAGTTGTGATTGTTTTGAGAAGTATTGAGGGAGCAGAACTTTCTTATTTAAGAAGCAAGACAGCCAAA
Organism: Podarcis muralis; assembly: GCF_964188315.1. NCBI lineage: Eukaryota > Metazoa > Chordata > Lepidosauria > Squamata > Lacertidae > Podarcis > Podarcis muralis. Next base: position 3,845,949 of record NC_135668.1, on the reverse strand, counting down.
ATGGAGGAAGGAGATTTAAATTGTTTTAATGCTTTGGGTTTGAATGTTAGAGGTTGGAGAAGAGGCAAAGGGGAAGGACCCTGAGCCCTGGGAATAGGTGGGATTTAGACAATGAGAGTCCCTCTTCAGTTGAGAGACTATAGATGGAAAATTATTCTTCCATAAAGGAAACAAAACTTTTCCTGTCGAGCTCTTGCACATCCAATTCTATCTTGTCCAAAGAACCAGGGATAGTGTGATTTATAAATGCTAAAATTTTCTCTTTTAATGAGGATTTCGATAGTTGTCCTTAAGTGCAATCTTATATGTCCTTAAATGCAAATCTTCTTGCAGCCTGAAGAAGAAGAGCTTATTTTGCCACACAGGTTGATCCTTTTAAACTGTGTCTTTGTGGGTTATTGTTTTTGTTTGTTACTATTTTTGTGGTTTTCATATTGTAAACCATTCTGTAAGCCTTTGGTGAAGGGTGGTATAAAAAATTAAGAAATGATGATGATGATGATGATGATGATGATAAAATGCTTTCTGCCTGTGGTGTTGGTAGGCCATGGGCCAAACCTTAGGTACCCTGACCAATGACATGATGACATAGCAAGCCGCGGTGCCACAGATATTGACTCAGTGAAAGCATGTGAAGTATCTCAAATCAAAAATAATTTTGGCTAGAACATTTCCCCCACCCATGCCAGTTACAATGATTTCTTTCTGCCTTTAGGCGACTATAAAATGACTCTGCTTTCTTTCTAAGCCTCTACTCAATGAATATTTACAAGTTACTTGTTGTGTTGCTGCTTTTACATGAGTAGATTGTGGTTGCATTATTCCTTCAGCAATAAATATTCAGCTTCTTGTTTTAAGTATTATCCCCCCTCCAGATTTTATTAAATGATGGCTAGAGGCAATACAGTTGAGGAAACAAAAGCAATTCTCGTTGCAAATGTCTAGTTTGGCCCATCTCAAATGGGTTCTACGTAAAGGGTTTTTTAGCAACGTTAAATTGGATTTCGAGGAGTCAGCTGATTCTAATAGCCTTTGCGGACAAATAAAAAAAGTTGATCTGATTATTCTTTCTCTGCTTGGTGATGGGTTTATGTAATCACTAATCTTGGCACTTCTTTATCTAAAGCAGATTACAAGACCACTGTCAGTTTGGAGACAGACTTTAAACAGATTTAGTTAGTGTTAAATAAGTTAAAGTTAACTTTAACTTACTTGGAAAAAGAAAAGTTTATCAAACATCTGAAACTCTTGTTGCGGTTAGAGTGGCATTTGTCAAAAATTTCACATATTTATTTACTTGTTTAAAATATTTATACCTTACCTCTCAATCCAATGATTCTCAAGGCAGTTTACAAACAAGAGATAATAATACATAGAACGACAAAATTGCCATAAACACACACACACACACACAGAGAGAGAGAGAGAGAGAGAGAGAGAGAGAGAGAGAGAGAGAGAGAGCACTCCTTATTCCTCTGGCTGGTGACTGGGGCCAAAGCATGCTTGTCTTCAGTTCTGCAGTCCTAGCTGCACATTTTTGCTGAAAGTTTAGAAACAAAAACAAAAAATGGACTGTCAGCCAACAAAAAACAAAAAAACCCCTCCAGAATTAAGAAAGAGAACTAATTCTAATGATGGTATACTACTGATGTAAGCCGGTCTGTTAATCATGGACATGCTTCTTGTCACCAACCTGATTTCTTCCTATCTGAGGTAGGGGATCTTTTTCACCCCAGCGGGATTTGGATTCCCTTGTGATTGACCTTCTGGGGGCCAGTGGTGGGTGTCATCAGAGGAACAATGGATACGACTCTTCCCTTCTCAACTGCCAGCACATTCTAGCCATGCTCCCGGAGGCAGAGTTTTCCAAACACACACTCAACGCTCCTCTCCACTCAGGCAAGGAAGAGAGGCAGGACACCTTTGGCCCAGGCAAGAGCGCTTGAGGAAGGTGTGGAGCAGAGCTGGTGGGGGGCCGTGGCCTGGGGGGGGGGCTCCAAGGGGCAGGCAGAGGAGCCTTGAGGGCTCCCCACTCCCAGCTGGTATTGTTACCATTCACTCAAGTGAGGCTGGATCTTTCTCTGGCAGGATCTGCCTTCCTGCCCTGCTTGTGGGCTTGCTAGAGGATGCTGGGCAAAATGGGCCTTCCATCTGGCCCAGCAGTGCTCTGTTTATGTTCTCATAACACACAAGAGCTGCCCAAAATTAGTTCCAATATTTTACAACACCTAGCAACTGTTCTGGACAGGACAATTTCATTTGGCCATCATGGCTAAGAGACACGGATGGGCCTAGGCTCCCAGAATGTGTTTGGCAATGGCTTTCTGTCCGTTGATCACTTCATAGAAGGAAATTATTTTTTCTTTTCATATATTTTTTTCCACATTGTACATAAAACTACATAACTCACAACGCATCAACCATTTTGCTTTGAAATATCAAATCATATTCTCAGAATTCAGTCCAAAAAATCTTTCCACATATTGCAATGAGATTTTGGGAGGTTATTGTTAGGTTGTGGGTAGACATAGCAGACGACACAGCGATTCTTCAGACAGCTCTTATTTATTCACAGGCCAGAACAGAACTAAACTGAAGGGTTCAGCCAGCCTGCTTATATAGAGCTCCAGTACAATGTAACTTTAACAACTTTCTGTAACTATCCAATCACTGAACGTCACTTTCGATCCCTTATTTGCATATGTGGACCTGAGTAAAAACTATCTACAGTATCCCCCCGTAGGCCCAGGGTGAGAACTTCAGTACATAACAGTTATAAACACAATCCTCTTGACACCTACAGTCCATAAACAAGTGCCATGCTTTGTAAAAAAAAAAAGGGGGGGGTTGGAGTTCCCTTGGGTTGCTCGAATCTGGCACATCAGCTTTTCAGCCAAGTCTCTTGTCCATATTCTGGAATACCAGGCTTCCGTGTTCAGTCCCAAGGCAGTATGCCATTGTGGGGCTATTTCTCCAGAAGGAAGTTCAATTGGTTGTAGGACGCAAGCCTAGGATTTAGGTCAGAGGTGGCAAACTTGCAGCCCTGATCCAGCCTGCCAACGCGCTGCAGATGACCCCACTTCTTTTACAGTGCTGAGCTGAGAGGCTTAAATCCCTCTTGCAGTCCAGAACTGTGATCAAGAAGTGTGGTGTGTATCCCTGAATGTGTGTGTGATCATAAATGGGGGTTTATGTGTGCACGATTTTGGGTGTGTGATCACATGCGAATGGCATGCAGCTGGGGGGGGGGGGGATGACCACACTTGAATGTGGTTCTTGGACTAAAAAAATGTCATTCTTCCCCGATTTAAGCTGTGTTCTGGGTTGAACATTTCCCTGCTATGACTTCCATCTAACTTCTATTAGAGCACTTCATTTTCTCATATAATAATAATAATTTATTATTTATAATAATAAATTCCAAGCTACTCTGGGTGGCTTCCAACAAAATATTAAAATACAATAGACCATTAAACATTAAAAGCTTACCTAATACCCAAAGCTTTCTAATTTGGGGGGCTGATATTTGTCTGTTTTGTTTGTTTGTGCTAGAGATCAACCATTTATTACAAGTTCAAGATTTTACAACTTGATTCCCCACCCCCACTTCTAGTTTGGCACTTATAGTTTGTCCAAGTAAAAACATCTTCTTGGCTTCTTTTAGTTAGATGTTCCCAACAGTTTTAATGGTACAAGCTTCACTTTACAAGCTTTACCTTTACCTTAATTCAGAACTGAAGAGAAAAAATTCTCTTTAATAGTTTTGCTGTTGTAGGAAAAGTGGCATTGCAGGCAGATGAGGGTACAGTAACAGAAGAGTTACTTTTGCATTTGAAAGAAGTAGAGATTGAAAAATGATGGGCACTTTCACTTAGTCAAACCTTTATGACATTACCAGCCCCGGGCTTTAAAACATTATGGGAAATCAATGTTAAAAATAATTATTTTGGTTTTGTTTTAACTGCATTCATATTTTAGAGTTCATATTTTCAGGAATTCTCCAAAGCCTTAAGGCACTTCTTTCTTTTCAACTGTAATATGAAATTCTTGCTTGAAGAGTTTTCGAATTCATAGCTTTAAGTAATTGAGGAATGATTCACTGGAATGTTTTAGATATGTATGGCAGTGTATGGCAGAGTTATTGGGCAGGGACACTGGTGATGCTCTGTCAGAACTGGCTCTTGGGGAAGTGAGAGTGGGATGAAGGGAGGCAGAGGGTGGAGAAAAGCTAAAGAAAATGGGGTCTTAGCCAGCGTAAAGCAGCAAAAAACAGAATTGGATGGCGGATGCACATCATCAATCCCTCTTGACATCCACCTGGTTGTCGTTGAAGACCAGGCATAGGCAAACTTGGCCCTCCAGATGTTTTGGGACTACAACTCCCATCATTCCTGACCACTGGTCCTGTTAGCTAGGGATGGTGGGAGTTGTAGTCCCAAAACATCTGGAGGGCCAGGTTTGCCTATGCCTGTTGAACACCCACAACAGACAGAAGTTCTTACACTTGTGGTGTGGGCCTTTGGTGCAGCCGGGGCCAAGTTAACTGCACAAGTATCAGGCTCAACGGATTTTAATCAGGAGCCTCTTCTGTGGCATGGTTCCTCTTGTGGTGGGCTATTCAAGACTGGAGAGTGGGGTAAAGAGCCAGGATGGACTGCCCTGGTTCCAGCCTGGCTCTAGAAGCGCACCTGGCCTGGCTGAGAATGCTTCCAAGCTAGGGTTAGGTCTTTGCCAGACTCCCATCATGTCTGAATGGCGCTCTAGTTTTGTCTTCAGAAGCTGCTTACCTACTTGCTGTACTTCCAGTCCGACACACGATCTGGTTTCTTTTGCCTGTCTTTTGCCTGGATCAGTCTCTGAAGCCTTAAACCCTTGACTGCCATCAATGCTCCTAAGGCCTTCAATGCAAGATTCTCCCCCCCCCCCCCCCACTTCTGCCTGGGCTAGAACCTTCTGTCTTTATTTGCTCTTACAGTCCAGCTCTGACAATAGGAAACCCAAGTGGTTGCCTTTGGGGCAGCATTTGATTTTGGAATTGTGTATTCCAGAATCTCTTGCCAAGTCACAGGTGTTGAGGTGCAGCTTTTGAGTTACATAATGAGTCAGAATGAAGCAGTAAAAGGTTGAGCCAGACCTATGAATTACCCTTGATCTTAAATGTATGATGCCCAGGACCTGAAGTGTTGCTGCCCAAAGCTTCATCTCTGCTAGGCTTTGGCACTTTGGAAACAAGGCTAAAAAGGTCCTTTCTGCAAAAAAAAAAAAAAGGGGGGGGGGTGATGACTGATGAGTGGTGAAAAATCTAGAAATTGCTGTGGTCTTACTGCTATAAGGCAGTGAAGGTCCATAAGGACCAAGCACCACTTAAAACCTAAGCACTGGACATTGATTTAAGTTTTTCTTCTTCTTCGCCAACTCTGTTGACTGCAGTGACACCTAATGGTCATGGACAGAATTTCCTCCAATCTTTCCTGTCATTCTGATTCAACGGGTATTTCTGTAGCTTTTTCAATTGATTTTCTTGACAATGTAAGATTGTTATCACTGAGTTAGTACATACCTAGTTCATCCTCTGAATAAGCTGCCTGACACTTGCATTAGTTCTAGAAAGATTGGATCTAGTCTCCAGTAATATCAGAGATGGGATGTGTTGCGGTTCTTACAGCACTGGGCACCAAAAAGCTACTTGTGGACAGAAGGCTGCTTTTGAGCTTCTGCCAGTAGGAATTTGAGGTGGGGGTGTGTGTTTTGAGGGCAGTGATTTCCTGACTTTTGATACAAGAACTAGGAGTTGTTGTTTAGAAAGACTGAGCCTCCCCCAGAGGAAAGTGGCATTACTTGTGGCCTCACACTGAGCTTCCCAGGCATTCTAACCACCCTTGAAGTCCAGTACCACTACAGATAAAAGTTTGGCTGAACAGGAGGGCCCAGCCTTGTCGTCTATAACCAGGTGCTGCCTTTGCAGATAGGAGCAAACCCTCCAGCACCAACAGTGTGTGCCAGCAAACTTGACATTCCCAGAAGGGAAGAGAGTCTTGCAAGTCCACCTCATCTTTCCAACTTGGTGGGCAGGGGAACTTGCTGGGACACCTTTGTCACTTCTGTGTGGTTCTGAACTTCTTGACCTGTTCCTGAATTGCGACTCCTGAGCGCCATGTCTGCTGCCGAGCCTGAATAAAGATCTCTTTCTTGGTTACAAGTAAGAGCTTTTGTCTGTGTGTTTTGGATAGGAGGCAGGACAGCAGTTTGGGAATTACTATCCTCTGGGGAGAAACACAGGGCAGACTCGATACAACTATAGTGGCATCTGTATCATAGCAGCCTTAATGGCAGCTCCACACAATGAATTGTCCAATAGGATAGAATTTTGTGTGTATAGCTGTGATGACACCTGATCACAAGTCACTTTCCTCACAAAGGTCACTCTAGACTACCTGTTTGTTGAGCATTTGAATGTTGCTTGAATGGCTGTTCCCCTAGGTATTCATGCGCTCTGGGATCCTTGTCCTGCTGACTTAGGAAAACCCCTGCAGTATGACTGGATGTTTAGATGGGCCATGCCATCCTTTGTTAAGGAATGCTGTGAAAAAGCGTATGTATGGCACTCCACACACTACACCCAGAGGCTTAAGTAAGAGTAGAGCTGCCCTTGGAAAAGTGGAAGCAAATGTTTTTTAAAAGCAGCAAATAAACAACTAATCACTGCTCCTTTTTAACCCATTCTGGCATCACTGACAGTGTTAAAGAATTATCATAACCAGCTATCATGAGGGGCGGGGGGAGGTCTTAATGGTGCTGTGATGATCTAACTCTCTCAATACATTTTTACATTGAAATACATTTGTTCACATTTGCAACATTCCTCTCTGCATGTGTGAATGGGAAATGAACAAAAACACAGCTGTTCTTGTGTATGTTTGCGATTGGTACCTTACCATTTCAAGAGCTGCATGAATGTGCTATTTTCCCTGCACAATTCTTCACACACTTATTTTGTGAAAGTTTTTTGAGCACAAAAAGCATATGCTCCCAGTTTCTGAAAGTTTCTGTGCTACCTGCAATGTTGATCTCCTCTTGGGAATCCTGCTGCGACACATGGAGGAAAGAGCGCCCTCACTTTGGCGCATGTGTGCCACCACTGCCAAGGCTTATTATTGATCAAATACCTCCTATTGCACCTTCATGCTGTACAAACAAGTCCCTGCTCATGGTTTGCAAACTAATCCCGTTAAAATATGACTGTATACATGAGGCCTGAGGTTTGAGATAACTGAACCTGTACAGACTGGCAGGAGGCCATTTATCTGAGAGTCTGGTTCACAGGGCCAGTCTTCCCTCTTAGGCAGAGCAAGGCAGCTGCCTCAGGCAGCCAATTTGGGGGGCCATTAAAGTGTGTCAAGTTGTCCATTATTCCAGTAATCATTTTTTAATGTATATAATTTCTACTTTAATCTCTTCCGGGCAAGGATGTGCTTTTTGGTGGGTGGGGTCTTTATTTTCCTGCAATGAGCCATGTAGACTGCCTGCTCATATATCCGCTTGCTTGTTCATGACTATCTTTGCAAAGGCTGTTCTCTGGGTCTGTTCATCCCGCACATATAGCAGGCGAAAATAGTGCCTTTTCTGTAGTGGCACCTCAGTTCTGGAAAACTCTCCCAAAAGCAGTGGTTTTTGTTTGCTCCCTTAACTTCTACTCTGCTAAAACTTCTACCGTTTGGTTTGGTTATTTATTTGATTGTATGCTGCTGTCTATGTTTATAAAATCTGTTCTAGTGTTGTTTTTATTATTGTTTTTAATATTTATTGTAACCTGTCCTGGAAATCTTTAAAGGCAGGATGTATATATTAAAAGAAATTATAGTAATAGTAGATTGAAGATGTGGCACATGAATACTAACATTCTAACTAAAGGAAGAAGGGGTGTATGTGAACATTTTGCCCTGGGTACCAAAATGTCTTGGAGTAGCCCTGATTGCGCACGTCTAGGATGTGCCTAACAATGCTTACTCTTTGCTTCACATAGCAACGAAGGCTGGCAGATAAGGGCTGCTCCCTCCTATATGATGCTGTGCGTATAGTGCTGGAGTTTAAATTAGATCTGTCACCCAATGAGGGACATCTGACAGTGCAATCCTATAGGTGTTTCCTCAAAAGTAAATCTCACTGAACCTGATGGGGCTTCCTTCTGAGTTAGACATGCATAAGAGTGTGCTGTTAGCTGATTAAACATTGGATTCTAATTTATTAATTGATGCACTAAATCTGCACCAATGTGTGTATGGGTAGCAGGGGTGTGTGTGACAAAATATTTCTAATGAAAAAATGCACAAGTGTAATTATACATAGAAGAGGTGCTTCCTTTTTCCTCTTGCAGTAAAGAATTCTTCTTTAGATACTGCTTGCCATCTGCAATTTTTTAAAAGTACTTATTATTGTGGCTGTTAGGCACCTTGGGTGTAAGAGGCAGAGAGGTGGGGCATCAGTTGAAATAATAAATAAATCATAACTACTGCCTGAAAATTAATTTACATTTTTTCTGCTTTATCAATCGGGGCATTTTCTAGTCATTTGATTTTTGAAAACATTGGTTAACCCAAAGAATTAATTGACTAAACATTGCAGCCCTCCTAGATATCCATAAATCTGTGTTTGACTAGGAGGCTGTTTGTGTTATGAACTGCTTGTTCATTTGTAGCTAGACACCACCACCCCTAACACCCCAGCACTTTGTGAACCTGGCATTTAGGAACTTGTCAAAATGATAATATTGTTGTAAGCTTCAAATGATTTAGGTGAATAATACTTAATCATCATGAATTACTTTAGGGTGCACAGGAGAGCAAATTATTTAGGTAATGGAGCTGAAAATGCACTGGGATTAGAATGTTATGCAGTCAAATAATTCCTTGGTTAATTCTGCTTCAATGCAAATTCTTGTTTGTGCTACTAAATATGTATGAGTGTCATTGACTATGTATAGCTTCATGTTTAATCAATAGAATTAGAAGGAGCAACAGCAATGTTTCTGTCACAAATGGTAGTCTTTGATGACGGCTATTTTTCTAGAAAAAGAGGTGCCGGAACTCACCATAATTGCCCCCCCTTATATTAGCAATGGCGCTCACCTGAGAGGTGCTGGAACTGTAGCATTTACCAATTTATATACAGAGTGTGTTTATGTTAGTGACCATCCCAGATTTGAACAAACATTCCTTATGAATATATCCCTTCTTATTTTGGAAGTTTCTTGTGCTACCAGACAAACTGCTTTCCAAATGACTGTCAGATTTTTCTCCCATCTTCTTTATTTGTGTCACCATCAGTATCGCTTCCTTGTGTGACAACATCTCATGGTGCTTTCTGGGTCTGGTGGATGTTCATGGCAAGTGCTGCTTTTCTTTTGGAGACAAATCTTCAAACGAGAGCTGTTAAAATACGACAGATTCTGAAGTTGGTGATGCATCTGTATTGAAGGCTGTCCCATCTACCATATGCATGAGATATTTTGTACCAGCTGTTGGGACAACAGCTTTTGTTGGCTTATCTGTTCTGCTCCTACCTTCAGTGAAGGTAACAGTGAAAGAGAGAAGGAAGAGATGCAGGAAGATTATGGTGATGTGGCTGGTTCTAGGACAGGGTTGGCAAGGTTTACCTTGTCTGGGCCGGTTCCAGCGGAGATCCCTCTGTGGGCCAGATCGCAATTTCCGGCATCTGTGTCTGCGCAGATGCGATTTTTGGTTTCTGCGTCTGTGCAGACGCGATTTCCAGCACCGCAAAAGCAGTCCCCACGCCACACTGCACCGGTTTAGCACAGTGCGGGGGGACATGCCAAGCGGGCGGCTCGGTTTGGGGGCAGCTTGGGGGCTGGTTAAACAACCCTGTAGGCCGCTTGTGGCCCATCGGCCTTAGGTTGCCGGCCGCTGTTCTAGGGCAACGTGAGTAATGAAGAGAAAGTTTAAAGTATTCTTAACAGTCCTGTTCAGGTTGTCCTCAAGACGAGGTTTGTGTCACCTGAGCTACATAGACTTCGCTGTCTGCTGTTGTAGCTGTAGCTCTCCATTTGTACATTTTTGAGGGTGGGTGGGTGGGTCCTGACCAGTCCTGAGACTGAATTTGTACAGTGAATAGCATGATGGCTTTGTATGTCGATCTAGTTATAGTCTGATATTTGCAAGGCCAGTCCACCCATGAAGCAAGGTGACGTGACCGCCCTAGGTGGCAGGATCCACGGGAACAGCAGATCTGTCCTTCAAGCATCACCTGCTGCTGCTGCCACCGCTGCCACAGGGATGGCTGCAACACACCCCTTGGAGGCCAGAACTGCCGCCTCCTTGGCAGCAGCCCCCCTCCGCCTCCAATGCTGCCTCTACTGCAGCCTCTTGGCGGTCGGTCTCCTCTTACACCTAGGGAGGAGATGGCGGGGGCTGCCCTTTGAAGTCTGCACCCGCTCAGCATGATGCAGCCTTTGGTTTCCACTTCAGCCATCAGGTAATGTTCATTTGATTTCCTCCACCTTGTTCCCAATGTAGATCTTAGTCGCCTCGTCTTCCCTGGCTGGGGGGGCGGGACACACACACCATTTTGTGGTTCTCCTCAGGTGTCAAAATATCTTGGTCCGGCCCTGGATATTTGATTCCTCATTCCAGCATAGGGATCTTGTGTGGCCAGTGGATGTTACATAACAATCTGCTTAGTGCTTCAACCTAACCATATGATTAGCTCAAACCGTAAATAAAATTCGGTGCATGCCTGGAGTGTACGATTAAGTGCTTTCCAGGACAGGAGCCAAGTCTTGCAGCACTTTATGAGACTCTCTCCTGTTCTAGACTGACTGACTGAGCAAACTTCTGGAGCACCTGCTCAGGGATATCTAAGCTCACTTAGCTTGTTGTACACAGAGCTAAAGGGAAAATAAAAATTACAATGCTGTGGAAAGATAACCTAAATTCTTCACTGAAAAGAGCTGAATCCCACAACATGCATGAGTGAATTTATCTCTCCTTTCTTCTCTTTAAAGTAGTCATGGGGGGAGAGAGGCAAAGGACTAGGGCTGGTCATCAATGTACCACACCAGGAAATTCCCTTCAACAGCTATTTGGGCAATGCAGATCGCTGCCCATGCACTTTCTGCTATCTTCACCTTCATAAGCTAAGATTTTGAGCCCAGTACCACATCCTGTGCTTTTCTGCACTTGTGTGGATTCCCCCAACCCTACCACAGTTTAACCACTAACTTATTGTTTCTGTTGGTGGGTAGTTCTTTTGAAGACTGTTGCTCCTTCAGTCCCCGGGTGCCTTGCTTTTTTTGTCCAGCAGAGAGGCAGAACGAAGTCAGGCACATGGGACCCGGTTTTGCTTTCTTCTGTCTTTTATATCTGGCCACTTTTCCCCTGTATTTAAGAGAACAGCTCTGTTGTCTAGTGTCTTCTTTCTCTGTTGAAGAAAAAGTAAGGGTTTGCTTGGAGGGTGAGTGGCTGGTGGCATCTCTCTCCTTGTCAGGAGTAAGCAGTATACTCCAAGTGGGTCCTTGAGAAACTGATGATTTCCTCGCCCCCATAGCATAAAGACTGTAAGATTTCTAGTGTGAGAGTGCCTCTGTAAATATATGTTTGGGAATCTGTGAATTGAAATAAGCCTATACTCCAACTAGGCATATTGGAACTATGATTCAAGCTAATTTTCATCTAATATTATATTATCATTATTATTTTACCTAGAATGAAGTTATATTTCTTTCCAAATAACTTATTGGTTTTCATGTAAATACGAGAACAACATAGAACTACAGTAACTTGTCCACTAGGGGACGCGGGTGGCGCTGTGGGTTAAAGCCTCAGCGCCTAGGACTTGCCGATCGAAAGGTCAGCGGTTCGAATCCCCGCGGCGGGGTGAGCTCCAGCGGTTCGAATCCCCGCGGCGGGGTCCCAGCGCCTGCCAACCTAGCAGTTCGAAAGCACCTTCGGGTGCAAGTAGATAAATAGGGAACGCTTACCAGCGGGAAGGTAAACGGCGTTCCGTGTGCTGCGCTGGCTCGCCAGATGCAGCTTGTCACGCTGGCCACGTGACCCGGAAGTGTCTGCGGACAGCGCTGGCTCCCGGCCTATAGAGTGAGATGAGCGCACAACCCTAGAGTCTGGCAAGACTGGCCCGTACGGGCAGGGGTACCTTTACCTTTAACTTGTCCACTGGTGCATTAAATTTCATATGCAGTACACAGTACACAAGCAATATGTTTATTTATGCCTTATCAATTCAAGTATCCTCAGTGTAGCTTGGAAAATGTTACAGTTTCAGTAATAACAATCCAATTTGATTGAGGTGTGATTGACTAAGCAGTGGTGCGTTGCAATCCACGCTCATTTCTGGAGGAGCCTGGGTGGGTGGACTTGGGCCCATTAGCTCTAACTCAGTAATAGCGAAACAAAGCTGGAAATTTCTGTCATTATCTATGCCATGTCCTGTTTTGAACAGACACTGCATTTCTCACTGTGTCTTGTTTGCATGCGAAAAAGATTTGAGCAAGCACTTATTTGCATGCAAAAGATGAAGCTGATAAGCGGGAAAACACCCCAATTACCCCTTCCTGGTTTTTTTTTTAAAAGGAAAAGTAGCAAGCACCTTTTACATTCATCAGACCAGAAACATGTATTTGCATTCACAAGGCAAATAGTAGGAGCAGGAACATCTGGCCTGGGGTTAATTAGATGACTTGTGACCCCAGGCTGTTGTGGAGCTGGCCAGGGAAAAGGACACCAGGCACCCTTTGGGGGAAAAGCAGACCACAATACAATACAGGAAAGGATTATTTACTTATTGTTCCACATCACCCAAATCTCCAAGAGGTGCAAGCAGTGTTCGAAATTAACCCGTCGCCAGTCACTTTTTGCAGCTCAGGGCTGCCACCTAGTGCCCAAGTCAAGATTTGCAGTTGCGTGCTTTGTAACTGGCTGGGCAGGAGAGCCTGGCGATACATTGCGATGTTGAAAACCTGACATCGCCCTAGTGCAGGGGTCTGCAACCTTTAAGACAAAAAGAGCCACTTGGACCCATTTCCGAAGAAAAAAAAACTGGGAGCCGCAAAACTCATCATTATAAAAATAACTTTTTTGTCACTTTTTTATTATTTATTTGTTTGACCCCTCAGAATTACTCCTCCTCATAGAAATAAACGTTAAATTAACAAGTTACCTTTTTTTGAGTGTGTGTTCTTCACTCCCCTTCAAAACAGTGACCAGCGTACATGCCCCCTTTCAATGCAGTGACCAGCGTACATGCCCCTTACAATGTAGCGGGCGGGTGGGAAGGTGACGTCGTGACGGTGTGTGACTAGCGCATGCACCGCCCCCATGCGACGTCACAGCCAGTACAGCGCCCGCCACAGTGGGGAGTGTCGGGTTGCACAATGCGCCTCCTCCCCTCGCTAGTATCCACCCTGGAGCCGCGGCAAAGGTGTAAAAGAGCCACATGCGACTCCGGAGCCGCGGGTTGCAGACCCCTGCCCTAGTGTGTTGTCTGCTTTCTGAACCCAAGTCTAGCCTTTCTGGGAGATGAGTTAGCAAAGTCTGCTGATGACACCAAGTTGTCTGTGGTAGTTTTTAACTAAAAGTGGCTGTGGGGTGCTCCAAACTGGGTGAATGAGTATTAAAATGATAAATCTGATTCGGTGTTAACAAGTGTAAAATGATGCATGCTGGGGCAAAATATCCTGACATTACATATATGCTAATGAGGTCTGAGCTGGTGGTGGCTGACCCAGCTGAGGGTCCCAGTGGATAGCTCAATTAAGAAGTTGACCCAGGTTGTGGAAAATGACTGGAACTGGAACTGGAAATATCATAAAGGCCTTATACAAGTCTATGGTGCAGCTCCACTTGGAATACTGTGTCCAATTCTTGTCACCACATCTCTTAAAAGCAGACATGTCCAACACGTCAGTCCCGATCGACGAGTAGATCCTGCAAAGAATTCTAGTTGATCACCACCCACCCTCCACTGGAGACGTTGGGAGGAGCTATTTTGACGCTGCGCATGCACCCACCCCTGCCCTGTCAGTGTGCGTCTGCTCCCTCATCTTGTCATCATTTGATTTGTAATCTTGTAGGGGGAAAACATGCCTAGACATATTGTTGTGGTGACCATAACTAGGCAATTACTTTTGCATCTTAATTTTTCGCGAAAGAATGAACATGCATGTTTTAAATGTGTCAGGAATTGCCTTGCAATAGATTACTTTATACATCCATACAAGGAGAGATGGTGTTCTGTTCAACCTGCACATCTCCATGCCAAGGCAAAAGTGTGGTGGATCTTTATCCGAGAGATGTTGTTTGCAGATGACACTGCCTTGACAGCATACTCTGAAGAAGCTCTACAGAGACCCATCAACTGTTTTGCCCAAGCCTGCAGGGAGTTCGGACTTACCTGCAGTCTGATGAAGACCAGGATGTCACCAGCACCCCACACATCAGCTTTGATGAGCACACACTTGAAGTGGTAGACAATTTTGACTGTCTGAGTTCCACCATAACCAGCAATCTTGTCATCAACACTGAGCTGGACAAGTGTATTGGCAAGGCAGCTATGGCAATGGCTTTCCTCACCAAAAGGGTATGGGGGAATGTGATGCTAATGTCCAATACTGAGATGAAGGTCTACCAGACTTGCTTGTTAAGCATGCTACTTTATGGAAATGAGTTGTGGGCAACTTACAACCAACACCTTCCACATTCACTGCATCAGGAGGATTTGGGGTATCACATGGCAGGACAGAATTCCAGGCAGAGATGTGCTCTCCCAAGCCCACATCCCTAGCAGGTTTGCACTCCTGTCTCAGTGACGTCTACGCTGGCTTGGTCATGTCCACAGAATGGAAGATGACAGGATCCCCAAGGATGTGCTCTGCGGGGAGCTGGCTACTGGCAGCAGGCCAACTCTGTGTTACAAAGATGTCTGCAAATGTGACATGAAGGCTGGCAACGTCAATCCTGCCATGTGGGAATCCCTTGCAGATGATCTCAGTGCCTGGAGACAGGTAGCCAAGTCCATGGCAATGAATAGAGAAGAAATGACCGCTGGGAGGAGCACACACAGAGAGAAAGGCATGGTGCATCTGCAGCAGCAGAACTGGATGCCTTAATCTGCTTCCGCTGCAGCATAGCATGTCTCTCTCATGTCAGCCTCTACAGCCACAGCAGACGCTGCAACCTACCAACAGCTTGACTTCACCTTTGACGACGCACTCCTCCACTATCTCCCAAGACAGGCGGGTGCCAGCTGACAACTGGTTTATGCTGTATGCAGAATCTTGCCATGTGATGACATGCATTTTTTAAATTTGGCCAAAGCAGAAACTCTTGGGTCCAATGCCTCTTGGTTTTAAAACGCTAAATCTGACGTTGTGAGTTTTTAAGTACTTTCTCAAATGACCCATTTTAATAACCTGAAAGCTATTATATAACAAGTAACCATAAATTAGTACAAGGCCCTAGGGGGACCCTCACAGTTCAGCAATGAATAGTTAATGTGGTAGAATGTTGAGCAGGTTATTAGTTTTCATTGTACAAATGCTGATCAGGGAATGCTTTTCTAAGGTGTTTAAAAGAAAATATAATTAACTGGTTGTGTGCTTTTGTTGCAGCTCAAATTGAAATTATTCCATGCAAGATCTGTGGAGACAAATCATCAGGAATCCATTATGGTGTCATTACCTGTGAGGGCTGTAAGGTAAGCTTTATATATATTTAAAAAGTTATATATGAGAGTCAAAAAGTGTGTTCAATCTTTGACTTGGAAACGTGTCTTTTTGCAAGATTACATGTTTGCTAGTTGACACTAATTATCAATAAACCACCATAGACAAATTTTTAAGCATTGTTGTGTTTTTCTCCACTAAAGGACACTTGTCTAAATTCACACTGCTCTTATAGCTTTAAAGACCCAAATAGGTACCTGTTTAGGAACTTAGGGTCGCTCTAGACTGATGCTTTCTTGTGGGTATATTCTGTAGCATATTCCTGTCACAATAATAGTCCATTAGTGGCGGATTTGTTCTCTTTGTTCTGTGAGGCTTCCCCACTGCTACCACAGCATTGCTGTCTGGAGGGCCTAAATTACAACAAAACCAGGAAAAATAAATAAATTGGATTTCAGCAGGAAGTTATCGGATAGTCACTGACTGGAAATTAGGCGGTGTGACTGCCCCAAAACTTATGCAGGCACAAACAGTAATGAAAAGGAAAGTTTTGGTGTCTTAGATCATGGCCTCTTGTTTCCTTGAGGAAGGACTTCTGGCACCTCACAGCAGTTGGCAAGAATGTGTTTGCCAAGAGTCTTGAGAATCTGATCAGGAGAGCTTTAAACTAGATCTTGAGGGGGAGGGAGACAACATTACAGATGACAAAAGAGCACCTGGTATGCAGGATAACTTCATTGATACACAGGAAACTGAGGTGGTGCTCCAGAAACCTACTAAAGGGCAGGAAACTACAAGAGGGAAGCAACTGGAGGGAACAACTCATGGTTTCAGTTGTCTCTGCACAAATGCACAGGATATGGGAAACAAAGAAGATGAGTTGGAGCTTTTAATACAGGATGGCAAATATGACCTGGTAGGCATTACTGAAACCTGGTGGGAAGAGACTCATGACCCCTTCCAGTTCTATGATTCTATCATTCTATGAAATCAGAATTATATATGGCCGCCTCAACAGCATCACAATGAGCACAGACGATTATGAATCTGCAATAAAAAGGATGTATAGAGAGGCTCTTATATAGCCTCTCTTTTAACCTAAACTGGGTCTCAAAATTCTAACTTCTTTTGGGGGCTTCACTGGCTCATGTTTTCCTACAGTGTTGTGATTTTTCCATCTTGTGCTCTCTCCAGGGAGAGATTTCAATAAAAGTTGGTCCTGTGAGTTTCGCTTCTTAAAAACTATGCAAACAGTACTGACCATAACTGTATTTCTTCCTTTATAAAAAGGATATGGAGAGCACAGAGCCAAATACAAATTCAGGAGCTTTCCTATGAAGATTCCTCCCCCCCCTCCTGCTTTTACTACTATTAAGCCTTTGCACAGAAGCAAAACTCTCAGTTGAAGCCTATGCAGGACCCGTTTTAAGTACGATTGTACATATCTACAATTTGTATCTTAGGGAGAAAAAATGCATGCACATAAGGGAGCTTTAAGATTTGGGGGCACCCACCTCCCCTTTGCTCCAGACAGGTTTCTGGTAATCTAGGTCTGGAACCGCTTTCAAGAAGGCATGCAACCCTGCAGTTGTGGTCTGTTTGGTAAAAAACATGGGTACAATATTTACTACCCTACATGTGTTTGAGCCCTGGGTACTTGAAAGTCTATGAAGCTTGTTTTCTCCCACTGTGGAGGGCAGGACTTGAACCAATGGATTCAAGTTACAGGAAAGAAGAACTTTCTGACAGTAAGAGCTGTTTGGCAATGCAACGGACTCCTTCGGAAGGCGCTGAGCTCTCCTTCATTGGAGGTTTTTAAGCAGAGGCATTGCAGGGAGTTTGACTAGATGACCCTTGGGGTCCCTTCCAACTCTACAATTCTATGATTATATTCTATGAATATGCCCCAGAAGCAAGATCTAGGGCGGAGATCCTTCTCAGGGCACCTCCGCATTCCCAGGGACCTTCAGTGGTGGTCTTGTTTATGGAATATCTTCTTCGGGCTTGTTTGGCTGACACTTTCATGACCAGTGGAGAGCAGTTCAATCATATTCCTAAGTCCACATAGCCTTCACTTTCCACAATCCATCTCATATTCCTGCAATAACTAAAGATTTATTGAAGCCATTCTGCTTCCCAAAGTGATACGAGTTAATTGCTCTTCTAACAGTAATAACCATGGGAAAATAATTTTTGATATATTTTTTTATAAATAATTTTTATTAACAGGCCAATCAAATCACATTAATTCCAAATCACATTAGTTCCAAATTATACAGCCAAATTTTTTAAAATTTTATTGGGGGTACCCATACTTCGTGCTCCAAAAGGGAACCAAACATCGCTCTTGCTGCTGCTTTAATTTCACAGTTCTATCCAGTTCCGTCCAGATAGTCTCCTTATTATTTTCCTCATCTTCTTGTTGTAATCATATATTCCTTTCTTTGAGATCTCTGATAATCTTCACAAGGGTTGAAAACAAACATGTCCTGTGTGGATTTTACACTCTCCAGGAACCATATCACGTAAAGGACAGCCGCCATTTCCACACTTCCGTAAACAACATTCTTACAGTCTGTCCGTGATTTCCACCGGCCTACGAAACTGTATCTCAGGGGGGCCCTGCCGGGTCAAATTCACATTCCATAGGGAAAATAATTTTTGAATTGGCAGGTTTCTTCATTGACAAATTTGCTCAAAATGTGTAAAGACCTTCAGTGCTTTTGTTGCTCCTTGTAGTACCTTTTTTAAAAAACCCTCAATCAATCAAGATCCTTTATTAGGCATAGCAAACCACACATTATCAAACAGACACCGTATACAAATTGTGCAAAATGCAAACTCAACATAACAAGGTTTCTCCCAGTCATATCTTTGACTTAAAAAAATAAAATAAAATACTTTATTACTACTTGTACGGCCATCCTTCAACACACATTCCTTGGACAGCTTACAAAATGAGATGAAATACAATATTAAAATGCATGATTACAATTAAAAACACCAAAAACACACATTAAATATATATTTTCCAGCAGAGGCGAATAAAACAAATTTGCAGCTCAATTTACAAAATTAACTGCAGCTTACACAATGAGAACCCAGATTTTGTTTGTTTAAAATGTTGTACATCCTCCTGTCTGATTCTCTTCTGCTGCTTTTGGTGCGTTCCTGTGCAAATTTTTAGGCATTATGGCAGGGAAAGGTTCTTCTGCCAAAGGATGGTAAGCTTCACGGTTTCCGCCACTTCCAGACTGCCGCTGCCTTTATCTGATCAGTGGAAGGCTTGTTTTAATGCTAATTGCTGCTGGATAGGGGGATTTTCACTGAGAGGGAAGGCTCCAAATTCCCTGTTGTGCTGCGATTGCTCTCCCACCTCCACACCTGGTATTTAATTGTTTTAAACCATAACATGGTTGCTAATCACATTTAGAACAGTAGCATAGAGAAGACTGCGCATGTTGTAGCAGTTTGATATTGAGTTATGCAGTTCCCCCTGTAAGGTCATCTTAGGACATTGATGACTTGAAGATCAGTAATGCAATTTTTGCTGAAGATGCCGAAATGGACTTTAAAAGTCTGCATATATTTGAAGTCAATTAAAATTAAACTGGCATATTAAAATTAAATGCAGCCACAAAAGGGCTGCTTATCTGCTGGAAAGAACTTTTCTTCCTGTTAGACATGTGTTTTACTCAGCTTGGAATTTAAATATCTGACTAGTAAATTCTTTAACAGACCAGAAGATGACCAGAAGATACGTATGCTGATCAAGCCACATCAAAAAAATTGCATATCCTGTACTGCCTTTTATACAGTTCACCTAAGGACAGATTTCACTATTCATTTCAAAGTTACAAAGTTTTCTAAGTCAGTCAGATGATTTCAAAATGAGATGATTTGGGACTGATGTAGATCTAGCTACCTATAGGGCAGCTTTATGTGCATGAGCAGCAAGAAGATTATGTGCTACTTATTTTGACCTCATAAGACTAAAAGTGTTCACTGCCAAGGGTTTATTTAAAAGTCTAAATGATTTGGGGAGCTTTGCCATTTTAAATGCAATTTGCAGCTCTAAAAATTTATGTTTAATATACTCTTGGACTGCCTTTCTGTTTGTGATTTATATTGTGATGGCCAATGGTAACAAATAAAAAAAAAACTGACTAATCCCATCATTAATGTGCTGTGGAGTAAGGCCCTCTGCCTCTTCCTTGATTCCTGATTTCCCAGCAGCTTCACCACCTGGGCTAGTCTGTTCCCTCACTGCTCTCCTGAAACTTCTTTCTGAACAGGAGTCCCCTGTTATCACAGCGCTGTTGCTTCCCTGCTCCAGCCTTCCCCTGGCAAGACTTCCACAGACCTTAATGCTTCCCGTGGTCTAGTGCATTATATATGTGCAGGATTGTATGTGGGGTGTGTGGGGGGGCTTGTTATTCACCATGTCAATCACAGCAAGTCTATCAGGTCCTGGCTACATAGGTTAGATCAGTGTTTCCCAATTAGTGAATTACTGAGGACCCCCTATTTTTCAAAAGCCAAGCTATGGACCCCCTACTTTTGAAAATTTTGATAACTCTATGCCCTAGCGTAGCTAGGGGGCGGGGCACCCTGGGCGGCACTTATCCTGGGGGCAGCACACTGGAGCCCAAAGTCATAGAATCATAGAATCATAGAATCATAGAGTTGGAAGAGACCACAAGGGCCATCGAGTCCAACCCCCTGCCAAGCAGGAAACACCATCAGAGCACTCCTGACATATGGTTGTCAAGCCTCTGCTTAAAGACCTCCAAAGAAGGAGACTCCACCACACTCCTTGGCAGCAAATTCCACTCTCGAACAGCTCTTACTGTCAGGAAGTTCTTCCTAATGTTTAGGTGGAATCTTCTTTCTTGTAGTTTGGATCCATTGCTCCGTGTCCGCTTCTCTGGAGCAGCAGAAAACAGCCTTTCTCCCTCCTCTATGTGACATCCTTTTATATATTTGAACATGGCTATCATATCACCCCTTAACCTCCTCTTCTCCAGGCTAAACATGCCCAGCTCCCTTAGCCGTTCCTCATAAGGCATCATTTCCAGGCCTTTGACCATTCTGGTTGCCCTCCTCTGGACACGTTCCAGTTTGTCAGTGTCCTTCTTGAACTGTGGTGCCCAGAACTGGACACAGTACTCCAGGTGAGGTCTGACCAGAGCAGAATACAGTGGCACTATTACTTCCCTTGATCTAGATGCTATACTCCTATTGATGAGGCCCAGAATTGCATTGGCTTTTTTAGCTGCCGCGTCACACTGTTGGCTCATGTCAAGTTTGTGGTCAACCAAGACTCCTAGATCCTTTTCACATGTACTGCTCTCAAGCCAGGTGTCACCCATCTTGTATTTGTGCCTCTCATTTTTTTTGCCCAAGTGCAATACTTTACATTTCTCCCTGTTAAAATTCATCTTGTTTGTTTTGGCCCAGTTCTCTAATCTGTCAAGGTCGTTTTGAAGTGTGATCCTGTCCTCTGGGGTGTTAGCCACCCCTCCCAGTTTGGTGTCATCTGCAAATTTGATCAGGATGCCCTTGAGTCCATCATCCAAGTCGTTGATAAAGATGTTGAATAAGACCGGGCCCAAGACAGAACCCTGTGGCACCCCACTAGTCACTCTTCTCCAGGATGAAGAGGAACCATTGATGAGCACCCTTTGGGTTCGGTCAGTCAGCCAGTTACAAATCCACTGAGTGGTAGCATAGTCAAGACCGCATTTTACCAGCTTCTTTACAAGAATATCATGGGGCACCTTGTCAAATGCCTTGCTGAAATCAAGGTAGACTACATCCACTGCGTTCCCTTCATCTACCAGGCTTGTAATTCTGTCAAAAAACGAGATCAGGTTAGTCTGACATGACTTATTTTTCAGAAATCCATGCTGACTATTGGTGATCACAGCATTCCTTTCTAGGTGCTCACAGACTGTTTGCTTAATGATCTGCTCCAGAATCTTCCCTGAAGATTCTGTGAAGCACAAGTCCAAGCACCCAGAGCCCGGCACACCGCTCCCTAAAGCAGCACGGCCCAGGGCTGGCTCTTAGTGCGCTGAGCTCCTGCGTCCCTCCACCAGCTGCTAGAGGGTCGCTGAGAAGGATGCAACTGTCATGTGCTGGCCCTGCAAGCAGCGCTGGACCTGCAGCACACCTGAGCCCCGGCATCTCTCCTGGGGGTGATGTGGTTGCTGTGGCGTCTGCAGGCACCACACTGCCCAAAAAAGCAGTGTGGGGCTTGCGTTCACCCGCCACCTCCCTCTCAGCCGAGTGATTGCAGGGGCCAGAGCTGCCACACCATGGCACTCGCCGCAGGCACCCTCCTGCTGGAGGGAGGCTACATGCACACTGCCGCTCAGCAGCGCTGCCCCAGCTTGCCCCGTCCCCATGGGCGGCACGCCCTGCCCCAAGTGCCCCAGCAGCTTACTACGCTGCTGACTCTGTGGTAGTTACCTCTGCAAAACAATTTTTTGAACAAAATGTGGGATAGCCCCTAATAAGCAAATGATTTTAGGTATACTAAAAACAGACTTGGGCTGAGCAATACCACATTTTCAACCTTGTGATATACCAGCAGCTAAACATCGCAATATTCCGTTATATCACAGTGTCTGAAATTGGAGATCAGGTGTGGGCATGAGGGAAGGAGCAGCCACAGAGATTATTTTTGGGTGGGGGGGAGCGGAGTCACCTCCACAACATGGTTTTTTGGGGGGGATAGGCAGCTGGGCAGCCAGTGGTGGCAGCCAGTGAAGATACACATCCATTGTGGCTGCTGCTGCTGCTGCTTTCCAGGAGAAGGTAGTGCTACAGTGCCTTGAAGTGACGTCAGTGAGGGAAGGCAGATCAGATCTGGCAGAGATCATTGTGTGATATATTCCTGCATGTTGCCGGGTTAAAATTGTTACTGAGGTGTGATTTCAAAACTGATTTTTGCCAATATTGAAAAATCGCACAGTGGTAAAACAGACCATAAAATTTGTGATATTACCATGCAAAAATGACAAAAAAATAGTTGGGGGGAGGCAAGGGATGGGGCTGCACCCCTAATTGGGAACCATTGAATTAGTTTCTAGAAGTTTGGTGCATTACACATTCACTGTTCATACTGGGTTTTTTATTTGGTATTTGAAAACATGCTCCATTTCTTCTGGCAAGGAGGACTGCCCTTACTAGACTTCTGTTGCAGTAAAATTGGTTTTTGCTGCATTTCACTTGGGAGGCCTAATAATAATAATAATAATAATAATAATAATAATAATGTTTGCATGGTTTGCAAACATGCCTGGAATTTGGTCTATGGCAACAATCATGCCAGGGGGGAAATGCTCTTCCAGTTGGGGGTTTCAATCCCACGGATATTGATTTGATGGATAGTGCTCCACGGGATAAAGGGGATTAAGAATAAGAGATGCATAGGCAACCCACCTGGCCCATCTGCTGCATGAAACTTTCAGCCGGGCTATTGCCTACAGAGATTCGTGTCACAATAAACCAGCCACTCAGCTGGGTGAGAAGGTGAGAAGAAGATGGAGCAGTTACTGCCTCTGGTCTGATCCAGGAAGGCACTTCTTATGCTCTTAAGTAAGAGCGCATACTTTGTTTGTTTGGCTATCTTAACTATCAAAACATTAAGATATTACTTAAATATGCAGTCTTGTTTTGTAAAGGTTAAACTCACAATAGTGAACCACAGGAGTCCTCTTCAGGCCTTCTTGCATGTGTGAAGGGGCTCTGACAGATAGCCTAGTCCTAACCCCTAGATCTCTGTATGCATACAACCCTTCACAGCCCTTTCACAAATACATATTGAATGCCTGACAAAAGCTAGGATACTCGTAAAAATAGTAAGACCATTCAAAACTGAAGCAAACTGCTCCAGAATCACAGCAATAAACAGTCACGGATGTTCCACCCACCTGGAATCAAGGATTCTGAGTAAAATACAGTGGTGCCTCGCAAGACGAAAATAATCCGTTCCGCGAGTCTCTTCGTCTAGCGTTTTTTTCGTCTTGCGAAGCAACCCTATTAGCGGATTAGCGCTATTAGCGGTTTAGCGGCTTAGCGGCTATTAAAGGCTTAGCGGCTTAGCGGCTAAAAGGCTATTAGTGTCTTAGCGTCTTAGAAAAAGAGGGGGGGAGCGAAAAAAATCGCAAGACTCACAAGACGTTTCCGTCTTGCGAAGCAAGCCCATAGGGAAAATCGTCTTGCGAAGCAACTCAAAAATGGAAAACCCTTTCGTCTAGCGGGTTTTTGGTCTTGCGAGGCATTCGTCTTGCGGGGCACCACTGTACTTAAAAACTATTTGCTATATAATCCCAAATTTATGAGAGCAAGAACCCAGATTTCTACAGTCAGAATGTGTGTGTTTTTGATTTTTGTTTGTTTTAAAAATAAATTCAGTGAGTTCAGTTTACAAAATGCAAAAGAATGAGAGAGTATGGGGGGTGGGGGCGGCCAAGGGAGACCAATTCTCTGATTCCTAATTGGCAATTACTAGAATATTGCAAAGTGTAATGATACGTGGAAATGTGTAAGTGTTGGCAATAAATCATGGTATTATGAATAAATCTTTGCTGTCACAGACTGGTGTGTATCCCTTCCAGAGTGTCTGTCATTAGGATGCAACAAGGCAGCTGTCAGCTGTTTTCTTGTAATTAAACAGCCAATGAGCAGCTAATTAAGACATATGTGTATACAGAAGTGGGCATGTTAATGAACTGTAGGAATCAATTCATTAAATGAAAATTGTCAAAAGACAAAATATGAGCTTAGTAGTTCAAGTTTCTGGCAGGCTCAGAAACCAGTGGTGAGAGGAGCATTAACTGCCACTCACAAGACATGGACGAACATTTATTTATTTCTTCTTTGAGGAAGGAAACTAAACAGAACACTTCACTGATGCTATTAATAGGTTTTATGAAAACTCCCATTAATGCCATTAAATTTAGCTTTTTGTAGAAATTGTTCATTTGGACTGACTAGGAAATGAAAGGCACACTTTGTAAGATTTAATCTGTTGGGGGCATTATCGGTGTGTATTTTTTCCAACCTAAACCACTGCTGATTTGTGTTTCATTCATACCATGTTTTTAGTATTTATAGTTGCATTAACGAAAACACAATACCCTTAAATTGGTCAGATATTTGTCAGTCCCAGTCAAATCTGGTTTTGCTCTCAGCTCTGGTAGTGAAAACAGTGTTGTGGCTGTCGCTGGATTTGACCTTTCACAATCAGTTCATTTCTCCCCTGATCCTCAGCAGTCCACCACCCCTAAGGCTGGATACACTGAGGAGCCTGTCCTTTGGGCTGAGCGAGCCGTGTCTGAAGGAGGGGTGTGGCCCTCAGGAAAGTGATCCAGAAGGCCAGCTGTTTTGTGGTAGCTGTGGGCAAGGAGGGGGAAAGCAACTGTTGGAAGTGCAACAGTAGAGATCATTTGGTGTGCAACTTAAGGGTTACTTACAGGCAACTAGCCATGAGTGGGACAGGGAGAGATGTCAATTAGCAGCCAGTCAGTGGCATGATCCTGACTGCAGTAACGAGATGTGTAGTTCTGAGGCAGCTGATCCTCAGTATGTTGAGTTGAATATGTCTTCCTGCTATGTAGGCGGCCTGAGGGAAGAGAGACCAAACCTCTGTGTTTCTCCTCAAATTATGCAGCCTTTTGTTAAGTTTCTTCAGTAAGGACTTCTATCTGGACTCCATCTGCATTATTTTAAGTGACTTTGCTAACAGCAGGCATGACAGGCAAGAGGAAGAAGCAGTGGTGTGTGTAAGCTTATCTCTGCTTTGCCTCTTTTAGGTTGCTGCTGTTTGTATAGTTTCAAAGTCCTACAGAGTCATTTTGGGGCAATTGTGTGTATACAATGGGAAGCAATGCCTCTTTAAATCACTTTCATCTCTTAAAAGCTGTGATTTCTCACCAATACATTCAGTTGAGAAAATATATGGGTTCTCCAGCCCTCATTTGGATACAGCTGAAATGCCCTAACATTTTCTAATATTATTCCTACATATTTATATATAAAATGTATTTGAAATAATTTTTATTACTGAACCTATTCAAATATATAATCATACATTGTGAAGTATTTTATATTTTGTAACAAAATGGAATAAAAAATATACTCTTGATTATGGTAGTTTTTGCTCGATAAGAATTTAGCTGAAAGAAGGTGTCCTTTCAATGCAGTTGTCGTGTGCGACCACTTTGGATTCAGCCATCGATAAATCTTCCTCTTGCCTTTTGTCATTGTGCTACAGGGCTTTTTCAGGAGGAGTCAGCAAAGTAACGCCACCTATTCCTGTCCCCGACAGAAGAACTGTTTAATTGATCGAACCAGTAGAAACCGTTGCCAACACTGTCGTTTACAGAAATGCCTTGCTGTGGGGATGTCTCGAGATGGTGAGCTTTACTAGTTCAGGTCAGCTGTCTTGTATGTGCGACACTCCTTAGCTTTCTGCTTGCTCATCCCATTCTTAAAAAATTTGTCTTGAAATATACTGTGCCTCATAAGTCACTGAATTTACTTTGGACTGATGCAGCTGGTGGCTTCCAGGGTTTTGTTTTGCTGCTGCTTACACAGTCACACGACACACAGAGTAAATGCCTGCCTTTCTTACTGGTGTCACTAGGACAGCTCTACTTTAATTTTCTTTCACATTCCTTATTCCATTCATACAACGTTATGGCTGTCCTGTATTTTTCTTCCTCCAACCAATCTTTATATTCCCTCCACCTTCTTCCTCCCCCATTACTGGTACAGAGACGATGAAATCCTGCTGCTAAGAGATGTCAGTGTCACCATAGGAAGGGTTAAATACTCCTCTCTTGGATGACAGGCCAACATCAAAGTTATAACTTCTCTTAAGTAAAAGAAACTCTGCATTTTGCACCAAGGAAGCCCAAATATGGAACAGACTATTATGCAAATTAAATATATTTGCCCCTATGATTGAAATCTAATCATGTTCATTATTTTTCTTATTAAAATTGCCCTTCTGATGACTGTTTGCCTAAAAGCCATCTCCTTAAATTCTTCTATTGCTCATACATGCCCTAAGTATATTACATATGACTTACCTATTCAAGAGGCTGACCCAATAGGATAATACCTAACTTCTCACCTTCTAATATATGACTTCACCTGTAGGATCAAGCAAAAGTGTGTTGTAGTGATGTTGTGAACTGCTTAGTAGCTACCCTAGACTTACATATGATGTGTCCTAACATAGCATTTTCTGCTGCAGCTGGTGGTGATAAAATATATTGCTTATGGATATATTTCAGCTGTAAAGTTTGGTCGAATGTCAAAAAAGCAGAGGGACAGCTTGTATGCAGAAGTGCAGAAACACCGGATGCAGCAACAGCAGCGAGATCACCAACAGCAACCCGGCGAGGCAGAGCCATTGACGCCAACATACAATATCACTACCAATGGGCTCACAGAACTGCATGATGACCTCAGTAATTACATTGATGGGCATACCCCTGAAGGTAGCAAAGCAGACTCTGCCGTTAGCAGCTTCTACTTAGACATACAGCCTTCTCCAGATCAGTCGGGGCTTGATATTAATGGAATCAAACCAGAACCGATATGTGACTACACACCTGCATCGGGCTTCTTTCCTTATTGCTCTTTTACAAATGGAGAGACTTCTCCTACTGTGTCCATGGCAGAATTAGGTAATAACAAAAGAGGGGGAAATTTCCATGTGGTTGCTGTAGTAGCTATCCTTTGGATTAAGAACAATGACTTTGTGGCTTTTCATCACTGAAACTACATGTCACCTTTTGTGTTTTTTGTGTATGGCTGCAACTGTGAGGGCTGCTCTTTCTGGAAGTGCATTGCCCCCTTGACTAAGGCAGCACTGATGGGGCTCATCAAGTCCATAATCTTGCTCTAGGTCTGAATTCCAATAAACCAGACTTGCTGTTAGTCAGTCACCTGAGATTATTAACAGGTTTTTTATTGTATTTATTATTTCCATTCCTATTCTGCCTTTCCTTCAAGGACTGTCTCATTTATCCTTGGCAACCACCCTGTGAGGTAGGCTAGACTGAGAGAGAGTGCCTGGCCCAAGTATATCCAGTGAACCTCATGGCTGGAGTAGAGATTTTAACCCTGGCCTCTCTTATCCTTGTTCAACAGTCTAACTGCTATTCTAGCCTTTTTCAACCTTGGGTCTCTAGATGTTGTTGGACTGCAACTCCCATCATTCCTAGCCAGCATGGACGGTGATCAGGGATGCTAGGTGTTGTAATTCAGGAACCTCTCGGGATCCACGGTTGAGAAATACTGTTCTATACTATGCTGGATCTGGGTCTGGATCACAGACACCCATTACAAAGTTTGTGTAAATTAGCAAGGCTGGTATATTGTTTATCTGCAAGACTGTACTAAACAATGGTAAGTTACATGAATTTTGCACTTGATTATAGTATAATGATTTCCCCCCATAGGTGACCAAAGCATACAGTATTTATTTATTCATTAATTTAGTTAATAAATAGCCAGCCTCAGTATATAGCTGAACAATGATGTAAAGCACATGTTTAATTGGGAAGTAATAATTTTATAAAGAGGGCTAACTTACCAAATAACAAAGAGTGTTTTGACACATTAAAGAATAATAAATTCTTTGCAGCACATGCTTTCATGGATTGAAGTCCATTTTATCAGATGCATGAACTGTGATATTCAGGTGGCATATACCTGCCAAGTGTGTAAAGCAGAAAAAAATAAGTTAAATGGCAATGAAATGTAAAACACTGGTAGCAGAAACATCAGCCCAAGACTATTTGGTGTCTGATGTGAAAAATCTAAATATTTCTCCTACTAAAATGAGACGTAACTTACTGTTGTACTCCTGCACAGCTCCTATTCATTTACTTGGGCTTGCACATAAAAACTTTGGAAAGAATTGCACTCCAGAAGTTTAGATCTGTCTGTCTGCTTCCCTTAAGAGCTCCAGAACTGGCAACTCACCAGGGTAAATCTGGGTAACTCAAAACTGTGTTTTCTCCATTTGTGGTGAGAGTTATCTAGTACGTGCTGAGGTCGAGTTAGATGTGGTTCTCTCTCAAAGTAACAGCTAAAGGAAGTCAACTTTGTCGGGAGTTGTGAAAAGGATCTGTCATGTGTGAAAAGAGCCTTAATAACAACTTGTGCATGACCAGCAGTGGAGAGTTTACCAACCCATCCCTCTTTTGTGCTTTTCTTTTTTGCTATCAAAGTAGCAGTAGCCACTCTCCTATTCCACACTAAAATGAAATCTTATTTCACATATTCTGGGATGAAAATAAAAGAAACAGTTAGTGGGCGCGAGAGATCTTATATGGAAGTACCTTATTTATGTGAATCTAATGCCCCGGCAAATCTAATATGCACCTCAATTTTCAAAACCTTGAAACCAAAAAGTATTTGCTGGCAAATGTAAATACGCCATCAAATCTAATGGGCACCCTAATTTTCACAACCCTAATTTTCACAACGTAATTTGGCCAAAAAAAGGTGTGCATTACATTCAAGGAAATATAGTAGCCTATACTTCCGTGTCATTTTTGAAATATAGGAAAAAAACTTTTGAAAATCACTAAAAGCCCAGTCTAGAAAAACTGAAAGCACTGTGAATTCCTATCCATCCATATTACACAGATGGATTTTATCTTCAAGAAATGATAGATCACTGTATGTTCACAGATCTTTATTAATGAGTGCTTTCCTCAAAAGTGCACTTGTTCATGTCTAGCATGTGTAGAAAACTGTGAGGACTTTCTTCAGTAAACAAACATTGATTTGTTGCAATGATAATTATAACGGTTTGTGCCCTCGTTTCATTAAATATTTAATAATGTGTCAAAAAGCTTTTTTATTTACCCAGAAACAGTTGATATAAAAGTGCCTTTCCCAGCTCCATATTATGAAGAACTCTCATCATCCCTGACCAGGTTGGCTAATTGGCCCAGACATCTGGATGCTGTATATATATCTATATATATAGGCAAAAAAATAGCTGACTCCAGTTAGAAATCAGAATTCAAACCTATGTTTTACATTTCATATCATACATGAAGCCACCTCTTCCAGGTGCCACAAGACTCTTTGGTGTTTTGGCTGCATAGAATGACTTCCAAAGAAAAATTGAATGAGATAATAGTAGATAGGTGTGAAAATATTTAATGTATCACAATAACCCTTTGAGTGAAGTGCTGTTAATACCACATACCTTTTGAGTTGAGCAGGGACCATTACTCAAAACTTATAGTAGAACACATAGTTTCTAATACTGGAAGTTTTGCCTCGGAAGTTCAAGTTAAAATAGTTTCTAGTAGCTGGTGCTGGGGGGGGGGGGATACTTCTGCCTGAGACCTTGGAGAGGCTGCTTTTAGACAAGTGGCCCAAAGTGCTACCCATTCATTGTTCTTCCATTGTGAGCTATGAGCAGAATTGCAGCTGACTTTCCACACTATTGGGAGTATTGTGCATCACATTATGTTCTGGCCACTCAAGTGGAGAGAATATTGCGGCTGTGAAAAGGGTCACCTGCAGCTCAGCATACATTCACTATAACCTGTGTGGTGGGTGCCATTTTATGAGCCTTAAAAAAAAATATCTAAACAATTTCCCAGCTTTTTTTATGAAAGAGAAGGTGCTAAAGCACTACACATTTATTTCATTTTCAGAAAATAGAGATGGAGAAGCTTTTGAGTGGTAACCAAAATATTTTTTTATAAAACAAAGGTTTAAAAAAATGTCATCCACCGCAAATGTTATGATTAATTTGTTCATTTCCCCATAAAGTCATTGCCCATATAAAAAAGTTGGGAGTGTGGTGCTAGAAAGTATCTTTACCTGTGGAGCTTCTGCTTCTTCCAGTTTGCTTTTTAAATAGGCAGTTTGAGAAAAAACAGGAAAAAAATAGGGAAAATACAGGATGATGATTGAATGATAGCATCATGTGTACGCCCTTAAAACATCGAGTAAACAAAGCATGGAAATTCCATTCTGAACACTTAGTTGGAACCACCCCAAGGCAGAACTGCCAGTACTGGGTTAGATAAAGCAATCATCTGACTCTTGAATAAGGCGCCTTTCTATGTTCATTTGTTGAAGCTGAGAGACTGACTTAGCCAATATAATCTCCTGAGAATCGAGATCAAACCTAGTAACCACTCTCCTACAGGGGTGAGAATCAGTGATAATTTTAAAAAATGGAAATAAAAGGAAATGGAAATGGGTGTTAGAATCCCATTTCAACCCTGTACAAATTTAGTGTTGAAAACATCTATAATTTAATGATTGGCTAGACAGAACATGTACAATGAAAGTTGAGGATGGCCTTTTTTTAAAATGCATGCCACTTCTTGCTCATTCTGTTTTAGAACATCTCGCACAGAACATTTCCAAATCACACATGGAAACTTGCCAGTACTTGAGGGAGGAGTTGCAGCAAATAACATGGCAAACTTTTCTACAGGAAGAAATTGAGAACTACCAGAGCAAGGTATTTATCTTGGTAAACATGCTAAAATGGCACACAGCGTTTTTTTAATTGCCCATTCTGAAACACTTCTTGGACTACAGCATTTTGTGCAATCTGCGAATCAGTTTTAAATGATTGTAGTGTGTGTGTGTGTGTGTGTGTGTGTGTAGTGAGTTGTACTGCCTATTTCCAACATACCCCCCCTAGTGGTTACTGTTTAGTTTTTTGGGTTCTTAAAAGATTCATGCAACACCACATGTTGTTTGAGCCTCAGGATAGCCAGCGTCCTGTTTAGGCTTCCTTGAAAGAAAGGGCCTATTTGTACACTTCCTCTACCCACTGCAGCAAGAGATCAATAACAGGCGTTGTGTTTGTTTCTTCGTCACTGGGAGAAACAAACTACAAAACCATTAGAATCTCTCAGGGTCTAAGGAGATCCTATGTTTGAATAACCATAGCATCTCCAGATTCAATATATCAGCCTCCTGTTTATGTGGGAATTATGATGTGCGTCAGTGAAATCAATTATAATTGAACCCCACTGAAAAAGCCTGCAAACACCGTGTTCCGCCCCACCCTGCCCTTTTAGTGACATTTCAGACATTTATGACATTTCTGGGTCACTTCTGGATTCGGCGCGATGTACATATATACGATCGCACACATATTGAACATGTGTAAATGGGGAGCTGCCTCTACTTCAGTTCTCCATGTGATGGTGGGAAGCAGTGGGGAGGGCAGGCAAGTCATTTGTTACTCCCCACTGTTTCCCAGGAAGAATTTTCGGTGGGTGGAGATAGCATCTGTAGTCCACAAAAGTATTACCTGAGCTGGTGTGAATCTGTAAGAGTTTATTCAGGTGCCAGAGTTTGGTATCACGTGAATAAGTGTGGAGAAGCCTCTGGCTCACATGCAGCTAGCTCCTCTTTCATGCAGCCATTAGCAATTTCCAATCCTTATTTCATCTGAACAGGCAGACAAGGATCAGAAGTTACTAATTGCTATACATGAGCCTCCTCCACACTCATTTACATGATGCCCAAACATGATTCGATATTACATGTAAATGTACCCCTTCTGGTCACAAACATCAACTCCCCAAATATCTCCACAATGCTGCTGTCCTTTAACCTCAGCTCTGGGTGGATTCTGAAGTTGTTCCACCTCCCAAAGTATTTGAAGGTGGGCAAAAAGTTCTCACAGAATGCTTATGCTGGTTTGAAGCTATATGTTCACCTTTGTCCTCAATAAAGGGTCTGGTGAGGGACACGGGTGGCGCTGTGGGTTAAACCACAGAGCCTAGGACTTGCAGATGATAAGGTCGCAGTTTGAATCCCCACAATGACGGGGTGAGCTACCATTGCTCGGTCCCTGCTCCTGCCAACCTAGCAGTTTGAAAGCATGTCAAAGTGCAAGTAGATAAATAGGTACCGCTCCAGCGGGAAGGTAAATGGCGTTTCCGTGCGCTGCTCTGGTTCGCCAGAAGTGGCTTAGTCATGCTTAGTATGCTGGCTCCCTCGGCCAATAAAGCGAGATGAGCACTGCAACCCCAGAGTCGTCCACGACTGGACCTAATGGTCAGGGGTCCCTTTACTTTTTATACCTTCAAGGTACTTTGCAATTCTGCATTTATTTCATCTCTTTCATAGGCATATGAAAACACTTTAGAAATTAGCATTATTTTTATAACTATTTGTGGCTAAATCATGGATAAGTGAAGGTGTGTTTTATTTTCAACGTGTATACACCTCCTTTCAGCAACAACATGGGGAGATTCAGGACAAAAGGAAGTACTTATTTGCATAATGCATAGTTAAACTGTGGAGTTCGCTACCACAGGATATAGTGATGGCCTGGACAGTTTCAAAAGGGGTTTAAAGAAATTCATGGAGGGTGTGGCTATTAACAGATACTAATCACTATGTCTGTGAGCTACCTCTGGGATCAGAGTCTGTAAATCTCTGAGTACCAAATGCTGGGTGGCACCAGTGGAAAAGAGCTATTGGTCCCACGTCATCTTTGTGGTCTTCCCATGGGTATCTGCTTGGTCCCTGCGAACACAGAATGACAGACTAGCTAGCTTTGACCTGGGTAACCCCTGAGTAAGTTGAAAACTTACTGTAGTAATAATTTTCTTACAAAGTATTGATTTGCTGCCCTAGAGAAAATGCTATCAGTCTGATATGTATATTTATTTTTCCTCATGCTCGCCTCTAGAGGTTGTGATTCTTCTTGTGGATGGAATACATTCTCTTGGGCCATGTCAGATGTAAACATGTTTGCCAACCTCTTGCTGCCAGTTTGACTGTAAAGTGGGGCTGGGGGGTGTCTAAGTTTATCACTAAATGGACTTTCCTTCTTCTTACCACCCCACATTCCATTTAATGATCAAAGCAAACTCCCCCATTCTGCTTTATGGCCAACATGATGAGTGCATGTTTAGCAAACATGCACCTGCGTGGTTTGGTCCTTTGCCTTCGTTTACTGTGTTGTTATAGCTATACTTTGGAGCACTGGGCAAATGGATCTGAAGCCTATATAATAATGTTATATGATTATGGTAGAAGAAGAGAATGCGCTGACAAATTTGGAAGGAGGAAAGCAGTATTCAGTTTCACATCCTTGTAAAACGTCATATGGTTAGCATTGCTGTTTAAGTTCTGTTGAAGGTTCAAACCCATATAGAGTTTATTTCTAGTTTTGAATGCTTTGTATATTTGCATAAATAATGTAATGTCACAAGATCTGTCATGCCTTAGATCTATTACACCTCAAATGGGGGAGTAAAAAATATTTTGCATCAGATATCACCAGAGAACATTCCCAAAATGTAATTTTAGAGATAACAGATAGTTATTGGTAAAATAAACATTGTTCAATGGGATTAAGGAATATTTTATCTCAAAACACAAAGCACACATGAGATATGCTAATGATTCATGAGTTGTTATAAATATGCAGGCATCCCCCCACTTATGTGGTGGTTACACTCTGGGGCCCAGTGTGCATAAGTGAAATTGTGTGAAGTGGGGAGCACCCTCTGAACACTCTAAATGCCCGCTCTGCAATCCATATCAAACATACGGATTCCAAAAATATTCACAACTAGAATTGAAGCACTGGGGCCAGCAGGAGGCAGGAGGGTGTGTGGGAATGTGGTGCTGCTGCGCTACCCTGCACATCAGCTCTTAGGCGGGGAGGCTGAGCAGCATCACAAAGCCCTGCTGTGCCTCCAGTGTATTCAGGCTTCGGGGAGGGTCTCTTCGCAAGCCATGAAGACTCTCCAATTATCTCCTGCCATTTCCGGGTTTGAATTGAATTATTTACCATATTTTTCGCTCTATAAGACGCACCAGACCAGAAGACGCACCTAGTTTTTGGAGGAGGAAAACAAGAAAAATAATATTCTGAATCTCAGAAGCCAGAACAGCAAGAGGGATCACTACGCAGTGAAAGCAGCAATCCCTCTTGCTGTTCTGGCTTCTGGGATAGCTGCGCAGCCTGCATTCGCTCCATAAGACGCACACACATTTTCCCTTACTTTTTAGGAGGGAAAAAGTGAGTCTTATAGAGCAAAAAATACGGTAATTAGATCCTGGTGCTAAGCAAATACTCAGTTGCACATGAGTTGATTGCACGTAAGTGGAGGGATGCTTGTAAAACATATTCCACTTACAACTTCTGATGTTTAAATAAGAAGCTGAGCAGAGTGTGGATTTTGCTTCTATGTTCTACGTTTTGTAGAATTCTACACAGAACTCTCACTGAAATGAACAAGAGTTTTACCCAAGCATCCAAGATAAGTTTTACTATTAAAATGTCATTCTTAGAGCCTATTTGTAAACTAAAACATAAATTGTAAATTTTATGTAAG
Source organism: Podarcis muralis (assembly GCF_964188315.1). NCBI lineage: Eukaryota > Metazoa > Chordata > Lepidosauria > Squamata > Lacertidae > Podarcis > Podarcis muralis. The sequence continues at coordinate 3,810,876 of NC_135668.1, read as the reverse complement.
CTAGTCATTATTATTATTTCTCTGTAGCACTCGCCTTTAATATCTATAGTCTAGTATAGCATTAGAAAAACTGTAGGCAGGCATTAAACTGCCATAGGCCCCTTGAATTGCCATACGACACGTATCACAAATTGAAATACAAAATGGGAACACAGCCTGACATGCAAATCACAAGGCAATCACAAGACAAATCACAAGGCAATCAGTTGTACAGATTAATGATTAATGCTTTGCTTTAAAAAAACAAAACTTATTCCCTTAAGAAGGTTTAGCAAGTCTGGAAATAGCACTCTTTTTTGTCGTTAACAGCAGAGGGAGGTAATGTGGCAATTGTGTGCCGTGAAAATAACAGAAGCAATACAGTACGTGGTGGAGTTTGCCAAACGCATTGATGGCTTTATGGAACTGTGTCAAAATGATCAAATTGTGCTTTTAAAAGCAGGTATGTGGGTTGGGGGGCAAAACTGAACCCTTTAAAATAAATGTCAAGTGCACATTTTATTACTTAACATTGTAATTCCATTATAAAAAGTGTATTTCACAAAACTGTGGCTCACCTAAACATGTTTAATGCTTTGTTCATTACACAATCATACTGCCAACAAGTTGTACAGTTCAGTCCTGGGCAATCATGGCCCCATGTTGGGCAATGTAGAAGAAGTCAGAGGAATAGCCTGTTGCTTGAACGTAAGCCATGTGCCTTCACATTTCCTTCATTAATAAAGTTAATTCCAGAATCACTCTTAAGAGAACTAATACCGATAAAGTGTTGTTGTTGGTGTTGTTGTTGACATTAGACAGGCGCTTTTGATGTACTCTTTTTGGCACATGTTTAAAAACATTTTTAAGGCCAAACTATTCAGACACATGTTAATTTGTTTTAATATCTTTTACTGTTAATTTTCATTAATTTGTAAATGTTTTAAATTGTTTTAACAGTTTTTTTATTGTTAATTGTGATATTTCTTGTAAATCGCTTAACAGTATAAATTTTTTGTTAAATAAATAAATATTTTTTAAGATAACACAGGCATTAAACAGAAACAAGAACCCAGTTTTCTAGAGGGGCACAACTAAAAGAAACCTGGTTTGTGCAGAAAATTGAAGCAGAAAAAGGGAGGGAGACCTTAAAATGTGAATACTCTGAACAAACTGCACAATAAGTGGAACCTTTTTTTTTGTCTTGAAGACAATATGTTGAAATGGGTTGGCAATTCCATATTTTCCAACATATTTTGTACTTAGAACAAACACCATTTTGAGGCTTTGACTCTTATTTTTGGGTTTCCAGTGCCCCTCCTGCTTTTCTGTTTCTGAAGTATTTCCTTTTTAAAATAAAGATTCCAGGTTCAGACATGAGCTTGAATGAATGAATGTTTATTTGCGTCAGCCACTCAAATATTTCTGCCAGGACAAGGGCTTTCTCAAAGCTTTCATGACCTAATACTGCCCCTGTAATGTTTTACACTTATGAGGTCATACACACAAGCCTTGAGGTCATACACGTTTTGCAGCCATGAGAGTGGAAGCCTCTGCTTCCCTTTTAGATTTGCCACAGTTCAGCATTACACCAAAGCCCAGAGCTGTGATTAAACTTAATGATGGTTTGTTGAAACAAGTCATCTTCTAAAACCATGCTTTGAAGCTGGCTTGTGTCAACAAAACACAGTAAAAATTAGCCACAATTTATTGTTTGGATGACATGACAAGCTGTGATTAATCTATCATGGAAGCAAAAGGCTTCCAAACTCTTCCTTGGAGCAGCACTGAAGATACACAAGCATAAGACTCACTGCAATTTATCCTTATAATGCTAAATTATGGTTTATTGTTACTTTTGAATTGGCTCAGTGTGTGAGCCATATTCCTCTATTACTACCTTTGTATATTCAAAGTCATAAAATTGGCTTAACAGATATAATTTATTTTCTGTTTTCTGAGGGCACATAAACCTCATTTGTGAGCTAGAAATATATTTTAAGATGTACAATCTATTGTTTATTTAAGAAAGACAAGGGATAAGAACAGTTGTTTGTGAACCACTGTGTTTCTTAGTCTCAATTGTAAAATTGTTTCTTCTTTGGTTATAGGGTCTTTAGAGGTTGTATTTATCAGAATGTGCCGTGCCTTTGACTCCCAGAACAACACAGTGTACTTCGATGGCAAATATGCTAGCCCCGATGTATTCAAGTCATTAGGTAAGGAAATGAAGTAATTAATTAGAAAACATACTTTTAAAAATAACTATTTGGTTAAATTAATTTCTTGTAATAAATGGATTGTGTGCAAATCACTTAATAGATTTTTCATTAAGGATATTTTGGTGATTTAAATAAGTTACACCTTCTGTATTTTTTAATAATGTACTTTTTGTCCTTTCAAAAGATTAAAAACTAAGGGTAGCCTAGACCCATTTATACTTTTTGATTACAGCTTGTTAATTATTACTCAACACTTTGGAGTTCAAAGTGGGAAGCTCACTAGGCATTCTAGGAAACATGTCATCTGGACTCTGTTCTGCAAGCTGCAAAATAAGAGCACAATAAATGTTTGCTGCATTATTATTATACCAAGAGCTATGTCCTCCAAAGAGACAATTCCAATTATTTTTCTACCATTAATCAAAATTATATATAGCTTCCTTAATAGAAAAAAAATCTCAGCTTTGATTGCAACTGAGAAGTTCCTATAATAAGTTCCTTGTTGTGAAGTTCTCACATGCCCGTATGGGGCTTCCACGTCAGACACAAGCCCTACCTTCGTATTTAAAAGATTCCCAAAATGAAGCCCTGTTATTGTTGTAATCTAATAATTACTCAGTTTTGTGTTCATGCTGGGAAGCATTTGGAAATTGATATAATGAGCTTAAATATATCTGGAAGTAACAGCAAGTGGATGTTGACAGTACAGCAGCGAAGAACTGCCTGGAATTATTAACTAATTAACACTGAGATTCAATGACACTTGGATATCACAGTGTAGAACATGGGGGAGGAAGCTGAAGGCACTGCTTACGTTAATTCTCTTTAGAGCCATAAGGTACTTTTTCTTTTTCATTAATGAATTCTGGAAGTTTCATATTGGGCTGATTAACCAAGACTTCAGTCCTGCTTGTGACACCAAGCGATGTGGTTTCTTTATGGAGAAAAATGGAGACTATGAGGAGCCCTTCCTTGAGTTTTAAGACCAAGAAATACACAAAGCAGTTTCTGTGGTCTTTTGGTGCAAAACTATGCTGGCCTTTGAAATATTGGAACTGCTTATTAGACACAATTGGAAAATGGCTAGTTTTCATATAATTAAGACATCTCATTGATTCAGATACTTTAGTCAATTTGAACACACAAGCCTTGTACCCACTTTAAAATGCATGCACTCAGTGTGCAAAGAAGTAACAGGATTATCATTTGCCCTGCTCAACTGTTTTAATATTACTCCATCCTTAGAGGCAGCAATCCCCCAGTCTGAGGCAGTCATGCTTCTGAACACCTGTTGCTGGAAACTGCTGTGGGGGTGGGTGGGAGAGGGCTCCTGTGTTCGGGTCCTGCTTGAGGCATTTGCGTGGCCACCGTGAGAACAGGATGTTGCCTTAAATGGCCCATTGACGTCATACACCAGGCTCTTCTTATGTTCTTATATGTACGTTCAGAGGGCCCAGGGCTGTGTCATGACTGTGGGGCTGCTTAAATCAGACTGCACATCCAACACATGTAGATGACATGAGATTTAGTGTGGACATGCTGTTGCTGCCTCATGGTGTGAATTGCGGTGATGGAAAGCAGACCCATAGATATTGTCATGGTAAAACTAACAGTCCACTCTCATGCAAATAAATGCTCTGGCAAGTTATTCTCCATATAATCACTGTTCTTATAAAAAAGAAAAGTATTGTTTTATTTTTTTGAAAGAGGCCCTGTGTAATTTGCTGCTTGTTTTTTCCCCCTTTGGCAGGGTGTGAAGATTTCATTAGTTTTGTTTTTGAATTTGGAAAGAGCTTATGTTCTATGCACCTTACTGAAGATGAGATTGCATTATTTTCAGCTTTTGTTTTACTCTCTGCAGGTAAGGCATTAAGTATCTAAAAGCATACTCTAGTCCTGTGTGACGGACAGCAGAGCCAGACCAGAGTCTGGGGGTGCAGTCCCTCTGAACCACCACCCCCCCGGGCTGGAGCCTCTCTCTGATTGGCTACAGACATCTATCCACAGAGGGGGGTGGAGCCAGCACTTTGGGAGATACAATAAAAGGAGCCGTTTTTGAGGGAGTTAGTTAGATATGGGTAGAGATAGGGTTTTGTTTGAGGGGGTGAGATGGTTTAAGGAAGAGAGCTGGAGTGAGGAGAGTGCGTTGGTTCTGAGTAGAAACATCCACTCTGATGGAAGTATCTACAGCTAGAGAAAGGAGTCTCTGAGCTTAGTGTGAACAACAGAATTTAGCATTTTATGAGGCCAGGAGTTAACTTGGGGGCTGAGCTTGGGCAGGAGAAGTAGGAGCTGTGAGGTCTACTTAGGTCTCATTCCAGTCAGGAGGGGAGACGTCTAGAAAGAGAAGACTCCCAAACCCCTAAAGAGCATTGTGGTTGACCTCGGGGGTCTGTTATATTATTTGAAGTACCTCGGGAGTGTGATTGAGTGTGTAGCTGACACCATCTTATTTAAGAAGCAAAGTATTCAGCTGTAACACCTATGCTGGAACAAAATTAAGGAAATGAAGTGAAATAACTCAAAATAACTAGTCTAGAAACCTGTAACATCTAACTGAAGCGTAATAACTGAACATAAGCAACTGAGGTTTAAAAGAAGTTGTGCTTGATTAGAAGCCTGTAGCATCCATTAGATTCAGTATCATTATTAATAGGTTGGCTGTTTCCTGAAAGAACATTATCTTCTGATACATCCTTTGTTTTATCCACTTTGTTCTATATAATAAATCTTTCTTATATGTTCAGCTTTTGCCTGAGTCACCAAGTGCAGTGATACCCTGGTTTACGAACTTAATCTGTTCCGGAAGTCCGTTCTTAAACCAAAGCATTCTTAAACCAAAGCGTGCTTTCCCATAGCAGCGGGGGACTCCATTTACAAATGAAACACACTCAACAGGAAGCAAAACATGTTGTTATTCCAAGGCAAAGTTCACAAACCAAAACACCTACTTCCGGGTTTGCAGCATTCTTAATCCAAGTTGTTCATAAACTAAGCTGTATCTAAGATTTCCTTCACACTAAATTTAAAACATAACCTGTGGTGGTGACGACTATAGAGGGTACACATAGTTTTGATCCACTGCATTTGGTAGACAGCAGCGGGATCCACTACTTTTTGCATTAAAAAATTAATTTGATTTTATTAGATTTGTTTAACAATCACTTTATACTCCACAAGAAAGAAATATCTTCTGCACTTGTTTATCATCAAATCCTATACTTAGATAACTGTTGGAAGGAGCAGAATAGAAATATAATTGGCTGCTTTCAGCAGTCAGTTCTGTAAGGTCTGGTACTGAAAACCTTTTAACTACTGATTAGAAACAATCCCTGTGATAGTGAAAGTGACTTCCATGTTACAAGAAAGTGACAACAGTGCAGAGGCAATTATTTTACCATGGAAGAAACGATTTTACTACTCATGGTGCTTTGAGGAAGGGTTGGTTCTGCTAGTGGGACCTACTTGGGAAATGCTGGACGTTCAAGTATTTCTGCCTACATCCACATATCAAATTAGCTTTGCACTTCATTTTTGTAACTTTCAGCCTCTCATTTCTGCAATTTTTAGACCAATGCCCCCCAGAACACTTAAGATCCTTTTCTTTTATCCACTACACTCCAAACTGGAAAGGTTTTCCCTTAATTTGGCAGGTTTTGTTGCCACATAATGGCCTACCATGCTTGCAGATGCCATACAATGCTGATTAAAAAGTTATAGAATGTTCCTTAAAATAAAATAAAAAATCATACTTTAAATGTGCTTAGCACAAAAACACCTGGACTTGTTTGCCTGTAATTTGGCAAGCTTTATAAACTCTGGAGGGGCTACTATGCCTGAAATGCCAACCACGTCTATTTAAAGGGGAAAGTTATTTGCCATTTTTTTATTCTCCGTAATAGCGAAGGTGGTGAAGTGGAACAGAGCTTTGTTTTTTCCAAGGCAGATTTGCTTTGGAAAGGACAAAGTTTCTTTCCTCACTGCCACTCTCCAGGGAGCCTCAGAAGCACTTCAAACCAAAGTGGGTTGCTTTCGAAAGAGCCAAATTCGAATCCAACCCAAATCTTATAATTGATTCACAATCCTAATGATTATGCACATAGCCAAGAGCGACTATTTAAGAATGGTGTGTGAACACTAGGACAACTATAGGATTCGCTGTGCTAAAGAACAAATGCTTAGTATGGAATGTATAGCTAGTTGCTTAGGAGAAGCACCAGAAAACATGACTTTATGGGCTGATTCACACATGCATATATATCACTTGACAACTCTCTACTTGACAATACATCACTTTTTCATGTCACCATGACTTGATTTTACTGTATTGTAGGAAACCCCACTGTACACAAGCGTATGCTCTGGTATGGTAGAGTCCCATTCATTTTGTACACATGGGACTGAAATAAAGAGAAAGGAAATATGCCTACCAGTGTGCAGAATTGCAGGTGTATCCCTTTTGGGTGTTGTTAAACTTTGCACAATTTTATGTAGTCGTGCATTAAGAAGAAATAATTGTAGAAAGTAGTTTGTGGAAGGTAGTTTCAAAAACATTTTGAATACTAGATTTAATCATATTGTATGTTTATATTTGTAAGATTTCAACACGGGTAATTTTCATTTTAGACCGATCATGGCTTCAGGAGAAAGTAAAAATAGAAAAGCTCCAACAGAAGATTCAGTTAGCACTTCAACATGTATTACAGAAGAACCACCGGGAAGATGGAATCTTAACAAAGGTAAGAGCTACAGAGTCTGACAATGGCCTGGTTTGCACAACAGAGTAAGTGTCCTCCCTGGTCTTTTTTTACTGCCACTTAAGAGTGTCATCTGAATTGGGACTCATGATTAAGCTCTGTCTTCACTGACCATAAGCTGTAACCAAGGAGAAGCCAGCCAGCTGCAAGTTCCTCTTCAGGACCCCATGCATTTACACAGTTCCAGTAAGCAAGGCTTTGGCTTACTGTGTTGTGTGCAACACGCCTTTTTCTGGTGAATATTAGTCACCTTAATTAGAGCAGCAAAAATGATAAAATTGGCAGGAGAGACCCTGCTGATGGTGCCTCCACCCTGTGAAACTCAAAGAGGTGGTGGCATGTGAGAGCAGGGCTTTCTCTGTGGTGTGACATGGAAAACACTCCCCTCCAATGTGTGCTTGGTCCCACCATTATGTCCTTTCCAGGAGCAGATCAAGAAACAACTCCCCCCGCCCCCAGGCCTTTGGTGTTGAGGATGAACACCAAATGGTCTTCCCTTCTCTGCAGTGCTTTGTTACTTGGGTGGTTGTTTTAAATTATAACTTTAGAAGATTGTTTTATTTGGAATAAATTGTTATTTTGACCTCTGTTGTAATCTGCCCTGAGATACTGTGAAGGGCTGATTATAAATGGAAATACATACATACATACATACATACATACATACATACATACATACAAGGTAAAGGGACCCCTGACCATTAGATCCAGTCGTAGCCAACTCTGGGGTTGTGGCGCTCATCTCACTTTACTGGCCAAGTACAGCTTCCGGGTCATGTGATTTTGTTTTTGAAGAGTGGAAAATTAGCCGTATACCTTCACAAAAATAGATTATGTTTGCCTCTGCTTGATGTATTCATTCCACATAAACTACTGAATCAGCGCTCAAGGATTAATTTAAGCTAGGGCTACCTGATTTCATTTTAGGAACCAGTTTGCAATGCAGCAGCTTTACTGTGGAACAAAGGAACAGGAGTAAGGTACTTTTGAGCATGTGCATTCCTTTTCCTACTAAATACTACAGCCTGCCAGCCACCAACCCTCACACATGCACACATGCGGGATTAGGGCAAAGGGCTTTCAGATTTGAGTGTATGCCATTCAAGCAGGATCTGAACTCCAACAGCTCACCTTTTAGAAATTAAGTACTAGTTAGGCTGCAAGTATGATGCTTTGATTGTGGAAATGTTATGGAAGATTTTGTTGATACATGTTTAAATTATACAAATTATATTAAGTCATACAAAAAATACAGGCTTAAGGTACGTATTATTTGTTACTGATGTTAATGGAACAATTTAAAATGGATAATTGTTGCTACTTTAGTTTTACAGGCTTCACAAGTCTCCCTTAACAAATAGCCATATGGAACACTTTGAAAGGCAGAATTTAGTTGCAACAAAGTCTCTCCTTATTTTCCCTGTGGCTTTTCTAAGTTATGGAAGAGAAGGAGTTGTTATGGTTAATGATGATGATGATGATGATGGATGCTGTTAGACAGGCATTCTCTAGCCCCATTCTTACAAGGAAACTAGGATTTGTTACCTTGAAGAACAAAATTAAAAGACCCCAAAGCATTTTCATACCTGTACATCTAATTCATTTTGCTTTTCTCTCCCTACAGCTAATATGCAAAGTGTCTACTTTAAGAGCACTGTGCGGGCGACATACAGAAAAGCTTATGGCGTTTAGAGCAATATACCCGGACATTGTGCGACTTCATTTTCCTCCATTGTACAAGGAGTTGTTCACTTCAGAATTTGAGCCAGCAATGCAAATGGATGGGTAAACGTATCACCTAAGCACTTCTAGAATGTCTGAAGTACAAACTTTAAAAGAGAAAAGGAAAAAAAGATAATAGAAACCAAGACACTTTATATGGTCCTGCATAGACCTAGGGAGCCAACACACTGCACATCTTCTGGCGAATGGGGTCAGGCAGAAAAAATGGGGGAAATGACATAAAAGTTGAACTTGTTTTTCTCACACAAATGATTTCCATGATCCCTACCGATATGGACCCTTTTTTTGTCTTGACTTCTGTCTTTGACTTCTGTTTATGCAGAATGAGGGTACTAAAAAATCAGGAGGTTTCCTTTTCCTTGAAACTCACTGCCCACAGACTTTCACAGAACGACGTTTTGTTAGTAAGAACAGAATCTCCAGCTAGAAACCAGCGACTGGTGTGCATTGCAGAGGCTTCAGCATCAGTTTGCACAACTTGCTCATTGTTTCATGAAGGACGATTTCTTTTCACCCTACCGTTGATTGCCAGTAGGCGGAATGGCATGAAAAGGGTCCATAGCAATAGTGACAATAGCATTATAATCTATTACAGGGTAAATGGGCACGAAGTCTATATATAGCAAAAGAGATATTGTTTATAATATTGTTTTAATTAATATAAAATGTAGTTACTGGTATAGCTTTTATTGTTGAATTGATAAGGCACTTTCATTTTGCACCTTTTTCTTTTAAATTATATGCTAGCGTGTTCATTGTTGTGCTGCATGTGCACCAGAACTTCAAGTTTAACTGTGGGAGGTTTGGAAGGTATAGGGACACTGCAAGGTGTTTATGCTGCTGTTTTCCACATTTACTTTTAAAGAGAGGCCGGTCATATCACGAAATACCTTCAGTGATTTTGTGTAATGGGACGAGGGGGGGAGGGGGGAAGACAAGTTTCTAAACTGCGAGTTTTAGCTTGTGTTTTTAAAAGACAATTTAATATATAAACAAAACAATCCCTGTTCTTAAAGAGATTGCTGACATAGGGATAGAGAAAATCTATATTTAATCACTTTAAAGGTGCTACTGAAAAATTAGCTCATTTTAAAGTCAGCCGATTCCTTAGGTGACTAAATACGGATTCAGAAAACCAAATTTAGATACATATCTTTTGGAAATATCGGTCCTAATACTTTTGTTTACATTTAGAGTGTGTGTGTGTGTGTGTGTGTGTGTGTGTGTGTGTGTGTCCAGCAAGTGCATGTGCACCATTAGTCATCTGTTGAGACAGATAGGGTACAATCCATCACAAAGTTCTTTTGTGTAGTCCTGATTGAAATGAATGGGAGATTTCCAAATTGTAATAGTGTTTCCTGGTGAATTGTCTCCCTTGACTTAAATCCAGCGTACAGTTAAGAGTGCCCAAATCTCTTTAATATTTAAGACTGAATAACTGTTTGCTGGATTGTGGCACTGTTGTTTATTTTATTTAGTAAAAGTGGGTTTACATGTGGCTACTTACTCCATAAACTAAACAGTGTAATTTAAGCGGGTCCCCACACCTAGAGAAAAAGGCCTAAAGCTTGATTTCAACTGAGTGCTGCACTTTTTAGCCACAGAGGAATGCTCAATAAGCTGTCCAGGATGGCCAGTTATGTGAATAGTGGATTATGAAATGAAATGAAGTATCTGACTCTAAAGAAATTAATTTAGGAATAGCCCTTTCAATCTTCTCTTATTTCCCCACCTTCCAAGGAATAAAACAGGCCCACATACATTAAACTGGCAATACCATTGCCACCGATAAGGCACACCATATTGATTGGGCCCAGTTTAACTACAAACAGCAAAAACCCTCATTTCACTGGCGTAGTTAAAATGGATGCCAACCACGTGGCTGCTATGTTACACAGATGGCTTTCCACACAGAAAAATCTCGGCACAGTTTGCTTTCCTGGTAGCGAATGGATCATAAACCATGACTTTGAATTAGGCCACATCCTACCACAATGCATACATGTGATACTGAATTTTCCAAGTGTTGTTTCAAATGTGGTTTCAAGTATAAGTGAATCACACACTTTTTGAGAAATCTTGTTTTGTTACTGAAGAGAAAATAAAAAGGACATACATATTTATTAGGGCTAGGGAGTGCTTCTCTCCACCAATGTAGCAGTTTCGTACAAACCTAAACATTTTAGAACCTAAGTTCTAATTTGAGTCATTATTTTAGGAATTATTTACATACCATCTGGAGTATTTTATTCAACCTTAAACAGTCTTAGGTCATTGTGTTTTTGTGACAAATCCTAAATCCTACTCAGCTAGAGGTGGCAACTGTGCTATTTTTTATCTGTTGACAAGTCAAGAACTCAGTTATTCCGAAGTACACTTCTAACCCTGATTCCACCAACACCCTTGATTGAGAAAATGTATCAAAGAGTAAAAGATTCTTCTCAGGATAAATTGTAAAGCAAGGGAGTTCTTCAAACTACACCTAACTTATTCAAATGACTCTTTGTAAAATAAATTTTATAATATAGCAATTTTTAGCATCCTGATGATTTAAATTTAAAGCATACAGACTGATGTAATCTTCTTGTCTCAGTGCCTGAAAGTTTTCATCAAAAGACCAACCATCCAGCTGTCTAGACATGGATTTTTCAGGCTCCTAAAGAAAATCTCAAAAAAAATTTTTTTTGCCTAATATTGGATATTATGATTATTTAAGTATTTTTTTTATTTCAAAATGACCTCTTGCAAGGTATGAAAAATTTTATTTACTTGTTGGAGTATACGTGCATTCTAGCATACAGTGTAGTAGTAATTCACATGTAAAAGGTAATACAAAATTCCTATTAAGCAAGGTGCATGAGGGGCTATGCAGTTGGACCTGTTTGTTTTGAGCCCCAAAGTCTTCATTCAATGTAGTATAAAGAGCTGAAAATTCTCATCTTTGAGGGTTCCTACATGCCCAGTGCAAACTGTAAGATTAAATTTTCTATAGGCATTAGAACTGTGAAGCCAGTTCAGTCAGACAGGAAACAAACTTATAGCTGCAGAATCTTTCATCTCTATCACTCCCAGGGCAGCTTGTTAGCATCTAGGGAAATCAAGGCCTAATTAGTTCTGAAAGGATCTAATGTGCAAACAAAATTGAACATGCAAACATTTTAGGGCCATGTTGGGCTTGCAGACAGGAGCTACTCATGCAGACATGTTAGTACAGTGGTGCCTCGCAAGACGAAATTAATCCGTTCCGCGAGTCTCTTCGTCTTGCGGTTTTTTCGTCTTGCGAAGCACGGCTATTAGCGGTTTAGCGGCTATTAACGGCTTAGCGGCTTTAAGAAAAAGGAAACAAACTCGCAAGAACTCGCAAGACGTTTCGTCTTGCGAAGCAAGCCCATAGGGAAATTCGTCTTGCGGAATGACTCAAAAAACGGAAAACCCTTTCGTCTAGTGAGTTTTTCGTCTTGCGAGGCATTCATCTTGCGGGGCACCACTGTAATATATACCAGCAGTTCTATGTAAGGTTACACACATGGCTGCCTTCATGTATGTACCTCCCATCTGTGAGCAGAGCAGCAGATCTCTATGCTCCTGAGCCACTTAGGTTGGGAATGTAGAAATGGGAAATTCAAATGCAGTCCTCTTGCCATTTACCCTTTCTAGTGACCACAGATACAGTGGTACCTCGGTTTAAGAACAGTCCGGTTTAAGAACGATTTGGTTTACAAACTCCGCAAAACCGGAATAGTGTCTTGGTTTGAGAACTTTACCTCGGTCTACGAACGGAATCCGAACGGTGGAAGGGCACCAGTGATGGGAAGCCTCATTAGGGAAAGCGCGCCTTGGTTTAAGAACGGACTTCCGGAATGGATTAAGTTTGTAAACTGAGGTACCACTGTACTTTGTAAGAAGGCATCTACGATACAGTTTCAACAAACACAGGCAGAGCTATGGCTGGCTCACATATGTTCTTGGCGCTCTGCACATATAGCAGCTCACCCATTCCTTTCTATAAGCAACCCTCTAATGCATGCCAAGAGATAGCAAATAGATTCCCAGAAAAGTCTGAGAAACCCCTGATCACAATAAACTTTAATTGCATCCAGTGAATGGAATTTTGAAAGCATCCCAATATTCAGTTTTCCTCTACCCCAGTACAGGGGAGCTGTTTCTAAAGAATGAAAATCCTGCTAGCTACATGGACAGAATTTTGCCATCCTCATAAGTTTTGTTTATTTTATTGGAGTAACTGGTAGTAAATGTTAATTCTGGTCTTTTTATAGATGCAGTCCAAGCTTAAATCCAGGCTGTTTAGCAAATGAGGGTTTTTTTAATGTGACCTCCCTCAAATGCTAATTTAGTTTTAAAGTTCAGCTAAATTAAAACTCCAGTATCTACCAGCCAGCGCCTGTTTAAGGCCAGCCATTTACTAGAGACAAAATGTATAAAGTTGATTCAAATGAAAAATGAACAGTATTCACTTCTGGCAGTAAAAGGGTTAGTTATATTTTGGTATTTCGTATTGACTCTCAGTCACGGCCTCTGTTATTGTTAGTAAATATTTTACATTTATCTGCTCACACAAAATATATTCAGATATTGAATTGGTCCTTACTTGTAGGCAATGCCATATCATTCCCAATCTTATCCCTAAAAGCAGACACCAGGTTCACTCCTGTCTTGAAAGCCAAGCACTTTAGGTCTACACATTAGACACCCCGTAATCACTTATAGCTTTTTCCAAAATCCGTTAATTGGTGCATAAACTAGCCCATGTTTTCTTCATCTCAGTTAACAGCAAATTATGCTTTGAAATGGTGGGAACTGTTGCTGATGCCTTTTTAACATGCCGAAGAACTCAAGCTGTAGCTGAAAGCATGTAGATGCCAGCATCAGAGCAGGGGCAAAACCTATCTGGGAAAAGAAGCTGAGAATAAGGACTAAAATCACAATATGACGGGCTACTACCGTATATTCCATTAGAAAACTTGCAGGCTGTAGAATAAATTCAAATGTATAAAGTGTGGGAATCTTTTGGGACTGTACTATATAATTTGATGAAGTTATATAAAATGGCTACAGGTATTAGAATCAATCACTCCAGAAAGCTGTTAAGTTAAAAATTGTCTTGGATTTTCATGTTCTATCTCATTTTGCTGGACATCTGGTACAGTTGGAATATTTCAAGATAGAATTTATTTCTAAAATAAGATGTGTAGTCTTAGACCACGGTTATATACTTTTGCGTCTCTGTTTTGAAATGACATGATGCGAGATACTGTTTTAAGTTTAGTTGTTCTTTTCTGGAGCTTTTAGACCATCACCATCATCATATGGCTATCAAGGTATGAATGTGTGTACCACTGTGTGTGTGTGGTTGCTTCTGGCCATTAAGTGTCCATAGAATAAAGAAAATGTGTTGAAGATATTTAAGTCAAAAATAGAAGGTGGAAAAAATATTCTATATAAAGCCTTGTCTGGACCACTTAGAGAGACTTCTATTTTTTTAACCCTTCTATAAATATTTGATGGCACTTGAAATATTCCTGCAATAAAATGTGATTTGTGTAAAGATTAACAAACAAAAAGATTTTGTAATGTGAAACAATGAAAGAAAGCAATGTAATTTTTCAGAAAAAGAAAAAGAAAAAACAAACAAACCAACTTTGTATTATTTTTGTTGATGGAATTTGTCTACTTGTCTTTGGAAAAGATTTTATTTCATTGAATGTGCCATAGTAGAGATGTGGGTTGTGGTTTTTTGTTTTTAAGTTTTAGATGACAGGAAAGCTATTTGTGTTACCGACATTCCATAATGTGTGAGGACATAGCATAATAATTTTTTCTTTATATATATATATATTAGTAAGCTTCAGTCATCGTTGCTTTTTTGCACATGTACTTCACTCCTCTATAGTGCAATATGTACATAGAGCACTTGCGGGTTTAAACCTTGACCCCTCAGGGAAAAAATACATATTTGTTGTACATATTTTTTTTTTGCCTTCTTTTTTTTGCTAAGGAATGTCGATTGAATCACTTGTTGTTGTCAAGGGGCAGCCAGATAATAATCCTAACGCCACTGCCAAAAAACATTAATCATGTAATCATTCATGCCCTGCCATTCACAATGAAAAATTCTGACAGTTCTTTGTGCAAATTGGGGAACAAAAGGGGTATATAAGCACCTTATGATTGACTTAACTGTGAATGACAATCCATCTTGTTATCAATAATAGATGCCCTACCATTTAGAAGTTGGGGTTAAAAAGTCTGAAACAAATGTGCTCAGGGATCTTGTAGAACTCTTCAACAGGGTGGCCAGTACTTCTGGGACAAATGGCTTTTCAAAAGTTTCATACTATCCCTCCATTGCACAACTGAACTGGGCAGAGACATTTTTTATCCAAGTGAATTTCAGTTGTTTGGGTTTCCAGACCCTGTACTGCTCAACTCTTTTAAGGATTGGCACAAGATAATAATAATTCCAGTGCTCTGAGTATTTTGTTTAATGTATTAGAGAAATGAGCTTGTTTTGGCCCATGAAACAAAATACTTTAATTTTATTTCAGATAGCCACTGTTCATAATGTTTTAATCATAGACTCTTCAATACTTCTATATGTCATCTTGGGACCAACTACATGTTATGCTTACTGTGAAAAACCTTTGATTTTTGTTAATTAAATTACAGGCACGATGAAGTGCATAAATTCAAACATAAATGTACCACATGGTGACAGGAGGCTTATGGGAATTGCTCCTCCTGCATGGCAAGGGGCTGGTGCCAAAGGGATTCTCCACCCATTGAAACTCATAGCCATATGGGAGGGGCAGTTTCTATTCTGATCAAAGCTGGGGAAGAGAAGTAGTAAACCTCCTTTCACTATGTGTTATGATAGGAATCCTGCATTCCTCTGCATCTGTAATTTAAGTAAAAAAAACATTGCTGCATATTACACAATAAGCATAGCATGTATCTTGGCCTGTATCTTGGCCCTTGTGGTTCTGGCCAACACAGAGGCTTCTGGGGCAGAATTTTAGACAACGCTGAAGAAGCTGGCAATACACTAGTTTATTTTCCAAAGCAAATGTGCTGTATATTTTCTAAATTTCTATAATGAAAAAACATTGGGTGCCAATACACTTTTAGACACAATGAATCTAAAGTTGTATTTTTATGTAAAGTTCATTGTCAGTATTTTGCAATACAGAATTAATCCTCGGTGTTAAACTCCTGTTTAAGTTTATGTTATCCTTAAAACTATTGTTATAAGCTGCTGTTTTAATGAGAGCCATGCAATTCAAAATAAACTGAATAATATTCTGCCCAGAACAGGTTATTAAACTCCCCCGCTGTTGGTGAATGTGCTTTACTTTAACAAAATAAAACCAAAATTGGAAGGGAGGGTAAGCTGCATGATAACAATCCCCATATAATTCAGTAATTAATATAAATATGTAGAAGGTAGTGCTGCCACTGTGCCAAACCATAGAGCAGAGTATTTAAAATGTTCTAAAAGGCCCTAATAGGAGTGCGGAAGGAAGGCTGCAGTTCTAAACCCAGGTCTTTGCTTCTGGAGGGATATAGGATCTACTGGTCTCCACTGGTCACTAGTGCCAACATCAGCCAATGGAGGGCTCCAAAATGGAACATTTAGTGGAAGGAGCAGAGCTGGGCTGGCCAAAGTTTTGTTCAATCCTAAGCTGGTCCAATGAAGAGCCCAATTAAGGCCACTGCTGCGCCAGTCTGGTCCTGCTGCAGCAGAAAAGGTAACCATTACTAGTCCCGCCCACATTCTGTCCTGGCTGGCATGAGCTCTGCCACTCCATTTTGCCATGCTGCTCCCCAACCAGAGTTGGAATTGCTCTGCTAAGCTTTCCTTGATGTGTGAGGTTTGTGCCTCTTTCCATGTTTATTAAAAGCAGAAGCAGCAGTAAAGGAAACAGAAGTTAAATAAGAATTTAAGACTCACTCTGTTTAACAGTCAGGCCAAAGAGAAATTGATTTCATCATCTCAGCTAAGTGGTTGAATGCCCTTCTCCAACTGCAACATCCCCACTTTGTTTAATTTATGTATCATGTGTTCTACTCATGCTTTCTTTCCTAATTGCCACAACATTGCAATTCATTTTTATTTTTATACAGAAGTAACCACCGTTAAGTATATATAAAGCATCCATTGCATGTTCTGTTGTGCTTACATCCTGGTTCTCTTCTAAGACTAAAAAGTGGTTGTTTGTTGAAAGTGTTTTTTTCCCTTTCTGATCTATTAGCAGCTTAATCCTTCAAAATGAGACAGCTTTGTAAGAGGTACTCAGATATTTTCAAAGGAGTGAGCCTGTTTGTTAAGTGTAAAGGATGATCAGAAAATTACAGGGTGAAATACGTACATCTAGAAGAGATTATAATCCTATAAAGCTGAACTAATTAGAAAGCATATCTAATTTTTATTTTTATATTTGTTCCTAAGTGTCTGTTCTGTGTGCGCAATTTATGTAGTTTGGGAAATATTAATGGACCAGTGCCAATACAAAATTGTATGCTTTTTCTGGTTATGTGATTATCCAGATTTTGAGTGTCCAGTAAGGGACGCATGATTGCCATGTGATCATTCTGGACAAAGCTGAGTGCAAAGTATTCTTGATGCAGTTTTAAGGCAATAATTTTGGAAAGATTTCAATTCAACTATGAGCTCTAATAAAAGATTCCCAAATATATGTAAATATGGATAAGTATTGACATCATAATTGTTTCCTGCCACCTCTTTCCTTGGAGATAAAACTACAGAGTTAACGCCAAAGCTGGCTCCTTGTAAGTGGGTGTCCAAGGCAACCATTTGTGGATGGTTTTCAATTCCCAGATGATTGCCTTAGACACATCTATGAACTTGAAGAATTGATGTAAAATATTTGGATGATCTGTTAATTTGTTTGACTAATCACACAATCGTTTTTTTAACAAGTCAAACAAAATTAATAATCAAACAGGCTATTTAGAAGTCAGATGTCTTATGACTTTAAAGTATTTTTAAAAATAATCCAAATGTTAATACAATGTGAATAAATTTACATTTTGTGGCATTTACATTTCTTCAATTTAATATTTCTGGTAAAGTGATTAGGAATCAAACCAAAGCCTTATACAATCAACCAATTAATTAATTACTAATGGATTAATGATATTACAAATAAAGATTTGAGAACATATTTTCACATGCTAATTCTGGTTCCATTGTATTGTGATAATTCACTACTATACTGCGAATTCTTAGAGGAATGTGCAGGTGTCACATTTAAAATTTGTCATGTTGAAACTAGTTTGTTTGTCTACTTTTCTAACTATTTGGATATACAGAGATCTAGGAATAAAGGAAGATGTTGTTTTACATTGCTTTATGTATATAAATGTGTCAATTAGATTTTCACATTTATTGGTAGCAGGGCATAATAGTTCCTCTTCAGAGCAATAAATAAACTTAATCCAAATATAAAATTTTAGCTCCTGTGCATTGAAGCATTGTGAATCTGAAAGCCAAGAATCATTATTTGTCATTCAATTTTTATTTTTTACTGCTGTGGCATTCACCTTATCTTTACTATTCATCCCGTTGCCGCTTAAGAATACTTCTTTTAAAAGGGGAAAAAGAATTGAGCACATAGAATGCTTTATGCCACATCCTTATTTTGTGCATGTGTTTACTTTGCACACTTGAAGTTTCCCATACTCCTTAGAAAGTTTTACTGAAGATGCATAAATGTACAGGACCCTGCAATCTGTTTGCTATTCTCGTACTGAAATGCAGAAAATTCATAAGCAATATAGTGAATTTTATTTCACAAACCACAGAGGTACTGTATATATATTTTCCTAACTCCAAAATTTTCTATTTTGACTCAACAAATTTGTAAAAAAAAAAAAGCCCCCGTGGTAACTCTTTTGACTATTAGGACATTAACTGGCTGCTTCTTTATATGTAATTGTATTGTCTGCCTGCTCCTTTTTCGGAGATGTGTTTTTGTATGGATGTTTGAGCCAAATGGGAGGCTTCAAGCTATTATGTATTTTCCCAGTTTAAATATATTTAACATATGACAAACCCCAGACAAGGCTTTTAATAATGTAAGAAGAACTGCAGTGTTAGGTGGTTTATTTGCAAACTTTTCTCAGTGCTATCCATTTTATGGCACCTTTAACAATATACTTGTTTCCAAAGTACAAAATAAAGGTTAAAAAAAAAACTTCTAGCCATAACTGAATGTTGAGCAATAAAAACAATGACTTTTTGTGCATAGATTTAAAAGAAATACAAATTTTAGACATCTGCATGTAAATGCAAATATCTTGTTTACTGCTTTCTTAAACTTGATCAACCAACTCCTTGTTTTACTACTAATTTAAGGACTTGTAATGGCCTGTACACATTTTCTCTTGCTCTAATTCTTATGTCATCTTTGTCTCAGCTTCTGAGTCATACTCTTCAATGTTGTTCTGCTCACCTTTTGTATGGTTATAACTATTTTGCTTTCATTCTCTATAGATAAAATATACTACTTTAAAAGCCTATGCGGTGCAAATATTTATCTGTTTATCAAATACCACATTACGCTGTATAATATCTGTTTTACTATATACTCTATTTTAGAAATAGCTGTTTAGAACTAGAGTGTGCTATTTTTGTGTTTTTCTGATGTGTGGTGCTAGATAAGTTAATTTTATGAACAAATCTCCCTTTCCCGTTTTACTCCTAGGCAATACCACATTTGGGTCTTGTACTATTTCACTGAATATCTATGTGTGCATGTGTATATACCTTATATACATTTACACACATGCCCAATCAAGTACCTGTATCAGAGTACCTAGACTGGGGACATGTTCTCTCTGAATATATAGTATCATTCTATAAAGTTCTCTCTAGCATATTTAATCAGGAAAAAAATAACCCCTCAGTAATGATATTTGATATCCTACACTGATTCTTCTTTCTCTCATCTACTTTGCAACCGCAACACACTTTGGTTATCCTATGGCACTCTAGTTCTGAAACAGAGTATGTCAAGGAGAACCCAGTGGTTTCAGTTTTGTGTATCAAACTACTTTTCTCTTTAATGTGTAAAGTACTAAAAAGTAGGCCTTTCTCCCCCACAGAACATTCTAAATTCTTCAGTGGTGCAATTCAGCATCCCTGCAATTATTTGGGGAGGGCTACCATATGGGTACAGTTATATTCTATTGGGAGGGGGAGAAGTGGAGCCCCCAGGAGAATTCATGTGAAAAGTTGGTTCTGTCTTGATTCAAGGACTTGGGAGAGAAAAGTACAAATTAGAGTAACACTAGGTGCAATCCACAACAATGAACCCTTATGTTTGGGTTCAGACACTTGATGGGCCCAATAATATTACACCTGGGACTGCCAGAAGGTATTGATTGTATGAACTGGTGCATATAAATGGGTCATATATGTTGCCACAGCTGTGTATTACAACAGCTGTGTATATATGCCCCTATATCAATGATGGATTTAATACAATTACTGACTCCATGTTAGCCCACAGGTGACCCCCTACACTCCCACAAGCAGTTGTGCAGGGATTGACAACTGCCTGAACAAGAATCATCATTGCCAAGGAGTATACAAAAAACTCTAGTTACTACTGTGTTATCAGTAGTTATTATCAAAGACGGTAAAAACTTGTCATTTCACTGAAAAAAGTAAAATAAACTTGTCATTTCAATAAGGTTAGAATGTCTATATTTCCAATTCTGTGTTGCCCTTGATTGCGCCAGTACAACAGTTAGCATGGCTACACTGTGTTATGTTCTCTTGGCTGCCCCAGCTTTTGTGGATTATTTTAACCTCACAACACTACAAGCATGGGCCAATGGATTGCCAATGGAAATGTGGCCTATGATGCCGCAGGCTGGTTCTGCAATCCTGGGCTTCCACTGCACACTTGGATGCCAACACATCTAAGGGCTGGCCCATCCTTGCCTATAATTATCAGTATATGCAATAAAGAATTTCCACAATGTGCAGTAATACCATTAATACAACAAAACAGACACACAGCCAAAAGAGGTTTGGTCTCAGTTTTTAAAGCTTGAGAAACTTAAGCAATGGTCATACTAATGGTGCAATCATATGCACATTTGCTTGGGAATGTGTATTTCTCTGTTGACTAGAAATTTGCTATAAATTAAGAAAATTATAGCCAAAGAGTAAACTGGAATATGCACGTGTGGTTCCCAATGGCACCACAAATTGCACAGCCTAATTCTGAGCAGAATTTGGCACCATAAAGTACTGCAACAGTAGAATAGTAACTTTAAAAAAAAGTGCTTAATAATCAGGCTATTTCAGCTAGAATTCAAGTCCTGTTATTCATTACTAGTATCATCTTTTGCAAAAACCTAATGGATATCAAATATCTAAAATGGGGAACAACTGACCTTTAAAGTATTTATTACAACTCTTTTCTGTACTATTACTGAAGCTGTAAGATCTTTAGTAAAAAAAATAATTGAGAAATCTAAGAAGCTGTTTGTTTACCGCACTTTTTAATAATAGAGGATAGTTAATATTAAAGCCACACGTCCTGGTTCCATGCACTGCTTCTGTATTTTGATTTAGCAAACAAACCATTATTCTGGAAATAAATACAAATGTATTTATCGGCACCCTGGCTATATTTTAAGGAATAGAAATTTTAAATACAAACATTTTCAGGACAATTGATTTGATTTTTTTAAAAGAAAAGCTACAATCTTCTTTAAAAATGCAAGTCCATGATTATTTTCTAGTCCCTTATTGATACAATTCACCTCTTAAACAGAGAATCTCCTGATTTGTCTAATATGAGTGTCACATACTTTATACCAGTAATGTTTTCCCTAATTGTTTGGGCTTCATTGTTTTATAAATTATGCAAGTTTGTGTGAGTAATGTTTCTTGTGTAATTAAATGTCTGAAGAATAAAAATAAATGCTGATTATAAATATGTATTGGTTTGAGGATTAAGCACATAAACATCACCAACCTCACTGAGTAACACACTCAGTCTTCTGTAAATAACTACAAATTATCATGAATCTGTACTGTACATGCAAAAATGTGTTGTCTTATGTGTACAGTATGTACAAATTCATTTTCTAGCTATGATAAAAGCATAAGCCATTGAGAGGAATATTAAAAGTAATACTGTAATAAAACTTCACTAATTATATCTTCCCCGTTATCACCAACTTTTTCACTTCTATCAGATCTTCTTTAGAGCTCACTCTTACACTTGTCAGCTTAGACTCAAGTTTATTTTATTCTGATATTGAACGAAGTATTTTGACTCATTTTGTAAATACAAATGTAAAAATAAGAGATTTAATGTTGTCTTTTAAATACTCTTGATTTTCATTCTAATATGAATGTTGTTATATTGTACTTAGAACCTGTACCTTTAATATGACATTACCTTTATTAAGTGCATTGAACACATCAATTTTAGATGTGCTTTATGTACTGCTCTCCTGTAATAAAACTTCAGCTTCTAATGGAAAACTTGGTCCCATTCATTTTTCACTTCAAGTGCATTAAGTGTTACTGGTCTGTGGTGAGTGGACCCTGCCCTCAGGGTTAGGATCTAAAAAACAAGAGCAGTAATCCCTAAATAGTGTGCAGGCCAGGGTGCCCCAAGAAAATTGCTTAGATTAGAAAACAGGCACCTACCAACAAGAGGCTACCTGCTTTGTCTTTGCTTCACTGATTTGGCCTTGCCTTCTTCCAGTCAGTCTGTCTACTGTTTTTGTTGTTGTTTAGTCGTGTCCGACTCTTTGTGACCCCATGGACCACAGCACGCCAGGCACTCCTGTCTTCCACTGCCTCCCGCAGTTTGGTCAAACTCATCTCGTCCTCTGTTGTCCCCTTTTTTAAACTATATATTAACTATATATTAAAAAAACTACAGACAATTACAAGAAAAACAGCATGGCACCAGCCACTTTCATTGAAAGCTGTCAGTTCCCAAAAGCCTGCTGAAAAAAAACCTGGACTGTACAGTCATACCTCGGGTAACAGACGCTTCAGGTTGCGCATTTTCAGGTTGCGCACCACCCTGAACCCAGAAGTACCGGAATGCGTTACTTCCAGGTTTCGGCGCTCGTGCATGTGCAGAAGCACCAAATTGCACTTTGCGCATGTGCAGAAGCGCCAAATCGTGACCCGCGCATGTGCAGACATGGCGCTGTGGGTTGCGAACACTATGGGTTGCGAACATGCCTCCTGCACAGATCACGTTCGCAACCTGAGCATCCACTGTACAAAGGACTCTGTGATCTGAAAGTAGAGACAATGTATATACTTTTGTAATCCAAGAAAATCTTTAATAAAAAACTTTTTTAAAAAAAGGTTTTCGCCTGCTGGTGGAAGGACAAGGTGGGACACAGTTTAGCTTCTCTAGGGAGGGAGTTCCAAAGAAGGATACAATGGTCAGTAGTATCGAAAGCTGCTGAGAAGTCCAGCGGAACCAACAGGGACACACTCCTTGTCCAGTTCCCAGTGAAAGTCATCCACCTCGTTCACAGATCCCTAAGATGAGTAGGTCCATCTTTGAGCCCTATAAAAGAAATAACATACAATGATGTGATTTGATCCAGGTGTGCTGAACTTTCCTGAGGATTCTTTAGGGATCCTTCTACTCCCTTTCTCCTGCCATCCCCTCCCCTTCTTTGTCTTGCCTCTTACTAAAGGAACATTTCCATAAGGCTTAGTGACATTCACAGTACCATTCCAAATCCTTTGTGTTCTGTACAAAATTAGTTATAAAAGGTAAAGGTAAAGGTACCCCTGCCCGTACGGGCCAGTCTTGAGAGACTCTAGGGTTGTGCGCTCATCTCACTCTATAGGCCGGGAGCCAGCGCTGTCCACAGACACTTCCGGGTCACGTGGCCAGTGTGACAAGCTGCATCTGGCGAGCCAGCGCAGCACACGGAACGCCGTTTACCTTCCCGCTAGAAAGCGGTCCCTATTTATCTACTTGCACTTAAGGGTGCTTTCGAACTGCTAGGTTGGCAGGCGCTGGGACCGAGCGACGGGAGCGCACCCCGCCACGGGGATTCGAACCGCCGACCTTTCGATCGGCAAGTCCTAGGTGCTGAGGCTTTAACCCACAGCGCCACCCGCGTCCGATCTATTAGTTATAGATCACCTGTATTAATAGAATATGAATTCAGATATAAAGGGAAACATATATTTATGCCATACTTTACTACAGTGGTACCTCAGGTTAAGTACTTAATTCGTTCCGGAGGTCCGTTCTTAACCTGAAACTGTTCTTAACCTGAAGCTCCACTTTAGCTAATGGGGCCTCACGCCACTGGAGCACAATTTCTGTTCTCATCCTGAAGCAAAGTTCTTAACCCGAGGTACTATTTCTGGGTTAGCGGAGTCTGTAACCTGAAGCGTATGTAACCCGAGGTACCACTGTACATACACTTCATTTTCAAAATATTAAGGGTTGTAGTCAATGTTAGTCCCACTCAACATTAATTTCAATGGGTCTGCTCTGAGCCAGACTATATACCTTCCAACATTTCTCCAATGAAAATAGGGATGTTGTATTCATTTTTAAAAAAAGAATTCATTGGAGAAATGTTAGTTATGGGATTATTATTATTATTACTACACCCCACACATTTGACTGGGTTGCCCCAGCCACTCCGGGTGGATTCAAACATACGGTATATAAAACATTAAACATTTAAAAAAACTTCCCTATAGAGTGTTGCCTTCAGGTGGCTCAGGGGTTGGATAATTCCCTAACTGCCAACACTTCTACAATAAAAATAGGGACGTTCTAAGGAAAAGCAGG
The DNA here is from genome assembly GCF_964188315.1 of Podarcis muralis. NCBI lineage: Eukaryota > Metazoa > Chordata > Lepidosauria > Squamata > Lacertidae > Podarcis > Podarcis muralis. Next base: position 3,786,318 of record NC_135668.1, on the reverse strand, counting down.
ACATTCCAGGACCAAAACAGAAACTTGGATGGCTTCTGTAAATCCGGGACTATCCCTGAAAAATAGGGACACTTGGTGGGTCCGAGACTAACATTGACTAAAACCCAATGAAAGTTCTTTGCTCTTTAGCTGAGTTTTGCTCTTCTGAAGAGACTATAACGGTACAGCCCACAAGTGTAGCAGTTTATCAATATGTGTATTAAACATGAATATCAGCTATCAGATTAATAATATTTTTAAGGAGAACTTTGTAAACTGACAGATTAACCAGCTTTTTGCACTTAGGTCACAGAATTGTAGAGTTGGAAGGGATCCCGAGGGTCATCTAGTCCAACCCCTGCAACACCCTACATCTTTCACCCCATATGGGGTTCAAGCCCACAACCCTGAGATTCAGAGTCTCCTGCTTGCTCTGTCACTTGCACTTGTTCCCCTTTGTGTAAAGAAACAGAGCAGAAAGACAATTAATTATAGTTTCCTGTTATGACATCCAAATTTGGAAATCATGGTTAACTATTTCCAAACAGCCATGCTATTTCACCAAATGTATGGGTCGTGTAATGTGATGTTCTTATGATTATATTAGCGCTTTGTTATTAGTGCCCCATGGTGCAGTATATAGAAATTTAAGAAATAAACGTAAATTTAAAAAGAGGAATAAATGAAACAAATGATATTTTTATACGTAAATTTAAAAAGAGGAATAAATGAAACAAATATTTTTATAATCACTTCACATATTCAAACACCAAGCCCTAGTCTTTTCTTTTTTTTTTAATTTTCTACGACTTTGGATGTACTTTGCCAACTTTTTGCCACATAATTATATTAGTGGCCATTTTCAAATGCTTATTCTTGTACTGTGTGTGCCCAGGATAAAGGGCAGTCTATTATCATTATTGCATAAAGATAAGCTAAAGTGTTTTTAAATTAATACAGTTTCCACAAATATTTAGTAAACGTTCTAAAACATTAAAATATCTTACATTAACATACAATATTTACTTTAGTTTTTCACCTGTTTCGCTAGCACTGGCGTTATTCCACAGCTTAGGTTTTTATTTTTAATATTGGAGTTTCCAGCATAAAAGCTGGCGGAGGGCAGTAAAGCCTAACGGGAAAAAGTTGAAGATAAAGAAATACTAAGGAAGCCGTTTCCCTCAGCCGAGCTCCTCCTGAAGCGTTTATTTCCCCTCCCCCTTTATATCAGGTATAAAAATCACGAAAAGGCTGAGAGAAACTCGCTTGCCCACACCCAAAATGGATCCTAAGCTCCTTCTACGTCTCGCACTCCGGTTGGCTGATTCGCTACCACGTGAATGCCTCGCGGGGAGATCGGCCGCGCTGGTTGGGTAATACCGAGAAGCAGGGGCGGTTCCTAGCGATGCTCACCGAGGCTCTGCTGTGGGAATGCAGTCGCCTCTTCCAGGCCTTGCTGCCCTCTCCAACTCCAGGCCGGGCGGAGCGGCCGCCGAAGGCGCGAGATGGCGGCGAGCGGGAACCTCCTCGCCTGGTGAGTGCGCGGCTTGGGTCTCCCGCCCTCCTTTTCCCTCCTCGGTCAGGCGCCGCCGCCGTCCACATTCGGGGCACGAGGGTCCGAAGGGAAGAGGGCGGGGGACCCTCACTTCCTGCAGTCGTTCGCTACGGCGCTGTGGGACGCAGTCAGGGAAGAGCATCTCTGGGCGTGTGCAGAGTGCTTTTCTCCTCTCAGCGTTGAGGAAGCAGAGCCCGCTCCTCCAAGCGGGTGGGATATGTAGCCTGAAAGTCTCTCTGTCTGTGTTCCCTTTAAAACATTTTAGCAACAGCCTTCCTTTGCAGGTTTACCTGTTGCCTTCATGGAGGGCTTAACTCCCAGATAGGTTTGTAGGCAGCCATACCCTCACAGGCACTATCCTACCTGCAGTGAATCAGACATCCAGGTATGCGCCCTCAGGGTGTTCTTCTGTGCCCCATATTTAAGTAAATACATTAGTGTAGCTATTTACAACGACGATATGGGGGGGGGGCGCTTTTCAGTGGTGGCCCCGCTTGGGCCACCTGCAGCAAGTATCGCCAACCTTTTCAGACCCAGCACTCGCCTGGGACCCAAACATGTTTCTGGGGACCCATTTCTCAATCTTTTACCATAGATTTGCACAGTGGTAGTGCTGCTGCTGCAGCCCACCTTGGCTCAGCCCCTGACTCACTGTGGGACGACCCACCAGTACTGTATGGGTCTCCCCATTGAAGCTTTCCCGATGCTGACCATTAACAGCTTCTGGGTGCCCATTTTGGGCCTCTTTCTGCCCCCAGGCATTTGGTTGCATTTTAAAAGTGTGGTGGTTACAGTGTTGGACTAGGACCCGGGAGACCAGGGTTCAAATCCCCACTCAGCCATGAAGCTCTCTGGGTGGCCCTGGAGTCAGTCACTGCCTCTTAGCCTAACCTTCCTCACAGGATTGCTGTGGGGATTAAACGAGGAGGGGGAGAACTAGCTATGCCACCCTGAGCTGCTTGTTGGAAAAGTGGGATATAAATGTGAGAAATAGTTATAATAACAAAAAGAACTAGGAGGTGGAGAAAACTACATTTAAATATAGCATGGTTATTACAGAGTCGCAGTATAAGAACGTAAGAAGCACCTGCCTGGCGGCTGGGTGACCAAAGGCCCATCGCCATGGGACCTCTTTAAACAGTCATGGCTTCCCCCAAAGAATTCTGGGAGCTGTAGTTTGTTAAGGGTGCTGAGAGTTGTTTGGAAGCCCCTATTTCCCTTAGAGAGTTAAAATTCTCTGAGTTGTAATGGGACAGTAATAAGGTGTCTCTTAAAAGCTCTCATTCACTTAACAAGCTACAGCTCCCAGAATTCTTTGGGGGAAACTATGACCTTTGTGCTTTAAACATACAGTGGTACCTTGGGTTACAGACGTTTCAGGTTACAGACTCCGCTAACCCAGAAATAGTACCTCGGGTTAAGAATTTTGCTTCAGGATGAGAACAGAAATAGTGCAGCGGCAGCAGCAGGAGGCCCCATTAACTAAAGTGGTGCTTCAGGTTAAGAACAGTTTCAGGTTAAGAACAGACCTCCAGAACGAATTAAGTACGTAACCAGAGGTACCACTGTATAGTGAATGTCACCCTGGTCTAGCAATCTAGGATCAGTTGCCTATTATGGGAAATTCTCAAGAAGGAGAGGTGAGAACGACGGCCCCTGCCTTCCCTGCTTGTGCTCCCCATGAACTTTTATACCTCCTCCATTAGTGGATGTAAAACAGAGCCATCATAGCTACTGTGGTGTTCTGTCTATTTCTATGCATAGCCTCCCCATTTCCATGTAGTTATAATTACAGTGGACCCTCCGGATACAAACGTAATTTGTTCTGGGGGTCCGTACATCTGCATCTAGAGTCTGCATCTAGAGGCACCGCTTCTGCGCACATGCACAGCTCGATAGAGCATTCATGCGCACAGAGCGCTTATGTGCATGCACGCACAGTGAAACCCGGAAGTATACACTTCCGGGATGGACGCGTTCGCAACCCAAAAATTACGTTACCCGAAGGTAACGTAACCCGAGGGTCCACTGTATCTCAATTAGGAAATTATACGTGCTGTTCTCCCATAATAATGATCAAAATCACAGTGTGATATGTTAAAAAATACCTCTCAATAATATCATAAAATAGACTCAGCATATAGAATTGCTGCCTTCCAGTGCAGTTCTGTGTAAGCTCAAGTTACTCAGAAGTAAATTGCATTGTCAATGGGGGCTACTTCTAGATAAGTATGTGTAGGATTACTGTGACAGGCTGCATCCCAAAACAATGGAATGTCAAGACAATTTTTTTTGGTGCACCAGAGGGGGAATTGTGGATTTTCTTCAGTGATAAACTGTGGCTCCTTGCTGTATGATAAAACACAGAGGAAAGATTATTTTGCACTCTACCATTTTTCTTCTGCAGATATTCTTTGCATAATTTGGAATAAATTATACAGAATTTTATTTGTATGCTTCCTTTCCATAGTTTTTAAAACCATATTTAAGGTGGCTTACACATGAAAAAACCATAATTACAAACAAATAACAAAAGTAGTCATAAACAACAAAGCATCACAAACTATACAACTAAATTAAACAATTACCATAGAAATCATAATAAGATCTAAGATAAAGATGCAAAAAATATCAAAAACAGCAACCACCCTGCCCCCCACAAAACCCTCTAAGCCAGGGGTAGTCAACCTTTTCATACCTTCTGCCCACTAATGCATCTTTCTTGGTGGTAAAATTTCCTGACCGCCCACCAGTCCTCGATGGAAGGAGGATTCAGTTTGTGCCGTAGAACCCCTACCGCCCACCTAGAATCCTGAAATGCACCCACTAGTGGGTGGTAGGGACCAGGTTGACCACCCCTGCTCTAAGCAATACCCCAATCCAAGAATCTGTTCAGCAGCCTCAGCTTTTGTAGCTGGAGTCAGTCAGAGACCTGACCTCACAGGCCAGGTGGAAAAAGATCTGCAACACAAGGAGCAAGTGTTCAGGATGGTCTCTCAGTGATTCTCATTTGATGTGATAGAAATATTTTTGAATGCATTTTAAACCATTTATATCGTGCAAGCTGTAAAACAAACTATCCCCAGTTTTAAATAAAGAATGAACACAAATGGTTTTGTTATTGGTTGGCAAATCAGTAGAGTCAAGAGAGGAACTAAGATGAAAAAATTAATGTTTGGGAAAGTATTCATTCATTCATTCATATAAGCAGGTATAGTTATTATGCAAGTTTTCCCTCTTCTGTTTCATGAGATACACTTAGAATTATGCCATTGCCTTTTATACCACTGGATTTCAGTTTCTAAGCAATTTCCATAGTTAGTCTGTTGCAGCAAATTTGCCACGATACTGTTAAAATTTGCAGAATATTTAGCCCACTTTCCATCACCGTTGTCCTCAATTAGAATACTTAATCCAAAGAAGTTAGGAATAGACACAATAACATCGTGGGACCTGGTTATGACTTAATAGCTGATGGAGAGAGATTTGTGCTTAAAGTATGATTTCCCAGCATTTATAAACCATGTTTCTAGCACCCAAGCAGCGTGCAAGATAAAAGTTAACTGGTCTCCATCTAGTCAATGTTCATTTTATTGTTATTAATTCATTATTCTGCCTTTTCTTACACAAAACCAGGGATATTCCACCTAAAAATGGTCACGATGTGTATTTCTCGCGAGATATTTATGAAAAATACTCATTGACTCCAACTCTCTCTGAGCTACTGTTACTACCAAAAAGGTACCAGTATACCTTTTCTTTTTAACTTTGGTTTGGAAGGCAACAAACATTCTAGAAAAGAAAACATAGGTTTATTTTATATATTTTTTATATTGTGCAATAATTTGAATAATAAAATTGTATGTGTGTATTTGAAAAAACAGTTAAATTATACATCATCTAGCACGTCATATTGCACTTGCTACAACAGGCAGAAAATTATTTAAGTGATCTGCCAAGACTCTCAGCCATTTTCAAGTGTCCAGGCGTGCAGAGGGGTGGTGAGTTTGGGAACCACTGCATTAGGACTTATTTTCAAATAAGTATATGTGATTGCAGCTTTACATTACATTCAGCGCATGTTAACTCAGAAGTTCATTCCACTGTGTCCCCGTGTTATTAATTAGTTGCTTTTCAGGGAAAAGCCTGTACAAAGCAGCAGGGAGAGAGAGGATTTCCTTTGGAAAGGGAATGATAGCAAGAATTCTGAACCTGGGACCTAACTTGTGAAGAGAAAATGGGACCAGTATCTCCCCCTTCGTCTTAGGAGTTAACTTGGGGAGGGGGAAGAGAGAGAGCGCGCTTTCCTTAACTGCATCTAAGGGAGGCTGTGGTTGTGGCTTCAACAGTTTAGGACAGAACTTGGGGAGAAGGAGTAAGTGAGGAGAATGTAGTTGCTAGAACATACAAACAGATAGTCACCCCCATGAATACAGGAATGTGGCTCTGTCTGTATTCCATGATGCCACCATTAAAGACATGGCGAGACAAAGGCTGCTGATGGAAGAACAGTGCTCCCAAGAATGTGTGGATTCGCACCTGAGATGCATCCCTTCTCTCCTCATAGAAGCTGTGATCTGAGGAAGAAGGGAGTCTGCTGACAAAAGGGTCAGTCTAAATAAAGAGCAGGCTGGCGATGTAGGTGAAAGGGGGCTGTCAAAGTGATTTAGGCTTGCATTCTGCTGAAGGCTTTGACAGCAGCACGCCGTGAAATAATCCTGATGGGCTGCCGTCCCACTCCTCGTCAAATGTAGCTAATTTAAGCTGCTAGAATCACTTGACATCCCTACATCAGGCACATCTGAGTCAGCATCTTGTTGGTGTAGCAGCTTAATTAAATTTGCCAGTTCGTGCCACAAGGATGGACATGTTCTCTCATTCTGAGAGACAGCTGTGTAGTATTATTAAGAGCTGTAGACATGATACTGTTGAGACATTTTCCTGGTGTGTAAATCAAGTCTTTCTTTTTCACTAGATCAGCAGTTAACACTCAGTTTAGTTAATCCAAAATGTGCTTATTACTGAGCATGCTTATATGTTAAATAATTAAGAGGTAAGCCAGCCATCACCCATTAGAGTGTTTTGAGTATCATCCGTATAATTGATAGCACCGTTTGAGGACCTATGTGCTGTGGGGTAGCATTTATATAACATAAACTGGCCTGGATCCATAGTGCCATAAATCAAATTTCATGAGCCCAAGGGGCCTTTATGTTTGTTTTTCTCATAAAACCACTCCGTATGCCGTCTGACATATTACTTATACAGCTGAGAAGGGGGGAGGGGTAGTCAAAAATAGTCAAAAAATGAGCTCACACGAGCCTCTTACTTACAATGAAAGAACACAGTGGGACTTGTTTCTGAGTAAACATATGCAGGATTTCACTTAAGTGGTTTCTTGGATCTTGGCCATTGACCAAGCTGGTGGTGTTTCTTCAAAGTAGTCATTCGGGTTTCATTTGTTTTTAATATTCTTTGGGGGAAAGAGATAAACATGATGGTTTGACCAAACTAGTTATGAATTTTTGTTAGAAAGTTAGGTATTAAAACTGTTGTAGTAGCAATATGAATTATGCTCCCTGTTGAATGAGAATTAAGGCTGTTGGTCTTGTAGGCTTTTGCCTACATTTTTTAAAAAATTGTATTTGTTTCAGGCACACAGAAGGCAATGCAGGCATATCAAAAGATGTCTCAAAAGAAAACAAGTCTTCTAGCGGGCAGCTTGCAGTAAAACCAGCTGAAGCGGCATTCCAATCTGCAGCAGAAATTGCATCTTTTCAAGAGCCTAGAGTCCCCTATCCTTACTTTTCTAGTTTGACAGAGAAACAACAGAGGAGATACTTATTTCTGTTGTCTGCATACTTAAATGCTGATCCCAGCCTGATCGATCCATCTGAGCAGAAAGATCATTTACAATATCTGGTAAGGGTTCCGTCTCTATTTCCCATAATAGTGACATGATTTGCTAATAAGATGAACCAGTGTTGCTAGGGAGCCTTTCATGGAAACAGTAGTGTTGTGTCTGATTGAAGTACAGGCACATGAAGCCTACTGTGTGTAGCTCTATAAACTTAGGAAGTTGCCTTGTTCTTATAGTGCAGTAGCTCTCTCCAAGTTCTTCTTCACAGATCCTTTTTCGCTGGAGCTGCTAGGGATATACCTCTACCTACTAGGTGCAAAAGGGACGTGGGTGGCGCTGTGGCTTAAACTACAGAGCCTAGGGCTTGCCGATCAGAAGCTCGGCGGTTCGAATCCCCGCGTCGGAGTGATCTCCCGTTGCTTGGTCCCTGCTCCTGCCAACCTAGCAGTTCAAAAGCACGTCAAAGTGCAAGTAGATAAATAGGTACCACTCCAGCGGGAAGGTAAACGGCGTTTCCGTGCACTGCTCTGGTTCGCCAGAAGTGGCTTAGTCATGCTGGCCACATGACCTGGAAGCTGTACGCCGGCTCCCTTGGCTAATAAAGCGAGATGAGCGTGCAACCCCAGAGTTGGCCATGACTGGACCTAATGGGCAGGGGTCCCTTTGCCTTTACATTACTAGGTGCAAAATGTTTGTTCTCCAGCCAAGCTATGGCTGCTTCGTGAAAAGTTTTGTGTAAACTAGTTTGCCTTGTAGATCTGTCCCTTTTCCCTACCCCACTGAGAATTGCAAAGGAAGAAGAGGTTGCAGTAACTTGATAGATGATGAAAATCACCAAATCCACATTCGTGGAGCAGCAGGTGCATTTGAGGTGGCCTTGGGGAAGGGCTATAGCTCAGTGGCAGTGTGTGTGTGTATTGCATGCAAAAGATCCCACATTCAGTCCCCGGCATCTCCACTTCTCCTCTGTCAGAGGCAGTATGCTTCTGAGTACCAGTTCTCTGGGGAGAGCGTTGTTGCCCTGGGGTTCTGCTTCTGAGCTTCCTCTGTTCCACTTTTGATTTTTTTGCCCCTTAGAATCAGGTGGCATACAAATTTTATTAAATATGCAAAACTCTGAACTATGCCTGTGTATGTGGCTGCCACGGAGCTGGCAGGAGAAGTGCACATGCAGTCCACTGTTGTCTCTTTGCCATCTGAATTTGTGCAAGACAAAACAAGGCAGAGGATGGGAGCTGGAAAGAAAGCTGGATGGGAGGAAGAGAAATGAAGGACGCAGCAGCCAAGTTTGATTGGAGATTGGTGTGGAATGCTGTGCTGAGTGACAGCAGAGCAGTAAAGGAAAGAAGAGGGAAAGGGATAGAAATAACTACCAGGAATGAGGAAGAGAGAGCCAGAAAGAGAATGAAAGGTCAGGAAAGATAACAGATAAGGCGAAGCAAGGGGCTGTGTGGAGCAAACAAAGGATTTAGTGCAACATTTTGGTTGTACCCAGTGCTTTTCTTCTAGAAAAAATGGTGCCAGTACTTCATACACTTGAATACCCCCAGAAAAAAGCATTGGTTGTATCTCTGTTGTGTGTATTCTTTTTGTAAACTCAGTCTAGACTACAACACAGCCTTGTCTCTTGGTCTTGTTATCCTATTAAAACCCAAGTAAATGTGTCTCTTTCAACACATTAGGATTGTGAATAATAGCTACTATCTATATATATCTACATCTGTCTATAAATGTAAAAAATAAAGATGCTATATTATGTAGGTTCTGTTTGTTTTTTAGCAAATGAAAGAATTTGTAAGCAAAGAAGTTGGCGAGTTCTTGAAGTTTGCTCAAAATGCTGCCAGAAGTTGCTCTAAAGATTATAATAACATCTCAGAGGAGGCCTTGCTTTACACCGAGGTAATGGCTGTAAAAGGTTGCTTTGCTGCTTTCTCACCTTTAAAAACATAGTTTGAAAACTACATAGGAAACGAGGTTTTATTAGCTGAGAGACGCTATGTGTAAGATGTTTAAATATATATATTCTGAGGGAACACATACCCTAATTTCAAAACAGCAACAAATATTTAAGTTGTATATATCTGCCAGTAATAAATGCAATAGAAGCAACTTGCATCTTATGCAGAGGTTGTTTCAGGGATAGCATGTATATGCAAAAATATATTTACCATACTTTTCTGTGTACAATACTAGGGGGTTTTTTTACTCTAAAATAATGTTCAAAAGTGTGCCTCGTCTTATATATGGATAGTGGATTGGGTGAGAGGGGGCGTGATTGGCTGCAGCCGCGAGCAAGAGATTTAGTCGCTGATTGTTGGCTGCTAGAAGGGCTGCTTTGGATTGGCTGCTTCTCCTCTAATTGGGTTGGTGATTGGTTTCTGCAGCAAGGACTGCTGTAGATTGGCTGTCACTGCCTCAATTGGGATATGTCTGGGATATGTGCGATTGTTAGCTGACACCTTTTCTCAGTCGAGTTAGTGATTTTCGCTGCGGCAAGTGGGCGATGGATTAGCGGATGCCGGCATTTCCTCCCCCCCCCCAAAAAAAGCTCAACAACTCTGAGCCATCTCCCCCCATTTTCTTAAAATTGAGTCCCCAATTATACATGGGGGAGTCTTATACATGGAAAAGTACTCAAATGCCACACACAAACACAAACACACTCTTACCTTCTGGAGGCAGCACACTGGATGGGTCTTCCCTGCACCCCCGGAAGAGAGCTTTTAAGCTCTCAGGATTTCCTACTGGTCTCTGGGAGGCTCTTGTGTAAGTTATAAGTTGCTTGTATTTCAGAACTGAAACTCCATTATAATTTAGCTGTACATTATTTCTGAGGCACCATTGCAAAAAGCACACCTTTACAACCGTATTTTCTTTTACCTTCCAAGAAATTTTTAGCATCTCGTATTGGTTATGTGACGAAGTATCCTGAATGCTATAACCTACAAGAAGTTACCAGCATCATGGGAGGAAAGTTCTGCACAGGACTGACATTTAAATTGGAAAAATGCCTTCTTGCTTTGGTAAGTTGTACTTTCTGGAGGAAAATGCTTTATACCAAGGCTACCTCTAACTCAGCATCGTCTACACTGGCTGTTGCTGGTACTCTAGAGTTTCAGGCAGGGATCTTTTCCAGCCCTTCCTGGTGATGCCAGGGACTAAACCTGAGACTTTCACATGTTCTCTGCCACTGAGTGAAGACTGGCAGGGCACTTCTCATGACAGTTCTGGTACTGAGCTCAAGTGTCAGGGACTGGTTGAACGCAGAGGAACAGTGGGAGGAACAAGTTGGGAAACCCCTAAGGGAAGAAGTCTCAGAGCCTGGAGATTAGTGGTGGCACAACAATGAATGGTTAGAGGGAGAAGACTGGGAGGACGAGATGTCAGAAACTGAAGAGGTAACAGAGCTTGGTGAGGGGGGAGAGTCTGTGGCAGGGAGAAGTCCAGAATCAGAGACAGGAGAGGAGGGAGAGCAAGCAGCAGAGATGAGTCAGGCTTGTGAAGAGGCGTGAGGTGTCTTCCCCCTCTTGCTGTGACAAGCTCTCCTGCCTCTGGTCTCCCAGAACCAGGGGAGTCATGAAGTGAGAGGAGCAAAGATGGGCATGCAGGCACAGTCTCTGATTGGGTTTTTTATATCTATAATAAAGAGTTAACTCCAGCTTGCTCAGTGTGATTTACTGATGGCTTGCTGCTGTCACTCAGGCACCATTTTTTATTATTAGACAGTTTGAGTGTTATTATTTACAGTTAAAGTGAATACAGCCAGAACAAACTAAAGGGAGTTTGTTAGGGAAGGGAAAAGAGATGGGGGGGGAGGAATACATTCCAGCAGAGCCCTCTGGACATGTACTTCATGCAAATTGTTCCAAGTATGGATCTCAAATGTCTGAGAACTTAATTCTCTTATGCCATTTGTTGAAGGTAGCTTTTCATACTTCGCAGGAGTAAATAAGTCTTCTGACCACTGAGCAATCTGAGTGTAACATTAGTAATTTGACTAAGAGTGTGATCTTGAAAGAAACACATACAGTCATACCTTGGAAGTCAAATGGAATCCATTCCAGAAGTCCGTTTGACTTCCAAAACATTCGGAAACCAAAGTGCAACTTTTCATTGGCTGCATGAAGTTACTGCAACCAATTGGAAGCCCCGTAGGATGTTCAGCTTTCAAAAATTGTTTGCAAACCAGAACAGTCACTTCTGGGTTTGCGGCATTGAGGAGCGAAAACGTTTGAGAACTAAGCTGTTCAAAAACCAAGTGTCAGGTGGTGGTGTGGTTGCTTGAGAGCAAACAGGCAAGACTTCGACCTGTCTTTTCCAGGCTTTATTCTGGAAACTATTTACAGTGAGCGGTTCACTGTAAATAGGTCAGCGGTTCGAATCCCCGCAGCGGGGTGCGCTCCCGTTGTTCAGTCCCAGCGCCTGCCAACCTAGCAGTTCGAAAGCACTCCCGGGTGCAAGTAGATAAATAGGGACCGCTTACAAGCGGGAAGGTAAACGGCGTTTCCGTGTGCGGCTCTGGCTCGCCAGAACAGCGATGTCACGCTGGCCACGTGACCCGGAAGTGTCTCCGGACAGCGCTGGCCCCCGGCCTCTTGAGTGAGATGGGCGCACAACCCTAGAGTCTGTCAAGACTGGCCCGTACGGGCAGGGGTACCTTATTTACAGTGAAGAGTGTCGTAAGTTCATGTCTGACTCAATCGCTAGCAGAATCTGGGAGTGGTCGGTCCTTGTACCTCCCCCAACATAACAGTCGCATGACCCCCAACATTCTCCTCCCCTCCCTGCGCCAAAACCTACTGTGCAGAATGGGTGCTGGCAAAGGGGTACTTTCTTCCTCTCCGGTTTGCTCAGGCTTGGTGTTGAGGCTCTCCCTAGCATCTCCTGGTCCCTGCACCTCCTCTCTGCTGGAGGTGGGGCTTTCCTGCTCGCCAGAGGAGGAACTGCTTTGCAGGATTTTCGGAGGTTCCCTATAACACAACTGCCCTTCCACCTCTCGCCTCTGAGCTGATGGCAGGTCCCTCACACCAAGGGTACGACTGTACTGAAGTTTTCTGTTCATTTGGAAGCCGAGCCAAAAGTGCTTGTTCTCTTTTTTCATTCTAGGGAAAAGTGAGCCTTGTTAAGCGATACTTTCCAAAACTGCCCGCACCAATACAGTTACCTGATAACCGTAAAAATAAGGTGGACATTGCAACTCCAGAGCAGAGAGCTTCAGCGCTTCACAATGTAAGTAAATGGTATGCTATCAGCAAGAACTATGACCACACAAACCCCTCAGTTGTGAACCAGCTGTTCTTAACAAACTATTCCTAGTGATTATTTTCTGTCAAAATGTACATCACATCACATCACCTAATCAGAAATGACTTTTGTAGTGGCTGATACAGTTTAATGGAAGGTAGAATGGAGACATATACAAGTTTTAATTTGGTCTTGGATCCAAAGAACTGAAGGAACAGAGAAAGAAAATGTGTTTGTGCAGTTGTGTGAATGGTTGTACAAGTGCTAGTTGAAGGCTTTCAGTGGAGCAACCACAACATGTTGGGGGTTGCATTACACTATGAGAAACTCAGTTAATAAACAAGATGTGGTGTGTAACATGTAAAATCCGGTGCACTGCAAACAGTTGTTTTTTTTACAAGAACCTCTGCAGAGGCTTACCTAAGTGCTTACACTCTTGGGTTTGAGAATCAGTTTTCTTGTGTGGTGATCTTCCACTAAGCTGGAAGTGATCCTTTGGTGGGCACACAAGGCTCTTTTGCTAGAGGAACAGTACATTCAGAACCAGATGTCCACATTAATCAGTGTTCTTCAACCTTGGTTCCCCAGATGTTGTTGGACTACAACTCTCAGCATCCCTAGCCACCTTATCCAATAGTCCAGCAACATATGAGGACCTGAAGTTGAACACTGAGTGAGTGAGCTTTTGTTCTGAAAAAGCCTTCAGCATTTTGCTCTATTTTCATTGTGGTTTTATGCACCGCCTAAAAGCTACAGCTGAATAATTCTTCCAAGAGTTATTAGGGCATCTAATCATGCATGCAAGGAAGTTGCTTCCATCTTTAAAATCATTAGTGTTTGAATCCATGAAAATATATCTGCAGTATTAATAAATGTATTGATCCCTGCTTTAGGAATTTGCTCCTCTTTCTCCCCTGCCCCCAAATCAAATGATTTTCCCCCATAATATTTTCCCCTGCTGGATCAAGTACTTTCAGTACATGTCTAATAATGGAATGTCATATTGCTCTTACTCTGATTTACACTTTGTTTTCTCATTTTCCCCCCAAAAAGGATGTTAGTACAGATCCAAATGCTGAAAAACTTGTATTGAAATATGGTCCTCAGGTAGTGCTGACGAGTGAGTCATTATTTACATTGTTGAACAATAATGGTATGAGTTACAGTGAACAGTGGGAACTTCCGGTTTCTGTGAAAATCATCTCTAATGAAGGTATATGCATGTTATTTATATATACACACACACATAGAAATATATTTTGAGCCAAAGGGCTGGTGCTTATTTTCTGGTGCATAAAATATAAATTGTGTGTTTTCATACATATAGCAGATATCAAATTAGAATATTATTGCCCTGACAACATTTCCTGCAAGCCCTTTGAAGATGCTGGTGAATTTTGAACTGTACCCACATACCATGGGGGGTGCCTAGTTGAACTAATTGAGACTTCCTTCTAAGTAGACATGTCTAGGATTGCGTTGGACATGCTTAAGGGTTTTGCTGTTAATCTCTTGGAATTATTCTGGAAATAAAGGGGGAGGGGGAGATTTCTTTGTAGTGGGGAAAAGGTCAGTAATATCCAGGGGTATTTTACTGTGTTGCAGCAAAAACAAGACTTAGCAAATTTGTTAACAAACATCAGGAAATAACGAAGAACAGGAAAAATAGGCAAAGCAAAATCGCAAAGTTTATAGAGAGAGATGCACAGATACATTGCATCCTTCTTACTACTTAGAACAGTAACAGTGTCCAGAGACATGGAGCACAACTAATAATGATTTCTGGTGATATTTTCCTGCTACTTTTTCCCACTCCCACTAAATTGTTCTCCCAAGTTGATTATGACCATTGATTCTATTGCTACATAATTATTTGCAGTTATGCAGGAGAGGAGTCAAGGAACGGATTTGGTATACTGGTTCTCCTCCAACCACTCAGCTAGTTTTTGTGGTTTTTTACTGTAAGGACAGTTGAAATGCAGTGGTTTGTGAAAGGAAAAGGTTTGTGAGAAGCAGAATAAAAAACCCAGAATTGTTGTTGTTGTTGTTGTTGTTGTTGTTGTTATCATCATCATCATCATCATCATCATTATTCTTTGTCCATCTTGCTGGGTTGCCCCATTAAAATTACTGGGGGGGGGTCACTTTTATTTCTCTGCTGGTTAATGCATCTTCTCACATCTTTCTTTAATTAAAAGGAAAACAGGAAGTTAATTTGTAGGTAGATGTCCAAAAAATAACGATTGTGCTACTGGAAAGTGAACATACTTTTTTTTTCCCCTCTAAAGGTTTCAGACCAGTCAAAGTTGCCTATATTGATCCCCCTCTCCCAAAGAAAGAGATAGCAGTGAGAGAAAAGAACCATTTGTATCATGAATTTCTGGCAGATTTCCACATGACTAAAAAATCAAGCATTTTGGCACATGTTGTGATACTAGACAACCCACCTGAAGGACTTGTGAGTTCCATTTTTATGCTTATTTAGTTTTATTGAGCACGAGGGAGAATGTAACTTTTGTGCAACTTACGAAATGGTACTGGATATCTTGTGTTCCCTGATCCTGCATAGAAATCTGCTACAGAATATCTGTTCTTGCTAACCTCCCTTTATATTTTGGGGTGGGGGAAGTTTTAACTCATCAAGGGTTGCATGGATACATTTCTTAAAAGTGCAAGCGCTCATCTTGATCCAGCTTTACCAGAGTCATTTCCAGAGTGCTTTACCTTTGTTTTCCATTGGTACAGAGGATTTCACCATGCAGAATGAAGGTGCCCCTTGTCATGCTGAGTCCCCGGGTGGGCTGGGTCTCTGCAGATCTTTAACTTTCAACCTGCCTCACTTTGCCCCCCTGTATACAAGGATTTTCTATCTTTGTTCTGCATGGCTGCCAGATAAACACACAGGAAGCTGACTTATTCTGAGTCAGTCCATTGTTCCATCTAAGCCAGCAGAGACTGGCAGATGCACTCCAGGAATCTTTCCAAGATTTACCTGGAGAAATTCCCTTCTTGGTAAAAATAAATAAATGAAACTTTCCCATTTTATTTTTACAACTACCCCCTGTGAGGTAGTTTAGGCTGAGAGATAGTAACTGGTCCATGGTCAACTAGTGAGCTCCATCCAGCGTCTCCTTGTTCCCAGCCCAACATTCTCAGCCATTACACCACACTCTGTACTATGCAGTGAATACAGGTTTCCCTAAACCTGTATTCTGACAATAAAATGTGGCTTTTCTTGATGACAAATGTTGGCATTTAGGGTGGGCGTGTATGTACTTGTGACATTAGTGCCCCCTTCTCTCTCCAGGGAGCTCAGGGCAGTGTACTATTTGACCAGTTTTATCTGCACAACAAACCTGTGAGGTAGATTAGGCTGAGTGTGGGTTACCCAGTGAGCTTCATGACTTTATGAACACAGCTCTTCAAAGTCCAAGTACATCACAGTGTTGAGTGCAGCACTGGCTCTTAAATGTCACTATTTCCATTAATGTGCCTAATAACAGAAAATGAGGCAAAATTTGAACAGGTAACTAATTTGCAAATCCTTCTACAAGAACATGTTTTCATCACTGATGAACTGGGTTTGAAAATCTTTGAAATGTTTTCCCCATTCCAGTGTATACCTTCCAAACACTTCCATTTCCCTTGTTTTGCTTGTATCAGATGTAACAAACGAACCACAATTTGTCAGAACATATGATGTGCTCACTTCCTTCTCTTACTGTGCTTTAATTCAACTACAGTTTCCATTATGTCCAAACAAGGAAATTGTGATTTATTATATTGAGTGCAAGCCCGGATCCAATCCTGGTTTGTAGTCTGAGATTAAGCCACAGTTTCCCAGTTCCCTGAAACAAAATGTTCCCTGAAACATTTTGATGCAGAAATATTGAATAGGCTTCATATATTAACTGTTAAGCAGATCATTTTGTTCACTGTTAAGAGTGGCTCTCTATGTAATTTTTTTTGTTTTTCTTCTTTAGCTGGGAGCGCCACTTGAAGCATGCCAAGGTAGACGGCTTCAAGTACCTGACTCTATGGATCTAGACTTTGGCACTGATGTGACAGAACTAGAGACGTTTGGTGCTGTATCTAAGCATTCAAATGCTTCTAAACTGGATAACATTCCTGCAAAACCTGCCTGTATATCATCAGAGCATGTGAAAATGGAAAAAGCACCAGTGTTGAACATGAACAATGGCACAAGCTCGCAAACATCCGACTCCATCAGCCTAGACATTCATACCAATGTCACATTGACAACAAAGCCTTCTACACCAGAGAGCACTCCTGTGAAACATGAATATATGTCAGAAATCTTATCAAAGCACCTGAAAATGGAGAAAGAGTCAGTGTGGGAGGTAAACAGTGATGTTGGAGAAGGAAGGAGCAAAGGCCCTGAACGGAGGGTAGAATTAAGCACAGAACATGATTTTAATAGGACTCCAGCATTAAGTGGTGGTGTCTTGGGTTTGGACTGTGAAGCAATTTCATCAGTTAAAGGGTTCAATTCGATGGAAATTGAACCAGGTGGCAAAAGAGTTGTTTACATCAAAGATGAAACTCTGGACAAGAATACCTTATTAACTTCAGATAAAGATAACGTCAAGGAAGGAGGTTTGGCTGATGCAGCCAAAGATGATAACTCATCCATTCTCTCCTGCTGCAGTGACACAGATGAGGAATCTTTGATAATTGACACAGGACATAAAAATGGCACTGACTGTGAATCGGGTGTGGTTGCTTCTGACCCTGAAGCAGTTACTCCTGAGTCTCCTTGCTCGAAACAAGCCCTGTTAGGAAAACTGGCAGATCCTTCAAGGATTCCAGTTCAAGAAATGGCTGCGTCCAAAAAAGATTGTGAACAGATGTCTAAAGAATTTGATCCTGTTGGGCAGATTTTGAAAATGCAAGCTGAACTTCTCAAGCCACCTTCTCCACACCGACAAGAGCAGCCACAGATGAATTCTGAAAGAATCCCGGCACCAAGCCAGGAGTATCCACCATCAAAAGTACCTTCTGCTATGGAGCCCAAGCAAAGTACCACTGTGGATACCAGTAACTTACCCAAGGTTACCTGGACATCATATTTTCAGGGATCTCAAAAAGGTGAGTTTTTTGGTGGCTGTGCTAAGAATGTGGTCCCTGATTGGGCAAAACACTACCAGAATCCAGGTGGTGTGCAACAACTTCTGGGACATCCTGGCCAACCGTCAGCACTTTCCTCTTTGAGGTTGAATCCAATGTACCCATTAGTCAGACGGCATCCTTACATGTTGCAGGGCAGAAAACACACCTTTTAAATGGGCGCAGCCTAGTGAATGTGATGAGATATCGACCATCTGTCTTTTTCCTCTCTCTTTTGGGAAGACATGGTTTGGGATGCAGCTGAAGATTGTTTGGAATATGAACCTCCTCAACAGGGCAATCTTATCTACAAGCTGTTCAGCCTTGGCGACCTGCAGCTACTGGTGCGCTGCCCTGTGCAGAAAGTAGAGCAGAGGCCATCCAACAAGAAAGCAAAAGTCAAAAGGGTAAGCTTTTGTGTTAAGCGTGGCTTGTGTTTTTCCAGACATGTAAAAGAATGCAGTTTTCTCTTTGAGCCAATTCACTTGCCACCTCCTTGGTCAGTAGCCAGAGCTTAGTCCACTTTGAGAAGGTGGAATCATAGAATTGAGTTTGAAGAGACCACGAGGGTCATCCAGTCCAGCCCCCTGAAATGCTGCACTCTTTTGCCCAACTTGGGGCTCGAACCCACAACCCTGAGATTACGAGTCTTATCCTTAATCAACTAAGTTAGTGGCTTAGCTCCAGCTCCCACCCGACAGCATCCTCTTGCTTTAGCTGCAGCTCCCTCTGAGCCTCTCCCCACTCTGGGTGGCTGACCTGCATGCTGTGCTGGAGTGCTGGCAGCAGCTGCAAGTCCCACTTTCTTCACCAGAGCAGAGAATGAGGAAATGAGGACTCCCTGTGTTGCTGCTTTCCCCACTACCCCTTTCCACCAGCTCCTTGTGTGCAGCATCTGTGTAGTTCATTGTCTTCCAAGACTCCTTTCATTAAAAGAGTCCTATAGTTCTATGGCGGAAGGAAGTTAGGGGAAAAACTACTTAAGATGCTTTTCCTGACACTTTGTTTGATCATGTAAGCTAAGCACACAATTTTGTTGCTGCTTCTGTTGTTGTGCCAGCTAAGCAGAAAGATGAGGAGCCTACCAGGATGATTGGAGGCTCCTCCATTGCAGCTTGGGATGTGTGAACAACAACATGGTTGGGGCTCCATTTCTCCATAAACAATCAGCTTTGTTGCTTGAGGGTGCTGTTAGGTAAGTGCTTCTCAAGCTTGGGTCTCCAGCTATTGTTGGACTACAGCTCCCATCCTCCCTGACCACTGGTCCTGCCAGCTAGGGATGATGGGAGTTGTAGTCCAACAACAGCTGGAGACCCAAGCTTGAGAAGCACTGTGTTAGATCCATGCCTTGCTACAGGTGCCTCAGTGGCATCTGTAGTACGAAGCACCATTCCCCAGCTAAGGTTGCTCCTCGACAGAAAGGGCCTGGCCACTGTTATCCACATCCTGGAAAGTTGTTTGATGTTTGGATGATTGCAACCCATTATAGGTGAGGCCACCTTTGGAGTTTCCTCACACTTCAGTTCATTCAAAGTACAGGTGCTAGACTACCAGCCAGAATAGGAATTTTCCAGCCCTGCTGCCTGAGTTCCTTTTAACTGGAGTTGCCAGGAATTGAACCAGGAGCACTGTGCTCTGCTTCTGATCTATGGACCTACTGCCTCCACAGTTTAAACCAGAATCCAATCTAGGGTTGATGGATCAAGCTAGTATTATGGTTATAATACTATAACCATACAAAGAACTTGCACTGACAGAATTTATGTACTGCAAAGAAAATAAAAGTTCTCCATTTCAAAAATCCCTACTGTTTTGTTCCTTTCTGCTATGTAGTAACATTCTACTGCCAATGCCATACAGTGAAATGTAAGGGGCAGGGTTTATCCTCTTAAGAATTGGAGAGGCATACGTTTGGGGAAATGTTATTGCTACTCTGCAGAAGATAAGTAACACAAATGATGCTTATAAAATTAGTTTGTGGGGAGTTGCCTCAGAATATCTTAGGCCTCTTTTTGTCCTTGAACTTCCTAAAGGTGGCAGCATTGCACTTCTGGATTTTCAGAATGCCCCATGCATTCCATTCACATAGGTGCAAATGTTGTTAAGTACAATGAAGTCAGGTCATATAATCAGTATCTTTAGATTGTGGCTATCCATAACAAACTTTCCCAATGTGAGTAGAATGCACTGTATCAATGATGACATATAGAGCCATTACCAATATGCATCTATGCAAAATTGAAACCACGGTGTGGTTGTGACCTCAAGACTGTTTATTCTAGCAGTGGCAATTACTGCTGTGGTGCTCTTAAGAGAATACAAAAGGGTGAGAAACACTGTACTTTTTTAATTTACCCTGATTCTACAGAGCTGAAGGGAGGCAGACTCTGAGCTCTCGTAAGTTTTCCACATTTATATCCTCACAATGCATGTATCGCAAAGTTGCATAGCAGAGGAAGTGGGGCAGGGTGTCATGGGCTGCAGGGTGCCCTCCAGCAGGTGGGCCCAGCGCTGCCTGAAAACTCAGTGCGGGGTGGGACGTGGGTGGTGCACAGCCTGCAGGGCGCTCCAGCTGCTGCATCCCTCCTGGTCACAAGCGGGCTCAGTGCTGCCGGAAAAAGCAGCATGGGGTGCACTGCTGGAAGGGCACCTGGAATGGGCACCCGGGAGAGGCGTGTAAGTGCCAGCCTGCAGGTGTTCCTCCCAAGTCCTGGGCGCCCTCCCAGCGGTGCACCCCACAATGTTTTTTCCTACAGCGCTGGGCTGGCGCACGCCAGCTGCTTCCCTCCCAGGAGGGATGCATTCGCTCGGGCAACGCACTTGGATGCCCCACCTCCATGGCACACATACCCCCTTGCCCCAGGCGCCAGCGGGAGTTGCTACGCTGGTGTGCATATTGTAGAACCTTCACAAAAAAGATAATCACCCAGAAGTTACTTCCTTTGCTACTTTGCATCTCAAAATAGTTTTCAGATTAAGGGAAGACTTCATGAACCCCAGGCCTGGTCCCAGATGAGTCCAGTCTGGCAGTGGCAGTGAATCAGATTCTGGTTATTTATGAAGTATATAGACTAAAAATATGTTAACCAAGTGAAAACACCCCCTCCCCTCCGGTTTTGCAGTACTTTCCAGTTTATGTATTGCCAAAGCTAGAATATCAAGCCTTCTATGGAGTGGAAGCATTAACTGAAGGTGAAGTATGTCGTCTGTGGACAGAGAGTTTGTTACATTCAAGAAGTACATTTACAGTTGGTAAGTTTAGTCCTGCTGAACATAAGTTGATTCGTTCTGGGTTAATATTTTCTGATCCTGCACTAAGGGGATCGTAACTTCCTGTCATTTTCTTTCTGCAAAATTCTTCACATAACCATTTTTTTTTTTTTAAATGGACCAACTGGGAATAATTTCTCAATGGAAAAACTATGCTGAATGTTCCAATATGTAATTAAGTCCTGTGGCATGCATAGGGAATTCATGGCCACAAAGATGTAGCAATTGCACTTTTGATGGACACCGGCCAGAGTTTGGGGATGCAGTCCCTTAGAATTCCACCAGGGGGCTGGAGCCTCTCTGATTGGCTACCAAGACAGCCAGTCGGTGAGGGGTTGAGCCAGCACTTTGGGAGGGAGAATAAAAGGAGCTGTTTCTGAGGGATAGAGTTGGATAGGGATAGAGAAGGGAAAGAGATTGGAGATAGGGTGTAGTTTGGGAGGTGGGGATTAGGATAGGATTTGACTGAGGGAGAGCTGGTTCTGATTTGAGTTGAACATCCACACTGAGGAGACTAACTCTAGCAAGAGGAAAGAGCTTCGTAGTTTAAGATAGGAAGACCATGTGGAGTGTCTTGGGAGGGTATACAGACAGGAGTTATCTGGAGGGCTGAGCTTGAGCAGGGAGAGGGAGAAGCTGTGGGAATACAGACTCCCTGGGTCTCATTCCAGCCAGGAGGGGAGAGTTCTTCTAGGAAAAGAAGAATCCCAAGCCAGTAACAAGGGGTGAAGTGATCCCCTGGGTCTGTTATTCTAATCCGAATACCTCAGGAGTGGGATTACTAGTTAACTGACAAAAAGGACCCCTTTGCTCTTGAAGCAAATTAATAAACCGTGTTAAAAACATTGACCTGAAGCATCTGCTGGACCTAAGCATAAGGACCTAGAAAGGAGGAACAGAAACTGAAGTGTAACAGCTGATTTTGAGTAGAGGGAGTTTAAGAGAAGATGTGCCTGTACTACTGTGTTTAACCTGTAACATAATCATATTTAGCTTAAGTAATAAGTTAACTTCTACCTGAAAGAACGCATCTCCTGACCCAACTTTGTTTCACCAACTTCTTCTTCTTTGTAAATAAAACTTCTCTTGTTTGGTTAACTCCTGCCTGAGACTCCTTGAATCGCAGTTTCTCTCACACAAGATAGCCTGTGGTAAATTGCAGACATTCATTTAATTGGCATACTGTGAGGTGGGTCCGCTATATTTAATTGGGAGCAGGATGAATCTGCTACATATTAATTGGTGGTTAGCGGTGGGATCCGCTACAGCCCCATGCATACAAGGCCTTTTAAAGGGATTAGAAAAACCCCAGGGAACATCAGTCTATTAGCTATGATAGCTAAAAGGAGCATCCCTTTTGAGAAGCAGCCTGTCTCTGCTAAACAGAACAAAGTCATTGCCTTCATGTGCTGCTTGTGAATGTTCAGAGATATCTGGCTGCTTGCTGTTGGAAACAACTGATCCCAGAAGGCTATTCTCAAGTAACGTATTACACAACTTGTAAGAAGAAAAATAAAATCAGGCCTGTACTTAGCAGAATAGGAATCTGAGTGTTTTGGATTATAGAATCAAAGAATTGTAGAGTTGGAAATATCCAAAGGGTCATCATGACCATAAGCAACATTCTTTGGAGTGTTGAAGGCAGATTCTTGATAGTCAGTGCCCTTCCTAAATAGACTTACTCACTGCTATCTGTCCATGACCCTTCATTCCACTGCTAACAACAATACAGGGCTGGGTAAGAGACTTTTTGTTACTCCATTACTGGCTGGTGGAGAGTAGCACCGCACCCCTGGATTTAACCATCCAGGACTTATCTTTAGTTGTGCAGAGCAGTTGCTACTATGATATCATTTGCCTTGGAATAAAGAAATCTGTTCAAAACTGAGCACCCTGAGTTAGCAAGTTTACCAGCTCTGGAAATTAGCAAAATGGAAACATATCCCAGGTCCCCATTCCAGCAGCACAGCATAGTTTTAATTTGTCTACCCTTGTGATTTTTAAGAGCTGGACTAAATCAGTTTCACAAGTATGAGCATATGGCTTTTTCTACTTTTTAATGATATTGCATTTCATCATTTTATAAGCCGCTTTGTGGGGTTTTTGAGTGTAGGGCAAGGCAAGAAAAAAACCACACATACCTGGAAATAATAAATAAATCAATGCTTCTTTGAAGGTAGTTGAGTTACTGATAAAATATGCAGACTGAGGATGCCCAGCCTCTCTCTCCCTCTGGCTCATAAGGATTTCTTGGTTAGAGGGATAAAGTTTAAAAGCAAGCCAACCAAAAAACAAACAAACCCCCACCTCTTAATAATCTTCCTTTCTTGTGTAACCAGCCATGAAGTATGACTGATAATCTTGCTGTCAGGAAATTGACATTTGCTTGGAGTTGATAGCAGTATGTCGAATACAATGTCTATGTAAAGTTTACCTAACTTCAGAGCGCTTTTGGCAAAGCACATGCAGTGGCTGGAAAGGTGCTCCACATTTAATGGCTGAACTGAAATTCAAACAAAGCACAATACAGATTCAAGACTGCATTAGTTAGTAAGTGACAGAACATTCAAACAAGTAAGTGTTTAAATACTCTCCCCATCTCTGTGTACAGAGATGAATCAAAGAAATTAGTTGCAGAAAGAAACTTTCAGCTCAAGTTTATTAATTGTTCACAGACTTCTGCACTTCAAAAAGCAAATGTTTGATTCTGTACACAGAAAAATCCAGAAAAGCCTACTAACAATGCATTTTTCCTTGTTAAAGATTTAAACAGGTTTAGAGCAAGCAATACCCATTGATAGCTGAACAATTTAGAGGGTGGTCAGTGGATGTTTTTGTTTGTTAGTTTTAAAAAAAGAAACCAGTACATTACCAGCCACCAGCTCCTATATGTGGCCCAGTGGTGACCAAAGGCATTTAAGGCTGCCTGAGACTAGACAGGTGGCTGTTTTAGGGGGTTCAGTAGAACTCACTCCTGGGTAAGTACAATAGGATGGTAGCCATCAGGATTTTGGGGTTTGTTGTACCTGGTCTCTCTTTATAGTTCTTAGTTTTGTTTTATTGAAGTTGTGATTGTGTCACGATCTTTTAATCTAAATGCTGGTCTCTCCTCCATTACTTGAGAATTTCCTTCATCTTTGTTGTGCAGTTCCTCATTTTTCATTGCGAAACGGTTTGGTATTTTTTCTTTTCTTCAGGTCATGTTGATGCCTTGACTTCAAAGTTGTTTCTGCTTGAGCAACTGCCTGCAGAAGGGCTGAAAAAAAGATTTGGCGCATTTAAGTGAGTGAGCTTCCTATAATGTAAAAAAATTACAAGGTATTTGTTAATGACAGCTTCAGAAGAAGAAGCATGTCTGAACAAGCCAGCTCCTTTTAAATGTCATTCCTCACGTTACTACACTGTTAACAGTGCATTTTTATTTTATAACATTGTTGTGACCACCCTGGTTGAGGCATATTCTCTATTCCAACTCTACATGTTAATGATACAAATAAAGTACAGTACAGGGTTACCGCTTCACCAGGTGCTACCTGTTGGTTTGTTGTTATGGTTTGGGTAGATGATATACCAGTACTTAGGCAGAAAGCTGATGGATCATTTAATAAAACCAAATAGACAAATTGGATGACATTAAGTTGAGGGAGGGGGCCTTTCTTGTCAGGTGAATTTCCCCCATTAAACCATAGGTAGCACTTTCAGTTCACGTTGAATCCTTGCCAAAGCAGGCTTCTTTCGTCATTGTGTGTGTTCGGAACAGTCAGGTGACACAGGCCACACACTTCCAATGTTCACTTTGCTGTCATGATTTTGAAACTTTCCTTTTGTGAAAAAACGTAATATGAGACTCTCTTGCCAGATTTCCCACATGTCTGGTGCTGTGGTGGCTGAATGGGACAGTACAGTGTTACTTCGGTTTTTAAACATCTCCATTGACAAACGTTTCGGTTTTCGAATGCTGTAAGCCTGGAAGTACCATATTCGCCTGAATATAAGCTGCACCTTTAAAATTGGAAGGGGGGGGGGGGGAGAGAGAAAAACAAAAAACCTGGCTGCATATTGGGGGGGGGGGGGAGCTGCGCTACATTGCCAATGGCCTTTCCCCTTCTTTGCTTTCTCCCTTCCTGGCCTTGGAGAGGATGGGGGACTACGCACAGGGCAGGTGTTGCTTTGCCGCGCTCCTGGCTGCACACCATAGGTTTTTGAATATAAACCACACTTTAACTTTTTACGGTTGGAATTTGGGAAAAAAGTTAGGCTTATATTCAGGCCAATACGGTAAATGCTTCAGTTTTCGAACACACTTCAGAAGTCGAACATGAAACGCAGCTTCCGTATTGAGTTTTCCATTTTGAGGCTTCCATACTGAGGTTTTGGTTTTCAAACATTTCGGAACTCGAACAGTCTTCCGGAATGGATTATGTTCGAAAACTGAGGTACCGCTGTATAGAGCTGAGTAGCCTGGTCAACTGATCAGGGAAGTTTATCAGAATTCACAAACTATGTAGCTGTATGTGTGCATGTTTTTGAGAGACCAGTGATTTATAATGCACTAATTTTTAGTGTTCATGAAACACTTCCCTCAAATTATTTGTTGCTTATAAATGTTAATCTTTCTGTAAGTGTGGAACTGACACTTTTACAAGCACCACATAGGTACAAATAGTGTTAGTTCCATGCTTGCAAGAAACCTGTTGGTTTTAGGCAGGGGCCTTTGCTGTGTTGTTTTCAGCACCTGCTAAAAGCCTTTTGGTTTAGGCAAGCCCACCCAGCCATATAATGTTAACATGCAATTTTATTATGCACATTTTTAGCAACTGTCTGTTTATATTTTGATAAGAACAGACACTAAAATCAAGTTAACATAGTTTTTATCAGCATTTTAAGATGAATGTTTTATATTCTAGGTAAACTGCTTAGAAGTTAAGAATGATTAAGTGGTATATAACCATCCTGTTACATTAATAAATTTACATATGCAGGCCAGCAAATTCACTGAATATTCTCCAACATATACTGAAGAAAGTGACTGGGTATGTATTTCCTTTGACTTTATTTCTAAATGGTCCATGGTCCTATGCTAATTTTGTGAATAAGTACCAGAAAAGCCCTTGCAGACTCGGAGCTCCAGGTGCATAAGGAAGGCTCACAAGCTGGAAGGTCCTCGGGAGCCATGCAGCGGAAGGCAACAAGAAGAGAAAAGGGGCGTGGGTAGCAGGAACCAGGACCAAGAACCGTGAAAGCTGCTGAGCCAAGGTTGTGAGAATGAAGAGAAGTCAGGGCTGAAGTCACGTGCGAGGCTGACCCAATGCAAAAAAAGAACCTGGGCTGAGAGAAGCCACATTCACAGGCCAGTAAGCTATCCAGCAGAGGAACAAAATGAGGAGAATTCTGCACTTGTTTAGGCAGCGTCCTGACCTGAAAGATTTTCATTCATTCTTTTGTCAGTCTTTTTATATGGCACTTTTCCATGGGATTGTGACTATTGTAACTTGCAACATGTCGGACAATCAGCAATAATTAGCACAATTCAAAACTAGTATGAACAATTGCAAATAGCCATAGTGTTAGTCAGTGAGTACAAGGTAAGATTGTCAACAGCAGGAATAAACTGACCTAATCCAGCATCTTGAAACCAAACAGGAGAGGAGAATAGAGCTGAACACAGCAACAAAAATGCACTGTGCTCATTGTCACACAGCATAGGGTTCTCCATAGGCATGTTGTTTGCCAGCCACACACTTTGCTTGTGGCAGCCTTTCTCCCAGGTCTCACCTGGGTCTCCTTGCTGAATCTCTTCTCTCCATGTGGGAAGATAAAGATTGCCAGTCCTCCTTCAGGCCCTGCATGCACTCACAGTGCTGCTATTTCTCAGGCTCCCCCCCTTAAGCCCCCCTTCATGCACTGTCTTCCACACACAGGCCTTAGCGTGCTTCAGAGCAGTGGAGCAGGGTGTGATACATAGAAAGGCTCAGGCTCTTGATGTTAGTGTGCCTCCACCAAGCACCCCTTTCCAGTAGTTCTGTGCCCAGGAAGGAACCATTTTGGGGGGCCACATACAGGCCAGGCAGGGGAGAACAGGCTTCCTATGGATTGAGCACCTTGGAAGAACTGGTGACTCCAACTGCTAATCAGCCTATCTGCTATGTCAGAGATGCAAGTTCTGGGCATGAGAACAAGCTTGCTTGCCTCTCTCCTTGCTCCATCACTCCCAAGTGCTGAGTGCTACTTCATCTGCAGACTATACCCTCATGTGATATAAGCTTGTGAAGGTGGTGTGCATCACCTGTGTACATGTGTTTCCCCCTACACTTTCTTCACAAACACATTTATTTATTTAACCAATATATTATTTATTTAACACATGTGTGTTTGTGAAGAAAGTGACATGTGCTAAGCAGTCCTTGGAGTTGACTGGATCTAAAAGTCCCAAGTGAAAACTACAAGGTAGTAGAGTATTGGAGGGAGCATAGGAAACAGTTGGCACTCCTGGCTACCTGCTCAAACTTAATGGTGACAAAGCCTTCTCCATTCCTCCTCCCAGAACCAGTGGTTGAGGAAAACAGCGTGGTGGTGAGGATTCTATGTGCAAGTTGTGTTTGCTTTCAAAGGACTTTGCATAGTGCAGGAGGTGGAACATTTAGCCTTGTACGAGTCACAGCTCTTAATGTTGTGGTGATCACACTAGAGTGCTTACTCCAATACAGTACATCTGGCAAATGGGAACAGAATACCCTTGTGCTCTTCCCTTTCTGTACTGTTCATTTGCTTCAAAGCCACAAAGCATACCATTTTAGCCTCCATTTGTACTTTTAGTTTGCAGGAGGGCTCTTACCTATTGGCTCATGCAGCAGGAGACTCCTCTGTTACCATCTATAAGAGCTGCGACGGAAAAGCTACCCGAGCAACCTACAACTTGCATTCAGCTCACTCTGCCCTGCCCAGCATACCTTCTGCCCTCTCAGTTCCGTGGGTGCCACTAGATCCCAACATCCCTCTGCCCTATCATTTTGCTCAAGGGCGAGTTCCATGCACTTTCCCACCAAAGCCAGCAAACCCTGTGAAGAACCAGAAGGTGAGATTTTAATATTATGTTTTCCATAACATGGGCATTTTTTTTGCATTTTATGGCCATTTGATCTCACCATTTTACATTTATATATATTTCCAGTATATAGGTGTGCTTGTGTATATCTGCCAAGTGAAGATTTTATGTATTCATTCCTTTTCTGTTCCATACCTTTGACATATGAAAGATACCAGGGTGGCTAGTAATATGTAGCGTAAACACTTCATACATCTGATGAAGTGGGCCCTGGTCCACAAACACATGTGCCTTTTAAGGAACCACAAAGACTCTTGGTAGTTTTAGAAAATTGTATGTGGTTCCATTAAAAGAAAAAGGAGCCTCGTGTTTTTCTTGACTGTGGCTGTGTGATTACTTCTAATGTAGGAAAACATGATTTTGTTGTTCCAGTTAGAAACATATAATTTTATGTGGGTGGTTGTTTCTTCTTTTTTCTTTGTAAATAAAACTAAACAGCTCCACTGAATGTATACATTTTCAGTCTCTTCCAACTATATAGTTGAAGCAGTGAGAAAATGTTCAATCTCTTGCAGCAGTGTGGCCTGTCTGACGTCCTTATGTGCTGCATCTACCCCACTATTATCTCTGCTAAGAGGCAACAGCTCTGGGGTTCCTTGCAGAGATCCTTCTGCCCTGAAATTATTTTCTAGTGATCTCAGGAGTTGAACCTGTGGCCTTCTCTTGACAGAGCCACAGTTCCTTGTGGGTTTTATTTGAAATATTTATGAGAATGGGGAAAAGAAATATATTCCGTAAAATCAAATATCTGGTCACCCTGACCTGCTCAAAAGATAAGGAAGAGCTTAACAAAGCTGCAACCTGTGATGTTATACTTGTAGACAAATGACCATAAGCATAAGAAACTTAAGAACTGCTCCATCTATTCCAATATTCTCCTTCTAACTGGTCAGCCAGGTACCTCTGGTAAGCTTGCAAGAAGAGTATGAAGGTAGCTGCATGACCCTGTTTGCCCCCAGCACCTGGTAGGGTTGCCATATTTCAAAAAGTAAAAACCAGGACACCCTGCTTTACAAAAAGGCCCCAAAAACATGTTATTTTTGGTTGACTTGCCTAAGATCCAGTACAAAGCATCGCCTTTCAGAAATTCCCCCCTGACATCAATTCCACCTTTGAAATCCCAGTAATGTCTGGGGAAATCTGGATGAATGGCAGCCCTCGCACCTAGTATTTGGAGGTCTACTGCTCTCTACATCGAGGCTCCATTTTACCTGCCATAGCTGATTGGTCTAATGACATCAATGAAT
The DNA here is from genome assembly GCF_964188315.1 of Podarcis muralis. Classification (NCBI taxonomy): domain Eukaryota; kingdom Metazoa; phylum Chordata; class Lepidosauria; order Squamata; family Lacertidae; genus Podarcis; species Podarcis muralis. The sequence goes on along the minus strand of NC_135668.1, from coordinate 3,756,931 downwards.
TTGTCCAATGCTTTTTGAAGCGATCCTAAGCTAACAGCCGAAATCACATCCCACAGTAGCAAATTCCCTAATTACGTCCTGTGTGACAAAGTACTTTCCTTTTTATCAGTACTGAATCTACTGCTTATTTACTTCATTGAAAGACTTTAAATTCTAACATTTTTTCTGTGGAAGAGAAATGCCCTCCTCTAAACACCACGTTTCCCAAGGGTAGCTGATGAATGGTTTATGGAGTAAGCTTGAATTCTAGTACTTCTTCAACTTGCTGATTGGTGTAAAACATTGAAGCTGCAATCCTCTGCATGTTTATTTGGGAGTAAGCCACATTGAACTTGGTGTGGCTTAGTGCTGAGTAAAGTTGCATAGTATCGCACAGTGGGTCTTAACACTGGTAATGTGGCCCAGTGTATAAGGGAAACAGCTGCTTCTGCTGCTATATAATCATTATTTAGTGCCAGCAAAGTGAAGGGTGTTATCCAGTATCCAAAAGTGACTTGTTACCCCTCTCGTAATATTAGCCAGAACAAGCTCAGGGGTGTGGGTGGGACAGGGAGCAAACAGGTACTGTATAATGTACAGCTAAAGAGAGATGAGTATAAATCTGCAATGGCTTTTCTGAAAAGGTGAATTCGGGAGATTGTGAGGAAAGAGGAGTGTTTAAAAACACGGAGAGGCTGTTTGAACCTCCGAGAATATTGTGGTAGAAAACGCAGAGATAGAAATGGAGAAGGAGGCGAAAGGTGTAGGCAGCTTGCCCAGCTCGAAAGCAAAAAGAGACAGCAAGGGAAGTTACTGCATTTTTCGCCCTATAGGATGCACCGGCCCATAGGACGCACCTAGTTTTCAGGGGGGGGGGGGAATCAAGGGAAAAAATATGATTTCCCCCCGCAGCTCTGAGAGCAATGGACAGGCTGCACGGAGCCTGTGCGCTACTCCAAGACCTTCTCCCTGCTTTTGCGGGAGGTGGTGGAATTCCCCCACCTCCCGCAAAAGCCCACAGGAGCTCCGCGTGACTCCTGCGGGCTTTTCGACCAGGAGGGAGAAGGGACTGAAACGGCCCGTCAGTCCCTTTTCCCTCCTCGGGGAAAAGCCCCCAAGAGCGGTGCGCTCTTTAAAGGGTGCGCAGCTCCTGCGGGCTTTTCTAGGAGGTGGGGGAATTCCCCCCCTCGTAGAAAAGCCAGCAGAAGCCGCGGAGCCCCTTTAAAGAGCGCAAAGCTTTTGCCTGCTTTTGCGGGAGGTGGGGGAATTCCCCCATCTCCCGCAAAAGCCCAAAGGAGGGTTGGAGAGTAGCGGGAAGGCGTCGCGCGCCTTCCCCCCATCCTCTGGGGCTGGCGATGGGGGATGCGCTGCTTTCCCCCACCGCCAGCCTCAAAGAGCAGACTCTCCTGGCTTCAGCGGAAGCAACGCAAAGCCTCCGGAGCGCAGGCTTCGGAGGCTTCGCGTTGCTATCGGAGTCTGCATTTGCCCCATAAGACGCACACACATTTCCCCTTCATTTTTGGAGGGGGAAAAGTGTGTCTTATAGGGCGAAAAATACGGTAAATAAAATACCTGCAATGTTATGCAAATCTACGCTGCAACTGCATTTGGAATACTGTGGGCAGTTCTGATAACCTCACATCAAAAAGAACACTGTAGAGTTGAAAAAGGTTCAGAAAAGGGCAACCAAAATTATCAAGGGGTTAGAACGATTCTTCTACAAGGAGAAGTTGCAGACTTTTTAGTTTAGAGAAAAAATGTTTACGAGGTGACACGAGATAAGTTTATAAAATTATGCAAGGCATTGTAACTGATGGTGAAGAGAGGCAGTGTGACCAGTGTGGAGATTGGGGCATCATGGATCTATTTTGGCTTGTTGTCATTTTGGATGTAGAGTGCCCTAGACCTTTGAGATGATACGGAGGTGTTTTCAGAAGCTGCATGTGATGTGAGTTCTGTGACTGGAACTCCCCAAGTCTTTTTTTATTTTGCATGGAGCAGGCAGGGGTGTGCAGTTTGGATTGGTGGTGGGGGAGAGTCTAACCCTTTGCCCCTGTACTACAGCCTCCAGTGGAATTATACACCTCAAAAGTGTTATTAGCTTAAGCTATTAACCCAGAAGTTTTTCCCCATCTATCGTATAGATCTAGCTACACCAAATCAGGGCAGCTGCCTTTGATTAAATGCAAAAACATCAGAAGGCTTCCACATCACTTGTAGGTTTTCGGGGAACTTAAGATATAAACACTTGTTCCTGAAAGCTCTACTTGTGTCTTTTTTCAGAGTAATTCAGGAAGTAGTTAGCCAGGAGCAAGATCACAGATCACTGGAATTTTTACAGATGCAGCTGAAGGGGTAATACTGTACAAAAATGCTGAGTATCCAATGAAGGCAGGGGTGTGTATCTGCAGAAGCTCACAGGTTCAATCCCTGACATCTCCAGGCAGGGCTGGGAATGTTCCCTGCCTGAAACCCTGGAGAGCTCCTGCCAGTCAGTGTAGACACTGCTGAGCTAGATGGACAAATGGTCAGACTCTGTACAAGGCAGCTTTCTACATTCCTTCCTATAAAGCAGACCCTTCACAGCAATATATCATGTAGTGTAATTTTCTCCACCCTTAACTGTTTTAGGACTGAGTTAAGGGGGAGGAGGAATGTGTTTCACTGTCTTTCATTTCTGAGCAAATGTTAGCAAAGTTAGGTAGACTCTACAAGAAACTTCACACCCTGAACTTTAATCAGATTTGAAGTAGTTTCCTCTTTTTCTCTCTCTTTTTCTTCCCTGTTCTTTTCACTCCTAGATGAGTGGGACAAAAGCACACACAGGCACACCCAACCGCAAAGAGCAAGTTCCCATGGAAACAAACAACGACCACCCGCCAGCTAATCCTTTTCGAAAGAGACGTGGGGCTGCCCAGAACAAGTCAATGATGAGAAATATCTACAGGCAGGCAAATCGAGGGTCAAACTGGAAGTTCTGGAAAAAACCAAAGATGAGCAAAGATGAGCCAACTTAGTCATTTGGAGGAAATGTAGAGCAGGAAATAACTTTTTTTGTCTGCAAATGACTGTACAGCCATGGAGAGAATGCCAGGATGGGCGAACTTAATCTGTTAAGAAATGCTGCTGCAAAACCTTTTGACTTATTTTCTGTATCCAGTCAAATTGGAGGAGGGCTGTTTCTATCAAGGCAAGTGCAGACCTGAAGCAACTATCTAATAGCTTGCTGTTACTGGGCCAAGTTGCAGGGAATAAATGTGGGGAACTTTCTGAACATCATATTTTATTACTAATAAAATTAAACCAGCCACAGCATGCCTTTCGAAACCAGCCGTTGCACTTAAGTGATCTGGGCCAAAGCAGATCTATAACTGACTCTCAAGCAACCCCCACTCCGGCTTCTTTTGGTTTTTCTTGGAAGTTGGTTGACTCCCACATCGCATCTCTTGGATCTTCACTTAAACAGCATGCTTGAAACAAGTACCACAGATACATGCAATGAGTTTGTGTTGCAAACAATTACAGCCCAATGCTGCATTAAAAAAAAATACTATTTTATACTTGTTTGAAATTGAAGTAGGCTACTCGCACAAAGTTACTTTAATGCAGTTAAAAATAATAATATGATTAATTTTAAATGTTCCAGTTGCACACTCTAAAAGTTTGAATTTGACTTTTCTCATCTGTTTGGTTGTTGATAGTGGTGTTTTTTTCTGTGCGTAGGTTGTAAAAAACACTTGTATTTTTATATCCTGAAATGATTCCAAGCTTGAGTCTTGTCAGCTTGGCTGCCTTAGTGTAATTTTAAGTTGTACATTGATAAACTACTTTTTTAAAGAAAACATTATTGCCCTCTTATAATAATAATAATAATAATAATATCTTTATTGTCATTGCCCCCTCTCGGGGACAACGAAATTACTTGAGTCTTCAGATACACAGGCGGGCCCTATCATGAAGTGGTGGTGGTGGTTGGGTACAGCAGCAGAGAGTTGCATCAGACTGATGCCACAGGACAGTTCTCCCGCTGAGCCTCCTTGAAGTAAACAGCTGTACAAGAACACCATAGGGTGGTTCTGCTGCTGCTGTTGAGTTTACTGAGGCTTGCACAGGATAACTGATTTGTAACCCATATTAGTAAATTTATAGCAGGCACCAAACTAACTTTTCATTTCAGGTATCTTTGGCCCTCTGAATGCAGACACACTCTGAACCTGGCTGGAATGTGTCAGTGAACTTTGTTAATGCCTTTTGCTTTCCTGGATGGAGAGGTGTTGTGAGAGGAGGGGCTGATTTTTGCATGGTTGGAATTTGGCTGCTGTACAAACATAAGGATGATATTTGTTTCTCTGTCCACTTCTCCTGACCCTCTGCTCACTTCTGCCTCTCACCCTGCTACCTCTGCCATGTTTCCCACAAGGAAATGCAACCCTCAGTCTAAAAGAAGTTCCCTACCACTGTTCTAAACTGCACATTTTTATTAGGAGCAGTTTCCTTGTCTGGGGCTCCACTTAAAGAACTACTCTTGGTGAGAGAGAATGTTTTAAAACAAGTTCTGTGTTCAACAGTACGAACCTGTACAAAGAGACAACTACTTCATGACACAGAGGTTTAATACACTAACACCTTTTCATTCATTTGTCGCCTTGTTTACCTTCTGTTGCCATAGCAGACACCCTCTTCTCTGTTCCTCTGAACTTGTTTCAGTTCCTTAATGAAAAGGAGCCAAGTTTGCTTTGCACTGTTGCTAAATAGTAGGTTCTGTTTCAAAACCATAAATCCAGTCTTTGACCTCCCACAGAAGAAATATTTTGGCGGTGAGTCATGTATGTGCTCGATAACAAGAGGGTGGGGTTCAGCGGCTCAGTTTTTCAGCTCGCTTTAAAGTGGGGGAAATCAAGGAATTTTCTCAACCTGTCTTTTAAAAAGGTTTACCTTTTACTTCTTGCTGCTCAACCCTCTGTTTAGAGGCCATTTGGTTGAGAGGCCTCTGACAGTTAACTGCACATGATTGCATACCCTCCCCCTTTTCTCTTGTGATTGGGATGGCGTTTCTTTGCTGCTAGCTGATATATGCAGATTGGCTGCTGCAAGGTTTAGGCTTTAGGGTGTTCTTGGTGTGGCAGCTATTGCTCATGTTCCCATGGAAGATGCCAGTCCTGCTTCACTGAAGTCTTTTTCTAGACAGGCAAAACTTGTCAGTCAGACTTTTGAGTGCCTAGAGCTTAAAGCTGTATGCTGAGCATCTGGGTGTGGCTTTCAAATGGTGCAGCATTTTGTATTCCTGTTTCTAAGCAGCCTTTCCTAGCCAAGTGCCCTCCAAATGTTTTGGACTACAACTTCCAACAGCCCCATCCAGCATGACTGTATTACCATGGGGCTGGTGAAAAACTTACTTTCATGGCAATGGAAGCAGGCTGTAGGTGCTCCAGGTTACAGGGGTGGGGGCAAATCTAAAAACCCTCCCAGACCATATCTAAAAGCCCTCTAAAAACCATATCAGGGGCCCTCGTCCTACCTGTTTGTTTTTTTATTCCATTTGCACTAATCCTAATTGAACAAATGGTGTATTGTCTGGTTTGCCTAAGGACTGCACTCAACACGGAGCTTTAAGGGAAAGGTTAAAAGTGGTGGGCAAGCTTTCCTCTTCATGGCATATATTCAGCTGTCACTTCTCTTTAAGGAACCCTAGCTGGATGCAGCCGATTATCTAGAGGCAGTCCAGAGTTTCAGGGTTCGGTGTCATTAGTATGCTGATGAAACCCAACTCTGTTTTTCCTTTCCACCTGAATCCAAGGAAGCTTCCTTGATACTAACCCAGTGTGTGTCATCCGTAGTGGACTGGATGAGGGTGAACCAATTGAAACAGAGGTGCCCTTGGTCAGTTGGAAGGCAGAAGAGGAAATAGCCAGAGAAGACACAGTTTTGCAGTTTGGGTGTGTTGCTGGACTCAGCCCTGAGTGTGGATGCCCAGGTCTCTGGTGTGTCCAGGAGTGCATTTGCATAGTCAAAGCTTGTGTGCCAGCTGTGCCCATTCCTTGAGATGTCTGATTTGGCCTTAGTTACCGTATTTTTCACCCTATAGGACGCACTTTTCCCCCTCCAAAAATGAAGGGGAAATGTGTGTGCGTCCTATGGGGCGAATGCAGGCTTTCGCTGAAAGCCACGCTGAAAGCCACGCTCTCCAGGCTTCGCACACCTCTCCGCAAGCAGCGGGAGCCCAGCGCTGGGAGAGTTTGCTTGCGGAGAGTTGCCTGCATGCTGAAGCCTGCGCGCGCTGAGCTGCCTGTTTGGGGGCTGGGGTCGGGGGAAGCTCGAACTTCCCCCGCCCCAGCCCCGCGCCTGGGGGGAAAATAATTTTTCCCCCTTTATTTCCCCCCAAAAAAACTAGGTGCGCCTTATGGGACGGTGCATCCTATAGGGCGAAAAATATGGTACATCCCATTTGGATTCCTGTAACATACTCTACGTGGAATACCTTTGAAAAGTGCTGAGAAACTTCAAGTGGCTCAAAGAGCTGCAGCCAGATTGTTGACCAATCCTTGTTACAGCAGCTTCACTGGCTACCGGTCTGTTTCCAAGCACAATTCAAAGTGCTGGTTATAACCTGTAAAGCTTAGATCCAAAACCATAGCTCCTCAAAAGAACCTGCCCAAGGTATGAGATATTTAGGGGAGCCCTTCCCTCATTCCCACCACCTTGACATGCATGCTTGGTAGGGACGTGAGAGAGGGCCTTCTCGGTGGCTGCTCCCAGTCTTTGGAACTCCCTCCCTGGAAAAGCTAGACAGGTTCCCTCCTTGTCCTTTTGCCAGCAATTCAGGACTGTTTTATTCCAGCAGGCTTTGGAGAACTGTTTTTGAAGGAAAGGGCTTTTAATAGTGCTGTGCTATTTTTTTCACTTTTCAAGTATTGTCTTTTATATTTTATATTTTTGCTTTATCTGTTCTGTTTTAATTTGTGTAAGTTGCTGTGAATCCCGGTCTGGGGAAAAGGTGGTTTATTAATAATAATAATAATAATAATAATAATAATAATAATAATAATAATAAAAAATAATAATAATAAATAATAAATAATAATGAATAATAACTGAGAGGCTTCTGAGGATCATCCCAAGTTTTAAAAATACCTGTCTAAACTAAAGGGAATTGAAAGTTGCAATGGAACATCAGGCAAGCAGTGACACCATAACAGACGTGCAACAGACGTGGAGTTGCTCTCACTAAGCTGAAAACTGGGAAATGTTTCAAGGAATCGGTGAACATCCTTTGCTCCTTTTATTCAGGGTGGGAGTGGCATATCCCAAACTCATTGGTAAGGAACATAGGAAATCTTATACTGGCTCAGCTTCTGGTCTCTTTCCCCTTCTCAAACATAACCTTGCAACTATAGCCCCTTCCCCCATCCCCAACAAAAATCCTGTGCCATCATTGCTTTGGCCGTGTGAAAAAATGAAAAAATATTGGGACGTGATATATAATGAAATGAAAAAACTATTTAAATACACTTTTCCAAAGAAACCAGAAGCATTTTTGCTAGGGAAAACAGGGGATGAATTAAAAAAGGAAGATTGCAAACTATTCATGTACGCAATGACCGCCGCTAGAATCTTAGTGGCTCAGAAATGGAAATCCCAAGAAATCCCAACTTTAATGGAGTGGCAGACAAAAATGTTTGATTCCATAGATTTGGTGAAATTGACTTATAAGATTCGGAACCAAAAAGAAGCAAAGTTCGAAAAGGATTGGAGTAAATTTGTTGAATATATACGGAGTAATTGTAAGAATTTAAAAACTGTAGCAGGATTAATGTAAATCTTGTGATGTGGATGGAGTGTAAGTAAGAAACTGTAAGAAAAGATTTGAGACATGAAAACCGTTGAAGGGATGGAAGGAAGTCCGGGCGCAATAGGGAATACGCAATAGGTAAGTAAGAAGACATACAAATTTTTGAATGTAAGAGTATTTATTTATTTTTATTTATTTATTTATTTATTTATTTATTTATTTATTTTATTTGTTGTTGTTACAAAAAAGCAATAAAAAGTATTTGGGGGGAAAAATCCTGTGTCATCATTGCCTTGGATGGGGCTGGCCTGCCCACTTTATGCAGGCTCGGCCACGTGACAGTGGCATCACATGCTGAAATGGGTTGGACTGAAGTTGCCACGTGGCTACAGCAACAGTTGCTGGGATAGCAAGATCAGGCATTATCTGTGGCACATGGGCAGCATGTTCTTGCTCCATTCTTGTGTGGTTGTGCTTTCAAATCCCCACCATAGTGCTGCTGCCGGACAGAAGAAGCAGTCAGTATCCTTAAAGCGGTGGTTTTCAACCAGTGTGCCATGGCTTTGAATTATGGTCAGGGGTGCCGTGGGCAACAGTGGCCTCTATCCCTCTTTCCTTCCCTCCTCTGATGCCCTCGTGTATCTCTGGCTTCCAAATGCTTGTGCAGCTGTTTGTTGCAGCAGCCTTGGCTACATGCTCCGCAGGTGAATGGTGGCTCTGGGGCTGGCCAGGGAGTGCTGATTGCCAGGAACTGAGACAGCCTTGGAGTAAGCAAGCAAGTGGGTGAGGGAGCCCAGCCAGCTAGTCCACAAACCCTTGCTATTGGGAATGGACAGACAAGTCACATGTCCCTCTCTGCGGGGGGGGGGGGCTAAGAGACCAGGGGCAGCAGCAGCTGCCCAGAGGTCTCCCAAGGAGAGAGGAGAGGAGAGGAGACAGAGGAGAGGGTGTTTGAAAAAGGGTGAGAGGCTGCCAGCTCTGCAAGGAATTGGTGACATAACATGTCTCCTGAACCCCACAAGGATGCCACAGGAATAATGTAGTTGGTTAAGGGAGCTGTGGACTAAAAATAAAAATGAAAGATGAAAACCTCTGCCTTAAAGGAATGAACCCTAGTTCTCAGTGGCATGACACAAGCTTTGCATGCAGAAAGTGCCTCCAGCTAGGGCTGGGATGGGTCTTCTGTCTGAGACCCTGTGTGGACAACCCTGGGCTAGATGGACCAATGGTCCTACTCAGGAGAAGACAGCTTCTTTTGCTCCTAAGTTCCTTCTCTAGCTAGAATTCAGCATAATAGATGCAGGGTTGCCACTGAAAGCAGCATGTGGAAGTTGGTCTGACTCAAGTGAACAGTGAACAGCACAATTGATACTCACTTAAAAAAATAAATGCCACCAAGGCAACATGAGAACAGGCCTTTTCAATGGTGGCTCCACATTTGTGGAATTCTCTCTGCAGGGAGACTTGCCTGGTTGGTGCCATCATTAAATATATTCAGGGACCAGGCAAAAACCTTCCTTTTTTACAAGACCTTTGGCTTTTAAATATGGCCTTTTAGAGTGGGTGGGATGTTTTAATGTGATGATGATGATGATATGCCAACCAAAAATACAGGAAAGACAACAACAAATATTAAGACTTCTGAAACAGGGCTGCCTTCAGATGTCTATGAAAAATTATATAGTTGTTTAACTCTGACATCTGCCAGGAGGGCATTCCACAGGGCTGGCACCACTACCAAGGAAGCCCCCCGCCTGGTTCCCTGTACTGTGGTTTCACTTCTCACAATGAGCAAACTGCCAGAAGGCCCTTGGAGCTGGACCTCAGTGTCTGGGCTGAACAATGCGGGTAGAAATGCTCCTTCAGGTATACAGGGCCAAGGTTATTTAAGGCTTTAAAGGTCAGCACCAAAACTTTGTATTTTCCTGCCCCTTGGATTTAATGGGCTTTTTTTGTAAGTCGTTTTGAGTTGCCATGGCAAAAAAACCAATGTTGTTGTTGTTTGCAAGTCCAGGTTTTGCAAGGGGAATGTCATATAATTCTAAAACATGTGCTTCCTTGCACTGATAATGCAGGTAACATGACATCATTGAGGTGCATATCTTTCCCTCATCAGCCACCAGTAATGCCGCTAACATGATGTCATCAGATCTTTGTTTCCTGGCCCCCAACCCCTTGGCTGTTAAAATACATCACATTCTGTCCTTGCTTCACACATGCTTTCTTCTCTCTTGCATGCTACTTTTTCAGATTACTTGGGAAGTCCCCACTTCAGATTGGGGAGCTTTGGAGGGACCCTGCTTCAGTTCAGACAAGCCCCAAAGCTGTCTGAAATGGGTCCACTTTGGTTCTTGAGTTGGGATTCATCTGAATCTTTTGCACAACCCTAATGAAGTTCTGCTAGCCGCAGAACTAGCTGCAGCAAATGAAGAAACTCTCAGAGTCAGTAACTCTGGTCAGACCATAATTCTTTCAGTGTGTTTAGTTTAGCTCCCCACTTTAGAAGAAGGGGTGATCATTATCTGATCTATGCAGAAGGTACACCCTTGATCCATAAACCACATAGGCATAAATCCAGCTGGTCTTTTGCAGGACCAGAACAGGACTTCACAATGCCATGTTCCAATTGCCTATCTGTCTACCTCTGTTGAAACAAATGGGCATTGATCCTTTTTCTGCATGATTTTGCTTGATTGCAAGAGGTTGGGGAGGTTGGCTCAGAAAGTGTTTTGTTCCTTAAGCCTCTTTCATTAAATCATATTGGCTTCCCATGGCCAAACTGAATCTTTGGAAGCAGCACATATTGCTGCTGCAGTAAAGAGATATTTGTCATGCTGTTTTTGGAACTTATCCTGAGCGGGTCTGAGCTGACCGATGGCTCTGAAGAGTGCTCAGGAGCTCCCCAAGTAAAGTGGAGGCTATGACATTGCAGGCAACTTAACACATAGTGGAGATGATTTCCAGGCATGTTTGAAGAGATTTTGTTGGTCATTCAGATTTGTGATTTGTCCACAGTGCCAGTTGCTCAGAGATCTACTGCTCCTGTACACGTGGGCTCTGTTAGCTACAATGGCTGCTTGCCATCAATAGACCAGATCATGGGCGGTATGCCTAATCCTCTTCGCAGCCATGTAGGTAGTGGCAACTCACCACTTTTTGTGGCAGTGAGTTCCACAAGTTTAAATATGTGTTGTGCAAAGAAAGCCCTTGCATTTTTCTGAACTTTGTGGCAGTCAACTGAACTGAATGATTCAGATTGTCAAAGCATGTTCACTGCCTAGGTAAGGTTTAGAGAGCCCTGGTCAGCAACCTGTTTTAACAGAGGGTTGATATAAATTAACCTGACCATTTCGGTTGCTTTCAGTGTCGCATTTCTCCAATCTTAAATTCAGTTCACAACAGCAGTTTGCAAAATAATAATAAAAAGTAAGCCCTCACAAAAATTCATTAGTGCTTTTGCGCTCATGTGTCCAAATATATACTCATTTTTGCAAGCAGTTTCCACCCAGTATAATGCATTCCTGAATGTTGTTAACACTAATATATGTATCTTTATGCTCTAACCTGTTTTGTTTGGAGAACTGCATTGCTAAATGGGTTTTTATTGGTAGCTGCAGATGAAGTACAGATAGTTAGGTAGATTGAATTTGATTGTTTAATCTCTCTCCCCCCCCTATATATATACAGCCCCGTTTGCATCCTGAATGGAACGTAATACGTGATGGCATGCAAGGGAAAATGCTATCAAAACAGCCAAAAGAACACAGCATGGGGCAGGTGTTCTGATGAGGTTAAAAGGATCATCTCCAAGAACACAAGAATAAATAGCCTTGCAGGATCCGGCCAAAAAAGCACCTATTTCTGCTCTCCAGGTACCCCTCCCTCGGCAAACTCACAAAGAGCCAGTGTCAGATTTTGGAGAACAAGAGATCATCATGACAGCTCCCAGAGCCACACCCCCAAGAAGAGTCCAAAAAATGCAGCTGTGTTGATCCATTAATACACACGCACACACCCAAAGAACAGAGATCCATGACATAATACTCATTTTATTTAAATCACGTGACTGCAGTCTTACACATAGAGACTCAGTGGTGATTATTCCTGTGACCACACACTTTTAATTTGTAAAAAAGCAACAAAAACCCACACCCTGAAGTTTAATGAAAGATCTTTAGCCAGCTAAAATGCAAGTGTCAGGGGTTCAGGGGAAGAGGCACAGATGAGGGAGGAGACTGAGAGCGAGGGGGAAGAATCCCAGGTCGATGAGGAAGAGGATGACAATGACTTGAGGGATTCCATGAGTCTTTCAAGTGAATCGGAGGATTCCCAAAAGGGGGCGCCTGTGGTCAGGCCAAGGGGAGTCACAGGGGGGACTCGCCTGGAGCAGGGGAGAAACAGGGGAACCCTGAGTGGGAGTTGGGAATCGGGGCCGGCTTCCCCACCGGAACGGAGTGAAGGGGGTGGGGTTTCCAGTGTGATAGGAGAAGCAGAGCAGGAAGCAGAGAGGGGAAGGAGATCGGGGGAAGACATCCTCCCGGAAGGGGCGGAGAGTAGTACAGGGAGTAGTGTAACTGTCAAGAGGAAGGTCAGAGGTAGCGAACGCGCGCCAAGTTCAAATGTGGAGGCGCGCGGAAATACAGAGAGCCCAGAGGAGGAGCCAGGTCCCAAAGCACGAAGGAGGGGGGAAGAGTTGTCTGGGGATTCAGCGTCAGGGGAATCCAGGAAGGGCGAAACCCCAGGGGGCAGGAAGACCCTGCGGAAAAGGAAGGAACGGAAGAGGTGGAGCAGTACAAGCCTCTTAAGCTGGTGTAGAGGTGGTACTAACTCAGAGGGGACTTCAGCGGTCTAAGCGTAACAGACGTGGGGCTGCGCGCCTCGGCTGTGGAACGTACAATGTACTCCAATAAAGATCTTTGTATATAAAGTGGACTTGGCGTTGGTCTCTTGTGAGCTGGGACCTGAGGCGGCCCTGACAGTAAGTCCCCTCTCTAAAAGAACGCAAATTTTTTTTTGCAAAGCTCACGAAGTTTGGCAGCCATGAGTGCGGAGGAACAGTTGACAGCGCTCCGGAACGCAGTCACCGAGCTCTCAGCTGCGGTCTGAGCCTCTCAGACGAAGAGTGACGAAGCGGAGAAGCGATGTCAAGATCTGCAAGCCAGGTGGGAACGTGCGTGCAAAGAGGGGTTCCCGAAGTCCAGGTCAGAGGGAATCGGACTCGGAAGGAGGGGGGGCAGCTTAGTAGCCCACTTCGATGGGAACCTGAAGCACTATCCCAGTTTCAGAGCAGACGTCGTATATGCGCTGCATCTGCTTCGAGATGACTTTAAAGATGAGGAAGAGAAAGTGGGTTTTATTGTGTCCCATTTGCATGGGGACGCTAGAGCTTGGCTGCGCAATTTGTGGCGCGAAGATGGTCCTGCCCGCCAAGACTCTGATGAATTTATCAAAGCCATGGACGCTTGTTTCCAGTCTACAGTAGACGTTGACGTTGCGCGACGGGAGATGCATGGATTACGGCAGGGAAAAGCCACAGTGCGTCAGTACCATTCTCGCTTTTTTGCATTGCTGACTGTTTTGGGCTGGGAAAAGGACTCACGAGCAGTGAGAGATTTGTTTTGGGAAGGACTCAACGGCTCCATTAAAGATGAATTGGCCAGGGGAGACAGACCTCAGACCCTAGCAGACGTAGTGCAGAGGTCTCTTACGATTGGAGTGCGTCACGAAGAACGTCCTTGGCACAGTGAGGAAGGTCGCCAGATGCGAGCGCCAGCGAGAGCACCTCCTTTTATTCCCAGGGATTTGGGTCATGCGCATCCCTCGCCTCTGCTGCGGCCGGGGGAGGAACCAATGGAGCTTGGCGGTGCTAAGGCTCAGACAGCGGCCGGAGCCCCAGCGTCCGGTGCAGTCAAGGCGAAGCCTCCTAGAGGGAACAGGAAGTGTTACATCTGTGACAGTGCACAGCACATGGCGAAAGAGTGTCCCCAGAGGCTCCAGAAGCACACTGCAGCGTCAGCAACGGTAGCAGCAGACGTATTTCACGGAGAGCAGTTTCAGGGAAATGGCAGTGCCTGGCTGGAAGCAGAGATGCTGGGGCTCAGCCAGGCAAGTCAGCAGAGCAGTCCCCAGTGATTTTGCAACACACAGACCCATTACCGCCCAAGCCAGCGGTGCAGCTCACAGCAACGCTCCAGCTGCCTGATGGAACCGCACTGGAAGTCCCCATTACCATCGACTCCGGTAGCAACGCGGACTTTGTGGGGGTGCAGTTCATCAAGCAGCATCGCATAGCGCTTTTACCGGCCACGACGCCCCTGAACGTGGTCACGGTCGATGGCAGGAAGTTGCTGGGCGGGCAAGTAGTACAACAGACGCCACCCATGGTGATGCAGATTGGGAATCATCGCGAAGTCATTAGCTTCAACATCACACGCCTGTCAGACACACCTATAGTGTTAGGCATGAGCTGGCTGGAGCGACACAGTCCAGCAGTAGCGTGGTACCAGAGGCAGCTCACCTTTTGCTCATCTTACTGTGCCCAACATTGCATCCAGTCCAGCCAGGAAGAGGAAGCTGGGCAGCAGCTACAACTCGGCATGGTGCAGGCAGTACCCCGCAAGTACGAGGGATTTTTGGAGGTCTTCTGCGAGAAGGAAGCTGACCAGTTGCCACCCCACCGACCTTATGACTGTGCGATTGACCTGTTGCCGGGGGCGACGTTGCCAACTGCAAAGCTGTATTCCATGTCTGAGGATGAGATGCAAGAACTCAGGGAGTTCATAGAGCACAATTTGAAGCGGGGATTCATCCGGGAATCCAAAGCAGTGGGGGGCAGTCCTGTGTTTTTCGTCAAGAAGAAGGACACGCCCCAAAAGAGGCTCATTGTGGACTACCGGGCCATAAACTCGATGACGAAGCCCAAAGCTTTCCCCATGCCCAAGATTGACGACCTGCTAGCGACGGTGAGGAAGGGAAGGATCTTCACCAAGTTGGATCTGCGTGAGGCATACAATCTCATACGCATGCGTGAAGGCGATGAGTGGAAGACGGCCATGTTCACGCCGCTGGGCACGTATGAATACAGAGTTATGCCGTTTGGTCTCCAAAATGGATCTCACTGTTTCCAAGCCTTTATGCACCACGTGCTAGCGGGACTCCTCTACAAGAAGTGTGTGTGCTTCCTCGACGACATCCTGATCTTCTCAGAATCGCCGGAAGCTCATGAGAGGGACGTAAAGGAAGTCCTGCAGAGGCTACGGGAACACAGGCTCTACGCCAAGCTGGAGAAGTGCCAATTTGACGTGACGGAGGTGGATTTCCTCGGCTACAGGCTATCCGACAAGGGACTAGCCATGGACAGCGTCAAGGTCCGTGCGGTGTTGGACTGGAAGAGCCCGCGCAATCGAAAGGAGGTCCAGAGATTCGTAGGTTTCGCCAACTTTTACCGCAAATTCATCAGAGGTTTCGCGAAGGAGACGGCAGCAATCACGGACACTCTTAGTTCCAAGAAGAAGAAGTTCACTTGGTCGGACCAGGCGGAGCGGTCTTTTCAAAAGCTCAAAAGCCTTTTCGCATCCGAAGAACAGCTGCTGCACGTGAATCCCGGCAGGCCCATGCGGGTCGAGACTGACGCATCTGGCAGAGCGGTGGGGGCCGTCCTTTTGCAGGAAGATTCGCAAGGGAACTGGAGGCCCTGCGCTTTCTACTCCAGGAAGCTCAGCAAGTCGGAGCAGAACTACACCATCTGGGACAGGGAGCTGTTGGCCATTCACGCAGCCTTCAAAGTGTGGCGCCACTTCCTCATAGGAGCCAAGCACACCGTACAGGTCCGCACGGACCACAAGAATCTAGAGTATTGGCGCACGGCAAAGCTCCAGAGCCAGAGGCACATACGCTGGGCGGAATTCTTCGCGGATTTCGATTTCCGAATAGAGTACATCCCGGGAGATTCCAATGTCATAGCAGATGCGCTCTCCCGGAAGCCGCAATATCTCGAGGAAGCGGCAACAGTGGCAGCCAAACACATTTTCGCACCGCAGGCGTGGGCGTGCGCTTCAGTCGTCGTCGACCTGGACGCGGTGCGACGCGCGCTGCAAACGGATCAGTTTGCACAATCCAAGATGGAAGAACTACGCAGAGGTACAGCGAGGGACAACGAGTTCCAGATACGCGACGGTCTGCTAACTCGCAAAGTTGCCCTCTACGTGCCAGGGGACGAGCTCCGCGCAAAGGTTCTACAGCAGTTACATGACGCACCCAGCGCGGGCCATTTCGGCAAGGAGAAGACAGCAGAATTGGTGGCCAGAGACTTTTGGTGGCCCCAAATGCGAGGAGAGGTCGCAGATTACGTCGCAAGGTGTGACACCTGTCAGAGGTCCAAGCCAGTGCACAAGCAGCCGTGGGAGCGAGTGGCGCTGGACTTTGTTACTGATCTGCCCAGCTCCCGAGGCAAGACGGCGGTACTTGTTGTTGTGGACCTGTTCATCAAGATGGCGCACTTCATTCCTTGCGCGAAGGTGGCGATGGCGGAACAGACCGCCAAACTGTTCATAGACCACGTATTCAGAGTGCATGGTCTGCCACGGTCCATCCTGTCCGACAGGGGGCGCCAGTTTGTTTCCAGTTTCTGGCAAAAGCTCCTAGGTATCCTGAACGTCAAGATCAACTTATCGTCGGCAAGACATCCACAGACCTACGGCCAAGCGGAGAGGGTCAACGCGATTATGCAGCAGTACCTGAGATGTTACGCTAATCAGCGACCAGCAGCTTGGGTGGACTACCTGCCGATGGCCGAGTTTGCCTACAAGAACACGAAGCACGCGTCAACGGGTGTGACGCCGTTCTTCGCCAACAATGGGCGGCATCCCAGAACTTTCCCAGGGTTGGTAACGACAGGGGAGGGGATCCAGCAAGGGGCCGACCATTTAGCAGCCGAACTGCAGGAGGTGCACGAGGAACTGAGGCGACACTTGGAACTAGCTAAACAAGCCTATAAAGTGCAGGCGGACAAACACAGGAGGGCGGGAGAAGACATCCAGGTGGGGGACTGGGTATGGTTAGCAGCCCAAGCGGTGCCGGCCAAGTCGTTAGCTAAGAAGAAGCTAGGACACAGGCAGCTAGGGCCGTACCAAGTTGAGGCCAGGATCAATCCCGTAGCTTTTCGATTGACCCTCCCGGAAGGTTCCAGAATGCACCCGGTCTTTCATAGGTCGGTGCTCACACCCTACAAGGCCCCACACAGATTTCAGGAGTCAGGGACGGCACCAGACCCACGCAGAGAATCACCCAAGAGGGGGAGGTCACCTAGGGCCGAGCCACTCAACGAGGTCACAGAGATTCTGGACTCAAGATGGGGGGAAGAGGGAGTAGAATATTTTCTCGCCAGGGAAGGTACCCCAGCCAGCGCCAACAGTTGGGTGCCGGACTACGCTTTGGACGAGCCTCTTCTCAAAGAAGAGTTCCATGCCCTTTACCCACACAGGCCCATGCCAGCCGAGTATTTTGACGACTGGCTTTTCACACCCACACTTTCTGCCAGCACTCTCCGGGGGTTCTCCTCTGCAGAGGACACCACGCCAGAATCGAGCCCTCCAAGGGGATCGTGTTCAGGGGTGGACACGGACCACTCTTACTGGTGGGACGATCAACCAGAGGAGGACTGGCGCAGGAAGTGGATGACGGGCCCTTGGCAAGCAGCTCCAGACGAAGTAACTATGGGAGAGGAGGCCGAGAATACGTTGGGGGACGGACCCGAGTTCGAGCACACATACACTGAACTGGAAGCAGAGGAGATCGAAGTAGACGACCTGTATCCAGCATCTACCCCCGCAACGATGGAGCACCCAGAACCTGCGCCCGAAGGGCGGGAGGGGGGAAGGGGGGCTTCGAGGGGGGGATGGATGTCAGGGGTTCAGGGGAAGAGGCACAGATGAGGGAGGAGACTGAGAGCGAGGGGGAAGAATCCCAGGTCGATGAGGAAGAGGATGACAATGACTTGAGGGATTCCATGAGTCTTTCAAGTGAATCGGAGGATTCCCAAAAGGGGGCGCCTGTGGTCAGGCCAAGGGGAGTCACAGGGGGGACTCGCCTGGAGCAGGGGAGAAACAGGGGAACCCCGAGTGGGAGTTGGGAATCGGGGCCGGCTTCCCCGCCGGAACGGAGTGAAGGGGGTGGGGTTTCCAGTGTGATAGGAGAAGCAGAGCAGGAAGCAGAGAGGGGAAGGAGATCGGGGGAAGACATCCTCCCGGAAGGGGCGGAGAGTAGTACAGGGAGTAGTGTAACTGTCAAGAGGAAGGTCAGAGGTAGCGAACGCGCGCCAAGTTCAAATGTGGAGGCGCGCGGAAATACAGAGAGCCCGGAGGAGGAGCCAGGTCCCAAAGCACGAAGGAGGGGGGAAGAGTTGTCTGGGGATTCAGCGTCAGGGGAATCCAGGAAGGGCGAAACCCCAGGGGGCAGGAAGACCCTGCGGAAAAGGAAGGAACGGAAGAGGTGGAGCAGTACAAGCCTCTTAAACTGGTGTAGAGGCGGTACTGACTCAGAGGGGACTTCAGCGGTCTAAGCGTAACAGACGTGGGGCTGCGCGCCTCGGCTGTGGAACGTACAATGTACTCCAATAAAGATCTTTGTATATAAAGTGGACTTGGCGTTGGTCTCTTGTGAGCTGGGACCTGAGGCGGCCCTGACAGCAAGCTTTTGCTTTGAATTAGAATTGATTTAGTCTATGTTTATCTGTTCATGAACAAATCTAAGCACCTCATCATCTTAGTCCAGAGCTTTTCAAACTTAATATCATGACATGTTAGTTTGTCAGCTGCAGTGTGTAGATGTGTCATGCAAATGCTCCCTGTGCTCTCATTACTGCCTCTGTCCATGGGGGCAGAGCCATCTAATAACCATCCATCTCCTCCACAAATGTATACAATCCTCTTTGGCACCGAGTTCCATAGTTTAACTATGTGCTGCATGAAGATTTCCTTTCTTTTATCGGTCCTGAATCTTCTAACATTCAGCTTCATTGGATATCCACAAGTTCTAGTGTTCTAGTCCTAGTGCAACATTCTAAGAAGCCTTATCATCCCACCACCATCAACCATGTGTATGTATATGTGTGAGGGGGAGAGAGAGATGCAGATGCCATTTTAGAATTACACTTCATGCATCTGATGAAGTCAGCTCTAACCCACAAAAGCTCATGGAAGACTCCTTGTTGATTTTGCTGCAGCACACTTATGTGGCTAAATCTCTGGAAGCAATAGAAATTATTTTTACCAATGAAAAGATACACCATCTTACTAGGGGTTTTCACATACCAGTTTTTTCTCTTTGGGACTGCTACTGTCTCCTCCCCCTCCCCACTATAAGAAAGGAATGCAGCCTTCTGCACTCAGTGCAACCACATTAGGGGAAGCATGGTTGCTTAAAAGCATTGCTTCTTGCTGATCAATATTGCTAATGAGTTTCGTCTGGTGCCATTTAAAGCCTCCTGCTCTAGCCTGGAAATCACCCCACCAGCAGCAGACTGTTCCAGCAGGCATGGGTTGTGTCTGTACATGAACCCAGCTCTCCACAAAAGGCTTGTTTGCTCCCTTATTTGGATGAATGGTGGGCATGTCATCCTTGCCAGTGAGCATGCCTGTACCTGCAAAGACTCACCTATAAAATGTTTTGAGCTTGCAACTCAGCAACAGTTGAAGAAATTATGATGATGTGGGTGTAGTTTTGATCAGAAATATCCCTGAGCTGAGATGGGTGGGAGGCTCAGCCCTGCTGAAGAAAGCACCCCAACCAACCAGTGCTTCATTTTTTACTGGTATTTGAAGAACTTGGATTTGGAGGGTAGGTCTGGTAAGGAGGAATGGAAGCTTCCTTTCCTTGTGGTTAGCATCTGCAGTGATAAATGAAATCATTGTCTCAGCAATAAAAGCCAACTGTATCTGTAACATTCCCACAGTTATGCTCTCCCCTTCTGTTTGAGAAGATCCAAGGGCTCAGTGGTTATCTGACTTTTGTTTCCTTTGGAAGGAGGTCACTGGAGATTTACTGGCATTTTGTAATAGTAAAGGTAAAGGTACCCCTGCCCGTACGGGCCAGTCTTGACAGACTCTAGGGTTGTGCGCCCATCTCACTCAAGAGGGCGGGGGCCAGCGCTGTCCGGAGACACTTCCGGGTCACGTGGCCAGCGTGACAAGCTGCATCTGGCGAGCCAGCGCAGCACACGGAAACGCCGTTTACCTTCCCGCCAGTAAGCGGTCCCTATTTATCTACTTGCACCTGGGGGTGCTTTCGAACTGCTAGGTTGGCAGGCGCTGGGACCGAGCAACGGGAGCGCACCCCGCCGCGGGGATTCGAACCGCCAACCTTTCGATCGGCAAGCCCTAGGCACTGAGGCTTTTACCCACAGCGCCACCTGCGTCCCGGCATTTTGTAATATCTGTATTTTATTTACAAATATAGATGTTGAAAATAGATGGAGGCACAAACTTACATCCTCCAACATCCAACCTCCACTGCTTCTGCATCAAACCTCCAGGGTGACAGCCAATACCTTTAAGATGCCTCCAGAGCCCTGAATTGGTCTCCCCATCCTTAGCCCACCTCAAGTGCAGCCTGTCATAATCCATTGGAATGGCATCATCCCCAGCCAAAGAAAGTGGGAAGAGTAAGCCTTGATTCACAAATGGGGCTTTCCTTCCAGAACTATGGTTTATGACTAATTATTTAGTTCCCATCTATTTAGTTCCCATCTATTCATATCTCCTGAATTTGCCTAGCAAAGAAAGATGCTAGGTCAGACCTGGCCAAGCAGTTAGAATGCTTTAGCAGTCCTCTTCTCGTCTAGACCCCAATATAGCAACCATAAAATTGTAGAGTTAGAAAGGACTTGCGATCATCTAGTTCAGACCCTGAACTCATTATAGTTACTAATTACTGCTTTATTCCAAAAGGCTTTTGTTTTATGTGGTCCATAATGTTTCATGTTTGGTTTTTACCGCTGATTGTGTCTCTTTGTGCAGTTGCTTTGTACTGTAGAGTTTTTTTATATATATAAAAAAATCAAGTTGTAATTTTAAATGTTGTAAAGCTGCCTTGAATTGCACCAGGAATGCTGGATATTAAACTTTTAATAAATGACTAAAATAAATACAAGACACTACATTGAAGCACCGAAAAGGCCTTACATCCTGCACCATATTAAGGTGTGTCTGGCACCTTCATTGTACTGCTGGTGAATGATGAAGTTGCACCTCTTTGCCCTGGCTTTTGACACTTGAGAGATATATTTTTAGGACCCACCTTATTTCTGTGCTTTTAACTTGTTTTGAACTTCTCTTTTGCTGTTGTAACCTGCCTTGGGACCTTAGAGTAAAGGGCAGGTTAATAAAAATAAGTAAATCACTCAGAGTCTTGCTGCCTTATTGCTGGGGTGGAGAAGGCAGCACATTTAGCCATATTCGGATTCTGAGTTTTGTCAGTCTGCAAAGGATGGACATAGTGGTGGGAGGAGGACACGACTGGCCAAGGCAGAAAGAAAGGGGAAAATAAAAACCACCACCACATTCACTTAGAACTGTGGTGGCCAGGGCTGGCAAGGTCCCTTCTGGGCAGAGTTGTGGCAGAGCACCTGCTTGGCATGCAGAAGGTCAATTCCCAGTGGCACCTCCAGTTAGAAGAATCAAGTAGCAAGTGATAAAAGAGAGCCTTTTAGCTAGGCTGACAAATATTCTGACCTATAAGGCAGCTGCTTATGTCCCTATGCAGGCTTTTCTCCAGGATATAAGGACATAAGGAAGGTCCTGCAGGATCAGGCCTGTGGCCCATATAATCCACATCCTGTTCTCACAGTGGCCAAACAGATGCCTGTAGCAAACCTGCAAGAGCCCTCTTCCCTCCTGTAGCTTCCAGCAACTGGTATTCAGAAGTGTTACTGCTTCTGAACATGGAGGCAGAGCAGAGTCATCTGGGCTTGTAGCCTTCTCCTCCATATATTTGTCCAATATTCTTTCAAAGCCATCCAGGTCATCACTCCTATGGGCCTGAGTTCCATAGTTTAACTATGGCCAATATATCTACCAGTGGATACAGGAGCTGTTTACAAGGGAATAGGTGTGGCTCTCCTTGATTAACACAAGACACCTGTGATTGGTGAGGGAGCCAAAGTTGGCTGAGCAGATAGTCACCTCACCTGCCATCCAGCTTCCCCTGGCAGGCAAGGTGCAAAAGCTTGTTCTGGCAGCACCTAAGCTGATCTGCAAAAACAAAACAAGCCTGCAGAGCTGTTGCCTAAAATCTGCACAAACTCAGGAAGGAAAACGTGGCACTTTACCAGCCCATCACCTCCATGAGTGATGGCCAAGCAACTAGTTCTGGCCTTCGTCCCATGACTCTAGTCTTCATGCATTGCAGATAGTTGTGGCTGCCAAATCACACTCCACACTGCAGCTTTATGTAGCGGTCCCACTTGTATATGTCTGCAATGGTTCTATACCAGTTTAACTGTCGTGGCCACCTCCAAAGCATCATGGGAGCTGTAGCCTGGGGGAAGTGTAGAAGATTCTGTGAGCCTTTGCCACAACCACAGAACTATGCTTTCTAGGCAGAGCAATTAAAACAGATCAAATCTGAGTATGTCCACAGTTTAGCTTGCTGACTAAAACCCTCAAACCTTTGGGTAAGCAAAGAAATAATCATGCGTGTTTGAAAAGGAGCTGAGCCAGTTTATTGAGAATAAAAGAAGCATATCCTTTTGAGAGATTTACTGTTGCATTTATTGTCTCCAGCAATCGTTTAATCTCCAGTTTGTTTTTTGCCTGGGCTGAGTTGGAGGGAGATCAGAATCTTTTATTTTCTTAGCAGTCACTGCTGAACGTTCTGTCTACTATCCATTTGTTCATTCCTCATATGAAGGCTCTCACTGAAAGGCAGCCATTGGACCAAACTATTTGATTTGGTTTGAGTTTTGCACTTTAGCACATTCCTCAAACATTTCATGAATGTTGTCTTTCCAGGGGCTTTGGTAAGGTGGAGATGAGTCTACATTTCCACCCCTCTGGCACAGACCAGCTGTTTACTCCAGCCTCCCAAATTGCATATACAGAGTGAGTCATGACATTGGAAAATTATCCCAGGGAGAAACAATGAAACAGAGAACAATGTGACTACTTCTCTGGAAAGGAAAATAAAACTCTGGACGTTGACACCTCCCCCCACTCACACACCACAGTACTTATCTATGGATATTGGAGGCTTCTCCTGTAACTCTCTGAGTGTGCAGGATCAGCCCTAGACTAGCCCTCCTCCAACCTATCGCCCTCCAGGTCCCATCAGCCCCAGCCAGCATGCCCAGTGGGAAGGGATACCTGCAGCCCAGTGTTTTGCAGTGCATGAGGAGATCACTATTTGGTGGGCAATCTGTCTTTCTGGAAAGTTTGTCCACCATTAGTGATCTCCTTATTGAAGAATTTTGGATACGCTTCCTTTCTGTCATAGGATTCTAGTTTTCCATACCATGTTTTCTTCCCTGTTTCTCCTCTTACGTTCATTGGATGGGAAGAGGCAACCACGGCGCTTTGCATCGGATCTGCAGGATGGCTTCTAACCTGAGTGTCATTTGTCTTTGGGACTCCATTGCATCTGAATTTATACATTTGAGGAGTGCTTTTTCCTGCCCATCAGTTGTGATCAACTTCCATGCTGGTGGGAATTGTATTCCAAAATGTCCAGAGGGCACCAAGTTGGGAAGGCTGCCCTAGGCCAACAAAGAGTGTCCAAAGTGATGTGTGTCTCCGTGGCCCAACTTTCAAAATTATAGATTCCACATTCTTATATATGCTGCCCTGAAATCCATTTTTGAAGAAGGTGAGGTGCAGTTTATAAATTCTTTGAATCAGTAAATAAATTTCACCTTCATCCAAAAACATGAAAGATGTATATATAATGAATAAAATATAAAAGATGAAAGTACCCAGCCATCTGAAAATACAATGATTTTACATGCCTGTGCAAAATAAAAAGATGCTAAGCTGGTGCTGAGAAAAAGACATTCCACAGTTGGGGGCCAACAGAAAAGGTTCTCTCTTGTGCAAATGAAATTTGCACTTCTCTAACAAATGGAACATGAAGAAAGACTTCCTTTGGTGATCTTTATTTAATACATATGTTGCCCATTTCACAACTTTAATGTATTGTTTGCATGCACAATTTTGCTCTGTCACACAAGGAGATAAATTTTCTTCCCACATTGAGCTGATCCCAATTTCTCTCAGGCACGCTATTTGCTGAATGGGAACCAACACTGTACATTTCCTGTGAATTAAGCACAATAAATATTGGCTCAGTGCTGGGCATGCAGGTGAGTGTTACCAACTTTACATGTGAACAAACTGCTGTTTTTTAGCTGAATGGCTAGCAGATGACAGGGACCTGCCAAACCCAGCATCTCAGATGATTTACCTGTTCCTAAATTTGTTCCTGACTCTGTGAAATGTGAGCTGGAGTTATGGCTTTGCTTCAGGAGCTGCTAGCACCAAAACAAGGTGCTGGAAGGGCCCTCAGCATTGGAACTCCTTCCATAGAATTTCTGCCAGATCCTTATCTCTGCTTTGTTTACGAGAGCAGTTTAAACTAAAATTAAGGGGTGGGTCAATTTAAGCTCCCAAGCATTACTACTTGATAAAGAATTCTAAATCCAAATGCAAACAGCTTGTCACATCTTATACATGCCTACTCGAAAGTAAGAGCTGCAGTGGCACTTACTCCCAGTCAGATAGGTTTGTAGATTGTAGCCACAGCTAATTTACTATCTGGATTTTAACTGATAATTAAGTAATTAACGGATTAAGAACGCAAGAATCCATGGCACTGCTGGATCAGGCCAATGGTGTATGTAATCCAGCAAACTTTTCTCACGGGGCCAACCAGATACCTGTGGGAAGTTGGAAAGGGTGACCTGAGCCCAAGAGCCCTCTTCTCCCCTCCTGCACTTTCCAGCAGATGCTGTTCAAAGCGTCCTGCCTCCAACAGGGGAGGCAGAGCAGAGCCCTCCTGGCTCGGAGCCACTGAAACGCTTCTCCATGAATACCAAATATCTGTATATTGCATCTCAACAGAGATTAAAAGTGGACTTTTTAAGGTGAGGGATAAGAAGAGCTTTTCAAAATCATTAAGTCCTTAGTCTGCTGGAATTGTTGATTTCTGATCTTGCCTCCTGAGGTCTGTGCATTTTATCAAGTTTTTAAATGGTAAAACAAACAAACAAAGCAAGTGTAAAGTTGGTGTCAGGGAACAGGGGAGGGGGGCAGGGGAATAGAGCGAGCCTCCAACACTGCTGAGGCCTCGTCCAGCGGTGGGGAAAGCCAGACCTCCAGTGGAGCAGTGGGGCTCGAAGATGCTACTGAGAGCCCAAGCACCTCACCTAGTCTGGCTGGCCAGGAAACAGACATGCCGTTTCCGTCGCCTAGTTTACGCAGAGGGGTGAAACGTAAGGAGGGGAGGCGGAGATTTGGGGTGTCTAAGTTCTTATGTTGGGGTGGAAACCAGAAGGGGCCACTCCCAGAATCTGCAAGTTACTAAGACGGACATGAACTTTGGGGTTCTGCACTGTAAATAGTTTGCACCAATAAAACCTGTAAAAGACAGGTCGGAGTCCTGCCTGCTTACTCACGAGCAACCAGCACCAGCACCTGACAGTTGGGTTTACAAGTGGGGCTGACTCTGAAAACAGTTGAAGATGGCTGATTTTGTGTTCCTCACACAGTCAGAAAATAACCTGGTTCCTTTTTGTTTCTTCAAGTGCATCAGGAAATAAGCTTGGCCCACGCTCCGGATGCTGGGTCAATGTATATCCTGCGACTGTTCCATTGTCTTTGTTGACACACGTTTCATTCATGTAGTCAGCACTGAGTGGCTGGCAGGTGTGCTATTTATCTCTCTTTTGTGGGTGTTCCTAGGCAACCTCTAATGCTAATAGCAAACAGTAGTAGCTTGCATCTAATGTGGTGTTTATTTCTCTTTGCTAGGTGCCCAGAATTTTGGCTGCATGCTCATGGCTTACCAAAGACACGAATGCTGCCTTTTCTGTGTTGGCCCCCAGATTGTGGAACTTCCACCATTCAGAAATGTGTGTGGCCTTCATGCCTCAGGTGTTTAAATGTGCTTTAAAAGCCCCTATTTTTTTGAAACTCTTTAAAATAGGAATATGTTGTTTTCCAGGGAGCTCTGTTAGGTGCTACATCAGTTTCTGCTACATCTTTTCACTGGCCTATATTTTGAAATAACTGTTAAATGTTGCCTTTAGTTTGCTTGTATTTATTATACTCTTATGATATAGGGAGTTGCCTTGAGTGGGCTATGCATAGGAAATAATGCTATAAAGAAATTATATAAAAGAAATTGGAGGGTGTATGTGCTTTTTTAAAAAAACATTTTGTCTCTTTTTTTAAGTAATGTAAAATATTTTCCAAAACGTAAAAAAGACCCAATAAGTCATGCTGTCAGAGCAGGTGTTGGGAGCAGGTCAGCAATAACTCACAAGGCATCAGTGAAGTTAACTCTTTATTCAAAGAAACAAAAAAGCTCAGGCCTAGTGAGCACTGCAAGTCTTCCCAGTAGGTCTTGCCCCAATGAGCCAGCTGTGAGGACTGACAGTCTCCACCTCTCCACAGCTCTTTAAGTCTCCTCCTCCCCCAGGTCCTTCCCAAGCAATGTGAGACTCCGACTTCTTGTCGTCTCTGCCCTTTTCATACCTCTGTGGGTTCTGGGAGAGGAGGGGAGCTGGTCACCGCAGGAAGGGGGGGAGATCCCTGGCTTCTTCAGCGGCCTGACTCCACTCTGCCTCTTGCCCCCCCTCCTCCTCTCCAGCTTCCACTGCTGCCTCTGATTCTGGACTGCCCTCTGACAGAGCCTCTTCCTGCTCACTCAGCCCTGTTACCGCTTCAGCTCCTCCCAGTCTGCTCCCCAGTCGTGTCCCACCCCCACTCCCCACTCTAAGCCTTCTTCCCTTGGGGGGTTCCCCAGCTGTCCAGTCCATGGCACATGCTGAGGTGAATTGAAGCTTAATGTGCTTAGTAAATGGGGATAGAACAGTAGCCTTAAACGCCCCAAAGGAAGGAAGCCAAGAATTATTGTGACATCAAACATGAGGTTTTTACAACTCCAGGACTTCCTGTTCAGGCACTAGGTAGGGGCAAAAAGCATTAACGAAATGTGATATTCTTAGCACTTACTACAAACGGTTTGCCTCATCTTCACAAGGGGTGTAGAAGAGATTTGTATGAATTTTGCATCAAGAAGCAAACTGTCCTTACTTTGGACAGATTCAAGGTTTTCCTGAGCTGAAGTGTGATCTCTCCCGTGTGCCCTAAACTGAAGTGGGGGCCTCCAAAGTCCATCAGGGGGCTTCAGTAGCTAAAGTGTAATTTAAACAATGCCACAGATGCCATTTCTCCCCAAGATTGCAGTGTTAAGGAAATGCCATGGGGGTGGGGGTGGGGAGCTCTTTGTGACTGACAGGTCTATCTAATCAGAGGGAATTGTTTTACCCTGTCGTTCAAATCTCCGCGGTTTGAGGAAGGGCTGCTGAGGCTTCACCTTGTTGTCTCTTCTGGGCTCTTGTTTCTGCTAACAGCATTTGCGTGGAACATCTTGGATATTCAAGTGCTTCTGCCTCTGGCCTATAAACCCCCAGCTTTGCATTGAGTTTATTTAACTTTTGAAGCTGTTTTTTTTACTCATTGTAACTCCCTAGCCCCTGCCCTCAACATCAGAAACTTTTCAGGTTTTTTCCTTGATGCACCTCTGTGATGTATGACATTTTATAATAAAACCACTCACAAAACCACAAGGAGAGAAGCAAATCCCTTTCCGTTCTCCCCTCCTCCTCCAAAACAAACAAACAAACAAACAAACAAACAAACAAACAAACACCTTCAAAAGTGCCCAGTGCAAACCAGCCTGGAGCTATTTTTCTACCATCTTTCCAGGCAAGACCAGATCAGAATGTTGAGAAAGTGTTAAGGCCAGTGGACAACCCCTTTCCGGGACACATACTCATCAGGAAGGTGTGGATCAAGACTGCACCAGAACTTGCATGGATCACATTCTCGATGCATCCCTGCCTCAGTTCACATATATGTGTGGCTTCCCTTGTGCTTGACCTGGAATTGCAGTTAGTGCAGAACGCTGCATCACAATTGCTGACAGGAGCAAGACCTTTTTGGCATATAAGACCTGTGGTCAGAGATCTGCACTGGCTGCCAATTTGCCACTGGGCCAAGTTCAAGGTGTTGCTCTCAGTATATAAAGCCCTTAACAACTTGGGGCCAGCTTACCTGTGAGAGACACCCACTTGACTCCTTCGATCTGTGGAACTGGCAAGGCTACAGGTGCTACATATTACCTGCTCAGCACCTGAAAGAAATCCAATATTTTAGCATGGCAGCATTTACACTTTGGAACTCCCTGCCTATTTATATCAGGCAGGCGCCTTTACTGTACTATTTTCAGCACTGGCTAAAAACATAATTGTTTAGACCAGCCTCCCCAGATAGGCTGGATGCCGATGTGTCTTTGTTTTTAGTTTATTGCTGAGTTTATCTATTTTTTAATGTTTTAAATAGTTGTTTTCAACTTTTGTTTTACATTTTATAGTAATTTCTTCAAAGACACATCGATTGTAAAACACATTTGAGCTGTTTTACAATCAAGCAGGGTATACATTTTATGAATGAAAGAAAGAAAGAAAGAAAGAAAGAAAGAAAGAAAGAATGTCACTGGAAGGTAACACTGTCTAGTGGGAGGCAGGTGTAACACCAATGGACAGGAGGAAGGGAGCTCTCAGCTGGAGCGCAGGTAGATCTAGATATTGATTAGATGGGGTGGGAACAATGTGGGTGTAGCTGAAAAAGTTTCCAGGGTGTATTTCATTTCCAGGCTCCGTGGAATAATTTACACCCCTTTGAGTACATTCGGATGCAGCAAGGTGATGTTTAGATGTCTTTTTTTAGATGGTTACAGAAACAAGCACAGCTTGTTCAGGCTAGCGAACCCTGGGAGCTGCCTCCTGTTGCATCAGACCATTGAGCCATCCAGCAAAGTTACGCTCTTCATCAACTGCCAGCAGCGCTCCAGGATCTCAGGAAGACGACTTTCCCCCACCTTGTCTGGAGGTGCCAGGGAATGAACCTGGGACCTTCTGCTTGAAAAACTGGTGCTCTGCCACTGAACTATAGCTCTGGTGGTTGGCTCAGCCCATGGATCTGCTGCTCAGGAGTCTTAAGACACAAGTAGCTGCCATTAGTGGCCAGAGAACACACTGAGCTGCAGTTTGTCACTTCAATGGCTGTGAGTTAATCAGAGAAGTAATGGATTCTTGCTCCACACAGATAAATGGAATTAATTTGCTTACTAAAGAGTAAGGTAGCAGTGTAATTTAACACCATTGCAATATTGCTGTGATGTGCTCTATGTTGGCAGCCCTTTTAGTCGGGTTGCCATATTTCAAACAGTTGTTGAGTTGTTTTTAGTTGTTAAGCTTTTCTGGCAAATTCACAAAAAAAGTTTCTGAGCTATCTTTAAGGAAAATCGCCAAAAACAACACTGCCAACATGGGTTGCCATATTATTCAAATTTCCCCAGACATTTTTAAAAAGCGATTTCCGTCCAGACATTACTTCCAACTGCAGTATTCCAGATATGTCCAGGAAGTTCCGGACATATGGCAACCAAAACACCATCTGGTGCAGTCATCAGCAACCAGGTGCTACCAGGCCAGGTGGAAGGCTCTTGCGATGGTAGACAAAGCCCTGAACAACTCGGGTCCAGGATACCTTAGGGACGACTTGAGCCCTTATACCCTACCTCAGTTGCCCAAATAATTCAGAAAATCCCATGTGTCACAGAGGCCCGACTGACTTCAGCCAGAAGTCATTTAGCATTGTTGGTTCCAGCAGAGATTTGGCAGGCATCCTCGCCTTTTTCACTTTCTTGAAGTCTTTTTCATGCCAACAGGCTTATGCAGCTGTTTAAACAGTCAGCTAGTCACTAATTTTGATTAGTCACATTCTTGCTTTTCCAATGCAGTGCAGTGGTGAGAGTGTTGGACTAGGAGCTGGGAGTCCAGGGTTCAAATCCCTGCTCCTCCAGGAAGCTCCCTGGGTGACCTTGGGCCAGTCCCTGCCTTTCAGCCTTGCTTGCCTCGCTGACCTCACAGAGTTGTTGAGGGGGGTGGGGACTATTATATACACTACCTTGAGCTCCTTGGAGAAAAATGGAATACAATAAATAATAATGATTACTGTATTTTTCGCCCTATAGGGCTGCTCAGCTCGCCCCAGGCTTCGAGATGCAGGCTGCTATCCGCAAGCCTAGGGAGCACGGCAGGAACTCCCGCCGAGCTCCCAGGGCTTGCGGATAGCTTCCTGAAGCCTGGAGAGCGAGAGGGGTCGGTGCGCACCGACCCCTCTTGCTCTCCAGGCTTCAGCGAAAGCCTGCATTCGCCCCATAGGACGCACACACATTTTGTATTTTGTACTGCTTTTAATTGTGTTTTATATTTTATAGTTGCACAGCATCCTGAAGTTTTATGAATTTGTAATATATACATTTTTATAAATAATTATTAAATTTGTTATGTGAAGTCATAATCATTTATCAATAATCAAAGTGCAAGCTTTCACTCTGAGTATCGACTAAACACTGAATTGATTAATTGGTGGGCAAGGAGAGTGAATTGAATTGTTGGTAATGAGATGTAAGAGTATATTTATTCATTTTGAGTTTGCTTTTTAGGCATCTTACTCTAACAGGAATTGAAACAATTAAACTGTTGGCTCCAATTAAAAATTACTTAATTGTTCAGTTAGAGACTTCTTCTTCTTCAGTATCAGTGATACTGCTGCACACAACCCAGCCTCCAAGTGGTTAGAGATTCCGGGGGTGCCTGCACTCCGCCAGGGGTTGGTATCCTTGGAATGAAGGTGTAGACGGTGGTGGCTTTAGGATGCAAGCTTTTATTTACACACACATGTGACCTGAGCATAGGATGGAGGGGCTCACAGCTGATCCTGCTTCCCCACCGGGGTTGGGCGAAGCACAAAGCAAGACCTTACATCAGCATCAGCCAAAACTCGCATACCAGCTCTGGCTATTGTTGGTCTACCTTACAAGGTGAGGTCACTTTCAGCAGCTGAGAGGGGTAGGGGGATTCCCCCATTGTCTCTATGGCAATAGGGCAAACTCTTCCTGATGTAAATGGCTGGCTAAGGTCTTTACCTAACAAAGGAACTGGTTGGGCTGGTTTCCTCTTATAGATTCTATTCTCACCTATATAGGATGCCCACCCCTCCCCAAAAAACTATAGCAATATTTTTAAAAGACAATTAGACTACGTCCACTTGGGTTGTGCAACACAGTTTGATCTTCTCCCAGGAAAACAGTTGGAAGATAGAAGACAAACCATCCCAACGTTTTGTGCACAAATCAATTAAAAAATCACATTTCTGTGACTTCCGGTTGGGCGCGTCTCGAAGCGGGAAGGGATTTGGCGAGAGCGCAAACCCGGTCCGGTAAGGAGGGGGAAAAAGGGGGTGCCGAGGGCGTAAGCACCCCAGATACACACCCGGAGGGTGTCCGGGGGTACTGGGAGCCAGCGGAGACCAGGTGCGGCTCGCTCCGCTGCCAGGTAGCCTTGTAATAAGGCGAGGTAAACAGCGGCGCTGAGCAGCAGGTCCCTGGCGGCCATTTCCCCCCCCTCCCACTAACGGACAGCCCAGACCTCGCCAGAGAATAGCGCCCAGCTTCCAAGCATAATAATCCCGGAAAACGACTTAACAAACTGGCATAAGATTTTGAGACTTTGAGACCTTGAGACTAGAACAACTCCGGGAAATTAAAGAGAGTTAAAAGGGTTCAGTCTCTACCAGGAATCCGCGGATATGCAGTGCAACGGCAAAGCAGGGGCAGAAGAAACGCGTTACCCCTAGAGGTTTCTATATTCCCCTGAAAGACTAAGACTAACCTACTAAAACATTTGACCCTCTTTGGTAAAGAGGCTTCTAATAAAGGGGTCAGAAATAAAGTCATTGGAACTGGTCAATCTGAAAGAATTAAAGAGGAAAGCAGGGAAACGCTAACGTTATCATCCCCCGCCTGTTTGAAAGAGGAAGGAGGTGCTGATATCGACGCTATTAAAGGGAACAGAGCGGGCTAGAGCCTATTTCAAAAGTCATCTTTCCCTGGAGCACAGGCTAATCTGATTTTTAAGGGCGTGCATCTCTGTGGGCAGCTTTAAGTTTTAAACAATCAGTTTGGACGACCCTCGGCGATCATCCAGACTGCGGGAAAGAACTAGCTTTCAATTACCGCCGGATTTGTGCAGTGGACCCCCCCGTGGCGCTAAATAACGTCAGGAAGACTCACTTGGAGGATTGCCGGTACAACAACTTCGCACATCCTACGTCTTTGAACGATTGATTAGACTAAGATTTGAGTTGCTGATTTGGAGGTGCCTGCCTCCCATATTTGCCGATGGAAAAGGTTGCCCTTGGAATTAACTAGAACGTTGACAGTAAGAATTGACGTGGGGCCAAAACACTTACTGAACTTGGAATACCATTATTTTGACTTTACACCCTTTGTATTTCGTTTCGGATCCCAGCAGACTAATATCTCCCACCCTTGGACCACACCCCCATTCTTTTGTTGCGGTAATTTCACCCCTTCTCTCCCTTCCCCCCTCCCCCCTCACGCCCGCCCCTCTCTTTCTTTGTGGTTTTTAAGAGACTGTACAGGAAAGTGACCCACGACGTGGAGATTTGCTACAGCTCTTTAGGAAAACGGAAAGGAAATTCCCCACTGAGCTTTCCACAATCCTCTCGCTTTGACGGAAACTTATTTACACCGGGTTACGAAACCCTAAATTTGGAATCTTAAAACTGTGGTTTTCTTCTTGACAGTTTTTAGTTTGTAGCAGGACTTGCTGTACCGCTGCAATTGCTATAAGTACATCAGTGGCTGTATAGGTAATATCAAGTATCAGGTATTGGGTTTCCCCCAAACTAAAAATGTCAAGTACAGGGAAAAGACCTGAAGGGGGAACTCCAGTAGAAAGGAAAGGATCTAAGCAAGAGGGGGACTTTAGAGCAGAGATTCTGAAAATGTTTGCGGAGATAAATCAGAGTGAGAAAAATGTAGAACGTAAGCTAGAACAAGTGGAGCACAGAATTGGGGAAGTAGATAGAAAACTAGATGAAACAGTAAGTGAACTAAAGAGTCAAATGAAGGAGATATTTAAGAGGACACAGTCAGTAGAAGAAGGGTTGAAAAAGACAAGAGCAGAAGTGAGAGACATAAGACGTGAGGAAGAAAAGATAAAAGTTGAGATTCTGGATTTGAACAAAAGTCAGGAAGATATGAAAGACTGGATTGCCCTGAATGAATTAAGACAGAGGGAGACCAACCTTAGGATGAGAGGTATACCAGAAGTCCAGGGAGAAAACATTAAAGAAAAATTAATATCAGAATTAGCCCCCTGGCTAGAGATATCAATAGAAGAGGTCGAAAAAGCACTACAATCGGCCTTCAGACTGAAACCTAAGACACTAAGAAATAAAAAATTGGCAGGAGACTGCCTAGTTGTATTCAAGGAGAGAGAAATAAGAAATAGAATACTCCAAAAAAACAGAGAGAAAAGGCTAATTATTGAAGGAATTAATATAGTGATCTTTAAAGACATTCCAGTCAGACTCCTAAAACGCAGGGACTCTTATAAAGAACTGGTGCAGATACTCAAGAAAAACAATATTGAGTTTAAGTGGGAGTTCCCAGAAGGTTTATCTTTCTCATATAGGAGCAAGAGGCAAAAATTGACAAATCCAGAAGAAGTAGAAAAGTTCTTAAGGAAATATAAAGAACTGAAACCACGAAGAGGGGGGGATAAAGACGGGGTGGTGGGAGTTGGGGGAGATCTGGGAGGGGAGGGGGAGAGTTCTGAGGGGGAGGAGGGAGGGGTGGTGGAGACTGAAGAAGCAAGCTAAACTGAAATTAACGGTTGCTCTTTCGTTATATTATAAGTAAATCACAATGGCATTAAAGGTTTATAGCTGGAATGTTAATGGAATGAATGATAAGGGTAAGAGGAACAAAATTGAACACATTTTGAAGAAGGAGGGCCTAGACGTCATCTGTCTACAAGAGACCCACATAGCGAGAAAACACAAAAAAATGCTGATTAATCATAGATTGGGAAACGAATTTATCTCTTCAGATTCGAGTAAAAAGAGGGGGGTGGTTATTTACATCAAAAAACAAATTGAGGCGAAACATATATTTAATGATGAAGAAGGAAGGATAGTAGCAGTTCAAATCAACTGGCAGGGAGAAAAGCTAATATTAGTGGGAATCTACGCCCCCAACGAGAAAAAGTCTGAGTTTTATGAAAGGCTTGAAGGGAAATTACTGGAATATGCTGACCAGAAGATAATACTTCTGGGAGATATGAATGGAGTGGTGTCGCTGGAGTCGGACAGGCAAAGAAATTCTAAAGGGAAAGAGGGGAAACTACCTAGAACATTTTTCTCTCTGGCTCAAAGCTGCAACTTAGTGGACATTTGGAGATCTAAACACCCCCTAGATAAACAGTATACATTCCATTCAGAACCCAATGAGTCACTATCAAGAATAGATCAGATCTGGATTTCGAAAGAATTAGTTTTAAGATCAATAAGCGTGGAGATCCAGGTCAGAACAATTTCAGACCACAACCCAATAAAAATGGTATTAAAAGGACAAGAAAGCAGACTAAACAGATGGAAGTTAAGGGACTACTTGCTAGATGACCAAGAGATAGCAGAAAAAGCCCAAAACAGACTAAAGGAATATTTTGAAGACAACTTAGGTAAAGACACAAAGCCAAATGTGGTGTGGGATGCAGGTAAGGCGGTGATGCGGGGCTTTTTCATTCAACAGAGTGTAATCAAAAATAAAAAGAGGGAAAAAGGAAAAAATGAAATTGTTCAACAAATAGCGGAGAATGAACAGAGATTAAGTCAAAATCCAAAAAATAAGAAATTAAAAGAAAACATCAAAATATTACAATCTCAATATGCAATGTTGATAAATAGAGAGATAGAATGGAAAATCAAAAGGTTGAAACAGAGGAATTTCGAATATGCTAATAAACCCGGGAAGCTTTTAGCGTGGCAATTGAAAAAAAGGAAAGAGCAGAACATAATAAACAAGATAGTGGTGGAAGGAGAAGAGATAACTAAGCCTAAAGAAATAAGGAGAGCCTTCTCTGACTTCTACGGAGAACTGTTTAAAAATGCAGATAAGAATAAGATGAGGAAAATAGAGAGATATATAAAATCTAAAAACATTAACAAAATCCCAATAGCTGCAAAAGCAAAACTAAATGCCCCAATTGAGACAGATGAAATTAAAGCAATAATAACGGATTTAAAAAATGGGAAAGCCCCGGGTCCAGATGGGTTTACCAGCAGATATTATAAAGAGATGATATTAGTTTTGTTAAACCCACTACAAGAAGTGATGAACAATATTCTTAAGCAAAGAGAAATACCCGAGACGTGGAAGGAGGCACTGATTACGCTAATCCCAAAGCAAGACTCAGACCCAGAGCAAATTAAAAACTATAGACCGATCTCCTTATTAAATATAGACTACAAAATATTTGCTGGAATTCTGGCAAGAAGACTGAAAGGTATTTTGGTAGAAAGTATCCACAAAGATCAGAACGGTTTCCTGCCTGGCAGGCAAATGAAAGATAACTTAAGAAACATCATAAACATAATAGAATACCTTTCAGAAAGAAGTGATAAACAAGGTGTACTGCTATTTGTAGATGCTGAAAAAGCATTTGATAATGTAAGTTGGGAATTCATGCTGAAATATTTTGAGAGTATGGAAGTAGGTTCGGAATTTTATAACGGGATAAAAGCAATATACACGGATCAAAAAGCAAAACTGATAATAAACAATGAGGAGTCGAAGGAAATAACAGTAACAAAAGGAACAAGACAGGGATGCCCGTTATCCCCGTTATTATTTATAATGGTATTAGAGATTTTACTAAATTCGATCAGAAACAACAAAGAAATTAAAGGAATCAAAGTGGGCCATCATGAATACAAGATTAAAGCGTTCGCAGACGACTTGGTCGTTACAATTGAAGACCCACTACACTCAATTAAAGAAGTACTTGCTGAAATCGAACACTACGGGGAAGTAACGGGCTTTAAATTAAACAAAAGGAAAACAAAAATTATAACTAAAAATATGTTTGTAGATCAAATTGAGGAACTACAAAGAGAAACAGAAATAGAAGTGTCCAAGAAAGTAAAATATCTGGGGGTATGGGTAACATCAAAGAATATAGATTTATTCAAAAATAACTACGAAACAACATGGAAAGGGGTTAAGAAAGATATAGAAATATGGAGTAGACTTAAACTATCATTTTGGGGCAGAATAGCCACAATTAAAATGTCGGTCCTTCCAAGAATTCTATTTTATTTCCAAAATATCCCAGTGATTAAAGGCACAAAGATATTTAAGTCCTGGAACAAAGTGATTTCTAAATTCATCTGGCAAGGGAGGAAGCCGAGAATAAAATTTAAAATTCTGACTGACGCTAAGGAAAGGGGAGGCTTCGCCCTGCCAGATTTGAAATTATACTATGAGGCCTCGTGCCTATGTTGGGTAAGAACTTGGATAAAACTAGAAGACACGGAAGTGTTAGATTTAGAGGGCCACAACAATCGATTCGGGTGGCATGCTTATTTGTGGCATGAAAAGAAGAAGGTGCATAAGGAATTTGTTAAACATATTTTCAGGGGTTCTCTGTTGGAAGTATGGGAAAGGTATAAAGCTGCGCTAGAACCAAAAACACCAAAATGGCTGTCTCCATTAGAAGCTATGTCGGTTACCAGGAAAGATAAGAGTATAAAATGGGCAACTTATGAACATCTGCTAAAGAAGGAGGAAGGAGAATGGAAGCTGAGACCATATGAACAGGTTAAGTCTATAGTCTATGATTGGCTACATTACCATCAGATAAATGGAATGTTTAAGAAAGATATCAAGGAAAATGGATATGCGGATAAGAACTCCAGATTCCAAACAGAGATTTTAGATAACAACATAAAAATCCTGTCCAAAATGTACAAGCAACTCTTAGAATGGAACTTAGCTGACGAGGAAGTAAAGGTTACAATGATTCATTGGGCTAGAGATCTAGGTCGAATTGTCTATTTCGAAGAATGGGACAAACTATGGAATCAACATCTAAATTTTTCGGCCTGTGTGGTACTCAAAGAGAACCTAATGAAAATGTTCTATCGCTGGTATTTGACCCCAGTTAAATTAGCCAGAATGTATGGATCATGTAATAAATGTTGGAAGTGTAGAGAAAGGGAGGGGTCCTTCTACCATATGTGGTGGGAATGCCAAAAGGTTAAAAAGTTTTGGGAGAGTGTCTATAACGAACTAAAGAAAATATTAAAATATACTTTTGTTGTAAGGCCGGAAGCGTTCCTGCTGGGTATGGTGGGAAGGGAGATAAAGAAAGAAGATTACAGGTTATTCCAATATGCAACTACGGCAGCAAGAGTTCTAATAGCTAAAAATTGGAAATTAGAGGGTCTACCGACACTGGAGGAATGGAGATACAAACTATTGGAATACGCGGAGATGGATAGGCTGTCAGGCAAAATAAGATACATAAAAGATCAGAGATTTGTAAAAGATTGGGAAAGCTTTACGAAATATCTGGAAAACTTAACTGATGATCAGATAACTCTAGTTGGTTTCAAAACTGCTTTGTAATATTTAAGGGTAATGTCAAAAAAGGACAAGGGAGAAGGTAAATGACTTACGGCATTACAATTAATGGAATGCAGACATAGTGCAATTATCAGAACGGACGATTCGTGGTAAGATTGAAGGAAGTCTTTATTTATGTAGTATGTGATGATTTGATTTATTATATTCTGTATTTTGTATTTTGATTTTGTAAACCAATAAAAAGCATTATGGAAAAAAAAAAAAATCACATTTCTAATTATAATGTTTAATAATAAACCACTTTTCCACGCAAAACGCTCAAAGGGATGTGCAAGAGCAAAAGAAAGCACAACCCCAAAGCAATAAGCATCACCATGGAACACTTAAAATATCAGTAAAGCACACGATAAGTCAGATCCAAAATCTGTTTACCTTGGCCAGCCTGGTCTCTCCAGATGCTTTAGGCCACAACTCACATCAGCCCCAGGCACCTGTTGAGAGTTATAGTCCAAAACCTCTGTAGGGCTGCAGGCTGGCCAAGGCTGATTTACACCAAGCGGGGGGGGGGGGGACTGCTGCATCTGAATCATCCTAAACTTTGACAGAAGTAACTTCTGGTGGCGGTGACTGAAATGGACAGTCTGATTTCTGGCTGTGTTTTTGCCACTCTCCCCTTAGGGTATGTTTAGCTGTACAAAAGTGCAACAGTTGTGTAACCACTGCAAATGGGAGTCATGAGTGATACCAGTAATATTCCAGAGCACTTACGTAACTCCTGTTTATGTGTCTATGAATGATATTCTCGGGCTGTGATCACAGTTAATTATACGTTCCAATGGCTCGTCTTTATCTGGGACAGCCCTAAAGTTCTAAAGGCTCCTCTTCCAATGTCCCTCCTTTTGGTTTTGAGATGGGGTTTTTTTTGGGGGGGGGGGTAGGGTGGGGTATTAAAAAAGATATTTGGGTGAATGGCCAGAGGTGCCATTCTACGAATCTCAGCTCTGTTTTCAGGACTCAGTAACAAGGATGGGGAATCTGTGGCTCTCCAAATGTTATTGGATTCCAACTCCTGCCAGCGTCAGCCACCATGACCAGGAAAAGCCCCAGGAAGGCTCCCCACCCCTGTCCTGCAGAGTTAATCTCTATAGGGTAGGAAGAGGCAGCACGTGGCCTCCAGCAGGGCACCGCTAGCCAGGTCACGTTCTCCAGTTGATTAAGGTTCATCTTGAACTGTTGATAGTACATCATATGCCATTCTGCACACCAGACGAGGCCAAGCTTTTACTGCTTATGGGACATTTATGTGGGGCTTAACCTTGTTGCACAGCACAGTAGTGGGCTCCCCCATTTTTAGCTGCAAGGAATAGAAAAGATAGCATCCCTGTGGCTACCACTTTGTTTTCCACCATGCACTGAATTGTGTCATTCCAGTGCATGAATGTTGGCATCTGTTTGTCTCGGGAGACAATGGTGGAGTGCACCTTTGGGGCGTTGGCGAGTAACAGCACCTGCTGTGACTGAAGAGGCTGATACAGGAGAGACGTGTTTTGTTGCAGCTGAGGCAGATGCAGATGCAGATGTCTGCTTGTGCTGCTGCAGATGCACCATGACGTTTCTTCTCTCCTAGCGGTCATTCCTCCTCTGGTCACTGCTATAGATGCACGATTTGTCTCCAGGTGCTGCGACCCTGCAATGGCAGGGTTGATGTTGCCAGCCTTCAGCCATGTTTGCAGACATCTTTGAAATGCAGAGTTGGTCTGCCAATGGGCCTGGTTCCCCGTGGAGCAAGTCCTTGGATATGCATGACAGGAAAAAGAAAATGGTGGCCACAACCAGATTTTGGCATGCAGGACTCAATGGTTTGGGAGTGGAATAGGCTATGGGCAGGCAAGAACCAGTATACTGAACCCTGCCAAAAACAGGAGGCCTGACAGCTGCCTGAGAAAGCTGTATGCTGATGCCAGGTCAGATTGGTACAGTTGCCTCCAGCTCCCAGCAAACCCATCTAGCATGGCTGGGGAGATTATGGGAGTTGCAGCCCAGCAACATCTGCAAAGCCACTGGTCCCCCATCCTGTAGGAGGCCAGTCTTTGCCAACCTGGTGCTTTCCAGCTGTTTTAGATTACAACTCCCATCATTCCTAGCCAGCAGAGTCCTGTTCCTATCAGTCCCAGAATCACCCAGTTGCAGTCTGGGACTGAATGGAGCTTTAGTCCCATACAGCAGGCAGGCACCAGGTTGATGAAGGCTTCAGCAGGTGGAATTGAGTCTTTAGTGATATGTCCATTAATGGAGCCTGGAAGTAATGTAAGAATTGAGTGTGGCCAGTATCCACTTGCCCTGTTTCCTTCCCTTGATGTTCTAGAGAGAGATAACTATGCTTCAGACTAGGCCTTGACCATGTTTGCATTTGCACCCCAGAAGCACACTCAACTAGGAAAATAAAACACTTGCAAGCAGTTTTTCCTCCCTCATGGGCAATGATGCTACTTTACAAAGGATTATGGAAAGCAAACAAAATATTCCGGCGGTGCATGCCGAGTGCTGGAATGCAATTGTGTGTGTGTGTGTGTGTGTGTGTGTGTGTGTGTGTACATGGAAGTCCAACAGCAAAGAAATCCTTGATGCCAAGGATTAGTTTGCTAGGTGGAGCACCTAACAAGATCTGCTCGGTCTGCTGGATAAAGAGCTGGCTGTGGTGTCCTCACATTTCCTGATGTTGTAAGACTTCTGGCATCTAATTCATGCTGCAGGCAGCCCAGGCCTCTTCAACTAAAGCTCTTCATTTTGCAAACTGAAGAGCAAAGGGAGAAAATATGAAGACAGAGCTGTTCCGCCTGGCCTTTGGTTTGGACTCAGTCCTCATATTTCCCTCCCTTTATGGTTTTGATCTATT
This sequence comes from Podarcis muralis, assembly GCF_964188315.1. NCBI lineage: Eukaryota > Metazoa > Chordata > Lepidosauria > Squamata > Lacertidae > Podarcis > Podarcis muralis. The sequence goes on along the minus strand of NC_135668.1, from coordinate 3,716,474 downwards.
GGCTACTTTTAAAATGAGGCTGCATTTTAAATTGCATTTTAACATGTATTTTAAATTGGTTTCCCCCCCCCTAATATGTTTTTACTGTAATTTTACTGGTGTTAGCCACCCTGAGCCCGGCTCTGGCTGGGGACGGGAAGGGTATAAATATTATTATTATTATTATTATTATTATTATTATTAATTTACCAAGTAGCTTGGGGGCAGGCTGGGGTTGCCCATTGAACAATATCAACTGAGGGCCAAACTGATTCATCTCAGCAAGGCAGGGGGCATGGGCGTAGCCAGGAATTTTGTTGGGGGGCAGAACCGACATGATTGGTTAGTTTTCTATTGTTTTACTTGATCGGGGGGGGGGGGGCAGCTACCCCCCTGGCTATCCCCATGACAGGGGGTGGGAGGGGCAATGATGGCGAGAAAGCATACAACTGCCACCCCCCCACCCACTATTTTCCAAATCAGGTTTGCTCCTTCTCACCTGCTACTCTTTGGCCTACTGGTGGAAAATACTTATTGAATTTATATCCCGCCCTTCCTCCCCAAGGAGGCCAGGGCAGCAAGACAAGCAGAGGCTGGGTGGGGGAGAGGATTTTGATTGGAGGAAATGACTCGGAGGAAATGATTAAGCATCTCCTTCCTTTCTGTCTTTGAACAAATTTCATACCCACCAATATTCCTCAGATAAAATAGGGACATTTTCACCTGAGGAATGTTGGAGGGTCTGCTCCCCCTTTGGCGTCTGCGGTTTCTCCCACCCCCAGGAGTTCTCACTCACCCCAACTGACCCTCCTCCGTCCCCCATTTTTTGTCCCACCCCCTCAGAGCATTTCCTGTCAGAAGAAGGGCAAATGCCACCACCATTACACCAATGGGACACAGCACACACTGTCGCGAGAAAAGCCCTTAATTCCGATTTTATTTTATTCTTTGGTGTATTTACAAAGAGAATAGCACAAACCAATAAAAAAATTTTAGAAAGGGATTAGACGTGGACATGGATTTTTTTAATATATTTTTTTAAATGAAGACTCCTTGAGCGTCTCTCCCCCTTTCCTCCCGCCCAGTGTGGTCCTGCCCTCTGCCCACATCTCAAGGCTGGCACGTCACACAGGGCTGGGCCTCTGGGGTGGCAACTTCTCTTCCTCTTTGCCCACTCTCCAGCAGACATTACAAGCTGCCCAAGAGAGGAGGCCAACAGCAGTGGCCATGGGAAGCCATGGGTTGCTCTTTCGCAGCTGCCACTGCCGCTTCTGCTCAGAGCAAGCCCCAGCTCAGCTTCTTCTCTGAGCTCAGCAGAGGTGAAGGAAACCGGGACATTCCAGGATCAAATCGGAAGTCGGAATGGCTTCTGCAGTGGCGGAGCTTCATGCTCCAGCACAGTGGGGAGGGGCAGAGAGCAGGTGGGGGCGGGGCTGGTGGCACGTCCTGGGGGTGTGGCACATTGCTTGCAGGGGTGGGGCACCCAGCGCAGGGGGGGGCAGCTGCAATGGCACCCTGCCAGGATCGCACTGCCAGGGGTGGTGCGCTCCCCCACACTCCTCTTCCTCCGCCAGTGGGCTTCTGTAATTCTGGGACTATCCCTGGAAAATAGGGACACTTGAAGGGTATGAGACCAGTTCGTTGCACTGGTTCTGAAATATAAGATTACTTGCGCAGAGCTGGTTCCAAGGGTGTGGTTTGACCTTACCTGTTTTTGCATATACGCAGCATCCCCAGAACATAACCCCCACACAAGTTGCAACTCCACTTTATATGAAAACCATTTCACATGCCGCACAGATACTGACAGGGCCCACTAAGCAAAATATGGGGGTCACAGTACAGGGTTGGTGGCTGCAGGTCCTGATGGCCCCACCTTGGCAGTTCAACAGCACTTCCTTGACTGTTAACCTCAGATTAATTTGCGAGCAACTTTCCAAGGTTCTCTCACTCCAGCCACAGAAATGCTGGGCCAGGTTCCTCGTTAGTCATCTCTTGGCTCTGCCTTGTCCTTTGCTAAGCACATCTAGAAACAGTTCTCCTCACTCTGCTTTTTTAAAAAAAAATCATTTAAATTGCCAGGCAAACTCTCTTAGAAGAAAAGGGCACTGAAAAAGAAGAAGAATGCATGTTCTTGTTGTTTTCTCTTGCTAGAATCAGGGAGCCAAATCCTGTGCACATCTGCTCAGAATGAAGTGCTCTGTGGCACTAGCTCTCAGGTAAGTGTGTACAGGATCACACCCTTTTAAGTCCCATGTAAATGTGCAGAGGACTGAAGCCCTTAAAATGCAACCAATCAGTGGATTTACTCTTTTCCGAACAGACCTATACAACTGAGTGCTGCCACTGAGTGCAGGCACACTGGTAGGTATGTAAATGGTTCAGCATACAGGCTCATGACACACATTTGCATAGAATTAGCACGTGCTAATTTATATGTATTGGTGCAAATTTACGGTGACTTTCAGAGTGGGTGGGTGTGGTGAACTCTTGCTGTTGGGACTTACCCTGAACCAGGGGCGCAATCTAGGAGGGGCTGAGGGGCCCCCTCAATATTCTGTGGTCTGCAGTGGGCCTTGTGGGGCTTACCTATGGCTGTGGTGGGCCTCATGGCTTCCTCCCATCTTGTGATGTCACACGTGTGCTGGGAACCCACAAAGGTGGGCGGGACCCGGCACCTGTGCCCTGAACTGGGCTCTGCCAACAGATTTTCTGGATCCAGGAAGGACACCATGTGCAGATGGTTTTATTTATTTGTTTTGTGCATTCTGTCCCACCTTTTCCCCTCCAAGGAGCTCCAGGTGGCACACATGGTTCTCTCCCCAGCTCATTTAATCCCCAGAACAACCCTTTAAGGTAGGTTTAGCTGAGAGGCAGGCACTGGTCATCTGGGCCACCCAGTGTTGGGATTTGAACCCTGGTCTCCCAGGTACACTGCAATGGTCCTCTGTCCCGCCTGCCACCAAGAACTGTTGCTTGTACAGAACTAAGTCAGGGGCTCCTGGGAAAGGGAAGATGATATGTGTCTGAGGTTTCCCCAGTCCTGCGCTTTGTCACCGGTCCAGTTGCCAGGGAGGAAAAATAATGTGAGCTTTAAATAGGTAAGGGGTAAGAAAAGGTCTGGGGCACAGCCCCCTTGGTCTGCCCCTTAACAGTGCTCCTAGAAGAAAGAAAGGCAGACTCGTAGAATTGCATCTTTGTACACATACCTTGTCTGGAGAACTGCACTGCAAAATTTGGAGAAATGCTAATTTTGAAGAAGAGTTGTTTTGCGTCAGTTATCATTTCAGAAAGTTTGAATTAGGTAAGTCCACACCTAAATGGGAACCTAGACAAAGTTTCCAAAGTTAAAACCAGGCTCAAGGCGGCTTACAACATACAGCAAATTCCATAACTACAAATATAACAAAAGTAGTAATAAACATCAAAAAGTACACAACCAAATTGAACAATTCCCACCTAATTCATAAGATCCAAACGAAAGATACAAAAAATCAACAGCTACAACCCCGAGAGCAACAACGACCCCTAAGCGATGCTCCAGCCCAAGTCTAGCAGTATGTAGAAGGATCGGTGCCAGCTTGGAAAGGGAAGAACCTTGCCCTTTGGCAGGGCTATGTGGACTCTGGTTATTGCAGAGAAGATACAAATCATGTGTTTCTAAGAGCAGTGAAGACCTGGGGCAGTTCTACGCTGTTTGGTGGGTTTCGTTTCCTACGCTCCAGATTTAGAGATACAAAATTCTCTTCCCCCACCCAATCACAAAACCCAGCTAAATCAAGGCGTGTTTCGCTGCCTTTATTTTCCTACATTTCCTCTACTTATTTGGAAAATACCTCTCTTTTTGTAACTTTAAGGTTTGTTTGTTTGTGATTTTAACAACAGCAAGAGCATCTGTGACTAAATTTTGGAAACTGTTTGCTTGAAACATTATTAACATTATTAACAACCTAAAAGTGCAGCATTTTTAGTTTTCCAAGTCTGGCAAATGGCTCTGGGTGGGGGGATCCCATAAATTAAAAGCTGCTAGAGAACGCAGTACAATTGACAGATCTTTTTTGCAATATGGTATGATTTTATTTCATTGACAAATGAAGTTCATCATGGCCAGGTGGCCTCTCCTACCTGTACCAAGGTGTGGATCTTGAGAGATTTTACTCTAGTGAGTTTATGCTTCTTTTAATTTGTTGGAATTATCAATAGTATATGTGGAAACAGTGCTCTTAGACTTTCATTCTGCTTTTTTGCAGGTAAATTGATGAGTTTGAGACAATAATTGCTCGTACAGCAGCCATTGTAACCATCTTCATTTCCTTGCTGGAAGTTACGATTTATACACCTCTTGAGTGTAAAAAACAACAGCAAGTACTTTGCAAAAAAAGATACCAACAATAATTTAAAACATTCAAAATATCAACAGTAATCAGAAGACAGATTAAATCAGGCATCACCATTACGTCTGGGTGGGCTCTGAGAGATTTCACTCGGGGTGTCCTTCCTTTGCTGTAATTTAAAAATCAATTAAAAATGTTGCACTTTGGGGTTCTTAATAATGTCAAAAACAGTAATTGTTTTTTTAAAACACTGAAACATTTACGGTGCGGAGGGAAGCTGTTTCAAGCCGGGCCGGGTCGGGGGCCTCCTGCCCGCCCTCCCCGCTTCCCTTCCCGAGGCGAGGCTGAGTCAGAGGCGGGGCGGGCCGGGCTGGCTTCTTGGCTCTGGAGGGCGGCGCCTGCCGCGGCCGGAGACGCGCGGGACCCGCGGCTGCTACAAAAACCCCACCCCGCCCGCCTCTCGCCCGTGCTCAGCCGGACTCGGAGTCTGCAGCCGCCGCCGCCTGCTCGGTAAGTCTCCGGGGGCGCTGCATCCGGAGCGGCTCCGCCTGGATTGACTCCGAAGTGATCTGGATTGAATCTGGATTGACTCCGAAGTGAGGCGGCGGGAGAATTGCACTGCCTTGGTGCGCTTCCATGAGAAGTCAGTCCCGTTGAGTTCAGTGGGACTTACTCTCGCGTAAGCGCGCTCGACTCAGCCTCTCCTTTATCGGGGGGGGGGGGGGAGCTGCGTGTGTCTGGTGGGCAAAGGTTTGCCCTGCAAAGGAGCTCGGGGAGGATTGGGGCCGGCGGGGCTGCGACGGCTGGGAGTGGCCCTCGGTGCGCTTCGGAGAATGTCTCCATAGATAGGATCGGGCGTTTAGGCTGACGTCCTGCCAATCCTGACTTGTAGGGATGCCATGCGTCCTGAATTTTCCGGACATTAACGGGATTTCAAAAGCATAATTGACGTCCGGGGGGGAATTCCCGAAAGGTGGCGCTTCTTTGTCCTGGATCTTAGGAAGTCAGTCGCCTTCCTGAAAAAAGCTCAAGAACTTTCGAGGTGTCCAGTGGTAACTCTGTAACTTGGGAGCCAGAGTCGCATGGGCGTGAAGTGTGCAGGGACACCCAACTGTCAAAGCAGAAATGCAAAATGGAAAAGATTTCTCGGCTGTTCAGAGTGCCAAGAAGCTCCTTAAAAAATATAGAAAAGGGGAAAAAATAAAATTTCATTCTGCTGGGGTGAAATGCAAGCTAGCAGAATGTGACAAACATTTTCTAGTGTTGTCTTTCTGCTTACTCATCTCTTGCAATGCATTTGATTTTAATTTTTGCTAATTCACATACCTGGCTGCATTCTCAGCCCTTTTCTGCATCCTCGATCCCCGGGTCTTGGGTGCCCAGCCCCTGGCCTGTAGACTCCCCCAAGCAGAGTTGGGTGCTGTGTGTGGAGTCTCTGCTTCTGTCCCTTCTTGGTCGAGGTGGAAGGGACCCTGAGGGTCATCTAGTCCCGCTCTCTGGCGAAGAGTCTCTTGCTCTAGCTGGTGAGGCAGCATCCAGAGACGCCCAGGAGACAAGAGTTGCAAAATGGATAACTTGGGGACCTTTGGAATGAGGGGCCAGTTGAAAATGCTATTAATAATAAAGCTTTTGAATGGCCAGACCAGGCTTTAAGCCTTCTGTGTGAGCTGTAGCCTTGCATGCTTTGGGGACAGCTGAAAGAGAGCCGCCTTCTTTTCTGGGTTGTCGTGCTGCAATAACTGTGTTCATTTATTCACCACCCCTCTTTTTGGCCCTCCAACTCCAGGAGGCAAGGATCCAGTATCCAGGCTTGAGAGCTTTCCTTTAAACGTTTCCACCTTGTGTGTGGGCACAACCCCCCCCCCCCATGCGTGACTCCCTTTCCCCAAGGCTTGTGTAGGAGACGGTCCCACCCCTTGGTGCCCTCTCTGCCAGTGGCCCATTGCCAGCAAATCCCAAAGGGCAGCCCAGGGGGCAAGGACTGGATCACAAACGGCCCTTCCAGAGCCCATCCCGAGAGGAGAATAACTGGTCATGATGGTGCTGTGTTAATTTCCCTGCCTGCCTTTGCTGGCTGTGGAGATTCCCGCTCTTGGCTATTAGTTTCAGTCCAAGCCTTGGGTGTGTCCGCCTTCTCGCCCGAACGGCTCTCCTGTTACGTCATTCTGTGAAATATGCTCTTCTCACCCCACACGCCAGAGCGTGGCATGTTGCAGCAAGTTGTGCAGTAAGCAAAGATTTACTGAGAAAGGGCCACACCCGTCCTGCATGCTCCGTTTGGGGGAATTATGGATGACTGCAGTGCCTGAGTAATAGGAGGAGGCTGCCCCTGAATGAAGTCCACAACCCCCACAACATCTCCCCAATTACCCCCCCCCCAAAAAAATCTTCAAAAACCAGTTGCTACCTCTGGCCCAACAGTAATCTAACATCTGGATGATTGCATAATCTTTGCAAGTTTCTTGTGAAATGGTTGCGGGTGTGGGTGTGTGTATGTATGTGTCTCCTGCAGATATTTGCTTGTTTTCTGAACATAGCTCACTATCTCTTGACCTGAACCTACTTTCCATGGTTGTTGTGAGGCTAAAAGGGGGGCAGTTGTTTTTGTTTTGTAACATGTTATAGTAAAAACATATTTGTAAATAATTTTAAGGCCACAGTCCTAATTCTACTGACCTGGGATGAAGCCCCATTCAATTCAGAGTGACTCACAGTGCAATACAAAAGTTAATTTGGTGAACCAAAATTCTGCAGTTGCTCAGAGAAATTAATAAAAGATTTAAAGTAGCTGCATTTCTGAAGTATTTATCAATGCTTGTTTTGTCTGCAGTGGAACATTCCTCTTGTACAGATGTACAGTATGGTGTTTTATAAATGTAGAAAATGGCTTCTGCATTTCTCCCCAGTTTCCTGACTTCTAGAATGTGCTTCTGACAAAGCAGGCTTGAGTCCAGCCCACTAAAACTCCTGCTGCAGTAAATCTGATGGTTGCAAAGGAGCCACAGGACTCCTGGTGCCAACACTCAGCAGATATTGGCCACCCTTCAGGAGGGCTGCAATACACCAGCCTTCCCCAACATTGTTCCCTCTTTTTCGTACCGCCGCTCCCATCTGGCTGGAGCTAATGCAAATTATGGCCCAACCTGGAGGACACCAAATATATGTACCCCTAGTTAACAGCAACATCTTTGGAGGCTTTGGGGACCTGACTCTTCCCTCCCTCCAGGTCCAGAAAGTCATAATAGTGTAGAATGTCAGGCTGGTTCAAATCTTGACTCTGTGGTCAACTGAGTGACCCTGGCTCAGCTTAACCTCCTTTGCAGGGTGATCATAGAATGATAGTGATCCTGATCATAGAATGACAGAGACCCTAAGGGTCATCAAACCCAATCCCCTGCAAAGGAGGAGTCTCAACTAAAGCATCCATGACAGACGGCCACCCAGCCTCTGCTTAAAAACCTACAATGGAAAATCCACCACAGTCTTTTCCACTGCCAAACAGTTCTTACCATTGGAAGGTTAAGATAAAAATGGGTGTGGCGAAACCATGCATACTACCCTGTTCTCCTTGCAGGGAGAGAAATGTGGTAATTTTCTCTCTTTCCTTTGCCTCTAGAGTTGGGCAACTGACATTTGGCCCAGGGGTTTCCTGTTGCTACCTTCTGATGCGTATACCCTTTGATTCTGTGGGATGCCTTTGTGAAGAAACCATCGATCAGTGTAGTTGTGTGAAGCTGCAAGTCACAGTTGACGTGAAATACGGGTGGGAGGGCAGTGAAATCTACCCCAGGCTGGCTCATGAGCAGAGCTCTCTTGACTTGTAGGTGCTGGCACAGCCCAGCAACACAGCCTTGCCTCTCCTTCCAGCTAAATAACCAGCACTGCAAAAATTAAAAAGGTTCATTTTTTAAATAGTGCTTTCAAACACTGAGTAGGAGAGCTGGCTTCTCTTCCTGCCTCCTCCCTGCTTTGAACTTAATTAAGTTCTGCTGCAGAGTTTGGCATGATCTCATTCTGGCTTGCTGTCTTTGTGGGTTCCGTTTGCAGCAGTGACTGCCTGCCTTTTCCTGCAAAATACTTATCAAAACGAGAAAGCTTTCAGCAATTCTGTTTTGGTTTAGAGAAGGCCTCCCCCCTTCTCACCGTTCCTGTGGAGGTAGACCTCTTGGGTGCGTCCTTTGGGGCAGCTCTGTGCCTCCCTCTCCTCCTTGCAGCCCCACATTCCTCCATGGCCACGCCCAGCCTTCCTTGGAGACGTGGCTCACACAAGCTCAGGGTTTCCATTCTCTCATTCTGAAGACTTCTGAAACTTGAGCAACACCTTGCTTTTTGTTTTTCTGTTTTTTGCCATCCCCAGAGGGGCCACTCCCTTTCAGGCTAGCACAATGGCCCTGGCCATGCCTAGGGAACAGTGCCAGGAGCTCCTCTCTCTCCCCTTTTCTTGGACTTGATCTGTGCGTCCAGAGAACACTCCGAAGGCTGGTTCAAGGACTTGGCTGGGGCAGAAGGAAGGTGCCAAATGCAAGACAGAGAGAGGATTGGGGCTTTTTTAAAAAAAGGGTGGCAATGTTTAGTCAATTGATTGGTTACTTACTTATTTCATAAGATTTAAACACCACTCAATTGTTAAAACCCAAAGTGGTTTCCAAAAAAGATAGAAAAGAAGAAGTGCGGGTGTTGCTGTGGGTTAAACCACAGAGCCTAGGACTTGCCGATCAGAAGGTTGGCGGTTCAAATCCCTGTGACGGGGTGAGCTCCCGTTGCTCGGTCCCTGCTCCTGCCAACCTAGCAGTTTGAAAGCACAAAGTGCAAGTAGATAAATAGGTACCGCTCTGGCAGGAAGGTAAACACCGTTTCTGTGTGCTGCTCTGGTTCACCAGAAGCGGTCTAGTCCTGCTGGCCACATGATCCAGAAGCTGTCTGTGGACAAACGCCGGCTCCCTCGGCCAATAAAGCGAGATGAGTGCCACAACCCCAGAGTCGGTCACGACTGGACCTAATGGTCAGGGGTCCCTTTACCTTTACATTTAAGAAGGATTAACAACAATAATTTATGACTTTTCAAAAGTTAAAATAACAGTAAGCTAAAAACAGATAAAAATTTACATCAGCTTTCTAAACATCTAGGGTAGGCTTGACTACACAATACTGTTTTTAGCAGGCACCAAAATGGGTACTGTGAAGGTGCCTGCCTGACATCAATTGGCAGGGAGTTCCAAAGTGTAGGTGGTGCCACACGAAGACATTGAGTTCTTTAAAAATTCAGAGCATGTATTATGTTGGCACCTGAGCCCAGGAGAAGGTGCCTCTTGCAAAGCAATCCAACTTGGATGGCTTTTTTAGAGGACTGGACAGATTCATGTAGGGGAAGGCTATCAATGGCAGGTGCCCCCCAGGCATCTAGCTGCCCACTGTGAGAACAGGATGTGGCCCATATGGGCCATTGGCCTGATCCTGCAGGCTCTCCTTGCGTTCTTTTGAAAGTTCCTTCTAAGGATTCTCCGCAGAGTTCTCCTTTGTGAATTAAACTGTATGGCTTCCACCGGGGCAGGCAGCGTATTCTGTGCTGCCCCTGTTCCTCATCTGCTTGAATGGCACCAGGCTATTCCGGCACGCTCTGGTCGAGTTTTGAGCATGTGTAGATCTGAACTTGAATCCATGTCCAGCTGTGATGCCGCCTTGAAATAATAATTTTACCTATTAACACACATTTTAAAACCTCAAGGAGAAACAGAAAGCTCATGGTGATTATGCCTCTGGTATGTTTTGAGCTTTAAGGGTTATGGTGAATTTTCTGGAATTAAGTAGCTCTAAGTTTCACATGGCATCCTTGGAGTGGGGTAAATGAAGGCCCTGCGGCTTGGGTGATTCTCATTCTGCCCCATGGGATGCAGATGTATCTTACTCTTCATCACACTGGGCTAAACAACACAGCCTTTAGTTCCTTCTTCCATTAGGAGCCAAGTGGTGTATCCAGCTTTGGCAACTTTCATACCATTCATTTAAAGCGCTATGATCCCAACTTTAAACAGTCATGGCTTCCCCCGCCCCAAAGAATTCTGGGAGCTGCAGTACATTAAGGGTTCTGAGAGTTGTCAGACAGTTCCCAGAGTGGCTTAACAGTCGATCTCTCTTCCCAGGGAACTCTGAGAATTGTAGCTCTGTGAGGGGAATAGGGGTCTCCTAAAAACTCTCCGCCCTTTGGGGGAAGCCATGAATGTTTAAAGTGATGTCATAGTGCTTTAAATGGATGGTGTGGCCAGAGTACTTCTCAGGGTCTCCTCTGGGAAAATGTGGTTCCAGGGGAGGCTGGGCTATGATTAGCCCTCAGGCAGCCCCCAACTGCTGACCTCCTTGCTTACAACCAGTCCAGGGGGTGGCATGGCCTGTCAGCTGCCTCCCCCTCCTTCGTCTCTGTGTTAACCCACTTGGAACTCAGCAGGGAGGGAGGGTGGGTTTGCCTGCCATTGGCTCTTGCTCCCCCCCCCCCCGTGGGGCTGCCCCCCTTCCTCCCTGCCAGCATCAGCCGCCACTGCTTCGTTCAATACCACCGAATGGATGCTATGCCTTCTGCTGCACTTAGATTTCGGTACAGTACATCATTTGGTTGAAAACGGATTTGTGTCAATTTGCCTGCAGGCTTGCAATCTTGGTTTAAAGCTCTGTGTCGAATGAGAGCTTGTGTTCCTTCTATAATAAGAAAGAGCAAACCCTTTGTGCTTTTTGTGTTTCCCATTTCTGAGCTGTTGATAGATGTGACAGGGTAAACCTCAGGGTGAGTGGCAGACCACTGTCCCTAATACCTGGATCAGGCACAGCTCTCTTGAAGGGTGCACTGTTCTGTGCTTAAGAAAAAGCAATAATTTTTGGCAATTGGACTAAATTGTACATTTTATGCTATTCAGTTAGAATCAATTGAGTTCTGGACAATTTTGCACAAATGTTAGGTGTACACAATTTTGGCTGGGTTTCCATGCTAAGCTAGACCCTTAATTTTTGTTGCTAAAGTCTAGGCAGTGCAAGCTGTGACAGAATTATAGCCTCAATTACTTACTGGGCAGAGGAGATTGCGGGAATTGATGTATATGCTCAGATGGGGTCTCAGGGCTACAGCGAAAGAGGGAAGGCATTTCATAGTCTGATGTTTGCAAACACCTTGGGAACTCTGGCGTAGGGTTTTTCTTGTGTCTGCGTTTTCCAAGTCTCTAGTGCAGGCAGGCGTAAAGAACCTGTATCTCTCCATTGCTCCCCCCCCCCACCCCCAGCCTGACCAGCAGTCGAGGATGATTGGAGAGGGGCGTTTCCCACCCCTTCCCTAGTGGTTTGTGCATTTCCAACTCTTCACTGGACTCATGAGGACTAGAGGCCTCCTGCCACAGTTGAAAAATGCAAGAGTCTGCAGCAGCTCCCAGATCCTGTGTAGTTGGCAGTCCACAGTTCACAGCATAGCCACGCAGTTCAAGATCTGTGACCTCATTTATCTTTTAACAAACTCATCTTTGCAGAATTCCCATCTTCCTGTTCTCTCCCTCCCTCCCTCCCCCATGACTGGGCTGCAATAGCTTTTCTCTGATTGGCCTCCATTTACTACAGTGTTATGTGGCAACTCAGCCGACATTCCAAGGGCGTGTTGGCTGAATCACTGGACTTGGTTCTCCCTCTGCCCTGCCTTTTTCTGCCTTGTCTCAACAAGCCTGCTTGGCTGTGGTTTTCATTCAGTTTTGTAACTGAAGCTCTTTTAAAAATCAGTTGGTGCTCTGGCCGAGGCTATTTTTATTGCAATGACTTTCAACTCCTGGTGTAACTGCTGGGCTAGGGCAGACAGTGGCATTTCCTTTAAATTATTATTATTATTATTATTAAAATGATGTAAGTTTAAGTGTGTCTCTCTGTGTGTGCCAGTGTGGTGCAGCGGTTAGCAGACACTCCAAGTGTCCTTATTTTCCAGGGACAGTCCCAGATTTACAGATGTCGTCCGGGTTTCTGATTTGATCTCGGAATGTCCCACTTTTCCTTATGACATCCCTATTTTCATTGGGAAATTTTTGGAGGGGATGGAGTTTTGTGACCGCGGAGCCAAGGAGATAATTAACTATATCTTTAGAAGGCATCTGAAGGCAGTCCTGTAGAGGGAAGTTTCTTTAATGTTTTATTATATTTTTATATATGTTGGAAGCCTCACAGAGTGGCTGGGGCAACCCAGTCAGATGGGTGGGGTAGAAATAATAAAATGATGGTGATGGAATAGGACATCCCTATTTTCATCAGAGAAATGTTGGAGGATATGGGTTAGAGTGTTGGATTAGGACCTGGGAGAAACCTGGATTCCAATCTGGACTTTGCCATGAAGTTCGCCTGCCTCTAAACCTGATCCTACCTCAAAGGATTGTTGTGAGGATAAAATGCCAAAGGGGGGGGGAGGGCCATGTGGGCCACCTTGAGCTCCTTGAAGAAAAAGGTGGAACCAGGGCCATCTTAAGCATATCCAGCGCCGTGGTGCAAAGCTCCCTCTGCCCCCCCCCCCCGTTTCCCAGAGTTTTTTTTAGGGAGGTCGGGTGGGGCTGGAGGAGGCGGGCAGCAGCTGGAGGGCAGCTCCTCTGGTGGGAAAGAGGCAGAGGCTGGACATGGTGCCTACTGGCTCAGCTGGCCGCTTCGTGCCATGGTGGCCACAGCAGACGGAGGCTCTGGGCGCGGCGCGGTGCTGCTTTGGCGCGGCATGGTGGAGGCGGGCGAGGGCAGCGAGCTAATGCTGGGAGGCGCTGTGTCCAGCCTCTGCCTCTTTCCTGGCGCCCTCCAGAACTTGGCGCCCTGGCGCCCCGCGCCAATAGCCTCTTTGGGTAAGACGCCCCTGGGTGGGACGCAGATGCAATAAAATATGCAGAGCTTTTTTTTCAGTCGGAATTTGGCAGAACTCAGTTCTGGCGCCTCCCAGGTGGGCGCCATTGCCATTATTAGAGAAGAAGGGAGGCATTCCTGGTGTGTTCCAGCACCTCTTTTTCTAGAAAAATCGCACTAAATATATGAATGGTACCTTATAGCTTGATAAGCTTTGATTAATGAGCGAAACAGTGGGGGTATCAAATGTATCAGGACACCATAGCTGGGGGTGAGGTGGGGGCTCTGCATTACTTAGGTGGTTTTTGAAGGCGATTGGGGCGAGTCAGGGGAAGGTGGATCCCAATAGGCCTTGGAAGCACAACTATTTATTTGAATTCCTTTAAAGCCACACCCTTTTCCCATTCTGGAGCACTTAATGGGAACAGAACATTGAAGCAATAATACAGTACAAAGAGTATCATAGAGTCACAAGACGGCAATAAAATGGCTGAGATTAAAATATTGATGGGACCACAACCCAGCAGCAGTCTGCTCTATAACCCAAATGCCTGGATTAACGGGAATGTCTTCAGCCTTAAAAGTTTTTTTTATTGGTTGGGGTGTGCCTTTAAAGCACATCCAATGCACATATAAATTGCATTCCTTTCCAAATAACCCTGGGAGCTATAGTTTGTTAGGGGGGCTGAGAATTGCTGCTCTGCGAGGCAAAAACTGCAGTTCCCGTGATTCTTTGGGGGGAGTTGTGTTCTTTAAATGTGCTTTGAATGTGCTTTAGATGTATGGCGTAGATCCAATGTAATCTTTGAGCAATCTAGGGCTATAAGGAGCCAGCAGGTTTGCATACTATTTGCTGGGGAGACGTCTGCCCCTTTCATGTCTTGCATGTGGGCTTCCTGGAGGTATCTGCTCGACTGCTGTAGGAAAATAAAGGCTGGACTATATAGCCTGTTGGAGGCTGCAGTAGACCTATTCTCTCTTCCTTCCCTCCTCCTCTTCCAGTTTCACCACCCGCTCCTTCAACGGACACTTCTGCAAGTTGCAGAAAGAAGCTCACTGGTCCTTTTTGAAAGTTGTTGTGTTAAAAACAGCCTTTTGCATGTACTCCCATGTAATTAAAGAGTCCTCTGCTCAACTGCCTGAGTTTGCAATAAGATGGAATTGCCCCTTTAACAGTCTCCTTTAACAGAGGGATTAACTGTAACCCCAATAATATTGGATCCCTCATAGTAGCAACAGTTACTGTTGCTATGATGGCTCTCGCCCTCTAAGATCACTTTCGTTTTTCTCCTTGGACCCAGAGATCAAAGCACATCTCCCCCCCCCCCATAGGAAATTGTCCCCCTTTACTTGTTGGGCTGCCCAGAACTACACATACAGTCTTGGGGGGGGGGGGAATAGGCAAGAGGCATACGGTCTTAAGTTTGGTTTCCTCCCTTTTCACATCGGGTTGTCCTAGTCATTTATATTTTAAGATGTCCCTACAAAAATCTGTACACATTTTTCTGTTTATTTTCTCCAATATATTTGTTTAGTGTGGAATCATGATGAATTGGGGGGGGGGGGATTCTTTCCACAGATAAAAAACCTTTATACTTTGATTGTAATGGCATACACACTTTCCCCAAACGTGCACATTTTTGCAAGCCTGTTTTGCTTGGAGAACTGTGTTGCAAAATTCGGAGGCCTGAGATTTGGGAGATTGCTGTGCTTCCCTAGGCTTATTGCTTCAGGGACTTGGAATTAGACCAGCTCTTCGAGGTTGTTCTGAGGTTGGGGAAACCATGGGGTGGACTGGATGACCTTCTGGTAGGTAGCTGTTCAGCGCCACTCACTTTCATGGCTGTGTGTTTCTACCAGGTCATCAGTGCTTGAGCAAGAGGAGGGAAGCTGCTTATTGTCCACCTACACCCACACAAACACACCCTGCTGTGACTGTTGCACCTTCATAGGGTCACACAACAGATATTCTCTCTCTCTCTCTCTCTCTCTCTCTCTCTCTCTCTCTCTCTCTCTCACACACACACACACACACACACACACACAGCCAGTCTTCAGTATATTTGAAAAGTGAGCACAGCTGCTGCACACAGCGTACCATTGTCAGATGCTGTTTGGCAGCTGAAATATTTGTCTAACCTAAGGAATTTGGGAGTTCTGTTCTCATGCCTGATTTCCAGGAATGCAATGGTGGGGCCTGAATTCTTCTCAGCAACACCTTTTGTACAACAGCTGCCCCTCCTTCCCAGATTTTTGAGCTCCTCCCAGCCCAACAGAGCTATTTGGCTTGCAAAGGCATTGAAGATACAGGGAGTTAAAAAAACTTGTTGGAAGAGAAGAAAGCAGGTTAAAATCAACACATTTTCCCCCTGACTGGCTGCTTTGGCCTTTTCAACACCTTTGTTATTTCAAGTTGCCAGCCTTTGTACTTCTGGGTTTTTTGTCTTCTTTTTTTTTAAAGACTCTTCCAAATCTTCAAGTTACTAGTCCACAAATGCTTTTCTGCCCTGCCTGCCTGCCTGCCTCCCTGCTACTCATTTGTAGTCTAGGTTCTAATACTAACAAAGGTTCTAAACTTTTGTTTCCTGTTGAGTCTACCTATTGACAGTCCCCAAAGTGGCTACTGTAAAACTGAAATATTGCAATTAGTGCAGTAATTCCAGAACAGTGCAATGAGAGACCTACTACTTTATTGCAATAAGTAAATTGAATTAAATATTGCTATGAGTCTAAAGTATGAATAAAAAAGAATGCCTTTAAGAGGCACTTCCACAGTATTTCCTGTTATTGGCCATCACTTGCAGGGGACAGAGCAAGGCTCTGTGTCAGGGGAAATTTAAAGTACCCAATCACTCCTGATGCAAAGTTGGAGTGGAATTACTCGTTGGAGGAGGATTCTTGTTGCATCTCTGTGTAATATGCTGCTCTCAGCTGGACTCCATCCACTGAAGGAGCACACACCCAGACAGTGTTGAACCATAAGAGATGGGATCCTGACCCCTGTAGTTTCCAATAGTCAAGCTCCTTGAGTTTGTAGTTGTAGTTTCCAGTTTTAATCTGGAATGTGGTCTGTGTTTCTGTGTGTCATTTAACTGCTGGAAATGTTTGGAAACTTCCTTAAGATCAGTTTCGGTATTTTGGCATCTGATTTTTTTTTATTTTATGTCATGTGAGTGGAGAGGCCTATATCTCGCCAGTTAGGTAGAGATGGTTTTGTTTCATTTTTCTCCTTCACTAAGCTCAGCCTGGGACTTCAAACCAAATTCACATTTTGACACTGAGGCTGCTACATTGCTCAAGTTCTAAGAAGCAATTGGCTAAGGGCACCTGTAGACACTCCCTATTTATGCTGGCCGAGGTCAATGGGAGCTGCAATCCAGAACCTCTGGAGGACACTGGGAGATGGGCAGGGGTCCTCTGAACCTGGTTCACTGCCCCTTTGCACTGCCCCTTCAGGATGTGATTTGCATTCGGTTGCTTTGCCCCCTTTTCCTCTCTTTGAAAGCCTGGAGCTCCTTTTTCTTTCATGGGGCTTCAGGATGGGTGAGAGAGGAGTGGAACCAGGAGCCTGTGAGTTTGGGCATTGGCCAAGCCTGTTCCTTGGCAGGACTCCTTCCCACGTTTCACTCGCTGCCACACCCTCAAGCTGCCTTGTTCTCTTTGCCAGCTTTGTTAGCTGTTCCCTTGGTTGGGAGCACTTAATTTATTTGTAAAAAGCCTTAATGGCGTTCTGACGTTAATCCCTGCATGACAGCCCTTTCTCCGTTTAATTCATACTTCACAGCCTGAAAGCCATTTATGCAACTAGCCTTAACTTACCAGAATAAAAGAAAATATATGATCCACTTTGCCTTTCCTGTTTTTAAGCATTCAGTTTCACTCAGAAGATCCCACCCGTCTTGTATGTCAGGGCTGGCTCTGCCTCTCCTCAGGAGGAGGCCACCCACTTGCAGGAGCAGCAAATGAATTGTCATTTTGATAAAATACTTATATTTTTATTTAATGGGGAATTCTAGAAAATAAAATGTAAAAAATGGCAACTGTAGCCCCAGTTGGGCTCCCTAATCGTAGATTGCAGCGTTGGAATGGGTCCTTAGGCTGATCTAGTCCCAACTCCTACAACACTGGAATCGCAGCTAAATAACCTGGTCAGACGGCCATCCAACTTCTGTTTAATAACCTCCATGAAGGAGAGTCCACCACCTTCCAAGGTAGTCTTTTCCACTATGGAACAGCTCTTACGTCAGAAAGTTCTTCCTATGGTTCAGTTGGAATCTCCTTTTTTGGCATTTGAATCCATTGGTTCAGGTTCCTGCTCTCTGGAGCATCAGAAAACAAGCTTGCTCCATCTTCCAGCCTTTGAGATATTAGAAGATGGCTATCCGATCCCCTCCCAGTCTTCTCCAGGCTAAACACCCCCAACTCCCTCAACATTTCCTCCTAAGGCTTGGTTTCCAGGTAGCTTATCTTAGTCATCCGCCTCTGCACACATTTCAAACCCTAATAAATGGAGGTATTGCAGTGTGCAAGAAAGGAGGACTTGACAGTTTCTTCTGTGCTGCAGTCGGGTGTTGGTGATGTAGTGGTTTGGGTGTGGATCATTCAATACATGTGGAAAGCACCTGGTTGGTGAATTTAAATGAAATAAAGAGCATGAAAATCTTGCAAATGGGAGGAAATTTCCCATTGACATTCTTTGCTGGGATATTTGGGGAATTGAAAGGTATTGAAATAAGATTAGGGTGACGTTACAAATATCCTTCCTTCACTGCTGTCTAAAACATGTTTTCTTTTGCAGCCTGACACCCTGTTGAAATGTTGCAGCCGCATGCCCACTATGCCTTTAAAACACACCTGAACCACATTCTTTCCCTCAAAGAATTCTGGGCACTGTAGTTTCCCCTCACAGAATTGCAGTTCTTAGAAACCATTAAGAAACTACAGTGCCCAGAATCCTATGTGAGAAAGAATGGCCTTGGAATGTGCCTTAAAGGTAAAGTGTGGACTCGGCCTCAGTGCCTCTCTGCTCAAGCAGATTGACTTGAAGTCTTCTTACTTTCTTCCAGCCTTCTCTCAAGATGTCAACGGTCCACGAAATCTTATCCAAGCTCACCCTTGAGGGAGATGTAAGTATTGCTCCATTTACTCCCCCTGCTTCCCCCTGGCCCATCCCGACTTCAAACACATCTGTGTGCATGTGGTGTATTTATGTATTGGGGAATGCCTCTTTTGAATGGCACTCAAAAGTTCAAGCCGTGCACCTCTCAGGCAGCAAGTGTTGTGAAAGTTCCCTCTGGAAGTGGACCAGTGGCTTTATTTGACAGAGGGCAATGCCATGTGCTCAGAAATGCAGACATTCCCCTGGACTGAGAATAGGCTCTTTCGAAAGTTGTAGATTTTTACACTTGCACAGAATAAACCTTTTGAGGTGCAAGAGTGTGCACCACTGTTTCTAACTCAGGGCGGGGGGGGGGGGGGGGAGAGGTGGGGATGCTTTGGTGTTCAGAGGTTTGGGAAATGCTCTTTAAAGAAATGTCCTCAGGCAGTCTCTTGAGTGAGACACACCAGATCTGTTTTGCCCAGTGGGACCTGCCTGGCGGTGGGTGTGCAGCTACCTGATCCTTCGAACTGCAGGTGGAACAGATTGAGTTGAGGCCCTTCTGCAGGCCAGGCATCTGCTCCACTGCTGAGCTATGAAACCCATCCCAGACGTGTTTGATGATAAGCAAGCAAAAGAATGTGCTTTTATTCTGAGTGGTGTCAGCTTCTCCATGGTGCAATTAAACTTTTCCACTCGCTGCTTTTCTTGGCATCAGAAAGGAACAGAATCTTCTGGAAAATCTGTGTATGGTGCACATAGGCCAGCAAAAGGCCAGCTTCTACCTTGGCGGAGAGAGGTGGGAATAGCCAAGAGGTGGTAGTTAGCTGTTCAGTTAAAAAAAAGGGGGGGGAGTGTTTACACCCTCCCCCTGGAGTCTTGTATTTTTAAAGGAGAGCCTCATTGCAGCTGTGCTCAAATAACCTGTTTCACAAGCCTTGCTGGAGAGGAGGAATTATGGGTGGCAAATCTATCTATCATCTATCTATCTATCTATCTATCTATCTATCTATCTATCTATCATTTATTTATTTATTTATGAAATGTGTGTACTGTCCTTCATCTGTAGTTCTCAGGTGGTTCACAACATAAAAGCACAAAATAATAACCTAATAAGAACAAGAACAACCCCGCTGTCCTTCCACCCCGTTTGATCATTGGCCCTTTTAGCTGCAATAGTCACAGGTGCTTTTTCCCTGGAGCAAAGCTTACAAAAAGAAAGGAACCTCCCCTCCCTCCCCTAAGGGATCTTGGGGTGATGGCAGGTTCCTATTTTTGTGTTGCAATACCTCATATTTTGTGCCATTCCTGGCAGTGAAGCAAGTGGAAAAGAACATGGCTCACCTCTTGCAGGTCTTGCTGGCCTCATTGCACCGTTTCTGTTTTTGACTTTTAAAGAAGCAGAATTTATTTATTGCATGCATTTGTACACAGCTTTCTGATTTTTTTTAAAAAGTGGCCTACAGATAACAACTATTTGGAATTCAGTTACCTTTAAGCTGCACATGAGACTATCACAGTACTCAAGGACAATATCCTGGTATTGATAATTAAAAGAAATATTTTAAAAAAATGTTCCTTTTCTCCCAACACCAATAAGAACAAGTCTTTTTCCAGGGAATGTGAATGAAACAACTCAAATTTGTACTTGGTATGTGTATGTTTAATTTTTAGTTTTCATTTGGGCTTTTGTTGTTGTTTTAGTGTGTTGTTGAAGTGGGTGGTCTTGTTTAAATAAATAGAAAGTTTTTTGCTTTTTTAAAGACCCATAAGACAGCTCACAGGCAAAGTTCTTGTACATCAGGGATGAGGAGACTGACTCCTATCAGCACCGCCATCTGCTTTCTGGGGCTGATGGGAGTTGGAGTCCATTAAGGCCTCTGGTCCTGTCTTTGTTTTATGCATTGGGTCTGTTCTGTGAGATAAGAAAGTAGCCGCCCTGTCAGGTGAGAAGACGGTGCCATTTCCCCCATGGATGTTAGGCTGGCTTTCCTCTTGCAAGAACAGAGCTGCTGATTTAATGGAGCCAGTTTGGAAGGTCATTCCCCCCCTCTCCTCTTCTCTCCCACAGCATGCTCTCCCTCCAAGCGCCTACGCCACAGTCAAGGCATACGGGAACTTTGATGCGGATCGCGATGCTGCAGCCCTCGAAACCGCAATCAAGACTAAAGGTAGGGCTGGGCAGGGGAGACCCTCTGTCCTCCCTTGGCAGCTGCCATGTCTTGGACTTGCCACCGTCAAGCATTACTTTATTATTATTGCTTATTAACTTTGAATACCACCCTTCATCCGTAGATCTCAGGGCGGTTCACAACATAAACATACAATATAAAAAACGCAAAATACACAATACAATTAAGAATGAAAACAAATCAATCATCTCCTCTCCCACAACCCAATTAAAAGGGTATCAGATGTTAATCAGCCAAAGTTTTCCCGTTTTCCACTCTGAATCTGGGCATTGGCTTTAATGATGCCAGAATCCTTTCATCTCATGATAGTTTCATAGCTGTGCTGTTTCGTTCTTTTGCCTGTCAGCACATGCCAGACTTTGCAAAGGCAGTGTCTGTGGTGTGACTTTGGGTTGTGGAGCCTCATTCTGTATGGATTAGTATTGGGGGTGGGGGGCTGGACCCACCTGTATTGAGTTTCAGATTGCAAGCTTCTTGGGGCAAAGACCTGCCGCCTTCTACTTTGCAAAGCACCATGCATACAGGTAGTGGTTTATACATACATATCAACAAAATCTTGCAGCTTGTTCATAGGTGGAATTGCATCCACCTAACCCCAAACAATGAGTCACTGTGTATACTGAGTCCTCATTGGGCTGTAGCTGGGGAGGTGTTCCAGGACTTTTTTGAACTCGGACCAACTTTGGGGTCCCTCTTCATATGTATTACAGACTGCTACTGCAGTTACCTTTCGTATTTGTGATGATGCTCCCGCAGCCACCATGCTGGCTTGGTAACCTGTGAATTGGAGGTGGCCTTGCAGAATTCAGTCCATTGCATTGCATCCTTGCTTGACTTGAACAGGATTGGCCCTTAACTGATGGGCCTGTTTTCTGCAAAAAACCCCTCATCATTCTACCATTTGTGGGGCAGAAGGGAGATAACAAATGTGCAAAAATGGAATTCACCTAGTTTGGAGAAACGGGGGTGTGTGTCCTGTGGTTACTTCATGGAACATCTGGATCTTTCTCAGAGCAGTGGCGAGAAGCTCTTGCACATCCCTTCATGTTGCTGAGAGCAAAAGCCTGAAGCAAAATAACTATTGGAAACACTTTGACCAGCCTGGCATGATTGGCAGGCCACACCTTAGTTTTTAAAAATTGGAGAGAGAGAAACGTTGATGGAGTAGACCAAAGAGAGAGCACACCTGCTGTTTTCGCTCTGGGGCTTTGTATGTACCTTGCATCTGTCAAGCACTCTGAGATGCCTGAAATTTCATTATTAAAAATAAAGAACATGCTTCTGGCCCTCAGTGTGGTGGGGGGAGGAAAAATACTCTTTGGACCCCACAGCCCTAAACTTTATCTTTTTTTCTTCTCCTATTCCTTGCTTCAGGTTCATTATATTTTTTAGTGAAAGAGGAGAAAGTCTACAAACCTCCCTTGTTCTTTTTTTGTTAGATCATGGAGTTTGCTTTGGCCTGCCCCTGTGTGTGGCAAGTGTAAGTTGCCCTTTTGCATGTGAGATGTCAAACGGAAACACCTCCCATGTGAACCTTTTGATATAAAAGATAAATGACTACGCGAGCAGCCACAAATGCGAGGCTCTGTTCCTCCCGGAGGAGGAGGAGGAGGAGGAGGAGGAGGAGGGGAGGGGCAAACCATCACTTTACAGGAGGTTGGCTAGTAGCTCATCTCACACCGGTGTCCTGAAAGGATGCTACAGCTCACAGCTGCAGGAGCTCTCCTCTTTGGAACTTCCCTTTGCAGGCCAGCTTCATGCCTCAGCTTCATGCCTTCTGTTTGGCTGTGGGCCTGCGCAGTAATTCTCACTAGTTACTAACCACATGGCTGTGCTCTGCTGCCACAGTTGGAGGCAGCAAGGTTTCCAAATACCAATCTCTGGAAGCCACAGGGAGGCAAGAGTGCCTTTGTGCTTGAATCCTGTTGTGGGTTTCCCACTGTAAGATCACAATGCTGATCTTGGCCTGATCTAGTCAGACTCTTCTTACCCTGAAGCCACAATGGACCACAGAGTAGCAAAGCAAGGCGCATCTGTTAGCCAGTGGACAAAAGTGTCTTTTCTGTTTGCCCGATTGATCAGAGCATTGCAACAGGAGATTAAGAACTCCCTCCTTCCCCTAAGACTGAAAAAGAAGAACTCTGAGCTCCATTCTTCACTGAACAGCTCACTGCCCCTCCCCTGTCTCAGCAGCTATGAGTCAGCATCCTGCTTCTGATATCCTCTTACCCTGAAATGCAAAGGGATTTTTCCAACCCTCACCTCCTGCTCCACATAAGCCAGAAGAATGAACACAGCCTGTTCCACTATCTCTGCAGACTTTGGAAGTGGCACAATTCTGCATTCTTCCTTGGGGAGAGTGACTTTTCCTGTCCGCCTGCTCTGCACTCCTCCTTAACTGCTTTTTGTCAGTACTAAGCTGGGTCTCCCTGTCTGTGGTTTGGACATGGTTGAAACTGGAAAAAGTGCCCCAGCATGATGCAGGTTCATGAATGAATGAGAGGATCTGTATAGATACACAGTGGGGCAGTGAAGAGTCCTCTGTGCACACAAGCATCTAACTACACTTCATGACCAGCAGTAGAACATGAGAAAGGATTCAGTTGCATCCTATCCTTTTGATGGCAGGCTCAAACATTTATTTATTTTTACTGAAATTTCCTTGGGCAGTTAAAATTGTCTAAGCTTTAGCCTGCGTAAAGTTTTTGAATTGTTGTCTGTTATAATTTTTATTGTTGCCTTGCATAAATTTATTATTTTATTGCTCATTGCCCTGGAATTGGATGAAGGGTGGTATCTAAACTGTGTTTGTTTGCCATGTGATGGTGTATTCACTTAGAGATCATCTTTTGCAGTCCATTCCAATCTGTCCCTTTGTAGCAGCGTATGTGGGTACTTCTGTTTTCGAAGGCATCAGCATTTGATCAATAAAAACCACCACCACCATTGACTTTCAAAAATGCCCCCAGTTTAAACTGGGGAGTAAACATTTAAAATACTTTTAATACAAGCACTTATGAAAGCTTCAGGTGCCCAGAGGCTTCCTCTTTTTCTCTTGCCCAGGAGGGAAGCCTCTTTTGAGGCAGCACCTGCTATGGCTCATATATCAGTAAACTAAAAACAGAGGTTATTGAGTTGTTATTTTTTAACCCTCCTATTTAAATGTGGGACGCGGGTGGCGCTGTGGGTAAAACCTCAGCGCCTAGGACTTGCCGTTCGCATGGTCGGCGGTTCGAATCCCCGCGGCAGGGTGAGCTCCCGTCGTTCGGTCCCAGCTCCTGCCCACCTAGCAGTTCGAAAGCACCCTTAAGTGCAAGTAGATAAATAGGTACCGCTTTATAGCGGGAAGGTAAACGGCGTTTCCGTGTGCTGCTCTGGTGCCAGTTCGCTGGAGCAGCGTCATCACGCTGGCCACGTGACCCGGAAGTGTCTCCGGACAGCGCTGGCTCCCGGCCTCTAGAGTGAGATGAGCGCACAACCCTAGAGTCTGTCAAGACTGGCCCGTACGGGCAGGGGTACCTTTACCTTTATTTAAATGTAGTTCAGCTAATGACCTTATGAGTTTTAGTTGATTTATCAGCTCAGATTTCTTTAACTGGATGGCAGTTGTTCTCCATGCGCAACAGCCTTCTGAGGAGGTTAGGCTGAGAGTTTGTGGCTGGCTGAACCCACCGTACAAAGGGTTGCTCTGGCTGAAATTCAGTATTAGTCATCACTTTGTGTCTCTCATGCTTATTTCTACTGCACCCCTCAAATGCTCAGTGAGTCATCTTTTTCTTCAATGATTCATATTCTGCCATTTGTGTGAAATGTCCCTGCAAGAACAGGCGGATCCTGTGAGCATCCCCTGGCCACAGCCCCGCATGGACTGAAATCCAACACCAGGAAATGCCAGCACATCAGTAAAGCCTGGCCCAAGATATTTGCTGCCACAAGCTGCCACAAGCCTAAATAACATCCTTCCTTCACAAGTTAACATTTGACATAAGACCCTCTGAAATGAATGGGAGCCACCCAACTGCATGGTAGTAGTCTTTCCGTAGAGTGCGGGGATATTTTTGGCTTAAAAAAAAAAGTTTTCTGGACCTCAACAGTGGAAGCAGCCATTTAGGAAGACTGAGGTGGTGCCTCACACAACTTCTGTTCCTTCCAGGGGTACCTCAGTTTACGAACTTAATCCATTCTGGAAGTCCGTTCTTAAACCAAAGCGTTCTTAAACCAAAGCGTGCTTTCCCATAGCAGCGGGGGAGTCAATTTACAAATGGAACACACTCAACAGGAAGCAAAACATGTTGTTATTCCAAGGCAAAGTTCACAAACCAAAACACCAACTTCCGGGTTTGTAGCATTCTTAATCCAAATTGTTCATAAACTAAGCTGTTCTTAAACCAAGGTACCACTGTACAGCGATTCTTCCTGTTGGACGGTGTTCCATGGCTCCATATTTGTTTCCCACTGGGCCACCTTTAATGGCACTCCCCTCTCGCCTTGCCTCAAGGGCAGGCCACCTCTGTATCTGGAACATTAGGTAAAGTGTCCATGGTGCGTGCAAGGGGATGTACATAACGTGGACATGATAAGGTCCGTGGACAATCTGCCTGAAGCCAGTTGCTAACCTTGTATCCTCCCACTACAGTTCCCATTGACTGAGTTTGCTTATATGCCGCTTTCCCAAAAGGAGCTGTGCTCAAAGCGGCTTACAGCAGCCATTCAAATCATCAGAACAGAGAACACTAGAAATACAAATATACAAAATACAGAACGTGTCAGTAAAGTCAAAATAAGAAAAACCAACAATTTAGCAAACAAAGCACAAATTTAATGTTACCAAACCAATCCCAATCTAGGCTTAAGTACATAAATAAAAAGCAAAATGAAAAATTGAAATGTTTGTCCCAGCCAGCATCTAGTGGAATGCTCTTTGAAGACAGCGTGGCACAGTGGTTAGTGTCTTAGACTACGGAGACCCAAGTTCAAATCTCTGCTCAGCCACAAAGCTCATTGGGTAAGCTTGGACCAGCTGCTTTTTCCTCAGAACTAATCAACCACACAGGGTCAATCTGAGGATTAAAGAAAAAGGTTGGAGAACTTTTATATGCACCCTCTGAGCTTTATAGATAAAGTGCAAACAGCCTTAAAGTTTTATTACTTTCAAGTTGTATATAAATTTTGTGAAACAAAAATAAATGTAAAGAACGTAAATAACTTGTATCTCATTTCCATCTGTTATTATAACTGTTCTATCTGTTTTATACACATTACAAAATGAAATTTTTAAAAATGCAAAAAGAAGAAAATATTCAATGTAGAGTGGGCTATAAATATTGCAAATCAATCAATGTGCATTGTTGTGCTTTTTTGTAATCTTCTGAAAGTTTTGAGGACTGGGAAACTGTTTTTGAAAACCCAGCTGGCCCCGGGTTTGCCAATGACCTGTTTTCTCTCCCTTCTCTCTCCCTATGCAGGTGTGGATGAAGTGACAATTGTCAACATCCTGACCAACCGCAGCAATGAGCAGCGTCAGGACATCGCCTTCGCTTACCAGAGGAGAACTAAGAAGGTACTGAAGGAGGCCAAAAGCTACACTATACTGCGAGAGGTAGACCTCTCCTTCTCCCATCAACTTGTCAGATCCCCTTTTAAGGACCTCTGAGCCATACCTTGTAGCAATGAAATCTATAAGCCACAATTTAAAAATACTGTCCAGTGAATAAAAGTAGATAGAATTTGAGCTTCCTTTTAAACGTGGTTTGGTATGTTGTCACACAGAACTGAGCCCCACAGAAGATATCACTAAAATAGTGGCATTAGTGCATTTTCTCCAGGAACTGCTGTGTCCTGACTCAGTAGCTCATAAGAAGAGCCTGGCTGCTGGATCAGACCAAGAGGCCAAATCTGCTCTGTCGTTCTGTTCCTGCAGCGATTAACCTGATGCCCACAGGAAGCCCACAAGCACCTCCCTCCCAATGTTGCCCTGTGGGGACTGGTATCCAGTGGCTACTGCCTCCGGTACTGGAGAGCCTACAGCTGTCATGGCTTGTGGCCACTGTAGGGCTGTTGTACATTTCAGTGAAAGACTTGCATGGGAGAACTTGGTTTCAGCTATGTTTAGAAAATGATCATTTCCACTTTCACAGTTGTTAGCTGGTCTCTTGTGTTCCATCCTGGCTTTCCGCAGTCGGAGCCAAACCTCCAATTAAGCCAGAGTGCCTGAATGCCAAAGGATTCTAAGAGACAGTGGCAACAGGCAACAATCCAATTCCTCAGTGGAAAAATATGAGTCAGGAGTAGAGGGAAAGGAAATGGATGGGAGATTACTTTTCCTGGATGAGTTTCCTGGGGAAGAAATGTTTCCACTGGGTTTTCTTCACGACATTGCAAATGGCAAGTCAGTTAATGTTCTTTGGGATCAGGAAGGTGGTCCTGTTTGTTTTGAAGGGTGGGGATCTACATTTTATGAGAGAGAGAAAAGAGAGAGAAATGTCCCACCACTTAAATCATCTTTGCCCCCCCCCCCCGAATCTTGTCTCTTTTAAATCTGTCCATTGCATGCTGAATGAACACTTTCCTACTAGGTTTATGAGTGTGAATTTACCGTATTTTTCGCACCATAGGGCGCACCGGACCATAGGGCGCACCCAGTTTTTAGGGGGGGAAATCAAGAAAAAAATCTTTTCCCCCCCCCAGCCCCAAAGAGCAGCGTACAGGGTGCGCACAACCTCTCCCTGCCGGAGGGGTTGCGAGCAGCTATGGAGCAAGCCAAGTTTTGGCTTCCCCTTTAGCCCCATGCAGCCTCTCCTTGCCGGGAGACGCTGCACAGGGCTAAAGAAGCCATAGCCCCATGCAGCCTCTCCTTGCGGAGGGGTTGCGCGCAGCTATGGAAGAAGGCAAGGCAGCGAGCGGGATGGATCCCGCTCGCTGTTTTGCCTTCCCCTTTAGCCCCGCGCAGCCTCTCCTTGCGGAGGGGTTGCGTGCGGCTATGGAAGAAGGCAAGGCAGCGAGCGGGATGGATCCCGCTCGCTGTTTTGCCTTCCCCTTTAGCCCCGCGCAGCCTCTCCTTGCGGAGGGGTTGCGCGCGGCTATGGAAGAAGGCAAGGCAGCGAGCGGGATGGATCCCGCTCGCTGTTTTGCCTTCCCCTTTAGCCCCGCGCAGCCTCTCCTTGCGGAGGGGTTGCGCGCGGCTATGGAAGAAGGCAAGGCAGCGAGCGGGATGGATCCCGCTCGCTGTTTTGCCTTCCCCTTTAGCCCCGCGCAGCCTCTCCTTGCGGAGGGGTTGCGCGCGGCTATGGAAGAAGGCAAGGCAGCGAGCGGGATCCATCCCGCTCGCTGCCTTGCCTTCCCCTTTAGCCCCGCGCAGCCTCTCCTTGCGGAGAGGTTGCGCGCGGCTATGGAAGAAGGCAAGGCAGCGAGCGGGATGGATCCCGCTCGCTGTTTTGCCTTCCCCTTTAGCCCCGCGCAGCCTCTCCTTGCGGAGGGGTTGCGCGCGGCTATGGAAGAAGGCAAGGCAGCGAGCGGGATGGATCCCGCTCGCTGTTTTGCCTTCCCCTTTAGCCCCGTGCAGCCTCTCCTTGCGGAGGGGTTGCGCGCGGCTATGGAAGAAGGCAAGGCAGCGAGCGGGATGGATCCCGCTCGCTGTTTTGCCTTCCCCTTTAGCCCCGCGCAGCCTCTCCTTGCGGAGGGGTTGCGCGCGGCTATGGAAGAAGGCAAGGCAGCGAGCGGGATGGATCCCGCTCGCTGTTTTGCCTTCCCCTTTAGCCCCGCGCAGCCTCTCCTTGCGGAGGGGTTGCGCGCGGCTATGGAAGAAGGCAAGGCAGCGAGCGGGATGGATCCCGCTCGCTGTTTTGCCTTCCCCTTTAGCCCCGCGCAGCCTCTCCTTGCGGAGGGGTTGCGCGCGGCTATGGAAGAAGGCAAGGCAGCGAGCGGGATGGATCCCGCTCGCTGTTTTGCCTTCCCCTTTAGCCCCGCGCAGCCTCTCCTTGCGGAGGGGTTGCGCGCGGCTATGGAAGAAGGCAAGGCAGCGAGCGGGATGGATCCCGCTCGCTGTTTTGCCTTCCCCTTTAGCCCCGCGCAGCCTCTCCTTGCGGAGGGGTTGCGCGCGGCTATGGAAGAAGGCAAGGCAGCGAGCGGGATCCATCCCGCTCGCTGCCTTGCCTTCCCCTTTAGCCCCGCGCAGCCTCTCCTTGCGGAGAGGTTGCGCGCGGCTATGGAAGAAGGCAAGGCAGCGAGCGGGATGGATCCCGCTCGCTGTTTTGCCTTCTCCTTTAGCCCCGCGCAGCCTCTCCTTGCGGAGGGGTTGCGCGCGGCTATGGAAGAAGGCAAGGCAGCGAGCGGGATGGATCCCGCTCGCTGTTTTGCCTTCCCCTTTAGCCCCGCGCAGCCTCTCCTTGCCGGGAGATGCTGCGCAGGGCTTTCCTGGCTTTTCTGGGAGGTGGGGGAATTCCCCCACCTCCCGCAAAACCGGCAGAAGCCGCGTGCACTTTAAAAGGGCTGCACGGCTTCTTCTGGCTTTCCTGGGAGGTGGGGGGATTCCCTCACCTCTCGCAAAACCGGCAGAAGCCGCGTGCACTTTAAAAGGGCTGCACGGCTTCTCCTGGCTTTCCTGGGAGGTGGGAGAAGGGACTGATGCGGCCAGTCAGTCCCTTCTCCCTCCTGTGGAAAAGCCCGCAAGGGCGCACGGAGCTTGTGTGCGGCTCTTGGGGGCTTTTCCCGCCTGCCTCCCCCCCTGCATTCGCTCCATAGGACGCACACACATTTTCCCTTGCTTTTTAGGAGGGAAAAAGTGCGTCCTATGGTGCGAAAAATACGGTAGTTTGTGTGCTCAAAATTACATGTTCTCTTCCTTTTTTTTTACACAAAACTCATTTACCTTCCTGGATGGTAGAATATAACAAGGTATTGGGTTGTCATTTACCTTTAAATAGAAAGATTTTGATCACTTCCAAAAGACCACTGTGTCTCCCCTGCAAATCAGTAGGGAAAAACAACAGATTTAAAGACTTCAGTCACTCAGAGGAGCAAGCGCCCAGAAATCTGAAATAGGTACTAACTTTGTCACCCTCTTTCCTGTCTTTAGGAGCTCTCTGCAGCTCTGAAGTCTGCTCTGTCTGGGCACCTGGAGACTACTATCCTGGGTCTGCTGAAAACACCGGCTCAGTATGATGCTTCGGAACTGAAAGGGTCCATGAAGGTATGTGAAATGAGGAACCCCCAAAAGGTTCATCGTTGATGCTTGTCTCCATCACTGAAACCCTTCTCAATCCCTCAGCTCTCACTGTCAAAGAAAACCTTCCTTTATTGAAGGGACCACAAGGCTCATCTAGTCCAACTCCCTACACAATGCAGGAATCTTTTGCCCAATGTGGGGCTGGAATCCACAACCCTAAGATCAAGATCACTGAGCTCAGGATGCTTCCCCCATTTCAGCGCCTAGATTGCCCGCGTAACTCAGATCACTGTGTGTTATCGACACTGAACAGGACCCACAACAGTGAGCGTTGGAGTTGCTGTTAAAATTAGTGTTTGAAATATTAGTATTTCTTCATCATGTTTATATCCCGCTTTCCCCCAAGGAGCTCAAGGGGGCACATGTGGTTTTCTTCTTCCCCACTTTATCCTCAAAAGAACCTTGCAAGGTGGGTTAGACTTGAGAGATTTGTGACTTTCACAGCCGAACGGGGATTTGAACCCTGCTCTCCCAGGTCCTAGTCCAACACTCTAACCGCTACAGCACGCTGGCTCTTTAAAGATCTGTTGTTTCCCCATCACCGCTCAGCTGCCAGTGCCAGTAGGGAGGGGGGAGTGAGATTTTGGTTCCCACCTAATTCACAGCTCCCAAACTAGTAACTGAACTGAAATGTTTCAAAATTCGCACGTCTCCTAATTTTGTGATGCTGTTCTCCAACCCAAAAATGTGAATGTTTGGGAAAAGTGTGTATTAGTGAAGGTGACATGCAGAAACAGATTATGCCAGGGGAAATGACTTGCAAAAAACCTGCGTATTGCACAAAAGTGCGCTCAAAATCGGTATCCTTAGAGAAATTATGCGTGAAAACATACATTTTTGTGCATTTTTTTAAAAAAATAATAATCTCAAAACTGATGCAGAAATGGTCCAAACTGAATTTAAACTTTGGGGAAATGAGAAACTGAAATGGAAGGGATTCCACCACCACCCCTCACTCAAGCACATCATATCAGTTAGGCACTTTTGGTCCTGTGGGTGGTACTCAACCAAGTACTATGCAGTGTAGACGCATTGAAATTCATAGGCATGACAAATGTAGGTTAATTAATTTCAGTGGCTCTGCTCTGAGCAGAACATAATTGAATGCCATCTTTTGTAAAGATCAACTCTTGAGCTCTCCAGCCTGCGATCTGTTTCGTGTAGAAGTGCTCCACTCCTCGGTCTCACGACATGGGCAGGACTTTGATTTTCCTGTCCCCTAAACTTCACCCACACTCCTGGATTGCTCTAGTCAGTACACAGAGTTCTGCCTCCTCTTTTTCTTTATCCAATGCTGCCCTCTGCTGTCTCAGCTCAGCACTGTTGCCAAATGGAGCATTTAACTTCTTCATTAACAGTTTGCCACCCTGTTTTCTGCCGTAAGCCTGCTGTGTCTCAAAGCTTTGTTCAAATGCTTCCTAGCCCTTTTTCTACACATTTATCGGGGCTGGCACTTCTCTTTACGTTGTGGAGCAACCACTGCACACCCTTCTCTTGTGCCTGGGACAAGGTTTTAGGAAAGTCGACTCCCCATTTTATCCTGACAGCCTTGCGAAGTCGGGCAGATTGGGAGATACTGACAGGCCCCTGACCACCCAGCGATTTGAATCTGGGCCTCCCTATTCCTCATCCAGCACCCAAATCACCATGTGCCACACTGACTTTCTATTTGAAAAAGCTTTCGAGTTGGACTGGAGAGCAAACAATGTAAAACATGTTTTCTGCAAAACAACCAGCCTTTGAAATCTTGGGGGCTTCCATGTCACAATTGTGGAAGCTCTTGCCCTTCCTTACAGGCTAGAAAACTCCCAGTATTTGTTTTTTGCAACACTGTCACAACATAAAATAGAAACATCGCCACCCGACACCCCCATCTCTTCCCCCCTTCCCCCTTTTCTTACTAAAGTCTCAACAAATGAAACTGATATGTAAAAATGTTACATGGGGGGAAAAATACGAGAGAAAGACATTGCACACACTTTTGTAAATAATTTTTTTTTAAAAAAGACACTGTCACAACTTTCACTACAGGGGGTTGGACTAGATGACCCTTTTGTGTCCTTTCAACTCCACAATGCTATGATTCTCTGCATGGCATGTTGACATAAGCAAATGGACAGATCTCTGTCTCATGGAGCTTACAGTTTAAACAGGGAGGACAATAGAATGGAGAACTAGCGTGTCAGGAGGAAGGCGAGGCAACAGTTTTTCTCCCCAACATCTGGTTTCCTACACGCTAGAAATATATGTGCAGGAGCATAGTGTTGTTCATGCACCACCACCAGTGGCACTACAATCCAGCAACAGTTTGAACATG
Organism: Podarcis muralis; assembly: GCF_964188315.1. Lineage (NCBI taxonomy): Eukaryota > Metazoa > Chordata > Lepidosauria > Squamata > Lacertidae > Podarcis > Podarcis muralis. Next base: position 3,684,496 of record NC_135668.1, on the reverse strand, counting down.
TGGCAAGCTCAGTTTCTACAAGGGATGCAGAACAACGTGTGGCCTCCTTGACATTGCTGGTTTCCCAATACTCCTGAACATCGGCTGTGGCAGATGGGAGTTGGAGACCAATAGCATTGTGAGGGGCCACATGGACTCCCCAGTGTACGCTGCTCATCCTGGAGTTGAATTTTAAATATTTTGACACGGAAAAGTATCTTGCACCCCATCATTTCCAAAGGGCGTTCCCCTCCCCTTTTCTACTTCATTGCTGTCTTAGTCCCTAGAGCCACGTTGCAGTAGAAAACCAAGGAAATTAAATGAGTAACATGGTTGAAAGCACTTCATTTATCAATTATGCATCTAATTCTGAAGTCAAAGGTTGCGTTATTCTTGTTTTTTGTTAAAGAGGCACATAAAATAAGTCTCTTTAATTATGCTCTTTCCTTAAAAGTTATCCAACATCCTTGCAGCCAGAGCTGCTTTATAAATGATGCCTGATGGAAGTGGAACGGAACAAAAATTAACGATCTTGTTTCCAGGCCTTTGGCGGGGATTGTTTTGACTGAACTGTACCGGGAGGGTCATTGAGTTCCCAAAGAGTTTAATTAACACCTGATCCCTTTTCATGTGGATTAGTAATTTTCTTATTGTATTAACAGCTTCATAATTGATTTACACTTTACTCCCAGTTAATTCAACTTTTAGTTCAAAGCCGTATTTTTGTATTCAGTTTTATATGTTCAGCATGCAAGGGAGAGAAATCTGCTGATTAAATCTTGAACTTTGATCATTAAAAAAACCCCTCACACTTTGAAATTTATATTTTATAATATATGTCCCTTGAACTCACTCAGATTGTTCAAAATATATGAAATCTGAATATTGGTCTGTCATGCAAAACGTATTTCTGTTCTTTGCTATTAACAGGGATAATAAAATGTCTTTGTCTATTTTTAAAAGGCTCACCTGTATAGTGATTCCTGCTCCCCTCCTTTTTTGTGAAAACAATTTTGATATGCAGTGTTTCTGGGCACTGTGCTTCTTATAGAGTGAAAATCTTTCCTGTTCATTTCTGCTTGTAATCCCAAGTTGTACGGGATCAATTTCAGTCTGTTACCTACAAGGATGTGGACAGGCTGCTTGGACGAGTGAAACTGAACCCCTATTTCCTCATAAAAGTGAACCCGCAATGGGCTTTGTGGGGTGGTGAATGTTCCCCTCTGTGAGTGAGTCTTCCCAGACCCCCTTAAAAAGAAGTCATTAAACCGCTTCTTTAAAAAACCCATAATTGGACCCAGCAATTTTTGCCAATTATTACCCAATTTCAGACCTTCCATTCCTGGACAAGGCAATTGAGTAGATGGTTGCTGAACAACTCCAGGCATGTCTGGAGGATGCGAACCATTTGGCTCCCTTCCAGTCAGAATTCAGGCCCCATCATGGGGCTGAAACCACCCTGGTCGCACTAGTCAATGATCTCTGGCAGTCTAGTGACAGAGGTGAAAGCTGTTTCCTAGTTCTGCTGGATCTCTCAGCTGCCTTCAATACCATTAGTCATGGTATCTTTCTGGACCGTTGGGGTGTGTGTGTTAGGAGCTGCGGCCACTGTGACACAGTGGTTCCGCTCCTTCCTCCTGGGCCATGACCAGAAAGTGGTGGTGGGGGTGAGTGTTCAGACCCCTGGGCTCTCACTTGTGGGGTGCCTCAGGGTTCTGTTCTCCCCCCATGCTTTTTAACATCTATATGAAGCTGCTGGGAGAGATCATCGGGGGTTTGGGCTTGGTGTTCACCAGTTAATGGATGATACCCAGCTCTACTTCTCCTTTAAATTAGAACCAGGGAAGGCAGTCAATGTCCTGTGTGAGTGCTCTCCTTCAGAATTCATTTTCAGCCTTGGAATAGATTTTTGTTGGTTTGTCTGAACATACACAATTCTGCAATGAAGGCAGCAAACAAGAGCAGTATTCTGAAACTGACTGTTCAAAGCAGGTTGCGTAGGATATTCTCCTCACACAGGGCCCTACCTTTAGGCAGAGTGAGGCAACTGCCTCAGGTAGCATATATTGGGGGACCAGTGTTCCCCTAAGCTAGCCTGCTGCCCTCAGGTGCCGTGCAGAATGATATATCAAGGTTGTTGTGGCAGTAACTGGCAACTGCCTCAGTCTAGCTGGCTTCTGTATGAGGAATGAGGGGAAGGTGCCATCTTGTAATTTGCCTCAGGCAGCAAAATGCCTTGGGCTGGCCCTACTCCCTCATAGCATTTTTATTTTGATAACAAGCAGAAGCCACACTTTTTTTTGTTAAAATCTCATTTCACTGAGTATGTGTGCCTATCAAGATGTCCATTTCCGCTTGCATTTCAGGGTCTGGGAACAGACGAAGACACGCTCATTGAGATAATCTGTTCACGGACAAACCCGGAGCTGAACGCAATCAACAGAGCCTACAGGGAAAGTAAGTTGACCAGGAGGGATGGGTGGGGGGCTGAGTTTTTCCTTTGGGGGCAGATCCACACCATAGATCCTTTGGGGGCAGATCCACACCATAGATTTTAAAGCACATTCAGCAGACATTTAAACCACATGGATTTCCCCCCAAGAATCCTGGGAACTGTAGTTTGGTAAGGTTGCTGGGAATTCTAGCTCTTTGAGGGGGGAGACTAGACTTTCCATGATTCTTTGGGGGAAGTCATGTGCTTTGGCGGTATGGTGTGGATCTGTCCTTAGATAAATTGCCCTCAGAATGATTTGAGGATTGACCTGCTGATACATTGATTGATGGGTCCAGCGACACTGAGCATTTTGTGGTAATAGGTTCAGAAGCTCATTTGCAGTCGCAGAGGTGTAGTCAGGGTAAGTACCGTATTTTTCGCACCATAGGGCGCACCGGACCATAGGGCGCACCCAGTTTTTAGGGGGGGAAATCAAGAAAAAAATCTTTTTCCCCCCCCCAGCCCCAAAGAGCAGCGTACAGGGTGCGCACAACCTCTCCCTGCCGGAGGGGTTGCGAGCAGCTATGGAGCAAGCCAAGTTTTGGCTTCCCCTTTAGCCCCATGCAGCCTCTCCTTGCCGGGAGACGCTGCACAGGGCTAAAGAAGCCATAGCCCCATGCAGCCTCTCCTTGCGGAGGGGTTGCGGCAGCTATGGAAGAAGGCAAGGCAGCAAGCGGGATGGATCCCGCTCGCTGTTTTGCCTTCCCCTTTAGCCCCGCGCAGCCTCTCCTTGCGGAGGTGTTGCGCGCGGCTATGGAAGAAGGCAAGGCAGCGAACGGGATGGATCCCGCTCGCAGTTTTGCCTTCCCCTTTAGCCCCGCGCAGCCTCTCCTTGCGGAGGGGTTGCGCGCGGCTATGGAAGAAGGCAAGGCAGCGAGCGGGATGGATCCCGCTCGCTGTTTTGCCTTCCCCTTTAGCCCCGCGCAGCCTCTCCTTGCGGAGGGGTTGCGCGCGGCTATGGAAGAAGGCAAGGCAGCGAGCGGGATGGATCCCGCTCGCTGTTTTGCCTTCCCCTTTAGCCCCGCGCAGCCTCTCCTTGCGGAGGGGTTGCGCGCGGCTATGGAAGAAGGCAAGGCAGCGAGCGGGATGGATCCCGCTCGCTGTTTTGCCTTCCCCTTTAGCCCCGCGCAGCCTCTCCTTGCGGAGGGGTTGCGCGCAGCTATGGAAGAAGGCAAGGCAGCGAGCGGGATGGATCCCGCTCGCTGTTTTGCCTTTCCCTTTATCCCCGCGCAGCCTCTCCTTGCGGAGGCGTTGCGCGCGGCTATGGAAGAAGGCAAGGCAGCGAGCGGGATGGATCCCGCTCGCTGTTTTGCCTTCCCCTTTAGCCCCCCGCAGCCTCTCCTTGCCGGGAGACGCTGCACAGGGCTAAAGAAGCCATAGCCCCATGCAGCCTCTCCTTGTGGAGGGGTTGCGGCAGCTATGGAAGAAGGCAAGGCAGCAAGCGGGATGGATCCCGCTCGCTGTTTTGCCTTCCCCTTTAGCCCCGCGCAGCCTCTCCTTGCCGGGAGATGCTGCGCAGGGCTTTCCTGGCTTTTCTGGGAGGTGGGGGAATTCCCCCACCTCCCGCAAAACCGGCAGAAGCCGCGCGCACTTTAAAAGGGCTGCACGGCTTCTTCTGGCTTTCCTGGGAGGTGGGGGGATTCCCTCACCTCTCGCAAAAGCCCGCAGAAGCCGTGAGCTCTTTAAAGGGGCTGCGCGGCTTCTCCTGGCTTTTCTGGGAGGTGGGGGAATTCCCCCACCTCCCGCAAAACCGGCAGAAGCCGCGTGCACTTTAAAAGGGCTGCACGGCTTCTCCTGGCTTTCCTGGGAGGTGGGAGAAGGGACTGATGCGGCCAGTCAGTCCCTTCTCCCTCCTGTGGAAAAGCCCGCAAGAGCGCACGGAGCTTGTGTGCGGCTCTTGGGGGCTTTTCCCGCCTGCCTCCCCCCTGCATTCGCTCCATAGGACGCACACACATTTTCCCTTGCTTTTTAGGAGGGAAAAAGTGCGTCCTATGGTGCGAAAAATACGGTACTCAGGGCTGTGAGGCCACTCCCTTGCTGAAGCTAAGTGTCTGGTCAGTTCCTGGATGGGAACCAGATGTATGCTGCCTTAGGTTCCATGACAGAAGAAATGTACGGTATAAATGTCAGAAAACAGAGGAGGGCTAACTTATTTTTCAGGCCTAAAAGTGAGGTGTAAAATGTCCCAAAGTATTTCAATTTTCGCACCAGATGCAGTGGTAGGGAAAGAGTGCCTAATTTGCTGGGCCATTCTTAGATCTCATAAAAGTCCTTCCTTGTTTTAACGAAGCAAGAGTTAGGAGGAGGTGAGATTGTGCAAAGCTGGTGGTGGCTGCACTAATTGGCTTTTAAAATAAATATTTATGTGATGATGTTGCTTCATAATGAGTAGTGCTTGGGGCTTTTAATGTCTTAGGAAATGGGTGGGGCACAAGTGAGTTGATGAAAGTTCTGTAGGCCATTGCTTCTTTAGTTGGAAGGACTGTGAACCCCACACAGTTCTAGGGTCAGGAGGGTCCTGTGGAGATGGGGAGACCGGGGGGTGGTGGACACAAGAAGCTACTGGAAGGGACAGAGAGGGATATGTGCTACAGAAGCATGAATATTTGATCACAGGATGCCCTCTTCAGTTTCTGAGACCTTCACAGACACTTGTGCTAGACACTTGATTTTTGTTTCATACAAAGACTGACTTCCACAAAGGGCCAAATTCTGCACTGGGATCTAGGATGAAGAAAACATGCACATGGGTCTTAAGCTCAGCTTTTCCTTTTGACAACTTGGCTTGAGCTTCCAGAGGATAAGTAACTGGGACTTGCTTCTGAGTGGATCTGGACAGGATTGCTCTGCCACTTAGAAACAACAAAAGCAACCAGGGGTTTGGGCTCTTATTCTGCTTAGGAAGTCTCAGCCCCTTAGAAAAAGGAAAAAGAATGATCTCTTTGAAAACAATTGGAAAACGGAAATGAAAAGTCTGGGTCAGTCATCGTGACGAACCTTTTCTGTCATTGTAAAAACAAGCCTATGTGGGCACCCAGCTTGCGTGATCTGTCACAGCTTCATTCTACTTTAACAAACCACAATTGGGACAAGCTCCAGTTTCCAGAGTTCGTATGTAATGAGTTACTGTGGTTTGAAAGCAGAGGTTTTGCAGTTTATTCCTATTCTGTGTGAAGGAGGGGAGGGCGAGAATTTCTGGTTTAATTTTTGAGCTGTAGTTTCCTCTTTTGTCTGAACTCAGGAAACTTTTCTTCTAACTGTGGATAGCTAAAAAACTAGGATCGGGCTTGATTTTGTAACAGCAGATCATGATTTTTCATTATGGCTGAACTGGGCTTCAGAAATGTTAGTAATAGAGCCTGCTTAACCAATCTTCCTTGATTTCTTTTTTTTAGTGTACAAGACTGAATTGGAAAAAGACATCATCTCAGATACATCTGGCGATTTCCGCAAGTTGATGGTGGCTTTAGCCAAGGTAAGACTCTTCTGGTCCAGCTCCCTTTTTCCTCTGTTTGCTGCAAGTCATGGTAAGAACTTGATGTTTGGCAGCACTTGCACTTTGGAACTCCCTGCCTATTGACATCTGACAGGCACCTGCACTGTACTTTTTTCAGCACCTGCTAAAAACATTTTTGTTTAGACAAGCCTGTCCAGAGTGGTGGTGTTTGTGGTGGTGTTATATGTTTTAATCTGTTTTTAGATAATCATTGATTTTAATCATTTTTTGAATGTTTTAAATAGCTGCTTTTAAATGTCTTCATTGAAAATTGTATTGTTTCATGAACCAACCCGGACTCTGCAATCACCATCCAAGTCCCTTCTTCATGGGCCTCCTCTGCAAGAGGTCTGGAGAGTAACAAGCTGAGAACGGGCCTTTTCTGTGGTGGCTCCCCACTTGTGGAATGCTCTCCCCAGGGAGGCTTGCACCTCCATTACCCATCTTTAGGTACCAAGCAAAAACATTCCTCTTCTCTCAGGGCTTTGGCTAATTAAACAATCTATGGCCTTTTAAAGTGCGAGGAGTGTATGTGTGTTATTGTTTCAGTACCAAACAAAAACAGTAACACACACCCCACCCAGTTTAAAAGGCCGTAGATTGTTTAATGAGCCAAAGGCCCGGGAGAAAAGGAATGTTTTTGCCTGGCACCTAAATATATGTAATGTTGTGTATTTTTATATTGTAAACCACCCTTTGATCTTTGGAGGAAGGGCAGTGTAGAATTATTATTATTATTACAAACCGCTTTGAGTTTTTTTCTTAGAATCCAATTGCATATGAATTTCATAAAATAAATAAAGGACTGTGGCCTAAATGTGTACGGGATGCCACACAGAATTTGAAATTAGCTCTTACGGCCAGATCTTAAGGATCCACTTCACCCTTGAGAGCCAATAACCATAACGTCAACCCCCCCGTCAATCAACCACCGCTACCATTATACTACCACAGTATGTGCTCTGAGAAACAAGCTCCCGTGATCTGCAACAAATGGTACGAAAGCTGAAACACTGAAAATGCCGATGCTCCCAAATGTCATAACTAGATATATCAAAGGCTGTAGTCCTCATGACTGTAAAGCTGTCCCCAGTTCCTAAATCCAGGCAAGAGCGTTCGTAATATTCTGCATACTTCTCTTCTCAATGAATCCTGGAGCAAGAAGTGTTCAGTGGTTGTATATCTGAAACAGGTGTTTGTTTTTCTCCTTTAAAAGGGAAGGAGAAATGAGGATGCTTCCGTGGTTGATTACGAGCTGATTGATCAAGATGCCAGGGTAAGTAATGCTGAATACGGACCTCTTTTCACCTCGTATGAGGGCCTGTTGAAAAGCTGCCTCCGGCCTCCCCATGTGTGCAAAGTCTCAACTGTTCCACAGTATCTGAGCAGACAAATGCACTTCAACTGTACCAGCTCACAACATGCTCAGTCTGTCGCAGTGCTCACGCGTTCCAGAAGTATTTGACCTGCTGTGAGCCCTTGCCGATAGCCAGGTTATAGACCAGGCTTCCTCAACCTCGGCCCTCCAGATGTTCTTGGCCTACAACTCCCATGATCCCTAGCTAGCAGGACCAGTGGTCAGGGATGATGGGAATTGTAGTCTCAAAACATCTGGAGGGTCGAGGCTGAGGAAGCCTGTTATCGCTCCAAACCACCCCAGCAATATTCTCAATACAATAAAGTGAAACTATCCGTAAGTGGGTGAGGTGCTTTGGAGGAAAAGTGCCAGGAGTCTTGTAGCTCTGCTGCCATGGCAGTGGCCAGGTGTCTGACACAAAACTTTTTCATCCCAACTGCAGGACTTGTATGATGCTGGTGTGAAGAGAAAGGGAACGGACGTGCCCAAGTGGATCAACATCATGACTGAAAGGAGTGTCCCCCACCTCCAGAAAGGTAACATGCAACTCCAGGCCGCTCCAGAGGTGTGGGTGGGTGAAGCTCAGGTCTGGTGATAGAGGATCCTTTTCACTTGGTTGTGGCTTTCTCTGCTGTCCAGGTTACGACTGGAGGAGAAGCAAGGATTTGCTCCACAACTGATCTTTGGTTTCATAATTGCACCCATAGCTCAGTGGTGGAACATATGCTTTGCAAACAGATTAAGAACATACGAGAAGCCTGCTGGATCAGGCCAAAGGGGCCAATCTGGTCCAGCATCCTGTTCTCAGAGGCCAACCAGATCCCTGTAAGAAACCCACAAGCAGGATGTGAGCTCAAGAGTCCTTCTCCCCTCCTGTGGTTTCCAGCAACCGGTACAGTGGTACCTCGGGTTACATATGCTTCAGGTTACAGACTCCGCTAACCCAGAAATAGTATCTTGGGCTAAGAACTTTGCTTCAGGATCATAGGTGTCAACATTTCCCTTTTTTAAAGGGAAATTCCCTTATTCCAAATAGGATTCCTTGCAAGAAAAGGGAAAAGTTGACAGCTATGTTCAGGATGAGAACAGAAATTGTGCTCCAGCAGCAGCGGAAGGCCCCATTAGCTAAAGTGGTGCTTCAGGTTAAGAACAGTTTCAGGTTAAGAACGGACCTCCGGAATTAATTAAGTACTTAACCCGAGGTACCACTGTATTCAGACTGCTTCTGAAGGTGGAGGCAGAGCATGGCCATCATGGTTTGTAGTCTTCTCCTGCATGAATGGGTCTAATCTTCTTCAGTCATGGAGGCAGAGCATAGCTGTCATAGCTAGCAGCCATTTACAGCTCTATTCTCCACAAGTTGCCTCCTGTGGGAGTGAGTTCCACAGTTTAATTCTGTGCTGCGTGACTTTCTTTTCTTTCTCCTGACCCTTCTCTGTTTCCATTGGCTAAACTTTGCAGTGTTTGAGAGGTACAAGAGCTACAGCCCTTACGATATGCTGGAGAGCATCAAGAAGGAAGTGAAAGGAGACCTGGAAAATGCCTTCGTTAATCTCGGTGAGTACATGGACAGAGGCAAGAGGAGTTGACCATCCCAAAGGATGTTGAGGAAGGTCAGGAGTTGGGTGCTTCTGGTTTGCCCTAGACAGAGGTGTCCCTAGGGTCCCTTGTGCCCTTGGCAAGGAGCTGTATTGGTTCCTCTACCCCCCAAAACATCTGAGGTGGCCTGGACAGGAGGAGGGCGCCTCCTCAGGGGTGGACAGGGCGCTTGTACCGCTCTCTGCCTGGAGGCTGCTCTGAGAACCCCTTTCCGTTCCCCTCCTCCAGCAGCTTTTAAAAAAGGACTGGGAAAGGGAGGGAAGAGGAAAAATTCAGGCACTAATTCTTAAATAGTATGGGACGGGGGGTTGTGTGTATACCAGCTAGGGCTATTTTCTGTTAGGTTAGGAACTTAAGAGGAACATGTTCATATCCATTAGTTAAATCAATGCTGATTTAACTAAACACTGCAGTGTTTAAAAACTGGATATTATTAATTTTTAGCAAAAAAATCCTTTTGACAGGAGGGAGCAGAAATGTGTTTGGCGGTTCGGGGGGGCTATCTACTTTTAAACTTTTAATAGGTTGATTACAGGTGTGTATTTTAACCCCGTGTCCATCTTTTTTTCTCCACAGTCCAATGCATTCAGAACAAGCAGCTGTATTTTGCGGACCGATTGTACGACTCAATGAAGGTAAAATACCCGAACACAGGTCAGGGGCACCTTCCTGTGCAATCACCATTGAGATTAATTCTGTTCACGAGCTCTCCTGCTCAGTGATCCTGTGCGCCTCCCGCTCATCTGAGTGGGATTTCTCTTGGGGCACCCCAGAGGCCTGTGTCCGCTTCCTGCACCAAATGTCCATAACATTGTTGTCATATCATTAAATTACTCCCAGAAACCATGCCTATTTTCAGTCTGGGTTCTGAGATGGGTCAGGACTCAAGTGGGGCTTGATCATTCCGTTTTCAACTTAAGGGTTAATTCATTTTTCAGTAAGTATGGAAGTGTTGCTTAGCAACTAAGGAGGCTGCATGATCCTTGGTGAGACCGCATATGCTCTGACTGTGTAGCTGTGAGAGAATTTCTCCCTGGATGTTAAGTTGAACCTAACCCTGCTTTTAACAAGGCCTGCCCTTAAAAAAAGAAAGAAAGGTCTAGTTTTCCCCCCTCCTCAAGTTATATGTTGCTTTGTTTCATTTTCCTCAGTAAAGTGTTATTAGGATTTCTTTTCTCTCTGGATTCCATCTGTGTTATTTTACTGACTGCTAACAATTCCCACCGCCCAAAAAATGCATTGCAAACAATCAAGTTTGATTTAAACAATGAAGTTTAATTGTGGAAAATAATTGTGTTTTTTTCAGGGCAAAGGAACCCGAGACAAGGTCCTGATCAGGATTATGGTCTCCCGCAGTGAGGTGGACATGCTGAAAATTAAGAGTGAATTCAAGAGGAAATATGGGAAGTCCCTGTATTACTTCATCCAGGTGAGTGGCCGTGTTGCAGCAGATCTCCTGTCAGTCACAGCAGAGCAGCCAGTGGAGAGCTCATGGAGAGCTCAGTTGTGTTGAGCATGGGGCTGATAATGCCGAGGTTGCAGGTTTGATTCCTGTAAGGGACAGCTGCATATTCCTGCCTGCAGGGGGTTGGACTAGATGATCCTTGGGTCCCTTTGAACTCTGCAATTCCATGCTGGCCGTGTGGTTCTGCTTATGCTTGGGATCCCAGCCACTCCATTTCCCCCACTCCCCATTTCTCCCCCTCCCCACAAGCCAGGCTTCTGGGACCGCTGAGCATACTCAGTCTTCATTCTGCTGTTTTGCGTAATCCACCCCCACAAAACATTTCGCCCCTTTTGTACATCGCAAGCCTTGGAATCCCTCCCCCACCCCAGCTTGCTGGTATGCCCTGAAATTCTTGGCAAGAACACACACATGGGGAATTTTGGAAAACACAGCAGGACAATTTATGGCTGCCTGCATGGAGTGGCGCAGAATGGAAGCCTCCCTTCTTTTTTGTATCATTTTGGGGGTTCTGATGATCCTGACAGTGTGAGGAGAGTCAGGGCCAGGCTGGCCCTGCGGAGAGTTTTGGCCTAATGTCTCTTTCCCTCTCTTCCCCTTACAGCAAGACACAAAGGGCGATTACCAGCGGGCACTCCTGAACCTGTGCGGAGGAGAAGATTGAACACTGTGATGGGAATGGAAAGAGTTCCAGCCCCGAGATATGCTCCCCCCCTTTTTTTTACCCCGCTTCAGCCCTGATCTCCTTTGCAGAACTAGAGCCATTGGCACGGTAGCCTTTGCTAACTCATCTTCCCTACCCTGTCCACTCCAGACGGATGCTGCTGGTTGCTTTTGTATCATTCCCTCCCTTGGCTCAGGCTTTGCTTGGCTTTTACCCAAGTAGCTAATCTCTGCAGAAGTAATCAGGCCAAAGGAGTTAACATTCCAAAGAGAGGGAGAAGGAGAGGGAGGCAATCCTTACATGTGCAGTGGAAGATTCTGCCTCTTTTTGTGTGCAATGTTCTTGTTGGAAAGCCAAATAAAATGGAATTTTTACTTTAAGAAAAACACAGTGTGCTCTTGTGCATTCTTCCAGAGGAGGAAAGTGTCAGCTTCCTGGTGTAACAATAATTACCTTGTGGGATTCAGACACTCCCCCTTCTGCGCATATTTTAAAAATTGCTTCATATCCCTCCCTTTTGGTGTAGCCTCCCATTCACAGCAACAGACAGTAAGACTGTTTGACAGTGAAATGGACAACCTTGGAAGGTGGTAGACTCTCCTTCAGCAGAAGTGTTTGAACAGAGGTTGGATGGCCATCTGTCAGGGAGTCTTCAGCTGTGATTCCTGCATTGCAGGGGGTTGGACTAGATGATCCTTGGGTGTAATTTCCAACTCTGTGATTCTAAGGAACTAATCCAAACCACTCCTGCTTTGCTTTAAGGTAAAGGGACCCCTGACCATTAGGTCCAGTCATGACTGACTCTGGGGTTGCGGCGCTCATCTCGCTTTATTGGCCGAGGGAGCCGGCGTACAGCTTCTGGGTCATGTGGCCAGCAGGACTAAGCCGCATCTGGCGAAACCAGAGCAGCACACGGTTGCTCGGTCCCAGCTCCTGCCAACCTAGCAGTTCAGAAGCACAAAGTGCAAGTAGATAAATAGGTACCGCTCTGGCGGGGAGGTAAACGGCATTTCCTGCTTTGCTTTAGATGAAAGTTAATTTATGGTAGACTAGTGGGGAGTGCCTGGTGCTGCCCAGGAATTTGTAGAAACCCAAAAATACTATGTTTTTTAAATGGATGGTGATTTTGTGAGTTTGGACTTGTCATGTAAATGACTGGGTAGCTCAGTTGGTTATAGCGTGGTGCTGATAATGCCAAGGTCACAGGTTCAATCCCCGTATGGGACAGCTGCATATTCCTGCCTTGTAGGAGGTGGAACTAGATGATCCTCAGGGTTACTTCCAATTCTACAGTTCTATGATTCTGTGCCAAACATTGGGTGAAATCATGTTTTGGTCTGACATCTGGATTCAGCATGATGCCTGGTACCCAAACACTGATGTAGATCCTCACCCCCTTCTCGGGAACCCCCATGCCAAGTTTGATGATGATACCTTGACAGGCCACTAACTCTATGTCCCCAGACAGGTGGAATCATGCAAATGTGACATTTTGGTCCACCATCTGGATTCAAAATGGCAACAAGGCTCTCCACCCCCACCTCAGGAACCCTTGTGCAGAGTTTGGCAATGATAACACAAGAGACATCTGAACCTGTGCCCCCAAATGGGCATAAAGGTAAAGCTACCCCTGACTTTTAGGTCCAGTTGCAGATGACTCTGGGGTTGCGTGCTCATCTCGCTCTATAAACTCACATTTTGATCTGTTATCTTGGTTCAAAATGGTAGCCAGCTTCCAATTGCCAATAAAAACTGCTGCTCCCATATTGGGCACCCTCGTGCCAAGTTTGATAAGGGTATCTTAAGATGTGTCCAAACCTATGGACCAGATCAGTAGCCTTTATGACAGCAGGGGCGAGGAACCTCAAACCCAGTGGGCCGAATAGGACCCTTCAGCCCTTTCTAGCCTGTCAGTCTGGACTCTTCCCTTGTTCACACCTCTCATTGGCCTTGCCCTCGTACCCTCTTTGGGGGTGCTTTTGCCTGGCTGGAATGTGTCTTGAACTTGGATGATGCTACTTGCTTGCCTGGATGGAGGGATGTGGGCACTGCTATTTTTATATAGAACTTATATAGAACCATGAAGTTGTTACAGTAAGCACCACACTCATGGGGTGGGTGGTGGAGTGCTGCCACTGCATACTCTTGAGTACCCCCAGAAAAAGCGGTGGGGTGGGGGTAGCAGTCTTTGGCTTTCCCATGGCTGGGCTGCCACCCAGAGGGAAGAGCTGCATTCATGGCTCCACCCACTTTTGTCTCTGCCCTCACTTTCTCTCCTGCCCCAGCTTTGCAGTAGAATATAATAATCTATAAAACTCTACATGTTTCTTGTGCCAACCTTGCTGATCATCATCTGCGTTTTGGTCAGGGTGCAACACTAGCAAATATTGTATTGAAAGTAGACCCATTCATTCACTTCCATTCATTTCCATAGGTCTAGACTAACATTGAACACAACACTGTGTAAATAAAAGTACATCCAGCTTCAACACTAACTGTGGTAACTGAAACCTACAGATAGGTAACAGCCTACAGATTTCTAGCAATAAAACTATCTACAGATGGCTGGGTGAACATGCAAGTTTTTAGCAGGCACTGAAGTAATGAAAGAATCACCAACCAACATATCTCAAAGGGGTTGGGGGGCAGTCATTCCTCCTGATATTACTCTGTGTCCAGTGAACTTTGAAAACAAGGAAAATGGAGGAAAGAAATGGAACAAGGACTTGGATGTTCTGATTATCAACCCACCAGTCAGAATGGGTATTATGAGGTCAGCAATAGCTCACAAGGCATCTGTGAAGTTAACTCTTTATTCAGTGAAACAAAACAGCTCAGGCCTAGTGAGCACAGCAACTCTGCCCAGTAGGCCTTGCCCCAACGAGGCAGTTGCAAGGCCTTCCTCCAGCTCTCTTAAGTCTCCTCCCCCCCCCCCCCAGGTCCTTCCCAAGCAATCGGAGACTCCAACACCTTGTCTCTGCTCTGCCCTCTTCATACCTCTGCAGGTTCAGGGAGACCAGTGGGGAGGGAAGCTGGTCACCGCAGGAAGAGGCGGAGGGAATCCCTGGCTTCTTCCCTGAGGCAGAGGCTGTGGAGGCAGAGTATAACCATCATGGCTAATGACTGATGGCCCTCTCCTCCATGTCTAACCCCCTTTGGAAGCTGTTTAGGTTTGTGGCTGTCACTCTCTCCTGTGGGAGTGAGTTTAACAAAAGGAGTCCTGCCCACTGCCCACCCTGCTTCTTGGCCAAAAAGGGCCCCAGCAATCTCTCTCTTGAGGAGCTCTGAGAAGGGAGCAAAACAACCCTGCCTCTGCTCTAGTAGTCTGAGCCATCTCTCTCTCTCTCTCTCTCTCTCTCTCTCTCTCTGTGTGTGTGTGTGTGTGTCCATCCGGCTCTTCAGCTTAGTTAGGGTCCCCTTTTTAACAGGGTGACTATCGTGGCACCTTCTGGATGTTTATCCCCTGCTCCCAAATAGGCCTGGAACTAGGGGTGTAGCATGGGGGGCTGAGGGGGCCATGGCCCCAGGTGCGTTTTTCTAAGGGGGCATGACAAGGTGCCCCACGACTGGCCCCCTCATTGGAGCCTGGCTCCAGCACACGAGGGAGTTGCAGAGACAGGCAGCTTCCTCACGCCCAACGCCACCAGCCGCAACGCCATTCCTGGGTCAAGCCTGAGAAAGGAGGCAGAGAAAGGAGAGTGGGTGGCAACGGGGTGGAGAGAAGCTGAGGCGTGCACACATGTTATTCACATGTGATGTTCAAGCAGTGTACAGCCTGCCCACACATTATGCAGATGACTTAAATGCCCATTTCCCCACTACTTTCACCCCAGATGCCAGGACCGGCCCACTCAAGAGTCAAAGTGAGGCAACTGCCTCAGGCAGCAGGATCTACAGAGGCAGCAAATCCCAATGTCAATATATCTTTCCCCTTTGTTCCTGTTGTACATCTTCCTTCATCCTTTTTTCCCTGGTAGGGTGGGGTCCACCTCAGGTTCTGAAATGTCTTTGCCAGCTGCCATCTCCCATCTCCCGTCTCCATCTTCCGTTCATCTCACCTCTGCCAAATATAAAAATGGAAATCTCTCTGGGCAGGGACCTCTTTCATTCTTCGCACCAGGTAGAGGGATGGTGCAATAATAACCCTAATATCCATAATAAATTGTAACACTATGTATGTGAGCAGCCAGCTTCTCAATAGCTCCAAAACTGCATGAGCAAAACCTTGGTTCATAAAGTGTGAGCTGATTTTATTCTTACCTCTAAGCTCCCTGCTTTTGTGCATTGCAGGGGGTTAGGCAAACGGATCCTTTGGGTCTCTTCCACCTCTACGATTCTGATTCTATTATTCCCCCAAGGACTGATGCTTATAAATTCAGCAGCTAAATAAATAAAAACAAGTTTGCTGGCTTGCATTTATAGACACTTCCTCACACTCATAGAAAGAGAAATTGTTGGGGAAAGCTCTCAGCTTCTTGCCAAACCATTTATTTGCTTATTTATTTACTTGCAGCATTTCACCCAAAGGTTGCAGACAAGTCACAACATAATACGTAATTTTGCAGGTGGTAACTGTTTTCTAATAAAACAGCAGGCCTAAACTCCTAATGCACAAAGTGCAGTTCCCCATTAGAGGGTGCTCAAAGAAAGCCTTACTGCTTTTCCATGGACTGAATTCTTCTTGACAAACATTTACGTTTTCCTGCTCCAGTCTGGACTGAATTTTTCTAAAGAATTATATTGGAAAGCCTTTGTGTAGTCTATAGATAGACACACATGCTCTGTGCATCAGAAGCCCAAGCTTCTGAGAACGTGTTGCCACCCACCTTGGTCACCTCATAAAGCCAACATCAACGCAGGTCATGGGAGAGGGGGGCTGCTTTACGTTTTGCTTAAGAAATGTGATAAGCTCTGCAAAGTTCCTTGAAGCAGCAGGAAAATAAGGGCAAATGCTAGAAGAAACTATTACATGCTCCACAACATTTCTCAGGTGAAAATAGGGACACCCTATTTCTCCCGCATTTGATCTCCTTGCTCACATAGAGGTCATATACACATCAACACCAGTCACCTCGAGCCAATTGCAACCTCTCCGCCTCACCTACTTCACCTCACCTACTTCACAAGGTGTAAAGAAAAAAATGTGTGAGGGAAGGAATTGGGTGCAACACCTTCCACAGATAAATGGAATAAAACAAAATTTAAGCCGTAAGCTGCCTTGAGTCTCTGTGAGGGAAAAAGACAGGAGAGGAGGAGGATAGAAACTGTGAGAATGTTGGGGAACATACCAGAGAGTAAACCCTATTGAACACAGTGGGACTTTCTGAGTAAAAATGCTTAGGATTGCAGTGTAAGGCTGCCCAGGCTTTACCCAGTTACCTGAGAGTAAACTCCATTGAATACAGTGGGACTTACTTCTGAGTAGACATGTAAAGACTTGCTGTGTAAGGCTCAATTTACAACAAAGGAATAAACACTCCACATGTTTTCTAAAAAAAGTTGCTGGCTCTTGCATTGCAATTAAAGGATTTAAAGTGGATTGTTGACATTTTCCCTTCAAAATTATAGGAAGGGCTTTGCATGCCAGCTCCATCATTTCCTTCATTTGCTGCAGGTATTTTATTTTCAGTATAAACAGGCGTTTTTCTTTAAAATGTATAGGTGTACTCTCATTTTGACTCAAGAAAATCACCATTTTATAGTTCAAATTGGGAAAAATAGATACAGTAAATGAACTGTTTAGGGGACTCCATTTTTGCACCTACACACACACACACACACACACACACACACACACACACACAACATGAAGGGGTGGAAAAGGGAAAACCGGGACATTCTGGGATCAAATCAGAAACCATGATGGCTTCTGTAATTCTGGGACAGTCCCTGGAAAATTAGGACTCTCGGAGAGTATGCTATTATTCCCCCAACCCCCATCCGCCACCCCCCTGCAGTAATTTGGTGGAGCAGGGCTGTCCCAAGTTACTTTGTCAGCAGTTTAACAAGGGGACCAATCCAGCCGGGGGTTTGCCTGAACGAGCCCCAGGGCTTATTTTCAGTGGGAACTCACCAGAACTCAGTTCAGGCACCTCTCAGGTGGGTCCCAGCACCTCTCAAGTCGGCACCATTGCCATTCTAAGAGGACGAGGGAGGCATTCGTGGTGAGTTTCTGCACCTCTTTTCTAGAAAAATGAACGGGGTGAACAAGAACAATGTGCTTTCCATTACAATGAGATTTCTGCTACAAAGCACCCTGGCAGAGTTGTGTTCCAAGGTAGATTTGTGCTTTCTAGCAGCCTTAATGGCAGCCAACACCTATCTCACAAGAACATCAGAAGTTGCCTTATCTTGGGTCAGACCATCTAGTGCAGTACTGGGGAAGGGACAGAGAGGCTCAGAGGCCCTTTCCCAGTCTCCTTGTCGCAGGGCTGCCTCACCTTGCTTTGTGGAACAGGTGTGCATCATGGGCATAGTAAGGGGGCAGCTGCCCCCCAATCAAGTAAATTAATAAAAATACTTAATTAACTGACCAATTGCATTGCAAATAACTTGGTTCTTCCCCCCTCAACATAAAGCCTGCCCCCCGTAAAATAAATCCTGGCTGCACCCATGGTGCACGTGATTTCCTTTTTTAATGATTTCCGGAATACCGTGCCACTTTTTTACTAGAAAATGTTCCTGCCACTAAGTGTTAAAATAAATACAGCCAGGACTTAATCACAAACGGTTAAATATGCCTTGCTTTTTTGAGAATATTTCTTTACCAATAGAAGAAGAATTAGAATAATTTATGGAGCCATGCGTTATGAAAGTGGCTTGGCTAAAGGAAAGATTTTCCAATTATTTGTAGGCATTAGGGTTTCCTTTCTTCCCTTTCAAAATGACTTGTTTACACTCGGGGAGCACTTCTAAATTTTTAATAGACAGAAAGAATTCATTTAATTAGGTCGAGTGACTTGTTTATGTCCAGATTTGGCAATTTTAGTGTCGGGAAGCCTCACCCAGCGAAGGCCACCAGCTCCCCTTTGCTGTGGCTTCTTTCCTGTAATTGCATTAAATGCTTGCAAGCAAAGTCATTCATATTTGACCATGTAAAGGAGAAATGGAGAAAGATACTGCGAGCAGGAAGAAGTCTGGGATGAGGAGCAAGACTGATTGCATGGAGGGTGGCTGTTGGAGTTGTGGCCCCAAATGTTCACCTCCTTGCTGGGTGGATGCACCATGGGAGTAAATGGCAAAATTCTTATGGCTTTAAAATTAAAACCCACCTAAAGTAAAGCACATGACACAAAAATGAGGACACAAAAATGGACTCCTTGACCTACCACCAGCGTTATCCAGCAAATTATCATTACCTTTTAAGGGCCTGGTTTTGTTTTGTTTTACCGAGAAAGCATTACTCCACCCAAAATTAGATGTAGCAAAATCCACAGAAAGGACTGGTTTGGGACATGCAGCCCAACCCGACGTCAGGTTTACTTGAAAGTAAGTCCAAGTTTAACGCAAGTGTGCATTGGATTGTGGTCATGCAATGCAATGCTGTGGCTGCTGACTTAGAAGTGTGTCTCATCAAAATGAATTGGGCTAACTCTCTAGGTTTTGTGTTTAGGATTGTAGCCTTCTTCACAACTAAATTAATTTCCATTGATTTCAGTGGCATTTTAATCAGGAGGGCTAGCGTTCACTAGCTTGTGCCTACAGTCATTCGGTTGCCCAAAAGATTTTCCTTCTTTCTTTAAAAAATGAAAACAATTTCATAACAATATTACATGCATTCCAAACAATGATCGAGACCACTTTCCAAGTCCCTCAAAAATCTCAAAGATTGGATTTCACTTACATGTTTTGGTAATGATCATTCCAAAATTTAATTACCTTTTCTCAAAGGAAGGAAGTTTTATCTTCTCAACGTGGTATTTAAAATGTTTTTCAGATTTGTATCTCCACTTATCCTGAATGTTTGAGGTTTTAAGACTATCCATAGTCCAGTTATTGTCAAATATCATCATTATCAATAGGCATTTGCCACCACGCTATTTAGGATTGAACTACACTATACTGAATTGCATTTCCCCCCCAAGAAGGTGGGTTTAGAATTGCAGCAAGAGAATTGCAGCAAATAAAAACTGTGGCCATGAAAATGCTGAGGGCTTAGCTCCCTGATATAAAATGCTGCCTGATATAAAATGGAACGGTAACAAAACTACATATTAATTTTAAAAATAAAACAGAAGCATGTAAAGTGAAGGTAGCTTTCAGCTTCGATTGGTAATAATACATTGTAAGGCCAAAATCAGGTTCAAAAGTTCTACCTAAGCCCCATTGAGATGAATATTGAGGCTTTCAAAGAACCTTCTGATGGTGGATCATACCTCAACAGCACTTCCAAAATATCAAAACCATATAAATCAAAGTTAAAAATCAATATAACTCTACGTGTTTATATATATATATATATATATATATATATATATATATATATATAATGTACTTCAGTACATATACAGTATATATCTTCACTTACAGTATATACTGTATCTCTTTGGTTCTTGCTGCAATTTATGACTCACTTTGTAGGTCTATTACATTAAGCTGAACAAGAATATCAGCAGTAGCCATCCAAAATGACATGTTTATCCATCCTTGACAAACATACATTGTCTTGCAGACATACTTGGATGCCAAACATATAAATGCATTTTAAAAACTTTTTGATGCTAAGATTTTTTTTTGGCGGGTGAGTCCAGTTTAAAGTATGAGATTTTTATTGGATGCAACTTATTCTCCTCCACGTGCAACTGAGAAAATCCGAACTTCACACAAGGAAGAGAATGGGATACAATTTGGGCAGAGAAAATGAGAGATTATATCCCACTATAACATTAACAGGGCTAAAGGCAACATAGGTGGGTTTATTTCCCCAATGCTAAGTTTTAATTAAACAGCTATCTCACAATGTTAACTTTTAATTAAACAGCTATCTCACAACTGTTGAAAATACAGGTCTCTTTTGAATGAATTTTGGGGGCATATAGAACATAATCAACTCCTGTCTCTAGACTTGTGCCATTCAGAAACCACAGGATGTAATAATGTCCTTTAAAAAGTACCACTTTTGTAAAACTGCACTATTAATTTCAGCTCAAGTAAATGTCAGACCCTTAACTGAACAGAAATCATTATTTAGTGGGTCATCCCTTGCTGCTCAACATTGTGATAGCTTTTTACAGACATATTGTATAACTGATATGGTGCTTTAATAGCATCAAAATAAAATGTGCATTATCAAATAAATTTATTTTAAGGGTTGATACACCATCAATGCAATGTGCCCATTTGCTAAAATGTGATTTCAAAACAACAATTATACAAGTAAAAAGGCAAACTTAAATATTTTAATAAAAGGAAGTAGAAAGCTGTTTCTCTGTAGTATGCAAAATGTTGGCCTTTTAAATGTTTTTTTTTGGGGGGGGTTGTTTTATTGTGTATGTTGTGTTCTCATTTTGTATTTTTATGTTGTGAACTGCCCTGTGATCTTTGGATGAAAGGTGGTGTCAGGGGTTCAGGCACAGAGGCACAGGTGAGGGAGGAGACGGAGAGCGAGGGGGAAGAATCCCAGGACAGCGAGGAAGAGGATGACAATGACTTGAGGGATTCCATGAGTCTTTCAAGTGAATTGGAGGATTCCCAGAAGGGGGCGCCTGTGGTCAGGCCAAGGGGAGTCACAGGGGGGACCCGTCAGGAGCAGGGGACCAGCAGGGGAACCCAAAGTGGGAGCTGGGAGTCGGGACCGGCTTCTCCGCCAGAGCGCAGTGAAGGGGGTGGAGATTCCAGTGTGACAGGGGAAGCAGGTCCGAAAGCAGAGAGGGAGGGAAGATCGGAGCAAGACATCCTCCCGGAAAGGGAGGGGAGTAGTGCAGGGAGTAGTGTAACTGTCAAGAGGAAGGTTAGAGGTTGCGAACGCGCGCCAAGTTCAAATGTGGAGGCGCGCGGAAGAACAGGGAGCCCGGAGGAGGAGCCAGGTCCCAAAGCACGCAGGAGGGGGGAAGAGCTGTCTGGGGATTCCGCGTCAGGGGAATCCAGGAGGGGCGAAACCCCAGGGGGCAGGAAGACCCTGCGGAAAAGGAAAGAAAGGAAGAGGTGGAGCAGCACAAGCCTCTTAAACTGGTGCAGAGGAGGGACTGACTCAGAGGGGACTTCAGCGGTCTAAGCGTAACAGACGTGGGGCTGTGGAGCGTACAATACACTGCAATAAACATCTTTGTATATAAACTGGACTTGGCGTTGGTCTCTTGTGAGCTGGGACCTGAGGCAGCCCTGACAGGTGGCATACAAATCTAAATAATAATAATAATAATAATAATAATAATAATAATAATAATAATCACATTTTATTTTAGCAAACACTGCCTGAGTTACAATTCCCTGTGTCTGAAAAGAGCAAGAATTTTAGAAGGTTTTCTTTTTAGGAGAGTTTTTTTTCTCTCTGAGAATGCAAAAGGGTGAAGGCTGAGCAAAAAAGGGGGGTAGATACTTAGACAAATAAAAACTACAGATAGCAGGTGCTGGTCCATGGTTGGTTTGCTTATTCAAAAGTCACAGTAAGGAAACACTTTTATCAGGACCAATCCAAATGCATTTGTCTTTGTTCACATATTGTTATAGTTGTTTTTTTTTTGGGGGGGGGAGACTCCACCCCAAGCCCTAGAAAATAATAAATGGTAGGATTGTGACTATTTGGAGTGTTGAAGGGAAGATTGCAGATCTTTTTCCTCACTTGGGAGAGAGGCTCTAACATGGCAAAAGGTGTTGATGGCCCATCTGAGAGGAATTCTTGGGCCTGGGCAGGCAGAGGTTGCCATGGTGATGGGGTGTGTGTTTGAGGTGTCAGGAAAAGAGAGTACTGGGAGCAAGGTGTGCTGGGAAGAAGAAGCAGCGAGAGAATAGGGAGAGAGCCATCATGGGCAGGCTGACTGAAGGCTGGCTGGGAGAGATGACTTTGATTCCAGGGGGTGCAACTTGAATAAAATATGGTGGGGGGCAGGTAAGCACTGCCCTACAGGTTCAGTCACATGACTGGGGACACCCACACCATTTGAATGGCAGTATCCATCAATCTGGGGGCAGTGCTCAGCCCCCTCAAATATTTTAGGGGGTGCTGAAAGGACCTCAGCTCTTAGGAGTTGGCATCTATGAGTGTTGCACTGCTGTCCGAGTCAAGCCCCTCTTGAAATGACCATGCTGTAAGATCTGAACTCCATGCAGACTGAAGGTACAAATAGGTGAATAAACCATATTTCGTAAAGCTACAAGAGTCTTGGCTGTGTCTTCAATTCTCCAAAGGAGCACAGAACATGGCTGAGTGCCTGGGACCCCCAGGAATCTTGCTAGCACTCGGCAGAGAGTGGGGGTGGTACCCAACTTCTGTAATAATATTTATACCTTGTTTTTAATCAGCATTCTTCACAAAGCTGTACATGAAATGCACATTAAAAGGTGACCAATGAAATATAATTTAAAACCATTTAAAACATTGGCATGTGTCCTGAAACAACAAGGATCACTTAGTCATACAAAAACCAGATCACATCTCAATTTCCACTGAAGGCCATGACCAAAAAGGTGGGCCTTCAAGGCCCATGGAAAAGTACTGAGGGATGGGGCTTCCCTGATCTCATGTGGGGTGGCTATGTTCTGCCTCCACAATTGGAGGAAGCAATGCTTCTTGAATACCAGTTGCTGGGAACTGAAGGAGGAGAAAGTGCTCTTGTGTTCCAGTTTGCTTGTGGGTGTCTCAGACGTCTGGTTAGCCATTGTGAGAACAGGCTGCTGGACTGGGGCCACTGGTCTGATTCAGCAGGCTCCTCCTATTTTCTTATGAATGAATTCCAGAAATGCATGTCTCCTCCATGTACCCACCAGCCTGATTGTCTTCACAGGTGGGCACCAAAGCAAGTTCTCTGAAGCAGATTTTGGAACCTGAGCAAGTTAGTATGAGTGTGTGGCACAAAATAGTGATGATCAGCAGTTTCCTTTTCTGTCATCGCTGGGAATTCTAAGAAACTAAAAAATCAGTTCAGTTTTGAAGTCCGTGGTTAAAACCAGTCCAGTTTTGATAAGTTCTGTCCACCTTCTTTATTCAAAATGATGCCCAACTGTCTCCAGTCATAGACAAAAGCTTGCTCCTTGATCTCAGGAAACACCACGCCCCATTTGGTTAAAATCAATGCATTTTTGAAATGTTCAGTCCATCACTGTGGGTCAAAATGGCATCTAACTACATACCAATGTGACCAGTGATGTTATTACTAAAAGCAGGAAGAATACATTGTAGAATAAACAGAAGGCCTATTGTCTGACCCCTCCCTTTTCTCCACAGTAGTGAGACATACTCAGCAACCTCTTTGTTGTAGGAGAGTTCCAGAGGCTGCTCCACATGAGTTTAGAAGAGGCATGGCTGTTTTACTTCAGGCCTGTTTTTCTTCCTTCCTTTTTTATCGATTTTCTGAATTTTTACCAAATCAGTCACTTTAAAACAAATACAAATTTTCCAGAAATTGGTTTCCCACCCTCCGTTCTTGATGTGTCCAAAGGTTCTTATTTGTTGCTGCATTATTTCCCTGGTTATTTCTAATTCATATTCCATCCCTTACAATTGTTATACTATATTACAATAGATTTATGTTGTTTTTAGACTTACTATCCTTAACTTGCCAATTCCTGCATGTACAGTATTTAACATTTACAGTACCTACAAGTGAGCTTAGTCAATTGATTATCAGTCCACAATAAAACAATAACGATCATTTCTAAAATATTTCCTCCCCTTCATTTTGCATTCACTAAATGTCTCCCTCTTCTCCTTAAATAACAAAAGAGGTTGCATTTACCCACGCCTAACCCTTTTATATTGTTACTTATTGTTTCTATATTAATTCCCCTTTCTTATCATCCTGCATGTGTATCTTTTACCAAAAAATTACCTCTTACTCTTCATAACAAATATATCCCTGTTTTCCCCCTTTGCTGCTTGATATTACATATTTATCTATTATTCACAATCCATTCCTTATGTTCAGTTCCTGTTTCCCATCAGATGTTGCTTTTTCACATACCTTTAAAGAACAAAAGAGGTTACACTTTCCCTTGCCTATCTATTTTAAATCACTTATTATTTCAGTATTACTTTTCTTGCAATCTTGCGTGTGCCGCCATCTGTATCTAGCTTCTCTGTCATCTTTCCTCATCCGTTGGTTCTTCCTCTTCACTTTTCCAGTCCACACTCCCCCCATTCAGTGCCCATTTCCTGCCCAATTCCGCTTTGTTTTGCCAGTCATGTTCTCTCCACAGCGTCTGGGCTCTGTTTCCATTGTAAAGTTGCCTGACTGACATTAAATCTAAATAACAAGAGCTCTCTGCATTCCTTTGACATTTTGTTCCTGCTCACCTTCCAACTCTACACTTCTGTGATTCTCTGTAAAAGGTGGCCTGGCGGAGGCCAGGGCAACCAAGAAGCAGCCCTGGAGCAGAAGCTCACTCCGCATGAGCTGCGGTCGGTGGTTGGACTCCTTTCTCACTTGATTGTTGCCTCCACACACCATATTTTCCTTAAAACAGATCAGAGGTGCATGCTATAGTATAACAACAACAACAAACAAACAAACTGGGGTGGGTGTGATGAAACCTATGGGAGTCATATTCAGTGGCAGAGGAAGAGGAGTGCAGGGGGAGCGAACTGCCCCCAGCAGCGCAATCCCGGTAGGGTGTCATTGCGGCTGCCCCCCGCCTGTGCAGGGCTGGGTGCCACGCCCCTGCGGGTGGTGCGCCATGTCCCTGGGATGCATGCCAGCCCCGCCCCCAGTGCTGGAGCATGAAGCTCCACCACTGGTCATATTTTTTCCTGTCACTTGGAAAGGTTAGATGCTGCTGTAATTGTTCTATACAGGGATGGCCACCCAGATGTTGTTGAATTCCATAAGCCCTAGCCAGCACAGCTAACAGCCAGCAATGCTGCGAGATGTAATCCAGGAACATCTAGAGGGCCAGAGGTGTACCAGTCCTTGCCATGCTGGTGCCCTCCAGCTGCTGCTGGACTACAAATCCCATCAGCACCAGTCAGCACACCAGTGGCTGAATGCTGATTTAAGCTGTCCCAGCCTAGCTCTCTGGGCAGTTTGGAAAACCATTAAATGTACAAAAATAAACCAGAATTGTAAAACAGTTGAAAAATTGTATAAAAAATATCGAAAAATGAACCAGTTCAGTCTAGGTATAGCAGCTAGAACAATCTAAAACCCACAGAACACTAGCTGAGAAATTATGTGGTGAAATGACAATACCTTTTATAATCAAACAGCCTGAAAGATTGAGGTCTCCACCCAAAAGACCACAGTGTCTGGTAGGTCTGGAAACAGACTTGAAGTCCATTTTCACCAGTGAAATTTCAGAGGTTGTGGAAAATAGGAGGGGATTGACATGTAGGAGAAGGCTATCAATGGCTCCTGGCCAGGATGGCTTTGCTCTGCCTCCATGGTCAGAGGCAGTAATGCTTCTGAAGACCAGTTGCTGGAGGCCCAGGAGGCAAGAGGGCTCTTGCGCTTGGGTCCTACTTGCCGGTTCCCCAGATGGGCCATTGGCCTGATCCAGTAGAGCTCCTCTTATGCTCTCAACAGAGCTCCATATTCAGAACTGAAATGCACCTCTGCTAATAAATTGTGTCAGCCTGCCTCGCTTGTAGATGCAGCAGATGGTAGGCCCTCAATGGCCCTCTTTGGCTGCAGGCAAGGATGTTTGAGGGCCAGATTCAAGGAAGCTGAGGCAGGGCTGGTGTCACAGCCACCCAGGCTGTCTTGCAGGATCAGGGCTGCCTTTCATCTTCCTTCGGCATACCTCTATGCAGCGAGGAGGAGATCTTCTGGCCAAGCTGCCGGCAGCCTGGGTACCGCCAATCGTAAATAATGGATTCCCCCTCCAGACTTGCATCCTTCTTTAGTGGAGCCAGGTTTTGGGAGTGCCTTGCTGGCTCTTAGAGCCCAAGGAAATGCAATCTGGAACCCATGTTAATGGTGCTTCTCTGCTGTGCCTAGCTCAGGAAAATCCGGGTCTCTTTTATAGTGGAGCCATCTGGTGCTCCTTGAATGTGCTTATTAGTAATAGTGTAGGTGGGTCTATCCGCCTGGGACAAGAACTCCGAAACAGATGCTTTGTTTATGTGTTTAAAAAAACTACCCCACAGATGGCTCTGAGCCAAATGCGATAATCACGACCACCTCTGAAGTGGCTCTAATCAGCTATGTGAGACTGTATCAACTCTTATGTTGTTTGCTCAAGCTGGTAGTTTAGAGGTGCCGTGTACAAGATATTTGTAGTCGTAATTTCTCCAAACAGGTTAAGGCAAACACGATGGAAATCAGCATATTAATGTGCTGCGTTTTCAAATTAGAATTATAAACACCCTTTCCTCTTTGGAGGCCGGGACGGCAAGGAAGGAGCCAGCCAGATGTTTAATGATGACACTGTTATTTCGAAGGCAACATCAAAGCAAAGCAAATTATTGTTGTTTAAATGGTGAGAAGCTAAGTCTGATGCACGTAGAGTGGGGAAGGTTGTGTGAATGACAGGAGGCATTTTATTGCCAGTATGCCAGGAAGAAGAGTGAAGATAACCAAAAGTGGAAAAATAGGTTATATTTATTAAATATAACAACTTGAGGATCTGCAAAACCAATTAACTAATCAGATTCAACCACTGTAACCAAATCAACTGAAGTCCTTCTTCTTCTTTGGCCATCACTTGTAGCTGAGTAAGATTGTTTTCCATAAACACGGTTTTAACAATCAGTCCGTAAGTGACTGTGGAGGCCAATTCTGGATCCACATGTCCTTCCACAGTGGGGACATTGGTTTCCAGGCGGGAGTTGATCACGGTGTGGATTTGCCAAGCGTGCCTTCCTCTTAGCACGTTTCTCCCTTGCATCCTGAGTTTGAGTGTCTTCAAAGCCCATGACACCTTTGGTAAAGGCTGTTCTCCAACTGGAGCACTCGCAAGCCAGTGTTTCCCATTTGTCAGTGTTTATACCACAATTTTTTAGATTTGCCTTGACAGTCTTTAAACCTCTTTTGTTGACCACCAGCATTACGCTTTCCATTTTTAAGTTCAGAATAGAGTAGTTGCTTTGGAAAACCATAATCAGGCATCCGCACAACATGACCAGTCCAACAAAGTTGATGTTGAAGAATCATTGCTTCAACACTGGTGATCTTTGCTTCTTCCAGTACACTGATATTAGTTTGTCTGTCTTCCCAAGTGATGTGTAAAATTTTTCAGAGACACCATTGATGGAATCTTTCGAGGAATTGGAGATGGCGTTTATAAGTGGTCCATGTTTCACAAGCATATAGTAAGGTTGGTAGTACAATAGCTTTGTAAACGAGCATTTTGGTTTCCCTGCGAATGTCCCGGTCCTCAAACACTCTGCCCTTCAATCGGGAGAAAGCTGCACTCGCAGAGCTCAGGCAATGCTGGATTTCAGCATCAGTGTTGGCCCTTGTGGAAAGATAACTGCCCAGGTAGGAGAAGTGATCAACATTTTCTGACGTTATACCACTGAGTTGTATTTGTGGCGCTGCAGAGGGGTTATTTTGTACTTGTTGGTGCAGCACTTTGGGGTTTTGGATGTTGAGTGATAGCAGCCAATGCAGCTGTTTTAAAACAGGGTTCTAAAGGCATATGAGTCTTTAAGCCAACTGGAGGCTGCACTTTGGACCAGTTGATGTTTCCAAGTTACCTTCAAGGGAAGCCCCAGGTAGAATGCATTGTAACAATCCAGTATAAGATGGGGGAGGGGCTGGATTGCCAGTAGTGCACACAAAAAGGATCTAGGGGTCTGAGTAGACCACAATCTGAACACAAGTCAATAGTGTGATGCAGCAGCAAAAAAAGCTAATGTTTTTATGTAGGGATGTGAATAGATGCTAGGAGAGGAGATATCTATTGTATGTCTATTGGATACCTTCCTTCCTCACATTTATGAGTTAAGCAGAGTGGAATCCCTTTGCCGCTTAAAAGGAAAGCTTAAATAGGCTAGTTTTAGTTTTTTAGTTAATCCAGGATGCTTGAAAGCAGACTTCCTGAAGAGCAGCAGATGCATCAGCTTTGTTCAGGCAGGTTTAAAATGGTAATTCAGTTACAATGACATACTTAAGTCTAGTTTAAAAATGGGCTTGAGCATTGGAGCCCAGATACAGCAAATGTTTTTCACATTTCTGGCTTGGTGATGAGATGAAGAGGAAGAGCAGAAAGAGTAAAAAGAAGAGAGGATATGTTCATGCACAATGGGAGTGTCTCTCACAGAACTCTCTAGCAAACTTACAGGAAAATTCTGTGAGCTTCAGCTCCTGTCATGTGCCTATTCTGCTCTTTTCAAATCTCTTTCTAAAAATTATTGATACTTTTAAACATACAATGCCATAAAAACCAAACTAATCTGACTAAAAAGGAAAGAGGAAAGAGGAAATGGGGAAGAAAAAGAAAACGATCTAGGAGAGTGGGAGGAATGTGACAACAGCGGCCAGAATTTTATTAGCTCAAGGATGGAAAAGTGATGAAATACCAACAAAAGAACAATGGCAAGAAAAGTTGATGGAATATGCCGAAATGGCAAAACTGACTGAGAGACTTAAAGATAAGGACAATAATGATATCAAAAAAGATTAGGAACCTTTTATGATGTATATACAGAAACAATGCACTGAAATGGACTCACTTGCAAGATTTGATTAAGACACCTAAATGTAACAAACATAAACAGAAAATATAAATATGAGGGTAAAATGTTAAGAATATATTACAAGGTGTAATTTCAATTTCAATATATAAGGTATATAAAACTATAAGCAGAAGAAATGAATATGTGATAAACCAGAAAAGGAAGTTGGGGAAGTCGGGGGGGAAGGGGATGACAACAGAAAATGTAAAATGCAATTTGTGTTTTTTATTAGCATTGAGTATGTTAAAATTTTGTTGGAAAATCTTAATAAAATATATTTTTTAAAAAAGGAAGAGGGGAAAAAAGTAAGAGAGGTGGGAGGAAGCGGGGAAATACAGAGACCTCTGTCAGAGATAGGTGTTAATCCTTATTGCACACATAAGGGGATGGACCCAGGAGCTTCCCTTCCTTCTCCCAGCCTTCCACCCTTCCCTTCCCTGCCTCTCATACAGGGTCCTTCATCAGCCATCCATCCACTTCCTGTGAGTATCTTCATTAACCCAGAATAGAGGACATCAAAAAACAAAACATAATTCTATGATTCTGATTCTATAAGCAAGATTAGGGTTAGCAGAAAAAGATAAAAAAGGAAAAGAGAGATAAGAGAAAGAAAGAAAGAAAGAAAGAAAGAGGACTTCCAATTCTCCATCTACCAATTATGTATATAAATATTATTCAGAATATTCCAAATCTTCACTCGAGATTGGTATCCAGCTTTATTCCAGGATAATGTCTAGCTGTTCCTCAGTCTGCTAGGCAGTGCTTTCCCAGTCTTCAATCCCAGATATCTGAAGTTCATTCATTTTTATTTCCATGTGAAAAGTCCAAAAGGGTTTCTTTAATTATTATGATCACTAAATGTCAAGACTATTCTGCCTCCAGTCCAGTAAGATGACTTTATCTCCAAGAAATCCCATCATCCCTTACTAGAGTAATAATTCATAATTATTTACTTGTTGTATATTCATTAATTCATACCCAATTTCATATTTTACAATCCCAGTTCCTGTTGGCCATGATTTCTCATCTAATATGCTTTCTCTCTCAGCTCTATCTCTGCCATCTCAGGATGTTTCCTACTGTCACTGTCCATGGTTCCACTTTACCATTCCACTCTCATATTCAGGAATATCTTGATCAATATTTCCCCCCAAAGTTTCTGTGAATTCTTTAGTCTGATCTTTCTCTGATCTATTTTCATTCACCATTCTACACATCCTAGTTCTGAGCTCTTCCAATTGCTCATTCAATAATTGCCACATGATACCAATAATCATTGGGGTGTTCAACAGTGTCTTTGCCATATTGGGTTCTGTTCATCTCCCTCTTAGCAGTCTCTGCCTTGAAAACTTGTGTCTGTCTCTTTAAGTAAACAGTGCAATCCATTCCCAAGCTAATGGACTCAGTTTCACTTTTATAGCCAGCACCACACAGACAGGACGGCGAATTACAATTCTGTGACTCTATGGTATGGCTCTTGAGGTAGGAGCAGAATCACTGAAGCAGAGTGCCTAGGAGCAGAATCACTGAAGCAGAGTGCCCCCCAGCTCCCACCTCCTGGAGCTGCTCTAGAAAGATTCCATGGTTAATGATATCAAAAGCCAGTGGGTTGTCAAAAAGAACAAACAGGGTCACTCTCCCCCCATCTCTCTCCCAAGAAGAGTAATCAACCATGTTTCACTGCCATGAGCAGGCCTGAAGCCAGTCTGAAATGGATCTAGATATTCAGTCTCCTCCAAGCATGCCTGAAGCTGGGCTACCACAATCCTCTAGAGCCCCTTGCCCCCAAAAGGGGCAGCTTCTCACTGGACAAGAGTTCATACACATGCTAATATTTTAGTGTTTAATTGGATTGTTTTATTGCATATTTTAATTACAGATTAATCTGGTCTAGTCCCCTCCTTGTGTCCTTAAATTGCAATGGCTGACATTCCTCCCAACTCTGTTTCTTTCCCTCCCCACTGTCAAATTTATATAAGAATCACCGTGGGGCAGAGACCTTTCTGTTTCTGAAACTCTGTAAACAATTGCTGAGGAGTCCAAGAGGTGCAGGGAAACCACAGGGAGCTGAATTTCACTTCTTCATTTGAAATAACCAGCCGAGAATGTTTTTGCTTCACATCTTCAGTGTGAAAGTCATTTCTTCTAGGAAAGACAGTTGCTCCCTCCTTTCAACCATACTTTTACTAATGTGAATGATCCCCACTGGTGCCTACAATTCACCTCTTTTTAAGGTTACTAGGTAGGATCCTTTTACTGGGTACCCAGGATGAAAAGTTACACAATTCCTCTCCACTGACCCTCAAAACTGCCATTAGTGAAGTCATTCCTCCATTTTACCCAGTTTAATTGCCCTTGATTGTTATCCCTGGGAGGCAACTATGCCTTAAATTTGGCTTAATTTAGATCCCTTTACAATCAATAGAGCAAAATCTGTTTCCAAAGTGGGTTGCAATTGCTTTTCTATGCAAAATAAGGAACTTTGGACATTTCTCTGTGTTGTTTTGATTGCAGGGTGCAAGGATTTTGGAACACTTTAATTAATGGATTAAATGTATTAATGGTGTCGATCGTACTCGCTATGTATCAGGTTCATAAAAAGTTCAGTGGCATTTCTGCCTTGGTAATGACTGGGTTTGGGTGAGAAGAGACTTGGCTTGTTTCTTTAGTGCCAGAACACGTAGAGAGATTATTCAGAAATATAATTGAAAATGTTATTTAAAGTCTGTTATGCTGCAATCCATCAAGCAGAAAATAAGGTGCTGGTACTCACCGTGATGGCGATGTGGTTTAAACAAGTGCGGCTTGGACTTGCCAATCGGAAGGTTGCGGTTCGAGACCCGTGACGGGGTGAGCTCCCATTGTTCGGTCCCAGCTCCTGCCAACCTAGCAGTTCGAAAGCACATCAAAGTGCAAGTAGATAAATAGATACCACTATGGCGGGAAGGTAAACGACATTTCCATGTGCTGCTCTGGTTTTGCCAGAAGCGGCTTAGTCATGCTGGCCACATGACCCGGAAGCTGTCTGCAGAAGCGGACAAACACCGACTCCCTTGGCCTGTAAAGCGAGATGAGAGCTGCAACCCCAGAGTCTTTCATGACTGGACTTAACTGTCAGGGGTCCCTTTACCTTTAGTCACCATGAAGTTGTTACAGTAAGTGCCACATTTATTTTTATTTTTACACCAGACACAAGCTAGCCCAGCACCTCCCACTGCCCCTGCATGGAGCATCAATGCAGATGGCACATTGCAGAGGAGGGGGAGTGTTCCTGCCCTGAGGAGATTACCATCTTTGATTCTACGATGGAGAGAACACAGTTACCAACATTGTTACCAGGGTCTTTAACAGTAGAACATAAGAGGCGGCTTGCTGGATAAGGACCGTGGTCCATCTAGTCCAGCATTCTATTCTCACAGTTCCCAAGCAGATGCCTGTGGTAAACCCTCAGTCAGGATTCAGGTATAAGAGCACTTTCCCCCTCCTGTAGTCAGAACCATTACTGCCTCCAATTGTGGAAGCAGAGCCTAGCTGTTGTGGCGAGCAGCCATTGACAGCCTTCTCCTCCATGAAAAGGAGACCCAGATTCCCCACTTCCAGCACTCAGCCAACAGAGAAGGGATTTGCATGCCTGTGTGTGTCGCACTCTGGCTCTGCTCCATCCAACACAGCTTCCTTCCAGATAAAGATGAGTCACAATTTATTTTCCGACTTTTCTTTTTTAAAGCTCCTCCTTGTGGGAAATTTGGGTGCCACTTAGCTTGCAGAAGGGGGGTTTGCATGTGTTAAGACACATAGAGCTATACTAAGATCGTTCAGCCACTAAGATCACCCAGTGGGATAAATAACTACCCGCCCATCAAAAACAAAATAATCAAAAGCATTGTGTGAATGCCTGGGAGAACAAAAATGTCTTTGCCTGGCGCAAAGCCTCCCTGGAGAGGGCAAGGCCATCTTCTTGGAGGAAACTATTTTTCTAGATCCATTTCAATCAGGGTTTAGGCCTGGTTTTGGTCACCCTGTCAGGAGACAGACAGCAGAAATGTGTCTCTGCTAAATCTCCCTGACCTCTCAGCAGCTTTCGATACCATCAACCTTAGTATCCTTCTGGAGTGTCTGTCTGAGTTAGGGGTGGGTAACACTGCTTTGGATGGTCATTTCCAGAGGTTGTTGCTTGGGGAATATATCTGCAGGTGTGGCGGTGGTCGTGCTGGACTGTTGTCTTGCCTTGGTAATGGACTGGATGAGAGCAAACCAAATGATAAAATGGAGGCACTGTTAATGGGTGGTTCCCTAAATCAGATGACTGAGAGTGACCCACTGGCTGTCTGGCTTTGAGGGGCTCACTCACAGTGCCCTGCAAGCCCAGCAGAAACAGTGCTGGGCTCGCAGGTTGCCATGAACTATTTCTTCCTTCTCAGGTGCCCTCCGGCTGAGAAGGTGGCTGAGAAGGATGTCACAGCCCCCAGTCCCCACCCCCATGCTATGCCTCTGGGTGTTACACTCCCTCTGAAGGAGCAAGTGTGTAGCTTGCGCGTACTTTTGGATGTTTTTATATGTGTTGGAAGCCACCTTATATGTGTTGGGGCAGGCAAATGGGAGTGGTATATTATTATTATTATTATTATTATTATTATTATTATTATTATTATTCGCTTCTCCTTGAGGCTCAGGTGGCCTCAGTGGCATTGAGTGCCTTCCATCAGCCCAGCTGCACCCTTATCTGTACAGAGATAGCCTAAATTCTGTTTAATTCTGTTTAATCTAGGTTAGATTATGTTATACACAGGGCTGCCTCTGAAGATGATTCGGAAACTTTGCTGGCTAGGTAGCTCTCTGGGGCAAGCCAGTTTGAGCATACTGCACCAATCCTGGCCCGACTGCAGTGGCTACTAATTAGTTACCAGGCCCAATTCAAAGTGTTGGTTTTGACCTATAAAGCCTTAAATGGCTCAGGACCACGATACCTCAAGGACCATATCCTCCCCCCCCATATGAACTGACCTGGACCCTGTAATCACCATCTTTGCGTGCCTCATGCACAAGAGGTGGCAACATGAGAAGGAGCCCCCAGGGAGGCTTGCCTAGCACCTTATCTTACATATCTTTAGGTGCCAGGCGACAACATTTCTCCATAACCAGGTCTTTGTCTGATTAACATACGATTCCCTTTTATATGTGTTGTGGAAGGTAGGATTATTGGGTTGTCTTTGTTCTTATTTTTACAATGTATTTTGTGTTTTTTATATTGTAATTTTATGTTGTGAACCACCCTGATACCTACGGGTATAGGGCACTATACGGATTAAATAAATAGACAGGATCTAGTTTGGGCTGTGTTGGCAGGAAGACTCTGTTGAGTTTGTGTCCCTTGGGAGGCGAGGATGCTGAACCTGGACTCGGGTGCTGCAGTAGTCTGTGCCTTGGGCACCTCACCCTCCATCCATGGCCATGTTGGTGGCCAGCAATGGAAATCAGGGCCATGACAGTTGGCAGCACTCCTGTACGCAATGCCACACATAAGAAATCCACAGGACCAGCACCTCAGTGCATAGAACCAGTGAAGCAGACAGAGCAACTGCTGTTCCTGAAGTCGTCTCAAGATCTAGAGGGGTGGCATCACTATCTGCTCTGCTGCTCTTCCTAAATGGCGCCCCTGGAAGGAAACCATTCATTGTAAAGTTTGCAGAAACTCTGTGTCAAACATTCTTCCTTTGAGTTTATGACAATCAGGGCTGTTAAAAAACACACACACATAAAACCACAAACCCTGCCTACATGTAACATTTCTATTAATGAGGCTGCTATGCCACATTTCCCCTAGAAGCTTATAATTAATTACCTCAAATCTGCTGGTAATCCAGTTGTGCTTAACAAAGGCACGGATAAAACAAGTCAATTTTCTGCTGCTGTTTATTATGCTTAAACATTTTAGTATTTGAAGTAACCCTACAAGTGGGTGAGTTTGATTACATGCAGCTTGCAAACTGTGCCCTGGGTATATACTCTGCATCAAAATCAAAGCCTCTGTTAGGGTGAGCGCTTGGCGGAAGGGGAGGCGTGTGGATTCATTAACTTGGATATTAAAAGATTTACAGGAGCATTAGGGTCTTGTTTACATGGAATACACTCAGCTGCAAAAGGCTGGTAGGATACAGCTGCATGCAATGGAGCTAAACTTCCAACTCATGAAAATCCTACAGGGAACCTGAAGTAGACTGATGGATGATTGGTATATTGCCAGTGTTCAAATACTTTTTAAAATGTCAGTTCTTATCCATCTGAAGGAGGAAATGGCTTTACAGGACAATTGTATCTATGCCTACTTGGAAGTAAGTTCCATTGAATTCAGTGTCAGGTGTGCATATTGTAGCTGCCAAAACCATTCATTGCCTCCCTTAAATCTCTGTTCCCATATCCAGCAGGAATATCCAGCAGGAACTCCTTGCTGAGCATTGTAGGACTGGGTGAAAATGTCCTATTTGTGTTCTCTGCCCTGTTTTCACACAGTGAAATGGAAAGGGGGCAGGGATTTCATCTGCCCATCAAATTCATTGGGTGGCCCTGAGTTCCAGTGCATGAAAAGAGGGAGGAAAATCTTCTTTTCTATCCAGTTTCTCCACACTTAGTACAATTTCATAGACCTCAAATGTGCCCCACTTATGTTAAACCAAAAAGCCTCACACACTCATGGGAAAGAGCTAAGTGGCCTGCTTTGCAGATGACAGTCCTCTGCTTGAAGAACTGTCTTCAGTCTGAAGACATCTCTTTTCAAAAGTAAAAAATCACAAGAAGAGAGAGCAGAAATCCTGAAGATGCCCATTGGCTGTTAGTACCTTGGACAGCCACCCCAAGAAAGGGGCTCCAACTGCCTTAATGTGCTGGTTGCAGTTTTCTGCACTTTCTCCAGCTTTGCAATTTCCTTTTCGGAGAGGGGGGAACCAGACTGTGGTCACTTCCTCCGTTATGGCTACTAGCCATTATGGCTATGACCTGCCTTCATGGACGGAGGCAGCAGTGCTTCTGAATACTAGTTGCTGGAAACCATAAAAGGAAAGACTGCTCTTCTGCTGCTGTGAGAAGAGGGTGCTGGACTAGATGGGTCGTGGCCCTGATCCAGCAGGTTCTTGCTATGCTCTTATGTTCTATTGCCTTATGGAGGCAAACTCCTCTTCGGATTGCAGGATTCTGTTTGTCATTGGTACAAAATACTTTGGACATGGTGCATAAACATAGATTTCCTTTATAGATGCTTTGGCATCAATGTAATTTATGACTTAATGTAATGTAACTTTGCCAAACAGTTCTTTGAGGGCGGGGGACCATTCTTTGCAAAATTGTTTTGTAAGGTTTCCTGTACTCTGTGGGTCTCTTAATTGCTTTAATCACTGCTCCTTGCCTGAGGCCATTATAAGGGGGAGTTGGGAAGCTGCCTCCCCTTAGGAAGAGAGGCCAGATGCCGCACTGCTGATTGGTTGGAAGGACTGGAAGAACGAGATGTAAAGAGCAAGCCTGAGATTCCACTGTATGCTCTTTGGGCATCTGCTCAGCTCAAGGGCTAATCTTCCAAGTGCTTTGCAACCTAGCAGACTTTTCATTTGCAGCTCCCTTTCCTGCATCTGCAGCCTGTGTGTGTGGTGGGGGAGGAAACATTGTTTTTAGGAAATGTGAGATGTAGTTGCTGCCGTTTGCAAATTTTCAGTTTGTTTTTACTTTATACCAAGAGCCTGGTTTGCTTGTCGTGGAGCCAAATTGCCTCTAAATATTATCTGTTCTGTGACAGTACCTTCGAGGCAGGCAGACAACAGTGGCACTTGTGGAGCTCAACCATCTGGCACTCAGCTCAATTCTGTCTTAAAAAGATGCAAAAGACAAGCAAATTAAACGTTATATATAATTTCAGCTCAGTTCAAATTTATTTGTGGCAGCCATAAACCATAACAAGTCTATAGCCTTGTAAATGAAAGCAGCCTCCCCCCAAAAGCAGGCAGTAAAAATTTTCTCTTTGAAGTGTGACATCTTAAGTTGCACTGTAGTTTTGGGAAGCAGCCTAATCAGTGTCTGAGTTGCTCTGTGTTTTTCCAATTCAACACATTATTTGAACCCAAACTAAATGTGTTAAAAGCAAAGCTCTCGATTGCAGCCGACTATAATGGGGGGGATCTGGAAACGGTTATAATCACTTTTGTCCTTTTCACAGAAGTGGATGGAATTTGCAGGTGTGGTAACCAGAGAGTAGTAAGACTGCCTAATCATAGGCAGTTTGCTCATTTATTTTTTTTAAAAGGAAAATAAAAATCCCTGGAAACAAGGGACTCGGCCACATTGGCAAAAAAGGAAAAAGGAAAAAAGTGCTTTATATGTGCTGTATATGCATTATAACACTGTGACACCAGATGGCGCTTTGGAGTTCTGTTTTTGATAACCCGATTTCTCATACAAAGTTTACAACAGGTTTAACTGAAACGCTTCTTTGATATGTCTAGATCCAGCCAAAGCCTGCTCCTTAATTCTAAGCATGAGGGACAGAAAGCAGTAGCTCATTGCCGATAGAAATCTGCAGAGCCATAGACTAGACGAGCCTTACCTGTGGCCAGTGGAGGGAATTTGCGCCAGAGAGGAGAAAACATAGGAGTCAGGCCCCATTTATATCTAACTTTATTTGCTCGTGTTTATGCTCTGCTCTTCAACTCATGAGAGCTTCCACAGTGGCACACAGTATTATTCCAGAGCCCGCAGCTGATCCCTTAGCCAAGGGTCTGCTCAGGTGAAAAGGTGAGGCTTGGAGTGGCAACATTGAGACAAGAAGAAAAATGAAGATTTACATTCTGATTAGGTGGGTTTAATTAAATTTGATATCATCTTTCTTCCTCCCAAAACTGTGCAAATAAATGGAGAATGATTTTGCTAATTCATGGCATAGATAAGAAAGAGGCTGGATGCTGGGGTGGGGGTGGGCGGAAAGCTATTATACTTTTCTATAATGTGCTTAATTTAATTGATAGTGTAGTGATTATATTATTTTATTTTATTTAGAATTTTGTGCCTGTCAATCTGATTAATCTTTAAGGCAGGACCTCCAAAATCAACTTTTTAGTTTAGTTATATTTATTAATACTTTTCCAAAGATATACAAAAGTTCATACTCAATACAAAGTATCCTTTTATAATATAATGAAATAAAAGAGAAGTTTAATCTAAAAAGGAAAAGAGATGGAAAGAAGAAGAAGGAAGTAAAGTAAAGGAAGGAAGGAAAAGTGAAAGAAGAGAGAGAGAGAAAATAATAAAGAAAGTTAAAATACTTCTGGTTCTCTGTCCTGCAGCTAAATATAGTATTCACTCATTAATGTCCAACCATTCTATCTTCTACAAACCAACATTTTTTTCAATCTTCAAATCCAGATACTACAAGTTCATTTTCTCTTTCACAAAAATGTCCATAAGAACTTTCCAATCCTTAATAAACGTCAGGAATGATTCTTCTCTAATTAAACACATTAACTTTGTCATCCCAGCTAAATCCAATAATTTTATCAGCAATTTCTCCATAGTAGGTAGGGCTATAGCTTTCCATCTTTGTGCATATAACAGTCTCACCACTGTAATCATATAGTGGAATGATCTTCTATAGTCCTTTTCCAGTTGGGTATCAATTAACCCTCTAAAAAAAGAATTTTGGCTTCAGTTGAATATTTACCATTAGAAGCTGCTGTATCAGTGTATATATTTGTATCCAATTTTTGAAGCCTTGTTCACCAAGCATGATATAATGTCCATTCATGTACTTGACATTTCCAGCAAACATTTGAAACACCTTTATACATTCTGAACAGTTTATCAAGAGTTAAATACCAACAATACATCATTTTTATATAAAAAAAATCTTTAAGATCACAACACAATGTTAATTTTAACTCCAACACCAACCATGAATCTGATATTTATGAGACCAAGAGAAGGTGCTGCCCTGAGGATCTTAGCACCTGGGCAGATTCATCTGGAGATATGATCTGTCAGGTAGCCATCTGCCTTACTCAGAATAGATCCATCCCAATTAATGGACTTAGGTCCATTGATTTCAGTGGGTCTGCTCTTGAGTAAAACAGGTGGATGCACCCCATTGGTGTCCAGATAGCTCTTTAAGCTTATGCTGAAATCTGCCATGCAGATAAAAGTGCTATCTGTATTTTAATGTAAGTTTAACATTCAGAGAAGGGGCCTGGCGTGTCTATGAAGGGGGGGCTGATTAATATGGGGTGCAATCCCCTGGGTCAGATAACTGATTTTGCACTTTAATGCCCTGAATAACACCTAAATTCACCACCCACAGGGCCCTCATCACCACATCACATCGCTTCATGACTGCCTCCTATCGCAGAGCTGAATGCTTACAAGTTAGCCTTGCTGCAAGATTCTTGCAATGAGGTTGTCTGGAAACAAAAGATTCACTTCAAGTGCGTGTGCAGCAAAGAGCTACCCTCCCTCTTTAGAAAGAAAGATTCCTGAGTGGGTCCTTGAATATCATATGGTGGGGGTGGGCTGTGTTGTTTCACTTCACTCCCTGATGATGGGAGTGCAAATGCCTTTGCTGCCTCAGGAGGTCTTGGATATGCAAATAGGGATGAGCAGTAGAGGAGATGATAACTGTGGCCTACAGCTCTCTCACAAAGGGTGGGAGGTGGGGGGGGGAGAGAGATTTGTCATCTTCACCCTTCTGTTTGTCTGTGCCTAGTTGACAATATAAAGGAAAAACAGCAAAGGGAAGAAAGTCAGCATTGCTGTAGGCTAAAAAGTAAAACATAAAAATCAAGAAAGAAATAGGTGTGTGGGAGCAGGGGAGAAGCAGTTGCTGGGCATCAGTTCAAACAAACTGAACAGTGCAGTTGTTTTGGCAACCATCTCCCCAACACAATGGAATGGAAACATTACTGATTTGCTTTTAATGGTTGACAGTGCAATCCTAGCCATGTTTACATGGAAGTAAGTCCAGTGGGGAAGCAGTAATGAGTCACAGAATCATAGAACTGTAGAGTGAGACGGGTCCCCAGGGTCATCTAGTCCAACCCCTGCAAAGTAGGAATCTCAGCTAAAGCATCCATGGCAGATGGACACCCAACCTCTGCTTTAAAACTTCCAAGGAAGGTGAGTCCACAACCTCCCAAGGTCCATTCCACAGCTCTTACTGCCAGAAAGTTCTTCCTGATGTTCAGCTGGAATCTCCTTTCTTGTAACTTGAAGCCATTGCCCCGAGTCCTACCCTCAAGAGCAGGAGAAAACAAGCTTGCTCCATCTTCCATGTGACTTCAGATCTCTGAAGACCGCTTTCATATCTCTCAGTCTCCTCTTTTCCGGGTTAAACATACCCAGCTCCCTCAACTGTTCCTCATAAGGCTTAGTTTCCAGACCCTTGATCATCTTGGTC
This sequence comes from Podarcis muralis, assembly GCF_964188315.1. NCBI lineage: Eukaryota > Metazoa > Chordata > Lepidosauria > Squamata > Lacertidae > Podarcis > Podarcis muralis. Next base: position 3,644,250 of record NC_135668.1, on the reverse strand, counting down.
ACTCTCCTCTGCACATGTTTGAGCTTGTCAATATCCTTCTTAAATTGTGGTGCCCAGAATTGGACACAGTATTCCAGTTGTGGTCTGAACAAGGCAGAAGAAAGTGGTACTATTACTTCCCTTGATCTGGACACTAGACTTCTGTTGATGCAGCCTAGAATCAGTGGTGGAGTGACATGCTCCGGCACCTGAAGTAGCAAACAGGTGGGAGCATGGCTGGCGTGCATCAAGGGGTGTGTGGTGGCCACAGAGGTGTGCACGCGGTGTGCAACCCAGGGGTGCGCAGTGAGCAGCGTGTGTCCTGGGGAGGTGGCTGCAATGGCACCCCCCCCGATGGTACCTGGGGCAGCCCGCTCCCCCCACCCCCACCTTTGTCCGCCAGTGCCTAGAATAGCATTAGCTTTTTTTGCTGCTGCATCACACTGTTGACTCATGTTCAGCTTGTGGTCTACTAAGACCCCTAGATACATTTCACATGAACTCCTAGTAAGCCACGTGTCCCCCACCCTATATTTGTGCATCTGGTTCTTCCTGCCTAAGTGCAGAACCTTACATTTGTCCCTACTGAAATTCATTTTGTTAGCTTGGGCCCAGCTTTCCAATGTGTTAAGGTAATTTTTAATTCTGATTCTGTCTTCTGCAATATTAGCTACCCCTCCCAGTCTGGTGTCATCTGCAATTTTTTTGAGCATCCCCTCAATTCCTTCAGCCAAATCATCTATAAAGAGCTTGAACAACAATGGGCCCAAGACAGAAGCCTGTAGAAACCCACTTGTCACTTTTTTCCAGGATGATGAGGAGCCATTAATGAGTCCTCTTTGGGTTTGGTCAGTCAACCAGCTACAAATCCACCTAACAGTTACCTCGTTCAACCCACATTTTACCAGCTTCCTCGCAAGAATATCATGGGGGATTTCGCCAAAGGCCTTACTGAAATCCCTATACACTATGTCCACAGCATCCTCCTGATCCACCAAGCTTGTTACTCCATCAAAAAAGAAATGAGGCTTGTCTGGCATGACTTATTTTTGAGAAACCCATCCAGGGTCTTAGTAATCACAGCGTTCTTTTCTAAATGCTCACAGACTGACTGTTGACTTATCTGTTCTAGGACCTCTCCTGGTATCATTGTCAAGCTCACTGGTTGGTAGTTACCTGGGTCTTGTCTCCCCCCCTCCCATTTTGAAGATGGGGACATTTGCCTGCCTCCATTCTGTAGGAATCTCACCTGTTCTCCAAGAAATTTGGCAGAAATTTCGTCCGCAAGCTCCTTTAGTATCCTTGGATGCAGCTGGAGATCTGAATTCATTTAAAGTATCTAGGTGTTCCCTTACTACCTCTTTTCCTATCTTGGGCTGCAGCTCCCTCCTTACATCATTTATTCTGTTATCACCAGGTTGGGCATCACTTTCCTTTTGGGTGAAGACAGAGGCAAAGTAGGTGTTGAGTAGTTCTGCCTTCTCTCTGTCACCCAATAGCATTTCTCCGTGTTCCCCATGCAGAGAACCTGTCACTTGTTTGTTCTTCCTCTTGCTTCAAATATAGCCAAATAAACCTTTTTATTTTTATTTTTAACCTCACTTGCAAGCTCAAGCTCATTCTGAGCTTTCGCCAGCCTGACCTTCCCTCTGCAACTATTGGCTACTCATGTATACTCCTCCTTTCTTCCATTTCCCCTTTCTTCCATTTCTTATACATGCCCGCCTTAACTCTCAGCTCATCTGTAAGCTCCTTATGCAGCCACACCGGTTTCCTTAGATGCCTCCCATCCCTCAGTGAGATGCAATCCCAAGCACACTTAGAATGGAGCAAGCTCCATTGAGCACCACAGGACTTACTTTTGGGTCCCTGGGGGAGTCTGGAGGAAAGGAGCTGTGGAGTCATCCCAAGCATGGAGGCAACAGCAGGGACCATGGAAGGCAAGAGACCGTGGAACAGCCTAAGAGGCCCAGAGCCATGACAGTATGTCAGTTTTAAACCAGCTTATCTGACATGACATAACCCCCACAAAGAATATGAAACTTGTAGTTCAAATAAATGCAGAGAATTCCGTTTTTTGATGTCTACATGAGGCTGCCTTTGAAGATGGCTCCAAAACTTCAACAGGTACAAAATCCAGCCACCTTGGTTATGGTTGGTGCAAGGTGGCTGGATCATAGGGCAGGTTGTCAATGTGCTTCCAGGCCCACTTTAAAGTGCTCACAATGGACATCTCAAGCCCCAAATCATGGGTTGCTAACTTGGTGCCTTCCAGATAGCATTGAACTACAACTCCCATCATCCCCGACCATTGGCCATGCTGGCTGCTGGAGTCACAGCCTTCATTGATAGGCTGTGATATTTATTCTGTCCCCCAAATTTTTGTCAAAAATTAATGAGATGCACCAGTTCATTTTCACTTGTGGGAAGTTTGGATGGATTTTTTTTTAAAAAAAATTATGAGTAGAATTTTATTATTGTATTTGTATTGTTTTTACTCATTGTTACATTTTATGTACATACATGTGTATGTTGTCAGTAAAATTTCCAATTGTTTTGTATTTACTTCTGTTTTTCAGTGTTGGTGGTCAGATCATTTCTCTCTGCTTTTTGGGAGTTTGAGTCTAAGAAATTCTGAAAGGCCACAGGTTGGCCACTGCTGCTCTATATGGTTTGGGGCCAGTTTACTGTGACCAGCATCAAAGGTCTTGCTTGTTTATCTGCCTCTGAGAGCAATTAAATTGGCAGGGCATATGGAACAGGGCCTTCAATGCAGTGGCCCCACTTCTATGTAATTTGCTTTCAAGTGAGATGAGGTTGCTTTACAAATTTTAAAGCACATCTTCTATCATGGAGTGATTTTAAGTGGGCTGCGGACATGGTGATTTTATCTGGTTTAGTTTGTGCTTTAAGGCTGTGCTGGGTGGAATGTTTTAAAGGTTTAAATTTATTTGACTTGCAATAGATTTAAGTTTGAGGTGTTGTGAGGATTATCTTCTAATAAAAATCTATATTTGTTGCGCAAAATATTCCTGTATTGCAGGGGGTTGGACTAGATGACCCCTGTGGTTTTTTCCAGCTCTACAGTTCTATGATTCTAAAAATGATTTTTAAAAATCCAGGCTCAGATCAAGTTCTTTTGTAGCTGCAGCAACGTAAGGCTGTAGTTGGGATGGGGAAGACCAGCTTTCAGTGCCAAGGTGCAAGGCAGTCCATTTAGATTTAATAAGACAGTAATTGCACATTAAACTTCTATTGATTACTTTAAGTGTGTTTACTAAGATTTAACAGCTATGAAGCAGATGTACATCTTACCGATGCTCTTGGAGGCAGGCAGGCCTTCTGTAACAAAACACCAGCTAGCAGTTGTTATTTTTTGAAAGAAGTAAATAAGAGAAAGAAACATTCAATTGAAATCAAAGGCACAGCACAGAATGTTAGTGCATCTCTTCTCTTTTCAGCTGATTTCTGGAGAGTGTATTCTTGGTTTTTAAATTTAGATTTAAATCAAGGCATTGAAGTGAACTTCGGAGTTGGCCGAGTTAGTTTTGCTGCTTGTTGTCAGGCTGCTTGGGGCAGGGGGCATGTTGCCTTCTGGTTATGGCATTAAATTCTAGCATGGTTGAACGTGGTTTGTGTTCAGGGACATGTGTTGCTGGTTCCTAAGAGTTTGAAGGCTTTCTTGTGTGTGTCTGTTCTTAGTGAGCAAGAGAAACCTTCCAAGTTGGAATTTTCCAACTGTTTCTCAACTCACAAATTCATTTTCTCAAAAGGAAGCCGCCTCAAATGGAGACAATCATGCCTTTATCATGGACAGCTTGGGTATGTTGTCCCAAGTGTCTTCTGCTGCTATTCTACCTCCATTCAAAACATCAGCAACGGAAGTTCCATGGAAATGAATGGAGTCATTCTGCAACTCTGCCCAGTTGATTAAGATTCTAGCCCCTAGTGACTAGCATGCAGGATAGCTGAGTAGAGGGAAGTGGGCAAAATGGCATGGTTATCAATTAAAGATAATGGCCTGTATGTTAAGAAGGCAGCACTTAGGGGGAATTCACAAGCACTGCCATTCACTAGCACCTTCGTGCTTGTACAACCATTTGCACAGTGAATATCCTCAAAGAGAGGATAATCATTGTGCCACTGGTGTGTGTGTGTCTCTCTGTGTGCGTGCGTGCATGTGTGTGTTGGTGGAGAGGTGAACTTCCCTACCCAAAAGAAAGGCAAGAGAGAGGCAGATGAATCTATGACACCTGTCAACCCCCATGTCATCACCAGAGTGATAACTAGTCAAGAGTCAATATCAAAGGCTGGCTGGCTCTTTCTTCCCCTCTGCGCTCTGTTCTGTTTGAGCTCATGGTGGTCACAGCTCCTTTAACAATATTTATAATGAAGGAACAACGTTGGAGATGTCAAGGCTGATTATTCATAAAGGCTCCTCCTGCCCCCTGCTCCCCTTAGGCTAACTGTCGAAGTACCTGATTCCCAATTCTCAAACACAAAAGCGACGAGAGCTTGAAAGCCGCGCTGACTAATAAAGTTTGCATATCCCTAAGAACAAGAGCACACAATCAAGAAGAAAAGGAATGGCAAGATTAAACAAAAGCAGTCAGCTTGGATGGGAAATAATAAAATTTTCAAGAGGCAAGAACTTCGTGGGTTTCTCCCACCGCCCCTCTCCCTCTCTTTTGGCACCAGTTCATTTACATTTCAGTCTATCTGAAAGAAGCCTCTGTCCATTTTTGTAGCTTGACTTCAACATCAATATCAAAGGATATTAAACATCCAGGTACTGAAATTAGATTTTGGAAGACAGGCAAGCAGGGAGGAGATGGGGAGGAGCCCCCACATGTCACAAGTTAAAGGCCTTCACCTTCACCTTGTCACACGCCCAGAAGACAGAAGGAGTAGGAGATAAGGAGGTGGGGAAGAAAAAGCAGAGAACATCGGCCCAGAGAAACTAAAGTCTAGGTCACTTCTTGGCTCCCATATTGTTATTCAGAAGAATATGCCAATTTGGTGCCCACCATATGCTTCAGACTACAATTCCCAGCAGCTCCAGCCAGCATGATTAGCAGTGGTCAGGGATGGTGGGAGGTGTAGCTCAAAACATACAGAGGAACATAAGAACATAAGAAGAGCCTGCTGGATCAGGCCAATGGCCCAATGGCCCATTACTCCAGCATCCTGTTCTCACAGGGGCTGACCAGATGTCCTGAAGTGAAACCCTCAAGTAGGACCTGAGCACAAGAACACTCATCCTTCCTGTGGTTTCCAGCAGGTGGTATTCAGAAGCATCACTCTTCGAGGCATTGGTAGCTCCCTCCTTCACAAATTTGTCTAATCCTCTTTTAAATCCATCCACGTTGGTGGCCATCACCACTCCTTTGAGAGTGAGTTCCATAGTCTCACTATGCACTGTGTAAAGTTGTTTCTTTTATCCGTCCTGAATCTTCCGACACGAACTTCTTTGCATTTACTAGCCTGGAGTCTTTACATGATCGTTGTTGTTATTATTATTAGTAGTAATAGTAGCAGCAGCAGCAGCGGCAGCAGCAGCGGCAGTAGTATAATGCAACCAGGGGAGCTGTGATGAAGGCACAACACTGCTTGATGAAACTTTGTCAGCTGATGTGCTGTTGCGAGTAATGGCCTCCATTCATTATTGGCCCAGTTGATTTTCATTTACACTTGGCTCAAACAATTAGCTTGAGCAGGTGTGAAGGTGATGGAGGGCCTGGGACTCATAGAGGTCAGTCACTGCTCTGTGTGATAAATTAACCATTATGATCAGCAGCAAGAGGGATGCTTTTCTGCTTGTCAGCAACTGTCGACAAAGGAACAACATACCTTGCATAAACTCCAGTCAAAGCCAGGGTACCAATGCAACATGATCACTTCCTTTAAAAAATGTGACCGGTCTTAGTCCCCGTCCCCCCCAGCTGTGGAGAGTCACATCTCATAGGAATGAGGCCATAATGGATGTTTATAAAAATACTATTCATGGTGCACAGAAAATGGAGAGAGAGGCAGGGAGAGGTTTTCTTTCTTCTCTTATCACCTTGGAACTTGAGGTGATCCAATAAACTTGATGTTGTAAAATTGGAAAAGCTTCAGAAAAGGGCTACCAAAAGGGTTAAGGGGATGGAGTGACTTTCCTACAATGCAAGGTTGTAGTATTTGGGACATGATGTAAGTTTAGAAAATTATACATGGCATAGATAAAGAGGCTAGAGAAAAGTTTTCTCCCTCTCTCTTAATGCTAGAATTCATGGACATCCAATGAAGCTGAAAGTTAGAACATTAGGGACAAATAAAAGAAAATACTTCATGCACCACATAGTGAAACTATGGAAGACCCTCTCACAGGAGGCAGTTATGGCTGTGGATAATTTGTTGAAATGAAACAGTATATTATTTGTCTAAGTACATAAATAAACAGTGCTTTTGGCTGTGATTTAGGCAGTTTCCCAGAACAAGTTCTGCAAAAACCTGTTCAGTGAAACCATTTTATTTTTTGACCCATCACAAATCTTGTGTTCTAAAACTGGAATCATCATAGAATGAGAGAGCAAGACAGAGAGGAGACAGACAATGAACTGGTTTTATAAGAGGAAGAAAAAGCAACACCTGCATTTAGAATGTATGGAGAAGCAGGAATGTCCTCCGTAAGTAGTTGCTAGTTCATTTTGCTTAGCTGGTGGATTCTGAAAAGCCAAATAGGGATGTCAAATGAAAGGAACAGTTGCACAAGGATGCATTTAATACACTGGGGTTTAATTACTGTGACTGTGTTGGCAAACAAACTACACAATGTGTTGACACTGTTTGTATGTCTATATGCATTTATATATACACACTGAAATGTGCCCTACGTCTTGCATTTGGACAATGAATAAATGAGAAACAATGCAACAAAACAACTATGGTAGAACCTGGCATGGAAAAAGATGTGCAACAGGCAGCAAGTTAATTTTAACACATTCTGCATAATTGCTGGAGAGGCAATGTTTTAAAATTCCTTGAGACAAAATGCTCAAGATGTGCTTTTAATTATAATAACTGGACTCCCAGTGAGTGAAACCAACACACTTTGCAATGCAGGGCTGACTCAGAGACTCTGGCTCACTGCATAAAGAATATAATCAATGACTTGCAGTGGCTTAATGATTGGTGAGGTAATATGAGAGAATATGCTTCCTAAAATTTGCACATAAGCTCAAGTCATTAGTGACACTCCGCATGTGGTTAGTCGGAGCCTGAGACTTCGTACCATAAGGCATTTAGAGTTTACCCAATTGGTACAAACCATCAGGCAACACATGGTGTCAGAAGTGATAGGGCCTCGAAAAAGATGCAGGTGTAGTTGCTGCTACAGCATCCCTGGCATCCAGGCTTAGCTTAAAAACCTCTAACAAAGGAGGATCCACCATGTTCCAAGGCAGGCTGTCTTGCAGTTGAACAGATCATACCACTAGAAAGTTCTTTTTAACGTTTAGTCAAGATCCCATTTATTTGAAGCCCTTGGCTCAGGTCCTATCCTAGGAAGCAACAGACAATATTGTTGGGGCATGAGGAAAATTCAGGAATAATTGTAAAAATTAAATAGGAAATTGCCTTATCATTATCATTATATTTATACCCCGCTCATCTGGCTGGGTTTCCCCAGCCACTCTGGGTGGCCTACAGCACATAAAAAATTGCAAAACGTTAAATATTTCCCAATACGGGGTTGCCTTCAGATGTCTTCTAAAAATCAGATGGTTGTTTATTTCTTTGACATCTGATGGGAGGGCATTCCACAGGGTGGGCGCCACTACCGAAAAGGCCTGGTTCCCTGTAACCTCACTTCTCGCTGTGAGGGAACTGCCAGAAGGCCCTTGGAGGTGGACGTCGGTGTCCGGGCTGAACGCTGGGGGTGGAGACGCTCCATTTAGGGCTTTAAAGGTCAGCACCAACACTCTGAATTGTGCTCGGAAATGTACTGGAAGCCAATGTAGGTCTTTCAGGACCGGTGTTATATGGTCTCAGCAGCCACTCCCAGTCACCAGCCTAGCTGTGCATTGCAGTAGTCCAAGTGGGAGATAACCAGAGCATGCACCAGTGAGAAAGTCCGCAGGTAGGTAGGGTCTCAGCCTGCGTACCAGATGGAGTTGGGAGACAGCTGCCCTGGATACAGAATTGACCTGCGCCTCCATGGACAGCTGTGAGTCCAAAATGACTCATGGGCTGTGCACCTGGTCCTTCAGGGGCACATTTACCTCATTTAGGACCAAGGAGTCCCCCACACCTGCCCGCCTTCTGTCCCCCCAAAACAGTACTTCTGTTTTGTCAGGATTCAGCCTCAATCTGTTAGCCGTCATCCGTCCTCCAACCGCCTCCAGACACTCTCACAGGACCTTCACTGGTTCTGATTTAAAAGAGAGGTAGAGCTGGGTATCGTGCGCAAACTGGTGAACACCCAGCCCCAACCGCTTATTATCTCTCCCATCGGCTTCATATAGATGTTAAAATGCATGGGGGAGAGGACGGACCCTGAAACACCCCACAAGTGAGAGCCCAGGGTCTGAACACTCATCCCCCCCACCACTTTCTGGTCATGGCCCAGGAGGAAGGAGCGGAACCACTGTGTCACAGTGGCCCCAGCTCCTAACACACACACCCCAATGGTCCAGAAAGATACCATGACTAATGGTATCAAAGGCTGCTTGAGAGATTCACCAGAACTAGGAAACAGCTTTCACCTCTGTCACTAGACTGCCAGAGATCATTGACCAGTGCAACCAGGGTGGTTTCAGTCCCATGATGGGGCCTGAATCCTGACTGGAAGGGAGCCAAATGGTCTGCATCCTCCAGACATGCCTGGAGTTGATTAGCAACCATCCACTCAATCACCTTGGAAGATTTGAGACTGGGTGATAGTTGGCCATATTGGCCGGGTCCAAAGACTTTTTTTTATGAAGTGGTTCATAACCACCTCTTTCAGTGGTTCTGGGAAGGCTCCCTCACAGAGGGAAGCATTCACCACCCCACAGAGCCCAGAGCCCAGCCCTTGCCGGCTCACTTTTATGAGCCAGGATGGGCAAGGATCAAGGAGAAAGCTGGTCAGTTTCACTTGTCCAATCAGCCGGTCCACGTCCTCGGAGGTAACAGATTGAAATTGATCCCATGCAACTTGACTAGACAGGACTCTAGCACTCTCCTGCTCCAGCCCTGCTCCCACAGTGGAGTCTACCTCTTTCTGAATCTGAGCAACTTTATCTGCAAAAAAACTTTGCAAAATCATTGCAAGAGATCTTGGGGTCCTCACCAGGCTCTGATGGTGGAGATGGTTCTGTTAGATTGCGAACCACCTGAAAGAGTCTCCTGTTGCTATTTTCTGCAGATGCACCATCACTGTCGCCACTTGGTAGGCTTGATGTTGGGCTCTAACCCATGTCGGGTCCAATTCAGAATGATTTTTCCACCACCAGTGCTCTAGGCTTACACCTGAGCCAAATCATAGGCCCATAGGCAACAGCATTTCCTAGTTCTACCAGAAAAAAAAAAAACAGGCACTGAACCTGGAGTCTTCTGTATGCAATGCATGTGCTCTGGCCACAGAGCTATAGGGCCGTCTTCCTAAACTAACATATGTAGCCCTGTCTCTCAAAGGGGTTGATTCTCCTGTAGAGATCATATCAATGTTTCTGTTAATAAACACAAACTTAATGTGCTCAACCACTCTGCTAAAGTTGAAGGTTTACTCTTCTGGGTACAATTTTTCCCTGCCCACCTACCTGCCTACCTATCTTTGCATAGGTAAAAGTAAAGGGACCCCTGACCATTAGTTCCAGTCGTGACCGACTCTGGGGTTGCGGCGCTCATCTCGCTTTATTGGCCGAGGGAGCCAGCCGGCGTACAGCTTCCGGGTCATGTGGCCAGCATGACTAAGCTGCTTCTGGTGAACCAGAGCAGTGCACGGAAACGCCGTTCACCTTCCGCTGGAGTGGTACCTATTTATCTACTTGCACTTTGACGTGCTTTCGAACTGCTAGGTTGGCAGGAGCAGGGACCAAGCAACGGGAGCTCACCCCGTCGCGGGGATTCGAACCGCCGATCTTCTGATAGGCAAGCATAAATTTAGGAAGCCTACAATTTAGAAAACACAGAGAGGGAAACTGGACTGCGTCTGGGCATATACCCAACCCAGTCTTGGCACATGTTCCAAATCATGTATTAGTTGTAGGTCTGTGGATTCTGATCTTCTGGCAAACTTACCCATGTTTTGGGGGGGAGTAGTGGGAGACGCGGGTGGCGCTGTGGGTTAAACCTCAGTGCCTAGGACTTGCTGATCGTATGGTCGGCGGTTCGAATCCCCGCAGCGGGGTGAGCTCCCATCTTTCGGTCCCAGCTCCTGCCCACCTAGCAGTTCGAAAGCACCCCTAAGTGCAAGTAGATAAATAGGTACCGCTTTATAGCGGGAAGGTAAATGGCGTTTCCGTGTGCGACACTGGTGCTGGCTCACCAGTGCAGCTTCGCCACGCTGGCCACGTGACCCGGAAGTGTCTTCGGACGGCGCCGGCTCCCAGCCTCTTGAGTGAGATGAGCGCACAACCCTAGAGTCAGTCACGACTGGCCCGTACGGACAGGGGTACCTTTACCTTTAGTGGGAAATGGGCATGGCAAAGCTTATTGGTGTTTCCTGATAAGGCTTAGACAAATTGAATGCATTTTAAAAAAATTATATTGGAGGCATATTGGAGGCAGGGAGAGCTGATTAAAATCAGGAGCCTGATGTAAAGCAACCCTCTGCCCATGCCAGGGTTCAGATCCTGCCCGCCAGCCCTGTCACATCTGAAATTTAATTTTAAAAAGGCATTCAAGGAATAGCAGCTTCCATGAACAGGGAAGTATGTCCCTGTAGATAGAACTTCAGTAAAAAGAAATATTATTTGATACATTTATACTCCATTTTCCTCCAGAGAGTTCAAGATGGCATGCATAGTTATCCCCCTCCTCATTTAGTCCTTAACAACATCCCTGTGAGGTAGGTTAGGCTGAGAGGCAGTGACTGGACCAGGAACACCCAGCAAGCTTCATGACCAAGTGGGGATTTGAACCCTGGTCTCCTGGTTCCTAACTGCAGCACACTGGCTCTCTGATGGCATCATCATTCTTGCTCTTAAAGATGTCCCAGGCCTGCATGCCCTTGCATTTCCCCTCTGCTACACCATAAGGCCTCCATTTCTGTAGCCCCAGGCAGGTTCCCACCAGTATCCAGGTTGGGCGGGGAGCTGCGTTTGGCTGAAGGGTTGACACTTTGCACAGGCCTGAGACAAATAATCGCTTGCGCTTCAGGAATACCAGTTTCCTCAGGGTTCCTAGTACCGCTTAATCTGTGAATGGATTGGATATTACCCTCTTACCTGAACTATTTTGCATTTTTGCTGTTTCAGATCTTTCTTGAAATTTAAGATGAACTCTGGGCCAAAGGCTGCCAGTTTTATTTAAGGGACTTTTCCATTTTTCTCACAGAGGGTAGAATTGACTGTGGTAAAACATAATTGTGTGAGGGAGCACCTCTGCATTCGCGGTGCTGTCTTGCCGTTCCAACTAGGCTCACACAGCCACTGAATAAACACATATTGATATTATAGAACAAAATAATATATTAACACATTGCCAGCTTGTGCTCTGATGGGCACCCAATACTATTAGTCACGCGGCGAGTGACAAACGCAATTACACTCAAGTGCTAATAGTGTGGAAGGGCAAGGCGGCCTGACCTCAGCTTCCCAGGTCGATTTAAATGTTTGATGTCTCATTGAATTAGTATCACAGTGTGAAAGACACAGCTCAAGCTAATGCAAATGAGGCTGGACATGCAATACTGCTGATTGGGCTGACATAATTAGAATAATATTCTCCGCGAAGCTAATAACAAGCCGCGGAAATAAATAACCGCAAGATAACTTAATGGCTCTATGCACAAATGCACCTCAGAATATGCTAAGGCCAGCGTTTTCTGTTTACTCACAGAGCATCAGTGAGGGGTCTCCCCTTTCTCTCTGTCCACCCCCCCATACTTAAAATGAGCTCGTGAGTTGAGAACAACTTGATTGACTCGATCAACTTTTTCAATATTTTGTTTTGCCCCTGTGGACCTGATCCAGTGCCAGGACCATCCAATCTAATATAAAAAATGCCACAGCTGCCCATTCCTCCCCACACCCACAATCGGCAGGACAACAGTAAAACATTTGAAAACTCAAAATATAAATCATAGCACCAGTTGGATTATATCTAGCTTATTTAAATGGAGACTTTGCGGAGCAATGTAAGACAAGACAGGTCTCTGCTTACAATGTGCTCACAATCCAAACTTAGATATGGGAGGAAGGAAGAAAACAGGTTTAAGGAGAGGAAACACCAAGGCTGGTACGCTAGACTTTGTTTCCTCCAACAAAACCCACCTCTGCTATTCAACCATTGACTTACTGCTTTGGTCCTCATTCCCCATTGAAATGACACCAGTGAAAATGGCTTTCTTGCATTTGCTGCTCTGTTTACTTTACTTCACTCTTCCATTAAACTCCTCACATTGTAAGAGCATTTTGGCAAAGATCTGATTTTTATGTTCCCCTTTGAAGTGCTGTGTACACTGACAGGCCCTTGCCTGGCAACTGCACTGCAATGGGCCACAGCTGAGAGCACCACATGCCCCAGAGATGTGCTTAATTTATACTAGAAACATGGCTTTAGTGTTGCAGCTCCAGTCCTCTGGAATCAGTAGCCAGGCAGAATTAGACAGCCACATAGTGACATGATGATTAAATGCCAAATTAAGACAGTTTTGCTGAAGAGGGCTTCCCCTGAGGGGTCTGACCCAGTCATTTTGTAGACCATTTTTAGAACCTGTACTTTTTGAATTTAATTTTATTTTTATCTTGCCGTACACTGCTTCAGTGCCCATGAAGTGACTTGTAAATTCATAAAATAAATAAACATTGTTTATTTATACAGCTCCATTTGTGTGCCTGGTAGACCACAGAGTACAAGGGGAGAGGTCCGTGGCCTGAGGACCTTCCAGTATAAAATCTGACACAGGGAAACCACAGGAAAGGGGGGGGGGGGCAAAACAACAACAACACATTCACACACATCATTGTCCAGTTACATAGGATTGGTTACGGAGTTACAGTGGAATCCTGTGCGTGCCTACTCCGAGGTACGTTCCACTGAGTTGAGTGAGGCTTACTGCCAGGTAAATGGGTCCAGGATCTCAGCCTTAGTTGCAGGAAGGTGTGGGGGAGGGAGCAAACATTGTCCCTTACACTCTCCTGTCTTAGCCACATGCAAACCTCTCTCCTGCCAGCTGAGTTGCACCCCAACTTCCAACAAACATGTGGGCACAGAGCAACAGATGGTAGCCACTAAGCCAGCCGGCCGCTAGGCATTCATCCAAACCTGCAAGCCTATGCACATGCCTGTAACTGAGCAATACCAGAAAATGTTGCTTTTATGGGTGCATGTAGCCAGCCCAGCTCCCAACTAACTCCTTAAAATAATAATAATAAAAGAGCAAAGCCAACCATTTCCAGCAAATCACATTATTTCACTTCATTAAGGGTTAAGAGTTTGATTTCAGTTTATTGCTGGTTTACACCAAGTTAGCAGTGCTGAGGCAGCAGTTGCTACCCGATCAATGGCTGAGACAGAGTGGAACTGCCGCTCCACTCTCAAGATGAGAGCAATTTATGCCATGGCAATAAAGACATCCTGGAAAGAGACTTCAAATCACAACATTTCCCATGCACAGTTGGAGGCAGGGAAGAGAAATTTACCTGTGGGAGCAGTCCCAAGTTTCAGAAATGTCATGCAGACAGTTTTGGTTTTGAAAACAGAACAAGTTTCTAGACCACATGACTTAATTAAGGTATCCCCTTGAATCAGGCAAGGGTTCCTCTCACCCCCTCACCCCCCACCCTCTGTTCTGGCCCTGATTCTGAGAACTGCACAAGTCATTCTCAGCATGCTAAGTGGCTTTGAGTTTGTGAGTGGCAGGTTCGCCTTCCTTGCTGCTAAAGCACAAAGAACAGTTTGGTTTATGACATGACTCACATGGGGTGGGAGGGAAGGTCCTCCCAAATAGCTGGAAAGTCTCAAATAACTGGCATGGTCAAGCCCTAAAATATTTCCAAAACAACCTTTTGTGTCCTGGCCTCTGTTCCCCAAAGTAACCATACAGCTACCCCTGGGAAGAGAAGGGCTTAGCAGTAGAGCTATTGTATGCATAAGGTCCCAGGTTCAATCCCCAGCAACGCCAGGTAAGGCAGAGAATATCCCCTGCAGGAGACCTGGAAAGCCAGATGAAGCAGTGGCCCAATGCAAAATAGGGCAGCAGGATAACCTGACAAGGATTCCCTTGTTGGCACACAAACACACACCCAGCATCTTGCACTCTGAGCTATGCTGCCTCTGTACATCAGATTAAGCCATCATGGCTCATTAGCATTGCTAGGCATATCCCCTATGAAAGTCGCTACTCTTTTTCTTTTTTAAAAAAGACAGCTAAGCAAGTGGCTATCTCAAGCTGATGGTCTAAACACGGGAACAGATGGCTATCTGGATCAGTGCCTGAATCAGGGAGGAAGGCTCTTAAAGGAATCCATGACCAACCCCACATTTTAGCCAAATCCCAGCACGTCCACAAGAGCCTTGTAAAAAGAGAGAGCGCCTAGTGAAGAAGGGTACAATAAAAATTTTAGTAATCATAATAATAGTGTCACATAAGGGCAAAGAGTCTTCCTGCCCCCAATAATTCAAGGGCCGGCTTATAGTTCTGATCATCAGTCTGGCAAAACTTTGTAAGACACATGCATGAGAAAAGCACCCCAATTATTACACCATATAATCTTTCTTAGTCACTTATCATGAGACCTGCTCCTGCCTCCTTGCACTCTGCGTGTGAAGAACATAAGAAGAACTTGCCGGATCAGGCCAGGGGCCCATCTAGCCCAGCATCTTGTTCTCACAGCCTGTGGGAAATGGGCAAGGAGGGCTTGAGCCCAAGAGCCTCTGCAGTAATGCTCTTCTTGGAAAAACATAAAGATGTGGTTGGCATGACATGGTATGTAATTGGAGATCTGTTTTAGGGTTATGTGCTTAAGGGTTTATCCACCCTCACCTTTTGCCCACTGCTTTCTAGGCACAGGTCTGCCCTCTGTGGCCTAAGCCACGGGCACAGCTGGGGGAAGCAGGGGGCAGCTGCCCCCCTAAATCAAGTAATTTTTTAAAAAAATACTTAACTAATGGACCATTTGCATCTCAGATAGCTCGGTTCTGCTCCCGTCATATATCCTGGCTATACTCATGGTCCAAGTGTTTTTGCCCCATTGCTTTCCCCAGGAAAACTCACAGAATTGAAACAAATGGCAATTCAGGGTTTCTATGGAAAGCCATTTGCTCTGATTCGGTGGGGAAGTGTGTGGTCTTGTGGGGAAAGCGTGGGGCATAAAAAAGCGCTCAGACATGGAGCTTGGAAGTGCAGACCTGTGCCTAGAAACAGGGCACAAAAGGAAGTCTGAATGACCATTCTGTCTTCCTCAACATGTGCTGCTTACAAGGAGAGGGGTAATAAAAATGTGTTGATGCTCAAAGCTTTTGCATACTTTTAAGTAAGTAGAACTGAACAAATATTATATATAGTAGATTGGACAAATCTGTTAATTTCCGTTTCTCTCAGTTTCTCATTTTCCCAACATAAATTCATTTCACCCCCATTTTCCCCATCAATTTACAATTTATTTGTTCTTTTAAAGAAGAATACAGCATAAATACTTGCACACATTTTCATGGGCATTTCTCATATGCATTTTTGCAGGCAGTTTCCCATAATGCAATACATTTCTGTATGTTGCTTTCACTAATATATGTGTACATTTGTGTCCATACATTCCTCTAACCAGTGCTTTTTTCTGGGGGGGACGCAGGGGTACGCATACCCCTAAACATTTTGTGAATCTAAGTTTGGCT
Organism: Podarcis muralis; assembly: GCF_964188315.1. Taxonomy (NCBI): domain Eukaryota; kingdom Metazoa; phylum Chordata; class Lepidosauria; order Squamata; family Lacertidae; genus Podarcis; species Podarcis muralis. Next base: position 3,628,254 of record NC_135668.1, on the reverse strand, counting down.
CCACTGAGGTGCAGTATTTCAATATTAGTAAAAAGGGGAGTACCCCTAAACATTTTTTTTTAGAAAAATAGCACTTCCTCTAACACCTGAATTTCTGTATGCATATTTTGGCTGCAAAATGTGGAGAAATGGGACTTTTGAGGGATTGGAGCACTTGCTCTTGTATATTGTTTAGGCAAGTGCAAATGGAGAAGATTTGCACTGAACTGTGAACCAAACACACTTCTCCCCCATCTTTAATATGAGCGAAGGATCTCCTGGACGTTAGCCACACGGCACCCACAAACTGTATACAGGATGGGTTCCAATGAGTAGCAATGTTTCCTTGGAAAATACAGAAAAATGGAACACTGGCTGACTCTGGATAGTTTTCATATGAAACAGGGCACTTTGCATTCCATTTCATCTGCTGATATTGTTTCCTTCCTATTACAAAAAGAGGTATAATGCAAAAAACACAGGAGGTGGTTTTGTTTTTTAATTTGCAGGGCCAATTGTTAATTTTGCTAAGAGGCCTGTTTATTTTCCATCTTCTTTCTGCTCTGTTTAAAGTTGGGTGTTGGCAACCGGAGAGTGTCAAGCACTCAGCGCTAATAATTGCTTAAGGAGCCCCTGACTTTTGCAGACATGGACTCTTTGCAGCTCCCTCCCGCATGCTGCAGTTCCTTCCTTGGAAATGGCAAAGCATAAGAGGGAGAGGGTGGGTGGCTTGGGAAAAAAAGGAGATGTGTGAGTGCGTGTGGAAACCTGAGCATTTCCTTCTGAAGAATTTTTTATTTTTCCTTCTTAAAGAAATGTCTGCAATTCAAAGAAATAGCTTTAAGTGATATTATAAAATAGAATATGGAGTGCAATGCTCAGAATGACTCCTTGCTTTGAATGTGAAGCTGGGGGAAAACATTGGCAGCGCCTTTTTATTATTAGGAGGGTTTTTTTTTTGTTCTTGATCTAAGCATTGAAGAGAAAAACATGCTCCCTGCATTTGAATACAGCACGGGCACCCTCACTGTAATGTGTCGGAGATAAAGCAATACCCGAGCTGCCTCCAGGCGGCACCTGTTTTCTGTGGGTCAATGCCATCCTTCCCTTAGATCGCTGCTGCGCCACTCGTGTGGCTGAGGCTTTATTAGGCCTAATTAGGCAGGCTGTCACTTTTATTGGTGATGGGGAAGGAAGATAAGTAGATTACTTGTGTCATCCATCTCTATCCAGACGTCTCTTTAAAAAGAGAGTCGAAAGCATTTGCTGTGGGCCACAAAACACAATTCTACATGAGATCGAGGGAGGGAGGAAAGGGTAGGATGAAACAGCGACCAGGAGTGTATTAACTCCCCTCCTCGCCTTTACCTTTCACATTCCTCGTGTTTAATTCCAACCCCACGGAGAGGAGAGTTGCAGTGAAGACCTCTAGCCCTTTTTTGTGCCCAGAGAAAGAAGGTTGTCCATAAAAGGTCTATGATATATAGGAGATGCAATAGCAACAGAAGCTGCTTCCAGTTCATGCTTCCATTTCTTGCTTTGAAAGTTGACTTGAATCATTAGGAGCACCTAATGTGAGAAGTGAAGAAAAAATGGACTTTTGGGGGGATGCTATTTCTGTTGACTTCTCTTTAATGCTGAAAGCCAATGCTGCCTTTAAGTAAACAGTCAGAGACTTGCTGATTAAATTTAGATTTCTGTACTGTCAATGCTTTGGCCCAGGCTGAATTTTATTCTTACTGTTATACTGTCAAAAAGCAAAACAAAAACCATGCAGCAGTGAAGGTCAGCACACAATAATCACATATTGAATATGTCACAACAGAAATGTTGGAAGTTTGGGTGCAACTCAGCTTGCAGAAAGGGAGGGGGTTGCATGAATTAAAGCAGACAGAGCTAGGGACCTCTAGATTCCCAAACTATCTTTGCATATTTAATCTCCTGGGCTGACCTCTCTATTATTATTTTTGTATATTTATTTATTTATACTGCACCTTTCCCCCTGATGGAACTCAAGGCAGCTTACAGATGAAAGTAAGAACCGCTAAAAGCATAGGTTCTATCCTTTGGTGTCAAACTAATTCTCGCAGTCTGCAACTTGTTTTACAACTTCCTCAACAGTGACTGGAGAACACCAAGTTCCTGAGCCCTATTTTTTCTATGAGAAGAAGGCCTATCAACAATCCCATCTCCCTCATCCCTGGTCCATCCAAGACTGCAACCTGGCCTGAGCTTCCTTCCTCTCATTGGCTCCAGCCAACCACTGCAACAGGAAGAGAGAGGCTTCTGGGTGGATGGATGGCCAACAGCTCCCTCTAGGGAGGGCCTAAATTGGGTCAGAGCAGAGGGGGTGGAGAGAGGATGTCAGATTCTTCCCTGCAGCATTTCCCCAATTTACATCAGCCCTGCCCATTTTCCTCAATCTAAATCACACACCCCAGCGCGCCCTCCCCAGAAATGGCACTACATCAAAGCCAGCATGATGGGGCTTTGAGGGCTCAGATAAGTGCCCTCCCTGAAAATCTGCTCCCCTGCCCCTAAAATGAAAGAGCCCCTTTTGTTTTATAGCCTGCAAATGAACCTGTGAAACTGCAGAGACCCTTTTTACACCCCTCTACCTTTGTCCTTGCGACAACCCTGTAAGGTAGGTGAAGCGGGAAATAAGCTCTCTACTGTGCTGAGCTGAGCTGGGTTTTGAAGCAGAGAGCCTCCTAAGTCATATATCATAGGTTCAAGTATTCTTATCTGTAGTTCACATGAAGGATGGTGGCTGGAGCCTCTTACTAGGAACCTCTTTCCCCTTTGGTTTTAGCGGTAGCTGGACCTACAGTGTGTTGAGAAGCAGCAACTGGGTGAGAGGCAAATAGATCATACCCTTGGGCGACATTGCCCTGGGAGGCTCTCTTGCACAACTCCCATTGAACTCCCAGTGGACTGTGCATTGTGGAACTTCATGGAAGGATGGTGTGGCACCCGGGAGTCCCATGGCTGAAAGCTTCTCTGGAAATGTTTCTTCCCTCTGCCTGCTGCCAAATCAGACTCCTGGACCATTCCACTCAGTATTTTCTACACTGTCAACAGCTCTCCTGGGGCTCACCATATTTGGAGACTGGCCATATTTGGAGACTGAACCTGGGATGTTTGGCGTGCAACTCCTGGGGGGAGGGGAGGAGCTCCTCCAGGTTAACATCTCCTTGAAAATTGATAATATACAAAATAAATAAATAAAAATAAATGTGGGGACACATGCACAATCCAGGCTGTGAGTAGTGGGAAACCTGTTCCCTGCCTTGCAGGCCTTTTGCTGCCTGGCCTGGGAGGATGGGGCCATAGCTGACTCCAGCTACAAAAAGCTGAGGCTGCTGAACAGAATCTTGGGCTGGGGTGTTGTCTGGATTTCAAGGGACTTGGAAAATAAATGTCGCAGTACTCCTGACACTGGACTGTGTCAGAGAAGGGATAGGGGGTGATCTCCCTCCCTCCCACCACCACTGGAACAGCAAGCCATGAAATTGGATGGCAGGGAAGGAAGGATGGAGGCGAGTCAGCAGTTATGCAGGTGGCTGAGAAGGAGGGACTGGAAGCTTCTGGAGGAATCCAGCCCTGTTTGCCTCCCAGTGACTTCATCAGGGCCATGACAAGGGCAAAAGGCTTTGAATCAACCATGCTCCTTTCTGAATTTAAGAACATAGGAAGAGCCTGCTGGATCAGGCCAAAGGGCTCCATCTAGTCCAGCCTCCTCTTCTCACAGTGGCCGACCAGATGCTCCAATGGGAAACCCACAAGAAGGACCCAAGCAGGATCCTCCATGATTTTGTCTAATCCTCTTTTAAAGCCACCCAAGTTAGTGTGCATCACGGCCTCCTGGGAGAGGGAGTTCCACAATTTATGCACTGCGTGAAATAATTTGGGGAGAAATAACTCACCCCCCTCCCCCGAGACTGATTCCGAGCCTACCTTTTGGGGAGCTGTCCCCATCAAGTGTCATGTGTCTGGCATGTGTGAGTTTTATGTGCAACATGCACATCAGTGTGAGGGAGGAGCAGGCAAAGAGGAGGAACCGAGGGTTCACGCAACCAGAAAACTGTTGGCTTTCTGATGATCCTCGCTGATACACAAATGCTATTGTTCTGCACTTCTGCTTTCTATATCCAATTAGTGAGCATCATTATTGCAATATATTAGCCCTTGCAGATAAGGAATGACGACTGCTAGCCAGTATATGTCATTACACCACCACTGGAGGCAGAGAGTGTCATGCCACATGGTGGCATCTTGGTAATGGGACTTGCCAAGAGCACGTTAATTTCCCTCCATCTCCGGCAAGTGTTGGAGCGAGGGGGTCACATTCCTCTGCAGGTAATGTTCCCAGTTTGTTAAGCACATTTTAAAAGAGACATTCGGCATCTTAATGGCCATTTAGCAGTGTTGGCTATCAACAGTCTGTGCTGGGAGCCTGTGGGGCTGGCTTACAAGCTTGATTAAATATTTAAAAGCTGTTCATTATGTGGTGGAACTGTGACAATAGAACATCTGCATATTTAAGAAAGCACATTTAAAGATTCTTCTTTTGTAAAAAAGAAAATAAGCTGCTACTGTAAATGCAAAGGGCTGGTGTTTGTCTGGCTAAAGAGGCATAAAAGCAGGACAGCATTTATCAATCTTGCCCCCTTTTTTCCAGACTTAGTTACATGGAAATGAAGGATGCTGACTGAAGAGGCTGGACTCTCCTGTCGCACCCAAGCAGAGAAATGCAGCCTTGCCACACAGACTCATTTTGGACACTGCATATATAAACCATATCAGAATCTGGAAAGAGCATTTCCCCCTTGTAGAGACCAGTGTTAAGGATGGGGGAGAAAAGTGGCTTCCTTTGCAAATCTGCCTTATTTTTTACAACACAAACCAAAATGCAGCCATCCTTCAAAATGCACGCTTCTTTGAATTTAGTAGTGCAGTTCTCCGACCAAAAGCTGTGTAGGGAAATGCATGTGCTAAGTGCATTTTTTTAAAAAAAAATATACACACATTTGTCAAAATAAGATTAGAAAAAATTCTTACAAAAATGTATCTATTAGGTGATATGTACATTTAAATGCTGACAAATTTTCCAGAGGACTTTAAAAAAAAAATCAAATTGCAAACCATATGGAAATGTGATGAACTGATGGGTTTGTTGGCATCTACCTGTTTTGGGAGACAATGGAAGAGTGTATCTTTGGGCGTGAAGTCAAACTGTTGGACATTAAGATTGGAAAAATGGGAGAACAACATTTACAAATTTGTCCATCCCTAGCTGTGAAGTCTTTTAAAAAGTGCTACATCTCAGCATATCAAAGAATCACAGAATCTTAGCAGTATAAGGTTGGAAGGGACCCTCAAGGGTAATCTAGTCTAACCCCATACCATGCTGGAATTACAGTTAAAGAATCCTTGACAGATAGCCACCCAACCTCTGCTTTAAAAACTCCAATGAAGAAGAGTCCATCACTGTTTGAGGGAGTTCATTTCACTGTAGAATAGCTCTTAACGTCAGAAGGTTCATGCAGCATTTGAATAACTATAGCCACTCCAGACCTATTTTGCGACCTGTGAACCTCTACAGCACCAGCACTTCTTTGTATTGCAACAGCAGCAACAACAACAATCCACCTTTCACCTCACAGTCACTGTGAGAACAGGATGCTGGACTAGACAGGTCATTGGCCTGGTTCATCAGGCTCTTCTTATGCTGCTATGTTCTAATAGGAGGCACAAGACACCCAGCTGACAGAAATGTGGTGTAGACAGACAGATCTGCATTCCGATGAGAGCCATCTTCAAATATTTCAAGGGCTGTCACAGGGAAGATGGAGCAAGCTTGTTTTCTCCTGCCCCGGAGTATAGGACTTGAACCAATGGATTCAAGTTACAAGAAAGGAGATTCCGACTGAACATCAGAAAAAACTTACTGACAGTAAGAGCTGTTTGACTGTGGATTGGACTCCCTCAGAAGGTTGTGGACTCTCCTTCATTGGAGCTTTTTAAGCAGAGCTTGGATGGCCCTCTGTCGTGGATGCTTTGGCTGAGATTCCTGCATTGCATGGGGTTGGACTAGATGACCCTTGGGTACCTTCCAACTCTACAGCTGGACATCCAGTTTATGCACATGGCTCCCAATCCAGAAGTGATACAAGTACAGAAGCCTTCTTCTGTACACGGATCTCCTTACGAGAGATGAAGCTGCCCAAATCTCAAGAACTTTTTTTCTTGAGGGAGCTGACTCTGGTGCTAAACATGCTGCCTGCAACTCAGATAAGGAAGGCCCACTTGTGAGGTTGTCTTGGCAGCTGCTCTGTTAGCTTTGCTATTGGTTGGTTCTGTGATTTTAATTCCATGATTTTAATTCCATCTTGCTTTTAGTTGCTATGTTTGGTGCAGGGTGGGCTGTGCAATAATCTTTGTACTCCGTTAGATCTGAGTGAGATTTTCCCCACGTGTTTGGAAAGTTCCTGGGGAAAGTTGCAAAAGCAGAGCTGAAAATCATTTTTTAAAAAAAGATAACTCACTTCAAAATATTGCTAAAGAGAAGATGGATGAAAATCCTGCCTCTCTCCTGAAAGGAAATGAAAAAAAAAAAAAAAGCAGGAGAGGAAAGCATGAGGTTAAGCAACAGGCAAGATAGATAGATAGATAATACTTTATTCGGCTATAAGCCCACAAGATAAAACCAATCAATAAATAAAATAGCATTTTACATTCTAAAATATCAACTAAAATATTTCAATGCATAATCTCCTTCACGTTACATACAATCTCTAGATGTACCATATTGTGGCCTTGAATATAAAGATGGTGGATAGAGTTTACTAGATTTTTAATAGTCATGCAGCATTCCATGAAGTCTTTTATATGAAAGAACTGAATTCAGGAATCTGGCAACCTGTAATGTTCTATAAGAGTCAATGTCCTGGAGTAGATAGGCTAGATGTAATTCAGGTGGTTTAGCAACAGTTTCCAAAATGATTGAACTAAGCAACAGGGAAATAAATGTGGACTCTCATTTTATTGAGATTTGCTGGAGTCCACAAAATGAATATCTCACAAGAAACTGAAGAAAAAATTATTTTGGGACATTAAAAAAATAGCAATAAAGAAAAAGTCATATTAGACTGATTGTGTCAGAATTGGAGATGTCAGAAGCCTGTGAAGGAAATTTGAAGAAATACCATTAGTGGGTGCCAAAAAGCTGTATACCACATACAGCTAGGAGTCATTTTGGAATGAATATGCCAAATACTGGAAATAACTGTATTATAAATAATTCGCAGATAGAAGAGTGGAAATACTTCCTTTTTCTTCTTTGTTTCTTTGTATATAGTTTTTGATAGTTTTGAATTGATGTTAAATAGTATTACTTGTAAGTATGGAACAGTGGCGTAGCGTGGGTTGTCAGCACCCGGGGCAAGGCAAGTAATTTGCGCCCCCTAACCTGTGGATTTGCCCTAACCCCAGATGTTGCGCCCGGTGCGGCCGGCCCCCCCTGCACCCCCCACGCTACGCCACTGGTATGGAATGAATGATATGAAGATACACACAGAGAGAAGATTGATAGAAGAAATCCCTGTGAGAGAGGCAGAATAGAGTGGTTTTTCTCAGGGCTGGGACTGAGAAAGATGGGAGCAAGATAGAAGGTTGATAGCCAATCAAATTTTGTATTTGTGTGCTTGGTCATTTCTCTCTCTCTCTCTCTCTCTCTCTCTCTCTCTCTCTCTCTCTCTTCTTTTTTCTTTTGTTCTCTTTCAATATTAGCTTTGTTTGGTTATTATTGTATTATATATTATATATAATTATATATGTATAATATATTAAAGGTTTATTAAAACCTTTAATAAACTTGAGGGTTTTTTTAAAAAAGATCTGAGTGAGATTTTCCTTTGGGAATATTTTGTAAGCTGCTTTGAGAACCTGTTGGGCCTATAAATAATAGTAGTAGTAATAATAATAATAATAAAATTTTTATTTATACCCCGCCCTCCCCAGCCAAGACCAGGCTCAGGGCGGCTAACAACCAATAATAAAAACAAGCAGGATTTAAGTATAGATATTCTGTAAAACAGTTCTTTAGGCTTCAGTCCCAGAGAGGAGAGAGACAAAGGTAGAGGAACGGCCACATCTAACACATGCAGGGCAGAGGTGAGGTGTTAGATGTGTTTACAAAGGCTGGCACAGGTTGACCCCCTTTCTGGTGTGTGCAGAGGAATGAGAGAGATGCTTCTAGAATGTCTAGCTTTGGTTTGGCCCTCACTGACATTGGGGAGGACCTGACTGCAGATATTTCCAGAACCAATCAGAGGAGGCATGCAGTGCTGGATCTCCCTCTCTAAGGGACGGCTTCTGCCTCACCTCCCCCCCCCCCCCGGGATAGGGGGACTTAGTGCATCCTAGGGCTCCTGTGTCACCCTTCCAGGGTCTATAGGATTGCAGGGTCCCAGTAAAACCACCCCTACAATACAACATAACCTTAGTTTAAAAAGAACAGGTAGAATGAAAATGAAAGAAGAATGCCTCTTCCTGGACAAAGTAGCACACACAAAGAAAAGGGGGCAAGACTGTGCTGGACTGCGGAGGTTTGGTAGTTGGTGGCTGTTCAGAGAGAGCACTCTTCTAGCCTTGGGAGAGACAGAGGAACAATCCGAGCAGGGAGTCTCTCTACCTGGAGATGCTGCCAGGGATTGAACCTTGGACCTTCTGCATCCAAAAAGATGCTCTGCCAGTGAGTTGTGGCCCTTCCTCCTGAAAGAGTCACTTGGCTTCTGCCTCACTGCGTCTGAGTTTTGCTCTTACCATTTTGGATGTTCACTGTGCTCTTCTCTTCTAGCTCCGTAACAGCTTGCATTTCCAGCTCCTATCGCTACCTGCTTTTGCTCTCCTTGCAAACATTTCTCTGCTTCCCCGAAACTTTTCCACCTCATTCACATCCCTCTGTTCTTTCCTGCTGCGTCTCTAACTTTGCCCTCCTCCTCCTCCTCCTCCTCCTCCTCCTCCTCCTCCTCCTCCTCTGTTCCCAGATAACTTCTTGCCTTTGTCGTTTCCTCTGCCTTGGATTTCATTCTAGGAGCTCCTGAGAGCTCACCAAGTTTTTCCCCCTCCTGTCTTTCATTTCTTCATCTGACTTGCATATTCCCATTTCTGAGTCTCGGAGCTCCCTTGCTCTACATGTCTGTATCTTCCAGCCATGTAGCGTTGCTTCCCGAGTTCTCTGGAGCATTAGAGCATTCAGAAAACTTTCCCTGGATCAGATGAATGGGAAGATTGCACTGTGGTCTCGACAGCAGCCATTGAGACCCCAGTTTGTGTGTCACCAGAGGCAACCTTCATGCAGTGGAGGAGTGGGCAGGTGCCCCTCCGCTCTGTCACATGCCCCAAACAACATGTGAACTGGGGACTCCATGCCAGCACCAGATTGCATGAAAGCCCTCTCAGTGCAATTTCTTTCTCCTAGTAAAAGGGAAGTGGGGAGTGTTGCGTGCTTAAGTTTGTTGTTGAGAGCGCCTGATGTTGAGAAGTATATATCCTTCAGAACATTCAAATTTCTCACTAGGGCTCTACAAATTTGTGTAACAAAATTTAAAGCAAGTATGGGAAATGTAAACCACTATTAGTAGCAGTATTAGGATTGCCATATTTCAAGGAGTAAACACCTGGACAAAAAAGTTGTTGAACTTTTTTGGAAAGTTGTTGGGCTTCTTTTTAGGAAAATCACCAAATGAAAGTTGTTGGAAACCCTAAGCAGTTTTGTTGTTCAATCAATCAATCTTTATTACGGACCAGAGACCCAACAAATCGTTACAAAGCAATGCATAATTCAGACATCCTACCTCCAGGTTAAACAAGCATTTTGTTCAGACTTAAAGATAGGGATCATTGGTTCTTGCAACCACTGATAAATACTTTGCCACTGCTAATGTTCTAGCATTTGTCCAGCCTTCCCATAGGAACCTGACATAGTGAGCCACTGATTTTCCCGGGAAAATCAGTTCAGCCCTGGCTTGCTCATATTTCGCACAGTGCAGCAAAATATGTTTTATAGAATCGTTGTCTTGAGCACACGAGCAAAGTCTGTCCTGGTAGGAAACTCCTCTCAACCTGCCATCCAACACTGCAGAAGCAAAGACATTTAGTCTGGCTTTGGTGAAGAACCTTCGATAATTTGGTACTGTCAGGTTTTTAATGTAAGGTGTTAACTTAAAGACATGCCCATACAGTGGTACCTCGGGTTACATACGCTTCAGGTTACAGACTCCGCTAACGCAGAAATAGTACCTCGGGTTAAGAACTTTGCTTCAGGATGAGAACAGAAATCGTGCTCCGGCGGTGGCAGCAGCAGGAGGCCCCATTAGCTAAAGTGGTGCTTCAGGTTAAGAACAGTTTCAGGTTAAAAATGGACCTCTGGAACGAATTAAGTACTTAACCCGAGGTACCACTGTATTGTACTCCTACTGCCAGCAGATTACAGACTGTGTGTGATCGAGATCGCAAGTCACTGTGTGTATTATCCCATAATCTTTGCTTTAACATCTTTAAGGTGCCTTCATAACCCAGGTAATACAGTTGGGGGGGGGTGACAGACCAATAGAGGTGGCTTTTCTAGCCATGGTTTTCTGCCATTTGCTGACAAACTCCTCATTGGTCAGGTGTTGATACAAACCCTTCCCTAGATCAAACACTGAAATCCTGAGCCAGTGTTTTAGGGCAGCCCACCACGCTTTAGTTGAAATTGGGCATTGACCAGCTTCTAATAGACGTATGGAGTTGGGGACACAGTTGGGTACCTGCAGCAGAGATCGTAGAAATTTTGCCTGAAAGCCATCCAGCTTAGGCAGGTCCCCATTATGCCAGACATTTGCAGCGTACAGGAGTTGAGAAACGGATTTTGCGTTGAAAACCCTTAAGGCTGCTGGAACATACTTGCCACGCTTTGTGAAAAAGAATCTGAGTATGGCTAGCTTTGTGATCTCTGCCTTTTGAAGGGAGGTTTGCCAGTGGTGCTTCCAAGATCTTGTATGATGGAATGTGAGCCCTAGATAACTGAAGTATTTAATCTGTTCAAGATTATGGCCATCCAGCCCCCAGTTAGACCGGGAGAAGCTTCTTTTGAATACTAAAATTTTAGATTTTTCATAATTAATGGATAAACCATTTCCAGAACAGTAATCAGAAAACTTCCTCAGCAGATATTTCAAACCTGGTCTGGAACGTGAGATGATGGCCGCGTCATCCGCATATAACAACAAGGGGGTCCTTCTCATTCCTATTTTTGGTATTGTTGTTATTGTTATTTTTATGTGTGTTATGGCTGTTTGCTAAAACACAATAAACTGAAACTGAAAACACTAGAACTCTTGGACATTCACTGAAGCAGAATTTTGGAAGATTCAGAACAGATAAAATAAAGTACTTCTTCACACAGCAAAATATGGCACTCGCTGCCATGGAAAGCAGTGATAGCCACCAACTTTGATGGTTTTAAAAGATGATTAGACAAATTCATGGAGGAGAGGACTATCAATGACTACTAGCCATGGTGGCTCTGCTCTGCCTCCGCAGTTGGAGGCATTATTGTTTCTAAATGCCAGTTGCTGGAAGCCACAGGGAAGAGGAGTGCTCTTGAGCTCAGCTCTGGTTGCTGATATCCCATGGGGATCTGGTTGGTCCCTGTGGGGAAAGGATGCTGAACTAGCAGGCTGTTCTTATGTTCTTCTAGATAGCTCAAAGCCTAGCAGATACCACCTACAGCAGGTGTCACCATGATAAACCACAAAAGCCTACCTTAAAGTTGAAATTGCCCACACAATACCATCTCAGCACAAAACAAGAGCCAAGAGAAGTAATATTTTATGGAATGAACAGAATCCATCCCTTAAAGGGTGCAGGGCCCACAGGGTTTTTAGACATGAATCCTGCATTGTTGTATACCACCTAAAACCTCCTTGAAATAACAATGGTTTTATGTGATTTGCAGAATCCTGTGGTGGTTTTCCAACTTCTAGCAGACTTGTGACTATCAGTGTGCATTATGCCCAACATAGGATGGGTCCCTGGCTGGAGGAACTTAAAAGTCTAAGTTTTAATGGTTTTTTGTAAGCTGCTCTGAGAGCCTTTACTGCTAAAGGATGGGGTACAATTGCTGTAAATAAACAGCAATATGATATATAATAATAATATTATATTAATATATAATAATCTGACTTAGTGGAGGAAACACTGGAAGTAGAGGTTGGGCTACGCAGGAAAAGAATATGTGATCATCCCCTTGGGGGTACTCTTGAGTCCAGTCAGTGACAGAGGCAGGGTATAAATGAATATATATCATTGTCAGAGCCAATAATTGGGGGAAAGGGAGCTCCCTTCCTCCCTCCCTCCCTCCCTCCCTTCCTTTCTCTCTCTCTCTCTCTCTCTCTCTCTCTCTCTCTCTCTCTCTCTCTCTCTCCTTTCTGCCACCTCTTCCTCCCTTTTCACCCTGCCTTGAAACTCATATAAACTGAGTCTACATGTTGATGGCCTCTGCTGTGGGGTTCAGATGTAAGCTTTGAAGAAACTGAGTTTTGGAATAATTTCTGGAGGTGTGTGAGTGAATGTATTGGCAGCACACTGTGTGGAGTCTTTAAGTTGGAGTTTTTAGCCCTCTGGTACCAAATTTGATTTCCCCTTTTTGTCAGCTTACTTGGAGAACAGTCAAAGTCAACCAGCCAGAAATCTCCTCACCACCACCAAAGAATGTCAAGTCTCTCTGACTCTTCTCTGAGGATAGTTAGGGAAGCAGCAAGAGAACGGAGGAAGTATCCTATGGAGAACTAGATTTCTTGCAAAACAAAACACTTTTTCAAATGGAAAGACCCACATCAAGAAAAAATATTAAAGGTAACTCACCTCAGAAGACCAGAAGCCTTTTTATCAGGGATAACGGGAACAGATACCCCCCAAACCCCCAGAAAAATCTATTTATTTACACAACAATGGCAGAGGAGTGGCAGTTGAAATTGACAAATATGCAGAATTGGCTAGTTTCACTTGTAAAATTAGAGATAAAAGAGTGACTTTAAGGAGGATTGGAAGATTATTTTGTAGATAATTTAAAAACTCACTGTAAATATGTTAAGACACAAATAGGATTTGACTGAGAACAGAACTGGAAAGGATAATAAAGGGTTTGGTTTTTTTAGAAGTGAAGGCACGGAGTAACTATAATGTGCAGAACAAATTGAAATTTTGGGGAAACCATGGAGGGAGGGAGAGTCTGAGGTTGACTGATTGATTGTAAAACCTGAAATGTCAGAATGTTGTTGTTGTTTTTAAAAAATATATGAAATAATGATGATGTCACAGTCAAGATTTGAATCCCATGTAAAAAAAATAGAAGGACCCACATCAGTACAAACCAAGGGGAAAGCTGCATCTCTTTGAAGTCTCCTTGAACTTGAGGGTTTTATCATCTGTGTGTGAAGTAAAGTTTGGAGGGGGTGGGGTTCTGATCCTAGTTTTTGCTAAATTAGCAAGTCTGCAAGTAGAGTTCTTTTCAGGATTTCTTCTTTTTTCCTGAAGATGAACGTCCCAGGAGTGCTCCACCCGCCTCTCTCTCTCTCTCTCTCTCTCTCTCTCTCTCTCTCTCTCTCTCTCTCACACACACACACACACACACACACACACACACACACACACACCCTCTCTTTGGTGGATCATGAGAAGCATTTTTGAGTTTGTGTTTCTGGTGTCCAAAATAGACAAATGGGTTTTAGGCCTAGACTTCAATTATTAATGAAAAATATTGTGTTACCAGAGGCAAATCCAACACCGAATATCTCTCTCATGCCTCTGGCATCCAGCAATTTCACTGTTGTCTGCAGAGCTCAGAGGAAAATCCTTCTTCTCCCACTCTCCTCCCCCTCACAATTCGCCCCCCCTCAATACCAAACTTCAGTGGGGCTTTGCAGGAGAACTCCAAATGATGTCTTGAGTCAAGGTGCAAGCAGTAAATAAAAAGGACCGTGGCATGCTGTTACATTGCCTCTATTTTCAGGGATTAAAGTATCCTTTCTTGACTATTGCAGTGATTTAGACATGGGTTAATTAAACATTTACATACATGTGCTCAACAATATATCGTATGGTACGATAATACGCACTTTAATCAGGATCTGTGGGTGTTGTGTGTTTGCTTGTTCCATGTTAATTGGCTTCATGCTGGCTCCTAGCTTAGGTATTTGACTAGATGGAAACAGAATAGACGTGGTGTTTTAAATATTTTAATTAGGACCAGAAGTTCCCGGCTCGCTCATTTCTCATTGGGTTGTTTTTCATGCATGAATAAATTAGCGAGCATGGAGGCACTTTGCAGAAAATAGTTGCCCTCCAGCCATAAAATGAGTCCTGTTCATTAATACTTTAATGAAATTAGCTGTGAGCAAAATATTACTCCTTTTAACTGTGTTCTAATTTCTTAATTTTAATTAGGCACATAATTGTAGTGTGCAGAAATGATCTTAAATGTGCACCAGGAAAAGTTCCATCACTGTGGGCCCTCTCTGTGGCTGAAACCTGAACGCAGACTGCTTGGCTCTGTACTTGCTCCTCATTCCGGGCTTCCTCTCTCTAATCTAAGACTGATTTCTGCTTCTGCTGTTTGGGCTGCTTCTTCCAGAGGGGTTATATTTGTGAAAGTTTGTTCACAGCCAAGGCAGTAGCCCTTTAAGATCAGCTCCTTAATTGCACCACGCAATTCTGCCTTTATGGGAGGTGCGCTTGTACAATAATGCTAACCGTTAAGCTGCCACAGGAATCTTTGGGTTAACTGTGTGCAAGTCCTGTTCCCAAATGCCAAACTGAATGCTCAGACAATCAGGAACACTCCCTTTGCACACCCTTCCCTTCTGGAGTATGGATTCTTCTTGCTACACCCCTTCTTCCCTCATGATGAATGAAGCAGCACTTAGTTGTAAAATTAACCATGGGTAAAGCTAACCAGGGTTTCCACTTAGCCAGGTAGCCTGAGCCAGAATTTATCTCTTTTTCGCAAACATTTTCAGCAGTCAAAGGACACTTCCATTCTTGGGTGTGATTTTTGGAGCCTCTGTTTGTGGCAACAGTTAACCCCACTTGCGTTGCCTTCTCCTGCTCTTACTCTCAGTTGACCTCACTTGCCCTTGGTGACATCATCTCACAGTTAAGCCTGACGGGCTACCACACATTGTAACATCAGCCCATTCACTGTGTGATCCCTGCCTGGGTGGGATCAATTGCAACCCTGGAAGCTGTGCTTCCACTCTACGTTGTCTTCAACGATCTCATCACATATCCAAATCTTATTGGTTACATAGCATTGCGATATCATCTTGCTCACTATGAGCTCCCTGACTATTTGGACTCATTCAGGAATTACCCAGGTATACTATGGCACAAAGCAGAATTAAAACCGGATGAATATTTGCACAATATAAATGGCTGCTTAATGACCTGGATATTGAACATAGAGACAATTCAAGATTTGACACAAGCATCAAATTCTGGTCAAGTATGAAATGTGATGAGAGTTAAAGGCATTACATTGATGACATAATTCTGGATTCCATTTAAAGCATGCATTGTAAATGGGTATTTCAGACTGCAGTCTGGTCGTGGGGCAGGGGGAGAGGGATCTAGCTGCTCACCCACAGTTGCTGAATAGATAGATAGATAGACATAAATGTTCACATTTTATTAAAAAATATAACAAAAAATGCAAAATCTTTACAAATTCAATTTGCATTCAACTTCTCTCCCCTTGTTTCCTGCTTGGCAGGGGGTTGGACTCGATGGCCCTTGTGGTCTATTCCAACTCTATGATTCTATGATTCTTTCTGCGGTTACTTAATTCATATCTTTTTATTACTGCATATCAAATTGAAACCTATTTACTAATTTCCCCTTATCTTCCCCTTTAATTATCTCTTACTGCACGTGTTTATATCAATCCTGCTAATGTTTTAATTTGCTTACAATATATCTTCAAATAATAAATATTTTTCCCCATTCTGTTTTAAAAAGTCGCTCTTGATTTCTTATTCTTCCAGTAAGTTTTGCCATTTCTGTGTAGTCCATCAGTTGCAGAAGACATCTCATTCCTGAGTTGGAGGAAGGAACTTTTTATTAGAATGCTCCCATACCCACCAACATTTCTCAGAGAAAATAGTGTAACATTTCTCACTCCCCCCAACTGATCTTCCTTGACTCCCCATTTTGTCACCCCCGCAAAAAGAGAGCATTTCCACCATGGCTACACCAACGGGACACAGCATACACACCCTCCACCGTTCTGAGAAAACCCTTTAATCCCAATTTTATTTTATTCTTTGGTAGATTTTCAAAAAGAAAAACACATGAATAAATACATTTTTTAAAAGGGCAAGATTAGACACGGGCACACAAGGCATTTTTCAAAATATTAAATCCAGACTCCTTGCACTCTGCTACCTTTATTCCCACCCAGGGCAGCCCTGGCCTCTGCCTGCCCCTCAGAGCCAGGGGGTCCCCTGGGCCACGGCAGGGGCAGCAGTCCCTCCCCCGCTCGTCCACTCTCCAGCAGCCACTACAAGCTGCCCAAGGGAGGAGGTCCCTCGCAGCAGCCACTGCCACCACCATCGTCCCTTGGGACAAGCGCTGTCTCCTCCTCCTCCCTGGGCTCAGGGGCAGTGGTGCTGGTGGGGGAAACAGAGACATTCCAGGAGCCAATCAGAAGCCGTAATCAGAAGGCTTTTCGTAATTCCAGGACTGTCCTTGAAAAATCGGGACACTTGGAGGATATTTGCTCCAGCTTTAGTTTTATTATCTGATTAAAGAAATAGGCTGCTTCACTTCATGAAGCCACCAACGATTAAAACAGAGCAAAACACAATGCCCAAGTTCAGTTTTAAAACCCCAAGTTCAAAGGTGTTAGATAAAGGTAAAGGGGGGGGACCCCTGACCATTAGGTCCAGTCGTGGCCGACTCTGGGGTTGCGGCGCTCATCTCGCTTTATTGGCCGAGGGAGCTGGCGTACAGCTTCTGGGTCATGTGGCCAGCATGAGGAAGCCGCTTCTGGCGAACCAGAGCAGCGCATGGAAACGCCGTTTACCTTCCCGCCGGAGCGGTACCTAGTTATCTACTTGCACTTTGATGTGCTTTTGAACTGCTAGGTTGGCAGGAGCAGGGACAGAGCAATGGGAGCTCACCCCGTCGCGGGGATTCGAACCGCCGACCTTCTGATCGGCAAGTCCTAGGCTCTGTGGTTTAACCCACAGTGCCACCCATGTCCTCAAAGGTGTTACTATTAGTATATAAAGCCCTGAACAACTTGGGACCAAGTTACAGATGCCACATAACACCTTCAGAGTATCTGACGAAGTGTGTATTACACACGAAAGCTCATACCTTGAAAGCTTATAATTAGTTGATCTTAAAGATGCCACTGGAATTATTAAAAAAGATTTTTCCATCTTTCATCTTTGTTATTTATTATCACATAATACCTGTTCTGTATTTGTAAGAAATTGGTCTTTTAGTGTGACAGTCTGCACACTTTGGAACTCCCTGCTTATTGACTCCAGGCAGGCACTTTCATTGTCCTCTTTTGGGCACCTGCTGCAAACATTTTTTAATTTTTTAATTAAAAGCAGTTTTAAACCATTTTTACTCATAATTTTATTATTTTATTATCTTTGTAAATCTCTTCAGGGTTTTTTTTTTACAACCAAGTGGTATATGAATTTTATGAAACATTATATATATTTCAGAGCTTAAAATTTAGGATATTTGTTTTAAAACATTCTTCCTTGTGTTGCTTTATTGAAGTTTAAACTGAGCTTTCTGAACAAATATTAGTTTTGGCTCTTTTCTTTACCTCACAACAAAATTGCAAGTTGCTTGGTCTGAACTGAAGAGAGACAAAACACTCCGGAGTTCAGGCAACCAGCACCATTTAGCACTTGCTGAAATGAGATGCCTAATTGATATGCTCCCCCTCCCCCTCCGTATTTGCATGGCCTGCTGTAACTGGCACCTGCTCTAAATAATATTGATATTTCTTAGTTAAATAATATATTATGGCTAATTGTAATACTTCATTATACCCACAATTAAGTGAGCTGAAGTTAGTTTACAATTAATACTAATATTGGCTGATATGTAATTTGAATGCAATTTGCTGCTGTTAGCAGATTGCCACTGGAAACAAGAATGCAAAGGGAATTCGCAGCTCCCCTGGCGATCTTGTTTTTCAAGATAAACAATTTTAAATAAATTGGGTGTTATGCTCAGATAATTAATACAGTCATTAGATGAAACACTCTGCTTCACTTTTGACCACTTCATTGTCAGAATATTTCTCTCTTTCCCTCTTACACACACACACACACACACACACACACACACACACACACACACACTTTGGCTGTGAAGCAGAATCCACTCCAGTTAGTAAAATGAACACACAGTAAATCTTTTGTTTGAGTGTTGTAATGATGACTCCCAAGAGTGAAACAACTGAGACTTGAAAAAGCACATTTCATTAAAACACCAGTGTGCAAATCTTGTTCCACTGTTGCTTTTCTTGGCAGCCACTGTCACCAAGCAGATAATCCCAATCCAGCCTGCTTTAGGTGAGGCCCTAACAAGGCTTGCTGGACAGCCTCTGGCAACACCCTGCCTCCTAGCCTAACCTACTTCAAGGGGTTGCGATGAATAAGAATGGCAAATAGGCTTTATCTAATTGCTCTAATGATACAGGCAATTATCATATATACAAGAACTCACTTTGTGCTTGGTCACACTGTGTGTCTAAGAGAAGGGTGTGGCTATGCAGATGTGGCAGGATTTTAGATGGCCAATGAGAATTGGTTCATGAAAACCTCCCAAGGGGATCTTACTAGATCTCCACCTACCCACCATTCTTTTTTTCCTTTTTTCTTTTGGACAGTTTTGTTGAGACTTTTCATAATACACTACGATAAAAAGCAAACTAATCTAAACAAAGATAAAAATATAAGCACAATTCAAAGTGTTGGTGCTGACCTTTAAAGCCCTAAACGGCCTCAGTCCAGTATATCTGAAGGAGCGTCTCCTCCCCCATTGTTCTGCCCGGACACTGAGGTCCAGCTCCGAGGGCCTTCTGGCGGTTCCCTCACTGCGAGAGGCCAAGTTACAGGGAACCAGGCAGAGGGCCTTCTTGGTAGTGGCGCCCGCCCTGTGGAACGCCCTCCCATCAGATGTCAAAGCGATAAACAACTACCTGACATTCAGAAGACATCTGAAGACAGCCCTGTTCAGGGAAGTTTTTAATATGTGACATTTTAGTGTATTTTTCATCTTTGTTGGAAGCCGCCCAGAGTGGCTGGGGAAACCCAGCCAGATGGGCGGGGTACAAATAATAAATTATTATTATTATTATAAGAAAGACAAAGAGAAAAATGCAAAGTCCTCTCTTATAGGTAGATCTTAAATCTTATCCTACACAGACAGGTGAACCCTCCCAGCGCTCACCTAGGAGCTTCCCTTTCTTCTCTCACCCCACCCCCAGGGAGATCTTCCCTTCCCTGCTTCTCACACAGTCCTCTATCAACCATCCATCACCTTCATCTGCACGTAGTCTCTTTGCTAACCCAGAGCAGAGAATAAAAGCAAGAGCAAAGAAAAAGAAAACATAACAGACAAATAGAAATAATAGAGGGATGAAAAGGAAAAGAAAGAAAGAAAGAAAGAAAGAAAGAAAGAAAGAAAGGGAAATAAAATAAAAAGATAGAAGAAGAAAAATCATTAAAAGAAAATACAGAAGGGGAGCATCCTATTTTCCACCTACTGTTTACATAAAGAAAGAAAACATTGTGGTTTAAAAGTTTCAATTCATGTGAGCATCCATCTCTTCCACATTCTGTTGAACAATATTTCTTTTGGGTTAAAATTTCTCTAGATCAGTGTTTCCCAACCTTGTGCCTCCAGCTGTTTTTGAACTACAACTCCCATCATCCCTGACTAACAAGACCAGTGGCAAGGGATGATGGGAATTGTAGTCCAAAAACAGCTGGAGGCACAAGGTTGGGAAACACTGCTCTAGATCATGGATAGACAAACTAAGACCCGGGGGCCGGATCTGGCCTTTGAAATCCGGCCCACGGACGGTCCGGGAATCAGCATGTTTTTAAATGAGTAGAATGTGATCTTTTATTTAAAATGCATCTCTGGGTTATTTGTGGGGCATAGGAATTCACTCATATATTTTTTTCAAAATATGGTCCAGCCCCCCACAAGGTCTGAGGGACAGTGGACCGGCCCCCTGCTGAAAAAGTTTGCTGACCCCTGCTCTGGATCATTCATTCCCTTTCCCACGAAAAGTCCAACAGTTATTATTGATAAATGTTAACCATAATTTGTCTTTTAATTTTACTCTGTTAGTTCCCACAATTATTACTCCATATTGAATAATACTATTTTTTTCTGTCCTTGTCCTAATAATAATAATAATAATAATAATTTATTTCTACCCCACCCATCTGGCTGGGTTTCCAACAGAAGGTTAAAAATACATTAAAACATCGGACGTTAAAAACTTCCCTAAACAGGGCTGCCTTCAGATGTCTTTTAAATGTCATATAGTTGTTTATTTCTTTGACATCTGGTGGGAGGGCGTTCCACAGGGTGGGTGCCACTCTATTAAAACCTCTTCACTGTGATCACACATGACCATTATTCCATTTTTATTTCTTATTATATGCCCACTTATTCATGTACAGTTCCATACGTTCAGCTCCCTTCCTGCTATATTCTGTTTCCTGTTGTGATTACAATCGTATCCCAATCTCGTCCTTTGGAACTTTTCGTTTTCATTTCTCCAGTCTTTTTCCAGAGGTAATTGTTGTTGTTGTTGTTTAGTCGTTTAGTCGTGTCCGACTCTTCGTGACCCCATGGACCAGAGCACGCCAGGCACTCCTGTCTTCCACCGCCTCCCGCAGTTTGGTCAGGCTCATGTTTGTAGCTTCGAGAACACTATCCAACCATCTCACCCTCTGTCGTCCCCTTCTCCTTGTGCCCTCCATCTTTCCCAACATCAGGGTCTTTTCCAGGGAGTCTTCTCTTCTCATGAGGTGGCCAAAGTATTGGAGCCTCAACTTCACGATCTGTCCTTCCAGTGAGCACTCAGGTCTGATTTCCTTAAGAATGGATGTGTTTGATCTTCTTGCAGTCCATGGGACTCTCAAGAGTCTCCTCCAGCACCATAATTCAAAAGCATCAATTCTTCGGCGATCAGCCTTCTTTATGGTCCAGCTCTCACTTCCATACATCACTACTGGGAAAACCATGGCTTTAACTATACGGACCTTTGTTGGTAAGGTGATGTCTCTACTTTTTAAGATGTTGTCTAGATTTGCCATCGCCTTTCTCCCAAGGAGCAGGCATCTTTTAATTTCGTGACTGCTGTCACCATCTGCAGTGATCATGGAGCCCAAGAAAATAAAATCTCTCACTGCCTCCATTTCTTCCCCTTCTATTTGCCAGGAGGTGATGGGACCAGTGGCCATGATCTTCGTTTTTTTGATGTTGAGCTTCAGACCATATTTTGCGCTCTCCTCTTTCACCCTCATTAAAAGGTTCTTTAATTCCTCCTCACTTTCTGCCATCAAGGTTGTGTCATCTGCATATCTGAGGTTGTTGATATTTCTTCCGGCAATCTTAATTCTGGCTTGGGATTCATCCAGCCCAGCCTTTCGCATGATGAGTTCTGCATATAAGTTAAATAAGCAGGGGGACAATATACCAGAGGTAATACCATAGCTTTAATAACAACATTCTCTATAAGTTCACTCCAGATCATATACAGAGTTCTTTCTCTCTGCTGAAACTGAAGAAAGGCCAGGACTGAAGTCTCAAAGCTAAAAGTCTCAGCTCCATTGGCACCCTATCCAGGTAGTTCTCCAAATCTCGAAACCCTAGGATGGAGGCCATTTTCATTTCCACGTGACTATTTGCTGCCTTCAATTGGGTACTTTTTTGATACAGTCCTACCAACTTTCCATCCATTTGGTCTGGGACTTCTGCATATTCCCCATTTCCATTTTCTACCTGATATTTCTCTCAGTGGATTTGTAACTGGCTGACTGACCGAACCCAAAGGGTGCTCATCAATGGTTCCTCTTCATCCTGGAGAAGAGTGACTAGTGGGGTGCCACAGGGTTCTGTCTTGGGCCCAGTCTTATTCAACATCTTTATCAACGACTTGGATGATGGACTCAAGGGCATCCTGATCAAATTTGCAGATGACACCAAACTGGGAGGGGTGGCTAACACCCCAGAGGACAGGATCACACTTCAAAACGACCTTGACAGATTAGAGAACTGGGCCAAAACAAACAAGATGAACTTTAACAGGGAGAAATGTAAAGTATTGCACTTGGGCAAAAAAAAATGAGAGGCACAAATACAAGATGGGGGACACTTGGCTTGAGAGCAGTACATGTGAAAAGGATCTAGGAGTCGTGGTTGACCACAAACTTGACATGAGCCAACAGTGTGATGCGGCAGCTAAAAAAGCCAATGCAATTCTGGGCTGCATCAATAGGAGTATAGCATCTAGATCAAGGGAAGTAATAGTGCCACTGTATTCTGCTCTGGTCAGACCTCACCTGGAGTACTGTGTCCAGTTCTGGGCACCACAGTTCAAGGAGGACACTGACAAACTGGAACGTGTCCAGAGGAGGGCAACCAAAATGGTCAAAGGCCTGGAAACGATGCCTTATGAGGAACGGCTAAGGGAGCTGGGCATGTTTAGCCTGGAGAAGAGGAGGTTAAGGGGTGATATGATAGCCATGTTCAAATATATAAAAGGATGTCATATAGAGGAGGGAGAAAGGTTGTTTTCTGCTGCTCCAGAGAAGCAGACATGGAGCAATGGATCCAAACTACAAGAAAGAAGATTCCACTTAAACATTAGGAAGAACTTCCTGACAGTAAGAGCTGTTCGACAGTGGAATTTGCTGCCAAGGAGTGTGGTGGAGTCTCCGTCTTTGGAGGTCTTTAAGCAGAGGCTTGACAACCATATGTCAGGAGTGCTCTGATGGTGCTTCCTGCTTGGCAGGGGGTTGGACTCGATGGCCCTTGTGGTCTCTTCCAACTCTATGATTCTATGATTCTATGATTCTATGACTTGTCATCTAGTTCATTTTGTTTATTTTCTTAATCAAACATTGTTCTGATCATTTTTAATTGTTCAGTCATCAACTACTGAACAATACCAACAGTCACTGGTTGATCCAAAAGTACCTTTATCATACTGGATGTTATCAATATTCTGATTGTTATTATTAGCTACTCAATTCTCCTTAACGTATCCTCCATCACAATCCTTGGCTCCCGCAGCTGAGACAGTTACCTCAAAGCAAATTCTTTTTCTCATGGTTACAATAATCACTCTACTTTTAGTTTCCCAAATGCTTTAGTGACAGGGAACAAAAAAAGCGGGGGGGATACAGGGATTCCTATTGTCTGTTTTAATCTTTCTTACCCACAAAATGGACTCTCATTACAGTTTTCCCCAAAATATGTTTTTAAAGATTTGAAGATTCTTTAATTGTGTTACCTGTTTTTCAGGTGATTGCATGGCATTTGGGCAAGACGGTGTTTTCATCTGCCTACCAGCTTGTTATAATTGCCCAAGCTTCAAACATAGACAACAGAACAACAGTTTTGATCTAGGCATCTTGAGAATCTTTCCAGATCACTATCAATCACCACATAATTATCTTCTGTCAGCCAGAGCTAGCAGAAAAATATTTGGATCTCCATGCTTCTCCCGGAAGTCTCCCACCTACCCGCCATTCCGTCAACCAACATAATTTTCAGCAAGTGTCTCATCTTTAGTGTCTGTGTATTGTTATTTCTAATTGTTGCTATCCACCACTGTTTCTGCATGATAATGCTAGCTGAGCCATCTCTCTGTCTTTGACTGCCTTCTTTTCTCTCTCCTGAGCTGTGGCCAGCATTCACACCTCCCATCCCCTGTGTGGAGTGTGGATCTGCCATACTTTGTGTTGGTTTAGCTTAAGCTGGTGTAATTTACACTGGCTTTGCAGCCTCCTCATGAGGGCACAAAAAGGGCAACACTTTAAGGCAGAGCTGGTTCAATACATTTGCTGCCTCAGGCAAAGGACAAGATGGCGCCCTCCCCCAAGGCACATATAGCAGCCAATTGAACTGGTAGATGAATCTTACTGGTGAGAAGGAGAGTGTCTTTCACTGCACTTGAGGGCAGCAGGCGAGTGTAGGGTGTATAGGGCAGGCCACATGGCACTCATAGCTCTGGTCACTTCCCCACCTCAGCATCTGCTGCCTGAGGCAGCTGCCTCACTCTGCCTCATCATAGGGCCGGTCCTGCTTTAAGAGAATTTACTATTTAAGGATGTGACAAAGCATTACCTTTCCAAAGATAAAAGGTGAAGAGAAAGATGTTGCAACCAGGAAGAATAAGGTGTTTTCTATGGTTTGGGCAGTTTAATTATAGAAACTAAGTGCATTCTAATAATAATAAATAATAATAATTTTATTATTAATATGCTGCTCATCTGACTGGGTTGCCCCAGACACTCTGATTGGCTCCCAACAGAATATTAAAAACACAATAAAACAACAAACATTAAAAACTTCTCCAAATAGGACTGCCTTCAGATGTCTTCTAAAAGTCAGATAGTTGTTTATTTCCTTGACATCTGATGGGAGGGCGGCCATCACTACCGAGAAGGCCCTCTGCCTAGTTCCCTGTTACCTCGCTTCTCGCAGTGAGGGAACTGCCAGAAGGCCCTCGGAGCTGGATCTTAGTGGCCGGGCTGAGGGTGAAGAAGTTCCTTCAGGTATACAGGGTGAAAGCCATTTAGGGCTTTAAACCTTATACCCTTATAATATGTGTTGGTGGTATACCTGGCATTACCTGGCCTTTAAGTGTTTAATAACCACAGAGACCTCATATGCCTATACCCCCCCCTCAGTTTTTCAAACTGCACATTATCAGCTTCAACTGCACAATTCTTCGCCCAACTCCACATTTTCTGAATATAAAAACCCGTGTTATCCACCCTTTTGGGTGACAATCAATGCTTTACCCTGTTTCAAAATCATTGCTCCTTAGTGGGTTGCTATTGTTACTGTAGAGTTGGAACAGGTTCAGAAAGGGGAAAGCAAAATGATAAAGGAGGAGAAGAAACTCTCCCATGAGGAAAGGTTGCAGTGTTTGGGACTTTTTACTTTAGAGAAAAGTGGTTTAGTCCTGCTGGCCACATGACCTGGAAAGCTGTCTGTGGACAAATGCTGGCGCGCTCGGCCTGAAAAGTGAGATGAGCGCTGCACCCCATAATCACCTTTGACTGGACTTAACTGTCCAGGGGTCCTTAATCTATTACTAGTGCCACTTAGGTTATCTACCTATGGAAAGCCAGTTTTTTAGCATGTAAGGAGGTTCAGGAACTATTACCAGAACTGGTCGTCCATTGTTGATCTGTTTGGGTCTCATTCCAAGTGATTCCCACTTCACTTTCAATCTTTACTTGGATGGATATGATCTGAATTACAAGAGTGAACCATGTGACGTATTCTCTCTTAGATGACAAACAAAATATAATATACTAATATAAAAACTAATATAAACACCTCCTTAAAAAAATAATAATTTTGAGTGTGCCAGGGTGCCCTTCTCCATTTAGAAAGGCACCAGTGAGTGAGCTCAATTGAATTGTAACGTTGGCACAGAGAAGAACTAACACGGCGTCTATCACTTCACCCTGATTTGTGCCCTTTTCTCAACTAGTAGAGCATCCAATTGCACTCTAATTATGCGATCATTTAGATTAATCAGTATTTCTCAGCATCCGTTGATTACAAAATTGCTCATTGAAGGCACGGTTCAGTTCAGATATCAACTCTGCCATTGTAGCTGTGGTGCTTAGCATATGCTTAGATCCCAGTAGTTCCAGCCCTAGAGAACTGGCATCTCCTGGGCTCCCTGAACCAAACGCTTGATCTAAAGGAAATGCACCACACTTCAGAAAGTGTGGCATGAAGGAAACAGCCTCAAGTAGTACCAAATGGTAGAAGCAATCATGGCTCCCAGTACTGGAATAAGGAAGGGGAATGGCCCTTGGATAGCATAAATGATTTTCTGTGCATTTTGAAGTCTAAAGAATAATCTCTGCCTATCTGCCCCTCTCCAGCTAATATCTCTGTGTGGTCTAAGGCTTTTCTATCTATTTTGGGTCCCTCCCTTAGCATGGAACAGAGGGGAGGAGAGACCCTTTCATTGGCCTGCAGAGGCTCTACAATTTTGCTTTGGAGTTTCCTTCTCTTCCCTTTCTAATATGTTGTGTTATTACTTTTAGATTAAAAGGCCAAGGGCAGAGTCTGCATTGCTTCTACTATTTACTTACTTACGTATTGCCCACCTTTTAATCTAAGGTTCCGGGGCAGGTTACAACATTAAAACGCAATATTTAGAACTGTTTAGAACTTCTTACAATCACAAAACAAGGTGGGTATCTGTGCAACATCCAGCAATTTTATTGCACAGTGTCCAGATCAAGGGAAGTTATAGCACCATTTTGTTCTGCCTTGGTCAGACCCCACCTGGAGTCCTGGGTCCAGCTCTGGGTACCACAGTTTCAGAAGGATGTTGAACAGCTGGAACATGTGCAAAGGAGGATGGCCAAGATGATAAAGGAATATAATAATAATAATAATAATAATAATAATAATAATAATAATACCTTTAAAATTTATTCATATTTCACTTAATAACAACAAAAGCAAACAGCAGTCAAGGACAAAGAATAATAGAATTGTAGAATTGGAAAGGACCTCCGAGGGTCATCTAGTCCAACCCCCTGCAATGCAGGAATCTCAGCTCAAGCATCCATGACAGATGGCCAGCCAATCTCTGCTTAACAACCTCCAAGGAAGGAGAGTTCACCACCTTCTGAGGGAGCTCATTCCACATGTGGACCTCTCTACCTTCCTGTGCTGACAGGGAAACCTAGCTGAGGGCTATTGCAGAGATTATTTGCAGAATGAAAGGAAGGATGCACACAATGGCCATCTTGAAAGTAAAGTAAGCAAAACAAAGTGCTGCACCCCACCCAGGAGAACCCCTCACCTTTCATAATTTCATGGCCCTTGCAAGAGTTTTGCTTCTGCCTACTAAGAGCAAGCAAATGGTGACTGTCATTGTCACACTTCAAGAACTTTCAGCTGAAGCTTTAGTTGGGTAAACATGCACAAGCAAAGAGGAGCAGGATGGTGGCATTCAACTACTCACTTCCAGTGTCACTCTCTCAACTGACTTGAAGATCCTATCTGGATTTTGGAACGCCTGGTTCCTCCACGGAATTCCATTTGTCCATCTGTCCTAGTACTCTCTAGTTTACACTGACTGACAGCAGTCCCCCACCCCACCCCTGCTTATTAGCTGCTACCAAAGAACGTTTTTCAAAATGGAAGTGATTGAACCTAGAACCTCTAGCCATAAGCCAAGGCACAAGACTCTGTGGAACTGTTTCCAGTCAGAATAGCCATGCAGGACTAGATAGATCACCTGACCTACTTATGTTCCATCACAGCCATAGACAGTGAATCAGAGTCATAGAATTGTAGAGCTGGAAGGGGTCCCATGGGTCATCTAGTCCAACCCTGCCCTCCCAGGTCAGCCCAAGCCTGGTTTCCTCGCAGCATGATAGGAAACCAGAGGGCCTAAGTTTTGCAAGCTCCGGAAAGCCACACCAGGCTCAGTCCCTAAAACCAATGACACTGAAAAAAGATATTTTAATCCATTTTATCTGTTTCTTTTGGAATCTGGGGATGAGAAACCATTTTTTTTTAAATGTGAAAGTGGAGTTGCCCTGCCTGATCCCAGTTTACTGACTGGGATCCACCCCAAGTTCCTACATGGGGGGAAGAACCCAGAGCCCCCCAACAAATCTGCATAAAGGGATCCCCCCCTGCCCTTCTTTTCTCATTCAGAAGCTAAGATGGAGTTTTAGCCCTGCATGAACCCTTTTCAGATTAAAAATTGTCCCCACGCACGTTGCATGCACTCCACGCCGAATAATTCTCTTAATAAGAATCAATTACCTGTTCGTATATTTTCTCTCTCTTTCTCCCTCTCTCAATTCCTTTTTTACAGTCTAGTTGCATGAAACAAGTCCCGAGGGACGGACAAGATTATGTTTTTAAACCATTAATTTCTTCTGATTATCATACTGCTTTCCTCATGCTAATTGCAAAAACCCGATGGGAGCTCACTAACGTGAGGTACAGCCAGGGAGAGACGACAAAAGCAGAAGTCAGCAAAGGTGGAGGTTTGATACCCTCCTTGCAAGTTTTACAGGTTTAATAAAAGGGAAATGTGAAGGGCCCTTTTGCAGTGGAAGAGCAGCTGCCCCTGCCGTTTCTCGTTTGCTTATTTCCTCCAGCTGTCTTATAAAATGACAACTGCCTCTAAATCCATGGAGGAGGCCATTCCCTTTGTGGGAGATATGCATAGAGCCGTCTTCCAACATTTCTTGTTTGCTAGAATGGGCACAGGGATGAATGTGGCTCCAACAGGGAGGACTCACTGGCAAACCTGTGGTGTAGCCAGGTGGATGGGCGTGACTCAAGTAAAAGGCTGGTCACTTAGCCATCTCCCTCTCTTGCCTCTTCATCTGCTTCCTGGGATATAGTCTCTCATGCCTCATCCTTAACGAAGGTTGTAGACCCGTGTTCTAAGTCGGAGACTCAGCTCAGACTTGACTTTACATCTATATCTACAATATGTACCTGTAACTGCAACCTAAGCCTGCCTTCAGATTGCTGCTGAATGTGAACTGTGAGTAAATTCTATTCTTAATTCTAAGAAGACTATTTTGTGCTGCTATTGTTTTGAGACGGAATATAAGGGGGAAATACCAGGAAGAATCCAGGCTGCGCTAAGGCATCCTAGATTGCTTCATTAAAAAGCTAAAACCAGCCAATCAACAGCTTCAAACTTGCTGCAAAGGAATGTGCTCTGCTCTGTGCTCAAGGGAGGATAATATCTAGCTATTATATCCTCTCCTAGCTTCCAGACACATTTCTGCACCTCTAAGCAAAGGTTCTTAAAGAGCATTCCAGGAAAGACTCCTTGCATGGTCCACAAAATCCTACTCTTGCTCGGGGTGCTAAATAATATGGACTGGAGAGGCCCGGCCCTGGGAGGAGCCAAGTACTGGAAAGAAATAAAAATAACTAACCAATTGTATCACAGATAGCTCAATTCTGCCCCCCCCCCCGCAACATAAATCCTGACCACACCCATGGGAGTCTTCACCACATTTCAGCCTTCTATGTTACCTCATAATTTTTATACCACTAACTGTCACTGAGCAACTGAGCCCTGATAAGTATTTATAAATATGGGCCTAAAAAAACCCTTTCCCAGTCTTCACTCTCCTGGCTCGTTTATGCTCTCTCATCCATTAATCAATGTCTTCCTGATAATATGTTGCCTAGAATGGGATTTAATATTCCTGTTATCATTACAACAACAACTGATTATGAATAGTGCTCATGATCTGTACACTTATACAGTTCCAGGCTGGAGTCCACAGAAGTTCATGGTGCAAATATGCTTATTCATGGTTTGATTGTGGATTAACAGGCTGGTCTGGCATGCACTCCCAAGACTTGGGTGAGAAAGCTCGGTAGGCCTGAACATACCCAGCTGTGCCCACCTGGGTTTTCAGTACTGCAGCAAGCTAGCCTAGAGGATTGAGGCAGGGGTGTTGCTATTTTCTATAGGGACACCATATCCTTGACCAGGAAGCCTATTGACCTTGGGATGGGCTTAGAGGGTCTGCACCTGGAGTTGGGCCAGAGAGACAGATATGGGATGGGACTGGTCTACTGGCAGCCCTGTTGCCCAGGAGCATCCTTGATCTGGCTGGCCAAGGTATCTCTGGGATATTGTTGGAGGACCCTAAAACAACAATCAGTATCCATGTGGAGATTGCTGTCAGGCCAGCTTGAGACTTCATGGCCTCCATGATAACCATGGGTCTCTCTCAGATGGTCATTGGCCCAGTGCAGCAGGCAGGACCCATTCTTGTACATCCCAAGTGATATGAGAGATGGACTGAAGATAGGGGGGTGCAATGCACTTCCTTGTTATGGTCAGATCATGGTTAAATTTAGACTAAAGATGGCTGCTCCCCCCTGTAAGGGTGGTGGGCCCATTCAGATGGCCCACCCACAGAGACTGGTAGAGCTTGATTTGTTCCTGAATGCTCTGGGAAATTTTCCAGTGGAGAAAGCTGGTGATCCTGTTGAAGCCCTTATCTCACTGTGGAAGGGTGAAATGAAACAAGTGGTTGACACAATTGCTCCTGAGCAACTTCTTCAGCATTCTGTAGCTCAGGCAGCTCCTTGATACTTTGAGGGGCTCCAGACTATGAAACAAACTTTGTGAAGATTGGAGCACATGGAGCAAGTCTCACTCTGAAGCTGACCAAACACTGGTAAGGACACATAATCGTGCCTACCATGATGTTAGGAACTGGTAGGACTCTGATAAGTGTGTGGCAGAAGACAGGTTGGAGAAGTGGCCTGTGATTTGTGGAGTTTTGTGTCCTCCACCACATCTGCTGTAAGTGTGTGCTTTTGCCAAGAAAGAATTAAACCACCAGCTGTTTGTCCTCCTTGGCTGGACCAGCTTTGGGGAATTGTGGGAAGGTTTACTTTAGTAGAGTTAAATAATCCCCTTTATAAGTTTATGCAGCGATCAGCTTGTTGCTGACTCGTCTGAGTTCTACTAATAAAGATGCCTTCCTGGTTAAAAATCCCTTTGAACCCCTCTTAAAGAATACACACATGGATCTGATTCATATTAATATAAAACTATTTTACTCTCAGATTCATTCAGGTTTACAGAACTGTACCTGAAGGCAGGCTTAGGTTACATAACAAGCAAATAAACTATACCAGAGGGAAGTTGGTCCTGAGGTGACTGCAGCTGAGCAGTTATCTTTCAAAACTACCAGCAACCGACGAACTGGTTGTCACAGCAACCGGTTAGAACATGGAGGCCGTTGGTCCTCTGTTGGAATGTTGCACTTGACTGCACCTTTACATCCCACAGGAATGGGAATTGGGGGCACTGGATTACAGTGGTTCCATTCCTACCTTCAAGAGCAAGTCCAAAGGCTTGAGAGTGATTCAGAGAGTGCCAAAGATTCAGAGAGTTCCTTTCAGCCTCCTGGTAGCTACGTTATGGGGTGTTGCAGGACCCCATATCTCCAGTGCTATTTAATATCTACATGAAGCCACTGGGAGCTTAGGGACAAGGTGCCATCAGTATACTGATGACACAGCTCTATTTCTTCTAAACATCTAAACTGGGAGAAGCTGCATAGTCCCTGGGCCATTGCCTGGATGGCGTGGTGAAATGGATGAGGAACTGAAACAAACTGAGTTTGAACTTTGCCAAGACAGAGGCACTGTGGGTGAATAGCTCCCGTGTCTCAGAAATTGGTCACTTGCCTACCCTGAATAGGGTTGCATTCCCCCTCACAGTTTGGGGGTACTTCTGTATCCAGCTCTGTCACTGGAGGCTCAGGTAGCTTAAGTGGCTAGAAGTGCCTTTTACCAACTGCAACAGGTTTAACAGTTATGGCCATTGTTGGTCTGGGAAATCGTTGCCAGGGTAGTTCATGTGCTGGTTATTTCAAGGCGGGATTATGGAATTACTGCAATGCCCTCAATGTGGGACTTCCCTTATGCTTGATCTGGAAGCTGCAGTTAGTGCAGAATGCTGTGGCGCAATTGCTGGCAGGAGTGAGGAATCAATATATAACACCTGTAATTAGAGATCTGCACTGATTGCCAATTTGCTACCAGGCCAAGTTCAAGGTGTTACTATTAGTATATGAAGCCCTGAACAACTTGGAACCAGTTTACCTCAGTTACTCAAACTGACTGTTTTGATTGGCAGAATTGGCACTAAGAAAGGTTCCACCCATTCTGCATTTGTAAGAATGCAGTATAGTCTGGCAGCATCTACACTTTGGAACTCCCTGCCAATTGAGATTAAGCAGGCCCTACACTGAACTCTTTTGGAGCCTGCAAAAATAAAATAAAATATCCTGTTCAGACAAGTCTACCTAGATGGTTAGAAGCTGAGGTACTTTTAATCTGTTTTAATATTTTAACGTGTGTATGTTTTAAAGGAGAGTTGTGATTTTTTTTTTATTTTACTGTTTTATCTTTTACAAACTGCTTTGAGGGTTTTTTAAATAATCAAATGGTACAGTCATACCTCGAGTTGAAGTTGCTTCAGGTTGAGTGTTTTCAGGTTGCGCTCCGCGGCGGCTCGGAAGTAATGGAATGCATTATTTCCGGGTTTCGTCGCGCATGCGCAGACACTCAAAATGATGTCAATTGCATGCACAGAAGCAGCGAATCGTGACCCGTGCCCGCGCAGACGCGGGTTGCGTTCGCTTCAGGATGCGAGCGGGGCTCCGGAACGGATCCTGTTTGCATCCAGAGGTACCACTGTATATAAAAGCCTGGACTAGGTCACAGATTCTCAGGACCACAGACAGTAACCTTAGCACTGTCCTTCAGATGTTACAGCAGGGCTAGGAGACCTGTGGCACTCCAAATGTGTTTGAACTACAAAGCCCTAAACCACTTAGACCCCAAATATCTGAATATTCTTTCTCTACAGTTAGTGCTAAGGTTACCAGATGGGGGCCCTCTTGATAGTTCCACCTCCCTCAGAATTTCAGGGGAATGGTCCAGGGCAGCCCCTACATTTTGGGACAGAACTAAGCCTGGCATCTTCATTATACAGCTTCAGGCAAATACTGAAGACACACCTCTTAACCCTGACCTTTGGCACTTGATAGGTGCTTTTCAAGGTCCACTCCATTCCTTTGGTCTGATCCAGCATGGGTCTTCTGACATTCTTAGGCTCTAATACATAAAATAAATGTTTAAAGCAGGTTCCCCTCCTGAGTCCTTTAACTATAATTGCATGAGGGGCAGATATCCCAATCAGGATACCATGTTCAAAGCTTTATTTTTAAAAAAAAGATATTTATTAAAGTTTCAAAATGTTACAAAAATAAGAAAAAGGAAAAAAGAAAAAAGAAAATACAAAGAACAGAAAAATAAAAACAGTTAAAAACAAATCAATCTTTCCATATCTTGTCTTTCGTTTGCTTGTTTCCCTGACCTCCTAGAATCATAGAATCATAGAATCATAGAGTTGGAAGAGACCACAAGGGCCATCGAGTCCAAGCAGGAAACACCATCAGAGCACTCCTGACATATGGTTGTCAAGCCTCTGCTTAAAGACCTCCAAAGAAGGAGACTCCACCACACTCCTTGGCAGCAAATTCCACTGTCGAACAGCTCTTACTGTCAGGAAGTTCTTCCTAATGTTTAGGTGGAATCTTCTTTCTTGTAGTTTGGATCCATTGCTCCGTGTCCGCTTCTCTGGAGCAGCAGAAAACAGCCTTTCTCCCTCCTCTATGTGACATCCTTTTATATATTTGAACATGGCTATCATATCACCCCTTAACCTCCTCTTCTCCAGGCTAAACATGCCCAGCTCCCTTAGCCGTTCCTCATAAGGCATCATTTCCAGGCCTTTGACCATTTTGGTTGCCCTCCTCTGGACACGTTCCAGTTTGTCAGTGTCCTTCTTGAACTGTGGTGCCCAGAACTGGACACAGTACTCCAGGTGAGGTCTGACCAGAGCAGAATACAGTGGCACTATTACTTCCCTTGATCTAGATGCTATACTCCTATTGATGAGGCCCAGAATTGCATTGGCTTTTTTAGCTGCCGCGTCACACTGTTGGCTCATGTCAAGTTTGTGGTCAACCAAGACTCCTAGATCCTTTTCACATGTACTGCTCTCAAGCCAGGTGTCCCCCATCTTGTATTTGTGCCTCTCATTTTTTTTGCCCAAGTGCAATACTTTACATTTCTCCCTGTTAAAATTCATCTTGTTTGTTTTGGCCCAGTTCTCTAATCTGTCAAGGTCGTTTTGAAGTGTGATCCTGTCCTCTGGGGTGTTAGCCACCCCTCCCAGTTTGGTGTCATCTGCAAATTTGATCAGGATGCCCTTGAGTCCATCATCCAAGTCGTTGATAAAGATGTTGAATAAGACCGGGCCCAAGACAGAACCCTGTGGCACCCCACTAGTCACTCTTCTCCAGGATGAAGAGGAACCATTGATGAGCACCCTTTGGGTTCGGTCAGTCAGCCAGTTACAAATCCACTGAGTGGTAGCATAGTCAAGACCGCATTTTACCAGCTTCTTTACAAGAATATCATGGGGCACCTTGTCAAATCCTCACACCTCCCTTTTTTGTATTCCAGTTCAATTAGTTAATTCAGCAAATCCTTTCCCTCTTTGTTTTTATCTTAATCCTTTATCTTAATATAACTTTAGATTATCACCTGTTAACAATCCATTTTTACATATTCCTTTATAACATTGCTGCTAAAAACCACTTAACTTCATTCCATGTTCAAAGCTTTACACTCTCTAAAATGAGCCTGAAACTTGGGTTGTCTTGGGTTTTTCCAAGAAGAGATTTGCAACTGTCAATGCGTGCAGGCTCTGGAAATCCTTTTCCTGCTTAGCCAGAAGAGGCACCAGGGACTTGGTTTTACAATTAAAAACTCCAGCAGCAGATGCTACTAAGGTAATATTTAGCAACGACATGGACAAACTCTTCCCAGGTAAATGTGGGTATGGTTAATCACAATTAAAGTAGGTTGACAGTTCCTTGGCAACACACACTGAGCTTCCTTTGCTGAACATATTCAAACCTGCTGAGAATACTTTTGATGTCATTATTAAATCTTGCCATTTTTATACTAATATTGCCCACTTGGAATATATAGCAGACCTTGAGAATTGTCAGTTTGTTTCCATAGGATGGCGATAGATTTTGTGCATAGCATTTTTCACTGATAAAAGTTAGGGGGATCTGAACAGCTCAAGACCTGGAAGCAAGTCTGATCTACAATGCATTGCATGACTAAAGATGCACACACGACATTAGCCATATTGGGATCCATCAAGGTGTGTAAACACTGTTATGTGTCAACTATCAGATACTGTTGAATATTCAATATCACTACAGTCATTAATTTACTGCTACTGCTAATAACACTTAACATTTATGTGGTGCTTCTGAGCATTCAAACTGTTTGCAGCATCCTTACAAGGTAGCAAATATTAGTATATGTCAGATGAAGTTTCAAATACCTCCCCCAATGATCACTTAGGCTACAATCCTATAAACACTTACCTAGGAGTAAGTCCTATTACTCCTCAATGGGACTTACTTATGCACAGGTATGTATAAAATTGTACTGTTAGTATCCAAGCAACAACATCCGCTCGTTATATGCCATCAGAAGAGGGCATTCTCTATGACAGCCCCTAAATTTTGGAACAGCACTGGGCCTGGCATCTTCACTAGACAGCTTTTGGCAGATGCTGAAGACACACCTCTTAACCCCAGCCTTTGACACCTGAGGTGTGTTTTTTCAAGGTGCACTCCATTCCATTGGTCTGATGAAAATCAAATATCACAGCTTAATATCAAATGCTGAAACCAATTTATTTAATGGATTTCTAACTTGCCTTTTGGGGTTTATACCAGAGTTTCCCAAATTTAGGTATCCAGCTGTTGCTGGACTACAACTCCCATCATCCCTATTTAGCAGGGCCAGTGGTCAGGGGTGATGGGAACTGTAGTAAAAAAAAATTGCAACTGGAAACCCAAGTTTGGGAAACCCTGGTGCATACCTTCTCAAGGAGGTTAGAACAAAGTAATACGAAGAACAGTAAGATTCCTACATTTAAAATAGCTGTTAAAAAAATTAACATCATAAATTCAACAGCTGCATATGAAACAGTTCTTAAATAGAAGAGTTCTTAAATAGAGAGGCTTCTCACCGCCTGCCAATCACCCAAATGCAAATTAGGGGAAGGGCTACAGGCCCAGGGTGGAGAATCTGCTTGAAGGCCCTGGGTTCAATCCCTGGCATCTCCAAGGAGGGCTGGGGAAACACCCAGAATGAAGTCCTGGAGAGCCTCTGCCAGTCCGTGTAGACAATACTGAGCTGGCTGGATCAATGGTCTGACTTGGAAGAAGACAGCTCCCTATGTTCCTTTGTAGAATTAAAAATGTATTCAGGATTTCCCAAAAGGTCAAGCTGAGGGGAAAGCAGCCAATTTCCCCTGGGGAGAGCAGTCCAGAGTCAGAGGCCACCCTCCAATCCTCAACTTGACCATTTCACGGTCGGCAAATCTGTCAATATCACTTTCACCTTTTTCCAGTCTGCAGTTCAGTTTAATTTAACCTTCAATTAAATTGCAAAGACTCCTGATTTTGATGTTTGCAAGGTAAGAAAAAGACATGTAAGAACTGTCCCATACCAGGTCACAACTAAGTGCTATGCACATTTTGAGATACCCCACCTTAAATCTATGGTAGGGCAGAAAATGAAATGAACAAAGCTGCTTTCTGAACTGCTGCCGAAATCATATGCAGGAGAGCAGTGTTTTAGGATTCTTTTAGCAATGCTAAGAAACTTGGCTATTTTAACTGAAATGCATGAAACCATGTATTTGCTTCTTGGATGGTTGCACCCCACGTTAGACTTTTCTCTGCTTTCAGCCCTCTGCAGTGGAAGAGTTAACAGTCGATTAATGATACACTTCCAGAGTCAATAGTGGAGGCCTTTTATCCATCTCTTGTTAATTAGACACTTAAGTTCTTAATTAGCCACCATTAAATCAATCAGTCAATGAGGGTTTGGAAGGTTGGTTCAGGGGGAATTGTGGAAGCAATTGATCTAATCAGTTGCTCGCAAAGCAATCACTTATTCATTGTTGAGCAGCTGCCTTACCAAAGGACAAAAGCCATGTGTGTTTACCAGTGCTGTTTAAAGCAGAGAAGAGGTCACTAAGTGTCTCACAGTGTGCACAGGAGAAGCTGTCATGGACTGGCTGGATGCAGAGGAGTGGTGGGAGGCATAGCTGGGCACCCTCAGGGGAAGAAGGTCAGGGGATTGGTGGTACAATGAGTGGTCAGAAGGAGCAGACTGGGAGGAGGAGGAGTTGGAAGCAGAAGAGGCAACAGGCTTTGGTGAGCAGGAGGAAGCTGCGGCAGTGGGCAGTTCAGACTCCAAGGCAGAAGCAGAGGCTGGAGTCATGGGCCAGGAGACAGAGAGACAGGCTGCTGAAGAAGTCAGTGAGTCTCTCCCTCCTGCTGCAACCAGCTCCTCTCTGGGCTGGTCTCCTAGAACATGCAGAGAAATAAAGAGGGCAGAACAAAGGGGGGGGGGTCATGCGCATGTGCAGTATGCAGTTTGGAGTGAAGGAGCCTTAGGAAGTGGCAGGAAAGCAGGAACTTTCAGTCCTCACAACTGCCTTCTTGGAGCAAGACCTGCTGAGACCTGCATGCACTGTCTTGAATAAAGTTAACTTCACTGACACTGTGTTTTGCTTTGATTTCTGACCTACATTTGACTCCCACCCCTGACAGTTGGTGGGAAAATAAATTTTGAAAGGGCTGTGTACTCACCTGTACAGAGATCTTTACAAGGTAAATCTAAATATTGTCCATTTGCAGAATTAAAGAAAAAGTAATTAATGCAATGCTCACCATCTTCCTCCTCTCTCTATAAAAAAAACCATCCATGGCAAGAAACATAACCTAAGGTGGGGCTATGCAGATAAAGAGGTGTGACTATGCAGCTTGAATATTTGGCATCTGTACAGTATTTGACAGTCATCTTTGTTGGAATATATATGAAGGTAGCAGAGAACATATTAGATAAAAATAATAAATTATTATTATTAATATTATATTATACTTCCTTACATTAGTGAGCGTAGCGCACATTCCTTTGCAACAAACAAAAGCTGTTGATTAGCTGGTTTCAGCCTTTTAATGAAGCAATCCAGGATGCCTTAGTGCAGCCTGGCTTCTTCCTGGTATTTCCCCCTTATATTCCCTCTTGAAACAATAGCAGCACAAAATAGTCTTCTTAGAATAAAAATAGAGTTTATTCACAGTTCACATTCAGCAGCAATCTGCAGGCAGGCGTAAGCTGCAGTTACAGGTACATTTGAAGATTAAAATGAAGAGAAGTCTGAGCTAAGTCTCATAGTTACAACATGGGCCTCCATCCTTTGTTACGGATGAGCCATGAAGGCAGGATGAACAGCAGATGAAGAGATCAAAAGAGCAAGAGCCGAAAGAGAGATGCTGCATGACCCTCCCTTTTATTAGGGCCATGCCCATCTATCTGGTCATACTTGGGGGGGAAGTGGCTCCTGCAGGTTTGCCAGGAAGTCCTCCCTGTTGGAGCCACATTCCTCTCTGTGCCCATTTTAGCAAGCAGAAAATGTTGGACTTGGCTGCTCTCTCTAGATAGCCCACAATGAATCTTCAGTGTTGATATTTGACAGTTGCTACTTAACAGCGGCATGCAACAATATTTTTTATCTGATCAGGAAACTGCACAAATATATGTGAAATTACGATTCTTTTGCTACAAAGTGTAACAGTTTAAACTTCTTTGCATTGAATTGCAATTGCCATTTTATCACCCATTCAGTCCATTTGTAGAGTTTCTTTTGGAACTTTTCACAAACTCTTTTTGATGACCCTGAACAATTTAATATCACCAGCAAAGTTGATCACCTCACTGCTCAGTCCTATCTCTAGATCAGGGGTCCTCAAACTACGGTCCGCGGGCCAGATCCAGCCTGCCAGGGTCCTGGACCTGGCCTGGCTGGGCTTGGGAGGGGATTGCGGAGGAGAGAGGTGCCCTGCATGCCCTGGATCCTGTGCACCCCGTCTCCTGCTTGCAGCCTCCTCGCCCGCCTGTGAGCGCACCGCCTGGGCAGCCCAGGCCTCTCCCTGCCCCGGAGGCCAGTGGTGCGTAGTCAGTGGCTGCCCCTGCCTGCCTGCCTGCCTGGGCGCTGCCGCCACTGCCTGCTGCACTGGGAAGATGGCTGCAGCCGTGGGTGAGGAC
This sequence comes from Podarcis muralis, assembly GCF_964188315.1. Lineage (NCBI taxonomy): Eukaryota > Metazoa > Chordata > Lepidosauria > Squamata > Lacertidae > Podarcis > Podarcis muralis. Next base: position 3,589,170 of record NC_135668.1, on the reverse strand, counting down.
AGTCTCGGCACAAGGGCCTTGCTGGTGCTGCAGCGCACCGCACCCTCACCGCCACCTCCCAGGGCACCCGCATCGCCTCCCCAGGGCCTGGTGCCGGCCCCAATCCCCTGATCTGGTGTGCCTGCAGGGCTGTGACGTGGAGTTCGTGATGCGCCAAGCAACGGTGATGATTGGGTGCAACTCATCACAGGGCGCCGTGGAAAGTGGGCCGCTCCAGCCCCCGCAGTGAGTTGGGAGTCGTGGGGACGGGTGACACGTGGGCAGGCCACGCCGTGGGGATTGGGGGCAGGGAGACCCATGGGCAGGCTGGCGTGTGGGGACTTGGGGTTGGAGGACAGGCACGCAAGCTGGGGTGGTTGGGTGGGGGTTAGGGAGGCAAGTTGGGGGGCAAGTTGGGTTGTGAGGATGGGGCTTAAGGAGACACGGGTGTGGGCTGGGTCATGGGGATCTGGGTTAGGGAAGCACATGCATAGGCTGGGTCGTGGGGAAGGGGGTTAGTGTATAAGCTGGGTTGTGTGGATGGGGGCATGGAAGGCCTGCACATAGACTGGGCCATGGGGGTGAGGGAGATCCATGTGTAGGCTGGGTTGTAGGGACGAGCATTAGTGATATTGACCGTCTCATTAGCTAATAGCAGGCTCATACTTCCCATTGAAATACTTATAAGTTTATATGGATTAAAATTGATCTTCATTTTAAATATTGTATTGTTTTTCCTGTTTTTTGTGCACTACAAATAAAATATGTGCAGTGTGCATAGGAATTCATTCATATTTTTTTCAAACTATAGTCCGGCCCCCAACAGTGTCTGAGGGACAGTGAACCGGCCCCCTGTTTAAAAAGTTTGAGGATTCCACTTTCTACTGCTCTCCATTTGGAGAACTGTCAATTTATTCCTGCAACTTAACCAACTCTGAATTCACAAGAGAAACTCCTCCTGTTCTGGGTTTCCCTGGTATTTCTAAATTGCTTTGGCATTTGATCTTTGTAAAATCCTAGACAATTTCCAAGAATTTTCTGAAAATGCTCAAATCTGAATTGGGATGTGAACATTTCACCCATCCCTAATAATAACTGATATTTTGTGTCATTCAAAATACATCATGGCAGTCAATACAACTGTGTGGTATTCAGTTAAATATACTTCCAACAGCTGATCCCACTTAGGAGTTCATATGAACTTTTCATTTCTTCCAGTCTTCGAGTTCAGCTCCACCCAGGGCATAATCACCAAACTTGACCTGCAGGTGTTTTTTAACCTTAAGGAGCTTGATGGTTTAATTTGGAATCAAATCCAATATGGAATGAACCATCTACTAATTTACTCCTTAATGTTACATTTTGATCAGCTGATGGGGATGTGACTACGTATTTTCAATCTTCATGCTAATTAAAGGGAAGCCTCAAAGTGAGCATTTGTCACACCAGGAAAGGGTGTTCAAAGGGGGCGGGGCGAATCAATGTGTGCTTTGAATTTCAAAGGTTCTCTTGCAAATTGAGATGTCTTGTATGGTGAGGGCTGTAAATAGGCCTGACCCTCCTCCCCCCCCCCCCCGCTACTTTACATAATTGCTGAGCTGGCTGAGGTGATCTCCTAAAGAGATATTTGGTCCATGCTGCCTTGCTCCATGCAAACATTGATTCATGTTGGAATCTGACACACTGACCTTAATGGGGCTTGCTTCTGAGCAGCGGTGGAGCATGTTCCCACAGTGCCTGGCAGACAAAGGAGCCCGCTGCGCCTGGCTAGCCCTCACCACCAGAACTACACCAGAACTACACACCACTTGGGGAGGGCATGTGAGAAGGACACAACAGCCATGCACTGAGGCTGGGGTCCTCCTCATACCGCCCTCCCCAAGCAGCTTTGCGAGGCTCAGATCTGAGCAGATTGTAGCCTCACAAAGTCACACTGGGCTGCCTCGGGGAGGGCGGTGTGAGCAGCGCTTGCCAGTTGCATCTGGGACAATTGCCCTGGCACCCCCCCCCAACTATCCCCTTGCTTCTGAGGACACATGTAATTGTGCTGTTAGTGTACAGCAGTCGTGTACAACTGACATCTTAATTTCACATATACACTCATAGGGTCTGAACTGGCAGTGACTGACCAGGAATGAGATCTTGGAGATGTAGTGGGCAGCTCAAAGAAGGCATTGATGTGCAGAAGCTGTGAAAAAAGGCAAATCCCATGCTAAGGATAATTAGGAAAGAAATTAAAAATAAAACTGCCAATATCACAATGCTGTTATACAAACCTCTGGTGTGACCTCATTTGGAATACTGTGGACGGTTCTGTTCACATCACTTCTAACATGATATTGTACAGTTGGGAAAGGTTCAGAAAAAGGGAGCCAAAATGATCAAAGTTATGGAGGTTTTTTAGATTTGATAAAAGGTGAGTAAGTGGAGACATTATAAAAGTTTGTAAAATTATGCTTGGTGTGAAGAAAGTGGACCCTAACCCATAACACAAGAACTCCTGGACATCCGATGAAGTTGAATGCTAGAAGATTCAGGGTAAATAAACGTTTCAGGTATAGAACTTGCTTGAAATCCTTGCAGCTGTCACCACCAACAGATGACTGGAAAAATTCAGGATATGGCTATTGATGGCTACTAGCCGTGATGGCTGTGCTTTGCTTCCATGGTCAGAGGAAGTGTTGGGAATCACAGGTGGAGAAAGTGCTCTTGTGATTGGGTCCCACCTGTCAGTTTCCCATCAGGGCATCTGATTGGCCATGAGAACAGGATGCAGCACAAGGTGGACCATTGGTCTGTGGGAATGTTACGGAAGGTAGGAGAGGATATATTGTTTTGATATGATCCCTCCTCATTCACGCTAGTGAGTAAACAGCAGAGCACATTCCCACATGGTCTAATCCAGCAGGCCTCTTCAAATATACTTACAGCCTTACTGAGGCCTTAGTTTGCCTACCCATGTTCTAGAAGGTTATGGAACCTTGTCCTAATAACTTCTAGAGGTAAGCTGCATGCAGTTGGTGAATTAAAACTCTGCTGAAGCAGACATTTGCTTTCTCACACACAAGTGAGAAAGTGGAAGGATAATGACTACATAAAATAGCCTCTCCTACTCATCTAAATCCATCCAACAATTGTCTGTTGTTGATAGGTGTGTGGCTGATTTGACTATGCTCACCTACCACACTGTGCGCCCCCTTCCCCCACAGGGTTATTGCTCTGAAGATCCAGGTTCCTGTCATTCCAGAAGCCCAGGCTTCCCCTGCTCAGGATGGCACTTGGCCAGACTTTGGGGGTCGCAAAACAGTTTGCAGTGATGAGGGATGCATTTTTCCTCCTTCACATTTATCCTCGACTTTACGGGGAGTCTGCCAGTGCTGGTGTTGGGTCCCCACATCCAATACCTTTTCTAGAAGCTCATCTCCTTGCTCTCTCTTGATACATTTAACTTTGGTGTGTCTTGTGTGAGCCTCAAGCCGAACCAGACACAGCCAATCTGAATATTCCCTGCATGCTAAACAAAGCGTTGAAAGCCTCTCCCTGCCCCCCCGCCCCCGCCCTCCAGGCTAGATTGTTATAGATGCTGTTTATGATCCTGCTATGACAACTGTGAAGGACACGGCAAAGAATTTATCACAGGATTACTCATCCACCATCAGAATACCTAATAAGATTCTAAATGACCCAAGATGATAATAAGATCTAGCTTGTAGCAATAAGGTATTAATAAACTGCCTTTTTCCCAATAAGGGAGAGTCCTAGCATCATTACCCTGACATATTTGTTTTCCTTTTAGCTGGCAAAGAAGATCTGGCATTTTAGATGGCAATTTTATTTTATTTTTTAAAGAAGTGTTATGTATGAAAAATACGCTGCCCGTGAAGTGGAATCCACAGCTTAGCGGCAAGGCAGAGAGTGTTGTGTTTGCCCAGGGAAGACAGAGAGTGTCGTGTTTGCTAGACCCCTCTGCTATATATTCTAATTGTTCCATGCTGGTTTACCTTTTCTTTCCCCTTTAAAAAAATTATATTGAGAATAATACATGTCCCACTGCAGAACACAAGGCCATCATTCAAATGAAGAGGTTTTGTCAAAATCAAGAGCTCTGTTGGATGCAGCTTGTGTGATTAATGACTGACAAGGGGAACCCTGAAGTGGTACAAAGGCTGGGGTTCCAGTTGTGTGGTTCTGAGTAACAAAGCTGAGATGCGGGGGCCGGGCTGGGGGTTGCAAGCCTCAAAAACGACGAATGTTAGACTGGTCTGCACAACCTGTGGCCTATTGTCAGGGCTAAGCTGCAGGGAGCTGTTGAGTTGTTTATCACATTTATATCCCTCTTTCTCCCCCAAAGAGCTCAAGGTGCCATACATGGTTCTTCCTCCCCCTCCCCGTTCAATCCCCACAACAATCCTCTTGGGGATTATTGAGGACTTCAGGATTCATGCACCATTCATGCACCATGCCAAACATGGGCCAAATTTGGCCCTGCCAGCCATATTTGGGAGAGTCAAGCAGGTGACTTTCTGTTAGGTGAGAAGGGTTGGGTGGGCTGACCCAAAGAATTCTGGGCTGCGCTGACAGCACCCCATAGTCAGCCACTCTGGTGACTTTGAAAGAAGACAGCATGTGTCTGACCTGCAGAGTTCCTGATTCAAATTTCTTCCTGCCATACAAGAAGAGTCAAATATTTCTGGAGACTGTATTTAAAACCTGCAGTATTATCAGACTTCCTCAGTAATATATTGAATGCAAACTACATCAGCAGCATATTGAGGGCAGACAGTAGGCACAAATCTGACAAAAAGCTAATGAGCTCTCCTGTGATTATCAGTGAGTACTATGACTCATTAAATCTCATTTCCTGGAAAAGTCCACACAGGGAGAAGAAATTATCCCATATAAAGGCCTGAAAACCTAATTCGAGCAGATTTATAGGCTTCTATAAAGCTGCTACATGATAATCGGGGAAAACAGGGGGAAAACTTCTAATGAGATCTTTTTAAATTGTCGGGCTCTATACACTTACATACACATGTGCACATATTAACACACACACTTCTCCACCTTTTCCTTTTTTGGCTTTGACTCCATTCCAGTGTGAAAAAGAGGCCAGTTGTGCCTCAGGAACCTGTGCTTCTCAGGAGGCTGATCCACCGACTGAACCAGCATTGATGGTGGCAGGAGGGGATGAGATAGACACTCCATAAGGCCATCCGAAGAGGCTGGCTGCTGAACCAGGCCAAAGGTCCATTGAGATCAGCATCCTCTTCTCACAGTGGCCAACCAGGTGCCTGATGGGAAGACCACAAGTAGGACACGAGTATAAAAGCACCACCTGTAGTTTCCAGCAACTAGTATACAGGTAGTATTTACTGCCTCCAACCGTGGAGGAGAACAGAGCCATCCTGGTGTGTAGCCACAGATAGTCTCCTCCTCCATGAATTTATCTAAACTTCTTTTAAAGTCATCCAAGTGGGTGGCCATCTTTACCCACTGGGGGAGCGAGTTCCATAGTTTTACTATGCACTGCGCAAACAAGTCCTTTCTTTTTTCTGTCCTGAATCTTCCAACGTTCCGCTTCATAGGATGTCCCTGTGCTCTTGCATTAAGAGAAGAGACAGACATCTCCCTGTACAGCTTCAACATGTGGTCTTGGATGAACTTTACGGCCCGCTCTGGTGTCAACCCTCTGAGGAGGGTGAGAGGCATGGACTATGATAAGGGAGATCTTCTGCTGTGCCAGTGTAAAGAGAGCCAGTGTGGTGTAGTGGTCAGAGAGCCACTCGCCCATGAAGCTCACTGGGTGACTCTAGGTCACTCAGTCTCTCCACCTAACCTACCTCACAGACTTGTTGTGAGGACAAAAATGGAGAGGAGGGGAACCATGCACACCACCTTGAGCTTCTTGTGGGAAAGGTGTAGCAATAAACAGATAAATATTTGTGGTAAAGGAACAAATGTGTTGGATACCACCTGAGGATCCATTCATTCAGCCACCTCTCCATCCAGCCAAGAGCAGGGGTGCTGGCTCCTGGTGGCTGAGCCATTTTAACCCACCTTGTATTTTGGGGGAAGGGGCCGGGGGCCCTCCCATGTCCCAAAAGTGCAGAGGTGAAGCACGGAGCCAAGCACAGAGCCAAGTACAAGAGCAGTTCCAGTGGCTGGCTCCTCCTCCTCCTGCTGCTGCTGCTGCTGCTGAGGAGGGGAAGGAGGTTGCAGCAGCCTCCCGCTAGGGGTGCCACCCCCAAGAGGAGACAGAGGAGGAGCTGCTGGCCATTAACCCCTGTAGCCCCCATGTTCAGCTCTGCCCCCAGCTCCTCCTGAGACCCTGGCATCATGTTTGTTGTTGTTGTTGTTATACCCTGCCAATGTATCTGGGTTTCCCTAGCCACTCTGGGCAGCCTACAGTAAGGTTACCAGACGTCCTGTTTCCTGGGGACAGTCCCCGGATTTACAGATCAGTCCCCATACAAAATCCATTGAAGTTGAAAAGTGTCCCTGGATTCATTGAGAAAAATCATAGCTTACAGCACATATAAAAACATCAAACTTCTAAAAAACTTCCTGTGTAATTCTTTATCTCCTTGACATCTGATGAGAGGGCCACAACGGATGCCGCCCCCCATCACCCTGGCAAGCTGGTGCCTCTGGACAATAGACATTCTCTTAGCATGAAGACACATTCCAAACAGAAGCCAAGGAGAGCATGGAGCCTCGAGGACCAGGGAGAGGGTGTGTCCCAGGGAATCACAATGCCATACCAGCTTTCATGGTGGCACAATGTTTTGTATTTTCCACAACTCCACCTCTGAGCCTGCCAATAGCAGGGGAACAAAGATTGCTGTGATGTCATAACAAATATGTCCTACCCAACCAAAGGAAGAAAATGCGCCCCCCCCATCCACAGGACTATTTTAGCCATCCTTTCTCCATCCATCCAATTGTGGGGTGTGTTTTTTGGGGGGGGTGCAGTCTGGCTAAGGGATAACGTAATTAAGAAGGTCCGATTTTTCATATCAAAAGGGAGCCAGAACTCTGCTCAGGGGCTCTGCTTACTCTCCAAGTCTCTAACGAGGAGGGACAGGCAATTATTATTATTTATTTCACTAATTAGCAGCCTGATCATTCATGGGGAATCTCTTTGGTCTTGGAAATACGTTCCTTGTACCCTTTGTTTAACATCAAGCTTCCTTTTATCAGCCTAAGCTGCTCAACCACCTTCTTTATATATATATAAAAAAGAATTGGGGAGGAGAATATTTATTAATAAAAGAAAGGCGGAAAAAAATCATTTCGTAGCCACAAAGATAATGCAACAAGGAGCAAGTGTCCATAAAACCGTCACCTTTCAGTCTCTGAAGACATAATGCTTTATGATAACCATAAACCATTTTAGTGCGAAATGAATTGCTGTCCTATTCAAATCCTTAAATGTAGTACAGAGGATGTCACTGAAGACATACAGCTATTTTTTTCCTGGGCTGAGATATATTTTATCATAATTTGTGAGGTAGGTGACATCCTTGTACACATGATTGCCTTTTCTTGCTTAGTTAACTCACCAAGGTCAAAGTCCTTTTGGCCTTTTATGGATTGCAGGGCTATTAGGAAACCAGCACAACAGAATTACTTCAAAGGATAACTTTGTTTTCATAAGCCATGTTGTGAGAGTTCGCTGGACATATACCTCTACAGGGGTACAGCACAGTGTAGATAGGAGACTCTACCCCCTTCAGCTCAGACTTCAATGCACGTTTATGAGCATGTTGCATTTTTATTCATAATAAACAGCATAGTGCCATCAATCTATAGTTTCTTGTCAGCAGAAAGAGGCAGGTCTCTGCACCCAAGGAGCTTCCAGTCTCAACGAGGAAGATGACAGAGAGAGGGAGAAAGGGACAGGGGCATTTAACAAATGCAGCTGCAATCACTCAAGCTTAGTTAAAGATGGGAAGCAGTATTAAACAGATAAGCCAAAGGCATGGAGGGAAAAGTGAGTTTTAAGGAAGGGTTTAAAGCAGAAATGGGGAATGGGCTGAGGCCCTCCAGCTGTTGTGGAACTCCAACTCCCATCAGTCCTAGCCAGCCTGGGCAACCGTCAGGGATGAGGGGAGTTGTAGTTCTATAGCAGCCTTCCCTAACCTGGTGCCCTCCAACTGCTTTGAACTACAACTCCCATCAGGCTTAGCCAAATGTGCTTTCGTTTCCATTTAATGCATGTGTTTCCTCTAGTTGTTCCACTTGTTCTGCATTTCTTGCCGGCTTTTTCTCCTATATCTTTGTAAAGAGACCACTGCAAGAAAAGCATCTACAACTTTTTGACTTTTGAATTTGGCAGCTGCATCCATTTTAATCCAGAAATGATAATATTTTTGTAGGAAAATTGCTTTCGCTGTTAACTTCATTGCACTTTTTCATGCAGAGGGTCTATAATTTAAAAATAATGGGTGCGGGAGGATGAATATATGACTCCCATTAATCGCAAATGCTACTTATTTTCAGCATATTTTAATTATTGGAGTGCTGTTATGCTATATATTCAACTGGAGTGGAAAAGGCATTCAAATTTCACACCATTTGCAATTACCCATTTATCTGCAGCTTTGCGGCCAAGCTCTTGAACTTCAAAACAACTTCTAAGTTCTGGGATGTTTTCTCCCCCCCCCCCCGCACTTCCCTTCATGCCAAAGGGGGGCTTCCACAAAAGACTCTCCCACTGGACAATAGCCCAGTGAAGCATCTCAGAGCACTGCACTTCTTTACTCAGTGTACAGTGGTACCTTGGGTTACATACACTTCAGGTTACATACGCTTCAGGTTACAGACTCCACTAACCCAGAAATAGTGCTTCAGGTTAAGAACTTTGCTTCAGGATGAGAACAGAAATTGCGCTCCAGCGGCGCAGCAGCAGCAGGAGGCCCCATTAGCTAAAGTGGTGCTTCAGGTTAAGAACAGTTTCAGGTTAAGTTAGGACCTCCGGAACGAATTAAGTACTTAACCCGAGGTACCACTGTATAGTTAAACTGCCCCCACAGGAGGCAGTAATGGCCATGAACTTAGATGGCTTTAAAGGAAGATTGGACAAATCCCCCCCCCCCCCCCCGCAAAGGAACACATGAAAAAAGTGCGCACTCTCTCTCTCTCTCTCTCTCTCTCTCTCTCTCTCTCTCTCTCTCTCTCTCACACACACACACACACACACACACACACACACACAGCCTTGTGATATCTTAAAGACAAGAAAGCGTAAGTTTTCATGAATTACAAAAAACACCCTGAGCACATACAGTTTACAACTCTCAACAACCAGCAAACAATTTTTTTTGCCAACCTTGACAAACAAACAAAAAATATTCTGAGAGTGTGCATTTAACTCATCATGTTTATTACAACTCCAGGGCTTCAACTATTCCTAATCTGGCCTGATCATTGCTTGAGATCCTGAAGTTCAAGTAAAAATTAAAATGAAACTTTCCAGTGTTCTGCACTGGAAATAAACATGTTGTGGAAATAACACCATTCCAACATGGGCGTAGCCATGGTTTTCGTTAGGGGAGCAGGACTTGGTTAGGGATGGCAGGAGTTTTGTTGGGGGGGGGGGGGGCAGAACCGATGTGAGTTAAGTATTTCTATTGTTTTACTTGATCTAGGGGGGCAGCTGTCCCCCCCCCCCTTGGCTATGCCCATGCATCCCAAGGAGCACACAGATGGGGGGGTTGATGTGAGTCCATTTGGCAAAGAGCAACGCCATTGAGAAGTCCGCCAGGGTGCAGTACAACTGGCTCACAAACAGTGAGTTCATATAATTTAGCAAGAAGTCAAATTTCACTCACACACAGTCTTTAAGTCAAGTACGGTGAGAGCAATACAAGAAATCAGGGTGAGGCAGTGTAACTTCCTTATCTACTTTTTGTTGGTTCGAGGAAGAAATAAATATAAAGGAGAATTCATGGATGTCAAGATCCAGAATTGGGGCAAGTACTCTTTAGTGAGAGAACTCCAGCAAAGATTTAAAATCACAATAACATCAGCATTGGCAACTTGTTAGTCAGATTCCTGCAAAGTCATTTTCCTATGGAGATTAGCTTACTTTAATAAAAGTGTCCCTAGTTTAACCCAACTTACCATGCTATTTTTGGCCTTCCCCCAATAGCGAAACACTGCCATAAAGACAGAGCCAGCTCTGGTCATTTTGGCACCTGAGGAGAACCACAAAATGGCGCCTCCCTCCCTGCCAGGGCAGAAGGGGTGAATGAAGCTCTATGTCAGGAACAAGAGAGTATAAAGATCTACATGGATCTGCTGCCCCTGTGGGTCCTACCACCTGAGGAAGTTGCCTTACCTTGCCCCATGGGTGGGCCGGCACTGCATAAAGAGAAGCATCATATTATCTGAATGACTAAGCCACAAACTAGTTGCTGTGAATGTCATGGAGCTCCCTCCACACCTGCTTTCATGGCTTGCTGTTCCATGTGAATGGAGAGAGATGCCCTCCCTTCTTCTTAGTTGGTAGAGCATGAGATTCTTAATCTCAGGGTCACCTTGGGCAAAAAAGATTCCTGCATTGCAGGCGGTTGGACTAGATGACCCTCATGGTCCCTTCCAACTCTATGATTCTCCATTTGGCTCCTGGGATGCTGCTATTACTGTGATCTACACACCAAGGACTCTAGGAGGTATAGTTTTTCCAGGATTCAAAACTGCGTTCCCCAGCTTTCCTGACACCTGGCCAGCAACTACAGCCATGTGCCAGGAGGGGGACCAGCCAGAGGAGTGCTTGGGGTGGTAAGAGGAAGGGGCCCACAGAGGCAGACAGATAGGTGGGTGGGTGGGTGTCAGGGAGGCAAGGAGAAGGACTTTGAGGGCAGCATTTGGTCACTTTGCATCTAAGGTTAGCATTAGGAGCTGCAAGAACTTGTGTTTCCAAGCCAGGAACCATGAAAACTGGCAACATCCCTCACCTTGAACTTGCTCAGTCTGTTGCGCTGCCTCCACTGATGTGAAATGAGCTTCTAGGCAGAGTGTGGATTGGGCCCACACAAGATTAATGTACTTTCAGGGAAGAAACCGGCAAGTTTTTTTTTTTAAAAAATCCTTGACGATTTACAGTGTGATGTCAGTTGGTATGAAAATAAACACTAAATTCCATTCCCTCTTGTAAATCTCAGCTCCAGTGGAATAGCTATTGCGGGTGACATTTTTCACATTTTAATTGGGCTTTTGCTGATTTTATCAGAATTTCTGCTGATCGAAGCAAATTGGCTTATTTATTTATCTGTTTCCCCTTCGCAACAAAGCTGCTAACTGTTCAAACTCAAGTTTAATGTGCCGTAATGGATTTTAAATATCCTCCTGGATGAGATGTTCCCATCCCTAACACCTCATTTTGTAACATTTTAAATAATTGCACCACAACATCAAGTATTTTATTATTATTATTATTATTATTATTATTATTATTATTATTATTAAAATTTGAATACTGGCCTATACCCGCAGGTCTCTAGTTGTTCACATGTGAGATCTTACGTTTTGGAAACCCATCAACGGGAATCTTTTTCCCTCTAATACAGGGCTGGGGAGCCTGTGGTCCTTCGGATGTTGTTAGACTTCAGCTCCCATCAGCCCCAGCCAGCTGGACCAATGGTTAGGGATGATGGGAGCTGTAGGCCAGAAACATCAACAACCGCCTGCTTGACCACATCCAGCTTGTGACCACTAGAGCAGCATCTGGGAACCTGAGTTTTTTCAGTGGATAAGAGATGGTGGAGGAGTTAACCCTTCCCCCTTCTACTATTTCCCCCAAGTAACTGTCCTGATGACCCAGGAGCAGCCAAGGCACAGGCCAAATTCGCACCATAAGTTGAAAGTGCTATGATACCACTTTAAACAGCCATGGCTTCCCCCAAAGAATTCTGGGAGCTGTAGTTCCTTGGGGGTGTTGAGAAGTGTTAGGAGACTCCTCATTCCCCCTCACAGAGCTGCAATTCCCAGAGCTCCCTGTGAAGAGAGATTGATTGTTAAACCACTCTTAGGATTATAGTTCTGGGAGGGGAACAGGGATTGCCTAACGTCTCTCTGCAAACACCAGCTCCCAGAATTCTTTGGGGGAAGCCATGGCTGCTTAACGTGGTATCATAGCACTTTCAGTGTATGAATGTGGCTGTTGAATCAAAGGCTGCAGAGTTACCAACTGAGGAGCCAGACCAGGTTACCGACTTGGAGCTTGATACCTGTGACCAACCTGAGGCTAGCAGGCAGAAGCCCATTGAAGAGAACCCCACAGGGACCATCCAAGCAGAACGGCAGAAAGTTGCCCCTCTAAGGACTGTGATTCTCAAAAAGGAGGTGAACCTGTAGGAATGGATTAAGACACCAGGAGAGGATATATTATTTTTATATTATCCTTTCTTGCTCACATGAGTGAGATCAACAGAATACCATCCTTTGCAGCTTTAAGCTTGGAAGCCAAGGCAAGGCTGATGTAATCTTTTGGAAACAATGCCTTAATTTCCTCCTGCCAAGATAATACGTTTGGGTGACTCCGTTGCCCCCCCCCCTCCCACCCCATTTCCCCAATTCTTTGCAGCAATTTGACAGTAGTCTAAGTTCTCAGATTTCCAGACTGGTCCTTTCTGAGTGTCCTATTGAGGAGAGAGAGAGAGAGAGAGAGAGAGATCAGTGTCTTTGAATCAGCCTGTACCTGCTTGGCTTTGTGCTTGTGATAAATACCTTAATTGTTAGTTTATTATAGCAACTCACAGAATGCAAAGTGTTTATGCTGCTTACACTTCAGTGGCTTTAGTTTAATTGGCTCCTTTATGTTATTTATCTATATACACTTATAGATAAATCATACAATATTAATGGTGCATTTTATGCCATTATGTTTCCCCCCCTCCCCTTTAAAATGTAATTGTAGCAGTTCATAAATCCACATAGTTAAGGCTTTAAAAAGAACAAGGAAAAGTTCAAACAGAGGAAGTCTAGAAACAACAATTGGTGAACATTTTGTTACAATTTAGGCTTGAGGGTCTAAAGCTTTACTCCTATACTTTCAATGAAGTCCCATTGAATTGAATGGGACTTCTGAACAGATGTGCAGAGACTTAGCACTGTAAGGCTGCAATCCTAAACACAATTACTAGGATGTCTAAATCCCATTGGATGCAGTGAGACACACTTCTGAGTGAGCATATCTAGGAAGTTTTTGCCTAGCAAATAAGAGCAAAATGCAATAAAAAATTCAGTACTCTGAAGTCCCAGGTGGCATCCCTAGACATGCCAGTTGGGGGGGTAAGCCCAACTGAATGCAGTTCCTAATAACATATATAGAGATAAAATTATGTTGCCAGTGCAATGGGTCTGCACAGGGGATCAGCCCCATGGAAGGAGAAGGGGCTGCAAGGGTCTTCTAGCCCAACTCCCTACAATGCAGGAATCACAGCTAAATAATCACAAACTGATGTGAAAATGTGGAAAACTGGATTTAAGAACAGAAAAATGAGAAAGAAGAAGAAGAAGAGGAGGAGTTTGGATTTGATACCCTTCTTTATCACTACCCTGAGGAGTCTCAAAGCGGCTCACATTCTCCTTTCCCTTCCTCCCCCACAACAAACACTCTGTGAGGTGAGTGGGGCTGAGAGACTTCAAAGAAGTGTGACTAGCCCAAGGTCACCCAGCAGCTGCAGGTGGAGGAGCAGAGATGCGAACCCGGTTCCCCAGATTACGAGACTACCGCTCTTAACCGCTACACCTATAAAGCCGTAAATGGCTCAGGACCCTATTACCTCAAGGACCGCCTCTTCCCATATGAACCCTGAGATCATCTTCTGAGGCCTTTCTTTGTGTGCCCCTCCACAAGAAGCCCAGAGGGGGGGCAGCACGAGAATGGGGTCTTTTCTGTAGTGTCTCCCCATTTGTGGAATGCTCTCCCCAGGGGTCAGGCCTTCGGCTGGTTAAACAATCTATGATCTTTTAAAGTTGTTTATGGTTTTTTTTTTTGTTTTTTTAATATTTTGTTATTATGTTATGCATTTTGTGTCTTCATTTTCTGTTTGCATGTTGTAAACCACCTTGTGATCTTCAGATTATCACAGTATATAAATATAATAAAAAATAAAATAAAATAACCGGTCTTGGTCTGGTCAGTGCAATGGATGGGAACCAGGTGTGCACCTCATTGGGTCCCAAGATAGAAGCAAGGCAGGTTATAAATGTAAATAAATAAATGATTAAAAGTGTGAATATTAATTCGGCTAAATAACTTTTCCTGGAAATATTTCTGCCCTTATAAAATTGTTGAAAATGGTCAATGCAGCCCTGGATTTAACAAGGTAGCTTTAAAAAAAGATTAAAGAGAGAATATACCGAAGACATCATGTGCCACTGACAGTGAATTCAAAGTTTTTGCAATAAGAGGTTTTGGTGGAAGTATTCCTACAAAGATACACGATGTCATTATCATTGACCTTTATGTTTATGGGAAGCAAGAAAAATATTGGTGGCCTGTTGCTTGCATACAGTTATATATTTCACCTGAAACATTTTACTTCTCTTCAAGATACACTGAAATTTGATCTTTACGGCTGCTGTTGAGCAGTTCTGCCATTCCCCTGGAATGATACCAATCAAAAATATTTCCTACAGGGATTATGTAAGAAGAAACTACTTTTAGAGAAAAAAGAGAAAGTCCTCCTGGTTTGCCTGTTCTGAGAGTATATTGCTGTTCATTTTATCACCCAGCAAAATAGATGTCTGTGTGATTTGTGGGGTAAGTCGAGTTTCATATGGAATGTTCTCTATACTGAGCTTTGTGGTCTGTTGGGGCTTAGTAGCTTTAGGAAACCTATGAATATTCATTCTCTTTTTTTCCCTGGGTGCAAAGTAAAATAACCAGTAATTAGTATAATATTTAATACTCCTGTTCAAAATAAATAAATCTTTTGTGCTTAAAAAAATCTAATTATTATAATGTAACAACGTCTGCGTGTGTAACTGAAATTGAATGTGCTGTTTTGAAAATGCTTTTAAGCCCTCATTTACATCTTTCCAGTTCAGTTAATTATTCCTGTTGTATGCATAAAACGGAACTCTCAATTGTGCTTGCATATATTATTCATTTCACCACCTATCTTCCAAGTTTAACTGAATCTAATATTTTAATTTTGCATTATTAGTGGACTGGTGAGTGATTCAAGTACTTGATTCCAACTATATTTGCCTTCATTTGTGTTCCTAGCTTTCCCCAACTATCTCTGTGCTGATTCAAAACTATATTTTGATATTTGGTTATAATCAGCCTGTTTTACTGCAAAACAGAGACTGCAAATTATCCCAGATATTTTCTGGACTAATTTGTAGGGGACCAGATGTAGAGCAAAAGGTTATAGAGCTTATCTTAATGAAACTCAATTTTGGCTATCCTAGAAATTCATTAGATGTTTCTGTTGAAGAAAAACCTCATAGCCGACAGAGGCAATTTAGAAATTCATTTACACACTCTCACACCTCCAGAGTTTCTTTACACACTCTCACACCTCTAGAGATAGATTTTAGCTTCTCCCAAAATCTTACTGACAATTCACCTACAAATCTTATTAGCACAGCCTTGATCAACCAGGTTCCCACCAGCTATTGCTGGACTACAAGTCCCATCATTCTTGACCATTGGCCATACTGCCTGGGGTTGACGCAGCTAGAGTACAGCAACATTTGGAGTGTACCAGGTTGGGAAGGGGGCTCAAGCAATCCTTGTGCATTTCAATTAAAAGGATATAGAATTTTGGTCCAGCATTGGCTCTAGATTCCTATTTGAGTTTATATTTGGCCAGTCTACTTACAAGCCCCATTCCAAATCTCTGTGTTTTTCATTATAACTCAGAATATGCAAGACCCACCTTTAAAGTAAAACCAGAAGCTTGAACATTTTCTTGAAAAGCAATTGGCAAGGAGTTTAGGTCTCTGGGAGGCAGAGCCGATGGTTCCTGTAGGTTCCAGAAAGAACATAAGAGGACCTTGCTGGATCAGGGCTGCCTCTGACTATGGAAGAAGACTATAACCATCCTGGCTGGCAGCCATTAATAGCCTTGGTCCAATCCACTTTTAAAGCCATCCAAAATGGTGGCCCTCACTCTTGTGGGAGCGAGTTCCATAGTTTAACTCTGTACTGTGTTAAGAAGTACTTTCTTTTATTTGTCCCGAATCTTCCATCCTTCAGCTTCACTGGATGTTCATGAGTTCTAGTGTCATGAAAGAGGAAGGGAACATGTTCTGTATCCACTTCATGCCATATATCTTACTCACCTTTTCCACAGTTGGGATGCTTATAGTGGAGAAGACCTTCTCATGCATCTCTACATAACATACAATGCCCATAGGAGGTGGGACATGGAGGAGAGTCCTTCTGCCCAGCAGAATAGAATCCCAGGCAGAAGTGTTTGCCATAAACGCTTCCCCAAGCATTGAGGTCCCAAGTAATTCAGGGCTCCAAATATCATTACTAACACCTCAACATTGGACTGGAAATGCATTGGCAGCAGTGCAGTTCTTCTAGGCCTGGTGTTATGTGGCTGCTGCACATTTGTTCCTGACAGCAATATAACTTGCCATATTCTGCAGTAGCTCCAGTTTATGTGTCGCCTTGTAGACTGCATCACAGTAGTCAATCCTAAAGGCTACCAAGGCATGGTTCATGGAGACATTGTCACCCATGCACCTTGACTGTTCCTCAATTTCTTTGCACTGTTCTGCTAATACTGAGGGTTCTGTTTTTATTTTTAAATGTTAGAGAAACACACTTCCACAAATACATTAATAATTAATAAAATTCTCTGGGGCAGGAGTTTGTCATGTTTGCTTTTTAAAAATCTTTATGCATGCTTACAATGGTGCATAAATTAGTATCAGTAGTAATGGCATCATTTGTAGTAGTAATAGCTTCATAACTGGTTATGTGTTAGGAGAGGCAAGACACATGCAACAGATTTGACGATTCAGTGTGGCCTCTGCTGTTGTCAAGACTGCCTATCCCTCACACACAAAATCCCTATGCTGTCATTGGTTCAGTAATTCTCAAATTGCGGGCCACACTGAGAACTGCCAGAGCAAGGCAAGAAACGTATTCATTTGTTTATTTATTTAAAGCAGTTTTATACCACTCAGCTAAGGAAAGCTCCCAGAGCAGCTTATGAAAGTCAAAGATCACGTAGGTTTGACATGACACAAAAGGAAAATGGTTTGGGAGGCAGAAGGGGGGGGGGGTAGAGGAAAGTTAGGCGCAATGTATCAATGATCATCATCGTTAGGAATTAATTATAGCAATCATTAGGAATTAATTAATGAAGCAGCCTTCTGGATCAGGCAAAAGCCCATCTAGTCCAGCATCCTGTTCCCACAGTTGCCAACCAGATGCCCAATGGGAAACCTGCAAGCAGAATGCGAGAACAGAACATCCTTCTTTCCTGTGTTTTCCAGTAACTGCTCCGTATTTGGAATTGTTGCTCCTCCAGCTGCGGAGGGAGAGACAGCCATCCTGGCTAGGAGCCATCAAGAGCCCTTTCCTCCATGAAATGCGCTCCCAAATATATGTTTTCTGGTGCCCTCATTGGAAAGTGCCATCTGATTTGGTATCTTCATGTAAGTAACACAATGTGCCAGAAATATATATTCCAGGGAGAAAAGAGAACCCATAGGAGTAAATATATATTATAAAATTATCGCCTCCCCCCGCCTTTTCCATCCCTGTTTCTCTCTTCAATGCCCTGAGCCTGTCACACAGAGACTTATCAGGCACATTGTTCTTAAAAAAAATCATGGAGGCACTTGATACGACACAGAACAAATGCTTCTGGGGATCAATTTGCTTTCTGGCATGATCTCGGTCTTCCTGGAGCTTCTTCCTCCACATACCCCCAGGTGGAACAGTGACAAGGTATTGTAGTTATTGATCTGTGGATATACTGTAGATCAACGTCAATGGTTGCATAAAATGTGTCAAAATTTGCACATCAAGGGCACCAGTGACTTCTAGGTAAAAAAAAAAAAAATCAAGTGGGGGAGGGGGGAGGTAAATCACAAAAAGAGCAATTTAAACAAACTCAGCAATAACTGGAATTGCCGGAGGCACAAGTTACCTGTTGGCATTTCAACCGTAAAATGTTTTCCGCGGCTTTGAAACAGTGGCTGTGGTAGCAAAAACACTGGGAACATTTCCCCCTATCCTGCTGTGCCACCCTTTGGACTGGCGCATCGGTAGCTGCTGTGGTGTCCTCCAGGTGTGGTGGACCAGCTCCCGTCAGCCAGCATGGCCCAGCTATGCTCTGCTTCCACGGTTAGAGGCTGTAATGCTTCTGAATATCAGTTGCTAGAAGCCACAGAAGGGGAGAGGGCTCTTGCATTAGGGTTCTGTTTATGGGTTTCCCCCAGGTCAGCCACTGTGAGAACAAGATGCAGTAGGCTCTTCTGACGGTCCTATGGTCAGGGATGCTTGGAATTCATGGAATCGTGGAATTGTAGAGTTGGAAGGGACCACAAGGGTCATCTAGTCCAACCCTCTGCAATGCAGGAACCTTTCGTCCAATGTGGGGCTCAAACCCACGACCCCGAGATTGAGAGTCTCATGCTCCACTGACTGATGTATTACTGATATATTGCTGTCAGCCAAAATTTCAAGGGCACCACTTTGGCTATGCCTGGGCTGGTGGGTACTATTATGTCAAAAGCATCCATGATAACCTCCTAATAGAAACCATGTGGACCAGATAAGCAGCTGCATATCCAGGATTTGGGGCAGGGGCTTTTGGAAGATGTCCACCATGGGGGAAGGTCTCCCTTATTGGGTCTGTCTCCTCTTCACCACTGTCCATTCGCCTGCTTCTCTCTCTGGACCCAGTATGCACAATTGCAAAGAAAGAGGATGATGCCACTGCTGCACCTTCTCTCCTTTGTCATGGCTTGGATGCTTGGAGAGATTTCATTCATTCATTCATTGGACTTATATTCCACCTTATTCTCCAAAGAGCTCAAGGTGGTGTATGTGATTCCGTCTCCTCATTTAACTGCCACAACAACCCTATAAGGTAGGTTAGGCAGGGCCGTAGCTAGGGGGTGGCAAGGTGGGCCCCAGCCAGGGGCACAGGTGAGGGCGCCCCGCAAAATTGACTTTAAAATATTCCGTAAATATGTCTATAAATACAAATATTGATTTTTGCCTCAAAAGGAATGGTTTTTAATAGAGGGTAAATTGAATGGGGAGAGGGGGCGGGGTTGGAGGAGAGGCGGAAAGAAGAGCTACTTTGTCCATGGTGAGGGGACACAATCTGGACGGTTCTGCCAGGGGCGCAAGATCACCAGCTACGGCTCTGGGTTAGGCTGAGTGGCTGTGAGTGCCCCAAGGTCACACCCAGTGAGCTTCATGGCTGAATGGGGATTGGATCCCCAGTCTCCCAGGTCCTAGTACAACACTCTAACTACTACACCACCCTGCCTCTAATAGCAAGGGGACAACAAGATAGCAAGGGAACAGAGAGTGCCTGCAAGAAGGAACAACAGAAGAGTAAAGAAGCCATGGCAAAAACCAGTGGAAGCATAACAGTTGAACTCTAGGCAGAGGGAAAGGAACTAAGGCTGCAATCCCAACCCCACTTGCCTGGGAATAAGCTCCACTGAATTCAATAGGACAGACATTATTAGGATTGCACCATAAAGCTGTTATCTCGTACTCACTTAACTGGAAGTGCTCTTGAAATCAATGGGGCTGAGTTCTGAATAGACATGTGCAAGAGTTTGCTGTTCCAATACATCAGATGAAATAATGCAATTTTCAGTGCCAACTTAGCAGAGGGCAATGAGTGATCCAGTCAAAGCCCTGCAAGATGTGCATCTCATAATCTGGGCGCTACAACTGAAAAGATGTTTCCCAGCTCCCCAGCACCCAAGTTTCTGATAGGAGGAGGGCCATGAAAAGAAAAGTGGGTGGAGCAACAGAGCTTTGTTCAGAAGGCTACATTCTAGACATGGCAACACACTTCCAGGTGAGCAAGACACCTTATTCCAGCCAGGCAAGTCTATTTGAGGATGGTGCAGAGCAGGGCTGGTGAGGGGTGTGGCCTGAGGACAGGAAGTGTGACCTTGGGACTTGGAATGTCACCTAGTGCTGGGCTCCCCTATGTGGCGTCAGTGATCACTATTGTACCCTCAGATGCCTTCCTTGGCACCTGCCAAGGCCCTCTGACCCTGCCTCTGACTTTCCCAACTGGGGAGGGGGGCATTGCTTCCTTGGCTGTTTGGTTGGAGGGGCTGGCCCTTTGGAGATGTGGCATTCTGCTGTGTGGGGGCAGGAGTTTTGCCTGTTGTATTGAAGGGGGTTCTGAGAATTGCCACTTGGTTCTTCTGTGAAATGGGTACCGAGTGGTGTCCATGGCAGTTTCTTAGATTTCCAAATGTTCCCAGAGAGGTTGGGGACACCTGGCACAGTGAGAGTTCCAAGGGTTGGTTAGAGAGGCCTGACGTTCCATGCCGCACTGTCTTAGAGAGTGGTCCCAATTCTGCACCACAGTGCTGCACTGGGAGTCAGAGAAACAGGGCTCTGCAAGACACTAATTACAGTGTTTTATAAATGGGGAGGCAGGAAGCCTATATAGATATAGATATGTAGTATATGAATATATTTGAACAACAGAGGCTCAAAGCACACAAAGGGAATTGCCAGTGCACCAGATTCATAAATTGCAGTCCAACGCAAAACTAACAGACCCACTGAAGGAGTTGCGTTTAGGAAAGACCCTCCCCATGGGTTACTCTCAGAAGAAAGGTCTTCCTCATGCACTGCCAAACTATTGAAAGCCCGTTTGGGGTTTTTTTGCTGACACAAGGCCTACTGCAGACTGGGCTGCTGTCAACAGAGGCAAATCTCAGTGCTACAAATTAGCCGGATTCTTAACTTGGCTCAAAATATCAGGCTTGTATTTTTTAAAGGAAAAGAAAATGAGAGGAGGGAGGTGGGGTAGAGGGGGATCTGGCTAAGGGGGACCTATTTGCAAAGCACATTCTTAATGGTTTAAGCCAGGTCCCAAAAGTCATCTATTTCAATTATTTGTTTAAAGGTGCCTGCAATTAAGAGTACAAAACAAGGCTTTGGAATGCTAAGTCAGACAATTAAAATGTTTCATGACTGCATGGAGGGGGGGGGCTGAATTAGCACTTTAAACACACCAGACCCCCTTCTCTCTCCTTCTAATCTCCATTCTCTTTCATTGGTATATAATTCCTCCTATCCCCCATTCTCCTTAAAGGATAAATGGAAAAAGAGCCCCGTTTGTCCTCTGCAGGACTGAATCATCCTAAACTTCAACCTGTACATTTGAATGTCTTTAGCTTCTGCAGAGAGACATCCTCCTTTGCCTCATAATGACCCAGGTGCACAAAATTTTTCTGCCACTAGCCTGATTTTGAAGGGGGGGGGCATAAATCACTTTAAGTGTCTCCGCTTCGCCCCACCCCCACTCCTAAACCCCTTTCTCTTTCCCTTTGAAGAGGCAAGCTCATGTTAGCCTCTGATTTGTGGTCTCTTGAAGTGCAAGCCTCCCTGCTTGGGAAGGCAGCAGCCACCCTGTGCTGAGCACTGATGCAGCAGCTTCCTAATTGGCCTTCTGTGGGCGCTGGTGTGATGGCTCTTGGCAGCTTTAAGATCCCAGCTGTTTTTAGTGGGAAAGAGGCCTTCATTCTTGTTAACCATGGAAAAACATACTTAAAGCTCCAACCTTCTTTCAAGAGAGCAGTGTGACTCAGATTCACTTTTAGAGAGAGGAAGAGAGTCTATGTGTGTATGGAAGACACACTGCTGCTCTTTGAAGCTAGTCGCTTGGCATTTAGAGAGGAAGAACTCCGTGGACTTCTGTATCTTTTGCTCTGCATTGCTTGTTGCATGAAAATTTGTCAGAGGAGTTCTTTTAATGGGTTTCCCTTCCCAAATCAGGCCTTTACTTTAGCCAGTTTTTGAAGCATTCCCTTACCATGTAATTATTTTGTTTTAAATGAGGGGGGAGAGAATATGATCCGGGAAGTCTCCTATCACATTTTGTTTGCTTTTGATCAGAGGATCACCACAGCTAGCTGGGTTTTTGTGATGGCTTCAAATTGCAATTGCAACTGGTGACTGGAAGTGCAAATATCACTATGACAAAATGAAACAAACTGAAAATACCCAAGATACTCAACAGTAAGGCTGAGCTTTGAGCCTGAGCTGTAGTGGCTCTGGACAATGCCAAAGCCCAATTGGGGGTGGGGGTCAGAGTTACGATCAAAGCATTGTCTGCTCAGTCTGTTCAGGTTTTGTTTCAACTGTATTGGGACTGCAATGTTTAATCCAAGGATGGGAGCCACAGGTCTCTCCAGATGTTGTTGGATTCCAATCTCCATCAGCCTCAGCCAGCATGGCTAATAGTTAGGGATGATGGGAATTGGATTCCAGCAACCTCCAGAGGCCAACAGGTCAGACACTTTTGGGTTTAATCGCTAATTTGGTTGAATTTAATTATATTTAAACTTTTAACCAACTGAAAACCGGTCCCTGAATAATCAGCAAGCAGACTTTTTAAAACAACAATAACAGAGCAATCCTTTGAGGGGATGGGAAGGAATGGCATGAAGGAACAGCCACAGCTCTGCTGACTTCCCCAGCCAGGATAGAAGGTGTGTTAGCTCTGTTTTCTCTTTTGCTAGATGAATTTTGATCCAGTATAGTGTTATAAAAATATTGTCAGTATATTATTAGTTGATGTGTTGCTTGTTGCTGTTCAGAGTGGCATAGCTGATGACCTAAGGGTCAGCCCCCAGGAGATCTGTTGTTGTTGTTGTTGTTGTTTAGTCGTTTAGTCGTGTCCGACTCTTCGTGACCCCCTGGACCAGAGCACGCCAGGCACCCCTGTCCTCCACTACTTCCCGCAGTTTGGTCAGACTCATGCTGGTAACCTTGAAAACACTATCCAACCATCTCGTCCTCTGTCGCCCCCTTCTCCTTGTGCCCTCCATCTTTCCCAGCATCAGTGTCTTCTCCAGGGAGTCTTCTCTTCTCATGAGGTGGCCAAAGTACTGGAGCCTCAGCTTCACGATCTGTCCTTCCAGTGAGCACTCAGGGCTGATTTCCTTAAGAATGGATGCGTTTGATCTTCTTGCAGTCCATGGGACTCTCAAGAGTCTTCTCCAGCACCAGAATTCAAAAGCATCCATTCTTCGGCGATCAGCCTTCTTTATGGTCCAGCTCTCACTTCCATACATCACTACTGGGAAAACCATGGCTTTAACTATACGGACCTTTGTTGGCAAGGTGACGTCTCTACTTCTCAAGATGCTGTCTAGGCCTGTCATTGCCCTTCTCCCAAGAAGGAGGCGTCTTTTAATTTCGTGGCTGCTGTCACCATCTGCAGTGATCATGGAGCCCAAGAAAGTAAAATCTCTCACTGCCTCCATTTCTTCCCCTTCTATTTGCCAGGAGGTGATGGGACCAGTGGCCATGATCTTCGTTTTTTTGATGTTGAGCTTCAGACCATATTTTGCGCTCTCCTCTTTCACCCTCATTAAAAGGTTCTTTAATTCCTCCTCACTTTCTGCCATCAAGGTTGTGTCATCTGCATATCTGAGGTTGTTGATATTTCTTCCGGCAATCTTAATTCCAGCTTGGGATTCATCCAGCCCAGCCTTTCGCATGATGTATTCTGCATATAAATTAAATAAGCAGGGAGACAAAATACAGCCTTGTCGTACTCCTTTCCCAATTTTGAACCAATCAGTTGTTCCATATCCAGTTCTAACTGTAGCTTCTTGTCCCACATAGAGATTTCTCAGGAGACAGATGAGGTGATCAGGCACTCCCATTTCTTTAAGAACTTGCCATAGTTTGCTGTGGTCGACACAGTCAAAGGCTTTTGCATAGTCAATGAAGCAGAAGTAGATGTCTTTCTGGAACTCCAGGAGATCTATGTGGCTTTAAAATAATAACATTTGAATCTTTCTTTCCTCCAAGGATCCCAGGATATATTATAGACCTTTTGTCCTCACAGCAACTCAGTTAGGATAGGATGATAGACCTGTTGGGATGTGCACAGAAACCAGGAGATGACATATCAGCTGGGAATTATTCTTCCTTACTCACATTTGAGAGTTCAGCAGAGCACACCCCTTGCAGCAAAATGAAAGGAAGCTGTTGATGAGCTAGCTTTAGCCTTTTAGTTTAAGTAATCCAAGATGCTTTAACACAGACAGGACTCACCTGGTTATTTCCCCCTTTTCTCCCTTTAAAAACAATAATCACGCAAAACAGTCTTCTTATAAGTGAAGAAAGATTTACTCAGTATCACAATAGCAGTCTTGAGGCAGACTTATAAGTAGTTACAGACATACATTGTAGTTTAGATAAAAATGGAGGCTGCTATGTCTCAGCCTCAGCACATGGGCCTACGTCCCTAGTTACAGATGAGGCACGGAAGAGAAGAGATGAGAGAGAGATCAGCTATCAGCAAGCAGAGAGAGAACAAGCTTCCATAGGCTGGGCCCCTTCTACCTGGCTGGCTGGACACAGTAGGAGTGGCTCCCCAGGTGAGATCAAACTTCCTCTGTGTGTGCCATTCTAGCAAAGACGTATTGTTGGCTTGACTGCATTGTAAATATCCCACAAGATTACTGGTCCACGATCACCTGGAATGCTGTGTGGCTAAATGGGGATTTGAACCTAGTTACTGTATAACCATTCTAAGCACAACACTCTGACAGCTATACTCAGTTTGCCAGTAAAACACCTGACATCTGGCATCCCTAGTGCCATATTGCTTTTAAAATATCAAGTGAGCCTGTGGCAGGAAACTGCTCTCCTGTCCTCTACAGCTCATGCGCTTGACAACCCCTCTCTTCTCAAACATCCTTGATGATGGAGACACCAGAATAGGCACCAGTTTATGAGAGAGAAGCCTAATGAAATTCAATTATGTTTATATCATCAGCTCAAACTCCTGGAAAATGACAGGCAATAAATTATCCCACCCTCTGGTTTTTATGTGGCTTTACCATTTTGGGACTTACTCACTCATTCGTTTTATGAGAGTTAGCAACCCTGGTAGTTCCCTCAGAGATGGAAGGAAGGTGCTTGGGGGGAGGGAGGGAAGGCTAGAAAGTTTTTTTGGGAGATGCTGGGAGGGGCAGCTATGAGGAGGAGGAGGGAAATAAGAGGAGGGAGAAAAAAGAAGGAGAAGGAGGAGAAGCAAGCCCAATCATACAAATGCATGCTCTCTCCATGAAATAATAATAATAATAATAATAATAATAATAATAATAATAATAATAATAATATTTATACCCCACACAACATCTGGCTGGGTTTCCTCAGCTACTCTGGGCGGCTTACAGCATATAGGAAATTAGGAGATTGATGTTGAATCAATGCAACAGGGAGCTGAGAGAACAAACTTGTTA
This sequence comes from Podarcis muralis, assembly GCF_964188315.1. Taxonomy (NCBI): domain Eukaryota; kingdom Metazoa; phylum Chordata; class Lepidosauria; order Squamata; family Lacertidae; genus Podarcis; species Podarcis muralis. The sequence goes on along the minus strand of NC_135668.1, from coordinate 3,563,727 downwards.
CATGTCCTCTAGGTGAGGCCAGTGAATGTGAAACCCACACCAAACTTTTCCTGCATCATACATATTAGGGGTGACTTCAACTACATCACTTGGCTTTATCCCTGAAGTGTAAATAGTTTTAATGAATATTGTTCTTGCATATGAGGGTAAACCAAGTAGGATGCCAAAGCAGCTTGTAATTTTGGGCTGACCTGGTTGTTCGTTGCACCATCCTCAAGAGGCCTTCATTTCTTGGGTCCTAAATAACAATAATGCCCGAATGATATGCTTCAGAGGTGCCTCTTAGCATTTGGCTGTTGGGTGGCAAAATGGCAGTGGAATGCCTAGGCTTGTGCTTTGGCCAATGGAGAAGATTAAAGCCCTTCTTCTCTCCCCCTCCCACACCTCCCCCAAATCACTGCAGCAATTTCCTCTCCAATTGTATGTCATTTACAGCCCGGGTAGAAGGGAGAAGTCATTGAAGCCAGCAGCCATTTGTGATGCAGAGAAGCATTTATGGTCAGTTTTTACTGTTGCTCATTTTCCTTCTGCAGCTGCTTTGGCCATGTTCCTTTCCTAGGGATGAAAGAGTGGGCAAATTGCCTACACTACCTACACCTGTACTGCCTACAGAAGACGTTTTAACATGGGCACTTCTGCAGATTAGTGCTGGAAAGCCTCAATGTGAAACTCAGACATGATCACAAGAATGTGATAGGTTAGCAGTGGGACTCTGCTTGGGTGTGGGCAAAGGCAGGTGACCTCTGGAGCTGATGCAGATGCAAGGTCTGACTGACTTCCATCCTGCTCCAGCTGCAGCTGTGTTCACAGCCAACTCACTCCTCTTTCCATCCTTCCAGAACTCTGCAGACATTGGCTGATTGACTCAAAGGAGATGAAAGACTGGTTAACCAGGGGGAGGATGAGTCACTTTTGCTTACCACCTGTTGCTGATCTTACTGCTTGCAGACCAGGTAGGTAAACACAGAGGTGGCAGCACTAAGGAACCTTCTGTTACCCTTCTGCTATTTTGCTGCCTGAGGCAAAGGATAGATGGCGCCCATTCCACATATAGAAGCCTAATGAACTGGCACCAAAATTTTACTTAAACCCTGGGGACCAGACAGCTTCCTCCCCTTCACCTCAGGAGGTGCAGAGGTCTCCAGCACCCCTGCCCACTCCCCCCCCCCCCAGCTTCCACCTTCTGAGGCAGGTGTCTCAATCTGCAGGGCCAGCCCTGATTTGTTAAGGCATGGCTTCCTGAACCTGTCTGGGCAACCACAAGGCAATATACAATTAAAATCAATTTAAAAAAATTTAAAAACACAAAGGTATGGAAACCCAGACTTTTGAAAATGACCTCAAATGTCATCTAGTGCAACTCTCTGGTGATAACTGAAGTCCAGGACTGCAGTATTCCTGATGGATCGAGCCTCCACGGAAAAACATCCAGTGAAGGATAGGGTCTATCACAATCTGAAAGAGTCTGCTCTTGAACAGCTTGTACTGTCAACAAGCTATTCTAACGTTCAGTCAAAACCGCTTGTCCTTGGTTTGGCTCCTACCCTCTGGAGTAGTACAAAGCATATTTGTCCCATCACCTTTGTGACAGCCCTTCAAATATGTGATGTCAGCTACCCCATCACGTGTCTCCTTTCTCCAGGCGAAAGACGCCCCAGCTCCTTCAAGCACACTATTCTCCATTGGAGAACTACAGAGGGTTAATGGCAGACTTTTCTGATTCCAGGCAGGTGGTCTCACAGTTCAGTCTCTCCAACTGGGACTTATTTATTTATTTAGAAAATTACTTTTAAATCATACCTTTATCCAAGTATGGATTCCAGAACAGTTTACATTTTAAAAAATCAGATATCAATAGAATATTAAAACAAACAATAAAAATCAAATTGGCATAATAATATATGAGAAGCTACAAATCAAAACTATTCAAAATCTGCCTTCTCCAGGGCTCAGAGAGACTCCAGTCTGAGACCCAGGAGAGCTGCTGTAAGTACTAAGCAAGATGGTTCAATGCTCTGTCTTAGCATATAGTAGTGCAGTTCTCTTCCATGGCCAGTGTGGAAGGAAACCAAGCAGACTGGAGGAGCAGGGATGGAGAGATCCATGCCTCCTTCAGCAGCTGGCTCACTTGTCAGTGTGAAATTCCTCATCTCCTGGCAGGTTGCTACATACAAGGCTAATGAGGACACATGAAGAGCTCTGCTGGATCAGGCTGGGTCGCTTCTAGTACAGCACCCTGTTCTCACAGTGGCCAAGCAGATGCTCATTATGGGAAGCCCACAAGCAAGACCTGAGTGCAAGAACACTCTCCCCACTGAAGATTCCCAGCAACTGGGACTCAGAGACATATTGCCTCTTATGGTGGACAAAGAACATGACTATCATGGCTAGAAGCAGTTGGTAGTCTTACCTTTGTCTAAACTCCTTCAACTTCATCTAAACTCCTTTAAAAGTTATTGTTGGTGGTAGCCAAAACTACTTTCTGAGAGAGCAGAATCTATAGTTTAACTATGCACTGCATGAAGAAGTACTTGTCCTGATTTTCTCTAAACAGTCCCAAATGTTCCAATTTCCACATAGGGGAGTTGCTCCGTTTGCTTGATCATTTTGGTTGCCCTTTTCAGCACTTCTCCAACACTCTCTTTCTCTCTCTCCTGATCTACCAAGCCAGCAATGGAAACCCTGTGGCCGTTCAGTTGTTCTTGGATCTAAATCCCATGAGCCCCAGCCAGCATGGCCAATATACAGGAATGATGGGACTTGGAGTCCAACAACATCTGGAGGGCCGCAGGTTCCCCATTCCTGAACTGTGTTTTGATATGTTCTTGAAGCAGCTTTGACAATCCAAGGTAATAAGCCTTTTCACAAGACAAAATATTGTTTATAAACCAAGTTTAGCTTTATTGACAATTCTCCATGATAAAATTGCTGATTACCATTACAAAGAGCTGATTACTTTTCTTTTGGAAGTGTCCAGACAACTTAGAGCCCCAAATTGGAAAGGTTTGGAACATCTACGGATGTGGCAATAGAATGTATGGGCGATAACTGACTAAAGAAGTATGAGCTTTAGTTGGCAAACAAGATGTTGATGATTTTTTGGAAATTTAGTATCCTTTTATAACATTCTCAGCTGAAAACCCAATGATATGGCATCCTCTGGATTCTCACCTACGGTTATGCTGAAATGTTTTTTCATGGTTCCATGGGGAGGGGGAGGGAATCCTTTGTAAAAACTTGTATTTGTAATTATGGAAAATCAATGAGAGAGAGAGAAACAGCTTTGACATGCTAGTGTTATAATTCCGTATGTCTGGGTGGGGAGGTGAACTTTTGCAGTTAAAGCACAAACGCCAGCTGCATCATTAACAGCCTTATCTGTTGATCTGGCTTTCGGCAGCCTGCTGCCTGCTGCCACCTTTGCTGATAATGGATGCTTTGAAGTCAAGACTAAGTGTGAGTTTATGGGTTTGTTAACAGATGAGATTCCAGAAAGAGGCCATAAATTACCTTGCTCGACAAAGGCTTCTGGGGGGAATACCCCTGTAAGGTTTTGAAATCCTTCAGCATGGGATTATCCCAACACTCTTCTGAAGTAGCAAATATTTTGACACAGGTGCAGGGTAGACTCATGAACTTTGAGACTCCAGCCAGGCCTGTGCCTGTTTTGAACTGAATAATAAAATTGGCACCAAGTTCTCCTATTTTCGGATGTTCGGGTGGAAAAATGCACCCTTGATTCATACAGCAACTCCTGTGTGCACAGGTACGTTGTCTGTGGACATTGAACATATGAATAACGGTGCAGCTCAGACATTTGTGTACAGTGATACACAGTTTGCAGACTCACTGAGTATTATGTGTGCACACTGCTGATGTCATTTACTGCCAGGGACCAGGAGACTTTGCTAGTCATCAGAGGATCTTTTTGACCATTGGCCAACCCCTGAGTCAAGCTGCAGCTGTGCGGGAAAGAGACTGGACCTGGACCAGCTACAAACCCTACTAAGAGCAGAACTAGATCAAATGGATAGAGCATTAAAAACACACACACACACATATATGATGGAGAGGGAGGAGAAGAAGACACTGTGTCTCCTTCCTGCCTCTCTGGACTAAGAGAAGGGGGGTTTGATCCCATAGGGTGCTCCTTGTTTGTGAGCACCTTCCCTGCAGAGAAGCCCCTCACAAAGGAGCAGCAACTTGCCCTCCACAGGATCAAATCCTCCCCTTGCCAGCTGATAGGCTGAGCATTCCATCCTGCACAAAAAACTAATAAATAGTAATAACTCGTGCTCATGTGCTCAAGACATCGATTCCATAGATCATATTTTGATACATTGTGCGAAGTATGAGCAGCCCAGGGCTGAACTGATACTACTCTTGCTGGTGCCTTTCCCGGGAAAGTCAGAGGCTCACTATGTCAGGTTCCTACTGGAAGACCGGACAAAAGCTAGAACGTTGGCAGTGGCAAAGTTTTTATCGGTGGTTGCAAGAACAAATGAGCCCTATATTCCAAACAAAGTGCTTGATTAACCTGGAGGTAGGCTGTATGAACTCTGTATTGATTTGTAATGTTTTGTTGGGTCTCTGGACCGTAATAAAGATAGTTGTTGTTGTTGTAATAACTTATATATATATTTATTGCAGTCCATAGACCCACAAAACAGTTTCAAAACAAGATACAGTTAAGACAACAAACAAGAGGTAAAAGAGACCAAGGTAGTCATTTTGTTATGTCTAGAGCATGATGGTCTTTGTTTCTTGCGACCTCCGAAAGAAACTTTGCCACGGTCAGTGTAATATCATTTTACCTATCCTCCAGAAGGTATTTAATATGGGGGAAAATAATAATAACAGTAACTAAACATTTTTGAACAAATTGTTGTAAGGTATTGGGGTGATTTTATATAGATTTTGCCCTCCACAAATCCTGATGATTTATTTTGATTAGAGATGGTGTTTTAAAAGCATCTGTTGCTTCATCTGCTTGCCCCAAACCTTGACTAGAATGATACATTAAGACTCACTTACTGGGTTGTTCAGCTGGATCTGCAGTATATAGTTATAAGAGGCAGAGAAAATGTGGGCAGCACTCAGGGGCGCAGGAGGGAAACAGAGAGAAGAAAATGAATGTTTGGCTCCAACACTCTTTGCTTCCCTGATGTGCACCTGGTCTTTGCATTTGACAGATAATTATCAGATCAGAAGCAGCACATACAAGGAATGGAAAGAAACTTGTATCCTGTGGACACACCACATCACTGAAATAGTCAAAAGAGTTGCAGCACTAGGAGTCAGGCTGCTCTGAAAAGAGATCACAGCAAATGCACAAATTTCCTTGAAGGCTGAGCCAGGAAACAGGGTTTTAGACAAATTATAGGAATATCCAAAAATGCCTTGCCTACCCCCCATCATCCTTATATGTGAGTGAAGGGGAAATGAAAGAGTCTGGATGCAATTAAAAGGAAGTGGGTGTTCTTTATTTGCAATAATTTGATGTATTCTCTCTATTACTGAGAGTTAAACTTTAACAACAGTCCACTTTATCAGATGCCTCTCACTTCCCTCTGACCTCACTATTTACAATCTCTCTCTGTGTGTGTTTGTGTGTACTTGCAACTGAGAGTAATGCTCCACACATCTGGCAATATTGACTGCAGTCCACATAAAAACCTAAGAAGAGCCTGTTGGATCAGGTCAATGGCCCACATAGAACAGTTGCCTGTGGGAAAACCAGCAATCAAGGTTCATCCCCTCCTGTGGTTTCTAGCAACTGGCATTCAGAAGCATTACTGCCTCTGCCCATGAGGCAACGCACAGCCGTCATGGTTAGTGGCCATCAAGAGTCCATGAATTTGCCTAACCCTCTTTTCAAGCCACCTTGGTTGGTGGCTACGCTTGCATCCTGTGGGAGTGAGTTCCACAGTTTAACTCTGCATAGCATGAAGAAGTCCTTTCATTTATCCATCCTGAATCTTCCAACATTCAGCTTCATTGGACTGAGTTCTAGTGTTATGAGAGAGAGAAACTTTTCTCTGCCCACTTTCTCCATGCCAGGCATATTTCATTTCACCTCTTACTTAAAAAAGCTTTTGCAATAATAAAAGTGATAGTTTTTAAGATGCCACAAGACTCTCTCCTTTTTGGCTGCAGAAGACTAACACTGTCTAGAAATTGTTGCAGCTGCAGGTTTGGGGGAGGGGATTCTACATCTGCCTTTGACCTGGGGAGTTATACCAACCTCTTATCTAACATGTTTGTCAGCAAAATGCTTTGGCTTTCTAGCTTGATGTTATTCCCCTTCAGGTTTACTGCAGAGTAATGAGAGGGTGATCATTTTGGGGAAGAGGAAATTTACAGCTCCCCTTTTCATCTTTCTCATTGCTGCAGGTCTCAAGTAGGTAACTCTGGGGTCAGCTCCTGCCTTCTTCGTGTCATGTCCATATTTTCTTTTCAAATTAAGGCACGCTGAACAACATACCATCCTGCTTTTTTAAAAAACATGGTGATAAATGTTAACACTAATGAAACTGTAGGAAGGATGGGAAATAAGAATGGCAGCACATGCCAAGCATTCAGATTTGGCTCCACATTTAGTCTTTGAACTTTCCGTGCCTTTGAAGAAGCCAGTAAGAATGTAGAAATTAACTCACAGTACACTTGAACTTCTGAGAGAGTACTCATGAAGTTAAAGAGAAGTGGGGGACACCTCTGGAGAACGAATGATGGGTTTGCAAATATTTATGGCTGAACTGGGCATCTTAGATTTTCGTATGTCTTAGACGTCAACTGGAGGAGTGTTTCCATAGCCTTATATCCATCTAAGGCTGCAAAAACAAGGGACCCGCTCCCTCAAGGTCAAGGAGCCAGACTATCCCATCAGCCTTGGGACAGTCCCAAAGAAAAGATGGGAGAAAGAAATGTTGGGATAGATTGTTTGTTTGTTTGTTTGTTTGTTTGTAAGTCTCTCTTCATCTGAGGATCGCAGGATGGTTTACAATATAGAAACACAAAAATCACAATATAGTAACAAACAAAACCAACACATAGTTTAAAATAACACAGATTGTGCAATTAGCCAAAGGCCTGGGAGAAGAGCAATGTTTTTGCCTGGCACCTAAAGATATGTACTGAAGGAACCAGTGAGCCTCCCTGGGGAGAACATTCCACAAGCAGGGAGCCACTACAGAAAAGGCACACTCTTATGTTGCCACCCTCTGGACCTCTCATGGAGGAGGCACATGAAGAAGGGCCTCAGATGATGATTGCAGGGTCTGGGTCAGTTCATATGAGGAGAGGCACTCCTCGAGGTATTGCGGTCCAAGCCATTTAAGGTTTTATAAGTCAAAGCCAGCATTTTGAATTGGGCCCAGAAACTAATTGGCAGGCAGTACAGTTGGGCCAGGATTGGCATTATGTGTTCGAACTGTGTTGCCCTGGTGAGAAACCTGGCCACTGAATTCTGCACCAGCTGAAGTTTCTGAACCATCTTCAGAGGCAGCTCCATGTATAATGCATTGCAGTAATCTAACCAAGAGATTAACAAAGCATTAACACGCAGCCACCTCCCTCTCTTCAATCTTCTTTTTTGTCCTGCAAACTTCCTGATTCACCTGGGCTGTACTGCTGGCTGCCAACCAGCAGTCCTCCAGGTTATCTCCCATATGGGGTAAACCTGTTTGTATATGCTTGTAACTTTAAGCCTAGACCCCGCCTTCAGGGATCGCTGTGCTCTGCCTGATCGTGAGTAAAACTACTTTTTGTTACTTATGAATAAGACTGTGGTGTCTTTAGTCTTTTAGGAGGGATCAAAGGAATAATAGAATAGAACAATACCAGGAATAATAGAACATATATCAACCTGGGCAAGGCAGATTGAATTGCCTGTTGTCTTAAGAGGCTCACATAAGCCTGCAACCAGTTTCCTGCTGCGTAAAGTGGGAATGCACTCTGCTAAGTGAAGAAACTTGATAGCGCAAGTTAGGAAGGATATTAATAATCAATATATCCTCTCCTGCCACCCTCAAGATTCCCACAAGCAGTGGATCTAGAAATATCCCCAAGCTGCGTTCCCCCTCTCCTTCAGAGGGAGCCTAGCTCCATCAAGAGCAGGCCACCTCCCATCCATCCAGTCAAGGGAACTGCCCACTAACAGTGTTTCAGTCCTATATGGATTGAGCTTCAGTTTGTTGGCTAACATCTAGTCCATTACTGAGGCAAGACATTGGTTCAGGAGAAATAGAGCTATATACTTTGCTATATTTGTAATTATGTAAATCTTTTCATATTGTAAGCTGCCTTGAGCATTGTTTTAACTGAGGAAATTTGGCATACAAATAAAATGATGGAGATGGAGATGGATTGAGGATTAAATCTGTAAATTAAAATTTAAACCTGTCCCATGTATGTGGGATAAATATGAGAGTAAACAGGCTTTGAAGCCCTTTTAGCAGAGTAAAAACATTATGCTATGTGTTTTTGCAGCTTATTGGAAGCCAGGAATTAGGCAATTAAACTTTTTATCCCTGTTTATTTTTGGTCTGCTGACCTTTCACCTATTCATCTCCTTTGCTAAGAATGGACCACACACTTTAGTAAAAGCAAAAAGGTTTACTTACATTTCAATGCAGGCAGCAAATATATCAAAGTTGTATGCAGGTAAAAATACTTCTTAGTTACAAAATAAAAAATGGAGTCTGGGCAGCTTCCGGTTCTGCTCTGCCTTAGTGGAGGTAGACCCCACAACAGCAGGAGATCATTGGTGAAGGAAAAACAAGGATGATTGAGGGTAATTATCCTTGCAAATTCCCCCCAGGGACAGGGAGGATAGGCTTCACTCGCAGTTCATCTTGGTACCTGGCTCTTGCTCTGGAATGGAATGTGGGGGGCAGGGAGGTGCTGAGTGCAAAAGCACTTCACCTGCCAAAAACCCTCCAACACCGCCATTAAGAAGCAGAGGCTCTCATGATCATTAAAGCTGAATTGGACTAAAGTACAGGTGCGTGCTAGAAGAGATGAGATCACAAACTGTGGAACAAAACCAACTGCAAGGACTTTAAGGTTTGAACTTGAGATAAGACTTCATTTGGTGCAAAAAATTAGGGGGGGGGGAGAGCTGATGGTTTCTTTATAGAAAGTTTTTTTCTCCACATTTATGATTTGGCAACCCTCCTCTGAATGTTAGTTCAAATTATATTTGTTCAAGTGAGGATGGAAGAAATTGGATTATAGATCTGTAATATATATATTAAACAGAACTGTGTCTGTAAAAAAAAGGAGAAAGGGAATGAAGCTCTATTTTGCAAAAGGTTTATGATGGAAACTTAGAGCTGACTCTTCCTCATCCTTTATTATTTACGGAGTGAACTGAATAACGCTAAGAGAACTTGGAATTTAATTTAATTGGAAGTATAATTGCTCATATATCTTCGGCTGGAAGGAAGGATGAAAGGAGTCTGTAAACTTGCCAAGGAACTGATAAGGCTCATTACTGAGTCACCTGCAGTATGACAGACTGCTCTTTTTCCCGGGCTGAGAGGGAAAATGGTGAAAACAGGTTATTTATTGGGACAGAGTGACTTTTGCAGCTGTTGTTAAAGTTGCAAAACAACAAAGCACGGGACGGAGCAATGGAGAAATTTCTGGAACAACAATGGGATAGCAGCTCCGCCCAAGGCATGATGGAGAACAGCAGCAACCGGGCGAAAGAAAGACATAACACCTTATAAGGATAGGAAGAAACACCATGGACAGAATAATTGCCACACACAGGAAGAACAAGGATATAGCTTGAGTTCCTCACATGTAGTTTTATAAATCATTTAATGTGTCAACACAAATAGAAGTTATTAATATTGTAGTTGTTGTATAAGATTATTATTATGACCCGCATGCCATGGAAATTAATAAGATTTTGGAACGCAGAAATAAAGCAAATAATCAAGCCATCCATTCTAGCACGCGGGGGCCCACTTTATCTACATTATATAATTCGGTATTTGAACGATTGGTATTAATGATTGTATTATAGATTGGTATTGTTATAATGAGGCTATTATTGGATTGTAATTGAAAAGTAATAAAAATGATTATTTGGGGGGAAACAAAAATGTACATCTGCTTATATTGCTGGCTTGAAAGGAAGAGAAGTGACTGCAGGAAGAGGAGGAAGGAGAAAAGATTAAGTTCCTTTGTCCTATTTTCTGCCACAGGAAGTAGGCAGGACATCACACAGACCTGTCTTCTCTACAGTTTTGTTTTATTTTGACTGCAGATTTTCCCACACTGACAATGTACTCCACAACTCCAGATGACCCCACTCAGCAGTTTCATGTAGATATTAAACAGCATGGGGGATAAATTTGAACCCTGAGGGACCTCACATTGAAGGTTCCATTGGGTCAAAGAATGCTCCCCAAGCATCACCCTCTGGAAATGACGATCCAAGTAGGACCAGAATCACCGCAAAGCAGTGCCACCCATCCCTAACTTGGATAAACTGCTCCAGAAGGATTCCATGGTTGGTGGTATTAAAAGCTGCTGAGAGGTCAAGGAGAATTAACAAGGATACATTTCCCCTCTCTCTCTCCCGACAAGTCACCATGCAGGGCGACTGAAGCTGCTTCTGTGCCTCAGAATTAATTATACTGGGGACACCATTTTTTGCAGCTTGCAAAAATGTATATAGCATGCAAAATTACGAGCAAAAAATGTGCGCATGACAGAAATGCCCACTAAGATGCTAGTGAATTTTCATGAGGACGTTAAGAAAAATAATGGCATGCATGGCTGCCCAATGGTGGCAAAATGGTCGTGAAATGGAGGCAAAATCCACAGGTTTAGCTGCACTCCTAGATAACCTTAATTTGTGAGTAAATTTCCAAATGAAACGTGGCTTTATTTGGTCTTAATAATATTTGCTTTGTTCTTAACAATTTTTTAAAATTAAATCACACATAACAGTTACACAATTACGGAAAATTAAAATTAAAAATAAAACAATGACAGATAGTCAGAGAGTCATCTCCAAGTTTAGAATTTTGACAAAGTATATATGTTAAAACCATCGCAATCTTAACAAACACAAAATAATACATATTAACATCTATCGCTTGGACTATTAGCCACAATGAAAATGATATATTGCATCAGCATATGGTAGAACAGTGCCTATGGTCTGCAGCACAGTTTTGCATGCATGGAACACATATTTTAAACATTATTCCCTCTCCCTTTTCTCCTGCCTTTGCATAAACCCTGGAGACCATAATAACATTTTCTTTGTATTTTCTCTGCATCAGGTCAGTTTTTGCCATAACAAATAATTCACTGTGTAATCTCTAGCTTTGTTTTGTTTTTGCACAGTTTTTCCTTTCCTTTTTTCTTTTTTCTTTCTATTTTTTATTTATTTCATTTCATATTTCTTAATGGATTGTTATTTTAATTTCACAATACAGTCTTGAAAAGTTTGAGAAAGAAAATTGCAAATTGATGCAGAAATTTGGCACATTGAATTTAAGATTAGGAAAATAAAAAGTTGAAAATAGCAGGTATTTCCATCCCTAAATGCAAGTAAACATTTGTTGTCTTTTGTGATTCTAATAAACATTAAGGCTGCTTTCATTATGTGAGGGAATCTTTCCAAAAGGACAAATGAGCAGCAGGCAGGCAAAATCAGGGGGACCCTTTATTAATTTACGGGAGGAACTCTGGCGCTTAAAATGATCTATACCCTGCAAAGCAGATGGAAATAAAGTTACTTATCACGTGTCAGATCAAAATAGCGCAGAAGCAGATTTTAAAACCTGACAGTTTAGACCTGGGTGCCACCACCGACTGTTTCTTTCCTTGTACGGGGTTGCTGGGTTAAAAACCCCTCTCGCGGTGAGCTTTTTCACCGATGATTCTATCTGAGCTGACCTTTGCAGAACTAGATAATATTTTATTTACCTTGTTTTGTGCACTTACTGTTAAATGTTAATGAAGGTAAGGGCTTTGAAGGTATGCAAATAAAACATTTTAATTGACTTAAGTGCAACCAAAGCTGCAAATTGGCTACTTTACAGAGAAGAACTTTATTTTTATTTTGTTTTTAGAAGAAGCCCTTCCATAATCTGGAACACAGGCTTGCCCTGCAGCTGTCCTTCCACTTGTAAAGCTGAAAGTTTGTCACACATAAATAAAGTTGTGAGGACCTCTGCTCTTTCCATGTCTGGCAGAGGATGGGTGGGCAGGTGGGCACATCCTCGCATGCAGACCACAATCTGGAGCTGCAAAATGCAGGTCAACTGCAAAGCCAAGTGTACCTGAAGGATGGGGGGGCACCAACTATTTAAGGCTCGCTCTGCCTCCCATCCCCAAGCACATTTTGTCCAGAATCTCCCTTCCCTCCCTTGGTTCAATGCAGAAAGATTTCAGGGTTGCTGGATTTGGGGTCATACAAGAATTCTTCCCTTAAAACGGCATCGTGGGAAATCTCTTGGGGAAATTATGTAGGACATGGATTGAGGGTTAAAGCTGTACATTAAAATTTAAACCTCCTATCCCATGTGTGTTAGAGAAATGCAAAAAGTAAACAGACTATGAAGCGTTTTTAGCACAGTAAAACACTTATACATTTTGCAGCTTACTAAAGTTTAGAAATAAGGCGATTATATATTTTTTGTCCCTTGTATTCCTTTTAACCCCTTTTTATCTGCTGACCTCCCCCTCTTCAGCCCTGTTGCAGAGAGTGAACCACATTTTTTACATTCCAGTGCAGACAGAAAATACAGCAAAGCAGCATGCAGAAAAATGCTTCTAAGACACAGTAAACTAAAAGTTGGTAGTCTCAGCAGCATGACTGAAACTAGAGGCTTCAGCAAAACATGTCTGCTTAGCTTGGCAGGATGATGGAAGAGTCTCCTCAGAGGCAGAAGGAAGTATACAGGACTATCTCATTTGTTCCAGAATACTTGCTTAGAGGAATCTGGGGAAGTGACCAAACAGAAGGTCCTCTCTAAGAGGTTCAAGAAGTCTCTGTTGTGCTTGTCTAGCAAAACATGCATTTGTGATTTGGCTGAAAACCCCACAGGGAATAGTAAGCGGACTTATATAGAGTCTGATCATTAGTCCATATAGCTCAGTATTGTCCACACTAACTGGCAGCAGCTCTCCAAGATGTTAGACAGGACTATCTCCCAGCCCTGCCTGAAAATGCCGGGATTGAACCTGAGGACTTCAGCATGCAAAGCAGGTGCTCCACCACTGAGCTACCCAAAAGGACATATGGAGGAGCTCATAGAAAGCTGCTTTGTATTGAGTCAGAATGTTGGTCCATCTAGCTCAGTATTGCCTGCACTGACTGGTAGCGGCGCTCCAGGCTTTCAGTCAGGGAACATTCCCAGCCCTGTCTGGAGATGCCAGCCATTGATCCTGGGACCTCTGGCATGCAAGATTCCTTTTTTTGTAAGTGCTATGTGTATTTTTGTATTTTACTGTTGCTACAATAATTGCTTTTGTTTCTGATTTTTTTTAATCTGTTTTATATTTGTTTTATGGTTCTCTTTTGCAGGCTATCTTGACGACAACAACAACGACAACATAAGTGCTATGTGTCTTATACATCTGGAAGTCACTTTGAAACTTGAATGTGTGGAAATAGACAAATAACTGAGGATGAGGATGAGGATGCTTTCTGCACAAACCTGGGTCAAAGGAGATACAGTGGTACCTTGGGTTACAGATGCTTCAGGTTACAGACTCTTCTAACCCAGAAATAGTACCTCGGGTTAAGAACTTTACCTCAGGATGAGAACAGAAATCGCGCGGCGGCAGGAGGCCCCATTAGCTAAAGTGGTACCTCAGGTTAAGAACAGTTTCAGGTTAAGAATGGACCTCCAGAATGAATTAAGTTCTTAAGCTGAGGTACCACTGTATTCTGAAATATCTAAGGCTTGAAGAGAATGATCCAGTGCTTCCAGTTTGGTAATAGGAATCTGCACTGGTGGAAGTGAGGCATTAGCACCTGAGCCCTTTGCAGATCTTTGAAAGCTGTAATCAATAAGATTATAGCTTGGGAGTAGAGCACATGCTGAGATTCTGGAGAGTTGCTGCCAGTCAAGGGTGAACGTGGCACGTGTTGGGATGAGAATAGATGCTAGGAGAGGATATGTTTAGATATTAAGCTTTCTTCCTTACTTTTGTGAGTTCAGCAGAGTGCCATTCCTTTGCAACTTAATGGAAAGCTTTGATGGGCTAGTTTTAGCTTTTTAGTTTAAGTAATCCAGGATGCTTTAAAGCAGACGGGATTTTCCTAGTATTTCCCCCTTTTCTCCCCCTTAAAACAATAATCATGTGGACAATCTTGTAAAAGGTAAAAATAACATTTACTCAGAAAACTTGTTGAAGAATAGCAGACACAGCAGCTTTGCTCAGGCAGACTTAAAATGGTAATTCAGTTATAAAGACATACTTAAGTCTAGCTTAAAATGGTGTCTGAGCTTGGAGTGCAGACAAGGCAGATGCTCTCACATTGCTGGCAGAGCGGAAAGAGGTGAAAGGGGGTGTGCCCAGGCAGGTAGGTGAATACCGTATTTTTCGCCCCATAGGGTGCACCAGCCCATAGGGCTCACCTACGGTAGTTTTTTTGGGGGGGGAATAAAGGGGAAAAAATTATTTTCCCCCCAGGCACAGGGCTGGGGCAGGGGAAGCCCGAGCTTCCCCGACCCCAGCCCCCAGAACAGGCTGCTATCCGCAAGCCTAGGGAGCCCGGCGGGAAGTCGCGCCAGTCACCCCAGGCTTGCGGATATCTGCCCGAAGCCCGGGGCACGCTACTCAGCTTTGGGATGCAGGCAGCTCTCTGGAAGCTTTGGGAGACTGGCGCAACTTCGCGCCGGGCTCCCACGGCTTGCGGAGAGCTGCCCAAAGCGCGCTTCTCAGCGCGCCCCGGGCTTCGGGATGCAGGCAGCTCTCCGCAAGCCTTGGGAGACTGGTGAGAACTCCCGCGGGCTCCCAAGGCTTGCGGATAGCTTCCAGAAGCCTGGAGAGTGAGAGGGGTCGGTGCTCACCGACCCCTCTCGCTCTCCAGGCTTCAGCAAAAGCCTGCATTCGCCCCATAGAACGCACACACATTTCCCCTTCATTTTTGGAGGGGGAAAAGTGTGTCCTATAGGGCGAAAAATACGGTATATAGCTATGCCCTCCCCTTGTCAGGGCACAGTGAGAGTGTCTCTCACAGAGTTCTCTCTAGCATGTTTACAGGAAAACTCTGTGAGCTTCAGTTCCTGTCATGTGCCTATCTAGCAAAACATGAATTGTTGGATTGACTGCACTTTGAATATCCCACAACATGTGCTCAATCATGGCTTGGTGCCCTCCAGATATTTATCTGCAAAAAATCCTATACTGCCAACATTTAAAAAGTCAGTGGTCATCATAAAAGCAACAGTAAAGTTGGGCAGATGAGCACATTGACACTGTTGAACCCTCAGGTACTGCGTTAACAGGTAGCTTTTAAGCAGGTGCCTAAATGCTCATCCTGTAGATGTCTGCATCACCTCCAATACTGTAGGTGCTGCAACTCACATCATATGAAACTGCCTTACACCAAGCCAGACCAATGACCCACCTAGCTCTGTATTGTCCACACTGACTTGCAGCAGCTCTCCAGAGTTCCACAGAGGAAGTTTCTCCCAGCCCTGCCTGGATATTGAATCTGGGACCTTCTGCGTGCAAAGCAGATGCACTTTCCTGATCAGCCCCAGTCAACAAAACCAACACTCAAGGGGATTGGGAGCGGAATTCCAGAGAGGAGCCAAAGGGCTATCAGTTTGTCATTCCATCAGTGGCGTCATTCAACGTTAAATGTGCAATCCTATCCGCTCCTATGCAGGAACAGGTTCCACTGAGTTCATTGGGGCTTACTCCCCAATGTGCATATAGGATTGCAGCCTATGTTGAATGAAAATTTTCAGAGGGTAATTTTCTGAGAAAAACTGTTGGGCAATTTCAAAGCAACCTCCCCCCCCCCCCGACAATAAGATTTGGCAACAAGCCCCCCCCCAAATAAAACCCTGCCCAAAAATAGTACAGAGATCATTGCCAAATTAATCATGCAGGACAGAAGCAAGTCTACAAATAAGCTCAACTCAACATAATTTATGCTTGGACTGCCTTAGTGCAGAATCCCACCACCCCACCAAGTACAAATCATATGCAGCCAGCATTTGAAACTTCAACTGTTCTAGGCGTGTTTTGCAACAGAGAATTTCATTAATGTGAGCAGTTTCTGAGCTCTGGGTGCAGTACTGAACCTAAGATTTCAGATTAAAACCATCACTGCTGGAAGAAAAGGAGGACCTTTTTCTGCCTCCCCACTTCCAGCCACTGTCTGAGGACTGGAGAAGGGACCCTCGTAAGAATATTAGGGGGGTGGGCAGGGGAAGTGTGGCTTTATTTTTTTGCAGTCTTCAGATGAGGACTAGACTATGTAAAAAATGAACATAAGTTTTTAGCTGCAGTTCATTCATTTTCAGCTTTGTATTCTTGTTATAAAAAGCACACCTAGACACTCCATTGTGGCGCCCATAACCTGGGTTTAAGGTGCCATTTAGCTCCTAGCTTTCATATCTCAGTTTCTAACACTGTATGCAGCCCCGCCAATCTCTCTCAAAATGAAAATCTGTCAAAATGACTCTCTCTCATTCTTCATTGACTTCCTCTGTTTTTCCAGTCCCCCATCCAATGCCCCCACTTCTCTCATATTTTAGCTACTTGGCAGTGTAATAGCTATTCTGAGGAAATAATATGAAAGATTTCCCCACTAAGCCTCTGTAAATGTAAGCCTAAGCCCCCAAAGCCCCTATTGATTTAAGCTGGTCAGGCTTAAATTGATGATAGTTGATCACATTTCCTAAACCCTGTAGTGCATACTTGACCTAAAATAATTTTTTTAAGGGGGGGAGACCTTGGGGAGGGTGTGGAGGGGGAGAAATTATAACACCCTTAATTTTATTCTTGGCTTTCCTTTGCTCCCATCTGATTCCTGCTGCGTATTCCTTTGTCCCCCCCCCCCATCACCCTTGCACACAGAGCAAACCAGCATCCCTCCCCAAGGTCCCCCAAAAAACACAAACCCACCACTCACTGGAGGCAGATTTCTTGCAGTGAAGTCTCCCATCCATCCTCTTGTACCAACTCAGTGAGCTGATGAGCTGAGTTTGGGGTCGAGGTGAGTTTCTTTAAAAGACCTCGTTTCCTTCTCTACCAGGTGAAAATCTGTCAGTTTGCATCTGCCTTGCTATTTTTGAAGCTCAGAACATTTGTAAATGGCTGGGTGGGGGGGGGCAGACTGTGTGCTCTTAATTATTGTGGTTTTGGTGTGATGACCTACCTACCAGCTTCAGGGAATTTGATGGGCCACGTTGTCTGCTGATTCCAGGCTTCCCTTTGCATCTCTCTTTGCCAGGTTCTCATTACCCCAATCCACAACAAACAACAAAAGGAAGAAGAGGAAAAATCTTCCTTCCAGCCCTTGTCATCTTCTGGCCTAACCAGATGGCAAACAAGAATAACAGCAATAAGAAAAGTGGAGGTGGGGGAGAGAGAAAAGGAGAAAAGGCAAAATCCTGCTTGTTTTTGCTTAATAAAATGTTGATAAAATATGCTGCCGCTCAGAAAGTGTATAACCAAATGTACTCATATGCTAATCTTTTAGTCTTGCAACTTCAGTCTGCAGAGAAACAGAAGGACTAGCTGCTCATCTTGTGTGCTCATGTGCTTCAGTGGGGGCTGCTCACCTAGCTTGGGGGGGTCAGGAAGGGGCTTTGATGAGGTCCATCCAGATGATGCTCTGAGTCCCTTCCATTTCTTTGGATCCTGTATCTGTGCAGGGCCAGTCCAATACATTTTGGCACCTGAGGCAAAACACAAAGTGGTGCCCCTTCCCCACCCTCACCAGCAAAGAAGAGGTGAGTGAAGAGGTACATTGGGAAGAAGGGGGGGGGCAGGATAAAGAGCTACATCAGGAAGAAGGGAACAAGGCGGGAATCAAAGCAACCTTACCTGACAGTTGAAGCAACCCAGCAGCCCCTGCCAGGGCCTGGACAGAGAGATTGAAGCCGGGAGGAACAGTGGCTCCGGTGCCCTGCAGCCCCCATTATGCCCTGCAACCCCTGTGCCACCCAGTGCGGCTCCCCTCTCCCTGCCTTCCTGCACTACTGGCTCTCATTCATGCCTGGTGGGTGCAGAGCTAGGAGAGCCAGAGGGCAGCCCCCATCCTTTCCTAGCAGGGCCTCCTACTCACCGAAAGTCCTGTGTTAGAGGCAGCGGTGGGTTTAAGGCAGTGCCAGCAGTTCCCTAGCACAGGGTGCCCTGCCGAATAGGCACAAAATTTTAATAATAAAAATAATAAACCTATATTTATATGGGTATCTATTAAGAAGATATTTTTAAAAGCAACTGTACCCAATGGAATTACTGTGAAGATAATAAATATTTAAGGGAGAACCCCCAATTTGTTCCTTGCTCAGGGTGCCATATTACCAAAGTCTGCCCTTGGTAGAGGCGATATTGTACAGGTGTGGCTGATGGTCTCTCCCCAGCCCTAGGGGGTGGGAGGAATTAAGCAGCACCTCCTATTCACCAAGAAGCTGTTATGGAAGCGGCATGGTGGGAGCGGAGGGGGAGGTGGCAGGTCCAGTCTCCAAAGGGTACACCACAGCCAGTGCTGCCATTGTGGCAACAGCAGCGGCTGATGCATTCCTTGGAAGCCGGATCTGCTGCCCCTGTGGCTCTTGCTGCCTGAGGCAATCACCTCACATTGCCACTTGGGTGGACCAGCCTTCTGTGGGGGTAGAATGTATGAAGCAGGCTTGCCAAATGAGTTTGCCCAGCTATTTAAGCACCACGTTTGACACACTTTTGACACATGTTGCTCTGTACTATAGAACCAATGGGTGGGCCTTTCCCCCCTCACCTGTCTGCTAGGGAGGAGAACAATAGCCAGTGTGATGTGGGTGAGTACTGTGAGCTGGAAACAGACTGGAAGTTGGAGACACAGAGACATGCTTGTTCTGTATTGGATCCAAAGCTATGACTAATAGAGAAACACGATCTTTTGGGGTGTTAATGCTAAAAGCCTCTCCATTTTATTCTCAGGTTGTATATATTTGTAGGTAAAACCATATATTCTAAAGGCACCACAGTCTCTACTGATCTTCATTCCAAGGAAACTGAACCTTGGGTAAGCTCTGGAATCCCTAAAATCTCTCACCATTCAGAGACTGGGGCGGTGTGTAACAAACAAATCCAATATAGGTGCTAACCCAGCCTTTCCCATCCTAGTGCCCTCCTGATGTTTTGGCTCCAGCTCCCATCAGCCCCAAACAGCATAGCCAGAGGTCAGGGATGATGAGAACTTTACCAGGTTGGAGAAGGATGGGCAAGCTAGTCTTTTGGAAAGAAGTTGAAGAACAAGCTTGCTAAGCTCATGTGCTTGTTCATTTCTACCTGTGTCTGCTGGCTTCTCCAGGTCATTGACTGAGCAAAGTGGGGCCTTTGGTTTTAAGTTGCCTCTTTGACATTTTCTGCTTGTGAATATGAGAGGCTTGTTTGCAATGCAGTCCCTTGTGTCTCCCCTAATTGTGGTGAGACAAGTCAATGTGCATGTTCAGGATGCAATTATCCATTTCAGGAGCCCCTTACCTGTGTGTAATGCATGAATGTGTAATCTTGAAGTGCAGAATGCTGTCCTGAATGTGCTTGCCAACTTTTGTTCCAATATCCCCCTGCTTAAGACAGATTGCAATAACATTTTCATTTTTAATACAGTAAAATGTTTAAAGAGCCACCCCTTTGGAAAACAGAACTGGGAGTACTTCTGCTGTTGTGCTGTGGGTGGTGCTCTTTTGGCTACAGAAGGATCCGTGCTCATAGAATAAATTCACCATCAGTGTGCAGAGTGACCTACCAGAGGTGGGGAAAGTCCAGGCAAAACAGGCCACATCTAACTTTTCTAGAGCTCTCATTTTCCCCCAGTAGTAACTTCTCCTGTAAGCTTTTGGTGGGGGTGGGGGGTGGGGGGAGCCTTGTCTTTCTGATTTACGCCAGGTATGGAGCAAGTGGCTCAGACACGGAGAGGACTGCCCAGCCAAACACCCATGTGTGCATGAAATTAGAATGTCAACATTTGATTCATGCAGCCAGCCAGTGACTGTGAAACAAATTATGTCAGTGGGTGGCAATTGCAATATTAGTCTAAGCAGATAACATTTAGCTAAAAGGAGGGGCTCAGCCTCCACTAGTTCTCCCTACCATTTTAATATGTCAACATCATTAGATCCAGGAGGCTGGGAAGTTTTGTCAGAATGAATGAAATACTGAGCCGCAGAAAGAACTTACCAGCTGACAGCAAGTGATTAGATACTAGGTAGGAAAGGTAGCTAGCTGCAAAATCCAAAACTGCATTTCCCAATATAAGGTATTTAAATGCTTACATGCTTTCCAAATACTAAAGGACTGAGAAAGTTCTTCTCAGAATAAAACTTTAACTAAATGAGGACTTTTTAAGGGAATTTTTGGAACACATTTAACTTTTAATTGCATTGCCTTTTCTGAAGAGAAAAAGAGAGCATGTCTTAGGGAAACAGAAGTCCAATTTACTAATTAATCTTTTATAAAGAAAACCTAAGAAATGTTTGGCTCAAGCTATGAAGCTTTCAAGGAGTGGATGCGGGGGGGAGGGGGGAGAATCCCTCGGTTTGGCTTTGCTTCAATTAAAAGAGCTACAAATTTGCCTTTGGAAGAGAAGAGAGACTGGATAAAAGAGCTCACTCAAGTTTCTATGCAGATACTCCTGGCATTTGAAAGCCAAGATCACTTTGCTCCCTGGAGATCCCTGATGATGTTTTTGGAAATGTGTTTCCAGCAAATCAACTACATTTCTGAATCCAGGAGGCTTCAGCTCAATCAGTTTCAGAATACAGCAGGCCACTAATATTTCCATTCTGCAAGAGAAAAACAATACAAGAAAAAATTGTTGCTGCAAAGTGCCAAGATAATACAAATTATCTCCCACACCCTCTGCCCAATTTTTTGTTACTATTTTTATTTTTGCTCAGTCTTAAGCAATGGATTATTTTCCAGTGGAATGTATGAGGCATTCTCTAGACTCTGCCAGACATTCCCACTTTAACTACCCTCAGAGAAAACCATCAATATATTTTTAATTTTTTACAAATCAAAAATCCAGTTGTTAAGATTTAACTACAGTATTTGGAGATGCAAACATTTGTTTTTAGCCTCTGAATTCAGAAATCATTGCCTGATGCAGGGCTAGCATTAGAATAGTGTTTAGGAAAAGGGTGGTGAGACACGGTTCATTATTTTATAGTTAAGTCAACACGAAAGCTTGTTGAAATTTCCAGGACATTTTAACCAGTACTTAGTTAAGGAATTTGCACATTTACTTGGTTTCTTTGCAAAGAATCTACATAATCTAAGTGCTGGTCCATCTTCCCCTGTCTCTGCCTTGTACAAATCCATACTCGGCCACATCCCATTGTTTATCCACATAATGGCATTTGTGTCAATTTTGTACTGATGAGAAACAATGTAAGGTTTGCCACTGGTCAAATTCTAATCACTTATTCTCTCTTTGGAATGCCCATTGAAATAAATGGGCCAAATTAATCCCTGGTGTAACTCTATTGATTCACACTCCTAACTCCATGCATTTGATGCAATGGAGCCCATTCATTCAGACAGGATAGGACCAGGTTTCAATAGCAGCCTTAATATAAAATGCAAGTCATTTAAGGAAAGGCTGATTCAAAGTGACTTTGGGGGGGGGACGCAGTGTAATGAAACGTTTACACGGTGCGTGACCTCGTCCCTATTTTGCAATCCAAACATGCTTTACGTCGGCCTGTTGATGTAAGGAGCCCCTGGCACAAAGCCCATTTTTAAAGTGTCATTGAAGGCTGTGGTGCAATAGGGGTCACTACCTTACTCACATGAGTCGCCCCATTGAAAGTCAGTGGGACGATTTGCATTGAAAGCTACGCCCAGAATTTTTACATTTATCTAAAATGAGCAATGTTAATCGGAAATATGTGGTTTAAATTTCCCTGTGAGTTGGAATGCATCATTCTATGTGTAAAATATTGCATGACTGAACAAATTGCCGGATTTCATCTTTATTTGGGGGCACATGTTTATTGAGTTCTTCATTTAATAAAGAACTGGGGGTTAGAGAGAAGAAAGGTAAAGAAAAGAATTTGTTTCTAATTCAGTTTCAAAATCTCTAACAATTTGCAAAAGCATGAGAATTTTAAAAATGTGAAGTTTATCAAATGTAAGTTTGAATATTTAATATTCTAATGAAATAACAAGAGACAAAAACACCAGACAGAAAATCTGGGTGAGATTTTACTACCATCTGACAACTTTTTAACCAAGCCAAGTATTCCCTGTTGAAATGCATGCAAACTGATCTTTTCTCCAATATTTTAATGAGTTTCCTTACAAAATGCCGTAAGTATGAATGCTCCCCCCTTTCCGTAAGTAATTAATGACAACATAGCTAACGAAGACAAAAGTCCTGAAAACGCCAAGACAGCAAGGAGGGGGCTGGACCCCTATGATCTTCACAGAGCAATGAGGGTCTTGTAACTTCTCCATTCTGATGGGGACCATGGAATCAAGACTGCATTATCATCTGTGGTTAACTGTCAAAGGCATTTTAATGCTTTATCAAGGAGAGTTAAGTTAAGAAAGAAAGAGAAGGGGGGAAACCCGCAGTGGTCAGAACTTCTTAATCTATCTACCTTCGAGAGCTGGAACTTGTGTGTTTGAGTGCTGGGAGTTAACTGTATCTTTTCAGCAGGATGCAAATTCCCAGAGATCAGAGAGCTTGAGTAAACAATATTTTGATGTAAACAGATTATCAACATGAGAGGAATGACCGTCTAGTCACCCATGGGGGTTTATCCACCTAACACTTCCACCCCATAAAGACAATTGTGTGCAATCAATGCGTATAGGGCCTTTCACAGGGTTGCTAAGGAACCCCCAGTGTCAACAGAAAAATGCACCACAACTTACAGAGGGCTTCACCGAATGGATGAACGGGAAACAATGTACACTGGCTCAGTTTTAAGCTTAATTCAGTTGGTTATGAAGATGGCAACAGGCACCAGGGTTGATCAGGGGGAAGGAGCGAAAAAAGGCAAATTGCGTCTCTAAAACAAGTGTGACTTTAGAGAGGGGGAGCTTCTGTTTGTGCAACAAGTAGAACTTCATATGCTAAGTGAAGCCTCAGAGAGAAAAGAAGCCAGCTCAGCTGGGAATTTCATTTAAGAGCAGTACTCACTTCATGGGAAAGACTGGAATCCTCAGTCAGAGGAAGAAGGAAGAGTGAAAGTCTTGCAAAACATGTGCCTTAATCTAACTAGCAAATCATTTGCCTAAGACTGCAAAGACAAATGCTTCACTTCTGTGCAGAAACCTAAGGTGTGGGTTATTGCTGTCACTTTTTAACAGAGATGCAAGGGTTTCTTCTCAAATTCTGAAAAGAAGAAAGAAATTTGAATGATATCATGCTTGCCTCTCAGCCCACCACTCAAACGCAAGGCTGAAAATTATTTTTTTGTTTTATTTCTTTTGAGCATTTGTGCTCCACTCCTTATCCAAAAAGGCTTCCAGAATGGCTTACATACAATCAGTTAAAGTGAGACAGTCCTTGACTGCAGGCTAATGATCTAAAAAAAAAAGACACGCAAGGGAAAAGGGGAAAGGAGGGAAGAGGAAAAAACAACAACAGCCCAGGCACCAATTTTTAAGCATTTGTTCTTACAGTCACCAGCAGCCTCAGTTCAGGGTAGGCGGTGCCTGGTGTATCTGGTCTTTCAGCAAAGTTAATGGAATGAGCTCTGCTTCCATTTTCATGTGTCGTTCCTGAAAGAGACACTCTCATCCTGGGTGACCTTTATTTCTCTCCTGTCTTCCATCCATATACGCTATTTGAGGCAGGAAATCATAAGAACTTTATAGATCAGAAATGGGGAACCTCAGACTAGGAGGCAAAGTGGGAGGCTCCTCAGGCCTCTCTATGTGGCCCTTGAGACTCTTCCAGGTCCCCACCACTCACTGGTTTGGCTTCAGACCCTCACTGAGTGCTTTTGCCTCGCTGGAATGTGTTCTTGAACACACACTCTCTGAAAAATGCCCTAAACCTAGCAGACGGTGTTTCTGTACAGTGAAAACAGAAGCAACTACGTATAAGTTGTAGTTTGATTTGATTTGATGAATCCTATGCATGAACACAGGACCCTAATGAAGTTAGGAACATGGCAATCAAAACTGAGGAATACATTGCATGTATGAACAATTGGCAATTGGTTGGCAATAGGCTGCCATCCATCTGTCTCAGGAGACAATGGAAGCATGTGCCTCCACAGGTGATTTTATTGTGCGAAGCGCCCTGAGACCTGTGGCATAATATATAATATATAATATATAATAATAATAACACTACTACTACTACTACTACTACTACTAATACTACTACTAATACTAATACTAATACTACTACTAAACAACCTCTGGAGAGTTGCAGCACCTGCTGTGGCTGTAGAGACTAATACAAGAGAGACTCAGTAAAAACACCTACTCCTTATATTTTACTGTGTGCAGTTTTGGTTGCCTCACCTAAGAATGATATTGTGAGTTGGAAAAGGTTTAGAAAAGGGCAACCAAAATGGTCAGTGGGAATGATGAGACTGCTATATGAGGAAAAGTTGCAGCGTTTGGGATTTTTTTAGTTTAGAGAATGTGTCAGTTTCAAGCATGAGGTAAGACTGAATAAGGCTCTAGTTAAGACTAAAGCACTGTTTTAAGAAGAGAATGATATACAAATAGAAGATAAAAAAAATGAGCAAGCTGAAGAATACGTCTTATTTAGGACAAAAAATTATACAGGGAAGAGAAAACCAAACAGCGGAAATAAATCATGGGTGACCTTTGTAAAACTCAGCTTCCTAATGAAAAGTGAAAAATAGGAGCCCATTGAACCAGACTCCCCCCAAGAAGGCCCCCTGTGAGCAACAACACCCCCTACCAGCCAGATTCTCAAAAGATACTGGAGACTTCAACACCAGCTGCTCATTGCCAGCTTACTGTGGAAAGCAATGCACTATGCAGAAGCTAACAGGCAGATAGATTGCAGGGTGCCCCCTCCAGCAGTAGCGCAGGAAGGCGGGGTGGGTGGGGTGGGGGGTGCACCAGGTGTCACAGGGGGCCGAAGGGCGCTGGAGCCACTGTCTGTGCCTCTATAAACCAAGCTAGTTTCGGCAGTGCCCCCCCCCAAAACTCAACAACTTTGGGCGAGCTCTTAAAAGAAGCTCTGCCCCAGGTACTAGCCGGGGTTGCTACAGCACTGCCCTCCAAGGTCCCGTCCCCCCCCCCCCCCCCCGCCTCAGGAAAGGAGTGAAGTCAGGGAAAGATAGTAAGGACTCCTTTCCTGAGATAGTCTAAGAACTCCTTGGAACAAGTCGTCTGCTCCCTGGGAACTGTTCAAGGTTCTGAAGGTCCTGGCTCAGATCACCTTTTGCATATGGCCCCTGGTTCCTGATCTTGAAGTAGCCTGCCTGTTTATTGGCTATCCTTGTAGGATCCTTCTCACTAGAACCAGACACAGGGTGGAGGAAGAATAACCTTTTGGGGTGGAGATTGTTTAATAAGAGAAGCCCTGATGGATCAGCCTGATGGTCCATCCAGACCAGACTTCCACAGCCTGGTTGTCTCAAGATGTTTTTGTCTACAGTTTCCATCATTCCTGACTATTGGCCAGGCTAGCTAGGACTGATGGGATTTGTAGTCCAAAATGTATGCTGAGCACAGCACCCTGCTTCCCCTCCTGGCCAATCAGATGCCTCCAGGTTGTCCATAAGCAGGGCATGAAAGCAGCAGACCTCTGATATAGAGCTTAAGCCATTTAAGAAACCAGCTCACAAAGCTCATCTGATTCTTGCTAATTTTCATTCCTGCTGTCTGATAATACCAAACACTGGCTTGAAAATGCATCCTCTTGTTCTTTGTATAAATGCCTGGCTTGCAGGACCTCTCCTTACTTTCATGTAAAGTGCAGCATTCAGGCTTCGAGATGGTAAACAAAAAGAGTCAAGTGATGGATTCAATTAGAGCTGAGGCAGCTTCCCATCCATTTGTCTTCCCTTTGTCCTCAATCTTGATTTGCCCTGTAGGTTAGTCTTATCATAAAGACAGTATGAATGACTCTCTCCGCGCCTTTTCTCATTAATGCAGCAGAAAATTGATGAGTGGCGCTCTTGAACTGTGAGAGTTTTTGGCAAGAATTATAGTCCCTATTTATTTAGGAGAGACCCGTGTGGCATTCTAAGTAAATATAATGTACAAACTCTCCCCCAAAATAAACACCACAAGTAATTGCCTGGTGCAAGGTTGACATTTTGGTTTTGTGATTTGCTCAGATATTTAAAAACTAAATTTTCTTCCTGGGATGATGCCATTGCAAAAAGCCTTGAGAAAATTAGCACCGGTGGTTTGCTTAGAAAGTGAGTAATAGGGAGCATTACAACACATCAATATTTATTCTGTGGTTTCTCAAATCTAGATTTCTGAATGCTGAACAAAATATGATGTTGGTTTGCTTATGGCTGGTATGAACAAAATGATGGTGTGGGTTTCTAGGCCCGCCCACCCTCTTCTGAAAGGATCTCCCAAACAGTACTGAGCAATGCTGGCCCTTTAAGAAGAGAGCATGCTCCATTAGGAGGGGACTCCAAGATCTCTCCTGGCTCATCTGTCAGAGACTCCAAATCTATGTGTGTAGAGCCTCAAGGTGGGGGACGACGACACTCATCCATGCATTCTTTCCCTCCCCTGTATCCTTACTCCAAGTCCTTTTGAGTATTGTTTTAATGGAAAAGCAAGATATGAAATACATGGAAACATTTTTCAAACGGTTCTGGAAAACTGTCTGTTTGTTTAATTATAGGCCACATTTCAGGGTTACCCCTTGCAAGGCTGTTTGCTGTCTTTCCATTGTGGCATCTGGTTGGCAGCCGTGAGAACACTGTGCATGGCTAGGTGGGCCTTTCTTTGGCCTGATCTTATGTTTATGGCCTTATATTTATGTTCAAAAATTCAAAATATTGCAACCATAAAGATCACAGGAAGCTGCCTTACACAGAGTCAGGCCATTGGTCCATCTAGCATAGGCTACAAGGACGGGCAGTAGCTCTCAATGGTTTCAGACCGGCTGGGGTTGTTTCCCAGCCCTACCTGGAGGTGCCAGAGACCTTTTGAAAGCAAGGCAGATGCTCTACCCCTGAGCTGTGGCTCTAAAATATTGTAAGCCCCACCTGTGGGCTTCCCATAAGTATCTAGCTGGTCACTGTGTGAAGCAGGATACTGATCTCAATGGGCCTTTAGCCTGAGGCAGCAGCCAGGCACTTATATTCTAGTTCTCATTCCAGACACAGGCCTGAAATTCTTTGAGCTATTGTCTTACAGCTCCTCAGAAAAACATGAGCCCAAACCTTAGCCACAAACCACTTACCCAAGGCCAAAGATGAGGTATTTTTTATGTCCTACATTGCGGGAGGGGGCTGACTTGATTCCATTTCAGGATTGGCTCTTTGGGGAAGGAAATCGAAGGACTGGATGAAGGATAACTCAATTTCACTTCTTTAACCTTCGCTCTTGAGAAGACCAAAATAAACACCTGATCATTCAATCTCTCCCACCTAAGGTTAGCTTGAGTTTATTATTCAGACTCTTGCCCTTGTGTATTAGGCAAAGCATAAATTATGCATACTAATTACTGTAGATGGGGCACCACTTTAATGAATTCTTTTAATTAAACTGCAACTGGGTGGTCTATATTTCATCCTTAAGCTCTGTTAACCTTCATCTTTGTCTGGAGAGATCACACGTTGAACCTGTTTTAATTCTTCTAAGTAGTACATATGTGCTGTGTATACCCTAGGAAATGAGATGCGGCAGAGAGGAGAAAAAGTTATGCTTCTGCCAAGACATGGGCAGTACGGAAAATGCTGTGCGTATGTGACAGATAATGGAAAATAAAAAAATTGAATATGTGTGCTCTTTTGTGGGTCTCATTAATTTGAACAGTAGCAGCTGATACTGAATTGGGGCTATTGCTCAGACCACACATGCTCAAGACCAATGTTTAAATGTTCTTTTTTCTTTTTGTGGAATATCAGCTAATGATTATATTGAATTATGTATTGATGAAGTGAGAACTGCAACAAAATATTGCAGTACAGAAAACTCAGTGCTCAGGGTTCAGCCACTCTACTCCATTTTCCCTCTCCCATTTTTTTTTTGGGGGGGGGAGATCCCCCGCCTCAAAGCAGGTGCTCAACTCTCATTGTGCTATCTCTAGGCTTCCCCGCCCTTACAGTGTTATTTTACTTTAATTTTGTAAAACACAAGGCTACAAACCATAAAAAACAAACACATAAGAGATATCCCCAGAACTATAACAAAGGTAAGTAAGAATTATATAAGATGTAAAATGAAGATCAGCTTTTAGTCTGCTTATTATTCCAACTTGGCTCACAAGTTCTGTAGAGTGCTGCACAAAGTACCCAAGATGGTCACTGATCTTTAGTGTTGAGTTTTACAACCCTTGTTGGTATATTTGGGGCCTCCCAGCCCTCATTTATAGACAGACAGATGATATACACACATTCATGACCTTATGGTTTTCTAAAAAATAAAAAATCTCTCTGCAAAGCTTGAAGTCTCTTCTAAACTTGCTGGTGCCACCCTCTTTGCCAGGCCGGGGAGTGGGGGCGGGGGGGTTGCAGCTGTATGCCATTTCAATGAAGCAAGCAACTGCAATCTAAACCTGCACACTGAAATTCATGGGAATTGTGATTTTATTTGTTTGCTTGCTTTTGCTTTTAGAGTTCACTTTTCCTCCGAGGAGCTCAGGGTGCCATACATGGTTCTCCCCGCTCTCCATATTAGCCCCACAACAACCTGTAAGGTAGGAGGAGTTAGTGTGTTAGACTAGGACCTGAGGGACCAGGGAGCAGATGCTGACTCTTAGCCATGAAGCTCACTGGGTGGGAAACAGAACCATGTCTGCCACCTTGAGCTCCTTGGAGGAAAGGTGGGATACAAATAATAGAATCATAGAACTGTAGAGCTGGAAGTGACACCAAAGGTCATCTAGTCCAACCCCCTGCAGTGCATGAATCTCAGCTAAAGCATCCCTGACAGATGGCCATCCAACCTCTGCTTAAAAACCTCCAAGGAAGGAGAGTCCACAACCTCCCAGGGGAGTCCATTCCACTGTTGAGCCACTCTTACTGTGTCATGAACTGGCAGGATTTCAAGGAGGGGGTAGAGGATCCTAGTGAGGGATGCAGCTGGGAGTGGGTCACATGGGAGCAAGCTGGAGATGGGGAAGGAGAGGTTGTTGTAGACAATACTCACGGGGTGACAGAGGTTGATGAGGGGGGCAGGGGCTAGTGCACAGGAAGCCAAGCAGCAGGACTCCTTGCCACAGCCAGAGAGGCCACCATCCCCATGAACACTGCGGGTACTAAGACGTGGGAAACAATGGGTGGGGCACTCCAGGAAACAGAGGCAGGCCAGGGCCTGCAGCCTAGTTCACTAGCTGGCCAGGTGGGGAAGGAGGCCTGTGATTCCTCAGCTGGAGCAAGCTGAGAGCAGATGAGGGTCACATGCCTTGTCAAGCCCAGGTGCTCTACTCAACTGGCAATATTGAGGGATCTTGCCTAGAATTGGACCATCACAGGTTTCTACTGAACCTGCTAAATCTTGGTTTACTTGGACTGACCCTGGACTGCGTTTCCTGATCTTTGGAGTTGGCTTGCATAGATTGGCTTCTGGACTTGGCACACTATCTGCCAGGTAGGCCAGGGGATCAGGACATACTGTCAGAAAGTTTTTCCTGATGTTCAGTCGGAATCTCCTTTCTTGTAACTTGAAACCCTTGGTTTGAGTCCTACCCTCCAAAGCAGGGGAAAATAAGCTTGTTCCCTTTTCCATGTGACAGCCCTTGAGAGACTTGAAGAGGCTATCATATTTCCTCTCAGTATCCTCTTTTTCAGGCTAAACATACCCAGTTCCTTCAACCGTTCCTCATAAGGCTTGATTTCCAGAACCTTGATCATCTTAGTTGCCCTTCTCTGGACACGCTCCAGCTTGTCAATATCCTTCCCATATCCTAGTCCTACATTTGGGGGATGTGTGCAGGGGGAGTTCTGAGATTTACCAGTTTTCTCTACTCCTAAATGGGTAATTTGTGACACCCATGGCTGTTGCTCAACTTTCCAGGCCCAGAAAAGGCTGAGGACCCCTGGAATAAAGGATCTGATGAGTTGGCATAGGATAAATGGCTGCTTACTTTTGCAAAATAATCTACTGGCCCTTTTTCTCCTTTGAAACTTACAAGAAGGCTGCTGGCTTTGCACACACCACAGGTTTGCTGTCACAACCTCCTGGCACAGGCTCTGCCTGCTTTGCTTGGCAAACTCTTCCACACTGTCCATGTTGATTCTCCATTGCTTTGATCCTTGTGCGTTGCCTGATTGCTCCAGGCCTAGCCTCACATGTGCTGCCTGCAGGCTGTACTCTGTGTAACATATGCTTTCGATTCTACACCATCTGGTTTGCAACAGCATCTTCTCCCCAGGGGCAGCTGCATTGTAACCTGCCTCCACCCTCCACCTTCTATTTTTCAGCAAAAGCATGCAGAAAGGCCTTTTTCCTTCCATGTCAGCCAGGACTTGCTTCAGCTGAGAAGCACCAACAGGGTCATGCACAAAGCAGTGTGTGGCACGAACAGTCACAGAGGAAGGGTTTCTTGGTCAAATGAGAAGCTCTTGGTGCAGTTTGTGATTGTCTGCTTCCTTATAAGACTGTTTGAACACCTTGTGGCCAAGCTCAGTGCCAGGTTAGCAGAAGGGTCTCTGCCAACATGGCACTCTGCAAGAAAATCAAGTCCCTTAGGAAGAAAGAGCCCAGTGCTGTAAGCAACCAGTAATACAGTGGAGGCTGGCCCATTAGAGTAAATAGGGCACAGACTCACCAGGCTCAGTGTGCCCCCAACCACCCCCCTCCTGCCTGCCTTCCTATTTACATACAGTTTGTTGTGTTCAGCCAGCAGTCTTTGGCTCTGGCTGCACCAATCATTGGTTCTGGCTCTGCCTATACTTGCCCTCTGTTTTCTGCCTTGCTAGCTCCAATGACCACCCACCACCACCACCATGGTCACTTCCATCTGACACATGGGCTTTCAAAAATGGTTCCTTGTGCCTCTGGGTTACTGAAAAGGGCCAGAAGATTCTCTTCTCATGGCTAGTGCTGCTGTGTGGGATCCAGCAATGCCTTCCTTGTACTCCATGGTAGAGGTGAGTGGGCAAAACTGTAGTGCAGAAATGGAGCATTTTTTTCTGCATGCAAAAGAACCCCAGGTTCAATCTTCAGCATCCTAAGTTGATGGAATCAAGTAACAAGAACTGGGAAAGGTTTCTCTGGCCAAGACACTGCAGGGCTGCTACCAGTCAAAGTAGGCAATGCTCAGTAGGTGCTTTACCACTGAGCTCTGGCTTGCTCTTCCCCTTGGAGTCCAACAACCCCCATTAACACCAGCCAACTTGGCCAATGGTCAGGAATGATGTGAGTTGTAGTCCAGCAACATTGGGAGGACCACATGTTAGGCACCCTTGGTATATACAGGGTGAGTCCTTTAGAAGAGGCCCCGTGGATACAGAGTACACATGTTCCACTGGGTCTCTTAAAAGACTCACCCTGTACATCCTCGTGATTTATGAACATTTTTGTTGGTCAAAGAGCTAACAAATGGCACCTTGGCCAAGATTCAAATACGCATGCACTTAATTCCAGTATTCCAAGCAGCCTCTGTTCTTATGCATCCCAAACAGCAAACCGATTTTGGAACAGAAGGCAGTTTTGTGACATGGCAAAGTAGCCCTCTCCATTGCGACACTAAGGTGCAATCCTGTGTGCCCTTGTGACCAAGTTCCATTGAACTCAGTGGGACATTTGAGTAAATGTGTAGTATTGGGTCCCACGTATCAGCTTTTCACATATACTGTATTTGGCATGATAGAAATAAATGAACCAGCACAGTAAAGAGAATAACTACCCCACCTGCAATAGCACACTCAGTGGTGTCTGGAAGTTAAAGCTTTGATATATGGATCAGGATTTTTATTGCCAATTGGTGGGGGGATGTAATATTAAAGTTTTCAAATTAGTAACTCAACCAAAGAAAAATAGATGAAAGACTTGAGTGTTTGAGGTTCTTTTCTTGCAAAATAAGAATATCCTGCACCATCTTCAGTTGAGCTTACATGATTTCTGTGCCTGAACAAATTGTTGAGAGAGATGGATATAAATAAAATTGAAATATATATATTTTTTAAAAAAAATAAAAATGGGGAGGGGTGTTGTTAGGGTGTGGTTCAGGGGACATGAGCTACATATTTTTTTCCTGTTGAGCCCAATATATCTTGCCCGCTTCTCCTTTTTTTTAATTCAAACTTCTTAAAAATTACTTTGTCTCTTGGGCAGCTAGGTGTACCTCAAACTGTGGTGCTGGTGAGTCCCCATCCCTCCATGCAATTGTCATTTTCCATTTTATATATACATATAAAGGAGCAGGTGAAGGTTTTACCCAGATTTGTCTCATGGACCTGTGCCCCAAAGTCCTTTAGGTACAGATCAATACCCCTGACTGTGGAAGATTGATTAGTATGGCAGTATGCAAATATTCTAAAGGGCTCATGTGAGAATGATCTTTTCGGTGAAACAAGTTGTAGGCTCACTGGAATCTGTCCAGGGTGCTAAAAGTACTTCCTTTTCCCCCCTTTGGGCATAATCCAGGATTGAACTCTGCATGTCCTGTCTGCACCTTTGGAGGTTAGTTAAATCAGGCTAACTTGGCATTTGAGAGTTTGTCCTTACAAAAGTGGCTCATTTGAAATATTAGTGCATGTTCTCCTAGTGCATGTTATTTGTTTAGGGATATGAGATCTTGATTTATGTCTCCAAGACTTCATTTACACTTGGAAGTCAGGTTAATTTTATGTAATTTTAATGGCAGAATCCAACCCTAAGATTATAGAAAACCTAGGCAAGTTTCTCATTGTAGATATCAAGACTAGGATACAGCAGTCAATGGCAAGATAAGTTCGGAGTCAAAATTGTTCATACATTAAAACTATTTTTGATGGCGAATGTTATACTCTTAGTTGACAAGGTACAATATGTGTGCTTGTATTTTCTCTGCTGTAGTTGTCTTAATAAACATCAGATACAGCATAGTGTTATCATCAGTAGACTGAATAAACAAAACTCATAGGTTAGGTTGGTCAGTAAGCAACCAACCAAGGAAAGGACATTCTTGATAGTTGCATCCAGACTATGCGCCTCCTCTCCACTGTCTCTCACACCAGAAACATTCACCCAGCACTTACTGTGCTAACTTTTTGGCACCAGGTGCAGGAAAACTTATTCTTTCCAGCTTTCACAGAGAAATATGTAATGGTCATCCAGGGCAGGCCAAAGACATCTTGCCACCTGAGGTGAATGACAAAATGCCACCTCACCTGGTATTCAGAGGTAGATTGTCCCTGTACCTGGTGCCTTTTTTTCTTCCCCTTTGGCACTCCAGTCTCAGAGAGTGCAGTACAGCAGTGTGTGCCTCAGAGGACCCAATCCTAGCCAAGCAGGCAAGTGCATGGCTTGGCTGCCTGGTCAAGGAGGTCTCCAGGTTGGCACTTGCTCATGGGCCCGCCCACCTGCCCGGTCAGTCTGCTTCAGAAAGCTTTGTGCCCTCCCCCAGGCCTTGCACCTCACTTGCCTGCCCACCTGACTCACCATGATGGCACCACCTGTCTCTGCACCCCTCTCTGCCTGGCTGGACAGTAGCTGTGCACAAGAAGAGGAGCACAGCAAGGCTCCAGTGCAGCTGGAGATGAGCAGCAAGTGGAAGGTGGGGCAATGCTTTCTTCTTCTTCTTCTTCTTCTTCTTCTTCTTCTTCTTCTTCTTCTTCTTCTTCTTCTTCTTCTTCTTCTTCTCTATTAAGTACACGGCTGCTTAATAGAGTATCCATACTACCATTGCCTCCTCGCGTATGGTGCCTGAGGCAATTGCCTCACCCAGCCTAATGGCAGAACCAGCCCTGTGCTCATCTTCCTGTTACCTTACTATTTACTGTTTGTTTTGCTACATCTTGATACTTGGTTTAAACTATGGTTTTATATTATTGTCAGCTTTGGAAGGTTTCCTTTTTCTCTTTTGGTGGGGGACTGAAAAGTAAGATGGAAATCTTTTAAATAAAGAAAGATTTGAGAGCAAAAATTCCTTCCAGCATAATCTTGATGGTGTCACGTTCTCAGTTTGTCCTCTGTTGTGTTGCCCCACTTCTGACCTCCACTCAAGATGAATTCCCCTTTCTGCCTTCTGTTCTCAGTGTTGGTATTATGTAACTGGCCAATTACTTTGTGTTTCCAGGATTATAATATAGGTAATGGATAATAAAAGCTTGGTAGAGTCATCAAAGTAAGTGTTCGTTAAGTAGATGGCTGGTATGACATGTTACCGGAATTTAGTTCATTCATAAAATGACTTATTTGTTCAAAGCGACTGTCAGCTTTCCTTTGCTGTTTGATAATTAAATCAGCTACCTCCTAATTATTTATTTTCACCAATTTACATAGTGGGCCTTTTAAAAAATCCACTGAACAAATAGACCTCCTCCCTGTCCTCTCATAAAAAAAATTGAATGCAGAAATAAATCTAGGTTCAATTAGCAAAACAAAAAACACCCTAATGAAGCTTAGCGCAGCTAATATAAACTCAGAGCTGACTAAGCTATGAAGCTGGAACCAATAGTAAAACAAGGAATAAAGTGTTTTTTTAATCTTTAAAACCCTAAGCAGTCTAGGACTAGAGAAGGGACAGGGAACCTGCAGCCACCCAGATGCTGTTGCACTACAACTCCCAGCATCCCTGACCATTGGCCATGCTGGCTGGGGCTGATGGGAGTCCAACAACCCTGGGCTAATCAAAGGAACAGCCTCCTTCCTTATTAGTCCTGCTGGCCAAGTACTCTGAAGCCTTATTCCAAGTCCCCTTGCTGTTATATGTACAATTTTGGGAAGCCATGGATATGAAGTTGTCATAAAGAGTGCCTGCACTTCAGAATTTCCCACTACACCACAGGTTGGAGTCAAAAATTGTCAAGAGGGCCATAGGTTCACCACCTCTGGTCTAAGGGGACGTGCCAAAGGCTTCATAAGAACTTAAGAAGAGCCTGCTGGTTCAGGCCAATGGCTCGCCCATCCCAGCTCAGCCTACCCTCGCAGTCGCCAGCAAGATGCCTCTGGGAACACCCCAAGCAGGACCTGAGCACAACAGCGCTCTCCTCTCTTGCAGTTTCCAGCAACTGCTGTTCAGACTCATACTGCTTCTGGGGGGCAGTGGAGGAAAAACATATCCACCATAGTCACTAGCCTTATCCTCCAGGAATTTGTCTAACCCTCTTCTAACAGCATCCACGTTTATGGCCATCATCACTTCTTGTAGGAGTGTATTCCATCATTTAACTGTGTTCTGTGTTTAAAAGTGGAGTTTGAGGAGAAAATTAAAAGAACAGAGAAGCTGCATCCATCTGCTATTCTGAAACAAGTTCTAGGCATTACATTATTGTGGTTGTCACCAGTGCTAGAGGTCTCTGGTGTTGAAATACATCTTTAATTATTATTCTTTCAATCCATGGGAACTCTGGGTCATTTCTCACTTGGTCATTAAAATAATAAGTCATTAAAATAATAATAATAAGCCTTAAGATTCCTTTTGTGGAGGGAGGGAAAGGGGAGAGATCAAATTAGGCAACTATCTTGAATGATGATGTCACCACCATCTGACATTACATTATTGATGTACATTGGCATTATGATATATTGAAGCCACACAACCTTGGACAGCTTTGACAATGCTAGATATTTGTGAGTTGACCAACCTTAACTTATATTTATGGGGAAAGAGCATCAGATAGGTTGCAAACAGGATGTAATCCACTGCCTTTTCCCCCCCTTATTACTATTTTATTATCTATTAAATCTGTTATCTATTAAATTTCTATACCACCCTTCATCCAAGGATCACAGGCAGTTTACAATATAAAAACACAGAAATACATAACATAGTAACAAAACAAAACAAAAATACCCCCCACAGTTTTAAAGGCCAAATATTGTTTAATTAGCTAAACATCTGTGAGAAGAGAGATGTTTTTACCTGGCACCTTTAAACTGTAACAAAGGTGCCAGGAGATCCTCACTGGAGAGAGCATTCCACAAATGGGGAGCCACCACAGAAGAGGCCTGTTTTCGTGTGGCCCCCCGCCAGAACTCTCATGGAGGGGGCACACGAAGAGGGCCTCAGATGATAATCGCAAGGTCCATGTTGGTTCATTTGGGGAGAGGTGGCCCTTGAGGTATTGTGGTCCTGAGCAATTTAGGGCTTTGTAAGTCAAAACCAGCCCAGAAATTGATCGGCAACCAATGCAGTCGGGGGAGAATTTGTGTTATATGCTCAAACTATCTTGCCCTGGTGAGCAACCTGGCCACTGAATTTAGCACCAGCTGAACCATCTTCAGAGTCAGCCCTACATATAATGCACTGCAGTAACCTAACCTAGAGGTTACCAGAACGCAGACAACAGAAGTTAGGCTATCACTGCACAGATAGGGATGCAGCTAGGCCACCAGCCCAAGCTGATGATGCCACTGAGGCCACCTGAGCTTCAATCAACAGCAGTGGATTGCTGACCGCATACTCCAAAACTCTGGATGACCCCACTCAGTGGTTTCAAGTAGATGTTAATCAACAAGGGGGGTATGTGAAATATTCAAAGGGCAGTCAAACCAACAATTCCTTGTTTGCTAGGCAGGCTAATGATAGGAGCTGAAGCTACCAGAGCTTTCCTGTAAGTTTGCTAAAAAGAACTCAGCGAGACACTCCCAGTGCACCCTGACAGGGGGAGGGCCTAGCCATATATATATTCTCCTTACCTGCCTGGGCACAACCTCTCTTCTGCCTACTCTTCCACCTTCATCATCAAGCCAGAAATGTAAGAACAACATCTTAAGTTAGATTTAAGCATGTATTTGTAACTGAATAACCATTTTAAACCTGTCTGAACAAAGCTGCTGTATCTGTTATTCTGCAACAGAAACTCTGAGTAAATGAAACCTTTTTACCTTTTACAAGACTGTTTGTGTGATTGTTGTTTTAATGGGGAGAAAAGGAAAAAATGCCAGGAGAATCCAATCTGCCTTAAAGCAGCCTGGATTACTTAAACCAAAAGGCTAAACCTAGCCTATACAGTGGTACCTCGGTTTTTGAACGTAATCCATTCTAGAATACTGTTCAAGTTACTTCTAGGTTTTTGGCATTCAGAAACCAAAATGTTTGACTTCTGAGACGTTCGAAAACCGAGGTACCACTGTATAAATTTCCCTTTTAAGTTGCAAAGGGATGTGCTCTGCTGAACTCACCAATGTGAGAAAGGAAGAATAACAGCGAAGAGCACTCCCCAACCATCGCCCTCTGGAAATGAACATTCAAGTAGGACTAGAATCACCTCAAAGCACTGCCGCCCACCCACAACTGGGGTTGCCACTCCAGGATACAATGGTCAATGGTACTGAAAGCTACTGAGACATCAAAGAGAGTTAACAGTGGCATATTTCCCCTTTCTGTCTTGTCACAGATGTGCTCATACAGTGTGACCAAAGCAGTTTCTGTGCCGAGACCAGGCTTAATCCATGATTGAAATGGATCTAGAAAATCAGTTTCCTGTAAGAGGGTCTGGATCTGGTCTGTAACCACCTACTCAAGATCCAAGTCCAAGAAAGGGAGATTGGCAACTGGCCAGTAATTACTTAGATTTTCTGAACCCAGAGAGGGTTTCTTGAGGAGTCGTAAAACCATTGCCGCCTCCAAGCAGGCGAAGACCACCCCCCCTTTCACAAGGAGGCATTAATCACCTCCCTGGCCCAGCCAGCTGTCCCCTCCCTGCTAGTTTTTATCAGCCAAGCCTGCCTGATCCAAGCACTTTTCTTTGGGAATACATGTAGCAATATGGCTTCAGATGTTGTTTTCTTCTTTGGGCTCCTGATAAGCTTCCTATGTTTTTACTGTCCCCCAAGAACTCATCACTGAAAGAAGGAAGCTTCAAAAATAAATACATAAAATAACAAAATGAAAAAACTGAGCAGAACCTCTGTGTTATTTTTCTTGATGATATTTACTAATAAGGCCAACAAGTTTATAAAGAATTATTCCAGTTTAAAAGCATGAGTCTTCAACAAGCATAAAAAATATCTGATATATATTTGATGCCAAATAAATATTCATGGCTCCAAGGCTTTAAGAACTCATTCCAAACATTGTTTTGTTTATCCTCCTTGATTATTTATTCTTTTATTTTCCTTGATCTAATCCAAGGATTCCTCCATCCTTTATGAAAAAATCAACCAAGATCTGAAAAGTAAAGTTAGATCTCTTGAAAGCTGTTTTCAAACTGCATGGGGAACATGTGCCCACTACAGAATTCACATGTGTGTCTAAACAGCCATCTAGGCAAAGCAAGGGCCCACTTCAGTGAAAGAAAAAAGGTTGCTGTGTGCAAGACCCACTTTGATGAGCAATAGGTTGATCAGTGACATATAAAGATTTTGTTGTTTAGTCATTTAGTCGTGTCCAGCTCTTCGTGACTCCATGGACCAGAGCATGCCAGGCACTCCTGTCTTCCACTGCCTCCCGCAGTATACCTATAAAGATATACTGGTTCAATACCCCCCCCTTTCCCCTTGGAAACCCTTGGAACTTCAATTCTGTTAGGGGCCTTAGAACCTCTAACAGAGAATTCTCATTATCCTCTCCAAAAACAAATTCCCAGGATTCCCTAGGAAAGTTAAAGCAGCAACAATTTGATCCCATGCAGAGCCTATCAGCCTCCTTAGGATACCAAACAAATATATTGTTACAAATCTGGGATAACACACTTTGTGAGTGCAAGAGCCCCATAACTGCTAGAAATTAATAAATGTTGGAATTTAGATAAAATTTGAAATATTGAAGGGAAGATGTGAACCGCTAGTGTTCCGGCCGAAAAAAAGCCCTGCCTGTTTAAGTTATCACTAATAGAGATACCGTTAAGAACACAAGGAGAACTACATAGTTGTTGCACAGGTATTACAGCTTAATACTTTGGTTCTTAAACAAGGTGGCACTTTCTGTCAGTTACCCAACCGTTTAACAATCTCCTGAGGTACTTTGAATAATATAACAGCTCTAGGGGCTCAACTGGTTTGGGAGTCTTCTCTTTCTAAAAGATCTTTTCCCTCCTGACTGGAATGAGACTCAAGTAGACTGGGTGGATGCGGGTGGTGCTGTGGGTTAAACCACAGAGCCAAGGGCTTGCTGATCAGAAGATCGACGGTTCGAATCCCCACAACGGGATGAGCTCCTGTTGCTCAGTCCCTGCTCCTGCCAACCTAGCAGTTCGAAAGCACGCAGTGCAAGTAGATAAATAGGTACCGCTCCGGCGGGAAGGTAAACAGCATTTCCGTGCACTTCTCTGGTTCGCCAGAAGTGGCTTAGTCATGTTGGCCACATGACCCGGAAGCTGTACGCCGGCTCCCTTGGCCAATAAAGCGAGATGAGCACCACAACCCCAGAGTTGGCCACAGCTGGACCTAATGGTCAGGGGTCCCTTTACCTTTACCTTTTAGACTGTATCCTTACAGCTTCTACTTCTCCTGCTCAAGCTCAGTCCTCCAGTTAACTCCTGGCCTAAGTCTCACAAGACACTAAATACTGTCCTTCACACTAAGCTCAAAGACTCCTTTCTCTAGCTGTATATATTTTTCTCAGAGTGGATATTACACACAGATCAAAACCAACTCTCTCTCCTTCCTGCTCTCTCTTAAACCATCTCCCTATTTCTCTCAGAAACAGCTCCTTTTATTCTCCCTCCCAAAGTGCTGCTCCACCTCCACTCTAGCTTGCTGTCTTGGTAGCCAATCAGAGAAAGACTCCTGACCTCTGGTGAAATTCTGAGGGACTGCATCACCAGACTCTGGTCTGGCTCAACTCTCTGTCACAGGGAGGTTACAGGAGATGTGATGTCTTGTGTACAGGAGATGTGATGTCTTGTGTACAGGAGGTTACACAAGAAAAATGTGCCCATTTTATAAAGGGGGGGTCTGGAGATGTGGGAAGAGCAGACAGTATGGGAAATGGATTGAGGACTAAATATAAAAAGAAAAACTGGCTGTGAAACCTTTTTAGAGAGCTTATTAAAGCTTAGGAATTAGGCAATTACACCTTTCTATCCCTTTCATTTATGGTCTGTTGACCTTCCCCCTCTTCACCTCTGTTGCAGAGAATGAATCACACATTTTTAATAAGATGATCAGAAAAGAAGGTTTACTTACATTTCAGTGCAGGCAGCAAATACAGCAAAGTAGTGTGCCAAAAAATACTTATAAGTTGCAGCAAAATAAAAGTTGGTAGTCTTTGCTAATGTTGTTGAAAGCAGGAGCTTTAGCCATGCACATCTGGTCAGCTTGGAGGCACGGTGGAAAGAGAGTCTCCTCACAGTAAGGAGGCAATATAAAGAATTGTCTCCTTTGTCGCAGGGCTCTTGCCCAAAGGAGGCAAAGGAAGTGATCACATACAGAAGGTCCTATCTAGGAAGTTCAAAAACTCTCTATGAACAGTGGTACCTTGGGTTAAGTACTTAATTCGTTCTGGAGGTCCATTCTTAACCTGAAACTGTTCTTAACCTGAGGTACCACTTTAGCTAATGGGGCCTCCCACTGCTTCTGCGCTGCCGCACAATTCATCTTCTCATCCTGAAGCAAAGTTCTTAACCTGAGGTACTATTTCTGGGTTAGTGGAGTCTGTAACCTGAAGCATCTGTAACCCGAGGTACCACTGTATTAGCCCTCTTCTTGTGTAGCAAAACATGCATTTGTGATTTGGGCTGCAAACCCCCATAGGCAGAAGGCGAGGTCTTGTGTTTTGCAATGTGTTCTGGGAACAAGAAGGAAGAAGGAGATTGTGCTGGGAGCTATGGATGGAAGGAATTCCACTCACAGCAGTGAAGGAACTTAGCATGCAGGCAAGGGGGGGGGGGCTGGCTTTCCTCATGGCATTATTTGTTTTGTGGTTATTGGTATGCAGTCATACATGTCACAGCCTTACATGACTGGGGCACTGGGGTGTGATTCATAGTTAGACAAGGAGGCTGACCCAACCACACTTCCAGGCTACCTGTGGGCATCACCCAGTAGTGGCTCAAAAGGTAGGGCAGGGGGCTAAGGACTGTGTAACTCCTGTTCATTTTATCTCAACATTTTAGCAGAGATGGGTAATCAGCCAGTAAAGCAGGCTGCTCAATATTTGGATCCCTCTTCTATGCCATGTCAGCTCTGTAAGTTGTAACCAATAAAGTTGTGCTGGCTCTTACCCAGTGTTGAGCCTAGGTGTGGTTATTTACCCCGCCCCTTATTGCACATGGGAAGAACACACCACACCTTACTGTGCATTGGAGAAGGACCACAACTCAGTGGTGGAGCATCTGCTTTGCAAGCAGAAGGTCCCAGGTTCAATCCTCAGCATCTCCAGGTAGGGTGGGGAACATTCTCTCTTTGAAACCCTGGAGAACTGCTGCCAGTTCTGAGCTAGATGGACCAAGGATCTGACCTCAGTATAAAGAAGATTCATTCTTCACAACACAACAGTATTTGAAGGCAGGGGCGCCGACTTATAAAAAATATTGGGGGGGGGCCCATACCGACTTATAAAAAATATTGGGGGGGCCCAAGACCTCCAAACTGCTGCTGCTGGGGGAACGAAAGGGGCGAGCCCCGGGCTGCCCCGACCTTAAGTGAACCTGTGAGGGCCCGCCCTTTGTGGCAGCCGATTGGCTGCCGCCGTGGGCAGTGAATATTAATGAGCTAGGGGGAATCCCCGCTTCTCGCGGGGCTGACGCCAGCCCCGCGAGATTGTTGATGGGTCGAGAGCCCGCAACCCCACCCCCTCTCTAGATCGGGAGTGGCTTTGTTTTAACTCATTACTGAATGTATTTTAAAAGGTAACTATCGTCAAACAAGGAAAATAAAAAATACCAACATAATTTTGTGATTTTACAAAGCATAATATAACTAATAATTTTCTTAAATTATTGGGGGGCGGAGCCCCCCCAAACGAATTTTTGAGGGGGCTCAGGCCCCCTCAGGCCCCATGGAGTCGGCGCCTATGTTTGAAGGCATAAGACCCATAAGCAAATGGAAGATGAATGCATGGAGCAGCTAGTTGAGTTCCTCACTCACTGCCTTGAGTGATATTTTTGAGAAGATATTCAATGTGCCAGATCAATCCAATAGCCTCTTAAGCTCTGGAAAAGTTCTTCTTGTTTACTCTAGAGATGTGGTTTGTTTCATAACTGATTCTGGAAACCAATGCAGGGCAGAATGCACCATCATTTCTGTGTGATTCACAACCCAAGTGGCATCTTGCAAAGAAAAAGGATTGTCGTTTGCGTAGAATTTCACTGTCACCAGCAGAACTGGTTGTAAGGTTTTTTTCTGATCTCTTTGTCTGTCTAATCATTCACAAAGAGTTCCCATTCTTCTTCTGCAAGATTCCCCGGTGTCTTCAGAAGACCTCATGCTTAATAAATCTAGCCAAAAGGCTAAAAAGTATTTTCAGAAGCATCCTGGAGAGGGAAATGTGGTGTGCGTTTTTTGTTTGTTGAAGAAATTTTATGAGCCACTTAATCAATAAATCTCAAGTGGTATACACAAAATCAGTAAAATAATTATCAATAATATACAAATAAATTTCACAGTATTTACAAGTAAGTGCACATAACTAAGTTATATGGTCAGAGAAAAATTACTAAAATAAAAGTTTTTTAATCAAGTGTCTAATCCAGTTTAATCCAGCCTTTAAATGAAGCACTCCAGGATGCCTTGATGCAGACTAGATTCTTCCTGGCAGTGGAAACAGGACATGTTTTTGATGTCATTGGGCAGGTTATTAGCTAACTGATTATTCATGACCTGACCTGAGCCCTCCTCTCTATATTTAGAGAGGGGAGGATCTACCTAATTACTGTTAAACTGCTAGTCATGAAACTCCTTATAGAAGTATGGCTAGAAATTGCCAGGAACTGGAGAGAAGTGAAACATCACTCCCTTAAATCTTGGTACAATAGAGTTTGGCAACTTGGATGAAAAGTTGGCCAAGGAGACATTTGTTGACTTTTGTAATAAAACTCAATTGATTGAAAGCCACCACACCTCCCTGGCTTCTTTGCCCTCCTCTACTCCCTCCTCCAACATCCTGGACACACTAGAGGTACCATAAACATATTCCTTTCCCATTATTTCTTCTGTTATTTTAAAGAATAACACTGTTGTTGTAAATTAATTGTTCTGTTTATTGAAAATGAATGTGTGTTTGTGTGTATTATAGAGCTAGATCTATCATCTATCTATATCTATCTATCTATCTATCTATCTATCTATCTATCTATCTATCTATCTATCTCTATCTATCTATCATCTATCTATCTATCTATCTATCTATCATCTATCTATCTATCTATCTATCTATCTATCTATCTATCTATCTATCATATCTATATCTATCTATCTATCTATCTATCTATCTATCTATCTATCTATCTATCATCTATCATCTATCTATCTATCTATCATCTCTCTCTCTCTCTCTCTCTCTCTCTCTCTCTATCTATCTATCATCTCTCTATCTCTCTATCTATCATCTATCTATCTCTATCATCTATTC
Source organism: Podarcis muralis (assembly GCF_964188315.1). Taxonomy (NCBI): domain Eukaryota; kingdom Metazoa; phylum Chordata; class Lepidosauria; order Squamata; family Lacertidae; genus Podarcis; species Podarcis muralis. The sequence continues at coordinate 3,519,782 of NC_135668.1, read as the reverse complement.
ATTTAACAACAAGCTGGTGCTTACTGCAACCCACCCTGGTACTTTACACAGATATAAACTGGACTAGGGAATGATCCCAGATCTGAGATAGGTATTTTTGTATTCATCCTCTTTCACAGTAAAAGATAAAGCTGAAACAAAAAAGGTGTAAACACTATATAAATGCAAGTATGTCTGTGCTTAATTGTGAAGAAGAAGGGGGGAAAGCATTTCTAAGTCAATATTGACAAATAAACCCAGTGTGTTGGGTGGGGTTCTTTGCATTTTGTCTGTAGCAATTTTCAAAGTAGGGCATTGGAATGCTCAGAGTTCTCCTGTGGTGGAATATTATTCTTGGCTGTAATATCTCTCCAAGGAGCTGCTCTAATTAATGCAAAACAGTCTGCTTACCACTTAATAAAATACCATGCATTTTTTTATTTATTTAGAAACAAATGACACAAAATAAACTGCTTTTACTTAGCAAAGCCTGTGGAAGGTGTGTTTTAACCCTGCAAACACTTGAGGGAGTTTTGGCAACCAAATACAGCAGGGGAGGGGGGCCCAGTGGCCTACAAGGCAGATGCAGCCTCATGGGGCTTCCCACCCACAACACAACTTACCTGCCTCACCTCTGCCCACCCCCTTGCTGCAGTGGGGAGGGGTGCTGGAGGGAAATCCCCCCCTATTGGATCCAGGGCTTGAGAAACCTGCATGAAATCCAGGGTTGACATAGTAAGGGAGAAAGGGTTTTTTCTGTGTCAAATGGAGATAAAGATGAGCCCTCTTCCAGGAATGAAAGGGCCTTTAGGGCACCCACTCCAACATCCTTCCAGCTTTACAAACCACAGTTCCCTAGGTTCCCGGGCACAGGGGGTGTTATAATAATAATAATAATAATAATAATAATAATAATAATAATAATAATAATAATGTCAGGGGTTCAGGGACAGAGGCACAGGTGAGGGAGGAGACAGAGAGCGAGGGGGAAGACTCCCAGGGCAGCGAGGAAGAGGATGACAATGACTTGAGGGATTCCATGAGTCTTTCAAGTGAATCGGAGGATTCCCAGAAGGGGGCGCCTGTGGTCAGGCCAAGGGGAGTCACAGGGGGGACTCGTCAGGAGCAGGGGACCAGCGGGGGAACCCAAAGTGGGAGCTTGGAGTCGGACCGGCTTCTCCGCCAGAGCGCAGTGAAGGGGGTGGAGATTCCAGAGTGACAGGGGAAGCAGGTCCGAAAGCAGAGAGGGAGGGGAGATCGGAGCAAGACATCCTCCCGGAAGGGGAGGGGAGTAGTGCAGGGAGTAGTGTAACTGTCAAGAGGAAGGTTAGCAGTTGCGAACGCGCGCCAAGTTCAAATGTGGAGGCGCGCGGAAGTACAGGGAGACCGGAGGAGGAGCCAGGTCCCAAAGCACGCAGGAGGGGGGAAGAGCTGTCTGGGGATTCCGCGTCAGGGGAGTCCAGGAGGGGCGAAACCCCAGGGGGCAGGAAGACCCTGTGGAAAAGGAAAGAAAGGAAGAGGTGGAGCAGCAGAAGCCTCTTAAACTGGTGCAGAGGCGGGACTGACTCAGAGGGGACTTCAGCGGTCTAAGCGTAACAGACGTGGGGCTGCGCGCCTCGGCTGTGGAGCGTACAATGGACTTCAATAAACATCTTTGTATATAAACTGGACTTGGCGTTGGTCTCTTGTGAGCTGGGACCTGAGGCAGCCCTGACAAATAATAATAATAATAATGGCAATATTTATACGCCTCCCATCTGGCTGGCTTTCCAACACACATAAAAACATAAAACAAGTCAAACTTCCTGATACAGGGCTGCTTTCAGGATGTCTTCTAAAATAAGTTTTGTAGTTCTTCACCTCCTTGACATTTGGCAGGAGGGCATCCCACAGCGAGGGCACCACTGCCAAGATGGCCCTCTGCCTGGGTCCCTGTAACTTCACTTCCTGCAGCGTGGGAGCCATCAGAAGGCCCTCGGAGCTGGACCTCAGTGTCTGGGCTGGACGATAGGGGTGGAAACTCTCCTTCAGGGATACTGGGCCAAGGCTGCTTAGGGCTTTAAAGGTCAACACCAACCCTTTGAACTGCATTCAGAAATTACTAGGAGCTAGTGAAGATCCTTAAGGACCAGTGTTATATGGTCCCAGCAGCCACTCCCAGCCACCAGTCTAACTGCCACATTCTGGATTACTTGTATGGTGTGTATGTAACCTGCAGTGGTCTGTTAACAGGAAAAGAGGTGGGAGGAACTGAAAATAAGTCAGCAGTACATATCTGTCCACCATTTGCAAATGCTAGTTGATGAATCATCTGCCATTTAGCTGATTGATGGGTTAAGAAAATAAATTTCATTCCAGTATTTGTATACTACCAAAAGATCATGATCTATGATTCCATGATCAGCAGAGATGTCTTTTGGAGATATTTGAAGGACTAACTATACCCAGAAGTAAAAAAAAAGTACTGGTCTGCACCTAGTGACTCATTTCCAAATTATTAATTTTGGAGGGTCACTTTCTCATAACAATAAACTATTTCCCTCCACCAGTCAGCAGCAAATCACAGTTCTTTTCAGATGTTGGTAACTTACACTGCCGCCACCACCCACTGCTTTAGCAAACACATCACTGTGCTCCTTTGAGCATATGGGGTCTGACTTCCAAAGTGGGCAAGCACAGGAGCTTGCTGCAAAGTTACAGAGCTGCGTCTGAAGCCGTCTCCTATTCTTCCCCATCTCCCCTGGCCTCCTCTTCCCTCCACTCCCTCCATTTTCTCCCTTCTGTCACTTTTTAGATTTTGAGCCTCTGCAGCCGGGAGCTGTCTCCCCTGGTGATGTGTCAAGTGCCATGTAAGAGGAAATAGTTTTATATTGTTTTATTGTTATCGTCAGCATCATGATTATTATTTCATTTTTCTTATCCGCCCTTCACTTTAAGGTCCCAGGGCAGGTTACAGCAATTTTAAAATATAATCTTAAAAACAATTTAAAACAAATTGCAGTCACAAGATAGACTGGGTCCTAAAAATATTTCTCAGGTTTCCTATAATGTTTGTGTGGGGTCTTTTTTTGGTTTAAAAAACGATGAGCTGGTACTCATATCTTGATATGTGTTATGAGTGCCAGCACAAAATGGCTGCTGTGGGCAGCAGAAAAAGAGGTGCTGGTGAGTACTATCACCAAAAAATGCCACCTCTGGCCCACAACCAGCCCATCAGCACCTCCAAACACCTGCCATCTCAGCTACTCCTGATTCAGATGGAAGAGAGAGAGAGAGAGAGAGAGCGCTGGGCATCCTCTGCATATTGTTGACACCTTGCTCCCAATCCCCTAGTGACAGCTCCCAGCAGCTTTCTAGATGTTAAATAGCATGGGGAACAAGATGGAACCCTGCTGAGCACAACAGGACAACTCCCATGGTGCTCAGCCTCCCATAACTACATTCTGGAAATGGCCCTGGAGGTAGGAGCAGAGCGACTGAAGCACAGGGTTCCCAACCCCCACCTCCCTGAGATGCTCCAAAAGGATACCATGGCACTGAAAACTGCCAGTCAGTGAAGGGGAACAAGCATGGTCACTTTCCACTTACTATCTTTCTCCCAACAACTGAAATCAACCAGGGCTACTAAGGCAGGTTCAGTGGCATGGCCAGCCCTGAAGCCAGACCAGAACGTATCCAAGTTGCCTCCAAGCAAGCCTGGACTGTTGGCACCCTTTCTAGTGCTTTGCCCCCAAAGGGGCTATTTGCCAATGTAATACTGTAGTTGTTTAACTACTGGGCCCAGGGAGATCTTCTTAAGGCAGGAACCCCCCCCACCCCACCCCCCACCCCGCATCCAGAGCTACAATATCTCTCAGACAAAAAGGAACCTGTGAAATTTAGAGCTACCTAAAATCCTGTCTTGTGGGCAGATGCAAGAGTGCTGATTATCATTGTGCTGATGGTTATTATTTTTCAAATGGGGCTACTGCACCCCACCCTGGGGTCCCTTGTGAAGAGGGAGGGGCTGAAAATATTTCAAGCAAATAGCTAAATGAGGAAAGCCCTGTTAAGTTTACAGCCTAAAACAGGTCAACAATACAAAAGATTACAACTGCTTTCCTTATAATCTGCTTCTGAAGTCAGAGCGGTGAGTCCTTTCGATGGCTTCTGTTGAAAAGGGGCTTTCGTTGTACTCTTTTTGCCACCTGCTAAAAACATTTCTGTTTACCCAGATATTGAGAATGTTGGTGTGTTCTTAGTTTATTGCTGCTTCCAATTCGTTGGATGTTTTCATTGTTTTCACTAATAATTTCATTGTATTATTCTTTCTGTAAACTGCCTTGAGGGTTTTTCGGGGGGGGGGTTGCAATCACTTGGTATATAAATTTCATGAAATAAATAAAAATAAATAATATGTTTAAAAACAAACAAACTCTGAGATAGCCACATTCCACTTGCAACAGAAAGCCAACCAGCTGACCTGCAAGAGGCAATTTCTCTACAAGCCTCACAGTTCTTACATGATTTGGAAAAGCTCTATTGAAATCAGTGCAGCTCCACTCCAGAATTGTACACCTACTTCTCTAGGCATAAGCTCCATTGTGCTCAGTGGTGCTTACTTCTGAGTAGGCTTAAACTGTTATGCTGCAATCCTCTGCTGCAGCCTAACAGTGCTATCCTAAGCACTCCTGTCCTGAAATATGCACATTTACCTGGGAGTAAGCTCCAACTGAGACTGCGAAGGGTTAGCTTCCCACCCTCCTGCCTTGTTGTCAAATCGAACAGCTCAGCCCTATCTAGGCTTGTTACTCGTAAGTAAGTCCTACAGTGGGCCTTACTTCCTAGGTCTGGGGTTGCTCTGGATTATCAGAAAACTGCAGGTGCTTCCTAGAGTTTTTGCAGCCTCTACTACATTGTTCCTTATTTATTTTTATTTTTATTTTATTTTAATGAAGGCATCTACCGACTACCCAATACCCTGGCGGTAAATCTTCCCGAGTCCTGGCACCCCTTCTGTTGCCTCACAAACAGGATGCCAACGAAACTTACACTAGAGTGCAAACAGAAGCCCTGCTCCCCCCCCCCCCACTTTCACCCACTTCTTAAAAGGGAAGGAAAAGAGAAGTGGGGAGAGAGGGAGAGACAGAGAAAGAAAGAAAATGCATTTAAATTCCAAAGCAGTTTCAGGAGTGGTTTCCTAGTCTCTGAGTCAGAAATGTGTTTGTGAAAATGCAGGCTTTTTGTCCCAGGAAGGGAAGAGGAGGAGGAGGAAGGTGGGGGAGGGAGAGGGGCCTAAATCTACATCGGTGGCCCGGCCTCGCTTTACCATTCTCTGCATTTTTCTATTCAAGTCAATGAAGTGCCCTGGGACCCGGGTTTTGATCTAGTCAATTGGAGAAAGTGACAGAATTCTAATATATTTGTTTAATGCTTTTCAATGGGGCCCTTTCACACGTCGGAGGGCTTTTTGCGGGGGAGGGGGAAATGAAGCCCCAAGCTGAAGAGAGAAAGCCAAAAAGAAAGAAAGAAAAAGGTTTTGTGCCCTTTCTCTCCTTCCTGGTCGTTTTTCTTTCTTTCGCACGCCCCCATCCTCCCAACAGCCTCCGAATCTGGCACAACGACATATTCCATAACTTCTTGAGCGCCGGTTTCAAGTGATCTTGGAGAGGAGACGGCATTTTTCTTTTTCTTTATTCCCCCCTCCTCTTTTCTTTTTTTCTTCCTCCTGCCGCTCCTCCCCATGCCTCGAAAAGTAAGGGAAGTAAAAGAAACAGCTGTGAAGTTATTGTCAGCTCCTAGAGTTGGACTCAGAGGCTATTGTCAGCCCGCGGCAGGCGGCCCAAAGCCTCCTTTTTACAGGCTGTAATTGAAACATATTAATTAGATAATTTGTTGTTAGTTTAAAAGAAACAAATACAGCCCCTTCAAGGCTTCACAGACTGGCACTTCTTCTCATGCGCCCCCCCCCCCCCGCCTCCCACCGAAAAACAGCCTCCGCTTGCCTTCTCGATGTGTGCGTGTGTGTACATATATGCACACTAAGAATTTAATAACTCTTCCTTTGAAATTGAGCAGAATATAAACAAACAAACAAACCTCTTTATTACTCCTTATTAAGAGGCACCCGCTTCTCTGCGCATCCTCCCTTTGGACAAAGACTTGGAAGGCTGGATGTCTAAACCTACCTGGGTTGAAAACACAAGGACGAACCTGCAAACTTCCCAGAAAGCAGGCTCGCTTGCAGTGTCAAATTCCTGCTGCTTTGGGTTGCAATTGGTTCTTTTCTCCTGGGTGGAACCGGCCACGCTGTTGTTGATGTCGCCGATGTTGTTGTTACTACTATTACTATTTTATTATTAAGGGGGGGGGGGGACAGCCCGAGCTTATTCAGTGGAATTAGACAAGGGGGGAAAGAGGAAAAGGAAAGGATAAAGTAGTTTCCTTCAGGTGCGCTATTGCAAGGAAGGCGTATTGAAAAAGTACACTAGAACCGGGATGCGCAAGAACTGCACGCTGTTGCGCATCCTTCCTTGCGCCAGGAAACTCTCTGGGTCCTGCGAGCGCTTGACTGTACAGCTTTACCTCATCGCGCTGCATTTCCAAGCCTGTTCCCACCCAACTGAAACCAAATTCTGTTTGGCATTTGAGTTCCATCACATCCTCCTATACAGCTAACGGACAAAATATACTTGTGATATGTACCTGATCCTTTGCGGGTTTACTCGGAGGTCACCCCCCCCCCACACACACACAAAATAAATCACAGCTTGATATAATCTGGTGGCAACTTTGCATGGGCGTTTAGCGTGACTTTATTTAATTTTAATGGAGCTCTCTTAAACCCACCCGCCTTTGGGTGGTGACTTTTTGGAGCCCAGCCACATCGGACAGTTTGTGTGGTGCTTTGAAGCCGACAAAAAGCGAGTGGGGGCGGGGGTCCTGGACTCCTTCCGCTTTTTACGTTCACCAAGACAAAGAGTCGAAGAGTTCCTAAAATCCACATTCTCGGCCATTCCTGCTCTGCGGGTGCTCCTCCATCCCGCTTATAGATGAAATTGATTCAAATGACACCGCAAGTATTTAGCTACACAGAGTGAAACGGGGGTCGGGATTTTGTGGTTAGTGGTGGGTGATTTTTGCTGCTCTTTGGCTGCTCCTGTTGCGTGAGGCTCCTCAGTCCTTGTGCAGACCAAGCCTCTCATGCTCTCCACTTTACACGGCAGGGCAACACGGAAGTTTTCCCGAACCCTAAACCATGGGGGGAGCTCCGGGGGGGGGCTCCCCCCAAACTAGAAAATAAATAAAAATAAGTAACTGACCAATCTCGTCGCAGATAACTCGGCCCCCCCCCCCCAACATAAATCGTGGCTACTCCCATGCCCTAAACCTGAAGTTTTAAAACAATTCGACGGTTAAAATCGCAGCCTGAGTTTCTGGAGTGCGGGGAAACAGCAGACGACTCACTCAGGCTGGATTCTACACATACTTACCTAGAACTTAGTCAAGCCTATTTATTTGCTTACTCCCAAATGCGCGCTGTGCTGAAATATCGCCGCTTCTCTGCCCGTTTACTCGGAAGTAAAGTCCTACTAGACTCAGTGTTGCGCGAGGATACGACTTACTCCCAAGTAAATGCGTGTGGGATTGCATCCCTGTGCAGACTTTTAGCTGGGAATGCTCCATGGAACTAAGTGGGACTTACTTCCAAGTAAATAGGCACAGGAGCGGCTTTGCAAAATCGCTTTCGGCTTACTTAACGATTTAGGGATCGGGAGATGTAAGCGTCTCTCGTCGCTTGCGTCCCGATTGGAAGTTAAGCCCCACTGATTAATGTGGAAGAGGATCTCGTCCTACCCAGACCTGGGCCGTGGCTTGTTTGGGAAAACTTTGTGGCGTGAGGCGGGGAGAGCCGGTTGATCCAGTGACGCGTCTTGAATGCTTTCCCCCGAGGCTGATCGTGGCGATATAATCGTGGGTTGGGTTTGATGAATGGGGCGCGTTGTCTCCATTCTGACAGCCTTTAGCAGCTCGGCGCATTTTAATCAACCCACTGGATTTGCACACGCACACACCCCGGCATCTCTCCACTCGGAAGATCCAATTTGGAGAAGTCCCTTTGGCGAATGGATCCCTGGGATCCGCCGCATGAGAAGTTCAACATTCTCGTTTTCCTCTCTTCTCCGCTGCGCCCGAAAGCACCGCGTTACATTTTGGAAGGGAAATTATCCGTCCCTTGCCCTCAACCCTCCAGTGCCTCCCAGCTGCAGATTCAAAAGATGGGGGGGGGGGTGCTCATTTAAAAATTGAAATCTTGAGAAGAATTCTCCCATACTGAGGTCTCACCAGACTGTCGCTTTTTAAGCACTTCAGAGTCTCTGTGGTGCCATCCACAGTCTACATACTCCGAAGCCGGTTCGGCTAAGATCGATAGGCCTGCTCCAAAACTGCTCTGAATTATCTAGACAGATCCAAATTCAAATTATACCGTTTAAACGAACCGATTTCAAAGGCTATAGGTTTTTTCAAGAGAAAGCATTAAAATCTACTGCTTGAAAGTTCTGCCAAATAAGAATATTTGATTGTCACTGTGTGTATTCCATCACACACATACACATTCTGATGGTAATTAATCATAGCTATGGTATGCACACTACCCCGAGAATAAGTAAAAAGTATGGCTAACGTCCGAGTAACTATTCAGAGGATTGGGCTCCACGTGAATTTGACATGGAGGAGAATGACAATGCCCAGATGCATCGTTTCTAGCAGAGGCAAATAAGGAAAGAAATGCGCATGAGTTTGGCGGCCGTGCGCTGCTATCCCGGGAGGTGTCTGGCGAAAAGGTAGAACTGGATGGAGTCCAGAGGATGGAATCCTCGCTCCCGCAAAGGGGTAAACGCATATGGGCTTTTATGAGAAAGAACTGCAGTCCGATGGTGTAGCATTCTGCAAAAATTAGTCATGACTAATTCCCATCGAATGCAATAAGATGGGATCTATTCACGCCAAAGCTACCCGGATGAGAGCTCTATGGCAATTCTGCTGATTCAGACGTCAAGTCCCTTTGAGTTTGGTGGGTTTTACTTCCTCTTCTGCGTGTGCTTTAGGATCGCAGCCCTAACTGAGCATCTTTGGCTGAATTGTGCCCAAGACTCGTAATGTTTTGCTTATACCGTCTTTAGCAAACATATTCCTTTCAAAGTTCGTTACGAGGCATATCATGACGTGTGAATCAGAATCAAGAATCGCACGCATATTTCCTACTAATTAAACCTTTCCATTTGTGCTTTGTATGAGTAATATCTTGAGAATATATGAACGAACGCATTATGAAGGATTAGGGGAAAGTAGGAAGTCGTCCCCCCTTCCATTAATTGCCGCTTAATCTATGTCAAACCCATGGATTTCAAAGGAAATGTGATTACACACACACACACACACACACACACACACACACACACACACACACACACTTGTTCTTCAGGCTGCTTCCTTCTTCTCCCGGGAGAGATTCTATCTCTCCGCCGCCCCCGCTTGCTTATTTATGTCCTCTCCACGTTGAAACAGCGCAATTCTGCAATGCATCAAATAAGGGACTTTTCTGCTGAAAAAGACGACCAATGAGGTCCCATCCTGGCTTTACATATTTTAATGAGAAAATATTATTTGGACGGCTAGTTTCATAATTTAACGTAGAGACTTTAAAAAATAAAAAACCCAAACAATTGTCCGAAAACAGGCATGCTGGGAGGGAAACAGGAACATTAATATTTTAAATATCATGCTCGGTTCTGTACAGGAATTAAACAAAAACCCAACGACGACACATGGCCCGATCCAGCGGGAAGTTCTCTTGCAAAAGCCCCATTGAAATTGCGGGCGCGCAAGAAGAGCGCACACCCGTGAGCATTTTTCCTTTCCCCCGCTGCTCTCGCGCCTGCCTCCTTCTTTGCAGCGCAACTTCCTGCCAGATCGGGCCATCGGGTTCTTAACAGCTTCGCATGGGCGCTTCTGCATCTCCTTTTGCTTTTCGCCTTTTAACTTAAGCGGTTCAAAAACGGACGGATTCCAGCAAACTACCTACAGCTAGGAAAGGGTTACATCGAACGAAAGTGCATTTTACACAGTTGGTCATCATTCCTATTCACAGACATGTACAGTTTATCCCTCCTAGTTCCCCCTCCCCTCCTCAGTTTTTCTCAGTAGTTCCAACAGAAAAGAAGGGTCTTTTTAATAGGCGTTCCTCTCAGGCCTCTCAGTTGCCACGTTTAAAACCAAAACTGGAAGTCTGAATCTCATTTGGTACTGGGTCTGGTTTCCCTCGTTAAAAACATAATCCATGACTTAAAAAAAAAAATCCTCGAAACAATCAAAAGATTAGAAAATCACTCCCCTTCTCAACTCGGAAAGTCAACTTTCACATTATAAGAGTTCTAGAAAACGGGCCAGGGTATGGGGCTTCAAGGTGGCGTTTAAACGACTTCGTAAACATAACGGACCCGATCCAGCCAAAGTTATGCGCTTCAGTAAACAGCGCAATCCTATGGGAGTTTCCTCAGAAGTACGTCTCGCTGTAGTCAGCAGAGGCTGTACGTACGTGCGGATAGGATCGCAGCTAAATTAGCTCTAAGTTTGTGTGTGTATTCCCCAAAGCAAAGTTAACAGCAGCCGGATCCGAAGTCATGTTTAATCGGAGATAAATCTCATAGGGTTGAAAAAGTATTTACTCCCGAAAACCTCAGGACTAAGGCTGCAATCTTCTGCAGATTTACCTGGGAGTAAGTCTCATTTGGAAACGTACACAGAATTGCTCTGAAAATGTCCCATTAAAATAAATGGGAATATTTTTTTTAGCAGTTGACTTTGGTTCGATCGGGCATCCTCTTCCTCGGGGCCTGTCCCCCACCTTTGCCGGAGCACAATTTTTGCGTGAAAGGCCGGGGTTGGGATGGGGGTGTCTTTAAAAAAAAAAGCCTTAAATGGAAAGCAAGGGTTTGGACGTTTCAGGGAGAGCGAGAGAGCGACGCCTTCAATGAATGGCGTCACCCTGCCCAAAGAACTTTTTTAAAGTTGGACAACAAACCTTGTGGAGAAGTCTCCAAAGTGAAACCAATTTGTGGGGGAAAGAGGGGGAGGGGGGAGAGGGAAGAAGCATCTGTGATAGCTGTGGATTTTTATCTCCTTTCTTCCCCAAGAGAAATCCTGCCCGGGTTGTGGGGTGGGGGGAGGATGGACGAGAGACAGAAATGAACGAACAAGTTTGATTTTGCCTTTCTCCAGCATGGGCCTGCAATTGCGTTGAGACGCACCGAGTTCTTCTGGAAGCCGAGTGCCCAGGAGTGGGAGGGAGATGGTAAAGTCTTTTGCTTTTTTTGCAGGGGGGGGGCGGTATTTGAACCCAAAGCACCCACCGCTCAGTCCCTTCCGACGAATAAATATAGCAGGCGGGTGGACCAGGAAATTTGAGGAGGGTCAAAATAAAGGAAAACGTCGTCGACTTGGGGGTTTGACGGGTGGGGTGAGGGGTTTTCCTTTCCTGCTGTCTCCCCCACTCCGCCAGCCAGCCAAACAGCCAGCGCCCCCTCCCTCCCTCCCTCAGGCCTGGGTGTCAGTGGACGGCGACCACGGCGTGGAGGGCGGAGGGCGGGCTGGTCAGGGTCTCGCTGGGGGTGGCGGGGCTGCTTTGGCTGGTGGCCGTCTGCGAGGACGTGGGACTGAGCGAAGGCGGCGAGTTCGAGAGGATGGTGGGGATGGGCGCGGGCAAGGTGGGCAAGGCGGGCACTGCGGCGGCCGGCGTGGGCTTGATGGGCACCGGGATGGCCGGCAAAGTCTGCCCGCCGCCGTGGCACAGCGGCTTGAGGGGGACCCCGTAGGCGGCGCTGTAATCGCCGCTGGCCATGGAGATGGGGGTCGCCGTCTCGAGCATGCCGGAGCCGTACACGTGGGGCCAACCGGTGCCCACCGTCGTCAGCTGGTTGGGGAGCGGGTAGGCGCCGGGCATGGGCTGCATGGTGGAGAAGGCCAGCCCGCCAGGCATCTTGTACTCGCGGGCGATGATGTTTTCGATGGCGAAGGGGTGCTTGAAGCCCGACGGCTGGGAGACGCCCAGGTTGTAGGGCGGCATCTGGGGCAGGTGGGAGCCGCCGGCGGCCAGGGCGCTGAGGCGCAGCTTGGCTTGCTGCTGGAGGTACTGAGCGGCTTCCGACGGTTTGGAGGGCGCCAACGGGTCGGACTTGAGGACCTTGAAGCGCTTGCGGCGCCGCAGGAAGCTTCCGTTCTCGAACATGTCCCCGCAGCTGGGGTGCAGCGCCCAGAAGCTGCCTTTGCCCGGCTGGTCCGGCCGTCGAGGGATCTTGATGAAGCAGTCGTTGAAGGAGAGGTTGTGGCGCAGCGAGTTCTGCCAGCGCTGCGTGTTCTCCCGGTAGTAAGGGAAGCGGTCCATGATGAACTTGTAGATCTCGCTCAGCGGCAGCATCTTCTCCGGGGAGCTCTGGATGGCCATGGCCGTCAGCGAGATGTACGAGTAAGGAGGCTTCTGGTCACTGTACGTGTTGCGGCCCGGCCGAGGCATGCTGGCGGCGGCGGCGGCTCGGAAGAGATCTGCAGAGGCGGGGGGGGGGGGATGATTGAGGAGAGGGGCGGCAAGAGAGCCCGCGTTAAGCAAATATGTAGATCTCTCTATCTATAACGGGGTGGGGCAGAAAGTAGTTTACAGGTGAAAGCGGGGATTTTCTAGGCTTCCGTCTCCTTGCTTTTCGCGGCGAGAGCCTGCAGGAGTGGGCAGGTCTGCTGGGGTAATATCTGAGAAAAGTCCCCCCCAAAAGCACACAAGGGAACGGGAGGGGGGCTTCACCTCCAACTCAAGAACTTATACTGACAGACCAAAACCACCGCCCCTCCTCAGAAACTGTAGCTCGGGGCATTAGGAGTGATCCACCCCTCATTTTCCACCAAAATAAATACATCATTGTTGATGATAATAATCGGTTTCACGGCGCTTTCCCGGTGCTTGCCCTGTAGGAATTCTTACACACCGATCCTCCTTTCTTTTTTTAAAAAAAACCCCAAAAACCCTCCATTACTCGTGAGTAAACGCTGAGGAGTTCAAAGGGACTTGCTTCCTCGCCAGTGTTGGAGAGACGGGCTCCCTCCTCCGCCGACCATTATAGCGATGGTTTCAAAGTACAAAAATTTATTCCGATACGCCCCCACCCAGCCCCCTGGAAAGCATAAACTCCCTTCCAGAGTCCATCTCTCACTCCCTCACTCACAAACACCATCACACCACCCGGTCCGCAACTCATAAAAGTTCATCCCCCTCCCCCTGCCGTCAAGTACGAGGGACGCAACGGGACAGCAACCCACGCGGGAGAGGGGGACATTTCTTCCTAGTTTCCCTCCCCGCTTCCAAACTTCCTCCTCGGAGGAGCCTCGGACCCGCGCAGCTGAAGAGCCATCCGAGAGGAGCAAGAGCTCCTCCGCTCGCCCCCTCCAACATCTCCGGCTCACCTTAACGCTGCCTCCAGCCGAGAGTCCGCATCCGGGACCCGCTCCTCGCCAACGCCTGCCCGCTCCTGTCCCCCGGACCGGCTCGCTGCTTCCCTGGGCTCCGACGGATGGGCTGAGGGGAAACCTGGAGGTCCTGTCCCCGCGCAAGCCGGCGTGGAGCGGGGCTGGTGCGGCTGTGGGCAGCCCCGGAGGAGAGATCGAGGCGAGCCGATCGAGGGCTGGCCAGGCGCTCCTCCTCCGCGGGCTCAGCAGCCCAAGCTAAGTAGCTGCCGCCGCCGCTTCCTCCATCTCCTGCCTCCCAATCATCTGCTGGTTGCATGCGGCGACTGGAGCAGAAAAGACCCCTGTCGGGGCGCTTCATTAGCGTGCCACTTCTTCTCTATCATATGACAATCGCCTTGGGAGGAGGAAGGAGGGGAGGGAGGAGGGAGGATGAAGGAGGAGGAGGAGGATGGGGGGAGGAGGGGGGAGAGCGAGGCGCAAGAGGGCTGGCGGAAAGGCATAATCTGGTTCCATTGACACCTATTTACACGGACACCTTGGGCCAATGGGAAGCAGTGCCATCGGAAGCCAAAGCGCAGCCGCCGGAATGGAAAAGGGGTGAGGACCGCAGCCCGGGAAGGATGTGTGCGAGGGAGACGCAGAGAGGGGTGGGGGAGAGGGGGGCGCGAGCAACCGTGCGAGTCAGCCAGCCCGGGTTGTGTGGATGCGGAGTCTCTGGGCGCAGGGACTTGGCGGGGCGCTTCGCCCGCAATTCACACTTACAAATGAAGCAACTGAGAGGCTGGAGGGGGAGAGAAGGGGGGGGGGCGGATGGGGAAGCCGGAGGAGGGATGTTTGACGTGGCAATTGCTTGCCTGGCCTATTCTGCTTGTTCGACATTGTTCCCTGATTTGTATTGTTAGCTAGCTTCAGGCTGGGCCCCCTGTCCCGTCCCGTCCCGCGCCGCCCCCCACCCCGCCCCCCGTTCCCGGCGAGGGCTCCCCTTCCCCCCTCCCCCCCCCAGCTAGAAAGGCCTTTCTCTCGCCCAAATCCGAGCCAGCTCTTGTCTTGGCGTTTCTAAGGACTCTTTTTAAGAAAAGGGGAAACTCTCTTGTGTTGCGTGCGCGCTCGGAGTTTGGCGGCGTTTGGGTCTGTTTGTTTTCGAAGCGCAGTCGCTTTCCACCCCTGTCTTTCCGCGGAGGAATAAATCACGCTCTGGGTTGGGGGATGAGTTATTTATTTAAGGGCGGATTTATTTATTTTCTTGGGAGACGGTCCAGCCACATGTTAAGCCACTTTGAAGTCCCCCCCCCCGGTGGATTGCCAGGGAGGAGGGAGACCTTAAGCACATGCACGCTGCCGAAATCGGGCCGGAGAGTGGGGAGAGGGAGACTTAGAAGTGTTCGGATCCCTTCCGTGTTTTGTTTTATTATTTGAGGGGTTGGGAATGTTCTCTTTTTTTCTTTTTTGGAATCTTCCTCGCTAAGAAAGGCCAACCTTTCATCCCCAGTGAGAGACCCATCACTTTTAAAAGCAGCGAAGATCTCCCTCGCTGCTTTCTTCCTTCTTTCTGGCAATTTCCCCTCTAAGGAGGCATGAGGAGCGGAGAGAGATAGGAGATCGCCTATCTCTGCTTCTTCTTCTTCAAATTAATGTTGGTGCCTGCTAGACAGTTAAGGAGGTTTCAGGTAGGCTCGGGAATTGCATGTGCACGATCCTACCTAATCAAAGTACTTGTTGCAGTGGATGAGATTTTAGGCCATTTCACCATTTCACTGAAATTAAGGGAGCTTGAAAAGTGGCTGGATCGTGAGTTATGTGCATGCACGCATGAATGAATAATCTTATGATCCTATGAAAAACGGATCCGCTGAATTGGTCTACCTTACCTAACTGGCATTTCTTGTTTACGTGTAAAGAAGACACTCGGGTATGTTTAGAGCGCGTCTATAACAGCAAACTATTTAACAGCGCGATCCTGTGTATGTCTACTCAATGGGATTTACTCCTAGGTAAGTATAGATCTTAGTACATAGAGAAAGTCTCAATTGTATTGTTGGGACTAGGATCGGGACGTTATTTCCCCTGTTCCGTGCGATCCATTAGCAGGTTAAACTGAAGTATCTAGATTTCAGCAGATTTTTGTCGCGATCAAAAATTTATTACATTCAGTAGGCACCCCAGGTAAAGTAAGTTCCGTTGATTCTCGTGAAACTTCCCACAAGCGTAATTAGGATTAGATCTTTTCGCACGTTCCTTCTTTATTGTGTACACCAGGATCGTAACGCGTGGGTAATACATGTGAGTCCTCTGAGTCTCGGGATTGGCCTCGACTCCGTTAAATGCTTGTGGCAAACCTGGTTTCGTAGTTAAGTAACGTGTGAAAGGACAACCTACATGTACACTGCGTCTCAACCGAGTTGTGGAGCTCTCCAGCGTCTCCACGACATCCGCCAGCGCTCTGGTCCTCGGCGGGAGAGGGGGAGGATCAAAAGGATCGCTGAAATCTAAATAAAGACTTTCCACTCTTGAGGAGGTGACCTACTTCTGTATTCCCGTGTAAATCACTTACACACCTCTTGTGTGACTGTTGATACGACGCGGCGAAAGTGACAGGTGAGCAGTTCAACACGTTGAGCAATGGGTTTAAAAGTCGTGCGAAAGCGATATTCTAAAAAGAGATTGCAGAATAGTTTCTCTCTTGCAAAACAAAAACAAAACCCCCACCCCACCCCCCCACCGCAAATCCTCCCCTCTAACGTAGCTGCGGACTTCGGAAAAGGCGGACGCGCCACGCTTGGAAGGGATGCTTGAGAAAGGACTCAGGCAGCGCCCAGCATGGAACCTCAACATGCCCTGAGGTTGGGATCTGGGGGCATCCGACTTTCAGAGGACGGCGCAGTCGTCGCCCTCTTACATGCCCACCTTCCTTTAGCGCCAAAGTTCTCCGAGACATTCCATTCAAAGCGAACCAAATGTCCGGCTGGAAAAGGGCAAGTAAAATGACGAGAGTGCGGAGTTACCTCTCTTACCAACAAAACCCAGAAGCCTTCCTCTTCACGAAATATGCCCCCAGTATAATTAAGAAACAATTTTTAATACTCTTGGGCAGATTTTATTATTACAACGAGCCTATAGAGTAGGCCAGTAATATCTTCAGCATAGGAAGACGAACAGGGCCTTTTTGGGTTTTTTAACTCAGGGGAACCAGGCGCACAAAGAGGACCGACGGGGCCGGCATGAAACTTATTAAACGGTCAAACGAAGTGGCAGCGAACAGCTGAAATCATTCTTAAAAATTGTCTTTGGTGACCCAGGTTTCAAAAATATACATTAAAAAAAAACATCTGGGAGGCAATAGAGGTTTAAGACACGCCGAAGGAGGTATAGGTCTTTCCCCTAACTCATAATGATCCGGTGGAACGCCTTGCCACTTGACAGGTCCATCGGCATCCACGCAAATTTAAGATGAGGCAAAAACGGGCGGGGGTCAGGGTTGCTGTCATAAATGCAGCTTTTTGGAATTCCTCATCCTGTAGGATGCGAGCCAGAGAGATCAGCAGATGAGACCTCATTAGGAAACCCTGAAGCTGGTACCACGTAGCTGCTGGTTCGCTATTCTAGAAGAAAGATCCGGACCGAAACGACGCCGAGCGGGTTCGACGTGACAATTCCAGGCTGTCCCTTCACCTCTGTCTCGCACCTAAAGGCTCCAAGCCTAGACGCAGTTCTCTGGGAGTGAGCATCAGGAACTCGCCCCTGCACACTCTCCACACCACACTGTGTTATTTTTATTTTATTTCTAAATGGCATTGAGTTTTTTGAAAAGAAAAGGAAAGAAAAAAGAAAAGAGAGTGGATCGTTTATTATAAACTTCTCTCTCTCTCTCTCTCTCTCTTTCACACACACCCCACCCCCACCCCCCCACACACCACATTAACTGCATTTTCGTTGCTGGTCAATAACTCACCAAAACGTAACTTAAACACGACGAATTTAGGAGATTAAACAATTTCATTAATATTGAAATGGCGGCGGAGCCGGAGCGCGGCCGCTTGAGATGCACACGCACGTTTTTCAATATTAACAGAAGTACTTGAAGAGAAGAATAATGTCACCTTCTTAATTCAGGAAAAATAAAGCGTCGTCGTGGGGCTGGGGGCGGGGTGGGAGGGGGTGCGACGAGAGCGGGAAGAAAGAAGAGAAGAAAGGGACCCTAAGCCCAAATTTCTTGCGCAACATTGTATCTACGGATTCTTAAATTGCATCTTGAAAGAGATCTTTCTTATAGATCCTGCCGTACTTGGGCTGGAGTACCACATTGTGTTTGTATGTGTGTGTAATTGGGACACACGCGCACGCGCGCACCTTTATCCAAACTGGACCAGAGTAGTAAACACTCTGCATCTCTACGCGAGAAGGAGCGCAAAATTATTTCTCGAAGTCCGAAACCACCTTGGGAAGATTCATTGCGGTTATTGCATAGGATAAGTCGCTCTCATATTTAAAGCTTCCATCCCATGGACACTGCGCTGGACACAGTAAGCTGCCCACTGAGCACTGTGGGACTTGCTTCCTAGTGACCACGCACAGGGTTGAGCTCAAAGGGAAGCAACGGTTTTGGCAGCAAGAGGGAATGCTTTGCGCACGTGCCGAGGAAGGGACGCAGACACCGCCCTGGCGAACGTCTTTTTGGCTTTCCCCAGGAAAGACGGGTGCCCTCGATGGGGGCTTAGCTGCTTCCGCGGCACTGTAGAACCTCCCCATGCCAAGCAGTCTACCTCTGAATGCCGGGGAAAGAAAATGAAAGCATGGCCATTACCTTGACGCCCTCCCTGAGCGCTGCAGGACATCTGGTTAGGCCAGATGGACTTTTTTGGTCTGATCCAGCCGGGTAATTGTTGGGTTGCGCTTGGAAGTAAAAGGAACCAAAGCTTTAAAGGAGTTCCTTTTGTTTCACGGTTTATATGCTCACCTCCCCAAGCAGGCGCTTCCGCTCTTTTCTCGTAAAGGTTCAGGGTTTTGTTCCTAGGACATTTCTCTAGTGGAGCAACGGAGTGCCCAAATCATTCCAGTGTCCTAAACAGCAGAAATCTAAATGGCGAAGTTGGTGGGGGGTTCTTCCTGCATCCAGAGTTCGGGATTCTCTTTTGGGGTGTGTGGGAGACCCATGGACGTAAATAAGTTTATACACACAGTCACACAAGCTATTAAGGCTATACCTCTCTGCCCACTGACTTAACAGCATGTCCCAATCTATAAACTAATTATGAGTAAAAATGTCGTAGTGCTTCAGTCCGCCTTAAGAAACCCCCTTTAGTTCTGCGGGTAGTCACGCATTATCGCTTCAAAAATTCAGATCCACAAACCACTTAAGCCTACTGCCAGGCTTTTCACTCGATCCATGCTTCCCCCCAACGCACACACAAATAAAGAGTTAATGCATTAATTTACTGATCATTACTGTAAAATCACACGCTGTACTTCGGACAAGTTATGAATAAAAGAAAGAAAGCATCGCGATCCGGAAAGCTGTTGACTTGTCTGCAGAACCCATCAGCGCAGCCTGACTGTTGGTGTATTTACCCGGAAGCAAAATAAGCAGCCAAATGGTCACTTTACTGTATTTGGGAATATAACTCAATAAGAAATAACTGGGGATTACTTCTGAGTAAATTTACACGAGGCTTCCGGAGATCCTGAACACGTTTTTTTAAAAGAATTTCCCATTAATTTCCGGGGCTTTCTTCCGAGTAACAGCGCGTCCTTCCTCAGAATTGCACGGATTTTAATAGGAATATTTCCCACCCTAAGAAGGGGTACGGATTCTAAAGCACGTTGCCACTGCATTCAGGAAACCTTTACGCGTAAAAATGTATAGGGTTGAGGCTCAGGGTTCTGTGCGTCACTTTGGAAACGGAAAAGAATTTTCCTGATTGTCTCTCATACTCCTTTCACCCATTAAAAAAAAAAAAATCTTTTTCCAAATCCATCCTCTCAGTTTTAAAATATTAAGCGCACGCCTCAAATGTTATTTTGGGTTTGGAGACACGAAGGAATCACTCGCCAAAGGGGGAATCAACCTCTATTCTGTAGGAAATCAAAACAAATAGACTTGGAGGTGGGGTGAAGAATGTGGGTGGGTGGGAGGGAGGAAAGAAATCTTATTCAAATAAGGAGCTCAGGGGAAGTGTTGGGAAAACTGTATAAAAACCCACATAAGTCAATTATATCCAATGGAAATCCGTCGGGCGCAGGGAGCATTCAAGGCGCTCCCGCGGACCACCTTTCTGCATGCATGGAGAGTTCGCTTTAAGCCTCCTTTCCCACAAGTTAGACCACACACGTTTTCCAGATTTGGCAATAATTTATGCTAATTTCCCCTCCATAAATCCACAATTCGCTTCAGTGGCGAGCCGGGGAGGGAGGGACGGAAGGCGAGGCGAGGCGAGGACAAAAAAGTGACAAGCACCACAATATTGATTTTTGGGGATGTGTTTACACGCAGATGCGTTGCTGGGGGGGTGCACCTCAACTTTTGCACGGATTATTTACACACACACGTTTCAGAACTCCAAAAGAACCTAAGAGCTTTGTTTATGAAAGTGAGGGCTCATACCAGCTTGTTAATATTTACAAAACAGTGGGAAGAGGGGCTGAAAGGAAGGCGAGGAATTGGGGACGGGTGCGGGGGAGAGATGTCCCAGCTTCTTAAGGTCTCCTAGGCGGCCACTGCCAGCAACAATAATCCAGTCCTCTCTGAACCCCTCTTACTTTGTGGTGGGGGCGAGCGGGGCGGAGAGGAATTATCTGCGGGCGAAGGCGAGAGCCAGGACCCCCACCTGATGCTCACTCTCTCCGCCATCGTTTCCTGAGAAAAGGATACACATTTTTTTTTTATTTTACTGCTTGAAGTCGGGGTTAATTTGCGCATTTAAATGTTTTTTTAAGCAGGACGCGGGGGGAAATGCGGTGACCACAAGAAGGTGCGGGTTTCTTCCCTTGTGCCTTTTGCCAAGCGATCTGGCTACTTTGTGGGAACTGGGGGCTTTAAAGGCATCAAGGCGCGCGGGCCTTTGAGCTCTCTCGCATTAGGCATTCTTTCGCCAAATCTTCCACTTTGGTGGCGTGGAACTACTTAGGGTCTCTCTCCCCCTCCCTCCCTCCCTCCCTCCCTCCCTCCCTCCCTCCCTCTCCCGAATGATTCTGTTCCCTTTGCCTGATCAGCGCTAAAACAAATTCTCCGTGCCTGTCATTTAAAAATATAAAACCTCTACTGGGTCTAAAACACACACACAAACCTTCCTCTCTAATCGATATTTACAAACAACAACAACAAACCAAAAAAAGGAAAGAGTTGGTAGCCGCTGTTAACCGAGGCATGCGTTTTACCAGAAAGCAAACCACTGAATTCAAATGGGACTTGTTTCCCGGGCGGGAGTTGTATTTGAACGTGTGGGAAGCTGCCGAGGTCTGGCCGAATCCTATGCATGCATCGCTGAAAAGAAGTCCCAGCGAGATAAAAGTGGTTTATTGTCTAGCCAATGAGCATAGGATCACAACCAACCTAGACATGTGATGAGTCGGGCAAAATTCCTCCTGGCTTGAGAGGATCATGGGTGTCGACTAAATAAATCTTGACTAGACAGCAAGGCTGCAACCCGAGGCTCTTCTACTTGAGGGTAAACAGACCCGTGGGCCAAGGTAACTCTCTTGCTTAGGAGAACGTCTGGATGGTGCGCTTAAAATAGACTCAGTGAGCGGAGGAAGGCAAAGCATGTGAGACCAAACACGCACCATAGATTCCACCCTACGTTTGCGATTGCTTTTTTTTTTAGGGGGACACCACCGAGCAGCCAGATCCTATGCGTGTTTATTTCTTATTCAATGGCTGTGGTTTTTTTGCACAGGGAACCCCCCTGAACTCCCTTTCCAGTAGTAATCTCGCCCCACACTTGCAGAAAATGGCATCCTCGCAGCCCGATCCTATGCGTGCCAGTAAGTCATGGGACTTACTTGCGTTTAAAGTGTGCGTAGGACTCTAGCCTGTCTCGAATTTTAATTAGCCAATGAGTAAAATACCTTTCAGTTGAGTTTTCCTGAGAATTCTATAATTATTTTGGGTGGGGCACATTAATGAATTAAATTAATATCCTTCCCGCCCCAACCCTTCTATGTCACGTCAGCAGCGCTAGCAATAAAAGCAACGGATCTTAACCTGCTCGGGGAGTTTGTACCTGCTTAAGTATGTTCATGTTTGCAGCCCTTCAGCTCAATCTTATGTCTCTTTATGCCGAAGTAGGTCCCAACGGGCTTACTCCTTCACACCTGGGAGTAAGTCTCACTTCACTTACTGGGGATTTACTTCTGAGTAGACTTGCGCTGCCGCTCTTTAAAGAAGGTCAGCTGAAGAGCGCGAGCGGATAGCGCGAGAAGTTTTGCCTCCCAACTCTCGCTCCGCCGCTCTTTGCTCCTAGAGGAAACAGCGTCTGACCGCGTGGCGCGAACTGAAATCGAGAAAGAAGTTCCTTTTTGCTGCAATCAACGTGCAAGCCTTGCGGCTGCTCCCGGCCCAACATCAGTTACACAGATTTGATAATCTCAAGATCGGGGCAGTTAAGCGGAGATCGCAGAATCCGAAAGTCTGCGTGAAGCAGGTCGAAAGGGCTTGCTCCTGTTTGCTCGTACCTTTGAGTTGAATGTGTGACTCGATTCCCGAGGAAAGCACTGCTCTCTGGAGGAGAGTCAGAGATGTCACAGGGAGACATCACGCGACGTGGCAATCCTCCAGCATGTACATGTGAACCTCCTCCCACCCCAGGTCATCCGCGCATGGCCAGGGCTGGACGCAGAGGGCGACGGGCTAACAGCCACTCGTCATCAGGAGGTGAGAACCAGGACGATCCCAAACAAGTAAAAAGTAAACTCTAGTCGGCATCACCTTCACCCCCACGTGTCCCATTCCTGAAATAAAAGTACCTGCTCTGTCCACTGCGTGGTGTCTTTCCTCCTCACCCTTAACCCACGCAGAGATAGCCCAGGTACAGAAAGAAAGAGTTGTCAAACCGAATGCCCTTAGATAATCAAGACAAGATTATACACATGCATATACAGACCATTCTTTCTGTAAGTGGCCCTTAAGACTGACAAATACGCGCGCCCACTTCCCGGGCGGAAAGGCTGCAATTATTATTTCTAAGAAAAGTAGAAGATCAAATCTTTTTCCTCTTGGTTTTAATGTATCTATGTGAGGCTTTTTTCTTCGCCTATTTGTTTGTAAGTCGTTTTGGGTTGCTTTGAGCAAGATAAAAAGACTAACAAATTCAATAAATAATGTTTTCTCCCCTCTCTGGAGTGTGATAAACGAGCCGTGTGGCTGGTTTTAGGGATTGTGGGTGGACACGACTAGTCGCAAGCTAGTAAGGGTAACTTCCACTACTCAGGGGTCCTCACACAGCACCAGCTGCCCTGTGTGTGGACTAAGGCTGTGCGTGCTGGTGGGTTGCTTCCTCTTATCTCCTGGATGCCAAGCCATATCTTGGCGCAAGAGGTTGGCACCTACTCCTTGCCCTCCGGTCCCAGTCCACGTCCTGCCGCGGAGAGCTGCCTTACAGAAATTCACCTGTCTGGTTAAATTATAAAAGTCAAGCAAGTGAATGAATGCGTTGCTCCGAGCTCGCTTTATGGTGGAGGGGGGGAAAAACGGGCGGGGATGGAGGTAAACCGCCTGGCCTAGTATAGTGGATGTTGTCCTAGGAAATCCCAGTAACGCAGAGCGATCCTAAGCAAAGCGAATCCCGCTTTCCTTAGACCGGAGCCGACCCCTTTAGCGTAGTGCATTAAGATGGGAATGCGGAAGGACGGAAGGGCGCCTCGGACGGCAGGCGTGAACCCGGCCGGGACAGCCTGGAGAGCCACCATCAAACTGGGCGGCAGTTTCTGTTTAATGAAACTACCTGCGTGGTGGGTTTCGATTGCCCCTCTGGAGATGGAAAGAATTGGTGGCCGGGAACCAGACCTTTCTCTGTCGCCAGGGAGACCTTAGATTACGTCCCCTTCTAGCTCCAGGACGCGCTGCATCCATCCATCCCTCGCCCCTTCCCCAATGCTCAAACTGCATCTCTGACGGGGGCACTGAAATCCCAATGTTAAAACGAGGGTCACCCCCTCTCTTTTCCACCCTCACCGCTTTGCTTGAGTTTTCCAAACACAGTTTTGGGGAAGTGGGATTTCCCTCATTGGTCAATCTTAGCAGGGGTCGTTTGGAACAGGAAAGTGGCCCTTCTAGAGAACCCCCGGGGTCTTGCCCACAGTTTTATTCTGGGACGCAGCGGATGGTCCGTGGAGAACGAGGGGTTTGTGTGCGTGATTCCATATTTTTTAAACAGATGTAGTATTTCCAAAATCCACCCTTAGTCAGTCTCTCTCTCTCTCTCTCTCTCTCTCTCTCTCTCTCTCTCTCTCTCTCTCTCTCCCGCTCTTTGTAGGAAATATTGCCAATGCCACCTTAGCCCCCGAGGAGGGATTAACTCGCCTTTTTCTCCCAGCTTCTAACTCTGGTGTTAAGGCAGAAGCAGATCGACTATATAATGTGGGCAGTGTTTGGTCATTTGTTCAAGGCGAACAAAGGTTGCGCCTAAGCCAAACTGCATTGCACTTGTGAACCGGGTCCCCCAATCTGAAGTATCTTTTACAGCAGGGGGAAAGAGAACAATTTCGTGTATGTCTAAAAAGGCTCGAACAAAGCCACTTTCCCGAGCATCTCAAAGTGAAGTAGTGAGGCGTGACATTCCCAGGGTGAAAGCGGACAAAGGCGGGGTCAGGGGGAAGAAAAAAGAGAATCAAACAGGCACTTTCACATGTCTGCCCTCAACTGCTGCACCTCTCCATAATAGGAAACAAATGTTGTAAAAAGGAGGATGGCGCCCATTCATTCAAAATAGCAAATGATAGCTAAACAGCATTGTCAAAACTGAAGCAACTTCGGTGGGGTCCCACCCAGAAAAAAGGTTTTGTGTGGTGGTTAATGGATGGGTGGACGAAACTCTTTCGCTCGCCTTAAGATAAATATCTCATTAGACACACACACATATGCATAGATACACACACACTGGTTGTTAAAAGTGTCTTGTCCTCTCATTCCAACACCCCTTTCGAATATTTCTCTCTCTCTCTTTTCTTGGCTTTAAAATTTCTCCCACATCTTCTGCTATTGGAAGTGCGAAACTGAAATGCGTTTGGGCCCGTTGGAAAAAAATACTGCCAACACAGGTGCTAGATACGTTTACTCGGAAGTAAGTCCCATCTTGTTCAACAGGAGTGGTTGCCAAGGAAGGGAAGTGGGCACGGGTCAGCAGCGGTGCAGATTCTGATCCTGTGCGCGTCTGTTCCAGAAGCCAGTCCCTCTCAAGGCGATGGGTTTACTCATAGGTAAGACGAGACCGGGGGATAGCGTTAAACGCTCCTGTTTCCCGGCTCAGAAATAAATAGTCGGCATCTATCGAAGATCAGGTCAGTCTGCTTCTTGATTCAGCAATTAGCCTTTACAGCGCATGCACGGGGGATGAAATTGTAATTACTGTGCATCATGTTCGGAAGCACCGAGAATGATACCCTCACCCGGGGGAAAACCCTCAAACGCGGATGATTTCTGAACCGTTGGAACTCTCAGAAAGTAACGGGGGGGGGCTTTTTAAAAAACTGTGCTTGTTTATTTTAAATGCATATCTTTCCTGAGAGTCCCTGTAGACCCACCCCCTCGCTCATAAAACAAGATTAAAACCGCATTTTAACACACACACACACACACACACACACACACACACACACGAGAAGATGCATAAATGCTAAATTTGGCATGTATGGGAGTGATAAGAGGCCGTGTTCAAAGCTTTGATTGTTGTGAGCTTCGTGGTTTCTTCAGCTTCTTCCTCCCGCCCCCTTCCACTGGGTTGCCACCTACAGAGCTGACATTTTAAAGACCTAAAAGTGATCACCAAACCCCCTGCATACACCCCCGCACCAAATTCTTCCCTTAATTTCCGGCACTAAAAAAAAAAAAAAAATAGGTCACTTTGCATCTCTATGGCTAGAAAGCGATTCCTCTGCCTTTGCCAGTGAATTCCCACTCGTGACTGTCTCTCACACATGCAGACAGGGCACAAATCCCGCAAGAACGGAAGCTCCCCTGTGGGCATGGAGAGGATCTGTGCAAGAGCAGAAAAGCAAGCGGTCCCACGGACACACACACACATATTTTCTGGTTCTAAGATAGCAGCGGGTTTTAAAAAACACAATGATAATAACTGAATTGAATCAGTACAACATTGCAGCACCTTGTTTGATGTGTGGGTGTGGGTGTGTTCCTGATCTTCGTTTCAAATCAACTGGTTCTGACAATTTTTAAATAAACCTAATTTAGGAGAAAATTAAGGATACAACTTTATTTGAGTAGTAGATTAACCCAAGGATTTTTTATTTTTTTTAAAAAACCCCTTCTGACTCATTTAAGGACATGTAAGTCAAATACAACTCTTGGTGGTTACACTGAAAAGGTTCAAACTGTGCAATAGCATTTTAATTTTAATTTTTTTATTCTTTTCTCAAGATTTATATCCAGCTTGATTGTAATCAAAACTTAAAGTGGTTTGCAAAAAGAATTAAACAATGAAATTTTTAGTAAGAACACGCAGTTAACAACACTATTTAAAACACTAAAACATAATTAAAATCAACAATTAAAACACAAGTCAGCATTCTACATATCTGGGCAGACTTCCCTAAACAAAAATGCTTTTAGCAGGCTCTGAAAAGACTACACTGAAGGTGCCTGCCTGGTGTCAATACGCAGGGAGTTCCAAAGTGTGGGTGCTGCCACCCAAAAGGATTGGTTTTTGAAAATTGCAGAATTGACTTTTTTTAAAAGAAAAGAATCTATATACAATTGCAGATTAGAGTCTCTCTCTCTCTCTCTCTCTCTCTCTCTCTCTCTCTCTCTCTCTCACACACACACACACACACACACACACACACACACGGATTCCTCTTAGGAATGAAAATACCCAGGGCATTTTGCTGCTTGAAGTGGGACCCCAGTGGTGCCTCCTCACACTTTAAAAGGAGGCTGGGAAACCTGGTGCCCCCCCCAGACTTCGTTGGATTCTTCAACTCCCATCAGCTCTAGCCAGCATGGCCAGTTGTCAGGGATGATTATTGGGGTTGCAAAAGCTTTTTCTGCTGGGGCTGACGGATATATAATTAGAAAAATAATATGGAAGACTATTGCAATATATGATCACAGCCACAAGACTGTTATATGCACAAAGATGGAAGTACCCATTATTACCTACTATGGAAAAATGGTTCTATGGAATTAGTGGATTTGGCTGCAATGTTGCTGATGGTCTGAAAATATGAAGCTGCCTTATACCAAGGAAAACAATTGACCCATCTCATCCAGCAAAATCTATTCTGAACAGCTCTCCTGATATTTTGAAACAGACTTTTTTCTCCAACTCTGCTAGGAGTTGTTTTTTTTTAAATGGGAGATGCTGGGGTTTTAACTTGTTTGATGCATATGCTCTATCGCAAACTTATGGTCCCTCCTAGAGACACTGGATCCTGGACTGAGCAGGAGAACATCCTGGTGGATGGTACTAAATGGGTTCAGTTGGCTGCCCTCCATGGTACCCATCAGCCAGCACCAGAGGCAGCCACCTTGTGGTAGAGCAGAGATGGGAAGCTATGACCCTCCAGATGTTGTTGGACTTCAATCACTTGGGCACCATCAGCCAAGCATGTATGATGGTCAGTGATGATGAGAGTTTGAGTCCAACGATGTCTAGAGGGTCACAAGTTCTCCATCTCTGTGGTAGAACAACTTCTGGGATTCCTTCCTCCTTCCTATCATTGTGTTCCTCTGGTTTTGTGAATGACTTCTCATAGATCTCAGCTGGATAGAAATACACATGGCTTGTGTATTTCACATTATCATCCATGCTATCTGGAGGCAATGTAGATTTTCTAAAGACCTAATGAATAAACAAGCACAGAGTGCTGGCGGTGTAATTTACATTGTTAATGCAGATATGTGTATAATAAATATGCATTTGTGTGCCTTCAAATAAACTCTTCTTCATTCTTAACCTGCGCTCTCTCTCTCTCTCTCTCTCTGTGTGTGTGTGTGTGTGTGAGAGAGAGAGAGAGAGAGAGAGAGAGAGAGAGAGAGAGAGAGCGCATTTCAAGGCTGTCTTTAACAATAATGCCACTTATTTGGGGTTTCAAGGGACAAATAAGATGGGAGAGTCTCGGCTTCTTAAATCAACCATCCACTACCCCTGAAGCCATCTAAGAAGCATTGAAGGCTGCATACAGGATGTCACACTGGTTCACTTCAGATCAAGTGCATAACACCATTCCCTCTTAGCACCCTTTAAACTTGCTGCTCTCCAGATGTTGCTGGACTCCACAGCACCTGTCAGCCCCAGCCAACATTGACAGTGCTCAGGGGTGACAGTGGGGTCACAGTCCAGCAACCTCTGGAAAGCCACCAGGACAAATTCATGCCGGATGGGTCTATTGATGGCTGCTACCTATGATGGGAAGACAGGAGTGCCTGGCGTGCTCTGGTCCATGGGGTCACGAAGACTCGGACACGACTAAACGACTAAACAACAACAACAACCTATGATGGATGTGCTTTCCCTCCATGGTTGGAAGCAGTAATGCTTCTGAAAATCACTTGCTGGAAGCCACAGGAGGAGAGAGGGCTCTTGTGCTTGAATCCTGCTTGCTGTTTTCCAAAAGGCACCTGGTTGGCTACTATGAGAAGGTAAGGCAGGTAAAGGACCCCTGGACAGTTAAGTCCAGTCAAAGGTGATTATGGGGTGCAATGCTCGTCTCACTTTTAGGCCCAGGGAGCCAGCATTTGTCCACAAACAGCTTTCCAGGTCATGTGGCCAGCATGACTAAACTGCTTCTGGCACAACAGAACATGGTGACAGAAGCCAGAGCACACGGAAACGCCATTTACCTTCCCGCCGCAGCGGTACCTATTTATCTACTTGCACTGGTGTGCTTTCAAACTGCTAGGTTGGCAGCAGCTGGGACAGAGCAACAGGAGCTCATCACTGTCAAACGGATTTGAACTGCTGACCTTCCGATTGGCAAGCCCAAGAGGCTCAGTGGTTTAGACGACAGCGCCACCTGCTCCCCTAGCTACTGTGAGAACAGGATGTTGGGCTACATGGACCATTGGCCTGATTCAGCAGGCTCTTCTTATGTACTTAGGCTCTTAATAACACCGCCCCTTTCTCAATGTGTGGGTACATCTTCCAGTAATGATGTGTACATGTGTGAGTGAGGAACTGTCATGATTCCCTCCTTCAGGGGATGAAGCCAGGCATTCAGAGTGGGAGTGGGGATTGTTTACCAGGCAATCCCAGATGTCCATAGTACACTGGAAGCACTTGTGCAAGAATACTTTTCCACCCTGAGGAGGTTTGTTGTGTGTGTGTACACACACACACACACACACACACACACACACACTCTATATATATATAATTTAGTATGGAAGAACAGTATGACAACAGATCATCAAGGACAAAATGTAGTGTGTTACATCAAAACATATGCATTGAAAAGTATCATAATCATCAACAATAATAAAGTGTAAAAAATAAAACAAAATAAAAAGTATGCAAAAGGAGTTTTACATGCAATTGTAAATATAATCATGCCAAGCCAATAATTTGGTTTAGAAATGTAACAAAAGAGAATATTCCAAGAAAAATGTTACCATACACTATTATATAGCCCTGTATTTTCATTGACAAGAATGGGACCAATTTTGCATTTGTGGGTGGCTTTCTCTAATCATGGAAAGCTTACTAAGTATGGATTGAATCAGTCTTTCCCTCCATATATTTTGGACTACAACTCCCATGAGCCACAGATGTGCTGGCTGAAGCTGGTTTGGATGAATGCTGTGGTTTAATTTTATTTGAGGCCATGAACACAACATGCCACAATGTCAAGGGAGCACAGAAGAAGCACCAAATGTGCTCAGTGCAAAATTCAGCTCTCTGGGAAATTTCAAGTTTGATGACTTCAAAAGAAGAAAACAAGTTTCCTGCCCTCAGCATTACAAATGAGCAACACCTGCTAAGATCTCAGAAGCAGAAGAGCTGGCAGAAACAGATGCCCAGCAGAGGGGGCAGAAACAGGCTTCATCCTGTTTCACAGTTCCTTCCCCCTTCCCACATGATGAGCAAAACTGGGATAAGTTATGCAAACTAGTCAGAATAGCTGCATATAAATTAGGCTACCTAAGAGGAGCAGTTCAAATTTACACAATTTGTTTAGGGTGCATAATAATCTAGCCTTGGAGAGTTTTGGTTGCCTAGTCACAGAAGTGTACATCTTTCAGTGTGCATGGTGTTTGCTTGTTCTTTTAAAAAAGAGCACCTAATTTGTTACTGTCTTATCAAATGAATTTTATTCTAATGACTACATGTGTAAGCCAATCTGGGTTCATTTATGATGAGTAAACTTAGCAAGCAGAATATTTTACTAGTTATCACTCTCTCCTTTCAGCTCTGACAAAGCGATTTTCTCCAAATATTTCTGTAGAGGGCATCCCTGACCAGATTTCCTCCAAATTTAGCACAGTCAAATTCTGGAGTCCTTAGCATACGTGTGAGAAATCTAGCCTGTAATGCAGCAGCAGGAAGATGAACAAGTCAGACCTGGAGGCTCTTGCAATCTTTGAATGAACTCAGAATGCTCTTTTGGTTTCTGGAAAGTATTCCAGTCCAGACACGTGCCTTTCATTCCCTGATTTGAGTGATGGGCTTTCCCACCCCTGTTTTTAAACAAACCTTCCCTCACTCGATGGCAAACATCTCACAGCTTCAACATGCTGGTTCTGGCATATATTATTTTAATTAAGTCAATGGCGATCTTCCCTTCCTGGGAGATCCATTCCATGCTGCAATTAGGAACGTATTGGTGCTAGCACATATGAATATTCAGGAGAGTGTCAATTAATTAGCAGACAGTGGAATCTCATTACGATGCTCAAAACCCTTTTAGTGCTAAGCGGAATTAAAGGGGCATTTGGCAATGCGCTGGATTAGGGAATATTTTACTGTGCACTCATTTAACTTCATTATCGTTGCACTTACACTACCCTCTGATTTTTATTAATTAAATTGCTCATTAATTTGTCCAGAAAGAAGAGATAAAAGTTTTATGATGCCACAGCACTCGTGCTGGGATCGTTTTCAAAAGTGTACTTCTGCCTCACTCCGTTGGCCCAAGGAAGGTAATTTGCCATGCTTAGTAAGGAACTGAACATACAGTCCTTCACATGAATCTACTTGTGGAGTACCCTCATTCATAAACACTCTTTCTTAAGCTCTCCAGAGAAAAGTCTAAACCGAGATCTGGGTCCCTCAATGTGGTACCCCCGGGCACAGAGGAGGCTCCACATCCTTGCTTAAACGTTTTGCTGAAATGTTTCACAACTTGTGTGTAATCTTTGACATTTGCTGTGGCAATAATCAAATAATCAATGGAGGCAAGGTAAGAAAATTGTCCATTATTACACTTGGTGTACAAACATTTGTTGGCATGGCCTTGTTTGTACTCAAGCTGTGTTAGTATTTTATGTAGCTTCTGATTCCAGCCCTAGCAGCCTGTTTCAGTCCATAAAGTCCTTTTTGTAGTTTGCACACTAAATGACTCTCATGCATTCTTACACAGGTGTATCGGACAGTTGGATCAAAAACTTCACCATAGTCTTTGCAATATCGGTGACTGAAACCTTGAACCACAAGTCTGGCTTTGTAGCACTGCACTTTGCCTTCTGTCCCTTGTTTAATTTAAAAAACCCACTTACTTCCTATCACCTTCCTCCCAGGAGGTAGATTAGTAAGAATCCAGATGTTGCTTTGATGCAATGCATCCCTCTCCTCCTCTGCAACCTCCCTCCCTAGACAGGCTTCTGTAGCTGGTGCCTCCTCTCTCTCCTCCCATGTGGAAGGTTCCCGAAGTAACGCTGATGCTGTGAAGAAGGACAGCTGTAATGATGGAACACCTCTACTGGTTCTGGAAATGCATCAGCTTCCTCCTCTTCCTCCAACGCAGGCATGGCCGCATAAAGCTGCTCCAATTCATCTCTGGTGCTGCTGCTAGGAGTCTGGTCCTCTGTGGTCTTTCTTGTGCGTCACCTGTAGAGGGAGCTATGACATTGGAAGGCAGATCTGGACATTGAAAAGTTAGTGAGGGGAAGTATATAAGGTCATTGGCTTCTTCTGATTTATCAGAAAACTCCACAACACTATTCCTTGTGTCAACTTTGTTGTGCTCATCAAAATAAACTACATGTCTTGTGCTGCTTTTTCCTCTTTCCAGGTCCATAACTTTGTAACCTTTTCCTCCAGTGGCATATCCCACAAAGATACCTGCTTGCACTCTGAGGTCAAGCTTGTGTCTATGTTCTCTGGGAACGTGGCTGAAGCCTAGACTTCCAAATACATGAACGTGTGACAGATTGGGAGTTCTCCCATGCCAAAGCTCAAGAGGTGTGGGTTGGCAGTCTGTTCTGGAGATCCACTGCAGTTGCTTCTGCATCTTCCCACATGCGTTGAGGCAGAGATGCATTTGTTAACATGCACCTTGTCATCTCCATGATGGATCTGAACTTTCTTTTCAGCTACTTAGTTCTGTGGTGGGGTATAAGGAACAGTGGTTACATCTTCAATCCCCTCTTTTTCTACAAGGGATTACAAGTCGCGAGAGCAAAAACTCACCCCCATTATCCATCTTCAGGAGAGCTGGTGCTCTCTGCAATTTGTTCTTCACCAGGGCAAGGTATTTCTGGAATATTTCCAGTGTTTGACTCTTTTCCTTGAGAAAATATGCTACACAAAATGGCATCAAGTAATATCAGTATGTAATTATTCTCCAATGAGGGAACAAACAATGGACCAGGTAAGTCACTGCAGACTATGTCAAGCACTTTGGTGCTTCTTTGTTCAGTGTGAGGAAAAAAGGAAGGTTCAACACCTTCTCAGAGACACAACTTACATGTTTTGTTGGTGCTGGGGTGTTCTGTGTTAGAAGCACATTATCAATGGGTCCCATATGAGGAATGTTTGCGTCCCTGTGGAGATGAAGAAGTTGAAACTGTGGGTCACATCTTTTTCAAATATGATCTTTGTAGAGAGGAGCATAACAGGCTATTTTGCCCCATTATGAGGAAACACCTCGAAGGACACCAGAATGGTATCTGGAATAGTTCATGGCTGATGCAAACAATTTAATAACAGAGCTAGTGGCCAGGTTCCTCTTCTCTGCTCAAAGGACTAATAAGTTGATACTTTCACTCTCTTGGCAGTTTGGATCTCATGTTTTTATCCTTTGTATCACATTGTATTTTAAATATGTGTATGTTTTAATGATTATGATTTCATTTCTTGTTTGTTTTCTTACAATGGGTCTGTGACCATGTAATACATGATTGATTGATATCTGGTGCTTGGATCTGATATTTGCTTTAGTGCACATTGTATCTCTTCTAGGGAGGAAGATGGGGAGAAAACCAGAATCATTTGACTCCATCTCCAGGGACTCCTGCCACTCTCTCCCATTAGCTGCTCCCACTGCCACCCACCAAGACCTGCTGCGCATCCCAATTTGTTGAAAGTCTTGTGGTGCAGCAGAGCCCTTGGTGGCTTTATGCTCATGAGTTAGCTTCTCCATGGAAACTATGTAGAGTCTTTTTGTACCACACATTTAGTGTAAAAGTCAAAGCATCCTTCCAGCCCTGAGTTAGAGGAGGAGCAATATAATCCACAGCCTTTTCTATTACTGTACTAGCAAGGAGTGCTCTGCCAGGGAATATTCTGAAACAAAACAAAAAAATGTGATTTTTAAAATGGATAGTGTAATATGTGAATTTTGATCTGCCATGCCAAAAATCAGGGGAAATCATGCCCAAGTCATGTCCCAATCTGCCATCTTGGTTCAAAATGGTCCCAGTGTCCAAACATTTAGA
Organism: Podarcis muralis; assembly: GCF_964188315.1. Classification (NCBI taxonomy): domain Eukaryota; kingdom Metazoa; phylum Chordata; class Lepidosauria; order Squamata; family Lacertidae; genus Podarcis; species Podarcis muralis. The sequence goes on along the minus strand of NC_135668.1, from coordinate 3,486,268 downwards.
AAGACTATCATCTCCACCTTGAAACGTCTTGTGTCATGTTGAGTGATGATATCTCAAGAGGCGTCTGAATGCATAGAGAACAAGAAGACAAACCATTTCCGAAAATATATGCAGTAGTAGATATCTCTCTCTAGGACAGTGGGGGGTAACTTGTGCCCATCATCATTGGTCTTTCCCAGCAATGACCATCCAACAGCATCTGAAGGGCACAAGTTTGGCAGAGATCAGAACATCTGACCCTTCAGATGTTGCTGGAATGCAACTCCTGTCATATTTGACAATTGGCCACTCTGGCTGGGACTGGAGGGCCACAGGGTGCCTACCACTGCTCCAGGATCTGAACAACTCAATTGGTTGCAGACAGAGAAGCTTCTGCCTCCGTATGTAACCAGCTGAGATGTCTCTGTGACATCAAGGCAACTCAGGCAATCACTGCAAAGGTTTAATCACCAAAACTATCTCAATATCTCTTAGTGCTTTACTACACCAATATTTGTAGTGCAAACAATGGATTAGCATCAATGAGCAGAGAGTCCAAAGGTGGGGAGAAATCACATCTTAACAAGAATATAATAAAATGGTCTTGAATGTGCCACAAGTCTTCACTTTTCTTTTTCCTCTAACAGCCTAACTCTTCAGGAATCTATTCACTCTCTAATTATATGGCAATACTTAAATTTTCATAACCCCCCCCCCCCGATCATTGTATTAATAAGATCTATTTTAAAGAAAGAAAGAAATGTCTGCAGGATATTGTGATTTAGAAAAAACAAACAAAAATTCCCTTGGAAATGTTTTATATTAAATATTCATAGCATTCAAATTCTATAGGCGTGTCATTCCATGGAATGGAAGAGCGTAATGCAACCAGAAAGCCCACAATGAAAAGGCAGCTAAGGCAGAAAGCCTCCTCACAGGAGGGAGCCGAATGATGGAGATAGGAGGGAAAGTCACATTTATTTTGACATCCAGCAAATGATTGGTTAGCCAACTCCCACCACCCCAACAAACAAAAAAGTTAGAAAGACAGACATTAAATCCACCTCACAAAAAGGAGCTGCTAAATATGAATTTAAAGTTAATATGTATGTAAAATCAATTAGTTGCATTTGGTGACATCAAAATAAGTTCGAGGGAAGGGGTGGGAAAAAGCTGAACAGAGAGAGAGAAAGAGAGAGAGAACCAACCTTCTGGGCATTTGGAACCATATGCTGGAATTAGAGTTAATTGACTAATTACATAAATTAGACATTAATTTTACAGCACATCAAGTATAAAAGACATCTCAATTAATTGTGCATAAACTACAAGGTTAAAAGGGGGGTCAGTGTCGACAACAGGAAAATGTCACTTGGGGTGTTTCTTTATGCAGTTGGGATGAGCCTAAGCTGTGGTCCTTTTCGGTAGTGACCCATCATTGAAATTCAGGGAACCATCAGGGATGGCAAAGCTAGTGAAAGATGCAATGGGTGCCCAGATTTTGCTGCTGTCTCTAGGCAATCATTAATGCAAGGATCAAAGACGGGGGTTGGGGAGCCTCCATTTCATTAAAATCAATTATACATCTTGAGATTGATTAGTTTTTGTCAGGAACAAAAGGCGAATCTCTAACTGATCTCTGATGTTTATTGATCCAACCATTAGCCATGCACTTGATGTTGGACGACAGTCTGTGGGGACTCCATGATAAATCTTACTCAGGGTATCAGTGCTGGGCCATAGGTGGTCAACCACATGAAGAGCTGGAGGTGTGAATACCAAAGGTATGTCCAAAGCCATATGAGGCTACCATGATTTTGAAGCTAAACAGGTCAGTGCCTGGATGGTTAACCACTTGAGAACCACAAGTATATTGCCTTGAGCTCTGTAGAAGAAAGGCAGCATGTGGATGCCAGAAGATAGGTAAATACATAAATCACAGGCAGTATTGAGAACAGACACAAGGACATTGAGGAACCATCTTGCTCAATTTTGCCTACACTGACTCCAGGATTTCAAGCAGGGTTCTCTCCCAGCCCTACCTCCAGATACTGGGGATTGAACATGGGACCTTCTGCATGTCAAGCAGGTGCTCTACCACTGAGCTATAGCCTTGAGGTAGACTCATTGGAAAGACAACCCAAAGGCTGAGTCAGTTGGGCTGGTGCTCCATTGTGGTGTAGCGATTAGAGGGTCCAACTAGGACTTGGGAAGCCAGGGTTCAGATCACCACTTGGCCACAACACTCACTGGGTGATCTTGGGCCAGTCACTGCCTCTCAACCTGATCTCCCTCATGGGGTTGTTGTGGGGACTAATGGAAGAGGGGGATAAACATGTAGATCAGCTTGAGCTCCTTGGAGAAAAAGATGGAATATAAATACAATAAACAACAATGGCCCATCTAGTCCAGCATCTCTTCTCACACCAGCAAGCAGACCCAAGAAGAAGAGCACCCAGTGAGTGTTGTGGCCAAGTGGTGATCTGATGCTCAGCTGTGAAATGGGGTTGGGGGTGACATACACTCTTACATGTTTGTTTATTTTGTAAAATTTATGCACCACTTGATTGTTTAAAGACACACACCCTCAAAACAGTTTAGAAAACAGTAAACATAAAATTATCACTAAGAAAAATAGCAGCAATAATTTAAGATGTTTGAAAAGTTAAAATGACAACTAAAAACAAATGATAACTCACACCAACAAATTAAAGCTCACATCTGAGAGTAAGATCCATTGGAAGAAAAGACCTACTGAAGATTCCACTCCAAATTAGCTGGGAACAATTCTAAGCAGGTTTTTTTTTTAAAAGTGAAACACCAAGATGTGGTCATTCACCTCCCACCAAGTCCTATTAATGCAAAAAGACGTCTTGGTACAAGCAAGTTCATAAGACTCAGAACCAGGAACAGCAACGCAGCATAAAGTACCAACCAGCATTTAAGCAAACAGACTGACAAAGAATGGTACATTCTATTCTGTTACTTACCAATATTTAGCAGAGTTCAGCTACTTAAGGACAGTGCCACACAATGCAGTGTGACAGTGTTAGGGGGTTAGGCACAATGAGGAGCTAAAGGGTTTATAGGGTGTGATATTTAGTTCCCCCATCCCAGCCACAGGCAATAAATTGTCTTGAGAGAGCTCCATGGTAGATTGCTAGGACCACCTGCTAGGTTTTCAATTACTTCTAGAAGTGAATTAAGGTATGCCTTGGTTGCATTGGTAGACTTGCAGCCACCAAGTGGCGAATGCTGTCATTGCCTTTTCAATGCAATGCAATGTCTGTCAACAGTGATTTCATTCTATTTGGACCAGATGGAGATTCAGCCACCTGCCCTCTGGCAGACTATCTAAAATGTCTCTAGTTGCTGAGCATCCAACTTTTTTTGTAAAAACTTCCAATAAAAGAAAGTCTACACGAGTCATAGGCTGATGATTCAATTACGTTGTGATTTAAGGACAGTGGTAGAGGTCGTGTTTTGAGTGCAGAATGTCCCATATTGGATCCACCACGTCTCCAGTTGAGACCATAAAGTAGCGGGTGATGGGACTTATGAGATTGTGGAGAGCCACTGGCAGCCAGGGGAGACAAAGGCAGGACTAAAGAGGCAACTAGTGTGGCCTGGGAAGGCATAAGGCAGCATCCTGTTCTACAATCCCAGCTGCCTTGTAGGATGTTTAGAACAAGCCCTCCAAGTGAAAACCAAGGGATGGACATGGTCCACAGGGCCAAAGGAGGCTTGCAGAAGGTGAAAGGTCCAAAGGACTCCAGCAAATGTGATAGCTGGGGATAAAACCTCAAGGTTTCATTCTTAATTTAATAAAAACAATTAAACAACAACAAATTAATGCTATTGTTTGCATTTTTATTTCACTGTGTATTTGAAGAGGTGAGTCAAAAAAGCCTATACAGATTTTTCAAAACAGCCTGATCTCAGGCTGGCCTGCGCTTGTGAGGCACGATTTAGCAGGGTGCTGAGCCAGGGTTGAAGATGACAGGATGTCTCCCCGCCCCCCTACCCCACCCAAAAGCATGCTTGCACTCACACATCCGTCCTGGATTACTTAAACTAAAAGGCTAAAGCTTGTCAACAGCTTCCTTATTTTTGCTGCCAGGGGTGTACTCTGCTGAACTCTCAAACGTGAGTAAGGAAGAATAATACCTGGCTGATACGTCACTCCTGCTTTCTATACACGTGTTGCATTTGCAAAGACATCTTTTGGGTAGTTTTTGTTTTGATTATGTATTTTGTGTTTTTATATTGTGATTTTATCTTCTGAGCTGCCCTGAGACCTGTGGGTGTAGGGCAGTGTACAAATTTAATAAATAAATTTTATTAAAATTGAGCTGAGGTTATAATTCCTCCTGCGTTCATTCTCTTACATCCACCCGTGGGCATTTCAAAAATTGGTGCATATCTCTTAAGTATTAAATTTGCATTTGGAGGAAAAGGGAGGGGGAAGAAGAGGGAGAGAGATGGGGTATTGTTCTTTTGTTCTATTTTGTTCTATTATTAGTGTAGAGAGTTTGTGTCAGCATCACGTGGGTAGGTTTGTTGTTTATGTATTTATTTATTTTTATTGATAATGCCAGAGGTTAGACGAGTTTGGCTGGCTGCGTCCAATTGATTGCAGTGTGGCTTGTTTGTGTGTGTGTGTGGGGGGGGAGCAGAGATTGTTGGGTCAGGGTAGCCATATTGATTCATATGCTGTTGGGGGGATACGTCTTTGTCCTGCTGTGCTGTGTATGTGATGAAGGAGAGCCATACCGGGGTTAAGGCGTCCTCCTTTGTTTGTCGCCATGCTAGTTTAAGTTTGTTGGCTAACTTCTCTAGTAGGGCGGTTTCCATACATTTTGGTAACACTGGTCTATGTTCACTACTGATAGGTTCTTCCAGTGTCTAGTTACAATATTTCTAGATGATGCAAGTAAGTGACTTGTGAGTTCCTTGTCATGCGTGTGTTGTTGTCCTGGAACATATCTAATTGGGTTGGTTCTGGAGTTGCTTCTATTACCTGTTTTGTTATTTTGGAAATTTCCTGCAGCACTGATATCCAGAAGGATTGAACATGCACATGTGGAAGTAGGTGTCAATGGAGGTGCAGCCTTTCCAGCATTTAGATGATGTTCCTGGCTGTATCAGGACACTAGTGGCACTGTGGTCTAAACCACTGCCAATCGGAAGGTCAGCGGTTTGAATCCCCGCGATGGGGTGAGCTTCCGTTGCTCAGTCCCTGCTCCTGCCAACCTAGCAGTTCGAAAGCACGTCAAAGTGCAAGTAGATAAATAGGTACCGCTCCGGCGGGAAGGTAAACGGCGTTTCCATGCGCTGCTCTGGTTTGCCAGAAACGGCTTAGTCATGCTGGCCACATGACCCGGAACCTGTACGCCGGCTCCCTCGGCCAGTAAAGCAGATGAGCGCCACAACCCCAGAGTTGTTCACGACTGGACTTAACTGTCAGGGGTCCTTTACCTTTTACCTGGGTGTATCAGCACCAGCTTCCATGATGTTAGGTAATATATATCTATACTGTATACAGTGGTACCTCGGGTTAAGTACTTAATTCGTTCCGGAGGTCCGTTCTTAACCTGAAACTGTTCTTAACCTGAAGCACCACTTTAGCTAATGGGGCCTCCCACTGCTGCCGCACTGCCGGAGCACGATTTCTGTTCTCATCCTGAAGCAAAGTTCTTAACTCGAGGTACTATTTCTGGGTTAGCGGAGTCGGTAACCTGAAGCGTATGTAACCTGAAGCATATGTAACCCGAGGTACCACTGTATAAGTTTTAGGGTGAGTTCTCTTATTTTGGCTGAGATTGATTTAAATGGGTTTATTTTGTATCCCATGTCCTGCTCCCATTGGTTTTTAACCATGATAAGGCAGTTTGTCTTGGAGTAGTATTTTACACATGGTAGAGGCCACCCATTTATTGTGTCCCACTGCTGTTCGGAGGAGTTTCTCAAAGCTAGTCAGTGGCCTGGTGGCTGCTGTTTTTGTTGCTGGGTTGTTTAGGAAGGTTTGTAGTTGGTGGTGGGTCAGCCTGTGTATTGGGGTGTCCCCCAGTTTATCTTGTATTTCCCATGTTTAGATAGGGTTGTCATTTTTGTAGAAGTTGGTTAGGCAATATTGGCCTTTAGTTTGCCAGGTTTTTATCTGGATGCTTTGGGGTGCAAGGTGGAATAGTGGGTGTTGGGCCAGGAGAATTAGTAGGGATGGGGGGTGGGCCAGTTTCCCTGCTTTTTCCTTTCATGCTTTAAGTGTGGATTGTGTGAACCTGTTTAGAGTTCTGGGATTTTTCCTTACTTTGCTTTGGAGGAATGGATTCACTGTGGTGGGGGTGTTTCCTGTTTTACCTATCTCCAGGTGCACACATTGTTTCATCTCATTTTCCAGGATATATGGTATTATGTGGCACGCTTGGTTGGCAATGTACTATAATTCTATTCTGGGAATTCCCCCTCCTCCTGATGATGGGTGGTGCCGAAATTTGGAGCTAACTTGTGAAATGTACTGTTCTGCTCTTAGGCAAGAACCAGATGCACAAATATAGGACGGGGGACATCTGGCTTACTAGCAGCGCATGTGAAAAGGATCTAGGGAGTCTTGGTGGACCACAAGCTTAACATGAGTCAATAGTGTGATGCAGCAGCAAAAAAAGAGCTAGTGCTATTCTTGGCTGCATCCGCAGAAGTGTAGTGTCCAGATCAAGGGAAGTATTAGTACCACTCTATTCTGCCTTAATCAGACCACACCTGGAATACTGTGTCCAATTCTGGGCACCACAATTTAAGAAGGATGCTGGAGGGTAGGACTCGAACCAATGGCTTCAAGTTACAAGAAAGGAGGTTCTAATTAAACATTCGGAAAAACTTTCTAACAGTAAGAGCTGTTTGACAGTGGAACATACCCCCTGGGAAACTGGTGGACTCTCCTTCCTTGAAGGTTTTTAAGCAGAGGTTGGATGGCCATCTGTCATGGATGCGTTAGCTGAGATTCCTGCATAGCGGGGGGTTGGACTAGATGACCCTCGGGGTCCCTTCCAACTCTAAGATTCTATGATTCTATTACTTTTTGTGCAAGAAGAGAAATGAATGTAGGGTTCCCCCTCCCCCGCTGTTTATAGAGTTGGATTGGGGGAATCCAGAATGGAAGGGTTTGAAATAGGTAGGTTAGCTTTGGGAGGGTACTCTCTTTAATCATGGCTATTTTGTCTTAGAGGGTGAAGCTGGTTGTGCTCCTTTTCTTCCAGTCTTTGTTTTAATAATATGACTGGTGTTGAACAGGAGCCAACAAGCAGCGAGAAGCACAATGCAAGTGCAGATTTGATGGGGGGCAAAGTTCTGCAGGACTCAGGACAGCTCCAAAGGGGTAAGCGGCACTCCCCCCCCCCCCTCGAGCTCTTGCAGGGCTACAACACTTTTTGGGGGAGGGGGTGCTTTAAATCAGGAAAATAACATGGTGGGTAGGGATAACCCATTCCCCAGCACTGGTGCTCTAATCAGATTTGGGACCCCTGTGGCCAATTCAAATGTAAAATTGGGAGATACAATGCTAAATCATTGGAAGCACCATCGCATTTTGAGAATTCCGATCCTCCTAGAGCATGGGTAGGCAAACTAAGGCCCGGGGGCTGGATCCGGCCCAATCGCCTTCTAAATCCGGTCTGCAGATGGTCCAGGAATCTGCATGTTTTTACATGAGTAGAATGTGTCCTTTTATTTAAAATGCATCTCTGGGTTATTTGTGGGGCATAGGAATTCGTTCATATTTTTTTCTCTCCAAAATATAGTCTGGCCCCCCACAAGGTCTGAGGGACAGTGGACCGGCCCCCTGCTGAAAAAGTTTGCTGACCCCTGTCAGTCAAGTCATCCCTCCCCCCAAAGCTTGCCTTTCGACGGTTTTGAAAATGGATGGGAAGCTGCCACATGGATGTCTTTCAACTGAGGCAAAACGATCATTTTGATGGAGTTCCCTTTTGAAAGTAAAAAATAAAATAAAAATTATTTACCATTGCCAGATGCTAGAGGTACTTGAGGGAGAAGCTGACAAGTGGATAATTGTCAGCGGAACTAAAACAGACACTGTTTACAGTGGTGCATGATTAATTGTGAGCAAATAAAACAGAAGCTACCTATGCTAGTAAATTCTTTCAAGTTCAACACACACACAAGAGAGAGAGAGAGAGAGAGAGAGAGGGGGGGGGGGAGGGATGAGCTGTATTCATAGTAGCTTTCAAGATAAAAGCTGTACAAGAAGATCAGGGCAATTAAAGCAGCCTTCCCCAACCTGATACCCTCCAGATATTTTTGACTACCACTCCCATGAACCACAGGGACGCGGGTGGTGCTGTGGGTAAAACCTCAGCGCCTAGGACTTGCTGATCGTATGGTCGGCGGTTTGAATCCCCGCGGTGGGGTGAGCTCCCGTCGTTCGGTCCCAGCTCCTGCCCCACTAGCAGTTCGAAAGCACCCCCGGGTGCAAGTAGATAAATAGGGACCGCTTTATAGCGGGAAGGTAAACGGCGTTTCCGTGCGCTGTGCTGGTGCTGGCTCGCCAGAGCAGCTTCGTCACGCTGGCCACGTGACCCAGAAGTGTCTCCGGACAGCGCTGGCCCCCAGCCTCTTAAGCGAAATGGGCACGCAACCCCAGAGTCGGACACGACTGGCCCGTACGGGCAGGGGTACCTTTACCTTTACCTTTACCCATGAACCACAGCTGTGCTGGCTGGAGCTTATGGGGTGTGTAGTCCAAAACCTGGAGGGCACCAGGTTGGCAAAGGCTGAATTAAATTATGCAGTATTGAAGGACGTCCAAGGCTTGCAGGGAGTGGAAGCATGAATCTAGGCAGGATTGGGACCCAAGAGGGACTGAATGATGGAAGAGACCCACTGGAGAAGCAGCCCACTTGAGGGAAGCTATGGCTCAGTGGCAAAGCCCCTGTTTTGCATGCAAAAAATATCCCAAGTTCAATCCCTGGTATTTCCAGTAAGGTAATAGGTGATGTGGAAAAAATTCTGCCAGAGACTTGGAGAGCTCAGAGGAGACAATATTGGTCACAATGACTTGAACAGCTTCAAAAGTTCAGAGACAAAGTTCATAACTGGGTGAGATCCACGCTGATAAGTCCACCTAGAGGCATGTAGAAGAGAAAGGGTGTGGACAGGGAAGCTAGCAGGCTGGGAGGGAAAGGGACAAGGACAGGAAGCCCTTGTAGGCAGGGTGAGAGTGTGGCCATTGCCCAAAGAAAGAGTCATGCCTCATCTGGAAGCACTGGTAGCCAAGCCATGAAAACAGGTAGCCAATATGTGAAATCGTAAGTCTGAGGAAAAGAACAGGATTACCCAGTAGGCAGACTAAGCACATGCTTAGGGTACCAAGAAAGGCTGGACCTTCCAGAGGCCGCAGCAGGCCCTGGTTTCACAGTAAGGTCATGCATGGCAGTAGTGGGGCACACAGCAGGGGGGCTGAGCTCCCCCAACAAAAATTTGTGACCGCTAGGGCCCTCAAGGCCCCCTGGAGTTGGTACCACTGATAATACCCATTCCCTGCTTGTAAGAACTTGATCTTTTAATGTGGCGGCATCTACACTTTGGAGCTCCCTGCTCATGGAGGTCAGGCAGTCGCCTTCACTGTGCTCTTTTCAGTGCCTGCTCAAAACATTATTGCTTAAACAAGACTTCTCAGATGTTTAGAAAAGTGGTGCAGATTTTAATTTGCATTTAGTCTGTCATTTCAGCTTTTCAGAAGTTTTAAAGTATTCTTAATTTTTTGTTTTATATTTTTTGTAAACCACCTTGAGGTGTATTCTTTCAATGAAGCAGTGTATAAATTCTGTGAAATAAATAAATGAAATGTAACTGTCTGAAGCTGAGTGACAGAGAGCTTGTTCAGAGGAAACAGCAGTTTGTGCCTGCAGTTGTGGAGAATGCCGCTCGGGTGCCTGGGGGCGCTGTGCCCAGGGCAGGGCAAGGCAAGCCACCCAAAGGGGCAGGGCACACCACGGGGCCTCCAAGGAATCTGCCTGCCTCCTCCCACTCAGCCACCCTACAGCTGGGGGCGGGGGGGGGGGGAGGAGGCAGCAGACGGACAGTTTTGGCAATGTGGAGCCTGTGGGAGCCCAAGCTGCTGCGTCACTCCCAGGAGAGAGGCGTGGCGCAGGCGAGCTGCAGGCCCCATGGTGAGTGCTGCCCAGCATTTTGTTACCCCCCTCAGTGGTGACACCCAAGGCAAACCACACCCCCACACCCCCTTCCTCTGCCCCTGTGTTTTGAGGAGAAAATATGGAAGTACACAACAAGAGGAAGTTATAAAAATGGAGATGGGAACAAAGGGTTCTGTTCCATTCTACCAATCTGTCACGCTTTAAATGTGACCAAGAAACAGATCACGGGGAGGGGGGGGGGCAACTGTGCAAATGGGCTCTGCAAAGGCTAGAAGTGGGAAAGAGCAGCAAAGGGTGTGGAGGCAGGAACTGGCTGGTGCTGATGTCTCAAGATGAAATGCGGGAGGAGGCAGAAGACATTCCACGGAGGTGAGCATTTTTGAAATGCCCAAACCCCCCAATTATCCAGATCCATCTCATTTTGAAGCAGGTTCCCTGGCAGGTGGAAAACAGAAATGAAGAGAAGCTAGGCAGATTTTATAGTACTAAAGCTGGATATTAATTTTAGTTGTGCTGGGTAAAAATCAATATATCTAAAGAATTTTTCCTGAAGAATCCTTCCCTGTAATAATTGATTATGATGGTGATAATAATGATTAATAGATTCTGCCCGCCACTCAAATCTAACTGGCACCAAGGAAACAAGCAGGGAGCCCAAAAAGCATATTATCTAAATGTGTATAATAGAGTAAAAGAGAAGAAAAGAAAAGAAAGTAGATAAAATATAACACAGAGTAAATAAGATGGACACCAGCAACTTAATTTCCTGGAGAAATTGTGTATTTTCAGACGTTCGACAAGCCAGTCAAATGAGTTATTGTGCTACCAAAGTTGATTTACAGGGCTCTGATGCCCATATGCACTGTTTTCTAGCCCTCTCAAGCAACCCTTCATTGACGAGTCGCCTTTGAACAAAGCATGTGGCCAAGCCTAGTAGGGATTTAGTCAATGTTTACAAGGAATGCATAGAGAGAAGAAAGCACATTGAAAAATACACCTTTATACAGTACCTTTATCAAATGGTTCACAGGAGTCTTGGACAGGGCATTGCAACCAAAGATTTGATAATAATACATCTCAAATTTTACTTTTGTCCCTAACATTTAAATCTAAAATGCAATTCTGTCTCCTAGGAAAGCCACACAGTAAATAAAATTCAAGAAGTGTGTGGATGCTCCTCATGAAACAAATGGAATTCCTTTGTTGATACACAGTGCTCCCAGCCAAACAAAACAAAACAAAAAACTGCTGTCCTACAAAAGATACCTGACATCATTAGTGGCTTAAAATATCAATAGTGGTGCTTTTTTTTTTTAATCTAGAGGATAACCTTGTGTGTCCTTAAAGAATAAAAGAGAAAACTTAAAACCCCAAGGATGAGAGAGAGAGATGAAAGGATATGGAAGCCTTTTATTACAATATTTTGAATGTCTGTTAATATATTTACATAATTTAATGTCTGGTATAGAAAGTGGTAGATGATCTAAAACTCCTTGTGTAGCAAAGTTCCAGATGCCGCTGGATGTGTCTGTCCACTTTATCTGTATGCAATTCTCTGAGTGTCACCAGGCCTCATGTAGCAAACCCAGCACCATCCCTGCTCAAGGAGGCTGGAGGTAACTCAAGAAAATATTGTTTAAAGAAAATTCTTAAGCCGTGGGAACAAAAAGTAAAGAAAGCTGTGTTGGTCCATAAGACAAAAACATTCAGAATCCACAATAAGGCAATACATGTACAAGAACAAGCAAAGCACCACTAAACCACAACCAAGCTTTGGACTTCTCCAGAACTCTTCATCAGCTAGAGAGCCTGACCACTGTAGCCCATGTGTTGGTGAACTTTGAGGCTGGATTACTGCAATGTGCTCAGTTGATTAGAGCATGGTGCAGATAATGCCAAGGTTGGAGGTTTGATCCCTGTATATTCCTGCATTGCAGGCGGGTGGACTAGACCAGGGTTTCCCAAACTTGGGTCACCACCTGTTTTTGGACTACAACTCCCATCATCCCTAGCAAGCAGGACCAGTGAACAGGAATGATGGAAAGTGTAGTCCATAAACAGCTGGAGACCCAAGTTTGGGAAACCCATGGCTCAATGACCAGCTGGTGCAGAATGTGGTGGCCAGATTGCTGAACATCTGGTCAGCAGCAGCGCAATTTTAAAGCATCTGTGCTGGCTGAAGGTTCAAGGTCTTTGAATTAATTAACAAAGCCCTGAACAACTTAGGTCCTGCATACCACACAGAGACCACCTGAACCTTTATATCAATCATTGAGATCAAGTGCAGGAGCTGGGGATGCTCATTTGACAATCACAATAAACCAAGCCTTTGGTATCATCAACGCAGCATGGTGCAGTGCTCTACCCACAGAGATTCAGAAAATGTTGTTTCAACTTTTAAACTTCTGCTGAAAACTTTTCTACTCAGTCAGGCCTATGCAGGCATCTTTCCACAACAGCTTGCTTATTTGTGATTTTAGCTTTTAAAAACCTGTTTTTAATGGTATGGTTTTATGTCTAATTGTTTTAATACACTTTGATATTCATTTTAATGAATAGCAGTATATAAACAATATTAAGCAAAGGAGGAGGAAGGGAGAGAGAAAAAGCTTGCTTCATACTGAAGCAACAAAGTCCATCCTTAGTCAAAGTCTTAAGATAAAATGTGGAAGAAGACTAGTGGGAGCTACAGCAAAGTGCTGCTGTTTAGTGTTCCAGCCATTCCCTCTTTCAGAATATTCCATTTCACCCTCCCCTGAAAAAGCCAGTCAGTATTTCATGTATAAAGTCACTGTTAAGGGGATGAGGCTCAAGACTAAATGCTGTGTGAGCTTCAGTTGTCTCATCTGAAGAGACAAAGGCATTGATGATGATGATGATGATGTCAGTGACCATAACATTTCCCCAAAGCACAAGAAACTAGTCCAGTGTGAGGTTCCATATGCCCCTGAGTAGCAGGTGATGTATCCCAAATCCCTGCCTGTTTTCAAATACAGGAGCACCTGTTCTTCCTTCACCACATCTGTCGACTTCTCTTACATCTCCATTTTCTTCCTCTGTCAGCAGTTGGCAACCAGATGAGTGGGAGATGAATTGCATTCACCTCCCTCCCTCGTTGTTTTATGATGCCAGTTAGATGGAATAGCTCCAGCAGCCACACTCGATAAGCTAAAGGCCTCTAACGTCTGCAGTTCATTGAACCCATATGGATAAGAACAGCTGGAAAGATGGGTTTCCTACCTGAGGCCAATGTTTGTGTTGCCAACCGCGACTCCAGTGAGCTGACCCTTGTATAATTCATTGCAGTTGAGGAAATGTTGCTCACTCTGTTCTGTTTTGTGATGGATGGCATTACTTAAAACTGATCGTCTTTTAAAGCAGTGGTGACTTTTCACGGCTGACGGATGTGAACAGGCGGGTTAGACAATAAATATTGCCATGTTCCAAAGAAAGAGCTGCATTTCCCACTGGATTGTTGAGTTGTGGCGGACACAGGGCTGGAACAGATGACAAAGGCTTTGATTTTAAATGAGTCGCACCTCTGTGTGGATTTTGACTTGCCACATCATGGTCTTCTTCATCACCCTTGATTATTTGCTTTATTTACATCCCACCCTCCCTCCACAATGGAACTGACAGTGGCACACTGTGCCCACCCCCTGCTTCTCAGAGGGTCTTCCGTCCATGTACCAACCAGACTCAGATCTATTTGAGCTGGACCAGAGGAGGCGAACCTGTGGCCCTCCAGGCATTGCTGGACCACTACTCCAATCACCCCAGCCACTGGCCATATGACCATCCCAAACCCACCATCTAATGGAATCTGGAGCCCATAGATTCCCCATTCCTAATGCAGACCTTGCCCTTGGATAACCCCTGAAAATATGGGTTGTTATGAAACTAGAAGTGACATGGGGACTGGAGCATCTTCTCTGATGTCAAGGCAGGCAAAAGGAAAGTCTTAGTCACCCATTTTATAGCTAAACTATGGAATATACTATCACAGTATATTGTGATTGATACCATATTGGGCAGTTTTAAAATGGGGGTTGACCAACTCATGTTGAATAAGGCTATCAGTGGGTCGTGGCAGACCTGATGACTGTGCGCTATCTCTAGTATCATAGGTAGCATGTATCAGGGCTCATCCACACGTCTGTTTTGTCTGTGACTTCCAGGCATGGGTCCAAGAGGTTCTTCTTTAGTCCCATTGCTTTCCCTGGGAAAACCAGCTGTTTACTCTTGATTCGGAAAAAACAAGTGTCAGTTCTCAGGTTGTTGTTTGTGGATTTCCCTGGAGAAAATGCTGGGACAAATTAAAAACCTCTTGGACCCGTGCCTAAAAGTCATAAACTAAATGGAAGAAATTGTGGGACAATGGGAAATGTGGACGATCAGTTTTTGGGGAACAGATGGGGAGAGGAGCAGTAATGCCTTGGTTGTGGGCTTTTTGTAGGCATCTGCTTGGTCACTGTGGGAACAGGGTGCTGGACTGGATGGACCTTTGGTCTGATCCAGAAGCCAGCTCTTCTTATGCTCCCATGGACTATAGCATCTCCCACGAGTGATTTAGGACTTTTGCCAAGTCTGGCCATTGGTCCATCTGGTTTAGGGTGCCAGTTGCTGGAGATCACGAATTGGAAGAGCACCGTTGTACTCAGGTCCTGCTTGCAAGCTTCTGATAGGCATCTGGTTGATTACTATGAGAACAGGATGCTGGAGAAGAAGGGTCTTTGTCCTGATCCAGCTGTGCTCTTCTGATCTTCTCTGGTTCTACAGAGGAAGGCAAAAAGTCTAGGGCCTTTATTCAAGGGGGGGGGGAACTAACAGAGCTAGACTGAAGAGAAAGAACATACAGAAGCTGATGGATTGGTTGACTACTATAATTTCTATTCCACTGAGCTACGCCTCTACTTCGTTGCTTGGACAACAGGAGGCATGTGGGCTGGTGACAAGGTCTGTTGAATACATGTAGGTGAAGTCTGCACCAGTGGACACAATCCCAACCCCTTCTACACATCAGGCTGCTTAAAGCAAAGCCTCCTTTTGCTCAGCCAATGGCAGGGACTTCCCTATATGCTAATGCACCCAATCTGAGTGCAGATTTTGGCAGTCTCCTGGGTGCATATTTAGGGTTTTTGCACTGACTAAGCTCCATAAAGCAGCAGAAAGCCAGCAATAATCCAAGGAAATGAGGGATATGGGGTAGGCATTGATTTTGTGTCACAATAAGGTAGGTAGAAAGATCTCAGTGCCGAATAATGTTCCCAGGGCACTTTCCCTCCACGACCAGCTGAAGCGGAAGAGCACGATATATTTAATGATCTGTACAACACGGCCTTCTCAAGGTCAATCATACATACTTAACCTTTAGGCTTTCCACATTGTCTTGCTTGTCCAGCTGGTTTATGGAGTGCATGTTAACTTGATTGGGGATTTAAGGCAGTGATGGTGATCTCTGAGACATTTTCTGTTGCCGTTGAGCAGAAATTTTGGAGAAATCCAATGTAGGCTTTATTAAAATTGAATTGACACTATTCACAGTTTTTTCGGAAAACATTTTTTGTGGGGGGGGGGAGTTGAAAAAAGATCCTTCCTTCCTTCCTTCCTTCCTTCCTTCCTTCCTTCCTTCCTTCCTTCCTTCCTTCCTTCCTTTTCCATCACTCCCAGTTGATCTCACTTAGCATCCATGACAGCATATTGTAGCTAAATGTAATATTCTGCCTAACATTGTGACATCATTCTAATTGCCCCATAACCTCTGTTTGGGCAAAATCACAGGAAGAGGGACGTAGAAGCACCAGCACCAGAGAACAGCATTGCTCACACCAAAATTGCTAGTTTCCACCCAACAATCAAAACTGGAAAATATTCAGTATAGCTCTAATGTTTTTTACTTTTTAAAGAACTGGCCTAGTTTGAGAAATTTGTGGGGAGGGGTGTTAATGAAATAAGAAAAAAGTTATTCGTTTTTAATCTCTCTGGTTAAGTCAGAAACTTATTGTGAATGTGAATAATACTTTCATGAGTTCACCCAAAATAGTGGAAGCCTTCACAGAAGTGGCTTGCTGCATTCTTCCCCCCTCCCCAAATAGAGAACTTCACATTCATCTCTTCTGAATTTCACTTAATTGGGTTCAGGGCAGTATCCCACTCTATCAAGGTCATTTTAGATTTTGTTCCTGTCTTCTGAAGTGCTAATTCTCCCTCCTAGGTTTGCATCATTGGCATATTCCTCCTGACTCTTCAGAATGTTGACGACTCCCAGGCAAACTACTCACCTATCCCAGATGGCACAAACCAAAGACCCATCTAGTTCAGTATCCTGTGACATACAGTGAACAGCCATATGCCTCCCTGAAGCCCACAAGTAGACCCTGAAAGCAACAGCTCTCCTTTGTTCTGCAGCAACTGGTATTGTGTGGTAGACTGCCTCTGAACAAGGAGATACCATACAGTCCAGCCAAGAAGCTGCTGAGAAGCCAAGTCAGAAGTAATGTGGTTTGTGACTTCTCCAAAGCTGGTTGCTTGCAGTACCACCCTCTGGCCACTATCTACGGTTAGGTGGCCCAGGAAGTAATAAATTTGTATATGGGTTCTAAAACCCAAGATTTTGACCCCCAAGAGTTTGGGTGGCATCCCTACAAATCTTCTGGTTCTAGCTTTCAAGTACAGGCAGAAGGAGTAATGGGGAAGGTTTTAAGAAACATGATGAAAGGGTTCTCTCTGCTTGGAGTTGATTCTGTTAAAGTCTATCTCAGCCAGCTGCCTCCAGTAAATTGATTGCCTCCATAATTAAAAGTATAAATGTCCCCAACAAAATACATCCTATTATAAGAGTTTTCTTTCTCTCTCTTTTTTTAGGAAAAAAAAATAATTTATTCACATTCGATATGGTCTGTAAATGCCACCATTAGATGCTTTCCTCCAGCCTTTGATTAGCTATGGATTAATAAAACTTTTATACCTTCTTTGTCAGCCTCATTTTGAACTCCTGTTTTTGCATATGGCTTCTATTAAATAAATGAATTAGTGTCTAGAAATGTGTCATGCATATTACCTAGCAGCAGGCAGCGTAATACACTGGTCAGCTCCCTGGGAGCACGATAAATCTGAACAGGCTCACTAACCTGAACACGCGGACCTATTAAGAGCTCCATGATTTACTGGAGCAGCATTTGTGCTTAACAATGGAATTTTAGCTAATTCAAAACAATGTAAATCATCTCCAATTACAGTATTTGAATATTCACGGGAGCTACACAAGGACTATGGAGCATTGTGGGAGGGGGAGAAGGAGAGGGAGGGAGGAGAGGGGGAAATAGTGGAAAGGTTGCCTGGAGTTTAGCATTCAGGTAGGTAGAGGTAGCCCTGGCTTTAAAAGTTAGAATACTGGCCTTCAAGCCATCAGGGAACACTTTCCACATCAGTCTGTCTGCCATGCAACCCTGTTATATGACAAAAGGTTCTGGAGCACATCCTTCAGCTGGGGTGGGAATCCCCTTGCAGCCGAAGGGACAGACAGCCCTTGGAGCAATCATCTGGAGATTGCATGGCAGTGCTGGATGGGGTCAGAACTAAAAGCGTTCTTGCCCAGGTTGTTGTTGTTGTTAAATAATTATATGCTTTATTAATCCATAGCTAATCAAAGGCTGGCAGAAGTCTAATGATGGCATTTTTGTGAGTTTTGTAAGAGTATCTTACTAATAGGATGTATTCACTTTGGAATATTTAGTGAGCAAAGGGGATATATAATAAAGGTACAGTGGTACTTTGGTTTATGAACTTAATGCGTTCCAGAAGTCCGTTCTTAAACTGAGGCGTGCTTTCCCTAATGAGGCCTCCTGCTGCCAGTGCCCTTCCACTGTTCGGATTCCGTTCTTAGACCGAGGTAAAGTTCGCAAACCGGGACACTACCGGTTTTGCAGAGTTCATAAACCGAATAGTTCATAAACAGGGCTGTTCTTAAACCAAGGTACCATTGTACATTAAATTAAACATGGTTTGGAGAAAGCAGACAGAGAGGCGATTTTCATTTCTTCTCACATAGCACTGGGATCTGGTGGGGTCATCACATGAAGTCGAAGAAATTCAGTTCAGACAAAAGGCAGGGCATCTTCAGTGCATCATTGTTAGAAATATGGAATTCACTACCAGAAAAGGTAGCGATGGTCATCAACTGCGTTAAAGCAGGATTAGACAAATTCACAGAGAAAAAGGCTGTCAATAGCAACTAGCTGTATATTACCTCCACTGTCAGAGGCAGAACACCTCAGAATGTTGGCTTCTGGGATTCCCAATTGGGAAGAGCCCTGTTGCCCTCATGTCTCACTTGTGGACTTCCCATACACCAGGGTTGGGGAATCTGTGGTGCTCCAGACGTTGCTGGACCAAGATCAATGGCCATGCTAGCTGGGGATGCCACTACCAGAGGCATCTGTTGGTCACAGTGAGAACAAGATGTGCTGAGCTTTTGTGGGGCTCTTCATAAGTTCTTCTGCTAACACCTCTCTCTCTCTCTCTCTCTCTCTCTCTCTCTCTCTCTCTCTCTCTCTCCTCTCTCTCTCTCTCTCTCTGTGTGTGTGTGTGTCCTAGGCAGTAACATCAGGCCAGTAAAACATTCCTGTGACAGCTTTCAAGCAAGCATGTTTTTGCCTCAGTTCAGTCACAGCATGAAGTGGAGGCAAACACCACCGCAGTTTAATGCATATTTACAAGGAAACCCCCTCTCCTGTGCTGGGTAATGAGTGCCCAATGGGTAGTTTGCAACCCTGTTAAGAGCACCATTGGCAAAAGAAGAAAAAAGGAGGGGGAATCAAATAACTCGAACATGATAAAAAAAAATGTAATCTATTCTGTTGGGTCCTGTTTTTCCCCCTTTCCTTTTCCTAGGGCTCATTGCTTAGACTGCCTCCTCTCCAGAAAATGATATTCATATGATAGCCCTCAAGGGAGTGGGGGAGGACTATTGAAAAGGTGGGATTGCTTTGAACATGCCGATCTGGTCTAAAAGACAAGATGCAATCCTGGAAAAGAATCTGTTTGGGGCATATTACTCTCTAATATCAGGGCAGAAATAGAAGGCTCTTTACAGAACAACAGACTTAATTTTGTCACCTCAGTTTGATCATTAGGGTCACTGTGAATTGGAAGCATCCAAACAACCCAGATACAACTGGGTGACAACATCTTCACTTCTTCCTAGTAGAAATTAAAAATGCACCAAATGTTGGCTGTGTCTTGTCAATTTAAATAATAATAATAATAGCAGCAGTGTGTTGTTGCTAGACTCCAATATGTTCATTTCTGTCCTTTACAAGGCCCCATCAGATTCTAAGTCAGCGTGATAAGATGCAGACAATAAAAGGGCAACCCTGAGCTCAATAGGGCTCCCTCCCTAGTAACTGTGTTTTAGGATTGCAACCATATATGCCCACTTGGGTACTTCAGTCTGTGGAACTGGCACTGTTACAGCCACCACATAACAGCCTCCTTCATTTGCAAGAAATCAGTGCAACTCTGCGCTCGGTTCCTGCACTCTGGAACTCCCTGCCTCTTGACATCAGTCAGCCACCATCACTGTACTCTTTCTGGCACCTGCTAAAAGCATTTTTACGTAGACATGCCTACTCAGATATGTAGACAGTTGACATATATTTTAATCTGTTCTTGGTTTATAATTGATTTTATTTTATTTTAAAATTGTTTTTAACTGTTTTTATGAATAATTCTGTTGTTTTATTCTTTTGTAAATTGCCTTCAGGGTTGTTGTTGTTTTTACAATAAAGTGGTGGATAAATTTTATGTAATAAATAAATAATTGAAAATATATGGTTTGGTGGAATGGGGACTTCTTTTCTTCACATCATCATTACTTATGATTCTTCAGAGAGAAGTGGTGTGAAATGGTCGTGCTCTTAAGAGCAAGTGGGGGGGGGTTCTGATCCTGCCCACCGCTAACATGGCCCTTGTGGTGGGAGAAAGGTTGCCCACTCCTGATGTAGACACTATTGAGCTACAGGGACTGTTGCTGTGGCTTGTTGTGACTCGTCCCTAAGGGGAGGCCTCCTGTGGCTCAGTGGATGGCACAGCCTGTGCCCAGAGTGTTGGACTAGTAAAGGTTAAAGGTCCCCTGACCATTAGGTCCAGTTGTGGACGACTCTGGGGTTGCGACACTCATCTTGCTTTATTGGCTGAGGGAGCCGGCGTACAGCTTCCGGGTCATGTGGCCAGCATGACTAAGCCGCTTCTGGCGAAACCAGAGCACAGAAACACCATTTATCTTCCCGCTGGAGTGATACCTATTTATCTACTTGCACCTTGACGTGCTTTCAAACTGCTAGATTGGCAGGAGCAGGGACTGAGCAACGGGAGCTCACCCTGTCGCGGGGATTCGAACCGCCGACCTTCTGATCAGCAAGCCCTATGCTCAGTGGTTTAGACCACAGCTGGGGGACCCAGGTCCAAATGGCCACTTGGCCATGAAGCTCACTGGGTGACCTTGGGCCAGTCGCTGCCTCTTACCCTAACCTACCTTGCAAGGTTGTTGTGGAGATGAAATGAGGAAGGGAGGAACCATGTACACCACTCCTTGGGGGAAAGGCAGGCTACAGATGCAATACATAATAAATAAACTCCTGCCTCAAAACCTGGAGAGCCGATGCCCATTCATGTTGACAGTACAGATCTAGATGGGCCAAGGCTCTGACTTGGGCACAAGGCATCTTCCTATGCCTTCTGCTGGAAGGAAAGACCCTGGATCCTGGACTGTCTTACCCACTAAGCTCCTTTGGTTTCAGTGAAAGAGATCTAAATATTTATTTCATAAAACTTAGTATACACTGATCAATTGTAAAAACAAAAACAACCCTCAGAAATTCACAAAGAGAATAAAACAGTAAAATGATCAGAAATCAGCAAAACAACTATGTATGTATGTATGTATGTATGTATGTATGTATGTATGTATGTATTAAATTTGGTTAGTCACTTTATCTTGTCCAAGGCAACCCAAAGTGACTTACAACCAACAAACCAACCAGCCAGCTCTTTAAAATATCCAAATGATAAAATCAACAAGAAACAATAATCAAAGGTCTCCTCACCATTTCACCTGCAAAGGAAATATATAGTTGCAAGAAAAATATACATTTATTCCAAGCTTTAATGATACATCTCTGTTTGGGTTTTGTAGGTCATCATGATATCCAAATCTTTGCATTTGGATGCTGCTCCGGAGTGAATGACTTCCATAACATTGAACCCAGCCTCCTGCAGAGGGGGAGGTAGTCAGTTCACACCGGAAGGTGAATCTGCCAAAATTGCACTTCCTGAAAGATGCCACGAGCCGTTGAAATTTACACTTCTCCAAATTCTGCAATACCATTCTTCAACCCAGAGCTTTGCAAAAAGGTTTATATCAGCTACATCCATTTTAGATCACTGTAGCACACCATAACCTCTTGGGCTTGCCAATCTGAAGGTCGGTGGTTCGAATCCCCATGACGGAGTGAGCTCCCGTTGCTCTGTCCCAGCTCCTGCCAACCTAGCAGTTTGAAAGCTCACCAGTGCAAGTAGATAAATAGGTATCGCTCTGGCGGGAAGGTAAATGGCATTTCCGTGTGCTCTGGTTTCTGTCACAGTGCTCCATTGCACCAGAAGCAGTTTAGTCCTGCTGGCCACATGACCCAGAAAAGCTGTGTGGACAAACGCCAGCTCCCTTGACCTGAAAAGTGAGATGAGTGCCACAACCCCAGAGTCGCCTTTGGCTGGACTTAACCATCATGGGGTCCTTTAGCACACTCTGTATGGGGTTGCCTTTGAAAAGTGCTTGGAAACGTCAATGGGTCCATAGAGCTGTAGCCAGACTTTTGAGCAGGGCTGGTTACAGGGAGCATACAACTCCCTTGTTGCAACAGCTTCACAGGCTACCTGTCTGTTTCCAAGCACAATTCAAAGTGCTGGTTATGATCATTGAAGCCCTATAGGGCTTAGTCCCAGGCTACCTAAAGGACTGTGTTCTCCCATAAGAACCTGCCTGGGTTCTGAGAACTTGGGGGGGGGGGCGCTTCTCTCGGCCCCACCACCCTCACAGGCACACGGTAGGGATGTGGGAGAGGGCCTTCTCGGTGACTTCTCCCAGACTTTGGAACTCCTTTCCTAGAGAAGGTAGACTGGCTCCCTTCTTGTTCTCCTTCGGCCATCAAGGGAAGACTGTTTTCATTCTATTATACTTTAATTACTTTTTAACTATTACCAGTATTTTTCATATGCTTTTAGCATTTTATGTGTGTTGTTTTAATTTGTGTAAGTCTCCTTAAGTCCCAGTCTGCGGACAAGTTGGGAGGAGGAGGAGGAAGAGCAGGAAAAGCAAATAATAATAATAGGAAAAATTCACACTAAAATGCTGATAATTTTTCATGGAGACGTAAAAAATAATAATTGCAGACTGCTGTGGAAATGTGGAGAACTGAGCTTAAGATTGGAAAAATGAGATAAACAAAAATGGGTGGATTTGCCTATTTCCTACCCCTAGTGAGTACCCGGTCTTGTTATGGAACCCAGTATCCTATGAGCAAGTCAGTTTGTCTGGGATAATGCACCTCTGACCCTGGCTCCCCACAAATACAGAAGCCAGCCATCCCAAGGCTAGAGAATTTATTTACCAGCTTTGTCCAATGCAAGCAGTTGTTTTCAGTAACCGTGCATGGCTTACAATGGAGTTAACTGCAATTTAATGCTACTCTTTAATTAAGCCTCATTTAAACACCTTTAAGCATTGCTTTTTAAAAAAGCGTTTGCAGAGTTAATTGTTTTGCACAGCAAAAGGAAGACTTGTGCTTGTTTGCATGGGGAATTGTTCTATCGGGCCTAGAAAACGCTCCGAGAGGTATCCAGTCTGTTTTGTCAGTGTTGTTACAGAATATTCAACAAACTCCAGCAAAACATGAATCTGTGTCTTGGAGACTTAAAACTGCTGGATACCACGACAAAATTGTGTGTGTTGGTTTTATTATTAACTAGCTTTGAATTAGAATTCCCTATATTACAGCTTGGAGCTAAAGTCTGTTTACAAAACAGTATTTACACTTGACTAATTTTGCAGATCAAAGTAATTAAATCAATTAAACTGGTGATTAACCAAATGAAGGCTGATTGCAAAAATTAGTGGGTTTATTTTGGAGGACTGGAAGTAAGCTAATTACTGCAGTGATTACTTGAACCTGGAGTACTCTAAATGTGGTATAAATTGAAACCTCATCGTGAATCAGACTGGGAATTCATTGCAGTTTAAAGCACGGCTAATACTATTCAGGCTGCAGCTCCTCTGGGACAGTTTTGCTCTGTATTTTGTATACTGATAAACAATCACTTAGGCTGTGTCCTGCATGAACAGTGGTGACATGTATTGCATGAAGAACACGTCTGAGTCGTAGTCAGCAAATCTTGTCAACTGTCAACTGCTCTGTTCAAAAAAATATTGTGCCATGCCAAATGAAGTCCAGTTGACAAGATGTCAATCATGTTGAACCTTTAATCCTTTCCTTTTAAAAAAGTAATGATTTTATTGCTTTTTTGAAATGAACCACCACAAATCTCACCCTCACTCACCCCGAAATGATTACAAATGCAAAGGTAATCTAATAAAGTCCATTGGGCATTATCTAAATCAGCACCTTCATGTTTTATTACATATAAACAATTTTGTATTCCTCAGGTTTAGACTAACTTTGTTTATCTGCGTCACAGGTGCTGAATGTTCAGGAGATTTTCCCTTAAGAAAAAGCAAATAAACTTTTCTCTATTTTAAAAAAGCCTTTATAATATATAATATTATAGTTACAACAATCAATAACATCAAACTGATATAAAACACATGGCTCCCAATCCAATATTTCAAAATAAAATAAAATAAAAATATTTCAGTATCTCCTCACACTAAATATAGAATAGAAATTTGATAAACAACAACAACAAAATATGGCCGTCTTTTCATCTGGTGTGTGCCTGCCCCAGAAGTTAAGAAAACCAGGTAAGAGTTTGATAGAATGTTTTCCCCTCTCTTTTATAATTCTGGAACCCAGAGTCACCCATTTAAATGGACATGCAGAAGACTTGGGACCTAATCCAGCAACCTGTTTCGGACAATGACGGACCTCTGGAAGGTCTCAAACAAAGCCTGAAACCATGACAAGGTATAGAGGCGGTTTCCGATATTGAGTGAACTACAACTCCCAAGCCTCCCTCTCTCCAAACAGGCACATGGCATGTTCCTCTGAGAATTAGGCTGTGTTGGGTCAGGATCTCACATGCCTCATTGGGACTGCACCATTAGAAGGGCAGATCAGGGACCCCCAAAGCTTCCATGTCGCTCTGGGGCCTCAGTTTTTCCAAAAAGTTAAACACACGACCTTGTTCTTTTCCAAGAAACAAAATCCAAGCTCACAGAGGAAGTCCCCGGGGAGGGAAAGGAGAGGGGATGGGGATCAGTGGCGTAGCGTGGGGGGTGCAGGGGGGGCCGGCCGCAACAGGCGCAACATCGGGGGGGGGCGCGCTCGCACTCGCAGCTCTCTGCCCCTACCTGGCAGGGGTGCAAATTACTTGCCTTGCCCCGGGTGCTGACAACCCACGCTACGCCACTGATGGGGATGGTGCTTTCATTTTGACAGACAGGTCTAGCTTTTAATCACAGTGAATTATTTTCTGAGCCTATTCCAATCGTTGTGATTTGGGGGAGGGATCTTGTAGTTTTGGTTGCCTTTGTTGCCATGTTGTCCCAGGGCAGGTTACAACAATAAAGCACAATATTAAAAATAACATAATATTACAGAAATAAGGCGAGTTCAAAAGTATAAATCTCAAATGTTGAAAGCCAGGGTAAAGAGGTGTGTCTTCAGTCTCTGTTTCTGTCACTGAAGAAAACCAGGAGTTTTCCCATTCTCTTCAGAGCTTTAACTGTGACTTAACTGTGGCAGCCTGATACTTTATCCATTGTTCTTTTCCTAGCAAATAACGAAAAATTGTAAGTCTTTCATTGTCTTCACAGAGGGAGAGGCAGTAAATAAAAAAAATGTGATTTTTCCAGTTTATTAATAAAAAGGTAAATCACCTAGCACAATAGCATCTGGAGTTCATTTGTCTGAATTTTGGCAGATTTCTGACACAGGGACACCTCCCTCATTCCCCCAGTTTTCAAACTGCTGGCCCACAAAGAAACCAGGGTAGGGAATTCCCCTTCCCCAAATGGCAAAGCCGGCTCTTGCAGGGAAACAGCTGCACTTTCTGGAACTTGGCAGGCTTCATCCACCTCAGAAGAGGTAACCAGGCCTGAATTCTGGCAGAAAATAAAAAGTTAGAGACTTAAAAAAATGAAAATGTTCTTACATAAAATCCTCTGAATGCATCTGTCTGAAAATTGGCAGGTTAAAGCCTCTGAAGGGGCTCGCTTGCCTGCAAATTTCATAAATTTGTGTGAAGGCTGGGACTGATTTTTAGATTCCCCTTCATAGTCAACAGAGGCAAACAGAACTTCCAGCTTTACAGACCAGACTTGAAGAATGGCTTGAATTGGAATGACGCGGAGCAGGTCTGAAACAGATCAAGTCGCTTCTAAATGCTACAGATACGGATTCAAATCAAGACTTGGTTGTTGTGCACAGCTGTGATTCACACACCCACATCTACAGAACACCAGCAGCTGGAGTCCACAGCAATTAGCACTGAAATTAAGCACGGGATCTCTTTTAAAGCCTAAATTTTGTGGTGGGGGATAAAGTTCATGAAGAGCACAGTGCAAAGGAAATGAAGGGTTAGAGCATGGGTAAGCAAACTAAGGCCCAGGGGCCGGACCTGGCCCAATCGCCTTCTAAATCTGGCCCACGTGTTTTTACATGAGTAGAATGTGTCCTTTTATTTAAAATGCATCTCTGGGTTATTTGTGGGGCATAGGAATTCATTCATTCTCCCCCCACCCCCAAATATAGTCCGGCCCCCAACAAGGTCTGAGGGACAGTGGACCGGCCCCCTGCTGAAAAAGTTTGCTGAGCCCTGGGTTAGAGGCTAAACCAAACTTTGTCCACCAGGTGTGTGGGATGGCTTGAAACCCAGCACCTTGAGGTCACCTGCCGGAGACTGCAAGGATATACAGGGCTTGGTGTACACTGAGTGTGATGGGGGGGGGGCTCTTCTTTGAGGTCACAAGCTGTGGAGACTTGCAGAAAGGTAGTCCCATCCCTCACCACTTCCCCCTTTCTCAATGCCCCTATAAAAGTCAGAATACCAAATGCTTCAAACAAAACAAAGAACAATCCAGGAAAATGTCTGCACATCAAAAATTAGTGTCACAACAGCCTGGTTTGGGCCATTTATTTTAATGCTTTCTTTTTCTAAAGGAACACCCAGTGCTTCCCCCCACCGCCCCCCAAAACGTTTCCTGATTCCTATTGCTATATTGCAAGGCTCATTGCTAAAACATTGGATATCTATTTTGTCAAAGCAAGCATGGAACATCCAAGGAATGTTCCCAGACCAGTGTTGGTTATACATACAAAAAAAGTAGTTCATTGTAAACTGAATTACTCTCATGGATTTCGCAGGAGCTAAGCTTACTTAAAACAAGCTATACCTATTTTGCTGGGCTACAGATTGGACTGAAAATCAGTAAAAGGCAAGGTATGTGCAAACAATAAATCCATTAAGGTAAAATTGTATTTCTTTTTCCTGGAGGGGAAATTGCAAAATTATTCAAAAAGTGCTAATTTGGGCTTGTTGTCCCAGGAGAAATGGTAAATTATGAGGTCATAGGAACCTCGTTGCAAAGTATTTGCCAAACTTAATTGGTGCAATAAATAAAATATGCATGCAAATTAGGCTGGTTTCTGAATTAGAGGAATCCATTATCTCAAGTAGCTATGTTGATTTGATCACAGCTTCACTGTAGTTTAAGATATGCACACAGTTTGGGTCATGCATGCTTTCAGATGAAGCAAGGAGTTTAAACCACAAGGCTGGCACTAAATTTATTTTTATTTTTTATTTTTATTTTATTTATATACCGCCCTTCATCACAAGATCTCAGGGTTGTTCATAGAATAAAATATATAAAAATACAAGTAAAGAAATAGTTACTAGGATGTATGAGCTATGTGTGGCTAAATTCACATGTCCAGGATCGTGATCTGTCTTCCTCTCCTCATACAGCCCTTGATGGACAGAAATAACGCCTCTTGCTTCTCTTGTTGAGTCCTGCCTCAGCTTCTCTCAACTTCACTGCCATCTCCCTTCTACTGAATTTTGTATTGTGCTCCTGGGTATGAGACCTCTCGTACTCTGTAAAATACCACACACTAATTATACTATATATTAATAACAACAAGACATATGTACTTTGTTCTCCCGGGTCTTTTAACATCTCTAATATTATTTGGCATCACTGCTATTTCATTTTCATCACAGCAGAATATTGGGGTTTCGGCTTTGTAACTTGACTCATTTTTTATTACTTGCTGGGAGTTTGAACTGTGTCTGTGCCAGATTTTATGGCCAGATTTTACTGTTGTACTATTGTTGGTTTTTTAACAGTTTATTTGGTTGTGGTTTTTTATCTGTTGTATGGCATTTTAATTTCTTTCTTTTATATTTTTAAAAAATATTTTTTCAACAAATAAACAATTCAGCAGCACTTCAGATTTAGCAATCAATCATTATTCCTATGACTTTCCCTCCCTCCATGGTTTCCTCAAAATTTCAATTTATGCTGCGTATTATAGTTACTGTATACCTTCACCTTATCTCACAATAAAAATAAAAACTTCACCCACACTGCTGTTATATGGTGTCTTAATTTAGTCTATTTCACTGTGTAATACCACCTAGATAATTTTTTTATTAGGCGACACATCAATGTGAATTAATAAAATTTATTATTTGGGAACAAAACTGTGAAACAAATAGAGTTCCACAATGAGTTTGATTTCTACCATTTAAAGGACATAAGTGGTGCAGAGTGGAATCAAATTTAAAAGGCGAGGGAGACTCCTGGTCAGGACCTGCTATTCTGGGGGAGGGAGTTAACCCTTTCAGCAGGCACAATAACATTTTTCTTTTTTTTTATAATAAATTTTTATTAGTTTTCCATAAATAAAGAATAAACAAAACAAAAACATAGACATAAACAAACAAAAACATGACTTCCCCATACCACCCCTTTTCTGCATTCTTGTTTCAAGATTTTTCAGCAACCCTCTGATCATAACTTAAATATATTTCATGTATTTAACTTCAGTTAGTTATTAATACAACTGTAGTTCTTTATCTCTTATAACTCTGAGCCCCTAGTTTTCCAAATTAAAACAATTTTTAAGATAAACTTTAAATTTGTTCCAATCTTCATCCACCGCCTCTTTCCCCCGGTCTCGAATTCTGCCGGTCATCTCTGCCAGTCCCATATAGTCGATCACCTTCGTCTGCCATTCTTCCAACGTGGGTAAATCTTGCGTCTTCCAATACTTTGCTAAAAGAATTCTTGCTGCTGTGGTGGCGTACATAAAAAATGTCCTATCCTTCTTTGGCACCATTTGGCCCACCATACCCAAGAGAAAGGCCTCTGGTTTTTTAACAAACGTTCTCTTCAGAACTTTTTTTATTTCATTATAGATCATTTCCCAGAAAGCCTTAATCTTCGGGCAGGTCCACCAAAGGTGATAGAAGGTTCCCTCCGTTTCACTGCACTTCCAACACTTGTTATTGGGCAAATGATAGATCTTTGCTAACTTAGCAGGAGTCATGTACCACCTGTAGATCATTTTCATAATGTTTTCTTTTAAGGCATTGCATGCCGTAAATTTAACACCAGTGGTCCATAACTGCTCCCAGTCTGCAAATTCAATGTCATGCCCAATGTCCTGTGCCCATTTAATCATATTAGATTTCACCATTTCATCTTGAGTATTCCATTTCAACAGCAAGTTGTACATTCTTGACAAATTTTTAGTATTGGGTTCTAACAGTTCTGTTTCTAATTTTGACTTCTCCACCTGGAAGCCTTTCTTTCTGTCCTGTTTAAATACTTCATTTATCTGTCGATAATGTAACCAATCTCTCACCTTAAATTTCAGTTTCTCAAAACTCTGCAATTTTACATTTTCACCATCTTGTTCTATAATTTCACAATATTTAGGCCAATTAGAACCCATATTCAATTTTTTCACCTCTTTTGCTTCCATTGGTGACAACCACCTGGGGGTTTTACTTTCAAACAGGTCTTTATACTTAATCCAAACATTATACAGAGCTTTCCTTACCATATGGTTCTTAAAACCTTTATGCAATTTTACCTTGTCATACCATATATATGCATGCCAACCAAATCTGTTGTCAAATCCTTCAAGGTCCAAAATGTCTGTATTCTCGAGGAGCAGCCAATCTTTCAACCAGCAAAACGCTGCTGATTCATAGTAGAGTCTTAAGTCCGGCAGGGCAAAACCCCCTCTATCTTTCGCATCTGTTAATGTCTTAAATTTTATTCTTGGCTTTTTGCCCTGCCAAACAAATTTCGATATGTCTTTCTGCCACCTCTTGAAACAGTCCATCTTGTCTATTATTTGTAATGTCTGAAACAGAAATAACATTCTAGGCAATACATTCATTTTGATAACAGCAATTCTGCCTAACAAGGAAAGTTTCAGCCTTGACCATATGTCTAAATCTTTCTTAACTTCTGTCCAACATTTATCATAATTGTCTTTAAAAAGATTCACATTTTTCGATGTCAAATTCACCCCCAGGTACTTCACTTTTTTTGCTATCTCCAAACCTGTTTCATTCTGGAATGTCTCTTTTTCTTCATTTGTTAGGTTTTTTTCCAATACTTTAGTTTTTTGTTTGTTCAGCTTAAATCCTGCAACTTGACCAAATATCTCGATCAGTTCTAAAACTCTTTTTGTACTAGTGATTGGCTGTTGCAAAGTCAAAACTAGGTCATCTGCACACAATAACATTTTTCAAAGCATGTTGGGGATTATCAGTTGATTCGGTTGTCCTTTCATTGTCTTCTTTTGTTTTCTTACATCTGAATTTCACACACACACCATTGTACCATTCGCCCAATGATCATCCACTCTTGAAGTGTCCATTAGGCTTCCAAGGAAAAACTGATGTGTACAAAACAAATTGCAGCCTTTGGAGTGGGAGGCAGGCGGCAGAGATAATTTTCATTCAGCAAACGTTAAAGCTTCCCTTCCCGCAGATTCGCAGTTCTAAAGTTCCTGTTTGGCAAAATGCAAATAGCTCTGTCACCTCACCCAATTTTGCCCTGTAATGCAAGCAGTGGGTATGTAGTACATTCTTCCACTATTCTGGGAGCATGCCTTGAAAACTCTGGCAAAAAGAATAGGGGCTCCATGAAGATACTGTTGGTGCAGGAGAAATATACAGTGGACGCTCCGGATACAAACTTAATTCATCCTGGGGGTCCGTACTTGCCCCGAAAAGTCCGCATCCAGAGGCACCGCTTCTGCGCATGGCGTGATAGAGTGCTTCTGCGCATGCGCATGCAGCAAAACCCGGAAGTATACACTTCTGGGTTTGCCGCATTCAGAAACCGAAATTATGTTACCCGAGGTACCACTGTATATATATATAGAGAGAGAGAGAGGGAGAGAAGAGAATTCCTAGATGCCCCGATCCAAGTTTGGGGCAAGTGCTCTCTGCTGAGAAAACCCCAGCAGAGGTTCACAAAACATGAAGCAAGTAAAGCATGGAAATATGGGTTGAAAAACATTAACATGTGTCCTTTAAAGGGAGTTTCAAAGTTTTCCTCTTTCCCAAGTATCAAAAAAGATCACGTTTGGTAAGTTAAAAATGGTTTGCTTACAAACTCTCAGGTTCATGTGCTTTTCCATATAGCATTCAGAAAAGTCACACAGGCAGTAAAACTTGGCTTGGTTACAAAGTGATGAAAGTTCCTAAATTATTGGTACAGGAACTCATAGGAGTGGTTTGTGAGAGCCATGTGGTCTGAAGCTAGAGCAGTGTTTCCCAACCTTTTTTGGGCAAAGGCACACTTGTTTCATGAAAAAAATCTCGAGGCACACCACCATGCCAGATGGGGAAAGGTCACTTTTTACTTATGTAAAAAAAAAAAAAAAAATAGTAACAGCATAGAAGGTAATGGTTAGGCTAGCATCCCTCTTCCAAATATGCTAGGTTTTTATTTGCAGGGACTGTTCTACATGGGAAAGCATTCAGCACTGTCATTCTCCCATCTGCCATCTGAATTGGTACTATTCTGGGTCAACTTACTCTGCTGCATGTGTAGATGAAAATGGCACCAAGTGTGGGGGAGGGGGCAGAACAGGTTTCAGATACAGGATATTAAGCATACACGTACTTCAGATTGAACTGGTTGCTTGCTTTGCAAGTTTTCATTTCCCAAATGACTGCCTTGGCAAGCGCAATACCTACCAGGCTCAACGCCGGTCTCGCGCTGCCGCTTCCCGCGCTCTCAAGGACCCGGGAGGAGGAAGGCATGAAGGGAATCCCGAAGGCGCGAAAACCTCGCGCATGCGCAGGCCTTCCGCCTGCGACAGCCCAGTAGGCCGGCCGAAGCGAGCAGCGATGGGATGTGGGAGGGAGCTGGCTCGCCGCCCCGCGTGTGCCTATGTGGGGCACGTTACAGCCCCGTGACGTCAGCACCACGCAGGCAGCCAGGCAGGCAGACGGCGAGAGCCCCGCGCTGGGCGGCCTCTCCTCGCCGCCGCCGCCCCGCCTCTCGCCGCCCGACTCACCCGCCTCCCTCCAGGCAACATCTCGCGGCACACCAGGCAACGTCTCGCGGCACACTAGTGTGCCGCGGAACACCGGTTGGGAAACACTGAGCTAGAGCAACCAGCTTGAACCACAGGCTGAGCCTCTCAAGTAGACTCCCCATTTATGATTCTCAACAACTGGCGTTCAGAGGCATGGTGCATGACAGACATCATGGATATTACTGTGAGATGTAAGCCATCTCAGCCTTTCTGCGTGCAAAGCAAGCAGGCTGCCACTGAGCTATCCCCCTCCTCCCCAAAAGCAACATATTTTTAATATAAGGGTACAAAGTTCTTAACAACTCAGGACCAGCTTACCTGCAAGATCACCTTACCATATATATCCCTGCTTAACCGCTTCAACCTGTGAAAGCAGCACTGTTGCGGGAAGCCACTGTAAGAGCAGGGTGGTGGACTAGATGGGCCTGACCCAGCAGGGCCCTCTTATGTACTTAGGCATATCTAAAGTCAATCAGGTATTGCAAAAATACTGCAAGTCTCTAGCACACTCTCTCCTTGACTTGTAAAATGCTGTTCCTTTGAAGTGACTGCCCCACATAGTAGTGCTGAGGACTAGTCTGTCTTGTACAGCTAGCATTCACCTTGAAACTCCAGCAACAAAGAAGGAGAACTCTTTTGGAGTATTGTCTTCATTGCTAGGGAACAAAAACCCAAAGCTGTGGTGTATCCTTAAGCAAAGTATGAAGAAATCAGGGCAAGGAAGAAAATTTTGTAATAAATAATAATAAAAAAGGGCACAGAGATGTAATTAACATTAACCCGGAGAGGGTTGTTCTTGTTTAACCTTAATAATAATAATTAAAATCTGGTTATCAGCCCCAAATTGAGTCTTACATCTGCCCCCTCTTTTTATGACTTTCTGTTATTTTCATTTTTTTAAAAGCACAGTTGATTGCATGAATGCAAATGCATCGCTATTGCCACTTGGGATAACTCTTGATGTATCCCATTTTCGGGCCTCTAATTATTCCATTTGTAGACATGAATGCCATTTAGATGTCAGTTAATTCAGCATGGTAACTCAATTGGATTTGTCCTGACTTGGATTTATGAAACATCAATGGATTCTTGGGGGAACCAATGGAACTCCCTGTAATTTATCTCCCTGGTCTTCCTGATGCTGCCTCTCAGGAGCTCAATTAAACATGCCAGGCAAGGAGAATGTTTTGAGACAGGGTGGAAGCCTTTGCAATTAGGCAAAGATGGTTGAGAAGCGCAAGTTGTGTGTGGAGTTGTCAGTGCTTGCCATATACAGTATCAGGTCTCATTCAGTTCATTTTGTGTGTGTGTGTGTGTGTGTGTGTGTGAGAGAGAGAGAGAGAGAGAGAGAGAGAGAGAGAGAGAGAGAGAGAGAGAGAAGCAGGTCACAGCATATAGCATACAGATGCTGAAAAAAAATAAAATACAAATCCATATTTCTCTCCTATTTGATGAGTAAGGAAACCTCTTAGTCAAAACAACTACAACTCAGCTGTTGTTTGTTTGTTTGTTTGTTTGTTTGTTTGTTTGTTGCTGTTTTTATTTATTAACCACCTTCCACTCTAAGGTCCCAGGGTGGGTTACAACGATTTAAAACAGAACGTTGAAAACAATTTTTAAAAATGTAAAGCGCAATCACAAAAATAGCATCTAACAGAAGTAACAATAATATCTAATAAAAAGTAACGGAAGTTCATACAATTGCTTATACTGTATTCTATTGAGATTGCCAGCCTTCATGGCCATTTTCTAAAAAAGAGATTGTTGTCGATTTGGGGCCAGTTGCCAGACTGTTTGTTGTGGGGCTGTTGTTGTCCCTTCAGTCTGAATGCCTTAGCTCAGGAGACAGATTCTGTGCAGGCTCCAGACATAAGTGCCTGTCTTCTGGATCAGGCAAAAAGCAGACCATCGGTTCATCCAGCTCAGTATTGTCAACACGGACTCTCCAGGGTTTTCGAGGCGTCTCTTCCAGCCCCACCTGGAGATGCCAGAGATTGAACTTGGTATCTTCTGTATGCAAGGTGAGTTATGGCCTTTCCCCCTAGTCCAGCCTTCAACAATAGGGATGTCTAATACTTCCTTAGTTATTTTACATATTTCTCGTATGGCTGTTGTCCAGAATAGTTGGATTTTGGGACACTCCCACCACATGTGGAGGTATGTGCCTGTGGAGGTGCACCACCCCCACCCAGCTTCCCTCCCTCCACTCCCCCCTTTTTTTCTTTTTCTTTTTTTCTTCTCCCCCTAGTGTCTCAACAAATGAAATGGATTTGTAAAAATGTTACATGGAAAAAATACGAGGCATTACACTTACTTCTGTAAAACAAGAAAATATTTAATAATAACAATAGGAATGTCACTTTCGTCTATTGCTTCCTTTTAAGAACATTTGCATTCCAAGTCAAGTCCTGTCCCTTGCAGAGCACTCAGCTATCCAGCACCAACCAGCATGGTCAGTGTTCAGGGAGGAAGCAAGGTGGAAGCTGGTGAAGGCTGACCCAGAATAAAGTTCCTAATTTTGTCCACACTATGCTCCAGTTAATTTGCTAGAACGCTCTGCTGCTTCAGCAGGGATAGACCCAGGGGCCACAGAAGGAAGAGGGGCCCCATTGCATCCAGTCTAAATTTCTAATCCAATCTAGGATCCTACTCCCTGAACATGGAAATTGCTTTCAGACATGCATAGAGCATCATGTGTAGCAACCAAGGGAAAACTGCACAGTAGAAGCAATGTTCTGATACATTGCTTTAAACAGTTGTAAGTATCATTACATTCCCAAAGCAGCTGTCAATCAGGCAAATTTGAAAGATACTGTGAACTAAATAGTGTTGTGTTAGCTATGTTGTTAAAAATTGCTATCCCACTTAACTGTAAAAACAACAAAAGTGTTTACTGCAAAAAAAGGGGGCAGGAATTAAACCATAAATAACAGCAGCAGCAGCAGCATCAAAAAAATCAATAGTAATGTTAAGGATGAGTCATGTTAGTGGCAAACTTAGATAGTATGGTGCCCTGTGCAAGGCCAAAATTTTGTGCCCCCCCCCCCCGCCAGCTCTCATGCTGCCTTCCCAAAGGTGGGTAAGGAGGCACCCGGCTTTGGGAAGGAGGCACGAGGCCCTGGCAGGATCCTGGAACCCTCCTACATCCTTCCCAAAGCTGGGAAAGCGTTAACTAGACTTTGGGATGTAGGTGGGAGGATTCTAGGACCCTGCCAGAGCCTCACGCCTCCTTCCAAAGTCCAGCACCTCGCTTGGCTTTGAGATGGTGCCCCCTCGGCTCAGCCCCCAGTGTGTGCGCATCACTTGCACAGCCCTAAATCACACAGCAGCTGTATGGAAGGAGTCATGTTCTGGGAACCAGTCACTACTGAACAACAGAGAACAGTTGCAGGTGACCTGAATCTATCCGGGTGACAGAAGCTCCAGTTCTTACACATTCTGAAGAATACGAATACAAAGACACAAGCTACTTTTGATTTAATGAGTTTTGAACAAATTTTGCTTTCAATTGGTGTGAGGGGCAAAGGGATCGTTCTAGCTTTTTACAAAATCTTTTAAGGATCTTTCTTCAAATGTGCACAATGCAACTGATTTTTACTGAGTCATACTGTTTGTGAGCTTCCCAATGGCTCAAGCAGAGAGAGGACTTCTCCATCACCTGCTTATTGATCCCTTCTCTCCCTGAAGTTGCCAGAGACTGAACCTGGGACTTTCTGCAGGCTCTGCCACTGAGTACCTCCTCATATGGATCCCCTTCAAAGGAACCAGGAAAACCTGGTTGTTGGGAATGCACTTGCCTCTGCATTTGACTCTGTTGCTCTGTCAGTTACAGTCAAGAAAGAGAGGATGCACCATGAGCTCAAGTTCCTTAACTTGACCTTAAGGTCACAGCCTGTGACCCACCTGATATAAAACCACACAGCTCAAGTCAATTGCATTAAGCCACAGTGCACAGCTGTTTTGATGGAGCCTGGCAAATTGAGAGCTTCCACTACAGAGGCAATTACAGAATGGGAAGTGGCAGTCATTTGCAATGTAGGCTCTTTGGAGAAAACTACATGCTGCGAAAGTGTGGTAAGGTTGCTAATGTAACACAGCTCTATTTATATTTCATAGCAACACACTTTGAATGGCACAGGGTGACAATCAGGGGTGCCATTTCTAGTATATCTGGGCATGATCAGGCTCAGGAACATTTGGATTATTTTCCAATGCTGTCACAGCTGTGTAGACTCCCTGTCAGCTTGAGCTGCAGTTCAGTGGCACAGCTCTTGTTTTGCATGCTGAAGGTCCCAGGTTCAATTTATGACATGCCCAGGGACAGCTGGGAAACACCCCTATATGAATCCTCAGAGAACCACTGCCTGTCTGTGTAGACCATGGGTAGGCAAACTAAGGTCAGTGGGCCGGATCAGGCCCAATTGCCTTCTGGATCCGGTCCGCAGATTGTCCGGGAATCGCCACGTGTGTCGCCAGCACTTGCGCATTCTTTCCCTCTCCCTCCCTCCCTCCCTCCTTCTGACACGGCAGCGGCGGCGGTACCTCCTCCCGGCTTCTCCCCGCCCTGCCTAGAGGAGGAAGGGGGCTGGGCTTTGTTGGTGCCAGCAGCAGCAGCGGCTGCCATTTTAAGCAGCCCCTCTCCAGAGCCCTTTCATGCTCCACTCATTGTCCCTCCGCCACCACCGCCAGCCCCTGCTGCTCGCAAGACACAGGTAAGCAGTCACTGGGGCTCGTGGTGCTCTTGCATCATTTTCCCCCCATAATATAGTCTGGCCCCCCACAAGGTCTGAGGGACAGTGGACCGGCCCCTGCTGAAAAAGTTTGCTGACCCCTGGAGTAGACCCGAATCTGGCCCATCATGTCCCTCAATCTGACCCACCAGCCCTGTCTCAACAAGACCTGCCCACCTGCCCATCATCCCAATTGATATATGGAAATAAAGATTCAAGAAAAGTCCCTACAGAGCAGACAGGGGGATCACTTCTATCCATTTTTAGCACTAAGCACCACAGAGCTCAGATCAGAGAGAAGTCCTCTGCTTGCTCTTTAAGAGCAAAACTTTCCCTAAAAAGCTCATTCATTCAGTTTTCTGTCACAAATGGTGGTGTCAACAATTTTTCATCCTATAAAATTACTTATAGAATATAAAATATATTTTATAAAATGTTAGCGGTAGCTGAGATTTTCAGGCGATATGAAAATGTTGGGTTTTGGGGTGATAACAAGGACCCCCATTTGAAAATTCAGGTGTACACTTAGAGGCAGAGGCACAAAATTAACACAAAATGGTGTCTGAGGTTTTTGAGGGGATTCCAAGGTTAACATAACTCATAATGAGCCAGAGAGCCAGGCCAGGAGTACCAGTCCAGGTTTCAGGGTCTGGACCCTTCCTCCTTATTTCCATTAGGATTTGGGAGCCCAGGGTTCTATATCCCACTGGGTGTCCTTGGGCCATTCACTGGCCTCTGGAGGGGTAGAGCAACAGCAATGATTTACCATAGCACCACCACCAGGTCCCTGAGCTCTCGTCAGCCCTCCACAGCAGACCTTTGAGACTGCAGCTGTGAGCCTCCTCAGAGGAGAGGGAGGAAGAGGAAGGCCAGGGTTGAGGCCCGCACCTCACCCTGCCCTTGGGTACTACCATGTTCTCCAGCCTCTACTCCTACCTGGGCTCCTGACTGCCCACCTTCCCCAGCCTGGCCTGGGGCTCCAATTTTGTGGACTCCCTCTTGCAGGTTGAGCTTCTCCTCCTCCCTGGGGCCTTCCCACCCACTGAACCCTACCCCCTTTCTGATCTTTGCTTCCTTGCAGAGCTGGTGGGTGCCTGCGCTGTCTCTGTCATGGGCATCCTGGTGGAGATTTACATCTACGTCAACTATTTGAAGCGAGTGCTTGTTAGGCAGAGCAGAGGTTTCTTTTTTAAAACAGAGAGCCACTTCCTTATGATGTCCTTACAGGTGGCCCTGGGTTGCCTACCAACACCTGCAGGGCTCTGATAAGGGACTGCTGGGGTACGGGGTGGGGGAGCCAAAAAGACCAGCAAGCACTTATGCCTCCTGAACTGGCTGCTTTGATGGATTTTGCAGAAAGAATCTCAGGTTCTCCAGCTGCTCCTATTGATTCAACAGGGCCAAGCCCTGATTTTCTGTTCCTGCAACACGTACTCAGGAGGACACGTATGGCAAGAGAGTAGGTACAGACACGGCATGAGAGCAGGTTAACTGAGACAGCATCTTGAAATGGATGTCTAGGTTGCTGAGACTGCAGCAGAAGAGTCCTCGCCCCTCATTCCATTGCCATGGCATAATTGTGTGGCTGAAAGGAGGCACTTTTTCTCCCCAGAGCAGATTCTTTACCTTTGGAAAGTCTGAAGGAAAACAGCCAACCTTGCGATAGGCAGCAATATTAATATTATTGCATAGCCTCTAACATTTTGGGATGGCAAAATTGAGGGTGCCCAATCTCCACACTCCTTCTCACCCCCGCCAGCCCAGTCTCTGCTCTCCTCACCTGATCTCTGCACTCTTTCCCACCACCCAGTCTTTGTGCAGCAGCCTCTCCTGCCCCCCTCCACTGCCCCCACCCTGCCTTACCTTCACATTCTCGCTCCTTTCCTCCGCCACCATCGCCACAGCAATGGCCAGGCCTTGGCCTCCTTGGCCTCCTCACGGCTTTCTTGCGGCCTCCTTGGCTTCACCACGGTCTCCAGAAGTGGTGTTCCCGCTTCCAGATGTGCTGCGGCCACTTCTGGGAGCACAGCGGTGGTGGCAGAGCAGCTGAGACACCGCGTTGCCCCCAAGCCAGCCTGGAGGAGGCAGCAGAGTTGAGGGGGTGGAAGCAGGACATCCCGGACTTCAAACAGAAGGCTTTTGTGAATCTAGAATGTCCTGCTCAAAGTGGGACTGTTGGGGGCTATGTTCTTGTTATTTTCCTTGGTGCAACCCTCCAACCAGGCCAGTCTCACCTCTTTTAGCAGTCTCAGGTGACTGCTGCTCCAGTGAGGTTTTTCACACCCTGGAATTATTTCCTTAACAGGGGAAAAACAACAACTGGAAACAGAACTGCAAACAGATGGCTCCTAACGACATCTTAATACTGAAGAGGACCCAAGTAGTATTTCGTTATGGAGCTGTAATTTTTCCTCCCTCTTTCAAAGCTGCCTTCAGGTGTTAGTTTAAGAGAGTAAAGAAAAAAGCCAAAGTTAAAAAGATTTTTAAGATTTAGTAAAAGGGATAAGAGTTGTGCAAATCAGATCCAGTAATCATGCCCTACAAACCTGTCAGTTTGTAGTACATTGACAAGCGTTAGCTAATGGGCATCGCTGCCCCATGGATGGCAGCAGACTCTCCTCTTACTCTGATGAACCAACTAGTTTGGATTATTAGAAAAATGAAACAGAATGTTTGCCCTACTTGAGAATTTCCAAAGGCCCCTGCAGGAAGACGAGTCTCTGCATTATATCTCTCTTAATAGTTTGATAATCAGTTGGAAGCATAAGCTTTTCTCTTATTTCATCTCCTATTTGGTAGATTTAAGAAAAAATGGGGGTGGGGGAAGCCACATGGTTAAGATCTGTTGGACATTTTTTACTTAAAAAATACAATTTGATTTGTTTGTTCCTTTTGCTAAACTTCCCTATGCAACTTTTCAGAAGGAGAAATTTACAGGGATGTTATAAGGACAGGCATAAAACTCTCAGACTGAGAATACTGAGGAAGATTAATGGCTGCTATTTCTCCTCTTAAATGAATGGCTTTGGTGCATTTTATGAGAAAATCCATTTGTATATGTTTCCACAATTGTCCTTTATGTGATGTCTCTGAAAACTGTCATTAAAGGAGCCTCTCCTTTTAATGATACATCACATAAAAGACAAATGCAGAATGATATACAAACATTTTAAATCCTCCTTGTACACATTTGAAGAAAAGCTCTTATATGTTGCTTTTAAAACACACAAATTAATATTGCTTACTTTTCAGCAGGAGGAAATGAGGGTCTCAGAGACCTCCTCAGAATTGTATGGAGTTAAAATAATGGTGCGTGTTTTTCATTGTACTATGATAAATGCAAAGCTATTACATAACCTTTTAAAGAGTTGATGTAATTATCTGTAAATAGTAATGGTACCCCAAAAAGGTCAACTTTTGCTGCCATTAGAGGTTTATGGATATAAAGTGAATTTATGTTTCCATAAAACAAGCCCCCGACTAACTAGATTAATTCTACACCAACTAAACCAACTGTAGTAATATTTAGACACAATAAAATGAGACCAATTAAAACATTTTTTTTTGCATGTGTCATATTGATTAATGGTGCACTAAAATTAACCAAAGACCTTAAAACCCGGCGTGGTTGTGGGGACGGCGTCCAAAGCTTAGCATTATTA
Organism: Podarcis muralis; assembly: GCF_964188315.1. Classification (NCBI taxonomy): domain Eukaryota; kingdom Metazoa; phylum Chordata; class Lepidosauria; order Squamata; family Lacertidae; genus Podarcis; species Podarcis muralis. The sequence goes on along the minus strand of NC_135668.1, from coordinate 3,445,922 downwards.
CCAACAAGATGAGCAGTTAAGGGAGACAGGACTGCACTGGTATGAATATTTAATTAATAATTAGTCATGTAATTTCTCCTCAGGAATTATTATCCCTCAAACTGGTTTGTGAATTTAATTATTAGGAGCCTTTTTGTTTCCATGTCCCCCTCATTACTGTCAGGATTGATGTAACATAAACTTCATTAAAAATTAAAGCAGGAGTCTTAATTACAAGGCTACCCTGACTGAAGTCAGAATTAGCCAAGTCAGTGATGTGCAAATGAGTGCATTATTTAAGAAAGATGCTGGGAGTGCTTATGCTAATGCAGAGGGTTCACAGTGGCAGACCTTTTCCACTTGCCGTTGCATATTCATTAAATGCACTATGCAAATTTAATGTAGCCGCCTTAGTAATGCGTTGTTAATTTATTCAGATTTATTGAGTACGTCGTATATAAAAAAGTGCAAATTTAATTACTCTCTCTGCTATTAGGCGTGCTAGCAGAGGTTTCAAATGTGTTGATCTGGATTACTGCACTTTGATGGAGGACATGGTAGCAAAAAAGGAGGGGGGACCATTTTGATAACTGGGCTTGAAAGAATGTTTGATTTACTTATGGAATAATCTAAGAAATCACCAGAAATGCACACGTGACTTCCCTATAGGAAGGGGGTGGAGAGAGAGAGAGAGATCTTCCCTTAACTTCAGAGCAGCCACAGTGCTGAGTCCACAGTCTAATAGATGTAATGACCCTTCTGAGACTAGTAAAGGTTATAGATGGAGATCTATTGGAGGCGTCTTTGGTTTATTTATTTATTTTGAATATTTCTAGGCAGGGTCATCCCAAGACATTTAGCTACCTGAGGCGGAACAGCCAGCAGTGCTTCCCCCTCATCTGCTCTTGCCTCAGGAAAGCTACACAGTAGCCAAGGCCAGCCAAGTTATTTTGGCACCTGAGGAGAAAAAATAAAATAAAAATAGTACAAGTCCCTCCCTCCCCTCCAGCTCTGGCAGTAAAAACACAACAATATACTGTATTATTATTATATTATATTATATTATATTATATTATATTATATTATATTATATTATTAATAGCACATTTGCTGAGGTGTATCCTCTAAGGAATTATTAGACTATGGCTTGCTCAACTGGAGCAGAATGCCTTGGGACTTTGAATGCTCTCCCACAGAAAACAGGAAACTGCATGTAGAATAAAATTAAAATGAGAGCTTGGAGGAAATGGCCACAGCCTAATTATAGAGTGCCTGCTTGGCATGCAGAAGGTCTCCGGTTCAGTCCGCAATGGCAAGACTCCCCCTGCCTGAAGCCCTGGAGAGCCACTGCCAGTCAGTGCAGACAATACTGAAGTGGCTGGACCAATGGTCTTAACTGGTATAAGGCAGCCTCCTCTATATCGAGATTTTAGGCCTGTCCTTTCACTGCTACAGCATCTGTTTATTTTTATGCCATTTCCCCACAAATATGTGCCCAAAGTAGCTCACAACATATCAAATATAACAATATACAACAATTCAATAAATGTATTAGAAATAAATGTCAAGAAGTGAACATACACACATCTCAACCCATACAATATTCAAGAAAACAATACAAAGGATATAAATTAATTTAACAGTTTAAAAGTAAACAGAAGAGAGAATCATGCATAACACAGAAATAAAATGTTAGTATACAAACCTGGAAGGATCCAGTCCCCATTTGAAGGACTCATCCCAAGATGCCCCCACAGTTCCCTGTACCCACTCTCTAATATATCCTTGATGGTTACGTTCTCTTACTGGTGTATGCTAAATTGAAAGCATTGCAATGGACAGCAGTCAGTTGATGGATTCAGGGCTGGGGAGGAACTTCACCCCCAGGTGGATTGGCTTTGTCCCAGGGGATTTTGCCAACCTCATTACAACTGTCACATCTCTCCTACGGCACATATGGCTGTCCCCTTAGTAGGGAGATGCAGGGAAGGAGCAGAGGAATCTTGGAGGGTGGTGCTTTCGGTCCAGAAACTCAGTCAGGGTCAGGATGCTGTCAGCGCTACCCTGAAATATTGTGGGAACATGGCGGTTTCCTACCTGCCTGCCACTGCTGCTTGGCCAGTTTGACCCTTGGAGTGGGTTCTCCTAGACCAGGGGTGTCAAATTCAAATTCATCGGGGGCCGCATCAGCAGTTTGGTCACCCTCAAAGGGCCAGTTCGAGTTCGAGTGTCTTCAAAGCCCATGACACCTTTAACAGCTGGATTAAGTAATGCAGAGCTTCTGGCTCATGGAACACTACACCTTGATTTCATTTGAATACATATATGAATATAAAAATTGTTTCCTGTTTGGCTTGGTGTTTAAGTTACACAAGATGTGCAGGTTTTAATTTTTCTCATTCCCCAAATTTTAATCGAGCATTTGTTTGGATTTTTTCCCCTTTGCTACCTACCCTAAACCTTTGAGGAGGGCAGGAACTGATGGCCGGACCCTGTAATAACATTGAGGAAAAAATTGCATGAAATAAACCAATTCCTTATCAGCTTTTCCCCCATATATAAACCAATATAAACCAATTCCTTATCAGCTTTTTTCCCATATATAAATTTTTGCAACACGCACCCTGCGGAAGCCGCGCCTGACGTTATTTACGTATCGAATTTGCTTTTGAATCGCGAATCCCCAGAGGCAGAGGATGCTGTTCATTGGGCAGCGCGGAAACGCGCCTAAAGAAATAAATAAAGAAAAGAAAAGCAAAAGCACGCTGCCCCGAGTATTCACAGGGCGCGCTCCTGAAACACAAGCGCGCTCTCAGTCTCCCTCTCTCCAACGCGAAGCCGGCTCTGCCCTTCTCCGCGTTCCACCTCGCGCAGGCGCGCTGCGCTCCCGCCAGGACTTATTTCACCCCGGCGAGCCCGAAAGGAAGTTGAGAGCAGCGGCGGCAGCCTCCCATATCCAACCCTGCCCTCGCCATGTCAAATAAGTCTCGGCTAGGTAGCTGGAGGAGGGGGAAGTCTGCGCCTGCGCAGAAGGGACCCGAGGCTCCCTGCGCGTGCGCTGCAGCCCAAGCTTCCCTCACAGATATATATAGACCAGGCTACACGGGCCACATGACAAGGTCTCGCGGGCCGGATTCGGCCCGCGGGCCTTGTGTCTGACACCCGTGTCCTAGACAGTGCTACACCCAAGCAAGCCAGATGCTGCCATTGGCCATACACCAAGACCACCCTCACCAGGCTGCATTCCCTCACAGGCAACCTTACAGGAGTCAGAGGACAGTGGTGGGTGAGGCCAGACACACAACTGGGTAGGGTAATAGATGAGTCACAGGCATGTGCAAGTCAGTAATCACACAATTCAAAGATGGAGTGAACTCTTCATTATCAAAACACGGTCTCCACAGTTTTGGTTGAGTGCCAGCCATAATAAGCAGGGCAGCTCCTTCCCTTTCATGGCCTTTTTGGGATATCTAGAACGAGCAGTCAAGTCCAACATTCCCTGTTGTGTTGCCCAGAATGGACACACAGAGAAATGTGGCTCCAACAAGGAGAACTTCCTGTAAAACCTGTGGGAGCTACTTCTGTCTCGGTGCGGCCAGGTAGAGTTAGGACCTCTCCAGAGCTTTTGCCAAGCAATCAGAGACTGTACCTGTGTACAGCCAACCTCTCCTCCACCCATTTCAGCCATCTTCTGATTCTGGAAAACAAGAGGGGAGGGAAATGTGTTTCAGCAGGAGGGGGAGATTTTCACCAGCCTGTGACTCTTCACCAGCCTGACTCATCTCTGCCTCTTGACCTCCCACTCTCCTGTTCAGCTCCTGCCTCTGATTCTGGACTGCTCTCTGCCACAGATTCTTCCAGCTCACTAAGCCCTGTCACCTTTTCTGCTTCTGACCCCTCCTCTTCCCAGTCTTCTTTCTCTCATTGCTGTCCCATCACCACTTCCTGGGCTCTGAGCCTTCCTCCCTTGGTGCTTCCCCAGCTGGCTGCTCCCACCATTCCTCTGTGTCCAGCCAGTCCATACCAGGATGGGACTGGTCCATCCATGCAGAAGTCAGCTTTCTGATGCATCCATCTGGGCAAGCAAGAGGCATCCTCACAGTTCAAGGACATATTCCAACCAGGCAAAATCACTTGAGGAGTGTGTGGAGGCATGGCCTGGGGAGAGCCCCAAGGGGCAGATCAAAAGCCCCAGAACCTGAGGTTTCCCACTTCTGTTCTACATCTCTGCATCTTTAACATATTGTTTTTCTCCATCTTGCTCCAAAGTCTGTCTGTCTCTCCTATTCAGTCCTATCACTTCTGACCTCCTTGAGTCACCAGAGCCATCCTGGATGTTCCACCCTCCTTTCTAAACTTCCATGCTGGACCACCATCGCACAACACCTTCTGTTGATGCCACAAGTGGGCACCTGGGCTGAGAGCCACTCCCCATGGTGCCTGAAGCATGGAGTGTAGGATGTGGGGACAAATAAGAAGGAATAGGTTGTGATTAAACAGACACAATATTTATCAGTAACAGCTCACATAGTTTGATCGCAGTCTGGAATCTGAAGGCATTGATGACCCAGAAGGAGACCAAAGGGGAAAAGTTCTCCCTTTGGTGCAGCCCCTTTGGAGCACTCCATCCCCGGGAGCCACCCAAGTCAGCAGGGCTTAAACCATGGTGCAGCAGAGCAAGGGCTGGACCTAGTGACCTAGTGAGCTGTCAATTACACAGCCAAAAGTACTGGGCCTGCTCCCCACCACACCCCATGCAATGGCAGAAAATGAGGCTCCTAATAAGCGAGGATCCAGAGCTCAGTACTCCAGAAGCTTGGGGGAAGGGAATACAGCAGTTCACATACCTCAGTGGCTATTGGCAACATGCTCAAACCCTGCACACCCTGCACACCAATGTGCCTCAGCATTACGGTGTGGCCATCCTTATTAAATGCTCTGATATTTTGACACGTGTGAACTTCTGGGCTCTTGACAAGATAACATAATTTAAATGATGCAAGTGAAAGTCAGCAGCAACAAGAACCACTGGACAAAGTCCCCAACTCTTCATCTTGTGGGTGATGCTGTTAAGTGATGTACAGTGCATGCTGGGAAGTGTTGGATGATTGGACATTTACATCTGTTTAATTAAAGAATGAGCTTGAAGCTCTGTTTAATTAAGGGCTAACTCATTTTGGAGGTGGCATCATGCTGAGAATTACGACGCTTTTGTGATTCAGATACGAGTAACAATATCAGGAATAGTGCCGTGTCCTCTCAATCTTTAATGGGCAGTGATGCACATCATGGAGCTAACAAATGAAGGCCAAATCTGCAAATGAAGGAATTTTGGCATTATCTCAGAATGAAGTCTCTAAAGCACACACTTAATGGGGGAAAAGAACGAAGGCCAAAGTGAGGTTTCTGTTTGTAGGTTTTAGATGCAGTGGGTGTCCAGCTGCTCAACTAATGAAATTCTGTCATGTGCTCCTATGGGCTCCAACATGGACTGCAGCCCTCTTTTGATTCTCCCCACCGTCACAGATAGCAAACAGGGAAAGGGCTGTCTCAATAAGTGGCGCCCGGATTATGGAAGAAGCTCCGTGGGGAGACTCACCTGACTTTAAGTCCTGGGGACATTTTGGTTTTTGAAGGGCAGGGCACACCTATCTAAAACAAAACAAGTAAATAAATCAACTAAAACACACAGCTGCCACTGCAGAGTTGTCATTTGCATGAAATATTCTGGGGTTGCTAAAAATTGTCTCCTTCTCTTGCATTGGCATGTCTGCTTGTTAAGCTTATTGAGCTTATTCTATTTATATCCCACCTTTTCTCCAAAGAGCTCAGTCCAGCACTCTAACCACTATGCCAGACTTGCCCTCCCTTCTACCAAATGGCACACAAGTTTATAAAATAAAATACAATAAAACATCAAGGAAGGAAGGAAGGAAAGTTAAAAGCACAGAAAAGCAAACAGGTTTTTCTACAAAATAATGTTCTGCCATCTGGGGCCAGCCAGTTCAGCATGTGTCTGGTTACAGGGGCTCATTCATAAAATCAACTGAAACCATCAGTTGAAATTAGGGCTGTACAACTGATCCAACCAAAGTCTGGATACCAAATCAAATCAGCCCAATTCAGGCCAATTGGGCTTCTGGTGGATTGGGTTGAGACAACCCCAGGTCGGCTAACCCTTGATCTGGAGCTGAAAAGACAAGGGGAGGGTGAGGGGATGGGGGGCAGCAGCCTCTGCAGGATCTTTTCACCAGTGCTTCCCTGTAGGGAATGGGCTGGTGAAGCAGCACCCAGCAGAATTAAACTCTCCACGCACCAGCAGGTGAGCAAAAGGCTCAACCCTCCTCTCTTCCCCCCTCCCTAAGGTAAAGGTAAAGGTACCCCTGCCCGTACGGGCCAGTCTTGACAGACTCTAGGGTTGTGCGCTCATCTCACTTAAGAGGCCGGGAGCCAGCGCTGTCTGCAGACACTTCCGGGTCACGTGGCCAGCGTGACATCGCTGCTCTGGCGAGCCAGAGCCGCACACGGAACGCCGTTTACTTTCCCGCTAGTAAACGGTCCCTATTTATCTACTTACACCCGGGAGTGCTTTCGAACTGCTAGGTTGGCAGGCGCTGGGACCGAGCGACGGGAGCGCACCCCGCCGCGGGGATTCGAACCGCCGACCTTTCCATCGGCAAGTCCTAGGCGCTGAGGCTTTTACCCACAGCGCCACCCGAGTCCCATCATGTTTAATTAGAGCCTAATTAAACATACAATTGGGAGGTGAGCAGGAGATCCTGCGATCCCAACTGATCACATCTGTAAACCCAAATTAAACATTAGGGCAGGCCCCAAAATCACGACATACTCACAAGGCAGCATAGGTGAGAAGTTCCAGAGAATGGTGCCACTTGTGCTGGACCTCAGGGCCTAGCTAATCTACACTTCCTGAGACAAGACACAAACAGTGACGCAACTATCTGTAAAAAACTGGCACCTCTTAAATTGTGAAAGTGTGCACAAACTGTTATAAACTCATGCATACTGTTTTGAGTGCAGGGTGCCTGGACTCCCCTTGTAATTCCTGGACCCCACTTCCAATTCCTAGGTGCCAGACACAAGCCAGGAGCCAGCCTGGTAATGGCCCACTAAAGATGTTAGGGGGACAAAGAGGGCAGGTGGGAGGGGGCCCGCCCTCCACTCAGGATTAGTTGAAAAGATCAAAGCCTTTGAAAGAGTTTTTAGAGTTGGAAGGAGAACAGTTCTTTTTAGGATGCCAGTTGGGGGTGCCACAAGCTGGCAGGAAAATAGTTGCAGTTTGTAAAATGCAGCAAGCTGGAGCAGAGGGACGGAGGGCCGTGGCTGATTTCAGCTGGCATCCAAGGCTATGGCCATGGAAGAAGCAATAACCTCCTGGAGTGTGATGCTGTGAGCCCCTCCATCTTAGGCTCAGGTTGTATATATGTGTAAATAAACAATATATCATAAATACACCACAGTCTCTGCTGTGCCTGATTTCCAAAGGAAACACGAACCCTGGGTAAGTGCCTGGAACCCCTGGAATCTTGCATCACTCGGAGATTGGGGTGGCGTGCAACAATATATTAATGAAACCACATACAAAAATGGATTGTATTGGGGAAATTGCTTACCAAAATGTGTATACTGGGATAAATTTTCACAAGGATGCAGGCTATTTTATTTATTTATGTTTAAATTGCACACTGGCAGGGAGATGTGTTGAGCTGAAGCTTGGGGGAAATGAGGAACAAAATGGGCAGCTTTGTCTGTCCCCTGCCATCGCCACACCAAATTCCTGGCTGCTGGCCTGCACAGAGAAACGAAACGGCATGCAGTGACCTCCTCCTGGCTGTGGGCTTGTCTCCTGGCTTGGTCCAGAGGAGTAAGTGTTTCGAGAAGGTGAGGTTAATGACATGGGAAGGAAGGAAAGCGGCAGCTTCTGAATCGCTGGAGAATTTCTCTGGCTGGGTTTCCTGGCAGCGAGACATTAAAAAAAATCTAATGCAGCTCCATACTCCATCCTTTTCCGAGTCTTAAATGGCTGCCTATTGGGCCTGATATGTAATCGACTGGGGCTTTAGGACCAGTTTCTCTGAGAAGCTAGCAGTGCTCAAGGAGGGCCCTTGACACCATTCCGACTTAATGCTAGACACATCTGCAGATACTTGGGACAAAATTGACACTGTCTAGAGAGCAAAGCAATCACCTCGTGTAGCATTACAGAGCATTTACACTTGAGCCATGTTACCAGACAGTCAATCTTGACCTTTAGAAGTTCAGAGATTAGATTCCTTTGCGGCAAGCCTTCCAGGCACTGCTAGGAATTTGCTGCTATTCAAAGCAGCTTTCTTGGGGTTGCCTTTGGGTTTAATTCTGCGCATCAATCATTTTTGGGAAGGTTCTTTTAAAGCTGAGAGAGTTTGAAAGAAAAATCAGGGATTACTTTTACATTTTATTGTTAGCAGCCAGCCAGGAATCGAAGGGTGCAGAGAGAGGGGGGTGGCAGAGGGGGGGGGCGAAATGGCTTTAAATACAGGGGTATATTTTTAGTAGCTGTTCTGATGCTGGTAGGTCCTCTTTCTCAGAAAGGTAGGAAGCAAGGGGGAATGTGTTGTGCTGATATAAAGTGCAACCTCAAACAGAGGCTCAGGATTGGATAGTTTGTCAGATGTGGTGACCCAGCCTGGTTCAACTTATTCAGGGAGTAAGTCAGGGGCTAGCAACCTGGTGCCTGCTATGACCTCCAAGAGGCATGAGAGAGAGTTTGCTCTTCCTGTTTAGTTCCTCTCGTACATCCAAAAATGCCATATTGAAAGTGCCCACATATCGTTGAATGCCAACATTAGCCCTACAAAAGGCATGACAAGACTTGGGGGCAGTCAGATTATCCAGATATCTAACATATCTAGGAGATTCAAAAGTTAAGCCATGCCTTGTGTTTATCATGGAGGAAAGGGTTAACCTCCATCATGCCTGCTGCAATTCTGATTTTAAAAACTCTCTTCACAGCTGATGCTTTTAAAAACTATAATTGCTGGTCAACTGTGATTTTTTTATTTTTATCTTGAATTTTGTATTTTAACCTTAAATATGTTTTTGGTGCCCACTGACATGAAAACAGCACAAAGATAAATCTAAACGTAACATAACATATTGCATTGTTGTTGTTGTTGTTGTTGTTGTTGTTGTTGTTGTTGTTGATTATGCTTATTATTCCGCTCTTCCTTACATGGGGCTTTAAAGGTTTGATCAGGTGCAGCAGCTACCAAACTTTATGAGCACTACAATATCATATTCTGCTATGGCCTGTTCAAAGTGGCTTGTGTGTGTGTGTGTGTGTGTGTGTGTGTGTGTGTGTGTTAAATGTTTAATTTTCCATTAAAAACAATCCAAATTGTATTTTAATGTAATTTTAATATTTTAAAATTTTAATTGTGCAGCTTAATTGTCAGAATTTTTACAGAGTCCTGCAACATTTAAATACAATAATAGCCCATTGAAACACAGCCCAGATGCACACATTGTCCTGGCACTCAGAATGAACTGGGCCTGGGCACCAGCTGGGCACTAAAGAATTCGTAAAACACAGCCATTTATTTAATTATTTATTTAATAAAACAATCAAGCATGCTTTCTGTTAGGGAGCAGCAAAATTAATAAAAGCATTTAAATTTTAGAAATTAAGAAATATAGAGAAGCCATCTAGAGTTTGGTGTTCCCCAGATGGTGTTGGACTCAAAGGCCAAACCATACATTTAATCAATCATGGATGACTTCTTCTAAAGAATTCCAGGAGCTTTAGTTTGCTGTGGTGCTGAAAGTTGCTACTCCTGACAAGCTACAGCTCCCATAATGCATATATGCATACTCTTCAGGCTCTGAAATCAGTGCTTGTTCTCAAAAAGTAAAGGAATATACAAAACCAGGACATTTTGCCACTTAAGGTGAATGACAAAATGGTACTTCCCGCATAGCCTGTCCTGGGTCCTATTGTCAGTGTGGAAGTACGATTCCATGGCTTTTGTACATGAAATGCTGAGACAGCCCACTGGCCTTGCCCTTTGCATCAGGAAACAGCATGACCTAGGATAACACAGAATGCTGCAGGGAATGGAGATCATGAACCTGAGAGCAAACTCAACCTCTAAGAATGTAAGAACACAAGAGCTGCTGGCCCATATGGTCCATCTAGTTCAGCATTCTTCTCTCACAGTGGCTACCAGATAGCTTCAGAAAACCTGCAAGCCCATGGACACTCTGCCTGCCTGGAGCTTCCAGCAACTGGTACTTTGAAACATTGCTGCCTCCAACTATCATCATGGCCAGGAGACATCAATGGCCCTCTCCTTCAAGACTCTCCTCTTCAGATCTAACCAACACAACTCTAAATCAATGTCTTGTACGTTAATTTACACTGTACAAAAAAGCTTACTTATAATTAAACCATTTTGGTTAATATTGTGATTGGAAATGTCAGCTACATACTTGATCTGCCTAATTAGAGAAAGGATTGTGTTGGTTTTGGGGTTTTATCACTGTCATTATTTTTCTTCCGCCAAGTGGTTTTCAGGACTCATCCATCTGATGCAGCATTTCAAAACCGACTTGCATCTTCAACAAGAGATTTGCATTTGAAGTGTCTGGTGGTGCTCAGCAATTCTTCACCCATCAATCATTCTGTTAATCTCTTTGTATTTCCCTCAACGCCAAATGTACTTAGTGTTCTTTTCTGGAGAACATTGTTTTCCAAGTTGTGCTAAGGCATCTTGAATCATCCCTCCTCCGTCTCTTCCTTGCCCACATGGTCTCCCCAGGTTTATTTTTGCAGTTGACATTTTGGCTCTGTCTCCCTTGCAGTGACACATTCACACTCCAAATTAGTTGTCACATAATATATTGTGTGGCAATGCATTGTAATGTGTCCTAACATAAGGAGAAGGCAAAATCAGTGACATCTCAGAAGATTTGAGCTGGAGAAAAAAACAATGCTTTGTCTACATCCAGGAACCTGCAATAATAAAAATGATGGTGATACCAAAAACCTGCATACTCTTCAGGCTCTGAAATCAGGGCTTGTTCTCAAAAAGTATAGGAATATACAAAACCAGGACATTTTGGCACTTGAGGTGAATGACAAAATGGTACTTCCCACACCACCCAGCCTCGGAATAAGGGGTGAGTGAAGATCTGCCTAAGCAACAAGGGGGAGGGGGGAATCTACATCAGAAACGAGGGTGGGAGGACACCAGCAGTGTCTCCTATTCCCCACAGTCTTCTATAGAGGCAGGATGAGGGGGTTGCCAAGAAAGAGGCAGGTCCAGCCTCTAAGGAGCACATAAAACACCCGCTGCTGTCTCCAGCAAGTGATGATCCTTCTCACGTTTCAAGGGAGGCTCCCTTAAGGCAGGGCTAGGCAAGGTGATGCTCTCCAGATGTTGCCGGCTTCCAGCTGCCATCAGCACCAGCCAGCATTGCCAGTGGCCAAGGACAGTGGGAAGTGGGCTATGGTGTCCTGAAGCTGCAAGCAAAAGAGTGAGTGACAGGGAGGGAGGCCTTTCAAGGATAACCTCTGTGCTGTGGAACTCCCTTCCTATAGAGACTCATCATGACAGCTTAAGGCACTTTGTGGGACATTCGTTAATGGGACTTGGGTGGATTTATTCTCCCTCGTACTATTTGACTGCCTAAGTCTATTTGTGGTTACTTTTTCACTCCTATGGGTACCTGGATCATTTGGATACTACCTGGTTTTATTGCTGAGGGGGCTTTATGACCACAAGGTGGGATATCACTTTATCAAATGAAACAAAACAGAAATCATTGTCTTAGATATAGCCTCTTTTATTATTATTTTATTAAATAATTTATATTAAAGATCTTGGGTTGCAAAAGTCCTTGCACTGTCTCTTTTTTCAGGTTGTAGAGTCTTCCCTACAGATCAGTTACATTTGATGTGAGACATTACTGTTTTATACGGTACAAGGTGGGGGGAGAAGAGGGGGAGGGGCTGGTAAACTTACATTCTTTTACTTAGTGTATGTGGGAGGTTTTTGTGTCAGCATCACTTGGGTAGGTAGGATCTCTTTCTATTCATTTATTAGTTTTCCTTGGCAGTGAGAGAGTGGGGGGGGGGGAGTAGGGCATGGTTGGTTGCCTTTAGTTGACTGCAGTGGGATTTGTTTGCGGGGGGGGGGGGTTGTTGGGTCAAGTTAGCCATATTGATTTGTATGCTGTCATTGGGTTCTTGTTTGGCTGTGTGTGCAATAAAGGAGAGCCACACTGGGGTGAAGGCATCCTCTTTTATTTGTTCCCCATGTCAGTTTCAATCTGTTGGTTAGATTTTCTAGTAAGACTGTTTCCCATACGATTTGATACCATTGGTCCATGTTCACTCCTGACAGGTCTCTCCAATGTCTAGCTATGATGCTCATGGCTGCTGAGAGTAAGTGGGTTATGAGCTCTTTACAGTGTGAGTGGGCATTACTGTCTTGGAAAATATCCAATAGGGCCAGTTCTGGGGCGTCTTCTCATGCCTGTTTAGTTATTCTGCATATTTCTTGTAGAGCTAATGTCCAAAAGGGTTGGATTTTGGGGCATTCATACCACATGTGCAGCCCTAGAGGTGCAGCCTCTCTGGCATTTTGGTGAGGTTCTTGGGTTTATCAGCGCCAGTTTCCATGATGCTAGGTACCATCTGTAGGTAAGTTTCAAAGTGGCTTCTTTTGGCTGAGATGGAGGTTGAGACCACATTCTAGTTCATTGGGTAGGGTTTATTTCGTAGCGAAGGTCATGATCCCATATTATTTTTTATCATGTTGAGTGGGTTTGTGGGATTCTGGACCAGTATACTGTATATTGTGGATACCACCCCTTTGCCATGTCCCTCTGCTGTTAGGAGAAGGTTTTCAAAGGTAGTCAAGAGCCTAATGGCTGCTAATTTTACTGCTGGATTGTTTAAGAAGGTGTGTAGTTGGTGGTGTGTTAGGGTATTTGGGTGTCCTCTAGTTTGTCTTGTATTTCTGTGATGTAAACATATTTTTGATTGAATTATCCTAATAAAAGCAGCACCAACAGTAATTTAGGTTTAGAACAACTGAAAACATGAGCGATAAATGTAGAGGTAAAGGTAAAGGTCCAGTCCATTAGGTCCAGTCGCGAATGACTCTGGGGTTGTGGCGCTCATCTTGCTTTATTGGCCGAGAAGGTAAACGGTGTTTCAGTGCGCTGCTCTGGTTCGCCAGAAGCGGCTTAGTCATGCTGGCCACATGATCCAGAAAAGCTGTCTGCGGACAAACGTCAGCTCCCTCGGCCAGTAAAGCGAGATGAGCGCTGCAACCCCAGAGTCGGCCATGACTGGACTTAACTGTCAGGGGTCCTTTACCTTTACCTTTTTTAGCTCATTTGGTAGAACATGAGACTCTTAATCTCAGGGTCATTTTGGGCAAAATATTCCTGCGTTGCCAGCGGTTGAACCCTCTCGGACCCTTCCAACTCTACAATTCTATGAACTATGATTCTATGGGGGGTGCCCCATGGACATCACTTTACACTTGTTTATATTGAATCACATTTGTTATTTTCATATACCCACTTTGGAAAGATTCTTTCGGAGCTCCTCTCAGTCCCATTTATTTCCCACTAAATGGTCTTAGAGTAAGGTTAAACAATCCATTTTTCATGAGGCATCAAATCCCACCCCCCATAAGACAGGTTTACGCAGATCAGTGCTGACAAAATTAGAAAGTTTGGGGGTACATTTCAAGACTAGAGAATGAGTCCTGCCTCCTCTTCTGATGCTGCTAAAGAAAATGTTGACACAGGCATGCTCATTATATTAATAGACACCCTGACTTCTCCAGATAATACAAAGGCAGTTGTTCACATCTGCCCAGACAGCTGTTGGGTACTTGAGCTGACAACTTCCCTTGTGATGTATTGGGAGCAATGACTGTACAATTTGCCGAGCTGACGGAATAAGACCCAATCAGCATATGTAACTGGTACGCAAAGAACATCAGTATGAAAAATGAGAAATTTCCATTTAAACTTGATTTTTTAATTACTCCATTTTTCTAAGAAACCCAGGGGCACCTCTGGACAGTGTAGATTTTGTAAAGGGAGAGACTGCTGCTGCGGTGGTTTAATTATTTAACCATGTGGGTGGCTAACTCACAGGTAGGATTTCATGTCCGGCTGGCCCAGGAGGGAAAGCAAAGAATGCTCGCCCCGCAGTTCACGTCAAGGTGTAGGGAAGTCGTCATTTTTGTACCTGAAGCAGATAATTCCACAAGCATCTCTCTTTGGGAGTAAAAAAAAAAAACTGCAGGAAGAATAAATGCAAATAAGTATCAATTTTGCTACCTTTCCCTAACACCCAAAATCTGCTGCCTGAGGCAGCTGTCCCCGTCCACTGTTTGCAAAGTCCAACACTTAATGGAACCCCTTTAGACAAGAGACTCTCTTTGATCCACGCCACTTAATGACTTTGAATCAGCCTTTAGCTCGGGGCAGACTGCATCCATGAGATCATCTTCAGAGACAGTCATCTGCTTTCTGAGATCAAGCAGATGTTGGCTGGAGACAGGGCTTTCTCAGTTGTAGCTCCTCACATGTGGAATGTCCTGCCTAGGGAGGCTCTCCAAGCACCGAAAGTGGATGTCCTTTTGATACCAGGTGACTTGATTTAACCAGGCTCACAAAGTAGCTAACTTTAACCAACAGGGGTTTTTCTGTTTTAATGGACTTTGTCCCTATTTAAATGTATAAAGGTTTCGTATCAGAACTGTTTTGGACTTCACTCTTTCAGAAACCCTGAGAATTTTGCAAACTGAAGGGCAGCATGTTACGTTCTCAAATAAAATAAAAGCTTCAGGGCAGAAGCAGTTCATTTGCATGGGGTGGAGCCTCTAAGCAACTTCCCTGACAGCCTGGTTTTCTTCAGGCAGGGATTTATTTATACATTTTGTATGGAATATCATTCTGCCATGTCAGCTCCGTGAGACCTGCAGACTGAAATGGGACACCACCTCACAAAATTCTAGCACTTCGCTGAGAACCAGGCCTCTCCTTGCCTTCTTCCCCCTGCCCATGGGCTGCTTTGTGATAAGGGCAGGAGTGGTACAGTTTGAAAACTGAGAGGGGGGAACTTGAGTATTTGAGGAACATGGGAGGTTTTACTCTCCAGGTGCCACTTCCCCCACGAGCTGAATAGGTGAACATCACGGCTTTAGGGTGCCTAAGACCATAAGAAGAGCCTGCTGAATCAGGCCAAAGGAGACCACATTTCATTCTGCACATTTAGCAACCAAGAGGCCAAGATGGTTGTGCTTAACTGGGTAAAGGATGGAGGGTCAAGAACAAATGTGATAGCTTTATAGAGATAATCTGACCATAGCCCATTCCTATGTCCACTCATTTGATGAACATTTTGCTGCCCTCTACGAAGATACAGGAGAGCTTCATACGATGAGGACGAGAAAAGTGGTAATTGCCTCTTTAAGAACATAAAAATCACTTGACTGCTTGAAGCTTTGCCATCTCCATCAAATCATTATCTGCTAATGATCAGCAGATTCCAAAGGGAGGGAACCATCTTCCCAATTATTTAAATACCCGGAGCAACTCTCTGTGTGGTGCTTGCTTAAAAAACAAAAGGAAGATACAGGCCTTGTGTGCGAGGACAGTTTGTTTTATGGTTTTGTGTTTTTATGTAATTTTACATTTTAGGAAACTAAAAACAAATTAGACAGGGGTAGAGACAACTCTTTTGCTGTCCCTTTCCCAGCATTCCCATGGTTTGAACAGGAGAACCAAAGCAGGCATGGCCCATTTTTTTAATCCACACGGACAAGGCAGCCAAGTGCATGAAATGGCAATGAACCCTCCTGTTCAGGAAGCAACCTTACAGTTTCCAGCTTATTCCATTCTGATCTCTAATTGGGATTCCTAAAGAACAAGTTGTTTATGGATGAGGGGAGTTCAGGGTGACCTTCAGGGGTTTTTGAGGGGGTGGGTGGGTGCTTGGGCAAGATTGCCAAAGGACCCCAACCCCTTTTCACTGGTGTTTCTGTTGCTCCACCCTTTGCAACCAGTTAAGGGTTAACATATTTGTCAATTTCTCATGTTCAGTTAGCTTAATTTCTGCGCCAGTATCCATTTTTTTAAAGTCCTCATGAAAATCTGCCAGCATTTCAATGTCTCCTAATACAGACATTTTTTGCAAGCATATTTTACCTAATATGCATTCTTATTTGCTGTTTTATTTTTATATATTAACCGCGGCTATTACATTACCTGCAAATCTAACACACAAACTCCCTGTTTAGGAAATGCCTTCGGAGCTCAACAACACCGATGATTTCCTTGCTGAGAATGCAGTTACAAATGAAAGAATATGGTTTTGGAATTCCAAATTTGGAACTATATCATTATGCTTTTTTACTGTCAAGTATTTAATATTGGAAACCCAATGTTCTGATGTGGGTGAATATGCACATACAGCCCCCTTGGTTAGTTGGACAATACAGTTGTAGCTTGGATCCCGAACGCCTTGTGAGTCAAATGTTTTGGCTCCTAAACACTGCAAACCCGGAAGTGACTTTTCTGGTTTGCGAACATTCTTTGGAACCCGAACATCCAACATGTCTTCCACGGCTTCTGATTGGCTGCAGGAGCTTCCTGTAGTCAATCGGAAGCTGCGCCTTGGTTTCCAAATGTTTTGGAAGTTGAACGGACTTCCGGAACGGATTTCATTCAACGTCCGAAGTACCACTGTACTAGGATCAAAATATTCGAAACCCCAGGTGACTCTGGAAGCAGCTAAGTCAGTCAATAGGATATTTAATATATTGTCAAATAAAACTAAATTCAATCCATTTTCACATGCCAAACTTACTTTGTGGGGTAATTTTTTATTAAAAAATTGCAAAAAATGATGGCAACGTGGAAAAATTGGATGGAAGCAGGTGTGTTGACTTTGGACCAACTAATATGTAAGGAAAATGAATTTTATAGTTCTTTGCTTTTAAGGCAATATTTTCAGTTACAACATGGCCTTACAAATGTGTTTGGGCCAGTAGCTCATTCAACTTCCAAAACACCTGAGCTAGTGGAGCAATTGAACAGTTCATTTGAAACTAAAAAGCCAGCAATTACTTTATACCGACATCTATTAACAGTTAATAAGTTTGATATGCAGATCTTAAGAAATGATTGGAATAAAGAATTGGAACTTTCAGTATTACCCAGACAGTGGGGAAGTGTTTTAGCGTGGATACCTATAGTATCAACAGACCTTAAACTAATACTTATACAACAGAAAATAATATTCAGAATATATTGGACTCCTTTACACTTGTATAAAAAAGGATTTGCTAAGGTGGCTTTATGCCGGAGATGTGGCAAGGACAATGCCTCCCTGAAACATGTTTTAGGAGAAACTGCTGGATTGTATAATTATGACCATCCAGAAAAAGCTAAAATTTTCAGCGCAGAGCATTCTTATGGACTATATACCTATTGCATGGTAAGGTAAAGGTAAAGGACCCCTGGGCAGTTAAGTCCAATCAAAGTCCAGTCCAACAGTGCTCATCTCTGCTTTCAGGCTGAGGGAGCCGGCGTTTGTCACAGAAAGCTTTTCTGGGTCATGTAGGCAGCAGGATTAAACCACTTCTGGTGCAACAGAACACCGTGACAGAAGCCAGAGCACAAAGAAATGCCATTTACCTTCTTGCTGCAGCAGTACCTATTTACTTACAGGCATGCTTTCGAACTGCTAGGTTGGCAGGAGCTGGGACAGAGCAAGGGGAGCTCACCCTGTTGTGCAGATTCGAACTGCCGACCTCACAATCAGCAAGCCCAAGAGGCTCAGTGGTTTAGACCACAGCATCACCACGTCCCCTATGGTATGTATGGTCTTGTACGGTAGTTAAGAATGGGACAATGAAAATGGATTCTATGCACCCTAATGGTAGCTAAGAGACTGATATGGACGAACTGGAATAAAGATATGACCCCCTTTAATAAATTGATTGACAACATGATAACTTTGTTTCTTTATAATTAAAACATCTTAAATAAAATATTAATACCCCCAAAAAATGTAAAAGAAGCAAAACCAAGAAAAACTAATGTAAAAGAATTAAAAGCACCAGAATTCCCCAAACAAAACCACCCGATATGAAGAAAAACTTTCAAACACAAAAACCAAACCAAACTAATGTAAAAGCCACCAGAATCTCCAAAACAAGGAAACCAACCTGAAATGAAGAAAACCATAAGAAATGGGGGGGGGGGGGCAACCCAAAACTAATATAAAATAAGCAAATTTTGCAGAAACCAACGAGGAAACCCAAGATGCAAAACCACATTTTATTTATCTATTGCAGTAATTTGTGTCATGATTTCTTGGCACAGGTCCATGATTTTAATCATGGGTCAAGCAGGAGGTTTTTTTGTCTCAATGTTTCCCTTGGAAAACCCGCTCTTTACCGCTGAATCAGAACAAACGTCAGTCAGGTTTCCCACATGCCTAGATATCATGGTACAAAGAGAATTGTGGGTGAGAGAGGCATTGGCATGGATGACATCCCATGGCCCAGCTCAGCCTGTCTCCCCCTCTCCAATAGCATCCCAAGTCCATAGCCCCCTTTCTAGGGGAGAGGGTGCAGAAACTTTGATCTTTTAGTAGCAGAAGGAAAGGAGCAGCCATTTTCTCTATTTGTGAAGCTTCAGCAAGAATTTTTTATAAAGTGCACCTGAAGGAGCATCACTAATCACTCCCCCCTCCTTCCTTCCCCATCCAAATGAATAATTAGTTGGAATAATTACCAGCCTTAAGATGAATTCACACCCTGTTGTGTCCGCAATGATACCAAGGATAACAGGTGTTGAGAGTGCCTGGAAGGGACAAAGATTAAAGATTATTTCATTATCTCGCTTTCCTGAGGCAGGAAACTCTCAGGTTTTATCCTGTCATGCACAGAAAGGTCTAAGCAGAAACCTTCTCTCTCCTCACATTTTGGCAGTTTGCAAGGCTGAGCCTTTGACAGAGAGCGAATGTTGTTTAATTTGGGGGAGTGACGTGTCCTTGAGAATTCAGGCAGCCGTTTCTCTCCCTACATTCACCTCAGAGTTTGGTGCCTTTCCAAAAATCCACCCAAAATTGCAATCAGGGGGTACCACTGCAGTGGGAAGGAGGGGATGGGAAAGATATTAGCAACAAGTATTGGATGAGGTTTAAGATTAATTAGGAAGGAGATGTTTGAACAACTTTGTTTAGAGACCTGCAGATGGGATATTGAGAATGCTTCAGACTCATTGCAAAGAAATCAAAGGAATTTCAATAAAAACTTCTTGCCGGTCTGTTAACAGGCTCACGTGACCTTTTAGGGGGTAAAAATAGCATCTCCTTTGCATGCAGAGAAGGTCCCTAATTCGATTCCTCGTTAGGGCTGAAATCGTGGAGAGCCACTGCCTGTCAGTGCAGGTAGCTGTGATTCCTGCATTGCAAGGTTTTAGACTAGATTATGCTTTGGGCTCCTTCCACTTCTTCAGTTCTATGATTCTATGACTCACAATAAGGTAGTTTCTGAAGTGTCTGAAGATGCGGAGTGACAGATCCAAACCTGACCTCTGCCTAGGTAACCTTGATAAGTCACAAACTCTCAATTTCAGCTGTTCATATGGGGATGACAGGGTTGCTGTAAGGCAGAGCTTTCCAAAGTGTGTGTTGCAACACATTACTGTGTTGACTGTAGTGTGTAGGTGTGTTGCACAAATACTCCCCATGCTCCTCTCGGGGCTGGAAAGGGGTTAGTTTAACCTCCAGTTTGCTAGTAAAACTGAATTACTGTCACAAAATGATGCATGTCTAAAAAGTGTATCACCAACATGAGAAGTTTGGAAAGCTCTGCTATAAGGATTACCAATATAGTGTATGTTAGGGGCTTTGGATGCACACAGATAGTATAAATACTTATTGCTGCTTCTATTCTTATGGAGAGGGACTGTAGCTTAGTAGCAGAACACCTGCTTTACATACAGGTGTCACGGGTGATGTGGTAACCATTACTGCTGGAATCCATGGTTTGTGAATGAAAGCTCTCTCTGACTTAATAGCTTTCAGGGCTGAGTCATGGCGTGGCAAACAAGGGACCCAAATGAAATCTCAAATAATTGCATTACAACTATTTGCTGTAGCTCTGGAAAGCTGAGAGTTGGCTGTATTTAACCTGTATGGTGTCATGGACTGGCTGGATGAAGAAGAGTGGTGGAATCCACCCAGCCAAGAGCCCCCCAGGAAGGACATAGAGGAAGAGGATTTCAAAACTGGTGATTGATGGTGGAACACCGGTCACACCTCAGAGTAAGTGCTAGAAGCAGGGAGCTTGAGGGATAGCAAAGAGATGGAAGAGGACAGGTGCCCCAGAACAGGGCAGGGGGATGAGGTTTCCAGTTTGGATGCAGGTGCAAAGAGCAATGATAGAGAGGAGATAGACGCTCAGGGCCCCTCTGACAGCTTCTCTACTGACAGCCTCCTGCCACTGCCCCTCCTAGAACAAGGCAGTTGTTGCATGTTGAGCCAGGCAGACACAGTGGGAGTCCCTTGTAGCTCACTGTAGCAACAATCACAGAGGGAGGGGCCTGATGCAGAGGGCTAGGGAATGAAGGGCCGCAAGCCAGTCCAAACACCATTTTCTTTTAGATAGTAGGTTCATCCTTTAGAAGTCTCCATGTGTTCTTTGTTTTGCTTTTTGTAAGAAATAACTGCATCTCTCTCTTTCTCTGACCTGAAAATGACCTGCCCTGCCTATCAGCATTATATAACCATTCACATGGTTATACAGTGGTACCTCTGGTTACATACGCTTCAGGTTACAGACTCCGCTAGCCCAGAAATAGTACCTTAGGTTAAGAACTTTGCTTCAGCATGAGAACAGAAATCGTGGTCCGGTGGTGCGGCAGCAGCAGGAGGCCCCATTAGCTAAAGTGGTGCTTCAGGTTAAGAACAGTTTCAGGTTAAGTCAGACCTCCGGAAGGAATTAAGTACTTAACCTGAGGTACCACTGTATACAGCTCCATGGCAGGGCTCCTAACACGGGCCTGCAGCAGGGTTTCTCCTTCTAGCCCAGTATTTATTCTAAAAGCAAAAGTGGAGCCTAGAGGATCAGGCCAGTCACCCATCTAATCTAGAATCCCATCCTCATAGGCCCAATTCATGTTGTTCTCATTAGTGTATGAAACCATAAATGACACCAGCAGCAAATATCTGAAAGGCCATCTCCATTGCTACAGACCCTTTCAGTAGAGGGATGCCTCTTAGTAGTATCAGAAGTGGGAGAAATGGCAGCCAGGAAGAGCACTAAATTGTGGAACTCCATTCCCAGAGAGAGAGGTGCATCTATTAACTTCATCATGTAGCTTTCCACTATATGGAGACATAGCTCTTTACCCTGGCCTTCGAGACAAAATAAAGATTGAATGAATGAATGAATGAATGAATGATATAAAACAAGGGTCCCATGAGCCCATCTAGCATGACCAATAGTCACTGGCAGAGGAAGGGGGTGGTCCGCCCCAGGTATCATCCCTGAGGGGGAGTGATAGCACTGCAGTACACCCCAGGATGCTAGCCCCACCCCCGCAGGCAGCTAGCCCCGCCTCTGGGTGCACAGCATGTGTGCCACTCTGGGTGCTGGAGCAGCTAGCTCCGCCTCTGCCAGTAATGAGGGATTATGAGAGTTGTTGTCCAGCAAACATCTGGAGGGCACAACAATCACTGCCATATATAGCAACAAATCCGTTATTTCCTGGTAAAGAAGAGCTGTCTTTGATTAGTCAGAAACACCAAATGAAAGTCGGTTCCTACTAGAAGTAGACTACTGGAGCCACAACCAGAGAGCAGCAATTAAAGATTGTTCAGAAACTCTAGGAAAGGTCTGATTCCAATTTAATGGGGGATTTAAGCTGAGGCTCCAGATGGCTGGCACTTCCTCCAGACTAGCATGCTCAACCCTTGCATATTCCATCCAGTGCTCCTCCTCCTCTGCTTTTGAAGATGCTTTCTGTCCCCCACCCACCCCTCCAACGATTATTTCAATAAAAAGAGGGGGGAGAAGGAGTAAGAGGGGGGAAATCTATATAATTAATAAGGATCATAAATATTCAGCCTTAGTTCATCATTAAGTATGGATATGCAACACATTTGCTAGGAAAGAGAGTTTGGGAACTGGAAGGGAAAAAGCAACAAGACTCCAAATCCACCATTCCTGAGAAATGCTCAGGAACTGGGGAGAAAGAGCAATCAGAGGGAAAGGGGTGGCAACAAGAGGCAGATACCACAGAACCACAGAACAGTGGGGTTGGAAGGTGCCAAGGGTCACGTGGACCAGTCAAGAGTCCACTACCTCACAAAGTAGTCAATTTCATTGTTGAACTGCTTTCATTGTCAGAAAGTTCTTCCTAATGCATTCCTTCAGTCCCATAAAATGTGGGCACTCTCCAGAAAGTGAACAAAAGCCCTAAAAGAATGGGTGACCTGCAATCAGCTTCAGAGGTCATAGCAGTTTGCACATATAAGCATGTAGAGTTTATATGTAGCAGCAGAAGTTAACTTCAGCTAAATGAATCCCTGCTTGGAGCACACCTTCAGTTGACAGGTATTTGGACAGACAGCTCAGTGGCAGAGCATCCGTCTTTCATGCAGAAGGGCTCAGGTTCAATCCCAGCATCACCTTGTAGGGCTGGGAATGTCCCCAGTCTGAAATCCATGGAGAGTCACTGCTAGACAGTACAGCCTATGATGATCTTAGCTAGATGAACTGTTGGTTCATCTAGCTACGCTTCCTTTTTTCCTATTTAATGCATCCAAGGAAATGTGTAGGTAGTCTTGTGCAGGTCCAAAAGCCAAGAAGCAAAAGTAAAATAATCAGCAGCAGGGGCAACATATTAAGATCATGGCCAGATCCAAGACCTGGTCCCAAAATACGAATGGCTCTGAAAGAGAGCACCAGGACTCAGACTTCAATATGAGAAGCGAGTACAATTGTTTCCGTTACAGAGTTGTGTGTCCCCAGAATGCAACCCTTATTGACAACCTTGATGCTTCTGATGAAGAATTTCAGTAGTCCATGATTAAACAAGTATTTTCACATTGTGGTTGTCAACATCTACAATCAATCAGGAAAAAAGAATTTTAATAAGAACCATTAAAAAATCTACAGACATCGACTATCAACATATAGTAATCAACATATAGTAAAATATTGACCTTTGTAAGGGCAGGTTCAACTCATGTAGGGTCTGAAAGTCCACTGTGCTATCTGCCTTCATTAAAGTTGGATCATTCTGTCCATGCTGAATTTCTTCTTTCCTCATTAAGTAGCGAGAGGTTCCAGTGAGAAATTTATAGGACTGTGATGAAACGGTTGTTTTCAAATGAAATTTCAAGTGTCAATAGATGCAAGACTAATATTTACTTTTTTCCCTTTGATAGTTACCCACCCACCCCTCCTTGCTGAATGTCTGCATTGAAAATCCTCAGAGCCGGAGGGTATTTGTTCTTCTGAGAAATAGCTTACATCTCACTAACATGCTACCTTAATTCTGTGTTTGTGTTTCTGAAATGAATGAGCAGTAATCTACTTGCTTGGAAGAACTCATGTTAAAGTCCCAAAGAAATCTATAAAACAGTGGTAGAATTATTCTAAAGAAGTCTTGGCCCACCATCAACCTTTAGAGCTGGACCCTGGTGGCCCTTTCCAATTTTAACCAATGTAGGATAAAAAAGTAGCCTGTGCTTTTGCAATCAGTCTTGTGGTGGGACCATCCCCAGATCTAAAACTAAGTGAAACTACTATGAGGAAAAGGAGGCCTCTATTCCTGGCCCCACCATGTAATGGGACCAAGAGGAGCCAACACACCACGAGGAACACCCCAAAGCTGCAGAAGATGCTGCAGAATCAGGGAACTACTAACGGGACCACACTCCAGCTCTGGATCGTTTGCCATCACTTCTCAGCACCTCAGCAGTCCAGATGGCACAGACCTGTGTGACAGGCCAGAGCAGAAGGCCTCACACATGCCTGACAGTGCCTGACATGCCTTTCACAGAGTTCTACTTGGGTAGCCATATCAAGAATGTGTGCGCAGGATCAATGCCCTGCTATAAGTGGAAGTGGTGATGCTCCAGGAAGCAAATGATAGCAGAAGAGGAAGTTATAAAACTGCTTGTCTGCTGCCAGACTGTTGCTGGTACAACATCGTCTCCTCCTCTCACCCAAGCTTTTGAGCTCCTCCAGGATTCCTTCACTGGACAGTTTCTCTGCTGATTCAGCGCTCCTCACCGGGGACTTTCTCCTGGGGCTCTTGTGAGGCTAGGAAGCTCCCCAGCATCACAGGTTCAGTGGGGAATTGAGCTAAACTGCTCAGAGTTGACAGGAATAGGACAGGAATTTTTCAAAGCCATGTGACAGCAGCCCTGTATTGGGAAGTTTTTAATGTTTGACATTTTATTATGTTTTTATGTGCTGGAAGCTGCCCAGAGCGGCTTTGGAAGCCCAGCCAGATGGGTAGGGTGTAGTTGTTGTTGTTGTTGTTGTTGTTGTTGTTGTTGTTGTTGTTGTTGTTCTTCTTCTTCTTCTTCTTCTTCTTCTTCTTCTTCTTCTTCTTCTTCTTCTTCTTCTTCCTCCTCCTTCTCCTCCTCCTCCTCCTCCTCCTCCTCTTCCTCCTCCACCTCCTTTCTTGTCCTGCTTGTGGGCTTCCCAAAAGCAACTGGTTGGTCACTCAGGGAGGCAGGAAGCTGAGATGGACTGTTAGCCCAAGGTCCATTTAGCCATGGTAGCTAAATGAAGCCTACATGTTCAGGGGCAGTATACCTTTGAATATCAGTTACTTCCAAACCTTCCACATGGTATTTCTGGAACCATCACGCGAGTCCTGCTGGATCAGGCCAAAGACACTTCTAGTCCAACATCTAATTTCCACAGTAGCCAACCAGATATATTTAAGAAGCCCACAAGCGAGACCTAGGCATAATAGCCCTCTCCAGGATGCTGGTGGTCTTTTGGTTGGATCACGCAAGTTTTCCTATGGTATTGGTAAGGCCCACAACATTAGCAATGTCCTATCACTCCACCATCATCAATACACACACACATATTTTTGAAAAACAATGTGTAAGATACAAAGGAGGGTGCTGCACTCTGTGTGATTCATGTCTTTGCAAGTGAAAAGTACGCAGGGGGTGGGGTTCTGTTGTTGTTTGCTGTTGGTAAATATCAAGATGGCACTTTTCACTTCAGTCACCAAAGAGAGGTTTGTGGTCTGGGCAAGAGTCTCTGAGAAGGTTAATAAGTTATGTTTGTTGACAGCTCTTCAATGAAAAAAAGGATTTTCTTCCTGCAAATGGTCCCATTTGTACCATTAATGTCACTTCTTGGTTGATTTGTGAATTTTGTATATGTGTGTGTTTTTGGAAGAACATATGTCAGTTCCTTTGCTTTTGGAAGTGCAAAATGGAAAGAGTCATTGCCCATGTAGGAAGGAAGGCGTTATGGGGGGGGGGGGAGGGATTTGGGGTAAGCTAAGGCCACAACTGAACTAAAAATACAATAGAACTATAGTCTCTGATTAGTCACCCCTTTTTCCCTGTTCAAGTCCAGTGGCAGGGGAAGGACTGTGGAGATACCTATCAGGAGGTGCTGATCACACCACGCCAGCTCAGGAATCATCCAGGCATTAAATCAGGACCCTGGAAAGGACACAGTGGCTGCATTCAGACATTATGCTCAACCACGGTTTTCTTAGCTGAACTCTGGTATCGCTGAACCTAACCAGGCTCACTAACAGTGGTTTACAGGGTCATATTGATAGGAACTTGGAAGATTTGGGGAGCAGGCACATGACACATAATTGCATAAAATCTGCCTATGCTAATTTATATGTAGCAATACAAATTTAGGTTGACTTTCAGAAGGAAAAAATATACACTCACTCTTGTGGTCAGAGCGTATTCTTAACAATATTTTTTGGGTCCAGTAAGTTGCATGTGGATTCAGCTCTCTGCAAGTTATGGCAGGTGGTTGGCAAGATATTTCTCACCAGTCCTGCACTTTGCAACCTGTCCAAAGCAAAGGGGGCCTGCATCAAAGTAAATGGGGCCCAGAGGGCCACATCTGGAGAGCCACAGGTCCCCATCCCTTCCATAAAAAATAACAGTACAGTCCTATCTTGGTTTTTGAAAAGCTTAGTTCTCGAATGTTTTGGCTCCCAAACGCCACAAACCTGGAAGTGACCGTTCCGGTCTGTGAACTATTTTTGGAAGCCGAACATTCGACGGGGCTTCTGCAGCTTCCGATTGGCTGCAGGAGCTTCCTGCAGCCAATCAGAAGCTGCACTTGGATTTCCAAACGTTTTGAAAGTCAAACAGACTTCTGGAACGGATTCCATTTGACTTCCAAGGTATGACTGTATCTTCTTTCATTTCTTTTAAACAGACCTTTAAAGACCCATAATTTCATGGTGCCTTTTAATAACTATGATATGTTTAACAACTCTGGGTACAATATGATCAAGTTATCTTGGGAGTTATTTTTAACTTGTGCTGGTTTAAGTAACATTATTGTGTGTGCTTAAATAATTGGCTTGCAGCTAATTAATACAGTTTTAAAACTGTGTTGTGATTTACTTACTTGTGGTCAGCGGCTGTTGTCATCCACTTAGTGATGCTTAGGCCAAAAACAGGATACAAAATAAAATAAAGCCTATTCTTTCGTGAGTCTGAATATTACATAATAAGGTCAAGACTGTAGGTTCTAATTAATGGGCCTGACCCTCATCTATGCCACACACAGATATGTTAAGAATAATAAAAAGGTACAGTGGATGAACCAGAAGCCTCCTGTTTCTGATGCACTATGAATGTATTAAACAGAATCCCTACCCCCACACCCCCAAAAAATGTTACCGTTCTGTGCTACAGTGAAATGGGCATTTTAAAAAACTCCAAACACACATTTTGTCACTGGTTGGCTGGTTGGAGTTGCCGCTTCAAACTGTGTGTGGAAACACAAAATAGCCCTCTTTTATTTCAAATATAATTAGCCATTTAAATGTCTTGGGTCAATTTATTAACACTTTATTCATTGGGGCGTAACTTTTATGAGGCTTTATTGCGATTGGAAATTATATTCTACACAAATACAATAGAGAATTAAATGTTCTAGAGAATGCACCAGGGCTCTTTGTACTTTATGGTACAGCATCGTAATGAACCTTGACCGGCTGAAGAGTTGATAAATATAAAATATCACCACTTGCCACTCATTTTGTTCCTCTTTAATGACTGATAATCCATGTCGATTTACTGTGATAGTCGCAATCCAATACTGTTTCCCCACCACCATAAATGTGACTTTAACAGGACCGATTAAGTGTGTCTGCATAATAAAATTAGCCAGAGCAACACTCTTGTAGATTGTTTCCAGCTCTTTGAATTTCCATTAGGTTATTGAAACTTGTTAGACTGTAAAGTCATTGGTGGTTTGTTCAGACGAGCAGCTTCGTTGCCAGAGAAAGGAGTAATGATATTGTACCAAGGCATTTTGTTTGCACTGTTTTGGAAAATCAATCTTATATACATTGCAAAATGGAAGGGAGCTATTCTGGTTGAGGCAGGAACTGTGGGAAGTCGCTTGCCTCACTGAGCTTTGCAAAAACAGAAGGCTTAAACAATAAAAGTCTAGTAAATCATGCAGCTTCCGTTCGGCAAGCACTAGATATTGTTCTGCCGGCTGCACAAATCCCCCCACTTCTGACCCAAGTATCACTAAAGAATGCTTTCTGCTGGCAAGAGTCATTTGACAGTGGAAAGAACTCCCTCAAAAGGTGGTGGACTCTCCTTCAATTGTAGGTTTTTCAACAGAGGTTGGATTGCCATCTGTCAGGGATTCTTTAGTGGTGATTCCTGCATTCCAGCGGGGTGGACTAAATGACCCTTGGTGTCCCTTCCAACTCTACAATTCTATGATTCTATGATCTTGTTATCCCCTTCAGGAAAGCAAGTGGCACACAGCATTTGCACCAGGGGTGGGAAACCTGTGACCTTCTAGATGTTGCTGGACTCCATCATTCCTGACCGTTGGCCAGGCTGGGATTGATGGCTGTCAAGGTCCATTCAGATTCTGTGTTCGAGGTTCTGAAATGAACATTACTCTATAAATATCAGTTAAGCAGGTGTATATCAAAATCACAAATAAGCAAAAACCTATTATTTCCTGAATAATTTAGCCAAAGATCATCTACCACCCAACTACCCACCCCAGCTGAAAACAAGATCAAAAGATCAGTTGCTACAGCATCCTTGTACGATGGGCAAACATTAGGTGAAAAGTTTTTCAGCTCCTGAAACTTCCAGTTGATGCTGAAGGGGATGTTTAAATGTAATATCCCAGGTTTTCAATTATTCATGACAGCAGCTATATTTGAACGATGGTGGGGAATCTCTGAATGTTCTTGTGGTTTCTGTGCAGCTCCCATTAGCAGTGTGAACTCTGCTCCTCTGTGTATTGTCAATGTGAATGTTACAGTGCCATGTGATTTCTACACTGTCGAGCTAATAATTCCAGGTAAAATGTCAACAGAGGGAGTGGCTTCCTCCTGCAATGGCTTGTCAGCTATCTCATGGCTTCCAGTCTTCCTTGGGTGGGTTTTCACTGCAGCCATCCAGTTGTGCTGCTCTCCCAAAGCTATATAATTTCATTTACCAACCAACCTAATCCATTTTCATCCAATTTTAGTTTATGATGCTACCATGTTATTGAAAATGCAGAAAGCTGTCTTATACTACTGACCTGTGAGCCATCTAGTTCAAGATGATTGACACCAGCCTTCCCCCACCTGATACCCTCCTGCAGTTACTTCTTGTGAGTAAGCATGGGATGCCTACAAAGTGGCCCGAGGCCCTGCAATGAGATTCAGGAAAAGAAAAAGAGGGGAAAGAGCAACTTTGCCGATGTGCTGACTGGTGCTGAACAAAGCCAGAGATCAGAGCTGGATAGAAAACAGTTAAAAGTAGCCTGAGAGGCATGATGGCTCCCCATCTGATGCCTGCATGTGCAGCGAGGCCTGGCTGAAGTGAGGGAATAGGTGTGCTGCAGTGTTCTCTTGGCTGCAGGCATCTCAGGAAGATGATAAAACTGCCACACTGTGATATGTTGGCCCCCTTGCTAGGAAGCCCACCATTAAGGTGCTTATTTACTGCACCTATCCAAAGAGCAATGCAGCTCAGAAGTGCTACCTGTCTTACGGCTGGATAAATTAGCAGCACGCACCATCAGGACGGCAGCTGTCTATTGTTCAGATGGCTGGAAGTGGGGAAGAGAGATGAAAGCTTCCCCATCTGACCTTGTTACACTTTGGGTAAAATGCCAAGTCCCTTTCTTCCCTTCATGGAAAGTGGGGATGAGAGAGGAGGAAAGAAGGAATGCTTTGGGGTGAATTTCTCTCTCTCTCTCTCTCTCTCTCTCTCTCTCTCTCCCACTCCCTCTCCCTCTCCCCCCTCCCTAAAAGGATACACAAACAAAGGCAAGAAAAAGCATGTCAATGGCAGGAAGATGTCAAAGACTTGGTGTAAAGTCTTTTAATCCTCCATCTCCTCCTGCCTTGCCCCTCTGTAGTTTGGGAGATGCTGGCATCAAGAGCCTGCACTGGCAACACTCCTTGCACGCCTGCAACTCAAAATATTTTAAATAGAAATTGTTTTTGCCCTAATATTTTTTTGCAAGATGTGGAGCTGTGAACTTTAAATTAGCAATAACAGAAATTGACATGGGTGGTGTTGCAAGTAAACCACCAAGCCCTGCAGGCTTAATTATGGAGTGAGCAGGGAGATAGATGTTAAAGAGAGAGAGAGAGAGAGAGAGAGAGAGAGAGAGAGAGAGAGAGAGAGGAGGAGGAGGAGTGGGGGAGATCCAGTTTCAAAATTTTACCTCACATAATATAAATAAAAGATTATATCTTCTACTGGTAGCCTACAGATCAAAAAGATGAATTTTAAAAAAGTGACACAGCCTTTAATAATTATTTATCTTTGGCTGGCTGCAGATTGCCTATGTAGCAAGAAATGTACACACACAAAATATGGATATCCATGTTTTAGTTGTAGTTACACAGCAGTCAGGTGTGTTCAGGAGTCTAAAAAAGTAGGTCAGCAGGAATGAACAAAGCAGCAGGAATGACAAAAAAACAACAACCTCCCAAGACTTTCCAAGTAATACGAGGAGGCAATTTTTATTCCTGATGTGTTCTAGCTCATAACACTGTTTTTAAGGGAAATTGTCTTTACAAAACTACAAATGGAAAATTAGAATTATGCACCAGAACCAGTTGGGTCCTGTGCTGAAACAGTCTGATATGGATTGACCCAGGATTCTGCTGGATTGGCTTGAGGCAACTCTGGATTGTCCCTGGTCAGAATGGGCCCCCACGGGGCAGCCCAGGACTCTGCAAAGGAGGGAAATCTGGCAACAGGGAAAGGGGAGCAGAAAGGGGACTCAGCTATACCGCTGCAAATAAATCGTTTTAAATGTGTTGTAAAGTGCAATATACATATGTGACACTACATGGCGAAAGTGAGCTATGCCAAATCAATGTATTTCTCAAAACCTTTTAAAAAAACATTTTTACAGTATTTTTGGGTCTTTTTCTCCTCTCTCTACCAATTATAAACCCTAAACATGCAGTCAAGGGGGAGAAGCAGCTGTCAAAACTATGGTTAAACATCTGGTTGGAAGAGGGAGAGGAAAAGATAGGCCCTTTTCTGTCTCCCACCCACACCCTCCTGGACTCAGGGCTGTTCTGCGCCCCTGGATCAGTTTGGGACCTGGATCCATGTTGGGCTAGGCCTAGATCATCCTTTGTCTGATCAGAGCTGCTCCGTTGCACTGGAGCCCAGATCCCCAAATCATTCACAGACCTACTGCATATTGATCGGTTTATTTATTTTGTGCTTTTCATATTTGTAATGTCTTGAATCCTCAGTTCACCATCATCATGCAACTGGGTCTCTTTGGACCATTTCCCCTGTGGCTCATGTTATCAGAAAAATGCCCATTGCACCCCCCCCTTCTTATCTTTATACATGTGTTTTGTGCCCCCCCCCCCCCGGTCTCCCACCCCACGTCTTCAGGATGCATCACACAACACATGCTCCCTTTAAAAGTTTCTGGGACACAGTGACACGTTTGTAAAGGGGATGTCCATGCCAAAAAATGCTAACCTTTAAAAGGTGTGACACACCTTCTTTGGGGTCCTTGCCTCCTATGAGGGGGGAACCTGTTGCAACAGAATAATAAATCTGCCTTACTTTCACTGGCTCTTCCCTCAGTTCATTCATCTCTGACCAATAACAAACTCTGAGTCCTTTAAAAAGGGGAGTTAGGCCTAATTTGATCTGATTTGATTCTTTGGTAGATTTACAAAAAGAAAAACACACACCAATAAATCAATTTCAGAAAGACGCAAGATTAGATGTGGGCGCACAAAACATATTTTAAAAAAAACAAAGACTCCCTGTGCTCCGCTCCTCCTTTCTTCCCACCCAGGGTGGCCCTGCCCTGCCCTCTACCTGCCCCTCAGAGCCAGGGCGTCCTGTGGCCTCGGTGGTTGCAGCAGCCTTTCCTCCTCCTTGCCTGCTCTCCAGCAGCTTCTAGGAGCTGCCCAAGGAGAAGGCGGCCGTGGTGGCCATGGAGAGGCCACAGAGAGGCCACGGGATGCTCCCTCACAGCTGCCACAGCCACCTTTCAGGGCAAGCACCAGCTCAAGCTCCTCCCCAAGCTCGGCAGCAGCACTGGAGGGGGAAATAGAGGCATTCCAGAATCAAACCAGAAGCCAGGATAGCTTTCGTAATTCTCGGACTGTCCCTGGAATATAGAAACACTTGGGGGGTATGAGAATAGTGCTCAGCCCAAGAGTCAAACAGTGACCTGGGCTGGCTTGGGGGTGGGGGTGGGGGCAGGCAGAGACTTTGGCCCTGGATGGGAAGGGCTGCTGGCTAGGATGGCTAGGGTCCCCGGTCAGAGGAAGCTCACCTTTGAATACTAGTTGCTGGGAATTGCAGGTGAGGAGAGCGCTGTGGAACTCAGGTCCTGTTCCTGGGCTTCCCATAGGCTGCCCACTGTGAGAATGGCATGATTTGGGTGTAAAACGGTTAATAGGGCCAGGAAGGAACTATACTCACTGCTGCAACTGGCCTTTGCCCACAAGGTTTACCATTTTATGTGTCTTTTTTGTGTTGCCCTTGCAACAACAGCTCCATTCCTAAAGGTCAGTCTTGAAATGCTTCCCTCCCCCACCCTGCAAAAATAAAATTAAAAAGGTGCCATTTATTAGAAGAGTAAAATCTGCCTGTGGTGAATTCAGTGTATATTTGATACGTGATTATCCTTTACCATTCTGATGCCTGGCTCAATTAGCGGTAACATGGCTAATTGGAACATAAGTGTGTTTCTTTGTTAATGTATTTGACAGCTAGCCCCAGGGAATGTTCGTGCAGTTCATTATACACTTTAGTAATCTTTCTGTTTTCTGCCCCAAATGGAGCCGCTGGATGCCCGTTGAGGGGCTGCAGATCTTTCTGTGACGAAAAAGTACAAGTGGGGTTATTAATCCTCCACTGCATCAAACAAATAAGCACATTAATCAACTAATTTTGAAGAGATAGACATCAAAAGACCAAGCCTGGCCCTTTTAGAAAGTCTATCTATCCTTTTTTCCTCCATTCCAGGAACTGGGAACTTTTGGCCCTCCAGATGTTAGACTTCAACTCTTGTCAGCCCCGGCCAGCATGGCTAGTGGTCAAAATGGAGGGAGTTGTAGTCCAAAAGTGTCTGGAAACACCAGGCTCTCCATCCCTCGTCTACTCTGACTGATAATCAGCTCTCCAGGGTCTCAGGCAGAGGGGATTTCCCACCCCGTTTTAATTCTTAATGCAAGGGATTGAAGCTTCAGCCTTTTGCTTGCAAAGAAGATGTTCTGCCTTCCCAAACCTGGTGCTCTCAAGATGTTTTGGCCTACAGCCCTTGGCTGGGAGTCCTGAAACACCTGCTCCCTGCCTTGCAGGTCTTTCCCCGCCTGGCCTGGGCGAGCAGGGCCTGGACTGACTCCAGCTACAAACTGAGGCTGCTGAGTAGACTCTTGGTCTGGGGTGTTATTTAGGGAGTTTTGTTGGGGTGTTGTTATTTTTGTATCTTTCTTAGATCTTACAGTGTATAAGATCTAATTTGGTAGTGTACATTTTGATGTTTTGTTTATTGTTTACGACTACGTTATGTCTGTAATTGTGTGATTATTTTCAAGCTGTAAGCCGCCTTGAGCATCATTTGAACTATAGAAGGGCAGCATACAACTAAGATGATGCATGTATGATACAAGTAACTTCGCCAGGCTTACAAAGGTTTAATTAAATCCACATGCCCTGAAAACAATGACTATAATGCATTATTTTGTTCATTTATCTAAACAATTATGTCATGATAATAATAAAAAATGGAAGCCCAAAGAAGCAATATCTAATTAAAGAACCCAAATGCAACCACCTGATTCAGCTTGGAGCTATATTTATGCAAACAGGTGCTACTGGAGTGATTTTTCCTGCCAAAATATCAGCTGGGGCTGCATAGATTTAATACTCTGAGTAGAGTTGTGTAGTGTTTAGAATACTGGATTGTTGCAATGCACTCTACATGGGGCTGCTCTTGAAGATGTCCCAGAAATATAAAAAGTAAAGGGACCCCTGACAGTTAAGTCCAGTTGTGGACGACTCTGGGGTTGCAGTGCTCATCTCGCTTTACTGGCCGAGGGAGTCGGTGTTTGTCCACAGACAGCTTCCAGGTCATGTGGCCAGCATGACTAAGCAGCTTCTGGCGAACCAGAGCAGCACACGGAAACACCATTTACCTTCCCACTGGAGCGGTACCTGTTTATCTACTTGCACTTTGACGTGCTTTCAAACTGCTGGGTTGGCAGGAGCAGAGATGGAGCAACAAGAGCTCGCCCCATCACAGGGATTCAAACCACTGACCTTCTGATCAACAAGCCCTAGGCTCTGTGGTTTAGACCACAGCGCCACCCACGTCCCTCCTGGAAATATAAAGGTAAAGGTAAAGGTACCCCTGCCCATACGGGCCAGTCTTGACAGACTCTGGGGTTGTGTGCCCATCTCACTTAAGAGGCCGGGGGCCAGCGCTGTCTGGAGACACTTCCGGGTCACGTGGCCAGCGTGACATCGCTGCTCTGGCTAGCCAGAGCCGCACACGGAAACGCCGTTTACCTTCCCGCTAGAAAGCGGTCCCTATTTATCTACTTGCACCCAGGGGTGCTTTCGAACTGCTAGGTTGGCAGGCGCTGGGACCGAGCAACAGGAGCGCACCCCGCTGTGGGGATTCGAACCGCCGACCTTTCGATCGGCAAGCCCTAGGCGCTGAGGCTTTTACCCACAGCGCCACCCGCGTCCCGTCCTGGAAATATAAGTTAGTCCAAAATGCAGCAGCCAGATTACTGACTGGGTTCCATTTAAATCTCATGTAGCCTCTGTTATAAAACTGGTTGTCAGTTCATTTGGGGGCCCAATTGAAGGTGCTCACATTAGTGTTTAACTGAACAACTCCAGCCCCAAACATCTCAAAGACTGCCTCCTTCCCAACAGACCCTATTGGGTGCTGAGATAAGCAGGGGTGCTCCCTCAGAGGCTTGGGACAGTAGCCTGGGGGAGGGCCTTCTCTGGGGCAGCCCCTAAGCTGTGAAACCCCTTCCCCACAGAGGTGTCCTTGTCACCTTCACTGTATAGCTTCTGGTAATGCTTTTGACATTTGAGGTATTAGTTTTAGGAACCACTCCATTTTTGTGATTGTGAGTTGTTTTAAACTATTGTTAATATAGTGTTTTAATGTTGTAACCTCTCCTGAGACCTTACAGTGAAGAGTGGGAGATAGATAAATAAATACATATGTCCAAAAACACCCCAGTGTAGTTGGTCTAAGACAGCAATCCTAACCCTGCATACCAGAAGCAAGCCCCACCATGAATTCAGTAGGACTTGCTTCTGAAGAGACATTGCAGGATTGTGCTGTTATTCCAGAGAAAGCCAGGTTCAAAGCTGTCTTGACCATGGAGTTCCATTGGCAGCGCTGGGCAGCTACTTTCTTTCAGCCTAATCTGCCTCACAAGGCTGTTGAGACAATACAATAGAAGGACCACGGAGGACCCAGAGCTCCTTGGAGGGTATGGAATGCAACCTGGAACCATGTTAATGCCTCTCCCTTGTCTGAAGATCATGTGTGTAGGAACTCCCAACTTTTGTATGGTTGGAATGCAGTTTACTGTGCAAATGGAAGAGTCGCATCCATTGCTCTGCCCACTTTTTTTGCGTCTGGCCTGCCCACCTCTTGTGTGGGGCCACATACATCAAATGGAGGTAAAGCAGACTGGCTGGTCCAAGTTCTTGCAAAGTTCTCAATGTATCTGCTATTTATTGCTGTCTTAACAGAACTGCTGGTTGAAAACTGAGAGATCAGCCACTTTTGACTCCTCCTCTCCTTGAATCCTTTTTTATTCCAGCCAATCAGAGCTCTGAAACAGCTAACTGGTTTTGCAGCTTCACCATTTCCCTTCCAATCCCTTTTTCCTTTTGGGTCTTGTCATTTAGACTGTTAGCCTGAGGTAAATGACTGTCTTATTCCTGATGTGGGAAGCCACTCACAGAGCCTTTTTTATCAGCTGGGGGGAGGCTAAAAATTCTTTAAATAAATATATGAAACTACTATATGAAAGATAAAATAGTGGGTGCTGGGTTTTTTTAAATGATTATTCCATATTCATTGTGATGGTGATGAAATTAGCTCAGTTGTTTCTGAGTTGCCCCTATGATGTCATGTCATGTTTAAAGACATTCTGACAGGCGAGGAGGAAGAGGAGGAGTCGGCCACCGGATGCTGACAATCGCTGCAGCGGCTGTGATGGAGGTGGAGCATCCGTGAGGCTGCAGGAACAGTCATCTCCATCCAGCAGTTTCCTATAAGTGGAAATCTCAATATCAAGGGCCATCTTTGCATTCAGCAGGAGAAATCATGTGCTCTGAGAAGAGACATATTCCAGAGAAAAGGGTGTGGACTACTGCTTAACTTTTATTTTATTAAAAATTAATGTTAAAGTTGATTAACACATAAACCCCTTAATCCACCTCACTGAAATTGGGCAGGGTTAAGCTCCTCTTGTGAGGCTACTATCTCATCAGGTTTCATGCAACTTAGTATAAACGCAAAAAGTTATGGCCGTTTAGCTTTTAAATGTAGCCTCCATCTGCCTCCCTGACTCTGCTTTTTAGAATGGTGACCCCTGGCTTTATCTAAAATGAACCAGGGTTGTGTGGTGGTTACAGTGTCAGACTAAGACCTGGGAGACCAGAGTTTGAATCCTCACTCAGCCATGAAGCGCCCTGGGTAACCCCGGGTCTCTCAGCCTAAACCACCTCACAGGGTTGTTGTGAGGATAAAAGGGGGAGGAGAAAAATGTACAGCACTTTGAGCTCGGGTTAGAAGAGTTTGGATTTGATATCCCGCCTTTCACTCCCTTTAAGGAGTCTCAAAGCGGCTCACATTCTCCTTTCCCTTCCTCCCCCACAACAAACACTCTGTGAGGTGAGTGGGGCTGAGAGACTTCAGAGAAGTGTGACTGGCCCAAGGTTACCCAGCAGCTGCATGTGGAGGAGCGGAGACGCGAACCCGGTTCCCCAGATTACGAGTCCACCGCTCTTAACCACTACACCACACTGGCTCTCTAGTGTGGTTAGGGCTAGGTGGCATATAAATCTAAGTAATAAATAAATGATATAGCAGAGGTGAGGAATCCTCTTCATCTGGCCCTTGGGACTTCTCCTCCCAGGCCACACACTGTCCTCAGCCACACCTTTTTGCCTGTGCCCTTGAACTCTCTTGCTCATTCTTGCTTCCCTGGATGGAAGAGATAAAGGGCTGTGTGACTCTGTGGGGAAGCCGGCCTTTTGAACAAAGATAATAACATTTACATTCTGCCCACTTTTGCTTCTGGCCCCACCTGCCACCGACCCACAGAAGGGACATTTGTGAACACATTGGTTTGAGCCCCTAATTGGCAGTCAATCTTAACGAATGCCTTTCATTAACGGATATAATTTGAAGAACTGGGTAATTGACTCACATTTGATTAAGGCAGATTCTATTGGATTAACATGATTAATAGATAAAATTATAGTCAAACAGAAAGCAGTACAAAAGGTGACATAAGTCATGGTTCACATTAAGATCCTAAATTTAAAATAAGATGTATCTCTGACAGGAATATTTATTTTGTGGCAAACGACTCAAACTGATGAGGTACTCAAAAAGGCTGAGGGCAAAGCAGAGGAAAGGACTGATCCTGTGTCAGCAACTCATTGTATTTTTTTTAATATATATTTTTATTTCCTACTTTTTGTTTCCAAGAATATGATTCCACGTGGCATCTACAGTACAACAGCTGCACCACCTTCTGGTTCATTTGCTAGCGAAATCCAAAGTGATGGTGGTTTGTTTTTAAAGCTCTAAAAGGCTCAGGCCTGGGCAAATTGCCTTCCTTTGGGACTGACTCGCAGCCTTTCTCAACCTGTGGGTCCCCAGGTGTTGTTGGACTACAACTCCCATCACCCCTAGCTAGCAAGGCCAGAGCTCAGGGATGATGGGAGTTGTAGTCCAACAACATCTGGGGACCCACAGGTTGAGAACCGCCAGGAGGGAAAACATGTCCCGCAGGGGGTTGAATCTCAGCAGCCTGGAGAAAAGGCTAAGGAAGCTGTTAGTCCCCACTGAGGCCTCCCCCGCCTTCCTTAAGCATGTAAGAAAAGCCCTGCAGCTGCATCAGGCCAATGGCCAGTCTAGTCCAGGATCCTGTGCTCACAGTGGCTGATCAGATGTCTGTGGGAAAACCTCAAGCAGGAATCAAGCAAAAGAACCATCTCTCTCTCCCCTCCCCATGCTTTCCAGCAAGTTGACATGTCTCATGAGTACATGGCCCTGTCTTTGAAAGCTCAGGGAGTGGGCGCACCAACCCATGGGGACAGTTATGTAACTTCCATGCATATGAGGCAGCTCCTAGGAGCCGAGGTCCCTTCAGGGCCCCCCCTAAAATATTTGACTGTGATTAGGGGGTGGGACTTATATGCTCTCTGATATTTTATCCGAGTTGGCACCCCTGTGTTCTGTGCAGTTCTGAAGTCCTCCTCCTGAACTTGGACTCTGTAGACTTTGACAGGCACGTCGGGTTTCGCCCAACATTGGGGGGCCTGGCCCATGCGCACGATGTCACCTGTGTGTTGTGTGTCACATCACACTGCGGAACGAGGCCCAACGGGGCCTATCACACTCCCCCAAAGGCCCGACGGGGCATAGTTGCAGCTGTGGAAGGACCCAATGGGTCCCGCCTAGCTGCAGAATATTTAGGGGGGCCAGCCTCCTCGGTGAAAATTTTGGGGAGCCCCCACAGCCCCGCATGGATGGCACAGATTTGGAGCACTGCTTTCAGCCCAGCTAGTCTCGCCTTTCCTGTCCCCTAGCCTGGGCATAGCAGGTGCCTGTTGTCCAGCCTGTCGGTCTTCTCTGCCTTGATAAAGATCTCTTACTTCCTCTCAAGCAAGAGTCTCTGTCATAATAGTCTGGGTTGGAGCTAGGGCAAATCCCAATGTTTCTGAGCTGGGCGTTTCATCTTGCTGTTGCTTGATTAGTTTATTCCAGTTAACCATATCAGGCGATGCTCAGTCTGGCTGTGTTCTTGAAACAAAACTGCCTTATGTACAAGGATCTGTTTTGCTTCTTGTTGCAACCAGGCAGACAAGCGCTGAAAACTGTTGCTTCATCTTGATCTCTAATTGAGACGCTACCACAAGCGGCAAACCTCTGGAGTATAATGATTTGTCAGTACAGGCCAGAGAGTGGACCAATTTAATGCTTGCTGCGGGGGTTAGGATTTCAACAGCCTTTGATCAAATCTTTTTAGGTCAGTAACATTTAGAGGTGCAGAGGGGGGAAATCGTATAATTAAGAGGGAAAAACCTCACACGGTTGGTGGCTAATTTGGAATACACAGATGATATTGTTGTGCAATATTGCCTCCTTCAAATGGAAAGGTCTTAAGTTTTCCAAAGAGCTAGATTAATATTGATACCGTGTTACTCTTTGTAACGTTCAGTGTGCAAACATCAGCCACCGCCTCTCCTCCCGCCCTGCCACCGACAGCAGCTCAAACACCGAGCCCAAGGAAGCAGCACCAGGAAGCTCTCGTGTCCCAAGAGGAGGGCAGAGTGTGGTGGGTGCCTTGGGGAGCGGGTGCAAGGGGCCATGGGGTGCAGTGGTGAGTCTTGGGAGAACCCTATGCCCGCTAAGCAAACTTGCTGACCTCATGTGCAATGCAGGAGGCTGTCCTGTAGAGCTGAAGTAAACTTCCAGGGCCAGAAAGTATGAAATAGGAATCAGGCCTTAGTGTGGTGGCACTACCCTTTGGAGTGCCCTCTGATTCCATATGAGACAGGCGCCAGCTCTGTGGGGGGGAGAATTGGTCCTTTCAGTGCTTGTGTGTGTGAGAGAGAGAGACAGAGAAGCTGGAGACACAGAGACATGCCTGCTCTATACTGGATTTGGGGGCTGCCCTGGCAACCGGATGGGAAAGCAAGATCTGTTGGAGTGTTAATGCTGTGAGACCCTCCATCCTATGCTCAGGTTGTATGTGTAAATAAAGTCATACAGTGGTACCTCGGGATGTGAACGGGATCTGTTCCGGAGCCCCGTTCGCATCCTGAACAGAATGTAAGACACGACAGTGCGTCTGCGCATGCGTGGGTCACATTTTGTCACTTCCGTGCATGCGCATGATGTCATTTTTAGCATCTACGCATGCGTGAGCGGTGAAACCTAGAAGTAACGCACTCCGTTACTTCCGGGTCGCCGTGGAGCGCAACCCAAAAGCACTCAACCTAAAGTGTATTTATCCTGAGGTATGACTGTATATCCTAAAAACCCCACAGTCTCTACAGTGGTACCTCGGGTTAAGTACTTAATTCGTTCTGGAGGTCGATTCTTAACCTGAAACTGTTCTTAACCTGAAGCACCGCTTTAGCTAACGGGGCCTCCTGCTGCCGCCGCGCCGCCAGAGCACGATTTCTGTTCTCATCCTGAAGCAAAGTTCTTAACCCGAGGTACTATTTCTGGGTTAGCGGAGTCTGTAACCTGAAGCGTCTGTAACCCAAGGTACCACTGTACTGATCTTCATTCCAAGGGAACTAAACCCTGGGTATGTTGGAACTGCTGGAGTCTTTTGACACCTGGAGATTACAGTTGCACACCATCTGATTGATTCAATATGCTAGATGCCACTGTTATGTATTCTGTGAAACCAAAGTACACTGAATGTCCATTGCAACAATCAATTTTCCTTTATGGTTATTTTTAATGTGTTATAACCCACTCTAAACATTGTTTCCACAATGGAAGGTTAGGGATAGAAATACTCTCTGTAACAAACAACTGCAACATTTTCCCTACCCACGGCCATATTTGTTGCCCTCCTCTGAACCCGTCCCAGTTTCTCCCATTTGCTTCTTGAAGTGCAGTGGCCAGAATTAAAGAGTATTAGAGTAGCAGTTATGACCTCCAGGCCACTTTATTCCCTTTAAAAGGTTTCTAGGCCACCTTTCAACTGATGTTTTGATGGCAGCGCACACAATGAAACAAGCAGTAAGAAAACTTAATTAAAACATAACAATGAGAAAAACAGTGGCAGAAGCAGAATAAAACGAAGCAATAAAATCAGGAATAGCAGACATTTAATTAGCCATGAAAAGCTGGAAGAATAGAGCCATCTTCACCTGACAGCTAAAAAACAGCAAAACAAACTTGATGCCAGCTGGTGTTCCTGGGAAGAGCATTCTGCAACCTGAGCGCCATCACTGCAAAGACCCTTTCTCCAGTCACCACACCCATTACACTTCCGACGGTTCCACGGGCTTCCTCTAGCCATCTTAACAAAACAACAGAGAAACAGGCACTTTAGGGAGCAGCTGGTCCTTCAGGCCTCTCTTGCTCTGTTAAAGATCCATGTAATAAGACTCCCCATTGCCTCACTGTAAGCGTTTTCTCATTTTTGTATCTCCAGTGCTGTTATCTTTAGCAGGAATTATTAATAATAAAAAAGAGAAGTCCGTCATTCCAGCAAAACTTCTCTATGCCCAGTGTTTGCCAAGGACAAGTAGGCATTTCATGGCTAATTAAAGTTCCCTTTCCGTTGGAATGACGGTGCTGCAGGCAAGGCCCTCAGTTGGAGATGGTATCTGATAGATGAGATGACAGGCCTTTGCTGGACCAAATAACAGCATCACACAATTTTCTCCTCCACTATCTAATTCCCCAGTGAGCTCCCCATCTAATTTGACGGAATAATACCCTCCTTCCTATGACAGCAGAAACAAGCCCAGTAATTGATGCACAAGTATTCTTGTGCAATTATCAAGCCAGGGGTTTCCCTTCCTAGAAAATGTGCTCCCCACCCACACGGGTCTCACCAAACAAATTGTTTTCTAGGCTTTAGCCACTGAGCTTGCCTGTGCACTGTGGAACCGAGGGTGGATGCCCCCTGCACCTCGTCACTTGGGGTGGGAAGCGCATCCCTGTTTCCTTGGGGCTCATACAGTCCTGACATGTCACACCAGCACTGGGCCGTGCTGAGTAAATCAGGAAGCATCTTACAAACTGTAAACATTGTCTCCCAGATTTTGTGCACATATTAGTGCCAGGGATACCAGCTGGATGTGAATGCTGCATTGCTTTCAGTGGGATGTGTGTCCCTTATCATTTGTTTGCTGGTTTGTTTAAAACATTTTAAAGCTGATTTTCAGGGGAGTCCAGCCATGGAAGTAAGCAATAGTGGTTAGTGGAGTAGGATCCCCAGGTAGCCCCACATGTCCTGTTTCGTTATTGGTCCTGGCAGCTGTGTATGGGCCAGGTAATCTCAGGTATGAAACATCTGCATGAGTGAGTTATTGCAAACAAAACCAGGTTCTGGAAATTTCCTGAAGAGCAGCAAAGTGAAAAGCACTGTGTCTCTTTAAATTTGAGTCTTCCCAAACAATTATAATTTATAATCCTTTCCCTTATCTGATATTCCTTAGGAAAGACACGCATATAGCCTTGAGCTAGAACTCCAACTTGGCTTTTAAATGCAAATATTTTAACAAGTATAACACAGAGAAGCATGAACTATCAATTATTCCTAGTAGGCATATGTAAAACATCTTGTTTATCACCCCACCTCCCCCCACCCACCCCACCCCGTGATCAAAGCCAAATTAAGACAGAGAAAATAAAAA
This sequence comes from Podarcis muralis, assembly GCF_964188315.1. NCBI lineage: Eukaryota > Metazoa > Chordata > Lepidosauria > Squamata > Lacertidae > Podarcis > Podarcis muralis. The sequence goes on along the minus strand of NC_135668.1, from coordinate 3,403,519 downwards.
GGTAACATTGCAGAGTGAAAGATTGTATTTTGCTTTCTGTTTTGTTGTATTTTAAGGAAGCATTTGTTTGTCTCAGCAGTTCTGACATATTTTTTCAATGGGAAACATTTTTTTAGAGCAGTTCATGGAAACAGGGGATAGGGAGATAACTGTATTGGGATTGTCTATGCTGAGATCATTCCCAGGACACACCAGCTGTCCAGGGAAGTATATGTGGGGTTTGCAGAACAAGTTCAGAATTCATATGTAGTTAGAGAACTTTGGCTTTCTGGAAATCTTTGCTTCAAAAAATCTCAAGTTGCTAGTCCTTATGATTCTGGAGGTAAATGTAGGAGTATCTGAGTGTTCCATTGATGTTGTCGGCATCCATCTGAGTCAAGAGTGTGTCTCTGGGGGTGAAGTCAAATCACTACTTTATCAGCACTGAAGTGATCTCTTCGGGGCGCAAGCCTGAGCAGTGTGTATGGAGGCCCTGGACTGCCCAGACAGCAAGAACCCCCTCTCAGCCTTGCTGATGTGGTCCAAAGGAAAGCAGAGCAATACATTTTGCACCAGCTTGGCTGCAAAAATTACCAGAAGGAGGCGTCCAAGACACCATCCAACCGTCTCAGGGACTCTATTCCACTTGTCTGCTCAGTCCGCTGAAGCCTGTCTTCATAGGCAGGGGAAGTCCCAAATTCATCAAGACTTGAGACCCATCAGATATCTTCCCCTGGTTTAGCCAGCCATTGAAAGCTGTGTCTTGGGGTGTGGCCACTGTTGCACGCTGATAGCTTCTAGGAGTCACTGGTGAGAGTTGAGTGCAGGGTGAGGAGCAAAGATAGACAAACTAACCCAAAAGGAGCATGATGTGCCCCCCCCCTGAATGACTACCCCTCCCCTAACATCTCATACACCCCATCAACTGAGCAGAAACTTACAAAATCTCAATGAACATCTAGTGTGGTGTAGTGGTTAGGAGCAGTAGACTTGTAACCTGGTGAACCAGGTTTGCTTCCCCGCTCCTCCACATGCAACTGCTAGGTGAACATGGGCTAGTCACACTTCTCTGAAGTCTCTCAGCCCCACTCACCTCACAGAGTGTTTGTTGTGGGGAAGGAAGGGAAAGGAAAACGTTAGCCGCTTTGAGACTCCTTCGGGTAGTGATAAAGCGGGATATCAAATCCAAACTCTTCTTCTTCTTCTAGTGATCAAGGAAGAGGAAAGTATCAAGCTTTTACTCCTTCTATAGCCACTGTTTCTTGGCACCTGCCATTACAACATTTTAAATTTGGGGAAACTGCTTTGGAAGCAGAGTACTTTGCCTATCACCCAACCAACGTTCTACAATCTGAACATCTACAGTAGATATAGAGACTTCACTGCAGTATCTCCCTCCAGTGACATCCAGTGAGTCTGCCTAGTAGAACCTGAAATGAAATTTTAGCTGTTGGCCACCTTAGAAAAAGGTGGGCAGTAAGTCTTCTGACTGACTGAGGATTGATTGATATTTGACATTGGGGTGGGGGGAGAAATCCATTAAGTGGGCTCTAGTCTACAAAGGTCAATGTTAATCTGGGGCAGCAGAAAGAAGCTCCAGAATCCCGATCTACTGATAGATCTCTGGATGATTTGAAATAGATCAACAAAGATGTCTGACTTGCTTAACAACAAAGTACAGCAACAAAATGAATACCCTCCCCCCCAATTATATTGGTGAAATGAATGCACCAACAGGTGTTGGTGGGCAGAAGGGGGATTGTGAGCTCTGTTCAGTGCTGGTACTCAAAACAAATTCCTGAGCTCAGGGTTATTTGAGTTTATGTCTTTCAAACCTGTCTCTGAGGCTTGGTGAAGCTCATGGTTCAAGTAAAATTCAATGCCGTTCAAACCAAGTATTCCTTGAGGGCACTCGTAAGTGACAATTGTCAATCTGATATCAAGAGCGATGATTTCAATACCAGGCTGATAGCTCTGTTGTTGTTGTGTTGGAATCATGCAGTTTAAAAGGCATTACATTATAAAGATGTCTGCAAATGTGACATGGAGGCTGACAACACCAGCCCTGCCGTGTGGGAATCCCTTGTAGATGATGCAGTGCCTGGAGACAATCAGTCAGATTGTGTGTCCACAACAGTAACCAGAGGAGGAATGACTGGTGGGAGGAGCTCAGAAGGAAGAAATGCCATGGCACACCTGCATCAGCACAACCAGGCACCCTCATCTGCCCCAGCTGCAACAAAACATGTCTCTCCCATATCAGTCTCCACAGACACATCAGGGGCTGTAACTTCACCCCCAAAAGTGCAAGCCTGCATTGTGTCCCAAGACAGATGGGTGCCAACCCACAAATTATCTTTAACGGTCCACAGAATATTATTTCAAAATCACTACTCACTGAGACAAACGAATCATAGACTTTAAAAGTGTATATCTCCCAACTTCATTCACAACATTCTCCACCAGATATATGATTCCTACTTCCCACACAAGAAGAAAAGAAGATGACTTTGGGGTCAGGCAAAAGGCCCCTCTAGTCCAGCACTCTGTTCTCAAAATGGCCAACCAGACGTCTCTGGGAAGCTCAGTGTGACTGCCTGGGGCTCCCAGGCAGTCTCCCGTCCAGGTTCTGATCACATCCAGATCAGCTTAGCTTCGGCAAGGTGCTCCAGGATCCTTGCAGTTCATAGTCCACCCCCTGTAGTCCATCCAATTCACCCATCACAAGTGTAGGCACTTTGCTAGTGATTACTACAATGCTGATTTACCTTACGCAGGTGTTGTTTGCATTACTGAGATATTAAAGACACAAAGCCCTTTGAGGAGTGGATCCACTTCCATGTGTTCCCTACTTTTTACTTTGGGGTTCAAAAATCCTGGATTTGGAACAATATTCTAATAGCATTATAGGATAGTGGAAGACATCCACAGGATAGCAGGGTTTTCCACCAAAGAGAAAATGGGCTGTTGAAGTACAATATATTGTTGTTTCTATTAATGATAATAATAATAATTGCATTTTTTTCACAAAAATTGACCCTAGTGACCCAAAGCTACTTCCAAGGTAATGTAAGTCCAGCCCTCATCAGTTTGTGGAGCAATAAAATACTCCAGTTGTTCCTGGTAGAATTATTGTTCTGCAAATAGAGCATGTATGTGTGTGTGTACGCGTGTGTATATATACACACTAGCCTGGGAACTTCCTCTCTGCCCAGAACATTGGAGGCTATACACCATACCTCCTCAACAGTATTTATAGGAACTCAAACACTGAGATCCTGCTCTGTTCCAGTAACAAGAAGCCGAAAGCACCAGTCTGAAGATGACGAGTGAGACCTCGTCGAAACGTCGCCTAGACACCCCAACTTTTACACAGGAAGATACCCGAGGACACCAAAACCTGCATTCCTGTACCCGTGAAAATCTACGAAAGCATATATATATATATATATATATCATTAGTGCCAATCCACAGCTTCCTGTGGTTTTCCTTACCTGACCTTGAGTGTTCCCATGATGGTTTTGTGCTTTCCTTGGACAGTTTCGCTGTCTATCTGCATCGATTAAACCTTGATCTCATTTATTATCTGAGGAAATGGTCTCAAGGTCACAGGGCTGGAAATTTAATTATGGTGGCAGTATATTAAGTGGCACATTTAAAGATGCTGAATCGTAGTAATTAATTTTTTGGATGGTGGTCTCCGGGGAACAGGTTCTCTCCACACTGGGTGTTTAGACATCCATCATGGCCATTGAGCGTGGCAGCTGTCTTTTAGCTTTAAACTGCACCATTATTCATCTTTTTATGACTGACTTTAAAAACACTAGACAACTTTACCCTTTTTATTGTAATATATGTCTCCTGTTCGCATCTAGCTATACTTCACCTTTGCTATAAAAATGCTAACAGGGCTTGCTCTTAGCTACCTGGGCTGGCCTAAAAAATTGAGACCGCGATTACCCTTTGTTGACATCTAGTGTCAAGGCACGAGAGATTTCGCTGGCATGTGGAATCTGTGGCATGGAAGGGGTGGGGGTAAACCCTGCACTATCCATGCAATTCCGTCCATCTTGCCCAAGAACGAGCTATAATAATTAGCGAACACAAGGGATTAGTTTAGCCGTCACTGTTGACTTTGCAGCAGCACTAAGTTATTGAAAGAAAGGTGTCTCTGCCAAGGTCTTAAAAAGCTTGTAATGTTTAATGAAGGGATGGTCATTAAACTTGCTGGTTCAAATATTAGGCGAGATGGGGCTGGGAGGTGTTTAATAAAGAGGTAGGAAAATAAGAACTAAATTACAGATATTCATTAAAAAAGCTGGCAACAGCCCAGCCAGCCTTTGGAAACCAGCCATGAGCCTTGTTTTAATGGAGTCTGTGTAGGTCTCAGCTGCCACTAAACTTGGAGGAGGTTTTTAATCCCTTTGTTGAACTTTTCACAGTTTGGGATTTCAAAGTGGTAGTAAAACAACAGTTCAGGGGGAAGACAATGCACCAAGAAGTAATCTGGAAAAGCACTACAACGGTTCTTGGCGAGGCAGCAGCCACGTTCAGCGCCATACATGCTAGAGTGCTATGGTACCACTTCAAACAGCCACGGCTTCCCCCAAAGAATTTTGGGAGGTGTTGTTAGTTAAGGGCACTGAGGAGAGCCCGCTATTCCCCTCTCTTCCAGAGCTCCCTGTGGAAAGGGATTGATGGTTAAACCACTCTGGGAATCTTGGTATTCTTTGGGGGAAGCATGGTGACTGCTGAAGTGGGGTGGGTTTAAATGTATAGTGTGGGTGTGAGCTCTGAGGCGATGAGTAGCCCCAGATCACCAGTGATGGTCATGACCAAGTGGGGTTTAACATGCTGTGAGTCCTTTACTCGGGCTGTACATATGGGTACATAAAACCATATATCCTAAACACATCACAGTCTCCATTGACCTTCATTCCAAGGAAATGAAGTCCTGAGTAAGTGCAGGCACCCTTGGAGTCTCCCGCTGCTTGGAGATTGGGGTGCATGAAAAAATATTTATGTACCACCTCTTACACAGCGTACAGCAGCATCATAAGTTTAACTGTATGTTTGTATTCTATGTTAAGTCCAATCAAGCAGTCATTTAAGAAATACTTAGGATTCTCCTGTGACAAGCATCAACAGCTGGCAAAAGCCATGGCGAAGAAGGAAGTGTTTAGCACCTGCCAAAATTGATCCAGTCAGTGCACACCTTTTTTCTGGGACCATTCCAAAGTGTGGGGGCCACCACAGAAATGGCTCTTCTTCCTCGGTGTTGCCAGATGGACAACTGCAGGCTGTAGCCCAACCAATAGAGCCCGCTGGCTTGTTTCCTATTGCATATAAATGTGTGTTTGTATCCATATATTCAGACCACCCAACTGTCCCAATTTGAGTGGGACACCCTGGCTTCTGTTAGAAATGTGGGGTGTCCTGCTTCTGCGGGCATCTGCTGCCTCTGCTGCCGCCGGCACAAGGCCACTGGTGCCACCACTGCAAGGCCTCCCAGGATACTGCAAGGACTGCCAGGGCACTGCCACCGCAAGGACTGCCAGGCTGCTAGGCCACCAATCCTGACATACTTCCAAAAGCTGACACTGGAAGTGAGCTTCCAGAAGTACACAAACGGCTTCTGGAAGTACAGCTGTCATGTTGGCAGCTTGCTAGGCCTCGCCACAGCAGCAAAAGCTGCAGGAGGTGGTGTTAGAAGCGGCAGTGGCCTGCCTGGCCTCGCAATGGCACCAGGAGGCAGTGGCAGGAGCGGCAATGGCCTTGCAGGTGTCAGAGGCCTCTCAGCACTCGCCAATGAGACCTCTCGGCAGCCTCAGAGGAAGAGGAAGAGAGAAAGCCAGCGAAGGTAAGACAGTAGGTGGCTAGTGGTGGGAGGGGCAGCAGTGGCATGGTAAGGGGGTGCTCTTTGTCCTGGACTGGGGGCAGAAAAAGTCAGAGAGTATGGGCTGGGAGGTATGTCTTGCTGCTGATGGAAAAGTCTTTGATCCAGCACAACCTGCCACAAGGGGAAACCCTAAATGTACAATGTTTCTCTTTCTCTCTCTCCATGTCCATGCCCCCTATATATGCAAACAGAAGCATAATTTGGTTCTGAAGGCAATATTCTCTGTCAGTAAGCAGGGTGTCATTGTTAGCCAGTGTGGCATAGTGGTTAGAGTTCTGGACCTGGGAGCTCACGGGTGACGGGGGGGGGGGCAGTCACTGCCTCTCATATGCACCTGCCTCACAGGGTCATTGTGGGGACTAAATGAGGAGGGGGAGAACCACGTGCGCTATCTTGAGTTCCTTGGAGACAAAAGTGAGACAGAATTGCAATAAACAATATAGATAATATAAAACAAACAAATAAACAAGGTGTCAGAACATGGTGGGTAGGTTGCTTGTGGGGGTCAAACTATGCCTAGCATACAATACTTTGCTTGTGGGATTTGCACTTACTGCTCTTTTGCTCCCGGGCCGAGTTCAAGGTGTTGGTGCCAACATATATGGCCCTCTGTAGCTCAGGACCAAGCTACTTGAGAGACTGCCTTATCTCTTAGATATCTTGTGGGAGAGTTTTCCCCTTATCTCTTACATATCTTGCAGTCTGTGGGAGAGTTTCTCCAGCAGGTGCCAAAGATCTCAGAAACCTATTCTGCAACAACTTGGAGAAGGGCTTTTAGTATGGCTGCTCCTATTCTGTGGAATAGCATTCCTGCTGAGGTACAACACGAACCTGCTATCTGCACTTCCCGGAAATAGTGGAAGAAATTCCGTTCTGACAGGCTTCCCCTGATGCCTTAATTTCCCACGAGTGCCCACTTGTTAGGGCTCTGATCATATTTTAAATGCATTTGTTGTGTTTTTCACTGTTTTTGATTGTCTTATGTGCAAACCATCTCAAGACAGTGATTTAGAAGGTACTTCATAAATTAGGGTCCAGCATCCTTTTTACTGTGGCCAACCAGAGGCTGGGCTTTAAGGTTTCTTGATTCATGAAAGAGGCAGGTGCTGCACTTCCTCTGCTTTGGAATATGGACTCCTGTGTTGCAGTGGGTTGGACTAAGTGACCTTTTGGATCCCTTTCAACTCTACAATTCTATGATTCGGTGATCCCAGGGCTGTGAAGGTGGGGACTGCCTGTGGTTATTCAGTGATAAGGAAGCAGCATTCTGCACATGATCAGGGCACCCTTGTTTAATCAGTGTGTCTAAGCTCAGTCCTGCAATAAAAACAGATTGCAGGACTGAGCTTTGATGCATTATGCAATGAGAACGGAGACACAAAAACCTTTCAGACAACACAAGGTTTATGAACCCAAGTACAGAGCAGCATAACACCTAAGCAATTACTCATAACTTCTTTACAATTCCTTGTAATTTCAGATTTCAAGAAGACTCAACATTGAACAAACCTCTGAATAATTCTTCCTGTTTACCACAGCCTGATCAACAGAAAACTGTATTGTAGCTGCTATGTGGCATATACTCAATATGGATGGCAAATGCCATCAAACTTACAGAGACTTGCTCTTGAGTAAGCATGCACGGAATCTGCCTGCAGTACAACCATATGGAAAATAAGTGTTTTCACGCTCTGTATCTGCCCTGCCAATTAGGCTAATTAAAAGAAGAATGCCAGCTTACAGTGGAGACAGGAACTAGAACCAGCTTTAGCAACTGAGAATGAAGAACGAAGGGTGCCTGCTATTCTAGGTTGATTCTTCCCCACTCCCTGGCTGGCACAGGCTTTGGGAAGGAGGTTTGAGGCTATGGTAGCATCCTTGAGCCCCCCATCCTCCTTCCCAAAGCTGGGCAAGCACTAACTAGGCTTTGGGAAAGAGGCAGGAAGACTCTAGGTCCCTGTCAGAGTCTCATGCCCCCTTCCCCAAACCTGGTGCCTTGTGGTCAGTGGCAGAGCTACATGCTCCGGCACCGAGGGTGGGCGGAGAACAGGCAGGGGCAGGGTTGGCGTGCATCCCAGGGGTGTGGCGCGCTGCGGGCAGAGGCATGATGTGCGTTCTGGGTGCATGGTGCCCAGCGCGGGCAGGGGGTCAGCCGTGATGGCACCCCACCGGGATTGCGCTGCCGGGAGCAGTGCACTCCCCCCCCCCCCCGCACTCCTCTTCCTCTGCCAGTGCTTGCAGTGCCTCACTTTCTGGACTTTGAGAAGTTGCCCCCCTTGGTTCAGCACCAGTAATTCAGGAAATTGCGTGACGGGGTAAGAAACCATTATGGCTTAAGGTTTTTTTGTGATGCTCCCAGCTTTTTCGTGGCAGTTGGTGGGTGGGTGTATATGCTTATTATGTGTTGACCAAATTGTTTTGTGAGGTAATGTTTGCCAAAGGAATAGAGGCCTCATAGAAGTGGGGTTATCTGGGCTCCTCTTCTGGCATTGCACTAGTATGAAAGAGCTTGAAACACTCTTTTTTTCAGCTGCTGCTTAATGACCAGTAATCATTTTTCATATAGTTTTTTTTAATACTTCTAAAGTACTTTCCAGGACTGTTCGGTTGCCTCTTCACATGACTGATACTCTCATCACCAACCAGCCTGAACTACGCTCAACTTTTCTAAATGAGATTTTATTGGAACTGATTAGAGTTAGATAAATGGGCAGCTTCACTAATGTATTATACGTTTTCAATTACAGTGTGTGTATAATCATACACATTTCTTTTTGGATAGTATGACATTTATGTGACAGATTTTGGATGAGATTGGTTCCCTGTTTACATAATGATTGTGCTTTGTTATTAGGCAAAGTCAGGGTTGTTCACTACCTATCATATATAATACAATATTATAAAGGCCTAGAATAAATAACTCCCCTTGAAATTCCAACTAGATCAATTACTGGAGAAAATGATTGAATTTTTTAAAGAAAATGTGGCTCTGTACACTGGATCCCTGCTTTTGCATTCTTATCCCCCAAATGCTTCAAAATTCAGCCCACCAATTTCAAGAGACTTGTCTCTGCATGGATGTAAGACTGAAGAGCAGGAGTCGCCAGCCTTTTGGGTTCAATGAGCACATTTGCAAAGTGGGGAAACTGTGACCACACAGGCACTGAAACTCTCTCCTCCCTAGCTGTAACTGCCTTGAAATCACCCCCTTGCTGCAATTACACTTGCAATTACACTATTGGCTGAAGAAGGTGTCCTTCAGTGGAAAGGGGGCGGAGGGGTGGGATCCTGCAGGCAGTCAGGAAAGCTTCTGTGGGTACATGTGCACCCACAGGTGCCACATTGGTGGCTCATGCTGCTGAGGATGCATAGACCAAAAAAATAACCCTCTGCCCAGGGTTAAGTAATCTAAGTACTGTAATCTATCATACCCTTTTTTCATACTTGCCACCCAATGAAACGGATAGGACATAGATTCAAAACAGACCAAACAGTGGTGAGGAGGGTGGACTTCTCAAGACCATATATCATTTATAGAAGTTATTGCCACAAGATGAAGATGTCCACTAGCTTCCTGAGAAAGGTTTGTCACTGGCTACTAGTCATGATAGCAAGATGGTCAGAGACAGTGTCTCTCTGAATACCAGTGGAACAGTGGAGAGTGGTACAAAATAGCAAAGGGCTGCTGCTGGACTTCCCAGGTGTCTCTTGTTGGCCACTTTTGGAAAGGGGATGCTGTATTAGATGGACCTTTGGTCCGATCCAGCAGGGCTCACCTCATATTACATTCATGAACACAAATAAAAACAATTGCTTCACTCAGGGAGCCAGATGCTAAGTAAGATTTGTGTCATGATCAAATGGGCAGCATAACAAGGTAAAGGTAAAGGTACCCCTGCCCGTACGGGCCAGTCTTGACAGACTCTAGGGTTGTGCGCCCATCTCACTCAAGAGGCCGGGGGCCAGCACTGTCCGGAGACACTTCCGGGTCACGTGGCCAGCGTGACAAAGCTGCATCTGGCGAGCCAGCGCAGCACACAGAAACGCCGTTTACCTTCCCGCCAGTAAGCGGTCCCTATTTATCTACTTGCACCCAGGGGTGCTTTCGAACTGCTAGGTTGGCAGGCGCTGGGACCGAGCAACGGGAGCGCACCCCGCCGCGGGGATTCGAACCGCCGACCTTTCGATCGGCAAGCCCTAGGCGCTGAGGCTTTTACCCACAGCGCCACCCGCGTCCCTACAACAACAGCACAGCAAAAGAAAAAAAAAAGGTTACTATTTTACTATTTTCATTTCTGATATAAGGCATGCGCTGGCTGGGGCTGATGGGAATTGTAACCCTGAACATCTGGAGGGCACCAGGTTGAAGAAGGCTGCTCTAGAGCAGTGCTCACAGCAGGGTCACATCCCAATAAACTGACAATCTAAATACAAGGCCATGACTGAGAAAGAAATCCAATGAGCTCCATGGCTGAGCAGGATTTCAACTTGGGTCTCATCACTCATCGATGGGCAAATTGTGCCCCCCCCTGATGTTACGCTGCAAACCCCAATAGCCCCAGCCATTGCCAAGGATGACAGGAATTGGAGTCCAGCAATGTCTGGAAGGCCACAGCTACCCGGTCCCTGCTCTAACAGCTACACCACACTGACTCCTTTAATATGGACTCATACTTACCGTATTTTTTGCCCTATAGGATGCACTTTTCCCCCTCCAAAAATGATGGGGAAATGTGGGTGCGTCCTATGGGGTGAATGCAGGCTTTCGCTGAAGCCTGGAGAGCGAGAGGGGTCAGTGCGCACCGACCCCTCTCGCTCTCCAGGCTTCGCGCAGCTCTCCGCAAGCCGTGGGAGCCCGGCGCTGGGCTCCCGTGGCTTGCGGAGAGTTGCCTGTTCTGGGGGCTGGGGTCAGGGGAAGCTCAGGCTTCCCCTGCCCCAGCCCCGTGCCTGGGGGGGAAATAATTTTTTCCCCTTTATTCCACCCCCCCAAAAAAAACCTAGGTGCGCCTTATGGGACGGTGCGTCCTATAGGGCGAAAAATACGGTAATCCAAGAGGCAATTCTTAAATATCTCCTAATTTTCTCACTTCCTTTAGGATGCAGGTTGCAAAACAGTCACAGATCCCTGCAAGACATTGTAGGTCTTTGATCCTGCCCCTAGTTAATAACGTGTGCATTGGTAAGCAATTCAGAACTTGGCCCAGCAATAATTTGCTGTGTGCACAATTAACAGCTATTAATGGGAAGCCAACCATCACTTGCCCATTTTGCTGGGGAAATATTTCTCCAGCATTGACAAGTATTGTAATGACTCTGGCATGTGACCAAATTGACAGGCCTGAAATGGAATGAGCAATAATCTCTTTGGACAGCAAAAGGATCACGGGGCCAAGTTTAACAATAAGAACCTGGCAAGGCAAGCATCAGCCTCTTGCCTGGCCTTGCAAGGGGAAAAGAATGTGGGAGGTGAGTTTGCTGGGTCAGACCAGAAGTCCATCATTTCCTGTCTTCTGGGGATGCGCAATTAAAGTTATTGGCCTCTGTGCAGAGTAAGAACCATGATAACAGTGGCCATCCGACCCCTCTGGGTGAAAGCCAGAGTGCAGGTGTCTGCAGGCTCCCAGGAGAGAGACAGGGTGGGGTCCCTGGATGTTTGACGGTTGGAAACAGATGCACTATCTGGAGCTTGTGGGTGTTTATTACATTGCTTTTTAATTTCCGTGTTAGGCATTATCCTCTCTCCAGATTAGTTTTAAGTGGTTATAATAGCTTGGCTTATTTGCATTGTTTTATACAAACTTGTATGATTTTTTCCTGTATTTATTTATGGATCATATTATTTCTAATTGTTTCAGAGAGAGAGAGGGGAGAGTTATACTTGGTAACTTGACATGTTGTGAACCACTTTGGGCACAATTTTGTGGGAAAGAGGCATACAAGTAAACAGATGGTAGTGAGGATGATGAGGATGGGAATGTTGTTTCCAACAGATTTAGAGTTGTGGGTGTAATTGCAATGGTTTGACTTACCCCAAAGGCCACTCTTCCATTGTCTCCCAAGACACCAAACAAATTTCTATGTTGCTTATTATATTATAAATATCTCTAAGCAATTTAAATATAAATATCTCTAAGCAACATAAAACTGAAGCAACAACAGACAACTTACACAAAAATATTACAGTTGCATATAAAAATGTTGCATTAATACACAAGAAATCTTTTTTTTTACCGGCATTTATCCTTTAAAGGCAGCCATCCACTTCATGCTTCAGTTTCAGACTGCCCAGCTTCCTCCCTCTGTTTAAGCACACAGTTTTCTCCCGTCCCAACCCCCCACCCCCTGTTAACCTATATTTGACTCTACAAGTCCTTTCCTGGGGAATCGGCCATTAAGAAATCGCCGTCCAATTGGAACTCTTCCGCTCGGATACAATCATGCAAACAACCAGGAGGATTTATTTAACCTTCAGCCAACTGCTCAACCAAGTTGAAATTATTGATAGCCCATCAGTAATAACCGAGACAGAGAGGTTAAATGAAGAGGTGTCCCCCACCCTCTCTCCTTCCCCAGCCCCCCCCCCCCCGACTTTACAAGAGAACCATTGAGCTGGTAACAGCCCTGGAAAGCTATTTCAGCTTAGATAACTTGGTCAAGGAACTCAGCTGCAGGAGGGAAATAAAACTGTTAACTGATGGCTGCTCTCCAATCAGTCACAGGGGTAATGGTGTTTGGCTTTAGTCAGGTTAGATGTCAGCAAATATACATCTTGCCGACAGCCTCTAAGAGAGCCTTAAGATTCTGCTTATTGTTTTATATAGATAGGGGTTGGCTGCTGATGTATGGCGGTCAGAGGCCATTGAAATAAATTTTGCAACGTTCAGTAGGTAAAGTTAATCTCAATCCCAAAGATAGGGCAGGCAGTTTTGATAGAATATTCATTGCATTGCTTGTGATGGGATGTTCTCTCCACCAAACCACTCCTGGCTACCCCATCACGTTTTCTGTGAACCTCTTGAGGACAGACTCCCCCAGTTTGTCTACAAGCACAACCTTCCAAACTCAGTTTTGCATTGCTAACAAATGTGGGTTGTTGTTGTTGTTGTTGTTTAAAAAAAGACTCCCAGGGCAGCTTAGAAATCACACCCACGCAAGTCCCTGCTCCCAGACTGACAACAAGACACACAAGGAAAGTGGTTTGGGTGGGAGGAGCAAATAAGAAAGCTCAGGTTCAAGCTCTTAGTTATAAGTTGTCCTAATGACTAGCCGGGATGGAAACGTTCAAGGATGTTTGCTGGTCTCTCACCTGTGCTGGTGGAGTGGCCCTGCAACTCTTCTCTTTAATAAGGCACTCATGTGTTTGGGCAGTGTCACATGCTGTTATGTTCTAACCTTGGAACTTAGAACAATAGGCAAGTAGGATCCTAGAATGCAGCAATTGATTGGCTTGCAGGAGAACACCAATCAGGCTCCAGGAAGAAGTTAATCAGCCTGTTAGGCTGGTAGGATCGTAGAATGCAACTACTGATTGGTCTGCAGGAAAAGACCAGTCAGGCTCCAGGAGGGAAGCAGAATCAGCCAATCAGACAGGACTCATTGTGTAAATAATGTATATAAAAGTCTGAGGTTTGGGGGGCAATTCAATCACTGTTTTACAAGCTGCAATAAAGAGCATGAAATCACTACAGGACTCTAAATATATTTCACATGCATTTGCATGTAACGTACTCAGCCTCCAATATTCTCCACAAGCTAAATCCTGTGACCAGTATCACATTCTGTGGACTGTCTTCATTCCCATGGAATTGCAGCTGACACACACACACACAGCATTGAGCATACCTAGAGGAGAATTCCACATGGTTAGGAACTGAATATTCCTGAACTATTGAAACAGTGCTTGAAATTTAGTGGAGAGGGCAGACAATAGCCCTAGCCCCTCATACTCCTATCTCCATTTTCATAAATCCATGAACCCCCTGTGGAAGGCATCATGAGTGTCCACCACCAAGAGGAAATGAGGACCCAAGCAAGGTGAAAAGAGATAAGTGAGGGCTCCAGAACAGGTTGGAACTACAGTGAGATCAGGACCCTGGAAGTGCTGGTTTTCTGCAGTTTAGGCAGAAAAAATAGCTATGTCAGCAGTGTGTGGGAGCAACTAGCAAAGCCTTATAGTATGGCCTAGGTAGCCAAGATGAAAGACACGCACCCTGAATGCTGCATCTGGATACGCTCACCCCCTGAGTACTACATCTGAGTAGCTTGACCACAGCTGTCCATGCATTGGTAACCTCACAGTTGGATTACTACAATGCACTCTACATGGGGCTAAGTTGGGCAGAGGGGGCTTGTCCAGAGCCGGCAGATGGTGCAGAACGTGGCCACTAGGTTGTTTGGAGGGGCAAACTACCCCCAGCATATTACACCTTGCTTGTGAAATTTGCACTGGCTGCCAATCTGCCATAGGGCCAAGTTCAAGGTATTAACATACAAGGTCTTATATGGCTCAGGACCAGGTCACTTGAGAGATCTCCTGATCCTTTATACACCTAGTAGATCTCTGTGGTCTGAGGGAGAATTTTCCCCATGAGTTCCAAATATCTCAGCTATCACAGTTAATTCAGAGCAGGGCTTTTAGTGTGGCTGCCCTTGTTCTGTGGAATAGCATCCCTGTCAAGGTAGGACAGGCGCTCACTAGCTACACTTTCCAGAAACAGGTGCAGGCAATTTTGTTCTAAAAGGCTTTTCCAGATGGATACATGCAGTGCTTTTTTTCTAGAAAAATAGGTGCTGGTACAAACCATGCAAGTGCCACACTTTTTAACAACAATGAAAAGACGTGCCGGTACTGTGTACCCTTGAGTGCCTGCTGGAGGGAAAGCACTGGATACATGTGTCTTTGTCCACTTGTTAGCACTTTTTGTTGTTTTTGTGTTTTTAAACTGATTTTAAATACCGTATCTTATGCATAAATCGCCTTGAGGTGATTAAAGTAGGATTAGTGCCTTTTTCTTCAGTCATTGACTTCTTCTAGACCCATGTTTCCCAGCGTGGGCCACACACCCCACAGGGGGGCAATTAGATTTTTAAGAGGGGCAATTTGAGAATGAGTTATTAACAGTGGATTTTTTGCATTTCTTATGGTTCTAGGGGCCTCATGTAAATAAATACAAATACAAATATAAATATAAATTGTGACATACACATTTTAAAAATAAAATCAGAATGTACATGGTGGTCAGCTGGTGACAATGCAGAGGTTATCTAAACAGAAAATACTCTGGGCACATTCAGGGGGGTAGCGCTCCAGGAGTGCTCAGTCAACATTTGTGGAATTTCCCCCTGAATGCGACCACTCCATAGCTACACAGCTGGAGTGGTCACCATTTTTCAGTTCTCTATTCATAGAATCATAGAATCATAGAGTTGGAAGAGACCACAAGGGCCATCGAGTCCAACCCCCTGCCAAGCAGGAAACATAAACTATTATATGCTTTGAAACTTTATTTACTATTTTTTCATATCACTTAACAACAACAACAACAATAATAATTTTAACAATTTCTTAGTGATTTCTTCCTCAGTACTTCAACTGTCCTTTCATTCTTTTATTTTTCTCTTTCATGGGTTGCTTGTCTTTGGAAGCTTGTTTAGACCAAGTTGATGGCCTTTTAGGCTTCCTCCACATGAATAGGAGTTCACTTTTTGAATACTGGTAATAAGAATTATATTCACAGGGTGGGCATCAGGATTTTCGAGTTGCTTGGGTGAGGCATGGCCAAAAAAAGGCTGGGAACCACTCTTCTAGACAGTGGGGTTTCAAGCCACAGGGGTTACTTTGAGGGAAGTGTCTGGGACTTTCCTGATCCTCTGAGAAGGCTGATCCATTCATTGGAATCCTGTGGCAGAGTCTGTTCTTTGGTGTTCAGGGCACATTGTGCAGGAGCTGGGAGGGGCACCATCTCTTCCTTGGGGCTAACAGAACTTTGCATCCAAGGATTCCTGGTCCACCATCCGCAGGCTGCTGTATATGTAATCTGAGCTCTGGTGCCATGAATGCAAAGAACAGAGAGCCTAGCAAGATTTCCTTTCCTGCACCAGTAAGGTACTGCACAAATTGGCGCCAGTAACCATTTCCTTGGGAGAAAAGAGAGAAAATATTTTGTGGGTTGTCTACATTTCCCTTCCTAAATGAAGGCTGAGATGCTATGCATACTAATGCAGTCAAACTTGCATCATGCAGCTGAGCTACTATAACTCCACCTGCAATCAGTGGTCTCATTAAGTTTTCTACAATTACTGGAGAAATGAACACCAGAGTGACAATATATCTTACCTATTAAACACCCTGGGGACTAAGCTTGTGGGCCTGACTTGATAGGAAGATGCATCAATTATTGGGACCTGACTAAATGCTTCTTCAAGCAGAACTCCTGTTCCCCTGAAATGTCTTTGCAAGATGAAGAACCAGCCCTGACATTTCATGCAGAAACTCGTGGCTTTTTGTGTGAGAAGATAAATGAATGTAGTTTTTTCTGCCACTTATGGAGTTGGGTTGAAGGAAACCAGATTGCAAGGGTTTGGTATGTTGGCTTCATGAGGATTATCATTTTAATCATGGGTATTTTGTCTGAGAACACAAAGTTTGTTTTACTCCATCTCTTCAGGTATTTGTTGATTTTCCACCTTTTTCTTCAAGGAGCTCAGCCTCCCCATTTTATCCTCACAACAGCCCTATAAGGTAGGATAGGCTGAGCCAAGGCCATCCAGTGAGCTTCATGCTTGAGTGGGGATTTTAACCCTGGTCTCCCAGGTCCTAGTCTAACACTCTAACCACTATACCACACTGTACCCATCACCAGATAGTCACAGATGAGTGTGCACGTTCTAAAACCAATTCAAACTTTGATACAAAAGAAACATGGTACATATTAGCAGAGGACACACTA
Organism: Podarcis muralis; assembly: GCF_964188315.1. Classification (NCBI taxonomy): domain Eukaryota; kingdom Metazoa; phylum Chordata; class Lepidosauria; order Squamata; family Lacertidae; genus Podarcis; species Podarcis muralis. The sequence goes on along the minus strand of NC_135668.1, from coordinate 3,386,691 downwards.
CAAACTTCAGACTAAAATATTATGGGCAAAACAAAGATAATGGCATCTTCTGCAGATTTTAATATACAGGCAAGCCCATGTCTGAGGAGACAGTGCTTCAGGTAACCTGGTCCTAAACTGTATAGAGCATGGAAGTCCATAACCAGCATAAGAACAGAAAAAGAGCCGACTGGATCAAGTCAATGACCCATCTAGTCCAGCATCCTGTTTTCACAGTGGCCACCCAAATGCAAGAGTGCTCTTCCCTCCTGCGGTTTCCAGCAGCTGGTATTGACAGTGGCGTAGCGTGGGTTGACAGCACCCGGGGCAAGGCAAGTAATTTGCGCCCCCTAACCCGTGGAGCCAGGTAGGGGCGAGCGCGCCCCCCAGATGTTGTGCCCGATGTGGCCGGCCCCCCCTGCACCCCCCACGCTACGCCACTGGGTATTGAGAAGCATTTACTGCCTCCAACTATGCAGGTAGAGCATAGCCATCATGGCTAGGAACCACTGATAGTCTTGATATCCATGAATGTGTCCAATGGTCTTTTAAAGCAGTCCATCACTGCCTCCTGTGGGAATGAGTTCCATAGTTCAACTATGCACTGCGTGGAGAACTTTTGTCTTTTATCTGTCCTGAATCTTCCAACATTCATTGGCCCCCAACCCAACACTGAACTGGGTTCGAAAACAAATTGGCAGCCACTGCAACTGCTATAAAAAAGAAGTTATGGGCTCCCAATAACCAGCCATGGTATTCTGGACCAGGTGACATTTCCAAATACTATTCAAGGGCATCTTATAGCAGCCATGTTATCACCTCCCCAGAACATGGGACTGATGGATGACTTGTGGCAAGGCAATGCAAGGACTGTGCGGAGATATCAAGCCTTCCCTGTGGGCCTTGCTGCCAAAATGCCACACTTTGCACACCTGTGTTGGTGCTTTTATGTGCTGTCACATTTCCACATATCTCAGGGAGAACATGGAAAGCTCACAAACTATATGAACTGGCCCAGCTGAACCAAAAGCTTGCTGAAGGTGTCACCATCAGACTGACAGCATTGTCTCCATCGGATGTACACTCACTAATGAGAGTCTTTGGGACTCGCCCTACTTTCTTGATGATCAGGAACAGGAGCCTGGAAGTATATGCGTTAATTAGGATATTTTGCAAAAGCATGTTTTGCAAAATAGTTAACAATCTTCCCTATTCGTCTTTTACCAGGAAAGGTATTTCATCAAAGACAGGGGGAGGGAAAATCTCCTGCCGTGGATCCCACTGAAACCGGCAAAAAACATTTAAATCCCATTAACAACTCCCCTACCAGAGGGGAAGTAGACTTAATTGGGAGTCAACATACATTTTAAACCTCATGTTTTCTGAGTGGGGGGAGGGAATCTTAGAACCCAAGAATGATTAACTGAAATCACTCTCTACAGCACTACAAGGGGATAATTAAGTTGTAAATGTAGGCTTTATTTGCCAAATGAAAAACAATATTTTTTACTGTAGGCTTTCCCCACCCTCAGCATTGTCTGTCTAGATAAATATAATTAGGTAATGGATGATGGTTTGTTAGCATTTTATTACATGTGTTTGCAAGGGCATTAAGAATAATTATAAACCGCACAACAAATATTGTAGATGTCCAGATTTTCAGCTGTAGACTACGTGACTTTCTCTGATCAGAAAAAAAGGCTGGGACATGCATTCTAAGAAATTAACTCTTCCCCTATTCAGAGCAAGAACTGAGATTCTTCTAGTTCAGCAGATTTACATACACTAATTACTAATTCCTCATCATTCTTAATCACAGTAGTATTTTCCATGTTCATGGTAGCTGGCAGGCTTTGTCTCCTACAGGCACAGAATGGCCTTCTAAAGTGGACCATAGTTGTGCCCATTTTAAAGATGGAGGAAATAGAGACCCGGAGTCAAAGAATAGTCAAGACCACCCAGGGAATCCTTGGTTTGGTACAAGATGTGAACCCAGTTGGGTGAGGCACCTTGTTAAGATGGATTCATTGACATTTTTCCAACAGGACTGCTCCATAACTGGACTACAAATAAATGGGAAATGACCTTGTTGAGACCTGCAAACCATTTTAAAAGGACAAGAATGGTAAGCAAGAAGGAAATAAAGGTAGCTACCTAATTCTCTGCTGACCTATCCAGTGAAAGAGGATGCACATCATGTTGCTGGGTCTAGGGAGCCACTGTCACTTAGCCACCTGAGCTCCAGCAAATTTCCAGCAAGATCCCAAGATGTGGCACTCCCAGAATTGCCCGCTTTCCCCCACCACAGCCCCCAGGAAGAGCTGCACCCCAATATCTATGAGAGTCCTATTTCTATTATCGCTGTTGTTTAGCTCAGGATCCCGTCCTTAGTGAGCCTGGGGAACTGACTAGCAGGTCAGTGATCAAGGTTGCTAAGAAAGCAAGAAAGCTGTCCAGCTAAGGAAGTCACACAGCTGAGAAGGATGAGGTGTTGAATTGGGAACTTCTAGGCATTGAAGGAGCAGCTCTGTAGCTGGCCAACACCATTTGGAGCATCAGCAGAGCCCTGATCCAGAGCATGCTTTCATTTGGGCATCCTCCTCCCAGGGAAGGTTCAAGGATAACAGGCTCACATAGTGAAGCAGGAAATGGCCTGACCTGGAGTCATCTCCTCTTCTGATACTGGGATCCTGGATATTATTTTAGAGGGCAGGATTTGGGGTGGGAGGCTGGAGATGTCTCCAAATTTGCAGGTTCCCTGAAGAGGATACCTTCTTGGCTGATGTGGTAGTCTTGTGCCAGGGGCTGTTGGGGTCTCCATAGTTGTTGGGACTGGCAAGCAAAGGAACACCGCTGTTTAGGAAGGATATTGACAAGCTGGAATGTGTGCAGAAGACAACCAAGATGATGAGGGTCTGAAAAGCATGCCTTATGAGGAACAGTTGAGGGAACTGGGTATGTTTAGCCTGGAGAAGAGAAGACTAAGTGGTGATATGATAGCCATCTTCAAATAGCTGAAGGACTGTCACTTAGAAGATGGAGCAAGCTTGTTTTCTGCTGCTCCAGAGGGAAGGACTTGCACCAATGGATTCAAATGACCTGAAAGGAGTTTTCAACTAAACATTAGGGAACAACTTGACAGTGGAAAGAGCTCCCTTAGAAGGTGGCAGACTCTCCTTCAACTGGAGATTTTTTTAACAGAGTTTGGTGGTCATCTGTCAAGGATTCTTTAGCTGTGATTCCGGCATCACAGGGGATTGGACTAGATGACCCTTAGGATCCCTTTCAGCTCAAATTCTAGAGTTGGATTCTATGATTCTATGAAAAAGTCTCACCTGATTTTGTTCTACTCCAGATGTAAATGGCCTGGCAACCTGCAATGGGATTCAGCTGACATAGAAATGGAGAATAGCCACACACATCTACTTTGTGGTTGCCAGAAGGATAGCCCAGATCCCCTCAGAAAGGAGATGTTGGCTTTGATTGAAGCAGGACTCAGGAGTGTTCACAACATGGTGTTCCACAGAACTCCTCCACTTGATAACTAATTTGGTGTATCCATCAATCTTGCAAATTGTTACAACAGCAGAAATGATCACATAAAAAGATGTTCTTTTTGCCATTATGGGTTTTATGTTAACATTTAAAGCAAGAGATAATGAAAATGAGTTTAGGATCATAACAAATGCACAAAACTGGCTTTAGAAATATCCTGATTAAAGAAAAAAAGGGGGAAAACTCAGCCAGTGTTTTTAAATATTGCGTATTTGAGGGGAAACATATGGAGTATAAAGGCCGTAAATCAATCATTAATTTGGATATATGACTTTACTAGCTTTGAAATTGAAGTCGGACTCAAACAGAATGCCAAGCTGCAGGAAGTTGAAAGTCTTCCATGTTCAATATTTTTAATAAGAACTGTAAATAATAGCTCATTTTGGATTACAGTCTGTGATCACTTCCAAATTCTAATGGTATTTCATTTTAGTTATAGCCTGTCTTACAGCAATAGGCGAGAAAAGAAACCATCCTTACAGCATATACACATATCATTTTTAAGACCTAGAATAAAGTTCTGAAGCAAGTCCATTCATTTAATTTATGGATGCCTGATGGACCATTCTAGGAATATTGTAGAAGGTTTTCCCTTCATCAATTCATTCTTGATTGTTTGTCTTGTTTTTCAAGCATCTCGTGGGTTTGGAGCTTCTTTCAGAGGTTCCCATTTATTTGGGGTCATGTTCAAATTGCATGGTTTGCACCGTTTTCCCATCAATGAATGTGGAGCTGGAAGGGAGCTGGATGCCAGCAGCTCAAGTCCAAGGGTAGACAAGTGCCATTGGGTGACAGGCAGCAATAAACATAATTAAAGCACAAGTCAGGCAGGTTGAAACTTGGTATAGACAATAGCTCAGTGGTCGAGTATATGCTTCGCATACAGAAGAAGGTCCTGGGTTCAATCCCTGAGCGCTTGCTGCCATTGCTCCAGCACAGGGGAATGCCATCTGCCATTTGTTCATCATTGTTGCAACACCTCCTTGCAGTGCCCTCTTGGTTTGCCACCCAGTGCAGGTGAACTGGTTGCGCTCCCCTAAATCTGCCTCTGACAGTAGTCTTGGCTGGATGTAAGTATTGCACACATGACCGAGGCTAGGTCTGCTTTCTCAAGCTAAGGTCTGCTAAATCCTCAGGTAGCACAGATGTTAAGAACAGGAGCAAAGCCTTGCTGGATTAGACAGAAGGCCCATCTAGTCCAATGTCCTGATCTCAAAGAGGCCAACCAAAAGCCCATTGTGGGAAACCTGCAAGCAGGACATCAATGCAGTAACACTCTTCCCATTTGTGATTCCCGGCCAATGGCATTCCGAGGCATACTTCTTCCGGCAGTGGAGGAACATCATGGCTGGTAGCCATGGATAGGGTTACCCTCCAATGATTTGTCTAACGTTGTTAAAACCACAGCTCAGTCACTCTCTTAAATTCCTAAGTAGGACCAATAGCTGCCTTAACCCCACCTGTTAGCTGAAGTATTTCTTCCTAAGGGCTGTGCTCTTGCCTCTACTCCCCAGCTTCACCTACCCCCAACCACAATGGCTGATGTGCAAAGGAGAAGTGGAAGGAGGATCACCTTTTTCATCTCATGCTCAGATGAGGATCAGAGGCAGCTGCAGCCCTGGATTACAGGCCAGGGGACCACTTCTTCTGGCCTCCTTCCTGTGCTCCTCCTTTCAGATCAACTCTTCACCCTAATTGGCTGTATGGCAGTGGCAGAAGCAGTGGGTCGCCAAAGTGGCTGGGAAGATGACATTGTGCCTAGTAGCAATGTCAGCCAGCCTGGGGATCATGATCCCAGAGGCAGGGGAACCAGGGAGCCAGTGGAACTGAGAGGTGCTGCCCCCACCTGTTCTGACTGTCCCTCCATGGCTTGTCAGCCATCCAGCACCTCTAATCATGCTGTAGTTTGCAGCGCCACCTGCCTGTGGCCAAGCAAACTGCAGTGTGACAGCACACCTGCATCTTTATTATATGTATTAGGGGCTGCACTCCTGCTCCCTTTGCTTGTTAACCCCACCTACCCCCACAACCTCCCTCCCCAAAGCCACCCACCCCCACCATTTACTCCTTGTCAAAACCACTCACCCCATCCCTTTCCACCTTGCCAAGTCCACCAAGACCCCATACAGCTTGCCCAAACTACCCCACCCTGTTAGACCTTGCCAAACCCCACCCACCTGCTCACTGCCACCTACCTACTTGGCCACTTTCCCACAAACTCACCTGCCTGTCTCCCTCTGCAGTTCCTTCTGCCTCACCCTTTGATGGTGCTGTGATGGCCCAGAAGCTCTGACAGCCCCATTTGTCATCCTGCTGTAGTTCACAGCAGTACCTGTCTGTGACTAAACAAATTCAGTGTGACAACATTCTTACATTTTTATTATATTTATAGCAAGACAGGTAGGTAAAAAGGGCATGTAACAAAGCTTACATATTGGTCTGCTGAACACCAAGGATAGTCAGTGAAGTGCCCTGCAGATGTTTCAGGACTGCAACTCCCATCATCCATGACCACTGGCAATGCTGGCTTGGGGCTGACAGGAGTGTAGTCCAGCAACATCTGGAGGGCCCCATGTTGACTACCTCTCCTCTACACTGACTGGCAGTGGCTTTCCAGGATTTCTGACAAAGGCTTTTCCCAACCCAGGCTAGAAATGCTGGGGAATAAATGTGCCAGGAAGGGAATGCCTTCGGCATGGAAAACATATCCTCTGCCACTAAGTCTTGGATTGGAGCCTCACACTCTGCTGACTCTGACCTCAAACAACACCCTTAATGGTGTCCGGTGGAAGACGACATAATGCAACACACACAGAACCTACCATGTATAGTCTAATGGCCAGCCTGCTGCTAGTCATACACAAGGAGGAAAGTTTAAAAGAATTCACTTTTCATCTATTTCAGGATAAAAACATTAGCAAAAGGATGAAAGCAATTCCTAATAACTTTTGGCAGTATGGGGATCCCTTTTCCACATGGGATTGGGACTCAAAGTGCACCTGCTTGGAAATAAGTCCCATGGATGTTCCCTTTGAGCAAACCAGCTCAGGCCTGTAGTATTTAGCAATCTGGAAAGATGGAAGATAATTTGAAAGAACAAAAATATTTATGGCATAAACAATAACGGATACTATGCCATTCTACAGAGCATAATAGAGTTTTAATGTATTCCTGCTGTCGGCATTGTGTATCTGAGTGATAATTTTATGTGACAGTGTAATTAAATTGGAAAACAATTCCCATTTCCTATGTCTTTTATCTATTTATCATCATTTATTTCTTTACTTTCACCCTCCACCATAAATATTACTGTAAGAAGAGTTAAATAAGTTAAACCAATGCAATTACTTTTACAGATTGAAATTAACTTCATATATCAATTTATTCCAGTTTCCCTGCTATTTGCCCTGCATTTGTTGCAGTATATTTATGGTGTCACTGGGTGGTTTCCATGTTTGCATTCACTTTTTGACGAATGATCTGTGTGTTAAAAGCTGACATTTTAACAGTATTTTCAAACAATTTCATTCATTATCAAATAACCATTTATTATACTGTGGCAATTTCAAACCGTTTACTGGACTCCACTGCACATTGCTAAACAATGATTAATCAACCAGCAAGCAAATTTTAATGCTTATCACAGCAAATAGAGAAAGTAACATTAAATAGTGACTTGACTAGAGCTGGGTCTAAATTATTGTTATTTTATTTTATAATGATTTTTGATGAGTCATTCAGTGCAAGCTCCTTTACATATGCTTTTCAAAAAACCAAGCTAGATAAAGCGTTAGGTTAAGCAAGGCCCCATCAGACTCAAGGCTCTGTTCTACTGCATTTATCTGAACTCTCTCTGTGTGGAAAGCGAGACTTAAGTCTACACCTTGCCTTCAACACCTTCAGATGTTTTATATATGCTTCAACAGTCCCAATTAACTATGAATTGTCCTTAGTTTTCTGTCCTGGATAAACCACAGCTGTGGGTTTGTGTGTAGGAGACAGGCAGAAAGAAAGAAAGAAAGAAAGAAAGAAAGAAAGAGGGGGTTAGGGGGCAGAAAGATGCTGGGGGTTCAGCACCCTACACACACACACACACACACACACACACACACACACACACACAATCCTCAAGAAGTAAAATCTCTGGGCAAAACTGGAAGTGAAAGCGATCAGCTTTTGTATGAATGCATGTCTTGAGTAGCATGTTAAACTGATTTGTTTGCAGAGCAGCCTGAATAGCATCAAGAGGAATGCTATTCCACAGAACATGGGCAGCCACACTAAAAGCCCTCCCTGCTCTTAGTGATTGCAGACCAAGGTCCTGAGATCTTCGGAACTTGCAGGAGAGACACTCGCACAGACCACAGTGATCTACTTGGTGTATAAAGGATAAGGGATTCTCTCAAGTAACCTGGTCCTGAGCCTTTATGTTAGTTCCAGAACCTTAGACTTGGCCCAAGAATGGATTTACAGCCAGTGGAAATCCCACAAGCAAGTTGTTTTATGCTGGGAGTGGTTTGCCCCCCGCAAGCAACTGAGTCACAGTGTTCTGTGCCTGCTCCAGCCTCTACACCAAACCCAGGGGTGGCCACCCCTCCAGCATCTTGCAGAGATACAACCGTGGTCCTGAGGTGTGATGCTAACACCTCTGGTTGGTGAACTTGGAGGGCCTCTGCTAGGGACAACTGATAAAACTAGTCTAGATGGACAAGTAGTCCAATTAAGGATAAGAGCAGTTTTGTATGCTCCTGTAATCCCGCTTCAAATTTGTCCTTTCAATCATCCTTTAAATTTGTTCTTATTGGTAGGATGTGGGGTTTTGAAGCATAATTAGTAGAGACAATATGACCCTCCCTGTTGATAGACACAAGCAAAACAGCACCCAGCTGACTGAGTAGAAATGGGTTTCCCTTTTTATGTCAAGGTTAATGAGGAATTACTCATTGCTGCCTGGGAATTGGCAAAGAGGGGGATAAAGAGCTACTGAACTTGGGGTGAAAGACTCTGCAGCCACCGACTCTGTCCCCAGAATGAGCCTAAAGCTTGGCTATCATTTCATAATTAGCCATGTGTTTGTTGCAACACCAGAGTCCTTTACAAGCTTAACACATTGCTAATTACATTAACTTTGCATACAAAAGGAGCATTGGGGAAGCCCAGATGGGCACAGTGGTGGACCAATTACAAGTCCCCACTGTCATATTTAGGGAAGCAACTCTCTGATAGCTACAGAGAGCATGAGGCCACTTTTAAATTAATGCAAACATTCAGAAACACAAGAGAGACAAACAAACATCACATCAATGACTGAATAGGTGGAAGCGACACTAGACTAACAGGGAGGGGATTGTGGCAGTTTATTCTTGGGAAAATAAAACCAGGGAAAGAGAATAACAGGCAGTTTGTTGTATAGTAACGCCTCGCTTTGGCCCACTTGGTCACCCTAGTTCATGGGAAGCCTGTCCCTGGACTGTAGCCCTTCTGTATCAAAGTGGGGAGTTCCAAGATGAAAAACTCCTCCATAGACACACAAAAATCCCCACACCTAGAAAACCAGCAGGAGAGGCAAAAGGAGCTTTATCTATGTGCAAAGAGGCAGGGATGCCACCCCCTTCCCAGGAGCATGGCTCCATCCATCAGCCAGAGGAAATGCAGGAAATTTGCTTCCTCCCTGCCTGCAAAAAAGATCACTCCAATTCCAACTGCCAGCTGCCATAGAGCTGCAGAAGCGGAGGCACACACTATCCTTTTCCTTTGACCAGGATACCAAAGGCTGCCAGGAGGCAACCCAATATTTGCTTTCCTCTGCCCACTCAATTCCTTTTGTGTCATGCCTCTTAGCTTGTGAGCCTGCAGGCACAGGCTATCTTGTAATCATAAAATACACATATACAGCGTTTAGAAAATTTTAGTGCTTTCTAAAAAAAAAATTATAATACACAGGAATTAGATAATTAAGTGGCAGGTATCAGTCAGGCTTGATGATTTTCATTTCTCATTTTGGTAGAGTTACAAAATTCATAGATCAGGGGAGTGCTGTGGAAATACACTATCTTGATTTCAAAAAGGCTTTTGAAAGTCGCCCATTATATTCTTGCAAGAAAGCTGGTGAAATGTGAGTTGAACGAGGTAACTGTTAGGTGGATTTGTAGCTGGTTGGTAAAGGTAAAGATAAAGGACCCCTAGACGGTTAAGTCCAGTCAAAGGTGGCTATAGGGTATGTTGCTCATCAGGTCCAGGGAACCAATGTTTTTCCACAAACAGCTTTCCAGATCACGTGGCCAGCATGACTAAGCTGCTTCTGGTGCAACGGAACACTGTGATGGAAGCCAGAGCACACCAAAACGCTGTTTACTTTCCTGCCGCAGTGGTACCTATTTATCTACTTGCACCGGTATGCTTTCGAACTACTAGGTGGTTGACTGACCCAAAGAAAAGAAATTAAAAAATTGTCCAGTAGCACCTTAGAGACCAACTAAGTTTGTTCTTCGTATAAGCTGTGCATGCGCATGAAAGCTTAAACCCAGAACAAATTTAGTTGGTCTCTAAGATGCTACTGGACAATTTTTTTAGTTTTTTTAATTTATTTTGACTACGTCAGACCAACACGGCTACCTACCTGAATCCTGAACTCAAAGAGTTCCTCATCATCCTGGAAAAAAGTGGCAAGTGGGGGGCTGTGGGATTCTGTCCTGGGTCCGTTGTTGTTGTCTTTATAAATGACTTGGAGGAAGGAATTGCGGGGATGCTCATCCAATTTTCAGATGGCACCATCTAGTCCAGCATCTGACATACTACTGTGGCTGATCAGATGCCTTTGCAAGCCTATAAGCAGGGCATGGAAGTAACAGCACTCCCCAGCAACTGATATTCCGAGATGCACTGTCTCTGAAGCTGGAGGCTCCACCAAGGGATCATGGTTAATAGCACTGACAGACTTCCCTTCTCCTTTTATATCTAATCCCCTTTTGTCTAATCCCCTTGTATAGCCATCCAGGTTAACAGCCATCACCACACCCTGTGGGAGCCAATTATGTATTGCGCAGTGAAGTACCACAAAGGGAAGGTTCATCTCTGAAGGAGCATCCAATTACTGTATATACTAGAGTATAAGCTGACCGGAATATAAGCCGAGGCACCTAATTTTAGCACAAAAAACTGGGGAAACTTATTGACTCGAGTATCATAGAATCATAGAATCATAGAGTTGGAAGAGACCACAAGGGCCATCGAGTCCAACCCCCTGCCAAGCAGGAAACACCATCAGAGCACTCCTGACATATGGTTGTCAAGCCTCTGCTTAAAGACCTCCGAAGAAGGAGACTCCACCACACTCCTTGGCAGCAAATTCCACTGTCGAACAGCTCTTACTGTCAGGAAGTTCTTCCTAATGTTTAGGTGGAATCTTCTTTCTTGTAGTTTGGATCCATTGCTCCGTGTCCGCTTCTCTGGAGCAGCAGAAAACAACCTTTCTCCCTCCTCTATATGACATCCTTTTATATATTTGAACATGGCTATCAGATCACCCCTTAACCTCCTCTTCTCCAGGCTAAACATGCCCAGCTCCCTTAGCCGTTCCTCATAAGGCATCGTTTCCAGGCCTTTGACCATTTTGGTTGCCCTCTTCTGGACACGTTCCAGTTTGTCAGTGTCCTTCTTGAACTGTGGTGCCCAGAACTGGACACAGTACTCCAGGTGAGGTCTGACCAGAGCAGAGTATAAGCCAGTTCACCACACCACAAACCTGGTGGTGGTGGTGGCAGCAGTGGAGGAAGGACAAGCAGCCCAAAAGAGCTCCTTTCAGGCCACTTGTCCCTCTGTTGCCACCTCTGCTAGTCACAAGAGCATAGGAGTTGTGGTTGGGAGAGGCACAGCGCAGCGCAGCACCTCTCCCAACAGCTCCTGTGCCTGCCCTTGCGAGAGGCAGGCGGTGGAGGGACCAGCAGCAAGGGCTCCTTCTGGGCCGCTCGTCCCTCCGCCGCCGCCGCCCGCCTCACTTGAGTATAAGCCATGGGGGGCTTTTTTAGCATAAAAAAATGTGCTGAAAAGGTCAGCTTATACTCGAGTATATATGGTAATTCTGCAAGTGAAGTTTTATTCTTAATCCATCTTGGCTGGATTAGTCCTGAGTCCTACTGAGTTCACTGGCACTTACTTCCAGTTGTGCACAGAATCGCTGTCCAATATGTATTTTGATTTAATCTTGACACCTTTAAGCTTGACAACTGCAATCCCCACATATATCTGATAGCAGGCCATACTTCTGGGTAAATAGGCTTAGGCTCATAAAGCACGAAATTTTGGCAACATTTATCCAACGTAGCCAAAGCAGAACATTTGTACCGGTGAAGCTCTTGACAGATTCTGCTGCTTGTTTTCCAGGTTACAACTGAATCTAGCTTTGTGATTTCCCAATTTTCAGAGATTGGCTGCCACCCTGTGGCAGAAGGAAAACTCTGCAGGGCCTGCAGAAATGGTAGGTGTCTCCCCTCACCCCTGCCCGCCCCCCCCCCCGCCCCCCGTCACTTAAGCAGAATTGTGGCAATTTGTTCTTTTGTTGGGAAAGAGAAATCATCATTCCACAATAAATCACAATAAAGACACACAAACCTCCTCTCCTCTGACCCCTTGCAGGTCAGTCTTCCTAGCAGATCCATCAATAGAAATTTTAGGAGTAGCACAAATAAGTTTTTGTGAAGCCAGGTGCACAGCACTTTGCATAGGCCTTTGCAAATACCATAGTACAGCTGCCAGACTTCGAGGTTTGACCTGAGGTCTCCAGGTTTGCCTCCCTCCCCCCCCCCCATTAACCATTAAAAACTTCCCTGAACAGGGTTGCCTTCACATGTCTTCTAAAAGACATCTTGTTGCTTATCTGTTTGAGATCTGATGGGTGAGTGCCACGACCAAGAAGGCCCTCTGTCTGGTATACTGTAGCTTCACGTCTCTCAGCGAGGGAACCGCCAGAAGGCCCTCAGAGCTGGACTTCAGTGTCTGGGCTGGACGATGTAGCACTGAGTTAAAGTCATCTAGCAGTATAATTGTTCTGTGGGTGAAACGTTTTGCACTGTGATGTTTGTGCACCATTAAAACCCAACCTTGCACTAGTGAATAAAGAACATTGGATGCAGACCCTAGGCTGGGTCTGCTAATTCTAAGGTCAGCACAACCAACTGGTACTCATCCTTTCGCCAAGCTTCTCCCACAGCTATCCCAGGGCAGCATGAATGGCATCACCCGTCTGACATTTCATTGATGAACAAACAGCATGTATATATACAACATTATCAGATGGGTGTTGTCCTTACTGTCTTTTCAATATCTCTTTAAGACCTCCCTTTCCCAACAATACTTTTGAGTCTGTATCAATATTGAATTTGAAAATGTTTTTAATACGTGTTATTCTTAAGTCAGTTCAGGGTCTTAAATGGAAAGCAGTGAGTAAGAAGTGACAGATAACTTTCACTGAAAGGATCTTGGGCATGGCTGCCTTGTACTCTTGCACAGTTGAAATGGAAATGTACTCTTGCCAGGAAATAGAAGTATTTCTTCTAACATTCTAATCAAAACAAAAGCTTCCACAATGGTGCATTTGAGGAGTTATGTTCAAAAATAATCACCATGATTTTGTTTCCTCAAGCAGCCATTTATTAAGAGAGATCTCCTGACTGCTGTCACCTCCAAACAATGGCTCTACAGAGAATTGTCTCCCATTGGGAAAAGGAAGAAGGAAACCACGGCAGTTAATTTTTGCTTCTCATCTAAGGAAGTATTTTACACAAATCATATGAGTTTTAGACAATCTATCATCTAACCTGCTAAATGTTTATATGAACACTAACAAAACAAGACACAGTTCTAAAAGGATGTCTCCTGCTTTTAGAATATGTTTGCATGGACTGTATTCATAGCAGCACCAAAGAAGCATCCCCCTTCTGCCCATTTCTGTCAGGTTTAAGACCTAAAATGGCAGAATGGTTTATAATCACCTTGGCTTTAAGTACAGGATGCCTGCAACTTGCACACATTTAACTTACTTGAGCATATTCAGCTTTATATTTGTGGCAAAAAAAGAAAATGAAATGGGGTGGTGGTGGAAGGGGGTGGGGTTCCAAAAAAAGGACTTAGGCAATTGCGCCCACCATTGAACCCAATGGGTTTTGACTATACACAGTTGTGTATAATTTGCTTTAGGTGAGATCCCCAGAACATAACTCCCACGTAAGTTGTGAGCATACTGTATGCCACAGCATAGCTCACAAAGAGAGACTACCCTTTTCTGCAGAGGTTATCTATACAGTGGTACCTCGGGTTAAGTACTTAATTCGTTCCAGAGGTCCGTTCTTAACCTGAAACTGTTCTTAACCTGAAGCACCATTTTAGCTATTGGGGCCTCCTGCTGCTGCCGCGCCGCTGGAGAACGATTTCTGTTCTCATCCTGAAGCAAAGTTTTTAACTCCAGGTAATATTTCTGGGTTAGCGGAGTCTGTAACCTGAAGCATATGTAACCCAAGGTACCACTGTATTACACATAGTAATAGGTTTTCTTAAAACTTCCCTTTTTTTCTACCACAAACTATTTTCATAACTCCAGGACCCCACCATACAGATTTCTTTCATCATATCCCAACAGCAAATATACAGAATACCAACATTTAAAAACCTCACTATTTATATTCAAGTAAATAAATCCACTCAACAGCAATCGTTTGCAGTACTTTAGAAGAACTTCATATTAACCTTCTTGTTCAAAACATTCCTTCATCTCCATCTGTCTCATAGGCTTGACAGTAGCAACTGAATATTCTGGCCAAAAATAAAGGAAGAGATACTTTTTGACTGGCCTGTGGTTTTAAAAGAAGCTTGTGCTGCACTCAGGAGGTGCTCTTTGCCCCATCCCATGGTCAGGTTCGCCTGCTGTGTAAGGTTCTCTGGAAACAGAAAACAGCCATATAGGCCACCCCCAGACAACAACACCTTCCTGGTGTTACACAGCAACACAACAAAATCCAATAACATTCCCTAAGAGCTAAATCAAAAACAAAGCAAAACTGTAGCTGAAATAAAACTGAGAAGCGTACAAAACAATTAGTTTTTAAAACTTTAAACCTCCTGCCACTTACCGTATTTTTCGCTCTATAACACGCACCTGACCATAACACGCACCTAGTTTTTAGAGGAGGAAAACAAGGGGAAAAACATTCTGAATGAAACAGTGGATGTATCATTTTTGTGCTTCATGCTGTGGCCACAGACATGTGATCTGATGGTGAATTTGGGGTGACCCAATGCAAAAATCCTGATAATTCCTGTGGATCCATGCTTTGTAACCACGTTTTTGCACCATTGCAGCCCCAGGCAACAGTGGGTGCGTGATTTTTTGGGTGCAGGCTGTAGCCATGGACATGCTATGTGATCTGATGGTGAATTTGGGGTGACCCAATGCAAAGATCCTGAGGATCCATGTGGATCCATGCTTTTTAACCACGTGTTTGCACCATTGCAGCCCCAGGCAACAGTGGGTGCGTGATTTTTTTGGTGCAGGCTGTAGCCATGGACATGCTATGTGATCTGATGGTGAATTTGGGGTGACCCAATGCAAAGATCCTGAGGATCCATGTGGATCCATGCTTTTTAACCACATTTTAAGTGGGGAGCGAAGGAAAAACAAAGAAGGGACATGAGAGGGGTGTGCAGAGAAGCAGCTGGCTAAGAATGCTGGAGAGGGATTTAACGGGTGGGAGGCAAAAGTTCCCCCCCAAGCCAGCCATCTCTCTCTCTCTCTCTCTCTCTCTCTCTCTCTCTCTCTCTCCCTCTCCCTCCCCCCTCTCCCTCTCCCTCCCCCACTCTCTCTCCCTCTCCCCCAGCAGTACCGGAGCACAGAGACGACACTTTCCCCTCTGCTTGCCTGGAGGGGAGGGGCTTTCCCTGCTCTTTGTTCCGTTTCAGCAATCACAGCAACGAAACAGAGGAGGGTGGGCAGTAAGACCCTGAGGAAGAATGCAGGAAAGCTGCCACTTCCTCTTTTCAGGTTTCCCTTCTCCGTGAAGAGCGATTTGACTTTTGCTTGATTTTTTGGCTCCAGGGACCACACATTCGCTCCATAACACGCACAGACATTTCCCCTTCCTTTTTAGGAGAAAAAATCTGCGTGTTATAGAGGGAAAAATACGGTATGTCTTTGTAGGAGTTAATTAACATTTCCATGACAATGCACGAACATTTCACCATGTTAGCCCACAGTGTGATGCTGCAATGCCAGTTGTGAAATTCCCAAAGTTCTCTTTTAAGAGCAGTGTGGTTGCTGCACATTCATTTTCTCTGAGGCCTCCTTTCAATCTAGATACACAAATGCTCATTGAGCCTTATTGGCACAGAGCTACCTATGCTCCCAGGTGTGAGGCAGGGAGGATGGGAATGTGCTGCCCCAGGCCAGGCCAGATACTGCTTTTATTTGAATTCTGAGGCTGTAGGAGTTGTCATCTGGCCAGTCCTCCTTGTTATACAAAATAACTGGTTGGGATTTTGTACTGAGGGAAACTGTGGGTATTATTGAATGGCTTGTATGTTATTTTAATAGGCTATTATTTGATTATTTATATTAATATTTTACCATGTATTTTATGCATATTACGTATATCACTTTAAGATTCTCTTGAATAGAAAACAATTAAGAAGTTTTCTAAGTAAGTTAGTGAAAGCTAGCACTTTTTTTTTAACCACCCACACATCCCTTCTACAGATTATTTAAAAGCAGGGATGCCTCGTCAAGGCTTTTGGTTTTCTGAGTATCTCTGGTTTACAACTGGCTGGGCTTGTTAAAAGATTTCCGTGCCAACAAGATTCCTACAAGAGGCTGAAGCTCGCCAAGGCCTGCATGTGAACTGGAGCTCTGAAGTTACTTGCCCCCATTTTAGAGTAAGGAAAACTGGTGATGCAAGTCTCATTTACTTATGCAGAGGCCACATAAAGTCAGAAGAACGGAAGAGCCCTGCTGCATCGTGCCAAAGCCCCATCCAGGCAGATGTCCTAATCTCCAGCGGCCAGCCAGGTGCCCCTGGGAAGCTGACAACACTCTCTCTGCTTCCGAATTGCAGCAACTGCCATTCAGTGCCTACTGCCCCAGACACTGGTTTTACTTTGTGCAAGCATATTGCATAGGAGAAAAGTGTCAACGTTTTCCAAATTACAGGTAGGTAGCCGTGTTGGTTTGCCATAGTCGAAACAAAACAAAATTAAAAAACGAAAGCTCAGACCAGTAACTAACTTAGTTGGTCTCTTAAACTACTAGTGGAAGGATTTTTTTTATTATTTTGTTTCAACCTTTTCCAAAGGCAAACTGCTCTAAATTCCAGGTGTCTTGTCGCATGCCACAACAGAGAACAAAACACCAGCCCTTAGGAAGCTGTAAAACAGATGAGAAACAAGTGTGTCTACAGGAAGTTCTGGCTTTCCTTTTTATTGTCTCACACTACACTTGAATGCCACTCCAGAGGGTCTTCTGGCCTTCAGGTGGTTTTCAATGGGCTACAGGTAGGGATGCAGGACCTGGATAATCAAACCACCTTCACTCTAAGGCATGGGTAGGCAAACTAAGGCCCGGGGGCCGGATATGACCCAATCGCCTTCTAAATCCGGCCTGCAGATGGTCTGGGAATCAGCGTGTTTTTACATGAGTAGAATGTGTCCTTTTATTTAAAATGCATCTCTGGGTTATTTGTGGGGCATAGGAATTCGTTCATTAAAAAAAAAAAAAAAAAAAGCCCGGCCCCCCACAAGGTCTGAGGGACAGTGGACTGACTCCCTGCTAAAAAAGTTTGCTGACCCTGCTCTAAGGCTACCTGCTAAAATCCCCATCAAGTTAAGCAACAGAGCAGGAGTGTTGCTGGACTCCCAATGCCCTTCTCCCTCAGCCAGCACAGCTAACATCTGGAGGACCACAGGTCCCCCATTCCTACAGCCAAGCTTGAGAGGTTCTATCATGATGAGTAAAAAGAAATGCCAACAAGGGTATTCTGGTGACTTATTTGCTCTCGCAAAGAACCAAAGTAGAATGGAATATTTCTGCAATCTCCAGTGCACTGCACCTCGTGAGAATCAAGTCCTATTACATGATCTGTATTCATGGCTCAATTCTGATGCTATTTTGTTTTGATTGATACAGTGTGCATTTATCATATATATTATTTGCATTAATATACGGTATATTGTTGTTCACTGCTTTTAGGAGCCTTGAGTTAAAAAGTGGTATATAAATAAACCATACCATACCACGAGTTTTTCAGATTTCCAAACAGCAAGCGCAACAGTCAGTGTATAACGTCCATCTAGACATAGGTTTTCCATTCTGCAGAGTGGCTCCTCTGCCACCTCAAATAGCAGGCATCATAAGCGTCAACACAGGAAAACTGTCCTGCAATTCCTTTAGGTAACTCTTCCCCACTCCATGATAAATGGAGAAGCAGCATTCATTTCCAACAAGGCGGCATTACATTAAGATCCAGGGTGCACAAGAGCCTCTGATAAGTCAATGGATCTTGACAGTAACTCACACCTACCACCACTTTAACTGTGAACACATACTCTGAAGAGTGCCAGAACTCTTTGTAAGAAAAACACCCAATTAAAACGCATTGTCCTCTTTGTAAAAACACTATTTATTGACTAAGTTCATACACTGACACAAGGGCGGCATTTCCAAGTAAACAGTTTGGAGACAAAAGTGTGTTTTCAACCGTGTTGTGAATAAGCAAAAACTTTTTTAAAAACCATGTCTTCCATGGTCAGCAAAGTGTGTGTTAAGATCTCTGCTACAAGGCAACTGCTTTGAGGATTAACCTATAGGAATTAGTGCATATGCTTAGGTCTGCAGTTTATAGATCCCGCCGCACAAGCGCAGCCAATTTCTGCACACAGGTGAAAAGGCTTCAGAACATGCAGAATTTATATACATATAGAGACTCCTTTTTTAAAAAAAGTACATAAAGTGAATTTAGTGCTTGTGAAAGGTGCATGGGAGCCTTTTCTGGCCACAAAGCCTGCTGGCTGGGGCTGATGGGAGCTGTAAGCCAAAGCACCCAGAGGGGGCCCACAAGCAGCAGAGGGCTGTCACCAAGTACACACTTGTGCCAAGCTCTCCTTCTCCACAGCAGGCAATTCACCACACCAACCATATCCTGATGCCAACATGCTGCGAGTTTCTCCAACCTACATTACTGGTGAGCAAGAAAGCCAGAGTGACATCAGGATATGAGAAAAGGTGTACTGCGTGTCATGGGGGGGAGGGGAGACTTCAACACTGCAGGAGGGGGCACACCATTTGGGGCCAACAGCCCTGTGTTCCTTACAAAATGCAATTCCAACCTTGATCTCCAGCTTGACTGGAAGGCACCTATTGTTCCAAGGGTGGTTCACCTATACCAATACGGTTCTTTGTACCCAATCTGGAAATCAGGGCTCTAACACATGCACATCTAAGCATCCTTAGTTCCTTGTTTCAGAATATCCATCTGTTTCAGAAGCACAGCCATTCCAGACCAAATATAAAAAGCCCTCTGGCCAAAGAAACTAAGACGACTCAGCCAGTGTCTTTTTTGTGCCAAGGACACCTCTGCAAGCAGGGTATACCCAACATGGGAAACAAAAGAACCTCCGTGTTTATGCAAGAATCAATGAGGTCATGTTGATTTGCTTTTCTTTCGGTCTGGCAAGAAGTGTTTGACCATTTATAGGAAATTGCCATGCACTTTTATTATCAAATAAATGAAACAGTCTTTTATAGCATGGCTTACCTGCGAGGGTTTTGCAGATAAACATTATAATTGTTTTGAGAAGTCATAAAAATATATATTATCTCTTTCCTTAACATTTAAGCATATAAATATTTACTAAGCATCATTTAGGATTAAAAAAAACAACCATGGGTGCTTCCTATGATGCTTTGCGATACTGCAGTATAGAACAGGCAGCTATTAAGTGTCAACGTCTAGCCTGGACTTGAAAATTCATTCAGCAGCGAGTAGTCCATTAGGTAAAAGTCCAGAGGCAGGCAGTTCTCCTCCTCCTCCTCCGAACAGGTTTTGATCATGCAAGACGTCATTCCATCAGCACTTTCTTCAGTCTTGGTTGGACTCCAAAACACACCAAAAATAAAATAAAATACTTCACTGTTCGGTCTTCTGCTCCTGTTTCCCATTAAGCTCTTGGTCAATTCTGCTCATCAGACAGAAGGGGGGGGGGGGGAGTGAAATGTTAAACTCTAATTTCAACCAGGATGTAGAAATTTAAAATTCTTTGGCGGGGAGAGAGTAATGCTTACTACTTTGCAATTGCAGCAAAACTGTTAGGCACAAGTAGAGCAGCAAGTTTCCCCCCAGAATGATGAATTAGAACTTGTAAGGAGAATACAATGTGACTTTTTAAAAATGACAATTAACAGGAAAATGAAAAAATAGACCACAATACAGTAAGATACCCAGTGCTTTTTTTCTTTAAAAAATCTTTTGGTGTACTCTCATTTTCCTACTCATATTGAAATACTGCCCCTCAATGAGGCCAAACTTAGATTCACAAAATGTTTGGGGTATGCGTCCCCCTGCGTCCCCCCGGGAAAAAAGCAGTGAAGATACCACTTCCTTCATTTATCCTCAATTTATTCAGACCAAGACCTACAACCATACAGAACTGAATCATTGCACGTGACCCTACTGAATGAAATCCCTAGTAGTTTGTGTATAATGACATCTCTCCCTGTTAACTCAACATGTACTTGGGGTCGCTGGAGCTCTATGTTGAGTGTAGACGCTTGTGGCAAACTCAGCTTGGCCAGCATATAGTGGTGTGAAACGTTCCTTACAGTTAGTATATCTAGATGTCTAGGGCTCCAAGAAAGTCAGCTTTATAAAGGGTATTTTTGCCTTGAAAAAAACTCTAATTTCTTAATTTACTGATAGGCAGCCAATGAGGCATGCCAAGTTTTGGAACTGTTGCATCCATACTAAGTTCCTAACCAGTCTTGCTGGGACAGGGCTGAAGCTCAGTGACAGAGCACCTGCTTTGCATGCAGAATCACAAGCATCTCCAGATAGGGCTGGGCATGTCTTTTGCCTTAAATCTTAAAGAGCTACTGCCAGCCAGTGTAGGCAATACTGACCGAGATGAGCTAATAATTTGATTTGGTATGAAGCCTGTTCTCTTCCTCACATGTATTTCCCTCTCCTTTCCACAGTTGGTGGTGAAGTTTAATATTTAAGTTATGTCAGATTTTTAGAGGAAAGGCAGAAGCAGCAAATCAGAGGTCTTCCAAATATCAATGTTTGAAACCCTTCACTGCTCCAAGAAAATGGTATCAAATCTCTTATTCCACCTCTCCCTGGTTTAAGCTATGGTGAAGAACCTCCTCCTCCACAACAGTGGAAAGTTTATTGGGGCTCTGTGTGTTAAGTCAAAGGCCCAGTTTGCATGCAGCATTAAGTCAAACCATGGCTAAGCGTGAATGCATAAGCATGCAGATACTCCCATTAGAAACTGCGGCCGCTCTGCACCTTCCCAAAAATCAAACCTTAGCTGCAGCTCATGGTTCATCAGGAGAAAGACAAACTATAAGCACAGGTATGAATGCAAATGTTATGAAAAACCATGGCTTAGCTCAGGGTTCCACAACAGCAGCAGGACCAGGAGAGAAGCAAAGCACCTGTGACCTTCCCTTGAGTACACTCACTCTCAGCCACGGCGTGACATTACATGCAAACCGGGTCAATGAATGGCAGTTGTGGAGGCAAAGACCAACACAGCAAATGAGCAGTGGATTTCAGGGAGCTCGTTTTAAATGTAGTCCAAGTTTCATTTTAAGGGGAAAGGCAGCACTGCTGGGCAGTTCAGACACCAAAAGCTGAGCTTTGCCTCAAAGCAATGCTGTGCCTGATGCAAAAACCTTGTGTGCAACCCATACAGACTGGCTGCGCAAATTCCTTCTAATGCTACAAAGGGTTGAATTAAATGTGGGGAAGCATTTTTGCAATCTGTTTCAGAATCCTGATGTACACATAGCCCCTTCCCCAGATTTATCCTTTTGTTTTGTGATATAGCTCTGAAGAGAGAGTAGGTCTGTCTTGCTAAGTAGCAGTTTGCTCCCTTCTTTGCAAGGGAACAACCCCTCCCTCCCAAAAAAAATCATCTTCACAAATAGGCATTTGGAATCATTATACAGCATGGGCACATTCTGGATCAAGTGAAATTGTTAGTGGCAAGAGTAGCAGTTGGTGCTCTGGACTGGACAATATTTTGTGAAGTGAAGAAGTTGCTGAGATACGTTTATTAGCAGGCCATGCACTTCTTGAGCACCAGAGAACCCCAGCATGCATGGATAAGACAAAAGAAAAAAAGAAAAAGACATAGCAAATACAGGCAGCACAAAGCCCTCTTCCCCTTTATGGTGTTCAGCCAGTTTAGACTGTGACAATGCAAATTAAACAATTTTGAACTTCAGTGACTGCTGAGTCACAGTGACTCTCCACCTAGAATTAAAAATGTATTTTGCAGCAATTGCTCTCCAACTTCCTAAAGCGGAAGATTGTAGTTCTAGGTTTAACAATTAGCGCTATAATTAGACAGCAAATGCTTCAGCCTTTTGGCTACTCGGCTTCCTTCTGAAGCAACGAGCCATTTGCACAACATGATGTGAACAGCACAGCATAAGCTAGCCAGAGACACCCACACACACGATATCCCAACATTCAGCACAGTGCAAAGTTGGCTAGATTAGATACAGCCCTGATCAAGATGTGCATATACCTTTTGGGTTTCTTTTTAAATTTTTCTTCTTCATACCTTAGTGGGGAAAATGTTTTTTTAGTAAATAAGATGCAGTTCCGTATACCAGCAAAATCCAGCTCACAGCACCTGTCTTGGGCAAGGGCTTTACACAATAATGCTAAGGTGGACAAAAGTAAAGGCATTTAGTTTCTCTCTAGTAAAAGTACTATGCCTGCTGCAAGATCGCTCTGTGTGCCTCCCTCCCTGCATGAAAAGAACACTCTGCTCCAGCTGCCAGTTGGACTGAAGAGATGAGGGGAGGCACACTCTGCCCAGGGCCACTGGGAGGCTGAACCCCGTGTCCTAAGACGGCCATCATGGCAAGGAGGAGACCAACCTGGTCCCATTCATTTGGCCAGCAGAGGATGAGCTACTCAAAAACTTTCCTCTTCCCTCCCTATTCAGTTTTCCTTTTGTGTCGTGTCTACTAAATTGGCATCCTTGTGTTTTTTAATGTATGTGAAGCACATAGAAAGCGATAAGAAACACTACTATTATAAAATCCTTATCACATTTGTATCCTGCTCTTTCTCCAAAAAGTACCTGGGCACCCACTCCCTTTGTGAGGTAGATTAGGCAGAAAGAGAGTGCTTTGCCCAAGGTCATCCAATGAGCTTCATGGCTGAGTAAGGGTTTGAATCTGGGCTATCCCAGCCTGGCAACCAAGAGAGCCATTGTGGTGCAGTGGTTAGGCACACAGCAGGAATCTCTCAGACATATGCTCTTATAACAGCCTTGGAAGACGGGGTGGGGGTGGGGAGTCACTAGGAAACTGGCACAAGCAAGCCTCATTTGTAGGATCTTCCAAATTTCAGTTCCCATACCAGATCTTTTGCTGCCCAGCACTGTTTAGTCAGCTTCCCTGTTGGTCACTTTAAAACCATTAAAGCAATCCTAAGAGTTTTGGCGTGTGTACGTGTCGTGTGAGTCAAAAGTAAGTACAGACCATCAATAAATAAGTTGTCAACCTCTGAACAAACAGAGGTAATAAACAGATCGTTCTGTCTTCTCTGAGACCTGGGCTTTCTGACCCAGGGCACCCCCATCCCTACCATGCCCACCCCTCTCACCCTGTCCCAGTTGTGTTTCTTGGTCACACTAAGCTACCTTTGCACACAAGGCCAAAGGACCAGTGTTTTCTAAGTCCCCAGATGTCTTTTAGGTTCAAGGAAGTTCATAAGGCAATATCACTGGGTTATTAATGAGTAACAATTCTGTTATTTTCTTGAGCAGAGATCACAGTGGGTGGAGGGCTTTTAAAGTCTTGGGCTTTACATAGCTTACCAACCCTAAATCATATACCTAAGCAGCACAACATTTTACTGCTGAACTGAGATAGAGGCCGAAGTCCAGGGGGCATGCCAGAGGCAGCCCCCAAGTCCTTCTGCTCCCTCTGGAGAAACATGTCACCCTTCAGATGTGGCTGAACAACAACCCTTGTCATGTCTGACTACCAGCCATCCTGACTGAGGCTGCTAGGAGTTAGTCTAACAGCATCTAGGGAGTGTATCGCTTCCCCACACCAGCTCTGGCAGTACTACCAATTGCTGTGGGACATAATTATGCCTCCTTGCACATAACCCAACTTATACTGTACCTTCACTTTGACTACCAGCTGCACTGGGAGGAAATATTGGCTGAGTTTTTAAAAAACTCAGAGTGCAGTTATATACATGTCTACCCAGAAGTAAATCCCATAGAGTTCAATGGAACTTGTGCCAACCAAGTATAGGACTGGAGACTTGGGGAGGGAAGCTGCAGACCTCATTCTCCACTGGAAGAGGAAAAGATCTACTGCTTCTCACTGTAGTGGCTCACAACACAACACCACTGCTGTTGGCACAATGGTGGTGCTCCGACAGTGGTAAGGCTGAATATGGGGTGTGTTGTGGACATGTCAGAGGTGGCAGCAAAGTCACAGAATCATAGAGTTGGAAGGGACCTCCAAGAGTCATCTAGTCCAACCCCCTGCAATGCAGTCACAGGATCCCAAGCCCCCTTGTCCCTGGACACAATCACACATGCACAAAAGGCCCTCAACTATGCCAGCTGGAATCACTTTTGGGCACAGGGGAAAACACTGCTCCTTCAACCTCATAATAGCCACTGTGAGCTGGCAGGGCTCTTCATATAGCGGTGTCTGTTTCCTAAAAGTTTGGATTGCTCTGTTACTGAGCATTTATGCTTCATTTTTGGGATTATGAACATGGAACCAGCAACCTACTGTTTTATGCATTCAGGTATGCCAACGTATTCCATGGGGACGAGTTCTGCCAGCTCTGCCAAAGTAAAGACATATCTGATTTTTTGGCTGAATTTTGAGCTGGAAAAAAAGAACAGAAAAGACACTGTTAGTGTTGAAATGCTAAACGTACCAGTACTGAAAAAATGAAGTAAGTATTATGGGTGTTACCTAATAAAAGGTTTTGTGATTGCCAGAAGTGTTCTAATGAACCAGGAAGGATGAACAATTATTAATGATTTCAGGTTTTTCCTTAACCTAAAGTTCAATCAAAATATTAAAAAGATGCAATCAACAAGAGAAGCAAGAGGAAAATAACAAAGCCTAGATACTAGCAGACACTGAACGTTGCTAGTGCTCTACTCTAGGTGTAAGCCAGAAAGAAACTCCTAGTGAGTCTGGGATCAGCATTAGAATTAGACTAAAATAGCAAAGTCACAGTTATGCTCAGGTGATTTGAAGAGACAATGAAGGGGAGTGTGTCCCCATACCTGCAGAGACAGGCTCTTGCCATGTTTCCTGGGCAGGAGATAGGAATGGAATGGAGAGCCATTCTGGGACAAGGGCAGAGGTGAACCCATACACCTGCATCCTCAACCTAGTTGCCAGAACAAAGTGGGGTGTCAGGGACATTTGCTTTTGGGGGCTGTTTCAGGCCTCCAAACTGGAGCTTAGTCACCCTGTTATCCAAGCTGCTGAAGAAATGCGAGACGCCTGCCTAGCAAGACATTCAAGATGGACACTAATGACATCTAGTATCCAATCTGACTTTTCCTTCTAGGATAGAGAACAGAAACAATTCTATACAGTAGCTCAGCGGAAAAGTATCTGCTTTACACGCAGACGGTCCTTTGCATCCCCTTGGAGAGCTGGGAGGTTCCTGCCTTAAACGCTGGAGAACTGCTGGCAGTCAGTGTAGACGATACGGAACAACATCCTGGCTCAGTATAAATAGCTTTCTAGGTTTTATAGTCCACTCTTCTGAAAGTTTCTTCAGAACTATGCTCAACACTGTGTAAAAACAGGCTCTACCACATTTTCATAGAAGGTTTTTTCTCTTCATGAGAACACGCCACCTTAAGCACCAGCACTACTTCTGCCCTGGGAGTATGGAACCACAAAGGATGTGACAACAGAGCTGTCTTACATCACTTGACAGAAGTAAATAACACTTTAAAAGAATTGTCATGTGTTATGCAGTTGGCTGCAACTCAAATTCTTCTTACCTCCTATCAATCTGTTGGTAACACTTCCTGAGCCAGCCTAGACTAGGCATCTTCCTCCGTGTTGTTGCACCATTTAGGTAAACGATCATGTAGTTCTCTGCTACTAACAATTCTAGTGTGCCAATAACATACCTGTTTGGGGGTGGGAGGAGAGACGGGCAGTGAGGTTTCTTGTGCTATATTCCCCCACCAAGTTTCCTTATGGCCATTGCATCCCTCTCCTGCGCTCTGTTAATCAGGCAGCAGTTTCTTTTAAGGAACATGTAAAACTGAGTCAGGAATGAAAGCCAAAATTGTATTTGTAGTCTGAGAGGTCATCACTCATGCGCTTGGCATGAAAAAGGTCTCTAGGCATTCCCTGGCATCTCCCACTGGAAGGGTAGGAGGACTTTGCAAGAGCTAAGACAGAAGCTTCTTCAGGTTGGGTTAAGGAAAGATCATCATGAGAAGAGGCCTGCTCAATCAGACCAATGGCCTATCTACCCCAGCACTCTGGCCAGCCAATGTCCCCGCAAGAAAAGGCCACAATGGCCCTCTACTGCTGTCTGCTTCCACCTCCACCACTTGCAAGCATTCTGCCTCTGACATGGGAGGAAACGCAGGGATCGGAGGTCTGACTTGGAATAAGGCAGGTTCATGCATTCATCAAGTACAACTCACTTAAAGAGATTATCCATTAAGTATCTGTAGTTTGGCTGCCCGCTTTCCGGCATGAAGCAAACTGCAAATACAACGATTGCATTTAACCCATCACCATAATAACCTAGAAAGAAGAAGAAAAATCTAATTGTTATGCTTTTTCTTCAGGCATCCTGCAATTCTTTTTTGGGGGGTGGGGACTGTCACTATTCTCACCTCCATGACTGATAACTTTCTTATATGGCTCAATTGCCTTCATATCCACCCTGTGATCTTGTTCTCCAATCCGAAACATCCGCCATCGGCGTTCCTCCTCTTTTTCATCTGATGCTGCATATTCTTGTAACGATCCTTTTTGAATCACATCTGTAGTTTTTGGCTTTGGAAGATCATCTGCTCAGAGATTTTTGTTTTTGTTTTTTAAAAAAGGAATTACAATACTGTTACAGTGAATCACAGATTAGACAAAGTAGGTTCGTTGCTTCCCTGTATGCCCCAAATCTTCAAAAGTTCTGTGCCCATTATATTGAAGGAAGTGTCAAGAAACGTATCTACAAATTGTTTGGGTTGCATTTTGACTAAGCAGTTAAGCAGTGATTGTGCTGAGTTGCTTTTAAATGGAAAGAACATAGCTGTGATTCCTTTCCAAACCCGTAAATATATACTGAAGCTTAAACAACTAGTCCTCTGATCAGATAAGAATCTATTTTGGTAAATCAGAGCTGTCCCCTGTAAAAGAGACCACAGTCTTGAGGTGGATATACCTTTAATCAGGCAATGATTACATATATGCAATTAGTTCAATACAACACTTATTTTGATATTCCAAATCAGTTTGTGGATTAGGATAACGCCCAAACCCTTTGATCAGTTGACAGCCCTAGATATCTACCCTTCACCTATTATTTCCCCATTGATTTTAGTGAATCATCTCAACACAATGATTAGTGGCAGACATGCAAAATAGAGATTTCAATCCAAACTAAGCAGGACTTGGGAAGTGTCCTGAAGAATACATCATCCTCACGGCTTTGTCAAATTAATTTCAGTAACACAAACCTTACCACAGAGGTGTGAAAAAACTACTGCAGCATGTTAGTAGTTTGTTTCCAAGACAGAGTTGTTAATGGAAACTATCCTTCCAGGAAAACGCAGACAGCCGCATTAAAGAGAAGAAAAAAGACAGAAACCTTATTCCAACAACGAACAACTCCAGCCTCTCTTCAGCCCAGCGAACTGCAAAGTCTAAGTACCTAGAGCTGCGAACTTCTCACCCCACATTTGAAAAGCTCATACAAATAAGCAATATGCCACCACAGTCATCGGCTGCAGGATGCACCAAAGCTGAAGTCTAGTCTCTTGCTTTGAGCAACTGAATAGCTTTGAAAAAAGAGGCCCCTTTCTGAAATCTCTACTGAACCATTGGTACACAATTGATTCAAGAGCTATCATCAGTGTCAGTTTTGTACCAGCTGGAAAATCCTGTGCTGAGCAAAAATAACTTCTGTTCCCCTTCATATCAGTAGCATTTGTTTATAAATTAAACTAAAGACGCCACTAGCAGCCTTGAAGCAAAGCGGTAGCTATGTCAGTTTGAAAAAAAGAAGCATACAATCACAAAACAACTAACTACCACCTGCTTTTAGAACTTTCACCCTATACATTTTACTAGCTGGCACAGCAATGCCCACAGTGTCCTACCCCAACCTGACAGATGTGAGCAGGCTCTGGTTGCTGGGCCCTTCGATTCTAGCTTTTTAAAAAAGCAGATCACACAATCCAAAGTTCTGCCCATGCCAGCTGTACACAATTTGATATGGAGGACTTTTATCATCCTTGCAAACAGGCCACAGCAGGCTACAGATGAAGTGACCAGAAAACCAGTGGGCCACCCACCACACAGAACAGCTCCACTGATCAACAATGCTGACAAAAGAAACAGAGGAAATACATATGCACAAGGCTTAGATAGAGTCAAGTCTTACCTTCCCATTCGAACTCATTGCTATTTTCAGATGGTGTGTCCATATCGTCCAGATCAATATCCCCGCTCTCATCCAAATCAGACAAAATTGATTCTTCACTGCAATCCAGAGTTAAGTTTATATTTGGAGCCAATAGTTTCTTCTTAACTTTGTTGCCATTCACTTCTAATAAATTGAAAAGGGAAGTTTATTCTATAAGACATGTTAAAACCAGTGACGGACATACACCCCCACCAAATACAGATTAAGTTATTAAAAGAAACAGAATGATGAAAGCATACTCCAAGACTATGTAAACCAAACTCAAACATTAGTAAGTGAGAACTTTTTTAAGCAAACAGCATAAGCATTATGCTACAGTTTCAATCGCCCTTTTTAAAGAGGTATAGCTAACATACTGTGTATAGTTCTGCAAACAGTTCATTATATACTAATGCAGTCCTGAACTAGATGGAGCAATGGTCTGATTTAGTATAAGGCAGCCCTCTATGCTCCTACTATTTGACAAACAGGAGTCACTCAGAAGAGTGAGTAGTGGCCTTCTGTTACAGTTAAACAGTCAAAACTTTCCTACATAAAAAATAAATAAAATAAAAAAATGACTGAAGATTGTCCCTTAAAGATCTGAGCAAATAAATAGTATCTTCCATCCTTGAATATTTATCCAGAGCAGTTTATTTTCCAGTTTCATTTTCTGTCTGATTTACCCAGCATCAGAAGTGGCCAACAAAACAGAGGGGGGGGGGGCACGGGGAATGCAGGACCACAAAATGGTGCAAGTATAACCCCCTGTCAGCCACCCATCAGTGGAGAAAAGGCACTTGCCTCAGCCACCACTGCACTTGCTCCCAGAGAAAAGCCATTTGAACATCTCCTCTGTACTGAATGAATGGGATGATAGATGCCCAATCCTGTTTTCAGGAGTGGGGGAGTGACCGATGTAGAGGAGGCTGAGGCAGTGCAAACAGGAACTGGGCAGGAACAGCAAATAGTTTCTCAGGCATTATTGATTTTTAAGGGGATATTTACCTACACCTTTACCAAGTTATGGGCACACTGGCACCTGCAGGTCCCACACGGGTGACCCCTGGGGAAGAGTAGGAATGAGAAACCTGTGGTCCCCCAGATGCTAATGGACTCCACCTCCCATGCTGACTAGGGATTATGTGAACTGAAGTCCAAAGTCCAATGTAGAACCATATATTCCTTTATACTAAACTTACCAGGTTGGTCCCCTCTTTCAGCAGGATCTGACATATCAATATGGTCATCTTCTGGTAGAGGTCTGGGACAGTAAAAAACAAAGAGGAAACAATGAGGAATAGTGCTCAGTAGAGATGGGGGGGGGACCCAGTAGAAAAATATTTCCTCACCCCCCCTCCATCTTTCACATCTCTATCAGTGCCCAATCACTTCTTACACAGCACCCAGACACCAGCTTTGGGTGGATCTGTAGCTGATTGACTGACTGAACCCAAAGAGTACTCTTAATG
The DNA here is from genome assembly GCF_964188315.1 of Podarcis muralis. Lineage (NCBI taxonomy): Eukaryota > Metazoa > Chordata > Lepidosauria > Squamata > Lacertidae > Podarcis > Podarcis muralis. Next base: position 3,356,759 of record NC_135668.1, on the reverse strand, counting down.
GTTCCTCATCATCCTGGAAAAAAGTGACAAGTGGTTCTGCAGGGTTCTGTCCTGGGCCTGTTGTTGTTCAACATCTTAAAAAACAACTTGGATGAAGGAATTAAGGGGATGCTCATCAAATTTGCAGATGACACCAAACTGGGAGGGGTAGCTAATGCCGCAGAAGACAGAATCAGAATTCAAAATAACCCTAACAGACTGGAGAACTGGGTGCAAGCTAGCAAAATTAATTTCAATAGGGACAAATGTAAGGCTCTGCATTTAGGCAGGAAGAACCAGATGCACAAATATAGGATGGGGGACACCTGGCTTACTAGGAGTACATGTGAAAAGCATCTAGGGGTCTTAGTGGACCACAAGCTGAACATGAGTCAATAGGATGAGCAGCAAAAAATGCTAATGCTATTCTAGGCTGCATCAAGAGTAGTGTCCAGATCAAGGGAAGTAATAGCACCACTCTATTCTGCCTTGGTCAGACCACATCTGGAATACTGTGTTCAATTCTGGGCACCACAATTTAAGGAGGATATTGACAATCTGGAACATGTGCAGAGGAGGGCAACCAAGATGATCAAGGCTCTGGGAACTAAGTCTTATGAGAAATGGTTGAAGGAGTTGGGATGTTTAGCCCGGAAGAGGAGACTGAGGGAGATATGATAGCCATCGTCAAATATCTGAAGGGCTATCACATGAAAGTTGGAGCACGCTTGTTTTCTCCTGCTCTGGAGGGTACAACCAGAACCATTGGCTTCAAGTTATAAGAAAGGAGATTCCAACTAAGCATCATAAAGAACTTTCTGGTGGTAAAAGCTGTTCTACAGTGGAACAGACTCCCACAAGAGGTGGTGGACTCTCCTTCCTTGGAGGTTTTTAAGCAGAGGTTGGGTGACCATCTGTCATGGATGCTTTAGCTAAGATTCTTGCATTGTAGGGGTTGGACTAGATAACCCTTGGGTTCACTTCTCACTCTACAATTCTACAAAATGTGACGCAAGCCCCAAAGAGTTAGCAACTGGGATTTAACCAACCCTTGTGGTAGTCAGTGAGCAAGCTAGGCACACACCAAATTGTGTGCTGCAGAGTGCTGCAGAAAATTCAGCCTGATGAGTCACAGAAGGATTCCTATTTTTAAAAAAATCATAACCTGTACCTAGATGGCCCATCAAGGTGGCTGAATGTCTGCACACTGGCATTCCAACTCTAAGGGCTAAAGAGATGCAACAGCTGGTGAGCAGCTTGCATCAGCCTTGGCAGTGCCAGACCATCCTGCAATAAGAAAGCATGTCCTGCCCATTATATCAGGTGAGGAGAGTTGCAGGGCAGGGCAGAAAAAAGAGCAGGGAGAGAAGGACCTCAGATGAACAAAATGAAATGGAGAACAGTCTCCAGTGCTCAGTGGTGCAAAACTCTTAATTGTAGGTTAGCATGCTTTGGAGTAAAACACTCCTTCAGGACCTTGAAAAGTTGCAAGCTCTTTAAAATCTCAAGACACAGTTTGAAAAAAAATGGTAAAGCAAAATTTTATTACCTCTATGCTGAACCTCTGCAGTTAGGTTCAAATCATGTGGCAATTGTGTATAAGTTCACAAGACAAGAATGTATGTACAAAGATAAACTGCACATTTTTCCTGAGCCTGCTTTTGAAATAATATAATTTAAATTCATAGCTGAATATGTGAAATATCCCCAACATAAAAAGAGGGCAGAAGATGAGGCTTACAGAGCCATATGAACACACAGGAAGCAGTACCTCCCTTGGCTACAACTGACAAACACCTTTTAGGGACAAGCCAAACTCCACTTTCTGAAGATATGCTCCAGAGCAAATCAAGCCCTGCCACAGCTACTCCTTACCTTGGAAAGTCTTCATCTTGCCACTCTTCTTTAAGTTCAACTCCTTCCATCCTCAGTGTCGCCTCAATGGCTGATGCAGATTCTACGTGATCCAGAATTCCTGCTTCGTGTTAGATCTTATGCAAGAACTGCAAAGTATTTTGAAAGTGTTTGCTCAGCAATTGAAATTCCAGTACTTATGAGCTGATCTATCTTCCTAAGAATCACAGCTATAAGCAGATGAGTAACATAAATGAGAAACAGCAATATGAGGACACAAATCTGAGGGCAAAGCAAAGAGGCATGGGTTTGTCTGAACAATCCCATAACCTACTACATACTGTATTTTTCGCTCTATAAGACGCACCAGACCACAAGATGCACCTAGTTTTTGGAGGAGGAAAACAAGGGGAAAAAATCTGAATCTCAGAAGCCAGAACAGCAAGAGGGATCTCTGCGCAGTGAAAGCAGCAATCCCTCTTGCTGTTCTGGCTTCTGGGATAGCTGCGCAGCCTGCATTCGCTCCATAAGACGCACACACACTTCCCCTTACTTTTTAGGAGGGGAAAAGTGAGTCTTATAGAGCAAAAAATAAGGTATTTTATGTGAAAGTTCCCTAAGAGTGGCTTTATGCAACTTTTTGAAACTTTCTCCACTTTTCATGGTAAGCTCCACTATCCAGGACATACTACGTATGAAGGAAGAAAGTCACTAAGTAATAGCAGTCCTGAAGTATGGAGGTATTTAGTAAAGTCTGTGGTTTACATAATTATGATTTGGCAACGTAAAAGCCTCGCGCCTAGGGCTTGCCGATCGAAAGGTCGGCGGTTCGAATCCCCGCGGCGGGGTGTGCTCCCGTTGTTCGGTCCCAGCGCCTGCCAACCTAGCAGTTCGAAAGCACCCCCGGGTGCAAGTAGATAAATAGGGACCGCTTACTAGCGGGAAGGTAAACGGCGTTTCCGTGTGCGGCTCTGACTCGCCAGAGCAGCGATGTCACGCTGGCCACGTGACCCGGAAGTGTCTCCGGACAGCGCTGGCCCCCGGCCTCTTGAGTGAGATGGGCGCACAACCCTAGAGTCTGTCAAGACTGGCCCGTACGGGCAGGGGTACCTTTACCTTTTACCTCCCACATTACACTGGCAACATCCCAAATGCTCTTTCAGTAGAAAGAGCAGCTTCAACAGTTCTACCTGCTGTGGTCAGTACAGTGTCATCTTTTTACAAAAGACCAGACTTCCCTGCAAGTGTGAAGGATTAGCATCCCACCACCTCCCATGGCACCTAGAGAGCCTTGGTCACCTGGGCAAAGTCAGCCAACCCACCCCACATGCACACACAAATTATTGCCAGAGATTTGGATTCTGCTGCCACAGAGTGATTTGAGTGTCTCCGAGCAGCCAACCAGCCTCCTACCTCCCCACCAGCCTTTCCAGAGGAATTACCTTGGATACTGTTATGATAAAGCACTTGGGCAGCTTCAAGCAACGGCAGTGAAGCTGACACACTCCTTGGGGGCAGGGGTTGCCAGGATAAGTCTGAGGAAGGTAGGTTGGCTTGACCAGTAGGCTAGGCAAACAAAAGGCAACCCACCTCCCAAGGAGAATCCCCAATAAAGTCCATTGCCTGGCTTTGCAAACCTTGAAGGAAAAAAATTCTAGCAAGTTATGCACCCTTTTGTTGTTTAGTCGTGTCTGACTCTTTGTAACCCCATGGACCAGAGCACACCAGGCACTCCTGTCTTCCACTGTATGCACCCTTAGGAGAACAGTTAAAGCTGCCAACTAGGAAGCCAAGCTGAAGATTTCGTAATTGCTCAACTCCACCCAGCACATCACAAGCAATGTTGCTTGCAGTTGACAGTGTTTTGGCTGTGTGCCTTACAACATAACCCAACAACTTGTTGCTTAATAAAACACTCACTTAATAGCCTCCAGGAACAAAAAACACAAAGCTATAGAGGTGAAATAGCAAGTTATTCATGTACTTTGAATATATGATGTGTGAATTGTTTTCCTTTGAGGATCACATTTAATTCTTCACGAAAAAGTCACAACAGCATTGGAGGTTATTCATAATAAGCCATAGGATTTTGACACTCTGAACTGAGATAACTGCATAGGCTATCACATACAAGGCTATCAAGTTCAGTCACATTTAACACTGATAAATTATTATAGCTTGAGTTTTTGTACAAGATTACATAAAATGCCTTTCTTAATATTGCAGAATTTCAAAACTCAAATTGAAACTCATCCTAAGAAGCCAAGATATGCAGAACAAGTCCCTTTGGCTCAATAACTGAACAACATATATCCTTTCTTGTGACACTGGACAAGCTCAAAAGGCAATTAACTATGCTGAAAAATACACATCACTAATCCCACAATTCCCACCATTGCTAAACCTAGTTCACTGCATAGTCATGAGACCTCAATTTTACCTTTATTTCTACATTATTTCCAGCAAAAGCCAGGTTTTCGTTCCTTCCTTCTTAACCTGCAGGGTCCGTTCCCCCCCCCCCCCCATTTCTCATCAAGATCACAAAATCCCATTCCTTTCTTTATGCAGCAGAATTGCATACAACCCCTGTCCTGCCCCATGTTCACACTTAAACTCCCAAGGAGCTCGTTTTACACAAGCTTAATAGCAGGCCCTATTCAGCTCAGCAGGTCTTACTTCCAGGTAAGCAAGCTTGCACAGGATCAGACTATGTGAACACATAAGAGTATAATCTATGGTTTTTCAAACTGTGGGTGGGTATTTTGTTTTTGTCCCTTTACCTTTAGCTATGCTACATATCTTTGTGTTTTTATATTGTAAACTGCTCTATGATCCTCAGCTGAAGGGCAGTATAGAAATTAATTAAATAAATAAAATGCACTTAGGACTTCAGTGAAAGCTATTCAAGCCAATATACGAACCATAATTATTAGTGGAGGTTGTTACAATTTTATCCCACCTTTCCTCCAAGGAACTCAAGGTAGCTTACATAGCGCCCCCCTAAAAAAACCTGGTGAGGTGAGGTTGAGAGTGTGTGGCTGTCCCCCAAGGTCACCCAGTGAGCTTCATGACTGAGAGGGGATTTGAACCCTGGTGTCCCAGGTCCTAGTCTGTCAATCTACTACTTATTTTCTCAGTGCTCTTGGTTAAAACATGGGGAGGGCTTCTTGCTGCCCCCCTCGATTCCCGTTCAAAAGCTTACATCTGCATGCTAGGGTTGCCACCTGTCCTGTATAATACACCTATTCCAATGGAAAATGCTACATCCTGTATTGTTACAATTTTGTCCTGTATTTCAGGTCTTCTCTCTCTCCAAGTGCACGTGTTGGAAAGGTTGTGGGAAAGGTCATGTATTTAAGCTCTGGTTAGCCAAGCACAGGCAGATTTACAATTTCGTGTGTGCGCGCGCGCGTGCCTGCCTGACGAAGTCCAGAGGGGCTTCCTGTGAGGCTGCAACAGACTGAAGTCACTTCAGTAACAGATGGGGGGGGGACCGCCCCCAGCCGCCCCACCCTGTCCTGTATTTTGCCAGAACAAAGGTGGCAACCCTGCACGCTTCCCAGTTTTATAAGTATTTCAACGAATAAACAGATATACGTAAGCAATGACAACAAGTATCCAGATTATTGGGGGGGGGGAGGGTTGAATGTGAAGCGACAGAGGGAGCCCCCCCCCCTCATTTCCTGCTCCGAAGCTTCTGTGCGCGTCAAGTTCCCTTAGCCCCCCCCCCCCATTAAAACCCCCTCCAGGCGCCCCATCCCATAATATCTCCCCAGCCTCCCGCCCCAATACTCACCAGTCCCCCTCCGTCCCGGCCCGCCTTTCCTCGCCCTCCCCCCACAGATGTTCCTCAAGGGACGACCCTGCCCCGGAAGCAAACGCCACCGGACAGGAAGCGGCGGCGGCGCCACCAAAAAGCGGACGAGGCGAAAAGGAAACGGGGTTCTTCGACTCCGCCCCCTCGCCCCGCCCCGGCAGACGCATGCGCGGAACACGCCCAAGCCCAGCTACGCGGAATCTCTATGGTGGTCGAGCGACGTCCTCTTTCGATTTCCGGAGCGGGAGCTTCCGCTTCCGGACCGAGCAGCCTGAGGGAGCGGAGGGAGAAGAGTCGTGCGCTGTTTCCGCGTCGGTGGCCGTGAGGGGCGGGAGGCGACGCGGCCTCCTCCTCCTCCTGCAGGTACCGCCTTCTGCCGGGAAAGGGGCGACCCTGTTGGGGCGGCGTCCCGGGAAACGGAGGCCTCCGCCGCCACGGAAGGCAGCGCTGCTGCTCCTTCGCTGGGGCGGCGCTTGAGAAGAACAAGAACCGCGGCGGCAGCAGCAGCACCCATAAGAAGTCTTGGTTGTTAAAGGGGGGGGGGGGGTGTAAAAATGCCCCTGCTCTGCCAGGGCTTTCGTGTGGGGAAGAGTCGTGCTCTTGAAACGTTGTAGTTCTATTATGGAAATGTTGTTCTTGTTCTGTTTCTTTATATGCCGCCTTTTCCCCAGGCCGGGACTCGGGCGCCTTACCCAAGTCAAAGCAGCACAGACAGAATACTGTACAGAAAGCAAAACACGGGTGAAAAGTAACAGTTAAAAAGATACTGAACCCCAAAACAATATTTTTAAAAAATCTATTACAATGTTGTTTTACTGTACATTATTATTATTATTATTATTATTATTATTTAGATGCTCTGTGGTTTTAAAACAGGGGTGGTTAACTCCCAAATAATCTTCCTCGTCATGCCCCAGTCTCCACTTGTTTTGGCAGAGGTGGGAATCTCTCAAAGAATCATAGAGGGCCATCTAGCCCAGACCCTGCAATGCAGGAATCTCAACACACAGTTCCCAATCCAATTTGAAAGCAATGCCGGATGGACCCTACTTAACTTCGCGCATGTGCTAGCAGTTTTCTTAAAGCAGCACTGTGAAAAGGACAGGTGTTGCTGGGGTCTTTGGGGAGATGGATATTGCCTGCTCATCCAACTCTGGTGATCTGATCAATTGCTGGATGTGTCTGGTGTGGGCAGTGGCGCACCCCCCACACACACACACACACCAGGCAATCTGCAGGCATCAGTTGAAGTGGTTGGTGGCTGGTTTGGGGTGTGGGTGTTCTGTACACGTGTTTGTGTGTGCAGGAAGCCTTCCACTGTCATGCAACCCCTGGGGCAGGTACCTTCAAACTTTTAACCCAAATATGCATCTGGGGATCCATTTTTTAATCATAGAAGGGACCCTGAGGGTCATCTAGTCCCCCACCTGCAATTCAGGAATCTCAGCTAAATCATCCATTTGCAAGCCCACGGGCTAAACCCTGTCCCCGAAGCCTACCCCCCCACCCCCGAAATGAGACATGAGAGTAATGTATGGGTTTAAATTAGGCCACAACTTTATTGAATTTTAGGTGTAGGAACCTTGGCTTAGGCCTTGGAAGGTATCCCTCTCAACCCAACGGGCTGAGGATGCGCAGGTCAGTGGGAAGAGACTGTAAAGCGTGAACTTACACAGCATACCCTCCACCTCACCAAAGCCGGGAGTTTGACCTACTTGCCGCTGTTCTAGGGCCAGTGACTCCAGTAATCCACACTTTATGGGGCATTGCAACACCGCCAGGTGGGGGTGCATGAGGATGTCACCCCCCATCTCGAAGATAGACTATAGGATACCGACCAAGGCCTAAAAACCACCAAAGTTGTGACGAATTGCTATGGGGAAGGCAAAACCTGCCAATGCAGGGGAATTCCTTCCCAGTTCTGAATACCACAACCATCTTCCGACCATAGCAGCACCTGCTGACCTAGAAAGCATGAGGTTAGCCTGCAAAAGAAGACCATGTTATCTTTTTAGGGAGGGTCGGGTGGGTGAATCTGGAAGGAAACCAAGTGAGTTCACTCTAGGCCAAAGGGCATCGGCCTTTTTCCTGGCCCTCACCCCACCCTCAGCTGGCAGCCCATTGTCCTGCTGAGATGGGAGCAGGGTGATGGCCACCCTATAGGAAGGTGGGTGGCACCTGGCCAGGTAAGCCTGTGCAGTGTCGCAAACCCCGCCCACCTCTTGGGAGGGGGCGAGCAGAAATTGCTCCTGTTGTGACCCACCTTGGATCAGTTGAAGACCAGTACCGTAGGGTTGGCTAAAGTTTCTGCAGCCCTCCACCTAATTTTCCAAATCCAAATAATTTTAGGTTCGCCACCCCTTTTTTAAAATGATCAAACTCCCACCTTTGTCATTTGAAACTCCACTGGGTTTTTACAGTGTGTGAGTTTCCTTGAGAAAGCTATGCCCAAGAAGGTGTTCCACAAATAAAATTATAAATAAAATAAAAATATACATTAAAATATTATTCCTTTTCTTTTATCTGCCTCTTGGGGTAGGGCACAGAGCATAAAAAGAGTTATGTAATACAGTTTTTACACTGCATAATATCAAAGCAGCTGAATGCAGCTAAAAGCAAACAGCAGCAAGTGGCCTCTTTGAGGCAGAAGAAGCTCTGTGACTGAAGTGCTAAACGTATGCAAAAGAAATAGAATTACTTACTTCGTATGCTTTTAAATTAGAAAAGCCACAGTACTACCTTTTGGTATTTCCAATTCGACTCCACTGTTAGTCTTTAACATCCCTAACACTATTTTTGCTCCCTGTCTAGGTCATTAATTGTTATGCTGGATTTCCTAGGCTTTTGGTGAAAGTTGCAGCAGTTTCAGATCTGTGGATGGTCAACAACGGTTTTTTGCCCTTCTCATGAGCCATGGCCTACCAGCTCTATAGAAATACCACGCTGGGGAATAGTCTTCAGGAGAGCCTAGATGAGCTCATACAGGTAGTCTGTAGACTTTGATGCCCTTGTAAGCCTGAACAGCCCAGTGCTGAATTTACACCAGGGTTATGATCTGGCCCCCTGGACACATAAGTGGAATGAGCATAAGTGGGGAGCACCCTGCTGCACCTCCACCTCACAAGGAGACTTTCCTCAGAGCCCAAAAGGAGTATCCTCTTGAGGATCCCGGAATGCTCTCCTCATGAGCCAGAGGTGTAGCAGAGCTTTGTTGAGGCTCTTCAGGTCTCTCCCTCACTTCCAGGTTTCTGGCACTGTACAGTGGTACCTCGGGTTAAGTACTTAATTCGTTCTGGAGGTCCGTTCTTAACCTGAAACTGTTCTTAACCTCAAACACCGCTTAAGCTAATGGGCCTCTTGCTGCCGCTGTGCCGCTGGAGCACAATTTCTGTTCTCATCCTGAAGCAAAGTTCTTAACCTGAGGTAATATTTCTGGGTTAGCGGAGTCTATAACCTGAAGCGTATGTAACCTGAAGTGTATGTAACCCGAGGTACCACTGTACATGACTTGAACACACGTAAATGGTGGGATGCTTGTACAAGCCACAACAGATATTCAAAATATGACTGAATAAAATGTAACATAGTGTTTATTTGCTCTTTACCCCCTCCCTTCCAAGCCTTGCATCATGTGTGGATTTATAAGTAAAGATGAAACACATTAGTGTAATGGTAAGAGGAAATCCACAAAGGAAGATGGTCCTTCTAACTTTTCAGTGCAAACCTAACATTTAAAGTTTAAACTTTTTAAACTGGAAGCATAAGGCTTGCAATCTAGCAAACTCCATGCCAGAAATCAAATGCTTATTTGCTATTCTGGAAAAACTGAAGATGGGCAGAATACCCATGCTAAGACACACACAGACCTGACTGAAATATGTTAAGAGGTAGCTAATTTTTGTATTGGTGTTCAGGTAAATATGGAAAATCGTTGGGACTGTACTGGTTAGAATTTAACAAGGGAATTTTCTATCTGTTGTTAGAATTGTGAAAGCATAATTTTTTGATAACTTTTGCTCAGGCCTTTTTAATTGGATTGGTGTAACTGAGAACAGCCACAAATTTAATTTAATTGTCAGTCTGCTCTGTTATTAGGAATGTGTTGTTTAGATAGTGGTTTGACATTTTTGTTTAAAGTGTTGTATGATTTTATTGTTGCTATGTTGTCCATTGCGTCCTACCCTAGGATCATTGATTTGGTGGAGGGCAGGCTAGAAATTGAAATAATAATAAAGGAATTTTATAGCTGTGATTACAATGTTTCTATGTAATCAGAACTGTTATAACTTAAGATTTTGGAGAGATGAGCTTGTGTTCAATATTGAATGTAATTTATCCTCAAAGCTGAACGTTTTTATTTTTCCTCTCCATTTTAGTCTCAGCAGATCACCCCCCAGCTTGCCCTTCAAGTGCTACTTCAATTTGACAAAGCTATCAATTCTGCATTGGCACAACGGGTCAGAAACAGAGTCAATTTCAGGGTAAGAAAGCTAAATGCTAATGAAGAGTAGCTAATGGCTTCTACCATTTACAGTAACTTTTGCTGACTTAAAATGGGTGCAAACTTCTTTTGACTCCAACTTCTTCCTCTAAAGCAAGTTGGTATGGAAAATCTTCCAAGTTTTTTTTTACAATTAATGTTAGGAATCAGCAAAAATGTGGACTCAGAAGAATATATACTTTGATGTTCCAATGCAGTGCAAAACTGGAGGAGGCACCTTGGTTATTTTTTCTATATGTTGACATTATTTTTTCCTGATTTTTTAAAAATGTGGTTTAGTGTTTCATGTGAGCCATCTTGGAAGGATTTATAAAAGGTGAAATATATGATATGAAAAGAAACCAGCACATGGACTTCGTGTCCTGAAAGGTGGATATAAATCATTATAACAAATTAGTTCTAAAATGTTGGTGGCAGGACATGCAGCAGTAATACAAAATTTCAAATAACTGGGTTAGCTTTGCTATATGCCCAAGGGCTGGACTGTGCATTTAAGGAGGGGGATCTAATTGTACTTCTCAGTCCGGCATTTGGCTGTTCTAATTCTCTCCTTTATTCTGTGTGGGTGTTTTTCTTTTTCTTTCTTTAAGCCTACCACAAGGTGGCACAAGAAGCACGCCCTTCAGAATTACTCTGAGGCACATGGGTGGCACAAAATATGAGTGAAACAATTCCAAAGAAGTTTTTCTTGAAGTTACTTAGATGTTCTTTTCTCTCTCTCTTCCTTCCCCTGTTCGCTCCTGAAGGGCTCCCTGAACACATACAGATTTTGTGACAACGTTTGGACATTTGTACTGAATGATGTTGAATTCAGAGAGGTCACTGAGCTTGTGAAAGTGGATAAAGTGAAAATAGTAGCCTGTGATGGAAAAAGTAAGTTCTGGAATGTGATGTGTGTGAAGATGCTGAGATCAAGTGGCAGAGTAGCAATAGATTTTTTTAAAAAATTGCACAAGACTTACAGCTGTCGGCAAACCCATGAGTCTTTGATGAGAAAATTTTGCACAAAGCATTTGAAAGGCTTCTTCTGCCTCCCCTTAAAGTAGCCTAAAATACATTTGACCCATTGTTTGGTGGTGGTGCCACCCCAGTCATGAAGCTTCCTTTCCTTGGTAGCACAGTGCATGATGAAAATTTCCTGACTCTCCCAACCATTCAGAGACTATGTTTGGTTTAATTTCAGTTATTTCAGCCTCTAAACGTCTTATTTCACACATGTTGTTTTTGTTTTACTGATGGTTCTTGATTGTATTTTGACTCTCTTTAATAGTTTTATTTTGATGTAAGCTTCTTTTGGGGTCATTTTTGAGTAGAAGTGTTACATTAGAATGCAAGATAAAATAAGACCTGGCTATTCTGGTTTTTGAATTGAGCTTTTCAAATGAGAGAGTTCCTTTGTCACCTGCCCTGTAAGTCTCAATTAAAATGGGATTTTCTACCAGGGCAGGATTTTATGAAGAAAGGATGTGTTTGGGTTTTAACCTGATAAAAAGTGGCAAATGCATCTTTGTTGCTATTATGTTTATATCCCACTAGTTTTTATTTCATACAAGTTATGTACCGCTTGACTGTAGAAAACCTCAAAGCAGTGTACAAGCTATAACCTCTGGCAGCTGGTGTAATAGTCCATCCAGCTCTAGATTTTCCCCTCCAGAAGAAGGTGGCAAAAGTATCTGCAGGTGGGGCAGGGGGTTGGCTGATGGTCAGAGTGCCAGGCCACAGACAACACCTCAGCATTTCATTAGGGAAATGCCCTTTAGCCACAATGGGTATTTGTTGTGTAATTGCTGTGTGTGTCTAACCCTGTTTGGAAGCAGAATTTTAAGTGTTTACACTGCACTGCAGCAAATAAAGGATGTGTTGCTTCCTATGAAAGCCTGAAAGTCAACTGGCTTGGGGCAATGGATTTCTAGAGTCTCTATGGGGAAAGGCCATAGCTTAGCAGTAGAACATCTGCTTTGAATACAAAAGATCCTAAGCAGACAGCATCCTAATCCACAGCACCTCCAGTTAGGCCTGAGGATATCCCATCTGAAACTTTAGAACTATTCTTCTGCTATACAGTGTAGACCAGGAACCTGTGGCCCTCCTCGTGGCCATGCTGTTTGGGGCTGATGGGAGTCCAACAGCCATAGGCTCCCCATCCCTGCTATAGACAATGCTCAGCTTGGTGGACCAATGGTCTGAATTGGTATAAGGTAGCTTTCTGTTTAAAGCAACCCCTTATTCAGTACCTCAAGAGTTAGAATCTCTTTATTTTTTAGAGGAAGGACCCTAGAGTAGAATAGGGGTAGACGACATGGTTCCTGCTAAGTGGTGTTGGACTCCAACCCTCACCAGCCCCAGCCAGCATGGCCATAGTCAGGGATTATGGGACCCATAGTCCAAAATATCTGGAGGGCAACACATTGCCTGTGCCTGGAGTAGGGCATATGCTTTGTATGCAGAAGGTCCCAGGTTCAGTCCCAGCATCTCCAGGTGTGGGAGAGAGAAAACCCCTGTCTGCCATGTTCTTTTTAAAGCAGGAGTGGGAAACCTCAGGCCCTATATAGCCCTTGGGACTCTCCCTAAGCCACACCTCTCAGCAGCTATTCTCCAAGCCCTTCTCGGGTACTTTTGCCTGCCTGGAATATGTCCTTGAAGTGTGACAATGCCTCTTACTTGCCTGGATGGAGAAATGGGTGCAGAAATATCTCCACTTCTGCATGGATGGAATGTGACATATTGTACAGAGGAGGAGGTTCCATGCATTGTTCCACCTACATGTGTTTCTGGCCCCACCCACTACTGGTATGTGCTGCCCACCCCACCCCAGAAAGCTTCTCTTCCCCTGTGTTGAAGACAGTGAAGCAGGAGCTGACTAAAAAGTTGGCACCCTTGTATCTTAAGAGCATTGCCTCTTGAAGGATCTTCTTACTTACAGACTTATGTGCCTTCTTTTTTATATATATATAAAAAAATCTGTCTTCCTTCGGCACATAAATGCAATTTTTGTAACTTGCTGGTGCAGTGTTAGCTACTGAAGAGTTTCAGAAGGGTGCATTCAACAGCCCTAGAGATAATTAGAGGGAGCCACTGTTACTGATTGCAGTGTTTCCTCTCTAGCTGCCTTCTGTTCAAAACTGGCTCAATCCATATGAAAAACCTGGTTTATGAAGTTTGTATACAGCTCCCCATACAACTTACACCAGAACTTCAGCAGGAAGGGTTTCTAGGTCAGTGGTAAAGTGTATGCTTTGCATAAGGAATGTCCCAGGTTCAGTTCTTGGCATCTCAGCCTGACTCCCTGAAATTTTTTGCAAGTGGCAAGACACCTGGAAAGGTGCCAAGCACATGCAACAATTCTTAGATATATGGATCAATGGCCTAACTCTTAGGGTAAGATTTAGAATGAAATCAGTGAAAATAATTGAGTAATGGAAAAATTAGGCACAAATCTCTTAGTTTTATTCAGGATTCACGGAAGCCTTGTGGAGCTAACAAAAGTTGGAGAGCTGCTCATAAAATTTGTGAGATCTCATTTTGGACTTGGAGTTGTCTTTAACAGCAGTGTCCTGTTTTAAATTGCCTTCTTCTCACTTCCAGATACTGGTTCCAATGCTGCAGAGTGAAGAGGAAGATGGGTCCCTGTGCCAGCAATGTCTTTAAGAGGCTGCAATTCTGAGAGAGGAGGGTGGCCAGAGAGTGTATGGATGACTATTTTAATGATGCAGATATGAGTAATCCATGCTGGAATGCCTTGTGGAACTGTCTTGGCAGAAGCTCTGTAGAACATCTTTTGAGTTCACCTAAGACATGAAGGCAAAGAATATTGCTTTTTTAAAAAGAGAGAGAGAGAAACAAAAAACCTAAGGATTAAATGTTGTTGCTTTTTGGTTCATCAAGGTAACTTCTCCAATAAACATTTTATTTAAAACTTTTAGATGAGTGGTAAGTAGGCCTGTGTCCTTTTCTTCTGTGAAGAGGAATCCCTGGATGGGTTAAAGGAATCTTCTATCTTGTGTATATACAATCAACAATGTACATAATGTCTAAGGATGCCCCAAATTGTAATTAGCTGGGAATCTACACAAATTGAGAACCCTGAAAAAGAGATTAAAAAGTCAGGGGTCGTCTTATACGCTGGGTATGGGCGACGCAGAGCGGAGCCCACCCCCTGCGGCGGCAGCTCCAAAGCAGCAGCAGCTGGCGGCAGGCTCTGCTCCACGCTGGGTGGCTTTCTCCCAGCGTGGAGCTGCCCAGCGGATTAGGCGACTGGGCTTATAAGACGAACCCCCAAATTGCAGCTGCCAATTTGGGGGGGTCATCTAATATGCCCAGTCGCCTAATACGCTGGAATCTATGGTATTCTAGTTCTGTATTTTACCAGAACATATGGTGCAAACAGTTAGGCTTTGCTAGTATAAAAGGGTAGCCACCCCCTCCCCTCACAGAAGAAAAGTGTGAAAAGGCAGCACTAATATAAGGAAAGTATGGAATAATAATGCCCATTGTTTTCAAGCCTTGGAAACCCTTGGAACTATGTACAGTATATGGAAGGCACCCTAGAATTTACCAGTATTTACAACCCTTTAGAAAGAGCCAATTGTGATGTACTTTAAACCTATGAACAAGCATAAAGTAAGACAGTGCAAAAAGCATGCATAAGCTAAAAACAAATTTGTAGCAAATCTACTCAGACAGTAACAGCAGATAATTGTACTGGCAAATGACATTCCTCAAAAGTCAAGGAGCTCCGTGCATCCGCGTTGCATGCAAAGGTACCAGGGTTCAGTCTTCAATGGCATCTCCAGTTAACACCAGGATGGGGAACCTGTGGTCCTTTAGATGTTGCTGGACCACTATTGGCCATGCTGGCTGGAGCTGATGGGAGGGCACCAAGTTCTCTTGCCTGATCTAGCCCAACCTTCGGTATCCAGCAGTGGCCAGCCTGATGCTTCTAGGAAGCTCACAGCAGATGAAGGTGACAATCATTGCCTGTTGCTTGTTCCCAGAGATACACCGCCTCCATACATGGAGGATCCTCTTAGCCATCATAGCTCACTTTCTTGTGGCCTTCCAGATGTTGCTGGACTACAACTCCCATAATCTCCTGACCATTGGCTATGCTGGCTGGAGCTGATGGGAGTTGGAATCCCAAAACCTCTGCAGGGTATCAGGTTGTGCAAAGCAGTCTCATAGGTATGCATGTGCTACAGAACTCTCCACTTACCAAAGGTTTTTTTGGTTGTGGTGCTTCAGGTGTTGCTGGACTGCTGCTGCCATCATGTCTTACTGTTGGCCAAGCTGCCTGGAGCCCCTTGTTCCTCATTCCAGATGTACAGAACAAGTCTGTGGTCCTGCTCTGTTACTAAGAAAGTTGCTAACTTTTCCCTAACAGGTCAAGGTGTATTCCCTAAGGTACCATATTTTTCAGGTTTGCTTCTCCCTATGGCAGTCATGATGATCTACCTGTACTGCATTCCATGTACACTACATCATTCACACACCCAAAGCTATAATTGTGGTGGCTTAACTTGTACAAAAGTTTGCAGAAATGGTTTGGTATGCTCTTTTTAGTGGGAGTGAACCTAATGCCCTGAAGCCAACAAATATTTCAGATGCACTGACCTTTTTCTGGTCTCCTGCCTTTATGAGCAGCCTTCCTCCTAATTGTGCTGTTGGAGAAATGTGAGCACACACTTCACTGGATAGAGGCTTAAAACCAGGGCTTCATTTTACTTCTAGAACATTGAGATCTGCCACAACGCGCTGCCATGGAGCAAATTCTTACTCCTTTTATGTAGATTACAGTGATACCTCGGGTTAAGTACTTAATTTGTTCCGAAGGTCCGTTCTTAACCTGAAACTGTTCTTAACCTGAAGCACCACTTTAGCTAATGGGGCCTCCTGCTGCCGCCGCACTGCCAAAGCACGATTTCTGTTCTTATCCTGAAGCAAAGTTTTTAACCCAAGGTACTATTTCTGGGTTAGCAGAGTCTGTAACCTGAAGCATATGTAACCCCGAGGTACCACTGTACTGGTTTTTAAAAGTTTAGGTAGAAAGTAGCCCTGATTAACCGGGCAGCACATTTTAAAAAAAATACTTATTCAAGCATTTATAAAAATTGTGAATGGCAAGCAACATCCTAAAAGAGACATTCCCAATTCTCTCACACCCAATTCTCAATTCCCAATTCTCTCATCACTGAAGATGTTGCCAGGGGCCACACATATTAAACAAAAAAAGGAGCCCTTTTGCCCCAGAATGCTTCTTTTTACTGAGAGCTGATCTGTTTGTACAAGAACATGAGAACAGCCTGCTGGATCAGGCCAATGGCTCATCTTGTCCAGCGTTCCTGTTCTCATAGTGGCCAACCAGATTTCCTTGGCAAACCAGCAAGCAGCACAAGAGCAGTAGCTGTAGAACTGTTTGCTGGTAGATAGTTTAGGCTGACAACCATCTCATGAAATGGGAAGCTTCCTGAGAACTGATATCTTTTAAGTCTTCTGTCACCATAGTTTAATGCCACAATAGCATCAAACATACTGCTGGTGCCGTAGCCCACATTAACCTGACACCACTGAGTGCCAGTTCTATTGTTGTCATTTGGCTCTTGTTCTGTAGGATGTAGCAAAGTGAGCAAACTGCATTCCATGCATGTGTGTACATGTGGATTGCATTTTTAACACTTTTGTTTCAAAATGACTGTTATTCTGCCCCATCTTACTATTCAGCTGTGTGATGTATGCTTGTGCTACAATCAAAGCTGCTGTGAATACAGTGGTCTGTGACTTGACTAATTCAGCTTGGTAGAAAACCAGTTAAAAGCTAGTTTCAGTTAAAAAAGAAAACTTTTAACAGAGTTTAATCAGCCACCTTGTCCTCTCCCCTGACAAAAATCCCCATTTCCAGGGGACAATGCTGAACTAAATCCACCCTATTTTTAAACTCCTACTCGCTAGAATTGACGTGAGCTCATTAGTTGGGAAACACTTCCTTGTGCTAATCTAACAAGGACTTCTTGATTGAATTCCAAGCATTAGCATCTGGATGGGGACGGGGAGAAACTAGCTGGGGATATAAACTGGGAGGGAGCCCAGTCCATTCGCAAGATAGGAGCCACAGCTGAGACAGTGCCTCCATCACAGTGCCAACATCAAGGTAACAACTGCAGTTGGCCCAATGTGCAACAGCTGTGGAAAAGGCAAAGTCAATTTCAGGGATCATTATGAAAGGGACTGAAATAAAATTGTCAGTATCATAATGACTTTGTACAAATCTATGGTGGAAAGGGGCAGCCAAAATGGTCAAAAGGTTGGAGCAAATCCCCTATGAGGTACCATTACAACCTTGGGGGCTTTTTATTTTAGATGGTGAGTAAGGTAGTATGTGATCAAGCTGTACAAAATTACTCATGGTGTGATAGAATGTGGGGTCACCCGGAGAAAAGACCCTGGTAGCCTGATGTCATGAAACTGACCAGAGGGGCAGCAACTCGGGACCTAATGGTAAGTGGCATCCAGGATCTGGTGCAAGATATACCGTATTTTTCCGTGTCTAAGACAATGTTTTTTGCTAAAAAAAAAATAGTCCAAATCTTTGTCTCATTTTTAGTTGAAATTTAGTCAAAAAGCTCAACACCTTTGGGTGACCTCCCCCCCCCCCCCAAAAAAAGCTCAAAGTTGTTCTGTTTGTTGTTTAAAATACTGATTTCATAATTTTGGGTTCAAAAAAATACGGGGCATCTTATACATGGGGGCGTCTTATACACAGAAAAATACAGTAAGTGTTGTTGAGCCAATTGGAAGCACTGACCATAATACTATTAAACTAAATGCATGTAAATGGCCAGCTACCAAGAAAATCCAACATGGTCAACATGGTTAATGAGCAGAGAAGAGAAGTTCTTGGAGACAAGGACGCTTCTTTCAATACATTGACGTCTTGTCTAACTGAAGAGGACAAAAAGGAACACAAAAGTACAAGTGTTAAGCGTGCCTAACCCCGAGTTAGATTGCAGTCTATTTCACTGTGTTTTCTCTAGCTCTGTATTTTTAAGAGCATACTTTTTGATAAAGGTAAAGGTACCCCTGCCCGTACGGGCCAGTCTTGACAGACTCTAGGGTTGTGCGCCCATCTCACTCAAGAGGCCGGGGGCCAGCGCTGTCCGGAGACACTTCCGGGTCACGTGGCCAGTGTGACAAGCTGCATCTGGCAAGCCAGAGCCGCACACGGAAACGCCGTTTACCTTCCCGCTAGTAAGCAGTCCCTATTTTCGAACCGCCGACCTTTCGATCGGCAAGCCCTAGGCGCTGAGGCTTTTACCCACAGCGCCACCCGCGTCCCTATACTTTTTGATACTATTGTTCAAATATAAGATTACTTTCTTTGATGGCTATCCTGGGAATTCCCATCAGTGGGAGTTTGTACTGGACTTCCTGTCTTTTTATCTTGCAAAATAAACATTGACATTTGAGATTAACTGGTTGTTTTGACATCCCATTCACCAATGCGTTCTTCCTGCTTGGCTGACTGTGCTTGCATTGCAACATGCTTGACAGGGAAATCTTAAGAGCTGCTGCGATGAATGGCAGTTTTACATTGCATGAGCTTATGCTGATGCACTTAGGCAATGCAATTTCACTTCATCATCAACACAGAGATGTGACTGCTGTGCAGGGAATCCAAGTGAACCAATGCCAAATACTAAGCCTGTATAATCAGTGTTATCATCATCACCCTCCCGCTAATAGCAAGCTTGGGTAGTTGAGTGCCAACACAACTGGAAACCAAATGGAGCCACCAGAAACAAGGAGGAAGTATAACTTGCTCAGGGGCATCCTGAGCTTTGCTATGACATCAAAACAACAAAAATCAGTCCAGCAACAGCATGCTCAGTGGTCTCCAGGAGTCATAGGATGCTAGTATCAGTTGGGAATTGGAATCCCAAATAACTGAGGACAGAGTGATTTGGCCTGGGATAGGGCATCTGTATAGTAAAAGCTATGGTTTTCCCAGTAGTGATGTATGGAAGTGAGAGCTGGACCATCAAGAAGGCTGATCGCCGAAGAATTGATGCTTTTGAATTGTGGTGCTGGAGGAGACTCTTGAGAGTCCCACGGACTGCAAGAAGATCAAACCTATCCATTCTTAGGGAAATCAGCCCTGAGTGCTCACTGGAAGGTCTGGTCCATGGGGTCACGAAGAGTTGGACATGACTAAACGACTAAACAACAACAAATTCACATCAGCCCTGGCTGGGGCTGTTGGGAGCTGGAATCAGCAACATCTAGAGAGCAGGTGGCGCTGTGGGTTAAAGCCTCAGCGCCTAGGGCTTGCTGATCGAAAGGTTGGCGGTTCGAATCCCCGCGGCGGGGTGCGCTCCCGTTGCTCGGTCCCAGCGCCTGCCAACCTAGCAGTTCGAAAGCACCCCCGGGTGCAAGTAGATAAATAGGGACCGCTTACTAGCGGGAAGGTAAACGGCGTTTCCGTGTGCGGCTCTGGCTCGCCAGAGCAGCGATGTCACGCTGGCCACGTGACCCGGAAGTGTCTCCGGACAGCGCTGGCCCCTGGCCTCTTGAGTGAGATGGGTGCACAACCCTAGAGTCTGTCAAGACTGGCCTGTACGGGCAGGGGTACCTTTACCTTTACCTTTTAATAAAAGCCCTATTGAGCATTAACAGAATAAGTTAACAGCACCAAAGTACAATTAAGTACTTCTAAAGTAGTACTAAGAAGGACCTCCTCTCCCCATATGAACTGACTCAGACCCTGTGATCATCATCTGAGGCCCTTCTTCATGCGCCTCCTCCATGAGAGGTCTGGAGGTGGCAGATGAGAACCGGGCCTTTTCTGCAGTGGCTCCTCATTTGTGTCACGCTGGCCACGTGACCTGGAAGTATCTCCGGACAGCGCTGGCCCCCGGCCTCTTGAGTGAGATGGGCGCACAACCCTAGAGTCTGTCAAGACTGGCCCATACGGGCAGGGGTACCTTTACCTTTAGAGAGCCACAGGTTCCCCCTGCCTACCTTACAGGAGGAGGGTGTGGCTGACTGGCTGGAATGCTGAACCTTAAATATCTAATTAACAAAACCTGAATCTTAAACATCTACAGAACTTGAACCTTAAAAACAAGTTCAGGTCATCGGATCAAAATGGGAGTTTAGTGAAGAGAAATTAAATTAATCACAACTGGAATGAACCACAAGCATTATTTTTAGCCCACCTGTCTGGATACATCCACCCTTAAAGTAGGAGTCTTCAGCCTTTTCAAATCCTTTGTTAACACCCAGCCTGCAACAATGGCAACTTCTCTGGAGGAGTTCCCATCACACAATGGTAGGCTTTGCAAGTAGAAGGTCCCAGGTTTGTCCCTGGCATCTCCACTCCAGGGGTGCCTCGGCTTTCCCAGGGTTCAGTTTCCTTGGAATGAAGGTAAATGTAGACTGTGGTGTCTTTAGGATGTATGGTTTTAGTTACACATCGTATATACAACCTGAGCACAGTCTGGAGGGGCTCACAGCATTAACACCCAGCAAATCTTGCTTCTTTGTTAGGTTTTGTTAGGTGTTCAGAGAAGCCTCAAGCCACAGCTTCTGGGTTCAGCAGACCAGACATTCCTCTCTGTCTTCCAGCATCAGCCAAACTCTCTCACACTCACAGTCCTCTTGGCCTTTTGTTCTCCAACCTAGACTGAGCTGGCATCCAGCCAGGGGTGGGGTGGGGAATGGAAATGCCTGCTCCCTTCCTGGAGATCACCACCACTTAGTTGTCACTCAAAACTGACATTATATATTATATATTATTATATTATTAATATGCATCACCCTTTTCCCTGATCAGGACTCAAGGCGGCTTACAGATAAAATAAGAAGAGCTAATTAAAAGAACAAAAATTAAAAACAATTAAACATTAATAGAATTAAAACTGTGTGTGTAAAAATTACAATAAAAGAAGCACAGCACCAGCCTTTTCACTAAAAGCAGTCAGTTCCCAAAAGCCTGTTGGAACACGAAGGTCTTCAGCTGCCAGGGGAAGGACAGCAGGGATGGTAGCCTGTCTAGTTTCTCTAGGGAGGGAGTTCCAAAAACGGGGAGCAGCCACCAACAAGGCCCTCTCCTGCATCTCTACCAGGCATGCATGTGAATGGCATCTCTACCAGGCATGCATGTGAATGTGGTGGGAATGAGGGAAGGGCTCCCCTGAAGATCTCGTAACCTGGGCAGGTTCTTATGAGGCAATATGATCTTGGATCTAAGCTTTATAGGTTATAACCAGCACTTTGAATTGCTCTCGGAGACAGGCCAGTAGCAGTGAAGCTGCTATAATGGTTTGGCTACAGCTCTTTGAGCCAGCGCTGGGCTCTTCCTTTAACCAGTGCTGATGCGTTGCCCCACCAAAGGTTCTCAGATAATGTTGTTTTCTTTTTCACAGTGAGTTCTTGCCCAGGTGACTTTGCTGGGTGGGAAGGTCAAGGGCATTCCTTTACCTGTATTTAGCATTATTAATAACTGTTTTGGTGCCTGGAGCCATCTGACGATGGGAAGGGAGGGGTTTGCGAGAACCCGGTGTGAGTTGTTATTATTAGTTTCTGCAAAGGGAGTTGTCTCTTGCCGCACTAGGAAACATTAAATCATCCTGCAAGAAAGGGGGGTGAACATTGGTTCAAAACCATAGGGGAAACGTTCCTCTAAATATGACTGAAATGAAAGAAACACAGAGTGAGGGCTTTCTGTTCCTATTCTTCACCTACCTCAGTCAGAAAGGTTTCAAAGAAGCAAATTGGAATCTGTGGAACATGGTCTCAACCACTTCTGGGCATAGCTAGATGTCTCTCTTGATGTGGTTCATTGATCTTGCAACATCAATTCAATGTCATGCAATAGATAGTTGTCCATGGGTGTGACCCACTCCTAGCTAGCCATGCCTGATGATGAAGTTCTCTGCCATACACACATCTTATTAAGAGGATTCAGGTTTCCCATGACATGTTTTGCATACAGGAGGCCCCGAGTTCAGTTCCCAACAACTCCAGGTATGGCTGGGGGAAACTCCCAGGTTGCAGTCCTGGAGAGGTGCTGCCAGTTAGTGTCAAGTGCAATAAGGTAGGTGGACCAGTGTCCTGACTTGGTATAAAGCAACTCCCCTATATTCTAATCAGTCTTCACACATGTGGCCTGATTTTGACTCCAGCATCTCAGGAACACCTCTGTATTCATAGCAAGAGCACATCCAGCAAATGTTATCCAGATGGATTTTGTCCAATCTTAATTTATTTTACAAAATCAACATAAATGCATATCAGGTAGAGAACTCCATGGTGCTAACCTTCCAAGTGGCAGAAACAAGATAAACAGGGGGGGGGGGGGAGAGAGAGAGAAGAAATTGGGAAACAAACCAGATTCTTTTGCTACTTATCTCAATTGCACCTCTTTAGATTTGCAGTCTACCAACACATTTGTAGATTGCAAACATTTACAATCTTTAACCAACAGAGAAAAATCAAACACATTAAGTAACCTCTGCCTTTCCTGCCTGGTGCCAGAGAGCAGGTAGTTTAGCTTTCTGTAAGCTTTTAAGGCAAAGGGGGAAAGCAAGTGAATGAGAGTGATGAAAAGGGAAGGAACACAAAACAAGCAATGTCTTGTGTGCATTTCGCCTTATGACGTAAAAAGCCAACATAATTTCTGGCCTCGAACCAAATCCTAAATATTTGCACTGACGCATTTGCTTGGAATGCAGATTTGACGCCATGGCTTAGAACCAGGAGCCACCAAAGGGTCGTCTTCTTTTCAGAACTAAACTTTCCTATGTGGCTGCAGAATTGCAGGATTTTTAACCACATCCAGGCCACACTTTGAAACCCATTTCACTCCCATCCCACTTCCACAAAAAGCACACCAGTTCCTTGACAGAAAAGCTTCCCCGAACACAGAAAATGTGAAGACTTCCGCCCTGGTAAACCACCTTTCTGCACTTATAGCTCTGTCAGGTGTGCCCTTTGCCCCACTTGTTTAGATTTTATATTCCCTATCAGGGTTCTCACAATAGCTAACTGACTGCAGGTAATCTTCCTTATCTTTATGGCAGTAGAAAGCAGGCCTACAAAGCAAAGAGCAGAAGGCGAAGGTAAGTGGGTAAACAGCGGCTGCTTCACTTTACTCTGAATCATTTGTGAGTTGGGCCACCTTGTGATTTACACACGTACACACAAGGTTGATACATAAGGCATAAACCAATATCACATAACTGGAAAGAACTGTCTATTTACATAGCTGCAAATATGTACAAGGAAGGTAGAAAACACATAATTTCCTGATCTTTCATTGTGTAAAATCATCATGGAATGTACAGGGCATGATAATATAGAAGCAGTCCACAAAGGTCAACTGATCTTACTAGATCAATGGTAAAAAAGGTAAAAGTTAAACAACTCCTGGATGGTTAAGTCCAGTCAAAGGCGACTATGGGGTGTGGCGCTCATCTCACTTTCAGGCTGAGAGAGCCGGCATTTGTCCACAGACACCTTTCCGGGTCATGTGGCCAACGTGACTAAACCGCTACTGGTGCACGGAGGACCGTGACAAGTGCCAGAGTGCATGGAAACACCATTTACCTTCCTGCTGCAGTGGTACCTATTTATCTACTTGCACTGGCATGCTTTTGAACTGCTAGGTTGGCAGAGGCTAGGACAGAGCAATGGGAGCTTTGAACTGCCGACCTTCCGATCAGTGGTATGCGATTTGTGGCCCTCCAAATGTCATTGGATTCCACCTCCTATCAACCTCCAGCCAGCATGGCCAATGGTCATGGAAGATGGGAGTTATTATTCAGCAAATAATAATAATAATAATAATAATAATAATAATAATAATAATAATAATAATAATAATAATATATGCCACCCATCTGACTGGAGTGCCCAGCCATTCTAGGCAAAATCAGGAAGGCCTCAGGTTCCCCACCTCTGGGGAACATATGACATCTGCTGGATCAGGCCATGAGTTCATCTAGTCCAGAATCCTGTTCTCACAGTGGCTGAGCAGTTGCCTGTGGAACCCTGCAAACCTGCCTCTTCCCTCTTGTGGTTTCCAGCAACTAGTGTGAATTGTAGCCCAAAGCACTGAAGGTTGGGGAAGTCTGAGCTAGGCATTTCTAACACAATCACTGATACCAACAACACCAGATTGATATCAGTAGGTAGCAGAAGCATGCATGCTGCATTAGCAAAAACCGGACCAGCAGCTCCATAAAATAAAATCCTAAGCCCCACTGCCAACTTGGAAAGTTTAACACAGGTTCCGATGTGGAACTAAACTTTGCAATGACCCAAGGAAACAACACTGTAACCGACAATGTTTCAACCCTTCTGGGTACTGTAGTTTACCTCACACGAAGTTACAGTGCCCAACAACCCTCAACAAATCACAGGCCCAGAATTCTTTGAGGGAAAGAAGGTGCTTCAGATGTGCAAAAGGCACCCAGACTCATTCAAGTTCCATCTCCAACGACTCCTAAGCCCCTCACCCTCCCTGCCTCTTTCCTTTAGATCTCTTTTAGTAGGGGAGGCCCACACACCTTCCCTCACCACAGTGTCAACTATAGTTTTTGGAGGCCCTTGAGCAAGACACACTCGGGGGGAGGGCCCTACCCTCAATCTGGCAGGGGGGAGTGGAGACCCTCCAAGTGTCCCTATTTTCCAGGGACAGGCCCGGATTTACAGAAGCCGCCCCGGTTTCTGATCTGATCCCAGAATGTCCTGCTTTTCTTAGGACGTCCCTATTTTCAAGGGACGCGGGTGGCGCTGTGGGTTAAAGCCTCAGCGCCTAGGACTTGCCGATCGAAAGGTCGGCGGTTCGAATCCCCGCGGCGGGGTGCGCTCCTGTCGCTCGGTCCCAGCGCCTGCCAACCTAGCAGTTCGAAAGCACCCCCGGGTGCAAGTAGATAAATAGGGACCGCTTACTAGCGGGAAGGTAAATGGCGTTTCCGTGTGCTGCGCTGGCTCGCCAGATGCAGCTTTGTCACACTGGCCATGTGACCCGGAAGTGTCTGCGGACAGCGCTGGCCCCCGGCCTCTTGAGTGAGATGGGCGCACAACCCTAGAGTCTGGCAAGACTGGCCCGTACGGGCAGGGGTACCTTTACCTTTTACCTATTTTCATTGGAGAAATGTTGGAGGGTATGGAGTTAAGCAACCTCGAGCCAAGGAGATAAGTAACTATACAACCTTTAGAAGACATCTGAAGGCAGCCCTGTATAGGGAGGTTTTTATATGTTTAATAATTATTACGTTTTTATATATGTTGGAAGCCGCCCAGAGTCAGATGGGCAGAGTATAAATAATAAAATTGTTGTTGCTGCTGCTGCTGCTGCTGTTGTTACTACTACTACTACTACTACTGAATACAGTACGATGTCCCTATTTTCATCTGAGAAATGTTGAAAGGTATGGGAGTAGGGGAGTGTGGACCATCAGCCAACCATACCAAACTTTGGCTGGTACTGCCTCCCCGAGGCCCCAAACCAATATGGGTGCTGTTTCAGCCTTATTTTCAGCCTGGAGATGAAATGACGAGAGACAGCTTTCATGGTTGAAGTCTTCCTTGTTAGTATGCAGGAGACTTGTGGGGATCATAGAATTGCAGAGCTGGAAGGCGCTATGAGGGTCATTTAGTCCAACCCCCTGCTATGCAGAAATCTATCACGCAACATGGATTTTGAACCCAGAACCCTGAGATGGAGAGTCTCATGCTCTACCAACTGAGCTGGTTTTGAGTACTTTCTGCTGCCCTCCAGTCCCTTCACTGATCCAACCTCTGTCTACATCAGAAAAGATTGTTACCCAACCTTCCAGCATGGGAAGTCTCAATTTATAGATGAATTTTAATAAGGCCACATGCAGACTATGCACTTAAAGCAATAGGATGCCATCTTAAACAGTCATGGCTTCCCTCAAAGAATTCAGGGAGCTGTAATTTTTTAAGGGTGTTGAGTTGCTATGAGACCCCTGTTCCCCTCCCAGAACTACAGTTCCCAGAGTGGTTTAATAATAAACTCCACTTCATGGGGAGCTCCGGGTATAGTAGCTTTGTGAGAAGAAAATGGGGCCTCCTAGCAACTCTCAGCAAACTACAGTTCCCAGGATTCTTTGGGGACAACCACAGCTGTTTAAAGTAGTATTATCTATCTATCTATATTTATCTATCATCTATCTATCTCATAGAATCATAGAATCATAGAGTTGGAAGAGACCACAAGGGCCATCGAGTCCAACCCCCTGCCAAGCAGGAAACACCATCAGAGCACTCCTGACATATGGTTGTATCTATCTATCTATCTATCTATCTATCTATCTATCTATCTATCTATCTAATCTATCATCTATCTATCTATCTATCATCTATCTATCTATCTATCTATCTATCTATCTATCTATCTATCATCTATCTATCTACAGTGGTACCTTGGGTTACATACGCTTCAGGTTACATACACTTCAGGTTACAGACTCCGCTAACCCAGAAATATTACCTCAGGTTAAGAACTTTGCTTCAGGATGAGAACAGAAATTGTGCTCCAGCGGCACAGCGGCAGCAAGAGGCCCATTAGCTTAAGCGGTGTTTGAGGTTAAGAACAGTTTCAGGTTAAGAACGGACCTCCAGAACGAATTAAGTACTTAACCCAAGGTACCACTGTACAGTGCCAGAAACCTGGAAGTGAGGGAGAGACCTGAAGAGCCTCAACAAAGCTCTGCTACACCTCTGGCTCATGAGGAGAGCATTCCGGGAAATCGTGCTCCGGCGGTGCGGCAGCAGCAGCAGGAGGCCCCATTAGCTAAAGTGGTGCTTCAGGTTAAGAACAGTTTCAGGTTAAGAACGCACCTCCGGAACAAATTAAGTACTTAACCTGAGGTACCACTCTATCTATCTATCATCTATCTATCTATCTATCATCTATCTATCTATCTATCTATCTATCTATCTATCTATCTATCTATCATCTATCTATCTATCAATCAATCATCTATCTATCTATCTAATCTATCTAACATCTATCTATCATCTATCATTGTCATCATCCTTTTTAGATATGGGAGACTTGTTTTTTTTCTTATGTCTTTGCTTAGTTAATAGCTAAATATCCAACCACACTGGTGCTTCCTTAAATGTGTTGATGACTTTTGATGGTTAGTGGCTACTAACTACCAAACATACTTTACTTGCACATGAACTGAAAAACAAACAAAGTTTAAAAGCTGAGCTGCAAGTAGTGCAGGAGACAGACACCTGAGTTGTTGCAGCTCCAAGAAACAGGTGCTACATCACAATCTAGCAATGCCTGTGAAACTTGGTATATTTCTACAGAAACATATTACAAAACCATTCTAAATCTCAAGGGCTCTCATCTCACCAGGAAACAGGTAGTGTGTGTGTGTGGGGGGGGGGACTGCTGTTGAAACTCTACCACTCAAGTTGAGAAAAAATAATCCCCTGGTTTGCTGAGGGAGAAAGTTCAGGTGCAATTTGAAGAAACATTGAAAGCAGATTGAGCCATGAGATGATTTTTAACCCAGTCCTGCTATATTATGCCTATCAGAGCCTTCCCACCATCAGTGCAGTCACTATAATCCCCACACATTTTACATACAGGAAAAGGAACACAGTAAATAGAGACTGGATTAAACAACAATTTGTTCACTTCTTCCTTCACATACACACATTAAAGAAAAAAAGTAAATGTAACCAAAACTGTGCATCAGATTTTCCTTCAGGCAATGGAGCAGCACAAGGCAGGAGAGTGACTGACAAATCCCCCCCCCCCCCAGTGCAGCTTCCCCTTAAGTCACCTTCCTCCTCCCGGCACCTTCTTTCCTTGACCTATGCAACACTCAAATGTATGTCTCTGAGATCTCAGTGACGAGATTACTGGCTGCTAGCTGAGTACTTTAGGAATGGGTTGACCATCATGCTAGATAGATCCATGTGCCAGGACCTCAAAACATAAGTTTCTAAATTGTCTTCTTGGTGAGGAACCTTATAGGCATCCACTCAGAGCTGCTTCCCATAGATTAATTTGTAGCGCAGGTACTCTTCTAAACACTGTAAGGCATAGTCATCAACTCTGGGGTCAAACTTGTTGGCAAACAGGTGGTGCTGGGTGATCATCCAGTGTAGGTCGCCTGCCCCATAGACACACACTGCTCGCCGGTAAGAGCCTGAGCAAGGAGGATAAGGGGCCCCCTTACTGATGTCTCCTTCACTGTAGGACCATTTCACCAACCTTGGAATGGCGTTCATGTCCGTCAGGTCAAATTTAGCACTGAAGGGGACTGACCCTGGGACTCCTGGCATCCGGTGCAGAGTGGCCCACAAATGTTCGTCTGGGCTGTAAGTATCTTTGGACCACTCTATCAGTGCTTTTGCCATTGGATCTTCAAAAAGATGTTGAACAAACTCTCTGGTGACCACGATGTATGCGTTCCCAGTGAACATGGGGGAGCTTTGTGGAGGGGGGTTCTTTGCAGTGGAGGTTCTCACCACAGAATTCGTCACTTCGTGCCGGTACTTCCACCGGCCCCTTTTGCTCTCTGACGGTTTCTCTGACTCCATGTTGTTTTTCCCATTCAAAAGCTTTAGAGCATGGACAATCTCTGCGTTGGTTTTGATGGGGAAGTCTGTCCCACAGGTGTTCAGGAGGTATTTCCAATGTACTTTGCTCTGAAGGAGGTCTTCCATGCAGTTCAAATCAGCTTGGACCCTGGACCACGAAGCATACACAACACGCTCCAGCTTAGATGCCACAAAGACATTCCCAAAGCAGGAGGCAATGGCCCGCACTGCCTCTTGGAAAGGTTCTGGGGCCTTCCTGTCAACGTGGACGCAGTACACATTCTGGGGGGCATAGATGGACCTCAACAGTCTCTCAAACATTTCAATCTGATCATGGACCACCATGGAGTAAGCGATGGGGAAATCCTCCTCCTCTTTGCTCAGTGGGAACTCGATATACCTCCGGCTTTCTTTGAAGATTCCACAGTCCTCAGTCATGTTCAGGTACTCTTTCTCTCCCAGGAGATCCCTTCTGTTTTTGAGTTGCAGCCTGCTCAGAATAGCCTTCTCGATCTCTTTGGGGTCCCCTCTGCTGATCCGTGAGCAGCTAATATTTCCCTTGGGAGCAAGTCTCACCGACTGGTAGAGCCTGTCTTTGCAGAACTGAATCCCAGGGTCTGCGATGTCTTTCCCCAAGTGCCTGAAGTCACACTGCCAAGTGGAGTATTTCAGAAGGCCAGTGGCAAACAGCATCAGGCTCCCAAGCACCAGCAGGCGTGAGATTCGACCCAGGAACTTTCTTTCCAACCAATACATTTTGGGGGGCAGAGAAGGACCCTGATAGTGCAGCCCAAAATCCGTCTTCCAGGCCAGTAAACTCCTGAGCCTACTCAAAGGTTTCTTGTTAGTGTCCACATCACCTTGGCGGCCACAGGTGCTCTAAGCAGTGCTTCCTCAGTCCAGTCTGCCTCATATCTGTGCTGCTGCCAAACGTAACCTGAGAGCTCATATGAGCTGTCAGGCGTCACCCAGGGAGGGAGGGAAGAGGCTTGTTTCACAGCAAAGTCTTTTCCCCCTGGAGATGTTGCAATCCAGTGCAAAATGAAAAACAGGACGTATGGGAGGTTTAAAAGAGGCTTAACTTTCCATTAGAGTATCAGTGAACTTTAATAAGTTACTTGATTTTCTGGTAGATCTGGGATTCTAAATATTGTCTGTACCAAGAACATAATGTGAAAGGTGGCATTTGTGATTATCGGGATCCAGTGGGGGCGGGGGAGAGAGGCGTGGTTCCAATTGTGGAACTGCCGAAAGACTCATCTGGCATCTGCCGGTGTCTTTTCCGTATCAGGTGATTCATTACATTTTCAAAAATCTCCCCAGACTTTTTAGTTTCAGTTATTTCCAAGATGGGGTGGGAAACATTTCCCAGCCCAAGGGCCACATTGCCTCATGGACAGTCTTCCAGGGGCCACTTGCTGGGGGGGGGTGCAGAGGCAAAAGTGGGTGGGGCAAGTGAGACATTGTCTTACCTGTGTAACATAGGCTACATTCCTACCAAAGGGAACGCACACAAACACACAACTCCATTCTCCATCTAACAAAGGACAGGTGTGGTTGTGGTTCAAGGACATGTTCCAGCCAGGCAAACACACTTGAAGAGGGCTGGTGATGGGTGTGGATTGGGGAGATAACTGCCATTTGGGGAGTGGGCTTGGCCTGAGGAGAGGTCCAAAAGCAGGATTCAAAGGCCTGACTTCTGCTTGTTTTCCTCTTCCTTTCCCACACCTGCCCTTTTCCCTTGAGGGTAAACTGCTCCAAAAGTCTTTCTGACTGAAGAGTCTACTGCATACTTTGAATATAAATTTTTTTGTATAATATAGTGTATTTGTATAGTATAGTTAGTATATTTTTCTCTGCCTTTTCTCAATGCATTTGGACCCCTCTTAAGATATCATAATCAAATTTTGCACGGTTTCCTAAGAGCAGGTTTTCATCTAAGTTTGGATACAACTGGGTGCCATTTTGAATTAAAATAGTGGACTGAACCTTTCAAAACTGGGTTGAGTTTAACCTGATTTCAAAACTGCACTGCTTTTTTGTTGTTTGTTTCTTAGAATTCCCAAGAAATGCCAGACACTACCAACCTGTTCTGTTCTGTATGACCTCGCTGAGATTCCTGCATTGCAGGGGGTTGGACTAGATGACCGTTGAAGTCCCTTCCAGCTCTATAGTTCTATGATACTTGTGGGTTACAAATGCTTTGAAAGGATGGATGAATTAAAAGCCAGGCCATGTTCACAGCTGCCAAGTGTCAATGTGTAACAAAAGAGACAGTATTTTGTTTTTTTGCTTTATTTTGGCAAAACTTGGAGAGAGGAGGGGAGGTGGTTTACTGATTAACTAGGAAGTCTTTCATTTTCTTGACAACCCTGTGATCCATTCACCCCCACCCCACCCCAGTGCAATTCAACTCTCCCTTACTGTGACTTTTTATTCCTGCGTATTTGCTTCCTCTCTAGTCCATGGTAGTGCAGTCAAAAGGATAGTAAATTATCTGACTAAACATTGTTGACAGATCTTAGCTATGGTAAGGGTTTGATCCCTACCCAAACTATATATTTTAGCAGAGGCTCCCAAACTTATTTGGCCAACTGCCCCCTTTTCAGGAAAAAAATTACTTGCTGTCCCCTGGAAACCTACCTCCTTTAAGCCTCCGGGTATACGGCAGTATATCTTCAATCAATCAATCAATCAATCAATCAATAAAAATAAATAAATGAAAGGGTGGGATTGGCACCGTAGCCCGCCTGCCATTGGCCAAATAGGCAGACAAGCTGTGATCCACTTTCCAGGCCTGGGTGAAGCTTAAAAGAGTTCACCCAAGCCCAGGAAAACCCTTTGCCTCCAGCACGACTGCTGGATCCAGGAGAGGTGTTGTCACTGTCCCGCATCGGCACCCAACCTGGTGGTAAGTGTCATTTAGGGACGCAGGTGACGCTGTGGTCTAAACCACTGAGCCTCTTGGGCTTGCCGATCAGAAGGTCAGTGGTTCAAATCTGTGCAACGGGGTGAGCTCCAGTTGCTCTGTCCCAGTTCCTGCCAACCTAGCGGTTCAAAAGCACACCAGTGCAAGTAGATAAACAGGTACTACTGTGGCAGGAAGGTAAAGGGTGTTTCCATGTGCTCTGGCTTCCATCACAGTTTTCCATTGCGCCAGAAGTGGTTTAGTTCTGCTGGCCACATGACCTGGAAAGCTGTCTGTGGACAAACACTGGTTCCTTTGGCCTGAAAGCGAGATGAGCGCAACAACCCCATAGTCTCCTTTGACTGGACTTCATTGTCCAGGGGTCCTTTACCTTTACCTCTTAAATGTCATTACATAACAGATGAAACATGTACAATTTTTCAAAATTCTCTTCTCTTCTTTATACTTCCACCACCCCCTTATTTTTATTCAACACCCCCCCAATTGCACCAGAGGCTACTACTGCCCCCCTAGATCATTTCAGCACCCCCAGGGGGCAGAATCACCCATTTTGGATAACACTGTATTCAAAGATAATAATGATACACTTTTGAGGCAAAAGGCCACTAGGAATCACAGTGGAACTGCTTTAACTGAACAGAAACTGATTCTACAATCTAAAAAACATTATTAACTTTAGTAAAACCCCAAATCTGCTGTGAGGAGAAATGAAACACCAGAAAAGAATTTTAACTGGAAAAGAAAGAAACAGAGCTTGAATGGAAGCAGTAATTTAAATGCATCTACTTTTGAGTTTGAGATTAATGAAGTTGAGTTTGAGAAAATGATGACCTTGATTGGGTGATCTATGTTGATCTTGTGAGGAAAGGACCACATTACTTCCGTCTGTTAGATGATGATGATTCCATAGAAAATTAAGGAGCAGTGTGAAAAGTCACCATAATTAAAATGGAGTCAAAAGGAGAGAGTAGTTTTTGCATCACTTTCATCACTGTTGAAAGGCCTCCTGCTCCTTCTTTCAGCAGTCTTTTCAGATTTGCTCTTCAGGAAATATTGTTGGCAACAGGCTTTGCCTGCTCTCACCTTCCTGTTGGGTTAAGATTGTCCATATGGCCAACCTTAAGAACATCGGAAGAACCTGCAGGATCAGGCCAAGGCCCATCTAGCCCTGCATCCTCTTCTCACAGTGGCCGACCAGATACCTGTGGGAAATCTGCAAGCAGGACTCAGTACAAGAGCACGCTCTGCTTCTGTAGTTTCCAGAAGTGGCATTCAGAAGCATTGAAGCCTCTGGCTGTGGAGGCAGAGCAGAGCCCTAAAGGCTAAAGGACCCCTGACAGTTAAGTCCAGTCGCGATAACCCTTTCTTCCATGAAATTGCCCAATCCTCTTTTAAAGGCATGCAAGTTGCTTTTTGAAGATGCATACAAGTATGCAGCCACAGATGGGGCCAGTGTGGCGAGGGTAGAATCGTAGAGTTGGAAGGGAACCTAAGGGTCATCTAGTCCAACCCCCTGCAGGGCAGGAATCGCAGCTAAAGAGTCCATGACCGATGGCCATCTAAGTTCTGTTTAAAAACCTCCAAAGAAGGGTAGCACCTCAGAGCCATCCTCTTGCAGATTTAAAGCTATACCTGTGGTGCCCCAGCAGACCTGGCCCTTCCCCTGAGGCACCCACGCAGCCCTGCCCTGTCCCAGCGCCAGGCACTGGCTCTGTAGCTTTGCCCCACCCCACCAGCTCTGCTCTGCTGCTGTAGTTGCTCACCGACTCTGGGCCAACAGCTGAACTCCAAGTAAAATTCCACACAGGGGAACATGAGAAGCCGTGTTTAATGAGGCGGCTTGTTTCTTCTGTTAATGAATTACCAAATATGTACAAGTGATCGAAATCAGTTTCTTTCCCCATGTACATTATTTGTTTCTTTTAAAATGCATCCTTTACAACATTAAGTTCCAGCAGGGAACATCTAGCATTGATTAAACACAAAAATGATTGGGGGTAGATTAATAAAAGCCCTATTGAGCATTAACAGAATAAGTTAACAGCACCAAAGTACAATTAAGTACTTCTAAATTAGTACTAAGAAGGACCTCCTCTCCCCATATGAACTGACTCAGACCCTGTGATCATCATCTGAGGCCCTTCTTCATGCGCCTCCTCCATGAGAGGTCTGGAGGTGGCAGATGAGAACCGGGCCTTTTCTGCAGTGGCTCCTCATTTGTGGAATGCTCTCCCCAGGGAGGTTCGCCTGGCAACTTCACTACATATCTTTAGGCACCAGGCAAAAACTTTCCTTTATACCCAAGCCTTTGGCCTTTAACCATCTGTGGCCTTTTAGAAGTGGGTGGGAATTTTTTTTGATGTATTTTTCTTTCCTCTTGGTTTGAATGTATCTATGTGGGTTTTATTGTCTGTCTGCCTGCCTGCCTGCCTGCCTGCCTGCCTGTCTGTCTGTCTGTCTGTCTGTCTGTCTGTCTGCCTGTCTGCCTGTCACTTTGGATTGCCTCGGACAAGATGAAATGACTAACAAAGGTAATAAATAAAAGGTTTATGATACATGACAACAAGGGCGCTCCAAGAACATAGAAAAGAAGTTGGTTTAGCAAATCTAAAGGCATTGCTCTTTTTTTAACTGCTTCCGCATACTTCAAGGAGTGTCTTCTTCAACACATTCCTGCCCATTCAGTTTGGGGAGGCTTTTTGTTGATATCCACTCCTTTCAGGAGGAGTTAAATCTGGGGTTGCTAGCATGGAAACCACAAGCACAATGGCACCCTCTGTGCCTTCCCCTGGCAGCCACAAATCGTCCGAGTCCCTCCCTTCCCCTGGTTGCAAGGTAGTAAAGGAGGTTACCATTTTCTTCCTTGAAAAGGACATAGAGCTGAAAGAGGAAGTGGGAAGGAGCCAGTGTGGTGTAGTGGTGAAGAGCGGTAGCCTCGTAATCTGGGGAACCGGGTTCGCGTCTCCGCTCCTCCACCTGCAGCTGCTGGGTGACCTTGGGCCAGTCACACTTCTCTGAAGTCTCTCAGCCCCACTCACCTCACAGAGTGTTTGTTGTGGGGGAGGAAGGGAAAGGAGATTGTTAGCCGCTTTGAGACTCCTGAAGGGGAGTGAAAGGCCGGATATCAAATCCAAACTCTTCTTCTTTCAGCTCTATGTGCTTTTTCTAGTTGGCCACTGCGAGAACAGGTTGCTGGATGAGATAGGCCATTGGCCTGATCCTGCAGGTTCTTCTTATGTTCCCAGAGCCCCTCATCCAGCAGGTCTTGATGTCTTTTCAGCATCAGGCAAAGGCCTTTTTTCTTTAGCTCAGGTGTCTATCCAGCATGCTTTATATCTGGCCTTAGTTCTATTTTTAGGGTTGCCTTCTGCTGGATTTTGCCAACCTATTTTATGGATGCTGCTTCTGTGATTTTTGTGTCAGCGTTATGGCTCATTTTTTCCTTTTGGTGCTCAGGTTGGGAGTGCCATTGATTATGTAACCAAAATGGTAGTTTCCATGTGCACAAAGCTCAGTTAGCAAAATTACTACAATGCCTTGCTCTGGTGCCATGAAGGAACCCACAGGGCAAGCCAGGCCAGTTGTCTCAGCACCAAGGAGAGCTCCTAATGAGCCACTTGCTCTGATGCAGGTCAGAAATGAACCAGGCCTTCTGAACCTCTGCGTCCAGTTTGCCTTCGTCCTAGGCTCTGCCCTCCTTTGCGAACTAGAGTGTCTTAAAAGACTTGATCCTCTAGACTGAGGGGAATGTAAATTTCTTTTCTCCATGGACTTCCACCTGGAGTGCTCCCTGCACCATTGCACTGGTGAGACACTCCATACCTCAACCCAGGGGTAGGCACCCATGATTATCCTGGCTCTGGTTCCACAGGCCTTGGCACCCTGGGATCTAGTTCAGCCAGCTCCAGCTAGCTAGTGGTCCCCAATCACTGCCATTGAGCCAGGAACCAAGTCTGCCCCCCCTCTTTTTTTGCTGGTTGAGACTGTAGTTTCTGGCTTGGTGTCCTGGTCACTACTATGCTTCAGGGGGAAAATGTCTTTAGAAATTGGGGTTGTGTGGACTCAAAAGCAGCCTAATGAGGGTTGAGTATGGATCAATGGGCACGGAATCCTGATTGGATGGAATGGAGTGTCCTGGATGACAGCATGACTGGCTGGCAAACAGCCTGAACAGAAACACTCCACACTGCAACAGTTTGTTGCTAGTCCCATCTGTTGTTAACGTCTTTTATTTTCCTTGTAGAGTTTTATTGCATTTGTTTCAAACTGCATCACGCTCTAGGTGTAGTGTACTGAAGTATGGCTTATAAACCACCCAATAAATATATAAAAACCATGTTCCTACCTCCCTCTATTCATTTCCAACAGCAAGTAAAGACGTGGCAGGTTTTTGTCTCTGTCCAACTGGACTTAGACTGGTATTTATTGCAGACTATAACTGTGGGTTATTTGCTCTGATGTCTTTTTATCCAGCACTATGAGTGCTTCATGATGTTCCTGTGCTTTTATGGTTGTGGTACAGTAACTTTGAGGATTATATAGCAGAAACTGACAAAGAAATATCCACCCATACCAGTAAATGAGTGGAGGCAGGGCAGTGAGCAGCACTCTGGGGTGAGCTGGGAGCCACAGAACAGAACCATGGGGCAAGCCAGGAGTCAAGGCCAAAGAACAACCAAAGGTTGCCAGAAGACCCTGCTACTCAAAGAATCATACAACTGTAGAATAGGAAAGGACTCCAGCGATCATCTAGTTCAACCCCTTGCAATGCAGGAATCACGGCTAAAGAATCGTTGACAGGTGGCCCATGTTTAAAAACATCAAATGAAAGAGTCCACCACCTTTCCATGTAGTCCATGCCATTGTTGAACAGCTCCTAATGTTCTTCCTCATGTTTAGTCTGAATCTCCTTTCTTGACCTTTGAATCCATTGATTGGGGTTCTACCAGATGGAGCATGTGGCAGCCCTTCAGATATTTGAAGATGGCTATCCTATCACCTCTCAGCCTTCTCTTCTAGCCAACTCCCTCAACTGCTCCTCATGAGGCTTGCTTTCCAAACCCTTTAGCATCTTGATCGTCCTCCACTGCATACATTCCAGCTGGAACCCTGGGAGATGGTTATGCAAGATCTCATGGAACCCAGATGGCCCTGCAAGCTCTCACAAGATCTTATGAGAACACCCCAGAGTCTGTGTGCTGAGTAGGCCTTCAAAGCTCTCCACTTTGCTTACTGGGCAAGGCCTGCTCAGTGCACTGGCTCCAGAATCCGAAGGATGTTTTATGTATGGGTGGTTCCAAGGGTTTGAATATACAGTGGTGCCTCGCAAGACGAAATTAATTCGTTCCGCAAGTCTCTTCGTCTTGCGGTTTTTTCGTCTTGCGATGCACGGTTTCCCATAGGAATGCATTGAAAATCAATTAATGCGTTCCTAGGGAAACCGCCTTCAGACCAGGTCCGGGGACAGTCTGTCCCCGGACCTCTTCTGAAGGCTGGGGGGGGGGGGACAAGGGCTTTTCTTCCCACCCCCAGCATTTTAAAAAACCCCGGGACAGCGGAGGACTTCTCCGCTCTCCGAGGCGATTTAAAAGCCCCTGGGAAGGCAGGCAGGGGGGACAAAGACTTTCGCCCCCCGCCCGCCTTCAGAAGGTGTTCCCGCCCCCGCCCCGCTTCGGAACAGCTTTCCGAAGTGGGGCGGCTGGGGCAGGTGTCCCCGCCCCCCCTCCCCACTTCGGAACAGCTTTCCAAAGTGGGGCGGCTGGGGCAGATGTCCCCGCCCCCCCTCCCCACTTCGGAACAGCTTTCCGAAGTGGGGCGGCTGGGGCAGATGTCCCCGCCCCCCCTCCCCACTTCGGAACAGCTTTCCGAAGTGGGGCGGCTGGGGCAGATGTCCCCGCCCCCCCTCCCCGCTTCGGAACAGCTTTCCGAAGTGGGGCGGCTGGGGCAGGTGTCCCCGCCCCCCCTCCCCGCTTCGGAACAGCTTTCCGAAGTGGGGCGGCTGGGGCAGGTGTCCCCGCCCCCCCTCCCCGCTTCGGAACAGCTTTCCGAAGTGGGGCGGCTGGGGCAGATGTCCCCGCCCCCCCTCCCCACTTCGGAACAGCTTTCCGAAGTGGGGCGGCTGGGGCAGGTGTCCCCGCCCCCCCTCCCCGCTTCGGAACAGCTTTCCGAAGTGGGGCGGCTGGGGCAGATGTCCCCGCCCCCCCTCCCCGCTTCGGAACAGCTTTCCGAAGTGGGGCGGCTGGGGCAGGTGTCCCCGCCCCCCCTCCCCACTTCGGAACAGCTTTCCGAAGTGGGGCGGCTGGGGCAGATGTCCCCGCCCCCCCTCCCCACTTCGGAACAGCTTTCCGAAGTGGGGCGGCTGGGGCAGATGTCCCCGCCCTCCCTCCCCGCTTCGGAACAGCTTTCCGAAGTGGGGCGGCTGGGGCAGGTGTCCCCACCCCCCCCCTTCGGAACAGCGTTTTAAAATGCTGGGGGTCGGGAGCGAAGCGCTGCCGACCCCCAGCATTTTAAAATCTCCCCGTGTCCCGGGAAGATTTTAAAATGCTGGGGGTCGGGCTGCCGACCCCCAGCATTTTAAAACCTTCCCGGGACACGGGGAGATTTTAAAATGCAGGGGGTCGGCAGCGCTTCGCTCCCGACCCCCAGCATTTTAAAACCTCCCCGGGACACGGGGAGATTTTAAAATGCTGGGGGTCGGCAGCGCTTCGCTCCCGACCCCCAGCATTTTAAAACCTTCCCGGGACACGGGGAGATTTTAAAATGCTGGGGGTCGGCAGCGCTTCACTCCCGACCCCCAGCATTTTAAAACCTCCCCGGGACAGAGACTTCTCTGCTGTCCCTTGGAGATTTTAAAATGCTGGGGGTCGGCAGCGAACGCTTCGCTCCCGCCCGCCAGCATTTTAAGATCGCCCCCGGCAGGCGGGGGGAAGGCAGGCGGGGGGGAGCAAAGACTTTTGCCCCCCGCCGGCCTTCAGAAGAGGTCCTCTTCTGAAGGCCGGCTGTGGGCGAAAGTCTTTGCTCCCGACCGCCAGCATTTCCCTATGGGCTTTCGTCTTGCGATGCAAGCCCATAGGGAAATTCGTCTTGCGAAGCGCCTCCAAAACAGAAAACCCTTTCGTCTTGCGGGTTTTCCGTCTTGCGAGGCATTCGTCTTGCGGGGTACCACTGTATGTGTCTTCGTGGAACTGAACCCCTGCATAAGATGCCACTGTACTGTACAATATGTGCAACTTGGATGCTAGGCTGGGCTTGGTAAGGTTCTTCTAACTTTCATTCTGTTACCACATTAGGATTCCCTTTGCGCGCTGCAGGTGTGCATACAGTCTTCATATGAAGGAAGGAAAGGCATCCTGTTTCCACCAATGTGCCATTTACTAGAAGAATTTGGACACACAGCTGTGTGACTCATGCTATATAAGCAAGGAATAAGTGATTCAATATTGGCACATGGGGTGCGGAGGAGAGTATTTCTTCACTTACTGGGCTTCTTAGATACCCTATCTTAACGAGTACATTATGATCCAACTTGATAAGCCTCCCAGTAACCTCCTCACTGCTATTTTCTACTTCCTGCATGCTCTTGCTTTAGAAATAAGAATCCCCATTTAACCAAACACAAAAGCCCTTTGGAATGAGAGTGCTGTGATCCCAAATACATGGTGAATATTCACACTTCAAGAGTTCACAGCTTTTTGTTTCTTTTTTTTAAATCATCGTTGATTTATTCATCACCTTCCAAACAAGCTCCTCAATGAGACTGACACATAATATTAAAAACTGTTATAAACAAAACAAACAAACCCAGAAGAATTTAAAACAAGACTAAAACAATTCTAAGAAACAGCCACACTCATGGTAAAAAGATCCATTTATCCAGCTTTTTAACTTGTTCTCTAGATCATTGAAGAGTCCCAGTAATGCAGGTGTCTTCACCCTTTCCAGGCCCAGGACCCACTTTTCAGCACAAACATGCATTTGGGGAACAATTTGTTCTTATCTTGCCAGATATTTGCATGGTGGCTGTGCCCCTGCTGTGAGCCACCTTGCATCAGGCTGAGTCCCAACCCACCAGCTGAAGACCAGTGCATTCGCAGTCCATTTTTATCCATGGCTCCTTGGGCCAGTGAGCCAGATCAGCTTTGACTGGTGAGTGTGGTTACTCACTTCTCAATCCCTTGAAAAGTGATCGACACCTGTCAAAGTTCAAAGGAGGCTGCTGTGACCACCAATCAGCTGATCAAGTCGTCCAATAAAGTCCATTTGGAGGAAGCAGCTTCAAAGTGGACTGAAAAGCAGCCCCACCTTGGCTTGGATTGCAACTTCTCACAGTCCACAGCTTTCACTCCTACCAGCCAGCCACACGTCTCTGGCTCCCTGGCACCCTTGGGTGGCTTTCCAAACATGGATCCTCATTGTTCATTGTCATCATGGTCCTAAATAACAAATACTCCTATTAATCCTGGCTGTAGGTGCAGGTTTGGTGGTGCAAAAAGGTGTGCCAGCTTCCCACAGAGATCTGTGTCTGCTAGGCAGTTCCTGGAACCTCAGCAGGTAATGGCTCGCTACCACCACCACCCGCCCCACCCATTCTTTCTCAGAAGCTAGCCTGGTACAACTATGGGATTAATAACAAGGGGATGGGAGGGGAGGTGGTGAATTGGGCATCCATTAGCTGCAGTTACTGTAGTTCAGAATGCTGCAGCACAATTGCTGGCAGGAGGAAGACCTTGTCAGCATATGACACCTGTGCTTAGAGATCTGCAATGGTTGCTGATTTGCTGCTGGGCCAAGTTGACTGTGTTACTATTAGCATATGAAGCCCTGAACAATTTGGGACCAGATTATCTGACAGTTCATTTTGCCCTGTATGGGCCTACTCAACCGCCTAGACTGGTGAAATTGGCAGTATTACAGACGCCACATTCTGCACATGTAAGAATTTGGTCTTTTAGTGTGGCAGCACCAACACTCTGGTACTCCCTGTCTATTGGTACTAAGCAGGCGCATAGAGTTAGGCAAAGTGTGCCTCAAAATGCATATGTAACATACATATTAGTGTTAGGCAGAATTGCATACCAAAAATTGCATACGAAAATGTGTATATTGGGAGAATTTTGTACGAGATGTTTCACATACTATACTCTAGTAAAGGTATACTCTAGTAAACTCTAGTAAACTATACTCTAGTAAAGGGACCCCTGACCATTAGGTCCAGTCGTGGCCGACTCTGGGGTTGCGGCGCTCATCTCGCTTTACTGGCCGAGGGAGCCGGCGTACAGCTTCCAGGTCATGTGGCCAGCATGACTAAGCCGCTTCTGGCGAACCAGAGCAGCGCACGGAAACGCTGTTTACCTTCCCGTTGGAGTGGTACCTATTTATCTACTTGCACTTTGAGGTGCTTTCAAACTGCTAGGTTGGCAGGAGAACACTTTGGTACTCCCTGCCTATTGGTACCTGCCTTCACTGTGCTCTTTTCCGCTCCGGCTGAAAACATTTTTGTTTAGGCAAGCCTATCCGGATGCATGGAAACTTGATGCAAGTTCTCATTTGGTTTTAGTCTATTGTTATTTTAACTTTTGGTATGGTTTAAATTATTGTTAATTTTACTTTTATTTTAATTTTATTACTCATCATTTTATTGTTTTATCTTTTTTGTAAACTGTTTTGAGGTTTGTTGACAATCAAGCAGCGCGTAAATTATATTAAATAAAGAAACAAATGCCACTCTTTTGAATTGTGTCCACTCCAAAAGGAAGTGTTAATGGAAAACCTAGCATCTGGTCAGAACATGTCTGAAAAAGGTATGTTTTCTTTCTGTTTTTAAAGGAGGAGGAGTTTGTACAGATGCGTAGATGTAAGGGGTCATAGTGACATCCACGTTACACACAAACCTCAAGAGAAGGGCTTAGCCCTAGAGCAGGGCACCTCCAGGAGCAACCTTCAGGCAGCCACATCCCAGAAGGAGGCTGAGTGCCACATGGGAGACCAGTGTTTGAATTCCTGCTCAGCCTTGCAGCTCCCTGGGTGCCCTCTTGGGCCAGTCACTGCCTCTTAGCCTGACCTGCCTCGCAGGGGATTCAATGTTGTGGGGATTAAATGAGGAGGGGCGAACCATATACACAACCTTGAGCTCCTTGGAGAAAAAGGTAGGATACAAATGCTATGAATACAATTAATAATTTTTTAAAATGCTGGTTGCTTACTCTACCACCTGCACCCATACACCATCCTGCCTGGTGTATCAGGGGTGTTAAGATCAGGGGTCGGCAACATTTTTGGGGCATGGGCTGGTTCATGATCCTGCAGATGCCACAGTGGGCCAGAGCACGCACAAACACTATTTCCAGCACTCCTTCCAGCACGGAGGAGGCATGCACAGCTTCCCTTTGGCTGGA
This sequence comes from Podarcis muralis, assembly GCF_964188315.1. Lineage (NCBI taxonomy): Eukaryota > Metazoa > Chordata > Lepidosauria > Squamata > Lacertidae > Podarcis > Podarcis muralis. The sequence continues at coordinate 3,314,694 of NC_135668.1, read as the reverse complement.
GGAGCTTCTTGCAGCCAATGTGAAGCCACCCAGCATCCCAGAAGGCAGTCCTCGCTCTGCTCCACGCCGAGAGCCAACCGAGCGGGCAGCAGGGGTCCATGGGCTGGTTAAACAACCCCCCACGGGCTGCTTCCGGCCCATGGGCCTTAGGTTGCCTATGCCTGCTTAGGATGTGTTTTGAGGGCCCACCTCCTAGGAACACGTCAGAGGAACAGGTGGGATTGGAGGATGGTTAAGCAGACTCCCTGCCCGCTCCTCAGCAAGGCCTCTCCTCTGTTCATTGAGTGCTTTGCACAGGGACATAAAAACAGAGGGAACTGCTTTCTGATGAGTTGGATCTTTGGTCCATCTAGCTCAGCATTGCCAACTTGAGGGTCTTTTCCATCCTGGAGATGCCAGGATTTACACCTTGGATTGCTGCATGCAAAGCAGATATTCTACCACTGGCCTACAGCCATTCCTCACATCAGTGATAGGTACCGTATTTTTCGCTCTATAAGACGCACCAGACCACAAGACGCACCTAGCTTTTAGAGGAGGAAAACAAGAAAAAAAATATTCTGAATCTCAGAAGCCAGAACAGGAAGAGGGATCGCTGCGCAGTGAAAGCAGCAATCTCTCTTGCTGTTCTGGCTTCTGGGATAGCTGCGCAGTCTGCATTCGCTCCATAAGATGCACACACATTTCCCCTTACTTTTTAGGAGGGAAAAAGTGAGTCTTATAGAGCAAAAAATACGGTACTTGTACTTGTAGTAGTATGATGTCCTTCCCCGCTCCCCTTTTTAGTTTTCTGCGTACAGTAGAACATTTTCTGTGGAATTGCACCATCTGGTGGTGGAAGAAACATTTTCATGTTGCAGTCAGAGATGCAAACATTGATAAAATCATGGAATTTTAGAGCTGTAGAGTTGCAAGGGACCACAAGGGTCCAAACCCTCTGGAGCGCAAGGATCTTTTGCCTAACGTGGGGCTCAAGCCCACAACCTTGAGATTAAGAGTCTATTGACTGAGGTATTTTAGGACTGATATATTTGGCACAAGGTCACCTTTTTTGGTATAGGAGAATGTTTTTTAAAAGATAAGGATGTGGCAAGGGTTACTTTCCAGTTGAGGCAGCATGGAATGTATAAGAAGTTGATGTATTCAAAAGCAAACCACGTTGCATGGATTTCTTTGTTTCTTTCCACAGTAATCATAGATGCAAAGTTGAAATTGTCTTAAGTTGGGAGGAATGGCCTGACTTGGAATAGGGAAGCTTCATATATTCCATGATCTCTTGACTATGGCAAACTGGGATGGGCAACCTATCTTTGCATTCTCAGGCAGCTAATTTTGGGTGTCATGAGAAGCAAGTGAAAGGTTAATTAATCCATTTATTATTGTGTGTTGATTTGGCAAGCTTTGTACTGCTCAACTTGACTTTGAGACAGGCACTATTTGTGCCCCAGGCCCTAAAAGGGTTTGGGCTGGTCCTGTGGCACTTTGCAAGGCCTGCTACAGAAAATAATAGCACAATAAAATCCAAAACAGTAACGATTAATTAATTGCACATTTATTCAAAATCCAGTTAAAACTATTTCATAGAATCATAGATCATAGGCATACACAGTTGGAAGGGACCCCAAGAGTCATCTAGTCCAAGCCCTGAAATGCAAGAATCACTGCTAAGGAATTTCTGACCTCCAGTGAAGGAGAGTCTACCATCCTCTGTCAAACAGCCCCACTAGCAGAAAGTTATTCCTAATGTGTAGCCAGACACTCCTTTCCATCTTCCATGTGACAGCCCTTGAGATATTTGCAGATGGCTATCATATCTCCTCTCAGTCTCCTCTTTTCCAGGCTGAACATGCCCAGCTCCCTCAACCATTCCTCATAAGGCTTGGTTTCCAGACCCTTGAACATCTTGGTGACCCTCCTCTGCACATGTTCCAGCTTGTTAATGTCCTTATTCTGGTGCCCAGAAGTGGACACAGGACTGCAGGTGTGGTCTGGCCAAGGCAGAATAGAGTGGCATTATCATCACACCTTTGAGTTGCATTAAGCTTGTGGTCTACTAAGACCCCTAAGTTTATACACTGCTTAATACAAAACAGCCTCTAAACAGTTTACAAAAATAATAAATAAAATATAAATCAAATAAAAAGAAATAAAGGTAAAGGACCCCTGACAGTTAAGTCCAGTTACAGACGACTCTGGGGTTGCGGCACTCATCTCGCTTTACAGGCCGAGAGAGCCGGCGTTTGTCCACAGACAGTTTTTCCAGGTCATGTGGCCAGCATGACTAAGCTGCTTCTGGCACAACAGAACACCGAAACCAGAGCAGCGCACGGAAACGCTGTTTACCTTCCCACTGGAGTGGTACCTATTTATCTACTTGCACTTTTGGGGTGTGCTTTCTAACTGCTATGTTGGCAGGAGCTGCAACCGAGCAACGGGAGCTCACCCCATCACGGGGATTCAAACCGCTGACCTTCTGATCGGCAAGCCCAAAAGGCTCAGTGCTTTAGACCACAGCACCACCAGCATCCCGTATAAAACAAATAACAAACCATAAACATATCTCAGTAAAACTACAATAGTCCTTATATAATACAATAAAATCTTAGAAAGGCAACAACATAACAGCAGGATTGGTGCTTCTACAGAATCAATCTTTTAGTGTGGCAGCACCAACACTTTGGAACTTCCTGCCTATTGACAGTAAGCAGATGCCTTCACTGGACTCTTTTTGGCACTAGACAAGCCTATACAGATATATAGAATGCGGATGTGTGCTTTAAACATTGGGGTTTGCTGGTTTTTAACTACTTCTACTGATGAATTTGTTGTTTTTATCATTGTAAACCACTTTGAGGTTTCACAATCAAGTGGTATAATAAATCTGCCAAAATAAAATTAAGATGAGCCCCCCCCCCCCAAAAAGTGGCAGAGATTGAACCTAAGGCCTCCTGCTCTCAAAGCAGGCACTCTACTCTACTCTAAGCTATGTCACATTTATATTCAACCCTTTAAATCAGGCCTGGAGAAACAGGAACCCTCCAGAAGTTGTTGGACTTCAATTCCCATCAGCCCCAGTCAGCATGGCAAATGGTCAGGGAGGGTGGGATTTGTAGTCCAACAGCATCCTAGCGATCCACCAAGTTATCCATCCCTGTTTGAAATGAAAGGTGTGGCTGAAATGTTACCAGACTTCACATTTATGGAACTCAGCAGCCCCAACCTATGCCAGTGGACCAGGGTGTCCTCAGTGCGGGGCATTTCCACAAGGAAACCCACGTGCCCAGAGAGGGCAGACCACATAATGAATGCCGCATGCAGTTTGGCTCTGAGCGAGCTGCAATTTCCAAGCATTTTTCAAATGGCAACCCCATGCAGAAGACATTATCAAGGAAAGATCACAGTGCACCTGCCTGGATATGGGGCTTGCCCAGCTGCAAAGAAATGTTTTAGCACTTGAAAAGGGGAGCCAGTGAAGGAGGCAGAAATCTGAATGGGTACAGCAGCTTGGCAGAAAGGAGTGGGGAGGGGATGCTGTGGGTGAACATATCAGACGACACAGTGATTCTTCAGATAGCTCTTCTTTATTCAGATGCCAGAACAGAACTGAACTGAGGAGCTCAGTCAGCCTGCTTATATAGAGCTCCAGTACCTGGTTACTGTAACAACTTTCTAAAACTATCCAATCACTGAACGTCACTTTCGACCCTTCATTTGCATGCTAACTATCCAATCACTGAACGTCACTTTCGATCCTTCATTTGCATAACTATCTACAGTATCCCCCTGCTGGCCCAGGGTGAGAACTTCAGTACATAACAGATGCTGTCTTTTGGAAGGGCTGATGCCACTTGACAGACCACCCCCCCTGACCCACCAAATCCTTGCCCACTCCCCTTTACTCAGACTATACACCTGCAAATAAAATGAAGTTACGAAAACATCTTATTTTCACTGGTGAAATCTTGGATGAGATCACATAGGAAGGGTTGGTTGTTGTTTTTAAAAAAGAGGTTTACAACTGGTTTCAGAACCTTGTTTTGGGAAGAAAGAGCAAGATATAAATTTAATAAATAATGACAGGAAGAGACAAAAACAGGATACAGGTTTACATAAAATTTATGTGTGGAAATGGACATGTCCAGATGCCAATTTAGAAGTCATTAATAAAATTTTGCTGTCCACCACTTTGAGAGCCTCTGGGCTAAAAAGCTGTAAAAAGAGACCAGAACACGATCCTTCCACCTACAGAAACCTTCTTACGGCTTTTACTTCCTCTAGAAGTAAACCTTCTTACCGCTTTTACTTCCTCTAGAAGGACCAAGGCCGACCCCTGTGGGGCTGATCTGAGGACCTCACTAAACCATCCAATCATAGACAGCATTAACACTGTAAAGAGTGTTATCTCACCTTGGAGTGGGGAGAGAGAGACTGGGACCAGGTGACCTGCTGTGCGCCTGCTCAGTTTGCTGTCCAGGTGCTGCTACCCATTGATGGGCCTGTTCATGGCCTCCACACTGCACTCCATTCTTGCTGTTCCTTATCTTTAAACTGGTAGCTTATTTCAAGTGCTCCTTTTTGCATGGGGGGATGCTACTTTGGGAACTCCACCGGGGATCCCAGCCATGTTAATTCAGCCTTGCCTGATCTTCTTCCCATCCCAGCTCCTAGCATTTTGAAATCCGAAGTTGCTGACATGCATTCCAGGATGAATGGAACGAAACACAGCAGCATATCCTGCACTAACTTAACATGCCCCTGATACAGGCTTAAAACACAAACTGCCAAGGGGATGTGCAAATGCCCTCCTGGTCGGGGCATGCCCCCTTGAGCATCTTAATTTGCAGAAATTTGCTGATGCAAATGCACTCTTGGCATCCATCCAGCATATCTATATTGGTGCATTTCCCAAGATCTGCTCCAGCTTGCCTAAGGTCTGCCTAGTCATTAGTTCATCATTAAAGCACGATGAGGCCTTGCTAATGGGTTTTTGCTGTTCCAGTTGCTGCGCTGAGAGCTTCTTACTAGGTTTTGCTCTTTCCACATCTACGACTGATGTGGCGATGCTCGAGGTTGAGAGGGAATGTTCAAAGGGAGCCAGTAGTCTTTCTTCTCCACTTTCCCCCATGCAATAATAATCAGAGCAGGAAGACAGGAAGATGTGAGCACTTTCCTTTGACATTAGCAAAATGATGGGTTCAGCTTGTCCTGGTGTCCCATTGGCAAAGTCCCGTTGGCTGAGCCAAAAGGGGTTTGCAGCTGATCTCTGCCACTGCTGAGGCCTGTGCAGAGGGCATCTGACAGAGATTTGACCTCTGACACACATTAAAAACCCTTTATGCCAGAACTTGTGAGCCCCCCAAAAACCAGATTTCTAATAGTTATAAAAGTTATACTTGAACAAAATAAAGTTCAGGGGTCTATTCCCTGCTCAGCCATGACCGTGAGCCAGTCACTGCCTCTCAGTCTAACCTACCTTGCAGGGTTGCTGTGAGGATAAAATGGGGAGAGGGAAAAACATGTATGCTCCCTTGAGCAAAGTCACAGAATCATAGAGTTGGAAGGGTCATCTAGTCTAGCCCCCTGCGGTGCGGTCACAGGATCCCAAGCCCCCTTGTTCTCTGGACACAGTCACACATGCACAAAAGGCCTTCAACTATGCCAGCTGGAATCACTTTTGGGCACGGGAAGGGGCAGAGGAAAACATTGCTCCCTCAACCTTGTAATGGCTGCTATGAGCTGGCAGAGCTCTGCATATAGTGGTGTCTGTTTCCTGAAGGGTTGGATTGCTCTGTTTCTGAGCATTTGATAACTATAAGGAGTCTATTCCACCCTTATAACTAAATGGTTGCCATTCATGAGGCTTGAATGTGTGTGTGTGTGTGTAAGATAGTTTGTGTGCATACATACAATCTCATTTTCAGAGATAAAACCTTTGCACTGCAGCTTGTATTAGCAACGGGAATCCCATGGCAACCTTGTCCGTGTTCTCCTATGATGTTTTCCTTTAAGCAGAATGTAGTGGTTAAATATAGCTTGATAGTCACCTGACATTTTTATGTTCCGAAGTTGTTCATTGCCAGGGAGATAAATATATATGAATTTAAAAAGGTCTGGAATACGTTTAATGACTCCCCTTTGCTGGCGCCTCTTTTGATTGCCTTCTGTGTTGGAAAGGACTTGACTTCTCATTCCTGATTTCACTGCACCTCCATGACTGTGGTAAATAGCAGGTTCTTTTGCTCCCAGGTGAGACTGTTCCCACTTCTCCTGAGTGTCAGAAAGGACAGACACTAAGCAGGTGAGAAGATGGAGGCAATGCCTGTGGTTGAAAATTAACAGGAGGGCTTCCGACCTTCCGTGTTCTGTCTGCAACAATTTTTGTCAACCCAAAAGAGGGAGTGGAAAATAGAAAGAGGCAACCAATGGCAGAGGGCCTGGCCTGGCTCCTGGGTGCCTCTTATATGGCTCCTGGGTGCCTCTTCTGCAGGCATAGGCAAACTCAGCCCTCCAGATGTTTTGGGACTACAATTCCCATTATCCCTAGCTAACAGGACCAGGGCCGAGTTTGCCTATGCCTGGTCTTCTGCATAGCCCCATATTTCCTATGTTTTGTTGGGAAAGGAATTGTGGTCCATCACAACCTTCCCCAACTTGTGTCCTCCACAACTTTTGGACTACAATGGCCATACAATGCTGGAGCTGATGGGAGTTTTAGCCCCAAACTCTGGAGGACAGAAGGCTGGCAAAGGCTGGCCTTTGGGGCTCCCAGGAAATCCTACCGCTCCAGCCCTTTCTTCCTCGGACTGTGATCAAAACTAAACTTTCAGAAGAGTTGGGGTGCTCCTAGGCAGGTGCTTATTGTGGAATCCGTACTGCCATTGAAAGCAATTGATACACTTTTGGGACTCCAGATAAATGGCTTGCCAATGTGAAAGCACCATAAGACTGCATCCATTGTGCCATTGGATATGCAGGTTCTGCACCATACCGAATGTGATGATCTGGCAGCACCTCATTAGCACAGGGTCACCTGCCTGAAGGGGCGCTCTTCCTCCACTTGCACAGTCCCTGCCTTATCAGCCTCCTAAAGGTGAACCATGAACCCTTATGATACAAGAAATAGCCTGGGAGCTGCTTCTGTAGGTCTCTTCCCACACTGAAGCACATAGGCAAGACCAAGGACATGGATGCCTATGACGTGATTATTACTGGGATGAAAGTAATGTCTAGGTGATAAGAGAGAATTTCAAGAGTTGTCAGTCACAAAGAAACTCAGGAAAAAGTGAAGCCCCAACACCACTTCAAAAAAACTTTATTTTCCATGGCAGGGACAAGAAATCACTTGGCATTGGCTGCGTGTGAGTGTTGTTTTTTTCTTTTTCTCTACTTAATCTCCAGAGAAACACTGCAATGTTAAAGCCTATGATCATCAGGAACTCACAAAGGCTGCAGGTGAAACGCTGTGTGGTCTCTCTCTCCCTTTTTAGCCCTGAGCGTCTAAGAAAAAGGAAAGAAAGGAACTCCTGCTGACAAAACTACAAAACTTCTGGTTTTCAGTTCTAAGAAAGAGATGGAAATGAAATAACATTGAGAGGTGAGTCATCAGTGAAGCATGAAGCACTGTGGAATTTAACAGTCAGGCTTAACACTTTTTGTTTTTGAGTTATTGGGAAACTGTTATTTTTAGCTATCACTGATGGGGATGTCAGAAAAGTTGGCTTGCAGAAGACTAGATGAAAAGGAAACTTTTGCAAAAGACAACACACCTGCTTAGAAACTCATTTGTGTTGACTTCTATATTCATTCATTTCCACAACACTAACCAAAAAATATAAGGCTGGCTCAATATATTTTGCTGCCTGAAGCAGGGTGACAAATGGCACCCAAGATCAGCTAAGTTATTAAAAACTGGGTGTTTTTATATAAATATTTAATATTTATATTTAATATTTATTTTGGAAACAACCTGCCCAACTTTTCTGTCAGCATTTATGTTGTTTACAGTATAAACAACAAAACAGTAAAAACAAAAACAAAAAAGAGGAGGGAAAACCAGTGGCGCTCCAGATGTTGGACTACAAATCCCATCAGCTCCAGGTAGCAGAGCCAGCAGCAAAGGAGGATGGAAACTGAAGTCCTGCAATAGCTGGAGAGATGCAGGTTGTGGAAGGGTCGGCCTGTTTAGTGATTAGCCATGTATGGAGGCAGCATCTCTCAGGAACCGGCAACAAGCTGTGACTGCTGCCACTTTCACCCAGTGCTTGTGAGCATCCTAGAAGCATCGGTCTAGCCATCGCTTGATACAGAAAGTTGGGCTAGATCAGGCAGGGGAACCTGGTGCCCTTCCATCAGATTCGGCCAGCCTGGTTGATGGTATCAAGAGATTATGGGAGTTGTGGTGCGGCAACATCTGGAGGGAACCAGGCTCCTTATCCCTGGCATATGTTAAAGGCAAAGGAGCAGCTCTTAGAAATGCTCAACACGAGCATCAAACTCCCATATCCAACTGCCTGTACTTTGAATTCATGACCTTTTGGTAAGGAGGTGGAAGCCAACTATGCAGGTGAAAGGATGTGGCTAAGTAGCAAAACATCTGTTTTGCATGCAGAAGGTCCCGGGTTGAATCTCTAGGCAAGCATCATGATGGGTCTGTAGATCCAGGAAAGTGCCAACCTCAGCAACATTGGAAAGTTTGGGAAACAAAGTACACAGTTAAACTATGGAACTCGCTCCCACAGGAGGCAGTGAAGGCCACCAATTTGGATGGCTTTAAAGTCTGGTGTTTCTCTTCACAATCAGCAATACTTAATGTATGAGAGGGGGCAATGAGGAATTGGTACATAAAACATGAATATCCTTCATGTTACTGACTGCTCGACTAATCACTGAAAAAAACTCAAAGCTGGCAGTCACCTTTCCACAGACTTTTGTATAATATAATTTATTTAATTTATATGCCACCCTTTATCCAAAGATCCTAGGGCAGTGTACAACATTAAGCATATAATTTATGCAGCATAATACACAGCATAATAATAAAATAATCACAATAACAGTATCCCTCCCACATTTAATGGGCCATCGATTATTTAATGAATGTTTTCACCTGGCGCCTAAACAGATGATGGCGCCACGTGAGCTTCACTGGGGAGAGCATTCTACAGTTGGGGAGCCACTGCAGAAAAGGCACGTTCTGCACAATATGCTTGCAGAAAATTGACATTCAATGTAAAATTGGCTAAAGCAAAAGCAAAATAAAGCTCACTTGGTGACCTTGAGCCAGTCACCCCCTCTCAGCTTGAACATACCTTGCAGGGTAAAATAGGAAGGAGAAGAACTATGTACACCACTTTGAACTCCTCAGAGCATGGGTCAGCAACCTAAGGCCCGGGGGCCGGATGTGGCCCAATCGCCTTCTCAATCCCGCCCGCGGACGGTCCGGGAGTCAGCATGTTTTTACATGAGTAGAATGTGCCCTTTTATTTAAAATGCATCTCTGGGTTATTTGTGGGGCTTGCCTGGTATTTTTACATGAGTAGAATGTGTGCTTTTATTTAAAATGTACCTCTAGGTTATTTGTGGGGCATAGGAATTCATTATTCCCCCCCCCCCTGCAAAATATAGTCTGGCCCCCCACAAGGTTTGAGGGACAGTGGGCCAGCTCCCTGCTGAAAAAGTTTGCTGACCCCTGCCTTAGAGGAAATGGGAAATATGAATATTAAATACATTTCTTTTAACTTTTTTTTGCTACTCAAAGCCCACCTGTGGAATATGTTAAGGGATGTATACAAGGCCTTCATTTTTTTGTTTTTGTTTTTAAAATGGTTTTTATTAAAGAATTTCTTGGGTTACATAAGTACATATAGCATCTCTGCTTTCGGTTCCGAGAGTCCTTTCTACACGTCAGTTATATTCAATGTGAGACACTAATGTTTTAGACAAGATAAGGTTGGGGAAGAAGAGAGGTGGGCAGAGAGAATGGAAGAGAGAGAAGAGGGGTCGTGAACATTCATTATTTTCATTCTTAGTGTACTGTCAGTGTCACATGAGTGCAGTGCTCTTTCTATTCATTTATTAGAGGGGGGGGCAGGGCCTGGTTGCTTACCGTCATTTGACTGCAGGGAGTTTTGTTTGCGTGTGTGAGGGGGAGGGGTTGTTGGGTCAAGTTAGCCATATCAATTCATATGTTGTGGGTGGGTTCTTGTTGTTGTTTTGTTCGGCTGTGTAATAAAAAGGAGTCACACTGGGGGTGGAGGCATCCCCTTTTGTTTGTCCCATGCTAGATTCAATTTGATGGTTAGCTTTTCTAGTAAGGCTGTTTCCCATACAGTTTCGTACCACTTGTCTGTCTCCACTCCTGACAGGTCCCTCCATTGTCTAGATATGATGCTCCTGGCTGCTGAGAATAGGTGGCTTTTGAGTTCTTTGCAGTGTGAGTGTGTTTTATTGCATTAGAAAATATTCAACAGGGCTAGTTCTGGGGTGGCTTCTAATACCTGTCTAGTCATTTTGCATTTTTCCTATAAGACTGCTATCCAAAAGGTTTAGATTTTGGGGCAATCTCACCACATGTGAAGGTATGTGCCTGTAGAGGTGCAACCTCTCCAACATTTTGGTGATGTTCCTGGATGTATCAGTGCCCAATTCTGTGGTGTTAGGTAACGTCCATACATAAGTTTCAAGGTGAGTGCCCTTCTTTTGGCTGACATGGATTTCAAGGGAGGTTTAGACCAGTTTAGTCCACTGGGCAGGGTTTATTTCATAGCCTATGTCATGCTCCCATTGTTTTTTGATTGAGATGAGAGGGGTTATGGGATTCTGGAGCAGTATTTGTATATTGTGGATGCCATCCACTTGCCATGTCCCTTTGGTGCCAGGAGAAGGTTTTCAAAGGTGGTCACGGGCCTAGTGGCTGCGGTTCCTACTGCTGGGATGTTTAAGAAGGCGTACAGTTGGTAGCGTGTTAGCCAGGGTATTTGGGTGTCTCCTAGTTTGTCTTGTATTTCTTGTGTTGGTGTGGGTTTGTTATTTTTGTAGAAGTCTGTTAGGCCGTACAGTATAATTGTTTGGCTTGCCAAGGTTTTATTTGGAAGTTTTGGAATAGTGGATGGTGGGCCAGGGGAGTTAGTGGGGCTGGGGACAGTTTACCTACCTTTTCTTTCCATGCTTTAAGCACCTACTGTGTGGACCTGTTTAGCGTTGTGGGGATTTTCCTTACTTTGTTAGAGGAATGGGTGCACTGTGATGGGGGTGTTTTCAATTGTGTCTATCTCCAAGTTCCATCTTGTCTTCTAGCATGTATGGCTGGTGATGTAGTACAGTTCTATGTTGGGAATAGTCAGTGGAGACTGAGGTGCATAGGATACATGGTTTTATTTGCACATGTATACAACCTGAGCATTGGATCACATCATCAACACCCCAATAGATATTGCTTTCGTATTCAGTTTCCACGGAAGCCCCCAACCACTTTGTTGGAGTCCAGCGCACAGCAAGATATGTCTCTGTCTCCCAAACTTCCAACATCAGCAAAACTCTCCCCCCCCCCAGCCCCATTCTTGGCCTATTGTTCTTCAACCTAGGATGACACAACACCCAGCCAGGTGAGGTGAAAAAAGGCCCCCCCCCATTTGTCTCTATAAAGGTAAAGGACCCCTGACAGTTAAGTCCAGTCATGGTTGCGGTGCTCATCTCGCTTTATTGGCCAAGAGAGCCGGCATACAGCTTCCAGGTCATGTGGCCAGCATGACTAAGCCACTTCTGGTGAAACCAGAGCAGCACATGGAAACGCCATTTACCTTTCCACCAGAGCGGTACCTATTTATCTACTTGCACTTTGACGTGCTTTCGAACTGCTAGGTTGGCAGGAGCAGGGACCGAGCAACGGGAGCTCACACCGTCGCGGGGATTTGAACCGCTGACCTTCTGACTGGCAAGTCCAAGAAGCTCAGTGGTTTAGACCACAGCACCACCCACGTCCCCATTTGTCTCTATAGTGAATGGTAAATGGCAGTACCTAGCTGGCCAACCAAGCCATTGCCTTCATGAAGGAACTGATTTGGTTGGTTTCCTCTAATAGAGTCTAACCTCACATACACAAGATCACAGGTTTGGGTTGCTCCTGCGGGTATCATCCAGACTGACATTCCCTCCTCTCAACTCATAACAATAGCTTGGAGGATATGGTCTCTGTTGTAGATGGGGTTGATGCTGTTCAAGGGCTGTGATGTTTCCCTGTTTTTATGGCACAAATGAAATGTAGCATGATAGAGGCACAGCAAGATTCTGTTGGGAAAAGTAAGCACCGAGCCCATTAAATGAATTGATTAGAATACTTTATTTTAGCTAAGTGGGACCGATAATGTGCAGAAACTCTCAGTCTGTGCAAGCTGTTAGGAAGACAAACATTTTGGTAATTAAATATTGTGTTGTGGTAATTGATTTTCTGATAACTGTGGCGTGCAAGATAAATTTGGAAATATAGAGCATAAGACTATTCTCATGGGATGTGGGAGAAGGATATTTATGGTTTGTGGATTTTGTTTTCCTGCTTAAAACTTATCAGTGAGGTTTGCATATTAGAGCTTCCCACCCCACCTACATACTCCCAAATTTAGATGAAGACATTATGAACACTGTTGCCTCAAAGGCATAAGCAAGGATAATTAACTACGAACCCCAAAATTTTGGTTCCCTTCCAAACCTGTGCCTAGGTTTTGCAGTTGTTTTGCGGAATTTTGCAGTGAAAACTCTTGTGTTTTGCAGTCATTGATACACCAAACCTGGGGTTCGTAGTTAACATCCCAAAAATTCAGCATTGTCTGGTTCTCTCCAAACCTGTGCCAAAGTCTGGCAATGGTTTTGCAGGAAGCACTTCAAGGCCAGATAACCAAACTTAGAATAACAGAATTGTAGAATTGGAAGGGACCTGAAAGGTCACCAAGTCCAACCCCCTGCAATAAAGGAATCTCAGCTACAGGATCTATGACATCCCACAGTGCACCTGAACTATCAAAGGTTTTCTGTGGGTTTTAGGTAGGGAGGTACAGAATGCTCACCGCCATTAAAAAGGTCATTAAGTGGTATAAGAGTTGTATAGGGCATCTTCGGTTTCATTGTAGACAAAATCCACCAGCATCTCTAAAGTCAGGTATGTGTGCTATCAGGGGACTGATTTCAGCTTACTCTCATCACCAGAGATGGTTCAATTTTCAAGATTTCCCTGGTGCTGATTTCGGGGACCCTGGATGCTCCAACCCCCACCAGCTTCCCCATGAAGGGGCTAGGCACCCACAGGTTTTTTGCTGGGGCTGTGCACACTGCGGGGGCATGTGCACCTGACACCTGCATGCCCATCAGGCACACACTCTGGCAGGTGTGCTGACATCAGATGCACAAGCAACAGCAGTGTGCACAGCCCTCTGGGGAGGCCTGTCCCATGACTTAGTTGGCTGCCAGGCTTGGCAATGCCCTTTTTAAAAAAAAAAATGATAATATCATAGACTCATAGAAATGTAGAGTTGGGAGACCCCAAGGGTCATCTAGTCCAACTCCTTGCAATGTAGGAATCACAGCTAAATAATCCCTGACAGATGGCCATGCAACCTCTGTTTAAAATCCACCGTCTTCTGAGGAAGTCTGTTCCACTCTCAAACAGCTCTTCTTACCATCAGACAGTTCAAATGAATGATAAATAGGCTGGGAACATACATTTAATTGATTTGGTCATTAGTTAGATTAATGGTCTTTAAAAAGCTTAATTGGCTAAAATGGTGACCTGTTTCCAGGCAGATTTTTTTAAAAAAATGATGGAATGCAAGTGCTTATAAAAACTGCAAATACGTAAAAGAGGCACAACCTCATTCTAAGACATGCATGTTTAGCATCTAAAAATAAAGTATGTTTCTTGCTTTGGAACTATTGTTTTTAACCATACGAAAATTTCATTGATAATCAATTAAGTGGCTAAGGATGCAGTCTTATACTAAACAACTTCTGCCAAAGTTGATGGGACTTACTTCTCAGTATTCATGAACAGGGCTGCACAGTATGGTGGTAACCCGATAACACTTTCCTTGAAGTAAGTGGAACTCGATGAAAGGACTATGAGTTCAGTTCTGGTACTAAGTCCAAGGGTGGTGCTTCCAGACTGTTGTCATTTGGTGGGGGGTGGGCAGATTCAAACACATACTGGCAATTTTAAGCTGCATAATTAAAGTTGATTTGGTGCTCCCCCAGCTTAAACTTTCTGTCATAAGGAAAATGCAAAGAAAATGCACAACAAAGCATGGGATAACAATTTTTTGAGGCAATATTATGTAACCTCCCAAACCAATCAGAATGAATAAGTAGCTGCTGTCATCCAGCCTCCCCCAAGCTCTATGCTAACAGATTATTTATTTATTTTATTTAATAAGATTTATATACTGTACTGCTTGATTGCAAAACAACAACCTCAGAGCAGTTTACAAAAAGAAGAAAACAATAAAATTATATCAGTAAAAAGAAGTTATTCAACAATAAACTGAAAGCAGATTAAAACATGTATCAACATCCTACACATCTGGGGAGCCTTGCCCCAGCCAAAAAAGCTCAACAAGAACTTTGCTCAAAACAAGAAAGTTTGCTCAAAAGAAACAGTGAAAGAATGGTGTCTCCTCCCCACTGAGAACTACCTGCAGCTCATGGGGCTCTCGCGGGGGCCCTGCCTGCATCTCGGTATGATCATAGTGTGTTTTAGGGAGCAATTAGGCAGGCAAGGAGCGCTCTTGACTCGAGATGCAGGCCCTATGCATACATCATGGGCCTGACAATAAAATTCACAATCACTTTGTGGAGCTGCCAACATTTTAGAAAACAACTCCTTCAAGAAGGGGAATAAAAATATGGAGTTGGGAAGTTTTTATTAATAGACATTTCTGCACAAGTCTGCTGAATTGTGAAAGCAAAGCACCTGCTTTCTGAATATGGTAGCTGAAATGTATGTGGGTTTCTACGAGATCAGATGTAGCGATTACAGCAAGAGACTGTATTGTGCTGATGGCTAACAGAACTGAGCTGCCAAACAGGGGCAAGGCAGCTGCTTTTATGTATTTCTGAAGGCCTGGGCCGCTCCCACCCTCAACGTGACTGGCTGTCAAAGACCCCAAGCCGCGAATCATAACCCAGAGCTTAAGGGCCCATGCCAGTAGCCCAAACCCTGACAATACTACGTGATCGGGTATCCTTTATCCTTTATTTCAGGCATGTCCAAAGTCCATTTCGGGGGCCTAATCTGGCCCACTGGTTGGTTTAATCCGGCCCCTAGGGCAGTTTATTTCAATCCTTAAAAAAGCTCAAAAACTTCAATTCTAAAAAAAGGTTATCAACTTTGGTCGGCCCTCACGGCCCTTCACTTCATCAAATCTGGCCCTCTTTGAGAAAAGTTTGGACACCACTGCTTTACTGAATCAAACACAGGGCTCAGGATCCTACTCCAGACTCCGGCTCAGGCAAACACAGAACACTGCCTACATAGCAGTAGCCGCACATTTTGAAGGACAGGATCACCAAGGCTTTCCCCCCTCTGTTCTCCATCAGCTGCTTTGCCCCAGCACAAGCTCTTTGTCATTCTGGCCTGCAAGAACTGAACTTGTCCAGGGCCTCTGGGCCCAGACATCTTTCCTGCTGTCCTCTTACTGCGACAGGCAGTGCTCTGAGAAGGAGCCAGAGGAAGGGATATAGTGACTGAGGAAGGGGGAGAGATGAGCTCAATTATTCCTCCCCCCCAAAAGATTAAGGAAACGGGGCCACAGGTCAGTGCATACCCTCCAAGTGTCCCTATTTTCCAGGCACAGTGCTGGAATTACAAAAGCCATCTCAGCTTATGATTTGATCCCAGAATGTCCCTCTTTCCCTCGCCAGTGCGGCTGAGCTTGGGGAGCAGGGTGAGCCAGCGTTTGTCCTGAGTCTGCAAGGGAGCATCCTGTTGCCTCTCCGTGGCTTCTTCATGGCTGCCGCTGCCGGCCTCCTCCCTTGGCAGCAAAGATCCCCTGTGTTGCGAACAGAAAAATCTAGCAACCTAAAAGCAACACAACAGGCTAATAATTTGATTACAACACTTTATATAGCTACAAAATTGTATCTTCATTCAGAGTCAAGTGGCATACAATATATACAAGGTAACACCAACTAGTGTGACTTCAGAGAATTTCCCAAAGTAGGACCTCTTATTTGCTGAGGAAGAAAGTTTGAAACAGTCGGTTATCCAGGAAGTACTGTCCTGCTGCTGACTCCGGAGCTCCCACTTCTTTCAGCGTGTTCACTGCTAAATATATGAATAAGTCGTGAATATAACCAGCCGCATCAGTGCTGTGGTTGGGACTTTATACTTATTTTGGAAGGCATGTTGCCTCGAGCTTGAATCATTCTCTGTTTGATACACCATTGAAAAAATCCCCTACTTTGGGAAATTCTCTGAAGGCACATTAGTTGGTGTTGTATATATATGTAATTCCAGGACTGTGCCTGGAAAATAGGGACACTTGGAGCCTGTCGTGTTGCTTTAGGTTGCCAGGCCTCCTCCCTTGGGCAGCTCATAGGGGCTGCTGGAGAGCAGGCGAGGAAATGGGGAGGCTGCCACCACAAAGGCCCAGCTCTGAGGGACAGGCAAAGGGAAGGGCCGCCCTGGGCAGGAAGAAAGGGGGAGCAGAGTGGAGCCCAAGGAGTCTTGATTTGTTTTGTGCATCCGCGTCTAATCTTGTCCCTTTCTAAAATGTATTTATTGATGTGTGGCTTTCTTTTTGTAAATCTACGAAGAGTAAAACAAATTCTGATCTGGATTAAGGGGTTTTCTCAGGACAAGGGAGGGTCTGTGTGCTGTGTTCCGTCCCCTGGGTGCAGGGGTGGGAGAAATGCTCTGGGGGTTGAGATGAGGAGAAAAATGTGACCGAGGAGGGTGAGTTGTGGGGGAGCGAGAAATGTCCCTATTTTCATCTGAGGAATGTGGGAGGGTATGCCACAGGGTGGCTTGAGGGAGGGGGAATGTATGTGCACAGCCCTAATGAGAATTGGGAATAATACTGGCAAATGCTGCTTTTGTATTATGTGACTAATTCAAATGGATCTGTGTGCACTTTCCCTGTTTCCTTAAAATATGTGATAGCAGCCTGCTTTTTTTTTTTTAATTGCACTGGAGATGCAAACCGTGGGATGTGAGGGGTATGTGTGTGTGTGTGTGTGTGTGTGTGTGTGAGAGAGAGAGAGAGAGAGAGAGAGAGAGAGTCCTTGAGGCTCTGCTTTGAATGAAAGATGCTTCAGTATTTAGGGATTAGTTTGGCCTTCATCTCTGCCAGGTATGAATTCTAAAACAGCAAGGCTTAAAAAGAAAAGACAAAAAACACTTCCTTCCTCCCCTGCATGGACTAGTTCTGCTACTTTAAATGCAGAGAATTGTCACAGAGTATGTTCACATGGTTCCAGTGCAATGATGGGAAAATGGCCTGTTCATTCATGTAATTGCATTCTATCTCTGTGTAGCCTCTCTGCACTCCATTCGGCACCTGAGGTTCTGCTCTGGGCTCCCCTGTCTAATGAGGTCTGGCAGGTGGGCACAAGGGGCAGAATGAAAACTCTCTGGAGTTTTATTTTATTCACTTTCCCCCTGGCCTCGACATTTACAGACCACTTTTCTTTCTTCATTTATTAAATATATAGCCAGCTCTTTTCCCAAAGAGCAAAAAACAAGGATAAAGCAATAAAAATAAGGGGACTGCTGCAACCAGTAAGTTGTTTGGAATTAAGAGTAATGGCTTTCTGGAAATTTATGCTAGAAATTTAACACTGGGTGTCATTTGCCATTTAACTGTACAGGCACTACTAATTGCCTGAAAACCTCTCCTTTCTACTTAGTTTAGAGGCCATTCTTTTCCTTGCTAGGGCAGGGCTGCCACCATGGGTGACTGGTGGTGCAGGGATGGGGGGCGGAGGGCAGAAGGCAAGGACAGAGGCCAACATTAGGTGGAGCCAGAGACAATGATAAGCAGAGCCAACCAATTCTAGTTTTGCAGCCATCCTCCTCCAACCCTTGCTGAGTTCTGCAAGTGACAACACCTGACACTAAGGAGGAGGAAATGGATCATCAGTCCTGCCCACTGGCCTGGCTATAAGAAAGAAGGCAGGCAGGTGGGGGCTGGTTGAAAGCACACTGAGCTCGGTGGGGCAGTGCCCCACTTGCCCTAATAGTCTAGTAGGCTCCATTGGTTAGCACTGTTGCTGGGCTACAGCTCTCATCGTCCCTAGCTGTTACCCATGAATAGGGTTTCCGCAGAAGAACTTTCTGGTGGATTGTGCCCTGCTAACATTCCAGGCTGGTGGAATGACTGTAGTTGTAATGATGAAACTGCAAAATTAGTGTTTAGAGACCCCAACTGCTTTTTAAGGGAAAGCATTAGTCAGCCTACTGAGAGGATGCACAGTCCACTTGATTGAACTGGATTCTTTTGGCTTTGTTCATCCTTATCTCCTCGGAACAGCATGGAGAATCCACACTCTACCTGCCCTCTTACATTTTTATTTTTTATTTTGCACAACTACTTACTATTTCTCTCTCTCTACATCAAAGCTTCTGGGATGACAGAGCTCAATTTGCTATGCAAGGATGTATTTATTCATCAGCTCTGCAGCTTTTTCCTGGGGGTCCATTTGAGGATCCCTTTTACTATCTGTGGACACCCCTTTCCGCTGCTTACCTCATGGAATGAATATTAATCTCAAAATGCTGTCTGTGGACTTGAATCTTGCCTCACTTGGGGCGAGAGTACAAAAAAGACCCTTTTACAGCAGCACTATTCTTTCCTTGACATTTTATCCATTTTTGGATCCCTTAGAGTGGCAGCAATTTGACATCTGTGCAGGCAAGGAGATTCCCACCACAACTCCTATCTTTCAGGGCTGCAACACACTGCGGACTCATGTTCAGCTTGTGGTCCACCAAGACCCCTAGATGCTTTTCACATGTACTGCTAGTAAGACAGGTATCCCCCATCCTATATTTGTGCAGCTGGTTCGTCCTGCCTAAGTGCAGAACCTTACATTTGTCCCTATTGCCTAAGTGCAGAACCTTACATTTGTCCCTGTTCATTGGGGCCCAGCTCGCCAATATGTTAAGGTCATTTTGAATTCTGATTCTGTCCTCTGCAGCATTAGCTCCCCCTCCCAGTTTGGTGTCATCTGCATATTGGATGAGCATCCCCTCATTTCCTTCATCCAAGTTGTTTATAAAGACATTAAACAACAACAGGCCCAGGACAGAACCCTTTCTCCCCAGGATGACAAAGAACCATTAATGAGTACTTTTTTGCGTTTGGTCAGTCAACCTGCTACCAAACCACCCAACAGTTACCTCATCCAACCCACATTTCACCAGCTTCCTCACAAGAATATCATGGGGGACTTTGTCAAAGCCCTACTGAAGATACACTACATCCACAACATTTCACGGATCCACCAAGCTTGTAACTTCATCAAAAAAGAAAAAAGAAAAAAAGAAATGAGATTAGTCTGGCATGACTTGTTTTTGAGAAACCCATGCTGTTTCTTAGTAATCACAGCATCCTTTTTTTCTAAGTGATCACAGGCCGTCTGTTGAATTATCTGTTCTAGTACCTTTCTTAGAATCAATATCAAGCTCACTGCTCAGTAGTTACCTGGGTCTTCTCCCCTTCCCCTTTTTAAAGATGGGGACATTTTCCCACCTCCAGTCTGCAGAATCTTACCTGTTCTCCAACAATTCTCAAAGATTATAGAGAAAGGCTCTGAGATTACAATCGCAAGCTCCTTTAGTACCCTTGGATGCAGCTCATCAGGCTTTGAATTCAAGATTTGAATTCACTGAAAGTAGCTAGGTGTTTCTTTCCTACCTCTTTTCCTCTCTTGGGCTGCAGCTCCCTCCTTACACCATTTATTCTGTTATCACCAGGTTGGGCATCACTTTCCTTTTGGGTGAAGACAGAGGCAAAGTAGGTGTTGAGTAGTTCTGCCTTCTCTCTGTCACCCAATAGCATACCACTTGCTTGTTCCTCCTCTTTGGACATAGCCAAAGAAACCTTTATTATTATTATTATTACTACCCTCTCTTGCAAGCCTGAGCTCATTCTGAGCTTTAGCCAGCCTGACTTCCCCCCTGCAACTGTTGACTACTTGTGTGCAGTGGTGCCTCGCAAGACGAAAAGAATCCGTTCCGCGATTCTCTTCGTCTAGCGGTTTTTTCGTCTTGCGAAGCAACCCTATTAGCGGCTAAGCGGATTAGCGCTATTAGCAGTTTAGCGGCTTAGCGGCTATTAAAGGATTAGCGGCTAAGCTGCTAAAAGGCTATTAGCGGCTTAGCAGCTTAGAAAAAGGGGGGGAGCGGGGGGGAAATCGCAAGACTAGCAAGACGTTTCCGTCTTGCGAAGCAAGCCCATAGGGAAAATTGTCTTGCGAAGCAACTCAGAAACGGAAAACCCTTTCGTCTAGCGGGTTTTCCGTCTTGTGAGGCATTCGTCTTGCGGGGCACCACTGTATACTCCTCCTTTGTGATTTCCCCTTTCTTCCATTTCTTATACATGCCCTTCTTAGCTCATCTGTAAGCTCCTTATGCAGCCACATTGGTTTCCTTAGATGCCTCCCACTTTTCTTTCTTGTTGGTATTGTTTGCATTTGGGCCTTCAATATTTCTCCATGGACTCCGTTCCCTTTGAGTATTTCTGACCAGTAGCTCCTTTTGTTTTTGTTTTTGTTACTTTTTGAAATTTTGAAACCTTCTTAAAGTCCAAGAGTGCATGTCTGACTACATTCAGCTTTTCCTTGCCTGTGTATCATGAAATCCAAGTTTCTGAGTGCTTCTGCTTCGTCAATCAGTTCCTCCTTGTTGGTGAGGACCAGGTCAACCACACTTCCACAACTCTGCCACCTACATTTTTTATTTCTTCTGTTGTTTACTACCTCATCAGCCCACCCACTATAAATCCTGGCAACCCGTATGTTATTTCATAGTTGAAGTAACTATGTATATCTTCAGAAGAAGTGCCTTCCCAGCCTCAAGCCAGATAAGATCAATTGGTGGCAGGAAAGACTCCTGTAACGCTAGGGAGCTGTTCATGGTGCTGGAATAAGATGCTTTCAGCTTTCATTGCCAGTTTACTAGGTCCATCTTGCTCTATGACACCATGGTTTCTTTTCTCTGGCTATCAGTTATTTATTCATTCAAGTGCTTATATCCCACTTAATATAGCAGTGAACTGTAAGGGAGACACAGAGATCTAAATAGAGACCATTATTTGTGGTGCGACACTCCTTTTGCTTGTATTTATTTTTGATTCAGATTTGTCATGGGCAATAGCTAGTACAATAAAGTCATTTTGATTGGATTTATATCCCACTTTTCAAGGCAAAAGACTTCACAAAGTAGATTAGTATAGCTTAAATCCCATCCATAAATAATAATATTCAGTAAAATCAGCCTTTACCTAAACATAACCTTAATGCAAATATTAAAAAACAAGTTTAAAATAATACAAACCTGACGCAACACTTTAAGGACAGGCTGAAACCCAGCACGGCATCTGAAGTAGGCCAGGGTGTTCAGATATGAGCATATAGCATAGGAAAAGCAGGCCACAGCCTTCCTTAGACTTTAAATAATGATGATAATAATATTGAAAACCATCTGACCTCCCTGTGAAATTTTCCCTAAAATGCAGCCAGAAACCGGTGGCTTTCATAACTACTGGCACAACAGCACTACAGATTTAAGCCATTTCCAGATTGGTTTTACTGTCAGGACTGGCTTCTCAGCTCATGAGAATGATCCCCAGGAGCACCATTTCAGGTTTAAGTAAAAGGGTTATGAAGAAAAGATTAACGGAAACCTACTCAGGGATCCATTCAAGATGAAACTGCAACATAAGCACGTGTATTTTTAAGAGCATTTGTTGCATTTGCATTTTAATATCTCATTATCAACACAGGTCACACAGCAGCCTCCCCCTCCCCTCTCCTTGTTTGTTTTTAAATAAAAGGATTCATGCCTTTGCCATTCATACGTAGGTAGTTCACAAGCCCCTCCAATGTTTATAACAGTTAGGGAGTATGATTGACTTGAGCAGAGATATAGATGCTCCTGAGAAACAATCACAGCTGGTCTAAAACATTTTTGAAGGGGGGTTCCCCCTACTCTTCCTAAATGGCACCCCTTGTTCTGTTTCTTTCTTTCCCATTTTGCTTATTCACACAGCCACTTTTAGGACTTCCTCTGCATCTATTCAGATTACACAAATGCACATACAATTTGAAGAGCACTGGAAGACGCTCTGTCTGCCAGATGAGTAAATGCACGTGGACAATTTTTACCATGGCATTGAAAACTGCTAGAACTGGGGCAGTGTGCAGAAAATTTGTGTGCACCCAGCAATAGCCCTATCATGAGATAGTGTGAGTTGGACTCAGGGGGTGGATTTGTGGCACCATCCAAAGGGATGCGGGTGGCGCTGTGGGTAAAAGCCTCAGCGCCTAGGGCTTGCCGATCGAAAGGTCGGCGGTTCGAATCCCCGCGGCGGGGTGCGCTCACGCTCATTGGTCCCAGCGCCTGCCAACCTAGCAGTTCGAAAGCACCCCCGGGTGCAAGTAGATAAATAGGGACCGCTTACTGGCGGGAAGGTAAACGGTGTTCCGTGTGCTGCGCTGGCTTGCCAGATGCAGCTTTGTCACGCTGGCCACGTGACCCAGAAGTGTCTGTGGACAGCACTGGCCCCCGGCCTCTTGAGTGAGATGGCCGCACAACCCCAGAGTCTGTCAAGACTGGCCCGTACGGGCAGGGGTACCTTTACCTTTACCTTTACTTTAAGGGGGCCAACTTGGAAACAAACAATTTACACTCATGGGGCACAATCCCCTGGGATGTTCTCCTGTCCAAACCTTGCTAAAGTGAATGGGAGGCAGCTTAAGAGTACAGTGAACCATCAAACCCCTTTCTCTTCTTTCAAATGTTCACTCTCCAACATTCCTACCTTTCAGGAGTGACACTCCACAATGGAATCTGAAAGATCAAAGTTCAATTCCTGCTCAGACAGTGCACAACTGCCAATGCCACCGATGCAGCATGGGGCAAACTGCCACCCATACTCAGAGTTTGTAGTCAGCATTGTTGTATCTCCTCCAAACCTCTGCCAAATGGTCCCCCCCCTTGTTTTGTGCCATAAACCCTGGGTTTCTGACACCACCAGCAAGCATGCATCCAGTTCTCCCAATGGCCAACCAGATAACCTGTGGGAAACCATCAAGCAGGATTCATGCACAAGAACCTTCTCCACTCCTGTGGTTTCCAGCAACTGATATTCAGAAGCATTGCTGCCTCTGACTGTGGAGGCAGAGCAGAGCCATCATGGCAGGTATCCTTTGATAGCCCTCTCCTCCTCCATGAATTTATCTAATCCTCTTTTAAAGCCATCCACGCTGGTGGCCATCCCTGCCTCCTGGGCGAGAGGAACTGTTGGCAACATCACCGCAAGTGAGTTTCTACATCCAGGTGAAACCGTCAAGCTCCCTTGTTGTTTTTGCCATTGCCATGTGCAATGCTGCTGAATTAATCTTCTTACATTTACATCACTCTTTTTTTTCACCAAGGAGCTATAATTTAGGTTTACCAGATGTCCCCGTTTCCTGGGGACAGTCCCTGAATTTGCGAATAAGTCCCTGGGATAAATTCCATCCCCGGAATGTCCCCGGATTTAATCTAATGTCCCTGGGAAACGCAGCAGCGGCAGTCTCAGCAGCCCAGAGCAGTTGGCTCTGGCTGGCTTCAGGAGCTGCTGGGAAGTCCCCATATGATGGTGGTGCAGGGGCTCTAAGATGCAGCTTCTGGGCTGCCTCCATCTTCCCTGAGCCCAGCAACTCAGCTGGGAAGGGAGGCTTCATACTGCCTATCGGAGCAGCCCTGACCCCAACTCCTACTTGTGTGCAAGCAGGAGCGGGGTGGGGATCTCTCAGATAGGCAACGGGAAGCCTCCCTTCCCAGCTGAGGGATCCCTACCCCCACCTGCTTGCACGCAAGTAGGAATGGGATTGGGGCTGCTCTGATGGGAAGGGAGGCATCACGCTGCCCAAGCCTCGCCACCACCTCCGCTCTTGGCCCTCCTCTGCCTTCTATGCCTGAGCCACCATGCACCACTTCCCCACCACCACCCAAGAACCAACAACTCAGGGGCTGCCCAGGCTCAGGGAGAAAGGAGAAAGGAGCCTCGGAGGAAGGGGAAACATGGCGGTTGAGATCAAGGTGGCGGCCGCCCCTCTGCCACCGCCATTGTTGCAGCATCAAGGTCTCAAATGTGTAGTATTTATTTATTTAATAATTAAAGTGACCCCGAATTCATTGAAAAAAAATCTGGTAACCTTACTATAATTACATTTTAATGCTTGCCCTTTCCATTTTCTTTTTTTAAAGCTTCCCCCCTATTTTATCTGTGGACACTTTACATGACATCACATGGACTCCCCCCCTATTTTGTGAGTGTCGGCCGCCTCCAGTAATCCGTCTTGCCGTTTGCGTCTGCCGCCTTGGGCGCCTCGCCCTCCCGCCTCCCTCCGACTTGCCCGCGCCTCGCCCGTCCTTGCGCCGGCGAAGGAGGAGCCCGCCGCCCCATCACCTCGGCGGAGGCGGCGGCGGGGACTTCATGGGGACGGCGGCGGCGGCTGGCGGAGGCGGCGGCGGCGGCGCGAGCTGGGCGGAGGCGGCGGCGGCGGCGGCAGCCTGGTCGTGAGGGGTCGAGCCCGGCCGGCCGGCCAGCGGCAGGTGAGGAGGGGCGCCTGCTCGGCTTCTGCCCTCGGGCTGGAGGCAGGGGACTGGGCGGCGGCGGCGGCGCTGGCGCGTCTCCTCCCCTCGGGCGCAGCCTCCCGGGTGGCCCCCGCCGGCCTTCCTTCGCGGCCCAGCCCAGCAGCAGCAGCAGCAGCAGGAGGAGGAGGAGGAGGCGGGAGCTGCAGCCGGCCGGCGGGGGAGGCGAGCGCGGGGCCCCGAGCGGGAGGGCGGCGGGCGGGGGGGGGAAGGGGGGGTCTCCTTTCCTCCGCTCCTCGCTCGCCTCGCCTTTCTTCGAGAGAGAGAGAGAGAGAGAGAGACAGGGCAGCAGAGAGCGAAGCCGGGCGGGTTTGCGAGGGGAAGAAGGCAGTGTCTGCATTGCAGAAGCTCCGTCTCTCTCTCTCTCTCTCTTTTTCTCCCCCCCCCCGCCCGCCCGCCTCTCGCAGCTGCTCGGAAATGCCTTCCTGAGCCGGGATGCTGGAGCTTGGCTCGAGGAGGAGCAGGTAAGGGGAAAGAGCCAGAGTCTGCTGGACCCGGCTTGGTTTTTCAACAAACAAATCAATGGGTGATGTACCAAGGTGTGTGTTTGGGGGGGTGCATCTAGTAGGTTGCCGGACTGATCATGGCTCCCCAGCATTTGAGAACACCCTCCGTATAGTGGAGGTGACGGGGGGGGGGGGCGCACTGGCAAAGAAAGGCTGCTAGGCCATCCTGCTGCTAGTTGCCTGCACATCCGTTGCGTTGGTGCTGATATGTGTGGGTCCCCATCCACATATGCACATGGCTTGTATACTGTTCTCTTCCTCTGCCTCCCTCTGCTGCCTGCAAAAGACGACCTGGCAAGGATCAGAGTGAATAAGCATCTGACAGTTATGAAGGGGGGAGCAGAGTGCAATGTGCTATCATGTGCCTGTCGAACGTGATGCATCTGCAACAGCAGCTAAGAGGGAAACTGGGTTTTTGGTTTTGTGTGCATGTGTGCTTTGGCATGATTATGATTTCTTTGAAAGTGCCACTGGGTCACTGCAGAAATGTCACACCTGTAGATGTTTCTATGGAGACCCTCCTGAAGCCGAGGGCTGGGGTGGTAGCCTGTGCCGTAGCTTCCCACCACATGCCATAGTAACGCCACAAGAGGATATGATGTGGCTTCACAGAAAAGGAATAGGGTCCTATTTGCTACAGAAATGGTACTGGGCTCTTTGGTCTTCAGTGGTACTCTGGCAACAGAGTGTGGGAAAAGATGTTGTCACTTGACCCTTCAGATTTGGCCAGGGCCGATGATGTCATCTGGTAACAAACTCTTGTGTCTTCATCAGCCTCTTCTTTCTCCCCCCTCCCCCACAACAGTGCAGTAATTAGCAACACTTAACCTGGGCCTGTGGCATACAATTAAATGCAAATAGCCAATAAATTAGAACAAAATTAATATGTGCCTTAAAAAAGGTATTTCAGAATGCTTAAATTATGGAATGGATATTTGGAATGGTCTGGGTAGTTCTGCATGAAACAACTGAAGACATGATTGGTTTTAACCAGACAGCTGTTTACGGAGGCTAGCATTCTTTCACCCTAGCAATATGAAGAAAGTAGGTCCATTCTATATAAGAACTCGTTTGTTTTCATATCTTGAAATTTTATTTAACTCTTAAATAAACTGGTACTTAAATGTTTGCTTGTTTTGCACTCAATCTAGAATTATTCATGTCTAATATTTGTTAATGTATATAGATAACGTCTCTCTAGCAAAAGGCCAGATTCCAAATAAGGTATGGTGGGCAATTGTGCAGCGTAGAGGACTCTCAATTCTTTTTCTCTCTCTTGAGCCTTGTGAGATGCTTCTGGTAGGCCAGTGAATATAGTTGTTTGGCTTTTTCCCTGGAGGATATGAATTGGGTCCTGGCTCATTACTGGGTGTCAAGGTGCCGCTCAGGCTCATTTCCTACTCTGTTAAAACAGGGGTATTATGAAGAGGAACAAGAAAGCTTCTTATTCTTGAGTCAAAAAATATAGCAGACGAGAAAAAATGTTACTTGCTCTTTTGATTTTTAAAATTATTTTCAGTGCAAATTGATCATATTGTTCCTTAATATTTTTTTTAGTAATGAGATCAGAATTTGACCTCCACGTGCATAAGTATTTTGCACTGTAATGGAAGTACAGTGGTACCTCGGGTTAAGTACTTAATTCGTTCTGGAGGTCTGTTCTTAACCTGAAACTGTTCTTAACCTGAAGCATCACTTTAGCTAATGGGGCCTCCTGCTGCTGCCACGCCGCCAGAGCACGATTTCTGTTCTCATCCCGAAGTAAAGTTCTTAACCCAAGGTACTTAACCCGAGGTACTAGCGGAGTCTGTAACCTGAAGCGTCTGTAACCAGAAGCATATGTAACCCAAGGTACCACTGTATGTATCTCTAAGTGTAATGTGTGTGTTTCTATTTTGCCTTGTGCTTTATTTGCAGTGCTGTCTATTTGTGTCATGCACATCATGCCTGTAATCCTGTACCTGCTTACTTCAGAGTAAGCTCCATTAAACTCATTGAGACTTGCTTCTGAGTAAATGTGTAGGAGTGCTTTATGATTGTACTTCTGCTGTCTGTTTATGTCAGACAGTATTCATGTATCTGTCCTATAGCTAGGATATTTGGGCCAAGAAGGAGATACACTGAGTTGCAATGGAGGCATTTAATTTAGTCTGTCAGAAGGCTTTTATATGTTACAGGTATTTGTTTTAAGGAGCATGTACATCTCATTGAATTCGGTGGTGCTTACTCTGAGGTAGGTTGTCGGATTGCAGCCTAAGAAAATAAGTTGAGGGTAAATCTGTATTTTATCATTTGTATTTGTTTTCGTTAGACCAACAGGCCTGATTCTCACCAGCATGTTTGGGTGTCAGACAGAAGGAAGTTGTTGTATCTTCATTTTTCACTCTGGTGGTATGAAATAAACTTTCAAACTGTGGTTTCATATCTGTCTCAGATATTACATTAATAATTTTGTTTTTGTTTTAAATGACACATTTTCAGTTATTGATATGGCTTTAATGGTCTGCAGTGATGATTGTTATGAAGCAAGCAGAGTCCATTAGAAATTACAGTTGTATTTCATAGAAAGTATAGGCGCATAACACCCCCTCTTAGCTCTTTGTGTCTCTGTTTATAACATTTAAGCTTTCATATGGAAGGAGTCTGGAGCTGTGGCCAGTGTTAGAAACTCAAATATATAAGGTAATTGCCAAATGGCGCCATAAACCTAGGTTACGGTTGCCACAGAAGAATGTCTAGGTGCCATTTCCCCCACAATGAGCCTTATTGTTATAATTATTTTTCATTTCATTTCTATACCAACACATTAAAAATCAAATAAAACAATCCCAAATAAAAGAAATTCAAACTTCAAGGAAAATATTTCAGATGCTTCTCTAAGTGACATTTTGCTTTTCCCATATTTATTTATCTACTTAATTTATAGAGCTGCCCCATAGCAGAAGCCAGTGTGGTTAGAGTGTTGGACTAGGACCTGGGAGATCAGGGTTCAAATCTTCACTCAGTCATGAAGTTCACTGGGCCAGTCAGAACTTCTTAACCTACCTCACAGGGTCGTTGTAGAGATTAACTGAGGAGGGAAGAGAACCATGTATTCCTTGGAGGAAAAGGTGGGATATAAATGCAATAAATGATCTCTTCTGCTTACATGCTTAAGAAAGAAGAGGGGCCAGCCAGGTGGAGATGTCCATTGCCAACCTGGCATCCAGGTATCTCCAGGTTGCAGTTGGACCCACGGCAGTTGCAAAACGTGCCCAGCTAATTGTGAACACTGGCTGGCACTCTCCAACAGATCCCTGGGAGGTTTGAATAGGAGAGAGCATTCCTTTACATATGACCTTTCATTATGTAGTGATGGAAAGATCTCTATTCCAGTCCCTCTTCAGCCAGACTTGAGTGGATAAATTATAGTATAAGAAAGCTGGGCTTACTTTCCCCTCCAGCCATAAATATTCCATCCCTAGTGCTTTTCTGAATGGTGAAATGGGACCAGTAATGACCTCACAGGCTTCTTTTCTATTTGGAGACTGATCCTAAGACTGAAGTACCTCACCAGACTCCTGTGTAAGCTTAGTAGTCGTAGGATAAATGGAGAAGCAGAGAGTGGAACTCAATGGAAAGTTCTCCCAATGGAGAAATGTTGAAAATGGAATTCTTCAAAGATTGATATTGGGACCTATGGTTTTTAACTTGTGCATAAATGTTCTAGAGTTAGGGTAAGCAGCAAGATAACCAAGCTTGCTGCTGATACACAATTGTTCAGAGTGGTTAATGCAAAAAGGGATTGTGTAGAGGCCCAGCAGTAAAATGGCAAATGAAATTCAGTGTAAGCAAATGTAAAGTGATGCACATTGGGATGCCCATGGTGAATGAAGAGGAACAAGAGCTTGAGGTCATAATGGATAGCTCAATCATGATGTTGACCCAGCTGTGAATTCCCTGTTAGGCATAATTAGGAAAGCAGTATATTCCTTTTCTTATCACAATCCTGTTATACAACCACATTTCAAATACAGAACATAGTTCTGGTTTCCTCACCTCATAAAGTATATTGTAGAACTGGAAAAGTTTCTGAAGAGGGTAACAAGAATTATCATGGGCTGGGAGCAACTCTCCTATGAGGATATGTGATAACATTTGGTTTAGAGAACAGGGAAGTAAAAGGAGACATAAAGGAGGTCATAAGATTATTCCTGGTGTGGAGAAATGGATATAGAGAAGTTTTTCTCTTTCTCTCATCACACGGCCATCCAAAGAAGAAGAAAATAAAGTACTTCTTCACACAGTACATAGTTTGTGTAATTTGCTGCCACATGATTTAGTGATGGTCACCAGCTTGGATGGCTTTAGACAAATTAATGGAGGACCAGGGTCTCTTGCAAATGCCATCTTCTCAGGAGGTCCCTTGTGCACAATATAGGAATCAAGTCTTTAGTGCTCTATAACCTTCCCTTTGGAGTTCCCTCCTGTTAAATATTAGATAGGTGCTGCCTTCGTTGTCTTTTCAGCACCTGCTGAAGGCCTTCCTCTTTTCACAAGCATTATACAGTGGCACCTCTGGTTACGTACTTAATTCCTTCTGGAGGTCTGTTCTTAACCTGAAACTGTTCTTAACCTGAAGCACCACTTTAGCTAATGGGGCCTCCCGCTGCTGCCGCCACGCCGCCACATGATTTCTGTTCTCATCCTGAAGCAAAGTTCTTAACCCGAGGTAATATTTCTGGGTTAGTGGAGTCTGTAACCTGAAGCGTATGTAACCTGAAGTGTATGTAACCTGAGGTACCACTGTAATGGGAGATCTTTTCCAGTATGCATCTGTATTGGAATTGTTTTTAGTTTCTTTAAGATGTTTTGTTTTGCTGCTTGTGTGTTGGCTACTCTGGAATCCTTTTGGGAGGAAGGGTGGGATATAAATTTAATACATAGAATAAATAATCAAATAATAAATACGGCTATCAAGAACTACAATCAAGGGAAGTATTAGTACTGCTCCATTCCTCCTTGGTCAGACCACAGTTTAAGAAGAATATGGACAAGAAGAGTATAGACAAGTTGGAACATGTGCAGAGGAGGGTGACCAAGAGGATCAAGGGTCTGGAAACCAAGCCTTCTGAGGAGCACTTGAAGGAACGGGGTATGTTTAGCCTGGAAAAAAGGAGACTGAGAGGAGATACAATAGCCATCTTCATATATCTGAAGGGCTGCCACATGGAAGAGGGAACAAGCTTGTCTTCTGCTTCAAGTTATAAGACAGGAGATTCCGACCAAACATCAGAAAGAACTTTCTGTCAGTAAGAACTGTTCGGCAGTGGAATAGACTCCCTTGGGAGTTTGTGCGCTCTCCTTCACTGGAGGTTTTTAAGCAAAGTTTGGATGGCCCTGTGTCATGGATGCTTTAGCTGAGATTCCTGCACTGGGGTCCCTTGCAACTCTACCATTCTATGATTCTACTAGCTATGCTGAATATGTTCTCTCTCCACTATTGGAGGTCGTATGCCTCTGTATACCAGTTGTATACTCAAGTAGGACTCACAAGTGGGCAGAATGCCACGGCAGCCTACTTGTTAGCTTCCAATAGGTATCTGGTTGGCCAGGGCTCTTCCTAGGTCCTTACCCACAGTTATGGTAGCACATCACAAAATATGGTGTGCTGAAGTTGTAGGTGGTTTATCAGTGCAAATGATTAGTGATGGAGTTGCAAGTATATAGTATAAGAATTAAAAAAAAATACGTTATATTGTGTGTAATAACCTTATTGTACTTTTAGGCCTGCATCTGAATGGTGCCGGATGGGGGAATTTTCTAATTTTTCCATCTTATTGAATGCCCCACTTTAATAAGAATTTGCTTTACTGTGTTGCCTTAAGTAAAATGAATTAATGCTTTAAAATGAAAAATCAGTGGTTTTAAAATTCATTCTTCAAAAGAGATGGTAGAAAGCAGCTAAAGCAGCAATCTGTGTTTTTCTAAGGAGGAAGATTGGAACTTGGTCAGTGAATCTTTCATAATTGAAGGCTGCGGCTTCCCTTCTTCTTTTCAATTTTTAAAAGACTTTTTAGATTGAGATATTGGTCATGTCATATTGAACAACAGCTTAATTAAACTCTGTTTTAATTTGAGCAAGACCATGTGACAAAGACCATGCTTTGCTCCCCTGTTCCATTTCAGCCCACTGAGAAGGAAATCAGAGACTGGCTTGCTAAGTGTGAAGCAGCACTCATGGTTTGTCTGCTAACAAACCACAATGTTAATTCAAGGATTGTTGGAAGACAAGCAAGTAAGGAATGCTGGTTTGCATGCTGCCGTAGCTCCTGGCACACTGATGAAAAGAGTGGGCGAGGAGCAAAGTGCACTTTTACATTATTTTATTTGTTTGTTGTCCTTAAAATGAGTCAAGGACAATGAACATCAATCATATAAAATATACAAAATGTTTTATACAATACAGTAAACTAAAATTATATAAAACGAAACAAAACAAAGCAGCACCTTTAAGAATTTTAATTGATCATTTAAAACAAATATTTGTAAGTTTCTGATAAGGAGCCATCCACTTATTTATCAGATTGTGGCAGCCTGAGCAAATAACAATGTTTTCAGTTGGTGTATGAAACCTAACTATGTGTGGGACAGATACACTTCTAAATGTGGATCGTTCCAGAGTTGGGACCCTAAAACAGATAAAGTTTTTCTATACATCCCTTCAACCCCAGACTTGGTGGGGAATGCAAGCAGAGCCCCCACCCCCTTAGGTTTTGAATTGGTTGGTAGTGGAGGAGGTACTCCTGCAGATATTTGGGCCCCAAGCTGTATATCATTTTGCAAACCACCGTTGACGCTTATATCAAGCCTAGTAGCATACAGGCAGGCGTTGCAGAACTTTGTAAGGTGATCCTACCTCATTGAACCAGTTAATAACTTGGCAGCCACATTCTGTCATAGTTGCTGATTCTGGGCCATTTTCAAGTGTAGCTCCATGTGGAGCGCATTGCAATAATCCAAACATGAGGTCACTGAAGTATGGATTTCAGCTAGCAGGATCTCCCAGTCCAGGAATGGGCCTATCTAGTGAAAGGCTGTACCTGCCACCTAGACCTCCGATGACGACTCTTGATCAGTGCCCACAAACAGTGAACCTGCTCCATCCAGGGGGAGTGCTGCTCCATTCAAACAGAACATCTTACCAATTAACAGCATTTTCTGCTTTTATCCTTGCACTTTAGAATGCCTTTCCCTCTGCCATATGTGAAATTTTATCAGTTGTTTGCTTCAGAGGTCTTGTAATACTGTATCTTTTTGTGCAGTTTCCCTGATTCCTAGGATTATCACTAGAATTCTGTTTTTAACTGTTTTATGATATTTTACTGTGTTTATGTTGATTTGTATTGTTTGAACACTGCTTGGAAATGTTTAAATCAGCTTAAAAATAAAAGGGTAAAGGTAAAGGATCCCTGACAGTTAAGTCCAGTCGCAAACAGAGCCAGAGTTTGTCCACAGACATTTTTCCCGGGTCATGTGGCCAGCATGCCTAAGCCACTTCTGGTGAACCAGAGCAGCGCACGGAAACGCCATTTACCTTCCCGCCAGAGCGGTACCTATTTATCTACTTGCACTTTGAAGTGCTTTCAAACTGCTAGGTTGGCAGGAGCAGAGACCAAGCAACGGGAGCTCACCCCGTCGCGGGGATTCGAACCGCCAACCTTCCAATCGGCAAGTCCAAGCCGCACGGTGGTTTAGACCACAGCGCCCCCCGTCTCCCTTAGCTTAAAAATAGATTTAAGTAAATAAATTTTAGCAGAGCAGGGATGAGGAACCTGTGGTCGTGCAGATGTTAGTTGGCAAACCCTAGAACCCTTAGATTGCTAAGATCTCAAGAAATGTATTTTTATTTAGAAGCCTCTTGTGCTGTATAAGCAAACCTTTTGGGGCAGGGATCTTGTCTTTTTCTTTTTTTCTTTATGCAACTTTATAAAGCACCATTTACCTGGTTATGCTGTTTAAACACTATTACTGTCATTTAATCCTTTTAAAAAATGTAGCGTACAAAATTGTGTAGTGCAAGTTGCTGAAAGGAAATGGTGTTAGTTGAAAGAGATTTGGAATGGAATGTACCAAAGTTTTTAAAGAAAGCAGCATTGGCTCATGGAGCTCTCTCTAGACATCTTGGGAAAGCTACCGTATTTTTCACTCTATAAGACGCACCAGACCACAAGACGCACCTAGTTTTTGGAGGAGGAAAACAAGAAAAAAAATATTCTGAATCTCAGAAGCCAGAACAGCAAGAGGGATCGCTACGCAGTGAAAGCAGCAATCCCTCTTGCTGTTCTGGCTTCTGGGATAGCTGCACAGCCTGCATTCACTCCATAAGACGCACACACATTTCCCCTTACTTTTTAGGAGGGGCAAAAAATACGGTATTCTGTTGCTTTATTCAAGGGAAGGAGAGAGGGCACTTTTTGCTACAGGGAGTCTGCCTAACTAATGTGCAACTCATTTAACTGTAGTACCTCATAGTTTATTCCTTCATAAGGGAGGCCTTTGGGAAATGACTGTACTTACTGAGATCCGCAATTCTTCCTGCTTAAAGTGTTTTGTGTTCACTTTAATTTTCAGTTGTAGTGAATGCCTTTCAGTGCTCTGTTCTGTGATGAAAATTGTCTGTAGGATGGAATTTTGAAAAATACTTTCCCATTTGCTGGTGTTTGGGGAACTCTACTCATTTCCTTTCCTGCAGTCCCTGTTTCCAGGGGCCATCAGAATATTGGAGTTAGAAAATGCAGTCATTGCGGGATGTGCGTGTGTGTGTTGTTAATTAAATAGTTGATATTACAACTGGAAGGAAATAAAGAGTGATTGTAACATAACTGGTCAAAGCAGACAAAAGGAAAACACCAAGTACAGAGGATATACAGTAGTAGCAACAGCTTGTCCAACAGCTGCTCCTTTTCACCCAATCCTAGGGTGAGTCTATATGATCATTGCCAGTGGAGAAAGCATGTCACAAGTTGAGAATTTTCTAATTATCTCATAGTTGTTTGTTTTAATGAATATGCCCCACCCATGTGATGAAAATAATTGTGATGATTTACATTGAGACTTCTCTGAACCTACCACTTAAATGTTAAGGGCCAAACTAAGCAGTTGAATGCTGCAATCCTGTACACTTTTACCTGGAATAGGATTGCACTGCAAGCAATGTTAGAAACTGAGATATAAAAGCTAGGTGCCAAATGGCATCTTAAACCTAGGTTTCAGTTGCCACAATGATATGGCTAGGCATATATATATATTACTCAATTAGAAAAGCAAATGAAGAAAAGGTGTGGGATTTAGCTGAAGATGGAATAAACGCTGTGCACAAAAGACAAGTTATTTTAGAACAAAGAAGCAATCAAGTGGAAAAGGAGTCCTGAAGAGATGTGACTGCAGTTTCATTCTAGCAAAAGTTAAAACCAAGCCTCTTTTACTTAATTAGAGCAGGATGTTTTCAAAAACCTGTATTTTTATAAATTTGTGAACAACTTTGCATAGAGAATTTATTTGGGTTGGGGGTTTTTTTGGGTTGTTTTTGCAATTTGTGGTATTTGGAGGGTTGAAACCAGCCATACCAAAACAGGTTATACAGTGGAACTTAAATTTAGGCATGTATAGGACAGTAACACCTAGTGAACTTCATGGCTGAGTGAGGATTTGAACCCAGGTCTTCCAGGTCGTAGACCTACAAACACTCTAACCACTACACCACCCTGGCTCTCACTGAGGTGAGCCTTTTTTTCTTCTACATTTTGTAGAGTCACAGCTTCTCTGATAGGTGGAGCTGTCAGTGAGGGACATTGTCTCACTGTGTCCACTCATGTCCACATGATTATTTGCAAAATGCAAATGTTTTTATTTCTGTAAAGCAAGGCCCTTCCCTGTAAATCAGTGGTGGCCAAACTCGGCCCTCCAGATGTTTTGGGACTACAATTCCCATCATCCCTGACCACTGGTTCTGTTAGCTAGGGATGGTGGGAGTTGTAGTCTCAAAACATCTGGAGGGCCGAGTTTGGCCACCACAGCTGTAAATGGTAAGGGACGCGGGTGGCGCTGTGGGTAAAACCTCAGCGCCTAGGACTTGCCGATCGCATGGTCGGCGGTTCGAATCCCCGCGGTGGGGTGCGCTCCCGTCGTTCGGTCCCAGCGCCTGCCAACCTAGCAGTTCGAAAGCACCCCCGGGTGCAAGTAGACAAATAGGGACCGCTTACCAGCGGGAAGGTAAACGGCGTTCCGTGTGCTGCGCTGGCTCGCCAGATGCAGCTTGTCACGCTGGCCACGTGACCTGGAATTGTCTGCGGACAGCGCTGGCCCCCGGCCTCTTGAGTGAGATGGGCGCACAACCCCAGAGTCTGTCAAGACTGGCCCGTACGGGCAGGGGTACCTTTACCTTTACCTTGCTGTAAATGGTACAGGAGCACTCCTGCAAATCTTTTTAAAAGAAGGGTGATGCTCCACCATTTCAAAATCCTTGGTTTCTTTGAAGGTTTGCCCCCACCCCAAATTACCATTGCAGCTGTAGTGTGTTAACTGCATAAGTGTGGATGGGAGGAAATCTTTGGGAAATGTTTGAATGTTGTTGTTGTTTTTTAAAGCGACCCTTTTATATTGATAACTAGGATTTAGCATGAAAACCCTCATAGGTGGTTGATACAAACCCTAACATATCATTTTTTCTGACATTAAAAAAATGGAGTTTTCTTAAGAAGAGGCACTTCTTTATTTCATTTTTCATTTCCAATAAAGAAATGCAAGTAATACTGACCACTTGTAATTTGAATTATAAAACATTGATAGGTCATCCTGGCATCCCTTGCACTTAAAAGATGATAAAATTACATCCCCCTTTCTTCTATTTCTCAAAGATTCAATTTTATAGCATGTGCGCCAGTTTAGAAGTTGCTTCCCACACTGCAAAACTATAATTTTCTCTTTGAACAGCCTTATCTCCCCTCCTGCTCCCCCCCACCCCGCAAGAGAGAAGCAATCCATTCGCTTGCAAACTACCTGCACAGATTGCTCTTTAAGGGGAGAGGTGAAAAGCAGGGTGCTCCCTGCCCCCTCCCCTCCTGCAAGAGAGAAGCAATCCATTTAACTCTTCCCAGTTTGCAAACCATTTGTTTGCAAATGGTACAACAATGGAAAAGTTCCCTCTTCAGCAAATCAATAGGCTTCCTGGAGAGCCTGTGGAAAGGGAGCCATTGGCTCTCCTGCCCAGCCAGAGGAGATCTCTATTGCAAACCATGTGACTGGAAATCTCAGTTTGGTCTCCAGAGGGCGGTTCTGAGTCATGACTGGCAACTGGTTCATTTTGGCGACTGGTTCATTTTGAATGCTGACTGCAAGACACAAAGATGCAGACCTACAATAAAATGTTGCAAGTGTATCCCCAGCCTATAACAGCAATGTCCAAATTCACAGCTCCAACTAGCCTTGCAGTCTCTTTCGAGACCTCCTGAAAGCATCCCTCAGTGTGCTGTATAGTGCAGAGAGAAGCTCAAGATTTTGACTGTCTCTCAGCCCTGAGCCAGAGCTCTCTATAGCTTGGAGTAGGAAAGTCCAGGGTAGAGTTTTTAAATCTCATGTTATAAACCCCAGACCTGAATGCTAACCACCAGGCTACCTTCAAGGTGCTAAGGGGTCAAGGAGGTTGGTTCATCCTTTCTTCCTCCTTTTCATCATACAGTAGATGCTTTAGAAATCCCGTGGCTCAGCTGCCCTTAGGCACACACTCCCTTACCAACTTCTAGTTTATTTAGACCCGATTTTTTCCTTCCATGTGGTAGAAGTGAGAGCTGCACATAGAAAACAAGAGAGGAATCTAGGGCATAGAAGCCTGTCCTGATAAGGATGCACTGCAGCGTTGGGGATACACTGTACTATTTTATTCTTTCGATGAAGGGTAGTATATAAATTTAATTAATAATAATAATAATAATATTTTTTGTGGTGAGGCTTTACTTGTTTATTTTTTAATAGGAATCTTTTTGTTATACACACAGGCTTAGGTCGAGAGACAGCGGAGTCCGCCTCTGGGGGTGAAGTCAGATTGCTGCGTTAGCAACCCCCAAGTGACCTCCCCAGAATCCAGGCCTGGGTGGTGTGTATGGCGGTGCTGGGCTGCCCAGAGGACAAGGGTCCTCACTGCTGTGGTCCGCAGGAAAGCAGAGCAAGATGTTTGGCACTAGCTTTGCAGGAGTGCCCGGAAGGAGGCATGCAGGGCACCATCCAACCCCCTTAGGGACTCCACTACAGATTTGTGTTGAGCTATTTCTTCTCCCAAAGACATCCCACAAAGCAGTGGACATTTTGGATAATAGTTTTTCTTTTCCTAGATGGGCTACTTTCCCATGACGACGAGCCGCCTCTGCCCTCACTTCGCTCTATATAGCACGTGCAGCAGGGCTGAGCAATGCATGGCTTTCAACATTGTGATGTATCACCAGTTAAACCGGGCATAGGCAGACTCGGCCCCCCAGATGTTTTGGGACTACAACTCCCATCATCCCTAGCTAACAGGACTAGTGGTGAGGGATGATGGGAATTGTAGTCTCAAAACATCTGGAGGGCTGAGTTTGCCTATGCCCAAGTTAAGCATTGCAATATACCAGTATATCATGATAGAAATATGTAGAGGTAAACAGGGTAATATCCTGGCTATTTAGGGGTCTAAAACCGAAACATTTTTTCTTACCTTTAACATACTTCTGCAACTATTACAGTAGTACCTCAAGTTACAAACTCTGCAGGTCACAAACTCTGCTAACCTGGAAGAGTTACCTTGAGTTGAGAACTTTGCCCCAGGATGAGAACAGAAATGGTGTGCTGGCGGTGCAGCGGCAGGAAGAGGCCCCATTAGCGAAAGCACGCCTCTAGTTAAGAACAGTTTCAGGTTAAGAACGGACCTCCGGAATGAATTAAGTTCATAACTAGAGGTGCCACTGTATTTTATAGTACAGAGCAACAGGGGTGGCAGGAATCATGGGAGAAGTGATGACCGGATCCGCATTTCCCCCCAGATCATGATTTTTTGTGTAGCACACACATACATAGTGACTCATGATGTATTGCCATGTTGAATATTATGAAACTGTTACCACGATTTGGATTTCAAGCAGATTTGAACGATGTATTGATACAACGCCCAGGCCTAATGTGCAGAAACGGCCTTCTTGACTTACTCTTGGGCTCATCCAGTCCGTCCAGTGGAGCCTGTCTTCACATGCAAGGGAAGTTCCTAACTCACAGAGGGTTTGAGTCCCATCAGCTGCCCACACCTGGTTTAACTGGCCAGTCAAAGCCATTCCTGGGATTGTGGCCACTGTTGCATGCTGGCAGTGCAGGCTGGGGATCAAAGCTGGGCAAACGAAGGAGCCCACCGGAGGTGCTACTCCTCCCCCAACACCCCATATACCCCTTGTTGAGCAACAACAGCTCTAGCAACTTTTGATGTTGTTGAACATAAAGTTGTTATACCACTGATTTAAAAAAATACAAGTGTTCATGATTTACTCAGATTTGCTCATTTTTAAATAATTGAACACAAAAGTCTTTCCTAGGTTTTTTAAAAATTCAAGTAAAACTTCCCGCTGGGCTCCCTAGGCTTGCGGATAGCAGCCTGTTCTGGGGGCTGGGTTCAGGGGAAGCTCGAGCTTCCCCCGCCCCAGCACCGCACCGGGGGGGGGGATAATTTTTTTTCTTTATTTCCCCCCCAAAAAAACTAGGTGCACCCTATGGGGCGAAAAATACGGTAAGTCATGCTTTGAATATCAAACAG
Organism: Podarcis muralis; assembly: GCF_964188315.1. Lineage (NCBI taxonomy): Eukaryota > Metazoa > Chordata > Lepidosauria > Squamata > Lacertidae > Podarcis > Podarcis muralis. The sequence continues at coordinate 3,275,534 of NC_135668.1, read as the reverse complement.
TATTTTTGAAGATCAAGGAAGCTATTACTTTAGTCTTAATTTCCGCAAATAAATATAATTACAATAATTTTTAACCAAAGTTTTAATGAATCTTGTAAGGAGGATAAAGAAAAACAGGCATTGAAGACTTTGAGATACAAGTTTTTAAGAATAATTAGTATTTGTCACAGTTTCATGCAGCTGTTGATTTTTTGATTGGACACCTAAACTGTAGTTGTGAGAACTGCAGCAATCACATGAGAGCTGCTTCTGCAGATAAATGGTAAACAAATCAATTGGCAATCTCAACTAATGCTGTGTGTTGGCCCTTTGAGGCTAGGGCAGGTATTAATTCCCTATATAGCAAATAGTTATGGTTAAGAAGGTCAAGGGAGTGTACAAACACCATGAAGTACTTTTACTAAATCAAATGTATTCAGTTTGCCTTTCTGGTGTGGAAATCTAAACCAGTTAAAATAACTTTAGTTTTAAATACTTTAAAATACTAGCCATACGAATCTGAACAATAATAAATACAAGCGAAAGGGATGTCACGCAACAAATAATGGTCTCTATTTAGATCTCTGCGTCTCCCTTACAGTTCATGGCTATACTGTCCAGAGTCTTATTTCTGATCTTTTTGGCCACCCAAGCAGAAAAGGCAAATTTATGAGTCACCGAAGTGATAGGACCAGGGCTGTCTTAAGCATATCGGGCGCCGTGGTGCAAAGATCCCCCCCCCCCATTTCCCAGAGTTGTCAACCTTTTCCCAAGCCTCTGCAGGGATTGCTCTCCTCCCGTGGAGACTTGGGAAGGAAGCTGCACGCCCGCATGTCATATTCCTAACCGGGGGGGGGGGGGGGAGCCTCTTCCATAACAAAGCAACAGGGGCCCTTTCCTTTCATTTAAATCACACCCAGCGCATTTGAAGCGCACGCCTTCAAAGAATCCTCAGAAGTGGTGGTTTGTTAGAGGGCGTTGGGAATTGTAGTTTGGGGATTGTAGTTCCCAGGATTCTTGGGTGCAGGGTATTGAGCCATGTGCTTTCAATGAGTGGGGGGGGGAGGTCCTGATCAGCTGCCACGTGTGTGGATCCGAATTAGAGCACCCTGAGACACCTGGGGAGAAGGGAGCCCAGGCCTTCAAGCTGGATCATGATCCAGCACCCAGCACTGCCTCCTCCTCCTGCTGTGTGGCTCACCTGGTGCTGCAGGCCACATCGAGCACTGTGTTGAAGTGCTGGGCGCACAGCAGTGACACCAGCCAGTTCTTGTACTTGGTGGTGTGGCTCCGCATGTCGCCGATGTAGAGCCGCCAGACCCACGCCGCACGGTCGTCGGCGTACTGGTCTGGCAGCCCCTCGGCTGCCACACCCAGCGAGTGGGTCTGGTAGATGCTGTCCACCATGGCGAGTGCACAGAGGCTCCTGTGGGTGCGGATGGATGGGAGAGCGTGCGCACCCACGAGCGCACACCTAGCTGCTGCTGCTGCTCCCTCTGCTGCCAGCCATATAGTTGGAGGGGTGGGCACAGCTTCTATCCTAAGCCTCTGCAGGGATCACTCTCCTCCCGTGAAGGCTTGAGAGGCAAGCTGCACACCCGCCAGCCATATGGTTGATGGGGCACAGCTGGCGGGTATGCAGGGAAAGGGGAGGCCACCGGCAAAGCCACGCAGCTCCCCCACTCGCTGGGGCGCCCCTGAGAGGCCAATGCACCACTAAGCCCAATAGGAAAGATGGCTCCGGATAGGACCTCCTCTGCCAGGGAGACATCTTTCCTGTTTGGACGGTAAGGTGAGAAATCAGCTCCTGGGTCCAGTGTGTAGTAAATAGTGCAAGATGTCTTCCCTGTGCTGTTGCTCACATAAACTATGTCTTCATTCGGTACCCTGTTGTATTGTCCGTCCAGGACGGTAGAGGGCATAGCTTTGAAAACACAGCCTCAGCAAAAGTGAGGCTGGCCAGAGATTTGACAAGTAATTGGCTCTAAAATGGACCGTTTTTAGAAGGGGGAACCAAGGAGAGCATTTAGAGGATTTGATTGCCTGCAGATTTGTGTAGTGATTTTGTCCAGTGGCACCAAGCTCTTAATTGATGTGAAGTGGAAATGTAAAATCTTTTGAAACTTGGTTAAATTTAATACTGAAAAAAAAATAATACAGTCGTACCTTGGTTGTCAAACGCCTTGGTACTCAGACGTTTTGGCTCCCGAATGCCACACACCCGGAAGTGAGTGTTCTGGTTTGTGAATGTTTTTTGGAAGCTGCATGTCCGACGCAACTTCTGATTGAGTGCAGGAAGCTCCTGCAAACAGTTCCAGGAGTCGAACAGACTCCTAGAACGGATTAAGTTCGACAACCAAGGTACCACTGTACTGAAAAAATTGTTACTGTGACCCACCTAACCTATCGTATTTTCAAATCTGTGAGTGCAAAGGAAGTTGTGAACCATGTGCACGTTGGACATTGAACATCTTTTGTAAACGAGGGCTATGGGAGTTAGTCAAAAAGTTGCTTCTTCTGAGTGAATGTAGTATGTCTGGGAGAAAAACCGTTTTCAGTACAAATGCCCTTTAATAGTAGTGGGTAGGTTTTCACACTGTTGGTGAGTCTGGAAGTTCTTGAGATTCACACTTTCACATTCATCATAATTTTTTGATTTTGAGAGTGTGGTGATAAAATACAATCTCTTTCTATTGGTGCTGTGAATTAGGGATGCAATGATATGGCGCATCCATATTTAACAGCTTTGGTCTCCTCTCAATCTTTGCTTAGTTAAATTAGGTCATTGAATATATTGCTTTCTAAATACAAATGGAAGCACCAGAGATCCTTCAAATGTAGTTGAAATATCTTATAAAAACATTAGACTTCACCCTGATCTGTATTCAGGACCTTGTCCTTCCCCCTTCCCCTCCTTCCTTCCATTTCCCTTGATCAAAGAGGGCAAGTTTCTTCTGAGCATTTCTCACAGTGATGAATGGCTGGTTCACATAATTTTGTGCTTGTGTACAGTGCCAGCTGACCTTGGGCATGCACACAGATGCATGGGAAATGAAATGTTATATATGAACTGGACAATCACAGATGTAGATCTGCAGCCATTCCTGTTCTTGCCGCAGCCATTCAGTCTCATTAATGTCAGTGGATTGGTGAGATTGGTGAAATTGATTAGCCCAGCTAGCAATTGTCTTATATTCCAATCTGTGCCACTTTTTATGGAAAACTTCCAAAATAAAACTACCGTATTTTTTGCTCTATAAGACTCACTTTTTCCCTCCTAAAAAGTAAGGGGAAATGTGTGTGCGTCTTATGGAGTGAATGCAGGCTGCGCAGCTATCCCAGAAGCCAGAACACCAAGAGAGATTGCTGCTTTCACTGCGCAGCGACCCCTCTTGCTGTTCTGGCTTCTGAGATTCAGAATATTTTTTTTCTTGTTTTCCTCCTCTAAAAACTAGGTGCGTCTTGTGGTCTGGTGCGTCTTATAGAGCAAAAAATACGGTATTTTTAAAACAAATGATATATTAAAACTGCATGTTTGTTGACATAATGTCACCCTAAGAACAGAAAAGGAGTTCTGCTGGATGAGACCAGTCTAGCCCATCATTCTGTCCCCTCTGTCCCTGCTCCCCAACAACTAGTATGCTGCTTCTGATCCTAAAAATAACATCTAGCCAACCTGCATAGTACCATTGATAGCCTTATCCTCCATAGGTTAATGTAGTTCCCTTTTAATATAAGCTACTTATTGCCATCACATTTTGTGGTAGGAAATTCCATAGTTTAACTGGGGGTGGGGTGGTTAAAGTTATTATTTGATATAAAATGTGTAAAAAGTAGGAGGTCCTTTTTTGGGATTGGTTTTTTTTTTTTAATGAATATTTATTAGCATTTTCAAAAAAAGAAAGAACACAAAACATATAAATACAAAAACAAAAATAAACAAAAAAATACAAAGATCCAAAACTTAAAAACAATTAAAAACACCTAAAAGTTTAAATACTTATTTTCTTTTAACTTGTTTCTCAGACCTCCTCACACCTCCCCTTCTTGTATTCCAATTTAAATTATTAGCTCAGCAAATCCTTAACTTACTTCTCCATTTTAACTTAATTAATTTATTCTAACATGTTATTATTTTACTTTCCTTCTTTCTTCCATTTCCTCAATTTATATTTACCAACCTTATTTTTATTTAATTTAGACCATTTTAAAAACCAATTTTAACTTATCCAAATTTACACATCAATATTTATACCTCATTATTTTTACTTAAACATTTTTTCCTAAGGTCGACCAAAATTTCCCTTCCACGACTTTCCCAATTTCCATACTAATAGCAAAACAAAATAAAAACAAAGCAAACTATGTTTATATACCCTTTGGATTCCCAAACTCCACCCACCCTTTTCCCGGATTCAGTCCTAAAAAAAAAACAAAAAAAAAAAACAAAACCATCAGTCTCAATATACTGTTTAGCCTGGAGATCTCACGTCCGAGGCTCTCAATTCTCTCTCAGTTCCTCTCTGCCGGTCTTTTTGATAGTCCTTGATGTTAAACTCCAAATCTCGAAGAAGCTCCGGCCCAACAGGATCCATATTTCTACCAGCCAGACCTCCATATTTAAAAGTAAAGCCTATGGGGTACTTCAAATCTTGTTTTATACTCCTTTCAGGTCCAAATGTCCCCCAAGCTCCAGCTTCCACCTCCAATTCAGGCCAGGCTATCCACATCAGATTTTTATTTTCCTTTTTTGTCATCATGTCAGGCCTCAAATTGTAACTCTCCTTTAACTTCTGCGAAGTTTCAGCTCCTCCTTCCTTTTCTTCAGTAGCAACATATGTCACCTGCTCCATATTGTCAAAGCTCTCCGTTTTCTCTGTTTCATCAGTTGAATAGGCTTCCTGTTTCAAATCCTTATCAGGTTCAACAATGCTCTTTACTGCTAAGTCCAGAGTTGTAACATTTGTAGCGAAAACATCGGTTTGGCCTTGTAACTTTCCCAAGAGAACAAATACTCCTAGCCTGGATTTTCCTTCCTCCAGCCATTCCTGTAATGTCACTAAACCCCTCTAGGGGGATTTTAGTTCCTTAATATTCCTTTCAGCTCAAGTCCAAAAGTCAGGTTATTTTGTATCAGCCCTTCCTTATTTTCAACAGATTGTTACAAATCAACCAGCAGAAGCCACAAAAACAAAATTCTCTTTTTCCGTCTTGACAGCTAACTTGACAGCTGTCAGACTTTCCAATCTTTCATCAACAGGCTCTCTCGTGGGACACTCCCGGGTCCGGGGGGGGTGTGTGTGTGTGAAACTTCAGCTCCCAAAATTAATCCTATTATCCTCCAGCAAAAATTCTTATGATGTAAAAACCGTGAAATTGAAATCTTTTACTAAAAAGAAAAAAAAGATTCTCTCAACCTTAGCTAGCAGGTCCTTTGCTTTAAATTGTTTACAAAGGGGGGGTGGACTTCCTTTTTAACCCTTCCCCGCTCGTTCCTGATCCAGCAAATTTTTCTTTAAAATTCCAATTTCCGTATTACTCACGGGTTGATGTTTTAAAGTCTGAATGTTCCAAGGAAAAAGTCCGCGCTCTCCGATAATGGCTTGCGGCTTCACTCTGCAGATGAAGGAGTACTCTCAGCACCGCGCCGCACCCCGTCCCCGTTCCGAAGCCTTTAAAAAAGCTCCTTCACGGATTGGGGGGGCGCAAATGGTGCCCGCCGAGTCACTATGCTCACAGGCTTCTGCGCCTGTGATTTTAAGGGTCCCCGCGTCGTCGCCGCGGCAAGACCCAGCTCTGCAGAGCCGATTCCCTCTGGAGCTCAGAGGGAGTCCGCCATTAATCGATGGCGCCAACCCGGAAGTCCCTTTTTGTGGGATTGTTGCCCTTTATGCCAGAGGAAATGATTTTAAAAATGAGGGAATATGAAAATTGAGAGTGATGAGCATCAATTCTTTTAGGATCCTTGAAAGCATTTTAAAACCACTGTAATAAAAGCTTAAATGAATTGTATATCATAGACTGGAAAAAGTTTGAACGATTATAAGAGGATGCCAGTTTGGTTAACGAACAGACTGAAGGAAGCTGTAAAAGGCAAGAGGGCTTCCTTTAAAATTAGGAAGTCATATGAGGAAAATATGAAAGAGCATGAATTTTGGCCAAAAAAAAAAGTAAGTTGACAATTTGGCAATAAAAAAGATTTTGGAGATTTATTACTAAAAAAAAGCTACAACAAACTATAGCAAGAGCGACAGAATCACTTGGACAGAACTGGAGTTTAGGATGTATGGGAGACACGTCCATTGATCTTTCTAAGCTGCTTTTCAACTTTTTCCTCACTTTGTGATAAAGCCTTCTGCGCTAGGCTACTGTGCCTTGTTAGTGTGACTCTTGGAAGTGGGGGCAGTACCCAAAACCTCTCACATGCGCCTCTCATGCCATTAGCTCTTCAGATGAAATTTTGCTCTTTATGCCTGTTTTCAGACGTTGAATATTATTTATGTCTGAGGTCTTTTCCGTAGTGTGTTACTTGGAGGTCAATTGCTCATTCTTGATTTTAGAAAAGTGGTAAAGCAACCTTATTTAAAAGGCCTTTGGGGTTTTTGAAGGAATTGCAGCAGTTTTATGAATTTCTGCTACAGTACTTGTTATATTCTTTGGTAGACCAGGGTGATATATCGATACATCGCCCTGGACCGGTATGAGGGCCAGAGCCTGGGGGCTGCTTCACCCAGCGCTATATGGCGGCTGAAGCAGCCCCCTCTCCTGAGTCCCTCTGCCATCGCCACAGCGCTCTGGCCCTCATACCGCAGAGGGAGGAGCACGCTGCCACGGCGAGGCACTGGAGCCAATGCAGCTTGTTCCTCCCTTCTTTAAACTTTTCCACTGAGGGGCGTGCGACTTTAGCGAAGCCCCCACTCCGACTTGTCCGAGGAGCTGGAGGCAGGGGGCTTGGTCAGCTGAGAAGTCGGCTTCCTTGAACCACCTGCTTCTCAGCCAATCAAGCCCCCCCCCCATTGGCTCGTGGGGGCTTCGTTAAACTGCTCCACTGAGGGGCGTGTGGCTGCCCACACCCCTCAGCAGAGCAGTTTAAAGAAACCGGCCACCTGTGTCAGCTGCTTCAGTCCCTTAGCCCGGACAGGCAAACGCTGGAGGAGGAGGAGGAGGAGGAGGAGTCTTTGCCCTGTGCCTTGCGGGGCTGGGCTCCTTCCGTGCGCTGGGCGCTGGAGGAGGCTGCAGATTTGCCTGCCTGGCCTTGACAGGAATAGGCAGGAGCTGCGCACGGTGATGCTAATGGTTTCTTTGGCCAGCAACTGCCTTCTTCCTCCCCGCTTCCTTTCCGACATCTTAATATACCGCCATATCGCGAAGTTTAGCTGGTGGTCTATTATGATGTTGGAAAACAGATATCAGCCAGCCCTATTCTGAATACTGGAATTTTAATACTATAAGCTATTGAACTACACTATTGTTGTGCATTTTCATTGATTAACAGTTGCAGATGACCAGTGTGCTGGAGAGATAGGTTATACTTCTTCGAAATACATACATTAATACATTAATAGAGACTAAGTGGGAATGTGATGCAAATTGCCAGATGGAAAGGAAGAAGGGTTGATTGTGTTCCTTGTGCATGGTGTTCCCCTTTTTGTGTGTATAACTAGCAGAAAACTGATTTTTAAATTCTGTTGTTAGGACTGCTTTTTGTCTTATTAAGCTAGGCATTCCCAACCTGCGGCCCTCCAGATGTTTTGGCCTACAACTCCCATGATCCCTAGCTAACAGGACCAGTGGTCAGGGATGATGGGAATTGTAGTCCAAAGCATCTGGAGGACTGAAGGTTGGGAATGCCTGTATTAAGCTATAAGTGGCAGAAAAGAGAATGTTGTGGGGTTGAGTTCAGCTCAGTGTGTAGAGAGAACACACTGGTTGAAATAGAAAGGGTATTAGGATTTGCATTAAACATTGTTTTTCATACCAATAACATAGCCTTAGTAGGACTTAAAAACAGGATTGTCTGAGCATTCTTACCGTGCTGGGAAATATAACTCTGCTTCTATATTACTGAAGACTGCATAAAAAGTAAGTACTTCTCTTAAATGCTTCTCTTACAGGAAAGGGCTTTGACATCTTCAGATTCTGTGAGCAGCGTGTGAAAGCAGGCTTGTTCTTGTGCAGATCTCAGATGGATAGCTGTAGTTATTCAGTGACTTTTCCTCCACAATCCATTTCCGTAAGTGATGAACTCAGTTATTATAACTTTACTCATTGTGTACCATTGCTTGTATATTAGTGTAACTGACATTTTAAATGCAAATAATAAAATCAAACAAAAGCTGGATCTAGACAAATCAAAAATTGTTTCAGGAAAACATGTTGTGAAGCTTCAAGTCTTGGTGAAAGATGGAACTCCACAGCGCTACCTGGTGTCACAGTGTGGTAATGCAAATAAAACACTTTTTCTTTACTAATGTAGCTGAGTCCAAAATTTACCGTAATCTTTACAGATTGCCAGTAGTATGCACAGAGCTATTTGGGAGCACTAACTGGTTGGCCATTAGCCAACCACTGAAAGAAACTAGCAGTAGTGATAACAGCAATTCGTGCCTTTAGAGATAGGTTTCATTCCTAACAACCTGTATCAGTAGGGGATATATGTAATGAAGATCACTTTCACCTGTGGTTTGCAAAGGTTCCATTGACACATGTATGAAATAAGTGTGCCTCTGTTTACTGCCTGTCCTCTATAATTGTATTTATAGACAGGTTTTGAAAGTGATAGTTTAGCAGGAATCTACTACAACTAACAACTCTTCAGGCTTCCCTACAGTTACCCACCTTGCACTTTCACAACCACCTCACTCTACAAAGGCCAGCTCTATCAAGGCCAAGATGGAGAAACTGAACACTAATATCCAGGAAAGGCTTGATGCTGGTTCAGCAGTTGTTCACCAGAGATTCCCCTTTGACTTAAAGCTATGAGCAGCGTATAATAAAACCAGGAATGAATTGTACTGTTAAGAGTATTGCAGGCTTATGTTCTCTGTTGGGTTCCTGTGAATTGTAGACTCTTCACTGAACTTGAAAATGTGGCAATTTAGAAGATGACATTTTGTTAATATTTCCCCCGCCTTCCTTTCTCTCTGGCTTGTAGTTGTATTGAGCTCCTAGAATTTACACTGTGCAGTTGAACGCCATAATTTTCTGGGGTAGGACAGATTCTAGAGAATGGCCCTTAAATGTTCCTTTGTATACATTGATTTTCTTTTGATGACTAAGCATGTGGTGTTCACTTCTGGTTGTTGTTTTTTTGCCATTCCTGTAAGTGTGTGCTGTTTGATTGATTGTCCAAGACTGCTTTCCCCCTCATGTACTAAAGCAAATTACTATTGATGCAGTATTCCAGAAACTGCTGTGCTCCAGGAGACAATGTAATTCTACAAATGGCTCCACAGTTTGTCTTTAGGTTCAATTTGCTCAGGGACTGTTGTATTTTGCTTTTAAAAACTACCTCCAGCTTCCTGCTCCTAGATCTGCACCTGTAATTCTGATCCTTTCTGCGCATGCTTGGCTAAAGGGAAGAGAAGGCCTTGACTCATCCATGCATGCCCAATGGCTCAGGTTCAAGCCTCAGCACCTCCAGAGAGCTGCTAGTCAGAATAGACAATCCTGAGTTAGTTCAATTGTCCAACCTGGTATAAGGCAGCAGTTTATGTCCTTATGATGAATATCATTTCCCTTGCATATCATTTTCATTTTAAAACTCCATAAGATTAATCTGAAATAGTCTTTCTGTTATTGGCCAGAATGAAATTAAATGAACTGAAGAGATTGGCTGGCGTGATGCTGATCTGCCCTGTCAATGTATATCTCTTTAAAATTGGCTACAAGCCATCAGAAATATAATCCCTGATGGGGCTATAGTACATCTAGCCACCAAACACGGTCACTTCGTACTTATCCACAATTACTTCAGTTTTGGGACAACTTGTATCTTCCAGTCAGTGACCCTCCTACAGGCACGGGCCTGACTCCACAGTATGCCAGTGTCTTCATGGTTGACCTAGAACAATGCTTTCTTGTCTCCTGTCCTCAAAAGCCTCTCCTGTATCTGAAATATGATAACATCTTTATCCTCTGAACTCATGAAGAGGAGACACTTGAACAACAGGACTGCAAGAATATTAGCCAAAATGCAAAGTGAGCTTGGACCACTCCACACAATATACTAGCATTCCAGACACTTGTGTGCAACTACATAATGGACCCACATATAAGCATCATCTTATACAGTGGTACCTCGGGTTACATACGCTTCAGGTTACATACGCTTCAGGTTACAGACTCCGCTAACCCAGAAATAGTGCTTCAGGTTAAGAACTTTGCTTCAGGATGAGAACAGAAATCGTGCTCTGGTGGCACGGCAGCAGCGGGAGGCCGCATCAGCTAAAGTGGTGCTTCAGGTTAAGAACACTTTCAGGTTAAGAGCAGACCTCCGGAATGAATTAAGCACCTAACCCGAGGTCCCACCGTATAGGAAACTGACTGACCACTGCGCATACTTCTATGCTTCTGCTCACCACCTGAAACACACTACAAAATTCATTCTCTACTGTTAAGCTCTAAAGTAAGGTAGGTAAAGGTACCCCTGCCCGTACGGGCTAGTCTTGACAGACTCTAGGGTTGTGCGCCCATCTCACTCTATAGGCCGGGGGCCAGCGCTGTCCGCAGACACTTCCAGGTCACGTGGCCAGCATGACAAAGCTGCATCTGGCGAGCCAGCGTAGCACACGGAAACGCCGTTTACCTTCCCGCTAGTAAGCGGTCCCTATTTATCTACTTGCACCTGGAGGTGCTTTCGAACTGCTAGGTTGGCAGGCGCTGGGACCGAATGACGGGAGCGCACCCCGCCACGGGGATTCGAACCGCCGACCTTTCGATCGGCAAGCCCTAGGCGCTGAGGCTTTTACCCACAGCGCCACCCGCGTCCCAGACCCGCGTCTAAAGTACAGTCATGTATATTCAGACTCATCAGCTAGAGACTCGTAACTCAAGCATTTACCCACCCAGTGAAGAGGGGAAAAAGGCAAATGGGGTCAGACCCAAAAATCGTCTACTACAGGACAGATCTGGAAGAGAACATAGCAGAATGCCACTTGAGGTTGCTAATAGTTCCCAGCTGAAGGACAATAAGCATTTGGAATAGTAGTAGTAACTTTGCTCTGGAGCAAAATTAATGGCCTACAAGCCGTGCTGTGTCTCTTGGGATAGCTTTAATATATTTGCCTCAAGAGTAAGGTATGGGTTAATAAGAGTGTTCGAAATTCACCAGGCACTAGGACTGGGTGATAGTCGTACTTTGGTTCTCGAATGCCTTGGTACTTGGACGTTTTGGCTCCCAAACGCTGCAAACCTGGAAGTGAGTGTTCGAATTTGCGAACATTTTTCAGAAGCCGAACATTTGCCGTGGCTTCCACAGCTTCTGATTGAGTGGAGTAAGCTCCTCCAGCCAATCGGAAGCCGCACCTTGGTTTTTGAACCATTTCGGGAGTCTAATGGACTCCTGGAATGGATTACGTTCAAGAACCCAGGTACCACTGTACCTGCTTTCCAACAATGTAATATACAGTGGTACCTTGGATTACATACGCTTCAGGTTACAGACGCTTCAGGTCACAGACTCCGCTAACCCAGAAATAGTACCTTGGATTAAGAACTTTGCTTCAGGATGAGAACAGAAATTGCTCAGCAGCAGCGGGAGGCCCCATTAGCTAAAGTGGTGCTTCAGGTTAAGAACAGTTTCAGGTTAAGAACGGACCTCCAGAACAAATTAAATTCTTAACCCGAGGTACCACTGTACTACTAGCTAAACTTCATGATGTTGTTGTTGTTTTTGTTTAGTCGTTTAGTCGTGTCCGCCTCTTCGTGACCCCCTGGACCAGAGCATGCAAGGCACTCCTGTCTTCCACTGCCTCCTGCAGTTTGGTCAAACTCATGTTGGTAACTTTGACAACACTGTCCAACCATCTCGTCCTCTGTCGTCCCCTTCTCCTTGTGCCCTCCATCTTTCCCAACATCAGGGTCTTTTCCAGGGAGTCTTCTCTTCTCATGAGGTGGCCAAAGTCTTGGAGCCTCAGCTTCAGGATCTGTCCTTCCAGTGAGCACTCAGGGCTGATTTCCTTCAGAATGGAGAGGTTTGATCTTTTTGCAGTCCATGGGACTCTCAAGAGTCTCCTCCAGCACCAGAATTCAAAAGCATCAATTCTTCGGCGATCAGCCTTCTTTATGGTCCAGCTCTCACTTCCATACATCACTACTGGGAAAACCATCGCTTTAACTATACGGACCTTTGTTGGCAAGGTGATGTCCCTGCTTTTTAAGATGTTGTCTAGGTTCATGATAGGGTGGTATATGACAATGTCGGAGAGGAGGCGGGGAGGACATGGCTATGGAGATGATTAGTGTCACCATGTGCAGGTTCTGCCTCTTCCTGTTGACGCCGGATGGGTGGCGCTGCTCCGGGCGGAGCGCATCAGCCAAGGTGCCACATGGCAGGGCACTGGAGAGCTGCCAGCTGTGGCTTGCCTTAATGATCTCTTGCCTGCCACGCAAGCAGCAGCTACCAGGAGTCACTGTTCAGCCTGTGGACGCGCCACTAGCTGCCCTCCGCTCTGGAGATTCCTCAGGCTGGTGCTGTTTGCATTTGTCGTGGGCAGCCACATGGAAATGCGGTGTTTCTGCCTCCCCTCATACTCACCTGAACATTTAGGCTTGGGAGGTGCAAGCCACCATTGCAGGCTGCTGGGCCGGCATTGTGGCATGCCAGGAATTATAAAAACATTGCCTGATCGGAAATTCTAAATTCGCCCTCATCGTTTTAAATTTAAACTGGTTTCAGGTGTTGGTGCTGACCTTTAAAGCCCTAAATGACCTCAGCCCAGTACAGTGGTACCTCGGGTTACAGACGCTTCAGGTTACAGACGCTTCAGGTTACAGACTCCGCTAACCCAGAAATAGTACCTCGGGTTAAGAACTTTGCTTCAGGATGAGAACAGAAATTGTGCAGTGGCGGCACGGCAGCAGCAGGAGGCCCCATTAGCTAAAGTGGTGCTTCAGGTTAAGAACAGTTTCAGGTTAAGAACGGACCTCCAGAACAAATTAAGTACTTAACCCGAGGTACCACTGACACAGACACGGAGGTCCAGCTCCAAGGGCCTTTTAGCAGTTTCCTCACTGCGAGAAGCAAAGTTACAGAGAACCAGGCAGAGGGCCTTCTCGGTGGTGGCGCCTGCCTTGTGGAATGCCCTCCAACCAGATGTCAAGGAAATAAACAACTATCTGACTTTTATAAGACATCTGAAGGCAGCCCTGTTTATGGAAGTTTTTAATGCTTGGTGTTTTATTGTGTTTTTAACTGTTTTTTAACTGTTGGGAGCCGCCCGGAGTGGCCAGGGAAACCCAGCCAGATGGGCGGGGTATAAATAATAAATTATTATTTTAATTGTAACACCCACCCCTTAAATCTCTTCGCAGACAACATCACTGTCTTCCTTATTGCTGCTGTAGTGAGTCTCCTCAAGGTCATGCAGAAATATCTGGCCTTCAAATTAATTACGATAAATCTAAATCACTCAGACCCCAGGCCCAATTGTTTTTCAGCATGACCTTGGGGATAAAGCTCAGGACTCAAACTCTGAGAAATCTGAAGGAATCTGTTTTACCTTTTTCAATTTAATATTCCAGGCCTTCATATATTGTCCCCACCCCCACCCCACATAAAGAACAGTGGGTGGCATTCAATCCTCAACAAGTTTGTTTTACAAGCTCAAAAGGCCAGGGTTTCATCATATATTCTGTACACGAAGTCCTGGTTGGAGGTTGGTGCCTTCCTCATACAGACAACCCGCATTTTGTGTGTGTTCAGAGAACATGTGAGCTGTGTATGTGCAGGCTGTTTTTGGATCCGGAAGAGGGCACAATGGGGGCCTCAAGGGGTGGGCTTCTGTGTGCGCCACTAACATGCTTGATGACCCAGAAAACAACCCCTGCACAAATGAGAGTTGTCCCTACCAGTGGCGTAGCGTGGGTTGTCAGCACCCGGGGCAAGGCAAGTAATTTGCGCCCCTGCCAGGTAGGGGCAGAGAGCTGCGAGTACGAGCGCCCCCCCCCAGATGTTGTGCCCGGTGCGGCCGGCCCCCCCTGCACCCCCCACGCTACGCCACTGGTCCCTACACACTTTTATTTTGAAGCTTTCCAGATCTATCAGGTGGTTCCAATACCCGCTTCCACAGTGGATAGCTGTGAAGGAACTGGAATTACCCTCCCCGCACTTGCAGTAGAAGCGAACAGCGAAATAATCAGCATAGGCATGATGACTACGTAGAACCTCCACCTTCAGAAACTGTAAGCCACACAGTGCTACTTGCTGGGGAGAAGGAAAGGATCTTTGCCTCCAAGCTCTGGGTTGTTGTTGTTTTTGGCTACTCAGACATTGGTCACTGTGGGAAGCAGGATGCTGGTCTGGATAAATCTCTGCTGTTTATCCATCAAGGGTCTTCTTGTTTCTGAAAGAGAGAGTAATTCAAGGCCAGAAAAGGGTGAAAATAGGTCCCATGTTGCCTGGTGGAATGAAAAGTGGTTCCCAGTTCTGAAAAGGTTGCAGACTCCTGCTCTAGACAACTGAGACAATTGCTTATAGAGTGGACGGCCCCAGCAAATCAAGCTCTCTAACCCAGTTTTTATCTTCCGCACCCAGGAGGCTTTTTCTTGATAACACACATTGCAGCTGCATCCTTTCCTTTGTCTGTTTATATAATGCCACTTTTCTTCGTTTTCTTGGCATATTAACTGGGATTTCCCCCCCCATTCACTAATGAAACCACATCTGAGGCTACCCATTGCCTTCCAGTTTGGTCTTATACTTAAATCTCATGACTGTTTACTTGATCGCACAAGGTTGCAAGTCTGGAAAAATATTTACAGGGCAGCAACATCAAATTGTAGAAATTGGTGACACATTTTAGATATGCATAAGACTGAAAAATAAATTGCATTACTATGGTATTTGGGTGATTAGCTTGCTTTTTTTTTATCCCTTACTTGTAAAAAATGCATTTACAGCATTTTGATTTCAACATCAAGTAACCATTATACTGGTCGTTTGTGTCAAATGTATATCTGATATTTTTTAAAAAAATCTTCATTGTGCTATAGTTTTTTTAGAAGAGGAATTGAGAGAGGTAGTGGCTTGCAAAGCAAAAGGAAGGAGCAGAAAGATATGGAATGTCAAGAGTTATTGGCAAAAATGTTTTGTATTGAAAAGATTGGCAATAATGGTTTGTTTCTTTAAGACTGTATATGCTATCATGTCAATTCACACAAATCTCATGGGACTAATTGTGTAAGACCTTGTTTTTCTGTATACAGTCAAAAAAATGCTTATTCCACTTATAATTATTTGTTAAGTTACATGGTGAACAGAGGGGAATATATATATAACCTTCAAACTGAAGGACAACCAGCATACATCAGAATTAGATTTTAAGCTTTGCAGGCTTACGTTTCTCAAGAAGAGATTACCAGAGGCAGGGCTGTGTCTTTGAAAAGCTGTCATATGCCATACAAATCTTGGTAGTGATTGTAGAAAATGTCACATTAACTCTTATAACTCTGTGCTAACTTCTTCCTTCAGTATCTAGCTTGATGTTCATCTAACAAAAACTTACTTTTAGAAAAGATGTGTTCATTTCTGATAAGATTTTTTTCTTTTAAAAAGGGAGTGAAGCTGAGTTGAACTATGACTCTGATATGTGATAAATAAATTTCCTTAGGAAAAGGTTTTATGACCTCGGCAGTATCTCAGTGAGTCGAGCGTACTGTAGGTAAAAGCTTCAGTACTGATGAAATGGGTTTGGTTTCTTCTTCTGGAATAGTGCCAAGAAGTGACCTACAATAATAGTGGGCACAGTGGAGAACAAATGAAGTAAGGATACAAGCTTGTAGCCCGTGTCCAACATTCAGATGAGTGCTCTCCACCATCCACCATCCCCAGCTCCTAGTATTCAACAGATCCAAAACCACAAGCAATTTCAGGCCCTGAACTCAATATCCTGTTTTTTATATATGCCAAGATAAATAAAATAACTACATTAGGAAACCGAAATATTGACCTCATGTGTATTAGTAACACAGCATTTTCTTCCCCAATACTTTCTTTTATTTCAGGTGTCCTCACCATCCCCTGCCCCCTGGGTTATAAGTGTTAGACTTGCGCACACAGAGAGAAAAAATCTTTTGGTTTATCTTTTGGTTGAAAATTAGGTGTACCAAAGCCAGCAAAAAATATTACCAAGATAATGGCACATCTATTGCCCATGGTAACAAAGCTTATGAATGATGAATAAATATTTGTCAGTTGAATTGGTTCTTGAAATCTAGAAGTGAAATAAGCTTAACCATTACCATATCACTACTACATTTAGTTGTTGCAATAGTTCTGATGCCGAACTGCAGTATGTCTTGGTGTCTACCTTCAACAGTCCTGCTTTGCCAATTATATTGTACAGTATACTAAGGATATACAGTCATACCTCATGTTATGGATGCTTCAGGTTACGTGTTTTTGGGTTGTGGACCACAGGAAACCCGGAAGTACTGGAACTGATTACTTTCGGGTTTTGCTTCTTGTGCATGTGCAGAAGCGCCAAATCGCACCTGCACAGATGCAGCGCTTCAGGATGCGAAGGCTGTGGGTTGCGGATGTGCCTCCGTCACAGATTACGTCCGCAACCTGAGGTTCCATTGTACAGTGGTACCTCTAGTTACGAACTTAATTCGTTCTGGAGTTCCGTTCTTAATGTGAAACTGTTCTTAACTAGAGGCGTGCTTTCGCTAATGAGGCCTCTTGCTGCCGCTGCGCCGCCAGCACACAATTTCCGTTCTCATCCTGGGGCAAAGTTCTCAACTCGAGGTAACTCTTCCAGGTTAGCAAAGTTTGTAACCTGAAGTGTTTGTAACCTGAGGCGTTTGTAACTCAAGGTACCACTGTATAGGAAAAAACACCTCTTACCAATTTCATATGATACTGTCAGTGTCAGTCCTCTAGTGCCTCTTCCTTTAACTCATTATAATCTTGTAGTTGGAGAAGTGTTTTTTTCTCAGGAGTCTGAGGAAATCATTTACATTTTGTTTAATAAGAGGTTAAAAGCATTCTATTTGTTGTTTTTACCTCCTCTATGTGTGACAATTACTACAATGATAGCTGTTCTGCAATGTGATAGAACCATTTACAGTTGTTGCTGTTATTATAATTTCTATAGTGCTTTAAGTGTACAGTATAAAATACCTTCTGTTTCTTAATTACAACCCCATTGCCATGTAAGGCGACAGCTTGTCTAAGCTTAATGGCAGATTGTGGATGAATACCAAAACTGTATAACTATACAGTGGTACCTCGGGTTACATACACTTCAGGTTACAGAATGAGAACAGAATTACAGGATGAGAACAGAAATCATGCTCTGGCGGCGCGGCGGCAGCAGGAGGCCCCATTAGCTAAAGTGGTGCTTCAGGTTAAGAACAGTTTCAGGTTAAGAACGGACCTCCGGAATGAATTAAGTACTTAACCCGATGTACCACTGTATGACATTTTGCTTTTGAAAGTTCAAAGAATTGCTTTAATAGGGAAACATGCAAATATTTAGTAGTAGTAGTAACAATTTTTTTTTGCTTAGCTATAAGCTATAACAAAGAAAAAAGACATTCAGTGTTGAGCCCCATATTTGGCTCTTAATTAGCTGGTGTTAGGATCGTCCTACTTGTGTGTAGGACCCTGGCAGAGACACATGCCCTACTGGCATGTTCTTTCCCTCCTGGTCGATCGTTCCGGAGCTTCAAAAGCTTTCTCCAGCCCAAACATCACAGCGACTGATACCAAGAGGCATCAGACACTTACGGAACCTGCAGAGTATTAGCGGTTCGCATAACAAATGCAGCAGCACAGCATTTTGGCTAATCTACTTTATTTACATACAGTATAATACACTCAGAGCATTCTGACTTAGCTCCTTCCTGTTTCTTAACAGACAGCAAAGAGAAAGAAGAAAGGACAATAGTCCTACATCATGGAAACACAGTAATCCAAACATCCTGTCACTTCCCACTATGTGACAAAACAATCCCATGACTGCAAGCACAGAGCAAGAATCCTAACAGCTGGTAGCCAATGCAGATAGAGAAGCATGCAATGTAATATAATTTTCCTATCTGACAGCAAAAAGTACACAAACTTACTTCATGTAACTTTTTTCCTGCAGCTAAACTCAGATCATGAGAATGCTTTACAAAACATACAGAAACGCTGCTTCAAATGATATTTCTTAAAACAGCCATCTAGAAGGGCAGAGGCCACAACTTTTCTTAATCCTGTAGAAGCAATTTTATGTGGAGCCAAAGTAATTAACTACAGATAGTTAGCTTTTTGATTGTCTTAATACATGGATACAGCCTGAAAAACTCAAGGAATGACTAGTTAACATATAAATCATAGAAGCTCTCTCATATCCAAACATTTATACCTGAAATTTAAACACTGATTAGATCATAATCAGCTCACTATTAAGTTCACTGACAACTGTATGTAAAGTAGTAACTTGCTTTTGAGAATTTATGGGTATGCCATAACCTAGAGAAACTAGACATGAAGATGACAGAGTTAGCATTCTGTTACAAAAGTTTTAAGAGTCAAACTTGCATTCTAGTCTGGACAGAAAGCCAACCCACAGAAGGAATGCCAACAAAGAGGACCAATACTATCATTAGACATAAATGTTGAACATCCTTCAATTCCTGGACTGAGACCCCAACGCTTTACACCATATAACATGGAAAGAATAACCTTAATGAATATTTTAAGGTCTGGCATAACTATTTGCCTTCCCTTTGTATAAGAAGAACTTCAGAACAGCTCCTACAAGATATCTTGCTTTCCTGAGATAAGCATCCTGATCAGCCTTCCAAGAGGAAATAACTGTGAAAAGGAACCCTAGAAACAAAATGATTTAGTCAATTGAATAATTAGAATTAACTATTTAAATGTGGGAGATTTCTTACTAAATACAACCTCTTTTGTTTTGGTAAAAATTAATGCTAATTTGTTCTTCTCCCAAAAGTTAGCCAGCAAGTCCATCTGCTTTTTCAAACCACACCTAGTCAGAGATAATATAACCATATCATCTGCATATAGGAGTATACTGACCTTTCTATTTCCTATGGCAGGTGGGCATGCATTCACTTACCAAGCAATTTATCCTGATCATTAAAATAAAGACTGAAAAGGAGGGATGCTCAAACACATTCCTGTTTAACTCTCTTCATAGTTGAGATTGGACCATTCCTGTCTATACTGATTTTAACAGTAGTAATTTGAAGAAGCATCAGCAGTCTAGGGTCTATATCAATGGCATGCAATTTGGCCCACAGACAATTTCTGTCTATTGAATCAAAAGCTTATGATAGCCCAACAAACACTGTAAAGAGCATTTCATTGTTTTCAACAGTTTTCCCAACAAGATGGGGCAAAGTATAGTAGTGATCAGTAGTGGAATAGAAATTACTAAATCCAGCTTGCTGTTCACACAAAATATAATTGTAGGATATCTGCTGTTGTAGTCATATATTTTAGAAGAGATATCCAACATTCTGACTGGTCTGTAATTTTTGGAAAGAGAACATGCACATAAACAATTTCCCCTACTTGTGCTTTCATATGATTAATAATAATTAATAATTATTATTATTTTATTTGTACCCCACCCATCTCACTGGGTTGCCCCAGCCACCCTGGGCAGCTTCCAGAATATAAAACATTAAAAACTTCCCTATACAAGGCTGCCTTCAGATGTTTTCTAAAGGTTGCATAGTTACTTATCTCCTTGACATCCAATGGGAGGGCGTTCCACAGGCTGGGCGCCACTACCAAGAAGACACTCTTCCTGGTTTCCTGTAACCTCACTTCCTGCAGTGAGGGAACTGCCAGTGTGTCCGCTCTGAATGATGGGGTGGAGATGCTCCTTCAGATATATAGCGCCAAGGCTGTTTGGGGCTTTAAAGGTCAGCACCAACACTTTGAATTGTGCTTGGAAATGTATTGGGAGCCAATATAGGTCTTTCAGGACCAGTGTTATATGATCCTGCTGCCATTCCCAGTCACCAGTCTAACTGCCACATTCTGGATTAGTTGTAGTTTCTGAGTCACCTTCAAAGGTAGCCCCATGTAGAGCACATTGCAGTAGTCCAAGCGGGAGAGAACCAGGGCATTTACCACTCTGGTGAGACAGTCTGCGGGCAGGTAGGGTCTCAGCCAGCATACGAAATGAAGCTGGTAGACAGCCGCCCTGGACACAGAATTAACATGCACCTTAATGGACAGCTGTGAGTCCAAAATGACTCCCAGTCTGTGCACCTGGTCCTTCAGGGACACAGTTACCCCATTCAGGACCAGGGAGTCCTCCACACCTGCCCATCCCCTGTCTCCCAGAAACAGTACTTATGTCTTGTCTTCATTCATTAATCCATCCTTCAGCAGTCTCCAGACACTCACACAGGACATTCACCACCTTCACTTGTTCCAATTTAAAGGAGAGGTAGAGCTGGGTATCATCCGCAAACTGGTGAACACCCAGCCCAACCCCCTTATTATTTCTCCCAACAGCTTCATATAGATGTTAAAAAACATATAGATGTTAAAAAACATGGGGGAGAGGACAGAGCCCTGAGACACCCCACAAGTGAGCACCCAGGGGTCCGAACACTCACCCCCAACTCCATTTTCTTGTCACAGCCCAGAAAAAAGGAGTGGAACTACTGCATAACAGTGCCCCCAGCTCCCACCCCCCTAGATGGTCCATAAGGATACCACAGTCGATGGTGTCAAAAGCCTCCGAAAGATCCAACAGATCTGGGAAACAGCTTTCACCTCTGTCCCTAGTCCGCCAGTGATCAAGGCAGTTTCAGCCACATGATGGGGCCAGAATCCCAACTGGAAGGGATCCAAATGGTCCACATCCTCCAGGTGTGCTGATCAATCACCTTGCCCAAGAATGGGAGATTTGAGACTGGATGATAATTGACCATAATGGCTGGGTCCAAAGATATTTTTTAAGAAGCAGTTTAATAATTGCTTCTTTAAGGGGATCCAGGAAGACTCCCTCACTGAGGGAAGCATTCACCACCCCACAAAACCCATTGCCCAGCCCTGCCTGGATCACTCTTATGAGCCAGGATAGCCAAGGATCAAGGAGATAAAGAAGAAGAAGAAGAAGAAGAAGAAGAAGAAGAAGAAGAGGAGGAGGAGGAGGAGTTTGGATTTGATATCCCGCCTTTCACTCCCTTTAAGGAGTCTCAAAGCGGCTCACATTCTCCTTTCCCTTCCTACCCCACAACAAACACTCTGTGAGGTGAGTGGGGCTGAGAGACTTCAAAGAAGTATGACTGGCCCAAGGTCACCCAGCAGCTGCATGTGGAGGAGCGGAGACGCGAACCCGGTTCACCAGATTACGAGACTACCGCTCTTAACCACTACACCACACTGGCTCTCGACATGCTGTAAATTTCAAGTCGCTTTTCCAAAGTTTCTCCCAGAGGTTAAAATCTATTTTGTGTCCTATATCTATTGCCCAGTGTGTCATTGAGGCTTTAACTAGCTCATGTTTTGTTTCCCATTCTAATAACAGGTTATACATTTTAGACAATTTTTTATCTTTGTTTAGCAAGAGTTCTTTTTTGAATTGTGAACTTTGGTCTGAAAAAACATTTTTTCTATCTAAGTTCAACATATCATGTTACTGATGGTATCTGGTATCATCAGATCCTTGCCATTTTTAAGACTGACTAAAATGTATTCCCAAATCTATTTATAATATTTCATCTACCCTGTCAGCAATTCTTACCTGGCCTATTATTATTTTAAAAAATACTTAATCGCACAAAGAAAGCCTAGATGAGAATAGTAGGAATACTCCTATTTGTACTCCTATACGTTGTGTATGGACCTTTTTTTGGGGGGGGGGGAGGAGGCTTTTTTAAAACTGCAGATTAGGCTTCCATTGGCACTACTGAATAAGGACTAAAATACTCTCTATATCTCCTGGCATGTTCCTTTAGGTCTCCTGAGGATTGTGTGTGTGCTTTAGAATCACATTTGTTTTCCTTCCAATTTAGAGACACTTCTCCCTGCACTCCAACATTTGACATAACCTGTAACGTGTAAATGATTTGTTTTTTTCTTTAGCCAAAGCTCTCCTGTCGCAATTGCTTGTGTGTGTGTGTGTGTGTGTGTGTGTGTACATGCATGTGAACATGTATTCTCTCCCCCAAGGCTTATTTTTCAAATCAATAGCAATTTTGTTCTATTTCTGGCTATCAGACATTACACTATCTATTGGTCAGCTGCTTGGTACTGAATGAATGAATGAGGTCACAGAAGGAAGGCCATGTCACCAGGGAGCTGAAAGCTGAAGGCTGCCTGGTCCATCCTTGCTGCAAGACCTTCTGCTGAACATCTTGCCTCCTCAGACTGTGCCACATGCAGATCTTTAATTCTCCTTGACCTAATAACACATTTTGCCTTCTCCCTGCTTTCTCCTGTAGAACTGCGGCATATACAGAGTCGGGCATTAGGATATGACAGTTATTTATTACTATTATTATTTATTAATTTTTTATACTGACCTTAATTGGAAGATTACAGTGTGGTTCACAGCATAAAAATACAAAATGAGAGCACAAAATACCAAACCAACCAACCAATGAACCAATCCAGTAGCCCTCTCTCCCATAAACACATTTAAAAGACCATAGAATGTTTAATCAGCCAAACACCTGGTTATAGAGAAACATTTTCACCTGGCGCCTACAGATGAGGGGCCAGGCAAGCCTCCTTGGGGGGGGGGAGCATTCCACAAATGGGGGGCCACCACAGAAAAGGCCCTGTCTCATCTTGCCACCCTCTGGACCTCTCCACATGAAGAAGAGGCTCAGATGATGGTTGGAGGATCTAGGTCAGTTCATATGGGGAGAGGCAGTCCTTGAGCTTTCCCTCAGATCTGGATGTCTATTAACCTATGTCCAGGCAGAGCTATCTGTACTTGCATGTTGTTCGTGTAGTTCTGTTGAACTTTAGGCCTATGTGTAAACAAGCATTGGCAGAAATTGCATCAGTGTTTTTCACTAGGGTAAAATGTGACTGCAGTGCCCCCATCCATGCTATTGTCTCATTTTTGATCATGACAGATAGTCCGTGAAAGACAAAGCTCTTTTTCTTCAGCTAGTTTGGGAACTAAGTTTCATAATAAGATTATTTTAGTTGGGATACATCTGTTTACTGGTAAGCAATTTAAAATTGTGAGCTACTTCCTGACAATTGCGGTGTTTAAAGCAAGGATGCAATATTTAATATAGATACTCAGCTTGGTCTGCCTTGACAAAGTTGTTTTCAATGTGGTCAATGAGTAATGTGACTTCATTGGCATATTTTTAACTGATGACTAGGATACGTTAAGGCTATCAATAAATAAGAAGGGAAGTGTTTAGATTGCGATGAGCATTACTTAAATTTGTGGCTGATGTGACATTTGAACCCGGAGCTTCTCGACTCACTTTTAGCCATTACCCTATACCGCCTCTAGTGGATTAAATCAATGCAATTAATCAACTTGAGTTTTAGTCTCAAATTGCCACAGGTTTGATAGAAACTTTTCTGGAATCTAGTATTTGTACATTCTTAGCTGTTGTATCCATACTTGCTCTAAAAAAATACTTTGAAATTACACTGGATTCAAATTTGTGCAACATTTATCCACAATGTATATTTTTCATACCAAGATCAGGTCTAGAATTTGTGAAGTAATAGAAAAGAAAAAGACCTTCATGTGTGATCAGAATCCTTCTCTATCACTGCCCATGCTCAGGTAGGAGCCTACCTCTTAGGGCTTTCATATTCATTTTCTCTCTCCACTCTTTGTTAGAGAAATCAAGTACTGAGTGTTTTAAAATTGAAGGTCTAATCCTATTGCTGTTTTTAATTAGCTTTGCAAAGTGAACATAATAATCAAATTAGCTTTGGACAGAGAAAGCTGTCACGTGGGAGCAATACCAGTGAAGGATTTTCAGACATTATTTTGATGTACATGTTGTTGTGTGTATCTTTTTCTGCTGTAGGGAATAATAGGGAATAACTGCTTTTAGTTATCTAGCTATTGAGTGTGGTCTGAATACAGAGAGCATTCAAAGCCCTCTTCTTTTTTGCCCTGACATTATCTTATCCTTACTTTTAGCACCTGCTGCACTGCCATCACACAACACAAGCGGATTTGTTAGCTCCCTTATTTCTGGTCATGGAGATGATACAGGAAAATAATTACAGGTCTCTTCCTGAGCCCAGTCCATACAACTCCATGCAGTCCATAAATGTACACCACTGAAATTATACCTGTCACATACTAATAGATTTTAGTAGCCAGCTGGACTACAGTCTTGAGCCAGAAATACTGGAACAGCTAGGAAAATGTTTCCTAGCCATTTGGTTCCCGGCAAATCCCTCATGAATGCACATGAAATCACCTGCCCTTGATTCAAGATCCCACAGCAAGCATTGGAGTCATTCACCTCTTGGTTTTTTATGCTTTTTTGTCTATCTATTTACTGTTCATTTATTGTTTGTATGCTGCAGCTGCAAAGCAAGAATCAAGCATCTCTTACTTACTGCACTGGACAGCCGAAGAAGCAAAGGCATGGCAGAGGATTGATTATTCGTATATGCAGCTGAATCCCAGATGCTGCTTGTCATTAATACAGTGCATTCATTAAGCTGAATATGGTAGCGTGATGAATTTCATACTAACAGGCACTCTGTTTCCTTACAGATTTCTCAGGGGACACAACTTATTCACACACTCTACTGTGATAAAAATGAACTGTTGTCTTCATTGAAAAGAAGTGGTATAAGGTCCATCTAACACATGCCGCCCAAAACTGTTACTTAAAGTCGACTGAAAGTAAGTCAAATGGACCCCTTAACAATAGCTTTAATAATCTCTCTAGCTATTTTGGGATGAAGAGCAGACAGCCTAAACAAGTGCACTAATTTTAGCAGGTTAAGACAGCTGCTGTTTATTCTTAAATAAAATATATTGAAGAAATAGATCACAGAGAAGGAAATGAACATTTGCCCCTTGTGACAAGCATTGTCCCAAACCATGTGACTGTAAACCAGTGGTGGTGTCTCTGTGTTAACTGTTTTATTTTAGTTTTTATCCCCTGCTTTTCTTTCTGGGATTCTAATATGCTCAGTGCATTAGATTGATTATTTATTTATGTATCATCCAATCTCATCTTAATGATTTAACATAACTTGCAACAGTTTGGGAATCCACAAAAACTAAACAAAAATGATGTATACTGTTTTTTGTTTATATCTCTCAAAGTTATGTCATTTCTTACAGAATGAACATGTTCACATGTGTGCATATGACACTCTTAATAAGGGGATGTGGGTGGCGCTGTGGTCTTCAAATCCCCGCGACGGGGTGAGCTTCCGTTGCTCAGTCCCTGCTTCTGCCAACCTAGCATTCCGAAAGAACGTCAAAGTACAAGTAGATAAATAGGTACCGCTCTGGCGGGAATGTAAATGGCATTTCCGTGCGCTGCTCTGGTTCGCCAGAAGCAGCTTAGTCATGCTGGCCACATGACCCAGAAGCTCCCTCGGCCAGTAAAGCGAGATGAGCACCGCAACCCCAGAATCGGCCACGACTGGACCTAATGGTCAGGGGTCCCTTTACCTTTACTCTTAATAAGAAGAATATATTGCATTGTATCCCACAGAGTAAAATATAGCAGAGAAAAAGAGGTGCAATAAGAAATGCATCTTTGGAGGGGAAATTTTGGTGGCAAACTTTATTTGATGTTCATTTACAACCAATTTATATTATATTCTTTCCAGACACAAGAGTTACACCCACAGCATACATTTAAAGCACATCTATAGAATCCTGAGAACTGTAGTTTATCCACCACAGAGCTATAATTCCCAGCACCAGTAATAAATGACAGTTCCCAGGATTCTTTGGGGGAAAGCCTTGTGCTTTAAATGGATGTAGCCATCTCCTAGGAGTATGAATTTGAATGGTTTATCTGTGCAAGCTCAGACTATCAGTGGGTTACACAAACATTGGGGCTTTTGCACTGCAGTTTCTCAGGGAAGGAGGTAGGAGTGTGTTCAGAATGGGTGGGAAGTTGGTACATCTTTATTTGGACAGAGAGATCAAGAAAGTGAAGAAAATTAAGCTCACATGGTGTGTCATATAAATCAGTAGTCAAATGTGTATATTTCATGTTTCAGAATAGTAGTTTGATGCATTGTAAAGCAAAATAGCAGGTTATTGCCTTTAGCTGATGCTTTGAATCTCATATTAATTATCCCTCTGAAACAAATGAACTCTACTGATAATGAAGCACAATAAAATAAGCAAAAGGTTAAAATAAATAAAAAAAATCCTCTCTTTAAAAACAAAGAAGTGATCAGCATGTAATCTGAAGAGCAATTTGCTCTCATCAGGGAAAGTAACTAATTTTGGAATATGGCTTTTTTAAGCGACTCTCCAGCAATTTATAGTGTGCCTGTTTTTGAAAATGAATTAAATACCTCTTCAGATGAATAATTTGAAGAGAAAATGATTTACTTGAGAGCTAGGAGGAATTTTTTTTAGCTCCTAGACATTTAAAAGGGGGGGAAATCAATGTTCATTGATACTGAGTTTAATGTATGTTAGGATGAAACAGCAAGCAGGTTGTAGCTCTACATAGCTCCTATTCAGGGCTTATTACTCCACCAGCTCTTAACTAAGCACTCTAGCAGACTTCTCAAACTTATTTGCCCTACTGCCCTATTCTCGGGGGGGGGGGGGGGTTACTCATCGCCCGCCCCCGCCCCCTGGAAATCTACCTTCTTTAAGCGAAAAAACAGAAAGATGCAGTGACAAATGTGCGTTCTTTTATGTATCTAAAACCCATGGGGTGGACTGGAGTGAAGCCTGCCTGCTCAGTCCAATCTGCCCCAGGACCAGGTCTGGTGCTGCAGCCCGCCTACCATTGGCTAAATAGGTAGACAGGCTGCAATCCACTTCGTGGGCCTGGGGGAAGCCAAAAAGGGTTTGTGGGAAAACTCCTCGCCTCCAGCATGACCACTGGATCCACAGGAGGTATTGTCGCCGTCCCTCAACGGTGCCTGACCTGGCAGTAGGCATCATTACAGAACAGATGAAGCATGTACAAACAGGTTTTTTTAATTCTCTTCTCTTCTTTAGGCTTCCACCGCCCCCTTATTTTTAGTCAATGCCCCCAAATCGCAACCAAGGCTGCTACCGTCCCCTGGATTATTCCAGCACCCCCTAGAGGACAGAATCACTCACTTTGGGAAACACTACACTGTAGTGTTAATGGCAATGCTATAGATAGCAATGTAGCTCTCCAGTTTGGGACTTGCTAGTTTAGCATATCCTGCAATCCATGTAATTTTTGAAGGCTTATGGGCTGATTTCTAATCTGAAACCCAAATGATTTTTGTGCCTTAGAGTGCAAGGATTAATACCCCATAACAAAATCTACTCCTCCCCTCCTGCCAAATGTTGCATGAATTCTAAAGTGCTCAGGTTTGGGTCTGGTTGCCTTGGACTTTCCTTTAGCAGTGTTGGTTTGAGACATTAAACCTTGCTCCCTTTTCTTATAGGAAAGTTGGGCCTGGCTCTAAGCTCTTTGCTGCTTAGACATTTTGGGATGCAAAGGTGGCCTAAAATAATGAATAAATAATAAAACGAATAAACATTGAGTGGGGAAGTAGAGGTTTGGGGAGAGTAAGAAACGACAAATTGTGTCCTTTTCCCTCCTCCTGAAAAACGGGACCACCCGGCTGCTCCTCCTCCTATGTCTGTTAACACTTGCTGTGGTTTGTGAGTGCACACAATCCACCTCCTACTTAAATCTTGCCATGAGGGGAGGCTTGAGTGCTAGGAGTGATCTTTCTGTAGCCCCTTTTGCCAAAAGTGGTTCCTGCTCCTGTCCTGGGAGTGATTCTTATGCCTTCATTCACATTTCTCCCACAGCATGGCCTTGTAAGTGAAGGACATGTTAAAGAGGTTGGAATGTGAGGTAGGAGACCCATTAGTGGAGTCACTAAATGGTCCTCAGCACGTGAGCAAATGAGTGAATGAACTGTTGCTTGGCAACGGGGAGCATTCCTGCTCAAAATCGGAATACCTTTCTTATCTGTAAATCTTTCTGTGCAGCGCTGGACTGCTTGTGTGAGGAGGATGTTCAGTCCCTACACAGAAGGCTAGTAGCACTGGGTTAGGGATGGCTCAGAAGTCAGAGTAAGTTCATAAATTCATTATTATTTTAACTTATTGATGTTAACTGTCTTAGGTTCATTGAGGAATGGCAGGGTATAATTATTTGAAATAAAAGGATGGGGCATAATATTTGTGGGAGAGGAGACACTATAAAATAGGGTATTTACTGTATTGATCAATGAGAGTACTTAGGGTGAGCTCAGGTTTTTAAGGCTGTGCAGTTTATCTTGAGTTATGGATATAATTTTGTTACACTCAGAAATAATGGTTTTGGTGGTTTTATTTAAAGTACATGTAGTTAACTACATGCTTAACTATTTTCATATGATAGGTCAAGGGTTCTGGGTGACAGACAGAGTAGTGTTTTGGCGTAGTAAGGCCAGAAACCATACCTGGCATATTTTTCAACCCTGGACTTAAAGACAGTGATGAGACTTGTCAGTCATGTCACATTATTCCCTGTTCAGGGAAGTTTTTAATATGTGACATTTTAGTGTATCTTTCATCTTTGTTGGAAGCCGCCCAGAGTGGCTGGGGAAACCCAGCCAGATGGGCGGGGTACAAATAATAAATTATTATTATTATTATTATTATTATTATTATTATTATTATTATTCACATTTCCATAGAAATTCCATAGAAGATTGAAAAGATTTGCATTGTCAGCAAGCTGGCTTCAGCAATTGCTAGTCCGTTTGACTTCTACAGTTCTGTGTGTAATGTGAAAGTTAATACACAAACTATCTTTGCATTTCTGAGAGGGTGAGTTGGAAAATGTGGGTCTCTACCTGCAACATATTTGAATGGGGCTATAATACTGCTTCCTGCCAACCTAGCAGTTCGAAGGCACGTCAAAGTGCAAGTAGATAAATAGGTACCGCTCAGGCGGGAAGGTAAACAGTGTTTCCGTGCGCTGCTCTGGTTCGCCAGAAGCGGCTTAGTCATGCTGGCCACATGACCTGGAAGCTCCCTCGGCCAATAAAGCAAGATGAGCGCCGCAACCCCAGAGTCGGTCATGACTGGACCTAATGGTCAGGGGTCCCTTTACCTTTACCTTATAATACTGTTATTAGTAGTAGCAGTAATAAGAAGTAATTGATGTACTAAATAATACTAACATCACTTGTTAGTATTATTTATTACATTAGTGTCTCATGCTTCAAAAGGGCCGCAGGGGAGGCTTCTAAAAATCGCAAAGCAGTAAACATACAAAGTGCTGTACTTATATTCTAAGCAGAGTTAGTCCCTGCCCACAGGTCCACAATCTAATAGATGTGAGATTGGAATGGAGAAAAGAGAAAGGACTTCTTACAAAACAGCTAATATGAAGGACTAAAAAGCTAATAAGAAGGACTAAAAAGCAAACATCAGGAAAGTCAAGAATAAACTTTGTATGTTAAAAAAATTGTATATGATGATAAATGCTTTGAAATATTGTTGGATAATAAAAATGATATTAAAAAAGAGAAAGAAGAGGAAAGAGGATGGACAACTCAGAAACTGCATCACTTTATAGGAAACCTCAATTGTTGTCAAGAGATGTTTTTTACCCAGGTCCATGGCAGGGAGAAAATATCACATTCCCCTACCTCACCTTTGGTCCCAAGACTGCTCAGGCTTCCTTGTGGACGTTGTTTACATAAAAAATGCACATTAATTACCTTAGTGGTTCTTATTTTGGGGGAAATAAAGCCGTGGACCCCCTCTCCAGAAAAATGGACATAAACACATACAAAATTTTGCATATAATTTGTTTTATTGCATTAGAAATTGATTTTCTTCACAGACCCACTGAATCCCATTCATGGTTAAGAATCCCCAAATTACATCAATACAACTAATGCCACATTTAGTTTGGCCCTGAGTTTCGCCCTATTCCTGCCAAGCCTCTCTCTGCAGGGCCACAGAAAAGCATGTAATTTTAGTGCAAAACTTCCAGCGCCACAGTATTTTATCTCTAGCAGGTTTTACCATGACACTTCAAGTGAAATGGATACAACCTGCCATATTACCTTAGTAGCACTCTCACACTCAATGCAAAAAGTAGTTGTCTCATATTCAGATATTATTATTATTATTATTATTATTATTATTATTATTATTATTAATAATAATAATAATAATACCCCAGGCACTCTAGGCGGCTCCCAACAGAATATTAGAACATGATAAAACATTAGACATTAAGAACTTCCCTAAACAGGGCTGCCTTCAGATAGTTTATTCCTTGACATCTGATGGGAGGGCGTTCCACAGGCCGGGCATCACTAGTGAGAAGTCCCTCTGCCTGGTTAACTGTAACCTCACTTCTCGCAGTGAGGGAACCACCAGAAGGCACCTCAGTGTCCGGGCTGAACGATGGGGGTGGAGACGCTCCTTCAGGTATACTGGGCCGAGGACATTTAGGGCTTTAAAGGTCAGCACCAAGACTTTGAATTGTGCTTGGAAACGTACTGGGAGCCAAAGGATCGGTGTTATATGGTGATCTCTCCCAGCGGCTTCATATAGATGTTAAAAGTGCAGGGGGAGGATGGAACCCTGAGGCACCCCGCAAATGTGAGCCCAGGGGTCTGAACACTCATCTGACACAACCCCTTAGTGTGCTACCACAATAGCATTTGTAATGCATAAAAAGTAAAGGTAAAGGTACCCCTGCCCGAAGGCCAGTCGTGTCCGACTCTAGGGTTGTGTGCTCATCTCACTCTAGAGGCTGGGAGCCGGCTCCATCCGAGGACACTTCCGTGTCACGTGGCCAGTGTGACATCGCTGCTCTGGCGAGCCTGCACCAGCGCAGCACACGGAAACGCCGTTTACCTTCCTGCTATTAAGCGATACCTATTTATCTACTTGCACTTAAGAGTGCTTTCGAACTGCTAGGTGGGCAGGAGCTGGGACCGAACGACGGGAGCTCACCCCGCCGCGGGGATTTGAACCGCCGACCATACGATTGGCAAGTCCTAGGCACTGCGGTTTTACCCACAGCGCCACCCGCATCCCTTGTAATGCATAGTGCCTTCTTAATAATAATAATAATAATAATAATAATAATAATAATATTTTTTTTATTTATACCCTGTCCTCCCCAGCCAAGACCGGGATCAGGGCGGCTAACATCAGGTATAAAAACAATTGATTAAAACACAACTTAAAAACAGGATTAAAATACAACTTATGGTAAAATGCAGCTTCATTTCAGTGGAAGCCCAGATCAAAAACTGTTTGGGGGGAGAAAATGTCAAATCTTCACCAAGGCCAACTATCCAGACTGGTCCTACATGGGGCACAAAAAAGTCCCCAAATAGGGGTTCCATCCCAGAAGGAAAAGGAAAGAGGGGGAGTGGATCAGGCTGAATCCAAGCCAAAGGCCAGGCGAAACAACTCTGTCTTAACAGGCCCTGTGGAAAGAAATCAGATCCCGCAGGGCCCTGGTCTCAGGAGACAGAGCGTTCCACCAGGCTGGAGCCAGAGTTGAAAAGGCCCTGGCTCTGGTTGAGGCTAATCTGACTTCCTTAGGGCCCGGGACCACTAGAGTGTTGCTATTTATGGACCTTGAGGCTCTCTGTGGGGCATACTGGGAGAGGTGGTCCCGTAGGTACGAGGGCCCTAGCCCGCAAAGGGCTTTAAAGGTCAAAACCAGCACCTTAAACCTGATCCTGTACTTGAAAACTAATTTTATGTTCCGTTCCTCCGCATTCCCACTCCTGCGTAGCACCCTAGAAACCTCCTTTGGTATACCCACTCAATTCCAAAACAGATGCCTTCTGCCACTTCACCCCATTATTGAAATGCACCACTGGTGAAGTGACCCTTTGGTCACTTCCTACAAATATAGCCTTTTCTGCTAAATATGGCCCCACACTTCAGAAACATCATCTTTAGCTTGAGCAAACTCGATTTGCACCAGTCAAGGATTTGACAAGTGACAGTCTACTGAAGGTGCCCCTTCCTCACACATGCATATTCCCTCTCTCTCTGAAGTGGAATCAGCTTCGCCAAAGTGCTGCAGTCCCATCACTGCAGGTATGAATTAAGTAACCATATGGGCAAGGATAATTGTATGTATCATTCCCAGCTGCCCAGGGGAGGAAAGGATGAGTGGGAAGGTTCCTCGTGACTGGCTCTGCCCACAAAGATGCTTCGTTCACAGACATTATTATTGTTTATTATTGATTAAATTTGTATGCCGCCCTGTGCCTGCAGGTCTCAGGGTGGTTCATACTTTGGGAAGCAGCTTCCACATTGATGCTTGTGGAGTGTGAGAGTGGCCACTAAATAAGAGTGCAGTGAGGGTGAACTGGAGTTAGAAGAAAAGATGTACCGTATTTTTCGCCCCATAGGGCGCACCGGCCCATAGGGCGCACCTAGTTTTTTGGGGGGAAATAAAGATAATTTTTTTCTTTCCCCCCCAGGCACGGGGCTGGGGCGGGGGAAGCCTGAGCTTCCCCCGACCCCAGCCCCCAGAATAGGCTGCTCTCCGCAAGCCGTGGGAGCTGTCCCGCGGCTTGCGCAGAGCTACCCGAAGCCCAGGCGCGACTGCTCAGCGCGCCGGGGCTTCGGGATAAGAGGCAGCTCTGCGCAAGCCGTGGGAGGGCTCCTCTATCTATAGCTAGATAATTAAGTAATCTTGACATAAGCATGTTAAAACCAATTTGATCATTTCTTAAATATGAATATTTAACTTGTACTTTCCAAATGTAGGTATTTCATATTTATCTTGAAAATAAAATGCTCTAGTTCATCTAGCAATTTTCTTGCCTTGCTTTAACCTGTCAGTCATAGGCACTTTATTTTGTGTGATTCTTAGATTTTGTGGCTGGAAGAAAGCAGAAAGGAGGGACACTTGAAAGAAAAACAGAAGACAATTGTCCAGTAAGCAGGTATTAAGCTGCAATCCTATACCCACATGCCTGGAATCGCTCAGTGGTGTTCACCTAACAAACCAGCATGGTTGCTTGTCCACTATAATGGACTCTATAAGAAAGAAGCAATATGGGAATGGGAGAAAATGAAAACTTGCCAAACATACAGTATGACAAAGAGATGCAAGCTTGGTTGTAAGAATTTAACATTCTGATTGGGGAGGGGGAGCCACCATGTATGAAGCCTACAGTGCCTTTCCTTCTCATTTCCCCACAAACATATTTCTCCCTTTCCCCCCTTTTTGCTCTAATCCCAATTGTTGCATGGGGGAGGGAGAGATAATGAATGAGAGGGAATATAGAAAAGTTATGCCACCCCTGGTGTAATTAAATATTGAATGGCATTCAACCAAGTTTTACTCTTAGTAGACCCATTTAAATGATGGACATGACTAAGGTCAAGTGGCCATTTGTACGGGCCATTCACCACACAAAGCTTTTCTGCACTGGGCTTGCCATCCTCAATGATTGAATTGAGGGTTTCACTGACAAGAAATCATACTAAATACATGATGATGTCCTAGGACAGGGGTCAGCAACCTTTTTCAGCTGTGGGCCAGTCCACTGTCCCTTGTGGGGGGCCGGACTGTATTTTGGGTGGGGAAATGAACGAATTCCTATACCCCACAAATAACCCAGAGATGCATTTTAAATAAATGGACACATTCTACTCATGTAAAAACACACTGGTTCCCGGACCATTCGCGGGCCGGATTAAGAAGGTTATTGGGCCGCATCCGGCCCACGGGCCTTAGGTTGCCTACCCCTATCCTAGGATTTAGATCAGGCTTCCTCAACTGCGGCCCTCCAGAGGTTTTGAGACTACAATTCCGTCATCCCTGGCTACTGGTCCTGCTAGCTAGGGATCATGGGGGGTTGTAGGCCAAAAACATCTGGAGGGCCGTGGTTGAAGAAGCCTGACTTAGATGCATCCTGTAGTTTAAGAGATAGATTGCCCTGAGTTCTTTCAAAATCTTGTGTCATAAGTTTGAGATTGGGTAAGAGATTGGAGAACTATTGGGTCAAGAATGTAATCATGTTTTGCCCTTTCTCCAAAACTGTTACTGCATGTGCCCCAAGTTTTAAGTGGCACATGTGATTTTCCAGATCCTCCAACTGAAATGGCATCTCTAGTGTCGCAGCTTCATTGCCTCCACATCCAGGTCAGCAGCAGCAGCAGCAGCAGTGCAGCTCTCAAGAGGGCAGAACCACATTGACCACGACTGCTGCACACATCTGGCAGGAGCCTCCTAATTTGCTGTCAGACTTCTATAAACAGTTCTCACTCAAACCATATAATTGGGGGAAAGTAAAATAATTGAGCTATTTTATTTTATTTTTTAAAAAAATATGCCACCTCCATTTGATCTGAAACTATATAAGAAAATCTGGAACAAGGTGGAGCAGATAAATGTGAAGGTAGGAACTATGTTGGGATGGATGAACAAGGCAACTTCTGGAAGCATTGGCCACACAAAAAGAAGTCATGTTGTTCACCTGTATTCTATTATTATTATTATTATTATTATTATTATTATTATTATTAGAATTTATATGCCACCCTATACCTGGAGGTCTCGGGGCTCAAGACTTGCCCTGTAAACTTCAAAATAAGATTGCTCTGTATCCTAACTAAGACATTTAGATTTTTATTTCTCTTTTTCAGGTTTAAGATGGTACTATGGCTGCGTTTTATGTAGCAGAATGAGGAGCTCTGAGACTAAGCTGCCACTGCTGTCTGATGATGCCACCACCGTATTGAAAACCAGAAGAAATCTTTGAGCATTTTTTCCCTGTAAAAAGTATTCACCTGCAGATGGAACGACAGTAGAAAGGTAATTTAACTGGCCTTAGTTCAGTGGTGGAGCACATACTTTCTTTCACTTTAACTTATATGCTGCATTTGATAACATTAAACCAGGCTTTCATTGAGCTTGAACTGATGCTTTTAAAAGTGCAAGCCAACCCGTATTTTATTTTTTTAGTTGTAACTTATACTCTAGTTTGGGTGGGGGCAGGGGGCGGACCAAACTGGCTTTTAACTGGTTTTAAGCTGAACTAAAAGCTGAAACTTACACCAGTCTGATTTTACAGTGACTTAAATCTAAACACTAAGCTTCTTTTTGATTCCAAACTGACTCTCCCACTAGCCAGGCCTGTACATTGTGGAACTACATTAGCAGAGGCTGACTATTCTTTTGTGTTTACCCCTTTTCCAAAATTGGGATTTAATCTAAGTTCCTGGTTTATAACGTGGCTTCTCAGGATCTCTCTGTTTTGCTGGAGCTGTAAACTAGGTTTCTACAGGCTTTGTCTTACTGAGTTCACCACTAGGATTAAGCTACATTTATAGCTTCATTATAGCTCCTCCATGAGAATAGGACAGCAACAATCGCAGCTAACAATGGTTCTCAAAGTGAACCATTCACAGTGGGATCAGGAGTTAAAGAGGGTTGTGTTATTGCCCCAACGCTCTTCACTGTTTTCATTGCCATGATCCTACACTTTGTCAAGGGGAAACTCCCCACCAGGGTAGAAATCATATATCGAACAGATGGAAAGCTCTTCAATCTGAGCAGGCTGAAAGCGAAGAGTAACTTCCGTCATAGAGCTTCATTGTGCTGATGACAACGTAGTGTGCGCACGCTCAGAGGATGACCTCCAAACCATCCTAAATACCTTTGCAGAAGCTTACAAAAAACTTGGCCTATCACTCAACGTCCAAAAAACCAAAGTGTTGCACCAACAAGTACAAAATAACCCCTCTGCAGCGCCACAAATCCAACTCAGTGGTGTAACGTTGGAAAATGTTGATCACTTTTCCTATCTGGGCAGTTATCTTTCCACGAGGGCCGAAACTGATGCCGAAATCCAGCATCGCCTGAGCTCTGCGAGTGCGGCTTTCTCCCGACTGAAGTGCAGAGTGTTTGAGGACCGGGACATTCGCAGGGAAACAAAAATGCTTGTTTACAAATCTATTGTACTACCAACCTTCCTGTATGCTTGTGAAACATGGACCACTTATAAACGCCATCTCCAACTCCTCGAAAGATTCCATCAACGGTGTCTCCCAAAAATTTTACACATCACTTGGGAAGACAGGCGAACGGATATCAGTGTACCGGAAGAAGCAAAGATCACCAGTGCTGAAGCAATGATTCTTCAACATCAATTTTGTTGGACTGGTCATGTTGTGCGGATGCCTGATGATCGTCTTCCAAAGCAACTACTCTATTCTGAACTTAAAAATGGAAATCATAATGCTGGTGGTCAACAAAAGAAGTTTAAAGACTGTCTCAAGGCAAATCTTTAAAAATGTAGTATAAACACTGACAACTGGGAAACACGGGCCTGCGAGCGCTCCAGTTGGAGAACAGCCTTTACCAAAGGTGTCATGGGCTTTGAAGACACTTGAACTCAGGATGCAAGGGAGAACCATGCTAAGAGGAAGGCACACTTGGCAAACCCTCATTGTGTGTCGAGACCCTGCAGCCACCCCCTCGTTGAGAAATAACTCACACGAGGACACGGATATTAGGTTTATGTTATTGGGCAAATTTGGCCACAACT
Source organism: Podarcis muralis (assembly GCF_964188315.1). Classification (NCBI taxonomy): domain Eukaryota; kingdom Metazoa; phylum Chordata; class Lepidosauria; order Squamata; family Lacertidae; genus Podarcis; species Podarcis muralis. Next base: position 3,238,666 of record NC_135668.1, on the reverse strand, counting down.
TTATTGAATTTCAGAATGTGAGCGGTATTGGCTTAGGCATTGATTGGACCCGACTATATCTGACTCCTGCCCGCTGCGCAGGAAGTCCGGTAAGGGTAAACCACCGGTAGGAAATAGTCCTCAAAAACCTGAAACCACACAAAGCTCCAGGCCTGGATGGCTTTACAGCAGAATTCTACAATAAATTCAAAGAAATCCTGATTCCTTACATGATCAGCCTATTTAATGACATCATAAAAGGGGCCCCCATCCATAAAACCTGGACCTCCTCCAAAACAGTCTCTATCCCCAAACCACTGAAACATACTGTCAGGAAACTGACATCGGAACAGAGTGGAGAGGCTAGGCTCCCCAATGATGCCGGAGAGGGAACCAGTACAGGGGTAGAGAGAGCTTCCGCTGGGGAAGAAAGGCAAGGTGACACCAGGAAGAAAGAAGGGATTGAGAGCTCTTCGGAGGGGAGGCTCCGAGACTCTTCTAGTGAGGTCAGTGAGGAGAGTGGAGGACCACCGATAGGCACGCCCACTCTGCGCAGAAGGCTGCCGCGCAGAGAGGCGAGAAGGAGGCTGTCCGTTAAGGAATTTTTATGCTGGAGGAAGTTTAGGAAACGCCCACTGACGGATTCTGCCAGCGACTGAAGCAGTCGTGCCCAAGGGGGGCTGCTCAGCCGGGGGGAAAAGCAACCACATCAAGCAGTTTGGAGCAGGCGGAGGTTACACACAAGCAACCCCAATTCCCATGATACATACCTTCAAAAGTAGAATCATACCATCCAATCTCATTGATAAATCAAGACTACAAAATATTCACATCAATCTTGGCTAACTGCCTAAAAAATTTCCTACACAAATTAATAGCCCCAGACCAGGCTGGGTTTGTCCCTGGTCACAAAATAACAGATCCCATTAGGAAACTACTGAATCTGATTGAACACAGTAAAACAACCAAACCCCCACTGATGATCATGTCCCTGAACATCCTCAAAGCCTTTGATTGTTTGGAATGGAAATATCTAATAGCAGAACCAGCAGCATGGACTCATATACCACAGCAATCCAAAAAGGCACAAAACAAGGATGCCCACTGTCTCCCTTCCTATTCATCCTGACTCTGGAACCCATAGCAATTTGACCCTGGGCAGCTCCCTGACATCAAGGGAGCTGAAATAAAAAGCAAAACCTGTAAATTAGGGATATTGGCAGACAACCTGATGGTAATGGCACCAGACCCTATAAACAGCAATCACCGTAACCAAAGAACTCAATCTATTCACAATGGTGTTGGGCTCACAGGTGAACCTTGTAAAATCTGAGGTTATGTGTGCCAACATCCGCTCCTCATATCCAAAAAGAATGCACCAACGTCACAAAGATAAAACTTTGCCCCACCAAATTCAGATACTAAGGGGTATAAATAACCAAAAACCTCAACAAACTATACCTCCACAACTACAACTCCCCGGGGTGAGAAATTAACAAAAACCTGAAAAAATGGAACAATACCAACTTCACCTTCTCTGACAAAATAGCCATGATCAAAATGATCGCCCTCCAAAATTAACCTACCTATTCCAAACCTTCCCAATTTTGATTCCCCCAACCCTACTTTGTAAATGGCAGAAAAAACAACACTTATTTATTTTCTCACACAAAAAACAAGAATAAGCCCCAAATACCTGCACCTCCTCTCCTCAGAAGGAGAATGGGGAATTCTCAATATAGAACTGCCCTACATCGCCAGCCAACTGCAGCACATAATTCCATACATGCTAGAATACAAGACGGAACAATTGGTACACTTGGAGGGACACACAATTGAAAACACCCCCATCACAGTGCACCCATTCCTCTAAACCAAACTAAGGAAAATCCTCACAGTGCTAAACAGGTTCACACAGTCCATGATTAAAGCATGGAAGGAAAAGGTAGGTAAACTGTCCCCAGCCCACTATCCACTATCCCAAAACTTCTAAATGAAACCTTGGTGAGCCAAAGGCTTATACCCCCCAGCAGACTTCTACAAAAATAATAAACCCACACCAACACAAGAAATACAAGACAAACTAGGGGACACCCAAATACCCTGGCTAACACGCTACCAACTGTACGCCTTCTTAAACATCCCAGCAGTAGGAACCGCAGCCACTAGGCCCGTGACCACCTTTGAAAACCTTCTCCTGGCACCAAAGGGACATGGCAAGTGGATGGTATCCACAATTTACAAAATACTGCTCCAGAATCCCATAACCCCTCTCATCTCAATCAAAAAACAATGGGAGCATGACATAGGCTACGAAATAAACCCTGCCCAGTGGACTAAACTGGTCTAAACCTCCCTTGAAATCCATGTCAGCCAAAAGAAGGGAACTCACCTTGAAACTTATCTATGGACGTTACTTAACACCACAGAATTGGGCACTGATACATCCAGGAAATGTTGGAGAGGTTGCACCTCTACAGGCACAAACCTTCACAATGTGGTGAGATTGCCCCAAAATCTAAACCTTTTGGGACTTCCGGGGTGGCGCCATCGGCAATGGCGGACTCCCTCTGAACTGGAGGGACAAGCTCCGTGTGAAACGGGTCCTTTCCGCTACGGCGAAGCGGGGACCCAAAAAAATCACAGGCGGATGAAGCCTGTGGCCGTGGGACTCGGCGGGCACCCTTATCGCCCCCCAACCCGCAAAGGAACCCACTAACGGGCTCTGAAGCGATGAGGGGGAAGTGGCGCGGTGCTGTCAGTTAAATGCTCTTTCCGTGGAGTGAAGCCACACAGCTGTTGCTGGAGAGCGCTGCCTTCTTCTTGGAACAATTTGGCTTTCAAAAATAATCACCTGTGAGTACTCAAACTTTGAACAATTGGACTTTAAATAAGGAATTGGGAACAGAAAAGAATCAGTCTTCAAAATTTATTTTAATTTGGTACTGAAACGGGAAGGTCTAAACAGGAAGTCAGCCTTCCGTTTCTTTGTAGACTGAACAAAGCAAAGACAAAGTAAACTAGAGCCTTGAAAATCACCATTAAAGGACTGGATTTCATCATCTAAAATAGCTGAACCCCCCCTTCGGTAGCAGGAGGAGAAGGGGGAGCTTTTCTTTGGACTGTTTAAACCTGCAGAAGTAAGCTTAAAGTAAATCAACTTTCCACCGTCCTGACCCTGGAGCGGGTGTCAGGACTGACGTTTGAAGCTCATTGACCAGAGACAGAAGTCTTTTGACAGATAGCTAAAAGAAGAGAAACATTGTGATTCCACTGTTTCCTTTCGCATTTTAAAGGAACAAATATTGGCAAAGTATCTCAAAAGAGAGAGAGAGAGAGAGAGAGAGAGAGAGAGAGAGAGAGAGAGAGAGAAGAATAAACTTTGTGGTTGGATTGGCAATAGAAGTTTTCCCCCTAGAGGGAGACTGTGAAATTGTAACTATTTTCAGGGAGTTTCCAGATTACAATCGTGGGAATTGACTGGTGACCTTGAAGGACAATGTACTCAGAAGTGCTGTTGTGTGCTTTTTACAAAACAAATGCCCTACTAGAAGAATTACATGAGAGAACGAATTTGATGACTGACTTGGTTGGAACTCTTAAGCAGGCAGTGGGAAATTTGGAACAGGCAATGGGAAAAGGTATGGAGCCTACCCAGGAATTAAACCAGGAGTCTGCCTTGACAGAACAGACGAAAGAAGAGGACGCTGCTGAATCTTGGGAGCCAGAGATGGAGCCAGAGATGGAGGAAGTTGCGGCCCTGCAGGAACAAGAGCCTTTGGACTTGTCAATTGATCTTTGAAAAAATCAGACTTGGAAAGATAAAGTTTGGACTGGTTTAGAAATGGGGGGGTTGGATTGACCCCCCTGAGCAGGGATCTATGGACTTTCCAAGTCTGGCAATGGGCCGTGAGAGGTTTGGAGTTATGGGGGCTCCCAATTTTGGAGGGACTTTGAAACATGTTTTTAAATATTACATGGAGTTCAGCCTGGACTGTGGAAAAGAGGCTGATTTGTTGAAAAGGGACAAAAACATTATTAAGTTGGAGTGAAAGGAGAACATGAAGAAAAATTGTGGAAGGGACATGGAAGAAACTTAAGGGCCTCGGATATAAGGTTACCAGGTTAATGTGCAAGTTTAATGAGATAAAATGGACTGACAAAACCCGGGACCAGGAGGAAGGGACGCTGGATGAAGATTGGATTGTTTTATTTTCTTTATTTTGTTATTAGGATTCATTTATATAATTGATGAATGTTAGAAGGATGTTTGAAAAGAAATTGCTTGGCTTTAGTAAAAATGTTTAAAGGATTAGATAAGAATACAATGGTTTATGAGAAGTTAGTAAAAATAAGATTTAAGTTTTGAATTATAAGGTTGTTTTTTCTTTTTTATAAGATAATGATGATAATAGATTAAGGTAATGTAATGAAATATTAGGATAAATAAAATGGGAAAGGATTTGCTGAATTAACAAGTTGAATTAGAATACAAAAAAGGGAGGGGTGAGGAAGTCCGGGAAATAAGCAAATGAAAGTTAAGGAAATGAAGATGGAATTGTTTTTAACTATTTTTATTTTGTATTTTTCTTTTTTCTTTTTATATTTTGTAATATTTTGAAAATTTCAATAAATATCTATGGAAAAAAACCCAAAATCTAAACCTTTTGGATAGCAGTCCTATAGGAAAAATGCAAAATAACTAGACAGGTATTAGAAGCCACCCCAGAACTAGCCCTGTTGAATATTTTCTAATGCAATAACACACACTCACACTGCAAAGACCTCAACAGCCACCTATTCTCAGCAGCCAGGAGCATCATATCTAGACAATGGAGGGACCTGTCAGGAGTGGAGACGAACCAGTGGTACGAAACTGTATGGGAAACAGCCTTACTAGAAAAGCTAACCATCAAATTGAATCTAGCATGGGACAAACAAAAAGGGATGCCTCCACCCCAGTGTGACTCCTTTTTATTACACAGCCGAACAAAACAACAACAAGAACCCACCCACAGCATATGAATTGATATGGCTAACTTGACCCAACCACCCCTTCCCCTCTCACACGCAAACAAAACTCCCTGAGGTCAACTGAAGGCAAGCAACCAGGCCCTGCCCCCCCCCCTCTAATAAATGAATAGAAAGAGCACCACACTCATGTGACACTGACAGTACACTAAGAATGAAAGTTTACGACCCCTCTACTCCCCCCCCGCTCTTCTCTCCCCCACCTTATACTGTATACAGCATTAAAGTCTCACGTGGATCTGTAGAAAAGACTTTATGATCTGAAAATAGAGACGATGTATGTACTTTTGTAACCCAAGAAAATATTTGATAAAAACCAGGGGAAGGGGCTCCGTTTCTCCTGCCGCTTTGCTGAAGGGGCGCTGCGCAGAGAGGGAGAGAGTATTTCTTTTCTTGTTCTCCTCCTCTAAAAGTAGGTGTGTCTTATGGCCGGGTGCGTCTTATAGAGCGGAAAATACAGCAATGGTAATAATAATGATGATGATGATGATGCTAAGTTGTGTGTGTGTGTGTTGTACAGATGGGGGGTGAGGGTGGGGTAGAGAAGCAGGTAGCTCTTGCTTTACAGCAATATCTTAATGGGAAAAGATTGTGCTTGCCTTTCCTCAGCTGTGACTATTAGTTCCATTAGCTACCTACACACTAGCCCCTATTCCAATGAGTCACTGTCACATACTGGTGCGATTGCTGCTTTTCTCAGCAACTGGATGGTACAGACAGCTGGCGGTAGTTGTTGAACACACATTGCATCACTTAAGTTGAGAACAACTAGATCATTGTGCACAGGAAACAGGACTTCCTACCTCTTCAGAAAGAACTCTGTGCACAGAATTTATTATGTGATTAACTTGATATGTGCACAGTCTGCACTCTTCTTATAAGGTGTTCCATTTATTTTAGGTTATTACTGAGGTTTTATGCTTACTTAAAGTTTTCTGTTCTATTTAATATGATTCATGTAAGTTCAGAGTTATACATGTGGGATTTTGGAAGAAGTATAGTTGGCCACTGTGGTCCTGTTGGCAATTCTGGCCCGTTGTGTGATGACACAGGATACAGCCTTTTCTGTTGTGGAACTCCCTGCTGCTGGAAGTGCAGTCGTTTCCCTTCTTGGCAGTTTAAGATCAAGTGAATACATCTTGGTTTCTCTTTGGAGCTTTTCGGGGGAGGTGAGCTAAAAAGCTGTCTACTGCAGTGGTAATTTTGTGAGAATTTCAGTTTTATAGTTTTACAATTTATGCTGTTACATGGTATGTTTTATTGGAGTTTTGTATACCGCTCTGGGATCCTTTGGGGAGGAGCAGAGTCTATAAGAGTCTAGCACCACCCCACGATGCTGAACTACATAAACCATTGGTCTGATCCAGAAGAGCCGATCTTAGGTTCCTACTAATTTGCTCTAGAAGTGGAAATTGCTATAGATATTATTTCTGTGCATAGTGGCAATATGACCACCAGTTTTATTTGCCTATAAATTCTCTTAATTGAAAAACACATGCTATCTGTTATCAGATTTTGAACAGTTGTGTGTTTATGTGTGTTTGAGAAAGAATTATTTGGTTTAGCCTTCATTGTGTTTTATTTGTATTTTTATAATGTTTCTAAATTATGAAGATATTTATAGCTTACATATTTTATATTAAGGGGATACTAAGGGACCACCCTTGGTTGTGGTGAAGAAAAGGAAAATATATAAACAATAAATTACTCCATATGTAACAAAATAAGCATTAAAATAAACACTTATGTGTTGCCATGGGGATTTCACTGAGAAGGCAATGATATGGCCTTTATTGCAAAAAAACCATTTTTGATCCATCTGATTTGAATAATTATTGCCTAATATCCCAGATCCAGGTGCTCTTGGAGGAAACTGATTTTCTAGATCTGTTTCAATCAGAGTTTAGGCCCGATTTTAGCACAGAAGCTGCTTTGGTTGCCCTGCATAGTGACCTCTTTCAGGAGAGAAACAGATGAAATGGGTGTTTGCTAATACTCCTCAACTCCTGAGCAGCTTTCAGTACCATTGACCACAGTAACCTTCTGGAGTGACTGTCCATTTTAGGGGTGGCACTGCTTTGCGGTGGTTCCCAGAGGGTGTTACTTAGGGAATGCTTTTCAGCCCCATTGAGCCTTCAATGTGGAGTTCCTCAGGGCTCATTCCTATCCCCCATGTTGTTTAACAACTACATGAAACTTCTTGGTGGGGTTATCTGGAGGTTCGGAGTACGTTGTCAGCAGTATGCTGATGACACTCAGCTCTATTTCTCTTTACATCTGCAAGTGAGGCTGCTGAAGTGCTGAACCAGTGTCTTGCCTTGGTAATGGACAGGATGAGAGCCAACAAAGTGAAGCTTATTCCAAATAAAACTGAGGCGCTGTTAGTAGTCCCTAGACCAGATGGATGGAAGCTTCCCTGCTCTTGATGGGGTCACACTCCCTCTGAAGGAGTGGCTATGTAGCTTGGGGGCATTTCTGGATCCGTTGTTGCTTGAGGCTCAAGTGGCCTCAGGGGCATGGAATGCTTCCATCAGCTTTGGCTGGTGGCCCAGCTGTGACCTTATCTGGACAGAGATAGCCTAACTTCTGTCATCTATGCTCTGGTAACCACCAGGTTAGATTACTGCAACACATTATATGTAATGTTTCTGAATACAGTTCAGAAACTTCAGCTGGTACAGAATTCAGAACCCAGGTTGCTCACTGGACAAGACAGTTTGAGCATTTAAGGCCAATCCTGACCTGACTGCACTGACTGCCAATTAGTTTCTGGACCCAATTCAAAGTGCTAGTTTTGTCCTATAAAGCCTTAAATGGCTCAGGACTGCAATACCTCAGGGACCGCCTCTCCCCATATGAACCAGTCTGGACCCTGCAATCATCATCTGAGGCTCTTCTTTGTGGGCTTTTTCTGTGGTGGCTCCCTGCTTATGGAATGTTCTCCCTGGGGAGGCTCGCCAGGCACCTTCATTTCATGTCTAGGCGCCAGGCAAAAGATTCCTCTGCTAGGCCTTTGGCTTATTAAACAATTGATGGCCGCCTAAACTGTATGTGTGAAATTACCTTTTTGTTTGTTACTATGATATGTATTTTTGTGTTTTTATTTTGTAAACCTCCCTGTGATCTTCAAATGAAGGTTGTGCTCTTCAGTTGTAAATATGCCTAAAGCCATCTACCGAGTTTATCTTTGAGCGTGAGAGTCAGATGCAAGAATTCAGATCAGAAGGTTCTTGGTTCACAGTTCATTCTCAAAACCACTGAGCTACACCATCTGTGGTGTCTGTGTAACTCAAGGCTCTGCGTTATTTTTAAAGTTGGTTGATGATATTTTATATAACTACACATTTAAAGGGCCAGAACTTCATTCTTTGTGCTTAGTAACAAAGCAATAAAATACATTACTGTTAATATGAACTGGACTACATAATTTGACAGTATAGAGCCCTCCAATGCTTGGCTGTTGCTGTTTTGTTTTGTTTTGTTTTGGTTTTTTTAATAAAAAGAAAACCTTTCCCCTAAATGAGTCTACAGTTTCACTCGAAATGCTAGAGTGTGACAATGGCCAGTTTTATCTTGAAAGCAGTTGGTTTCACTTCCCATGGTCATCACTGGGTTGTTGGGCCATTCCTTGGTGGACAAGCAAAGCATAGTATCTTTCATGTACTGACATGACATATCATCCTATTGCTCCTAAACTTGATTGTGATGCAACAAGGGGAGTGCAACAATGAAACAAGGAGTGCTACCATGAGATAAATATCATTGTATACAGCATTGGGCTCTCAAGCTTGTCATTTCAATTACAAAGCCACCTCACACTTTTAATATGAGAAGCAGCAATCTGGGAATTGCCCTGGGAATAGTATTCACCATTCTCCTGATGATTGCTATCATTGTTATACTCAGAAGAGATTCCCTAACATGGCTGTACAGAAGTCTGGTGAATCTGCCCTCTCTGACAAAACAGACATCACCAGTTGCTTCTGAGGAAAACTCTAGAGAGACAGAAAGGCCTTGCGATGAAAGAATCAGTAGCTCTGCATTGGAAGAGAAAAATGATAGTGGTCATCACACTTCAGCCGAGGTGGAAGGAAACTTGGAATCCAATGAAAGCAAAACATCCAGGCATGGACTGATAAACGAAATGATAAGATTGTGAGCCTATGGGCAAGGCCTGTAGTAGTAGTAGTTTTGCCTGTTTTAATATTTCAGTAATCCCTACAAGAATGATCTAAGATTGTATATGGAACTATAACTGTGGAACTCTTTCTGAATTGATTTATGCCTATGCTGCTTAAGTACAGGTCTAGAGCAATCTTTCTCTGCACTGCTGCCTTTTAACTGAGACCTGTAAATAGAGTGTGTATTTCAGAGCAGAAATTATTTTTGCAGTTTATTTTAATCAATCAATAACAATCTTGTGGGGTGGAAGATGTGAGAATGTGTGCATGATGGGTTTGGGTATGATAACATTGGCTAGAAATGGAACAATGACAGCGACTGCAGCAAGAATGCTTGAAAATGTATAATGATTGTCAGCATTCCAAACTTAGAAAGTTGACGTGGCACCTTTCGATAACCTTTTCTATATAATTACTTTATTTTTCTCTTTCTAGATGGATGTCTTGTAGCCTGTTGCCAAATCCTGCCACTGCTGCACATCCAGCAGTACTTCTACATGAGCCCATGACTCTTGATATGGATGCGGTCCTGTCAGACTTTGTTCGGTCCACAGGGGCAGAACCGGGTTTGGCAAGAGACTTGCTAGAAGGTAAGCTCAAGACTAATGGATCTCAGGAAATGATTCTTCATCATTGTCATCATTTATTAGTGACTTTAATAAGTAATAATTCATAAATGTTAACTTTCCTTACAAAAGTGACCCATTGCAACTTACAAGCACAGTATAGAGACTAAAAGTGATTGTAGCAGACACAAACAAATCAATAGGTTTCCTTCTCTCCATTCTGTGGAAAGATTCTTATTTTATACACTCCTGATCCCATGATGTAGGACTTTCCTTCATCAGGCCAAGATGGAAGTTGGACTTTTATGAAGGATACCTTTTTGGTTTTGATTCTCTTATCTCAGAGATCTCAGGAAGTTTCTTGGTTTGTTTTTTCACTTTCTTTGAGAACAATGTAGAGTGCTATGGAATGTGAATAGGTTCCCTCATTTAAAAAAATTATGTACAAGTTTTAGCATTTTGCTGCTCTGCAAGGGCTGAATGGCTGTTCCCGTTCATTGTGTTGGGACTTGCACAGAAGAACTTTAAAGTAAGCTCTGTCCTCGTTTGGTGAGAAGTGGTGGTAGTGTGTAGACAACACTGGATCCCCACTGAGAACATCTTAGATTGGACTCAATATTGGCAGTCCACTTCTGAAAAAGTATAGACTGCTACAGAAACTGTCCATGGCAATTTAGGCAACCAGTTCATGTTTGTGGCAAAGTGGGCTCTCACCCATTAAAGAGGCCCAATACTCTCTGTTGTGTTAGCACAGTGGACTATTTTGGCTGCCCTTCTGGAATATTTGTGGTGCACATGTTTAATGTAACTATTGCTTTTATCACAGACGCTGGTAGATAATTATTTCAGTATAAAACCAGATTATTTTAGCAAATGTGATTAAAATTGATAATTTTGAAAACTTCATCTGAACTTTGCTGTGTTTTAGGAATTGAATGTGGCCCTTTAATGACTTCAAGTTTAATCATTCAGGCTTCAGTCCTGTGCCTTCTTGCCTGAGAGTAATCCCCATTGAACTCAGTGGGAGGCCACTTTATGGTCACCTACAGAATGTGATGGGAGATTGAAATAAAAATGAAAGGAAATGCAAACCGAATATTGCCATTTCTGATGTCAGATTTGTGTCCTAAATTCAAATTCCCAGTGGGGGGAACATTTCAACCTCCCAGAACAGACATAACCTAGAAGTAACTATCCTTGGCATACCAATGTGTCTGACTTATTTGTTTTGTATATTACTACTGTTAGAGTTAGTGGGACGCGGGTGGCACTGTGGGTAAAACCTCAGTGCCCAGGACTTGCCGATCATATGGTCGGCGGGGTGAGCTCCCATCCTTCGGTCCCAGCTCCTGCCCACCTAGCAGTTCGAAAGCACCCTTAAGTGCAAGTAGATAAATAGGTACCGCTTTATGGTGGGAAGGTAAACAGCGTTTCTGTGTGCTGCGCTGGTGCAGGTTCGCCAGAGCAGCTTCGCCACGCTGGCCACGTGACCCGGAAGTGTCCTCGGACGGAGCCGGCTCCCAGCCTCTAGAGTGAGATGAGCACACAACCCTAGAGTCGGTCACGACTGGCCTTCGGGCAGGGGTACCTTTACCTTTACTTACTGTTAGAGTTATGTACAGAATACTCCCCACTTACGCGGGGGTTACGTTCTGGGCCTCCATGTACATCAGTGAAATGCATGTAAGTGGGGAGCACCCTGGAGAATCCTAGTGGCTTGCGAGGAGACCCTCCCTAGAGGCAATAGAGGATGCAGCGTGTCAGGGCTGGAGTCAGACGCAAGTCAGCAAGCAAGGAGCAGACTTTGTCAGAGAAGTTAACTCTTTATTCAAATAAATGGCATACAACTCTGCAACACTTCCCAGTAACTCTTGCCCCTGTAGAGCAATTGCTAGGACTGATGGTCCCTGCTTTCAACCCCCTCTAAGGCTCTTCCTCTGCTGGATGTTTCCGAAACAGTCTTAAACTATGCCTGGGCATCTCTAATCTCTGCTCCGCTCTACACATCACTCTGTGTGACCTTGGAGACAAGGGAGGAGAGGAGCTTGTCACAGTAGGAGAGGCAGGCTCCCTGTATTCTTCTGCAGCCTCTTACCCTTGTCACAGGCTCTCCCTGCTCACTAAATCCTGTTGCTCCCTCAGTATCTAACAACTCCTCCCACTCTTCTCCCTCTGACCTTTCCTCGGTGTCCCACCACCAATCCTTGAGCTCTGAGCCTTTCTCCTCTGGGCTTTCCCTTGGGCTTTCCTCCAGCTGGTTCCTCCTACCACTCCTCATCATACAGCCAGTCCCTGACACAGAGGGCTTTGTGGAGGCTGCTCAGCCTCCCCACATAGCACAGCAGCAGCAGTCACTTCCCCGTGCGTCAGCTGAGCAGCCAAACAATGGCCCACTGCGCCTCCAGCTGGCATGGAAACCCTTCCCAGATCCCAAAGAGGACGTCCTCTTCCTGCTCTGGGGAAGGTCTCACAAGCCAGAAGGGCTCTCCACTTCTGGGTTCCACTTCCAAGTTCCTGGCACTGCAAGTGCGCGTGGTCGCAAGCAAGTAGATTATGCACAAATGGAGAATTGCCTGCAATCAGCACTCTTGGTATTTGCCTGCATTTTATTTGCCCCTGATTTAAGAGTTTACAAATCCTCTTCCCAGCATTTGTATATTGACCTGTAACTCATATATCCTCGGCAGAGTAATTGTGGTATTGGCACTTTGAGCCTGGTTATAATTTCTTGGGTTTTGTGAGGAAAGTCACATTCTAACAAACTTAGTGAAGAAATCACTGTGATACGGCAGCATATTTTTTTAAAAAAAATAAAACATTAATTTTAAATGGCAAAAAGAGCACATTTGTCTAAATCAGCGAATGATACATTTGTTCTTTTTTGCGCTAAGCCATCTGTATCAGAACTATATCGCCACCTGCTACTTGGAATAATTATCACCCACCTCCAGCTTAATATATTGCTTAATTGAGGTAGGTACAATTTGCCACAAGGGAGCCTGAATGACCACAGTCTGGTGAACTGACTCAGCATTAGTTAATACCTAGGTAATCCATCTTTGTATACCCCCAATGAGCACACACTTGATAGGTGCAGGCAGTTTTCCACCTACAGGTAATGGTGCATATTACCATACTTTTCCGTGTATAAAACTAGGGTTTTTTTTTTTTACTAAAAAAGAATGTTAAAAAGGGGGGTAGTCTTATACATGGGGGCAATCTCCCCCATTTTCTTAATGTTGAGTCCCAAAAATTAGGGGGTGTCTTATACACGGGGGGGGGGGGTGTGTTATACACGGAAAAATATGGTACATCATGCCCAACATTATTCTGCTAGCTATTCAGGTGATAGAGAAATCTTCTCCTTCTTAAGAAATGAATGTTAAAACTTGGCTAGAATTTGAACATTTTAAAGAAATTTGAGGAATGAAATATTTGCTAATAATCAGAATGTACACATTTCTAACATCTTAATGTGAAATGTTCCTTTTTGAATTGTTAGGAAACCTGTAGTTTGACATATATGTCAAAATTTCTACCTCCCTCAACCTACAGAAGTGGTTCATCTGTTTGATTGTTCACAATCATAGTTTGTGAATTGTATCTTCATTTACAAGTCATTAACTAATGCTCTTTTCTTATCCCATATTGTCAACACAACACTGGCTTTCTGCCAGTCAATATCAATGAGAACTAAAAAGTGTGTCACCTTTCCAACAGAGTAATATTTCATGTTCTTTTTCTGGTCAAGATAAATTGAAAATGCGGCCCTCCTGGTTATTTTCGTAACCTGCCATCTGAAGAATTTGGGAATAGAATTTCCATTGTATTTGTCTAATTTGGGATCAAAATAAATTTAAATTATTGAAATGAATCTAAATATATTAAGTGATTAATCAAAACATGTATGTAAAGGTGTGCTTCAAAATTATCAGATATGTGCAAAACATTTCTTATTTTATTTTTTGCTTTTTAAGATGAAAATGTTCATTATAAAACCCAGAGCTCAGGCCATGTTATACACAAATATGTTCTGCATTTACTGTTCTCATCTCTTTATTTATTTTTTAAATTAAGCCAGTCAACATTTTAGGCAAAAGTTTCTGAGTCATTAAAAAAAATTGAGCTAGAATAGGTGGTACAGAACGTTATACTTCTATTTTTCCCCTCTTATTCCTTTTGACTGTCAACAATAACATATGTTGTATTTGAAACTGCATGTTCATTCCATTTAAGCACCCTGCAAAGAAATTTGGGAATAAATGTGCCATTAAAATAAATAAATCCTGAGCTAATACATACTGAATAGTAGGACTGACTTCTGCCATAACTGAACAGGTTTTACAATATGAAATAATGTTTAATTCTAACCAAACAGAGCCAGATTGAAATAATAAAAGAAAGATGGTTCCTCCTTTCATCATAAATGCAGAGGTGACTTATTATTACAAGGCCCGTCAGTGTCGCATTTCATTCTTACAAGTCTTATACATAGAAAATATTCTTGCTGGTGCCAAGAAAAGTCCTATGCAGTCCGTAGTGTATGCGCTTTCCCTGAGGTGTTTCTTTAAAAATAAAAATCTGGAGTGGCTATTAATATCTCGCGTTAAGATAATTCTAGAATGAAATGAAAGTAACATTTAAATAATAGTGACTTGGGGGGGGGGGCAACCTGATTGCCTGATGTCAGCCAGCTTTTTAAACATTGCCATTTAAAATAAATGTCAGCATCTAAACTAGTGTTAAGGATTGTCTCATTGTCAGCCTGTTTTTGAAGATGGTGTTCTCAAGAGCCCGCCTTGAGGGAGTCTGGTGATTTCTGACTGTGCTTTGGAAGATGGTTAAGTGCTTTCATCCTTCTGGAGTAAATGATGCCCTAATTCAATAGAGGAAAATGAGAGGCATTATGCTTTGATGAAAACGAATAAGCATTGTATGGTTTGAGAGCCAAGGATTACTCATATGTCCTTTACTCTGACTGCTTTTTTGGCAGAGGTAGCTTATCCCATGCAACTCTTTGCATCAGCGTCCTGTTCAACTAAATAACGATGCTACTTGAGTTCTTTCCTTAGGAATAACAAAGCTTTTGCTGTGATAAAAAATAAAGTGTTGTTATTGTTACATGTTAAATAATTATATAAATGCCATTTTCCCCTACAACAAAAAAGTCTCTCAAGGTAGTTGGCTTAGGCTCCAGTGTATTTTCAAACCTACCATATTTTTCGCTCTATAAGATGCACTTTTTCCCTCCTAAAAAGTATGGGGAAATGTGTGTGCATCTTATGGAGCGAATGCAGGCTCCATAAGCTTCCCTCTTGCTGTTCTAGCTTCTGGCCTAGCCCCTTCCCCCACCTCCCGGAAAAGCCCCCAAGAGCCGCGCTCCCTTTAAAGAGCCGCGCGGAGCGTGTGTGCGGCTCTTGGGGGCTTTTCCCTTGGGGCTGCCCTTCTCCCGCCTCGGGGAAAAGCCTGCAAGCGCCACACACACGCTCCACGCGGCTCGTGAAAGATAGCACTGAGCAGAGCCTGGGATGCATACAGGCTCTGCTCAGCGCTCCCTTTAAAGAATATTTTTTTCCTTGCATTCTTGCAAAGTTCCATTCTCATTATTAAAGGAATTGATGATTTTTAAATAACCTTTTGAAAAGTCACACATTTTCTGTTAAGCAGTTTTGTAGTGCCATTCCCTAACAATCTGTACTCTAGAAATGCTTTGCAGAGATATAAACTTGCTTTAGCGGTGTGCAGCCTTAATGGCACTCCTACCTGTGGTTGGCTTCTGATATTTCTATGTGACTGCTGATACACAGCAAAAGCAAACTCTTGAATGTTTCAACAGGAAATGTGGTAGGAAGTGGGGTAACACACTAATAGATGTATAAAAATGAGCATGAAAAACCTCAAATGTTTTCTCTCTCCTACCTCCATGATAACAGAATCACAAATATGGGAGTGGTTAAGTCATAAACCCCCCCCCCACTGCCACACAGAGAGTTCTGATTACTAGGAATAAAAAGGTTTAGAAGGTCCCCCTCCTTCATTATAGTTAGTCTGAGAATTCTTCTTCCTTATTCCAGGAGAAAAAGTGTGATGCTGAGTTTTTCACCTTCTAAAATGCTGCCATGGAGACAAAGAGGGTTTCCCCCGCCTTTGCGATCAGATGTAAACAGTTTCCTTCAGGGAATTTATGTCACAGGCTGCTATGCTTGTTTTTAGCTATGTCACAGAAATCCAAAATTAGATTATTTTGCAGCACAAAAGAACATGAATGTGCAAGGCGTTAATGATCATGGCTCATCAGAAACTGCCACAATACTCATGGGTGATTGTTCAAGCTAACAACCCTGCCACGTGGTGTTAAAAATTATATGTACAAAATATACATGCAGTGAAACCATATTTAGTACAGATCCCATTGAAGTGAGGCAGTCTTGTACATTACTGAGAACTGCACAGCCTCTGCAAAATAGCAAACTCCACCTTAATAAAAGGAGCATCCTGTTGTTTGCTGGAATGTTGTTTGAAGTGCCCTCCAAATTAGTTTCCATGAAAGTCCATTGTTGTTCTTCGAACCAGTTTGTCAAGGTAGATATTAAGATAGCATTTATTTGTTTTTAAAGAAATGATCTGCAACAATAAATATAATTTAATGAAGTTTTGGTTCCTTATTGCATGTATTAATAACCACCATCTTTTTTAAACAAATCCCCTGCTGCAGTTTCAGTTATCTTCTTTGTGCTTATTTGCAACTAAGTATGGCCAACGATTAGACCACAGTGCCATCCGTGATGGGGATTTGTGGATGGCGCTGGGAGCTCACCCCATGATGGGGGTGAGCTCCCGTTGCTCGGCCCCAGCTCCTGCCAACCTAGCAGTTTGAAAGCACGCAGTGCAAATAAATAAATAGGTTCCGCTCTGACGGGAAGGTAGATGTCGTTTCCATGCGCTGCTCTGGTTTGCTGGTTTGCTAGTCATGCTGGCCACATGACCCGGAAGCTGTACGCAGGCTCCCTTGGCCAGTAAAGCAAGATGAGTGCCGCAACCCCAGAGTCGTTCGCGACTGGAGCTAATGGTCAGGGGTCCCTTTACCTTTACCTTTTATGTCCAACTATTAATTTAACTGACAGATAATTTGCTAGCACTGCACTAAGTATTTATTGTAAATATTACTTACTGTACCTCTTGTAAATGTTTTCTCCTCAGGGCATTCACTATGTAGCAGTGATTCTTATCAAAATGTGTTCTAGGACTTCTAGGTGAATGATGGGCAACCTTCTCAGAAAAAAACATATTACCCATTGCTACCATTTCCCCCCTGTGGTGTGCAACTATAGAAAAGTGTTGAGTCTTTTCTGGGTCACATTATCAGCTTAACCAGAGCAATAGCAAGGCCCATCATACTCATCTGGGGTTGTTGCAAATTATGTGTTCGCCTTAGAAATTGCCCTAGAATCCTCTTATAAGACACCAGGGAGTGACCTTGACAAGATGATGGGGAAGGGGTTCTTGGAAGGTAAAATGTTTAAAAACCATGGGTGTACAACATAAGCATGGCACTTTGCTCTTTGCCATATTAAAACACTATTATTATTAAAACATAACATTATTTTCATGACTACAGAAGTAACCAGAAATAACTTGAAAATTCATAGCTACCCGAAAAGCTGAAATCTGCTTAATGGGGTGCAAAACATGCTCATCATAATTTGGAATGTTCTGAGTCTTCTAAGTATTTTTTAGAGAAGTCTTATAAAAAGCTTAGACTTCTGACAAGAATTCTCCAAAGCCCGAGAAGATACAGCCAGAGCCAGAACCACAAAGCTGGTAATGGTAGAGATGCTATAGTTTGTCAGCTTTCCTTCTCTCTCCCCCCTACCCCTCCTTCCCAAATGTATCATTTTAAAACATTTAGGAGAGATAAAGTGCTTTGATTTCTCTCATACTCTTCTTTCTTTAAATAACTTGTTACTGGTGTCACCAAATCTCAGTTCCTGCACCTCTTAGGTGGTCTCCATTGCCATTATAAGAGAATAAGGGAGGCGTTCATTGTGAGTTCCAACCCCTCTTTTTCAAGAAAAACAGCACTGGTAACAGCTATGTTAATTCTGGTCTCACTAAATTTAGATTTTCTGTAGATGACATCTTTAAAGGCAGGGCTTTCATATTCACTTGATACTCCAATTCAAAAGAGGTTTTCAGTAGGATGAAAAAAGATGAAGCTCCACAAGCAGACACTGTCTTTGGTGTGCAGGCAGAACATGGCACCAGTCACTCTTCCATGCATGCTGAAGTTGTTAACAATGCTCTTATGATGTCTCATTCTTAGGCAAAAATTGGGATTTGACTGCCGCCCTGAGTGACTATGAGCAGCTTAGGCAGGTTCATACAGCTAATCTGCCACAAGCGTTCAACGAAGGGAAGTATCCTAAGCCGCAGCAGGAAACGGATCCTTCCCAACAGGTGAACAAGAGTGAACGACCATCACTTCAAAGACAGGATGACATTGCTCAAGGTAAAGTGCTTCTAGCTCAGACTTTGATTGGCAAGCTGCTGTTGTAGGTTTTCTGTTAACCTAACACAGGTAAAAGGTTTACTACTGAGATGCCAAAAAATAAAACCGGTAGGCCCACTCCAAAACTATCCTGCCCTTGATATACCTTCATAGATTCAGCATTGGCAACATACAAGTTTGTCAAAACTATGGATGTTAGGTTTTCATATTGTTGGACACATATTGTAAGATAGGACTCTCTTTTTCTCCATTACCAAAGAGTTTCAGATTTCTGCCAAAGAGAGGGTGGGCATAAAAACTCAGAACAAACTATTATGTTAGCTAGCGATTACAAAAGACATTTACTAGCTTCTGATGCCATTTACTGGGGTATTAATAGGAACAACTTTTATTTATATGAGCCTAATTGGTTTATATAAGTAGAATCCTGAATTTTTTTTCTATCAACAAAAAAGCAGCAGTAGTGGTCTTTACCAACAGTACTAGTAATAATTATTAATATAGTTATATTATTAAATACCTGTTGGTGTTCAGGGTATTTTATAAAAAATAGTGAAATTCAACTCGGCTGGTATGTGTAAAATCTACTCAAAGCCACTTTTTTTTAATTGGGGAAGAAAAGAAAGAGGGATTCTTTAAAAGCTGAAGTGAACAATTCACATGCTTTTGTAAAGATAAAAAATTGAGAAGTGGAAACCGAGTGTCACAGTGAGAAGCCCACCATAGCAAAGGGTTAATTCACTACCTTAATATATACTGCTAGGATTCCCAAACAGCAGGCAAGGTCTGAGTGAACATAACCAATGCTTTGGATGCCATTAGTTCAGCTGCTGGGATGTTAGAGAGGAGCTTTAGAGCAGGGCTGGGGGACCTTTGACTCTCCAGATGTTGGACTGCTCATATTGGGAGATGGAGCCCGACAACAGCTGGAGGGGGTGCAGGTTTCCCATCCTTGCCTTAGACCATGCAGCTATTGAGTCAGAGGCAATTGAGAATTCCTAGACCCACAGGCAACTTTGCACTAAATAAAATGGCACTAGACGGTGTTTATGCCATGGGCTTTCAGATCCTTGTGAATAAAAATCAGTTGAGCAGGCTCAGAGCTTTTCACTAGAAAAGGTCAGACAACACTTGCTGTGGATAAGATGCGATGTACAGTATTTTCTGATAGTCATGTATGTGCAGATGTCATCCGAGTCCACAGCATCAGGCAAAAAAACAGAACCTGCCTTCAAATTTGAGCACGATTGTTACTTCTACTCAACTATTTGCAGATTAAAGCCAGCTTTGGTCTATTTGATGTTGTGCTGGGGTGCCAGAGAGTGACTTTGTGATGAATTTTATTTGATCTGTTAGGAAAGTTGAAAGTGAATTACTGAATAATTATTTAATATATTTCATGATCAGCTAGTACCTATTTCTTCCAGAAAATCATGATAACTCTGAAGCCAGATTTTGCAGAAGCAGACTTCTTTCACTATCTTGTATAAAAACAGGATCCTAACTAACTAGTGACATTTCAAGATGGGGATTAAGGGAGCAGCTTCTCAGGATTTCCAGTTTGGCTTGCTGGGAGGTGGGGGACTTCAGTACTTGCGTACTGATTTTCCACTGCAATTTATTATAGAGTGGAGCTGTGACATATGCAATATACTCTCAGGGAACACAAAGAAAGTGATGATTCATCATAAACCTGGGACTAGGTTACAGGAGAGGCTGCATTCTCCTGTTCAGACCTGCTTGGTTGCCGATGTAATCTGAGGAGGTCTTCTTAGTGCTGCTGCAAGCCCTTGAAATTTGTATTGTGACCACCCAGAGCACGGCCTTTAAACCTGCAATGCAGAATGCTCTACCCCTTGAAATAAGGCATTCACTGATATTCCAGTTTCTTTCCATTTCACACAAACCTATAGCTGAAGATATTTTGTGATATCTTACTGGTCACTATGAAGTTTTAGCTGTATTTTATGCTGCTTTATTTTGGTTGTAGGCATTGTATACATGCCTACATGTTAGAATATGCATTGTACACTCTAACATTGTATAGTCCTTTTAATAAAACAGTCCTTTTAATAAACCTACAATCAAAGGTCACGGGGTTCTATTTCATCTTGCCTTGAGAGCAAGAATGTAGCACAGATGAGAGAAGAGATCGTTGTCTCCATCAGGGTAAAAGTACTTTGGGAGTACAATCTTAAAGGCACTTGCTAGGGATTAAGCCCCATCAAGCTCATTTACTTCTGAGTAAAAACATTTAGAATTGCTTTGGTTGACTCATTCTCTCCCCCCTTTCTTTTGTTCCTGCACAGAAAAGAGGCTGTCTAGAGGAATTTCTCATGCCAGCTCAGCCATAGTCTCCCTTGCGCGGTCCCATGTGGCCAGTGAATGCAACAATGAACATTTCCCTTTGGAGATGCCCATCTACACATTCCAGCTCCCTGACCTTAGTGTTTACAGTGAAGACTTTAGAAGCTTCATTGAGCGGGACTTGATTGAGCAAGCAACCATGGCCGCTCTGGAACAAGCTGGTGAGTAAATACATAAGACAAGAGAGTCCGGCTTGTTTGACCTTCTTGTTTGTGTACCACTTTTAAGCCCACATTATTGTTGGAGCTGATTGCTTACATCTTAGATACATACGCAATACTGTAGAGTTGGTGAAAGTAGAAAACAAAGACAACTAAAATGGTGAAGGGGCTAGATCACCTTGGCTACATGTAAAGGGTATAGAGATTGAAATTTTTTATTTTGACAAGAGAGTAATACAGACAAGGAGTGTGAGAAAGGAATGTGAATGTATGAAGACAGTGGGGAGATAGAGTTTCTTTCTCTTCCTTGCCCTCTCTCTCATAATTTAAAAGTTGCCCAGTGAATCAGATTGACAGTTAGGACAGACAAGGGAGGTGTTTCTTCACACAATGATTAGCACATTCCTAACGTTCTGTGGTGGGTGGCACTGTGGTCTAAACCACTGAGCCTAGGGCTTGCCGATTAGAAGGTCGGTGGTTCAAATCCCGGCGATGGGGTGAGCTCCTGTTGTTCAGTCCCAGCTCCTGCCCACCTAGCAGTTGAAAGCACGTCAAAGTGCAAGTAGATAAATAGGTACCGCTCCGGCGGGAAGGTAAATGGCATTTTTGTGTGCACTACTCTGGTTCGCCAGAAGTGGCTTAGTCATGCTGGCCACATGACCCCAAAGCTGTCTACAGACAAATGCCGGCTCCCTCAGCCTATAGAATGAGATGAGTGTTGCAACCCCAGAGTCGTCTGCGACTGGACCTAACGGTCAGGGGAACCTTTACCTTTACCTTTAACATTCTGTGGATTGGCAGAAAAGGATTAGTGTTGCTTGATTTCCCCCTTCCCTCCCCTGTCAGAATATTAAGATGTCACTCAGGAAAACAACACAAAGTCTGCCTTGCAAACCACAGTCTGTGTAATGGCAGTTGATGAGTGCCAACTGTATATGCTGCATTTAGGTTGCATGGCATCTTGGGAATTCTCTATAAGCTGATTTTGAGTGCTGTGTGGCTGATTGGCTGCATATAGAATTTCTTAATAATATTGTATGTGGTGTAACCCAACAATTCAGATGGCTTAAAAAAGATTAAACAAATGTGTTTTATATGACAGCAGAAATAAGAAATCTCTGAAATAACTGCAGTAGCATGCAGGTTGGCTAGATCTGTCAGGGCCATCACAAATTGCCTCAAATCAGAATGGCTAATGATACATATATTGTTCAGTTGTTGTTAGCCATGATAACTGTGAATAGAAACTTCATTTTCAGTGGAGTACTGGATGGGCCACTCCAGTGGGTGGCCATTGCCTTCAAACCCTATTTGTCCCCAAAGCACCCCCCCAACCAATTGAAAATTGCCAGTGGTCTCGACAGACCGCTCAATGATTTTTCTGCCTGTTGTAGCCATTGCAGTGGGCTGTGCTTGATGCTGTATGGTTTTTAATTCTATTTCTATTGCTTCTTTTGTTTCTTACATTGCATTTTAGTGTAATGCAATTTGCAATCTATAGAATTCAAGCTGCAATACAGTACAATGCAATTTAAGGAATTAAAAACAATAGAAATACAATGTAAAAATTGATGTGAATATATAATGTGGACATGCAGTGGACGACCTGAATGAAGATTG
Organism: Podarcis muralis; assembly: GCF_964188315.1. Lineage (NCBI taxonomy): Eukaryota > Metazoa > Chordata > Lepidosauria > Squamata > Lacertidae > Podarcis > Podarcis muralis. The sequence continues at coordinate 3,216,252 of NC_135668.1, read as the reverse complement.
TGAACCACTGCTGGCCCACATACCACCTTTTGGGAATGCCTGCTTTAGAGGTTCTGTGGCCGCTATTGGGAGTAAGAAAATTCTTACGCTCCTGCAACTTCACTGTAGAAGAATATCTAAATAATTTAATTAGACAGAATAATAGATTAAAAGGCTTTTATATAATCTATATATATATCTGAGTTGTTCTGCTGTCTCAGCAAAGTCTCAGCATGCCATAGCAGCAGGCATTGGCAACACCTCTGCACTCTCCATCCCCGGAATAATTCTTGAATACATAGGGGCTGTTTATTGAAAGTCCAGCCTAGGGCAACTTTCAACAGATGAAGATGATGGAGACAGGATGGATTCCTGCACAGCTGATGAGTTCCTCAATTCCCATCATTATTGTCTGGATAGATTCCAGTCAGCTTTGAATAATGTCAATGGTATATATTGGTCTTTGCTTAGAAGATGACCTACAATTGTGAGGTCTCCTTTTATAATTTTATATGGGTTTATATGTAAAGTGCTAACTTACTGAAGATCCACCTCTGCCAGTTCACAGAATTGATGGCATTTTAACTCCTATTATGAATATGAAACAATGCGTCATGTAAACCACAGCCTGCACAGAAATTCTTGATGTTTCTGCCTATGTATTTTCATAGAATCATAGAGTTGGAATAGACCACAAGGGCCATCGAGTCCAACCCCCTGCCAAGCAGGAAGCACCATCAGAGCACTCCTGACATATGGTTGTCAAGCCTCTGCTTAAAGACCTCCAAAGAAGGAGACTCCACCACACTCCTTGGCAGCAAATTCCACTGTCGAACAGCTCTTACTGTCAGGAAGTTCTTCCTAATGTTTAGGTGGAATCTTCTTTCTTGTAGTTTGGATCCATTGCTCCGTGTCCGCTTCTCTGGAGCAGCAGAAAACAACCTTTCTCCCTCCTCTATATGACATCCTTTTATATATTTGAACATGGCTATCATATCACCCCTTAACCTCCTCTTCTCCAGGCTAAACATGCCCAGCTCCCTTAGCCGTTCCTCATAAGGCATCGTTTCCAGGCCTTTGACCATTTTGGTTGCCCTCCTCTGGACACGTTCCAGTTTGTCAGTGTCCTTCTTGAACTGTGGTGCCCAGAACTGGACACAGTACTCCAGGTGAGGTCTGACCAGAGCAGAATACAGTGGCATTATTACTTCCCTTGATCTAGATGCTATACTCCTATTGATGCAGCCCAGAATTGCATTGGCTTTTTTAGCTGCCGCGTCACACTGTTGGCTCATGTCAAGTTTGTGGTCAACCAAGACTCCTAGATCCTTTTCACATGTACTGCTCTCAAGCCAGGTGTCCCCCATCTTGTATTTGTGCCTCTCATTTTTTTGCCCAAGTGCAATACTTTACATTTCTCCCTGTTAAAGTTCACCTTGTTTGTTTTGGCCCAGTTCTCTAATCTGTCAAGGTCGTTTTGAAGTGTGATCCTGTCCTCTGGGGTGTTAGCCACCCCTCCCAGTTTGGTGTCATCTGCAAATTTGATCAGGATGCCCTTGAGTCCATCATCCAAGTCGTTGATAAAGATGTTGAATAAGACCGGGCCCAAGACAGAACCCTGTGGCACCCCACTAGTCACTCTTCTCCAGGATGAAGAGGAACCATTGATGAGCACCCTTTGGGTTCGGTCAGTCAGCCAGTTACAAATCCACTGAGTGGTAGCATAGTCAAGACCGCATTTTACCAGCTTCTTTACAAGAATATCATGGGGCACCTTGTCGAATGCCTTGCTGAAATCAAGGTAGGCTACATCCACTGCGTTCCCTTCATCTACCAGGCTTGTAATTCTGTCAAAAAACGAGATCAGGTTAGTCTGACATGACTTATTTTTCAGAAATCCATGCTGACTATTGGTGATCACAGCATTCCTTTCTAGGTGCTCACAGACTGTTTGCTTAATGATCTGCTCCAGAATCTTCCCTGGTATTTTGCATGGCATAATGGGATATGTAGTATGCATGAATGACACAACTCTGAATGTTATTGTGCATATGTGGGACCATCAAGGCCCCTCTCTACCGTTCTGAAGAGTCATCTGGGGCAAGTGGGGGTTGTAAAGGATTCAACCTGAATCCAAACCCAGGTCAGCATTTTTCCTGTTGAATTCAGGTGTTATTCTGAACCCTAGGGCCAAACTCACCCTAAAAGGTAGTAAGCTGCCTCCACTCCTGTTTCTGTCCAGTCAGCCTGAGCCAAGAGATAATCGGGTTGTACACTGGACATCCCCAAGATTCCAAGGAGCAAGAGCTTCGTTGAGTGTTTGTTGTCATCAGTGCCGGATTTACGTATAAGCTAAACAAGCTATAGCTTAGGGCCCCACTCTCTTGGGGACCCCCCCCAAAAAAAAAATTAAAGGGAAAAAAGCTGGAAGTACATTTCCAATTGTATTTCAGTTCAACCATTACTTTGATAAAATACATATTTTGTTATGTGCAAATGGCTTTAGATACCTATTAGGTCCATAAATTACCATATAGCATATAGGTAAAGGTAAAGGTACCCCTAGGGGACGCGGGTGGCGCTGTGGGTAAAAGCCTCAGCGCCTAGGGCTTGCCGATCGAAAGGTCGGCGGTTCGAATCCCCGTGGCAGGGTGCGCTCCCGTCGTTCGGTCCCAGCGCCTGCCAACCTAGCAGTTCGAAAGCACCCCCAGGTGCAAGTAGATAAATAGGGACCGCTTACCAGTGGGAAGGTAATGACCGCTCCCCGCTTAAAACGGGGGGCGCCCTTTGCATGGACGTGTGCAGCCCCTAGATCTGGAGCGGCTCCAACAGCATAGGCTTGGCTTTGCCTTCCCTCAGGTGGGATACCTGGAGGTCTCCGCCTACCTCAGTCAGTTGTCCAATCCCACCTGGGGGAAGCGTTGCCAAGGAGACCAGGCCAGGTAGGGGAGGGATTACCTGCCCACACAATAGAGGGAGGATCTTACCTGGGAATCCTCACTTGGCTCCAGAGCTTCTCCCACCCTACCCACCCTCAGTTAATGTCTTATTTTGCAGGTTAACTTTTCTTCACAGGTATGCGGGCGCTGCTACGTTAAGGTCACTGTTAAAGGGCCGGAAAGGAATTTCCCTGCATTGGCAGGTTTCGCCTTTCCCATAGCAAAACGTCACAACTTTGGCGGTATCAGGCCTTGGGCGGAATCCTTTTGTCCATCTTCCTCTTTGCGGCGGCGATTCCAGGGTTCCCCTTAAAGGGGTTTTCTGAAGAGAGGCTTTGACCGTACGCCGAAAGGTCGTCATTGCTTTCCCCTGCGGTGGCGGCGTAACGGGGGCGGCTATCTCTGCTTGAACATATGTTCTCCAGAGCCGGCCCATCCCCCCCCACACTGGATAACCCTGATGCTCCCTAGGTCCCCGGCTGGGGACTGGGGAGGGAGAACGTCCAATGCCTGAGCCAAGGTCTACCCACATTTGAAATTTAATAAAGTTGTGGCCAATTTAATCCCATAGCACGTTGTCTTGAGTCGTTATTCCACATGACGGGGGGACCGCGCGGGATCTGGGGACTCCGCCTGTCCACGCAAACGGCGTTCCGTGTGCTGCGCTGGCTTGCCAGATGCAGCTTGTCACGCTGACCACGTGACCCGGAAGTGTCTGTGGGGACGGGCCAGTCTTGACAGACTCTAGGGTTGTGCGCTCATCTCACTCTAGAGGCCGGGAGCCGGCGCTGTCCGCAGACACTTCCGGGTCACGTGGCCAGTGTGACATCGCTGCTCTGGCAAGCCTGCACCAGAGCAGCACACGAAACTCCGTTTACCTTCCCGCTATAAAGCGGTCCCTATTTATCTACTTGCACTTAGGGGTGCTTTCGAACTGCTAGGTGGGCAGGAGCTGGGACCGAAAGATGGGAGCTCACCCCGCCGCGGGGATTCGAACCGCCGACCATACGGTCGGCAAGTCCTAGGCACTGTGGTTTTACCCACAGCGCCACCCGCATATAGCATATATTCAACACAAAAAACAGCGTCAGTTTGTTGTTGACAAAGGACAGCTGGACATATAAAGGGCCCCATTACCTTCAGTAGCTTAGGACCTCATCAAACCTAAATCCTCCCTGGTTGTCATGTTTATGCTTTTAAAATTGGGAAGATTTGCTATAATGTAAGTGCCACCATTTACAACTTTGAAACCATTTTTGGTAAGTCAAAGAAGGAATCAACATGGCTGGTATGAGCTCTTTGGAAAACTATTTCTTAACACAAGAGAATTGTGCTTTATATTGACTCCAAAATGTAACAGGATCTGTTTTCTTAGCTATTACCTTATTCACTATAAAACTCATATCAAGAAATGTAAAGATTTTATATGGATTTTATATGGATTGTATACGTCTCCTTTATGCAGCACCCTTGATTTATCATACCACACTACATTATTGTCAAAATCTTCTGCATGGTGCAGGTGATAGTCTGTTATTTCACCATGCCTGCAAGAAAGGAGCTGCTAAAAATGAGGATATGTTACTTCCAATTTTATCACTCCCAAAGGCAGCCCAACCACTTTAAATTATGCTTCCCAAGTGCACTCTTGATTTAGATTTCATAAGAATGGTTAGGCATGTGAAGTGTGTGCCCGCTGCTGCTTGTTGAATACATGTGGCGATTACGAAGTGTTTTAATAACGCAACCTATTAATATAGCTACAGTTTACAGGTCTGCCTCCTGGGTATAGTCACACATTTTCATGTTATAGGTTGCTTTAGCCTAATTTCAGTTTATTACGACCACAACCATTGATTTCAGTTGAAAAGATTAAGCTATTTGTTTTTAATATCAATAGGACTCCAACGTGCTTAATGTTGGCAGTGTCCTTACATTTTAAATTAATTTTCATTTTTCAGGTCGTCTTAACTGGTGGTCCACAGTGTGTACAAGCTGTAAACGCCTTCTCCCACTGGCAACCACAGGGGATGGCAACTGCCTCTTGCATGCGGCTTCCCTAGGTAGGTCTTCTGGTAAATAATGCATTCTGAAAGAATAGGACAACTCTCTATCTTGCTTACAATGCTTAGATTCAATCTTTCTCCTTCAGAAGGATTGAAAGAACCTCACTTGAACAAGATGTGGACCCCATGGTGTACAAACACAATGTTGGGGGGGGGGTCTCCTCTTATCCATGTTAGCAAATGATACTGTGATATAGTAAGTGACTATTTGGACTAGGTTCTGTGAGATCTGAGTACTCATCTCTGGTTGTCCATAGACTTGCTGAAAGCAACACCGGACCTCTCAGCTTCAGTTTTCTGTTTCACAGAGCAGTTGTAAGGATCAGTGAGATAAGGACACATTAGTTTTCTTTAAATTTGAAGATAGAACTGGGCTACGTTGAAATAAAAAGGTGTTCTTCTACACACACACACACACACACACACACACACGAGTTACACTGGATATGTCACTGGTCAGTACTGTTTTATGGAAGAGAGATGCTACACCACTTTGCTGGCACTGATGAAGGTACAGTAGCAAATTAATTTTTTAACCTGTGGGGCCAGCATTTGATATTCATAAAGTTACCTGATGCGGACAAATATTTCATTTGTTTTAATAAGATTATGTCAAGAACAGAATTGCAGGCAGAGGCCTGAATCTTCTAAAATATTTATCATAGAATTTCATAGTAGGAAAGGACACCAGTGGTCATCTAGTCCATCCTCTTGGACTAGAATCAAAGCTAAAGGATCCCTGACAGATGACCATCCAAGTTCTTCCAAATGTTTAGTAGGAATCACATTTCTTGTCCGTTCTCAAACCGAGGTGCACTTTCCCTAATGAGGCCTCCCACCGCCGGTGACCTTCCACCATTCAGATTCCATTCTTAGACCGAGGTAAAGTTCTCAAACCAGAACACTACTTCTGGTTTTGCGGAGTTCGTAAACCGAATCGTTCATAAACAGGGCTGTTATTAAACCGAGGTACCACTGTAATTTGAATCCATTAGTTTGGGTACTATCCTCTGGAGCTTGCTCTGTCTCCCATGTGTCAGCCCTTCAGATATTTGAAGATGGCTGTGCTGTCACATCACCTCTCAGTCTTCTCTTCTCCAGGCTGCTCCTAAGGCAGACCCTTTATCATCATGGTCACCCTCTTCGACACCTGTTCCTGCTTGTCAGTACAGTGGTACCTCGGGTTACAGACACTTCAGGTTACAGTCTCCGCTAACCCAGATATAGTACTAGATATAAGATATAGCAGTGTTTCCCAACCTTTTTTGGGCAAAGGCACACTTGTTTCATGAAAAAAATCTCGAGGCACACCACCATTAGAAAATGTTAAAAAATTTAACTCTGTGCCTATATTGACTACCATATTTTTCGCCCCATAGGACGCACCGCCCCATAAGACGCACCTAATTTTTTGGGGGGAGAATAAAGGAAAAAAAAAATTTCCCCTCCCCAGGCACGGGGCAGGCGCGGGGGAAGCCCAAGCTTCCCCCGACCCCAGCCCCCAGAACAGCCTGATATCCGCAAGCCTAGGGAGCCACACTGGTCTCCCCAGGCTTGCGGAGAGGTGCGTGAAGCCCGGGGGCGCTCTTCAGCGCGCACCAGGCTTCGGGATGCAGGCAGCTCTGCGCTACCCTCCAGAGCCCCGTGCGGCTTCGCACCGGGATCCGGGGGTGGCGCGGAGCTGCAAGAAGCCCTGGAGCGCGGGCAGCTCCGCGCCACCCTCCGCAGCCTCCTACGGAGGGCGCCCCGTGCTCCGCGCTGCTGGCTGCCGCCCGCAAGCCGTGCACGCGGGGGGAGTTCCCCTGGGCGCGCAAGGCTTGCGGACAGCTGCGCGAAGAACGGGGCGTCCTCCGAAGGACGCCCCGCGCTCCGCGCTGCAGGCTGCCGCCCGCAAGCCTTGCGCGCCGGGGGGGGGAGTTCCCCCAGGCGCCCAAGGCTTGCGGACAGCTGCGCGAAGCACGGGGCGTCCTCCGAAGGACGCCCCGCGCTCCGCGCTGCAGGCTGCCGCCCGCAAGCCTTGCGCGCCGGGGGGGGGAGTTCCCCCAGGCGCGCAAGGCTTGCGGACAGCTGCGCGAAGCACGGGGCGTCTTCCAAAGGGCACCCCGCGCTCCGCGCTGCAGGCTGCCGCCCGCAAGCCTTGCGCGCCGGGGGGGGAGTTCCCCCAGGCGCCCAAGGCTTGCGGACAGCTGCGCGAAGCACGGCGCCGCCCCGCCTCTCCCGCCTCCCTCCCACGGCACACCAGGCAAGGTCTCACGGCACACTGGTGTGCCGCGGAACACCGGTTGGGAAACACTGAGATATAGTACCCAGATATAAGAACTTTGCTTCAGGATAGGAACAGAAATTGTGCGGCAGCGGTGGGAGACCCCATTAGCTAAAGTGTACCTCAGGTTAAGACAGTGTTTCCCAACCGGTGTTCCGCGGCACACCAGTGTGCCGTGAGACCTTGCCTGGTGTGCCGTGGGAGGGAGGCGGGAGAGGCGGGGCGGCCCCGTGCTTCGCGCAGCTGTCCGCAAGCCTTGGGCGCCTGGGGGAACTCCCCCCCCCCGGCGCGCAAGGCTTGCGGGCGGCAGCCTGCAGCGCGGAGCGCGGGGCGCCCTTTGGAAGACGCCCCGTGCTTCGCGCAGCTGTCCGCAAGCCTTGGGCGCCTGGGGGAACTCCCCCCCAGCGCGCAAGGCTTGCGGGCGGCAGCCTGCAGCGCGGAGCGCGGGGCGCCCTTTGGAGGACGCCCCGTGCTTCGCGCAGCTGTCCGCAAGCCTTGGGCACCTGGGGGAACTCCCCCCCGGCACGCAAGGCTTGCGGGCGGCAGCCTGCAGCGCGGAGCGCGGGGCGCCCTTTGGAGGACGCCCCGTGCTTCGTGCAGCAGTCCGCAAGCCTTGGGCGCCTGGGGGAACTCCCCCCCGGCGCGCAAGGCTTGCGGGCGGCAGCCTGCAGCGCGGGGCGCCCTTTGGAAGACACCCCGTGCTTCGCGCAGCTGTCCGCAAGCCTTGGGCGCCTGGGGGAACTCCCCCCCGGCGCGCAAGGCTTGCGGGCGGCAGCCTGCAGCGCGGAGCGCGGGGCGCCCTTTGGAGGACGCCCCGTGCTTCGCGCAGCTGTCCGCAAGCTTTGGGCGCCTGGGGGAACTCCCCCCCCGGCGTGCAAGGCTTGCGGGCGGCAGCCTGCAGCGCGGAGCGCGGGGCGCCCTTTGGAGGACGCCCCGTGCTTCCCGCAGCTGTCCGCAAGCCTTGGGCGCCTGGGGGAACTCCCCCCCCGGCGCGCAAGGCTTGCGGGCGGCAGCCTGCAGCGCGGAGCGCGGGGCGCCCTTTGGAGGACGCCCCGTGCTTCGCGCAGCTGTCCGCAAGCCTTGGGCGCCTGGGGGAACTCCCCCCCCCCGGCGCGCAAGGCTTGCGGGCGGCAGCCTGCAGCGCGGAGCGCGGGGCGTCCTTCGGAGGACGCCCCGTTCTTCGCGCAGCTGTCCGCAAGCCTTGCGCGCCCAGGGGAACTCCCCCCGCGTGCACGGCTTGCGGGCGGCAGCCAGCAGCGCGGAGCACGGGGCGCCCTCCGTAGGAGGCTGCGGAGGGTGGCGCGGAGCCGCCCGCGCTCCAGGGCTTCTTGCAGCTCCGCGCCACCCCCGGATCCCGGTGCGAAGCCGCGCGGGGCTCCGGAGGGTGGCGCGGAGCTACCTGGGCTCCAGGGCTTCCTGCAGCTCTGCACCACCCTCTGGATCCTGGCGCGAAGCCGCGCGGGGCTCCGGAGGGTGGTGCGGAGCTGCCTGTGCTCCAGGGCTTCTTGCAGCTCCGCGCCACCCCCCGGATCCCAGCGCGAAGCCGCACGGGGCTCTGGAGGGTAGCGCAGAGCTGCCTGCATCCCGAAGCCTGGTGCGCGCTGAAGAGCGCCCCTGGGCTTCACGCACCTCTCCGCAAGCCTGGGGAGACCAGTGTGGCTCCCTAGGCTTGCGGATATCAGGCTGTTCTGGGGGCTGGGGTCGGGGGAAGCTTGGGCTTCCCCCGCGCCTGCCCCGTGCCTGGGGAGGGGAAATTTTTTTTTCTTTATTCTCCCCCCAAAAAATTAGGTGCGTCTTATGGGGCGGTGCGTCCTATGGGGCGAAAAATATGGTAGTCAATATAGGCACAGAGTTAAATTTTTTAACATTTTCTAATGGTGGTGTGCCTTGAGATTTTTTTCATGAAACAAGTGTGCCTTTGCCCAAAAAAGGTTGGGAAACACTGGGTTAAGAATAGTTTCAGGTTAAGAACAGACCTCCAGAATGAATTAAGTTCTTAACCAGAGGTACCACTGTATCCACCTTATATTCAACTTATAATTCAAATGGACTTCATGTCTGTTTTCTCTCATTGCTTGTTTTGCTATTAGTGTAAAATGTAGCCCTATGATCATTAACAACAGAAAAAAGGAAAAGCATCAATATAAAAACAAGAAAGTAGATTTCAAGTTGCAGAAGAAACACGTTTGTCACACCAACTGCATTCTTAATGAAGATGCTGTTTGTCATGTCCTCTCCCCCCCCCCTGCCCCCAGTGCCTCTGGAAACTTCTACTGCCAGAAATGCTGGTAACATGGAGGGAGCTCCCAGCACATACCCCTGCATCACAACATGTAGGGTGACACCACAGTACCTCAAAGACTGCCCCACCGCCAGGCCTGAGGCATCCTTACAGGCTGTTCAGTCCCCCTTATGCTCCTTCCATCCATTGCTTTGGAGCACACAACATACACAGGGAAGGGAGGGGAGGGCACATGGCATGGAGCCCTGAGCAAGAGACCTGCAGAGAGTACCCACAGCCCCCCCTGAGACAAGCGTTCAAGACTTTAACCCAGGCAGCCATGGTGAAGGGCCAGGACACACAACAATGCCAGGCACAAATTGACCCCGGCTTAAGAAAGGACATTCTTTGGTAAAGCAGCAATCAGAATATTATTTATATTTGAATTAAAATAATTTCAGTGCACAAATAATTTGCTGATTTTTAAGCTTGCAAGCCTGTGGCTGGTAGTATTTTTAGGATTCAAATCTAGCAAATTCAAGTTCTCTTATAATGAACTTGGATTCCAGGGGATATTCATCCCTCTCTTGTGCAAGTCAGCCAGCCCTTAGGTTTTTGGGTCATTATTTCTAAAACAGTCAAAAGAGCCCCCAGTGATCATTAGTCATTCAAGGCCCACCAATAGTACTCCAAATTTCTGAGGCTAAAATCAAGAACATTTGTTTCCTTCTGGCAAAGTTGTGCATCAGGCAACTCAACTCTTCCATTGTTTCTAAAGAACATTTCCTAAAACTTGCTTTGAATTCAGTATTGCCCTATATTAACTTATTTAATGTTTGCACCTATTATTTGAAATGCTTAAACATAAGCAAAGGGAATTAAACTCCAGTTAGGAGAACCATGCAAATGATTACACCTAAGCCTTAATTCCTCTTCATGTGTGTTTTGTGCTAGTCCTGTTTTCATCCTTGCTCCTGTCACACGACTTTTTTGCATTTAGGAATGTGGGGGTTTCATGACCGGGACCTTGTCTTACGGAAAGCACTTTACACAATGATGCGAAGTGGTGCTGAAAGGGAAGCCTTGAAGAGAAGATGGAGGTGGCAGCAGACACAGCAGAATAAAGAGGTTTGTACAATATCAAGAATTTATCAGACTTAATTTTGAAGCCATACTCACTATGGCTTCCTCATAGAGTCCCTTATTAGTGCCAGGACACATGCCTGATGCTTGTGACAGAATGATGATGAAGAAGGACTTTGAGCATGGACAGGGTGCCTTCCCCACCCACTGGATATCTTCACTTAGTCCTCTTAATCCATGGGGGGGGGGGTGATTTGCAGGACAGCCCATTACCTTGCATCTTTCACTTAACATTGAGACACTTAATTTATACCACTCAACTTTCAGTATCAGAAATGTTCCCTCTCTGTTCTGTTCTAAATTATTTTGTATGATGTCATTGTGCTGTTTAAACAAACATTTTGGGAGGAACATTTTGTTAAACACTTGGTGCAAATAGGCATTTTTTGCACAGCAAAGTCCGCTTTGAAAACCATTGGAAGTCTGAGACACTGACAACACAATTCTATGCATGTTTCCTAGGATATCAGTATCACTACATGTAGCAGGACTCACTCCCAGTAGTGGAGCATAGGATAGCAGCTTCCACACATGCACAATTTAACCTTTTTTATTCTGCCCTCCTTCCAGAAGAATATTTGTAAGAGAAACCAAATAAGATTGTTTCTATGATAACTTAATTCAAAGTGGAGTGGCTTACTTTGGTCATTAAAAGCAGCTGAATTAATGTATATTTGGGGGGGGGGGAGGGATACTGCAGATGAGCCTTAGCAATTGTACTCTCAGGTTCCAGAGAACTTGTGCATATGTGAGTTCAGAGATCTCTTAACTCAAGAAATAAAGATACAAATCAAGGCACAAGGTATAAGTCACAGTTGTCTCCTTGTTTCTTGAACTGCCTTCTCCTCTCTCTCCTAGTCAGGGTTAGTTTACACAGAAGAAGAGTGGGAGCGGGAATGGAATGAGCTGCTCAAACTGGCTTCGAGTGAACCACGAACTCACTTCAGCAAAAATGGAGGCACTGGAGGCGGGTAAGTGGGGGTTGCCCTGTTCCTTTTCTGATTTGCTAACTTACCATGACATACTTTGTAATATAATAGGTAGGAAAGGGAAGTTTTGTATCACCAAATCCTGCTTCCAGAAACGTATCTGGAGTTACAGGATGTGTTTCTGTTGCTGGAAGTGAGATGTTGTAGTTGATAAATGTCCAGTAAACTGAATACACCTAAATATTGTAGCTGTTTCTTATGAGAGTTGAAGCACCTTGCCTAAGATGAGGGTAGTGTTAAGAAAACAAGATGACTTAGGGATTCATAAAATTATGAATACCATGAAGAAAATTGGTAGAAAAATATCATAATAAAACTTGCATAATATACAACAGAGGCCCCCTTCAAGCAACATCCCAACAGGCAGCAAAACAAACACAGCACTAACTGGAGGAGTTCCATGTTTCTTTGCCTGTCCCCACCTTTTAAAAAAGTTCCACAAGTCTGCTGACAGGCAGAAAAATGTGTGGCAGGCAATTCCTGTGCTTCTTCCACTATTTCAACACACATGTTTTTTAAAAGCCTCTCAAGAAACTGCCTGTGAAATGCTCCACATGGCTGACAGGCAGCTAACAGGTGAATTCTGTGAATATTCACATGATTGTATTTCCATATGAGAAAACGCTTCACCTGTTGAATTTCTGCCTGCCATACAGCTGTCAAAGAATCCTGTTTTCCCCTAATGCCAGCCCTAAACCAAAGCATAGGTTGCCATGCTATACCCACTTGCCAGGGATTTAGTCCCATTTAAAACAAGTATACTTAGGAGAAGACATGCAGACCACTGTACTGTAAGTCCCCACCTGCACTGCACCCCCAAATAATCGTGGGAACTGTTGTTTGTTAAGAGTGCTGAGAGTTGGTAGGAGGCTTCTGTTCTCTTTGCAGAGCTCCAGTTGCCACAGTTCCTTGGGAAGAGGCACTGGCTGCTGAAGCACCCTGGAATATTCTTTGTGGTATGAGACAGTGAATTACTAATGAACGCCTGGTCCTTAGCCCCTGCATAGCCTGAGACATGCCCAAACCTTCTCCCAAATTGTTTTTCATTTGTCCATTTTGGGGAAGAGGGATTCTTTAACACCCTCCTGTACTTACTTTGTAGCAGTATTTGCAGAAAATAACTTTTAGGGACAACCTGATCTCAGATGAACTCACCACAGGAAAGATGCATTCTATTTGCTAAGAGAAAAGGAAGGGGAAACTACAGAGATTATGAAGACTGAGAAATACAACGGAAGCAGGAAAAGCACACTAAAGAGAAGGTGGAAAGAGCAGCTGTTTAAGACACGGGGATTCCTATTTCCTGGTGTCCAAAAAAGTCACTCATCAGTCACAGCTGTGGCATCACTCATTTTAACCAATACTGACAGAAAGAAACAGCTCAGCTGACCCATTTCATACAAATTGCTAAGAAGGGTACCTCTAAATTATGCTTTATAACTTACTTTCTTTGAGGCCTAAAGACTTATTTTTTGAACATTATGAAAACTCAGAGTCTGAAGGCCCTGCAGGGGTGTCAGTGAAGGGCATGGTGCCCATGACCACAGTGTTGGTGACCACAGATGTAAATAATTTTAGTTCTCACTCTCTCTGTGGGGTTGTGTGTGTTAAAAAATAATAATACTGTGCTGTTTTTGCATTTACTTAAATTTCTTCAAAACTGCTTTTTTTAAAAAGTGTCTTAATCTGCACTACTTTTGTATTCAGGTCCTTATTAGCAGTTCTTGCAACCTCATTCTGTCCTTCTCAGGCGGTTTATGCCTCATGCTTTTGCACAGCTCAGTGTACTCCAATTAGAGATGTGCGGAGATGTATTTGCCAAAATAAAGGAGCTCAGTCCTTGAAGAAGTCACTTTTGACAGCTTTGCTTCTCTGGAAATCAAAACAAAAGTACCCATCCAACTAATAAATATTTTAGATGTCCAATACCACAGTTTTCAATGTGCAAATCAATCCTCCTTACGTGGAGCTGCCAGTCACCAGGGTGGGATGTTGGCTCCCCCCCCCCCCGCCAGACCTTTCTAGATCTTGATCTGCAGGGAGTATCTCTTACACAAATGTGAAAGGATGATGACTTTAGTAAATATAGCATGGAATTAAAAGACCATTCTAAAAGCAGCCCAGTGGCTTAGAGCAATGGGTGGGGAAGGCGGGAGTCCTGACCACACATTATTCTCTGGGAATAAACCTCAACTGGTGAGAGTCTCATGGACTTAAATCTCCACCCCCTTATGCAGGGGTCAGCAAACTTACTGCGCCTCGGGCCGGTGTGTCCAGCGCCGATCGCGCGGCAGGCCAGAGGGTGGGGGAGTGTGTGCCCATATGTGTGCGCACACGCTATTTCCAGCGCACTTCTGGGTCGGAGGAGCACCGGAAATAGCATGTGCATGGGCCTCCTCTGACCCGGATGTGCACCAGAAATAACTCTTGCACATGCGCAAATAACACATTCACACAAGCTATTTCTGGTGCTCCTCCGACCTGGAAGTGGGCAGCCGCACGGCGTAGCGCCAGTAAGAGCGGGCGGCGGGGGTCACTGCGAGCCAGATAAACGAGTCCCTCAGGCCTTATCCGGCCCGCAGGCCTTAGTTTGGGGACCCCTGCTCTTATGCTTCTTCCATATGGTGTGGAGAATATAAATAGTGAACTATTCTGTACCTTGTTCATTTGAGTTTAGGAACGTTCTGACCCTGGGGTGCATCCCTAGACTGAAAGGATTGCAGGGCACCCAAGGAGAGCCCAAGGTCAAATAAAATGTGGTGCGGCCAATTCATGTGGTGGTTTCCCCTGAGCTCTGGGCTGGAGGAAGGTGCAAGGGAGCCTGAGATTATAATAGGCTTGAGATTTCTCCCCAGAGTTAACAGTTGATGAGGACTTGACAGTGGCAACCCAACTGGAAACCCTTGTAATGTTTCTGGGTCCAACAAAAGGCACCAATAATAAGGAGTAGCTTTATAAAAGAAGCTTTATTCAGAGGAGGCTCTAAGACCTTCTGGTAGAATTGAAACTCAAGGCCTAAGGAACTGCCCAGTTCATGTGATTCCAGGGGAAGTCCTCAAATTTCCAAGGCTTAACATTGACAGAGTGTCAACAAATTACGAGCTCTGCCATTTCACATATTTCTACTGAAAACCTAGAGAGAGCTGAGCAGCACTTCAAGTAAGGATTTTGTTTGAAATATCATTGATCAGCAAATTAGAATATTTAGAATACTTGTGCAAAATTCACAAATTTGCATTTGGATGTAATTTCTTCACTGGAGCTTTTTCTGTGACAAAATTGAACTTTAAGTTACAAATATGCTGTCCCTGGAAGATGGTAACCACATGCATAATTTACTTTAAACCTCTTCTCTCCCAGTGGCAACACTCTGGTTTTGCTTAAAGCAGGGACAAATAAACTTTTTAAACTCAATGACCACATTGGAAACCATGTGCTATCTCTCTGTTTACTTATGGTGAGGCAAGACAGGGAAGCTTCCTAGAACAATGTCCCTTTCCCTCTGTCAAGCCAGCTTCCTTCTTTCTAGAGACCAGGTAAAGTCTGTGGCCAGATTGGGATTTTGGTTTGGCACCACCCAGTGGTCAATAGGCAATATTGCAGGCTCGAAGAACAACAACAACAACAACAATGAATTAAAACAGGAAGCTGTCATCTAAGCTCCTCCCTGCTTCTTCAGCTTTTAAAATTTGCATCACAGAAAGCAGTCATTTCTTCCTGAGACTCCTGGTGTTCTCTTTTCAGGCTGGTTATTTCCTCGCTTCTTCTGCCTTTTGCTGAACTTCTCTGTGTGTTTAGCCCCATCAGCACTCCTTCTCCCACTCAGATGTTTTCCTGGTCATTTTTTGAGGCCTGTTCAGTTGTTGGTTTCTTTATCTGCAACCTCTTGAGACTCTGTCTTGTCCTTTGCTTTGCTGACTTTAGTCATAGTAGACTCTGTATCCCCTCCTCCCCGCCCAGCCTCAGCCCCAGCCATTTGCTCAGTACAGCTAGGGTTTTTCAAACCACTACTCTTCAGTCAGTCACCCAAGTTTTTCTGCTAACCATCAGTAAACAAAACAGCTTCTTTGCCTGCATTTAAATGGAAAGGCGCAGACGAAATCCACACTCTCCCACCAGGAGCAGATAGCAGCAGCAAAATTACAGTGTGTAAAGGCAATAGACATTTTTACAGCTAGTTCTGCTTCCACTCAAGATTTGGCTACAGCCCTCCCCAGCTCAGTTAAATGGCAGCACCCACCACTTACAGCTATGGCAGATCTTCCCAGTTTGCTACCTCTCACCAAGGGAGTTCTATGCAGAGCACCTCAGAGCCAGATCAGGTGTGAGCTGAGGCAGTTTCACCCCAATGCCTCGCAGGGCCAGAGCCGAGACAGCTTGTTCCTCGCTTTCAACACTGTGATGTTGGGCTGGTGATCCATCGTGATGTTGTAAAGCTAACATCGCCCAGCCCTGGTGACAAGTCTTTCTCACAACATCATTTCCATCCCTACAAGCCAAAGTACTCCTGTCAAGCCTCAAGGTCCACTAGAGTTGGGGATTTTTGGTCCTCCCAGCCCACTGGAACAGGCAGTGTGGAGGATTCAAAGGAAATCAACAGTCTTGCTCCTGCAATGCCCAACAGAACAAACCCTCTCTCAGCAATGTGGGCACGATCCTCCCACATTTGGCAGCAGGCCATGGCAGCCCTATGGTTGCTGGACATTTTCCGCAGTGGTCTCCACCTGGAATTAACCTGAACTCCACACAAATTCTTACTGTCTCCAGTCTCATCAGATCCCCACAAGAGGAATGTACTTCTGGATGCTTGAACAGCTGCCACCAGAGTCCACCTGGGCTGTCAGCAGCTGTTTATTCTGATGCGCCTCATCACTTGTCTACTTTTTCTAATAGTTCCTCCATTATACTTCTCTACCTTTCCTACCAGAGTGTCTCAGTGAATTTTTAAAGCAACCTTTCTGTTGAAAGGTTCTCCATGCTATACTAGTACTGAATCACCTCACTTTCTGGCTTGTTGCTTAAGAACTGAAAAGGGAAGAAGCTAAGACGACAGCTTCCTGTTTGAATTCTTTATTTTATTTTTTGCAATCTTGCTTTGTTGCCTGTTGACTGTTGGGCTTCGCCAAACCTAAATCCCAATCTGGCAGTAGCTTTTATAGGATCCAGAAATACCTTTCATGGTAAGTATAACAGGTTTTCTCTTTTAAATCTGACTGTTCCTTCAGAAAAGCCTTTTCAGTATCATACCAGCCACAACTAATGTGCACACCACCGCCTATGATTCTCTCTAAAATCTTTCTTGCTGCTCATGTGTCAGTGCTTGACCTCTCCCTTTCACCTCTCCCTCTGCCTTGCTTGGCTAATAAAAGGGCAAAAGTAGGTATGATTTGAGAAATCAATGAACAGGATCTCTTACCTTTTCTGTAAGATCAGGGCTACTGTGGGACAGCATTGGTGCTGTGGCATGGGCCACGGGTTCCTCTTCCATTGTCCTCTGCAACATATTTCTCAAAATTGCCACCCAAAGCTGCTGTTTGCCTGGGGGGGCGCATAAGGGTACCTGCTTTCCAACAGTGTAAGTGCACTCATTCTATTTGCAGATCAAGGTTGTGGTCTGAATTGCAGGGCTCCTCATACATTTTCTTCATATACTTGCTCAACAATGGAAACTAAATCAGTCTACACTGGGTTGGGCTTTTCTCTATTAGCTACCCCTAAAGCTGCCCATGTGTGTGTTGCTTGGGTGGGGGGGAATGGCCCCTACATATGGAATTGATTCTGCAGCCCCTTCCTTGCCGGGATCCAAGGTGAAAATCTGTGGCGTGGGGATAGAAATGGGAGCCCTCTGTCCTTGTCTCTTTTTGGGAAGAGAACATTCCAAGAACCCTTCTGAGCCCAGAACCTCCCAGTTATTTCACTGTGCTGTTGCCAAGGCCAATTTGCATGATGCCCTTTGAATTATAGATGAGCCAGTTTTCTCTGGTGCCAGAACAAACTTGAAGCATTCAAAGTTGTGTCAGCTTCAAAGCAAACTGTTTTAAAAAGAGGAAATAATGGGGTCTGAGCTAGACTGGGCTGCTGCTGGCTGCATCTTAGGTTATTTATTTATTTATTATTTTGCAAGCTAACATGTTCTTTTTTGAAAAGAAAAGTACAAACATTGTCAACTTTCAGAGTTCTGAAGAATTAAATCAGGAAATATACAATGACACAAAACTGTCAGCAAAGTTGCCTGGTGGGAAGTTCCCAAAGTGCCACTAGCGAGGTTTATTTACAGGTAGCATAAGGCATCTAATCCAGTCATTTCATTGCTAACCAGTTAGATGCCGGAGAAGGTGTGGTGATAATCCTCTCTTGTTTCCCACAGTATCTGGCAGTCAGAAATCCTGCATAAATCCTGCATCTATGTTCACTTGTTGGGTGGTGGTGTCTGAATGAGCCATCACTGATCAAACACTACAGCTAGAACTTTCACATCACCTCAAACATAATGTTTTCTCAGCAGAGTGAGTTCACACATTAAGTTGTCAGCTAGCAAGTGATGAATAACCAAGAGACGTACAGCCCTGTCTGAACCAGCCCTGCCTCTTAGCACAGAAATGCCATTCTTTGTGTGACTTGAGAGTGTCAGCAGTAAGTGTGCGCTAAGGCTTCATGACTAAGCACATCCTAAAAGATATGAGGGACGTGGGTGGCGCTGTGGGTTAAACCACAGAGCTTAGGGCTTGCCGATCAGAAGATTGGCGGTTCGAATCCCCGCGATGGGGTGCGCTCCCATTGCTCGGTCCCTGCTCCTGCCAACCTAGCAGTTCGAAAGCACATCAAAGTGCAAGTAGATAAATAGGTACCGCTCTGGCGAGAAGGTAAACAGTGTTTCCATGTGCTGCTCTGGTTCGCCAGAAGTGGCTTAGTCATGCTGGCCACATGACTCGGAAGCGGTACGCTGGCTCCCTCAGCCAGTTAAGTAAGATGAGAGCCGCAACCCCAGTCAGCCACGACTGGACCTAATGGTCAGGGGTCCCTTTACCTTTACCTTTAAGAGATATGAAAGCTGAAATTCTTAAGGTGCTTTTCTTGTTCCAAAGGGAACTTGACATATAACTTGACTTTGAAAAAATGTTTGTTGTAGAAACAAAGACTGATGCAAAGCAGGAACCTGCTGTGTCATGGCTGTGGCATGAAGTTTGCTCCACATGGAACTGTAGCTTTGGCAGCAGGTGTGCCACAATCCTAAGCACTCAGTTTAACCTGAGAGCAACCTTTCAGACTAGGTTATATATTTGGATGTAGATAACTAGATTGCAATATACACAGAGTGCAGCCACGGAGGGGGGGGCACACATGTGGTGCTACTTTTCTGTTTTTGTTTTTTTAAAAATAGAGGTGCCAGAACTCACCAAGACAAGCTGGGCGCCACATGGCACCTGAAAAGTAGGCTATGGGCACAAAATTACAAAGCTGAAATGACTGAACTCCAGCTAAAATGTTTATTTTCATATGGTCTAGTCCTCATCTGAGACTGCAAAAAACAAAGCCATGCTTCCCCTGCCTGCCCCCCTAATATTCTTATGTGGTCCCTTCTCCCAACTTCAGAAAGTGGCTGGAAGTGGGGCTGCAGAAAAAGGTCCTCCTTTCCTTCTACTCTGCAGAAGATTTCTGGATTCTCCGTAAACCCCCTTTCCTTCATATTAGATTCTGGCAAACAACTAACACATATTTCAGGCACCACTACAAAAATTGTTTAGATTTTAAGCATCACTGGGAGTCTGAGGTAGATAACGCTTTGAAATGCACTACTTGAACCATCATAAACTAACCGGCTAGTATATTTCAAATTAAAATCATATTATACATTATAAGTACATTAAACAAGGCAAATAAAACCTAACCAAAACATGTTGGGTTTGAATGAAAAAAAGAAGAAGTTCTGGAAAGCACAAGCTCAAGGAAGTTTCATCCCCAAATGTCTCCCCTTCTCTGTACGCTATCTGATATTTCTCCAACTTCTTGGGCTCACCAACCATCCCAACACTGGGATGTTACTGCCAAACACAGCCCACGCCGCCTCCTCCCTCCAGGGACACACAGCTTTCACCTGCCGCATCATCCCCAAGTCCACTCCCAACTTTTGCTTCTTCCAGAAGACATTTAGATGAACTCTTACTGGCTTCCCACCTCAGTATGACTCCCAGCATTCATCATCCATGTCCATTTACACCTTTCCTTTCTCCTCCCCAAGCCGACTCCTGGAACCAGAGGTGCTAAGTTCCCCCCACCATTGAGGGAGCTCATTGCATGCATGTGATGTCACATCTGCAACATCACGCATGTTGGGAGGAGGCGCCGAGATCCGTTGCCACTGCAGAGAGGCCCAGCGAGGCCCCTCAACATTGGGGAGGCGGGGGGGGGGGTCTTGGTTAAAGATTGGAAACCTCTCGTAGACTTTTTGTGTGAAAAAGAAATAATGACATCGGATTTTAGGATTGAAGATAATGTTTGTTTATAGAAAGTGGCTTTGTGGGGTGTTATATTGGATTGGACAAAGTGAATATTATTATATAGCGGACAGATAAAGAATCAGAAGTTCTTAACTTTCTGAATCTTATTTTTCTATCTTTCTCTTTTAACCTCTTCTCTACTCTTTTTATTTATTTATCCATCTCCATTCTCTCCCCTTTCCTGCCGCCTTTTTGTGTTTTTATGGTGTCTATATAAAAGTCTTTGTTTGGTTAAAAAAGGGAAACTATATTAAATTTTGTATATTTCTCTATAAACCTTAATAAAACTAATTTTTAAAAAAGATGGGGGGGCTTGGCCCTGTCCCCACATACTTTGTCCCCACATCTGAGGTGTCTTCAGCCCCATAGAGTAGGTGCCTGTGTCTAGAATGCCACCATCTCCCTTTCAGGGAGTTATTCCACATGTATCTCAACCCCCCCTCCCACTCTTGCGCATGCACACACCAAGGCAAGGCTTGACACGGTCCCATCACGTGTCTCCAAACCCCACCATCCCCACATGCTGATCCTCTTCCTCACCCTTCCTCTCCTTCTGTGTCTCCTTGGCAAAGAATACTTGCCAGATTTAAGAGCCCCCTCCCAGCCCCAGGTGTGCTTGCACACGCCTTTCCACTCAGCGGCAGCCATTTTGCTTGTGAATCAGGCAAGGCGGCACTTTGAATCTCGTGCAGCCTGCAGCGCCATCTTGAATTGCACAGTGGCGCACACAGGGACAGTTTCACTCAGCTGCCGGTGCTAAAAGTGAAAAATTAAGGAAACCCCCCTGTGGACACTCCCCAAAGCCTTTCTGCCCTCACTGATCTTTTTCCTGAGAGGGATGCAGGAGCAATTTTAGGAAAGTGGCTCCGGAGGGGTTGAGGGGAGGAAAGGAGGGAAATCCACAAACAAAAAATCTACAATCCCACCCCCTTGCCCACTCACAATTGGCCAAGCAGGCAGGTCAATTTTTCAGGGCAGGATGCTGTTGGCTTTCCTGTTGGATGGGGGGGGGCACTGGCCTGCAATGGCAGCCACCTGAAAGGTGCCGGAGCTGCAGTCCAGTGAGCTCCAGCTGAAAAAAAGCCCTGCACACAAGCAATGTTCTCGGTCTTTAGTATATTCATACCACACTTGTCAGCCAAGATTTGTTATTCGTTATTGAGATTTTTGTAAGGTATTTGTAAACTGCTTTAGGAAATAATCTTGTCTGAGAAGTGGGGTCAGTCTGCTGGCAGTTAATGATGCAGTCCAGGTTATCTCCAGCAGCGAGCAGCCAAATCTCTCTTTAAAATGCAGTTGGAGCTTCACCCCTTCCTAGTACCTGCTTTGGGGTAGGGATTCCATTCTTTGTTTGTTGATGCCTTCCTTAACTGATGAACTATGTGCATTTTGTACTCTGTTATATATACCTCGAGTTCAACATTTATCTATCCTGAGTGTCTTCTGGAAACTATGTAAGCATTTATTTTTATTTACATTAGCTGTTAGGAATAAAAATGGCTTCTGTGTTTTTCACTATATTTGAGTTGAGTTGGAAATGCATATAAGCAGTTTTGCATGAGAAGAAGTAACTGTAAGGAAAGGAGTGAAAACTTCTTTAGTTCTGACTTGTGTGCCATTGCACTTGGTTTTCTAGAGTTGACAACTCTGAAGATCCTGTGTATGAGAGCCTAGAGGAGTTCCATGTTTTTGTCCTGGCACATATATTAAGGCGACCGATTGTTGTTGTTGCAGACACAATGCTACGAGACTCGGGAGGAGAAGGTGAGTCATTTTGCTGGCAATTATTTATTTAAAATGTTTTTATACCACCTTTAATAAAATCTTAGGTTGGTATATAGAGTTAATATTAAAAATACAACAATAAACATACATATGTAGAAACAGTAAAATATCCAACCCGGGGTTAATTAAAACCATTTGGTGCTTAAAGCCAGAGAAGTCCTGGAGAAAAGACGCTTGTCTTCAGCAAGCATCTAAATGGCGGGTGCCTGACTCAGTTCATATTACACACCCAGAGAGAGAGAGAGCCATGTCAGAATAGGCCACAACCAAGATAGCCTCCTTAGCTGACCTCAGTGGCCAGGCCAGTTGGTAAGAGAGAGGAGTGCCTTCAAGTCTCCTGGTCCTAAGTTGTTTTATATATCTACAAAAGCCTTAAATCAGGCTCAGTAGCATAATAGCAGCTACTGGATATTAAGGGATATTAAGTAAACAAACTCATTTCAGTGGAAACTGTGTTAAACTATGGTAGCTGGTAGGTGTGAGATCTACTCTTTTAGAAATGAAATATTTGTCTAGAATGGCAAAAAGCACAATTTAAAGGCTTCATATAAGTGAACAGGAGTTTTAGTAGTGGTGGTAGAATTCCACTGCTGGTGTTTTTCCTGTCCAGAGTGTGTCTGACAATCCAGTTTTCCCCCTAGTGGCTATTACTTTTATCTCCTAATGAAAAGAACCATTTCAACGCCTGTAATGGCTGCCAGTCCTCAAAGGAGCTATGGGCAGCCATGCCTCAGTATTCCACTTTCAGCCCTCTCCTTCATCAACAGTTAGGGAAAGGGGAGGGGGAGTGAGAGGTGGCAACTGTAGTACTTCATTCCACCTTTTGTCTCATTAAGAAATTTTGTCTCATTGAGATTATGACCAGTTAGCAGTCATAAGCAGGAAAGGTGCAAGCTGCTTCTGTCACTTGCTTTGCAAAAGCCTGAACAATGAATTTCTCCTGCTCTTCTGGATATTAGAAAATTCTTATCTAAGAATCAGTCATTTATGATGTGTAGAAATTTACACATTTCACCACAAAGTGTGCCTTGGGCTGAATGAGAGATGCTAAATAAGTTCTAAGTGTTCTAAGATAAACTGAAGTTCTAAGATAAGTTCTAAGATAAACTGAATAAGCCAAAAGAATGTAAGATTCAGCAGTGCACATTTGTAGCCAACAATAATTTTTAAAATTGCTGAAAATATTTTGATATCATAAAGATTCAAGGAAGAAGACAAAGAACTGTAATGGAAACATGTTATTTTTGTGCTATGTATGGATATTTCTTTTGAAATTGTTGGTTTGTTTTTTCTTTTGGTTATTTAAGTGAAACTCAATAAAAAGAAATTAAAAAAGAAAAGAAAATATTTTGATATCAGACATTGCTCACTCTACTTTGTGTGTCTTATGAATACAGTAAAGAGAGCAACTATATACAGATCATCCTGGTTTAGGGAAGGCCTGCACAATTTGCAACCCTCCAAGATGAGCATAGTCCAGCAGCAATTCATTTTGGCCTGTCAGCTGCTAAGCAAGCTCTCTTGCAATTATAATCAAGCAGCAGCATGCCCAATAGGCCACTTTTGATTGTGATGTGATGGGAAATGAATGAAGAGTAAGGTAAAGGTAAAGGGACCCCTGACCATTAGGCCCAGTCGTGGCCGACTCTGGGGTTGCGGCACTCATCTCGCTTTATTGGCCGAGGGAGCCGGTGTACAGCTTCCGGGTCATGTGGCCAGCATGACTAAGCCGCTTCTGGCGAACCAGAGCAGCGCATGGAAACGCCGTTTACCTTCCCGCTGGAGCGGTACCTATTTATCTACTTGCACTTTGATGTGCTTTCGAACTGCTAGGTTGGCAGGAGCAGGGACCGAGCAATGGGAGCTCACCCCATTGCGGGGATTCGAACCACTGACCTTCTGATCAGCAAGTCCTAGGCTCTGTGGTTTAACACACAGTGCCACCCGCATCCCGAATGAAGTAGCACATCAATATTAAAATACATTGAGCCTGCTGAGACTGCCTATTCCTAGTTTCACAACATGTTTGTAAAATCTTGGTTTCTCTTCACAGCATTTGCACCAATTCCATTTGGTGGAATTTACTTGCCTTTGGAAGTCATGCCTAACCGATGTCATTGCTCACCTCTGGTCCTTGCCTATGATCAAGCGCATTTCTCCGCTCTTGTGTCTATGGAGCAAAAAGATCAACAAAGGGAACAAGGTATGTCAAGTAGGAAATAAAATGGTTTTCTTTTAGTGGAAAGGAATGCAGAGCTACTGTCTATGTGCATTCTATCTGCATGTGCCTATCATAAACACTGTGCTGAGATAGAAATGATAGCAGCCAGCGGCCCGTGTTTTGTTAGCCTAAAAATGGGAAGCAAGCAAGGTCCCAACCAAAGAAGAATGGCTTCTTAAACTGATGGAATATGCGCAACTTGCAGATTTAACATATAGAATAAGAGAACAAAAAGAATACTATATACGTTTAAAGAAGACTGGAAACTGTTTACTGAATATACGTATGAAAATTGTGTTCATTTACAAATGCTGGTAGCATTAAGATAAATTTAACAGTGTAAATAAGTTTCGATGGACGCAACAATGGTTTACTGAATGGTTTAGTTCATGTAAAATATGCAGGGATGTTTGGTGTGCGAAATGAACCACGGAAAGAGAAGAAGGGAAGTCATTGATTTAAGGTTATTTAAATGAATATTTTGAAACGTAAATCTGTTCATATGAATCTCTGGAAGGTGTATTTTATGGGTCACACTGTAGTATCTTGAATCATTGCCAACATAGCTTGTAGAAGTGGCAATTCCAAGTTAACATTGTACTAATCCATTGTTGGTGGTGTGATTGGGCAGCGTTTGGTTCTTCCATCTCCCTTGCTTTTTTCTCTGATCTGTTTTCTGCATTCTGCCTTTCTAAAGGTGAAAGGTATACCAGGTAAGTCATTGGTGTTCTGAGGCACAGCGCCCAGACTCCAATTCCAAACCATGGTTTAAGACCCTGACTTGTTCTGAAGCTGGCACACATGGTTTCCTGGTTCAGATGAAATATTGAGCCAATATATGATTGTCTAAATGTGGCTGCTACCTAACTTTCCCTCAACTTCTACATTTCTTTATTTAACGGAACCAGAAATCCTCATTAATCCAGCATCCATGCCAGATAATTCCAGAGAGTTATTGGATATGCCACAAGTTCTCCTCCGCTATGGTTAGGGAAGACTGGTTTAGTCTTGGGACCATATTATGCAGAGCACTGTGTTAAAATACTGGCACCTTTGGTAAAGGCAACTAGGTTATTTTGCACATGCCTTGTCAACAGACTGGGCTTAGGCTTGCTGTTAATGTCGAGTTGAAGCTTCTGTGTAATCTATGGCACATCATCTGTATTCATCATGTGGCACTGGAAAGTGTATCACTGAGATGATGGAAATGTGGGAAATTTCATTTGTCTTGAGCACATTGTTTTTTCCTTAGTGCTTTGATGTTCAGTGGAATGGCTCTCACAACTGTATGGCAAGGCAGCGTGCCGTTCCAATAACTGCAACTCACTGTGCAAATGAAGGAATTTAAAGTAGTTAAGATGACATTTTTAATTGGACCAGCTTCAGTTGGTGCAAGAAGAGAAGTAGCTTCTTCCGAACATTCATTTCTATATAAAAATGTCTATATCTCTTTGCTATTAAAAATATTAAAAACAGTGTACTAACTCTATAAAAACAAATTTAAGACACACTAGTAAAAGATTCAAACTATGGAAGATCCTCAAAGAATTGCAGCATCTTAGGATGTGTAAAATAAACAAAAAACCTTGGCAAAAGTATTTTCCAGAGATTAGTCAATACAGTGGTACCTCGGGTTAAGTACTTAATTCGTTCCAGAGGTCCGTTCTTAACTTGAAACTGTTCTTAACCTGAGGTACCACTTTAGCTAATGGGGCCTCCCACTGCTGCAGCACTGCCGTTGCGTGATTTCTGTTCTCATCCTGAAGCAAAGTTCTTAACCCAAGGTACTATTTCTGGGTTAGCAGAGTCTGTAACCTGAAGCATCTGTAACCAGAGGTACCACTGTATAGGCTAAGAGACATGCCTCATAACTCCACCAGTAAAGCCTCGTGGGGGAGCAGCACCTGGAGCAGGGACTCCTTCCCATAACTTAACAATTCAAGTTCATACGGGGACTGTCATTTCCCAATTTATTCTGGGCCTTTAAAGGAATCCAGAAGCATGACAAAAAACTATGAGCAAAGTTGGTTAAAGATTAAAATTATTTCCCCCAAACGCTAATGTGATAGAAATGTAGTGAGACAAACAATATCTTCCAGGGTTTTAAGAAGTATGAATAACAGGAGCACAATACTTTTAGCCAGCACATGAATAAATGGTTCCCTCTAGTGTTGTTTTCTGGTCTGAATCCCCATCATCACCACCACCACTATTTCACCTTTAAAAAATGCATGCGGTCAAGATACCCTGCAGCAGGCCTAGTTTGGCCTTTGTTCTTTTAGCCACAGATGTACTGGAGATCATGGAAAAAGCCTAGCACAGACTTTGGATAAGTGCCTCCCAATAGTGTCAGGCAAAATTGTTAAGCAAGCAAAGAGAAGAAAGTGGGAGGAGTTTGACATTGCTAACTAAGAGAGGATATCCTCCCTAGGGCTTCATGCAGGCATATGATGGAACACACGGATATTGCAAAGTAATGTCCAGAATGCAACAATTTGTTTGTTTTGTAGACTCCAAACTTCTGCTTTTATTATATCTGAAGAGGCTGAATTCCCACATGAAGACATTTTATACCTTCTAACAGATCTTTTTTATTTCAAGATCCTTTTTCTGTGCAGAGCAGAACAGCTAGAAGCAGGCCTCTTGATTTCTAGATCTTGCGGTATAAAGTAAGCAGCTGTTGTGCTGATATTTTTTAAATCATGAGTTTTTAGCTGCCTTTATTCATGAATTTGTCGGTTCAAAGGCACAAGTAACTCTTTCTGCCAAAGGACTGGTTTCCCATAAATGGATAAGTGGGATGGCTTTATTCCAGTGTTGCTGAAAGCATGCTTTGATTTCAACAGCACAAGGAGACACTATGAAGGAAAGAAATGCTGTGATTGTGGGTGCCTACTCAGTAGACATTTCCAAATACATTTTAAAAGATTAGATGATATTCCCTGGCAGGTTGTGGGAAATTGCAGCAAAAGAACAAAGGTAGAAGAAAAATTCATTCTATATTTTTATTTGACCTGGGAGCATTTGCAACCTCCTTTCCATATAGGAATGTGGGCCGAGTCCCCTAGTGATTGCAAAGGTGCTTCTCTTATTGTTAAAAGGATGTCAGTCCTTTCCATGTTTGAATACAGCTTTCAAGTAAAAATTTCAAGCTATAATCTTCCTTCAAGTGCTGTAGATTAAGCTGACAATATTTTTTGCTGCTGCTTTTTTGCTAGAAGATGTGTAGCCCTTCCAAAATTTATCTCCTACCTAATATCGTTTAGTTCTGCAGCATTGCTCTCTATAGCTTTGAAGCTATTCTGACTTTTGGCTAATTCTCAGAGATGAAAAACCCTCTAGCCAGCTGCATCTTACTGATTAGTGTAATTACCTCTGTGAAGGCTCTACTGAATATGTATAAGATCCAAGGGTTGTTGCCATTGAATTTCCACTGCTTCTCAACGGTTCTTACCAATTTTCAATCAGACTCACAGATGTGAAGTTGCCACTTCT
Organism: Podarcis muralis; assembly: GCF_964188315.1. Lineage (NCBI taxonomy): Eukaryota > Metazoa > Chordata > Lepidosauria > Squamata > Lacertidae > Podarcis > Podarcis muralis. Next base: position 3,188,653 of record NC_135668.1, on the reverse strand, counting down.
TCTACTGGCTGTTCTCATGCACATTTTAGCAGCTGCCTCATGCACAGAAATTTACTGGTGGAGCTTTTTTTCTTTTTCTTTATTTTTTTACTACTTCATGTCACAGCACACTGAATGTACAGTGTGGTTCATTGAGAACAACTCAATAAGAGGTCAGATTTTCATTCCTGCCCTTTCATTCTCTCTGGTTTTTAATCTCCCAACAGAAACTCAGTATTCTTTTCTCATTGCACATGCTTGGTCCTCATTACACTGCTTTTTTGGGTGGGGTTATCGCTTTAGGGGTTCCCCTCTAGTTCTGCATATCTTGTGATTTCTTCAAGCACTCTGATACTTCCCTTTTGTTCCTCAGCAGCTCCACCTTAGCTACATTGGCACTGCCTTCATAACTAGGTAAAATGAGTCTTCAGAACAGCAATAAAACCAGATACACAGGGGAAAGGAAAAGCACAAAGAGAGAAGTAAGAACAATAGAGGATGAAAGAAAAAAGCAAATTAAAACATCTCAATTAATTAGGGAAGGAGTAGAAAATTATATATTTCATGAAGTGCGTCTGAAAGAGTGGGAGGGATCAAATCCTATGAATATCTAGAGGCAATCAGCTTCAAATCTGCACTAAAGACTATTTTTTAAAATTCATATTTTGCCACTAAATCTTGTTACAGAGCAGATTGAGCTAAATGAATCTCAATGCCTTTCCCATTTCAGAACTGCCTCATGGGATGCCATTTACTTGCTGGTGTCAAGAGCAAGTAAGGCAATGTGATTTTGGAGGCTTTTTAAGGTAACAGAGATGGAGACAGGCATGAATTTTACAATTATGCCCTGCCAATGGTTTCATTCCATGCTGCTCGTGTTGTCCTTTAAAGGTCTGCAAACACCCATGTGACCTGGTCTTTTAAATGTTATGAATGTGAAGATCACCTCCCACAGTGTTCCAGTAATGTCTGGGGTACGGTTATGATTGGGGTGTGGGGAAAAACAGAAGGCTTTCACCTAGCAACTGGGGCTGGGGTCAGGCACCCCTCAATGGAAAAGTGTGACAGAGCCTGCAACCCCCCCCCCCCAGCTGAGCAGCCTCAATCCGGCTCCTGCTTGCAGGGTATTTGGAGCTCGCTCTGCTGGGTGTGGGGGGGGGGGTAGGAGCCTTCCTGACCTCTAGCTGAGCGTCACAAGGGAGCCCAATCTCCCCACTGCTCCCCAGGACATCGGGGCTTCCACAGTGCCCTTTCTCAGCATTGTAAAAGGTAAAGGTAAAGGTACCCCTGCCCGTACGGGCCAGTCTTGACAGACTCTAGGGTTGTGCGCCCATCTCACTCAAGAGGCCGGGGGCCAGCGCTGTCCGGAGACACTTCCGGGTCACGTGGCCAGCGTGACATTGCTGCTCTGGCGAGCCAGAGCCGCACACGGAAACGCCGTTTACCTTCCCGCTGGTAAGCGGTCCCTATTTATCTACTTGCACCCGGGGGTGCTTTCGAACTGCTAGGTTGGCAGGCGCTGGGACTGAACAACGGGAGCGCACCCCGCCGCGGGGATTCGAACCGCCAACCTTTCGATCAGCAAGCCCTAGGCGCTGAGGCTTTTACCCACAGCGCCACCCGCGTCCCTTACATGGGTCACATGGGTGTTTTCTCAGCATTGTATAAGACTCCTAAAACACTCCTAGGTTTAAAAAACAACAACTTGCAGGCTGGGGTGGGGTTAATAGAGAGCTGCTGTTTGGGAAAGCCAGCATAAAAACCACACATTATATCTGGCAATGCACGCGCCCACTTATGAATTGTTAACTGCAGGCTGTTGGAGCAATGTCTGCCATATTACATTTTAGATATTTAGGATTCTATTTTTAGGCATCTTTCCAGTGGAGTAATTAAAAAATAAATGTGAAGACACACAGCCCACATGTTTATTTTCAAGTGCTTGCAAATTAATATGAAACAAACGTTCTATTTAAAATAAGCCATTGAAAAATGCTAGCTCTCTGCAGCAGTGGCTGATAATATTTTCATAACTCTTCTCGTATTAGGATGAAGCAAACAATGATGCGAATATCTTGAGAGAAAGTTACACAGCAAACCATCCCTTTAATGGGAGGAGAGGCTGAATACATTTCTGTGTTTTATTCCTGAACAGCTTGAAAGCAGCTGTCCCATTGCATGTTCTATAGGCACAGCCCAGCTTGTACTTCTTTTCGCATGAGACAGGTGAGAGGTTTGTAGAATAATCCGTACGTCAGCCCTTCAAGAGCTGCTGTGTGCAAACACAGGTGAGCTTCTGCAAACGTCTGGCTTTTGACGCAGTTAACTTTATAACTGGATCTAACTGTCCAAGCTCAATAAATAGTGAATGCCATTTTGGACAGGGTTTGCCTTTCCAAAGCATATTCCCTACTATGCTTCTGAGCTTTTTGTGCAAATAAAAACATGCAGAGTTATTTGCATCTTTGAATTCTAGCTATTGACTTTGTTGGTACAATCATGCAGAATACAGCCTCTAATGAAGAATGCAATCACTTCTGTTTTCTTTGGGAGAGAGAAATAACCTGAAAATACATTAGCTGTAGCCGCAAAAAGAAAATAGGTTGTTTCAGTTTCTTTTGTTTTGGTTGTCTTGAGATGGAGAAATCTGTTTTTGTTTATAAACCTTTATTATCTGTTCTAGGAACTAGGAAGGGTCCTAGAACAGAACAGTCGGTCTGTGAGCACTTAGAAGAAGAGCGCTATGATAACTAAGACCCAGCATGGGTTTCTCAAAAATAAGTCATGCCAGACCACTCTCATTTCTTTTTTTGACAGAGTAGCAAGCTTGGTGGATCAGGGGGATGCTGTGGACATAGTGCATCTTTATTTCAGTAAGGCTTTTGACAGAGTCCCCCATGATATTCTTTGAGGAAGCTGGTAAAATATGGGTTGAACGAGGTAACTGTTACGTGGATTGGTAGCAGGTTGGTGGAATGAACCTAAAGAGTACTCATTAATGGTTCCTCTTCATCCTGGGAAAAGGTAACCAGTGGGGTGCCGCAGGATTCTGTCCTGGGTCCATTGTTGTTGAACGTCTTTATAAACAACTTGAATGAAGGAATTGAGGGGATGCTCATCAAATTTGTAGATGACAGCAAACTGGGAGGGGTAGTTAATGCTGTCAGAATCAGACAGAATCAGAATTCAAAATGATCTTGACAGATTGGAGAACTAGGCACAAGCTAACAAATGAATTTCAGTAGGGACAAATGTAAAATTCTGCACTTGGGGAGGAAGAACCAGATGCACAAATATAAGATGGGGGACACCTGGCTTGCTAGCAGTACATGTGAAAAGGATCTAGGGGTCTTGGTGCACCACAAGCTTAACATGAGTCAACAGTGTGATGCAGCAGCAAAAAAAGCTAATGCTATTCTAGGCTGCATCAACAGAAGTATATTGTCCAGATCAAGGGAAGTAATAGTACCACTCTGTTCTGCCTTGGTTGGACCACACCTGGAATACTGTGTCCACTTCTGGGCACCACAATTTAAGAAGGATGTTGGCAAGCTGGAATGTGTGCAGAAGAAGGCAACCAAGATGATCAAGGATCAAGGAAACCAAGCCTTACGAGGAGTGCTTGAAGGAGCTGGGTATGTTTAGCTTGGAAAAGAGGAGACTGAGAGGAGATATGATAGCCATATTCAAATATCTTAGGGCTGTCACCTTGTTTTCTCCTGCTCTGAAGGGTAGGACTTGAACCAATGGCTTCAAGTTGCAAGAAAGATTCCGACTAAACCTCAGGAAAAGCTTTCTGACAGCAAGAGCTGTTCGACAGTGGAACAGACTCCCTGGGAAAGTGGTGGACTCTTCTTCCTTGGAGGTTTTTAAACAGAGGTTGGACGGCAATCTGTCATGGATGCTTTAGCTGAGATTCCTGCATGGCAGGGGGTTGGACTAGATGACCCTTGGGGTCCCTCCCAACTCCTAAGATTCGATGACAACATTGCTTTTGTGCATGTGAACTGGTTCTGAACGCAGATGGCAACTACGGCTGTTAAAGGATTTGTGCTACATGCTCTCTGAATCAGAGTGGGTTGCAGTGATCTGGTGCCACCTGGTGAAACCTTACTAATGTTACAATCTGCTACATTTTTACCTGTGGCTGCTATCTTCACCAATCCTGGAAAAATACTTTCTCTTGCAAGAGGCCTTTCGGTAAACTCTTATAGTTTTCTATTTTTTAAAGATTCTTCTAACCAATTTCTATATAAATGTAGCCCTGACATTCAAATACGTACATCCAAAAAATGTGTAACCTTTTGAAATAGTTTATTTTGCATAGTGACTAACAGACTGAGCTGCAAATCAGGAAGTTCCTAGGTCAAATCTCAACTCTCCTGTGAACTTCTTTTTTTAAAAAATAATTTTTTATTGATTTTCCAACAGAAAATAAAAACAAACAATACACAATACGTAAACAAACAAACATATAAACATGTATAATTTCACAACCTCTTTTTCATAAACCTTGCTTCCCGGACTTCCCCATGCCTCCCCTTTTCTGCATCCCTGTTTTAATGTTTCTTCAGCAACCCCCCAGTTAGCTAATTGCTCATTTTCTTTTTAACCTTCTTCTCTTACTTAGTCGGTTACAGCTGTAATTCTATAGTTCCCATTCCCTTGACATTTTAGCACTCATTAATTTTACAACAGTTCTTAAGATATATTTTAAATTTCTTCCAATCTTCTTCCACCGTCTCTTTTCCTTGGTCACGGATTCTGCCAGTCATCTCCGCCAGTCCCATATAGTCAATCACCTTCGTCTGCCATTCTTCCAGCGTGGGTAGTTCTTGTGTCTTCCAATACTTTGCTAAGAGAATCCTTGCTGCTGTGGTAGCATACATAAAAAACGTCCTATCCTTCCTTGACACCAATTGGCCAACCATGCCCAGGAGAAAAGGCTCTGGTTTCTTATGAAAGATACATTTAAGGACCTTCTTAATTTCATTATAGATCATTTCCCAAAAGGCCTTAATCCTCGGGCAAGTCCACCAAAGGTGATAGAAGGTACCTTCAGTCTCATTGCATTTCCAGCATTTATTATTGGGCAAATGGTAAATTTTTGCGAGCTTGACTGGGGTCATGTACCACCTATAAATCATTTTCATAATGTTTTCTCTTAAGGCATTACATGCCGTAAACTTTATACCGGTGGTCCATAACTGTTCCCAGTCAGCAAACATAATGTCATGACTAATGTCTTGTGCCCACTTAATCATGGCTGACTTAACCATTTCATCTTGTGTATTCCACTTCAACAGCAGGTTGTACATTCTTGACAAATTCTTAGTATTGGGTTCTAACAATTCTGTTTCTAATTTTGACCTCTCCATCTGGAAGCCAATTTTCCTGTCTTGTTTGAACACCTCCATTATTTGATGATAGTGAAGCCAATCTCGTACTTTAAACTTCAATTTCTCATAACTCTGTAATTTAACTTTTTCACCATCTTGCTCTAAAATTTCCCAATATTTTGGCCATTTAGACCCCATATTAAGTTTTTTCACCTCCTTGGCTTCCATTGGTGACAGCCACCTAGGGGTTTTGTTTTCCAACAAATCTTTGTAACGAATCCAAACATTATATAGTGCTTTCCTAACAATATGGTTTTTGAACCCTTTATGAGTTTTTACCTTTTCGTACCATATATATGCATGCCAACCAAATCTATTGTCAAACCCTTCCAAATCCAAAATGTCCGTGTTCTCAAGAAGTAGCCAGTCTTTCAACCAGCAGAAAGCTGCCGATTCATAATACAGTCTTAAGTCCGGCAGGGCAAACCCCCCTCTATCTTTTGCATCAGTTAAGATCTTAAATTTTATTCTGGGCTTTTTGCCCTGCCAGACAAATTTGGATATATCTTTCTGCCACTTCCTGAAACAGTCCATTTTGTCCACAATCTGTAATGTCTGAAACAAAAATAACATTCTAGGCAATACATTCATCTTAATAACAGCAATTCGGCCTAACAAGGAAAGTCTCAACCTTGACCATATTTCTAGGTCTTTCTTTACTTCTGTCCAACCTTTATCATAGTTATCTTTAAATAAATTCACATTCTTAGATGTCAAGTTAATCCCCAAATATTTCACTTTCTTTGCCACCATTAATCCCGTTTCACTCTGAAACCTCTCTTTTTCAACATTTGTTAGATTTTTCTCCAGAACTTTAGTTTTTTGCTTGTTCAACTTAAATCCTGCTACTTGACCAAATACTTGAATTAATTCTAAGACTCTTTTCGTACTAGTGTCTGGCTGTTGCAAAGTCAATACTAGGTCATCTGCGAAGGCCCTCAGTTTATATTGTTTGGCTCCGACCTGAACTCCTTTAACCAGCTGGTCCCCTCTAATCATATTTAACAAAACCTCCAAGACAGATATAAAGAGTACTCCTTACTCTCCTGTGAACTTCTTGAGGGGCCCTAGGCTAGCCACTCTTTCTCAGCCTGTTTCCCCATCTGTCATATGGGAGATAATACTACATAATTCCCTTGTAAGAATTGCAGACAGAAAATGAATGTGACATGCTTTGAACATTTGAAAGCAGTAAAGGTAAAGGGACCCCTGATCATTAGGTCCAGTCGTGACCGACTCTGGGGTTGCGGCACTCATCTCGCTTTATTGGCCAAGGGAGCCGGCGTACAGCTTCTGGGTCATGTGGCCAGCATGACTAACCCACTTCTGGCGAACCAGAACAGCGCATGGAAACACCGTTTACCTTCCCGCCAGAGCGGTACCTATTTATCTACTTGCACTTTGACGTGCTTTCGAACTGCTAGGTTGGCAGGAGCAGGGACCGAGCAACGGGAGCTCACCCCATCGCAGGGATTCTGTTCAGTTTCTGTTAATTGGTTCTCGTGGGAAACTTGCAGATTCTAGCTACCACAATTAACTCAAGCTGGTGTCAATTTACTCTTGGCAGAAAGCCCAGGTCTGCTTGACCTAGAAACTACTCTGATTGGTTAACGACCAGCACTCTGCTCTGTTATCAAGGGATTGCTAGCTCAGTTTGAAGTGAGGTGTTATTAGGAGTAGAAGTGCTGTGTATGGTTTTGAGAGAGAGAAAGAGAGGATTTATTTTGCTTTGTTTTGTATGCAGAAACTCTGCTGGTTTTATTTTCTCCTTTTTAATAAATCCTGTAAATAGTTATTCTGAGTCTAGCTGACTAGTCATTACTGCCGCAACTAGCTTCCTCGCTGTGCAGGAAAACTCTGCTACGTTTGGGCTAAAGCCAGTAGGGCTATGCCTGACACTTCAAAGTTCCATGAGGTTATGGGCATTGTGCTGCCAGCCTGAGTTGCGGTGGTGTCAGCATCAACGGCGTTGGTTCCAGTAGTTCCAGAAGTTGTTGTTCCTGCTGGTGCAGCAGATGGACTCTGGCTGGTTCCTGACCATGGTGAGCTGGTGACGCAGTGGACACAAGGACAACAGCTGCAGCGTGTGAGTGCTGGGTGCTGTGGTTCCTGTTTTCTCTCTCGGTGGTCGTGAGTAGCTGGTTCCGGGTTCCAGGGACATCGCTCTCAAGATGGCCTCACAACCAGTTCAGATGGCTTTTGAGCGTCTGAATGACTCCAATTACTTGCTGTGGTCGGAACGCATGCAGGCAGTGCTGCAGAGGGATCGTCTCTGGCAAGTGGTGAGTAAGTTTCCTGCAAAGCCTGATGATGAAGACCTCGACAAAGACCAAAGAGCAAGGGCCACAATTGTCTTGGGGCTGGAAGATTCCCAGTTGCCGTATGTGAGGGGAATCAAGACAGCTAGAGGTGTGTGGCAAGCACTTAAAGAACTCCATGTGCGTGAGACAGCAGTTTCCAAGCTGTTCATTCGCAAGGCATTGTACAAGGCAATGTTACAGCCTGGGGTTACAATGCAGGAACACCTACACAGTTTACAGTTAAAGTTTACTGCGCTACAGGAAAGAGACTGTGCATTAGACCAGCAGGAGAAGGTGGCTATTATTTTGAGTTCTCTCCCGGAAAGCTGGGATAATTTAGTTTTGTCTCTAGAAGGCATCCAGGAGCGTGATTTATCAGTCAGTTACGTTACTGGGCGTTTGATTGAAGAATGGCAGAAGAGGCAAGAAAGGTCGTTGGCTGCAGAGGCTTCTACAGGCGGGCGGTTTGGAAGGAGTTCTCATGCCGTGCCAGAGGTGAAGCAAAAGCAGCGTACCAGTGAGGAGTCAGCGTTTGCTGTTAGGCGTTGTTTCCGATGTGGGTCTTCAGCGCATCTAAAACGACAATGTCCGGAGTTGGTCAAGTCTCAGTTGCCGGTGCAGGAGCAGAGACGAGATCAGCAGCAGCAGCGGAAAAAGAAATTCTTCAAACAAAAACAGTCGGCTCAGCTGGTGACCGGCGAGGTCAAGATTGCTGATGAGAAACAAGCTGTCTGGGTGGTCGATTCGGGAGCATCTCGCCACATCGTAAATTCAGATGAATTGTTTGTTTCCAAGAACTCAGCACAGCGTAGCCAGGTGGCTCTAGCAGACGGAAGTACTTCCGAAGTGATTTCGGGGGGTGCAGTTTTTGTTCCTTGTCTTCGTGAATGCCTGCAAAATGTACTTTGTGTGCCGTCATTAAGGAGCAATCTGATGTCTGTAGATTGTTTGCTAAAAGCTGGGTTTAAAGTGCATTTTGAAGGAGACAGTTGCATCATTAAGAAGGCTGGTGAGATTTTAGGCACTGCTAAGTCAGAGGGAGGCTTGTTTTGGCTTAAAGCAGGATCTCAAGTTGCAGCAGTAGTCAGTAAATCTAAGCCTGCAGTGAATAACAAAGCTATACATGACAACTGTGTGCACTTATTGCATAGGAAAATGGGGCATGCTTGCTGGAAAAGTGTACTAAAAATGTCTGAATTGGCTGATGGGGGTAATTTAAAGAGTTGTAACAAGTACCTTGATTGTAATGTGTGTAAAAAGGTTAAAACCCACAGAGTCTCTTACCCCAGAAGTGACAGAGTTAGTGAGTCACCGCTACAGCTGGTTCACATGGACGTAATTGGTCCATTTGCTGTAAGCAGGGGTGGATCGCGTTTTTCACTAACAATTGTGGATGATGCCACACGTTATTCTTGGGTTTTTCCCATGAAGAATAAGGGTGACGTGTTCACTAAGTTTAAAGGCTGGGTGGCATCTGTGGAAAGATTTCTGTCCATTAAACTTAAAAGGATTCAGACGGACAGAGGTGGCGAATTTATGTCAAATGCTTTTAGAGATTGGTTACAAAAGCGTGGCATTGGGCATAGAAAAACGAACATTTTTTCCCCAGAGGAGAATGGCGTTGCAGAGCGAAAAAACAGATCTTTACAAGATATGATGTTTGCCATGCTTGATGATGCTGATTTGCCCATGTCTTATTGGGGGGAGAGCATGCTCACCGTGTGTTATCTCCAAAACAGGCTCTTTCATCAAACAATAGGTACAACCCCGTACTTTAAATTGTTTCAGAAAAAACCCAAAATTGACCATTTGCATGTGTTTGGATCAAAAGCCTGGGTATTAATTCCGAAACAAATGAGGAAGAAGGGAGATCCTAAGACCAAACAGTTAGTGTTTGTGGGTTACCAGGAGCTGGGAAAAGGTTTCCGCTTTGCTGAAGGGACAAATGGCATTGTGATCTCCAGGAATGCCAGTTTTTGTGAACATAGTGGCTGGGAGAGACTACATGCCAATACTGAGGTTTGGTTTGAACCTTCCCAGGAGCTTCATGACTCTGAAAGTAGACACAGAGAATCAGAGTCTGAGGGGGAGGAAAGTTCAGATAAGAGCTCTCAAGAAAGTGGAGTTAGCCAAAGACCAGTTGCTAAGCAACAAAAGAGAGGTCGTAGTTCTGAGGAGGAAAGTGGGTCAGAAGAAAAATTTTCTCCCAGAAGATCTAAAAGACAAAACAAAGGAGTGCCTCCGGTGCGTTTTTCCCCAGATACTGCAAATGTGTTTAGTGTAATTGCAGAACCCAAGAGTTTTCAGGAGGTGTTAAAGTTACCAAAAGAGGAGGCAGAGCGCTGGAAACAGGCAATGGAGGAAGAGATGTCCTCTCTGAATGAGCACAAGGTTTTTACACCAGTAGCAGCGCCTGAGGGGGCAAAGATTGTAGGCTGCAGGTGGGTGTACAAACTTAAACCTCTGGTGACAGGAGAGTACAAATACAAAGCTCGTTTAGTGGCTCAAGGATACTCTCAGAGGCCTGGAAAAGATTATGACGAGACTTTTTCCCCTACTGCTAAGGGGGACAGTGTAAGGCTGATTTTAACGCTTGGAGCAAAGAGAAAACTCCTGTTAAACCATTTTGACATTCAGACTGCATATTTACATGCATCAATATCAGAAGACCTGTATCTAGCCGAACCGCCTGGTTATGAGACAGGTTCCAATAGAGTGTTGAAATTAAACAAAGCTCTATACGGTCTCAAACAGGCTGCAAGATCTTGGAACAAGTGTTTCCATGAGGCCTTAGTGTCATTTGGTTTCAAACAGAGTACAGTTGACAATTGTGTTTATGTACGTGGTACAGGCAGTGATCAAGAGTTTTGTCTGATTTATGTAGATGATGTTTTGTATGCCTGCAAAACAGATAAACAAACTAAAAGATTTGCCAAGCAATTGTCCAGTAAGTTCAAAGTGAAAGACTTAGGCCCGGTTAGGACATATCTAGGGTTGGAAGTGTGCTGGGCCCAAGATGGCAGCTGCCTAATTAGTCAGCAGAACAAAGTTAAACAACTACTGACTACATACAGGATGCAGGATTGCAAAGGGGCAGTGGTGCCTATGGATCCAGGTTTCATAAAAACACTTCATATAGATGAGAGTCCTGAATTTGAACATCCTGATGTATATCATTCTGTAATTGGAAGTTTATTGTATCTAGCACAGTGGTCCAGACCTGATATTAGTTATGCAGTAGGCATATTAAGTAGATTGGTCTCAAAACCCACACTAAATGCCTGGAAAGGGGTAAAACAAGTTCTGAGGTATCTCAAACAGACAATTGGCTATATGTTACAATTAAATTCTTCAGAGGATGAAATGTTGAGTTGCTACTGTGATAGTGACTGGGGAAATTTGCCGGATAGAAAATCTGTCACAGGACTAGTCATAATGGTCGGTGGAGCTTTAATCAGCTGGCGGTCACGCAAGCAAGACGTTGTAAGTGTGTCATCAACGGAATCAGAGTACGCCGCATTGAGTGAATTGTGCAACGAGGTGATTTATTTCAAGCATTTGTTAGCAGATTTAAATGTAAATTGTGGAGAACCAGTACAAGTTTACATTGATAATCAAGCTTGTATAACATTAAGTAAAACAGAGGGTTTCAAATCGCGTTCCAAACATATCTCTGTAAAATACCAAAATGTACGTTGCTGTGTACAAGACAATATAATCACCTGTACTTATGTATCAAGTGAAGAAAATGTAGCAGATGTATTAACTAAACCATTGGCAAAGATAAAGAACAAGCGAATGTGCAAGGGTTTAGGTTTGCTGGAAAAATGATCTCCTACATAGGTGTATTTGGTGTTAATTGTTCAGCAGAATCTGTGAGGGGGTGTTCAGTTTCTGTTAATTGGTTCTCGTGGGAAACTTGCAGATTCTAGCTACCACAATTAACTCAAGCTGGTGTCAATTTACTCTTGGCAGAAAGCCCAGGTCTGCTTGACCTAGAAACTACTCTGATTGGTTAACGACCAGCACTCTGCTCTGTTATCAAGGGATTGCTAGCTCAGTTTGAAGTGAGGTGTTATTAGGAGTAGAAGTGCTGTGTATGGTTTTGAGAGAGAGAAAGAGAGGATTTATTTTGCTTTGTTTTGTATGCAGAAACTCTGCTGGTTTTATTTTCTCCTTTTTAATAAATCCTGTAAATAGTTATTCTGAGTCTAGCTGACTAGTCATTACTGCCGCAACTAGCTTCCTCGCTGTGCAGGAAAACTCTGCTACGTTTGGGCTAAAGCCAGTAGGGCTATGCCTGACACTTCAAAGTTCCATGAGATTCGAACCGCCGACCTTCTGATCGGCAAGCCCTAGGCTCTGTGGTTTAACCCTTGACATCAGTATGCTCGTGTTAAACGTTATTATTTTCCCTGACATTTAGTGTGTTCTCTCATTGTAGTTGTCTTACAGTAAGCAGGATACCTAATTTACAGCAATTCAGATACTTTAGTCTTTGCCTCCAAGTTTGTCACCAAACCCCCCCCCCCCTTGATGAATTACTTTGACCTGCATTGCGTGATTTTGCAAATCCAAAGATTCTGGAAATGTGCCTGGCCGAGTGTTTGCCCAGCAAGAGAACACATAAGAAAGCTGAGTCTTTCATTCTTTTTTTAAAGGCAGTTGTACAAAAACCTCTAAAATGTATGTGGTAGTTTCTGCAAAGTGCTTCAATATTGTTGATAGCTGTCACCAGTGTTATGGAAATGTCAGTTTGCCTCCTTCCCCAAAATGCATTCTAAAAAAATGGGGAGGGGGGTACCAGTTCCCAGAAATAAATGGGAGATAAAATGAGGATAAATAATTTGAATTAAACACATTCTTTGCACATTTATATAACATTTTCATTGTGGCACAAATTGCTAGAGGACATTATATTATTTTTCAACACTTGAGACTTGAAGAATTGTGGTATTTCTGGTCTCAAAATGCTTGTTTTTATTGAATGTTAATTAGCACAAGGAAGAATACACTTTCAGTGTTTTTCTTCTCCACTGAGCAAATTTCTGTTACAATTACATCTGCTTTTTTGCAATAATGTTTTGCAATCATTCTGTTTTGCCAGTAAGTATGTAGTGGTGCCAGTTTATAGTTTAACATTCTCCTTCTTCAGCCCACAGTTGCAATAAACAGGGAAGTTTGTAATCAGTTTCTGTGTGATCTGTCAGCCCTGCTACCAACACTCTGGGGTGAGCAAGGACCAAAGATGAACCTAGTTCTTGTAGTCTGGCTGCACTGCCCTCTTGCTAAGTAGCCGCGTTTGCATGGATGATACATAACGATGTTTTGAGAATGCTCTGCCATCCAGAATCTGGCCTAATTGCCTTTCTCTCAAGCAGGAGTTTCACCGTTCTTTCAGGTGTAAGGTCGGCATTGTCTTCTCTCAGATCCAGATTTAGAAAAATTTTGAGATTCCTCCTCTCAAGTCAGACCAGTACCCTGCGACATTGCTGGTGATATCATTTATTTGGGTGGAGCCATACTATTTAAGAACTGTTCTTCGGAGCAGATCCATACTATATAAAGGAAAAACTAAAGGTTTTTTGTGCACTCTGGGCGGCTTCCAGCAGAATATTAAAATACAATTCATCAAATATTGAAAGCTTCCCTAAACAGGGCTGCCTTCAGATGTCTTCTAAAAGTCTGATAGTTGTTTATTTCTTTGACATCTGTTGGGAGGGCGTTCCACAGGGCAGGCACCACTACTGAGAAGGCCTTCTGCGTGGTTCAGTGTAACCGCTTCTTGCAGTGAGAGAACTGCCAGAAGGCCCTCGGAGCGGGACCCCAGTGTCCGGGCAGAAAGATGGGGGTGGAGATGTTCCTTGAGGTATACTGGGCTGAGGCTGTTTAGGGCTTTAAAGCTCAGCACCAACACTTTGAGTTGTGCTTGGAAATGTACTGGGAGCCAATGCAGGTCTTTCAAGACCGGTGTTATGTGGTCTTGGCGGCCGCTCCCAGTCATCAGTCTAGCTGCCGCATTCTGAATTAGTTATAGTTTCCGGGTCACCTTCAAAGGTAGCCCCACAAAGAGCGCATTGCAGTGGTCCAAGCAGGAGATAAGCAAAGCATGCACTACTCTGGCAAGACAGTCCACGGGCAGGCGGGCAGGTAGGGTCTCAGCCTGCGTACCAGATGGAGCTGGTAGACAGCCGCCCTGGACACAGAATTGACCTGCGCCTCCATGGACAGCTGTGAGTCCAAAATGACTCACAGGCTGTGCACCTGGTCCTTCAGGGACACAGTTACCCCATTCAGGACCAGGGAGTCCTCCACACCTGCCTGCCCCCTGTCCCCCCAAAACAGTGCTTCTGTCTTGTCAGGATTCAAGCTCAATCTGTTAGCCCACCATCCATCCTCTGATTGCCTCCAGACACGCACAAAGGACCTTCACCGCCTTCACTGGTTCTGATTTAAAAGAGAGTTAGAGCTGGGTATCATCCACATACTGATGAACACCCAGCCCAAACCTCCTGATGATCTCTCCCAGTGGCTTCAAAATCATGGGGAAGATGACAGAACCCTAAGGCACCCCACAAGTGAGAGCCCAGGGATCTGAACACTCATCCCCCAACACCACTTTCTGGACACGGCCCAGGAAGAAGGAGCGGAACCACCGTATAACAGTGCCCCCAGCTCCCAGCCCCTCTAGATGGTCCAGAAGAATGTCATGGTCGATAGTATTAGAGGCCGCAGAGAGATCCAGCAGAACTAGGAAACAGCTTTCACCTTTGTTCGTAGCCCGCCGGAGATCATTGACCAGTGTGACCAAGGCAGTTTCAGTCCCATGATGAGGCCTGAATCCCAATTGGAAGGGATCCAAATGGTCCGCATCCTCCAGGCATGCCTGGAGTTGTTCAGCAACCACCCACTCAATCACCTTGCCCAAGAATGGAAGATTTGAGACTGTGCGATAGTTGGCCATACTGGCCGGGTCTAAAGATGATTTTTTTAAGAAGCAATTTAATAACCACCTCTTTCAGTGGGTCTGGGAAGGCTCCCTCACAGAGAGAAACATTCACCACCCTGCGGAGCCCATTGCCCAGCCCTTCCCGGCTCACTTTTATTAACTAGGATAGGCAAGGATCAAGGAGTCAGGTGGGCAGTTTCACTCGTCCACATCTTCGGAGGTAACAGATTCAAATTGATCCCACGCAACTTGACTAGATAGGACTCTGGCACTCTCCTGCCCTGGTCCTACTCCCATGTTGGTGTCTACCTCTTTCTGAATATGAGCGACTTTATCTGCAAAAAACTTTACAAAATCATTGCAGGAGATCTTAGGGCGCTTACTGAGCCCCGATGACACAAGTGGTTCCGTTAAATTGCGAACCACCTGAAAGAGTCTCCTGCTTCTGTTTTCTGCCGATGCAATAGAGGCGGTGAAGAAGGTCCTCTTTGCCGTCGCTTTCGCCACTTGGTAGGCTCAATGTTGAGCTCTAACCCTTGTCCCGTCAGATTCAGAATGAGTTTTCCACCACCAGTGCTCTAGCCGTCTCAGCGATTGTTTCATCGCCCTTAGCTCTAGGGAAAACCACGGGGCTGTCCGGGCTCCATGCAATCGGAGAGGGCGCTTCGGAGCCAGACAGTCAATAGCCCTGGTTAACTCCGCATTCCAGTGGGCCATGAGGGAATCAGCTGAGAGGCCATCAACGTGGGATAATTTTGCTAGATTTGTGGTTGCAGCCTGAAAACTGAGAAGAACATTCATCAAAGACAATGTGGTGGACTGTAAAGTCTGATCAGCAATGTAATATTAGAAATTGATTTGTGGAGGTCTGCACCTCAAGGTATAGATGTATAACTTGCTTATCGCTTTATTTTAACGGTGTACCTATGCATATTCTGCACAGGTTGCATAGAACACTTTTATTTCCTTTTTGGTTGAAATGACCAGGATGGTCACAGCAACTAAGATTTTAGTGTTCAGAGACTGGTATTATGACTCAGTAAAATCTGGAGTCAATAGCCTACTAATTATTTGGGGTTATATTCCACTTTCCTTGGAGGTTGCAGGCGAATGACAGTATATTGTAAATGAAAGTGAAAGCAGAAGCGTATAATTTCAGCTTTCAAAACATTTGCTTTAACCCTGTCCACCAAACCAAAAGAAAAGAAAAGGTTTGTGTTCATTTTGTCAAATGCTTTGGCTAGAGGTGTGGTCAGTCTGAGATCTACGAAAGAGGCTATGGTTATCTCATATTATTAAACTGATGAACACACACCCAGAGAAATATCCTAATTGCCATCTCTGAGAGCTGATGACTATTTTTCTTCATCATGAAAAAAATCACATGATATACAAAGGTGTCACTGTTTGCAAAATAAGCAATTTCTTATGAAAAATGCCAACATGCTATATATTTAACACAGTGTCTTGAACAAATGCTTCTAAAATTCTTTTCCTCTTTTCTTCAGCCAGCTGTTGTTTCTCATCCTTTTCCCACCTAATTTCTTCACTTCTGGTCTTTTCCTCTTTCCTTCAGCGGTGATTCCTCTGACTGATTCTGAACACAAGTTACTACCTTTGCACTTTGCGGTTGATCCTGGGAAAGATTGGGAGTGGGGGAAGGATGACAATGATAACTCCAAGCTGGCCAAGTAAGATCTCTTTCAAATAATTAACACTTCAACACCTTGTGGACATCTGTGTGCCTAAAATGCCTGGTAACCTTTGATTAGCCTGCCCTTTTAAAATCAGTTTTTAGAACAAATAACTATATAGTTTTTGAGCCACATACATCTCTTGCATAGTTCACTAGCTGGGTGTGGAGTTTTGCCACCTACACAATGCCAGTTGGTTGCCCCAGTCTGGCAAGACCAATGTGAGGCTGCAAATTTCCCATAGCAA
The DNA here is from genome assembly GCF_964188315.1 of Podarcis muralis. Classification (NCBI taxonomy): domain Eukaryota; kingdom Metazoa; phylum Chordata; class Lepidosauria; order Squamata; family Lacertidae; genus Podarcis; species Podarcis muralis. The sequence goes on along the minus strand of NC_135668.1, from coordinate 3,172,085 downwards.
GCCCAGTGTCGGACTATTTCTTTTCCCCCTAGCTTATTTCCTTAAGAGAGCATGGGGATCTGTAACTGAAAGTACTCTTGTTAAACCTGATGTTTTTTTCTGTTTCTGTTGATTAAGTGTGAGTATATGGCTGTAAATTTTCAGTGATTATATGGTATGTGGTCTTTCCTCTTTTTCCTTTCCTAGTTTGATTCTGTCTCTGGAGGCAAAGCTTAATCTTCTGCACAGTTACATGAATGTAACCTGGATACGGATACCATCGGAAACACGGGTAACCCTTTTATTCTCCATACATAGCTTGAGAGAAACAGGCCCCAACTGTGTGATCTCATGAAAGAGATGATCCTGGGTTAGGCTCCCATCACTAGCGCAGCAGAATCCATTGCATCCTTGCTGTGTTGGGCTAGCGGTTCAGAGAAGCTCCTTTGGGAGGCAGGGGCAGGGAGAGGCAAGGTCCAGGTCCCTGCCTCCCTAGAATTAATGCAGCACTTTCTGACACACACAAAATGGCCATGGATTAGACTGTTGTCACTGATGTTTTGTAATGTATTTCTAATGTTGTACACCATCCTAAGATCTTTTGATAAAGGGTGGTATATAAATTGCTGCTGTTGTAGTAGTAGTAGTAGTAGTAGTAGTAGTAGTAGTAGTAGTAGTAGTAGTAATAGACTGTACTGTGCATAGATTAGAAAGGAAAAAAGATCCAAATAAAGCAGCTGTCCTTCCTGCTGCTTTTGTTTGTAAATTCTGCCCTCTGTCACGGCATATGAGATGGTCAAAACCAAAGAGTAATTGACCAGCCTTTCTATCCATTGTCTGGGGAAAAGGCTGAAAAGCAGAATTTGTTCTGCTCCTTGCATTTGTGCAGTTCCACATTTGAGAGTGTGGGTTCTCAGGTCCAAATATCAGAGCATTCTAGTGGTTTGACAAAAGTATAGGGACTATCAAATGTGAGACTGCAAAGTTGATACCCAAGGTTGTCAGTCAGGGGTAAGCAAATTAAGAGTTCAGCCAAATTTTCATGTGCACAACAGGGAGCTTTGGGGAACTGAATATGTTCTCTGAAATATCCCACTTATCATACTTGTTAATCATGCCTCTCAGAAACTGCTCCAACACTAGTTTTTTCATAAAGAAGGAAGTTATTATTGCTCAGTCATGCTCCAGCCAATCATGAGTTGGCATGTGCTTGAAAATTTATGTGTTAATTCTATGTCCAGGACCAATTTCCATAAAGGTTATCATGTCTCAGTTTAGCTCCTGGTAATTACGGTAGTAGTACTTTTTATTTTACATGATAGGAAGGCTCTCTTGCCATTTCTATATTAGCCTTTTCAGACTAATGAAATTGTCAAGAAATCGCACACATCATCCAATGAGAAATATGGTCAGGTGAACTGGTTTTCAATCATTGCCCGTTGTGAATCATTTGCAAGATTAATTTCATAGGGTTGCCTAGTTGTTCATTAGGTCAAGATGATCTGCAAGTTGCTTCCACTTCGTATTTTCTTAAAATATATCATGGCAAGCACAATCTTTTACTCAACTGCCATTTTTCTTATATAGGGATGGTAATCTGAAAAAATGTTGATACTTTTTTTGCCTAGCATTAACTAATTTTCTTGCCCCAGAAGAGTAGGTGAGCAGAATTAGGCAAGTAAAAACAATCTCAATTTCTTTGAGATAGGAGGATATCTGTTTAGGAGTCTTGGAAATGAATGTTTTGAAATGTACTTCTATAGTTACACTGAAAATTACTTGCACCATATCCTATATTTTCAGGTATAAATGTGAACGGCATTGATAATTGAATTATTGCACAATTTGCTTTTTAATCCCAGATCAAATATTGCTGTCTTAATCATTTTTTTAAAAAAATCCCTTGCTAAATACCCGGAGGTTGGCTTCTGTATTTGTGTTATCTTTCATTTTGCATCTCTGATGCCATTTGTACTGGAATGTCTCCTACAATGTAGCCTTTCCACACAGAATGGTCATCAGGACTGAACTTTACTATTGCTATCCTCCATATAATCCAAAACAGTGTCCCATGAGCACTGAGCAGGAGTAAACAAGAAACAACAGACCAGATTATTTCAGATATGTTGAGCAAGAGAACCAAGCATGCTGCATAAAAAATTCCAGGAATACTAGCTGATCTATTTGAGGAGAGAAATTCCCTCCTAACCCATCACCCATCAACTTAAAAATCAGAAAACTTGTAGTGAAGAGCATATCCATTCTACCTAACATCATATTGCAATGGTTCCTGATGTTTCAGATATAGAAAAGCATACAAAAAGATGCACTGTTTTCAGATTTGGCTTTTACCATCTTGAATATGCTGTGGAATTCACAGCAAACATCTGAAGTTTCAAGAGAATGACCAGGACCAAAAGGACAGTCAGAGAAATCTGGCAAGCTATTATAAACCTGGATCTAAGAAGCTTCTTCCAAAGATTAACCATCTGTTAATGTAAATTGTGACCCCTTAATGTAATGGCCTTATGTGCAGAACCATTCTTTTGAAGACTTGCATTTTTCAAATGCTAAATATCCTGGAAAACTGCATTCAAATGTAGAGAGGATCTTACTGCAGGAAATCATTGTGTGAGAATAATTTCTAATTGTTAACTTCCTTCTCTTCATAGGCTCCTCTGGCTCAGCCAGAATCTCCCACTGCGTCAGCAGGAGAGGATGTTCAGTCTCTCGCTGATTCCATGGACTCCGACAGGGATTCCATCTGCAGCAATTCTAATGGCAATAATGGGAAAAATGGGAAAGAGAAAGAAAAGCAAAGGAAGGATAAAGAAAAAAACAGGGCTGATTCAGTTGCAAACAAACTTGGGAGTCTCAGTAAAACTCTAGGCATCAAGCTCAAGAAGAACATGGGTGGGCTTGGGGGTCTAGTGCATGGCAAAATGAGCAGAGCAAATTCAGGAAATGGGAAAAATGGGGAGATCATTGAGAAAGTCAAAGAGAAGAAGTCCAAGTCACGCAAAGGAAGCAAAGAAGAATCTGGCCAGTCTGCAAGCACTTCTCCATCTGAAAAGACAACCCCCTCTCCCACTGAAAAGACAAGCATTTCACCTGTTGAAAAAATGAATTCTAAATCCCCTTCAGATAAACAGTCAGACCCATGGAAGTACAGTACTGATGTGAAGCTGAGCCTCAACATCTTGAGAGCCGCCATGCAAGGGGAACGGAAGTTCATCTTTGCTGGCCTCCTCTTGACCAGCCATAGACATCAGTTCCATGAGGAGATGATTGGCTATTACTTGACCAGTGCCCAGGAGCGCTTTAGTGCTGAACAGGAACAGAAGAGGAAAGAGGCAGAGAAGAAGGCTACTCTCAATGGATCGTCATGCAGGAAACTGGAGCAAGAAATGTACTCCAAAGAGAAGTTGGAAGCATCTCCTCAGGGAAGGGCATCACCAGTCTTGCCTCAAAGCCATACGACTCAACTGGTTTTAAAGTTTAAAGACCGTACTAGTCCCACACCAGGGTCATTTTCGTCACCTAGCAATGGTGCCAAGAAAAGTGGACCCATTCCATTGTCTGCCCACTATAGCCATACACCCCCTGTTCAGAGGCAAAGTGTCATCCACTTGCACGATGTCAACTCCAAGCCATCAAGCTTCCAGGATGATACCTACAAACCGGTGGTTGGCACCTTAAAAACATGTGCCACATATCCCCAACAGAACCGGTCATTGTCTTCACAGAGCTATAGCCCAGCCCGAATAGCAGGCATCCGTACTGTCAACACAGTGGAGTCACTGACCTATGTTATGCCTACGGACCACAAGTCACAAACATATACCAATGGGTTTAATACCAGTGACATCAGAGACTGCTTGGAATATGCCGATGAGGATGCACCGCAGACCTGGTTGAACAATGACAAAAATCGAGGCAGGAGCACAGTTAGCCCGATATATTCAATCCAGCAGAACCGCTGCAAGAAGGAGAACTGCTCTTTTTATGGTCGCCCCGAGACTGAAAACTATTGTTCCTACTGCTATAAGGAGGAGCTGAAACGCAGGGAGCAAGAAAGTAAGGGGCACCGACATTGAAGGTGATGGAGCTCTTCCCATGAATATTTATTTCCTCCATTTTCTTACTTGTAAGGTATGTGGCAATGGATTACAGGAGGAAGGAAAAGAGAATCCTGCAGAGGGATCTGTGGGGAGAAAGGTCCAGCTTATTTGTTTTTCCCCTGCAGCAATGAAAAACTAAGAATTAATTTATCATAAAGAGTTTATTATTTTCCATTTTGTCAGTGTCTTTTTTACATACACTTGTAAGCTGAAAGGTTCTTTACTCCTTTGTCAGTGCTGTGTATACGTTTGGTCAAAATTTACTAATGGTGCCTGAATTTACACTGACATCACTCAGGTAGTAGGAAGATAGGGAAAAAGTCATAATAACTGGAAATGTGGTATTGTAATAAGATGTGTCTGTTTCATTCTTTAGAGCCATCTCATCTGAAGAAATATAACTTTTTCATAGCTCTTTCCTCTTCCTTTAAAAATTGGGGGAAGAATAGTAATTTGCATATAGTTCATACTAACATGCTAACATCCTTGCTTGTATTATTTTAGTAGTCCTGTTTTCTCCACAGATACACAAATGAAAGCCTGGATTCATTAGCAAGCTTCTCTTACAAAACACAAATTCTTGGTTTTATTGATGTAAGCAACTCCAGTTTTGTACTGCACAAAATGTCCAAGAATGAAATGCTTATCCTCCAGATGACATATCTATTTTATTTTTAGACAGGGCTCAAGCCCTCATGGTTGAAAACAAGTACTTTACAATTCAACAGTTGGGCAATTGGATGACCAAACAACTGCCTCAGTAGCTTTGCAGTCCTGTCTTACACCTCATTCAGTGCAACCACATAGCCAAGTGTCCTCTATCTCACTGATCATATCCTTTCCTTGGTCGTTTTGACCAGTTTATCAACACTGCTTATTGGAACCACATTATTTAGCTATTAATTCCCAAGAATTAAAGAATTAAAATATTGGCATATGCAAGACTTCATATTTTTATTATTCATATAGCACGATGTAGATTTGCTACCTCTTTGCAGAGAAGACAAAAATTGTTACTGTTAATTTGCACATGTGTTGCAGGCAACTCCCTGTTTGCGCAGGAGTTGTATTCCGGGTCATTGCGCACATCAGCTGAAAACGAAACATCGGCAGTCGTGCGTCAATTGGACATGGGCAAAATGGTCTTAAACACTTACAAGGACAGCTCATGGATTTGTGTTTAAAGTCTGCTCTCAAATTTGGCCCTCTGAGATGAGTACTAGACAGTGCAGAAGATGAAATCTAAACACCATTGCAAAGACAAAAATGAAGCAAAGATTGTAATAGTTCAAAACTAGACAGAATAATTTAGATAACCTCTACGCCTGGTGCCCTTCAGACGTTTTAGATAAGAGCTGAATGTAACACTGGTGTCTACAGTAGGGCTTCAGTTGGCATTGATATAAACATGTTCGCCTTCTATCTATTTTGTTTCTAGCAAACCACCAAATAGCATACTTCATAATTTATTACAGCCCTCCGGTGTATACTCTGCATGAAAGTCTGCTCTCAGTGCAAGATTCAAGAGCACATTTAAGCTGGGAGAGTAGAGTACGGTGCCATTAAGAACCAATATACCCCGACTATAGAGCAATCCCAATGTTGGCTGGCTCCCCCAGTCAGCATTGTTGCCTTTGTATGATCTGAATTAAATTTCAGTTTACTCATCCATCCCATTACCGAGGCTCCTGTCACATCAAATGAAAAGGGAAGAAGAAATACATCAGTGTCATTAACCTAATGGCCATTAACTCTAAGCCCTCCAAGTGACCCTCTTTTATTAGGAAAGTTCATCACTAGGAACGGCCTATATTTTTGGTTCTTCTCTTTAGCTCTAATATTTTTAGGTAAGCTAAGAAAATATTCACTCATAGCCACATCTCAGTTTACGTAGTGAACTTGGTTTCTGCATCCTCAAATAGAAAGTACTTGAGACTCCTGTCTGTTCACCACTTGCACACACATTAAAACGCCTGTTTGTGAAGTACTTTGTGGTAGCAATCAGTAATTGATCCTATAATTCAGTACAAAACGAAGTAAGAAGTGATGCTTAGTATTAATTAATAATAAATTTTAAGTTTGGCGGGGCGGGGAGGCACACCAATATTACTTAAGAACAGGTCTTAATGAATCCAGCCTTGTAGTTCATGTATCTCTGAGAATGTGTAGTGTATCTGAATTGGTATCTCCTTTCCCCCCAGAGGAAGATGTGTCACCACACTTAAGGGTGCACTCGCACTGCAAGATGTTACAGTGGTGGTGCTGCCAAGCTGGTCCCCATTCTTTTATGGGAGGTCTACTCAAGAAAGAGGATCAGCTGTGTCATTAGTGCCGGCTGACTCTGCAGTGTTCTTGTCCAGCTTTGCCATTTATTTCAAAGCAGGGGGAAAGGGCCCTTCCTAAGGGCCTCTTCTTCCCTTGCCTGTTCTGTGCTTCCAACTTAGAATTAAGGTGCAAAACAGATGTGGTTTGATGGCTGCTGTGTGGATTAGAACACAAGTAACCTTTGGTGTGGTTCACTCATAAGAATCTCAGATGTTCCAATTTTGTCCAATACTGTATGCCTTTTTATGTTTTTAGTTAATTGTGAAAAATCCTCCTGTTTCTTTGGCCAAAGAAATCTGTGGTACCAGATGGACTTATCTTTGATTGTATTTGTGAGAGAAAGAGAGAGAGAGAGAGAGAGAGAGAGAGAGAAGAGCAGGGATGATATTTTAAAAGTTTAAGAAAGAAAATATTAGTGATTACTAATGCATTACTGTAGAACTAGCCTTTGGAATGCCTATAAATGCTTCTCTAGGTGGAGGTAGGCATGAACCACTTGCTGCTAACAATTTATGCTTTTCCATTTTGATTCAAGTATACTATCTGAACAAAAAGCTTTTAAAAAAAACTTCACAAAGTTTTATAATATTTTTTTTAAATAGTCATCATCAGGAAAATACATTTTAGTGGACACAATAATTTCATATATTCACATGGTACTATAATTTTTTTAAAAAATACACAGAACTGAATGAAAATAAGTTTTTCCCAGATAATAGAAATGCTCTCATGAGTTGCTCAAATCAATACCCCACCTCCAAGAACTGTTTTCTGGCACCCATGCTCTAATCTGATCCTTGTTTACACCCTACTCTTAGATATAATTCACTAAACATTATTTACTTAGGGTAGCACCTTACTCTGTGTAAGAATCTAATTATATAGCAGAGCATCTCAGAAAAATCTTAGCTCTGAGTGCCGCTTTCCACCCCTAAAATTTCATCTGCAGAAGTTAGGGGTGAGACCAGTGCCAATTAGACCTGGAATGAGGAGCCTCTAGAGTTCTGGAGATCAGTTTGGCTAGAGCCAGAGCTGGACTCTTAGTGGAGAGTCAAAAGATATTAACATTATTACTGCATCTTTGACCAGGAAAGGGCAGAGGATCAAGCACTGAGTCTTTATAACAGGCCTGGTATGTACCCAGGGGGTTCGTGCTGACACTGAAGCTCAGGTGTCAATGTCAATACCTCTATTCCTCTGTGTGCCTGAATTTAACTTTAACTAAAGAGCAGTGTACATACAATCATTGGTATCTCACTGGGCTAGATCTCCATTTCAAATTGTGCAGTTCTTGGTTCCTTCTGCCTGAGTCCATGAAAACAGACATAACCCAGGATGAGTTAGCACATTCAAATTGCTGTGATTCTATCTAAACCACCACAAAATGGGAACCAAGGTAACAAAGAGGACATGGTCTGTGGGGTGATCCTTGCATTCCATGCTCAAAGTGTATAATGATCATTCCAAGCAAAAAGTGTGGGAATGTTCAAGGTGGCAGGAGAGGATATAGTGTTTATTAATATCCTTCCTAACTTGCGCTAGCTAGTTCCTTTATTTAGCAGAGTGCATTCCCCTTTACACAGCAGAAAACTAGTTGCAAACTCATGTGAGTTTCTTAAGACAATACGCAATTCCATCTGGCTTGTCCAGATTGAAATGTCTTCTAATATTTTCCTGGTAAGACCCCTTGAATCCCTCCTGAAAGAATAAAGACACCATAGTCTTATTCGTAAGCAATAAAAAAAGAGTTTACTCACGATCAGGCAGAGCACAGTGTGGTCCCTGAAGGCAGACTTTAGGCTTAAAGTCACAAGCATATACAAACAGGTTTACCCCATATGTGGGTTGACCTAGTGACTGCAGTTAGCAGACCGGGAAGTTTGCAGGACGAAAGGAAGGAAGATGGAAAAGAGGGAGAGTGACAGCATTGACCAGGTCTGGAAAGGTCCCGCCCACCCACTAGTCACATGCAAGGAAGATGCTCCAGGCCAGGAGGAAGAGGAAGTTTTGACTGGCTGGACCAAACATTCCCTTGCTGTATGTATTGTATTTGACTGAATGTTGTATTTGACTGCTCCCAGTGGATTACGTCCCACAAAAAGTAGTTGGCAATTATGAATGACCTCACCCTCGGTGTTTTTAGGATTTTGTTCCTGTCTGCCTTTTCTGAAAAAGAGGCAAGTGTTTGAATGAAGCCTCCATAAAAACTATACAATTTAAAAGTTCCTTCTCACTGGAAATTAAGTCAAAATATATAAGAAAATAAAAAAATTGTCCAGTAGCACCTTAGAGACCAACTAAGTTTGTTCTTGGTATAAGCTTTCGTGTGCTTTCATCTCTAAGGTGCTACTAGACAGTTTTTTAAATTTTCTTATATATTTCGACTGTGTCAGACCAACATAGCTACCTACCTGAATCTGGAAATTAAATGTTTATGAAACTTGTTGTTTCAGAATTTTTTTATTTTTTTTTTTAAGGCCAAAACGTGTTTTGCGTGAGCTCCCTGTCTCCTCTTGTTCTCTCTCTTTCTCTCTCTCAATCTATATATATATAAACATGACTGCTGTTTCATCCAGCTCAGCATTTTCTTGGGTTGTGGGTTGGTCACTTGGTGGGTAACAAGTGGATATTGTAGACAATTCAGTACATAAAGGGCTAAGGGTTTGTGGGCAGTTAATTCCAAGTCAGGAAGGCTGGGCTGTGCAAAGACAAAATTTGATTGTTGAGATGGGAATTTGAGGCTTGTGTCAGAGCTTCTTTTGCGAAATATGACACAGTTCTCTGGGAAGTTCTCCTGCACAAGCGTTGTTGAATTGAACAGTTCTCTTTCACTGGATCTTTTCATTTCCTTGGGCTTGTGCATAAGGAGTCTGCCAATGGGCTGTGCCCTTTGTTTGGTATTTGAGAAGTACAAAACATGGAACAGTGGTTGAATGTAATAAGTGTTGCTAACTGTTCTGGGGTAAAGTGATGTTTTTTATAAATGAAAGAAAAAATGATTTATGGTTTCAAATGAATTATAATTACTCTGCTAATAGGCATCAGAAAAAAATGTGTGTTGGGGAAAAAGTAAAAGGCTGTATAAATTGTTCAAGCCACTAATCCAAAACTTGTCAAAGAAAATATGCAAAATGTTTGACTTTTCTTTTGTCTATGGAACAAAGGGTCTAAGGGTTATTTCAAAATGGTATTTAAGGATTCTCATACTTTGTAATAATACATGAAAAAGTAGTATAGAAAAGGGCTAATGAATGAATAAAACATGATACACTTTGTGTTTACATATAAGTTGTGTTGTGTGTTGTAGGTGGTTCTAAGCAGGTCTGTGGAAAGTTTTGCGGGCGGTCCTAAGCCACAGCAAGCAAACATTTCGACTTGGTAGCAGAAGCCTCTCTCTGCCACTGCGCTGCCCCAAGTCCAATCAGTTACTCATTGCTGTTCTTTCAAAGCAAACCGAAGTTGTATTATTGTGCTCCTGGAATCCAGATAACAGACAAATCTAATTCAGCATGAGTTAAAATGTGTAATAAAGCACCCCTTGTCAGCTGAAATGGAGTTCTTGGGGGAAGGACTGGTGTAATATATCACAGATAATGTGTGTCTTAGGCTGCAATCCTTTACACACTTACCTGGGAATAAGCTCCACTGAGCTCTGTGAGATTTTGGATTAAATGTGATTAGGATTGCAGGAAACAACAGTTCCTGTTCTGCACTCAGCTTCTCATGAAAACAGACACATTTTGCCATTCCTACATTGCAATATATTTGGTAAGCACAGCCATATGTTTCATAAAAGTCAGAGGTAGAAAAATTGATCAGTTTCCCCTTTCTTTTCCTCACCACCCTGTGTATTTTGTGCACTTAACTTAATGTGGGTGGCCATTTAAATGCCTCTCTCCTTATGGGAAAAAAAAACAGGCATGAATGATCAATAGGAGTTTTATCACCAAGCAGGTGAAGGGCATCATAGTGATTTTGCTGGCAATGCTGTTCCTGCAATTTTGTGCAGAAAAAGCAGCAAGTGTTGTGCAGAACACAGAGTTCAGCTTCCTGAGAATCTCAGCACCTTCTTTTTCTCTGCCCAGCCCCTTTTTATGGCTGCTGAAACAATATGCCTGAAACTCTGTTGGCTAGTCCTGCTGAAATCTCAGAAGCCAAAGAAGGAACTCTGGAACTGTAAACTCCTTACTGTAACTAGCAAAACCAGAAATATTTATGCAAAATAGTTTAAAAAATCAAAATCGAAAGAAATTTACACAAATTTGTTAAATTTGCATAATTTATAGAAGGAGAATTCAGATTTTCTGGATGCAGAACTGAAATTGCATGAATGCAGTTTTTCAGCCCTTTCAGCACAGAGTACATACAGTCCTCTTTAGAGTGAACATACATATAAAGTTAAGCAAATTTATATTGACAGGTAAGAATCATCATAACAATGGCACTAGAAGGCTGTATCTTTTGTTTTTAATGATTGTCTTGGCTGCTTTCCCTGTCATTTTATGGTAAACAACCCAATGTTTTTAACTTCTTTATCACACTTGTAATGGCATTGCCCCATTATGTTGACCATTGGACTGGAATAATGACAAGCTGTTGCACATGTAGTAAATGGTGAAGAGCTCATGTTAAGAATGGAAGGTCCTTTAATGGTACAATTTGTCCCAGGAACAAAGTTATTCACTCATGGGAGCACTCATTTAAGACAGATGGGAGCCTTGCATTTTGTCAATACGTGTTGATTACGTTCTCTTCCCAGTCCAAAAGAATTAATACATTTCTAGTTCCAGAAATTGAGAATGTGATGTATTGAAATGTTGTAAATTGTATCATGAAATAATTGATTATAGTGGGGAGCCAGGGATTACTTCCTTTCCCTTGTATGGAAAAGTAGACATTATTGTGATGGCAGAACTACAATGGAAAAATATTAGCTGACCTTGATTGCAAGTGGCTTTTCAGCTCAGAACACAGTTTTTTTGTAGCATACTCTGCAAAATAAGGACTTTTTATTTGAGAGTATGGCAAACTTTGTAGAATTACTGCCCAATAAAACATGGTGTAGAGTTTAACTGACTTTAGTAACTTGTTGGCACATTTGCTTTTTTATGGACATGCTTGTTTTTTAAACAAAGAAAACAATAGTACACACACACACACACCAGGCATCCCCAACCTTCAGCCCTCCAGATGTTTTGGCCTACAACTCCCATGATCCCTAGCTAGCAGGACCAGTGGTCAGGGATGATGGGAATTGTAGTCCAAAACATCTGGAGGGCCAAAGGTTGGGGATGCCTGATATACACCCACACCCATAAAGAAAGGTGTTTGTAAGTGCATTCTGTTTCTAGACATAAATGACTGTATTATGTTGCAATTTTCCAAGCCAAGTTTAAATTATAGAGATTATTTTTATATTACTTTCAAAATATGCTACAAAGCAATATTTTGCACCTTTATTATAGAGAGTTGTTGTCATTTTAGTAGGTTCATCTGGGAAATGTAGTACTAACCTTGTGAAGAAAGCTTTGTAAATGTTAGCGATACATTCTGAATGCTCATCGCCAGTGTCTGCCAGTGTCTGTTGAAGGTTGGAATACAGAATGATTTTTACTGAAAAGGTTTATATGGTGGTTTATATATTTTGGTAAAAATACATGTTCCCTGTTTTATTTCTTTATGGAATCCTCTTTTATAGGACATAAAACATTGAGGAGATTTTTAACAAGACTCAGCAAAATAATAATAATAAACAAAACATCATAACAAAAGTGACCTGATGTTTTTAAAGCAAACTAAGATTGAATGTGAATATTTTTTCTGAATAGAACTATAATCACTTATAGAATATGCAGTTATTCTGGCCCATTGTCATCTCTTGGGAACAATTTCTGTAGATTTTTGCAGCACTACTAAAACCTGGTATTCTTCTCATCTTGTTTAGACTAGGTTTAAAAAAAAGTGCTCACCACAATTAAGAAGTTTATTATAAAATTTTCAAATAGAAGATCTCTTCAGTTTTAGCAAAGATTCAAAAGCTCACTTCATCTTCTTCATTCTTATGATAGCGCTCCATGTGGAAGATGGTCTCCTGAATGGGATGTCACATGGGTCACCCGAGGACTTGATGAACCTATCAAAACAAGCAGATCTCACCACAAAATCATCCCCCAACTCCCTCCAGTTAATAGAAAAATCTTCATCTTTCACTCTTTATCACAAATATAAGGCAATCTAGGTCCATATATGTGACATATGAAAGAATTAGATTCCTCCGTAGTAATGATGCATTATCTTCTTATGCAGAAATCCAAATGTCACCAATAAAATCATAATACAGCATATAAGAGAAATAAACAAAAATCACCACAAATTTGAATTAACTGACATTGCAGTCAATTTAATATATGACTGAAACCATAGACTAGGAAAAAACCAAAAAGATTATATAAAGATTCCATAAAACAACAGTTTTGTTTCCACATTTGAATGTTGTGGTCCAGTTTCATTTCAGTTCTGGCTTTTCTGCTTTTAGGATCCAATGAACAGCACTGTTACCGCCTTTTCTTTTACAAATAGGTAATCATAAAGGGCAGCGTTGGTATTTTGTTTAACTTGGACCAATAATCTGCTTGAACACTTAATCTCCCACAGCCTTCAACCTGGAAACGTGCAACACAGCAGATGGATTCCAAAATTGGGTGGGGGTCATTTAGGTCTGGATCAATCTTCTTGAGTGTATTATTTATTCCAAGTACTTATATGTTGCCTTTCAGAGCAAAAACCTCCCAAGGCAGCTTACAGTTAGTTTCATGCAAATACAAGACAGTTGTCATATTTATCATAGAGCCTTTCAGATGGAGCTCTGTCTAGGCAAGATGCAGAGAAGTGCCTCTGGTAGCCAGAAGGTGTGGGGCTCTCAACGGGAGCTGCTGCAGCTTCTTCCTCTGCATAGTTGTGTGTTCCCACCCACCTTCAGTGTGTACTTGCTGCATTGCTTTCATATAAAATTCTGCAGACTGCTCATAGTCTGGTTAATTATATATTGCTATTCAGTTTCCTTAATTGTGTGTTGTTTGAAGATAATTTGTTTTGAAACCTATGACTCTTTGATGTCTGCCAGAATGGCTGGAACCCTCAGTGAAAATGAATAAATGGAAGAGATTCCTAATAATTAGGTAGATCGTTCTGTATCTATAGCAACAAGGAGTATTAGTGGAGGCAGAATTCTCAATATGAAAGGCCATCATCTCTTGCGTTCTTGACCAGATTCATGATGATTTTAGCTATTATTCTGTTTAGTTGTGGGGAAATTTCTTCTTTGCAAAAACCTATTTTAAAGTGTGGAGGTGGATTGTATTTTGCAGTTTTATTCAAACATTTTGGAGAAAAAATTGGCTTCGTGTGGAGTATTAGTCTGAAAGACGTAAGAGAAACATACAGTAAAAGGTCAAGAACAGCAGCCCAGTAGTTTCATTTTTAAAAAATTTAATTGCCATCTATGACAAAGAGAGCCTGATTTCCGGATGCCATTCACTTTAATGAAGCTGCTTCTCCAGAAGTCATTGAAGAAAGACTTGAGAGTGTTTGCACTTTTCCAGCATGAAAAGTGTGTCACTTTGTCATAATTTTAAAAGCTATTTTGATTCAAAATGGAGGCTTAAGGTTGGCCACTGTCATTGGGGATGTTGGGACAGTGTAGCAAGAGAGATTTAGAGACCCTTCCCTCAAGACAGGACACTGCTTCCATAGGAGAACGCATTTGCATCCAAAATTCATGTCTAAATTTATCATTCATGTGCCTATATTTGCTGAGAGACAGTTGTCTAACTTCTAGTGCTACAAGTGAATATTTGCCTTACATCTTGCCACCACCAAGACAGATGTGTGCATTGTAGTTGGCTTATCACACTTCCACAACTCTTTCAATAACTTTGTTATTGAACTTTGAAAAGGTAATGTGAAAAGTGCTCCATAGGAGTTTCACTTATGTCTTGAGTAGAAACGTAACATTATTCAGTGAACAGTGAAGGAGGGTCAGATTCAGTCTCAGGCCCTTGAGAAACACTTGCTAACCAGACTTAGGCCAACCCTTTGCTAATCCTGGGGTTGTCTGGATGGTGGAGTCAGACCTAGAAGTAACCTGTCTGACTACAATATCCAGTGTGGGTATCAGAATTCATAGGAAAAAATATAAACTTGATCAATAGAATTCCTTTTTCATATACCACATTTGCCATGGCAGCAATGTGATGCTGTGAAAAGCTCCCTTGAAAATATGCCTTCAGTTCAATTTAAACTGTTGAAAGATAAGTTTTTTCTGTTTATTTGCTACCTTGTTAACAAATAACATATCCCACCTTTCATAGGTGCTATAGGGCCGATGCCCCCTCAATATTTGTAGGCAGGGGGCTGAGCCCCCCTCCCCCCCCCCCGTTGAGTGGGCAGAGGAGGCATCCTCCTACAAATGTTGAGGGGGCGTCAACCCTATTCTCTTTGTACTTCCCACCCCCCTCAGCTGTTCTTCATGACAGATTCCTAGTAATACTAGTAATACTGAGAGTCTCCATGTACACTTATCACCAAAGTTTTTTTGACACTTTATGCAAGAGGAGTGTTTTTTTACAGTGACCAATGGTCTTTGCAAATGTATAAACGAAATGCAGAATGCAAAAAAAAAAAAAAAATGTCCCTTGGTTCTTTTAGAGCAATATTTGACCATATCTTCAGAATATTAGCCTAATGGATAATTTTGCTATTCTGTAAAATTTTATACTTTCAGCATTGTATTGCAACAAAATACATTAAAATGACTAGAAGAACAACTTGTGCATAGATATTAATCCATGCAAAGGAGTTTGGTTGGTTTTCCTTTTTCTCTTGAGCCCTTATCCTAAACATTTATCATTATTGTTGTTTTTTTATTAATTTATTTACTGCTTTAAAAAATGTCAGTACAGCATCAATGAATCCCTGTGAAGGCCTAAGCTATACGCTAAGTAGGCCCCTAATTATGCATTTATTTTCTGCTACATGTCATTGGATTAAACCCGTCAAATGGTTGCAGTTCATGTTTATAGCAAAAGGTGGAATCCAAAGAACTTCTTTAGGCAAACCATGGACTTAGGCATGGCTCATGGAATTTTTGACTTTTCCCCTCTGAATGACAGACGCCTTCACACAATATCACAAGCTGCTTTTGAAACTTTCCTCAGTTTCTAAAGTGGAATATCATGCAGCATTGGGAGCTGATGTTTACGTAACAAAAGTCCAAGACTTCCTTGGATTTGTGGATCTGCTCCTGTGCAGCTCTTTGTATCCTGTCCAGAGTTTTAGTTTTTTAATTTACCCGCCATATAATATTTAAAGTGATTGTTACAAGAAACAGGACCAGTAAGTAACTTGAACAGGTAACAAATGTTTCTCTTCTTATTGGATATGTACGTCCTTGAAATTTTTTCTAGGTGCAATCTTCCTTCCAGTTAAAATTAAATGTTATTTTTATATGCTCCATTCTTTGACTAAGAAGATGTGTAAGGGCCATTTTTAGCAGCTGGGTTGTTATTTTGTAAAGTATGAAAGCATTAAACCAATTTTTTGCAATAGTTACTATTAAATATGGCTTCTGTTATGACTTCCAGTTATGACTGTCACTCTTTTTCTAGAACTGTAATTAATTTCTTTTATGAAAGAATTCTACAAGTTACTGATAGCTCTGTAATCTGTGTGATCGGCTCCTCCATTGTTTGGAACAGAGGGTAGCTCTGATAGCTATTCAATAAAATAAACTTATTTGTAAAATAACAGTTTGTCTGAATTTTTGTGTAAAACTTTGCCACATTTCTTCTTGCTCCACTGTTTTTAGATAATTGACGATTTGATAATCAAATGCCTTGTAAATAATTAATCAATTCATTAAACTGAAATTTCATTTTTCAGAAACATCACCATAGCTTTTTGAGATTTTGAAGGATATGTGAGATAATTTACAGTGACGGAACCCATGCTTTGCAGGCATAAGATCCAAATTTATTATTCAATATCACTAGCTAAAAAGATCTCAGCTGGGCTAGACAGTAGTGGACTAGATGGACTAAGGGTCTGGCTCTGAGCAAGAGTCCTCCTGTTCAAGAAGGAAGTTTATTCTAAAGCAGCACTTGCAGTAAAGTGAGCGATGCAACGGAACTGCATCACTCCTATTCACAAAACTGCATCTCAGGCTTAGGAAGGGAAACAATGTGCCTTTAATGTATTGGTTCGCCCACTACTCAGGCATTCCACCTCAGAGACCAGCTCAGAGAAGGACGCAGACGCAGCAATAGAACATTTGCACTGCGTATTATATCAATAGTTAAATAGTTAATATGTAGGGTGCTTGAAATGCTCTCTCTCTGTGTTAAAATCTTGTGTTTCCTTAGATTTGTGCCCACTACTCAAAAGAATAGTCAATCCATCTCTGCTTGGATGTTTGTCTCAATCTTTAGAAACTCCCAGCTAATTTCTGCCCTGAAATGATGAAGCGGGAGATGTAAAAATGTTGTTAACAACAACAACAACAAGGCAGCTGCTGAAAAAGGGACTGTACTGAAAAACTCTCTACCCCTGTACACTGTGATTTGGTGTCTAAGCAACAGCTTGCTCTGAGCAATCCTGGGAGGAAGAAATGAAGCCCCATGAATCGAAGAGAGAAGGATGCCTATGTGAAAGAGTGGTCAGCCCTTGAATGAGTTAACTGGCTGTAAAGCTTTATGGGGAGGGATCTGTTTGATGCATGGAATATCCCCTTGAGGTCTGTGCAAGGCTGTTATTAAAGCGGTGCCAGGAGACTTTCTAATTCACTGAGGACAGGCATAGGCACTAGGAATTAGCATCAAGCCTAGGATCAGCTGACCTGCTCCGACTGCTGACTGCAAGGAAAACCTGTCTTTCTCCACAAAGAGTTCTCTTGGAGTGGGGTGGGTTTAAAGATTATATATTTGTAAGTGGGAAGCTGAAGAGAGGCGAGGCAAATATTTCTCTTTTGAACTGTTCTGGGTTTGTCTAATGTGGGACAAGCACACACTGATCTGCCTCCCCCCCCCCCCCCAGGTGCTATAAACTGGTGACACTCCAAATAAATTTGTGAGGCTGGGTTATTCTTCGCCAGATCAGAGTTAAGCCTGTGGCAGATGAAATTGATGTTTTGAACTGGAAATATTTGCTCAGAACTCTGATGAAAAGATGAAAGAACACGATGAAGGCAAAGAACTGATAATATGTTCCATGTTAAAAGCCCCTTTTAAAAGCAGAGGTATTGAAAGCTCACCCGCTCTCATGTGTCTTAAATGGCCTCTCTCTATGCAGTATTTCTCACTGGGCAGGGGCAGTGGAGCAGTTAAAAACATTAATCATCAGGCAGCAGCAAAAATTTGTCCTAACAGCCTAACTAGACTGGGAACAGCTGCAGTGTGCTTGTGCGTTTTTTCCTCTGTAGCTAATGGCAACTCCAGGAGGGGAACCATTTGGATCAAGACTGCCAAGTAGGGGAGTGGAGGGTTATATCCCCCTGCCTTGACCCAAATTCCATGCAGCGCCAAGTTGGTTTTTTTAAAAAAGAAAGCTACATCTTGAAATCACAAATCTCCTGCAGGTAATGTGCAACTAAGGCATAAGAGGCAGCATATGGGATGGCTGCGTTTGTTCCTGTTGGTGACCGTTTTCAAAGTTACCCTTTGACTGAGTCACCTAGCCAGAGGCTTGCCACCATAAACAGTCTGAACATGTATACGGTCTGAACCTGCATGTAAAAACATCTCTGTTTAGGGTGAGCATGTCATTGCCTCATTTGCCACATGCAGTGAGGCAAGAGATGGGAGCAGCTGCTCCACATAGGTGGCTCCTAGATCCTGGGAAGTAATGGGTTTATTTAACAGGGTTGTGAATCCAGCTTTTTTTTTTTTTATAAGATATTTATTGAAGTTTTCCATTTTATACAAACAAAAAGAAAAACGTAAAAAGAAAAAATATTAAAAACACATACATTTCACAACTTATTTTCAATAACATATTTTCCTGACTTCCTCATACCTCCCCTTCTTGTTTTCTAGTTCAAATTATTTGTCCAGCAAATCCTTATCTCCTAGCATTACAGCTAACTAACACCTTATTTTCTATTCAACATATTAAATTACTATAGCTTAAACTTTACTTATAAAAAACCATTTTTTCCCATAGTCTTTTACCATTATAGCTAGAAACCGCTTAATTTCAATCCCACATCATTCAAGATTCATTATTATTGCAATATTTCTGTAAATAGTCCTTAAATTTCTTCCAATCTTCTTCTGCCGACTCTTCTCCCTGGTCACGGATTCTGCCAGTCATTTCTGCCAATCCCATACAGTCAATCACCTTCATCTGCCATTCTTCCAGAGTGGGTAGATCTTGCATCTTCCAATACTTTGCGATGAGTATTCTTGCTGCTGTTGTAGCATACATAAAGAAAGTTCTATCCTTCTTTAACACCGATTGGTCAACTATGCCCAGGAGAAAGGCCTCTGGTTTCTTCAAGAAGGTATATTTAAATACCTTTTTCAATTCATTATATATCATCTCCCAGAAAGCCTTAATCCTTGGGCACGTCCACCAAAGGTGAAAAAATGTGCCTTCAGTTTCTTTACATTTCCAACATTTATTTTCGGGCGTGAATCCAGCTTTTGGTTACACTTGAATTGTGTGAATATTTTGATCTTGGATTTCAGTGGCTGGACTCAGATAGTTCCAGCATGGTGTTTGGCGGTGCTCCAGTTATGCATTATATAGTGTAAGCTTTATGAATGTAACAGCAATGCTTTGTCCAAGAACCAGAGGACTGAAAGAGAATCTTAGACCTGGTCTACACATGCAGCAGAATGAATTAAGAGTAAGAAGGTAAGAGCCCTAAGGCGACAGCGGTCACCAACTTTGGGGGGCCTGCAAGCACATTTGCAGACTAAATGAATTGTGAGAACTGCACATACCCCACAATACACACATCACAACCCCATACATGTATGGCAATCACACAGACACTTAAACCCCACCCCCACCCTGACTCCAGCAGTTAGGCCTGGGGAACATGTGCCTGCTTTTGCTCAAACCGAAGTGGGTGGGGGATCTTCCTGGAGAGTACAGGTATTAATCTTCTCTCCCCAGCAATAATCTCCACTGTAAAAGCATCTCTGATATACGTCAATTAGGCTTGGATGAAAACATTTTATTAGAACTGGAAGAAGGTTTCTTCAAGCCAAATTGTGGTAAGGTGGCATTTCCAGCAGTGAAGAAGGACTCTGGCTGGAAGGGGCAATCTTTTATCTCCCCCACTAACTCCACCCTCCATTGTAATTATTGTCTACACAGGAGGTTTATTTGAAGCCTAACTGTAGCAAAGGGGGTCATAGCTGGGGAGGGAAGAAAGGAAGAATTGCTCCCTTTATGTGCCTCCCCGCAAGAAACCCCTCCTCCATTGTAATTAGTCTCCAAAGAAGCTTGCTATTGTAACCAAGGAGAAGCCTTTATTGAAGCTTACATTGCAGGGGTGGGCAGCGCCCCCCCCCCCACTGGTGTCACTCTCCTGAAATCTCTCACCCCCACCCCCACCCCCACCCCCCTGCTGCAACTAGGCTTGGGAAATCCTTTCTGTTGGCTGCCATGGAAGGTGCCTTTGAAGGCAAATGGAGGAGGGGGCTTCATGGGTTCCAGGGAAGGGCAGTGTGGAGGTGCCCACAGGGGTTGTGTTGGTGAGCAGCAAAGTAGATGGTACCATTTCAGACTTCAAGCGAGGGGTTTTGAATATGCCCCTTAAAAAAACATAGCCCAGAGCCTGATGTGCTGGTTGGCTTGTGTGTGTGTCTTTTCCACCTGCTGTCTGAAGTGGTACAGTCCATGTTTGCTAAGGCACTCTGTTCCACTTGTAAGCCAGCTTTTAAACTGCAGCAAGTTCCTCTTCTGTGATGGAATTCTTCTCCCCACCTGCCTCCTGGCAGAGGAATCCTCCAGCACAATGGGATCCGAAGTGCCCCATTTCATTCCTTCCTGCCCCTTGCCTCACCCAACTCATCAGTTGCCCTCCTTGATTTCCCTTATTGCTCGTCTAATGAAATAAGAAGGTTTTCTGCCCACTCTTTTTAAATTCCATTTGCAAATCTTGTTTATGATGCAGAAAGTGGGTGTTTTCCGTTTGTCTCAAAACAGATGAGTCAGTGAAGTTTCTTAATCTTCCTGTGCAGTTGAGAAAGTTCTTCCAGACAGCCGTTTTTTGACTTGTCAACAACATATGCTAAAGTCTGGTCTTACATAAAGCTGTCTGGAAGTAGAAGGAAACTTTACAGGTTGGAAACATTAAACTTCAAACTAGCACACTAACCATTAAGCAGGCTTTTCCCAGGAGAAAGACCATAGTTGAGTGGCAGAGCACATTATTATTTATTTATTGAATTTATATATCGCCCTATACCCAGAGGTCTCAGGGCGGTTCACAGAACAAAATAAAAATATAAAACCACAAAATATATAATCAAAATAAAAACAACAACCCAATAACACCCCCCCAAACTGTATTGCATTGTAGAAAGTCCCAAGTTTGAGTGATTGTATTTCTATTCTGCTTTTCATTAAAATGAATCTCAAAGTGGCTTCCAAACAATGAATAACAATAACATAATACATAAAAAGACATCACAGATACAGCATAAATCATATAAAATAATTAACAGATAATCAATAAAACTGAGGGACCTGGGTGGCGCTGTGGGTAAAAGCCTCAGCGCCTAGGGCTTGCCGATTGAAAGGTCGGCGGTTCGAATCCTCACGGCGGGGTGCGCTCCCGTTGTTCACTCCCAGCGCCTGCCAACCTAGCAGTTCGAAAGCACCCCCGGGTGCAAGTAGATAAATAGGGACCGCTTACTAGTGGGAAGGTAAACGGCGTTTCCGTGTGCGGCTCTGGCTCGCCAGATGCAGCTTGTCACGCTGGCCACGTGACCCGGAAGTGTCTGCGGACAGCGCTGGCCCCCGGCCTCTTGAGTGAGATGGGCGCACAACCCTAGAGTCTGTCAAGACTGGCCCGTACGGGCAGGGGTACCTTTACCTTTACCTTAATCAATAAAACAATGACAATCTATAAAACACTTTTAACAAAACAGCAACTAAAAATAAGCTAAACATCACAATGACTGCAAAAGTAATATTATATGACTAAAATCAATATGGCATTTAGAATCTATAAAACATTTTATTTTTATTTTTCCATGATTCTTTATTATAAAAATGAGAAATGTCTAGTTGACTTCAGTTTAGCTAATTTTTAGTCATATGATGAATGCTAGTGTTTTTAATGACTTTTTAGATTTTAATTTTATTTTAAAGTAATAATACAGTGGTACCTCGGGTTAAGTACTTAATTCGTTCTGGAGGTCCGTTCTTAACCGGAAGCACCACTTTAGCTAATGGGGCCTCCCGCTGCTGCTGTGACGCCAGAGCATGATTTCTGTTCTCATCCTGAAGCAAAGTTCTTAACCCGAGGTACTATTTCTGGGTTAGCAGAGTCTGTAACCTGAAGCGTATGTAACCTGAAGCATCTGTAACCCGAGGTACCACTGTAATACAAGTAAAAATAAATATAAAAATGTGCACCCACCCCCATCATAATTATCCAACCTCCCAAAATTTCAGCACTTCTTGAGATGGTTTGACCCCTTTCCATTTTAACAGTACAAATTCTACAAATATATTCCATATCTCCTCAAAATCATTTCTCCTCCATATCCCCATGTTACCATTGAATCTATAAAACATTATTAACAACATTAACAAAATATCAATTTAAAAAATAAGCTAAGCACTCTTAAGTTCATACACACCTACATAACTCATAATCTTTCACTCTATTCATTTCATTGAAATAAGTCAGGTCAGGCAGATCCTTGGGCCATGGTGGAGATGGTGGGGCCAACCATCAGTGGTAAGGTGGATGTTGACTCTGGGTAGCCTGCCCCAGCACTGTTCAGGAGGAACTTGCCCACATCACTCTCAATAATGAGGAGGTCCATTCCCACTCGAGGAAGTCCGAGATGAGCCTGCCCTTCTGGAGTGGGTGAACCATGACTGCACTTGGTGTGTCAATGGTATTTCCAGTAAAAAAAACATCATGTTCCAAGTGATATGCAAGACCTGAAATCTTGGAGAGCTGCTGTCACTAGCTTAGTGCTTTTCTGTGAGTATTTTCTGCAGCATGTTACTGGTGTGCTAATAGGGCATTAGTGAAATATGCTTGGCTGTCCACATATCATTGCATTTTTATTAGTTGTTCTGTGATGCTTTCCCAAAGTTGCTGCCTTATTGCAATCCAGAGGGGTGCTTGTGTTATAGCAGAACAAAAGCAGGACAAACCAACCCTGAGATGTTTGTGGAATGAAAAGTTGCAGGATTTCTGCAGGACATTATAGGATATGCACCAATTGGAGATAAAGTAGTATGTCCACCCCAAAGTTTTTGTAGATGCAACTAGGAATTGTATATAACCACCCTGATACCACCATGAGCACAGATAATCATGAATGCACCAGGAAAGGGGCATGTAGGGGCCCTTACATAGCCAAATCCATGGCTAGGCCAGTTACTAGACATTAGCCTTGAAGGCTAAGTGGAACCCTCACCTTCAAAAGACCAAAGACCAGTTTAGGGAAGTGGAGGACGCTAATGCAAGACTCTTGCCTTCTTGCCCTCATGATTGTTGGCTGTGGAGGCAAGAGTCCAGGTAGCAGGCTGGAGAAGATGGGCCCTTTAGATTGCCTGCAGATCTGAGCACATCCTCATCCTTCTCTTGATAGCTGGCAACTGTCTGTGAGTTGGAAACTGCTTCAGCTGCCCTTCTGGCTCTTGTGTTTCCAGATGCTGAATGTCTGGTGTCAGATGAGCATGATGACATGTTCGGAAGTTTGTCTCTGGGCTTTTGCTTGGCATCCAGGGAGCTGCATTACACAAGCCAGTGTGGTGTAGTGGTTAAGAGCGGTAGCCTCGTAATCTTTTTTTTTTTTTTAAAGAATTTTTATTGGTTTTACAAAATTTTAAAAACAAACAAACACTTAAAAAAACATACCAACACGTATAATTTCATAATGTTTTTCATAAGCCTCTTTTCTGAGACTCCCCCATACCCCCTCCTTTCTGCATCCCAATGTCCATAGTTTTATAGCAACTCCCAATTGTTACTTTCCAGCCTCTGTCCTTAGTTATCTCTATAGTCTGACCTTATATCACTGTATCCCTTTGTTCTTAAAAACCATAACACTCTAACATTCATCAAGTTTATAATAGTCCTTAAGATAACTTTTAAATTTTCTCCATTCTTCTTCCACCGTCTCTTTTCCTTGGTCATGGATTCTGCCTGTCATCTCGGCCAGTGTCATATAGTCCATCACTTTCATCTGCCATTCTTCCAGAGTGGGTAGATCTTGTGTCTTCCAATACTTTGCGATAAGTATTCTTGCTGCTGTTGTAGCATACATAAAAAAAGTTCTATCTCTCTTTAACACCAATTGGCCGACAATACCCAAGAGAAAGGCCTCTGGTTTTTTAAGGAAAGTACTTTTAAGTACCTTTTTCATTTCATTGTAAATCATTTCCCAGAAAGCCTTAATCTTCGGGCATGTCCACCAAAGGTGATAAAAGGTACCTTCATTCTCTTTACATTTCCAACATTTGTTATCGGGCAAATGGTAAATTTTTGCAAGCTTGACTGGGGTCATGTACCACCAGCGGTAGCCTCGTAATCTGGGGAACCGGGTTCTCGTCTCCGCTCCTCCACATGCAGCTGCTGGGTGACCTTGGACTAGTCACACTTCTTTGAAGTATCTCAGCCCCACTCACCTCACAGAGTGTTTGTTGTAAGGGAGGAAGGGAAAGGAGATTGTTAGCCACTGTGAGAGGGGAGTGAAAAGTGGGATATCAAGT
Source organism: Podarcis muralis (assembly GCF_964188315.1). Classification (NCBI taxonomy): domain Eukaryota; kingdom Metazoa; phylum Chordata; class Lepidosauria; order Squamata; family Lacertidae; genus Podarcis; species Podarcis muralis. The sequence continues at coordinate 3,147,693 of NC_135668.1, read as the reverse complement.
CCAAACTCCTCCTCCTCTTCTTCTTTGAAATATTTCATGATTTCCTTGTTTTCCTTGTTTTCTGTAGGCCTTTTGTGCCTAGAGGAAATGATAAGCTATCCTTACTTGAGCCACCTGAAAAGTGAAACTGCCTTTTCTATGTTTTTATTAGAATGCTTTCTTGAGTAGCATTAGTACACACAGAGTCTCTGTTTTCAAGTCATATTTAGAGTGAGACAGTACTGTTATATGCAATCTAGGGGTAGGGGGAAAGAGGGGTGAGAAGAAAGAGGGGAGGAAATGGAGAAGCTAAAATTTTATTCCTTAATATAGTATATGAGCAAAGCTTTTTGTGTCAGCATCACGTAGAAAGGTATTTTATTTATGTAGGTGGTGTGAGAGACCATAGGGCCTAGGGTGTGGTTGGTTGCAGTGTGTCTGTGTGTGAAAGGGGGTGGGTGTTGTTGGGTCAGGTTAACCATACAGATTTGTATGTTTTCAGGGGAGATAGGTGTTTATTGTCTTGCTGGTTTGCATATGTAATAAAGGGGAGCCACATCAGGGTGAAGGCATCCTCTTGTGTTTTTCCTCATGTTAACTTCAATTTGTTAGTTAGCTTTTCTAGCAGGGCAGTTTCCTATATAGCTTGGTACCCATGGTCCATGTTCACTCCAAACAGATCCTTCCAGTGCCTAGTTATGAGTTCTTTGTGTTGTGTGTGTGCATTATTGTCTTGGAAGATATTTAGTAGGATAGATAGTCACTGGAGTTGCAGATTTCTTGTAAGACTAATATTCAAAAGGATTGGATTTGGGAGCATTCCCACCACATGTGGAGGTATGTGCCCTCTCCAGTACCTTGATGAAGTTAATGTAAGTATCATCACCATCTTCCATGGTGTTAGGTATCATCTAATTTTCAAAGTGAGTTCCTTTCTTTTAGTTGAGAGAGATTTAAAGGATAGCTTAGATAGGTTAGGATGTCACCCGGATGACATCTTTAACCATGGGTAGGCAAACAAAGGCCCGGGAGCCGGATCTGGCCCAATCGCCTTCTGAATCTGGCCCGCGGACAATCCGGGAATCAGCGTGTTTTTACATGAGTAGAATGTGCCCTTTATTTAAAATGCATCTCTGGGTTATTTGTGGGGCATAGGAATTTGTTCATTGTTTTTTTTCCAAAATATAGCCCGGCCCCCCACAAGGTCTGAGGTACGGTGGACCGGCCCCCTGCTGAAAAAGTTTGCTGACCCCTATCTTTAACCATCAAAGTAGAGCAAATAGACTTCTTGTTCAGACCCAGCAGGTGGCGCTGCTGCCTCTATACATAAACTTCTTCTATATTTTGACTAGAAGTAATCTTGTGTGACTTCTCAGACTAATTGTGGATCCAGGCAGATTCCATATAGCACTACATGCACTCTCTTCTTTGATAGGACTTGTTGCCTTGTCCTTTTTATTGGTCAATCTTTGCCATTTTTTCAAGAACATCTTCAGCTTATATTGCAGTTTCTATCTCCATTATTATTTATTTGTCCCAAGTATAACCCCAGCAAATATACCTTTGCTAAACGGTACAGATCTTTGCTGATGGTGATTATACATTTGTTTTTAAACTTCACATTTTTATTTAATGATATTTATGTCCTGCATTTTGGCCCAAGGAGGAAGGTGGTCTGACCTCAAATGGAAGGGAATTTTAGACCTACAATGCACAGCTTCCTCCCTTTTATAATACTTCATTCATGTAATTTGAATGGGGGATGTTCTGTCCTCAAGAAGAAATATATTCCATCCTCTTTGAAATCACTATGATTGCTGGGCCAAAAAGGGAAAGTTGTGTTTGAGAAGCACATAAATCACTTGGGGGGGGAGAGATATGTAATTATGTGTTTTCTTCAGGAAGGAAAGAAAATTCTATAGTTTACCAACTTCGCTGTGATTGAACTCAAAGTGTTTCATTTAAAACAAACACAAATCTAGTTTTTCCTCTAGCAGGAGGTTGGCTAAATGCAGAGGCTCAAACAGGCATGTCAAGCAGAGGATTTCCCCTCCTGTCCTGCTAGCTTCCCTTTTGTGTTTTCTGTGTTATGCAAGGAGAGAGAAAACCGAGGCAGCACTCCACCTCTCCAAAGAGCAAACTTGGCTTTCTCTTGGGGCTATGTTAGGTCAGACTCCAGAGAGCAGGAATCTTTAACCTTTAGCCCAACCTGAAACACAGGATCCACATTTAATGTTCTGCTGTGTCAGTCTCTCTGCTTTCTCTCTCTCTCTGCCATCTTTCTTTATTTCTTCTTTTTCTTGCTATTTTAAAAAATAACCCTAAACAAAGAAAAATAAGTGGTGGCTGTGTATTTTTGTGATACACAAGAGTTTTGTGTGGATGCTGGTGACCGATCCCTAGCAGGACTCTTAGCACAGCCGCAGCCTGGTTTGTTAATTCACTTGCCTCTACAGTGAAGTCGGGCCACTTATGGGACTCAGCTTAGGCTGGTGCTTTTGGTACCCTGATTCCATGCAGGCAAGAGGTTCCCAAGAATAACACCTTCCATGCAGAAAGAATGGATGGTGCATGCAGGGAAAGCCAACCATGTCCCATTCCCATGCTCACACACAAACTCAAGATCTCTAAGCTGTTTGATCTGGGGTGGCTACAGAGGAATTATATCCTGTCTCAAAGGATGAGCAAAAACCAGTGGCCTAGTCTTCCAAAAAATAATTTGGTGCATGTGTGCATGAGCAGCAATTTCTTCTGGAAAAAGGTGCCGGAACTGCCCCTTCAGCTTCTCCACCGTGCCTCCTGCCCGCCTTGAGCCCTGCGAGCCCTTCCATGGCAGGCTGTGGCTTGCGCTCACAGTTTTTCTTTTCTCCAAGCAGGTGACAATGATGATAAAATAATTATTTTCAGAGCAGCTGCAACAGAAGCAAAAAAAAAAAAAAAAAAAAAGCATTCCGAAACCAAACTTAGTCACACGTTTGGTGACAGGCTGTGAACCATAAGAGAGATGGCCACCACAAAAAGGCTTCTGCCTGAAAAGAGGTTCCAATTGAAGGCAGAGTGAGGAAATTAGTGTAGTTTAGATGGAAGAGGGACGCGGGTGGCGCTGTGGGTAAAACCTCAGCGCCTAGGGCTTGCCGATCGCATGGTCGGCGGTTCGAATCCCCGCGGCAGGGTGAGCTCCCGTCTTTCGGTCCCAGCTCCTGCCCAACTAGCAGTTCGAAAGCACCCTTAAGTGCAAGTAGATAAATAGGTACCGCTTAATAGCGGGAAGGTAAACGGCGTTTCCGTGTGCTGCGCTGGTGCAGGCTCGCCAGAGCAGCTTCGTCTCGCTGGACACATGACCCGGCAGTGTCTCCGGACAGCGCTGGCCCCCGGCTTCTAGAGTGAGATGGGCGCACAACCCTAGAGTTGGACACGACTGGCCCGTACGGGCAGGGGTACCTTTACCTTTAGAGGGAAGAGAGGGCAATGTACCCTGCTGCAACGATCCTTCCCTCCCTCCCTCCCCCTGCCACTGCCCACCAAACTTCCAACCCAGCCATGGAGTCACTGTGCCCCAGCCTGCTCCTTCCACACTCATGCATCCCCCCCCTACTCTGCTTCCAACATCTGATGTTATAGAAAGATGAGCAAGCTCCAGCTTTGATTCCCGTTGCCTATGAAAATGAGTAACTACAAATCTAGTTTTTTAAAAAGGTGTGTGGAATCATGTTGGAGAATAATGGACAGATAGTGAAAATTGAATCTCTTTTGCCTTGCTTGGTTACTCATTCACGGGGGAAACCAAATAAGCCGAATGAGAAAAGTGCTAGTTGAGTAGTTCTCTTGACAGATTTCTTTTTTCTGTTCCACTTGGACTCTTTTGGTAGGTAAACAGCGTTTGTGTAAAATGTGCACGTAGCAAAGTGTGGGAGTTGTATAAGGAAATGAATAAGGGGAGGAGTTTATCGGTTCTGGTTGCTATTGTTCTGTTCTGTTTGGTGTCCCTGTAATTTTGTCTCCAGGATCTTGCAAGAATGACTCATTTGGTGAGTTCCCCACAACACCAAAGCCTGGGAAAATGCAAACATTCATCTCTTAAAGTCACAAACACCCATTTAACAAGCAGCAACGAAAGAGGATTTTTGAACATCCAATTTCTAAAAAGTGTGTGTGTGTGTGTGTGTGTGTGTGTGTGTGTGTGTGTGTAGCTGGAATAAAACTGCACACAGCTGCTGCTAGGTTCTCCCTCTACCACTAAGTGAGCATTACAGACAATCCAGACCCATCTGCCTTTTGCACACCAACAGCAGTTGCAAGGTGGGTGTTGGGGTAACAATCTACTTAAGGAAAAAATGCAGATAATTTTTCTCAGTTCAAACATCATCATAGTGAAATGAAATATGGGGTGACATTAGAGAGAGCATTCTTGGATCAGGCACTCCAACATCTTCCCCTCATATTTGTTTGGTAAAATCTGTTGTTGTTGTTGTTGTTGTTGTTGTTGTTGTTGTTGTTGTTGTTGTTTAACTGGTTAAACTTTACCCAGCCTTTGGGGGCGTTTTTTGGTCTCTATGTGTGCTATATAGTTTATTTGTCTTGCTTCTATTTTATTGCTGCTTATGCATTTCACTGCAATCAACAGCAGTCTTTATATCACCACCCTGTTCATTGTTTTATATGTATTTCACTGGCAGTTGTGGTCCTGCTCTGGAATCATCTTGTAGGTTGAGAAGCATAACAAAGGAAAGCCAAAGGAATTTCAGCTCAGCAAAACGACTTTTAAGAGAGTATTGTTTGTTAGTTAGTTTGCTAAATTCATTTATATGATGCTCTTAATTTTTTAAAAAACTCGCAAAGCAGTTCACAAATAATGAATCCTGTAAATAACACAAATCACAATGATTAAATACATAAAAGAGCAAAATAAAACCATAAAACAGCAGCAAGTAGACAATCTCATAGACTGTTCTACAAACCTATTTTTTCTGCGTCTAACTGACCAGAACCTCAAGAAGTCCGGAATGTCTGTGAGAAGAGGCCTGTCTTTGGCACCCACAAAACTGGAGTAAGACTGCAACCAATAGTGCTCTAGAGGCAGCAAGTTCCTCATCCACGAAGGACCTCAATTCAGTCAATGCCCCTTGAGCATCATCTGGCAGCAGTACCCCAAGAAGGTCCCACTCCAATGGCCAGGTTGGCACATACTGGGAGAGATGCTTTGGGCCCTTCCAAAGTCCATGGCAACACCTTAAATTGGTCTTGGCAATCAATAGGCAGCAAGTGCAGCTCAGGGAGAGGAGGGTATAATGTGCCTTAGAAATGATGTGTGGCTCAAAACCCAAACATTCTTCACTCGCTGCAGCTTCCAAAGCATCTTCAAGCGCAGCCCTGCATACAGTGCACTGCAGTCATCCAGGTGTGACGTTACCAGGGTAGGGATCACTGGGACAAGGATATTCTGGTCCAGGAACAGCCATAGCTGGCAAAGGATGAGAGTTGTTCCAACCCCTTGTTTTGGTTGCCCTTTAAAACCTTTTCCAACTCTTTTTTTGGAGGTGAGGCAATCAGAACTGTACACAGTATTTCAAATGCAGTCACACCATAGATTTGCACAAGAGCTTTATGGGGGCAGCTTTATTTTCCTTTCCTAATGATCCCTAGCATGAAATTTGCCTTTTTCAGAGCTGCCACACACTGGGTCCGTGGCTCAGGCAAAGCACCTGAGAAATATCAGGAAAAGACATCAGGAAACATTTTGATCAATTGAGCAAAATTTCAGGGGAGGGACTTGCACTTTCTCCAGGTGTGCTCCAAGTGATAGTAATCCACATACGATGAGGTAAAGAGACTGAGCAGTGGGGTTTCCCCCCTTCTCCTCAGTACATTTCACACAGATCAAAAACCACACCTCCTTCTCACCTAAGGAGCATTTGCTTCCTCCAAGCAGGAGCAAAAAAAAAGTAAGTGGGTGCATAGCACGTCCTGCCTTAATGGCACCTAATCAGGTTGAGCAGGTTAATATTTTAGTTCATGTTCTGATGAGGCAGCTCTTATGCTCTGTAGGCATTTTCACTCCTAGTTGTGCGGAGTAATTAAGTCCTTGTTGATTATTATGTAACCGTCTTCCAGGGTGCTATGGGGGGCCTCTTGCTTTCTAAAATGCCACACAAGTATAATATACAGTGGTACCTCAGATTACATACGCTTCAGGTTACAGACTCTGCTAACCCAGAAATAGTACCTCAGGTTAAGAACTTTGCTTCAGGATGAGAACAGAAATCATGCTCTGGCAGCAGCAGGAGGCCCCATTAGCTTAAGTGGTGCTTCAGGTTAAGAACAGTTTCAGGTTAAGAACGGACCTCCAGAACGAATTAAGTACTTAACCCAAGGTACCACTGTATTTGTGTGTGCTCATGTACATATGTGCCAGAGTTCTTTTTGTCAGTTCTTTTTGTCAGGTTGCTTCCATCCTGGTTCACAACAAGAGCTGAGTTTTTCTTTGCACCCTTCCCAAGAAAATCTGCTCTCCCATTTATGCTCTTCTCCACGTTGAGTTAGGATTAAGGAGCCTGTAAATGGCTCCCAGGGACGCGGGTGGCGCTGTGGGTAAAAGCCTCAGCACCTAGGGCTTGCCGATCGAAAGGTCGGAGGTTCGAATCCCCGCGGCGGGGTGCGCTCCCGTTGCTCGGTCCCAGCGCCTGCCAACCTAGCAGTTCGAAAGCACCCCCGGGTGCAAGTAGATAAATAGGGACCGCTTTCTAGCGGGAAGGTAAACGGCGTTTCCGTGTGCGGCTCTGGCTCGCCAGAGCAGCGATGTCACGCTGGCCACGTGACCCGGAAGTGTCTTCGGACAGCGCTGGCCCCCGGCCTCTTGAGTGAGATGGGCGCACAACCCCAGAGTCTGGCAAGACTGGCCTGTACGGGCAGGGGTACCTTTACCTTTACCTTTAAATGGCTCCCTGTCTTTACTGCTAATGCTAGGTGATAACAGAAGGTCACAGTACTAAACAGAGCCAGGTGCACAGGTAGGCTTGCCCTGCCCTGGCCATCTCCCATAGTCAGTTTTTCATTCTTCCTTACTTTCTTCAATAAGAACACCTTTGTACTAGTTCCTTACATGCAGGTGTGCACTTAGCCACTTGAAATCTGCTTGCCTGAGCCAACACAGATGACTGTTTTAGCACACATAGCTGTGTAGCAAAATTATCCAGGACACTAGAGAAAGCTTCATAGGGTCATCAGTTGTGGCTTAGAGTATCATCATCCTGCCAAGTGGTAAAGAGAATGTTGTTGTTGTTGTTGTTGTTGTTGTTGTTGTTGTTGTTGTTTCAATTTATATACCACCCTTTATCAGAAGATCCCAGGGCAGTATACAACATGAAAAACGCATTACAGAACATTAATGATAAAAACATAATCAAAAGCAAACTCACAGGTAGCCTAATAATAACATAGTCATCATAATGTTTATGCTGGAAAAGAGGAGACTGAGATATATGATATGATATGATAGCCATTTTCAAATATCTCAAGGGCTGCCATGTGGAAGATGGAGCAAGCTTGTTTTCTCCTGCCCTGGAGTATAGGACTTGAACCCATGGCTTCAAGTTACAAGAAAGGAGATTCTGACTATGCATCAGGACAAACTTTCTGGCAGTAAGAGCTGTTTGACAGTGGAATGGTCTCCCTGGAAAGGTGGTGGACTCTTCTTCCTTGGAGGTTTTTAAGCAGAGGTTGGCTGGCCATTTATCACAGATGCTTTAGCTGAGATCCCTGCATTGCAGGGGGTTGGACTAGATGACCCTTGGGGTACCTTGCAACTCTACACTTCTATGATTCTTTTATTCTGTAATAACAGTCCTCTCCCCCACACTTTCACAAGCCATAGATTACTTAATAGCCATAAGCCTGGGTAAAGAGGCCTGGTGCCTAAAGACGTGTAATGATGGCGCAAGGCGAGCTTCTCTGGAGAGAGCATTCCACAATTGGGGGATTTTACCACACAGGTTCAGAAGCATGGGGAAATGGTAGTCTGTATCCACCCTCAGAATACGCAGTGTAAAAGTATTAAGTATTAAGTACATTTGGTAAAGATGTAATTATGTGAAAAACGCAGCCTGAGGAGGTTCTTTGGCATCATTGGAAGCCCTCATTAGGGGACATTGCTGTCCAATGAGGACAGAACTAGACATCAGAAGTTCTGATGGTGGTGATGATGATGATGATGATGATATGCCACCCATTTGACTGGGTTTACCCCAGCTAATCTGGGTGGCTTCCAACAAATTAAAACACAGTAAGACATCAAACATAAAGAACCTCCCAATACAGTGCTGTCTTCAGGTGTCTTCTAAAAGTTGTAGTTATTTATCTCCTTAACATCTGAAGGGAGGGCATTCCACAGGGCAGGCACCGCTACCGAGAAGGCCCTCTGCCTAGTTCCCTGTGACTTCACTTCTTGCAGTAAGGAAACCACCAGAAGGCCCTCGGCGCTGGACCTCAGTGTCCGCGCTAGACAGTGGGGTTGGAGGCACTCCTTCAGGTATGCAGGGCCAAAGCCATTTAGGGCATTAAAGATCAGCACCAACACTTTGAATTGTGCTTGGAAACGTACTGGGAGCCAAAGTAGGTCTTTCAAGACCGGTGTTATGTGTTCTCAGCAGCCGCTCCCAGTCACCAGTCTTGTAGCCGCATTCTGGATTAGTTGTAGTTTCCAAGTCACCTTCAAAGGTGGCCCCACGTAGAGCCCCACCAGAGGCGTAGGAAGGGGGGTGCAGTGGGTGCGGTCCACCACGGGTGTCATGACTGAGGGGGGACAAAATGGCAGTCGAGTGGGCAGCACACCTCGTGCCCGGCGGCAGCAGCTCTTCTGACCCAGCAGCAGAGAGCAGCCCTCCTCAGCCATGGGGAGGTGCACCTGGCCACAGCAGCTCTGTTGCCGGATCATATCTGGCCGGGCTGCGGAGAGTGAGCAACAGCTTTCCCGCCCCTCTCCTATCCTGAACTGTGGCGCGTGGGAGGGCACCCTCCACGCCCCCCCTCGGGAGCATGCCCCATGCCCTGCCCCCCTCAGGAGCGCACCTGCCCTGGGCAGCATGGGCATATGCTCCACCACTGAGCCCCACACAGAAGTTTAAAGAGAAAATGTAAGAGGAAAGTGCCACTGATTCACACAACCCTCTGGATGCTTTATGCTTCTTTGATCAGTTTATTAGGTTCCCTAATTCAGAATGTAATCTCCATGTTATGGAAGGTATGTATTGCACAATACCTGAAGAATTGTACAAGTTCATTCTGGGTTTTATTTGCATTAGGTGCATGTGCTAGGAAGCCGATTTGTGCATGTCCCTTCACACAACATTTGGTTTTACTTTCCCCCCACATGAACAGAGAACACCAGCAGTTAATCTTTGTCCATTTGTGGTCAGCCACTTCTAAACAGGACCCATCAGAATGAGTTGCTAGGTGATCTACAAATGAGGCTAATTAGAATGCTTCTTGGATATGTGAAAGACATGGCACGATAAAATATGAATGTCTTGGTACCTTACGTTAATAGCTGCAAGAGCGATGGTAATCAAGCCTTAGGGAAGTGATACTGATCCTACAGTTGATCAGTGGCTAAGGAAGGTTGAGTCATTATGCTGATTAATAAAATAATCGGTTATAAACATGGGAGAGAAGAGCTCAAATGATTTAGGCATTTCAATAGGCAAGAGCACCATTTATTCTGTACTGGAATCAATATAAAACAGTTACCAATATAAAATGGTTACTCTGGACATATTGAGTATGATATGATGTTATAAATAGGTTTAAACAAATACAAATGTAAATCCAATAAAAAATAAGAGAGTGAGTTGTTGGGCTACTGCCAATTACTACTGAAGGCAGGGGAGTGCATTTTTTTTTAGTGAGTATTTGCTACACTACAAGACTAAATGGGATTAGCATTCATATCCTTTTCCCAGGGCATCCTGGGAACTATGGTTCCACGAGGGGTGAAGATATAGTATGCTCTAACAAACAATGCTTGGACTTCTCACTTAACCACTGAATTCCCATGATTCTTCAAAGGAAACCAGAGTGGTTAAATGGGTATAAATCTGATGTACAGTGGTACCTCGGGTTAAGTACTTAATTCGTTCCGGAGGTCCATTCTTAACCTGAAACTGTACTTAACCTGAAGCACCACTTTAGCTAATGGGGCCTGCTGCTGCCGCTGCACCGCCAGAGCCCGATTTCTGTTCTTATCCTGAAGCAAAGTTCTTAACCTGAAGCACTATTTCTGGGTTAGTGGAGTCTGTAACCTGAAGCGTATGTAACCCGAGGTACCACTGTACGGTAAATGTTTGTAGCATAGATAGTGTCAGGTGGTGTTTAGTACACTTGAGTGCTGTTCAAGAACAAAATTCAGTGGGTGGGTTCCTTTTGTGCAAAGCTGGGAAACAATGCCAACCCTTTTGCATAGTGTACATTGATTTTTCCATTGTGCTTCAGTCTCTGTTCCTCTGCGCCATTATTCTTTCCTGTGAGGTTGTGTTATTGTAGCTTTAATTAGTCTCCAGTGATCTGTAGGTGGACACACTCCAGGGTTGTTTCCTTGCAAACCAGAGGCACAGTTAACCTTATGGAACACTACATTGTCAACCCCACATTCATTATCTCCTGCATAGATGGATCCAGGCCAAGTCTCTGCAGAGTTAATGATAAAGCGTTGAGTCAAGGGAAAGGCAGACACTCCCATTAAACTACCTGCCAACCGTATATGCAGTCCTATGTGTGGGCGTTTGGGTGTGGAAACCTCTAACATTATTGTATCTGGGCAGTGACAGTTGAGAAAGCATGTGCCAATGCATTTCCTGAGAAGCAACTTTCAAAAAGATGGCTTTGCTTTTCATGTTGCTTTTATCTCAACCAGCAACACAACTCTAAGCATTTTACTTGGAAGTAGGTCCCACTGAGTGCAAGGGAATTTACTTCCTGGTAGGTACATTTAAATGTAAATGTATGTAGTCTAAAGGTTCAAATATGCTAATATGTTCAGTGAAAAGAATGCCAGATCTAGTGTTTCAGCATAATCCATCTGGAAGTTCTCCTGTGCAGGTCCCATTGAAGGGAAGGGATGTGAGTTGAGTCCCCATTGCTCTCAATGGAATGTGTGCAGGAGAGTTTCTGGTGGATCCCTAACCTGCCCCCCCCCCGCCCCCAGATCCCAAGTTTAAGTTCCCTGGGGGTTTTTGGAAGAGGGAACAGTTTATGGTACAGATACACTCTCTATGTTATGTTGGAGGAAATGGATAAATGCCTCCGTCTTAATCATTAATTTTATTTAGAAATGCAAACATCACTAATCATGCATACAAGTTGACATTTGACATTTGTTAGTTGTCTGTCTTTTCTGTTTGTTGATTAGGAACATTGTCACAATATATAAATCTATGCAGTACAAAATAACATTTAAAAAAATATTACAGTAGAGCAAATAGAGATCAACATATGACTGTACAACTGCAATACTTTGATGTAGTGATTCATTTAAAAAATCCAAAAAACATGACCCATGAAAGCTTTGAGGTGCTGCTCAGAAAACGGAGGAGAGTGAAGTGGTGGCAAGTGCTGCCATTTTTCACCCTCAAAGTGAAGATATGTATGTAAACATGTGATATTCACATACTTTCATTCCTGTAATCTCACAAAGATTTCAGTATATATGTACAAGTAACTAAAAGCAGTATACACAGTTGTGGCTTCAACAGACATAGGACCTGGAGGTGGTCTACACATTGCATTTACCATGCAGAAGCACCTCTGTGTTGCTGCTTGAGCCTTTTAGCAAGGGGAGGTTTCTGGAGGGTGATGTTTCTCCCGAAACATCATCTCATAGCAAGGCTCCTGTTCCAGGCCAGGAAGAGCCCTGGACAGAAACACCCCTGTCAGGAGTGGAGGAGACACGGCAACATTTTCGCAGATCCCCACTTACAATCTGATTTTGACAGTGCTGGGTGGTGCCAAAGGGCAGGGGAAGGGATGGTTACAAATACTGAGGAGGCAATGGGAAAGGCAAGCCTAGGAATGAGAGCCAAGTGTTCATCCCTAGATGAATGGCATGTTGTACCAGTAGCCACATCCTACTTCCTCTTCACATGGGGCTTCTCCACGCTGTGGAAGGTGCTGGTGTTGGTCCGAATGCATCAGCCCCAGTAGGTGCTGTGCTGTTAGTGATGCACCCCAGATGATGTGGAAGAGAATATGCTTCTTGATGATGCGATATGTTGTGATCATAAAGGGACAAAGGTTATAACCTATAGGCACTTTGGTGTGTTTAGAGTAATATGTAGACCAGCCCCAAGCCACAGATGAATGTTCCACTTCTCCAATATTCAAAGCAATATGTGCCCAGAAATTTTGGGCAGGCACATCATTCATTGTAATGAAATAAATACCCAGAGTTGTTATGAAGATATTCCCACTCAGTTGTGGGGAAAAAACATTGCTATATATACTGTATTTGGATTCACTGGGGAGAAATAAACACATTCCTATCCCCAACATATAGGAGGCTATCAGACAGCTCTCTGCCAGGCAGCCTGGTAAACAGAAGGGGCGCATGGCCCCAGCAAGACCTCCTATATATCCAAAGTCAAGTCACGGAGAGTTTTAGTTCAATAGCGACTAGTTGATACCATCACCCAAACCAAGGGTTAAACTTATTTCCTGGACTGCACCACTTTCAGGCCATAAGTGGGAGTGGGAGCTGCATGTTTGAACACCCCCATGCGTCAAACAAATAAACAAAAACAAACAATATTTCAGGTCAAGGCTAAACTGAACCTTTCTTCTTGACTTGATCATGTGGCAGGTAACTCCTACTAACACCATGGTGGAAAGTCCAGCCATGATTGCAAACTACCTTTACTGCCCTCGCTTTGCAGGAAGAGCTTAAAGACTTGGTTCGGGTGATAGTGCATCCTGGCCTCTGGTGGTAACCTGCAAAGAAATTCCCAGTGGATTACTCCCATTTTTATTTTTGCAGTGTTCAAGTTCTACTTGGGAGTAATAGCACATCAGGAAATCAGTGTGTGTATGCAGTTGCCTGTTTAAATTTGCAGAATAAATGATTATGAGAAGACAAGCTTTATAGTCATACACGAAGTTTGTTTTCCTTATGCTTGGCTACATAAAACTTTTTTTCAAGAAGCATGCTTAACACACACGACTTAACTTCTAGAACTCTGATCATTATTGCTTGGATTAAGCTAGGTATGAATGCTAATTGCCTAAAGTGGGTGAGAACCTTTGTGTTCCATGTTGTGGAAACTGATCCTAAACATGACACTTAGCCAGTGCTTTTTTTTTTCTTTAAAAAAGTGTTTAGGGGTACTCTCATTTTGACTCTAGAAAATCACAATTTTATAGTTTGAATCGCGAAAAATAAATACAGTAAATGGACAAGAGTACAAAGATTCACAAAATGTTTAGGGGTATGCGTACCCCTGCGTACCCCCCCCCCCCAAAGCACTGCACTTAGCCTATATTACAAAGCACACCAAGTGTTTAAGGCTTTTAAGAACCAGCAGAAGGCTGCAGGGCTCAAAGTTATTGTGAGATGAAGGCATGATGTTTTACACTAAAATGTGTGTAAAATACAGAAAGCCATCAGGCACAGGTGTGTGTTCACTTATAAATATACATTACCATACACTATTCCCAGGACACCATTGTAAACAGCTACCAAATAACAAATGACGAAGCAAAAGCTAGATGGGGGGAATCGGGGCCTCCCGTAGCATAAAGCCCTCTTGCTTAGAGTTTCTCTAGTCATCAGCCCAGCTTCTTGGCCAGTCTCTGCAAGCCTATAGAGGTATGGCAACTCACTATGCAAAACAAGTGGGTTGTGATGGAAGAGGAGGTACAATGTGCTTTTGTTTTGAGAAATGCACTCTGTTCTTTGCAGTGTGTTTTTGCAGGGCAATTATTCCCCTGAATGCTCTGGAATGCATATGAGGGTCATGGCCCATCATGGCTCAATACAAATTGTGGCTGGCGACCCAGGAACTCACTATGCTTCATAAAACTATCAGAACCATCAAACCAATGGCCCTGCTGATACAACTGGGCACCAGTATCCATGTCCATATTCTGTTCTTCATGGTAGCAGCCAACAGCTGGCTTCTTTAAAACTCTACCATTTCAGCCCCTTCAGATTGCAGGTCTGGGGTGGGTGACTGTTTGTTCAGTTCTCCCAGTGTTCCTGTCCTCTTTAGGTATCAGGGTGGTCCCTGTGAGAACAGAACAATGGACTAGATACTAGGTATTGGCATGATCCAGTAAGACTCCAGTAATCTTAACAAATCTTCCCTTCTCACACAAAACTAGATTAGCTTGATATAATAGCCCTAACATTTAGGGCTATGGAATGCCTTTTGTGGGGAAAGGTAAAGGCTGGCTAGACCTGTCTACCTGGCACAGCTAGGAGTGCCTGTCAGAAGAGGGCACACCAAGGGACATTTTACCTATGACCCTCTCAAACCCTTAACCACCTGACCTACTATTTGTGTAGACAAGCTCTATTTGTGACCTACTATTTGTGTAGACAAGTATTTTCCAGTCACCTTTGCCTAGTCAGGCAGCTGGAACCAGATTATCATAAAGCCCAGCATAAACCAGCCTCAATTGTTGCCATTGGTTAGATTCAGATTCAGATGAAGCAGCAGATCCACCAGGGATTTTGAGTGGGGGTGGGTGAGACTTATTATTAGAAGGACTGTTCATTTTTTAGCACAGTCCAGAGGGAACCTTTGGACCTCTAGATGTTGCTGAGCCACAACTCCCATCACCCTGACCATCAGTCCTGCCTTCTGGGGCTGATGGGAGTTGTAGTTCAGTAATATCTAAGATGGAAGATGATTCCCCACCCCTGCCATAGAGTCTCTACCACTTCTTAATATTTATCTGAATTTATCTGTTCCAAGCACATATGCACTTAGATGCTCTGTGGAAGCATCTCTATATTGCTTAACGGGCTGCATTACAATACTGCAGATCACTCTATGACTGTGCCAACACAGCAAAATGAGGTTGCTGGTGTAAAATGAACAGAATATACCTGTTTCTCCTTACACAAGGGCAAAAGGGTAACCTGACAATACACTCTCCTGAGTGCAGAAATGGAGTCATTCATCTCTTGGGTCAGTTATGCATCTGCACATGACACCAATACACAGCAAGTTTTCTTTTCTTTTTGCAAAATGTGCTATTGAGCTGAAAAGCCTGAGAATATTAATGCTTGGGGGGTTGCTCAGGAGGTCTTGATAACTTTACAGATAACTACATATAATCCAATATTTTGAGATAAAAAGAAAACACACACATTCATGAATGAGGAAACTGCATCTGCCTTCATGTCTTGCTGGTATGAGCAAACTAGATGCAAGTTACACGAGTAGCCAAACAGTTGCCAGCAGGGCTGAAATGAGGTTTTGTGTCCTCTCTGTCACCAGAGAAACCCTGAGTGTTTTGGTGTATGTTTACTATTATTTATGAAACTGTAAAGAACGGAAATTGTTTTTTAAGTATCTCAGAAGAATGTCAGAAGCAATCTGCATGAACCCTCCAAATCCCAAATTAGAAATTATCCCAAATATATATGCAACACTTTCCCTTTTGTTTACATATCTAGGTGACAGTCCTGACCCATATGTACTTGTAGGCTACATTGAGATTAGGTTTAAGAGAGTTGCCTGTATTTTTCTACTTATCTAAGCAATTCTCATGAAGAGGCTGCAAAGCTTAATGGAGGAACACACACTTTGCATGTGCAAAGAATGCCAGATTCAGTCCCTGGCATCTCAGGTTATCAGAGATGGAAAAGACCAAGGAGAGTCATATTGGATTAGATGGACCCCATTGTGTCCCCTAGCGTAAGCACTCCTACTCAAATAACTGATGTGAGGCTGGCAATGCTCCACAACCAGATCACCTGCACCAGCATTAACTCTTTGGTATAACTCTTGGATCAAGCATTGCATCCTCTATGGATCACATGCAGCTTCATTCTGCACCCTTCAAAATATTGCCACTCTAAGCATCAGCTCAGCTTACTTGTGCGTTGGCCATGATTCAAAGGAAATTTACTAGTGCATAGTACCTTTTATTATTGCAATTTCACACTGCTCGTCAAAGAAAAGAGAGAGGTTGTTCTCTGTGAGAAATAGTAATGCTCTTTTAAGTGGTTTTTATTAACAGGTGATATGGTTAGATTAGATTTTGCAGTCCTTCATATCCTACCAACTATGAAAATAAATACTTTCCCCTACCTATTAAAAAACCAATCTCTGTTGCTGACTAGCTATATTCCTAGTGTGTGTGCCTTTTTATAGGTAATTTATGTTCCTTCTTAGTTGTGCTGGATATTTCCCAATACCTACCCCCAGTCTTAGTGATGAAAATTATCTGAAATGTGAATTTCCTATATCTGAGTAGCTTTACTTGGCCAGTCCCTGCAAAGCTATAGAGGTAAGGCAACTCATTATACAAAAGAAGCAAGATTTTGCACATAATAGTAGCCAAATTGATGTGGTGTTCCTGCCTGTAGTTATAAATCCACACCAAAAGCCTTGGCTAGCGCGGTTTATAGCTGAATGAAGTTGGAAATGTTAATGAAAATGTGAACTTTGAAACTAGTGCCATAAAATACAGAAATATCTAAATTTTGACCTGTGTTTTTTTGTAGGTTTTTTTAGCACAGTTCATTAGAGAGAGAACCTTGTACTTAGAGCAATCTTTGTATGTACCTAGAAACGATGTTGTTGGTTTTTTTTGGGGGGGGGTGTTAAAGAGGTGGCAAAATGGGATTACTGGAAAGCAGGACACATTTGGAATGTAGATACAGTATACTTGTTGTAAACAGCAGTTTGGGGTTGTGGAGTTTGTTTAGGTGTGCTACAATCAACTGCATTCATCATTTACAGTAAAATAATAATAATAATAATAATAATAATAATAATAATAATAATAATAATGGAAAATTACAAAGAAAAAACCCTGAATGTTTAATATACAGCTTCAGAACCAACCAAGCACTTTGCAATGCATAGACCAATTGCTGGTTTTAAAAAGTTTGCATTTATAAACCTAGAACTTGACCCAACTGTAAGTGTTTAACAATGGGTGACCCGAGATAGATCTGTGCACCAAGCCAGTTTTAGCAAGATGTGCCTCCACTCCAGTAATGCAGGTGGAAGGCTCTTTATGCACACAAATCTCTCTTGCTGGGGTGAGGTGCCTATTTTTGAAATGGCCACAAATCTCCCACCCAGGCACTTCAGGATGTGGCCAGTTGGCCCCTCCAGCTGTGACTGAGAGAGATTTTCTTACAGATATTAGGCAAGTAACGTGGCAGATTGATCTCCACTGTGGTAGCCAAGAGAGTGGGACGTCCATCTGGGAACCCTGGACTAGCTGGCTGGGAGAGGGGTTCTCTTATCCATGCCCAGTCAAACCATACACCCATGGGATGCGAGTGTGGGAGAAATACGGAGTGCTGTTGAGCTAAAACACCATGTTTGTAACACTTTCTAGATGCAAGTTCTGCTCTCTCTTTTTACCCTTTCCTAATAAGAGACCATTTTCTGATTACTACTGCTTGGTTTCAATTGTTACTTACTGACCAAATAGCTACAGTGCAGTGTTATATGGAAGCCTCTGCTTTGAAGCAATGTAAAACCAAGGGTCTTTATAACAAGTACCTGGATAAAGCTTTGATGAAACTTTATATAAACAGTTTCCCAATGTTGCTCCCCACCCCCACCCCACCCCCTGCATAAGATAAAATAGTTCAAGTTGATACAGTCTAGGCACCTATGTTTGGTGGCCACGTGACAGATGAGCAAGCAACACAGACAAGCTCAGGGACAGCGTGGGGCTCACAAGCCTCTGAGAAGTTCTTCTGCAGAAGCCTCACTTATTCCATAGGGCATTTTACAGGAGAACCCTGGAAAACAAATCCGTAATGCCTAAAATCCACAAACTTGCCATTTTGAACTTAAATGCATTGTTCCCCAGTGTAAATACATTTCCCTATATTTGGGGGTGGGTGGGAATGATAAAGGCATCGAGTTCATTAGTTTTTTTAAAAATCCCCTCAACCCGCCCCCACAGGGAAGGTAGGACTCTATCGAACTTTATAGACAAGGTTTCTGCAGCAGGAAGTTGATGTGGTAAAATCACCTTGGTATGAAATGACATTGACGGGGTGGGGGCAGGGAGAGGGATTTAATGAAGTCATCCAGGGGGCATGCCATATATGGTCCTGATTCCCCAAACGTATCTATAGCAAATGTGAAACCAAACCATTTGAGTGCGAAGTCCAGCGCTGGTTTCCTCCTCGGTGAGTGGAAGAACTCGGCCCCACTCATTCTGAGTGCAGATCTGTTTGCCAGCTGAGGCTGCAGAGAGTGTGTCTTCATTGTACTTACTGTGTTACATAAATACTTATCCCTGAGAAAGTTGAGAGGAGGTTGTGGAGTGTTGGAAAGTCAATCCAGTTCAATTAGACATTCCTCTTTTGTAACTTCTTTTTTATAAAATTTGCTTTGACACCTGAGCAAAGGTATTTTTTAAAAAATATACACACATATAGATATATTTAAAAACAATTAACAGGAACATCCTTCTTAAGGCTCTGGAGAGTGAAGGCTGGCAGACAAAATAACTGAAAATCTTGACCAGGAAGAAAAATTGCTGGCAGAAGATGGAGAAGAGGCTCATCAGTGTTAGTTCCATTGTGCCAGAGATAATCTGCTGGAGAAACGATGTATAAAAAAGAAAGAAAAAAAGATAGTGGGGTGGGGGTGGGGGAATAAGCAAAATGTGCAAGGCAAATAAAACTCCAAAAATGATATCTATAAAATGATAAGAGCAAAGTGCTGGCATCCAGTGCAGGCAGGTCTACGGGGAGCTGGAAGGACTGATGGTGGGACTAGATGCATCTGAACGGCTATAGTCACTGACGGATCCTGTCCGGGAGCTGCTGCCGCTCCTCCTCTTGAGCATGCTGGGGTGGAAGTTGCTGTGGCGGCGGGCATGCTTCGTCAAGTGGTCACTGCGCATGAATCGCTTCTCGCAGAGAGGGCAGCCAAACTTTTTCTCTCCAGTGTGAGTGCGGAAATGCCGCGCCAGCTCATCGGAACGGGCAAACTTTTTGTTGCAATCTTCCCAACGGCATTCAAAAGGCCTCTCGCCTGTTGAGAGAGAGAAAGAGAGACTATGAAATAGCCGTATTTATTTTATTATTATTTCATTAAAATGTTGCTACCCTGAAAGACTCTGGAGGCAGGCAGCTTACAGCATTTTAAAATAATAACAAAACAAAAGCTGCAGCCTAGTCCTATTCACATTTCCCAGCATCGTAGCAGCAGCAGGAGCAGCAGCAAGACAATCAGATTTTATTAAATGCTCAAGAAAATGGAAAACTCTTCAATCCAAAAATGAATAAAATAACAGTAAACTGGGGGCTAAAATAATGAAAGTGGGTTCCTGACAAACTGAAATGGATAGAGGAATTTAAAGGTGAGGCACTGGATCCCTGAGAGAGTTCGTGGGTTTTCTGCATAGGAATGCTGCCAAGCCCTGCTTAGGATGCAGACTTTATATGCAGCAGCAGAAGTTAGTTTAGTTAAATGAATCCTTGCTTGGAAAACACCTTTAGTTGGAAAGTATTCAGACTGAGTCTTGGTATAAAGTAAGAAAGGTTATGTTTACTAATGGAACTACATCAGGGGCGGCAACCTTTTCCAACCGTGGGCCGGTCCACCGTCCCTCAGACCTTGTGGGGGGGGCGGACTATATTTTTTTTGGGGGGGGAGGGACGAATTCCTATGCCTCAGAAATAATTCAGAGATGCATTTTAAATAAAAGGACACATTCTACTCATGTAAAAACACGCTGATTCCTGGACTGTCCACAGGCCAGATTGAGAAGGCGATTGGGCCGCATTCGGCCCCCGGGCCTTAGGTTGCCTATCCCTGAACTACATTCTCAATAGGGAAGCGTTCTATAGTCCTAGCTACCTATCTAGTTGGAGGCGCCAAGAATCCATGCTTCCCTCCTTTGCTCTCAAAAGAAAGATCCAAGATTAACTATCACCTCAAGGTCCAGAAAAAGTGTGAGAGGAGGAGCAGGAAGTTGTAAAGAGGATGGAACCTTATACTTACCAGTCTAGATAAACATTAAAGGGGGGCGGGGGGGAGGTCAGCGTAGTGATAAAAGTATAGGGATAGTCTGGGAAGCTGGAGGTCTCTTGCTTTGTCTTAACCAGTGCAAACCCCTCTGAGCCAGCAGAGGTGCACCCAGATACCCACCAGCCCCCACCTGCGTGCTCTCAGTAGAAGTTTCTGTTCAACAGGAAGCAAGACTTCTCCATTTTTCTCATCCAACTGTATGCAAATTATGGTGCTATTTAGTCATATTGCTTTAAGGTACCCATACATAAAACTCTGTTGTTGTTACACTTATTCATCACTTTCTACAAAAAAAAATAAAAAAATAGACCCTGTCATTTCTCCTGTATTTCAAGGCAGCTTACAAAAATAAAAAACAAACAGCACTTTTAAAAAAGCTGTTAAGCACTTTAAAAGCACTTTAAAACCAGAAAGGCTGCATATAATTGCAATAAGTAAGGAATTAAATTCAGCCTCTGAGCTTGCTTAACAAGCGGGCCTCAACACAGTGGCAAAATGCCAGCAACCCTCCCTGGGTCGGAAGTTCTCAAGTCTGTCTGGGTACAGCAAGAGAAGGTCTCTGTAGGTGATCTTAGTGGGCAGGTACATAGGGGAGAAGGTAGCTCATCAGGAACCGCATCCTAAAGCATTACAGCTTCACCATCCAAACTTTACCATTAGATCCCAAGATATTAATTCCAAAGTTTAGTAATAAAGTTTAAAAAAGAACAACCTTATTTTACATCCCATATCAGAGTCTCGCAGGTGGATGAGGGGATTTTTTAAAAAAGAAATACATTATGGGTTCCATGAAGACCATAACCCTGCTTTTTGTTAATTTCACTGGATATCGTTCCTGTCTCATTGCTTCCCGGCAACTTATGAGATCACATCCAGCAGTGGCTTTCCCTCAACATCCATTGTTTAGCTCTCTTCTTTCTTAGCCAGATTGCCTTTTCCTATTGAGCTGCTTTTTGCACAGGAGAAGAAGTAATTCATGCGGTTCATGCGTCGGGTTTTGACAGGGAGATGAATGAGGAGGCGTGATGAGGTTGTCAGTCCCACTTGCCCCTTGAATTATATCAGGCATGTTTTCCCTAATTCAACTAGCACTCTACAGTTTTAATCAAATCAGACCACAGAAGCTGAATGTACAACAAGCTTTAATGTAGGAAAGAAGAATATCCATCAAGTTGCCAGTGTTTTCTCCTACCCATAAGATGAATAGATAAAAATAAATATTAGTAAGACCAGCTTGGCTACTCTTACTTGACCTTCTTGTCTGAATCACCTGTTTCTTCCAAGGGGGCAGACGTGCTCGCCATTACTGCTAGGACCAACCATACTTATTTTTAATTTTATACCCCACCCATCTGGCTGGGTTTCCCCAGCCACTCTGGGCAGCTTACAACATATATAAAAGCACAACAAAACATCAAACATTAAAAAACAAAATACCTTATACAAGCAAACCAATAAAGAAGACACTAACAATAATAACAATAACAGTTTACAGTTATACCCAAATTAAAGTAACCGCCAACCCCAACTAAACATTATTTAGCCAACACCAACCCAACAAAAACAAAACAGAGGAACCAAAATTAAAACTGTTTAAAACATTTTAAAACATTTTAGCCAGTTTCCCCAACCCCAGAGTTGTTCCAGCAATGTCCCTTCAGCCTCCCAGGAGCCACTTTTAGCTGTTCCAGGTGAGTCTGGGCCCCGCCCCCTGGGCCAGGTGGAAATGGGCCTTGCAGCAGGGAGCGGCCTTCCTTCCAGCACTCACAGGAGCAGCAGCAGCAATGGCTCATCCCTTTCCCCTTGTGGCTGGGGGGCCATTACTAGACCTTCTGCAAAATCATACTCTGTTCCAGCACGTGATGAAGATCTCTGGGCACGTCACATTCGCCTTTCCCAGACAAGATAGGGCAGTGATCCAACAGCAGATGAAGTGCAGTAGGTTTAATTAAAGCCAACTGCAGAATCACAAAATTGTGAGCAAATATTTAAGGTTCCCAGAAGGCTTCCGGATAGTAAGCAAAAGAATGCAGGGCATTTGGGGAATATGGCTCTGTATTGCTATGATATTGGCTTTTCTAATTGACTGACAGAGCTACCTCTGATTTGTTGGTAAAATGCAAACATAAGAATGCGCCCTCCTTGCCCCTTTGAAAGGTTCAGGTCACATTGCCTTCAGCGAAAGCCTTCCAAAGTTCATTTCAGGTGGTTATGTGAGGCTGTTCCATTCTGTCAAATCACTGCTCCCTTCTGCCAGGGTGAGGGGAACTGATTTCTTCTGTGACCCTGTGCAGAATGCAAAACGTCCTGCATTTTGCTTTCCCCCTGTGTGCAGTTGCACATGTAGCCTGGCAATGGATACACCTGAACTTTTCCATTAGCTCAAGCTAAAGTGTGAGAGACTGTAAAGGGAGCACTGGATTTTCTCAGCCAGAACAAAAGGTGACGGGGGCTTCTGACCATGTTATCAACTGCACCAAGCAAGTATCAGGTTGATTGTGTTTTCATAGCAACCATGATTAGTAAATGGTGCTGCCAAGGAGGATGTGATTTCTAAAGCTGGAATGGTAATCTGGGGTGGGGAATTCCCTTAACCATTATCATTGCTTTGCAACAGCTTTCAATTCATATTCATATTGTTGATTTTTTATATATTTGCTATATATATTTCTGTATTATCAGTATTACATTTATAGCCACTCCATCAACAACCCTGTGCAGAAGGTTAGGCTGAGAGACCATGAACGGCACAAAGTCACAAGCTGAGCTTTGTGGCTGATTTTGACCTTGGCCTCCCAAGTCCTTGTCCCCTTAACCCCCCCGCACTTTATCCCACATTCTGGACAAAAGATGTAGAAACGAATAAAGTGGAGGAGACCTATATTTTTCCCATAGGTCCAAAATTTATAGGGTCCGTTTTTAACAGTCGTGTGTGACACCTTTAAGACCAACCAGTTCAGGCTTCAATCCTGCACATACATACCGTATGAGGGAGCAATCCTCATATTGGAACTCAGTAGGGCTTACTCTTGAATAATGTACAGTTATTGCAGCATGAAACCACATTAGAAATTGTACAGCAGTGACCCCCTTTTCAACCAAGGTAAGGCACTTCTGTGCTAAGTACTGATGAAAGTGAAAGGTTAAAGTGCCCATTCCTTTTTTACTAAGGAGGAGGATGGGGAAAGAACTGAGACAACTTGGCCATGCCCTGTGAGCTCTCATTGGCCATGTCCCTGTGACCCCCTAGCTGCCCCACCATGGTATCTACTAGGCCCTCTAATTGGCAGATGTAAATGAGCCTAGAAACAGGAACTGAACATGCTTGGTGTGCACAGGTGCGATATTATCATGCACTTAAGAATTGCTACAAGATCCTTTGGTGTCTTGTGGAAAACAGCCTATAGAGTTAGCCTAAACCTAAAGCTTTGCACAAACACCACAGAAACAAACATGCCGTAGGGTATTAATTATGCTGAGACTTTGCTCTGCACCAACACCCTGTATGGAAACTCTCAACTGGGGTTGAGGGGTGGGGATGCGGTTTTTTGAGCAGGTGAGATTGTACAAAGTGTTCTTCTGTTCCTGGCAGGAAATAAAGCAATCAA
Source organism: Podarcis muralis (assembly GCF_964188315.1). Classification (NCBI taxonomy): domain Eukaryota; kingdom Metazoa; phylum Chordata; class Lepidosauria; order Squamata; family Lacertidae; genus Podarcis; species Podarcis muralis. The sequence goes on along the minus strand of NC_135668.1, from coordinate 3,123,881 downwards.
GAGAAATGGAGATTATAGGAACTCGTTGCCTCATATTTATTAGGGAAGTAGCAAAGTGGCAAAGTCTTCTTGCAGCAACCTGAATTCTACAGGCTCTCCCCCCCCCCCTTTTGCAGCAAAATAGCTGCCCCTGTCAACTGCAAAACCATGCTTGTTGTCCAGTACGCTAAAAGGAGTAAAAAATTGCTTTCTATCCAATATTTTGAAGGCAACCAAAGAGAGGAATGGCAGACCTTTAGCTAACCTAGTAAGCATTTCCTCCCTGCTCAAACTGTGCTTCTTACTCCTTGTCGTGTTATTAAAGAGCTTTGGATTACAGCAGGGATACCAGAGAATGGTGTCTGTGTCCCAAGGCAGCACAGTAAAGATACTGCAAGCCACACTTCTGTGGCAACACCATATCAGATTTGGCAAAAGCTGAGGCTCTGGCCGAACACATTGAACCAATCTGGAGAGGATTTATGCTTTTGCATATTCCCCAGATAATTGAGGGAAAGGGATGCTGCTTTCTAGTCCCTGTCACACATACAAATTATAATAGAAACAGGAGTCACCGCTCATCCATCACTCACACTTGGGGGGGGGGGCTTGCTTACATGAACCCCCACCTGATGAGTTAACACTTATATAAAAAGCTGGGCATTCCTAGTAGGTTACTGTAGCTGGAGGGAGCTGTAGTAGTCCACTTTGGGGCGGGGGGGGGGGGTAGATCTTACAGTCAAGAGATAAAGAAATTTTATAAAATAAAACAAATAATAAATAGTGTTTTCTACCTAACATTCACATGAGTTGCCTTGAGGCTGCCTTGAGGTGCCAGCTGATTTTAGACTTTTATGTATTGTATTGTTTTATATTATATGGTGTAACTTAAGTATCTTGTCATAAGGACAACAAATACTGGAAGCAGAGCAGCAAGATGGGCCTACTTACAATTTAGGTCTTATCTGGTTGCTAATTACTCATCATCAAATGCATTTCAGTTCAGTGCATATCCTTGAAGGCATGCAACTAATTAAAACAAAACCTGCATAATAAAAACTATTTTTAAAAATGTTTTAAAATTACAATCTTGCATACATCACGTGGCAACTTCACTTCTGCCCAGAAGAACAAACAAAGCATAAAGAACAAACTCATACCAACATCTTGTATTTATATTGGGTTCCTGAGGACTCTTAGGAGGCACTAGAGTGCCTTCAAAGCAGTTTGTTGCAAAGGAAATTGCACAGAGCCTTCTCGGTAGTGACCCCCGCCCTGTGGAACACACTCCCATCAGATGACAAGGAGATAAATAACTATACAACTTTTATAAGACATCTGAAGGCAGCCTTGTATCAGGAAGTTTTTAATGTTTGATGGGCAGGGTACAAATAATAAATTGTTATTGTTATTGTTGTTTTGTTTTGTTATTATTATGCCTTCTCAGAAAGAAAGAAAGATTTTTTGAAGCTGGAACAGGAACGTTAACATGGGCAAGCACTGCATGGCGGCATTCCCTGTTGACTGCCAGTCACGGCAGATGTTTCACAAATGCCTGATCCTCTCCACAATCAGTATCAATCCTACTGTGAAGAAAGGAGAGAAACAGCTGGGGATTCGGATGGGTGGGCAGAGACCTTCTCCTGTGGTAGCTTGTTATCTATTGGCAAATAAAGGCCTAAGCAACTTGGGACCAGCTACCTTTGAGAATACCTTCGCTAGTATAATCCTTTCCGGGACGCGGGTGGCGCTGTGGGTAAAAGCCTCAGCGCCTAGGACTTGCCGATTGAAAGGTCGGCGGTTCGAATCCCCGCAGCGGGGTGCGCTCCCGTTGTTCGGTCCCAGCGCCTGCCAACCTAGCAGTTCGAAAGCACCCTTGGGTGCAAGTAGATAAATAGGGACCGCTTACTAGCGGGAAGGTAAACGGTGTTTCCGTGTGCGGCTCTGGCTCGCCAGAGTAGCGATGTCACGCTGGCCACGTGACCCGGAAGTGTCTCCGGACAGCGCTGGCCCCCGGCCTCTTGAGTGAGATGGGCGCACAACCCTAGAGTCTGGCAAGACTGGCCCGTACGGGCAGGGGTACCTTTACCGTTACCTTTTATAATCCTTTCCAGTTCCTTAGGTCCTCAGCCAAATGCTCCTGAGGTTTGTCATATGTTCACTAGGTCCAGGGCCTGTAATATAGTGAGGCCTGCCTTTTTGGATGCACTTTGGGAAGACATCAGGCAAGCACCAAAGCCGTCTTAAAACCTGCTTAAAACACAGCCGTTCACCTAGGCTCTCCCAGGGGCAGGAGATGATCCTTTCCCAAGTAACGTCCACCTGATTTGTGATATATTTTGTGTTTATTTTATGGATGTAGTTTTATTGTTGATCTTATGCCATTCACAGAAATGTTTTTCTTAAAGTGGGTGGCATATGCATTTTTGCAAATAAATAAATAAACAGATCCTGCACAGACAGGAGACTGTCACTGGTGTAAACCTTATGCCTGCAAGGCTCCACCAGTGCAAGCCAGTAACTGGTCAGAGTTGGGAGTGTGATGTGAGAGAAGCAGGCCTCAGTCGCAACAACTTGAAGTTATGCTTGCAAACGTGGTGGTGTAAATGAAAACATTTCCAGGGGAGTCAGTTATAAGCTCCACATCTTTGGTATCAGACACTCCACTTATGGATCCATCTGCACAATTGGCTTATTAGTAGGGTCTCTCCTTATTTGAGGAGGAAAGTCAAACCATGGCACACCTCACAAGTGGGCAAAGCTCCCACACCACGTGAATCAGGGCACCGCCAAAAGCATTTATCAACCAGGCTTGGTTTATTCTGTTGACCACTAAAAGAACAGCTAGAATATTATTTCTCCAGAAGGCAAAAGGGAGGAGATTTTCAAAGATAGACCAATCACATAGGGTTTATTGGGGTGGAACTGTGGTCTGAGTAAACCAGCAAGTATTTTTAAACAAAGCATCCTTAAATAACTCTTGGCGTGGTCTGGGAAAGTATTTCCACTTCCACTGTTTTATATAAGCACTTCAAACTGACCAACAAGCCAAACTTGGAACCATCCATGAGACAGCTGAGGCATTATGGTGCCCCTGCTTTGAACAGTATCAAAGGTGCTTTCTTACCAGAATGCGCAAAAGAAAACCAGAGCTCACCCCTCTTCCAACAAGCCGGAAACAGAGCTATTTTAAGCCCTGCAAGTTATTTATTCCCTTTACAGATTTCATTTATTTTTCCCCTCAACTCTTTAGAGTTGTAAAAGCTCAAAGAGTCTCCAACACATACAAATGCCAGCTTATGTGTCATCATGGCCTGAACTCAATTTTAACCACAGTTTTGGCAATGCTTTAAAAAAAAAAAATCTGTGCCACCTTGATGTTGGAAAGATGGCTTAGAAGAGACCTTCTGCATTTTCCATGAAAAAATATAAAAATGAAACCTCACTCCCCTGTCTGAATTATTCATTTTCTCTCTTTCTTCTGGCTCCCTCTTCACTACAAAATATTCATGAAGTAAAGTCATCTTGACATCAGTTTATTTCCAAAAAAATATTTGATGTTTCCATATTGGGTAACTCCTGAAGTTTAATTTTCCTGAGCCAGATAAATGACCTCAACCTATTTGACCTGGGTTAACCAAGTGGGGTTGCTTCCTTGGAAATTCCAAGACACAGCAGAGCTGACCCCCCCCCCAACACTCTAAAAAAAATAATCTCATTTCCAAAACTTGGGGGACTGCCCAGAGCTGACGGTTATATAGTTTCCAGTCTGGTTATATTTTTAGTCTTTCTGCTGACTATCAATGCGGTGAACCTAGGCACATAGCAAGCTTTAAGGCTTGGAGAAGATCAGTTTAAGTAAGGTTCTGAGAAAGAAGGAAGGAAGGTATATATCTTTGGGAGATATTAAGGCTTATAAACAATCCAATATATTGGCAGCCAAGGATCTAGCCCTGACCAAGTGGTGTCCCTCTGTTGAATAATTCAGTGTTGTTGTTTTTTGGGGGGTGATTGTACCAAAAACCTGTCATTCCATGTCCTTGTGAAGAACTGTGAATAATTCAGAACATGATCCTGTACAAGATCTACTCACTGAAGATTTTGTGGAAAGATTTTGTGGAAAGCCGGACACACCATGAAATATTTGCCCAAACACACACACACACACACACACACACACACACACACACACACACAACTGGTGATGGCTAAAACTAGGGCTGAGTCATGGGTGGACGGTGGACCTCCTCCTGGCCACGCTGTGTTGAGGAGGGAAAGAATCAACAGCTACTCCGCATGGAAGACTAGCCTGCCCATACCACTATGGCAGATTATGGTTGAACCCAAGACTCAGTCACAACACACCACTATCAGTATGGGAACCTCACACATACAACAGAGTGCACAGCCCATGTCATGCACACTTAAAGCTCACCGGGGGGGGGGGAGACTCTGGAGATGGGAAATGGTGCTTTGTTCAAAACAGCCTGGTGTCAGAAGACACATGTCAGTCTGAGCACATTGCTAGCATACCTCTGCCCACAGCCCTGACAATTAAAAACCATATCTAAATAGTTAAGTTAACATTGAATTCTGATTTTTTTAATTTAAAAAACCTTCATGAATTAATGCAAAAATGGAACAAAGCAGACCTCTGAACACAAACACATGTGAGAATGTCATGGATCAGAAATGGGCTGATGCATCCTGGAGGGGGTGGACTAGATGAACCTTGGGTTCCCTTCCAACTTTACCATTCTATGATTCTATGATTCCATCCCTCAGCAGGTGACACACAGGAGCCTTGGGCCCTATAAAGCCTCAGACTTTGGCCTGGCTCCATCGTCTGAGCAATCTGTTAATTGCTTTCAGACTGCCCAGACTTGTCACTGATTGCTTTGCCTCCAGATCAGCAGTTGTAAATGTACCAAAAAGCAGAGCAGGGATGAGCAGGGTACACCAAGCCAGAAGTGCCTACAGGCTACGTATTGTTTAGTAAAACAATACAGATGACTCGGAGCCAACCAGAACGCTGCAGGGGAAGACAAAAGCACACCAGAGCTGCTGCTCAACAGCTCCATACCAAAGAAGATTCCTTTCAGACTTGAAATTAAGCTGTTGATGCCAGTTCTCACAAATGCAGAGGAGTTAGTTGGCAAACCTGTTTCTGGATTATTCCCTTGCAGATTGCAGGCATAGCGCATGTGATTGAACTTTCCATTTGCAGGGAATAAATAATTATTGCACACAGAAAAGTGCCTTATCAGTGAAAAGGGTAGGCTACAATTCTTTCTTCCTGACAACTGGTTTTCTGTGCAGGGTTTTATTTTATTTTTGGTGTGGGGAAAGATCCAATTGCAAGCTCTCGTTTGCAGTGCAGAATGATACAGACAAGGCATAGCCAGCTCTTCTTTGAGAAAACTGACCTACAGATCAGAAAGAGGGACTCTCAGGCTTAGAGACCAAATGTTGCCCTCCCAGCCTTCAGGATGGTCTCTAGGCCGCACCCCCTCCCCAGACTAGCTCCACACTCTCCTCCAGTGCTTTATAACTAGCTGGAATGAGTCATGGAGCTGTTCATATAAAGGACAGTGAAGTGTGTATGAGCCTGACATTTTCATGATTTCATTATTGGAATGTAACCTACTCTACAAAGGTTAAAGTCACGTTCGCTGTCCTACCAGCTGGTGGTTCTGACCCTGCCCATCACTTGCACATGGCCCTCCGGAAGTCTCCCCCACGAGGGAATGCAGCACTTGGGCCAAAAAATGCTCCCCACTCTTGCCATGGATGTTGGGAAATTACTGGAATTCTTCAAGAGAAAAGTTCCTTGGCCCTGCAGTGTACCAGCCATTCCAAACCACTGGCTCCCAGTAGGTTCCAGTTCAAATTCAATGTGTTGCTTCAGATTTTTGAAATTTTAAATGGTCTGAGCATTGGATATCTCAGGGACCACATTTCCCATACGACTCTGCCCAAACACTCAGGTGGTGTGATCTGACACCATGAGTTCATGGCTGTTATAATGTGGGAAGTAGAGAGGAAAGGAGGTCTCCCTTTGATTTTCCACTGAATATAGAAACACAGGAGAGAAGGGTGGGCACAATTAAGCAGTTTACAGCAACCCCAGGCAATTAGAATACAGCATACAACTACCATGAATGAAGTATTTGAAAAATTGTTTCATTGGCTGATATTTCAACACTAGACTTGTGTTCAGGCTTACAAAGTGCATTATAAACTCATCGCCTTCACCTTATAAAAGCTTCTTCCTGAAATCAAAAGCTAGGCTTTTGTAACCCCTGGATACACATGCATTTACAAGTATCTTTGTTGGTAAGGAATGTGAGCTGCATTCCAGAAAGCAATATTTTAAAGAGTTTGGATTTTCAGTAGAGCCCCTGCTTGATTCAGTAATTACTGCTTGGTTTATCACCTGCCTTTTAACTGATCAATTATAAGTGTGACTGTTACCAATATAGGTTCCTTCTTGCAATAAAAGTGAGAGTTAACATTTCTCTAAGCAGAAGTTACAACTTATTTTAAGATGCAAATGACACCCTTAATAGTCATTTTTATTTCTCTAGGGACAACAGCAAACCAGAAGTAAAACAGCTGCTAATAAACAATGACGTGTGCCCTTAATCAAATATGCCCTGTTTAATCAACTAAAGATTGAGTTGATTAATTTGCTGATTAAAACCTGAAGCCCTAGCAACCAAGCAATTTTGAGACAGTGGAAGAAGATCTCCAACCCTCCAAATGTTGCTCGACTATAATTCCCATCATCCCTAATCATTGACCATGCTGACTGGGACTGATGGGAGTTGGAGGCTCACAATACCTGGAAGATGACAGGTTCTCCATCCCTATTGTAATGGAGGACCATGGACAGAATAGTTGGTTAGACTGATATTCACAGGCTGTCATACTACCTTTCCCCCCCCCCTCAGCTGGCTCAGTCAAGTCAAAGCCAAATACACAGATTGAGTGTAAAGTGTTGATTGAGTTTGTATAATCAATTCCCCATAATTCTTTCTAGTTCCCTAGCTCGCTTCCTCAGGCCTCAGAACCAAAAGGTTAGTTGAGCCTTTATGAAGATAGAGGAAATATTTCAGAAATTATGAAAAGCAGTATTTAAAGATGTCTCCAGAGCGATTTCTCATAAGCTCCATTTGACATCAACCCTGATCTCTCTAGATTTGGGGGCTTATAAAACTGGGGTCTGCTGTGATTCCCTGCACAGCACAGGGCAGGACAGGGAAAATACCTTCCCTAGCAGTGCTTCAGTTGATGCTCCCCTTTGCATCCTTTATTAGGCCTTGCAACTCTGCTCTGTGGAAAAAAGCATAGCTTGGGAAATGGCCAGAAATGTGTAGTCCCAAGCATATCATTAGGACTTAAGTAAATAGAGGAATGAGTGGGAAATCAAATGTAAATGCTGCAGGAAGACTTTGTTTTCTGTAAAAGCACTGTGAAAAACTTGCAGCGTTTTGATATATGCCATGAAATACAGGCTATTCCTGAACGGAGCCTCTGTATCCCAGAAGCTGCCAATACAGTTATGTGGTGCTACAGTTGCCATGATGAACTGCCCCTTCACAAGGAACAGGAAGGAGATGGTTAATGGCCAGAGCTATTAACGGGGTCCATTTACTCAGTTATATATATATATGCCTCGGCCAGCTAAACATGCCCCTGAATTTTATGTTCCTGCTGAGGGTTGATTCCTTCAGCCAAAATCTGTTTTGGTTGTTTGAGTACCCTGTTGAGGAAGGACACACCACCAGTTTTTCCTGTGTAGCCTGGCGTTTCTAACATTACCAGAGTTGTTAGGAAGCCGTGGGCTGCTCAGTAACATGAGAAGGGCTTGGCTTTGACTATCCACCTGCCTCTGGCCCCTTGGATCATTGTCTGCTGCTCTGGAACTTGCTCCCTTCCCACGCTGGACCAGATGCCCTCCTGGGCCACTTTGATGCGCAGACCTCTGAGTCCTGGAACCCAACTGACTGTAGCATAGCCCTTGTTGAAGTCATTGGAAGTGGAGGACTGCTGTTGTGGATGCAGTTGTACAGGAAGGATGTTTGGAAACTGCTCTTCTATGCCAGGGATAGGCTGTGCAGTTTTGGCTTTGCCAGACCACACAGAGTCCACAGTCTCCAGTCTAAGCAAGAAGTAACATTTAATTTTTTAAAAAAAGTTTGAGCAAGAGTCTTGCTCTCTGATAAGTTAACTTTTTCCCAAGAGATCACACAGTACTTACTGAAATGTCTGTACACAAGAGATGAGGCAAGCGGTGGAGATCTGACACACAAAATGACCTACTGTTTCCTGTCTAAGACTTTGTGGTATGAAACTTCTTGAGAAGGCCATGTGATGCAATTAACAAAATCAAGCAGCTAAAATGTTTTTAGAAATTCAGGCTGCCAGTGAGACAGATCACGTGACCAGACCTTCTGTAACACAAAACTCCTTGGTGATATAAGACTGACATGGCTCTGTTCCCTCCATGCTAGCTTTGAATGGGCGGGGTGTTCTAATGGGGGAACATAGCAAATGTGCTGCTCACTATCAGGGACCTTTTCTTCCTTTTAAAAAGATCAGAAAGTACAAGCAGAGTGTTCAAAGGGTGTGGTTAAGACTCCAAAAGGCCTGCTCTCCATTTAATCCTGAGAAGAGAGGCCTGAAGGCAAGACTAGAAGAAGATCTGAGCACATGGATCCTTTCAGCGCTTGATAGTGGGCTGCAGGCTGGGATGGGCGCATCTGTCAATCTCGATTTCAGTTTCTCATTTTTTCAGGTTCAGCTCTCCACATATACAGTGGTACCTCGCAAGACGAAAAACTCGCAAGACGAAAGAGTTTTCGTTTTTTGAGTTGCTTCACAAGACGAATTTCCCTATGGGCTTGCTTCGCAAGACGAAAGGATACAATATGACAATTTTCAATGCATTCCTATGGGAAACCGTGCTTCGCAAGACGAAAAATTTGCAAGACGAAAAAACTCGCAGAACGAATTAATTTCGTCTTGCGAGGCACCACTGTACACATAAAATGTAGATTGATTGATTGATTGATTGATTGATTGCTTACATATTCAACATCAGCATCTGGGTGTGAATTTCTCCTGATTACATGCAATTTTGTACAATACATACAGGTTTGCAAGCAATTACCCCTACTATAACACATTTTGATATGTTATTTTCACCAACATACACATTTTTGTAAACATCACTTGGCTGGAAAACTGCACTGCAAAAGTTATAGAAGTGTGAATTTTGAAAGATGGATGCGCTGTTCTCTGGGTTTCATTTTGAAAAATGCCTGTTAAGTGCAAACTAGATCTGATTCCCCCGTGGTCTGGAGAGCCTGGGTGGTGAGCCAGAGACTTCAGTGACTCAGGTTGCCAATTTGGGGGGTTGGTGTTGAATCTTCCAGGAAAAAATAAGCCTCATCTGGGGGAAACCTACTGACTAAGTTACTTAGGATTATTTCTACCAAATATGTTTTCGGGGCAGAAGCACATAAGAAAACAGAGGGTTCTGTTCTGCAGCCAGCCCTGAGAAGTTCCTTTTTTTCTAAGCAGAAGTTGGATGATCATCTGCCATGGTTGCTTTAGTTGAGATTCCTGCAATGCAGGGGGCTGGACTAGATGACCCTTGGGGTCCCCTCCAACTCTACCATTCTATGATTCTAAATAGGTTTTGACAAAGCAGTGAAATAATATGCATTCCAGACATCTCATCAGTAACAACCCTACAATAAATTTTTCTAGATTCAGATTCATATGGGAATTTTGTATTTTCAACCTTTTTTGGCTGCATTTTAGATATGTTTCTATGTATAATTGCTGCAACATATTGCATTTTCAGAGGCTGGCTGGCCATCTGTCATGAATGCTTTAGTTGATAGTCCTGCACTGCAAGGGGTTGGACTAGATACAGAGGCAAAACTGGACCCTTCTAGGGATGCAGGCTCAAGCAGGGGGCGCAAACCTATCAGACTACGGACAGTATGATGTATGATGTCTGTGGGAACACAAAGCTGCTGTCTTAGCGAGATCAAATGTGGGAGAAGCTTCCCACTCTTCTCTGCAGTAATGTGATTTTTCATGGGAGGGGCTGATACAGCTCATTGTACAAGGGACCCTAGGTATGCCTCTGTCTGAATGACCCTCGAGGTCCCTTGCAGTGTTATGGTTCTATGATTCTATTTCTCACATTGTTTGGGGGTCCCATTGTGCTTGTCTGTGTCTTTTGGACTTATTTGATCTGCCATGTTCTAGGTTCCTCTGGAAGTTCTGATGTGAGCAGGAATGTGGGGGTGGGGGAGGGGGAGGTAGAGTCTTCCATTCAGAAATATTGGCCTCTTGGTATCATGCCTAGCTCTGACCCTGTCTTGGACACAGACAGGATGAACCCAACACCCCACAGCCTGTGGATCTTGGGGAGCACGCACATCAGAACCAGCACTGAAGATCCTCTTGAAGGACCATCTGAGGGAGATCTTCCTCTGAAAACCCCCAGCCTACAAGAATGCTCACAGGCCGAAGAACAATGACATAAGGGGTTTTCTCATATTATGCTGTCCCTGGGGAGATGTCAGTTATACCTGGGTTTAGCTACTTGTGAGAAGAGTATGTAAAAGCTGACATATGTAGCTCTCCCCTTAATAAACTGGCGTTCTGCTTATGAGTTCATCTGTCCCTGCACTCTCTCTGCATGGTTTCAAGCCATATTTTCTAAAATATGTGTGGGTGCAGATGGGGCTCGTCAACCTAGGAAGGTAGCCCAACTAGGAGAAAGAAAACCACGATCCTAAACCTCTGCTGCCTTATGGAATGTCCTTGGGAGAAGAAAAGGCTCAGGAGTAAAACCTGGAGTGGAGTCCCCAAGGTGGTCGGATGGCATTTTGTGCAGTGCCTCCCAGCAACTCCTACAGCCAAGCTTGCTCTGCTTTCCTTTGGACCACGTCAGCGAGGCTGATGTTTGGGCATCCCAGGACTTCCCTACACACTGCACAGGCTGCACCCCAGGGAGGTAACTTCAGTGCTGCTAACACTACAGGAAGTGCTAAAGAGATAATCTGGAGCTTGCTCTTTTCATAGAATCATAGAATCAGAGAATCATAGAGTTGGCATAGACCACAAGGGCCATCGAGTCCAACCCCCTGCCAAGCAGGAAACACCATCAGAGCACTCCTGACATATGGTTGTCAAGCCTCTGCTTAAAGACCTCCAAAGAAGGAGACTCCACCACACTCCTTGGCAGCAAATTCCACTGTCGAACAGCTCTTACTGTCAGGAAGTTCTTCCTAATGTTTAGGTGGAATCTTCTTTCTTGTAGTTTGGATCCATTGCTCCGTGTCCGCTTCTCTGGAGCAGCAGAAAACAACCTTTCTCCCTCCTCTATGTGACATCCTTTTATATATTTGTACATGGCTCTCAACCCTCAGTAGAAGTGCCTGGGAGGGAACCATGGATTTGGTCATTGCACCCGTACAATACATAGTAGCTGGTTGGCAGTCCTTGCTGGGTGACTGGACTTCATTCCCCTGCAGCCCAAAGAAGGCAAAACAAATGCCTGGCACCTCTGTCTGCAATGGTGTCCACCTCTCTTTCATTGAGGCTTTGCAGGAGAACTGCCCAGTGGACACAATCCACAAGAACTGCTTGGATTTATTCGTTTAATTTGCCTCCAGCACTCAATGTCAAGAGCACAGCTTCAGAAACTATTCCTTTGTTGCTAGCTGAGGCTGTTAATGTTACCAATTTTTCTTTTTCAGCCCAAGTGTATCTTCTGTACATAAACCACAGAAATAGCAAGCTTTGCAAAACACAGGATACGTTTGTCTGGCCTCTGTGTCTGCACTTAAATAACCCTCATTGTCCGACCGTTGTCTCACAATATGCAGTAAGATAATGATCTCACTGACCACGTGAGGCCTCATCTCCAGCAAAAGCCAAGTGGGTGACCAGCAAGCTACAAAAATAGAAGTGTACACAGAGGGAGAAATCCCTCAAGAATTGCTTCTGAAATGGTTGCACTTAAATTTGGGTTGTGGTTTCTCCTTTCTTTTTTGGCTGGGTCAGCAAGAGCTGACATCCAAACAGCTGATCCAGGATTATTTGGAGTGGAAAAGAAGGAAAAACACTGAGTCCTGCATGAAGTTATAAAACAGAACTGGGAACCACGTGGCCAACATGGACTCGTTCCAGGTTTCCAGGTTTGGACCTGCACCAAAGGTGCAAAGCCAGACAACAGAAAAATGCATTTGTGCTTGAAAATGTGGAAACAATGCTTTCTCTTCAAACAGATTCTGAATTGTTGCTTTATATGTTTTGAATGTCAAGTTGGCACTTGTTTTGTCCTCCCAGTAAAAAAAACCACACCATATGCCTGAGTATATTTTCCTATGACTTTTCAGAAGTGCTCATGTGCTGAATATGGAATCACCTAACTGGGTCCTCCTCTTTGCCCCAAAGGCCTGATGGGCCCAAGGACCAAGGCAAAAGCCTTTTTCATGGTCACACCCAAACCCTGTGCCTTCTTGCTCAATGAGGCCATCTTCTGTCACTGGGCTGAGACCTTCCTCTCTAGGAAGGCCTTTCTTTTTTTTGTGGATTCGTTTAAACATTGGTTTTAAATTTTCCAAAGTGGTCCTTTGTGGTTGCTTTCATTTTAATGATGTGCTAGGTGTTTTTGTTGTATTTCTGTTTCTTTCCTTTTAGTAGCCACCTTAAACATTTTACATCTTTTAAATAAATACATAAAAAGCAGCATCTAGTGTGATGCTCCAAAAACTGGCATGTTCTCCCTGAACACTGGTTTAACATCTCTGTAGCACCAATGTGACAAAGCTGCCTTGCCTAGGAAAGCATTTGGGTTACAGTTGATAAATGCCCCATTCTGATCAATTATTTGCTTCTGTGTTTTGCCTATATATAAGAACCAAACAGCCTTGGCTGCTTTCATTTTTGACAAATAATAGCTCGGGGTGAATTGTGGCATGAGAACAGGTGGGGAGGAAAGGATTAGACATCACACATTGTGTTTCCAATCTGGATTGAGGTCACATATTTTTATCGAAAAAGATAATGGACAGTGCTGCAGACACTTAAGCAACAAAAAGCATGCTTAAAGCAATGCATAACCTGCATTGTAGATTGTGTGGCCTATTTCTACCTATGCAGCAGTTGAAGCAAGTAGAAATTAGGTTATATTACCCAAGTAACTTGTTGTCCCTTCTCTCACTATACGAAAAGGTCTCTTCCAAGACATGGGAGATGCTGGGATGGGGCATCTTCAGAGTGCTGCATTGCAAGCCCTTGTGGAGCTCAGTAGTTCCACCTAAGGGAAGGGAAGCTTCTGCACAAGATAGGGCTTGGCTCTGGTCACACACCCTTTTTAGGTATAACCTTGATGGGAAGAGGATCAGTTAAGTCTGGACCTAGCACAGAACTAAGCCCATGTTTGCAAGTAGTGTGGATGGTCAGGCAGTGCAGGATCAAATGGTTCCTCAGAAACAAAAGAACTCACATTTTAATCCATCCAACCTAAATTTTGAACCGAGACACAGCTCTTCTTGAAAATTCACTCTCTTCCAAATTTTGTGATACCATTCTCCTGTCAGGAAATGCATACAAAACTGTCTACATTTAGGGAAACTGTGTGTAGACTTGGTTATGTTAGTGAAAACATACATACATTATGGAAATTTACTTGCAAAATGTGTATATTAAACATGATTGCATACAAAATGTTTGTTAGGTTTTGTTTTGTTCTTTAATGCAACCTAATATTGTAAACTGAAATTAACATTGGAAAAATGAGAAACTGAGACATCAAATCTGACTGGCTCATCTTTCCCCATTTCCTGAGGACAGGGGAAAGAGTTCAAAGCGGGATTTTTAGCAGTTTGTGATTTGCAATTCCCTCCCTTATCTGAGGACTGGTGGAACAATTTTACCTTGTGATTTGAGGTTTGTCTTGAATTATTGTGGATTTGAGTTTATTATGTACATGGAGGAGATTTAACATACAAGGGAATTTTCCATTTTTAGATCTAAAGGAAAACTTCCTGCAAATACATTGCTGAGTAGGGGTGCCAGCTCTATGGGGCCAAGGTGTCTTCGCTCCCCTAATATCTGCTGGGAGGGGATGGCCTTGTTGTGGCCGCTCCTCCTGTGAGAGAGGAGCTGCTGGCCATTGAAACAGCGCCATGCTGGGCTCTGAACTCAACCTCCTCCTGACGATGTGACGTCATGTGCATGATGCAGCTGGGCCCCCTCAGTCTTGGGCACAAGTCAGCATCTCTGGTGCTGAGTGAGTTGTCCTTGGCTTTTGCGAAACCCACTTAGAAGGTATTTGAGTCCTTTTCTCAGGATGCCTTCCTTGACTGCCAGTGGTAGAGCATCTGTTTTGTATGAAGACGGTCCCAGATTCACTCCCAAAGATCTTAAAGTAGGGCTGAGAGAGACTCCCTGCCTGAAACCCTGGAGGGCGTCTGCCAGCCAGTGGAGCAAAGACTGAGCTACATGGGTTTATTTCATCAGAGGACAGCTTCCTATGCTCCTGTGCTCATGCCCAAGTGCTTAGAGAGACATTTCTGAGTCACAACTGCAGTTATCTGCAACAGATTACTTGGGTCAGAGGGGTAAGCTAAGCTTGTTAAATCAGTTTGTCTTCTCCTTTTGGTGAATTTATATTGTTCTTTAAAAAAAAAATTAAATGTCTATTGCATTTTGCCCTCTTAATTTTCTGTCGGAAAGTGGAAAACAAAGCCTACTGTCTTGATTGTGAGTTTGATATGTTAACAGGGCTAATTAGTCACTTGGCACTCCCTTGTCATTATCTCTAGCTAATGTTGCCAAGGAACTGATATGAAGCCATTTGACTCATTATCTAGAAGAGTTTGGAAGGGGGAATTGTGGGTGTTGGATAAATAGACGCCAGAGACAAAAAATCCTCCACCACTTATTCTTTTGTCCAAAGGCCAATTTATTAAAACGAGATCTATAATGCAGAGCAACTAAAACAAGAGACCACCCTGGACCTTCATACTGGGAGTCTAGATTCCAATAAGAAAGACTTCTTCATGCATTACCTTTTCAGATGTACACCTGAGATTATTTACCGGTAATTCTACACCTTTAAAAATAAGCACACACCTAAAAATATAAAGTGTCAGTATGGGAAACTGGGTGGAAGGTTGGAAGCATTTGTATTGTACAGGTGCTCTCAAATTGGCTGTCGCTCCCTGTTGAATACTCTTGATGGCAACAGCTAGGTGTTTTGCTGTCTAACATGTGAAATGGTGAGAGATTCTACTTTAAACTTCCCAGATCAGATTATGGATGGTAAGCCAAGGACCTCTTCTCATATTACTTGGTATACACTTTAGATATTACAAGTGTACACATAGGGATTTAGTTTTCTCTCAATTTCTCATTTCCACCCCCATCGTTCAGCCCGGACACTGAGATCCAGCACTGAGGGCCTTCTGGTGGTTCCCTCATTGTGAGAAGTGAGGTTACAGGGAACCAAGCAGAGGGCCTTCTCGGTAGTGGCACCCGCCCTGTGGAACTAACTCCCTTCAGATGTAAAGGAAATAAGCAGCTATCTTCTCTTTAAAAGACATCTGAAGGCAGCCCTGTTTAGGGAAGTTTTTAATATTTAATGCTGTATTGTTTTTAACACTTGATTGGAAGCCGCCCAGAGTGGCTGGGGAAACTCAGCCAGATGGGTGGGGTATAAATTATTATTATTATTATTATTATTATTATTATTATTATTATTATTACTACTACTACTACTACTACTACTACGACTATTATTTTCCAGTCTTAAATTCAGTTCCTTATAGTTCCCCATTAGCTATAGAATTTACTTTATTTATTTAGAAGTCCTCACAAAAATTCATCAGTATTTTAGTGTGAATTGATCCTAATATACACATGCTTGTATGCTATTTTGCCCAGTATACACATTTTTGCAAAGCAGGGACTAACACTTTTTTGGGTGTGCTATTTTCACTAATATGTGCATTTTTACCCAAGCCTATGCATTTCTGGACAATTTTCTTGGTTGGAAAAAAGCATTGCAAAATTCAGAGAAGCGCAAATTATGGAGGGGGGCTGCATTTTTGTCTAGGTTTTGTTTTGGGAAGTACAAATTGCTTTTAAATGTAAACTGAATCAAATTTCTTCCCCTTCCCTCACAGGCATGGTACACAGGATTGGCTGCAGCTCCCTGTCACGGAGTGGCAAACCTGGGCAGAGTGATCCTCCTACTGCTATAGAGTCTGGTTCCTTTCCCAATAACCTCAGTCATTGGGCATCATCCAACACTGCCTTTGCTTGGTTCACACACAAGGCTGCAACTATGTTTGCTGAATGTGCCCCAATACAGAAAAGCATGTCTGCAAACACACAGCAGGAATGCATTAGATGGAAGGAAGCACAACATCTCTTAATCTTCCCCCAGCTATTCAAGACAAAATATCTTGCTTGGGTTAAGGAATGTCAGCTTTTCTATGTGTCAAAGGATGAACCCTTTCCTGTGAGCAGACATTTATCAGCATCAGCATATCCAAACCCAAAGAGCTGGGTCATTCCATTCCCTATTTAAAAAAGCAACAAGGGCGTGAGGAGGATGTGGTAGTGTATGAATGGGAATTGAGGAAGAAAATTAAAACCATCAACAGAGAAGTTCTCCCCTCCCTGCAAAGACAAAGCATTTTCTTCCCCTCAGAGCTAGACGAAGACTCTGTGGTGCTTGAGACAGAACATCCAAAGGTACCATCTTACGTGTGAATTAACCACTGGAAAGGGCAGTTGTGGAAGCCTTACAATGACAGTCATAGCACAGTTTACTTGCACAGCTCTTGTTAATATCGCTGGGGCTCCCACTGGCAGACTTCCCAGTGGAGTGGGCTTTCTCTTTCTCACTGAACGGTATAATGGCCTTGATTCCAGGTGGCTCTGGTGCCTTTCTTTCATGGCTCGGACTGGAATCAAATTTCACTTCTTTTGCATTTAGAATGCACTCCTTTCCCTTGACCTACAGAAATTATCAGGACTTTTGTTAAGATGTAAGGAATCATGGGCTCCCATGGGAAGCAAACTGAAGAGGAATTGGAGAACTCCTGCCAGGGAAGCTGTCCGCCCCTCCAGGCAAGCTTAATTATTTATTTTTATCATTGCCTTAAGGGCTTTGGGGATAAGACACCAAGAGGAAAATTCTGGGGAAATCTAGACAGATATCTCCTGTGCTACGATGTGATGCTTGTTTTGGTTTAGATCAGTACTGTACTAAATTTACAAAAAAGGAGAAGAAAGTTGAGAGGGTTTGATACTCCCCTCCCTGAAGAGAAAGCTCTTGTTTCTGGGAAATGTTGGAAGGCCACACAGCACCTACTCAGAGGCTGATTGTCCCAGCAGAGGGGGCAAATGTTCTGAATCTAACACAGGCCTTCAGCAAGTAAAAAAGGAAACCAACTTATCTGTTGTTAAGAATGTTTTGTCATGGTCAATGGTATTTCCATGCTAGTAGGATATTTCTGCCTTTTTTTGCAAAAATGGCTCTCCAGGGACAATAGCAAGATATGCTATTCGCATGTCCTAGATGGCAAAGGTAGATGGCATGCTGCTTTCCTGTTTGTTTATTAAGTAAGGCTACATGCACAGGAATCTTGTGGCATTAAGTGCTGTGTGGTAACTGCTTCTTGGGTTGAGAGCCAGGCTCAGCCCCTCTGACATTGCAGGCGGCCTGGGGGAGGCTGTTTCCCTGTTGGTGAGGTACAGAGCTGTGGCTGAAACCAAATTGTAAAGCTAGTTCAATCTCTGGCACATGTTCTAGTTGGAGTTATGTTGTATAAACTGAAAATTTCCCCAGATTTGTCAGATTCTGTCAAATATGAATGGATGCTGCATGTCAGGTGGTGGGGCTGCATCTCAATGCTATTGGTGACTAAATGTTATTCAGACATTATCCCCAACGTATTTGGAGTGGTACAGAAACCTCTTGGCCTGTTTCTCATTGCCCATCCTCCTTGCCACCTCTAATTGTCTATAACTCAGAATGGGGCCAGGGACTTACCCTAGACCCAAAAATACAGTAATAGGTTCTTTCTAGAGCTCCAGTAGGATAAAAATGCTGCAGGACTGCAAGGCTATAATTTGATTCTATATTTAAAAGCACCACCAGACTATGATCTCTAAACATCATGGTTTAGAGTTAGTTCCTGTAGTCAGTCTTGTGGAAGGAAGTCTTGTGGAATAGTTCCTGTAGTCAGTCTTGTGGAAGGAAGCTCAGGCAACCCCACCAGCCACCAATTTTTGCATTCATTGTAATTTTTATATTGGCAACAACCCTGTGAAGTGAGTCAGGCTGAGGGCTGGGAGGATGGGGTTTCAGTATTGCAGGGGGTCAAAGATATTCTGTTAGTGTTAGTGTTTTTAAATTTTAGTGTTTTAGTATTTTTTATATAGCTTGTAACTCATCTTGAGACTGTTTTGTAAATGGTATCTTAAAAAAATCTATTAACTATAATAAGTATTTCAAGTTCCCCCGGTACCGTGATGCCATATTTTTTTAGCTATACACCAATGATTTTTAAGTACACTCTTGAAAGTGTAAACTATGGTTAAAGTATGATGAACAACTTGTGCTTATGAACACATGGGCAGCACACACTCATTTGGCTGGCAAAACAGGTCCCAGTGCTCCTGCTGTGGGATCTAAGGGACACCAGAAGCTACTCATATTGAAGGCTTTGTGAATTCCATGCTGGGGGTGAGGGTGCTCTGCACTGTCAGTCTAAATTCTGTGCTATAAAAAGATGGTATCTGTAACCTGCGTAGATTATGCAAGATAAGCAGATGTATAAGAATTCTTTGATTCTAGTCCTGAGAAGGAGTTGGAGAGCAACACAGAGCCCCACTCCTCTACTTTTGAGGAGGTAGAGCAGGCATTTCAGGTCTACTTGTTCTTCTTCTCTTACACTTATATTTCATCAGTATATGGGCTAGAAACTTGGCCCTTCTTAAATTGAACTTGGACTACTCAATGAACTGAATTCCACGCTTGGTGCCATGCTCTATTATTATTTTTCTGTGATCGCAGAGAATGGCAGCACAAACCCACCCCAGCCCCAGTTTTCCACTCACTCCAGCACTCTTCTTTTCCCTTCCGGCATGCAAGTTTAGATTTCTTTATCAACTTGCAGTGGGAAAACTACTATTTATGAGCACAGCAGCCCAAAGGAAAAAGACAAAAGAGACACACACATCTAACAAGTACAAGGTGTCCCGTATGTCTCTGTCTGAGTGTAATCAATCATTAGGTGATCCTCTGCTTTTTGCCTGAAGGGCTCCTCTTAACTTTCACCTGGCGTATAAAATGCTGAACAAGCTATTCCAGTCTTGCAAGGTGTGTGAGTGACCCTGTTCCATCACAACTTTGTTCCTGCAGGAACTGAGACACACCGGGGGTAGATATTATTGAGGCAGAAATTTGCAGTGCTTTGGAGCCAAGGTCCTCAGCACAAACAACAAATGCTGAATCCAAGATGGCAAAAACAGTTGAAGTTTTGGGTTGAACATCAGGGTCTGCCATCCTTCCATTTTAGAGTGGCAAATGATGGCGTGTGGGCAGGACGGCCTGGACGAATGGTGCTAAATAATTTTTTTAGAAAAAAACACACCAAGAGTAAGAAGTATTGAGCTGAGTGTTAGATGGAGAAATAGAAAATTAGCTCCAACTCACCATTCATAATGTGAACTATTTTCCTTCTCTCCTAAAGATCAAGTTCTCAGTATGAATGATTGCCTGTTTTTCCGGAGCCCTATGAAATCCAAATCCAAGCATGTTTCAGGGGAGCCGCCAAAAAGTGGAAGCATCAAAGCAGAATTACAGCTAGAATCTACCTGGCTCCTGTTCATACTGTCACTCCTTCTCTTTTGAACAAATAGCTTTTGGATCTTTTTGTAGATCTTGATTATTTATTTATTTATTTTTCCAAGCTGCCCCTGTAAAATGCAACACACAATAAAGAATAGAATTCCTAAAAACTGGGGGGGGGGGGGACGGGACACTGAGAATATTTATGGGCAGCAAAATATTTCCAGTATTTCAGCAATAGCCCTGATAATCACATATGGCTTTCCACTCTCCATTATCTTCCAAAGGCCTGAATGATCAAGTATACCTTAAGCTGGCATTGAAAGATTACTTCACAATCTTGCTCATTCACTAATTCATACATTAGAGACAGTGTAGTGCAGTAGTTAGAGTGTCAGACTAGGCCCCTGAAGACCAGATTGAAATCTGCACTCGGTCATGAAGCCTTGAGCCAGTCACTCTTGCCTCTCAGCCAAATCTACCTTACAGGGTTGTTGTGGAGATTAAATGAGGAGGGGAGAGCCACGTGAGCCTCCTTGGGCTCCTGAGAGACAAAGGTGGGATATAAAAGCAGTCAATCGATTTAGAAAGCATGGCATAACCATGCACAGCAAGATTAGACTTCAAGTCCCACGATGGCGTGCAACTGCAAGTAATGTGAAGACATATAACTGAAGACATATGGTTCCTTTTTCTGGACCAGGGTGAGAGGAATGCTTAGGAAATTCTGCTGGATATTGACAAAACAGATCTAGCTTTGCTAGCTCACACATTAACATTATGTAAAGGTAAAGGTACCCCTGCCCGTACGGGCCAGTCTTGACAGACTCTAGGGTTGTGCGCCCATCTCACTCTAGAGGCTGGGAGCCAGCGCTGTCCGAAGACACTTCCGGGTCACGTGGCCAGCGTAACGAAGCTGCTCTGGCGAGCCAGCGCAGCACACGGAAACACCGTTTACCTTCCCGCTAGTAAGCGGTCCCTATTTATCTACTTGCACCCGAAGGTGCTTTCGAACTGCTAGGTTGGCAGGTGCTGGGACCGAACAACGGGAGCGCACCCTGCTGCGGGGATTCGAACCGCCGACCATGCGATTGGCAAGTCCTAGTTGCTGAGGTTTTACCCACAGCGCCACCTGCGTCCTAACATTATGTAACATTATGTAAATACAGCTTTAGTTTGCTCCTTGTGGCAGCTATTCCTGCATGCTGAACCATCCACATGAAACAGATCAATTGCTGTGTATTTTGAATTGCTTTCCACTTTGCCTGAAACATTTTTTGATGAAATGTGGTGATAAAACAGCCTGATCCACATGGGGAGCTGTCCCACAATTTAGCTGACCTCTTTGAGGTAGCTACAATGTGTAAAGTAGGACCAATATAAAAAGGGAGGGGTGATTTTCACAAACATCTTGTCAGTGTTGAAAGGTCACACCTACTATTTGTGAAGCGTTACTCTAGATAGACTTCCTTTGTTCTCATTTACCTGATTCACATCCATTTCCTAGTATCATGTATGTGGACAGTCCTGGAAGCAGCATTCACTTTAAACAAGCTTTATTTGCCCTCAGCAGTGTCAGCACTTAAAGTCCAAATCCGATTCATGAGCCTTACAATGTGATCCTATTCACAATATGATTCCAAAATGGCTGAGGACATTGAAGGAGGAGGGTGTTTGAACTGGGAGAAAATTTCTGTGTAGTATTATAACAATTGGGATGGCTTATTTGACAGAAAATACATTCTGTGTTGTAGGTTGGTTTTTTTTTTACATTTGTCATGATTCTGTTTTCATCCCCAAAATTGAAATAGGTGTGCATCTAGTGCAGCCCTTTTGCAAACTTTTCATTCGCTGCCTCTCTATCCCCAAACTACCTCTCAGTACAGAGGCCCTTCAACAAAACTTAGCCACTTTTTGGAAATGGAGCAAGACCTCCCACCTTGGGGAATGGGTGGTGCTGTGGTCTAAACCACTGGGCCTCTTGGGCTGGCTGCTCGGAAGGCTGGCAGTTCAAATCCGCATGACAGGGTGAGCTCCCATTGCTCTGTCCCAATTCCTGCCAACCTAGCAGTTCGAAAGCATGCCAGTGCAAGCAGATAAATAGGTACCACTGTGGCGGGAAGGTAAACAGCATTTCTGTGCGCTCTGGTTTCTGTCTCGGTGCTCCGTTGCACCAGAAGCAGTCTAGTCCTGCTGACCACATGATCTGGAAAGCTGTCTGTGAACAAACGCCCGCTCCCTTGGCCTGAAAGCAGAGATGAGCACTGCACCCCATAGTTGCCTTTGACTGGACTTAACTGTCCAGGGGTCCTTTACCTTTACCTTTACCAACCAAATGATCAAGGGGATGGAGCAACTCTTCTATGACCAAAGAAGCACTCTTAGTATAGAGCAGGGGTTGGCAACCTAAGGCCCATGGGCCACAAGCAGCTCACAGGTGTCATTTAACCGGCCCACGAGCTGCCCCTGAACTGAGCTGCCTGCTCGGTGGGTCCCCACGCGCTGCACTAAACCGGTGCTGTGCGGCACAGGGACTTGCTTCTGCGGCACCAGAAATCACGTCTGCGCATGCGCAGATGCCGGAAATTGCGTCTGTGCAGATGCAGATGCCGGAAATTGCGGGCACGGGCACTCACGCGCACACACGACCCAGCCCACAGAGGAATCTCCACTGGAGTGAACCAGCCCAGGCAAGGTAAACCTTGCCGACCCCTGTTACAGAGAAAAGACAAGGAAGAGGTGACATGACAGTGGCTTATAAAATTATGCGTGGTAGGGAGAAAGTGGAGAGAGAGAGAGAAATTATCTCCCTCTCTCATAACGCACAAACTCATGGAAGATTCAGGAAAGATAAAAGAAAATTCTTCATGCAGCAGATAGTTAAACTATGGAATTTGCAGCAGGAAGCAATGATGGTCGCCAAGAGGGATGGCTTTAAAAGAGAATGGGGCAAATTCAGGGAGGGTGTCTGTTCCTGACTACTGGGCGCAATGGCTATGCTCTTCCTTATGTTTGGAGGCAGACTGCTTCCCAATACCAGCTGATGTTTCACTCATGTCCACTTGCAGGCATCCCATAGGCTTTGGGGGTGAAGCTGAATGAAATGGACACTGGGGGAGGGGAGAGAGGATTTTACCAGGTATACACTTCTCTACCTGTCAGGCTGCTGTCCATGTCAATAATATTTGATTGGAAACATCTCTGCTCATGAAAAAAGCCCAGAAGGGGAGGTGACTTGTAGCTGTTCATGCATAGAACTAATGTGAGCTGGTCCTTGAGCGCCACTGCAAAATGCTTTGTTATTATGAAGGGTGGACTGACAGAATATTAGCCCCCTCAAACTGTTTTCAAAGAGGGACCCACTCCTTGCCAAGAAGGGGAATTTGGGAAGGCCTGTTTTCCTCTTGTCTCTGGAGTCCTGCCTGAGTAGGAAATGGTTAAACAAAGAAGCTTGAAAGCCTTTGGGATTCAGCCAATCCTACAACCAAGCCCTGTCGCTGCCACCTCTGTTTTCCACCTAGCTCTAGCAACACAAACAGCACAACTAAATCCTGCATTGCAGAAGGAAAGAAGTGAATGAGGCGAGCTTCTTTTTTAATAGTAAGAACAACAAAGGAGAGCAGGGCGGCAAGCCGGTGTCCCTATATGACTCGTACTTCCCCAGCCCATTCCTGAATGACGTCTACTAGCTCTTTCCTCCCCTCCCTCTCCCCAGAGGCGTGAGCTGCCAAGCCCTCCTTCTCCGTATCAAAGAGAGGAGTTTTCCCAGCAGCATCCTCTGCTTCAGTTTCCAGTCAGTTTACAAGCTTAGAATCCCTTTGTCTCCATGTTTAAAGGAAGCAAAGGAAATGTTTGGGCAAGAGCAGAGTGTGGCGTGATTCATCTACAATTTGCCAACTTTGAGTAGCAACAGAGAGGATAGCTATTATTCATTAAACATGAAAGCTCCCGAAAGGGAGGGTGTCAGGAGAGGCAACTCAAAGGATGCAAACTTGGAAGAAATACCCTTTCAAATAAAGGGGACTTAATTCTAAAGCAAGCATTTAGGACTGAGGTGCCCTCTTGTTTTTAGAGGACTATGGAGGGTGGTGTCACTTGTTCTTTGGAAAGCATGTTTTTAATGCCTTTACCAAGCAAAGCCCTGGTTTGTTGATTGTTCCAGAGGTTACTACAAAATGGGAGGAAGGGCGCGTCAGAAGCAGCTCAACGGTGAGGCAGCAGCTCACCTCACCTCCAGCTGCAGCTTGGGTGTGGCTACAGGTGGCAGAATGAGAGGCGGCCAGATCCAGCCCATGGAGTATAACCCACCAGGAAGTTCTCCCAGCCGCTTGAAATTAAAGGGAGTTCCTATGCCAGGCCACGGCTGTCCTGACCATTTTGAAGGGTCTTTCATGGAAGAACTTCCTGGTGGGTTGTGCTCCATGTTGTGGGAGACACCAAACTGCCTTGGGTCATCATTGTATTCTGCAAAATCATTAACCCGCACAACTACAAGTGGGTAACCAGCAGCCACTGGTCATATGAGCTGAAAAGCAGTGCCAACTCTTAAATAAGGAGAGCAGGTGGGGGACCCAGAAACGGCTGGCTGTTGCCATTGACTTCCTTGCACCCTTGATAAGAGCAAAAGTGGAAACAATAAGCCCCAGCCATGGTTGGTGTTGGAAAGGAGGCCAGGCACATAATACTTTGTAGCATTAAAGTTTTACTCATTGTGGCCAATGTATTGCCAAGATGATTTTTCCCCTCCTTGTGAAAATTTGTTGAAGAAAAGAGGTGACTATATTTTTTAGACTATTATTGACAGTTTTTGTTCTGTGAAACACCAGAGTACACTTTGATTTAAGCACTAACCACTCTACTCTCTGTGTTGGTTGCTCTTGGGTGCCCCGTTATGGATTTTGATCAATGTGTCCCTCCTTTTCATTCTTTTAATTTCTAGGCCACCTTTTAACAGATTGGGTCTCAGTATAGCTTGCGATACCAGAAGGTTTGCTGCACAGAAACCATAGAAATGTAGACAGTACCGAAAGACAGTACTTACAATATAGAGAGCACCAAAATACCCCACGTCTCTACATCACTGCAAAACAAACAACCAAATAGCAACAACACCCACATGCTCCTTTTCCTAGAAGGGGCTGCTCTGCTGGCTATAAGTGGAGGAAGCTGAAACAATGCCTGGAAATAGGGCATGGGTTAAGGAGGGAGCAGAGATAGTGAAGAAAGGAGGGCAGCAGGTCACAGTTACACTTCTGTGTTTATTAAGGACAGGCTTGGCTGAACTACCTGTTACAGAAGCAACAAGAGCTGCACTGTAAGTTTTTAGGTTTACCGTTTTTCTCATTAACTTGTCCCAGACTTCAGTCCTGGGAGCCTGAACATCAGCCAGTTTCTCTTCCCTCTCCTCCCAACAAAGCTATTGGAAATAGACCAGCCAGTCACTAACCTGTGTGGGTCCTTAGGTGAGCCTTCAGATGGGACGACTTGCCGTAAACCTTTTCGCATCCCGCATAGTGGCATTTATGCTTCTTCTGAGGTAATTCAGGCTCAGTCCGACATCTTCCTCGCCTGCTTCTTTGCCTGGGGCTTGGCTGACTCGGTGCCCCCAAGCTGGTAGGTGTGGTTGCTCTGCCTCCTCCACGTTTGCCGGCCAGCAAGACACTTTCTTCCCCAAACTCTTTGTGGGAAAGAGAAGCCCCCCCTCTGTCAACGCTCTCAAGATTCTCCCCCTGAGGCGAGGAAAGCTTGGGTGGAACATGCTGGTTTAGGTCAGCTAAAATGCTGGCCACAGCATATACAGAGGACCCACCTCCATTGTCTCTCCCAGCCTCTTTCACTTCGGGTTTCTCAGCTCTGTTTGAGATGATGCGGGGGGCAGCTCTCCCAACCGGCTGAGGGGCTGGTTCCCTCATGGGGCTGTGGATTACAGCACGGCTGGACATGGAGACAAGGCACTCGGCGGCAAAGTAGGCGGCTGTTGCCATTTTTCACGCCTCCTGAGGTGTATAAATCAACTGCAATTTTTCCTTTTGTGTTAACCTTCAAGAAACCCACATACACGCTCCTGGAGATTTCCTTTTTGTAGAAGATGAGATAGCTGGCTCCACAGCTCCCTGAAAAGTACTTTCTTTGTATGGGTCACACCCAGTTTCTCTCCTTCTGAATAGGAAAGGCATCCAGGGAAAACACCAAGCAAAACAAACCCCGTCCGGAACAGCTTTTTGTCTGAAACAAAATTAATGAAGGTTGTCCACAATAAGAAGCCTGCAGTTCCTCCAGTCTCCCGGGTGCATTCTGACGGCAGGACTGAGCTGGTCCGTTATTACTCCTTGGATTGCTTCAGACCCTCATAGGGGTGTGGCTTTGCCAAACATCTGGCTGTGATGTCACATAGAAGCTGTATCCTGAGCTGATCAGGTTAGCAGCAAGCTGAGACTTCAGCTGCTGCTGAAGCAGCTGCTCCTGCTGCAGCCGCCCGAGAGCCAGCGGAGAGAACAGAGCAGCAGCAATGCAGAGCGAGCAATGTGGCTGTGAACTTGAGCTTGGACAGAGCATAAGAGCAAGTTAAACGAAAGGAAGGAGCTGATTGGCTTGGGATTAGCCAATCAACATAAAAAGATCCACATTTGCACTTCTCTGTGGGCTAATGCATCCCCCCCTCCCTGTATGACCCAACAGAAGGCAAGAAATTCAAGATTACTCTTAGGCTTTTCTTATGCAAGACAAAATATCTCCTTGCAGAAAGAGGTTGCCTTTTCCTCTGGCAAAACAGTACATGTGCAGTTGAAAAGCTTTCTTGTGTGTGCACATGCTGTCATGCGCAAAGTGACTAATGATGTAAGTAACTTGTGCTGCGGTCATTAACCTCTTATTTGTTTTCAGGCACATTCCTTCTGCAGAGCCTTCACAACTTGAGGGCACAATACAGTAAAGTGTTTACTAGGGAAGGGCAATTTAACAAGCCTTGAATTCTCTCAGGCACCTTGGACCCAGGACTTGAAATACAAAGGTGGCGCTAGTAATGCCAGCCCAGGAATGTTTCATAGAGTTGTGAAAAACAAATGAACCCACTGCAAAAGTTGGTGGAACAGAACAGGCACAAACAATGTGTTTTCAGTTAACTGCAGTTCCACACTTTAATCCTTTTTAAAAAGGCAACTTGCTGGTGACTTCGGTCATCATCAGCAAACTGTCATTACTTTAATGTAAAGAGCTCTGCAATCTGTCACTGTCAGCAACTGCCAAGCACCAAGCTGGATGGCTGCGTATTCTTGTGACTAATGTCACAATTAGCGAGCACATACTGTTTTGATGAAAAGTCTAGATGTTTCACCCTTTAGATTTGTCTCAGATATCACTTTAAACAAAATTCAGCCATAACCCTAAAAATAAGCAGTGGGCCCCTGATTTAGCCCCAAAGTGGGCTTTCTAGGGGAAAGTGTTGTGGCAAAAGCAAAATGGCCTAGACCCATACGTCCCAGGTGTGGGAGAAATGGGAGTGTGGACAAACCCTTGTTTTTTGTGACGGAAGTTTAATTAGAAATTGCACACAGATTGCATACTCTAGAAGGCAGCTCCCTGAATACAGTGTGTGGCTTGTTGTAGACAATCTTTCTTGCCAATGCACTCAAATGTCATCTTAGAAAAGCTAAAGGTTGCACAGAAATGGACACATGTTCAATTGTACAGGTTCCTTCCACAACAGCATGGGCGTCTTACCCATAGACATTAGTGGCACAGGGCACCAGGGGGCCAGTGTCTGGTAAGGAGAGTCAGGGCAGGCTCCATTCCCCGCTCTGGGGCAGCCCGCTCCCCTCCTCTCAGCCACCCATTGGAGTGCACTGCGTCCAGCTCAGGGAAGCTCCTTTGTGTCCCCTCCTGCCAAGGCTGCCTGGGTGCCTGATGGGCGTGATTGGGGGCAGGCGCAGGGCGCCCCTCTCTGGCCGTGTCGCTGCCTGCGCGCCTCCCTGCGGAGTCTGTGAATGGAGCAGGGAAGCACCCTGTGTGATCCCGGCGCCAAGCGAGGATGGCAGAGTCGACAAGCCACCTGATCTGCTTGCTGGCCCTCCTGTGGCGCAGACTTCCCCAGATGGAGGCTTCGCAGGAGGCCATCTGGGCTGTGATCCATGCGCCTCTTACTTACGTGCAGCGCCGAGCGTGCGTCGGACCACGCAATGTAAACGAGCCAGACTGAAGGCTCACCCCCCCCCCACTTAAGAAAGGTTGACAACTCTGGGAAACGGGGGGGGGGCATGGGGGAGCCATAAAGATATTTGCACCACAGCACCGGATATGCTTAAGACGGCCCTGTACAACAGTGTGCCAATTCAGGAGAGAATGCCACGTTGGTCACATGGGCCACTCTGGGGGGACTCCATTCAGTAATGGACAGCACCAGATTCATGGTGGTGCTGCAGTTCTGCCGCACAAGGCACTGAACCGAGGGGGTGCAGAATTGAGAAGACTGAGAGAAGGCAAATTCTGGCCTCATGCAGAACACCATACTACCACAGATTACCCAACTGCTCCTGATGATGTTGTGCTTGGAGGTGGGATTCTGGCCTTCTGCAGACTTGTTAAAAAGCTACATGGAACTTACTTCCAAACCACTTTTCTGCTTCCCAATATGCTTTATGCTTTCTATTGTTGTATTTGATTACTGTATTGTAATATTTGAAAATAAAATTACAAAAACTTTTAAAAAGCTAAGCTTCTGGGCATCCCAGGCTGAAATTACTCAGAGACTGAAGTGCATTTGGTGATGGGATGGTGTGTTCCGCTGCCTCAAGAAGCAGCTATTTATTATACATACATCTGCTACCTTTTTAGAAGCTGTGAAACAAGAATATTCATATTTCCTGAATCTAAGCTCTGGAACCATCCTTTTGGGTTCTGTTAAACTCATTTTATGCTGTTGGTATTGGCCCTCAGCCTCCCACCCAGAATCCTGCTCACTTTTTACATTTTAATATCCCACCCCTTTGTACTCAACGAAAATTGCGTATGCCACCAAATGTTCAGAAATATGTTTTAATTTGAAATTCTAAGGAAGAATAGAAGAGCCAGATTTGAGAAAAGCAAATTGATCCACCAGGTTTATGTTGTGTTGTTATGTTATTTGATCAGATTTTATCCGTATTGGACCTGATTTTTCAACCTGGCGTTTACTAGCCAATGTGTACAGGAAATTCCTTGTCTGTACACAAAGGGTGCATTACCCTTCTGTAATGTTGATTGTTTTATTTTTAGTATTTAATACCTGCCCCACAAACCCTCCAGGTTGGAGAGAACACAACTGAAGGCTATCTGTGTATTGATTTGGAGTTTCATTGTGAAGGCTGGGGGAAATGTTCCTGCCCAGTTGAGCTCCCATCTACCCAAATCAGCATCCACAAATGCACCTTCTCTTTCATTCCCTCCTTCTTTTGCTGTCTTAAGGTAATGGGAGTTGTAGTCCCAAACTTCTGGAAGGCACCAGGTTGGCTGCTGTAAACAATACCAAGCTAAGATGGACCATTGGTCTGACTCAGTATGAGGCAGCATAACAAAAGCTCTAGTCAGGAGTCCCTGGGCAGGCTCCCATCCAGTAACTGGGTCCTGGGAGTTGAAGGCAGTTAGCTTCCTGTGTTTGTCTATCTGGGTTTTAAAATACAGCATTGTGCTCTGGCTGTTCTAGAGGATTCACCTGACCCACCCTCCCCCTTTCTTTTTTAAACCTTCTGGTGGTTGCCCTTTCGTGGCTAAGAATCATTGACTAGAAACGAGTGTGTTGGTTGTGCTCAGTCCAGCAGGTGCCACCTAATTGCATGTGTTCATTTCGCAGCTGCCATGTGGGCCCAATGGCCAGCTGAGGAGGAGGAGGAGGAGGAAAGTTCATCTGAACCCTGGCATGGGCAACAGCCTTCTCAAACAATAGCACCATTGTTCTTGAGCAGGGTCGGTGAACGCCCAGGGGCAATGCTCAGAGATTAACACTTTTAAATTATTCCATGCTGTACAAATGCTGAACAAAGCTCCTCAAACCCATAATAACATAATGTCATGTGTGTGTTTGTTTTTCTTCAAAGTTGAAAAATTGTAAACACACACACACACACACACACACACACACACACACACACGAGAAATAGATGGCCTTTGAGAACAAATGGGATTCCATTCCTCCTTGCAACAAAAGTGCCCACTCTCATGATTTCATTTCTGTTACACAAAGATAGAGAATTAAGTTGCAGCTGCAATGCTCCCAGATGTAACTATGCTCATTAATGTGAGTTATTCTGTTTTCTTTGACTTTCCTCCCGCTTCGTACGCTTGTTTTGCTTTATGTTCTAGCCTGATCAGGCATGAGAGCTTGCGTTATAATAAGGATGTTGTGTTCATTTTCAGAGATGGAAGTTTTAATCACTTGTTGCAGTTCTCGTTAGCGCCCACCACTCCCAGCGGGGTTCCACTAGCCAGACCTCATGAACACATGCTTTATAATGCAGCTGAATTTGATAGATTAAAAACTTGCAGCCAAAGCTTTTTAAGGCTGTAGATGCTGTGTATATTTCTACTTGCAGTAGCTATCGAAGGTCCCACTACACTGTCTGCTCAGATTAGAACACCATAATATTTAATGCTATATGGAAATATTTTATTCATTGCATAGGGGTTTATTGATTACCAGTACATAGGGAGCACTGGCACCAGGTGTGGTCATCTTACAGTGCTCTAGCTGATGTGGCGTGGCAATCTCTAATTGTGTCCCTCTAATAGGGCCCTAATTGTGTCCCTGGCACGGTTCCCAGATTATTCTCTGGAAAGACCCAGCCCTGGCTGCCATATTTTGACGACATTATTCTATGTGGCTCAATGCAAGGTGGGCAAAAGGTTCTCCCCTCAGATGTAATTGATGTTCCACTGTCTGAACTGCACAGAGCTTGGCACTGTGTCTAGCATATTCCATTCATCTCTTCTGTTCCCCAGAAGTCGCAGGGATGTTGCTTGGCCCCTGGAACTCCCTGCCCAGGGTATTGTCTTTCAGTGCTGGTGTCTCAAAATTGCTGGGAGGTTCACAAAACAAGCTTTTCTGCAGTTAATCAGCACCTATTTATTTATTTATTTATTTATTTATTTATTTAATACATGTATATACATAATTGTTTAGGAGCTTTTGTTCAAGTGGGGTTGTAGCTGTTATTGATTTTTTTTGTATTTTTATTTTTAGATCCTATTATGATTTAATGTAGAAATTGTTCAGTCTGCTTGTGTTCTTTCTAATGTGTTTTATATTTATTGTTTATGACTATTTTTCTTAGATTTGTAATTATGTATTTTTTTCCATGTTGTAAGCCACCTTGAACATGGTTTTAACTATGAAAAGGCGGCATATAAATGAAATGGTTTGTTTATTTATTTGTAACAGCTGCATTGCGTCCTTCCTTGGTGCCGAGGGCAAACATGTGCACATACGGGAGCGCACCAGGTGGGACCAGGGGCTGGGCGCGGAGGGTAAACAAAACCCACCGCACTGGCCCACCTCTTGCTGCTGCCGCCACTGGCAGAGTGTGGGGCACAAGGGGTTCGTGGGGCCACACTGTGCCATACCGCCTGCCTGTGCAGGGGCAAGCCTTGCTGGCTGATGCCACCCTTGGCGGGTGCATCCCACCAACGCTGCCATTCAGCAAGGAGGCTGGGGGTGTGGCGGCAAGACCCCCAGTGGCAGGCAGGCTGAGAATCCCTGTGAGCAGGTACCTGGCTCATGCCCCCCTCAAAATCATGTGCCCGGGGCTATGACCCCCCTGGTTCTGCCCCTGATTTATAAGCAGAATGGGTCATTCTTTATGGCTTCTATTGTTGCCTTTCTCTCTGCCCACCAGCTCTGCATTTCTTCACTGTTCCTTGATGCCTTTTACTGTTTTATTACTGCGTGGCTTCATCTCATTTTTAAACGGAGGCGTCCTGACAGATACAGCTGCCTGTTTGCAAGGCCCCTCCTACCTTGCGACATGGTGTGCATTCTGGGGCCCTATTGCCCCTCTCAGAGGGGGGCCTTATTATCCTCATCCCCGGGGCCTGGTGGCCACAGTGGCAAACCAAGGCCAGGTGGCACCCGGTGCAGAAAATTTCTTATCCCCCTCCACATTGAAATTATGGTTTTTTTGCCTGCAAAAATGTTTTGACTTTATTTCATATTGGGGGGAGCCAGAGTTGTTGAGTTTTCTGGGGGGAGCCAAAGTCTGCCTGCACCCTACAGCTGAGGGGAGCCAGCGGGCAGACCGTTTTGGCCGTGGGAAGCCTGCGTAGGCCAAAGGCACAGCATCTCTCACAGACGCTGAGCGCCACACATCATTTTGTCACCCGCCTTGGAGGTGACACCTGGGGCAGCTCGCACCCACCACAGCCACCTTGCTCCACCCCTGCCTGACCAGTCTTGAGAAATCAGGCTTGGAAGTGCATCACAGAGGGCTGAATAATGATTTTTCACCAGCACATCCTTGCCATCCAATTCATTGCTGAGGAAGCTGGTGGAGAAAACAGTAGTGGCATTGCAGCTTTTCGGCTCAGAGAATGGGTGGGTGTGGATGGCACTGAGTGGGCTTGGGAAAAGGGGTGGGGAATCTCCTCATCTCTCCTCCTGCATGAAACACAACTGGCCACTAGCTAATAACTAAAGAAAAGATGAACTTATCCCTGTTGTTCTGAAGCAGCTTCAAATAATGAATAGACCATTCCATTCAGCAGAGAAACCAGCAATGGGTGTTAGATATTTGCAAATATATAGCCAGGCTCAAGAGCAGTCCACAGGAGCAACCATGACAGAAAACAAAGGCCCTGGAACTGGCTCCGATGTGATCCTTAACCAGTAAACTCCTCAACGGCTACTGTGAACTGGGACACAAAGAAGACCCAGGGCGCTCATGGCATCCTCCCCCCTCCCTCCTCCAGTCCTGGCCAAACACCCCCACAACCATCTGCATAGCCCTGGCATAAGCTTCAATATACAAAGTCCCCATTGTATTCCACATGCAAGTAATACCTATGTATATTTCAACAGACGTAATGTACTGTGGTAAGTCAATGGGGCAATTACAGGCAATGTGCGCAGAGCAGATCAAAGGGGGTGGTTGGGTTTCTTTCCTCATGTCTGAAAGAATTGGATTTTGCCTACTTAAAATATTTCAGGACACTGCAACGTTTCACTGCTCATTATCATTTTCCATGCTTCATCTGACAGGGTTTCAGATTTTATATATATTTATTATTTTTCCAGTTACCTTACAGTGGGACAAAAACCAGCCTTTTGTTTTACTTTGATTGTACTTAATTTCATTTTATTTATTTACTTAGATGACTTGCTCCCTCAATCCCCAGGACTTAGGGCTTTATGAAAACAGACACATAAAATACCAAGAAAGAAAGAAAGAAAGAAAGAAAGAAAGAAAGAAAGAAAGAAAGAAAGAAAGAAAGAAAGAAAGAAAGAGAGAAATGTAAAATGTAAGCCAGTTAAAAGCTTAACTCCCTATATGAAAAGTAAGTCCAAATAGAAAGTCTTGCCAAAGGGTTGGAGCTTCTTGGCACATGTCTGAGGAGGGAAAAGGAGTCCCACAGCCTTCAAGAACACCAATGGACCCTGATAGTCCATAATGAGTGCCAGGCAGTTGGACAAATCAACCATATTCTAAGAAATTATAGTGTGGCAGGAATATGTCACTGCCCAGTGGAGAGCACTTGCCCAAGCTCTCGGGTTCCAGAATCTGCAGGCAGTACTGGACATCAGTTTGTGGGATTAGAAGCAAGCAGCATCGTCCAGGGTGAGTATGGATCAACTTCCAGAGGGAACAGTCTGAGGTCAATAAGGCCAGAGGCAAATAACACAGTCAAAGGCCAGCAAGATGCCAAGTTCCCAAGGCAGAAACCAAAAGTTTGATGGTGCAGAGGCAGGTAGCATAATCAAAGGCGGCATTACAAGGGGAAAGAGCAATATCTTACCCACCGCAAGGTTTTGGGTGAGACAAATTGTTCAGATTGAGGAAACTTTATACAGTCTGGTGAGCAGGGATTGGACAGCAGAGTCAGGTGACTGAGTGGTCAGGCAGACAAGAAGGTCTGTTCTGCAGTTTGGGAAGGGTCCTTGAATCATCAGGCTCAATCTGCAAAATGTAAAAACAAAAAAAATTCCTTCCAGTAGCACCTTAAAGACCAACTAAGTTAGTTCTTGGTATGAGCTTTCGTGTGCATGCACACTTCTTCAGGTATCTGAAGAAGTGTGCATGCACACGAAAGCTCATACCAAGAACTAACTTAAGGTAAAGGTAAAGGTACCCCTGCCCGTACGGGCCAGTCTTGACAGACTCTGGGGTTGTGCGCCCATCTCACTCAAGAGGCCGGGGGCCAGCGCTGTCCGGAGACACTTCCGGGTCACGTGGCCAGTGTGACATCGCTGCTCTGGCGAGCCAGCGCAGCACACGGAAACACCGTTTACCTTCCCGCTGGTAAGCGGTCCCTATTTATCTACTTGCACCCGGGAGTGCTTTCGAACTGCTAGGTTGGCAGGCGCTGGGACCGAGCAACGGGAGTGCACCCCGCCGCGGGGATTCGAACCGCCGACCTTTCGATCGGCAAGCCCTAGGCGCTGAGGCTTTTACCCACAGCGCCACCCGCGTCCCTTAAGAACTAACTTAGTTGGTCTTTAAGGTGCTACTGGAAGGAATTTTTTTTTTTTTTTGACTATGGCAGACCAACACGGCTACCTATCTGTATCTGCAAAATGTGTGGCTGATACAAGGAGGTGATGTTGCCGACAGTCAAGTGAGGGAAGTTGGCTTATTTAAAAAATAACAAGTGAGACATACATTTTCATGAGGGGTTCTTATTTTTTGCATATCAGTCTGGATCCCAGCTGACGTAAGAGAGCCAGGCTGACTTGCTCTTTTTTATTCTTGCTGCAAATGATATTATTATCCCCAGTTTGAGAATTGGCTTAATTACACAATTCCATGTACAAGAAGTTACCACACAGCTACTTTTGTATCATGCACTCTGGTAGGAATCGTGTGTGTGTGTCTTTCTATGAAAGGACGAAGACAGAATAACAAAACGTTAGTGCTCAGAATGGCAGGATTAGACAATGCATCGCTACCATTTTTAATTCTGTTTCAATACACGAAGGCCATTGTCTAGGCCCAGCCCCTCTGCGTTTCTTCAGCAGAGAGAGACAGTGAATAGAGGCAATTATTTTGGGTTCTGGCTTTGTTCCACACAGTTAGCAATTCATAAGTCTTCACTTTCGTTCTAAAATTTACTCTTGGCTGAAATGCAAATGTACAGTACAAGTTATGCTTTCTCATGCACTGCACTTTTTTCCACAAAATGGGCTGTAACACAGTCTCATATTTGCTCTTCTGGTCTAACTTCAATAAATTCATTGGCAGTTGAGATTTCAGAGGCATGTTTGCCAGAGACACCAACACACACGCACATCCACGTATGGCGCGTCCATCTCCAACGTACGTGTGAGCTGTGTCCTGCGCACTGGAACAAGGCTGCCTGGAGCAATGCTTATAACACTGGTTTGGTCTCTGTAAAAATTTTCAGGAAAGCTATTATAGCTTTCAATTCCAAATGCAAAACGTTTTTTAATATCATCTGGGGCCATGCTAAATCCTAGCAAGAACTGGACTCGAGAAATGCTTACAACAAGGTGGGAAAAGTCAGGCTGACAGAACCATTCTGCGCTTCTCCTCTGTACTGTCTCTCACTGCCTGATGACAAACTCAGTCCCGGGTTTCGGGTTCTGCCCAACTGTTCAGTGTATGAATCTGGCACAACAAGGGCAAATGGCACAACAGGTGGATTGCATGGCTTCCTACAAGGTGCGTCCTCTTGCCTCTTCCTTTTGGAGAGTCGGGTACAGGGGTGCAAACTTGGACAAAATATTGGGGGGGGGTAAACCTCACCCCACATAATCACAAGACACGGCGCATACACACCATTTGAATGGCAAGTCCCCGTCAACATGGGGGGGGGGCAGGATCCTCAGATATTTTATTGGGAGGACCTCAGCCCCTAGTAGTAGGCTCCTGTGGTCAGGTGGGCACAAGCCTTAAGGTGGCAAAGAGGATGCATTTCTGCTATATGGGCAAGCAAACGGGAACTCTGGTGAGTGGGCAAGGCCTGTAAAGTTTGAGTTGGCACTGGCAACTCCATGTCCTTGGGGATGGAGGTGCCTGCCCAATATCCAACTTACTCTCAGATGCCTCCCCCAGAAGAGGCGCCTTATGGACAGGAATGGCAGGAGGGTCCAGTGACAGCAGCTTTTTCTGAGGTGCCTGGCTAGAGATGCCTGGCCTGCTAATCATGGGGTGGGCACCACTCTGACAACCTTCCTGAGCCTTCCTCAGGATCCAGCTCCTGACCCACTTGACCCCTGACCCCCTTCAACACTTCTTGAGGCCCCAATTCCACCTCACATATTCTGCTTGGGCCTTCCCATGGACCATCTATCTCCCATTCCCATATCTCTTCCCCCACTTCTTTGGAATAGGACCATCCCCTCCATGGTATCTCCAGGGGACTCAGGGCATCCTCCTCCTTCAACCTCGGAGAAGTCACAGTAATTGTGAGGTAGATGACTAAACTCTAAGGGGTCATTACAGTGGTACCTCAGGTTACTTACGCTTCAGGTTACAGACTCCGCTAACCCAGAAATAGTACCTCAGGTTAAGAACTTTGCTTCAGGATGAGAACAGAAATCGTTCTCCGGCGGCACGGCAGCAGCAGGAGGCCCCATTAGCTAAAGTGGTGCTTCAGGTTAAGAACAGTTTCAGGTTAAGTACGGACCTCTGGAACGAATCAAGTACTTAACCCGAGGTACCACTGTATTCTGTAAAGTCTCTGAAACAACCACTGATTTGTTGTGGACTCCCTCCAGCATTTGGGGGGGGGGGGGATTTGAAGACAGCCATAAGCGTGGAAGAAGCTGGATGGCTGAGTCAGGCCTGAGATTGCCATTTGCCTCCTTGTTGTCTGCCTTTCTCTGGGTGTGATGCAGGCATGGGCAGGATCCACATTAAGGTCATCCAAGAGAGTTTCCCTCACCCACCCACCTCCCTGACATTTGGACCAGACCACAGGCTTCAAGTTCAAAAGCAGTTTGCCGAGACTTGCTTGCCAAAGGCTGCAAAGCTAACAGAGGTTGCTCCCACGTGCTCCTGTGGCAGGCCTGCAAGTCCCAGTCAGCAGGAAAAAATTGTAATGGGGCTTATGAGAACAAGGAGTGGGGGGCAACCTGGTAGGATTTATTTGCAGGCACCGTCCCATGTGAGCTAAGCAGAGGCAGGCAAAGAGCTACCTAAGCAGCTCCCCCAGCAGGAGCAGCAGCAGGAGCTGGTTCAGAGCCTGCCTTCTGAGGAGTAGCCACAGCCCATTGGTGAAGCAGCCATTTCTCATGCAGGTTCAGGTTCAATCTATAGCATCAAAAGGATCAGTTAGCAGGTGATGAGGAAGACCTGCCTCTGGCTGGGGCTCCAGACAGCTGCTGCCCTCAAGAGCACTACTGTGGACCAGTTTCCTAGGTGTGTTGCAAACCTCCCTCCCTCTGGCCTGGCTTAGGCAGAGGTGTAATATGAAGCTACGGGAGTGAAGCTCAGAGTGTGCCTGCTCTTGCCATGTGCAGAAGTCTGGCTGATCCATTAGATGGCTTTGAGTCTCTCTTTCCATGTCTGTGTGTAAATGTTGCAATTGAGAAAGGCTGGGCAGAGCTATGGGGGAAATGTCACCAGCTGCAAAAAAAACCAAAAAAACCAGAGATGTTTTTCTGTTCTTGTGGTTACCATACAGAGTTAGGCAATATTTCATTTCCCAGCAGAAGTGCTTGACGCCTCTTATGCCTAGTCAGTGTCAACACCACAAGAGGAGAGCGTATGTCAGGAATCCTGAGCAAACCCAAGTGGTTAAATTTCTTTCCCCCTCTTCTTAAGGTTAATTGATTTTAGACTTTCACAGAGGCTGGGGTTAGCAGGGTTAGGGAGGAGGATATCTGCTAGGTGGGAACTACAAGATTGTGAGTGGCATGTCCTCAGTACTGAAGGGCCCTGCAGTTGTGTTCTGGGAAGAAGCTCTGCAAAACATCTGCTGATTCCAAGTGCAATCGGGTCAAGTTTCCCTGTACTCACCACACTACTGAAATGAGCGGGGAGCTCTGCGAGAACTTGGTGGAGCTTGCTCAAGGAAGCTTGTGGTCAGAACTGGAGGGCTTCTTTCCTCCAGAAACAGACAGAGTGACATCCGGATCATCTTCTAGGACAGCTAGAAAGATGCAGCTTGGCACAGGTTGCTTTGCAGATGAAAATAAAAAAGCCAAATGCCACCCAAGAGAAATAGCCCCAACAGATCTTTTAATAATGAGCACAGAATCCAGAGTGGGGATCCTATTTTTAAAAAATAAAAAATTATTACATTTAAATCCTGCCTTTGCTCCAAGAAGTTCAAGGAAGCATGTGTAAATGGACTATGGGGCTTCTCCCCACAACCACCACTCTCACAACATACTTGCGAGGTAGATCAGGCTGAGAGAATGTGAGTGGTCCTTGGGACTTCAACGTGGCCAACACTCTAACCTCCATACCACACTGGCTATGACTAAATGCAAATGGCTTCATACTCTTCAGCATGCCATATAAGAGAATTGGCCTGACCACCAACACCCCTTCCTGCTCTAATATTGCAGTTTCTGAAGTTTCTCCCATCTGCCGAATGCTCTGCACTGCTAGAACAGTCAAAGTGGTGTTTTCTTCTGTAGATCAAAGATATACTATGGGAAAAAATAACTGCCCTACAGTCTGTTATCAGTCGTCCAAAATGACCTTGGGCAGCATGTGAAATGACTGACTCTGCATTGCGTTTCCGCATTCATGCATGTACTTGTTACATGTACGCTCATTGCAGGTGAGATGCATCCGCCCTCTCAACTCAACTGAACTATTCTAAAATCCGCAGACTTTTTTTTGCAGAGGGAGAGGCTAAACCTTGAGGAATGCAGGTCTGGCAATTCCAACCATTTAACAACAGGGCATCTCTAAAACTTGGAACTCTGATTTAGCAGGGATAAAGGGCAAAAATGCGGGACGCGGGTGGCGCTGTGGGTTAAAGCCTCAGCGCCTGGGACTTGCCGATCGAAAGGTCGGCGGTTCGAATCCCCGCGGCGGGGTGCGCTCCCGTCGCTCGGTCCCAGCGCCTGCCAACCTAGCAGTTCGAAAGCACCCCTGGGTGCAAGTAGATAAATAGGGACCGCTTACTAGCAGGAAGGTAAATGGCGTTCCGTGTGCTGCGCTGGCTCGCCAGAGCAGCGATGTCACGCTGGCCACGTGACCCGGAAGTGTCTCCGGACAGCGCTGGCTCCCGGCCTCTAGAGTGAGATGAGCGCACAACCCTAGAGTCTGTCAAGACTGGCCCATACCGGCAGGGGTACCTTTACCTTTAAAGGGCAAAAAACAGGAGTTGCCCTTGGGTTGGAGCTAGTGCAATATTGTAGTCACTTTGCTGTTTCCCCCTTAAAGGTCATCACATGTCTCAAAGTTAGCCTTGGCCAGAGGGGGTGACTTCCAGGTCTGCATGCTAGAGGGCTTTTATGGCCTGACAGCACAGGCTGCAGTATAGAGGAGAATCAAAGAGGTGGAAGGGACCATGAGGGTTATCTAGTCCAAACCCTACAATGTAAGAATATTTTGTCCAATATGGGGTTTGAACCCATGACCCTAAGATTAAAGGTCTCCTGCTCTACCAACTGAGCCATCCCAGCTTCAGCACAGTGGTGGCCCCATGTGCCTTTAGACCATGAAGTCTCCAGAATATCCCTGTCTCTTAGGCAGCGCATTGGCTCTTCCTGGCCTGCTGTCCAGGTTCAGCCTTGCCTAGACTTGGGGCCTGTGGTCTCCTTGGAGGAGGAGCAAGAAGAGCAGTTTTCCAAGCTGCCAGTGACCCTGAAGAGTTGTTGGATTGAGGTGTCCCTTCCCCAGGGCTGGAGGTTTTTGGGTGGCCTGCCTAGGTTAGGCCTGCCTAACTGCCTAGGTTTTTGGGTGGCTTTCAGACCTACCCATCTGCATTTCCCACAGGGCCACAGGAGCAGAAGAGACAGCCAGGGCTGTTGCTGAACTGCCCACGACGTTACTCAGGAGGAGGGGAAAGCAAAATAATCCTGCCGCCTTCTCCTGTCTTCCTGTTTCTTCTGCACACTGCAGGAAAGGTTCACCAAGCACTGGGAAGGAATCCTGAGTGGGGGAGAGTGACCCACCAGCAGCTCCTGCTTCAATGGACATCTGTGCTTCCACTTATTTATTCATTCTTTCCCTGACCACTTGACTGAGTTAGGCTTCTTCTTCAGTTTTCTATGAGATTCTCTGGGCTAATTGTCCCTGCTCAGAACTGTGCTGCAGGCGCCTTTGACTAGGCAATTAATTAACAGGTTAAAGTGCACTTGCCACCCCACCCACCGCCAAGCTCTGCCCGCAGGTGAGCTGCAAAATTCACCTCCATTCTCCCATTCTGCAAGTCAATTATTCCTACCTCTTTTCCCATTTAGCCACTTACTGACCCATGAAAGGTGAAAAGTGCCCGTTCTTATCAGCTCCACTTGCCAGAGAGCCATTGACTGGCAAGCGACTGGGACAAGGCATGTCTCAGCATAATGAGCCATCTTTGTCCTTGAGCAGTTTAGGCAGCCCCTGACCCCAGAGCCACCCACGAGTCCAAACAAGCGGGGGGGGGGAGAGACTTTTGTAGCCCAGGGGCCACTTTACCTTCTAGGGGCCACATGCTGGTGGTGCATGAGGGTCAGAGGCAAAACTGTACTTTTGTACCTTGGGGTACACTCTATCCACCACACTTTCCAGTCAAGCAAAACCACATGGAATGTGAAGTGTGGGCAGCCAGGGCGTGACTGGTAGAAATGGGGGGGTGGCCTGAGGGTCAAAACTGACATCTCCCCCCCCCCCAAATACGGTTCCTATCATTCCTACAGCTGCACCCCTCCTTCCAATGACCTGGGTGTACAGGGAACACCCTGTGGAGATAGAATGATGCTATAAATGGTGGGGAATCATTCTTAATGCCTGGGACTTTCCTCCCACTCTGAGCCTTTAGTGCTTTGTGTAGCTCAGGGAGTTTTGGCAGGCGCAACTTGTTGTGGCATGGGGCGAGGGGGCAGGGCTGAGAAGCCTATCCAAGAGTCCCTCCACTGCACAGGTACTGGAAGTGGAGGAGGCCTGCGTTCTGTTGTATCAGCTCACCCTCCAGCCTGCAGAGCCAGCTGTTCAGGGGAGACTGGAGACTGGGGGCAGGACTATTGTGGAAAAAGTGGCTTTAGCAGAACTTCTCAAGGAAAGAAGCTTCAGTTGTGCTCTTCCATAGAGATCTGGTTGTGGGGGCCCCACAAGCCTCAGGAAGGCCAGAGGCTAAGTCATTAAAGCCTCCAGATTTTCAGTGCAAGACAGCTGCATGCGGGCTGTGTTTGAATGAGAAGTGAGCCCTGTGTGCGACTGGGTAGGGGAACCGTAGCCCTTTTAAGTACTGTGTTTTCAGCTGCAGCTGCTGCTGTCCTTAGGTGACCCTGCTGCTGAGTAGCTCCTCCATACTCCATGGAGCTATTAATACTCACACAAGGGGGAGGGCTTGCTCGCTGCTAAGCACGCGATGGGCGCTCCCCATTCAGCTTCAAGACACAGAGAGCTATCACTTGCCGGAAAACCCAACCCTAAGCAGCCCTTTTCTGAGCCAGCCTTCCACTGCACATAACTGGCTGTCAGAAAAGGCTTGAGAATTAAATCGCCCCACACTGCCAGCTTAGGAATCCTGAGAGGGGGACAAACTTGTGTGGTTGTGAGATTAATTCTTAGCATTAATATACAGTATATCTTTAGAACAATCAAAATTGGAGTAGTAGAGCAAAATTGGGCTGTAGCAGAGCAAAATGGTTTGCATGCAGAAGCTCCTAGGTTCAGTCCCTTGCCATTGCCAGGGTCACACCCCCCCCCTTAAAGGACTAGGGGGCAGGACCTCAGCCTGAAACTGTGGGGTTCTCCTGCCAGTCAGAGTAAGGAACACTGGGCCAGATGGAGAAATACTTTGTCCTAGCCAGCTTCCTAAAACATTTTGCATACATTATTGTGCTCTAATCTTTACAACACTGTTTGGTGCACATTGCAGATGGAGGAGTGGGGTAGCAGGGTGTAAGCTGAGAGATTGTAGCCAATAGAAGGCTGCCTTATTAATTCATGAAAGAGTTTAGACTTAAGCTGGGGACTTCCAGATATCATAGGTTGCTCACTTAGTCTCCAGGCTATACAAACACTCTTTGAGTCAGTGGCAGAGGAAAGGGTGTGCGGGGCGCCCTGGGTGTCATCATTGCTTTGAGTAAAGAAAAAGGTATCCATTTCAATGCAACCTTAATTCCAGCAAAGTTCTGTGAGAGAAGACTCAGTGGTTGCTGGGTGTAGGAACAGGGCGGCTGCAATTGCTGATTGGAGGTGCAATTCAAATATCTGGAGGGCACCATCTTGGCAAAAGTTGAAGTAAGTAATTGGAGCTGAAGCAGCAATTCTTGGTATGAAAGCAGGAGTGTTCCAAACAATGGTGGGCCCTAAGGTCTCAAATTTCAGTGGTGCCTTGTGCAGTGCCAAAATTTGGTGCCCCCTGCCTCTGAGATAACCCCTCATATGGAGTCATCCTGTGGACAGTGATTGTCAAGCTAAGCAGGAACGGGGGGCAGGAGGAAGGCAACAGAAGGGACACAGTGGCTTATGAGAAGGGGCCAGGAGGCTCAGCAGTCTGGGAAACAGCAAGGGGGTTGGGAGGGATTGATGGAGGAAGAGGGGGGAGGAAAAGAGCAGAGAAGGCAACTGAGGAAAGGAGGAGGCAAATGAGAAAAGGCAACTGTGGGAGAATCTCACCTGTCCTTCAGGAGTGGGTGGGTGCTAGGGAGAAGTATGCTAAGAGGACTGGGAGAGTGGCCAAGATAACTCAAGAAAGTGGGATGGATGATGCAGTGGGCTTGAAATCAGGGGTGTGAAGAAATCCTGCCTATAAGGGTAGGAGAGGATGGGGTTGGGAAGGGGGCTGACAAGCAAGTATGAAAGTAAGTAAGGGAGCTTTGGAGGCCAAGAAACCAAGAGGCTACACCCCAAGAGCTGAATGCTCAAGGTTTGCATAGAGAAACATTCCACCAGGAACAACTTCTCAGGTCCCTGCAGTGCAAGATGCTCATCCATCTGTTAGCTAGAGGCATAGGCAGGAAGGACAGAGAATTCTGATGTAAACAGAAACAGGAGAAGAAATTCCCAATATTCACTTCCTGGAGCTGAAATCCATCCAGCAAATATAGTCTGTATTCACTATTGTTCCTTTCAGTTCACATATGATGTAGAATTAATTGTATTTCCCACCCATTTGCACTGAAATTAATGGGGTGAAACAATGTAATGACAATGCACCTTGCAAAAGTTATTTAATTAATCACATAACAAGTTACATATTTTCTCCACAGCAAACGAGGTGAATAACATAGTTTTGGGTGGAAGGTGAACTGCAGTAGAATGGAAACGGCGCTGTGTGCAATGAATACAGGTTGTGAGGTAAAACAGGGCCTTCTTAAGGCACAGAGGAGGGGGGAACCCTGAGATGTACAGTGGTACCGGGGGGCCACTAGGGGCACATTGGAAGATGGCCGTCAATAACATCTCTCTGACCCACACGAGGTAATTAAGAGGCTGTAATGGGAGTATGCAGCCTCCCTGCCCCCCCAAGGGAATGGGTTGGACTGCCCTTGCCTGCTGTGCCCATAAATCACACCCGGATTCGAGGGGGTGAGGGTACTAGGCAGAACACCCTTGTGCGGACTTCGGCTCTCCTGGACGCTGTCTCTGCAGCATCTTGAAAATAAACAATTAGGAAGAAGCAAATGCACATATTTCAAGTGAAGAATGGGGAGTAAAGACTGCTAATTGAAGGGACCTCTGTGAAAGAAGACGGGTCGGATAAACAGGAATATATCATGAGAAGACACATCAAGGCTCGGTATGTCGGCAGCGAGACTGGATGGGGGAGGGAAAAAAACTTTTCTTTCTTTCTTCTATCTGATTAACCAATAACCCCCCCCCCACAAGACAGAAATGCCGATTAAATGACCTAAGCTAGATGATTTAAGACTGTGTGAAAATAAACTTTAACGGAAAACATGTTTTAAGGAGACCGAGGAAAGTACAAGAGCTTTGGGATGACGCAGTAAAAAACAGCGTCGCCATTTTGGCAAGTTCTGTCGAAAGATTTATGTCTGGGAGGAGGAATGGATCTGTTTTTATACTGCGGGCGAACCTCCTCAGAGGACTAAAGAAGGTGACAGATTTGCGAAGATTAATGATGGAAAGAGTGCTTTTAATTATGGAAGTGATGATATATGGAAACCATCTCGATATGGCTATTGGACGAACGGAAAAATTCACACAGGATTACAACTTGTTTTT
This sequence comes from Podarcis muralis, assembly GCF_964188315.1. Lineage (NCBI taxonomy): Eukaryota > Metazoa > Chordata > Lepidosauria > Squamata > Lacertidae > Podarcis > Podarcis muralis. The sequence goes on along the minus strand of NC_135668.1, from coordinate 3,079,502 downwards.
ACCTGCTTAAGGAGATTATCAGAAGAGGTCGCAAAGAGAAAGGAAAAATATACAAAAATAACAAGATGAGATGTGGGAAACAGCAAGACAGGATTGGATAGAATTATGAACATTATTTGGACAGATTTGTGGACATTAAGGCAGCAGCAAGAAGATGATTGGACCCCCCTTTGGAACTTGAAATATGGGTACCCCCAACAAAAATTTAAAAATTCGGCTTTGTAATTTGGAATTTATGTGATGTGATTTGATTTGATTTGATTTGATTGGTTGGTTAATAAAAATTATTTTAAAAGAGAGAGAGAGAGAGATGTACAGTGGTACCTCTGGTTACGTAATTCGTTCTGGAGGTCCGTTCTTAACCTGAAACTGTTCCTAGCCTGAGGTACCACTTTAGCTAATGGGGCCTTCTGCTGCCACCGCACGATTTCTGTTCTCATCCTGGGGCAAAGTTCTTAACCTGAGGTATTACTTCCAGGTTAGCAGAGTCTGTAACCTGCAGTGTTTGTAACCCGAGGTACCACTGTACTGCTCCAGGCAAAGGTGTATGGATGACTCCAGTTTAGAAGTGGCACAGTGAGAGCCAGTCACAGCTCTGGTAGAACCCTGCAGTTTACCAGGCTGTTTTTATCCAGGCTGTCAACTCAACCAATGGGGCCTGGTGACAGCAGAAAAATGTTTCCTAGGCTCAAAGCTTGTGAGGACAAAAGGAAAGGATTACCCCAGTCATTGTTCAGCCTGAAGGAGTGGGAGGGAGGGGAAGGTGAGAGCTGGGAAGAAATCCAGACTATCATGTGAGTACAAATCTCAGCCACCATTCCTAAGGGAAGGGCCATAGTTCTGTGGCAGAGCATCTGCTCTGCATGCAGAAGGTCCTGGGTTCAATCCCCAGCATCTTCAGGTAGGAGTGAGAATGTCCCCTGTCTGAAAGAGCCACTGCCAACCAGTGTAGACAGCTCTGAGCTAGATGGGCCTATGGTCTGACCTAGTATAATGCAGCTCTCCCCTTGAGTACCTTCACATGCACTGTGGCAGTGGCTCTGAAGCTCTTGCTTGGCTTGCTGGATTGTCTGCTTCTGTGGCCCTGGGGAGGTGGAGGGGAGATGAGAGCTGGCCAGGAATCTAGCGTCAGTGATAAAGTGGAGATGTGCTGGAGACTCTTGCTCCCTTTGCTCCTCCTCCTCTGTAACCTTGGTTTTGAGGGCTGGGCAGGGCAGAACCCAGAGAGCAGTCAAGCATCTGCTTTACATGCATCTCCAAGTGGAAAAAAGAATCAGGTAGCAGCAGGTGATGCTGAAGCCCCTTCTCTGAATGAGCCTTTAGAGAACCTTGGCAATGCTGGGCTGGGTGGGTGTCTGCAAAACAAGTCTCACCTGGTCTAGGGCAGCTTCCTGTGCTCTTAAACACTGAATTACAAAGTGTGTGTGTGTGTGTGTGTGTGTGTGTGTGTGTGTGTGTGTGTGTGTGTTTAGAAAAGGGAAACTATTATGGCTGGATCACTAGGACACCTGCTTCACAAGCCAGCACTGGACAGATTATTCCAGAGTAAACAAAAGCTACCAGAGAGGAAGAAGGTGCAATGGTAGCGAGGCATTCAGGCTGTGAGCCTTGGTGTGTTTGTGTGTGAAAATAAGTGCTCTAAGGGTACAGGACTGTCCTAAGTTGGGGGGGGGGGATGAGGCAGGCAGCACATTCAGCACCAGCTGATCATTGCATGTGCATAATAGGATTTCTCGCAGGTGTGATGCTGCTATCATGGACCATCTATCACAGATCCCTCCTCCCTCATCACCTTAGCCAATTATCTAACTGTGAGAGTCATGCTGGAAGGTGATCTAAGCCTATCATGAGCTTCCCACAGCTTAAGCAGATGGTGTGAATGTACCTGGAGGCAGCTCAGCCTTGGCTTTGTTGTATAGTGGTGAGCCTTAGCACAGACAGTTCCTGCCCACTTTGTTCTTTGAGCTGGCAAGGTCTGGGGAAGTAAAACCACTCCAACAAGGAGGGGCAACATGGCCCTGCCTCCCCCCTTTAAATAAAAAAAGTTTTAGCACAAATTGTAAGCAGACACAAGAGGCAATGCTTGTCCAGAGCCTTTGAAACAAAAGCCTGCTTGCCTGGAAGGATTGTCTGTGCAGAGTCTGGAAAGTCCACAGTACAAAACTCACCTTTGCCTTGAACTCACTAAGGCCAGGGACTTAGGCGAGTTGGAAAATTGTGTGACTGAGGCAGTCATACCTGCATAATTTTTTTCTGTTAAAAATGTACCTAGCATTTATATAGCACTTCAGAATATTCAGGAAGAGACCATAGCTCAGTGGTCAGAGCGCAATGAGGAAGGTCCTCAGCAATCCGTTGCAATCTTTGCAGTCAAAGTAGGCTATAAAGGACTAGATGGACAAATAGTCTGAATTGCTATGAGGCAGCTTTCTCTTTAAATACATTTTGCACACGATTAACTTGCACGATTCCAACCTTACATGGTTGAAAACTGGCTGGCTGGCTGAAATCCTGCAAATTAATTGCATGCAAAGTAGAGAACTGAAAGGCTCCTCGCATGGAAAGAGCTTGTAAGCTCTCCGACTTGCTTACTGGGCTCTGAAAGGCTCTCGCAGGAACTCAAATGGTCCCCTGAGGAGCTTAAAAGCTCTCTGCCTTGCATGGGGTGTCAGGTTAGACTCATTCGGCACACCAAATGCAAGATTGCTCGCATGGGACCAGTTCAGGTATACACATTTTTTCAAATATGAAATGTAAGCCCTGCACAAGACATGACTGTACTGTATTTACATGGATAGTGTCATTATGCAGTTGAGTCACTAGGAGACACTGGTCTTAGCAGAATCTGGCTAGAGTCAGGAACTTCCCATGTCTGTCCTTTTCTTGTTCAAGAGAGAACTTGTTCAATGAACTTCTCATCTAGCTACTGACTGGTGTGTCCTCTGAGCCTCACATCATAGCCTTCCGCGACACATGTGCCCATGTGAGCATTCCATGCGGCTTCTTTAAAATGATTTTCAAAGTTTATTTCCTTGAAATATTTCTACCCCAACTTCCAACAATCCAGCATTCAAGGTGGCTAATATCACCTTTAAAGTGTTTTGTTTGAATGGTGTTTGTTATCTAATGAACCTTCTATCTTGTTTGTGAAGGGTTGCAATTTTCCTGGGAAGCAAACGGTCAGCTTGCACATTGGGCCCAGCTAGTGGACGTCACCCCCTGTGCTCTTTTCCTCAAGGATGGGGTCTTCATTGACCCTGCTCCCCCAAGTATTTCTCTTCTTGATCTCCTCCTCCACAACAGCACAGGTCACGCTCATGCTGGGCACCAGCATAATCTCAGATCAGCAGCTGCCAGAGAGCGCCTGATGTTCCTTTAACTTAACACCCATCCCTTTCTTCCTAGGTTGGCAGAGCAGTACTAATGTGTAAGGTGCATGAGTCACTAAGAGTGAACTGGGAGTGTTGTTCATCTTGAGCTTAACTTTCTGGGGTGGGAGTAATCATAAAAATGTTGTTGTTTAAATCAGTGCTGCTGATATAGAGAGCAGACCCCTTTTTCCATCAGGGCTTTCATCCCCATCCACACACTTTCCCTTCTGTCTCCTGACATTCTCGGTGTGCAGCAAATCAGCCTGTGGTAGCAACAGTTTATGTTAACAGGGCAGAAGTAATCTTCTAAGTGCAGCGACGCCCTCGGCCCACTGAACTCCCAGTGTCAAAGTAGGAACCTCAAGCGTGCATTCATAATGTGCTGCCCTTTGCACTTGGCAGACGTGAGTCAGTTTGCAAAAGGCTTTATGAACCCCCAGAGACCTTAGTGCCATGATATTCTTCCAAAGTGTCTACCAGCAAATTCCCTGTGTGTTATAAACAAGGGCTTTCTGTCAGGACCTGTTAAAGGATCATGCAAACAAGGGGCCCCAGTCTTTCTAACAGAACTTGATCAGCCCCAGGGAAAAGGGAGGGGTCAGCACTGCAGCCTCACAGCCGAGAACTAAAGCAGGAGGGGATCAAGCAGCTGGGAAGTGGGAGGAGACAGTGAAATCCATCCTTTAGGGGAGAAGTAAGTACCATGGCCACACACAGACAAATGAGGATGTCATGGTGGAGGGAAAGGTTATGGCGCATGTGGGTATCCAGGGTATGTGGGGAGGATCTTTGCTTAGTAAGATGTACAAACATGCCTTTGACCTTTATATGACTTTGCGATCTGACCCCTGCATAATAATAATGCTTGTGTCTTCTTAAAACCGATGCCTTACATACATTTTGTTACTCATCCTAACAAGGTCCTGTAAGTCAGGCTCATTATTACAAGTTCCAACTCTACAATTCTGTGATAAGTATGTTGCCCAGGAAGACAAGGCAGGAACATACTAGCTAGTGTTGAGATCCTGGGCTCAATTAAAGGCTTCAGTGTTGATTTTACAGTCTGCATATCTCAGGAAACATTTCTTCCTGCCCTGGAGACAGGTGAGAGCATCACTGAGCACAAGCAGAGCTTTTATGGTGGCTGTCCCAGAATCTGGAATGGTCTGTCAGAGGCTGTCTGGTTATTGTCTTTCCCTCTTGGTTTCTTAGGAAGCACATATTTCCAGTTTGTCTTAGGGAACCTCTTGCCACTAGACATTTTTGTGTGTGTCTCATTTACTTATTCATATTTTTGCCAGATACTTGATGTGATTTCTTCTTCTATGATTAGCTATTTCAAACATTAGGAGTAGAGGTGAGCTGAAATTTCTCAGAAGACATTTCTCACCATTTATTTATTTATTTAGGCCAGCCATTATTCCTCCACCACCAGCAGCTCCATCATGTCCTATGATGCCAGTGGCTCTAGGGCATTGTGAGGGATGCAAAATGGCGTCCACCAGGCTGCCAACAGAGTTGCTCCTGCCTTTTGCCACTGCTGATGATGAGTCCCACCCCTGATGAGCCGCTGAAGAATTTGTCAGTTTTGAAAAATGCCACGTTTGTGGTACACACACACACACACACACACACACACACACACACACACAATTGAATTTTACAGTTTAGTCTGTCATGGGGCAAGCTCATTGTGAAATGTCCTCTTTTTAAATGGTCTGATTCTGTTAGTGTATTCCAGAAAAAGCTTTGTTGTGCAGAGTTGGGTGCATATAGACAGGTGGTGCTGATTGTATGGCTGCCTATGACACCACAAACAAAGAGGGATCTGCCTGCTGGGTCTGCCAAAGTTTCCTCAATACTCAGAGGGCAGCGCTTGCTTATCAGGACAGCCGGGGGGGGGGGGGCAGGCAGGAAGATGCTCCCCCTAGATCAAGTAAAGCAATAGAAATACTTAACTAACTGACCAATCATGTCGGTTCTGCCCTGCCCGCAACAAAAATCCTGGCTACACCTTTGTCTTTCCCAGAGCCAGGGGCTTGGAGTTGCTCACCTATTCAGCATCCTTTCAGTGTGGCAGCCCTCTGGTTCCTGCATTGATGTGTCTCCTGCAGGAAAACAATGTCTGGATGGTCCCTCTGCTGGGTTGCCTCCACTCCACTCTGATTGGTAATCGGAGCCCTCTAATGTTGGAGAGAAGCTTTATAGTTTGGTTTTGAGGAATCATAGTAATGTTGGTAGAGATATGGATAGGAGAGAGTTAATTCTTAGGGAAGCAGCTCTATTAAAGATGGTGTTTTCCAAGAAACTAATTTTTTTCTGCTAGACTTCTAACTTGAAAATTAAACAACACACTGAAAACAATGCACAAAAATCCTAGGGTGGGCTCCCCTGCTTGTCTGCAAGAACATGGGAGTGGTGGAGATCCCTCCAATGGAACCCAGGATCGATTAAGGGGGCAGGCGGGGGCTTGCTGCTAATCTCCATGCTTTCTCCTCCCACCCTGGGACAAAGGCTCTTCCAATTTACTGCTGCACTTGTTAATGGAGTCCAGATCCTTTTCACGCACATTGGAATGAAAATAAAACAATTTCTTACTTTCTAGTTGCAGTTGCCTGGTTTCTTTCTGCCTTTTTTTGTTGAGCAGCCTGAGAGGGAGCTCTTGCCTGCTTGAGCTGGGGAGAGGCGCTGCAGAGAGTCATCTGCTGCTTGGAGCTGGAGCTCTTGGAGCATGGGGTCAGCCAGCTGGCAATTACCCACAACCCAGGTTCTGCCTTTGTGCTGGACAATCAACTTAAAAGGGAAGTCCCAGCAATATGCTATACCTGCTTCTTTTAGTCCTGGTGTATAAGGCCAGAGAGCTCTCCAATGCCCCAGTGTGGCCAGGCTGATACCTTGGAATATTTCAATGGTGGCTTTGCCATATTTTAGCTTTCTAACATTCCATAATGCTCTGAAAATTGAGTGTTTGAGCCTATAGTGTTCAAAGCAAACACTATAGGAAGCCATCTCTCGGGGCTTCCCCAGTTTTGCTTCTGCTGCCCGGAACTCGATGGGCTCTTTCTGTGTCATTGGTATGTTTAAATTCAGGGAGAGTATCCAGTCAATAATGAATTGCACCATCCCCCCCACCCCGCTTCATCTTTCTCTGGTAGGTGAAAAAAATACCTCTTATCCCTTTCTCATTTTTCCTCCAGCTTCATAGTGAAAACTTCAGTCATTTGTAAGAGCTGGATCTCAGACTGGTTGTTTAGAGCAAAATTGTGTACATCATTTGCTGTTTTAGAAATATCTGATAGTTAGTTAGAAAGCATATCAAATTTCTGCTCAAATGGAGCTAGGGCTGCTCTCCAGTCCAAGGCCAGTGCCTTTATGAATGTACTCTTCTGAGTCTATGTCATCCTCCATAAGGCAGATAATTTCCTGCCTTTTAGGATCTTCATGTTGCCTTTAATGTCTGAGGCCTCCTCTGAAGCCTAAGGCAGAGCTTCCTCTATTTCTTCATGAAGAACCTTGCAAATTTGCTTTTAGTTCCCCGTATTTGTTGGATCATCATCTTGCTGAGTCTGTATAAAACTTTTTGTTTAGATGTCAATAGGATCCACTCTGCTTAGATTTTTGTCCCAGGGCGATTGCAGACACAGAATTATGCTGCCATTTAGCTTTCCAGGGAGCCGCCGCCGCCGCCCCCCCCCCCAAATCGTGATTAACTGGAGCCTCGGAAGCTGCCTCATCTCACGTCAGGGTTTTTTGTCCATCAAGCTCAGCATTGCCCACTTGGGCACCAACTCTTCAGAGTCTTAGCTAGAGAAGGTGCTTTCCCATTATCCGCTAACCTAACCCCTATAACAAGTGATAAAGAAAAAATTCCTGGGGTGCGGGTTTCCTCTGCTGCCCAGCTTGTCGAGGTGCCACTCCCCGCAGGTTGCTCTGGTCAGGAAAAGAAGGCGTCTCCAGCTGAGTTAAAGAAGCAAAATGGCAGTCAGTTGGTTTATTGTTGCAACAAGGTTCAAAGACACAAAGAGTAGGAACCTCAAACATGGGGTTACATGCTTTTAAGACTCCCCCCCCCTTTTCCCATAATACATTTCCAGTAGCATCATCAATACATCACAGATATGTCACAGAAGAGGAGTGGTTGGCATGAAGAAACATGAAACTGTCCCCCCACCCCTGTCAATCACTCCAGTTCCCAACACCCTTTAAGTACTTGCTTCCCCAAAAACAATAAAATTATTTACACATTTCTCTGGCCTTCAGGCTTTCCTGTTTGTGCGCTTTGAAAGGATCTGGTCTCAATCCACTCTACCAATGGATATCTGCTGGAACATTGTTGCTCATGAACACCTCCTGCCCCCCACTGTGGGGTTTGATTTCACACCTCGTGGAGGAGTACGGGGTATGTGACCATATGCTCAAGGGATTATGGAGGAAGGCAGGAGCTTGGATCTGCCTTCCCTTTAGGAGCAATATGCCATTGGAATGGAGAGAATCAGACCAACCATTGATTTCTTGTGAATCGTTGAAGGTTTGGTATGTTATACAGTGTAAGGCAGGGGTCCTCAAACTATGGTCTGTGGGCCAGATCTGGCCCGCCAGGGTCCTGAACCTGGCCCTTCCGGCAATTGCAGAACCCACCGCTGTATAAGGCGAAAGGAAGTATGGCATCCCGTGCGCAAGCGCAACCTAAAGCCTTATTGCAAGCAATATCAGCAATGTGGGAGCAGTTGCAAAGCATGAAGCAGCAGCAGAGGTGGTGGGAGAGCGCAGGACTGTCAACTGTGCACCTCGCCAGGCTGTGCAAAGGTGGCCCCGGGGGTCTCCGATGACGCGGCTCTGATCGTGGGTATGGCAAAGGCGCGGGAGCCAAAGCAAGCAGCCTGTGAGGTGGCAACGACCTGCACCATCCTGGGGCTGCACCTGCTCACGTTCAGCTGCCCGTGGGAAGCTGCCACTGCTGCTGCCCCTGCCGTGGGCAACTCCGGGAGAGAGAAGCACCATCCTGCCCTGGGGGTGAGGGGCGGCTGTATGTGGGAGCGGCAGCAGATTCCCTCCCAGCACCAGTGAGGAGGCAAGTGCTCTGACTGCTGATATGTAGGTCAGCCTGAGCCTCACAGGAGCAGCTGATCCACTTTGGGGTGTGTGTGTGTGTGTGTGTGTGTGTGTGTGTGTGTGTGTGAGAGAGAGAGAGAGAGAGAGAGAGAGAGAGAGAGAGAGAGAGAGAGAATCGCATTTATCCATCTGTAATTTAGCTATCCGTGGGCAGCTGCCCTCCCCACCTAAATCAAGTAAATCAACCAAAATATTTAACTGAGGTCCTGCCCCCCCCCAACATGAAGCCTGCCCTCCCTTCCATAAATCCTGGCTATGCCCATGTAGCTATCCCTCCCTTGGAAACACCTTTTCTTCCTGTTCAGTCCATCCCTACAGCAATGATGTTTGTGATATAAAATATCATATCTGCAGTGTGCACAGGAATTGGTTCATATTTTTTTTCAAACAATAGTCCAGCCCCCAACAGTGTCTGAGGGACAGTGAACTGGCCCCCTGTTTAAAAAGTTTGAGGAACCCTGGTTTAAGGGAACGGTCAGGCTCATCATCGTGGCCTTAGTTCAAGGCTGCGATGGGGACTTTGGATTTTCAAGGTATTGCAACTGCCCCGCCCTGGTTTTAACACTTGTGTTGGTAGGAATTGAACCGGGGAGCCTTCAGCATGTGAAACAGGCTATGTGCCCACTGAGCTCTGGTCTTTCCCCAGAGATTGCAGGCTGATGCTGATCAATGCACGCATGGTCTGCTTTTATAGCCTCTGGCTGTTTGTTTAATCTCATTTTACATTGTACATGACTGTGGTCCCACCACCTTTTAACAGTTGTACCGTATGCCACCTTGCAAGTCTTTAGATGGAAAAGTAGGGTATGCACATGTTAAATGAACAAATAAAAGGAAGACCAACAAACATCAGCCTGCGGCCAGGGATGAACATTAAGCCTTGCTGCCACCGCCCTTATTTACTCCACTTGCTTGTACAAGGCAAACATTACAGCATGGAAGAGGGGGAACTTTCTCAGACTGTCCACCCCTGCAATTTGTCAGTCCTGAGCTTTCCCCTCCTTTCAAACAGGGCATAATTCCATGAAGACAGGGCTGCTCTCTTTTTCTTGCTTCTCCTTTCAAAGATCTCTGCTTTGGGCTTATTATAGACTCCTCCCTGGCAAGCAGACAGCTCTCAGGCTGCCAAAGGCCCAGTAAAGAAAAAACAACAGCTCAGCTCAGACCTTTTCCTGTGTAGTCAAGACTTCCATTCCGTCTCTGGGATCCATTGCCATATTTACTTCTTGTATTATGGAAGGATCCAGCTCCTTAAACACTGTCACTCTCAATTAAGACGTGGAACACAAATCACTTCTTCTACCTTTTGGGGGAGAGAGGGAGGGGGTGCATGCCTCCTCCTCCTCCTCCCCTATCACGTTCTCTGTGTTTCCTGCGGCTGCCCACCCCCATCTGCCACACGCCTCCACAGCAGAAAAGAGGAGAGGTTATGAGTCATGTCAGCGCCACAGCAGCAGCCCGGCTTAGCAAAACAGCCCCACCCACCCCAGTAGGAACAAAGATTTTGATCTGCACAGCACCTGTTGTAGAGTCAGGGTGTGTTTATTCTAGGGTTCCAGTGCTGAATGCAAAGAGGAAAAGTAGGTCAACCCTCAGGATTTGAATGGCAGAAATGTTCTTTTGGGGGCTGGGCCTCCGGAGAGATAGATTTTGCATCCAGGCATCCGTTCCTTTTTCAGAATGACAAGCCAAAGGAAAGAGCAGGAGGCAGAGAAAGCACTGGATCCCCATCTGAATCTGCCAGAGGGGTTGTTGTTCTTTTAATGTCACTCTTTTAGGGAAAGTGTGCTGTCCTAACAAATACGGAAGCCTCACCAGGAGAAGGGTTGCTCCTGACATCACCCTCACCCTTGACTCTAGGCTTGCTTCTTATGGGCAGGTCCAGGGTGGATGAAGCATCCTCAGGCTGCACACAGAGGTGTGTCCCGCTCAGCAGTCAGCTGCACTCTCCACACCCAGGTCCAAGTACAGCAGGTTTGGTGAGTTCCCCAGAGGGTCCCAAGGGTGGGGGGAAGAGACCTTCCGCTCACAGTTCTTCCTCCAGCCTCTGCCCACTTCTCCTTCAGCTGCCGAGCTCAGGGGGTGGCTGTGAATGGGCCAGGGAGGAGAACCATGTTAATGCCTGTTTGCTGCCTAGGAGGAAAGACATTACAGGAATGTAATAGAGAAGAAATAGAATTCCCTGCTTGAGTCTTTCCCATTTCATAGGCCCAAGAGGGAAGAGGTCCATCCCTCACCCCGCCCCAGCTTCCCATCACTCTTCTAGTGAGACACTTAATGGATGCAAATTCAGCATGGAGAGTCATCCTGCTTCACACACACACACACACACACACACACTTCCTGGCATGTTTAGTCATGTAAATGTCTATGCAGTAGCTCAAAACAAAAAGTGAATTTAAAAAATGAACTCAGGGTGGGAGGGACTTTGTGATTGCCACAAAAGTCAGCCACTTAGGATTGGGCAGCTTCTCCTGGACACAGGAAGGACTAAACTGGTTGTTCCTGGGCTCACTTCACTTTTGAAATGCTTGCATCTTCCCCTGAAGTGATGGCAACAAATCCAAAGCAAGCTTACTCCTCGAGGTTCTGATGTTGTATGTCCTGAATAGCGCTGCCCCCACCAATGGCCTCTAATGATATGGGGCTGTTCTCCCCTTTCCTGCATACTTTTGGGGGAAGAGCTGTTCCTCAGGGATAGAACATCTGCTTGGCCCACAGAAAGTCCCAGGTTCAACCCCTGATTGGACAGGGAATGCCCCTTTGTGGCACGTTGTGACTTGAGTGACACTGTGGTCTAAACCACTGAGCCTCTTGGGCTTGCCAATCGGAAGGTCAGTGGTTCGAATCCCCGCAACAGGGTGCGCTCCCGTTGCTCGGTCCCAGCTCCTGCCAACCTAGCACTTTGAAAGCATGCCAGTGCAAGTAGATAAATAGATACCACTGTGGCAGGAAGGTAAACAGCGTTTCCATGTGCTCCGGTTTCTGTCACGGTGTTCCGTTGCATCAGAAGCAGTTTAAGTACTGCTGGCCACATGACCCGGAAAGCTGTCTGTGGACAAACACCGGCTCCCACAGCCTGACAGCAAGATGAGCACCACACCACATAGTTGCCTTTGATTGGACTTCACTGTCCAGGGGTCCTTTACCTTTTTTACCTGCCCCTTTGTCTGAAACTCTGGCAAGCCTCTGCCACTCAGCACTGTCCGTCATGAGCTAGGTGGACTAGGATAGCGGTGGAAGGGAGCTTCCTCTAGGCATTTTTTTAAAATAAAAAAGCAAAATTTTGAGATTTCAGAGTACTCAAAGTTTGCAGAGTACATACAAAGTTCAAAGTGAATAAACAAAACAAAAAAACTCCTCCAGCCTGTGGGATTTGGAATTCTGTAAAGAGAACCTTGACCTATATGCACAGCACAGTTTCTTTTATATTTAAGTCTCATGCAGGATGGGGTTGGAGTGGGGGCGGATTCCTGCTTCCCAGAGGTGCCTGGTGAAGAATCTCTTATCCAGCTATATGTGAAGGTCACCAAACAAGCATTAGACTTTGTGCAGTAATAATAATGCCTATATCTAAAATCAGAAACTGTTCAGACTTGTCCTAAACTGTGGCCGCCAGTAGCTTGCTAGCTCCATCAGGTGGTCAGAAAAGGCATGGCAGTTAGAGGCTTAATGGGATTTGCCGATTTCCCATAAAAACACCTCAGTAATGGCTCAAAAGCTCAACAACTTTTCTGTCTGCATTTTCACTATTTGAAATATGGCAACTCTACCTAATGTCATGTATGAAATGCCACCAGAATGAGGGCTTAATTTGTGCTAGAATTCAGCAGGATGCACTCTGGCACCTGTTTGTAGCTCAGTCCGAGAAAGGTGAATTAATCTGCCCTCTTAATGTAGTTAACTACTTATCAGAGACTGGACTGAAGAGGGGGGCTGGGGATCACCCCCTCCTTCTCCTCTGCTTCCGTCGGAGGAGGGGGAGAGGGGGGTCGCTCCCCCTTCTCCAGTAGTTTCAAGAGAAGAGGGAGACAGGATTGAATTATAGCAGAACCCAGAGCTGCCAAGCTATGAGGTGTTAGGAGAAGGAGGGGGAGAGGGAGAACTGCTAGCAGAGACATCCTTGGAAAGCATAGCAGCGCCACCATCCCCGCATACTTGCCACTCAATTAGAATTCAGGAGCAAAGGGCTCTTAATTTAGTTAACTACACCATTTAAAGCAACCAGTCCATAAGACTTAAAATCATTAAATCAGCATAACAAAAAAGACATAGCAGCATCAACAGATCACTAGCAACCACAGCAGCCACCCAGAGAGTAAAAAGTATGGCTGAAACAAGTTGTTTTCTAAAATACGATTTGGAAAGTGGAGAAGGAATGCTGCAGCTCACCCCAAGGGAGGTATTCAACAAACTAGGTGCCACCACAGAAAGGACCCTGTTCTTTATTCCTACTCACAGTAGAAAAGACTCTGATCTCAGGGTTCAGGCAGATCCATTTGAGAGCAGGTGGTTCTTAAGGCATTCTGGTTGCAGGCCATTGAGGATTTTAAAAGGTTAACAGTGCCACGTTGAACTGAGCCAGGAAACAAGTAGGTGGAGCCGGAGGTGATAATGGAAAATCTGAGAAGAGGAAGCACTTAGGCACATGCAGATGGCTCAACAAAGCTTTATTTTGATGCTTTAAGCATGTACAGGGAATCTAACAGGTGAATTACATAAATTTTAGTGCTGTGCATAGCCCCCACTTTTGATTCCATACCCAAACCTGCACCTTAGAGCAGCTCCAGTCTAACCCAGAATCATCCAACCTAGATTGGGGCCCCCAAACCAATTCAGGGGTCTTTCGCAGGGTTTAATTAGGGTTTTGAACCGCCTACATATGTCTCCTCCCTCCACCTCCTAGTCACCAAACAGCCCTACCTTTTGACAGCCACAGGTGGACCTGATCCGGGGCTGCCTCAGCCCATCCTGGCTAAATCCCAGGTTAACCCAAATCTATGCAAAACCATAGTAATGTCCTCTTAACTAGCAACTGTTTGCATCTTCTAAAGGAGGTCTCTTCCTACTGAGAACTATGGAACTGGATTCTTGACTCTTCGAGCTACGACCAAGTTTGACAGCCAGCTGAACTCTCCCTAGCTGGGTTGCTTTGGGACTGAATTCACATCTGGCCACAGTAGACCAGGAGAATCCAGACCCCATAGGCTGAGGAGCCCATAGGTTGCTGTCCCTCCCAGTGTAAGAGAGGACCCTGTAGCAGAGGGACCAGACAAAAGGATTCTGGGGGTTTTCTCCTCGGTGAAAAAAATAATGTGATGTGTTAAATCAAAGGTGAGGTCTTGGAGCCTCCACCCCAGTTCTAGTCACTCTTCTGATCACCTCTGTTGTGAGTAAGGATGTGTGTGGGTGGGACTTTCATTCAGCTTCCATATAAGGACAACACAATACTAATTTCTCCAAATTCCTAAATGCAGTTTTCCAGCCAAGTAATGTGTAAAATAAATAAATAAATAAATAAATAACCACATACAAGAGTGAAGTTTGCATAAAAATACAAATATTATTGAAAATAACATGCAAAAACACATTATATCAAGGGAAATTGCTTTGCCAAAATGTGTATACAAGGCAAAATTTCATACTAAAAGTCTATACTAAAATGCTGGTGAATTTTCACGAGAACTTATTTTGTTGAAAAAGCTAATTTGCAACTGAGTTGGAGAGCTGAACTTAAGCTTCAGAAAATGACAAACTGAGAATCAGAACTTGACAAGGTCCTGACCCACCCCAGTCCTGACCCAGCTCTGCAATGAATCTCTCTGTGTAGAGTGGTCCTTAGCAGCAGGAAGGCTTAACCAAGGGAATTAGGAATTAGCATTACCCTAATACCCCCATTTGGAAAGTTGCAGCTCCTCCCCAGCCTCTCTGCCCTATGAGCTCTAGGAAGCAGCCTAGAGCAAAGAACCATGGAGACTTTGGGATGTCCACATTCTCTCCATATATAAAGCAGATGAGCTCCAGGGAAATGTTGCTGTCCTTATGTCTGATAAGGTAGGATGTTGCCTTTTCCCTATGAATTTGAACCAGGTGGCAGTTGAAAATGTAATGATGTAGAGGCTGTCAGGATGGAGGGAATCAGGATGTTGCCCTGCTTTCAAAGATATCAGCTCTAAACCAGATGCCCAGGGCAAGCTCAGGACATTGTCGGAAGGGTCTCCTGGTGCTGCCCTGGACAGGATGAAATGCAAACATAAAACATTCTTCTGTATGGGAAAGTGTGAGTCCATGTAATGCTTTTCTCAGCTGCACAAGTCTGTAGTTTTGTGGCACAGGCACTTAGTATACAACATTTGCGAAGCCATTTCACGTCATGATCTGCAGGCATGTGGCACACTGCTGCCTATTCAAAATTCCTTTCTGTAGAGGAATACTGGCACATTTGAAGCAGCTTCAAGAACATATTTTTAAGTCTGGAATGTGTTGCTTGTGATATCAGGAAGGCACCTTCATTTTGTGCTTTTTGGCACCTGCTCAAACCATGTTTGTTTAAGGAAGCTTACCCAGCTGCTGGTGCGCTTTTCAGTTTATTGCTGGTTTTAATTTTTTGAAAGTTTGAATTGTTTTTACTTTTGTTATTTTTGAAAACTGCTTTGAGGTTTTTTACAATCAAGCTGTATATAAATTTTATGAAATAAGTACATAAAATAAATTGATAGATATCCAGTCAAATGTACACACCAAACAATGCAGCTGCAAGGAATACACACAGTCCTTAGAGACATTTGAGAGCGCAGCCTAACCACTGTCAGGGAGTCAGCTGCCCCAGCCAGCCAAAAAGCAGGACCTCCACGTGGACATTCCTAGCTGAATTGTGTGCTCAAAGAGATGCTCCACCCAGAACTCTCCAGCCCATACTGCTGGGCGCATGTGATTTCAGTCACATATTCCATGGTAGCAACAACTAGGTGGACAGAAAGGAGGTGGCAGGTGCCGGGGCAGAGAGCTGCTGCAAGGCAGAGAGATGTGTTTGTGCCCCTTAAAGATGCCCTGAAGATGCCATGCTATTTCCCCTGTCAAAGGAAGATCCAGCTGCCAGCTTGGTTGGCTTCTGTACTTGGACTTGGGGGTGTCACCTTGTCTCTTGGCAGCCATGGGCTGGCCCTCCTCAAACAGGATTGCATTTTGCATTCTGCAAATCTCTGGGAAACGTTATATGTGTTTATCATATAGCACTTCTTCTCCAAAAATCCTATGCAGTTTCCCACCCCAGGCAGCTTTGAGATTCAGACCTGCAGAGGTTCAAGTGCTGTCAGACCACCAGGTAGTGGCCAAGTTCAAAACTTGCATCTGACATAATCTCCCAGATCAAATCAGGCAGCAAATCTTCTAGAGCTCCCAGTCCCATGTGTACAAGATAGGGATTTAAATACTGACCTACCATACAGGACTGTTGTAATCATTAGTGAACCACTTAAGAATGCTCTTAAGTACTATATGGTGGTGGTTATCCTATACGATACTGTCAGAGACTGCCTCCAGGTCCCAGCTCACAGAAGACCAACGCTAGCCAGCGGAACTGTACAAAAGTCTTTATTGAAGTTTAGTTCCCATTTTCAAACCCTAGCGTGCGTCTCTACGTCTAGACCCTAGACCAGCGAAGCCTCGTCTGAGTCTCCGCCCCCTGTACACCAGTTTAAGACTCTAGCCTTACTCCACCTTCTGCGTTTCTCCTTCCGCCTCTGGGTCCTACTACCCCCTGGGGTGCCTTCCTTCCTGGACGCCTCGGATGCGGACCCCTCGGACTCCTCCCCCTCTCTTCGGCGGGCTTTGGGACCCGGCTCCCTCTCCGGGCTGCTCATTGCGCCACCCTCTTGTACATTTGAACTTGGCGCGCGCGCGCTGCCCCTGACCTTCCTTTTGACCGTTTCCTCGCTCTCTGATGCAGGCGTGGCTAACCCTGACTCATGTCCTTCCGCTGACGGAAAGCTGCCTGCTGCCGATGCCTGGGGCTCCTCCCCTCTACTGCTCTCCGGTGTGGAAGCTGGTCCCAATTTCCAGCTGCTGCTCTCTGAGTCCCCTCTGGCCCCTCCTTCCTGAGGTGTTCCCTCTGGCAACCCCCTAGCTCTGATCACGGGAGCCCCTTTCTGTGAATCCTCTGATTCGCTGGAGAGACTTAGAGACCTCGGACGGCTATCATCGCTGACCTCTCCCTCGGATTCCTCTCCCTCGGTCTCTAATTCCTCCCTTTCCTGTCCCTCTGCTCCTGAACCCCTGACAGATACGATACAATACTATATGGTGGTGGTTATCCTACAGTATCTGAAAGGGACATAAAGAAATCATGTTGGGATATTTCTTTTCTTCTAGAAAGCTATGAGTATATGTGAGCCTCTTATTAGAGGCAAATTTATATCTTGACATATTCTTAGCCTTTCTTGCTTCCTACTAAGATAGAGTCAGGCCTCTGGTCAAAGATGTACTGGCAGTAAGACGTCATGCCAGGTGACTATGGTCAGGATGACAAACCAGAGGATCAGCTGGAAGGAAGGGCTGGAGCAGTGAGAAACTCCCTTGGCAGCCTGGCGAAGCAAAGGAGGAGATGTTTGCCACCAGGACGGAGGTCAAGGGGCAGGTAAGAGACCAAGAGCTGGGCCTTCCTATGCAGGCACAATGAAGTCAGTTCCAATCTATGTCACTGGCTAATCCTGGCACAATCCTATTAGAGCAAGGTCAGGGGTGTTTGGAATGATGATGATGATGATGATTAAAGGTTGTTGCTTTACTTCTCTCACCTCAGTTAGTGAATGGGCATATTTGGCATGTGCCTGCTTATCTTGGCACAACCCCTAGGGACTTCTCTTAAATCCCAGGAGAAGGTCTCTCTCTCTCTCTCTCTCTCTCTCTCTCTCTCTCTCTCTCTCTCTCTCCTCCCAAGCAATATGCCTAGAAAGGGCCCTGACATTAACCACATCATCATCTAGAAACACTTAGCAGAAGGTGAGGAAATGTTTGGCATCAGTTTAGAGGTTGGCAGTGGAGAAGGTTGAATAATAGGAAATATTATGTGGCTTTACATGGGACGCGGGTGGCGCTGTGGGTAAAAGCCTCAGCGCCTAGGGCTTGCCGATTGAAAGGTCAGCGTTTCGAATCCCCGCGGCGGGGTGCGCTCCCGTTGCTCGGTCCCAGCGCCTGCCAACCTAGCAGTTCGAAAGCACCTCCGGGTGCAAGTAGATAAATAGGTACCGCTTACTAGTGGGAAGGTAAACGGCGTTTCCGTGTGCGGCTCTGGCTCGCCAGAGCAGCGATATCACGCTGGCCACGTGACCCGGAAGTGTCTCCAGACAGCGCTGGCTCCCAGCCTCTTAAGCGAGATGAGCACGCAACCCTAGAGTCTGTCAAGACTGGCTCGTACGGGCAGGGGTACCTTTACCTTTACTTATGTGGCTTTACAAGAACAGCTTCAGATGGTGGAGCTCAAACAAGTGAAAAGAGCTAGCCATGTTCCAGCCCAGTGGCTAATGGACCACTGCCAGTGCAGTAAATATAGCCATGATAGTCAATGGTGATTTACAGTCTCATTGGAAGATGATGGATTAAAGGGAGTGATGGAACAGTCTGGGCAAAGGCACAAGGTCAGGGCATTCCTGGGCGTGACCCAGGTGGTATGTGGTCAGCCAAATAGCTGAGAATTTGTGTTCAAACATACATGTTTCCTTACATACAATGGCATGTTGATTCCGGACATAAAGAATGTACAGTAATTATATATAGCATTTGGCTCTCAGAACAAGATCAAGGGCTCTGAGGATTCTGCATGATATGAAGTCTTAAATATTCCAGATGTAACTGGCTGTGCAAATTGGCTACATATGCTTCCGTCACAATATCATTATTATATTGTGTTATGTTGTGTTTGTGGGGATTTTGCAAGTGTGAGAATAGCTCTTGTGTGTCTGCTTGCCTGGAAAAGTAACATGCAAAACAATAATTACCAGGTCACATCTGTGGCGAAAACACCATAATTAAACAGTGATTTTGATATCCAGACCTGGCAGAGGAAGAGAAATGTATATGCTCACTGCCCCAGTCCTCAAAGCAGCAGGCTGCTCTGGGTGTTCCTTCTTGCACTTACGTTGTTTTCTGGAGATATTTTTTATATTTCCAAACAACCCATAGGTGGGGGGGGGGGTCATGCTAACTGCTAGAGGCTTTAATTTACCTACAGAAGCTGCCAGGTTCAGTCTCTGTGAATCTCTAGTTAAAAAGATCTCATGTTGTGCTGCGAAGGTCCCGTACCTGAGACTTTGGAGAGCCTTTGCCAAAGAGAGGAGGCAGCTCTGGGTTCAATGCACTCGGTATAAGGAGCTTCATTTATCAATATGCACTCACTGTGGACCACTTGATTTCAGGGACATTTGGCACCAATGACAGCTTACCTTCCAAAGTGAGCCTCAGCTTTGGGGAATGGAGGGTGGTTGCATTACCATGGCACAGCAGAAAAGGCTAAACCCGATTGTGAAGGGAGGGGAGGCGGCTCTGTATCTGCTAGTGAAAGAATAATTAAAAAGCAGATCACACATTTCACATATGATCTAGATTGGTGCTTTGACCTTCAGCTATGTCCAGTTGCTTGTCAGAGACCGAGTCAATTGGCAAATACACTATAGAGTGGGGTGGGTGGGTGTACTTCACACAAACACACAAAAAGAAACATTATTTGGGGGCTTCGAATCTAAATGAATGAACACCTGCAATGAAATGCGATCAAATAAGAGGTATAAATTTTCAAAATATCCTGCAGATGGCACTGATGGCATTGAAAAGTGTCCTTTAATAAAAGAGCAGCAAAACACACATGTTGTTGTTGTTTAGTCGTTTAGTCGTGTCTGACTCTTCGTGACCCCATGGACCAGAGCACGCCAGGCACCTCTGTCCTCCACTACCTCCCGCAGTTTGGTCAAACACACATAGTCCTGGTTAAAATGCAGCAAAGGACCTGTGAGCTGAAATATTTATTATTTATTTCTTATTGAAATGTGTCTCCTCATCTTCACTTCAAGGCAGGGTACACACAACAAACACACACGTATATTGTCTACCTTTCTCTCTCTGCATGTGCACATATAATAAAATAATGAAAATACATTGATAAAAATAAAATTTTATTCTACAACCACTACACAAAGAGTCAACAAACAAAAGTGGTTTTAGCTGTCCTCAAAACAGTCATCAAAACTGCCTGATCTCATAGATGAGCTTGCTTCAGGGTCAGGATGTCACCACCAAGAAAACCCTGTTTGGGTTCCGGCAAGCCAAATCTCTCTTGGTGGTGGAAAGATCAACTGTGCCTCTCTGACTTGGGCAGGATGGTACTGGGAGAGGTACTATTTCAGAGAGTTGGACCCCAAAGGGATTAGGCCTTCCCAACCTTAGACTTAGTGTCTTATTTATTGGTGAGGGGAGATCACCCAAGGGCTACCCCTTCATGCACGTGAAATGAAAATGTGCCCGTGGTGTACAGCTCATCATTTGTCTAAGACAGCTAAACCAAGAGCCCAGATTTAGACAACATGCTAAGCCAAACCACAGTTTGCTTCAGCGCAGCAACAAAATGACTAGGGATAATAATAATAATAATAATAATAATAATAATAATAATAATAATTTATACCCTGCCCATCTGGCCTGGCCTCCCCAGCTACTCTGGGCAGTTCTCAACAGAATATTAAAAACACAGTAAAACATCAAACTTTAAAAACTTCCCTAAACAGGGCTTTAAAGGTCAGCATCAACACTTTGAATTGTGCTCGGAAACATACTGGGACCCAATGTAGGCCTTTCAGGGCCGGTGTTATATGGTCTTGGTGGCCGCGCCCAGTCACCAGTCTAGCTGTGCATTGCAGTAGTCCAAGCAGGAGATAAGCAGAACGTGCACTACTCTGGCAAGACAGGTAGGGTCTCAGCCTGCGTACCAGATGGAGCTGGTAGACAGCTGCCCTGGACACAGAATTGACCTGCGCCTCCATGGACACCTGTGAGTCCAGAATGACTCTCAGGCTGCACACCTGGTCCTTCAGGGGCACAGTTACCAGGGAGTCTTCCACATCTGCCTGCACCCTGTCCTCCCCCATACAGTACAGTGGTACCTTGGTTTACAACCATAATCCGCTCCAGAGGTCCGTTTGTAAACCAAAACAGGTGAGGCCTCCAAAACCTTTTTTTCGTAATCCTAAAAAAGGGTTGTAATTCAAATAAAGGTTGCAAACCGGGACACGCACTTCTGGGTTTGACGTGTTTGTAATCCAAAACGTATGCAAACCAAGATGTATGCAAACCAAGGTACCACTGTACTTCTGTCTTGTCAGAATTCAATCTGTTAGCCACCATCCATCCTCCAGACACCCACACAGGACCTTCACCTCCTTCACTGGTTCTGATTTGAAAGATAGGTAGAGCTGGGTATGTCCGCATACTGATGAACACCCAGCCCAAACCCCCTGATGATCTCTCCCAGCGGCTGCATGTAGATGTTGAAAAGCAGGGCGGAGGACAGAACCCTGAGGCACCCCACAAGTGAGGGCCCAGTGGCATGAACACTTATCCCTCACCATCACTTTCTGAACACGGCCCAGGAGGAAGGGGCAGAACCACTCTGTAACAGGGGCCCCAGCTCCCAGCCCCTCTAGACGGTCCAGGGAAGGGCAAAGTAGTAATGAACTCTTCTCAGGGAGTCCACATTTTTTGCTCATGCTAAACTATGGCTTGGGACGCGGGTGGCGCTGTGGGTAAAACCTCAGTGCCTAGGACTTGCCGATCGTATGGTTGGCGGTTCAAATCCCCGCGGCGGGGTGAGCTCCCGTCTTTCGGTCCCAGCTCCTGCCCACCTAGCAGTTCAAAAGCACCCCTAAGTGCAAGTAGATAAATAGGGTACTGCTTTATAGCGGGAAGGTAAACGGCGTTTCTGTGTGCTGCGCTGGTGCTGGCTCGCCAGAGCAGCTTCGTCACGCTGGCCACGTGACCCGGAAGTGTCTTCGGACAGCGCTGGCTCCCGGCCTCTTAAGTGAGATGAGCGCACAACCCTAGAGTCGGACACGACTGGCCTGTACGGGCAAGGGTACCTTCACCTTTACCTTTACCTAAACTATGGCTTAGAGTTGCATGCGAGCAATCCCAGCATCTGAATGCCTCTCTTTTGCTTGCAGAAGAGAATTATGTTGTTATTTGTTGACTTGCATCATTTAGTCACTGTTTTGTGTATGTGTATGTACCGTGGTCTGTGTATATAGATAGAATCTTCTCACATGTTAATTCCATTTCCTACCAGAAGTCTGCCGTTGCTGGCAGAAAATGTAATATGGGATTGTTATAGGCCCAAAGGGGGTAAACCCAAGCAAATGTATGATAGCTCTTGCCATGCTACTACACAAGTTAACGAATAAATATGTCAAATAAATATAAGAAATAAATACACAGAATAACCATTCTCTGCTTTTCTTGTTTCATCTTAGCACAAATCAGTGTGCAAACTCCAGTATCATTCCTTGTAACCCCATGAGGTAATTTGGAAGTATAGCATTTCAAAATGCTGGCCAATTGTATGGCTCCATGGATTCCTCACCTTGCAAGTAGAAAAAAGTGCATTAGGGAGATGGCTTCTAAAGCTGAATAAGATGTGTACAAGAAGTCTACGACTCAACCATGTGATTCCTCCCCTACTGCTTCCTGCTTTCTTTGAGATATTCCGGCAATCTCGTATCAAGAGGACAGATTGCCACACCCTCAGCAGAGATGCAGAGCTGAATCCTGATGATGATGATGATGATGATCACTTTATCAGCTTCAAGGTGCAAAGTCATTATGAGATTAGACCAGGCATGTCCAATTAGCATCTGGCAAGCAATAGGATAGAGAATCGCAGTTGTCTCTGAGGCAATTAAAGATCTTGAGGAAAAGATAATAATCATCTGAGGAACAGTGAGACATATGGCGGAAGATTTGTGTTTACCAATTTTTAACTTATCTGAGCAAAACTCCAGAAAAAACTTATTAATGAAAAATGATGTAAGACTACTGTCCATAGGAATTAATGATGTACTAAATTATTGACCTAAACATTTTCAGGGTGAAAGTGTGTTATTTGCCAGCAGGGGTGCCAACTTGAATAAAGTATTGGGGGGACAGGTAAGCCCCACCCTGCATAATTGATCACATGATGTGGTGCATGCACACCATTTGAATGTCCCCCTCAAATATTTTTGGGTGGGGCGAAGGCTCCTCGGCCCCTAGAAGTTGTCTCCCATGTTTGCCAGCATCCTCCACTTTCCCCCACATCTTCTTTTCTCTCCTATTTGCAATCTGATCCACCGCTGCCTTGGTGCCAAGGCCCTAGGTCCTGAGCCCCCAGAAGCAGGGTCACCAAGCAGTAGTAGCTCCAAGGAAGAGAGAGACCAGCTCCTCATCCCCAGCAGACCCACTGGCACCAGAATTCACACTGTCATTTAAACTTGGAGTTAGAGTTAAGGACTCTAAGGTTGCAGTACTGACTCCGGGATCAAGGAGGCCCTACAAAGTATCTATGGAGCAAAGTCCCACCACCAACAGGCACCAAAATACACTGACCCTTTAACTAACAGGCTGCAGCAACCAGAAGATCGGGCTTTAGCCTGGATCCTGCAGACCACATCCTGCAGGCAGTTGCAACAGGCCAGGGCTGAGAAATGTGCACCCTCCCGCTCTGCACTGCAGGATTGCTGCCTGTGGCCCTGAAGCTCTGACTCCGCACCATTTGTCCCCACTTTGCTCCAGTTCAAAACTGGCTTGGGCATTTCTGAGGCATCTTCCGCCACCTTTTATGGACTCTTACTCCTGTGGGATGATGGAGATTGTTATGGATCAGGAGCCTTGGCTGAATTTCTCCACCCTGCCTGAGGGGTTTTTTTTCCTTATCCAATTTCAGTTGTTTCCCAGCCTTGGGATCTATCTGTTCTGGAGTAGAGCACTGTCATTGCTTAGCTCCCATCTCAGCCATTTCTGGCCTAATCTCTCTCTCCTTCTCTCTGCTGTTGAGTTGTAAATTCTCCCTTAGTTAGCAGTTGTATTCTTGGTAGTTTCGAGTTAGTTTTTCTTAGCTCTAATTATTCAGCTCCGATAGAGAAAGGGGCAGAGAAGCACTAACTACAGAGGAGCCTCTGCCTGGAGATGGTACTCCATCGCCATCTGGGCTCCTTCCTTTTCTTCCATATTATGTGATCGTATTCTATTTGAAATCACATGTCACAGTGTCTCTTGGAGAGTATAGCATGGTGCTGGGGAATGGTGCTTTGGCACACTATTTTTCCACTACACCCCCACCCCCACCACCCAGCCTATGTTCATATTGTAAAGAGAAATGTACTTTCCTGGAATTTAGGATAAACAGGAAGTGAATGAGCATATGAGCATAAATGAGCATAAACAGGAAGTAAATGAGCCTTTCATTCTTGCCTGACAGCTCCATATCTTGTGCCACATTAAATGTGAAGAGAAGAAAGTGCTGTAATATTGTATATCCCTTAGCAAAGACAAAATATATTGCCAGCTGATGTGTACCCAAGAAGAACCAAACCATCTGGCACCTCAGAGTTGTTGCTGAAATGTGCATTTCCTGGCTCAAAAATGCAAATATTGGATGGCTCATGATCAGGATTGGCTCAAGACACTTTGCTGCCTGAGACAAAGGATAAGACAGAGCCCTCCCCCGAGGCGCATACAGAAGCCAGTTGGATTGGTGGTTGAATCTTACTCCAATAATGGTGAAAAGAAAGTATAGTGGTACCTTGGTTCTCAAACTTAATCCGTTCCGGGATTCCATTTGACTCATGAAACCATTCAAGAACCAAGGCGTGGCTTCCAATTGGCTGCAGGAGCTTCCTACACTCAACTGGATGCCGCGTTGGACGTTTGGCTTCTGAAAAACGTTCGCAAACCAGAACACTCACTTCCAGGTTTGCGGCATTCAGAAGCCGAATTGTTCGACAACTAAGCTGTTCAAGAACCAAGGTCCCACTGTATCTTCCACTGCCCTTGAGGGCAGCAGTCTAGCAAGGAGGCACAGGGCAAGCCACATGGCACTCACAGCTCCGTCCCCACCCCCCAACATCTACCGCCTGGGACAGCTGCCTCACTCCGTCTCGTCATAGGGCCAGCCTTGCTTATGGTGGTTGCCTCAAATACACAGTGAATATTATGGTCCACAAAGTCCTTCTCTGACTTGAAGAGAAGCTGCCGTGCGCCTCGGCAGAAGGGTGGGATAAAGCCCACATTCAGTATTTGGTCCTCACTAAGCATGCTCAGTTCTCATTGGTCTGTTCTGAGCTCCCCCCTTGGGGATATTTTCCTTTCTTTTTGGGGTAGTTCTGCTGATCTTGAGGTTCACCTGAGCTTGCTGGTTCCTCCCTCTTGTGGTGCTTGGCTACATTCAGTGCCTCAGCACCAGAAATAGAGAGGGTGATATTTCAGTTTGGCAATACATCAATATATGAATATAGAGAAGGAGATAGGGTGGCAGGTCTTCAAGTACAAACCCATAATTGTCAGAAATAATAAGCTACAGATTGAGAGAGAGAAAGATTACTGGAGTCCTGTGAAAGTAAGAGCAGAATGAGAGGAGGTGGAGAAATGAAAGTAGATTACAGAATTAATCCTAATTTCCACACACGCACACACACACATACACATGTTTAGTGTGTGGGTACTTGGTCCATATGGCCAATCTTGTTTTGGCTACACGTATCTCTTTCCTAGAAGCTCACAGCATTGTTTCTGGGACTTTTGTTCAGTCACTATACTCCACCATGATGGCCCCTCTTATTTTAGTCATAAATCCAAAATTCCTTGTTACAAGGTTTCTTGCATATGCATACATATATATCACCTGCCAATCATATATCTCATATACAATTTGGCTTTGTATACAATAATAGTCATAACCAAGCAATTTCATTATTATTGTAGTTGAAAGGAGGGGGGGGGATAAAGAATAAAAAAGTGAAGACAAAAAACAGAACAAGCATAAGAAGAGACAGAGAAAAGTCCCACATGAATGTTACATAACGAAAACAAAAAAAACAGATTATCCAACTTAACCAGTTTTGAAAATATAAGAAAAATAAAAAGAGAAAAAAGAACCTAAATAGAAAAAGAAATATCCTGCCCTCCGGAGGGGGCTGAGCTTGCAGTTTCCTCCTCCTCCTTTCCTATCCGCTTGACTCTGACTTGCTAATATTTTTATTCAAAAAGGGGTGGTGATTTTTGCTGCTTCACGTCGATAAACAGGTGATATGAAACATTCTCTTGTTGCTTTTCACTGCTGTTTACACTCCAATCTCTTGGCAGAGCACCCAGACTGGCAAAATAATATCTTCAACAGTGTATCCTCTGTAGTTAGTTAAGCTTCGGTTCCAGGGTGTTCACCGATTTTAGTGAGGAAAGCCTCTGCAAAATCCGGCTGGTTGAGTTTGTGAGTTTGACCTGAATATTGAATACAAAACTTTGCCGGGAACTGAATGTAGTATTTCATGTTCTTTGCCTTAGCAAGTGCTTTTGCTTAAACAAATTTAGAGCGTGCTTTAATCACATCCTTGGAAAAGTCTGGAGAGAAATATTCATCTCTATCTCTAACTTGAACACACACTAACTTGACAATTACTGTATTTGAGGGAGCCTCCATCCTTAGCCCTTTCACTGGGATTTTGAAAACGTGTTCTATGCCAAATTGACTTTGAACGGGCAGAGAGAGCACCTCTTTGAATACCTGTTGCAGGTAGTCTGCCAGATCTATTTGGCTTGACTAGTTTTCAAGGCTAAAATTTTCAGGTTCTTTCATCTTTGCAGAGATTCTAAATTGTTAAGTCGACAATGAAGAGTACTGTGAGAGGATTTAAAATGTCTCATATGAGTCCAATCTGCCTTCACACTTTGCCAATTTTTTATTCTACAAAACTCATTTGTTAGAGTTTTCAGCTGGACTTGTATATGGTTTAGGGTTTGAAGCTGGGCCAGGATATTTGGGTCTGCCTGTTTATGCTTGGTAGCCTCTGAGCTGCTGCTTCTTCTTCTTCTTCTTCTTCTTCTTCTTCTTCTTCTTCTTCTTCTTCTTCTTCTTCTTCTTCTTCTTCTTCTTCTTCTTTTGTATCAGCCGTGTTTCCACCCCCAGCTTCTGCCACTTTTCTTCCTTCAGCAGCTCTCCTGTTGGTAGACATGGTTATTTCTCTTAATTCATCTTGTAAAGAGATAGTAGAAAGTTTATTTACCCTTTGATGTTAATCTTTTGGCGGAGCTGCTTTCCAAAGCTTTTTAGTTGGAGAGATCAGAAGGACATCCCTCTATTCCCTCTATTCCCAGACCAGGAATTTCATCTCTTAAGGAAGGTGGCAGAGGAAATTTTTCGTTTCCATTTTCAATGTGTTTGGCGGCAAAGAGAAACCTCATGGCCAATTGGGAGGACAAATGCTGTTATTATTTATTAGACTTAGATGCTTGCTACATAGAGGTTTCCAAGCAACCAATGTATTTTTAAAATAAACATAAATTCAATGTAATATTGACACATGCATTAAAAAATAATGCAGTTAATAATAATAATAATAATAATAATAATAATAATAATAATAATTTATTATTTATACCCCACCCATCTGGCTGAGTTTCCCCAGCCACTCTTGGCGGCTTCCAATCAAGTGTTAAAAACAATACAGCATTAAATATTAAAAACTTCCCTAAACAGGGCTGCCTTCAGATGTCTTTTAAAAAGAAAATAGCTGCTTATTTCCTTGACATCTGAAGGGAGGACGTTCCACAGGGTGGGCGCCACTACAGAGAAGGCCCTCTGTCTGCTTCCCTGTAACCTCACTTCCCGCAATGAGGGAACCGCCAGAAGGCCCTCGGAGCTGGACCTCAGTGTCCGGGCTGAACGATGGGGGTGGAGACGCTCCTTCAGGTATACAGGACCGAGGCCGCTTAGGGCTTTAAAGGTCAACACCAACACTTTGAATTGTGCTCGGAAACGTACTGGGAGCCAATGCAGATCTCTCAGGACCAGTGTTATGTGGTCCCAGTTCAAAAAATATATATGTATAAGACGTGTCTAGGAAGCAGGGAGACCAGGATGGTGTGTGTGTGAATAATGGAGACAGCGTTGTGGTGGGTGGCAGGGCGGTTTCCCCCAAAGCCCTTTGCTTTCAGTTTTGAACCTTCAGTAAAACTACTTGTAGCTCATAAGAGAAGTCATGGTACAAATAGACATGCATCTTTTATTAGAGCCATATACTGCAATTCTTACTTTCAAATGTTAAAAAGAAACAACCATGTATCAGACCTCCATAAATTGCAAAATGTTAATTTAAACTTTACAAGAGTGAAAAACATTCTGTACTAACTATCTGTAGTAACTATTAGTAAACATTCTGTACTAACTACCTGGCTTTGGATCCATTAGCATATTTGCTGTCAGAAGCAAACCCTGAGGGCTAGACACTTGCATTATCTTTAACCGAACATTTGCTTTCTTGGGATTTGAGCTTGCAAGCCACACCAAATAAATTGCAAGCTCCCTGCTACCTCCAAATCCCCTTTCTGGAGCCTTTCCTCATCACCTGTCTGCTGCATCCCACCAAGCTTCCAGTCCTCTGCATCCCATCTGCTCTTTTCCATTTCCTTTCTGTTTGGCAAGCCAGAAAGATTTCTATCCATTCGCTCTGTGCTTTATGTGAATAAAAAACCTTTTGGGTCTGCTGCTTTCTAAAGTAGATTTACCTTCAATCACCATTTATTAAATCTCCATCCATTAGAAACCATCGCTTGCAAGAACTGTGTGCATTAAGCCTGATTATAGCGAGGGGGGGAGGCGGGGGGAGAGCTGTTTGTGCCAGTCCATTTGCTCATTTCCCCACTTGCCTCCTGTGGGTCGCTCTGTCTTCAGACTGAGGCAGGCATGTCCCTTTTCCTACTCCCTCAAATGGGCATTTGCCAGCCCTTGGCTTTCGTGGACCGCTGCATGGAATGCGCCTGAAGGAAACCTGGCCTGGCCTTGACAGCTGGGGTCTAGGCTGTGCATGGAAGGCAAGGGGCAGGGTACCAAAAAGGGCCTGGGAGGGAAGTTCAGTGGCTCCCTCCGGAGGATGAGCGGCTCCTTCAAACGCACTTCGCTGAAGGGCTCGGCATCAGGATCCCAGAAGGTAAGCCGGTAAAATTTCCGAGTGATCTGAGAGGGAGAGCAAAGGCTCCCACGATGAGCTAAGTCAAGCTGGTGGGCAGACTTGGTAGCAGGCGTTGCAGTAGAGACATACAAAACAGGACAATGGTGTTGTGTTGCTATATCATGCCAAGGTTAGGATTTGGACCTGTTAAGTGGGCTCTGAAGGTGATGGCTCTTCCTTCTGGCCACAGCTTTGTGTTATGAAACTGAGCTCCATGTGTGCTCCACTAGACGTTCAAGGAAACCTCACCATTCATTTCAGTGGAGGAAAGAGAGCTTTTAAACCCTAACCAGCTTGGGACCTGCGTACTCAAAGGACCACCTTCTCTCCAAAATCTGAGACCTGCTTTGGAAGTTCTGCAAGTTAGGGGGTGATGACTCGGGCAAGGGATTTTTATGATAGCTATGGAGTGCTGTCCCCAGACAGGTTCAGCTGGAAGCAACACCTCTGTCATCCAGGAAACAAGTTCAGGCCTTTTTGTTATCTGCAGCTTTTAATGAGGAATTGGTGGCTACTAATTTTATTGTCTCTCTGTATTTCTGTATTATTTTATTGGTTTTTCTTTAAAAAAAGAAGAGTTTATTTTTTTCTTTGCTACTGCAAACTCTTTCAGAGCTATTTTAATCATAATCATAATGCAATGCAATGCATGTAGCCCACTAAACCTATAGAGCTATCCACTTCATTGAAACAAATGGGGGAACCTTTGTTCTTGGGGAATTTTGTGCACACTGAAATTCTCACTCCTGCAAGAAATTACTGGGCTGGGTGAGAGAGCAAAGCTGATAGCCATCGTCTGCATCTACAGGAAGCTTTGCTGCTGCTCCCCCTCTCCTCACAGCTGCCTTTGTGACTGGAAGGGACCCCAGTGGAACCATGCCAGGGAGCACAGTTGATTTCCTGCTTTCAGCAAGGAGGCATTTCATGGGAATATTGATCTGGGACCTTGTGCTGTGTCATCCAGTCAGGAGTAGGCAGAGCTGCTGCATTTATTGAGCCTTGTCCTCAAACTTTTGCCTTGGAGGGTGGATACAGCCCTCACCTCCTACCCAACCCCCTCAAAGTGCTCCCATCTGAGATGTGCACATAGGTACACATGGTCATCCGAACAGTGTACCTTGGCCAGCTGAGTAGCTGAAGGGAAGCAAGGAAAAGCCTTGCAATATGTTTGGGGGCAATGGGGTGTGAGAGCTCTCTTACCCACCTCAGTTAACTGGAAAGCAGTGAGTTACTTAGGACAACCCTTTGCACAACAGGGAGGGGACACAAGGAGATAAACAGGGAACCTACCCCTACCTAATTTGAGTGCTTAAATATTGATGGAAACGGATTATATCTAGATGCAGATATAATGATATGATGCAGAGTTCTGAGTTTTTAGCATTCATTTTCAATGTCATTCGAAATTAAATCACCTTGGTTCCCGTCGTTAAAAGTCCAGTAGCTGGCTTTGTGAGAGGGAAAATTTGTATAATTTTGCCTACATTTTAGATGCAAAGGCTTGTGTTGGTATGTAGCTGCAAATTCATGCTAGTCTCCTAGGCAGGAGGCAGAGGGGTTTACTGTTGCAGTACCAACCCTTTTTTGAACATATTTTAAATACTTTAAATATGCCACTTGCAGCAGCCGCCTTTGCCTGTGTGCCAACAGACCCTTTAACCAGAACCTGTTGTACTTAAACCCATGAATTGTGCCTCAGAGAAATTTGACCATCTAGCAAGCCCCGTCTTTGCCAAGTGGCAGTGGGCGGCTCTTCAGGAGGGGGTGGGCAGAGCCAGACTGAGGCAGGCGTGTCTAGCCTAATATTCTATAGCTGGAGGTAAACTCTGAATGGAACCTAGGACCTTGTGCTCACCAGAAGGCACCTGACCACTGGAGCTATGGGCACACAAAGCCCTGACCATTTGGCAAGGCTTCCATCACCTTCCTTCCAAGAAGGACTTTAAAACAGCTGTTTTGCATGTTCACTTGGAATCAGCACAAAAAGGTGGCCTCTCTGTACAAAAGATTAATCTCTGATAATAGCACAGTAAAAGATGCAACAGCTGGTGTGGATTAATATCCTGAAATATCTGCTTTCATGTGATTAATAGCTGTATGGATAAAAAATAAGGAAAAACCCCTCCAGCCCCAGTGAAAGCAAGCAGAAGTTCCTAAGCCCTGATCAATTTGCCAGCACAATGTTTACATCCCTCTGTCTGCCCACCCTGACATCTTAGTTAGTTCAAATTTTTTATATTTTAAAAAAGTGCAGTGATATGAGATACAGAGAGATATAGATATGGGAAGATACTTTCTTCATTTTTAGATTACTAAGCACTCTAGGTCAAGTGTCAAAAAGTCAAAAAGTTGGAAACAAAGGTTAACCCCAAATATCAGAATGTCCAAGTTTCTTTAGCAGTCTGATCCTACAGATCAACTGAGGGCTAAAATTTTGTGACCACAGCCACAATTACGTAGAAAGGCAGAAGCAGGGGCTGATTTTAACAGCAAAGGTGACCTATATGAGGAGTGCAGGGGGTGGTTGAATCTGTCAGTCTGAGAGCTCTCAGTTTCTCACTCTAGGTTCCATCCTCCACATTTCCACACCAACTTGCAAATTTTGAAACAAAGTCTTACCATGAAAATCTGTCAGCGTTTTAGTACAAATTTCTCCTAATATGCAAATTATTTATGCAACTCCCCCATATATAACATTTTTGCAAAGCAGCTTTTTCCTGCATACATACACAAAGTAATGAATTTGTGTATGTTATTTTCACTAATATATGCATTTTTAGGCACACTTTACCCAACAAAGTTTTGTGAGGCCATTTGGGGAGCTTGATCATTTGCTAGTTCAATGCCCATAAAAGTCCATAAAAGGGTCAAGTCAGTCCTGCCTCAGAAGCAGAGTTTGCTCCTTGATGGGGTCTTCTTGGTGGAATTCCATCATGAAGCGTTCCAGAGTAGAGGCACTTCTGAAAAAGGATCATCCACACATAATCCTGATATAAGAGACACAACAAAAAGAGGTCAAACATCTACTCTTTTAAAGGGCAAATGGTTAGGAGATCAAACCTTTGATCCAGGATCTTCCTCAGCAAGGGGTGTGGCTATATTGATTGCAAAAAATGTGCATTTACTATTCAGAACTACATGGCAGACCCAAAGGGTAGATACCTTTTATTGAAAGGTTCACTAGGGCCCAATAAACTAACTATAAGATGCTTCTGTGCCCCCTGAATGAATGTTTAGATCCAATGCTTGACCATAAAGACTCCTCTTCTAGATCCCTAAATGTGATGGCCTGGGATTCGGATTCGGATGCTGAACCTGAAGAATCCCAGCCTGCACAGGATTCCCCGCCTCCAGAACCAGCTGACCCGGGGCTGGGGCATGAGCCTGAAGGGTCCTCACCTGTGCTGGATCCTCAGGTGCAGGCACCAGCTGAGTCTGCTCTGGCTCCTGAGGGGGTGGAGGACCCATTGCCTGCAGGTGCTCCACTCTCAACCCCATCAGGGGAAGCTAAGGTTGCCCCTGGGTCTGGTAACCCTCCAGCCTCTCCTGAGCTGCAGAGGCTCAGGGCAGAGAGGCGGAGGGAACTAAGTTCCCGCAGGAGGAGTGCTCGCTTCCAGGCCAGGAGAGGCGAGTTACCTGCCTCAGGGCAGATAAAAGCCAGCCAGCCCCAGTCCCAAGGTGCAGGATCAACTTTGTTGGTTGACAGTTCCTTCCTGAACCCTGTCCTGCTATCCTGCCGGAGCTCCTGACCTCACCTGACTATCTGCCCTGCATCCAGCTTCAACTTTTACGGTCTGCCTCCATACTGCACCTCGGACCTTGCCTTGCAGTTAGCCCACGGGACCAGCACACTAAAGGCCGGTGAAGCCCTTACTGAACATCTACGTGACACCTGGCAGCTGGACCATCCCACTGATATGGAATTTACATTCCAGTCCTAGAGGTATGGATCTATGGCCCGTTTCAACTACATATCCAAAGATCTCTGGTGTAAAGTGACAAAAACATATATAGAAATCATTTTAGTTTCAGACCATGCTCCAATCGCCATCTCCTTAGCTATGGACTCACCCCAAAGTCACTCCACTGGACTTTTGATTTCCTCTTACTAACAGATAACTCAGCTAAATAAAGTCTACATCAAGTACTAAAGTTTTATTTCCTAGAAATGCAGCCCCAAACACTAAAATCTCTACCCTGTGGGATGCCATGAACCCAGTTATCAGAGGCCAATTCATAAGGCAATCCAGCAGGAAAAGAAAAGAAAGTGAAATTGTTTTTTCTTGATTACATACTGAAATATGAGATCTGGAAATTTCTTATTCATCTAAAGGCGACCACAGTTCTTTCAAATTACTACAAGCCAAAAGAAATGAGCACCAATCCGTGGAGACAGATAGAACACTGCAAGCTCTTGCTTTTCCCAGAAACTCATATTATGAGTTCAGGAATAAAGCATCTAAACTACTGGCACATGCAATAAAAAGAAAGAAAATTGTCTAATTGATCCAGTGCATAAGGACACCTGAAGGCTCAGCTTGTTATGACACACCACCAGCAGGGAATTCTGACATTTTTTTCAAAGCCTATATACTTCCACAAATCCATCTCCAGATGGATCTCATGAACTGGACTTCCAACCTTGATTGATGACCATAGAAACTTTTTAATTAGCACAATCTCCAAAACAGAAATTGAGGAAGCAATTAAAAGACTGAAAAAGGGTAAGTCCTCAGGACCCGATGGGCTTACAGGGGACTTTTATAAAGCCTATTATTGTTGTTTAGTCATTTAGGCGTGTCCAACTCTTCGTGACCCCATGGACCAGAGCACACCAGGCACTCCTGTTTTCCACTGCCTCCTGCAGCTTGGTCAAACTCATGTTCGTAGTTTCGAGAACACTGTCCAACCATCTCGTCCTCTGTCATCCCCTTCTCCTTGTGTCCTCAATCTTTCCCAACATCAGGGTCTTTTCCAGGGAGTCTTCTCTTCTCATGAGGTGGCCAAAGTCTTGGAGCCTCAGCTTCACGATCTGTCCTTCCAGTGAGCACTCAGGGCTGATTTCCTTCAGAATGGAGAGGTTTGATCTTCTTGAAGTCCATAGGACTCTCAAGAGTCTCCTCCAGCACCATAATTCAAAAGCATCAATTCTTTGGCAATCAGCCTTCTTTATCGTCCAGCTCTCACTTTCATACATCATTACTGGGAAAACCATAGCTTTAACTATACGGATCTTTGTCAGCTAGTGATATACTAATTCCCCACTTAACTGTTCTATTTAATGCATGGGGGTGTTGCGCCACCCATTGAAGTTTTCAAGAATTGTAATGATCCCAAAACCCAACTCAGATCCCACGAGGATGGGATCATATTGCCCTATAGTGTTATTGAATACGGATGCCAAAATATTGTCTTATATTGCTCACAATCAGACAGGCTTTATTCCTCAAAGGAATATTGCTGGTGCAATGCGGGTTATTAATATAATTCACAAGACACATATCTCTAATGTCCCTACCACTTTAATTTCCTTAGATGCTGTCAAGGCATTTGATTGCATTGAATGGATTTGTCTTAAATAGCTTCTATTAAGAATGAGGTTTGGAAGTAGATTTTTGCATTTGATTGAACAGATCTACTCCAAATCTTTTGTCTGTATCAATGTATCAATGGTTGTGACTCTGCCTATTTCCGCTGCTGGAAAAAGAATGGAAAAGGAGGAAATAGAAACCATTTTTTAAATAACAGAAAAGGAATGGGAAACCATGCTCAACAGGAATGGGTGTGAATTAATGATTTTACAATAAGTAAATAACTATGGACCATTGTCTTAGATATACCGCAAAAAAATTCTTCAGGGATTGACGACCAAGGACTGTTTCTTAATATTGGAGGGAAAGTTGTTGTGTTGGCCTGGAGGAAGAGTATTGTTGACTTTCATTCATAATAATGATCAGAGAAGCACTTTTGGACTGCTTGTCTGGAAGGAAAAATGAATGAACTTGAGATGCCCAGACGAAGACTGGAAAAGCATCGCCTGGCAGAGGGAGCAACAGCTTGATAGTGAATTCACCCTGGAGTGAATATTTGAATATTTTGGAGTATGCTCATATATATGACTGACAGGTGGTTAGTTGGAAGTCCTTTTTACTTTTAATTATTCCTTATTTTTATTCCTTTAATATATTTACCTCTTTGTTATTTTTTTCTTCTTCTGCTTTGCTATTTCTTTATGTGTTTGTTATCCTCTACTCAGGGTTAATGAGGGGTTTGAATACAGATGGAGGTCACCAATGGTTGGTGAAGGACCCTGTATGAGAGGCAGGGAAGGGAAAATCTCCCCAGGTGGGAGGCTGAAAGAAGAAAGGGAAGGTCCCAAGTGAGAGCTGGGAAGGTCCAGTTCTTTCTGGGTAGGACAAGTTAAGATCTACCTGTGAAAGAGGACTTTGTATTCTTCTTTTTCTCTTTTTTGTTTTTGTTAGTTTGTTTTTTATGGTAATGTATTATGAAAGGTTTTGAAAAAAAATTATTGAAAAAACAACAACCACCCTGTGAGGCAGGCTAGTTTGAAAGATTGCTTAGTGAGCTTCAAGGCTGAACAATGGACCTAGTTGTTCTAGTTCAGCACTTTAACTGCTGCACCACACTGACCCTCACTTCCCTACCCATCTTCAGAGATGGCAAATGTGTACAGTACTGTAGCATCATCTATAGCTTGCTGATTTCTAAACCAGGTTCTTCTCAACCCCCTAGGAGAAGGCCAGCCCAGGTCAGCAACAAAGCACACAATTGCCGACTCAGGAAGGTGAGAATGGCCAGAGGGCCATGTCCCACCTCAGCAACTTTCCTCTGAACAGCTGCCGAACTGCCTTGGGAGTGGTTAAGAGCGGTAGTCTCGTAATCTGGGGAACCGGGTTCACATCCCCGCTCCTCCACACGCAGCTGCTGGGTGACCTTGGGCCAGTCACACTTCTTTGAAGTCTCTCAGCCCCACTCACCTCACAGAGTGTTTGTTGTGGGGAGGAAGGGAAAGGAGAATGTTAGCTGCTTTGAGACTCCTGTGGGTAGGGATAAAGCGGGATATCAAATCCAAACTCTTCTTCTTCTTGCTGTGGCCACACAGGAAGTTAGGAATCTGCCTTTTGCTCAGCCAGGCCATTGGTCCATCTTATTTAGTACTGTGTAGCCTGGCTGCAGTGGTTCTCTAGGGTTTTTGGCAAGGAGTCTCTCAGCCCAACCTGGAGACACCAAGGATTGAACACAGGACCTTCTGCCTGCAAGGAAAATGCTGTCCCCTGAGTTAAGGCCCTTCCATGAATGGCAAGGCTGAGCCAGCACTGGATATTTTAGCAAGCACAGCTCTTGTGCAGCTAACATTCTTTCCTCTGAGGCTTGCTCCTGCACTCCAGAGAAGCCCTATTGAAATGAACTGACATTACATGGCAGTTGTGCTCTGTGAATTGCTGCACAAGGCCTCGATCCACCTGAAATTTCCTCTGAGTGAGCCCCATTGAAATAAATAGGAGTTGTGCAACAACTTCCAGTAGGTCTGTACAGAAGAACACCCCAAGGGACTGGGCTCTCAATATGTCCTTTGTTTGATATTTTTTTTTATGTTGAGCTTGTTTCCCAGTTCCTGCCAATATCCTGGGCCCAGGCTGCTGGCTGAGTCTCTTTGTAATTCTCTTGAAGGATCAGCCACAGATTAGCAAGGAGCAGCTGGTATGTTCTGTGAGCCAAGGAGGGTTTTGGCACATTTTCGTTCAGTTTTGAATGCCCTTCTCTGAATAACTGCAGCCTCCTTTTTCCTCCTTCCCTTCTCTTCCTCCCACCCCAAGGGATTTGGGCTTTGAGGGTCCATGCCTGGTGATGGACCAGAGAGATAAATTGGGGGTGCTGGTGGTCAGCCACCCTATTGCCCATTGGCATCCCTTGCTGAGGGGGTCTCTGGCATGGTGTTTGGGGGCCCCAGGATGATAGTTCTGGGTGACTCCAACATGCACACAGAGGCTGCCTTTGGGCCAGCAAGATTCTTTATAGCCTCTTTGACATCCATGGGACTGTCTCAAAATGTCATTGCACGGACATTGAGGGGTCCAAGTGATGTGAGGGATAATCCGA
This sequence comes from Podarcis muralis, assembly GCF_964188315.1. Lineage (NCBI taxonomy): Eukaryota > Metazoa > Chordata > Lepidosauria > Squamata > Lacertidae > Podarcis > Podarcis muralis. The sequence continues at coordinate 3,042,661 of NC_135668.1, read as the reverse complement.
AGGTAAGGGAGGTACAATACCTCCCTTGTAATGGACCATTCCCTTGTGGAGTGGTAGCAGCAGTTGTCCCCTGTAAGGGTAATGGTCCTATAGGATGGCACACCCTCAGGGACTGATTGAAGTGGAAGCCCTTTTGAAGATCACATTGAAGGCCTGGTTTTGCTATGGAATGGCAAATTGACATTAGCCATTGACACAGTCGCTCCCAAGCGGGCACATACTCTCAAACCTGCAGTCAGTTCCAAACATAGCCATGCACTGAGCCACTAGAACAGGCTTCCTCAATCTCGGCCCTCCAGATGTTTTTGGCCTACAACTCCCATGATCCCTATCTAGCAGGACCAGTGGTGAGGGATGATGGGAATTGTAGTCTCAAAACATCTGGAGGGCCGAGGTTGAGGAAGCCTGCACTAGGGAGATATACCTATCGTGTGGGCCACTTCCAATCACAATTTGGAGTATTTGTGCTGACCTCCTAAGTGCTATGCAGCTTCAGACCAGGGACCCTGAAGGACTGTCTGCTCCCACATCAACCTGCAAAAGAAAGAGATTCAGCTGTTTGCTGTTGCTGGCTAGCGTGAAGCTTCTTTGACTGCATGCTTTTTGCTTTGGGGATGGGGGGCTGCCTGAGTGTTCTTCTTCTATATATTTTAAAACAAATAAACAATTCAGCAACATTTCAAATTTATCAATCAATCAATCATTCCACCTATGACTTCCCCTCCTTCCATGGTTCCCTCAAAAATTATGCTATTCTTACTCCAATCCTATTTGCGTTTTAATATGTTTACACTGAGTTTTTAAGTTTTCTGCAAACATTTTCCAATCTTCTTCTTCTTTGGCGATCCCTCATAGCCAAGTAAGATTGTCTTCCATGTACACAGTCTTAACAGTGAGTCTGAAAGTGACTGTGGAGGCCAATTCTGGATCCACGCGTCCTTCCACAGTGGGGTCATGGGTTTCCGGGCGGGAGTTGATCATGGTGAGGGTTTGCCAAACATGCCTTCCTCTTAGCACATTTCTCCCTTGCGTCCTGAGTTTGAGTGTCTTCAAAGCCCATGACACCTTTGGTAAAGGCTGTTCTCCAACTGGAGCACTCGCAGGCCAGTGTTTCCCAGTTGTCGGTGTTTATCCTACATTGTTTTAGATTTGCCTTGAGAGAGTCTTTTGTTGACCACCAGCATTTTGCTTTCCATTTTTAAGTTTGGAATAAAGTAGTTGCCAGATCAGCATGGCACTGCACACATATGTCTCTTGCAGAATCTACAGAATTCTCCAAGCTTCTCTCCTCACAATGAAACTGGCCCTATCAAGGGCTGCTCCTGAAACTTTCTAGCAGAAGTGGTATAGAAAGACTGCAAATCCTGCTTTCCCTTGTCAGAATAAACAAGAGTGGCACCGCCTGTGTAATTTAGCTGTGCGGCGAAGCATGTTAAATTATAGCTCACTTTAATCTGCCCCTTTTAGCCACCCCACATTCCATAACTGTTGTCTCAGCCCAGCATTCCAGCTCTCTGAAAGCTTTGATCGTGCACCCTTTTTTTACAAGAGGCTTCAGCCTTATGACACACGAATCAGACACATGGCACAACCACCACCCCTGCAAAAAGTTTTTGCAGAGCACCAGATGCTTCCAAACCTTTTCTCCTTTCTTTTTGGCTGAAAAGTAAAATGCATTGCATTTGCATCCAATGTTGTCCATACACAGGGAAACAAAGATTATTTTAGCAATTATGTACCCAAAGCCAAGCAGGGCATTTTGAAGCCCAGCACTAAGGGCCCCCTCCCATTGCTTGTGGCTTTAAGGTACGCCAGATTTCTCATAGCCGATGGCCAGAAACCCCTCATTAGTCCAATAAAACTGTAAGTAATTGGAGCCCTCACAGCAAAGTCAGTTTAGCCAGCACTTCCCACCCCAAGGCACAGCAAGGTTAGTCAGGCTTCTGTGGGAAATTCTGCCCCCATAATCAGGTTGCCAACAGCCCAGGAAAATAGCCTGGTGCCTGCTCTTGTGTCTTTTAACTGCCTTCCAATCTGCAGGAATCGGCAAAGGCTGCTTTTCACAGCATGGAGATTAGAATGTTGCCACCAGCTGCAGCCTGCAGATCATGTTGCAGTTAGAGGCACAGGAGCAGGGGCTGGTTGAAATGTTGGCAACTCTACCCCAAAGCCCCTCGGGGGATTGTATTTTAGTATATTAAGTTCTCTTTCCATTTCTTTTAAAAAAAGCCTTTAATATTTCTGTATGCATGGGAATATTTGGGTGAATGAGTCCTTTAACTGCTCACATTCAGAACTGGGGAAGCAGAACTGGATTTATAACTCTGGGTCCCTTCACAACTGTCTTGCTCCAAAGTACTTAATCTGGTTCTGCTTTTTTTGTGAATACCACAGTCACTATTTTTATCCCATTTCATCTTAATTCCCAATTTTCCCCATTTGTTATGAACATTCCTTGCTCTGCAACAACAACAACAACAACAACAACAACAATTTTATTATTTATACCCCGCCCATCTGGCTGGGTTTCCCCAGACACTCTAGGTGGCTTACAGAATGTATAAAACATAATAAAGCATCAGACATTAAAAACTTCCCAATACAGGGCTGCCTTCCAATGTCTTCTAAAAGTTGTAGCTTTTTATCTCCTTGACATCTGCAGGGAGGGCGTTCCACAGGGAGGGCACCACTGCCCAGAAGGCCCTCTGCCTGGTTCTCTGTAACATCCCTTCTCACAGTGAGAGAGCTGCCTGAAGGACCTCAGAGGTGGACCTCAGTGTCCTGGCTGAATGATGGGGGTGGAGACGCTCCTTCAGATACACAGGCCCCAGGCTGTTTAGGGCTTTAAAGATCAGCACCGACACTTTGAATTGTTCTTGGAAGCCAATGAAGCCAGGAGCCAATGAAGATCCTTCAAGACTGGTGTTACTCCTGGTCATCAGTCTAGCAGCCACATTCTGAGTCGCCTTCAAAGGTAGCCCCACGTAGAGCGTGTTGCAGGAGTGCAAGTGGGTGATAACTAGAGCATGCACCACTCTGGTGAGACAGTCTACGGGCAGGTAGGGTCTCAGCCTGCATACTAGATGGAGCTGGTAGACAGCTGCCCTGGGTAAAGAATTGACCTGCGCCTCTGTGGACATCTGTGAGTCCAAAATGACTCCCAGGCTCCGCAACTGGTCCTTCAAGGGCACAGTTACCACATTCAGGACCAGGGTGTCCCCCACCCCTGCCCACCCCCTTTCCCTCAAAAACAGTACTTCTGTCTTGTCAGGATTCAACCTCAATCTGTTAGCCACCATCCATCCTCCCAGTAACAGCTTTTGTCTAGGCACAGGAAGGCAGAATTTTACCTGGTGTGGTGTTCCCTATTATGCGGCAGCATAGGAGAAGCCCATCTGGTGAAATACTATATTCGGCAAGCTTTTTTAAAAACCACAATTGCTAAAGCAACAAAGAATTCTTTGGCACCTTAAAAGTTCATGGGTGTGTGTTTGGGTGTGTAGGAGACAGTAACTGTGCAAGCTTTTTGTAGTCCACTAAAACATCTACCACAATAAATCAATGAACCTTTAAGGTGTTCAGTATTTTTTATTGTAACAGAATAACAAGGAACTTCCTGTGGAATTTCTCTGTTCACAGGATTTCTGTGCAGAGAGAACTTGCAGCTGTTGGATTTCTCCTTGAACTCAGGGGTGTCTGGGAGGTAGAAACTCCAAGTTGGGTCTGCCAAAACAAGAAAATACCCTGGTCTGAATGAGTAAGATACACAACAGGGTAAAGGAAGAAAGCACATCTCAGAGGCAATCATTTGAATTGGAGCCATGGGATGAAGAGCTTTTCTGGAAAAGAATAAGACTGGTATAACTGGTATAACCTTCCTTGGTTGAAGGAAGCCACATCGTTGTTGGTAGGAAGGAGTATTGCTGGAGTGATGTGAGGGAGGTCAACTTGGAAAATGAATAAATCAAACAATTTGAGAATGTCTGAGATCAAGACAGAAGGGAAGCAAATTGGGGGGCAGTTCACTGGGGGCTGGAGGCATGAGGTTACCAATAGCGACAGGACAACACCTATGGATGCAAATGGCCACAACTTCTTTTGGTTACAGATGTAATTAGACATTGGGTATGTATCCTGAATAAGCCAATCCTGATTGCTGCCTGATTGTTCTATTAGGGCCGATCCTGGGTTGAAGGATCCCCCATGATACAATCAAATGGGGCAAACCCACCAACTTGACGTTTTATGGCCTGTTAACTGCCATCTGCAAAGCTAAAGGGACTTAAAAAAAAAATCCAGTACCAGTTGCACTTGGTTCAGTTTGCATGTAAAGGCAAACCTACCAAACTCTCCAGGATGGTGATTCAAGTCACATGATTTAAGAGAGAACAAACCATTGATCTGACTGAAATTTGCAAAGATGTACAGCATGGCCAAGTAATAGATTTGTTAGCTGTTTCTGAGTGACCAGCATATATTTATTTTCAGGCTGCAGCATTTACAATAAAAACTTGAAAATCTGCTTAGAGGTAAATGACCCCACTGTGTTCAGTAAGATCTGCTTCCATGCAAGTGTGCAGAGATGCAGCCCTTGTTGGTTCATCTGTTAGGTTAACTAGTTTAAAACAGTTTGTCAAACTGAAAAAGTGTTCCCAATTAATCAGGCAATAGAACTGTAATTCACACACACACATATTTAAACAAATGGCAAATACCCTCAGAAGAGGCAGCCACTCCTGTATGAAAGAGGAGGATACCTCCTTCGAAAATATTGGTGTTTGTTTCTTGTAGAGTTGAAATATTCATTTTGAGCGAACACCCCTCACTTCCACTAAGAATGAGGTGGGGGAGTGGCATTAGAACAGAAAGAAAATAATCTGACACATTATCACCTTGACTATGCCAGATTTATATGAGATCCTATACCCAAAATATTCCCAGGGAGGAACAGTAGCTCTTTTCAGGCATCTGACTGAATTGCAAACTCATCTGCTGCCAAAATTAAACTGTTTTCTTTGCTCGTGCAATTCTCCCTGGAGTGGAGCCAAGAAAGAAGAGTTGTGCTGTGAAATTATTTCATTTTTGCTTGGTGGGCAAAGACTACCCCATACCTAAATAAACTGATTATCATTTTGTATATGTTGTGAAAATATGGCTAGTCTCTATGCAAAGGAGTTCAACTGCTCAAGCTGAAAAAGACAAGCCTGTTGCAATCACTTCCGCTTTACAAAATTGTAAACTGAATGTTCACTGTGATCCCCAGCCAACAGCTGGCCAATTTCTGGTAGGCCACTGATGACCCACATCAAAGGGAAGGGATTCATTTTGCCAGTACCATTTCTCATTTTTCCAACCTTAAGTCTCATGAAAATTTGTCAGCATTTTAGTGCAAATTTCTCCCGATGTACACATTTTTAATGCAATTTTGTCTGATGTAGACATTCTTGCAAGCAATTCCCCCTTGTGCATTCACTTTTATGTATTTTTTAAAGTAATATTTTTACACATCCCCTAATAAGCATGCCTTTATACACATTATTAGGCTGGAACACCACATTACAAAATTTAGAGAAGTGCACATTTTGAAGGCTGTGTTTCAGTTTGTATATTTTTCTGAAAATCTGAAGCAAATTGAATTTCTCCCCCATTCTTAGTAGAGGGGTAGGTGAGTTTTAGGTCATCTCCTTACGCAGCACAGTAAACTCAGAGATGAAACATCCCCAGGAGATGGCTACCCACCTCCTGTTGGACGGCCTCCAGTCAGGGAAGGCTCCCCCACTCCTCTAGATAGCAAACTGCTCCTACAGTCAAGACGCCTCTCTTAATGTTCAACTGAAATATGCCCTCATTAGATCTAGTCCTGAATTATGGATCAGAGAGCAGATCATTGCTCTCTTCTCTGTGACAGCCCCTTCAGGTTTATGGAAGAGGGTGATAATACCCCACCTTTCACAGTCTACTCAAAGCTAAACTTTCCCAGTCCCTTCAACCATTCATCACAGGACTTGTTTTCCAACATCTTCATCTCCTTCCTTTATCCACATCCTTCTTAAAGGGCAGTGTTGAGAATTGGACATAGTATTTCAGTTGATGTCTGGCTAGTGCAAAATAAGGCAGAACCATTATTTATTGTCACCCGGAAACTTGGCTTGTCCTATTTTCAGAGGATATTTTACTGATGTGAGACCACATGGAATAAAGCATAGCACGTGCTACATGTACATCAAATTTCTGTAATTGTTTCTGAGGAGGATGCATTGTGGGGGTCAGACATCTGCACATGCACTCCATGTGAGAGAGACATTGGATTCAGTTCCCACTTATAAGCTAACTAGCTCCCAAAACAATACATCAGCTGAAACACAGCAATCCTTCAAAATTAGCACTTCTCCAAATTTTGCAATGCAGTTCCCCAGCAGACAAATGTGTACAAAAATGCATATGCAAGGGTAAAGTGTGCATAAAAGTGCTTATATTATGCTGTGAACCGTCCTGAGATCTTTGGATGAAGGGCAATATACTACTAGTAGTAATAATTATAATTATAATGATTTCGTAAAAATAACATCTGAGATTGCACTGCATAAGGGCAAATAAGGGTGCAGAGTGGTGCATGCTCTGGTTATCTCCTGCTTGGACTACTGCCATGCACTCTACGTGGGGCTACCTTTGAATGTGACTCAGAAACTACAACTAATCCAGAACGTGACTGCCAGACTGGTTACTGGGGGTAGCTGCCAGTCCTAAAGGATCTACACTGGCTCCCAGTATGTTTCCAAGCACAATTCAATGTGTTGATGCTGACCTTTAAAGCCCTAAACAGCTTTGACCCTGTATACCTGAAGGAGCACCTCCACCCTCAACGTCCAGCCTGAAGGACATCTGACATCTAAAGACATCTGAAGGCAGCCTTGTATCAGGAGGTTTTTAATGTTTGATGTGTTATTATGTTTTATGTGTTGGAAACTGCAGAGTGGCCGGGGCAACCCAGGCCAATGGGCAGGGTACAAATAATAAAAAATAATGTCATTATTATAAAATGGTGTTGCAAAAATGTTTTCTTATTTTAAAAATGTGCATGAGGACTTAAAAAAGAAAGCAGTCACAAATAGATGTGGAAATGTGGAGAACCAATCTTAGGATTGGAAAACTGAGAAACTAAGAGAACCCAAAGCCCCTACTCCATGTCTCCCATTACACTGTAGATCCTCTGCCCCCTCGAGTGCAAACATCCTTGCCCGTTTCCAGATGGTGCCAATGGGCCCTTGTGCATTCCGCTCTTGCACCCAGCTCTCCTTGCAAGCAAGGGAAAGAGGACTTGCTCTACAGCGGGCAAACCATGCCATTTATGTCAAGCCATCCTCCTAAACAAACTCCAAGCCTGACAGCCCTTCCCACAGTCTAAGTGCAGGCATCCATGAAGGCTAATTTCTGTATCACTGCAGTTTCCCTGGGAGGCTGGCTCTTTGGCCATTCACCGTCAGCATTCCTTTCGACTATTCAGTCTGTACTTTGCTCTGACCCGGCATGAGTTAGGACAATAAAGGGCACAGCCCACCCATCCTGTGCAAACCCGATTATCAATATTCGGGACCTGAGTGAGAGCACAGATCAACATGGGAAGCTGCTTTATTGTGAATCAGGCCTTTGGCCTGTCTAGCCCAGTGTCATCTGATCTGAACTCCGGAGCACATGCATTTAACATTAAGAACTGGTGTCTGAGTTTGCTTGTTTTCATCTTTCCTCCTCATCTTTTTCCTTTTGTGCCATGTATTTTAGTTTGTAAGTCGCAGGCCAAGGATTGTCCTTTTTTATTTATCTGTAAGTAGCACTGTGGGTTTTCTTATTTAAAAAAAAAGCTTTGATGAAAGAAATATGACAAATAAATGTAAAGCAATGCACTTCCATTCTGCTCTGGCTTCTCTACAATGTTATGCCTCAGCATCATCTGAAAATGCCTTACAGGTCCTTGGTCCATCCATTGGTTCAGCAGCAGCAGCATCTCTTAATTTTTCTCAAGCAGATCACCCACCTCAGCCTTTGCTAGTAGAGAACCTTCTATCTGCCAATGCCAAGGAAGTGAAAAGTGATAGCTCACTAGTGGAGCATGTAGCCTGAGTACAGCACATGCCTTGACAGCTCCACAATAGATTTCAGGTAACAGAACTGGGGAAGACCTATGCCCCCTAGAGAGTTAGTGTCAGCCAGACTGGTAGGCAGTGGACCAGGTGATCCAAAAGTGTGGGTCATCCTAAGGCAGCTTCATGTGACCATGAAGAGCTATGGGTCCTCTCCCCAGGTGGATGCTGTGTTTGCAAGTGAAACACCCTTTGCTAACCAGAGTCTAGAATATTGTTGGAGTAGTGCTGAGTGGAAGGGATTGTTGCATTTAAGGGAAGTGTCATGGAAGGCAATAATTCTGCTGAATAGGGGGCAGCCTTCCCCTATCGGCTGTCTGAGCATCTGGGGCAACTAGCAGCTGCTGATGTCTGTGTTCTGAGCAATATGTTCCCACACGATATTGTGCATTTATTTACTATGTTTTAATCCCCACTCCTACCCACAAGGGGCTTGGTGTCCCCCTCCTGACTCTCACAACAACCCTGAGAAGCAGGTTATTGAGGAACAGAGATGTAGTTTGTGATTGTTTAGCTGGAACTTTGGGCTTGTATACACGCAGGAGTGGCTAAGGCTTTGCATGCAAATAGTCCCAGGTCCAGTCCCCTAGTGTTTCCACTTCAAAGGGAGCAGGCCAAGGGTAGATATCTGCCTGGACAGCTGCTGCCAGCCAGAGCAGACAATACTGAGCTAAACAGAAGATCGGTGCCCTGAATCAGTATCATAGGTGCTGGAGCCCTGGGTGCCCAAAAACCCACAAAATTCCCCATGAAGGTGCCAGACACCACAAATTTCAGTGCCAGGGCCATGCATGCTGCATGGCACCCATGGCCGCAGGCACCCATGGTCGCAGGGCCAAGCTGGCACTCCTGATTGGTATTGGGTGCAGCTCAAGCCAATATATTTCTTTTTGTACCATTCCCTGTAGTAGCGATAACAACTATGCTAACACCAAACGCTGTCGCTTGCTATTTAAAGTTGGCAGCCATATTCCAAAACCAGCTCAGCCACACAGCAGTAATGATGCTGTATGAGGGCGGGATATGTGTGTTTGTTCCCAGTTGTATGGCCTATTGACTGCTTTTCATGTTGACATCCATCCCAAGTTCATTTTGCTCAAAAAAGGATTAGATAGAATTAATGCTATATGCCCTCCTTTCCCCTTTTCCCAAAGAATGTTGAGCTGTGCACCTAATGAGGACCCCATAAAGGGCTATTAGGTCCAATTGTCCCAATTATGCAGATAGCAGTGAAATTTCAGCAGAACAGAGAGGGTGTGTTTCAGATGAGAAGTTGCAAGCTTCCAAAATCCAGCTGGCCTTTTCTGTTGAGCCAGCATTCTTACAAGTTGCTCTAAGCCACTTGTTTGGAAAAGGGAAAGAAGATTTAACAAATTGGAGATTTGGGTGCTATCAAAGTCAGTATGTTGTGCCTCATTCTGCCATGAGATGGAAACTCCCTCTGGGCAGGGAGATGAAGAGTCATGGGACGTCTAAAGGATTACCTTCGAAAAGAGTCATGAGACTGGTTTGAACAAAGAATCAACTCACATGCTTATCATATGAGACACTCTTCTTAAAGTGAGGATTCTGGTGGACTTCAGAAAGACTGGGAGTCCTAGCCTTTAGAGGAGATTAAACAACTCTGTAAGCAATAGAAAGGAAAGTGGGACAAAGCTTAAACTTTAATTCTGGTTATCTCTGTTCAGCGTCCACCATCTTTCCATTCTTCAAAGTAATATGTTCTGCAGAATAACAGGTAGGCTGACTTATTTCAAATTCCATGTTATTTCATCATTGCCACTGAAACTTATTTACATGCATTTTGTTTATTAAGATGATGATGAAATATCTAATTTTGGGTGTTGAAAAAGAGGGTGCAAGAGCTGCAGTGATTTACCTTTGGGTTTGTTGAATCTGGCAGAATTACTCTGAAAGAGGTTGCCAGAGAAGATAGGATAGAGCAGCAGTGAAGTTTAGAGGCCAGCATGCTAAAGATGCTTTCATGAATATGTGTGGGAATGATGGAATGAGACCTTGGTTTTGCAACACCTCCCCAAATCTATAGCTCCTTCCAGTCTCTAGGATTTAAAAACCCCGACCTCATTGGTGTTTGCCAGGGATGTTCAGTGACCACCACCACATATTGAGAAATAGCCACAGTCTTCCAAACAAAATTCATGCTTATCTTAAATTCTTCCAATATTTCTCCTCGGAAGGAACCTCCAAATTTACCTTGATTTTGCTCTTGGCAAAATTTAGTCAGTCAGAAGTTCTCATTCCAGATGTGAATGGATAATTTCTTCATTGACTCAAAATTCCCAATAGGACAATCAGTGTAGGCAAGAGGCAGACAACATCCACTGGACTAATTAACAAAATAGACTGTTCTATTTTTCTCACTAATGTGAGAAAACAAAATAGACTGTTCTATTATTCTCACAAATGTGTGGAGGCAAACACAATTTTTCAGAAGTTATTGAAATGCTGCTTGCTTCCTCTGAAATTATTGTGAACCTTCTCCTGACCAGGAAATATCCAAATGTGTCTTTAAATTTTAATTTGGGTGGTAACTAAATGAGGACATGCACACACCTTTAAAAATATTTGGAGTCAGCTGCTAGAGTGTTTTGGAGGGGCCATAAGATCCAGGCAGATTTCGATGGAAAGATTCATGACCAGAATTGTGACTTTGGGTACCTATTTGTGGATTGGTGCTAAAAAAAACACAAAACAAAACTTGCTTTTCTCCAAAGTTATTTCATGGAGGAAGTATATTGTCTCCAAAACTGGCCATGGTTCCTATTTAAGGAGGTAACCCCCTCCCCACCCTGCATATTTCTCATGCCATATATTTCTACCCTCTCTTGAGCATTGTAAAAGGAGCCCTGGACAGTGGTAGCTGGTGGGGTCCTGCAATAGATTCTGATGGGGGAAACCAACCCCCACACCCTTGTTGCCAGGGGGCAGGAGGTGGAGGTGGCAAGAGGCACAAAGTGGCAGGCAGCTGGTGTCAGAACCATGCAGATCCTCGAACGCTGGCTTGCTTTTAATTCTGGAAGGGAAGGGACCATCCCATGTGAGTTTGTCCTTCTAGCCTGCATGCATCATCCAAGCAAGCAGTTATTACCTGGCCTTTACATGGCACCCCAAGGGAAGCTTCATGGTTGAGCCGCCTCCACTCTGTACATCAAAAACAGCCAGCTAGTAAGAAATTCAACAAAAGAGGTTCCAGTTGCATCCTCTTGGGAGCTGCATGATGATGGTGATGCTGACACAAGAGGACAGTCCATTGTTAACCACTGACCCGAGATGCACTTCCAAAGTGGCTTAAACTTTGGTATAAAATTTGGTGTCGTGGTTGATAGTGACCTTGCTGGCTGTGCTACATCTTTTCCTCTCCTGTTGAGCAGGGTAAGCCCCTGAACGCTGCCATTAATCTGTCATAATCCTTTCCGTGTTCCTTCATGCAAAGGCTCCTGCTGGAAGGATACTTAGTTTCCCCAAACATCCAGGGAGCTATGGCTAGCCGTCTTCCTGGAGAGCCCAAGGAAGACTTCATCTTGCAGAACATCCCCTGGGCATCCCACTACTGTGTAGAGGTGAAGCCAAACCAAGAAGATGCCATTTCTCTAAGACTGTATATGTTTTCACTACAGTGTTTTCAGTGGATTATAATCAAGCTTTTGGTAAGAGGATTAAGCATCCTACAGCAGTGAAACTTCAAAGGCCTACTGTACATATGTTGGTTAGCTTTTCATTCCAGTGATTTATAGCACCTGCTTTTGTCTTCTCATTATCATGAGGAATATGCAGTAGGCAGGTACCAGCCATGGGAAGAAATTAGTTGGCTTTGCTTGTTGATGTGGACCTACCTAAATCACAGTTCCCAAACCAAAACAGCTGTTCTTTAACATTTGAATTTTTCCAAATTTTGTGATGCAGTTCTCCAACATAGGAATGCTTCTTTTAAAAAGGGAAATATATTCGGGGAAAATGTGCACAAAATGCACATATCAGTGAAAATAATGTACAAAAATGCATTATATTGAGGGGAATTGTTTTAAATGTGTGCTTTATACAAAAATGCATACAACAATGTGTATGTTGTGGTGCAACAGTTAAAGTGTTGGATTAGGAAGGAATGTTCCCTGTGTGCTCCATGACTGGAGGGTTGTTATGGTCCAATCTCCACATGTGTTGTTGTTTCTTCTAGGGAAATGTAGCGGTTGGAGGGGGGTTGGTAATGTGTGTGGGTGTGTGATTAGCTGTGGTAATATGGGGGCAGCAGCATTGCATGAGCTCAAGGTGTCCGGCACAGGCACACATGTGCCAGACCAGTGCACGCACACAGACTGGCAGGTGGGCATGCCAGGGGTGTATGCACCCCAGCGGGTGAAGCGCGGAGGGTGAAGGAGCCCACCCCAGCACCTCAGCCCTCGCTGCTGACACTGCCAGAGCGACCAAGCAGGGCTGTGCTGTGCCACCTGCCCACCTGCGCAGGGGAGAGCCTGACCAGCTGACCTGGCACTTGATGGGCACAAACCAGGCGCCCCCATGCCAATGCCCCCAGTGCGGCCCAGTGCTCCTGCTTTGAGTGCACCCCCTCAAAAATCCATGCCTGGGGCCATGGCCCCTCTGGCATCCCCTGCACTACGCCCCTGTATGGGGGTTCTCAAGGGTGGGTGAATGCTGCTGGTATAAACACAAGTGTTTATAGGTTTTTGTTGTTATTATGTAAAACGATAACAGTGGACCTCTTCCTCTCCCTTTTCCATTTTGTCTTCACAACAGGCCTGTGAGGTATGTTAGGCTAAGAGATAGTGACTGGCCCAAGGACATCCAGTGAGCTGAGTGGGTATTTCAAATCCTTTTTGCTCAAAAATGAAGAAAAGGGGGGGGGGATGATATATTTATTATGAAGTATTCCTAAATACCCACAACAAAGAAACACAAGGTTGCTTTTAAACTGCAGACATACCTCAGAGATCCTGCGGGTTTGGTTTCAGACCACCACAATACAGTATAGCAAATATCACAGTAAAGTGAGAAAGTTGTTTCCCAGGGCATCTGAACGTTATATTTCCAAGACAGTGCAGTCTGTTAAGCCAGGCCACCCTGGCTGTAGAGGGGGAGGGGGGAACCCGGCTCCAGCCCTCGCCAGCTCCACTCCCATGGCCAGAAGAGGGGCGGCAGTCGGGGTGTGGGAGGCTGAGCTGCTGCAGCTGCACCCGTGTCCTTGTGAGGAGCATTATCTGCAAAGCACAATAAAACGAGGTATGTCTGCATTTAGATCTTGAATTTATCCAAGCTTGAGCATCTGAGCAGAATTGCTGTAAATTTTAAATCACTTTTGACACTCCTCTATTTGAAACACCAGGCACAGTCTTGCATGGAACGTTTGTATTGCCAGCCTAATATCAGCTGGTGAAAGACTTCCAGAAACACAACTAGCTGGCAAATCACGAAACTTGAGATCTTTGCATGGTTTAAGGTCGGCACTAGAGGAGATTTTGTGGTCAGCAGTGGATGTATTTTTAACAGCTTTGTTAAAAGAGACTGTAAAGAGTTCCCAAAGGACCTCTTCACCGGCAGATAATAAGCAGAGTAAGCTTTTTGGAATGACATGTATGGAGCTATAATTATGGGGAATGGTTTACCTGTTGATTTTCTGTCTTTGGGCCTCTCGTTACCTGTGTGTGACCCCTGCTTGATTTTTGACACTGTCTGCACCTGGAAAAGAGGGTTCATATTTGTATGTGATATCCATTTTATGCATATTTGAGCCACCTTTGATAACTGTTGTTGTTTAGTCGTTTAGTCGTGTCCGACTCTTCGTGACCCCATGGACCAGAGCATGCCAGGCTCTCCTGTCTTCCACTGCCTCCCGCAGTTTGGTCAGACTCATGTTTGTAGCTTCGAGAAACACTATCTAACCATCTTGTCAACTGTCGTCCCCTTCTCCTTGTGCCCTCCATCTTTCCCAACATCAGGGTCTTTTCCAGGGAGTCTTCTCTTCTCATGAGGTGGCCAAAGTATTGGCGCCTCAGCTTCACGATCAGTCCTTCCAGTGAGCACTCAGGGCTGATTTCCTTCAGAATGGAGAGGTTTGATCTTCTTGCAGTCCATGGGACTCTCAAGAGTCTCCTCCAGCACCATAATTCAAAAGCATCAATTCTTTGGCGATCAGCCTTCTTTATGGTCCAGCTCTCACTTCCATACATCACTACTGGGAAAACCATAGCTTTTACTATACGGACCTTTGTTGGCAAGGTGGTGTCTCTGCTTTTTAAGATGTTGTCTAGGTTTGCCATCGCCTTTCTCCCAAGGAGCAGGCGTCTTTTAATTTCGTGGCTGCTGTCACCATCTGCAGTGATCATGGAGCCCAAGAAAGTAAAATCTCTCACTGCCTCCATTTCTTCCCCTTCTATTTGCCAGGAGGTGATGGGCCCAGTGGCCATGATCTTCGTTTTTTTGATGTTGAGCTTCAGACCATATTTTGCGCTCTCCTCTTTCACCCTCATTAAAAGGTTCTTTAATTCCTCCTCACTTTCTGCCATCAAGGTTGATAACTGTAGCAGGACCCAATCTACATATATAGTCTTCTGGGCCCAGAAAATCCCATCTCATTTCCACCCCACCCCATTCACATGCCATAGTCTTCAGGTAATAGATTCAGAGATATTTTAGTCATGGATAAACCTTCCAAAATTATTCTGGGACAGTAAAACCTATTTCCTGCTGCCCAAAAAGGATAAAATTATATTTCTATACCACATCATGTGTAAATGTCTTATCTATCCCAGACGTGAAAGGACAATATTTCTTTATGAACAGAAGGTGCACCCCCACACTCAGAACAGAAGCTACCTATACATTCTGCTTTTGCTACCTGTGACCACCTCATCAGGGCTACTTTTGTTCCCAAGCACCTGGGTTTAGAAACATCACCATTTGGGAAAACACAGAACAAGGAATCCTAGTTTGGGATAGTGAATGGTTTGGATTACTGGAATCTGGGGACGTGCCCTTTCTTCCTTCTTCTGTGCAAGTTAATAGCAAAAATTACCCATGGTGCGCACTGGTTTAACATCTTTGTTGACTATGGCCCCAAATCTTGTTCCTGGTTCACTGAATTGCATTTGCCATTTTATTGCCCATTCTCTCAGTTTGGAGAGGTCCTTTTTTAACTCTTCACAATTTCTCTTTTGTTTTAACCACCCTGAACAATTTGGTACCATCTGCAAACCTGGCCACCTCACTGCTCACCCCTTAACTTTAGATCATTTATGAACAAGTTAAAATGTGCAGGTCCCAATACTGGCCCTTGGGGTCTGTACATCTCTCCATTGGGAGAATTGTCCATTTATACCTGTACAACTCCATTAACCCCAGCTGGTCCAGGCTGGAGGGCACAGTTTGGCAGAGGCTGCTCTGTGGGTTTGCTTTGATTCCAGCTGTAGGTCTGTATAGGTCTGTATTCCAGCCAGTACTGTATAGCTCAGTGCCAGAGGCCATGCTTTGTGTGCAGAAGCCCCCACATTCAACCCCTGCCATTCCAGTTAGAAGACTCAGACAAGCAGGCAATGGAAAAGGCAAGAGCCTTTTCTGCCCTCTCCTAGGACTCAGGGGACCTTCTGCCCATCAGAGAAAGCAATACATTAGCAGACCCTCCAAGGGTCCCTATTTTCCAGGCACAGTCCCAGATTTACAGACATCATCCCAGTTTCTGATTTGATTCCGGAATGTCCCACTTTTCCTTAGGATGTCCCTATTTTCAGTGGAGAAATGTTGAAGGGTATGGAATTATCTGACCCCCAAGCCGCCTGAAGGCAATCCTGTATAGGGAAGTTTTTTTTTAATGTTTAATGTTTTTTTATGTTTTAAAATATGTTGGAAGCTGCCCAGAGTGGCTGGGGCAACCCAGTAAGATGTGTGGGGTATAAATAGTAAAATTATTATTATGGAATTGGCCGCCCCTATTTTCATCGGAGAAATGTTGGAGGGTATGCATTAGTTAGACAAATAATCTGGCCTGGTATATAGGGCAGTGTCTTGTATTCCTAGTTGGCTGCTAGATATAATATACCTTTACCCCATAGGATTCTGTCTGGATCCTGAGGACTTTCTCTGCGTGTCCCCATTGAGGGAGGCCCAGGTCTTCTCTGCAGTAGCCCCCACCTCACCCGCTTGATGGAATGCTCTTCCCAGGGAGACCCACCAATGTTATAATAATTTTATTATAATTCTGCTGCTAACAAAGACATTTCCTAGGCATTTGAGCAGCACCAATGATATGACACTGTACTGCTAAATCTGGTTGCTGTTTTGTTTAAATACTGCTTATGTGATTCTTACTGAGTGTTTTTTAAAAAATACTTTGGTTGTAAAATGGTTCCAGACTTTTTTTAAAGTGAGAAGCAATGTATAAATTGAATTCACCTAACTTAACCCAACCTACTTGTAGTAGTAGAACTTAATGCAGGACTCCGTCTCCACAGTACAATGTAAAATTTGACTTTCCTAACAGTCTTAAAGTTAAGCACTCTGCTTAGCTGGTTTAAGTCTCGTCAAGATATACTATGCTGCTTTTGTTTTTCTTTTGTATTTGTAGTTCTTTTTTCTGGGGAGGGGGGTGATTTGTTTGACTTCCTTCAATCATTGTTATTTCACATTTAACCAAACCTACTGCCATGTGTCAGGACAACCCATCAAAGGGGCCCAGTTTCACACATGCAAGGACCATAGCTGTCAACTTTTCCCTTTTTTAAGGGAAATTCCCTTATTCCGAATAGGATTCCTTGCAAGAAAAAGGAACAGTTGACAGCTATGGCAAGGACACACCATTTGAGACTACATTTGATCTTTGGAGCCCCTCTCTTTCTGGTTAATAGGAGGTAGGGAAAAGCCACCACAACAGATGCTCTTAAGATGTGCTGCATTTTTGTAAACTAGTCTTGTAAACTCCCCTGTGGTGAGTGCCTGAGGGCCCTGCTCCTTCTTGCCACTTACCACCTGGCCCAGGGAGGGCCTGACAGGCCTCACAAGGACTGCTCCTGCCACTTACTATCTGGCCCAGGGTGGGGCCTCACAAGGATGGTTGTTGCCATTGATGCTGCTACTGCCCAGGAGGACCCGGAGGAGTGCAGAGCTCTTTTTAACATGTTTTGTTTTGTTTTTTAATATTTCCCTTTCCCTTTCGATTTTATATATGGGGGTGGGATGGATGTTTGGGTGGGCTGGGGAATTTGTTAGATTTTGATGAATTTGTAATTTTTGCAGTTTTTGTTTGTATTGTTTTATTGTTTTCTGGGTTGTTTTTGTTTTTTGTTTTTATTGTTTTAAGGTTTTTTGTTTTAAGGTTTTATTGTTTTAGGCTGCGAAAGAATAATATTAATTGCCATCAATGGAGGCCAATATGAGGCCTGGGATTGCTACCGTGGAGGGGCGAGGGAGGTATGGCGGTGGGGGCAGATGTTATAGGCGAAGGGGATCGAGATATGGATATGCTCGTACCCTTTCCAATCTGCGCCCCATCCCGAGGGACGAGGGTAGGGTGAGCAAGGATTACTCACCTCCGTCACTGGTGCTGTGCAATGCCAGGTCTATAGGCAATAAAACCGCCACCCTGCGAGATTTCTTTATCTCGCAGGGGGTTGACCTGGCTTGTGTGACAGAGACCTGGGTGCGCGAAGGGGCAACAGTTACCTTACGAGAGATGGCGCCCCCGGGTTTCTCCGTCCTCCACCAGTCGTGGACTGTGGGCCGGGGGGGGAGGGGTGGCATTATTAATCCGGGAAGATTGTCCTTTCAGGGCTCTACCACCGCCATCGATCCCCGGCATTGAATGTGTTGGCCTACTGTGGGGCTCTGAGGAGAGCTTGGTTGTCTGGCTGGTGTACCGGCCACCTAGCGCACCAGCAGCCACCCTGTCAGGCCTATTGGAGGCGGTGGCTGGCTGGGCCTTGGAGTTCCCTAACCTATTGGTATTGGGGGACTTCAACATCCATGCTGATGCCACTCCCTCCTCACAGGCTCTGGACCTGGTGTCTTCCATGGCGACACTAGGGCTCTCCCAGTTTGTTTCGGGCCCCACACATCAAGCAGGCCACACGCTGGATTTGATCTTTGGCGTCGGTATAGATGTGATCATGTCTCCTTCGATGAAGGTGCCATGGTCTGATCACTACGCTCTGAAAGCCAGGATTGACTTTCCACCCCCACCCTGCTTAGGTGGCGAGCCAATTTGGGCTCGCCCGCAGAGGCTGATGGACCCTGAGAGATTCCGCCAAGCCTTGCGGGACCTTGCTCCCCCTGGCGACTCATTGACTGAGCTTGTTGAGGGCTGGAATACCCAGCTCCTGGCAGCCATCGATGAGATCGCACCTAAGCGCCCTCTGCGACCCCGCAGAAACCGGGCTCCCTGGTTTACAGAGGAGCTCCGGAAAATGAAGCGGGACCTCAGACGGCTAGAGCGAGTATGGCGGGGTGCCCGTGACGGAGCCTCAAGAACATCTTATAGGGCTTTTATGAAAACCTACGAGATGGCGGTGAAGGCTGCTAAGAAGTCATACTTCTCGGCCTCCATTGCATCCGCTAGCTCTCGCCCAGCGCAATTATTTAGTATAATCAGGTCTTTAACGTCCCTTGAGGGACAGCCAAATTTAAATAACAATTTGACACACAGCTGTGAGGCATTTGCGAGCTTTTTTGCGGAGAAGGTCTTGTCGCTCCGCCATGACCTCCCTGCCAATTTGGATACAATAAAGGAACTGGAGGCCCCTCGACTGTCCTCGGGTCCAGTATTGGACCACTTCGACCGGATATCCCCAGCCAATGTGGACAGACTCCTCCGAGCTGGAAAGCCCACCACCTGTCCTCTTGACCCGTGCCCGTCTTGGCTGATTAGAGCGTGTCCAGACGAGGTGCGGGCCCTCCTGGGGGATATCATCAATTTGTCCCTTGGCACGGGGACATTCCCAGGGGAACTGAAGGAGGCAGTGGTGCGTCCGCTCTTAAAGAAAACATCATTAGATCCTTTAGATCTATCCAATTACCGCCCGGTTTCGAATCTTCCGTTCCTGGGTAAGGTGATTGAGAGAGCGGTTGCTGAACAGCTTGGTGGGTTTCTGGATGAAACATCGGCTCTGGATCCATTCCAGTCCGGCTTCCGCGCTGGTCATGGGACCGAGACGGCTCTGGTTGCCCTAACAGATGATCTTCGTAGACAGCTGGATCAAGGCGGGTCGGGGCTGCTGATTCTTCTAGATCTATCAGCAGCTTTCGACATGGTCGATCACGAACTTCTGGACCACCGCCTTGCCGACGTGGGGATCCAGGGCACAGTCCTTCAATGGCTGCGCTCGTTTCTCTCTGGTCGGGGACAGAGGGTGGCGCTTGGGGGGGAATTGTCATCGCGCCACTCCTTGGTGTGTGGAGTACCTCAGGGTGCGATACTCTCCCCGATGCTTTTCAACATCTTTATGCGCCCCCTCGCCCAGCTTGTTCGGAGTTTTGGGCTGGGCTGCCATCAGTATGCTGATGACACCCAACTCTATCTGTTGATGGATGGCCATCCTGACTCGGCCCCAGACACACTGACCAGATGTTTGGAAGCTGTGGCTGGATGGTTACGTGGGAGCCGGTTGAAGCTAAATCCTTCGAAGACAGAGGTCCTGTGGCTGGGACGGGGCGATATGGGATTGGGGGGGCAACTCCCATCTCTTGCGGGGGCGCAATTAGTGCCAGCACCGTCCGTTAAGAGTTTGGGTGTAATCTTCGACACCTCCCTTTCCATGGAGGCGCAGATTGCAGCTATAACAAAGGCGGCATTTTTCCATCTCCGCCAAGCTAAGCAGTTGGCTCCTTACCTCTCTCGCCCTGACCTAGCCACTGTGATCCACGCGACGGTCACCTCCAGACTGGATTATTGTAACTCGCGCTACGTGGGGCTGCCCTTGAGACTGACCCAGAAACTCCAGCGGGTGCAGAATGCTGCAGCGAGACTCCTTACGAGGTCTTCGCTGCGAGATCACATTCACCCGGTGCTATACCAGCTGCACTGGCTCCCGGTGGAGTACAGGGTCAGGTTTAAGGTGCTGGTTTTTACCTTTAAACCCTATACGGCCTAGGACCCTCGTACCTACGGGACCGCCTCTCCTGGTATGCCCCACAGAGAAACTTACGGTCTTCAAATAAAAACATCTTGAAGGTCCCAGGCCACAGAGAAGTTAGGCTGGCCTCAACTAGAGCCAGGGCTTTTTCGGCTGTGGCTCCGATCTGGTGGAACACTCTGTCACAAGAGACCAGGGCCCTGCGGGACTTGACATCCTTCCGCAGGGCCTGCAAGACAGAGCTGTTCCACCAGGCCTTTGGCCAGGGCACAGCCTGACTCCCTCCCTCGGCAATCTTCGCGGAGCTCTGGCCCAATGGTTGCTAGTGCCTTGAATTAATTAATTTTTATAATGAATGATTTTAGAATGTTGTTTATGTTGTACTTTTGTACTGTTTTATTGTTGTTAGCCGCCCTGAGCCTGGCTTCGGCTGGGGAGGGCGGGATATAAATAAAAAAATTTTTTATTATTATTATTATCCTTTTTTCAGGTAAACATCACTATCTACCATGTGACATCAAATTATTTCTTTCTTCCTTCCCTCCTTAGGGTCAAAAAGCTTGGATAGAAAAAACCTTTTTCAAGAGGGAGTGTATCTACATAATTGCCAACAGCAAAGATGCTACCAGGTGACCCATCTTCTGCTTCTGCATATTGTTTTTGCGCACCAAACAAACAATCTTTTGTCAGCAGCAGGAGGAGCAGCCCTCATGGGAAAATGGGGGGCAGGTGCTCTCCCTCCCTAGAATTTGAGGCAGCCACTTTCATTGCTCAGAAACAAGTAGGGTGTGTCAGCCAGGATCAGGCTCCAGGCAGCTGGGCTCCAGGATCGGGGGGGGGGGGAGCTGGAGTCAGTGCAAGTGGGAAAAAGGATGAAGCTGGTCCAACAGGCAGGTATTGTATACCAAGGCAGGAGTAGAGGGCAAGAGGGCAAGAACCAGGTGGACATTAAAAGACATGCAGGGGGCAGTTTTATTTTTAAAAATCGGTATTTAGACAGCATCCTACATAATTAAAATGCTGTGGCAGTGTTCAGAAGTATAGGCAACTTGCTCTTGACTAGGGCTTTACAAGGCCGGGTAAACTGTGACTGGCCCTCGAGGTCAGCTGACAGGCTGCTCAGGCATGCTGGTTCTGCAGCCTCCGTGGTACCCTTGAAGCAGAGAGCTCAGGCTGCCAGTGATTCAGAAGGAAAGATGCTGGAGTCTGGTTTCTTGGAGCCCCAGCTGAAAAGCTTCCATGGCACCTTATAACTGAGAGAGAAAGGGCAGACTTCTAGATGGTATAAGCAGATCTGACAGTTTTCTGTGCATCTGCTTGTGTGTGCAGTGCTGCACGGAACTTGGCAGAAGATGAGCATACCATTTTGGCCCCAAAACATGCTCTGATACGTGATTTTTATTCCCTCCTCAGGGTCTAACTGATTTGCTTCATCTTTTTTTATATAAAAAAACCCCCCCAAACTTGAATGCCTGAAAAAGTGCACTGATTAGTCAGGTGTCAGGATTCCCCCACTCAGCATTAAAACTGCAGATGGAAAGCACTGTCTTAAAAGAGGTATTCTCCCCCTTTCTCATTCTGGAGGGAATATCCATTCTCAGATGTTGCAAGCCATGTGCAACAACCCAAAACAAAGGAAGCAAGCCTTTTCTTTTTACTTGGATGAAAATATATGCAAAATCAATCCATTAATTAATCTACTAAAACCCCTGTAATCAACTAAGTCCCTGTCTTTCATCACAAGGGGCAACATCCCTATTAGATTTTTAAACATGAAGAGGGGAATGTTCTAAGTCAACTGCTGGCTGCAGGCTCACAGTTGCTCTTCGCCCTCAGGTGCTGCTGTGGCCAGCTTCTTACACAACACACCCCAATTCCTCCGAGTATAACTGCGAGCAAGAATGAAGAAGACGCAACGAAGCAGGTGGATACTCAGCCTGAGAAGTGGTTTGTCAGTAAGCACACCCAGGCACTTCCAACTGATGCCTATGGAAATCTTGAGTTCCAAGGTGGAGGCCACACCAACAAGTCCATGGTATGTGGTAACCTCTATTTCACCAATAGAGACAATATAGCCCAGTGAAGAGAGGGGTAGATTTCCGAAGCCTGGCAAGGGGAATGTCCTTAGAGTGGCTGGAGAAACCCAGCAAGATGGGCAGGGTATAAAAAATAAATAGATAGATGTTGTTGTTGTTGTTGTTGTTGTTGTTGTTGTTAGACAATGACCAGATTCCAGTTTTTGTTTAAAGTGAGTTTGGGAAAGTGAATTCTTCCTTTGGCAACTAGACCACATTGAGGGAAGCCCAAAATCTTAAGACTGCTGACATTGGTGAAGCAGTGAAGATAAAACGTGCCATTGAGTTGCAAGTGAGGAGGCTTCCCAGTAAGCAAGGATAGGGGAATCCTCCATATAGCAAATGGAGGGGAAAGGGTCGATTAAGCCCTTCTTCCTTACATCTGGATTTAGAGATGTGTTTTTGCTGTTGTTACAGCTATCAGTTGTATCATCAAAAGTGGCACAGTCCTGTCCCCCACAGTCCACCTTTTGTTTAGACTGGGCAAAGACACCTTGTGTCTTTGGAAGGGAGCTGAGCTCCTCCCCCTCTTACTCTTGAAACATTAGCTTGGTCTTTTATGGTGCCACAAGACGCCTTGTTGTTTATGTTGCATTATTGATTTGCAAGCCTGTCTTTGCTACCTTTGCTGTGTCCCTCTGATTTGCTTGCGCATGTGCAGAATAGCAGTATCTTAGAATGATCATAGAATCGTAGAACTGGAAGGGACCCCAGGGGTCATCTTGTCCAGCCCCCTGCAAGGCCAGAATCTCAGCCAAAACCTATCATGAAACTCTGCATTGCACTATGCTCTGGGCCATCAAATAAAAAAGAACAGCAGTAGATTTAGGATAGACAATAGAAAATATTTATTCATACAACACATACTTTCCTTTCTGCGAGACACAGTGCTGCTGGCCAGTGACTCTGATGGCTTTAAAAGGGGATTGAGTGATCGATCAATAGCTGTTAGTTGCATTAGCTGGCAAAACCTCCCTATTCAGAGGGGGTGTACCTCCAAATGCTAGGTGTTGGGGAGAAACATCAGGAGAGGGCCATTGCCTTGTGGATTTGCTTCGTGTGCACCTGCTTGGCCAGTATGGGAAGCTAAACTCGGTGGACTTTGGGTCTGATTGAGGAGCATCTGATACATATATGCTGCTTAATCAACAAAACCCTCTAAGTGGTTTACATAAAACGACATGAAATATTCTTTTAAGATACTATTAAAATCACACCTCAGAAAACAAATACACATAACATTTATCAAAATATAAGTAAAACCAGCAGTTTTGCAACAAATATACATAATAAAACTACATATCTGGCCAAGAAGTTTTTAGCAGGCACCGAAAGCAAGACAGCAAAGGCACCTGTCTAATATCAGTGGACAGGGAGTTCCAGAGTTGACAGTGCTGCCACACTGAAGGATAAATTTCTTGCAGACGTTAAGTGGCACTTACAAAGAGCAGGCATGGATGGGGTAAAGAGATCCTTTAAGTAAGCTGATCCCAGCTGCTAAGCTGTTTGTGTCCACCTGCCTTGCAGTACATCCGAGTGTCATATGACACAAAGCCAGACTCGCTGCTCCACCTGATGGTGAAAGACTGGCAGCTGGAACTCCCCAAGCTCCTAATATCCATCCACGGGGGACTGCAGAACTTCGAGCTGCAACCCAAGCTGAAGCAAGTGTTTGGGAAGGGCCTCATCAAGGCCGCCATGACCACAGGGGCTTGGATCTTCACCGGGGGAGTCAGTACAGGTGAGAAGTGCACTCTTGGCCTGCTTACTTATATGCTGACCTTTGGCTGATGAAAACTATTAGCCTGTCCCCAACGTAATGTTTTCTTGCCGGGGTGGGTGGGGGGGAGAGATGAGCAGGGATTTAATCCAAGGGGCTGTAACTGTGTCGTTTTCATGTTTCCTCTCCTCCCTTGGCCTGTGCTAGAAGCCTTGCCAGAGAGATGTATAAATCCCCGTTTAAGAACCCTGTCTGTTTCCAACAGCCAGTAGTCAAGGTTCAACAGACAACGCAGTAACAAGACATTTTCATACTATTTTCAGTTTTGCGTGGGACACCTCATAGAACAAAGCGAAACGATGACATCCTGTGCTTTTTTATATTAAACCTTTGTACATGTGGATCTTCTTATTGCAAACTTTTGAGTTTTAAAATACTAAACCACCTCAAAACAGACTGAGTCAGGGCAAAAAGTGGAGTGTCACATACAAAGATGGAAGAAAAGTCATAACCTTGCAGGTTACGTGAAGAGCTGGCCAGTGGAACCCAGACCGCCAACACTGGTTGCTTGATAAGGCAGGGTTTATTGTGCTCCTGTGCATGCGTGTGAAAGAGGGAGGCTGGGAGGGTGACTGTGAGAACAGACTTTTAATGAGCTGTGACTCTGGCATGCCCATCCATGCACACAACTGAAATGGAGTGGGACTCAGTCCCAGTTAATAAGTCCCATCACTTTCATTGGGAATGAGTCAAGACTCACTTTTGCTGGGTGAGGCTTAAAGTGCTCAATTCTTTCTAAAGATTTGGTGCATTTAAAACCTTTTAAGCAACCTTCCTGAAAACACTGAAGAACATGGTACCGGTAAAGTAAGGGCCCAGGTTTATGTGTCTCTTCCATTAAAGCAGATTCATAGCAAGTGCTCACTGGAGTATCTTAATAAATGAGAAATGAAGGGGGTGTTTTTACTGGAGAAGGCTCTCTCTGTCTCCCTCTGTGATGTATGCAGCTGTCCCCCAGGGAAGACTCTAACAGACTCGATCCCTCCTGTAGGTGTCATTCGCCACGTTGGAGATGCCTTGAAAGATCACTCTTCCAAGTCCAGAGGACGCATCTGTGCCATAGGAATTGCTCCGTGGGGCATTGTGGAAAACAAGGAGGATCTGATTGGGAAAGATGTAAGTTCCCACACATTCTGTGGATTTTTGCCAGATTCTCTTGTTCTCGCTGCCTTTGATTTGCTGCGATCCCTTGATTCTTATCAGCAAATCAGATGGTGCATTAAAGGGTTGGTTGTGTCGCCTTATCCAGCACTGCATCCCAAGGTCAGGGCAGGAGTTTTGAAGGAAGGGAGAGGATGGGGGTTGCCACTTTCTGTGCATTCTTTTGTCAACCATGTTACAGGCAGAAATCAACAGGTGAAGCTTTCCCCAGCTCAGAGATATGCAGCACCATGTCCAGTCATTTAAAAGGAGGCAATCTTCACAGAGCTTTGGAGGCCCTTCTCACAGGCCACATTCACACAATACATGTAAAGCACTGAAGTTTATTATGGGTGCTAAGAGTTGTTAGGGGACCCCCCCCCCATTCCCCTCTAGAGAACTCCAGTTCCCAAAGTTCCCTGGGGAAAGGGGCTGACTGTTAAATCGTTCATTTTCTCTTTGCCTTTAGCCACCTTTAGCTCAGGTTGAATGTAGCGCTAAATAATATTTATTTATTTATTTATTTATTTATTTATTTATTTATTTTATTTTATTTTATTATGTATACCCTGCTCATCTGACTGAGTTTCCCCAGCACCTCTGGGCGGCTTACAGCATACATAAAAACATAGTAAAACATCAGAAGCAGTGAACAGAAGCAGTGATCTGTGGGCCTGACAAGATGTCTCGGGAAGTGTGCTGTCTCCCCGGGGCTAAGATCCAAGATGTAACTGAACGACTGCAAGGAATCATAAAACCCACTGACAAATACCCCTTCCTCTTGGTTCATGTGGGAACCAATGACACTGCAAGCAATAGCCTCCAGAAGATCAAAAGAGATTACGAGGCTCTGGGCAGGAAATTGAAGCAATTAAATGCACAAATTGTCATCTCATCTGTCCTCCCAGTTGAACGACGTGGCCCAGGGAGAGAGGGAAAAATAGTGGAAGTGAACAACTGGCTTCGCAAATGGTGCAAACAGGAACGGTTTGGATTCTTAGATCACGGAATGCAGTTTCTTGAAGATGGACTTCTGGCAAGCGATGGGCTGCACCTCACAACGGTTGGGAGGAATGTTTTTGCAAAAAATCTCAGAAACCTCATCAGGAGGGCTTTAAACTGACTAATGTGGGGGAGGGAGACAGTGCTCCTGAAGGTAGGAGTCTATCAATTGATGAAGATGATCATCCAAATGTCATAGACCGAATGGAGCAAAGAGCATGCAGACCTAGTGGTGGGAGGAGAAAATCCTTAAATAAGAGACACGGGGGAATGATTAATGGACTTCAATGTCTGTACACTAATGCGCAAAGCATGGGAAATAAACAAGATGAGCTTGAGCTCCTGGTACAGCAAACTAAATATGACATAATAGGAATCACTGAAACCTGGTGGGATAAATCCCACGATTGGAATGTAATAATGGAGGGATACAATCTATTTCAAAGAAACAGACCAGACAAGAAAGGAGGAGGAGTGGCGTTATATGTCAGGGATGTGTATACCTGTGAAGAGATCCAAGATTTAGAACCTCAAAGCCAAAGTGAGAGCATTTGGGTCAAAATTAAGGGAGAGAAGAATAACAGTGACCTCATTGTGGGAGTTTACTATAGATCCCCAAGCCAAACGGAGGACATAGATGATGCCTTCCTGGAACAGATGGCCAAGCATGCAAAAGGAAGGGAGATAGTAGTAATGGGGGACTTCAATTACCCGGATATTTGTTGGATGTCAAACTCAGCCAAGAGCATAAGGTCAAACAGATTCCTCA
Source organism: Podarcis muralis (assembly GCF_964188315.1). Lineage (NCBI taxonomy): Eukaryota > Metazoa > Chordata > Lepidosauria > Squamata > Lacertidae > Podarcis > Podarcis muralis. Next base: position 3,015,665 of record NC_135668.1, on the reverse strand, counting down.
CTGCCCTTGCAGACAACTTCATTGTCCAGAAAGTGGGAGAAGCAACAAGAGGAACAGCCATTTTAGATCTGGTCCTAACCAATGTTGATGACCTGGTTAGTGGGGTAGAAGTGGAAGGATCATTAGGCGCGAGTGATCATGCTCTTCTGAAGTTTACTATACAGCGGAAAGGAGCAGCCAAGCATACTAGGACTCAATTTCTCGACTTTAAGAAAGCCGACTTCATAAAGCTTAGGGAAGTGTTGGGTGAGATCCCATGGACAGTAGTACTAAAAGGAAAGGGAGTTCAAGATGGCTGGGAGTTTGTTAAGAGGGAGATAGTAAAAGCACAACTTCAGGCAATACCAATGAGACGGAAACATGGAAGGTGCCTAAAGAAGCCAGGGTGGCTATCTAAAGAACTTTTAACTGAGTTAAGATTAAAAAAGGATGTGTACAAAAAATGGAAAAGGGGGGAAACCACCAAAGAGGAATTCAAACAAATAGCCAGCACGTGTAGACACAAAGTCAGAAAAGCTAAAGCACAAAATGAACTCAGGCTTGCTAGAGAGGTTAAAAGCAACAAAAAAGGCTTTTATGGGTATGTTCGTAGCAAAAGGAAGAACAAAGAAACCGTGGGGTCACTCAGAGGAGAAGATGGTGAAATGCAAACAGGGGACACAGAAAGGGCTGAACTCCTCAATGCCTTCTTTGCCTCAGTCTTCTCCAATAAAGAAAACAATGCCCGACCTGAAGAATTTGGAGCAAATGATTCAGCAGAGGAAACACAGCCCAGAATAACTAAGGAGATAGTACAAGAATACTTGGCTAGTCTAGATGTATTCAAGTCTCCAGGGCCAGATGAACTGCATCCAAGAGTATTAAAAGAACTGGCAGATGTGATTTCAGAACCACTGGCAGTCATCTTTGAGAATTCCTGGAGAACAGGCGAAGTCCCGGCAGACTGGAGGAGGGCAAATGTTGTCCCTATTTTCAAAAAGGGGGAAAGAGAGGACCCAAATAATTACCGCCCAGTCAGTCTGACATCAATACCAGGGAAGATTCTGGAGCAGATCATTAAGCAAACAGTCTGTGAGCACCTAGAAAGGAATGCTGTGATCACCAATAGTCAGCATGGATTTCTGAAAAATAAGTCATGTCAGACTAACCTGATCTCGTTTTTTGACAGAATTACAAGCCTGGTAGATGAAGGGAACGCAGTGGATGTAGTCTACCTTGATTTCAGCAAGGCATTTGACAAGGTGCCCCATGATATTCTTGTAAAGAAGCTGGTAAAATGCGGTCTTGACTATGCTACCACTCAGTGGATTTGTAACTGGCTGACTGACCGAACCCAAAGGGTGCTCATCAATGGTTCCTCTTCATCCTGGAGAAGAGTGACTAGTGGGGTGCCACAGGGTTCTGTCTTGGGCCCGGTCTTATTCAACATCTTTATCAACGACTTGGATGATGGACTCAAGGGCATCCTGATCAAATTTGCAGATGACACCAAACTGGGAGGGGTGGCTAACACCCCAGAGGACAGGATCACACTTCAAAACGACCTTGACAGATTAGAGAACTGGGCCAAAACAAACAAGATGAATTTTAACAGGGAGAAATGTAAAGTATTGCACTTGGGCAAAAAAAATGAGAGGCACAAATACAAGATGGGTGACACCTGGCTTGAGAGCAGTACATGTGAAAAGGATCTAGGAGTCTTGGTTGACCACAAACTTGACATGAGCCAACAGTGTGACGCGGCAGCTAAAAAAGCCAATGCAATTCTGGGCCTCATCAATAGGAGTATAGCATCTAGATCAAGGGAAGTAATAGTGCCACTGTATTCTGCTCTGGTCAGACCTCACCTGGAGTACTGTGTCCAGTTCTGGGCACCACAGTTCAAGAAGGACACTGACAAACTGGAACGTGTCCAGAGGAGGGCAACCAAAATGGTCAAAGGCCTGGAAATGATGCCTTATGAGGAACGGCTAAGGGAGCTGGGCATGTTTAGCCTGGAGAAGAGGAGGTTAAGGGGTGATATGATAGCCATGTTCAAATATATAAAAGGATGTCACATAGAGGAGGGAGAAAGGTTGTTTTCTGCTGCTCCAGAGAAGCGGACACGGAGCAATGGATCCAAACTACAAGAAAGAAGATTCCACTTAAACATTAGGAAGAACTTCCTGACAGTAAGAGCTGTTCGACAGTGGGATTTGCTGCCAAGGAGTGTGGTGGAGTCTCCTTCTTTGGAGGTCTTTAAGCAGAGGCTTGACAACCATATGTCAGGAGTGCTCTGATGGTGTTTCCTGCTTGGCAGGGGGTTGGACTCGATGGCCCTTGTGGTCTCTTCCAACTCTATGATTCTATGATTCTATGATTCTATGATCAAACATTAAAAACTTCCTGATACAGTGTGGCCTTCAGATGTCTTCTAAAATCTGTGTAGTTCTTTATTTCCTTGACATCTGAAGGGTGTTCCACAGGGAGGGTGCCACTACTGAGAAGGTCTTCTGCCTGGTTTCCTGTAACTTCACTTCTCGCAGGAAGGGAACCAGCAGAAGACCCTCGGTGGAAGACCTCAATGACCGATGATAATCTCTTAGCATGAGGGGGAGGGCCCAACTTTTTCTAGCCCAAGGGCAAGATTTTGTTCTGTGCAGCCTTCTGAGGGCCAGCTGCCAGCTGTGATCAGGGCCAAGTGCGAAAGTGAGCAGAGCAGCTACTGTGAATTTTGCCTTTGTGCACCAAGCTGTTTTCTACACACTCTTGCAGATCCCTCTTTATCCTCCCTCCAGGCAAGCGAGAAGCATCAGCCTTCCAACCAGCTGGTGTGGGCGTGGCTTCAGAGCCTGGAGAGAGCCCCCCCCCCACAAGTCAAGCAGAGAGGCTGGGGGGGAGCCCTACATCTGGCCCCAAGGTCTAAGGATTCCCAGCCCTTGTTTAGTGTTACATGAATGACATATCCTCCAAGTGTCCCGATTTTCCAGGGACAGTCCCAGAATTACAAAAGCTACCCCGGCTTTTGATTTGATCCCATTTCGACTGGGGGGGCATCTGCCAGGGAGGGAGCAGCCTGTGGCCTCTCCATGGCTGCTGCTGGCCTCCTCCCTTGGGCAGCTCACAGAGGCTGCTGGAGAGCAGGTGAGGAGGAAGAGAGGTCGCCACCCCAGAGGTCCAGCCCCCTGCCACATGCCAGCTCTGAGGGGCAGGGGCCCCCTGGGCGGGAAACGAGGAGGAGCAGAGCACAAAGGGGTCTTGGTGTTGTTTTTAATGCTTTGTGCAGCCGCATCTAATATTGCCCCTTTCTAAAATTTATTTATTGGTGGGTGTTTTTCTTTTTGTAAATCTACCAAAGAAAAAAATGAAACCAGGATTAAGGAGTTTTCTCAGGATGGTGGCGGGGGGGTGTGTGCTGTGTCCTGTTGCTGAAGGGGGGGGTGGAAATGCTCTGTAGGGAGGGGGACAAAAATGGGAGATCAAGGAGGATCAGCTGGGGGGGAGTGAGAAATGCAATTTGAAACACATCTTTAAAGTTTAATCTGTTTTTAAAGAAATGTTTATTTTGAAAGGAAATAAATATTCCAGAGTATGTGGTGTATGAATATGCAAATATTCATGGAAGTTTGAGGAGGGGTGGGGATGCAGATTAATGCAGCAGTGGGACAGAATAGGTTTATGCACAAACACATGCAACAATGACATTATGCATTGTCAAATCCACATTTAAAGTAACCACAGTTTCCCTGAATTTTTCAGACATAAATGGGACACTGCTTAGTATGAAAGCAATCTCCTCCTTGCTGCTGTGCCAGAGGGGCAGGGCAGGTGCAAGTCTGAGTACGGCTGGATCTCATTCATCTAGTGCTTTAGTATTAGGTCTCTTGTGTGCAGAAAAAAGCAGAATGCAAATATTAGTATCAGTAAATCTTAGTGTTTGGAGTCTTGTGGCTTGGATAGCCGGGATAGAAGAGGAGAATTCAAGAGCTGCTTTGTTCTTATGCCTGTATGACAAGCTGCAGCTAGCAAACGTCTGCCTCCAACTTCACTCTTCCCCTTTGCACCCCAGACAGAATGAAGAGCTACCCAGTGGCTGACAGCTACAGTCGTACCTTGGAAGCTGAACGGAATCCGTTCCGGAAGTCCATTCTACTTCCAAAACGTTCTACTTCCAAGGCGCAGCTTCCTGCACTCAATCGAAAGCCACAGAAGCCCCATCAGACATTCAGCTTCCAAAAGAATGTTTGCAAACCAGAACACTCTCTTCTGGGTTTGCAGTGTTTGGGAACCAAAATGTTCGACTGGCTTTGCCTCCCCAAAGGATTCTGGGAATTCTAGTTTGGCAAGGTTTTTGAGAGATCTCTTGCTTCCTGGTTACAGTTCCCAAAGATTCCTGAAGGAGATCAAATTACTGGTTAAGCTAGTTGAAGACCAATATTCCCAGAATCCAGATGCAAGTGCAAATATGACCCAGTTTTTATTTGTTTCTATTTTCTTTTTAAATTAAAAATGCCCTTTTCTTTTTGACAGGTGACAAGAGTTTATCAAACCATGTCAAACCCACTAAGCAAACTCTCTGTGCTCAACAGTTCCCATACGCACTTCATCCTGGCCGACAATGGCACCTTTGGCAAATACGGGGCAGAAGTGAAACTGAGGCGCCAGCTGGAGAAGCACATCTCACTCCAAAAAATCAACACACGTAAGTTGACCAGAGATATATAGCTCATTCACAAAACAGGTCACTGCTGAGTGTAGAACTCCCCATCAAAAATCCGTAGAAGATCAATAGACCTCACCAGGGCCAGGCCAGCAATGAGGTAGCAGGATCCACAGGGCCAGCAGATCTGCCCCCCAAGAAGTGCATCACTCTTAGATCCTTATTTTTCCCCCCCTTGTGCTTAATGCAGAGCTTCACTTCCCGTCTTCCCTGGAGGGGGGCATTTTGTGGTTCACCTGAGATGTCAAAATGTCTTGGGCCAGCGCTGGACCTTACTGGGAGAAGTCCAACAGGAAGAGCATGGGCATCTTTCCTCTGGGAGGCCATTCCTCAGTTTCTGTGGGGGCACAACGGAAGAGGCCCCCTGCTCTTTCTGTCAGAGTGCAGGTGCTGGCGACTCCCGCTTTGCATCCCCTGCCCATACACTTGCCCGCTGCTACCCAAGAGTGATGAAAGTGGCTGGCAGAGTGGGCTGTATTTGTGGTGGTGAATGCAGGTGTATCACCCTGAGCAAATGCAGCAAGGAATCATGGGAAATGCCAGTTTCCTGCCATGGATGCCTATATGACGCCCACGGCTGGTAAACAGACATTTGTTGCACCCACACGTTATATGTATTGACTTGTAAGTGCACATTTATTTGTTTATTGGCCTCAGCTGCCAGCACTTTCCGTCTTCTGTAGATGTGCAGGTGCACTGGTGGTCTGAGGCAATATATCCTGTATATACAGAATGGGTCCTCTTTCTTTCTTTGTTCTTTGTACACTGAATTACACCACTGCCTGTGAAATCAGTGCCCTGAATCTGAAAACATACTAAAACTAACAGGCCTTCTACTGCCAGACGCTTAGTAAAAACTGTGCATGGATGCTAATTGCTGCCCTTGTTGGCAATTCTGGCAGAAAGGTGGAGGCATCTGCTGGGCACATAGGTTGACTTGCCAGCTCAGGCTCAGAACCTGCTCTGGTGCCCAGGCTCAATCCCGAAATATGGTTAGGGAGGTGTTTCTCTCCCTCTCCTGTAATACTAGAAGTGTGGCTTATCCCATGAAAATGAGAGGTGGTCATTTTGGGACATAAATATGGAGTTTGTTGCCACAAGATGTGAGGAGAGCTTAGTTATCTTTAAAAATGGATAAGAGAAATTCATGGAAGAGGAGATGAGGCCTGTCTGTGGCTTCTCACCACGATGACTCTATGGAGCCTCCTTGTTCAGAAGCAGCAGGCTGCTGAATACCAGCGCTGTGGAACAACAATACTCCCTGCTTGATCCTCAGTTGGACTTTGTGGAAAGCATGGCCTCCATGGGGCCATCCCTGAATAAGTTTGGCCCAACTCATAGTCGTGAACATGCCTTAGACCTGGTGTTCACCTCTATGGATGTGTGTGATCTGACACTAAGTAAAAGCAAAACAAAAGAAGTGCCATGGTTGGATCACTTCCTGGTGCAACTGGACTTCTCTGTGTCCCTTCCCCTCTGCAGGGAGGTGGGACCGATTCGGGTGATCCGCCCCCGCCACTTAATGGATCCAAATGGTTTCCAGAGAGTGGTAGGGGATGTGTTATCCCATGCTGATGGCCTTTCAGCTGATTCCCTGGTGGTCTGCTGGAATGCAGAGTTAACCAGGGCTATTGACTGTCTGGCTCCGAAGCGCCCTCTCCGATTGCATGGAGCCCGGACAGCCTGGTGGTTTTCCCCGGAGCTGAGGGCGATGAAACAATCGCTGAGACAGCTGGAGCCACCGGTGGCGTAAAACTCATTCTGAATCTGACGGGACAAGGGTTAGAGCTCAACGTCGAGCCTACCAAGTGGTGATAGCGATGGCGAAGAGGACCTCCTTCAATTCAAAGTGTTGGTGCTGATCTTTAAAGCCCTAAACAGCCTCGGCCCAGTATACCTGAAGGAGCATCTCCACCCCCATCGTTCAGCCCGGACACTGAGATCCAGCACCGAGGGCCTTCTGGTGGTTCCCTCGCTGCAAAGAAGTGAGGTTACAGGGAACCAGGCAGAGGGCCTTCTCGGTAGTGGCATCTGCCCTGTGGAACGCCCTCCCATCAGATGCCAAAGAAATAAACAACTATCTGACTTTCAGAAGACATCTGAAGGCAGCCCTGTTTAGGGAAGCTTTTAATACTAGATGAATCATTGTATTTCAATATTTTGCTGGAAGCCGCCCAGAGTGGCTGGGCAAACCCAACCAGATGGATGGGGTATAAATAATAATAATAATAATAATAATAATAATAATAATAATAATAATAATAATATAGATGAACCATTGGCCAGATCCAGCAGGGCTCCTCTTATCATTCTTATGCCAGCTGGTGAGAGAGTGCCTCTGAGCATGCCTAGAGTGTCCCTGGGGACTAAGTAAGTGCAGTTTTCCTCCACCTTTCTGACCCAGCACAGCTGCCACTATCAGGTTACATCCAGCTGGAAAACTGCTGATTGCTGAGTGATCATGACACACATCAGTTCCTGGGGGACTTGGTTCTGGCATCCTTTGCCCTACTTGGCCCAAAAGCCAAGGTGGGACTTTCACCCTTTTTTCCACCCACCTGCTGCCACAAACTCATAACTATATTTTAGCTTTAGATCCCCTTTTTGCAGAACAGGAGTCATAACTGCCCCTTTCTAGGGGTCAGACAAGGTGTGGCATTAGAGGTGTCTGAATACATTTCAGTCATCTTTTGATTTACAAAGAGTAGCTGCTGAAAGTAGCCAAGCTGTGGGCTCCTCTGGATGACCAATTTTTTGAGCATTCAAAGCTTGTACAGAGGTTAGACCATGTCTAATCTTGAATGAGCATTCATTCTGACGTATTTCAATCTCTCCTGCAAAACAGTGGCAGTTGGAGGGTCAACTCTTTTCATGCAGTTCATTTTACTGATGAAAATCATTGGCAATTAAAGAAACAAAACAAAACCTATGTGTGAATGGACTGCCTATTTGATGGAGCTCAGCAGTGGAAACGGGATATTGGTGACCTGCCTCATGAACTACTTCTGTGCGCATAGGGTCCATTAAAGTACCCAGGGGGTCGGAGTTCCTTATCCGGAGGCTACAAAGTCTGACCTTTTGAGCCCCACAATCTTCCAAGCGCCCCGTGATTCTGCCTAGTTTGGGCCGGCCCTATCATTAGACAGAATGAGGTGTCCACCTCAGGCAGCAGATGGTAGCCCTTCCAGAGCTCTTCTCTTGGAAGGCAGAGCTGTGTATGGCACATGGCCTGTCTCTGGTCCGCTATACTAACCTGCCACCTCAAAGTGCAATACAGGATGCAAGATTCAGTTGCCACTCCAGCTGGCTTCTATATGTGGAATGGAGAGGGGGGCAGGGGAGAGAGAGAGAGAGAGAGAATACACCATCTTGCCTTTCACCTCAGGCAGCAAAATGCTTGGCCCATGGTTGAGGCATGGGGAGCCTGTGACACTCTAGGGTCACATTCATACCATACATTTAAAGGGTCACAGTACCACTATAAATAGTCCCCCAAAGAATTATGGAAGTCATTCTTTGTTATGGGTTCTGAGAGTTGTTAGGAGACCCCTATTCCCCTCACAGAGCTACAATTTCCAGAGTTCACTGGGAAGAGGGATTGGTTGTTAAATTGCTCTTGGAATTATAGCTCTCAGCACCCTTAACAAGCTACAGTTCCCAGGATTCTTTGAGGGAAGCCACAGCAGTTTAAAGTGGTAGTGAAGTGCTGTAGAGGTGTGGTGCGAATGTGGCCTGGGACTCTGATCAGCCAGTATGGCCAGGAGTCAGGAATGATGGCAACTGGAATCCCACAGCATCTGGAGGGCCACTGGGTTTCTCACCCCTCCCTAGAGAGAAGTCTAAAGTAAGGGTATTGCTGGTTTGGAAGTAGGGATGTGGTGTTCAAAGTGTTCTCTCCCCCATTTGTCTAATGTGCATGAAAAAGAGAATGTGGGTTTTCTTCTGCTTTTTTTGTTGTTCAGCTTTTACTACATCTTGAGACTAATGTCCTTATAACTCTGCCTGACCCCCAGCATTTTGAATTTAAGCACCTACTTCCTGAGGACATATCATGCCAAGTGCGAGATCATTATTTTTCTACTTTTAGTCCTCCAACTTCCTGACATGTGACCAAGCCTGCCTGGATCCTGTGACCTATGGGCTTCCCTTTGTCATCCTATGCCTGGAGATCACAGTGAGGCAGGGACAGCAAAGGGGTGCTCAGCTGTCCTCTCTAACGCCGACCGACCATTATTTGCATCCTAACAATAAACAGCTGGTAGTGCTCCTCAGGAGAGCCTTTAGATGGCTGTCATTTTGCAGGCGGCATGTCTCCATAACAAACACATGCCATTTCTATGCCACTGTAACTGCTGTGCCCTCTGTTGAGTTTTACGAGCAGGTTCTGCTGTTCATCAAAAGTACTGTGCAATTTCACAGATTATTCAGCAGCTTCTCCATGTCTTATGCCCTGGTATTTGTACAGCATCCTGCTTCATTGAGAACCTGAAGTTTCCACTCTTTCAAAACATTCACTTGGTGTTTAATGGCCTGTTTGGTTTGTCCTCCAGGGCTGGGGCAGGGGGTCCCTGTGGTTGGACTGATAGTCGAAGGTGGTCCCAATGTGATATCCATTGTCTTGGAATGCCTGCGTGAAGAGCCGCCACTTCCTGTTGTGATCTGTGATGGCAGCGGACGAGCGTCAGACATCTTATCGTTTGCACACAAGTACTCAGAAGAAGGAGGGTAAGAATAACTGACATGTTAGAACTGGTGTAACGTGGTGCTTAGGAGACTGAGTCCCTATTCATACATAGCACCAAAGGATGCTGTGACCAGCTACACAATGTTGTGCCTATGCACACTCTCCTTCCTCTTGCTTACCTTATTTCCATGTTCTGGAGAAACCACAATTTGCCATATGGAGCTAAACGGTGGGTTTAGTGTAACATCCAAACCAGACTGTTATGTTCAAACAAATCAAATAATGCATGTGAAGACTAGGAGAGGAGGGAGTGCACAATGAAAGTCTTATTTGCATGGTGCAAAACCTGAGCTGTTGACCAAGGTTCCAATATTGTCTCCTCTATGAACTTGCTGGAGGACTTTCTGTCAGGGGTCAGAAACTTCAGGCTTAGGGGCTGAATGTGCCTCTCCAAGCCTTTCTACCCAGCCCTTGTGACCTTCCCCAAGCTAAGACCCCCTCCCCAGACCACACCCCTCACTAGCCCTGCTTCACACCCTTCACACGTGTTTTTGCCTGGCTGGAATGCATCCTTCCGCTGCGATCATTCCTTGTGTGGATGGAGTAATGAAACCTCTGGCTTTTGCATGGCTGGGGTCTTACCTGCTCTACATCTGTTGCTCTGCCCACTTTTGCTGCTGGACATGCCCAGCACAGCTAATGTGGTGTTGGACTAAGAACTGGGAGACCTGGGTTCAAATCCTCACTCAGCCATGAAGCTCACTGGGTGACCTCAGGCCAATTGCTGCCTCTCAGCCTAGCCTACCTCACAGGGCTATTGTGGAGATTAAATAAGGAGGGCGAGAACAATGTACAGCTCCTTGGTAAAAAAAGGTAGGCTATACATGCAATGTATAGATGCCAGATGCAGCTTTGTCACGCTGGCCACGTGACCCGGAAGTGTCTCCGGACAGCGCTGGCCCCCAGCCTCTTAAGTGAGATGGGCGCACAACCCTAGAGTCTGTCAAGACTGGCCCGTACGGGCAGGGGTACCTTTAACTTTTTATACATGCAATAAATAGATAAATGTGGCATTCAGAAAGTTGCCTGCAAGGGAATGCAGCCCTCAGACTCCAAAGAATTCCCTCCCCCTGCTTTTTAGGCACTGCTCAGTTTCAGTCCTTTGTCCTCAAAGTAACAATCATTACAGCCTGTAGGCCAGATCCAATGTTAGTTCTGCTCACAGTGGACCCACTGAAATGAATGAGCACAACTATCTTTTAATGGGTCTACTCAGAGTAGGACTACCTTAGATACAACCCTTAATTCACAGGGTGGTTGCAAGGATGACCAAAATAATGTATGCAGAGAGCTTTGAAAACCCTCAGGTATTATATAAATGCTAAGTATTACATTATTTAGATGTATTAATAAAAATGGGAACTTCAACTTCAGTATGCTCCAGAGCAGATGTTCCATTTTTAAATATATTACTCACCAGCTTAATTTTCACAATTTCACCCCCACCACTTTTTAAGAGAAAACCAAAGGCCTCTTCTCTCTGAGTTAACCTCAGAAGCTTCTTGCTGATCTGGCATCTCTGTGCTGGATCTCTCAGGCCCTGTCAGCCAAAGCCCAGGATCTGATAAAGGTTCTCAGGCTAAACAGCTTCCCTGATAACAGGGGCCTTTGGGGAGCTCTCTCACCTCATTCTGATTAGAGAGCAGAATTTCCCAAGAAACTCAGCAGACTCAGGAGTCTGAGTGAATTGCCTGCTGGCCAAATTGAAATAAGAGGAAATTGGCCAAGGTTAGAGGGCTCTCATCACGGTGTGCTCAGGGAGGAGTGAGATAGCTTTTGAAGTCTTTTTCAGCCACATCTGATGTACTAGGACCTGTTTTTATGAACTAGCAAAATACCTGGCGGTGTGGTATAGTTGGACATAGACCTGGAAGATGAGGGCTCACAACTCCCACTTGGCCATGAGGCTCCCTGGGTGACCTTGGACCAGTCACTGCCTCTCAGCCTAGCCTACCTTGCAGGGCTGTTGTGGGGAAGAACCATGTATGCCGCCTTGAGCAGCTTGGAGGAAAAGGTGGCATATAAATGCAATCAGTCAATCAATAAGAAATTAAGAGAGTAATTCTTAAATACATACTGGGTTAAAAGTGGGTCCTGGGTCTTTAAAAAGTTGAAGACTACTGTTCTAATTTGAGGGAATTTGTCATGCACATGACGTGGCTTTACACCGTATGCTCAGACAAATAAAGATTAAACAGTTAGAATTTGTTAAACTGGTTAAAATTATATAATGAAGACTGCAGTCTTATGCATCATTGAATTCAGTGGGACTTACTTTGAGGAGAGCAACACAAGTTTGTACTCCAAGGGTTGTTTTCTGAAAACCAAACAAACAAATCCATTTGCCTTCATTCCTGAAGTCCAAGCATGAAAATATTTGTTTTCTGATTTGTCTCTTGACTTTAGCATCATAAGTGAGTCTCTGAGGGACCAGCTGCTTGTCACCATTCAGAAAACCTTTAACTACAGCAGGAACCAAGCGCACCAGCTGTTTGTTATTCTCATGGAGTGCATGAAAAAGAAAGAACTTGTAAGCATCTTACACTTCACTTGCAAAACCAATTGAGTATCAGGGCCAGACATGGCATGGGGGACACTTCTCAAATGAGAGGCCCTGGGCACATTCTTTTTCAAGCAAAAGCAGCCAGAACCAGATCAAGGCCACAGCTGCACAGCGGGAGGAGAGAGCAAACCCTTTCCTCCCCGAGCCAGCTTCCTGCTGAAAAATCACACACCAAGCGGTGGAGGAGGAGGAGGAGGAACACTCGTGATGGAAGCCACAGCCGGGGCAAAAGGGTGACAGGCACCTCCCAAAGCCTGACCCACCTTCCTCACTCGCAACCTCCAACCCTCACTTCTCATTTGGACCCAAGAGTGAGATCTGAGGAGTTCCAGGGATAGGCAATGTGGTGCCCACCGTATGTTGTTGGGCTACAGCTCCCCAAATCCCCGATCATTGGTTTTGATGGCTAGGGCTAATGGGAGCTGGAGTTCAACATTGTTACCTTTAAAATTGATTCGTTGCTAAATAATGATTTGGGACATCAGAGAGCCACTGCTGATCAGTGTGGGCAATATCGCCCTAGATCAGCCTTCCCCAACCTGGTGCCTTCCAAATATTTGAACTATGACTAGAAGTATGGACTAGAAAGACAAATGGGAATATGTTACTTAGCCTGATCCCATTTGCATCCATGTTGGAGTGACACTGGTAGGGAAAAACCCCTCTTCCACATTAACTGGATTTAAGTCAATACCATTCTTTGGCTAATCAGCATTTTAGGACTTTGCCACCCCTTTAGATATTTAGCCAGTCACGTGGCACCACCATCTGGGCTAGTAGGGAAGCCCTTCTGATTACATAATCTGTCCATCAAGCTTCTTAAAGGCCTCCATCAACAAATGACTTTTTTCGCATCTCCCTCCTCACAAAATAAAGTAAGCAAATTACAGAATGTACATTTTTCAGCAATAGCAATTAGAGGACATTTCCTCTTTTATTTATTTGTTTCTGACAAGAAGTTAGGAGAAAAATTTGATCAGATTAAATATAAATCCCAGTGTTCCAGTCTGAGGATAAATTGTCTCCCTCTCCATCTCTCCTGTGCCAATTGAATGATACTCTTTATGGCTTTGCAGACCTCTCCATGGACCAGAGCAGCATATTATTTAAAAACCAAGGCTACAATCCGTGGCTGAGTGGCACAGCAGCCTATAAGGCAGCCTTATTCTACCTGACTATGCTGATTGGGGCTGATGGGAGTTGTAGTCCAGAACATTTGGAGGGCACGAGGTTAGCGAAGGAGAAAGGCTCAGGGCAGACATGATGGCAAAGTCCCGCTTGAACCAATCTTGCTGATACTCAACTTCACCCCACCATTTTAGTTCCTGCCAATGCTTCTGCCGTGCAACACAGCTGTGTTGTGCAAGAGGCATGCTCAGAATCCTTGGAAGCCCTTCCCTGTGTCCTGTCTCCATCTGAGGCCTGGCGGATGGGCACGCATGGTGACATGGCTTTCTTGGTGGCCAGACCTCATCTACAGAACACCATGTCCTGGGAAGCCTGCCTAGAGCAATGCTTGCCTGACTTCCTGAGCATGACCAAAATTTGACTTTTTGGGACTGCTTTGGGGGATATTGTGTTCAGTTGTTGGGAGCATCACTGATACATGCAAGCAGTAGAGCTACACAGAAGAGCATGGAGGTGTTGCGCTTACACTTTCCCTTCACTTTTTGCTGAACTTTTAGATCACCGTGTTCCGCATGGGCTCTGAGGGGCAGCAGGATATTGAGATGTCCATCTTAACAGCTCTACTTAAAGGTGAGCTATTCAAGCAAGAATACGGAAAACTGATGAAATATATCACCTCCATTTGCATATCCAGCTAGCTAGCCAACTGACTCATGAATCTCTAGGTTAATTATGTACCAAATGTTAAATGTTTATTTGGGCTCACTTAGAATATAGAGAAGCACAGCATATAGAGGTTACATCTGCTACTGAATTTTCCATTACATTCTTTTTCCTGAACTTTTCCTTCTACCCTGGGATCATATGTGCTAAAAGATATTGTTTTTCTTTTAATGCAACACAGTAAATTACATTGATGGCCACTTGTGCTAAATGTTTAAAAACTGATGGGAGGAGAAGTATGCTAATGAAGTTTTTTGATAATCTAATGTGACTCAGGACATGGAAGAAAAGAGGAGCCCTTCTTTGGTTTTTAAAATGTGAACATGTTTGACTCTTGGCCTGTTCCACCTTCTGCAAATGGTTTATGCTGAATACAGAGTCGGCACAACCAGTCACATGGACTTTCTTCATCATCTATGGTCTGCTCCATGCAGCAGCACTTGAACCAGCCATCCCATACACAAAGGCCACTAGGTGACCTGTAGTAGCAGTGATCTGATTTGCTGTGACCAAACAAGAGAACAGTGATATATGTGACAGCCTGTGTCTTCCTCAGTCACCCTGCCTTTCAACTGTAAGACAGCCACAATAAATCACAGTGCTGCATGGTGAGAAGTATTTCAGCAGCTTATGCAAAAGTTCAGAGGACAGTGCTAAAACGTTTTCACTTTCAACTCAGTTCTTTGGATCCAAGCTATTGTTTTTGACAGCAGCTGCTACAGTCACCCAGAGGCCTCTGAACACTTCAGAAGCTTCCAGATGAGTAAGACATTAATGTTGCAAGTATGTGTGCCTCCCTGCATTCATACCTTCTATGTCAGACGTGCATAGCAAGCATACCAGTGGAGACAGAGATACGCAGTTCCCCACCAATTCTATATTTTCAGTTCACTCAGTTTGCCAAAGATAGGAAAAAGACATATCTCATTCTTGCCTCTCAGCTGAAGCTGTTTTTTCTTGTAGCTTTTGAAACTAACAATTTGATATATTTCTTGAGGGAGAAAATACTTCCATCGTAGTGAGTAGGACTGGAGTTCTGATTTGCTTGCTTGCTTATTTAATTGGCTGAGATTCTATACACTGAGTGGTAAAAACTTGCTTGTTTGCTTAGGTACTAATGCATCTGCACCAGATCAGCTGAGCTTAGCACTGGCCTGGAACCGTGTGGATATTGCACGCAGTCAAATCTTCGTCTTTGGGCATCACTGGCCGGTAAATCTTTGCATAGAGAGGTTATTTGTTTTTTAAATAAAATAAAATGTCACCACACTCCCACTTCTAGGTTGGACAGCCGTATGATGCTCTACATCAGGGATGACTGGGCAATTAGCAGTAGATCAGCACGGATTTCAGGAGCAAGTAAAGCTGCGTCAGGGTGGGGAGAATCCTTGCAATTGCAGGTCTTGCTTGCTAATTGCTTCTGTCTCAGTCTCAGTGCTCCTCAACTGTAAAGTGGAAGTATCAGGAACACAGGAAGCTGTCTTCTACTGAGCCAGGCCATTGGTCCATCTAGCTTAGTGTTGTCCCCCAGAGTTTTGGGCAGAGGACATTCCTAGCCCGACCTGGAGATGCCAGGATTGAGCCTGGGTCTTTTTGCAGCCCCTTCCATCAGTCTTTCACCTGGTCTACTGGCCAGTTTTTTGTTAGAATCCCTGATGCAGACTGAAATGTTGATTGGTATATGCATAGGCAGGGACATATGGGGCTCAGCAACCCCTGAACCTCCATTTTGTGTCCTGTGAACTGCAGCCATTGGGAAGCCTTGCAGTTACGGATGGGACAGCCCCAGAAAAGGAGAAGAAATCTCCGGCACCTCAAGCAAAAGCAGCAAGAGGGAAAGGAAAAGGCAAAAAGAAAGGTGGGAAACAGAAAGAAGAACCGGAGGAAGAAACAGATCCAAGGAAACTTGAGCTACTCAACTGGGTGAGCTTAAACATGGCATTGCCTTCCATTGATCTGAACGCCAATTGTCCTCACCGGTTCATTTACTCCTTTATGCTTTTCCAGTTTCACAGCCAATTTCAGATGTATCTTTCCATCTGTGTTGCCAGGGGAGAAGCCCCCTGAAGAACAGCTGGCCCTAAACTGCACTGTGGCTTTGGCTGCCCTTTTAGAAGAAAAGTATTTCAGTGCACCTTTTAGCCATCTTCATGGTGTTGGGTTTTAGAGGCTTCACCCCTGTTTGGTGGCTATTCATCACAAGATGACTTCAGAGAGATGCTGGTCCTTTCTGGCCTATCACTCATGTATAGCTTGTGAGCATAACCTTTCCCACCTCCATTGGCACCATGTGTAAATGGCGGTGCCAGGATGGCTGTTTGCGCCACCGCAGTGGGGTGCTGCCTTGTCACCGCTGGAGATGTGGCACTGGGAGCACACCACCCCCATTGCGACACCACTGGGTGGGTGGACCGTTTGGGGCAGCATGGAGTCTGCAGGCATGCTACAGGCCCCACGGTGCCTTGTGTAGGTGAGAAGTTAATAAATAGCTGAGGTCTGGCTCATGCTTGTGAGAGACCTTGTGTGCATGCAGGGAATGGGCAGGGACTGCTGCCAGGCAGGGGCGGAGGAAGGGGTGTGTGGTGGGGGCAAGCCGCCCTGGGTGTCACCACTGAGGGGGCACTCACCGTGGGGCCTGTAGCATGCCTGCAGACTCCACGCTGCCATCATGCCGCCGCCGCAAATGGAGGATCCTCTACATGATGTGCACCTGGGGGTGGGGCATCGCTATGTAGCACGCATGTGTAGTGTCGCTACGTACGATGCATGCGCCGTACGTAGCGAAGCCACACAAGCACGCTCTGTAGCAGTTTGCCAGTGGCGCGGTGCCGGGATCCTCTGCTCGCGGCTGCAGCTGCATGTAGAGGACCCTCCGTTTGCAGTTGCAGCCGCGAGCAGAGGGTCCCAGCACTGTGCCACCGGCAAACCACGTACATAGCGATGCAGCACATGCGCACTACATAGCGACACCCCGCCCCCAGGTGCATGTCATGTTTGCCGCTCCGGGTGCCCAAGCGGCTTCCTCCGCCACTGCGCCCGCTGCCTCCCCCTCAACTGTAAGGCAGCTGAGTAGGAGGAGGCAGGCAGACTCCTTGGAGGCCCCGCGGAGCATCCTGCCCTGGCTCGCCCCACCCCCGCAGGTGGCTGGCTCCATCCCTGGGTGCAGGGCATGCACGCCACCCAAGGTGCCCGATCGGCTTGCTCCGCCGCTGCTGCCAGGCAGCACTTATCTGAGGACACTGTTAGTGAGAATCACCATCTTCACATGGGGACTGTCACTGTATGACTTGTACAGTCATTCACAGCAGCCCCTGCATGCTCCTGGTGCATGCATTAGGAAGTGGGGGGACTACATGCAAATCTGTGCTCAATGTGAAATAAATGTAATGTGTAATGAAATAGACCACAGGCAGTGTTATTTTTCTGGGGAAAGAGGTGCCAGAACTCACCACAAACCCTTGTTATCTTAGAACAGCAATGGCGGCCACCTGAGAGGTGCCTGAACTGAGTTCTGGTGAGTTCCAGCTGAAAAAAAGTTCTGACCACAGATGATGGTGACACCTCCCAAACACCAGCCTTTGACAAAGCAGGTCTTCCAACATGGCATCTTCACACTGTTTCTATATATTTGGAATTTCAATTCATAGTGCATTCCATCCTCTCTGTAGGTAAATTCCCTAGAGCAAGCGATGCTCGATGCTCTTGTGCTGGATCGGGTGGACTTTGTGAAGCTACTGATTGAAAATGGCGTCAGCATGCAGCGCTTCCTCACCATCCCACGACTGGAAGAGCTTTACAACACTGTGAGTGAACTTTCTAGGAGCCCTTCCAAAACATAAAGGGGGCAGGTGTGCTCTTAATGCCAGGGCATTTTAAGATGATATGCGCACAGAGGTGGGAGTGCACATTTCCCATTGTTGTGCTGCTCTGATCTTAAGAGGTACCAGTTGTCTTGGCAGATCTGTATTGATTCTGTGTGCCTCTGACTGTCATAGACTAAACTGTTCTGACCCTAGTGAGGTTGACAGATCTTGAAGAGGAGGTGCTAGGCTAGCAGGTGTAGAAGGATCAGGGCCTTGGAAACAAAGGGCTGTATCCAATGTCATGCTAAGTTAAAGTCACTTAGCAGTATGCTTGTTCCACTAGCAAAATGCTTTGCTCCCTTGGAATGTTGTGCAAGAGAAAGCACAAGCAGGTTGCTGATAGCTTTGTTGCACAAATCTGTTGTGCAACAAGTTTCCACTAGTGCAACTGTTCCATTTGATTCTTCTGTTGCTCTACATTAAAACTTGCCCATCCACTAGTGCAAGAGGACTTGCGGTAGTGGACAGAGAGTGTGGGATGCAGCCCCACTTTTGGAGGAAAGAAGTAAAAAGCAGGAGGAGGAGTTTGAGAGAGGGAAAGTATGAAAGGGAGTGGGCAGCAATGAGAGGTGGATGTGGTCAGGAGCTGGTACAGTTCCCATATTGGTGCAAATGGGCCTTCACCAACCTGGGACTCACCAGATGTTTTGAACTACAGCTCCCATCTGCCCCACCAGCACAGGCTGGTGTAAATAAGAGAATGCTTTTTATTAAACCATTCCCATATTAAATATCCTCCTGACAGTGCCTGGCCATGTTGTCTTTTTCAGAGACTGGGTCCACCAAATACCCTTCATCTGCTTGTCAGAGATGTAAAAAAGGTATGGCAGAAATGTTTTCAGACTGGGAATGGAAGCAGAGATGAGCAAAATGTTTTTTCACACTTATCTCACAAGTCAACAGGAAAATCATGTGTTATTTGATGGTGTGTCACATGTGGTCTCCAAAATGTTTCTTCAAAAATTGCATGTTTTCTGTAATGATAAAGTAGCTTCTTGCATATGTAGTTATTTGGAAGTGTCATTGCAAAAACATGGAATGATTAGAAAGGAGGATCTAAGGGAAACAAGGGTAAAAATTGGGAAGGGGGTAAAATGGGGGGGAGGTGTAAAATCATTCTGCATTTTCCCAAGAGTAGGGAGCTCCTATTTGTCTGACACATGAAGTAGACGTATGTGTCAAACCCATTGGGCCCACAAAATACTACTTAGGGAGAGAAGAATCTCTCAAAGACAGTTTCTCTGTGTTTCTCACATTTCCAATCTGTGTTCACTTCTCCACAATTCCACAGCAGTTTTGATGGTGGGGGATCCCAATCCTCACAAAAATTCATCAGCATTTAAGCGTGGATTTCTCTTAATAAAATTTTGTATGTAGTTTTAACATACACACATTTTGAAAGCAATTTTCCCTAATAAAATGCATCTTTTATATGTTATTATCACCAATATGTGCATTTCTGTGCACACTTTCCCTCATATGTATACATTTTTGTGCACATTACTTGGTTGGAGAACTGCATCACAAAATTTGGGGAAGTGCAAGTTACAAAGGATAGCTGGGATTCAGTCCATGTAATGGTTCTTGCAGTGTGAATTACGTTATAATGTTTTATTTATTCTTTAGGACTACTTTCGTTATGTTGTAGTTATGAATTTTTTCATGCTGTAAGCCGCCCTGAGCATGCTTTGAACTGTGGAAAGGCAGCATTCAAATAAAATGATGTATGTGAAACCATAAAAGAGCCACATATAGGTTAAGTAACAAAGTCCAAGGCTTGAAAGAAAATAGTTGTGAATAAAAGTTGTCTTCTACTTATATGGCTTTTAAAAGTGATAAGACACATTCATGAAGAATGGAAGTCTTAAAAAGCTTTCTGTTAGCGATGATAACTAATGTATGGAAAAGCCTGAAGAGCAAGGGGAGATGATGCTCTGCTGGTGAGCCCCCAGAGGCAATGGACTGGTTGCTACTGAAAACAGAAAGTGAGACTACACTGGCCTCTGGTCTGATCCAGCAGAACGGCTCATATGTTCTTTGGAGAGAAGGGAGACTAGCAAATAAGAAAGAACACATTGCATTCATGGGGGTCTGGGTCATAGCTGGTCACATTCATGGTGTACTGGGTGCATGTTGTGAACTCATATCTCATGTTCCATGGCTAGCATTTTTCAATGTCATTAACACATTGTTGTATGTTTCTCCATCTCTCTCTCTCTCTCCCCTCCATTGCATTCCCATGGCTCATTCTCATTCAGCGGCAAACTGGGGGATTTGGCTGGGTTAACATGGAGGTGAATGGCTTAGAGTGTTTCATTTTCATCTTAGTTAGCTATTGTCCCATGTTTTTGTAGACTAGACCTCATTGCGCATACTCTGGCACATAAAAGACAACCAGTTTAAACAAGGAGGCATTGTGTTCAGATCAGAGATTCAGGATGCATGCCAGATTTTTAAATGTAACCATCCAATCTTCAGCAATATGACAGAGGAGGTTATACAACCTACTTGTTTACCAAATCAGGGCTGCAGATTAATCAAAAGCTTGTTTGGCATCGAGATGCTGTGAATTGTTATGAACATGAGTTTGCTTAGTAGCACCAGGTGGTCAGATTTCTCTATACCAAAGGGCCGTCTCTGAAGAGCAGAAGTTGGGGAGGAGGGGACAGAGGAGGCATCTCCTGCCCAAACTGAGATGGGGAGCACTGTCTTCTCCCAAGTTGTGGGAAGGGAATCCTTTTTCTCACTCTCCCTAACCATTAAAAAGCAGTGGGTCCCAGTTTGAGACTCCTGAGCCACAACATCCCAATGGGCCCATGAACAAGTAACTTCCCTGTTCTTCGAAGAGATATGTTGCTGCAGTGGCGTGAATGGATGGGGATCAAAGCTGCTGGGAGGGAGGCTCTCTGTGTTGCCTGCAGCAGCTGTCAGAACCAAGAACACCCAGAGATGTGTTCAGGCATCTGCAGGCTTGTGAAGCTCATTCCCAAGCAGCTGCATAGGCCAACACTGAAGCTAGTGACAGGAGAGGCCGGCTGCAATGTTTTGATAGGCACTCAAGCTGGTTTTCCTGCTTGCTGGTTTTCCCCACTGTGCCCTGTAACGGCAGCTGACTACATCACAAACTCCTGCTCACACCATCACTGTGCTACTGGAAAGGATCAAGGTCACGGATCCCAGCCGTGCTTTTACACAGCTCCTGCTCATTTCAGTGAGGGTTTTTCCAGGACAGCTTCCCATGAATGTGTTGATCCTTCCTTCCCCCCATCTGAGAGGCTGGTACAAATGTAATATCAACCAAGGGGAGGGGGAGCTTCCCTCTGCTGCATTATTGAAAGAACTTTGAACTGCCCTTAAGAAAATTGAATTCTTGAATGGATAAAAGCTCCAAATAGACAAAAGCTGATCAGATTAAGTGGAAGATGTAAAACCTAGTCAAAATACAGCCATTTCTAATGCTTTCAAAGATGCCATTTTATAGAAATAAAAAACAATACTTTTCTACAGGGGGAGCCATCCGGGAGATTCCCTCTGTGGTGAATCAGTCCTAGGGCAAGAATGAAATTCTTGGTTAGCGAGTGAAGATTTTTGACAGCAAAGGATTTTGCAAAGCAAAACATTTGTGATATTCCCTCCATTTTTAATTATTCTTTAAAATTGATAAGAAATGGGAGTTAGTCTGAGTCTAATATCCGTCCTTGTGAGTGTGAACTGTGTTATACTACTTGTGGTTTGTATGAGTCCGCTGTTTTATTTGATTTGTTTTGTTGTGTTGTGCTTCATGATGGGCGTAATAGCCGAATAAACATTTGTTGTTGTCTGAGAGCCTCCTAGTCATACCCTGGTGTAGTTCTGTTTCAGTTTAACAGAGTGAATACAGACAACAATTTATTGTGTCAATTTACCATGGTGCATATATCCATGCAGGGAACTGCTGGTCTGCCCATCCCCAGAATAAGGGAATGAGCACTCACATCTTCCTTTGTGGGCACCCTTTGCAGGACGAGGCACATCACCTCGGCCCACATGGGAGCCACCAGCTGGTTGGGCTGGCCTGTCTCCCTGTGCTAGTCATTGGAGGTAACAGCAAAACTTTAAGCCAGTTCAATCAGATGTCAGTCCTTCTAATTCAGAAGTCATTTCTGCTTAGGCATACATTTAACCCCACGGAGTTTAATGGGAACTACTTCCAGAGAAGTGTGTATAGGATTGTAGCATTAATCTACCATATATTTTGGAAAGATGTTTGTGTGCATTTGGATACCTCTTGAAATATCATAACCACATTTTGCATGATGGATCCTGAGATTAAAGAGCAGATTTTTGTCTATGCTTGGGTACAATTAGACACTGTAAATCTCATAAATGTGTGTCAGATTGTGTCCTAAATATATACCCTTGTGCTTACATTTTGCTTCAAAACAATTATTTGGGGGTTTTCTAGGGAAATCTGCCACCAGATTACCACATCAGCCTCATTGACATTGGCCTGGTCCTTGAATATCTCATGGGAGGGGCATATCGTTGCAACTATACACGAAAGAGCTTCCGAACCCTGTACAACAATTTATTTGGGCCAAAGAGGGTAAGAATCTGTCACAAGATTGGTGTCTGTTTTCTCCTTCTGTTTGATCTCTGCATGCACAGCAAGCACTGAATTTGGCCTGATCCCATCTTTAGCATTCTTCTATGAAACTAGATCAGATTTATTAGAAAAGAGGTACATGTTCCATTGGACTGGAAGGAAGGAAGGAAGGAAGGAAGGAAGGAAGGAAGGAAGGAAGGTGTTTGCAACTGAAAAAAGAAAATGAAATGTGACACAGGTTGATGGTTGGGTGCAGGCTAAGACTGGCCTGCCTTTGTCGAAACCCCTTTAAGGAAGGGGGAAGGAGGCGTGTCTTGTGTTGTGAGTCCATGGATGACATGGATGACATGGACCTTAAGTCTGACCCAGCAAATTCCTTTGTTCTTAAGAGCAAAGGACCATAGCTCAGTTGCACAGCTCATTAGTAAAGCACATGATTTGCATGCAAATGATCCCAGCTTCAATTCCTGGCAGCATCTCCAGGTAAAGGGGGATCTAAGACTCCCCCCTCCCCCTCCCCCTAGTGCAGGGGTAGAGAACATTTTTCAGCCTGAGGTCTACAGTCTCTTCTGGAGCCGCATGCCAGTGTGCTAAATTTTGAGGTGGAGCGGGGGGGGGGGGCGGATATCATTGTAATGGAGAAGGAGGAAGCTAGCATGGCGGCCTATGTCTGCTAACCAATAGCATGAAAAATAGGCTTTGCGTGGCTAATCCCTCCCCCCCCACTGTAGAATAAATAAAGACAACGGACACAGAATTTAGGTTAATTGGGCGTAAAATGGCCACAACTTTATTGATTACAGGTAAAAAGGGTATTGGCTTTAGGCATTGGCCCCTAACCGACTATCCGGTCTGACCGGGAAGGGTTAAACACCAACAGGGGGAGCCACCCGAGATGCGTATCCCTAGGCGCTCCCCGAGGGGTTACCGCTCGGGGGCGCGCTTTAGGCCCTAGCCTCCGTAGGTTTCGGACGAGGCGTCGCCCCTCGGAGTCCTTTAACGAACTACCCTTCAAGCATTGGGGGAGGTGATGGCGTTCCTCCCCCACCCAACCTCATTTGCATGACAATATACTACAATACCCCGGCCAATGCCTACCGCCAAAACCAAGGGAGTTGTGACGATTTGCTACGAGGTAGGCGAAAAAACCAAGTGGCACCAAAAACCAGCCAATTCGCCAAATGGAAAAACTCCTACCAGGCCCCTTGCGGCGACCAGCCGAAGCCCATAGCAATGTCAGGTGTAACCTAAAGGGCGGGTGGGTGGGAAACCGGGTCAGCTGCTAGGGAAAAAAGGGGCGAGCCGAGGGCTGCCCCGACCTTAAGTGGCCTCTGGGAGGCCCCGCCCCCGCCGCCAGCCGATTGGCTGGCGCCGCGGGGGGATGTAAATCAAGGGAATTCCCTAACCCCGCGAGGCTGGCGCCAGCCTCGCGGGAGTGAGAGTGGGCGGGGTCGTTTGCCCACAACCCCCCCTCCTCCTGAAGTTCGGAATGGGCATTCTCTGAAACATGCAGCAGTATCTGCAATCTAGAAGATGGACAAAAATAACATTTCTTCACAAACTAAAAGTTTCATTTCTTTTTTGAAACATGCAGCCCAAAGCTCTCAAGCTTCTAGGGATGGAGGTAAGTCTTTTTTGTTTTTTTGTCACACAAGTTTCTTCTCTAATTAGGGGCAGGGGGAGTAAATTTATCACATGGCATGTTTGGGCAAGACCCAAACCAATGGATTCAAATGACAAGAAAGGAGATACTGACTAAACATCAGAAAGAACTTTTGGATGGGAAGAGCTGCTTGAGAGTTTTAAAGCAGAGGTTAGGCGGCCCCCTGCCAGGGGTTCTTGAACTGTTATTCCTGCATTGCAGGAGGTTGGGCTAGATGACCCTTGGCATCCCTTTCAACTCTCAAGTTCTTTGATTCTAAAAAACCACTACCTTCTTTTGGGATCATCTCATTTTGCTTCCAAGTTTATTGGCATGCAGCAACTTGTGTTCAAGCTGTGTGCTTTTAGGTGCAGGAGAGAAAATCCATATAGACTGCTGGAATCACATATAGATGGATTACCTCATTTGGTCTGATTCTTCCAGGACAGAGCAATGGATGCATACCTGCAGTGAGTGCTCTGGTAGCAGCTGTTCCACATGTGCGCTGCACCTATTGCATTTGGAAGGGAGCAGCTGTTTGCGTGCATCCCCCCAACTTCATCCCATTATGATCCTCTTAAATAACACATAGGTTTTCTGGAAACCTCAGACCAACCCATGCTTTCTGGGGGCTCCTTGAGCTATTAGGATAAAGGGGAGAGTGTCCCTGTGCAAAGTGTATAAGCCTTTATTCTAAATGGGCAGAAGAACTTATTGTTATATCACAGATATAAAATATATAAATACAAAGCAAAGCCAGGCGCCCTGAAAGCTGGTAAGCAGCTTTGCCGTGTTCAAAGGAGGCATCAACAAGGCTTAATCTTCTTTGACATCTCTTTGTCTTTTCTGATGAGTGCATGACAAAAGCATTCATCCCTCCTGAGACAGGAGATGGCTGGGCCTAAAAAGCTTAAAATGGGCAACAGTGGCCCAAATCTAGAGATATTCCACGTGCAGCTGGCCAGGCACCACTGCAGGGCACATCTGCTGGTGCCTTTGCTCCCAGGAGGTGGCAGCATGTTCACATGTGAGTCTTAGCATGCCACTGCCTGTTCTGAGAGGGGTGGGAGACTGAGTCCACACAGGAAGAAACAATGGGACTAAATTCTGGCTGCTTTAAATAGTCATGGTCCCCCAAAGAATACCAGGAGTTGCAGTTTTTTATGGTTGCACTCCCTTCGAAGGAGCAGGTTCACAGTTTGGGGGTGCCTCTGGATTCAGCTTTGTCCCTGGAGTGCCTTTCACCAACTGCGACTGGTTTGACAGCTACAGCCATTCCTGGACCAGCCACAGCAGTTCATGTGTTGGTTACTTCAAGACCAGATTATTGCAATGTGCTCTATATGGGGCGCCCCTCACACTTGATCTGGAAGCTGCAGTTAGTGCAGAATGCTGCAGCATAATTGCTGACAGGAGTGAGGCCTTGTCAATAAAGAACACCTGTGCTCAGAGATCTGCACTGGTTGCTGATTAGCTACCAGGCCAAGTTCAAGGTGTTAATATATGAAGCCCTGAACAACTTGGGACCAGTTTACCTACAGATCGCCTTACCCCACATGTGCCAAATCGACCTATCAGCAGAACTGGCACTACTACAGGGGCCACATAATACCCCTTCTGTATTGGGAAAACTTGATCATTTAGTGTGGCAATGCCTATACTTTGGAACTCCCTGACTCTTGAGATCAAGCAGATGCCTTCACTGTACAGTCGTATCTTGGTTTTCTAACAGCTTAGTTCTCAAACGTTTTGGCTCCCAAATGTCGCAAACCTGGAAGTGAGTATTCTGGTTTGTATACTATTTTTGGAAGCTGAACGTCCAACGGGCCTTTCACGGCTTCCGATTGGCTGCAGGAGCTTTGGTTTCCGAACGTTTTGGAAGTCGAACGGACTTCCGGAATGGATTCCGTTTGACTTCCAAGGTATGAATGTACTCTTTTTGCCCCCTGATAAAAACATTATTGATTAGGAAGTTGAGGTAATATTAATCTGTTTAACTTTTGTATGCTTTAAAGTATGGTTGTGATTTTTTCTTGATTTTACTGTTTTACCTTTTGTAAGTCATTTTGAGGTTGTTGCTTTTGTTACAATCAGTGTATAAATTAAATTAAATTAAATAAATAAGGGTTTCTAGGATACCCCTGTTCCCCTCAAAGAACTACAACTTACAAAGTGATTTAACAACAAATCCCTCTTCCCAGGGAACTCTGAACTGTAACTGTGAGGGTCAATAGGGGTGTCCTAACAACCCTCAGCACCCTGGTAGGTAATTCAGGGACTTCCACTTGTTCTCCTCATTACCCACTGAAGAACAATAACTGTGGAAAGCCTCCCTGTTCTAGGCTGTCAAGAAATGGTTAGTATTTGGTATTTCCCCTCTAATTAGGCTTCCCTGCCCCACCCTTAGCTGTGGCTCCACTGCCCAGACTGTCTTTCTGTTACCTCCTTCCTCGTTGCCTCCAGTTCCAGTCGTAATGCTCCATCCTCCTTCCCCATTTAGGAGATGGGATAGTTCTCCCTTTGCTGGGTCCTCCGGCGTAAGATCTCATGTTCAAAGGTGAACTTTCCATTCAGCCTTCTTCAAGACGCTCTTTGTCGCCGCCTGCTTCGCATGTGACTTGGCTTGCCCATGTGCTCATTCTAGCCTTTCTCTGCACCAAGAGTGCCTGCATGACTCAATCACACTTGAAACAGGGATACAGCAGGATCAGCCATGCCTAGCAAGGGCTGGTTGAAAGGGCCCCAAGCCAGATCAGCGATTCATCCAGAGACAGAATAGGTAACCCCCTTTAAAGGCAAATAGTTGTGTTGCACCTCTGCACCAAAAGGCCGAGCCATGCGTGATGCTGAGATGCTATAGTATGACCTGCGTCCAGCAGAGGCTGGCTGGAAGGCAGTGGGAAGGGGGCAGATAATCGTGCAGAGATGCAGGGGGTCAGCCTACTTTACAGAGGGCACTTTGAGCTCACAAAAGCCTGTAGATCAGGGGTGCACAACCTGCAGCCCTCCAGATGTTGTGGGACTACACCTCCCATCATCCCTGATCACTGGCTATGCTGGCTGGGGCTGCTGGGAGTTGTAGTTCAGAAACATCTGGAGGGCCACAGGTTGTGCACCCCTGCTGTAAATAATTATGGATTAATTTCTCAGAGATCTCCAGCAGTTCTCTCATGGCACTACAGTGTACCTCAGCCACAGTTTGGGAACTGCTGGGTCATTTATTTAGAAACCTGATCTTTAGAAGGTTTAGGTCCTTTCCCAGTGATTTCATTTGAACTCCAACATCATGCCAAATGATTTGAAGGTAGGATGACTGATGCATCGGTCTGAAGGACCTGCATCTGTCTATGTGCTGTTTGCACAGGTAACATCATAAGCTGTGATACCCACAGAAAAGCACATGTTGTGAATTTGCAGTGACGCTTTGCATGGAAGCATTGTCATCGCCATAAGAAGGCACTCTTCTACTAACAATTCAGGCACAGTGATTCTGCATGCTTGTATTTCCGGCTTAACCTTCAACTTAACAGCAGTGCATGGCCTTTTCCTTAAGCATCTATCTTTATTCATGGGCACAACCTGTAATAATCTGCAGGAACGCCAGTAAAATGTAGCCTAAATGTGAAATTACGGTAACTCAATTGCTCCTTCCTAGGATGATGAACCTCCAACCAAAGGGAAAAAGAAGAAAAAGAAGAAGAAGGAAGAGGAGATAGACATTGATGTGGATGACCCAGAAGTCAGCCGCTTCCAGTACCCCTTCCATGAGCTCATGGTCTGGGCAGTGCTGATGAAGCGGCAGAAGATGGCTCTCTTCCTTTGGCAACGTGGAGAGGAGACCATGGCCAAGGCACTGGTGGCCTGCAAACTCTACAAAGCCATGGCCCACGAGTCTTCAGAGAGCGAGCTGGTGGATGACATCTCTCAAGACCTGGACAACAACTCAAAGTTAGTCACCCAGAGTGTGGGGCTGGACTGTGTGGTGTAGCGGTTAGGTTGTCAGACCTGGGAGACCAGGATTGAAAACCCCACTCAGCTATGAAGCTCATTTGGATGACGTTGGGCCTGTCCCTGGCTCTCGGTCTAAGCTGAGACCTTCTGAGCTAAGGCCCTTCTCTAGTTCCTGTTCTGCTTTTTTATATTTATATATTCTTGGTATATAGTTTATATTTATATTTTCTTAGTATTAAACATGAACCTGCCCCAATGTTACAATGATCTACTGATTGAGTCCTTCAGCTCTCTCAAGTTGAATCAGACAGAAGGGTCTTCTCTGTTGTGGCCCCTGGCTCTTGAATGTCCTCCCCAGGAAATATCACCTGGTACTGAACCTGAAGTCCATTCAGAACCAGCTGAAGACTTTACTTGCCCTGGTCTTCCAGTACATCCTCAAGACTGGTTTTAATAAGCAATTTTAATAGATTTTACTGGCTTTACTGCTTTGACCTGTTGCATTGTTCCTGTGATGTTAATTTTACTACCGTGTTTAATTTGTTAGCTGCTAGCCAATCTGGCATTCTTTATCTCTCCAGAGATTTTGGCCAGCTTGCTGTTGAGCTGCTGGATCAATCATATAAGCATGATGAGCAAGTAGCCATGAAACTTTTGACATATGAGCTGAAAAACTGGAGCAACTCTACTTGCCTGAAACTTGCAGTGGCAGCAAAGCACAGGGACTTCATCGCACACACCTGCAGCCAGATGTTACTGACAGACATGTGGATGGGGAGGTTGCGCATGAGGAAAAATCCGGGCCTTAAGGTAGGCATGGACTGCTTAGGCCTGCAGGCACCTGGGCTTGCTATATAGGAGGGAGGGGAAAACTGTACATATATGGAGGAGAATAGTACTGGGGGCAGGAATGATGCCTCCTCCAGAGCCACAGTCCTGCTCCAGTTCCCCCTCCCTTCAATACATGCTGGTTTAAACAAGTAGAACCAAGAGACAGGTGATGTGATCACTGATCTCCAATCAGACATCTCCAGGAATTTCTAGTTTGGCCCTGAGCTGCATCCTATGCAACTAAACCATAAATTTCAAATCATAAATGGCTCTTGCCTCTCATGCAGGTTATCATGGGGATCCTCATACCTCCTACCATCCTGTTCCTGGAGTTCCGTACCTCTGATGACTATTCCTACCAAACGTCAAAGGAAAATGAAGTCGGGAAAGAAAAAGAAGAAGAAAATGTGGTCAGTGGCAGCCCATCTCTATAAGCCTCTCAACACCACAAACATGTCTCACCTTTATTCCCTGTTTAATAGTCATCATGGCTTCCCCAATTGCCAAGAATGCTGAGAATTGTAACTCAGTCAGGGATGCTGAGGATTTTGTATTTGAGATTCTTGCTCTTCCTCAGAACTTCAGCAAGTTCCAAGGAAGGATATTGTCAATCTTTGTTTCTCTCTGTTTTCTTATTTTTCAACCTTAAATTCAGTGCTCCACGTTTCCCCAGCAATCTGCTGAGAAAATCTCATGAAAATCCATCAACATTCTAGTGTGAATTTCCTTTGATGAACAGATTTTTATGCAGTTTTGAACAATATACATTTTGCAAACATTTTCCCCTAACTTTTGAAATATTTATTTCACTAATAACTGCATTTCGATGTGCACTTTCCTCTACTGTTCACATTCATTGCTTTTGAACCACTGTTGTTGTTTTGGCAAACAGGCTTTGCAGGTTTTTGAAGCATGAACAACCTATTTGACTACAGACAAGTCTACATACCTTAAGTCAGCCTTTCTCAACCTGTGGGTCCCCAGATGTTGTTGAACTACAAATCCCACATCACCCCTAGCTAGCAAGGCCAGAGCTCAGGGATGATGGGAGTTGTAGTCCAACAACATCTGGGGACCCACAGGTTGAGAACCGCTGCCTTAAGTAATGAAGGTTCTAGTATGGCTCTTACAACTGAATAATATGTGCCTA
This sequence comes from Podarcis muralis, assembly GCF_964188315.1. NCBI lineage: Eukaryota > Metazoa > Chordata > Lepidosauria > Squamata > Lacertidae > Podarcis > Podarcis muralis. The sequence continues at coordinate 2,985,786 of NC_135668.1, read as the reverse complement.
TAGAAAAACAAGCAAACAAGCAAGCAAGCAAACAGGACAGTTTGTCTATGTTCAGACATTCTCTCTCCCCACCCCCTTTAACCTTGAATGGATGAGAGCCCTCCAGTGGGGACAATCTATGATCCTAAGCTACCTGTCTTTCAGGATGCAAATGCTGATACTGGTTCCCGAAAGGGTGATGAAGAAGATGGGAACAAAAAGCAAAGGAGCCTTCCCATTGGAACGAAGATCTACGAATTCTATAATGCACCAATTGTGAAGTTCTGGTTTTACACAGTGAGTGAAAATTATTTTCATCCTTTGGTGAAAACAACATGTTCCATTCTCTCCTGCTGATGTAATGTGTCACTGCTGACCATTAGCCATGCTGATGGGAACAATGGCCTAGAACATCTGGAAAGCTCAGTGTTGTGGTAGGCTGGCCTCTCACTTCTTTATTCCCTACTCCAAAATTACTGGTAATTACTGGTTTCCAAAACACAACAAAAAATTGTAAATGGGGGGGGGAGAACCCTGCTTTGGGTTTCTAAGCAGAAGTGTCATCGTCATTGTGCAACCACCATCACCCAACATCCCTACAAATGAATCAACCCAAAAATGCAATGTGAGGTCTCTTTTTATTTCTTTTTCCAGATATCCTACCTAGGGTACTTAATGCTGTTCAACTATATAATCTTGGTACCAATGGATCGTTGGCCCTCACTCCAGGAATGGGTTGTCATTTCATACATTGTGACTCTGGCATTGGAGAAAGTAAGAGAGGTAATTCCAACCATTCTGGCAACTGTTCTTTTGAAATTCTCCACCTGCTCTGATGTCACAAGGAAGGAGGAAAGCAGTTAGGGATGCAAAAGCCACTCCCCCTGGCATAATCCTACAATCCACATGTTCACTGGGGTGTCTGAATGCCCAAGGGACCTGAAGTAGGATAAACTGGTTTGAAGAAGCTAGTAAGCCTCAAGCTTCTTTCTCCCATTGCCACATTAAACACCTTTCTTTCTCCCTTCCCACCACTTTGTTTTCAGATTTTGATGTCAGAACCAGGTAAATTGAGTCAGAAAATAAAAGTGTGGCTACAAGAATATTGGAACATCACTGATTTGGTTGCTATTTCTGTGTTCTTGGTTGGGGCCATTCTCCGTTTGCAAAACCAGCCTTATATGAGTTATGGAAGAGTTATCTACTGTGTGGATATCATTTTCTGGTACATCCGAGTACTGGACATCTTTGGTGTGAATAAGTACCTGGGGCCTTATGTCATGATGATTGGAAAAATGGTAAGTAACTATGTTTTGAAACAGAGAGGGCAGGTGTCATGGCAGGTATTAAAGAAAGGCAGTGGCGCTGCAGCTTATCCGAAAGCAAGAAGCCCTAAGAAACTGAATGGAGAACTGGATACTTACTGGAGGACTAGGAGCCAGAGAGAATTGTTACAACCCCATATGAATTGGGGTATTTCTGTGCAATGTTTCATCAGATGGCTCTTTGCAACCCTAGCCCTCCATTTTAGCACAAATTGAACACTGTTGCAAGGGTTTGCTAACAGAAACTTGGATGTATCCAAACATTAAGGTCACGATCCAGCCAAAGTGATGCTTTTTTAAGATCCATTGAAGTTGATGGGAATGTTAATTATGATTTACCGGTAAAACTTTTATAGCCCACCTTTCAGTTTTTTAAAAAAACTTACAACATGACTTCCAATTTAAATGATAACTATATCATCAAAAACACATTGCAGATTATTTTTTTTAGCAGAAGTCAGAAACAATCAACTGTCATTATATGTGACAGGCAAATAAAAGCATTTAAGCTGGTTACTTGAACTCATAAACTTTGGTTCCAGATAAATAATCCTGGGGAGACTGTTTCATAATTGATACGACACCACTGAGAAGGCCCTTTCCATAGCAACTGCCCACCCCCAGTCACCTAGAAGATTACCCAAATTATATTTTAAAAGTTTCCATAGGAGTACATTGTCATGCCCCGAGAGTTGGACAGGTATTAACGAGGTGCAGAGCTGAGGTCTGGAACTGATTGGCTTCATAGGAAGTGATTCATAAATGAAATATATAACAGATCGTGTTCATATTGTTTTTCAGTAATTTCTACGCTGATCCTTTCTTGATATGTTGCTCTACGCTCTTTCTTGGTGTAGATGATTGACATGCTGTACTTTGTGGTGATTATGCTGGTGGTCCTGATGAGCTTTGGAGTTGCCCGTCAAGCCATCCTGCATCCCGATGAGCAGCCGTCTTGGAGACTGGTCCGCAACATCTTCTACATGCCCTACTGGATGATCTATGGAGAGGTGTTTGCTGACCAGATAGACCGTAAGAACAGAATTCATAGTAAGATTCTGTTTCCTGTTTCTGAGGCAGATGATCGGGTCCAAATTAATCAACATTTAATTTGGAATCGGCATCACTTTTTCTACTTACGATTATTGTAGCTTTGTCTTTGTGGCAGACATGATTGAACACCTCTGAACTTTGCCATCACCCTCAATCAATTCCCTTTATTTTGTAGGTTAAACAGAAAGAGCTTGCATATCTTCTTCTTGTTGTTGTTGCTGCTGCCATTACAATTATTTATTGCCCACCCTTCCAAGGGAGGTTGTGGCAATTTAAAATTCAGAATGACAAACAGTTAAAGCAGATTACATATTATAGGGTGGTTCCTGAAAACACACATTTCAGGTGTCCATAGACCAGGGCAAAGAGGCACATCATCAGCATTTGCTGAAAGATGCACAATGAAGGTCCCAGGCACACCTCTGCAGGGAGGGAATCCCTTAGCTTAGGGGGCTGCAACAGAAAAGGGTGGGGTGCCACCATCACCAAATTTCAGAGGAATGTGGAACTACCACTAGGGCTCACTCTGCTGATCTCAACACCTAGAAGGGTCTGTACAGAAGGAGATAGCTTCTCAGATATTTGGGGCCAAAGCCCTTTAGGGTTTTGAACGCCAACATGAGCCCCTTGAATTGGACCCAGAAATGAACCAGCCTTGTAGCTTGTCTTTGTGGCAGACATGATGATCTCTTTCAAACTGTGTCTTCACCCGAAGCCAATTCCCTTTATTTTGCAAGTTAAAAAGAAAGAGCATTCGTATATCCCTTCCCTTTTACAGAAAACCTCTTTTCTGTCAGCAAATCTTAGGCAAATTTGTGTTATGGACCTGTGTGCATTTGAGTCTTTTAAGAACCTGATAATACAGTCAACAGGGGGAGGAAATAGTCCCGTGAACACACAGTTCTCTAGTGAAGAAGCCCTGCCGGGCAGGGGAAGCTTTTGTGTGCCCTACACAGTTAAGGAGCAGCTGAGCATTTTTGCAGAATAAAATGAGCATCAAGGAAATCACCACCACCATATTCTTTGTGAATGACCCTTGCATTTCTTTCAAGTGGGGTTGTTCAAAAACCATTGTCTCGTTTATTTATTTTTAAATGGCATGACTGAAGGTGCGAGCCTTCTGCATAGTTTTAATTTCTTTAAAAAAAGAATGCCTCAATTTAACATGGTGTGCATATTTCTATAGAAATCCAGCTTTTTACGGTTTGTAGCTTTCTTGGCTTTACAGTGTGTGACTGATGCTTGCTGAAATCTCCCACTAGCAGCTATTCCTCTCTCCCTTCTGGACCTGAGCCATGTGGAGCCCCTGACCCTTGCTGTAGCCTGAGATCCCTCTCTGGGAGGCAGATCTAGACTCCAGAGTGTGTTTCCAGAGAGCAAAATGTGTTCCCAGGGCAGCCACACTGTCCATCTTGTGCAATTGCCTTGTGGTGCTTTGTGCTTGTGGTGAGAGTCTGCCCACGTCATCCTTACATAATTGAAATAGCTTGAATATTTACATGATCATCTGCCAGCTGCCTTTTGTAATTATCTTTTGATTGCCACAAATACGCTGCCATACATAATGTTTCGGAAAGTCCAGGAGAAAAGGAAATTGCAAGGCCTTCTGGAGTCCTGACAAGAGCCATTGTTTCAGAGCATGTCTCTTGCCTGTTAAAACATTTGAAGGCCTTATCTTTCTCTGGCAGCTGAAGAGCAACCATATTGTCAGTCACATGTGTGTTTTTCCTTCCCTACTGTTCTCTTGTTCTTTTATTCCTTTTTAAAATGCTTCTTTTTGCATTTTTATTCTTTGCTTTCGGAACGCTGGGTAGTCTATGCCATGGAAATTAATCGTAAGTCTTTGCAGGGAGTTGACAAAGCAATTAAATGTTTTTATTGGTGGATTCCACCCCACCCCCGTGACCCTTTAATTAGAGTTCATCTAGCTTTAGTGCTATACCTGCCACTGCCATGTTGTCATGACCTGGTCCCCAAATTCACCACCACCTAAAACCTCATACACCCACCTTTGCCAGCTGAAGATTTGAGGTATGGGTCTTGACCCATCAGAAACCCAAATTATGCAACAAATCTCTGCAGCATCTTAGACAACCAGGGCAGGGTTTAGACCTATGCCATTTCCATAGCAATAGTCCAAAATCCTCAGAAGAGACTTTTAAAGCTGTCCAGCTGTTTGTGTGATTGCTTTTAAAAAGTTCCAATATCTGTGATAAAGGAAGTGAATCTTGGCTCTGTAATAGTCATAGCTGTCAACTTTCATATTTGAAAATAAGGGATCAGCAGCCTCACCTATCCTGGGGACAGTCTACGGGATATCTAACAATCTGGAATAGCAGCGGGAAGCAGCGGGAAACGGCACTGGAATAAGGGAATTTCCCGCAAGAAAAGGAAAGGTTGACAGCTATGGTAATAGTATGACTCTGAATGTCTTTAAAGGAGCCTGCTTCTGTGAGAAAGGCGCTTCACAGACCCATTGAAATGGCCCTAAGTTGGTCCTGTCTTATTAATTTCAGTGGGCCTACTCTGAGTCAAACGTACACTGACCTGGGTACCCAATTAGTTCTAGTCCCAGCCAGTAAAACTGTGCTTTCAGAAGCCGGAGAACTCTAGACTGCCAGGCTCCACCCACCTCATTCTGCCCTGGTCCTGCCCACAAGCCAACAGGCTGCACCCCCTCCCCTCACATTCTGCCCTGACCTGCCAGATTTCACCAGTCTGCCCCTTACCAGATTTGGCCCCACGGAGTTGAATGCCTGTGGAGGGTGGGGGGCTGCTATTTTTGAAATCAGAAATGTGCATGGGAGGGAGAAGGTGGTTGTTTGTGTAAGCCCATCTGGGTGTGTTCAGAGGCTGGACTGCCCCACAAAAAGGACAGTTACTTAAGCATGTGCCCTGGGCACTACAACAAGCTTGGGCTGGGTCCCTCTGATTTCTATCTTCCCCCAGTTACACAGAGCCCTCACTGTATGTGCTCCATGTTGAATAACCATAAGCCAATTCCATCCTCAGCTCCCTGTGGGGAAAACCTTTATGATGAGGATGGCAAGCGTTTCCCTCAGTGCATCCCTGGCGCATGGCTGACTCCCGCAATCATGGCCTGCTACCTCTTGGTAGCCAACATTCTCCTGGTCAACTTGCTGATTGCTGTTTTCAAGTGAGTGTTTTGCTTACAAGGGAGCTACTCACTCTGGGTTCCTTCCTACTGTGAAGAAGTCTGGTGGAGTTTATTAGGGGGACCCTGAGAAAGGTAGGTGAAGGATCAACTGTGGTCAAAGAGAGCGAGGCTGCATGCACAAGAAATGTAAGTTTCCCTCAATTTGGAATTGTTTGTGCTCTTCATGAGCATGCTGCTTTAGGTCAAGATGCTATCACCCTGCTGTCAGCAAGGGTGGGGGTGGATACTTGATACACACTTGAAAACCCTCCCCTTGATCAGGTTATTCATGCCTTTTCCTCCCTGCACATGTCCCAGGGAAATAGAAAGGCAAGGAGTGACTGTGATCTTGGTACACACCAGACTTTGGGCAGGTGAGAATACACCCTGGCATTGCCAGGGCTGCCTACATCCATCTGTTTTCTGATTAAAATTTTGCGGGGTAACACAGAAGCAACCTGCAATGAACATTTCTTTTCAGAATGAAACCAGTTTCCCAAGAAGCCCTTTTCTGGGGTGAAACATATGCAACAGATCTAGACTGTGTTTGGACTGTGTACTCAATCTCCATTGATTCTAGAATAAAGTGCTGTGTGTATGTAGGACAAGGGCAAGGGAAGGGTGGAGCTTCATCTGTTTAGATTAGGACTGAAACATCTGTGGGCCTCCAGGTAGGAGCTGTGGTCCAGCAACAGCAGGAAGACCACATAAGTTGCCCTCCCTGGGTTTAGATGAGCTGCTACTAGCATTAGGTCTCATATGACTGCTTGCTTTAACACATACACACAAGCGGGGGAGATGCCTATATTTACTGCTCAATCACACTGTTATCTTTTGCTGCCAGTATCCAAAACTGGATTGCTGGTGGGTGTAGATCCATGCCATTGTCCTGGGCACTGTGCCCGGTTTGGGTGCTGTCCTTTGAAATCAGACTTGCTCACAAAGCTATCTTTTATTTTGCTATCTACAGTAGAATATTCAATAGCTGAAAAGGTCGTGCATTTTAAAAGGAGTCACATGCCAGTCGCAGAGCTAAATTTAAAAGGGAAAAAGAAGAAGAGAGAAAGTGATTCTCTTGCATGCACAATGGTGGTTATCTGAAGGGACTGCAAATAAAATCAACATTGTAGGAAGTAGGTCATGCAGTTAACCCATCCTTGCTTGGTAGTCACAGGGATGGGCCATGCTTTGTTGCACTGCTAATGCTTCTCTTCTCCTGCAGAAGACTTGGGGGTGTAATTTGTTGACTCTCACAAAAATGAAAAGAGACAGTGCAAGAACAGTGAAAGGGTCTACATGGCCAAACACCATTGCACCAAATTGTCAAGCAGTAAAATATAACCATCACCATTAGGGATGAGGGAGAAAAACAATACACAAGCTGAAATGCAGCTACCTTTCAAAATTTGCATTTCTCCAGTACCTCTGCAGCCAGTTTTTGGCATCTGTCAAGAGACAATGGAGTGTGCCTCTGTGGGTGAAGTCCAATGGCTGCATTAGCAGCACTGAAGTGACCTCCCTGGGGTGCAAGCCTGGACAGTGTGTATGGAGGCTGCCTCTGGCTGCCCAGATCACAAGACAACCCTCTTGGCCTCACTGATGTGGTCCAAAGGAAAGCAGAGCAAGATGTTTGGCAGTATCCTGGCTGCAGGAGTTGCCAGAAGGAGGTGTACAAGATGCCATCCAACTGTCTTACGGACTCCACTCCAGATTTGTGTAGGGTTTGCTCCTTAGACTTTTCTTCTCCCAAAGATATCCTACAAAGCAGTGGAGGTTTAGAATCACAGTTTTCCTTCTCCTAGAAGGGCTTCCTTCCCAGGTTGGCAAGCCCCATCTGCCCCTCACTTCTCTCTACAGCACATGCAGAAACCACCTTATTGGCCATTGGACCCACTCTTGTTTTCATCTGCTCCATCCACTGGAGCCTGCAGGGGAAGTGTCATAGACTGGCAGGGTGCTGAGAAGTGTATACCGGGGGAAGCGGGGCTGGAGAGGCAGGCAGTGGTTTGTGAGGGCCTATAGCAGCTAGGAGGTGAGAATCAGAGGCTGGAGAAGTTTCAGAGCTGGAGAAAGAGGAGGAAAAGACAGGCCAGGCAGGTGAAGGACCAAGTGCTTCCCCACCCTCTCCTGCACCACTGTCTCCCAGAATCAGGAGGGAATTGAAGTGGGACGAGCAGAGGAAGTTTCCATGCAGGCATAGTCTCTGGCTAGATGAGCACAGCCCAACTTGGAAAGGTACATAAACTGGTAGGGGGGGAGTGGTCCCCAGTTGCTGCAACTGCTTCATAGAGTGTGGAACTGGGAGTAGCTGCCTAGATACCAGATTGGTGTGTGTAGGTATCTGGAGCAGTAGAAGCAAAGCAACTATGTTATCTTTGACAATCAAGAGTGAACTCTCTGCCATGTGCATTCCTTTGACTGGAAGCACCCTTGACAGAAAGTGCCTAACTCACCAAAGTTTTGAGACCCATCAGCTACCTTCATCTGGTTTAGCTGACCAGTTAAAGCATTTGTGGACTCAAACCCAATTCCCTGAGTTCAGGAACACTTGCGTCATAACAAATTTGTTAGACTTTAAGGTGCCACAAGACACTTTCATATTTTTGCTACCAGAGCGTAACACACTGCCCCTCTAGAAGTGTTTTTCAGAAAGAAGTCTTTGGGATCCATAAGCAAACTGCATCTGGGGGTGCTAGCTGCCTCTTTCCAGGTCTGGTGTGGGGGCAGTGGTCTTCTGTGCTTCTACCTATGCTTAACCTGTCCACTTGTGAATAAACTCAAATACAAAATGCCAATATGCTTCCAGTAACCTGGTTTAGCACACACCCTGCACTATTGGCATGCAGCCCCCAACAAATTGACCCCAGGGGAATGCAGTCCTCAGCAGAAAAAGGGTTCCCTGCCCATTTTCTGTGAACCAAGTTCACAGAATATATTTCTGAGAGAGATTTGCAAACATTGCTATTTAGGTCAAGCTGATCAGCATTTTAAAAAGCAAGACAATGTAGAGCTTCTATGGGCTTTGATGTTACAAAGGGCCTTTCATGAGTTGAATGTTTAACGTCACATCAAACGCCAGGAGGTGTTGTTTGCAATGCTCAGTTTGAGCCATGCTTCAAATAATCAGCTCCAAAAGAAATGATATTTTGCAGAGGTCCTTTTGGCAGTGGGCAACTGGTGCAACTCTCTCCCCAGTGGTTGCCCTTCTAGTCCATACTGAGACGTTATGTGGGCATGAGAGCAGCAATTGTTGGGCACCACCCTACTCTTGAAATCTCAATAGAACAAATCTGCCCATTTCAGCTCCTCATTTTTCCAATCTGAAGTTCAATTTGCCTCATTTCTGCATCAAATTAGGGATTTTTCTTCTGTCTGCACTTTTGTCTGCATCCCTTCTGATGAATTTTGGACATAATTTTACCGAATATATGCATTTCTGCAAGCAGTTTTCCCAATATAATGCATGTTTTTAAGGTAATTTTCACTTACAAGATGCACTTTCGTGCACACTTATTGGTTGGAGAAGTGTCTTGCAAAATTTAGAGAAGTGCGAATTCCATAGGGTAGCTGTAATTCTATTTGCTTATTGTTTCAGGAAGTGTGAATTAGGAAGGTTAACTATTGCAAACTGAATCAATCCCCTTCAGTCCCTAAGCTCAAGGAGAACTGGTCCCAGATCTGTTTGATCTGCACTATCTATTTCTGAACGGATGCCATCATTTGCATGGCAAGGCAAATAGGCTTCACTCTGGAGGCAACTTCCCCTCTCTGTGCCATGTTCTTGTCCCCACCCCAAATGTGGGAACTTTAAACTGGCAACATGTGAAGAGACGACTGAGTTCTCACAACTTTTACTTAGCTCTCTGGCAATTTTGTAGTGAAGCTACTCAGCAAGGGTGTATCTTTTGCAGCAACACCTTCTTTGAAGTGAAGTCCATCTCCAACCAAGTCTGGAAGTTCCAGCGGTATCAGCTGATCATGACCTTCCATGATCGGCCAGTGCTTCCTCCGCCCATGATCATCTTTAGCCACCTTTACATCATTATAGTTCGTCTCTGCTGCCGCTGCAAGAAACGAAGAGAAGGGGACCAAGACGAACGCGACCGAGGACTGAGTATGTGGGGGGAAAGACATTCTCTCTGTGCTATGAGTCTGGGTTGACTGGGCACCATAGCAGGGGTCAGGCAGGGGTTTGAAGGTCCCATCCATAGACCATCTGCAAGCAGGAAGTCAGCACAGCAGGGCTCCAATTGTGATCCTTCTTGTTTTGACTTTCTGCCCACCTTTCGTTTTTGAAAGGTGGGGAGAACTCAGAAACATCCCCCATCTATAGCCACTTTACTGTCTCATGCTGCCGTGTGGGGAGACCAGGCTTAGTTGTACTAAATCAAAAGCGGCTGGGTAACCTGTAGCTGGACTACAACTCCCATCATCCCCAATTGCTATCCAAAGTGGCAGGGGCTGATGGGAACTGTAGGTGCTGGAAATGGTTGTGAAAGGGGTACACAGAATGGGATAGGATATTGAAGGGATAATCTGTGTCCCTGAGTTGGGTGAACCAGCCCTAAGCGGGCAACCTTGATCACACTTTCTCACTGAGCACAGTGAGTAAGCATGCATCGGGTTATTTATGCATGTATTTCATAAAATTCATAGAGCACTTGAATGTTAAAGAAAAAAACCCTCATAGCAGTTTACAAAAAGGATTGGGGTGCATATCTCAATAAATATGGTGACCTTGTTTCTGAGTGAACATGATCAGGATTGAGCTGTTGATATTTTAGACTACTTTCCAACAGTTGAAAAAGTTTTTCTGACACAGGACTCCAGATTGGATTTTAATTTCTGCAAGGGACAGTGTGAAAACTGACATACTATAGAAATTCAGAGTGTTTAGCTACTGCCTGCTTGCCAGATTTTTGCCATATGGCTCCAGGCTAGAATATGCACTGAACTGTACCTGAACATTGCAAGCCTCACCATGTCTACTCAGATCTATTTACTCCCAGAAAAGTGGGGTTAGACCTGCAGCATCAGAGCTTAATGTTCATTACACGTAGCCTGAAAATGCACATTGAGGTGGTAGTAGTCTCTTCCGAGTTTAGGGGGTTTGATAGACAGGGTAAAATACATGCTTTCCCTGCCTCAATTTCTTTCAGAGCTGTTTCTAAATGATGAAGAATTGAAAAAACTGTATGAATTTGAGGAGCAATGTGTTGAGGAATATTTCCGACAAAAGGAAGATGAAGAACAGTCATCAAATGATGAACGTATTAGAGTCACTTCAGAAAGGTAGCCAGTGAATTTGTTTATTTTCTTGCCAGTTGCAGAGGGCAAAGAGGAAGCATGGACTTCAACACTAGAGTCCTTTGGAGATGTTGAAGGAAAGAGTAAGACAACACAATAAGTTTGAGATTCTACTTTAAGACTGCCAATAATAAATCCTCCTCCTCCTTCTTTATATCCTGCTCATCTCACAGTGCAATTATATACATGTCTACTCAAAGGCTTATTAAATTCAATGAGACTTACTCATAGGGATGGGGGAGAAATTCAATTCAGTTCACATTTAAAGGTAAATCTACAATATTTTGAATCTGCAACATGACAATCCTTCGGAATTTGCACTTATCTAAATTTTGCAATTTATAGACGCGGGTGACGCTGTGGTCTAAACCACAGAGCCTAGGGCTTGACGATCAGAAGGTCGGTGGTTCGAATCCCCATGATGGGGTGAACTCCCATTGCTCTGTCCCTGCTCCTGCCAACCTAGCAGTTCAAAAGCACATCAAAGTGCAAGTAGATAAATAGGTACTGCTCCAGCGGGAAGGTAAGGGGCTTAGTCATGCTGGCCACGTGACCTGGAAGCTGTCTGTGGACAAACGGCAGCTCCCTCAGCCTATAGACCGAGATGAGCGTGCAACCCCAGAGTCATTTGCGACTGGACTTAATGGTCAGGGGCCCCTTTACCTAAATTTTGCAATGCAGTTCTCCAACCAATGTTAGAAGTCATATATTGGGGTAAATTGTACATACTAGTGAATATGTTCATGAATATCCAAAAATGTATATATTACATACATTAGGGTAAATTGTGCAGAGTGTACTTTCATGCTGCACACTTAAGACAAAGGGGAAGTAGGGGAGAAACAGGCACAACCTCCTCAGTGGTAACAAGAGTTTGCTGGTAGTTGCCCCTAGGTAAGGAAGGATCTGCCAATTTCATTTCTCTCTGTTTCTCAATTTTACCCATCTTAAATTCAGTCCTCAATTTCACCGCAATTTGCATTTTTAAAAATCTCATGAAAAATTGTCAGCGTCTGAGTGCAATTTTCTCCCAATAAACACATTTTGGCACATAGTTTTGACTAATATACTCATTTCTGAAAACAACTTGTGTGGTTTTTGTGTTCTTTTCACTAACATATTCATTTTGCACACATTTCCTCCAGTACATGCACTGTTGTACGCACTACTTGGTTGGACATCTGCACCCCAAAATTCTGAGACACACAAATTTTGAAGGAGAGTTGTGCTTAGGATCGCATATTGGTTTGAGGGCTATGAATTAGATCAATTTTCATTCAAATGCAAACAAAATATAATTTCTCTTCCATTCCTAGTAGCCCCCCTCCCATGGCAGGGAATTAACCTGCAACTCTTGGGGTTCTTCTTACTCAGGAAGTTGGGATGATTTGCAAGGTGTCACCAAATATGCTGGGGTATCACAAACTGCCTGTGGGCCCTCTGGCAGCTTGGCAGTGCCCACAGTACCATGCAAAAATATTCTAAATATCGTAAGAATTCAACCAAAGGAAACTGCAAGAGAAGAATGTGTGACGTCTAGCTAAAATACTGTTATAATCCTTCTAAGTTATTCTAACACTCTCTGGTTCTTTTCTTTTCTTGGTTTTATTATAATTAGGTTTGTGGCAGCCAATGGCATGAACAAATGAGTAATAACCTACTGATTAACTGAGTAAAACTGGAAGCTCTAATAATTAATAAAACAGCTGTCCTCCTCATAAGTGCTGTTCTAGGCTAATAATGACAGTGCTGGATAAATCTGTGTTGCTTAATGAATTTATCCCCCCCCCCCCTTGAATTCTATAGAGTTGAAAACATGTCTATGAGATTAGAAGAAGTGAATGAAAGAGAACATTTCATGAAAGCCTCTCTCCAGACGGTTGACCTTCGACTTTCTCAGCTGGAAGAACTCTCTGGCCGGATGGCGAATGCTCTGGAGAAACTGGCAGGCATCGACAAGGCTGAGCTGACTCACACACGTTCCCGGGCATCCTCGGAATGCGATGCTTCTTACCTCCTCCGGCAAAGCAGCGTAAACAGTTCTGATGGCTACATGTACAGGTACCACGGTGATGATCTTGCCTATGATGACCTGCCTACCCCAATGTCTCCAGCCTTGGCTTTGCGTAAAGCGGATTCAAAGCTACAGCTGGCTCCAGAACGCCAAGGAAGTATCCACTCTGCCACAAGCGCCTCTACAGATCACAGCAAAAACACTTTAGATGTTACGCAGAATGTTTCTCTATCCCGTTCTGGCTCAGTTGACAGGCAGGAACACTGTAAGAATGAAGAGACAACACCCCAAACTCTCAACCAAATAGATATGGTTGGGAATGGGCAGCCTGGAACTGGACCAAAAATTCAGAACCCTCATTTAGCGTTAGAAAAGGCCAAATTAGAAGCCACCATCTCCTATCCTTTGGACAAACCTAGGGCAATGAGGTACTACCCTTCTGAAACATTCAACGCTTGTGAAGCAAGCATGATGAAATCAAGGAGTTACATATTTGCACAAGGTGGAAATATGGTTGGAGGAGTTAACAACCGGACCATTATGGACCAAGAGTATAGGACCATCATGGATGAAGTGTGCCCTTCCACAATTGAACAATGGACTGCTGAGTGGAAGTATGAGGTTCAGCAGAAACTAGCTAGTGAGCCTCCTCCTGAATATCCTGGCATTGTGTCTGAAGCGGAGATGCAAGCTGAGCGGAAACAGCTACTGACTGACACCGAAGAGGACAGTGATGTTGGTGAAGTGGTGGGTCTCAGTGCCTCCCATCCTTCCTCACCTGTCACCAAAAGGATCCACACAGACAATTTGTTGTCAGTGAAATCTGACAGGACTTGTGGTTTTCCTTCCGTACGGTCAAAGAGTTTACACAGCCATTCTCGAAAACCCAAGTCCATTAAGGACAGGCTTAATAGACCAGGACATGCCAGCAGTGTCAGCAGCCTAGTGGTGACCTGTGGGACTGCAACGGAAGAGCAGAAAGCAAAACAAGAAAATGCCTCTGCAGAAACTGAATGCTAAAATGGCCTTTTCTCAACAAGCAATAGTTGGGAGATGTGGTTAAGCCAGGACACCACAGGTAGAAGTGACACCCCCAAATGCCCATCCTTTAAAGAGCCAGTTTGCATTTGGTAGCTCACTATGTTCGCTTTTACAGATGCATTCATGTCCAACAGTTCCTGCTTCAAAGCACTTCCTGCTTTTGTGAAGGGAAGGTGTGCTCTCCCTGAGGGTCATAGCTACCTCTGGAGGGCCCGGCCAACAGTGTCAACATGGATTCTTTAATTCATTATGTCAATGATTCTAAAAGCAATGTAGTTCAGTGAGCTGGAGGCTGGATCCTCCTGACCCATAAGAGCACCACTGCTTAAAACAACGGGTCTCACTGAGCGATTGACAGGCCAACAGCACTCTTTGTGGGCTTCAGGGCAATGCTGCAGAATGAATCACCAAGAGGCCCTTTTTTAACACACATAAAAAGTGGCACAATCAGCAGCTCTTCTTCTTGCAAAAGTGAATGTTGTGTGTGGCAAGTGTATATTCCCTCAGCACCCAGTACAGGTATTTATCAAGGATATACCCACATATAACACTGTATGTGATAATTCCTGTCTACACTCACTGCCTGCAAACTCCCTACACTGAGGATCCTTGAGAGACAGCAGTTTCCCATATCTATAGTGGCACCAAGGAAGAAAGTGGGGGCAAGAAGGAGTACCTTGTGGAAGAGGTATGACTTTGTGAGCGGAGTCTTACTGGCACTATTTTTACACCACTGTTGTTGTTGTTCTGGTCAGCCAGTTTGGGCTAGTGGCAATCAGATAAATCTTTTTTTCAGGCACAGTTCAGCCAACTGCAGACTTAAATAAATGTGTTTTCAGAGTTGGTTTTTTAAAGATCATCAGTGTTGAGGTCAAACATATCTCCTTGTTCCAAAGCTGAGAAATTCCTGTTCTTGTACCCAGCAGTCTCATTGCTCTTAGGAGAGGACCAGACAGCAGGGCCTCAGAAGCTTCATGCTTAGGCAGACTCACTTAGGTGTAAGTAGGTCATTAAGATAACATGGTCTCAAGCCATTTTTGAGGTAGAAATGTCACCACAGTATTATTTATTTCACAAGAGTAGGTGGTATTCTGGAACCGCAGTCAGCCAATTAGATAAAGTGCTTGGAAACAAAAAAAATTGAACTAAAAAACTTGCTCACGAGTATGTGACATGGCTTTGGGGTTTCTCCCACCCACCCACTCCAGTGCACCAGTCCAGCTGGTGTGCTTATAAAAACTAGTACCGTATTGGCCCAAACAGAAGCCACACTTCCCCCCCAAATTCTGATTGTGAAAAGTTAAAGTGTGGCTTATATTTACTACCTTACGGTATTGATGCTGAAACAGCTGCCCACGAGGGCTGTCGGGGGTGCAGGACAATGGCGCCCGTCTTGATCGCATCTCCCAAGCCTCCCCCAAGCCACAGTAATGAAGGGGGAAGGGGAAGAGGCCACCGGCAAAGCAGCGCAGCTACCGCCCCCCCCCCCCCGCCAGGAAGCAGCCCGGGAGCATGGGGCAACAGTGTGCAGTCCACCTGCCACTCCCAAGCCTCCCTGGGTGCCAGTTTGGGGAAGTAGTGCCGGGAGGCAGGCGCACAGCGCGCTCGGAACCAAACACCAGCACCAGCCGCCCCCCCTGCCCCCCGTTCAGGGTGGTAGTGCCAGGAGGTGGGCCGCACCCACAAATAAGCCTTGAAATTTAAAGGTGCAGCTTATTTGTGGGTGTGTCTTGTATTCGGGCCAATACAGGAACTTTTAAGCTTGTGATTTTACTGTTTGGGGACGCTTTCGCTTCAGGTGATTCCCATACCTCAAATGCTATCATGTGACTCAGCAAGTAATGTCCTTGGTTTAAGGCAGGGGTGTTTTTTGGTGATCTGCAAGCAAAAGGTGAACGACAACAATGGGGACTTGAAACTTTGATTGCATCTAAGGGCAAAACTAGATGTTACACTCAGACGCACATGGCATTACTCGGGTGGCCCTCTTTATATTGAAAAGATTATTTCTGGAAATGCAGTCAAGATTGGAGAAATGGAGAAACTTAACTCACACCCCTGATTCAAATGATGTCCTCTCTCTACAACTTTCCCAACTGCATCTATGCCATTGCAAATGGACATTAGAACTTCCATGAGGGGCAAAATCCAAGGTGGAGGTGATCTGCAGCAGCATAATGGGGCGGGGGAGCAACCTTGTCCAGTCCCAACTGCCCTTCGAAAAGCTGCTTTTTCTGCTCAAAAAGGGGCATCAGGGTAAAGGTAAAGGGACCCCTGACCATTAGGTCCAGTCACGGATGACTCTGGGGTTGCGGCGCTCATCTTGCTTTACTGGCCGAGGGAGCCGGCGTTTGCCCGCAAACAGCTTCTGGGTCATGTGGCCAGCATGGCTGGTGAACCAGAGCAGCGCACAGAAACGCCGTTTACCTTCCCGCCAGAGCGGTACCTATTTATCTACTTGCACTTGACGTGCTTTCAAACTGCTAGGTTGGCAGGAGCAGGGTCTGAGCAACAGTAGCTCATCTCATCGCGGGGATTCAAACCACCAACCTTCTGATCGACAAGGCCTAGGCTCTGTGGTTTAGACCACAGCACCACCTGTGTAGGAATGCACAAATTTGCCTGATTTGGCTTCTCTTGGTTTCTAATTTTTCCACTCTTAAATTCAGTTCTCCACACACACACCAGCATTTTTTTATTAGTCCTTATGAAAATTCAGCAGTATTTCAGTGTGAATTTATCATAAAATACAAATCTTTGTATGCCTAAAATACACACTTTTGTGAAAGTTTCCCCGAATATACTCTATTGTGTGCTATTTTCACTATTCCATGCATTTTTTTTGCACATTTTAGTACTGTCGTACCTTTGAACGGAATCAAAGTGCGGCTTCTGATTAGCTGCAGGAAGTTCCTGCAGCCAATTGGAAGCTGAGGAAGCCCCATCAGACATTCGGCTTCCAAAAATAGTTCGCAAACTGGAACAGTCACTTCCAGGTTTGCAGCGTTTGGGAGCCAAAACATTCAAGAACTAAATTGTTCAAAAACCAAGGTACAACTGTACATGCATTTTTGTAAACATAGGTTGGCTAGAGAATCACACTGCAAAATTCAGAGAAGTGCTAATTTCTAAGGAAGGCCACATTTCAGTTTGTGTATTGTTTCAGAAATCGTGGATTAAGATATCTAATTAAGATATTACTACTAATCCAGAATACAGCAGCTAGACTTGTGACTGGGAGTAGCCACCAGGACCATATAACACCAATCCTAAAGGATCTACACTGGCTCCCAGTACATTTCCAAGCACAATTCAAAGTGTTGGTGCTAACCTTTAAAGCTCTAAGTGGCATTGGCCCTGTATACCTGAAGGAGTGTCTGCACCTCCATCATTCAGAGTGGACAGAGATCTAGCTCCAAGGGCCTTCTGGCAGTTCCCTCACTGCAAGAAGTAAAGCTACAGGGAACAAGGCAGAGGGTCTTCTGGGCAGTGGAGCCCTCCCTGTGGAACACCTTCCCGTCAGATGTCAAGGAGATAAAGAACTACAACTTTTAGAAGACATCTAAAAGTTCCTCCCTGTATCAGGAAGTTTTAAATGTCTGATGTTTTATTATGTTTTTATGTGTTGGAAGCTGCAAAGAGTGGCGGGAGAAACCCAGCCAAATGGATGGGGTATAATAATAATAATAATAATAATAATAATAATATTAATATCTCACACCCCTACATCAGGCTACTGTTACACGTCTGCACACATGTCTTGGCCTTCACAGTCTTGTATTATCTGTTTGGCATAGCCCCAAATTCCTGCACCTTCCTAAAAATCATTTGTTAATGTACCCTGTAGGTCTCTATAGTTCCTGATCAAATTATGTCGAACAGAGGTGATTGCCTTAAGTGATAGCATCACATGGGTGGTGCTGCCTTGTGGAAGAACTGTTAATGGACATTGGATAGGAAGGGACTGCTTCAGAGCACTCCAGATGCGGTGGGGGTGGTGCTATCTTTGAGTTACAGTAAGGGTGGATAGGTAGACTCTAAGGGAGAAAATTGAAGACTTGCTTAAGGGACATTTGTATTCAATGACTGCAGAAGCAGCAAAAGAGGAAATGAAACTTGCTTTATGAATAGAAGCAGGTGAAAGTTATGAGACCTGCTCAAGAAAAGAAATAGCAGCTGCATTGTACCCTGATCTACAAGTCAATTGCCAGAATGTCCCACAGAAATGCTGGGAATTGGGAGAAATTTAAACAGAGTGGTGGCTGTTCCTTTCCCCCTCCCTCCTGCATCTAGCTCCCAGTGCCAATGTGACAAACACCAGCAGGTGCTGAATCGTGTGCTGGAGAACCAGATGATACTTACCCCACAAACCTGCTTTTGCAAGCATTTCCATTTTGCACACACCAGAAATGCACAATCTATTCACAACTAGCTCTGCACCCTTATGACACAGGAGGAAAAGAAGATGAAGCTTCATACCGAGCCAGACCATCTAGCTCAGGATGGTCTACTCTGACTGGCAGCAGCTTTCCAGGTTTTCAGGCAGGGAGTCTTTCCCAGCTTTCCCTGGAGATGCTGGAGATAGAACCCAAGACCTCCTACATGCAAAGCAACTGCTCCACCACTGAGCTCTGCCCCCGGGTTGTGCGGGTTATTCAGATACAGCAAATGGGGAGTTGGCAAGTGGTTTTTTCTTCTTTAAAAAACTTACTGGATGTTTTTGTGGAAAGAGTAAATCTGGATTAAATGTGGGGAAATCTGGGCTGGCAATGATGTTCATGTGGACGCTGAGAAAAACGTGCATGCAAGATAACACTAATCCCACAATAAACCCTTGTCTGGAAGCACTCTTCATTTACAGATAAAAGCCTTTAATTTACTACAGCTGCTAGAGACATTGATTCAATTTGCACATACACTGTAGAACCAACATGCTAAAATCTAGATTATTTCATATTCATATTGTTATTTCTAAGAGAAACTTAGCATTTAACAATGAATAAACAACAACTAAAACCAGGTTTAAAAATTTGAAAATCTGATCTATTTTTATTAAATTTAAAAACCTTACTTTTTTTTAAAAAAAAAACTTGATTTTTATTTCTCCCTTGTCTTAGCAGAGCTTGCAGGAGTCTTCCATGAAAGGTGCACATATATGCACCCTGTAGTCTCAAAGTTGTGCACTGGGACTGAGTTGGATGTGCTCCTACACGGGCATATTGCTGGTGTAGCACAGCAGTGGCCACTGAATCCTGTAGCCTCCTGAGCTTCAGCACAGAACGGCACAGTTACTTATACAAAGGTTAGCTTTGTAGCATTACAACTAAATAATATATGATAATTTATTTCCTTTTGTGAACAGCATTCTATTATGAGTAACGGAAGTTCTTCCTGTTCTTTCCAGGAGGCTGCTTTCCCCCCTGCAAAGGTGGAGGTTTTTTTCTTTTTAATCAAACCATTAAGCACATTACCTAAGTAAAATTAGAGGTCAAAGGTTTATGTTTAACTCCTGGTAGTCCTATTGCGTACAATAAACTTAAAAGTATTGCAGCTGGATCCTGAGTTGCTTTGTATGCAGAATCCCATTTCAGTGGCTCTCCTCTTTCCCACGGACCAAGGGGGTTTTTTGGTGGTCACTCTGTGTCTCCTCCCTACACTTAGCATTTTGGTTCCCCTAACTCTTAGGCTTAAGGAGACAAGTCAATCTGCAAGCCTCTTCTTCCCCAGCAGAAAAAGCAAAAAGACAAAAATAGGAACCCAGACACATGAAAGGGAAAGCTTCCCCAATCTGGCGCCCTCCAGGTGTTTTGGACTACAACACCCATCAGAGCAACTGGAGGGTATCAGGTCAGGGAAGGCTGTTATAGAGTGTGCTCACAATGGAATCCAGAAAGTGGCTTCACATACATACACCCACACCCCACTGGTATATTGAAGCAAAGGCTTTCTTTGAGACTCCTTTTTAAGCATTATCTCAGAAGTTGTTTACAACGTCATGATTACAACAATGACATGTAATAGAATTTGGTAGCCTTGCCACTCACAGTTTACTTTTGCATAACAGTTTTGTGCAATTACATGATCATTTGGCTTTGCATGTCTGGTGATGCTATTTGATATAATATGCAGATGCCTTTCATTGTATGCCTGTATTCCATCAGCAAAAAACAAACAAAACCAAACCCCAAACCCAGCAGCATCATTATGAAGTGATGTGTTAACTAAGCCTTTATCCTTTGTTTCTGGTACTGAAATGATTGTCATACAAGTTAATCCAAGAATAATATGGAACTCTCTGAAATGACACCTTTTCTTATCTTTGTATTTTTGTGTAAAGCATTTTAAACAAAAAATATATATTAAGTAAGGACTGTATTTTAAAATGTAATAGCATCTTAATAAATTCACATTTTGTTTTTAAAAATTTGTCATGGAAAATCACAACTCACTTTGTTTTCTTAACTAGATGTTGAAGGGAAGGAAGATAAAAGAGTATATGGAAAAATATATCAAAGTTCTCCAGGCTTCAGGCTAAAAATAGGTGAGGAAGGAGGAAGGAGAGGGCACGGAAGCTGCACTGGCATAAGCTCCCATTGTGGCAGGGAAGACATTGCTCTCTCCCCAATGCACAAACAGAATCTGGCCAAACTGGTAGAATTTAACAGTGGTGATGGGAGTTCTTCGTTCACTGTACCTAAGCACAGCAGGCTAGCTTACAGGAACTAAAGGAGCAAGGGGTAGTGGCTGCCAAACACAGCACCTGCCACCTGAGGTAATTGCCTTCATCTGCTTAATACAGTGGTACCTCTGGTTACCTACTCAATTCGTTCCGGAGGTCTGTTCTTAACCTGAAACTGTTCTTAATCTGAAGCACCACGTTAGATAATGGGGCCTCCCGCTGCTGCCGGAGCACGATTTCTGTTCTTATCCTGAAGCAAAGTTCTTAATCCGAGGTACTATTTCTGGGTTAGCAGAGTCTGTAACCTGAAGCGTATGTAACCTGAAGCATATGTAACCTGAGGTATCACTGTAGTAGAACTGACTATTAAGCACAAGTTAAGTTTAACTAGGAAGAAAATGCCTTACCCTCACCCAGGCATGCACACCCAGCCTGTGTTTTCTGCCATGTCCCCTCCCACACTTTGTGAAGTACAGCCATAAGAAAAATGCTTCCCCGCATGCTACTCTGGAAAGGCTCTGGTAATTCTTTTCTGTGGAATAAGGATCACAACAGCCAGCATTCTTGCAGAGATAGTTTTCTCCCCTAAAATAAAAAAGGTTTGAAGCCTAAAAGGGCAAAGGTTGGAGAAACTGGGAAAGGGATAATTTACCGCTGTGTGTTTAAAACTGTTAAACAAAAACTCTTAATGAGAAAACACAGGATGAAATCGAAGTGCATCTATGAAGGTGAAATGTGGCCTATATGCCGAAGTTTAATCCAAGGAGACCTCCAGTTAACCGTTAAACAGAGGGATGAATTCTGTGCTATCCGCTGTGTTCATACTGACTAATAAGCAACCTGAAAGTGCACTGCTTTTGAAGCCAATATTTGTCTTAACACTACAAAAACAACACATACCAGTAAATTCAAGAAATTCAAGAAAATAAATGTCTAATTTTGGCATATCTTTACACTTTCCTCAATAAACATAAATGTAATAAAAGAAATGAATAAAAAGGTAGTAAAGGGAATTTTGTTTCATTTTGCTTCTCTAATGTTTGAAAATTCACCAACATCACAAAGATAAAATTTTGTTGCACCAAATTCAGATACTTAGGGGTACATATAACCAAAAACCTCAACAAACTATACATCCACAATTACAAACCCCTGTGGCGAGAAATTAACAAAGACTTCAGGAAATGGAACAACACCAACTTCACCCTCTCAGACAAAATAGCCATGATCATAATGATCACTCTCCAAAATTAACCTACCTATTCCAAACTTTCCCAATCTGGATTCCCCCAACCCAACTCTGTAGATGGTAGAAAAAAACTACACTCGTTTATTTTCTCGCACAAAAAGCCAAGAATAAGCTCCAAATATCTACACCTCATTTCCTCAGAAGGAAGATGGGGAATTCCCAGCATAGAACTACATTGCCAACCAAGTGCACCACATAATCCCATACATTCTAGACTAGAGGATGAGTCCACTGTGAGAGAGACATATTCAAAAACACCCCCATCACAGCATACCCATTCCTCCAAAACAAAGGAAAATCCCCACAACGCTAAACAGGTTTACACAAACTAGGGGACACCCAAATACCCTGGCTAACACACCACCAACTGCACGCCTTCTTAAGACAACCCAGCAGTTAAATCAGCTGCCACTAGGCCCTTGACCACCGCCGAAAACCTCCTCCGAACAGCAGAGGGACACGGCGAGGGGCTGGTACAGTCAAACCTCGGTTTTCGAACGTCTCAACTGCCAAATGTTTGGAAGCCGAATGCTTCCGAAAACCTGGAAGTGAATGCTTCAGTTTTGAACAGCTTCTGAGGCACGTTTTTCATTTTTTCCCATTGACTTTGCAGCCAGCCTGTTGATCCTCAGTTTCCGACCGTTTTGGAAGTTGAACGAACTTCCGGAACGGATTATGTTCTAAAACTGAGGTTCCACTGTATCCACAATATACAGAATGCTGCCCCAGAATCCAACAAACCCCCTCAACGCAATCAAAAAACGATGGGAGTGTGACCTCCTAGGCTACGAAATAAACCCCACGCAGTGGACTAGAGGGGAGCTGGCAGGCAGCCCTGCCCCCAACTGAGGGGGCAGAAACTTGCTTTCTTTTCTGGATACATTTCCCCCTTAAATTATGGAATAATAAAACATATCATCGATGGATTCAAAATGTTTAATGCATTTTGTTAAGGTTCAATTTCTTTGATGAATAAAAATAATGTCTTTTACGACCATTTAATTCAATAAATGGCTGCCTATAAAAATGAAATAATGGAAAATATAAAACCCTTATGATTATTTGGCCCTAAAAAATTATAATAGTTGAAAATAAATAACCCTAAATTCAATGCATGTGTGCCTTAGCAATGCTTGCCTCGATTGAAAAGGAAAAAAACCTCACGATTATTTATTCAATAAATGTTTGCCTTTAATTTTTTAAAAAATGAAAAGGAAGCCCTACCAGCGCCTTTCGCGGCGCTTCCTGCAACGCCTCGGGGAAGGGCCGCTGGCCTAGCCCGGGGTGGGGGGGGAGGCCTCCGGTCTGGCGGAGCGGCCGCGTTTGACCCTCCGCCCCACCGTCCGACACCTCCCTGCTTTCGCAACGAGCGTTGCTAGGAGACGAGAGGCGAGAGGGAGGGCGGGGTGGGAGAGGAAGAAGCGGCTGCCCTCCCTCCCCCCTCACGCCCCGCCCCTCGACGTCTGGCTCGTGCTATTGGCCTTCCCCGTGGGCTGAGGCTCCTCCCCTTCCGGGGCGGGGCGCCGGAGCCTCTAACTCCCGCCTTGGTAACCTTCAGAGCGGCGTGAGGATGGCGGAGGCGGAGTCAGGAGGGAGGGAGGAGCAAGCAGCGGCAGCCGACGCGACGACGGCAGCGGAGGGAGCGCGAGCGCGTGACGCCGGGGGCGTGGCTTCTCCGGCGTAGTAGCCGCCGCCACCGCCGCCGCGGGCGTGAGGTGGGGCCAAGAGGCGAGCCCGGAGCTCCGAGGGAGAAGGAGCGGGGTCGGCCTGGCTCGGGAGTCGCCGCCGCGGTCATGTTTCCTCTCAAGCCCCCCAAGGCCACCTTCAAGTCCTACCTCTTGCCTCAGGTAAGGCGCGCGCGCCCGGGCGGTGGCGGCTCTTTCCCCCTCCGGAGTCACTTTGGCTGTGAGGTGCGAGGAAGCCCCTTTCGGAGCTCCGGCTTGAGCTGGAGGGAACCGCCGCCGCCGCCCTCGCCCGCCTGCTGCTGCTGCTGCTGCGCGCTGGGCTGCCCCGCGAGTCTGGGGCAGGAGCGAGGGCGCCCCCTCCACCTCCGCCGGGCCCCGTAGTAGAATAGCGCAGCCCTTGTGTCTTGCGGGGGGGGGGGGTCCTAAGCGGATGACGGACCGTCTGCAAATACAAGGAATAACAGCGATGATAATAGGAAGCCTAGATTCATGCATGCGCGTGCTTCGATGTCGCACCTCGCCCTGGGACCTTAGAGTGGAGGGTGGGAAATAAATAACAACAATAAGTGCAATTCGCACTGAGCTCAGTGGGACTTGTTTCAGTGGGTATCATGATTTGGTTTGGCTTTTTTACAGCTGAAGTCACCCGCTCCTGTCTTTGCTTGGTGGGACTTGAGGAAACACTGAGTAATGCACAAGTTTAATAATAATAAACAACTTAATATTGCAGAAATGTAGCAGGTGGGAGAGGCTCCAGTGCAGCAGCATTCGCTGCACATATGGAAGCTTCCTTGGCAGCAAGTCAAGTCCATGGGGCTGATTTCTGGGGAAACGTGTCCTGGAGCAGGGCTGTCACCTTGCAGTCCTAATGCATTACTTTGCAAAGAGCCCACTTCCCTCCTTTCCCTTAGTGCAACTTAACTTTTGAGGAAAGTGTGTCTAGGAAACCAGCTTACAGTCTTGTGGGATTGACTTTTGCGTTAACGTGTTTAGGATTGCTTTCTGGTAAAGAATGCTATCCTACACATACCTCTTCTTGGAATAAGCCCCATTGGGGTTTGAGTCTGCATAGGCATGCATAGAATGGCCGTGTGTGAGGCATGCAGTTTGTTTTACTGTTTCCTCAGAAGCAAGCTCCATTGTGTTCAGTCTGTGTGGGCTTGTTTGTTAATAGCCTGAAGGATCAAAGTACAGTGGTACCTCGGTTTACAAACTTAATCCGTTCCAGAAGTCCGTTCTTAAACTGAAACCATTCTTAAACCAAGGCACGCTTTCCCTGATGAGGCCTCCCGCCGCCGGTGCCCTTCCACCGTTTGGATTCCGTTCTTAGACAGAGGTAAAGTTCACAAACCAAGACACTATTTGCGGTTTTGCAGAGTTCGTAAACCAAATTGTTCTTAAACTGGACTGTTCTTAAACCGAAGTACCACTGTATCACAGTCCCACTTTCCCAGAAAGTGGGCTGTGGAGATTCTAAGAACAATTGTGCTAATAATTTTAAATACAATGTTTCTGAAATATATACAGAGCTTGATGGAAAACTCTTAATTCAAGCAATACAGTACTAAAATCATGCCAAATTTGGAAGAAAAATAGGATTGTTGGTTCTGTATCATCCCCATGAAAGTGGCAGTATAACACATTCTTTAAAAGTCACAACTAACTTCTTTCTTTTCTGTAAAGCTCCAATTTTCTCCCGTAGTTAGTGAAATGGGACAGCAGCCAAATGGCTCCTTAAACCAAGGTTACAGTCGCCAAAATGGAATGTCTAGTTGCAATTTTTGAGCAGGACGGCTCTAAAGTCTTGTTTTTCAAATAATGCACTGGCTGTGCTTGGTTATCAGTTAAACATCTGGCTATTTCAGGTGACAACCTTGAACTAGGTTAAGAACTTTGAGAACTGAAAGAAGAAAAATCACTTTATCCAGGGACAGTCCACATATATTCCCACCTCTTTTTCTTAATGGTGACAATCCCATTCACAATGTAATAATATTCTTCACGACTTTGAGCAGGGCCGTGGGGTAAGTGAAGACAAGCTACAACACTGCTCTTGCTCAGGCTTTACAGAAAAAGCATTTTGGTTCATGAAATTCATTCTGATTGTGCATGTAAAATATAACGGATAGAATTCTACAGGATATGGTGTGAAAACAGTAAAGATCCAATGATCCCTAGACATGCACCACCAGATGGTAGAGATGTCAGGTGCCATCCTGGCACCCAGGCATCTTCACTTGGTTGCAAATGGTCGATAGCCAGGTGCAAAATGCACCTGGTGTCTGGCTAATTTT
Organism: Podarcis muralis; assembly: GCF_964188315.1. Classification (NCBI taxonomy): domain Eukaryota; kingdom Metazoa; phylum Chordata; class Lepidosauria; order Squamata; family Lacertidae; genus Podarcis; species Podarcis muralis. The sequence continues at coordinate 2,960,003 of NC_135668.1, read as the reverse complement.
GGGCACTGACAAGGAGCCAACAGTTGCAGGGTGAAGGTCAGGCAGACTGAAGCTCAGAATGAACACACTTTAATCTTTGAGAATTCTTGGGAAAGAAGTGATGTCCCTGCAGACTGGAGGTGGTGTTCCTATCTTCAAAAGGGCGGAGGGAAACCCAGTAACTATTGACTAGTGAGCTTGACATCGATTCCAGGAAAGGTCCTAGAACCGATAATTCAACAATCTGTGAGCACATAGAAAAGGAGGCTTTAATTACTAAAACCCAGCATGAGTTTCTCAAAAACAAGTCATGTTAGATGAATCTCATTTCTTTTTTTGATGGAATTACAAGCTTGGTGGATCAGGGAAATGCTGTGGAAATATTGTATCTTGATTTCAGTAAGGCTTTTGACAAAATCCCCTATTAGATATTTTTTGTGAGGAAGCTGCTAAAATGAGGATTGAACAAGGTAACTGTTAGGTGGATTTGTAGCTGATTGATTGACCAGACCCAAAGAGTACTCATTAATGGTTCCTCGTCACCCTGGAAAAAGTGACAAGTGGGGTGCCACAGGGTTCTGTCCTGGGCCTGTTGTTGTTCAACATCTTTATAAATGACTTGAATGAAGGAATTGAGGGGATGTTCATCAATTTTTCATAAGACATCAAATTGGGATGGGGGAGCTAATGCCACAGAAGACAGAATCAGGATTCAGAATGACCTTAACAGATTGGAGAGGTGACACTAACAAAATAAATTTCAATAGGAACAAATGTCAGGTTCAGCTCTTGGGCAGGAAGAACCAGCTGCACAAATATAAGATGGGAGACACCTGTCTTGCTAGTAGTACATGTGAAAAGTATCTAGGGGTCTTGGTGGACTGCAGTGTGATGCAGCAGCAAAAAAGCTAATGCTGTTCTAGACTGCATAAACAGAATTATTGTGTCCAGAACAAGGTAAGTAATAGTACCACTCTATTCTGCCTTGGTCAGACCACACCTGGACTACTATGTCCAATTCCGGGCACCACAATTTAAGAAGGATATTGACAACCTCAAACATGTGCAGAGGAGGGTGACCAAGATAATCAAGGGTCTGGAAACTAAGTGATACAAGGAGAGCTTGAAGGAGCTGGGTGTGTTTAGCCTGGAAAAGAGGAGACTGGGAGGAGATACAATAGCCATCTTCAGATATCTCAAGGGCTGTCACATGGAAGTGGGAACAAGCTTGTTTTCTTCTGCTCTGGAGGGTAGGGCCCAAACCAATGGCTTAAAGTTGCAAGAAAGGAGATTCCAACTAAATCTATGGGGGGAAATTCTGTTAGTTAAGAGCTGTTTGACAGATTCCCGAGGGAGGTTGTGGACTCTCCTTCCTTGGAAGTTTTTAAGCAGAGGTTGGATGGCCATCTGTCATGGATGCTTTAGCTGAGATTCCTGCATTGCAGGGGGTTGGACTGGATGACCCTGGGGGTACCTTGCAGCTCTACACTTCTATGATTCTTTGTCACCTCTTTTTGTGTATAATGCCTCTTTGCATACTTCCCTTTCCCCATTATTTGGCAACTAGTTTAAATATGTGGCCTTCTTATATACTTGGCAAAATTTGTATTTCAGTGTTACAACAAGAAATAGAGTTGTCTGGCTCTCCTCAGACTATCCCTGCTTTTAAATGTCCAGTTCATAACTTGGAGGAATGGCTAATATGTTTATAGGGATTAGCAACTACTTGCTGTTAATAGCTCAACAGGTACACAATTTTATATCACTGTATCTTGAAGTTGAATAATATCTGCACCTGTTAAGTGCTAAAGGCACAAACTCTAGCAAGACAAAAAATATCAACCCTGGAGCTACTTTAAATTGCCTTCAAAGTACAACAATTTGAGTATAACATTGCTTGTATCTTGTATTTCTTACTTATTTTTAAATTTAGCTGTTCGTTAAATGAACTTCAGCCTGGACACTGAGATCCAGCTCTGAAGTGAGAAGTGAGGTTACATTGAACCAGGCAGAAGGCTTTTTAGGGAGTCGCTCCCGTCTTCCCACTAGATGTCAAACAGATAAACAGCCATGTGATTTTTAAAAGACATCTGAAAGCAGCCCTGTTCAGGGAAGTCTTTAGTGTGATGTTTTATTGTGCTTTTACTATTTTTTTTTGTTGGGAGGGGCTGGGGCAACCCAGTCAGTTTGGCTGCTGCCTAATAGTAATAATAGTAATTATTATTATTATTATTATTATTATCATCTTATTTTTTATTATTATATAAAAAACTAGCCTGATTTTTTTATTTTTAAAATTCCTGTTTGAAGGATTAAAGTTAAAATGCTACTTGATTCATGTTACTGAGAGATCTGAGGTTAATTTTTTTGGTACATCTAACTCTGATACAGCCAATTTAAACTGTATTTTAAACAGGAGCTTTTTAGCAAATGTGAAATACCCTGCTTTCAAAACTGATTTGCCATTAAACTTAAAAGTTGGCTTCCTGAAGCAAAAAGGTGTTGGTTAGTGAAATTAAAGGGCTGGGAGAAGTTACTATTTTTTCACTGTGACATCAGATAAATTGGTGAGTAAAGTAAAAACCTTTGGGGTGGGGGTTGCTCATTTTTAAATAGGGTGAGTCCTGTTTCATACATGCATGGATGGACACAACCAGAAAATGAATGGAAAAGGAAAAGCTGACACATATGTCTGTCAAACCTGCTTACCTACTTTCCCACCCTTAGGAGTGAACAGGGAGGGGATGTTACCTCCCTTGCCTCTTCTACCACATAGAGAGGGCCCTGGCAGTGTGCTTCATCTGCCTCTGTCTCATGAGTTCTGTTGCATCAGACAAAAGGCCAATGTAGTTCAACTTAGTTCAACCAGATGATCTGGGAAGCGCCCCCGCCCCCCCGAGCATAGAATCAGAGTTGGAATAGACCACAAGGGCCATCGAGTCCAACCCCCTGCCAAGCAGGAAACACCATCAGAGCACTCCTGACATATGGTTGTCAAGCCTCTGCTTAAAGACCTCCAAAGAAGGAGACTCCACCACACTCCTTGGCAGCAAATTCCACTGTCGAACAGCTCTTACTGTCAGGAAGTTCTTCCTAATGTTTAGGTGGATTCTTCTTTCTTGTAGTTTGGAGCATGAAGGCAATAGCCCCCTTTTTCTATTGTTTCCCCGCAGATGGCATTCAGTTGCATGCTGCCTCTGAATTGTATGGTACACATAGCAATGACATTCCCTGGAACTCACTCTCATGATGCCATCTCTTCTTGGCAGATGATAGATCTTGTGGAATATTCGTTTCTAATTTTGCACCATGTGACAACACCATGTTGCTGTGGCAGAGGTTCTGATGAAAACTCCCCTGATATCACAAAAAACTGAATTCTGCCAATTACCCATTCCTGGATCAAGGTTAACCATCGTAATTACTTTAAAAAAAAAAATCTGTGTCCCACTTCTTGACATAAAGCTTCTTCTTTTCTCCATCGTGTTGCTAATCAAAATGATTTGTTTTCCTTTTGGCCAAGCACAATTGAAATGCATTTGCTTAGATTTTTACTCAGTTTTGGAATTAAGCTTTTTTAAAAGATAGATTTTTTAAAATCCTTGTAAGAACTGTGGAAGAAAATGCAAAGAAATAGAACATGTGACTAAAAACAGCATGCCAAAAAATCCCAGTAAAAGTGAGGCTGTTCCAAAGAGCTTACACCCTCTTCTTATGCCTGAGAAAGTTTTTTTAAATCTTCATGGCATGCTTTATGCTGCAGCAAGGTGTCCAGGAGGGTTTCTCACAGTTGCAGCATGTGCAGTTGCACATGCAAAGTTGATAAGACTTTACTTCCCATATTAACCCACTTGCATAGAAGCCAGTTGTTCTGATACTGCAGATAGTTGCCAGCCTTGTTGAAAGCATAATGTTTATACAGTGGTACCTCGCAAGACGAAAGCGTTTTTGGTTTTTTGAGTTGCTTCGCAAGACGATTTTCCCTATGGGCTTGCTTCACAAGACGGAAACGTCTTGCAAGTTTGTTTCCTTTTTCTTAAAACCGTTAATACAGTTGCGACTTGACTTCGAGGAGCAACTCATAGCACGCAGTGTGGTAGCCTTTTTTGAGGTTTTTGAAGACTTTGGTGATTTTTGAAGCTTTTCCAAAACTTTCCCGAAACCGTGCTTCGCAAGACGAAAAAATCACAAGACGAAAAAACTCGCGGAACGAGTTAATTTCGTCTTGCGAGGCACCACTGTACAGCAGCGGTCATGCACTGTATTTGCTACAGACAGTTATGTCTGTGCCATAGGTAAAGGTAAAGGTACCCCTGCCCGTACGGGCCAGTCTTGCCAGACTCTAGGGTTGTGCGCCCATCTCACTCAAGAGGCCAGGGGCCAGCGCTGTCCGGAGACACTTCCGGGTCACGTGGCCAGCGTGACATCGCTGCTCTGGCGAGCCAGAGCCACACACGGAAACGCCGTTTACCTTCCCGCTAGTAAGCGGTCCCTATTTATCTACTTACACCCGGGGGTGCTTTCGAACTGCTAGGTTGGCAGGCGCTGGGACCGAGCAACGGGAGCGCACCCCGCCGCGGGGATTCGAACTGCCGACCTTTCGATCGGCAAGCCCTAGGCACTGAGGCTTTTACCCACAGCGCCACCCGCGTCCCTGTCTGTGCCATAACAGTCTCAAATTGAGAGCTAAGGGCGGCTACCTATGTTTCTTTTATCTTTCTTTAATATCCTCTCTCCTTCTCTTCATTTGCTGTCTCTCTTGGTCCTTTTCTTTTCTTTTCTTTTCTTTATCTTTCTGCACGCACACACACAGCACGAGAGAGAGCTATGGGTTAGGTTAGAATATGTATTTCAGACTAGGATTCTACAAGCAATTTAGATTAGTTCATGTATATTACATCTCTCTTTTATCACTATTGTGTTTCAGACTGAAGACAAGATAGCACCGGAGCCTAGACTTAAAAAATTGGAGCCAGTTCTTTTGCCAGGTAAGCATTCTTTCTGTTGCTGTGTTTTGGGGCCCATATGGGTATATGCAGGAACATGTTTGTCAATCTTTAAGATACCTCTTCCTTATTCTGACATCTCATCAGAGTTGCATTGGCATAATCTTTGTTCAGTTGGGATGCTGTGATATCTGCTCTCTAATAATGCTGAAGGGAGAACGTTAAAATGGGCTCTGGAAAATGCCCAATGATGTTTAGGGTTGTCCAGGGCACTTAAGTGGGGACGTGGGTGGCACTGTGGGTTAAACCACAGAGCCTAGGACTTGCTGATCAGAAGGTTGGCGGTTCGAATCCCCGCAATGGGGTGAGCTCCTGTTGCTCGGTCCCTGTTCCTGCCCACCTAGCAGTTTGAAAGGACTTCAGAGTGCAAGTAGATAAATAGGTACTGCTCCGGCGGGAAGGTAAACAGCATTTCTGTGCGCTGCTCTGGTTCGCCAGAAGCGGCTTAGTCATGCTGGCCACATGACCTGGAAGCTGTATGCCTGCTCCCTCGGCCAATAAAGCGAGAAGAGTTCCGCAACCCCAGAGTCGGTCACGACTGGACCTAATGGTCAGGGATCCCTTTACCTTTACCTTTTAGGGCACTTAAGTAATTTGCTGGATGTGATCTTTGAGGTTCATGTAAGGATTTATAAATTTTAGAGGACTGGTTAAGATCATTTTGGTATTCTATATCCCAGATTCGTTCTTTAATTATACCGTATTTTTCGCTCCATAAGACACACTTTTTTCCTCCTAAAAAGTAAGGGAAAATGTCTGTGCATCTTATGGCGCTAATGCACTGGCAGCAGAGGGATCCCTCAGCTACAGCTGCAGTCGCGAGCTGAGGGATGCCTCCGTAGCCAGAGCCATGGCTCCCGTCGCCCGCTCGCTGTGAAGCCAGCAGAGCAAGAGCCGCTGCGCAGCTATTGCTCTTGCTCTGCTGGCTTCTCAGCGCAGCGGGATGGGGGACAGAAGGGGCTCTGTATAAGGGCTCCCTTCTGTCCCTCATCCCGCTTTGCTGGGAAGCCAGCAGAGCAAGAGGCACTGCACAGTTATCGCTCTTGCTCTGTTGGCTTCACTCTAGGATTCCTTTCCAGTTCAGCAGTTCATTGGTTAAAAAAACAGATACCAGCCCTAAGAGCCCTGCCCACCCCTACACGTGCATGTGCCTTCCGACCCCACTGTACTTGGAATGGAGGCATGTGTCCCATGCGCCAGTACAGGGTGCATTTGCTTGGAAGTAAGCCCCACACAAGATAATGATGCACAAAAATAAGCATATTGAATGGGGCTGCTTGGGGGGCTCCCTCCCACCCCCAGCATTAAGAAAGAAAGGAGAGATGAAGGGTAGGTGGCAAGCCAAGAAGGGCGGAGGGGATGAGGAGGAGAAAAATAGATCAACCTTTTCCCTAAAAAGCAAACTGGGAAGTGGGGTGCAGATGAAGGCTGCCTACTTGGTCTCTTCCCACCCCCGACCATACACAGCCTACATTTTTAACAGTTGCTATCATGTGGAGTAGATGAATATTTATTTCTCAGAAGGCTCACTGTGAAACTCCACTTTTTCTCCAGTCCTATAATCTAATGTGAGATTAAGCAATAACTGATTGCCACACTTGGGTGCTGATGAAGCAAGTGCTGAAGCTTGCCTCCAAGCATGGATTTTCCTTTTTACTTGGGCTTTAGGGTGAAGAGAGCTCGGCATCCAGCACTTGAGTAATGGTCCGTATTTGTTGCTCATGTATTGTGTGGGAAGGGGCCAGAAATTGCATGGTAGAGCACCTGTATGTAAATGGTCCCAGGTTCAGTCTGCAGAAGGGGCTGGAAATGCATCCTTTCTGAAACTGTAGAGAGCAAGCTGCCTGTCGTTCTGAACAATACTGAGCTAGCTGGACCAGTAGTCTGCTTCAGTTGAAGGCAGCTTCCAATGATGTTGTTCCTGTGTTGTCTGTACAGCACCAGTGACATGCACTCAGTCCAGGACCGCCACTGAATTGTCTAAAATTCTGTATAAAACATGTAACTATTAAATCTGTAAAAGATAACTGGCAGTGCCCCATCTGTGGGTATAGTAATCTAAAGTAACGATGGTCTCTTAATTTGACTAATTCTGTGCTGAACTTTGGTTTACGGCCCAATGGGTCTTTCTTTTATCAGTCAGAAGCACAGAGAGATGCTGGCTTGTCCTGCACACAGCTCAACTGCATTCTACCATAGTCGTTGCACAAAGCTTAGTTTTCCACACTTCATGATTTATTGGTATTTGAGATTTCTCCACACTTGGCAACGGACTTGCTGTTTCAACCTACTTGCAGGGTAGGAATAGTTGTCATGAACTGCAGAGAACATAAATAAATATCATACAGGAGGCGGCACACTGGCCCCCCCTCCCCCCGGGAGCTGCTCCCAGATTATTTAAGCATACATTGCAAACAGATAAAGCAACCCCCTCTGTTAGCTTACAAGCTTAAAAGTGCCTCAGATCCAAGTTATCAGAATTCAGTTTTCTAATTAAAATAACAGCATAACTTTCGGTGTTTGTTTTCACTGAAGCTTTGACCCATGGAATATTTTTGTGAAACATTTTAAAACTGCAAGCAACATGGGAGGCAGTTGCTGATGTGGGCTGAAGAATGAGTCATTATTGAGGCCAGCTGATTCTGCAAAGGACAGTCTGACTAAAGAGGAATTAGAATGTCACATCAGAAAATAGAGAATTTAATTGTGGGGGGACTGAAGATAGATATACTGTTAGGATATATAGTGAATATTTTGCATTCTCTGTATAGTGGGAGTGCGTCCAGAGTACAACAGTGTCTTACTTCCCTGTTAGAGGAGAAAAAAGGAGCTACACCTCTGTGTGATAGTTCTCTATCCTGTTGAATTCAGCCGCAACAGGGGTAGGGGAACGTCCAGCTTGTGGGCATGTAACATTGGCCCTCTATGAATCCCAGATTGGCCTGTTAGGTCCTTCCTTGTTGGAGTATGGTATGTTCTCCCCCGTCCCTTCCTTATGGGCAGTGCAACTTACCTTGCTGCAGGATCTTGAAAGAGTGTGCAGTGAAACCAGCTGCAGTGGAGGAGAAAAATTCAATTTTAGCAGAGGTTTCACTGCAAACCCCTTTGTGTTCCTAGAGCAAAGCCTCCTTGAGGCTTCAGAAAGCTGTCTGGACAAACGCTGGCTCCCTTAGCCTGAAGCGAAATGAGCTCTGCAACCCCATAGTCACCTTTGGTTCAGGGGTCATTTACCTTTTACCTTTACAGGCAACAAGCAATTTACTTGTGTCCAATTGACTTGCAACTCTGCACACAAACATTGCGGTGACACAGAAGTGACCAGAAAAGGGTGCAGAACAGTGGCTGTGTGGAGCGGAGCATGCAGTTACCGAGAATGCAACACCCACACAAATCGGGGGTTGCCTGTAATGTCAGGTGCTTGGTGGGTGGGTGAATTTTTCAAATTTGGCCCAGAAGCGGTCGGTCAGATATAACTGGCCCACCACACCCGAGGTTCACGTTTCATTTTTGTCTGTACTAGAAAGAATATCATAGCAATGAGGAAGGTTTTTAATGCTTCAGCCCCATTTTCTCCTCACTTTCCAGACAGCAAATTAATACAGTGTAAGTTTGGCATTTCCCTCCAGTTGTAGGAAGTACCATATTTTTCGCTCTGTAAGACGCACCAGACCATAAGACGCACCTAGTTTTTGGAGGAGGAAAACAAGAAAAAAAATATTCTGAATCTCAGAAGCCAGAACAGGAAGAGGGGTCGCTGCGCAGCGAAAGCAGCGATCCCTCTTGCTGTTCTGGCTTCTGGGATAGCTGCGCAGCCTGCATTCACTCCATAAGACACACACACATTTCCCCTTACTTTTTAGGAGGGAAAAGGTGAGTCTTATAGAGCAAAAAATACGGTAGGTATGAGACTTAATTGGTCATCGTTAGTAGGAGCTTACCCTCCAGTGAGTTGATATTGCTGACAGCATAGAAGTGAAATAGGCATATTGACTGTGACTTGTAACAACACAGGTTTCTATTGAATTCTGCAGAAATTTAGGGTGGCATTTCCATGGGAAAGCTATTGCTAAAGTCCTAACAAACTTTGGCCAAAAAGAGGCCTCAGTTATTTTTCATGTTTCATCTTTCACAACCAGTGTACAGAATGCATAGTTAACCAGCTAATTCAGGATGCAGGCAGGTAGCATTGTTCCCAGCTAGACCTTCTAATTTTGTCCTAGCTACATTCCATTACTTATTCTATGCTTAGTTCTCTATCTCTAAATCAGAATATTTGAAGAATAAACTTTGTTAACTTTCTATCTATGAACGTTCTGAAATTTGCCCATTTTATCAGAACTCTGCAACTGTCCTTGCTAACATCTTGAAAAGATGTAAACTCTGCTGCTGACACACCTCAGCAAGTTTAGTTGCATCCTGCTTGCTTGTATTACTGTTCTGATCAGAAGTGAGTTAGTCACTGTCCCTATTTAACATGCTCTGTTCTCCTACCCCCAAAGACGTAATGTAATTGGGCAGAACCAACTGATGTATGTAGTTTAGTTAATTGGTTAGAATGTCTTGATAGGCAACATTTTGTAAATTCAGATAATAAATGTTCATCTCTTGTTACCCTTTCTTCACACACTCTACTTCCTTCTGTTGTGTGGGTGGGTTCAATGAAATGTCCTTTATTTACTGTTCTCTCACCCCTCTTTTCTTCCCACATTGTCAAGATGGTAGTGCTAGATTCATAACAACAGTGTGGATTTCTGTATGTTAAACACTGAACCCCAAAACATGAAATTTTAAGCCAAGTTGGAGTTGTACTGCTGTACGTTTTTGGTAGTGTTTTTGTGGGTTGTATGTTTTTAAAAAGCACAGATTTAGAACGTTCTCTCTTTTTATATTCCTTCCCCATCAGTTGCTAGATGCATCATCAAACACAAATCACAGTATTCTAGAAGTATGTATACAGTTGAGTTATGCTATATTTTCAACCACCCCAAACCTCAGGAAACCTGGTTTCTGTGATGCTATTTTTTTTTTACATTTATAATAAAAATGTGTTGGTCATAAATGCAAGATGGTACACTTGCATTTAAAGGAGAGTTTAATTTCAGAAGCATTGGTATGGCATGTGTCTAGTTCTATATTAAGCACTAAAATAATTTCTTACATTTGTGGTTCAGTGCAGGAAGTTCAGTGACTGCTTTGGTTGTTCTGAGTTAGGAATGATTCATGTGCTAACATTCTACCCTTTATGTTTAAAACTTTTATGCAGGCTCTGTTAGAGGAGGTTGCATTTATGCATAGATGGGGGAAATTATAGGTAAGAGCTATCATCTCTAAGCCAAGCTTGGACTAGTACAAATCACTGAATTATCTGAGAATACCCATGTTCCTATTTAATGTATACTTGATATAACTCATTTTTATAGACATATGGAAGATACCCATAACAAAAGTTTTGACTGAAACTGAACCCATTTTCAGATTATTGTGGTTCTTTTCCTTTGTCTACTATTAAACCTGTGAACCTCTTTCTTCATTCAGATGAGAGGAGTCATACATATTTTATGCAACTAATTGTGGCCTGGATTTGGAACTGAGTGTAATGCACAAGAGGTTCTTTGTGCATATTTATAGTGGAGATCCTGACCTTAAATGACATGCAGATGATGGTTGGTTAATTTACAAGTGCTTGGAAAGGTGCATTTGTTCTCATCTGAGCCAATGAATGGTCAATAGCAGACCCGGTTGGGATACCAGTTAGTGTAGGCCATGGTTTGCTTCTTTGGTTGTGCTGGAACAAGCTCTTACTTGGCACAACCAAATGTAGATCAGAGCTTTAGGAGACAAGGAGTTGAAGGACATGCTCAGGGTAACAAAGAAGACCATGGAAACCAAGAACGGTGTGTGTAATAGCGAGCCTTCTGGGGCTTTGGCTTTCTGAGTGGACATTTTAGAAAATGATTCTTAATCTTACTATTTCATGAGTTTATATCATGTGTATATTTGGCTAATAAAATAATCTGTGGCCTTTTAAACTGTGTGGGGTAATGGTTTTTGCTTGTTACTATGATATGTATTTTTGAGTTTTATGTTGTAAATTGCGCTGTGATCCTAGGATGAAGGGTGGTATAGAAGTTGAATAAATAAACAAAATAAAATATCCCACATTCCTCCCAGGTTGGAATTCAAGGTGGCTTCCAACATTTTAAAGTAGTATTATCAAATACAAAGTTTTTATTTATTTTTTAAAAATAGTTAAAAACAGTAGTTAAAATACATCAAGACCCATTAGAAAAACAGTTTGGCCTGATAGCCAAGTGATCAGCATCGTCTGCAGCAGGAAGGTCTTAGCTTGCCGGCAGAAGGATAACAAACTTGGAGCCAATCTAATCTCTCTTGGGAGGGAATCCCACATTATGGGAGCTGCTAAGAAAAGGCTGCTGACTTGTTTTGATCCATTAGGCAGGTGAGGGGATGAGGGAAGATAAAAGGTTGGGGAGCCTTGTGGGTGCCTCATTGGGGTATGGCATTATAACTTCAAAGTAGGGGTTTGCTTTATGTACGTCTTCTGGTTTGCTGTGTGTTGTGGGAAATGATTGACTTATCTGGGGCAGCGATCAACATTGCATAATATTAAAAAGTAATTTTTGTGACCAGTCTGAAAAGCCCTACTCTTTTGCTCATTCTTATCACTTCCATCGTAATCACTCCTCTCTCATTCCTGTAAAATTTAAGTCATCATATCAAGAGATCCTACTGAACAATGTAAACTGTTACTCTTTCTGCAATGTCCAAATACTTTGGTTTCCATTCTTAATTATAAAATTGCCTCATTTTGAGCCTAGCCCCATGTAATCTGCCATTAGTGTCAGCATCTTAAGTATTAATTCACAGGGAAGGATATTGAATAAAATCTGAACAGGTGGCAAGAGTTAAGATAACAGCATGCAATTACTTCTAGATCTCTTGTGGGACCAGTAACACATTGTAAGAGCTCATGAAAATTCCCTTAAAGGTTTGTCAAAAAGCACTTCATGAGTTTACAAATAGAATCTCACCAGGATGCAGTTTTTTCCCTTTTGAACTTTAAAATAGCTACTGAGCAAGCTGAACAGAAGATTCATTTAAACATGGATTAGAGGAAATTTACATATAAATGCTTGGTGCATGCTAATAAACCCATTCTGTTTTAATATCCCACTCTTCAGTAAGAACTTATGTGACTGAAAATGCTGTGAGACCATAATCAGGTCAGAAAGCAAATTTATTCAAGGTTTTTTTCAGTTTAATATACTAGTTTGCTCTCTGGGTATCTGTTTATGTACAGTGCAGTGTAAACCATTATATGGTTGAGAACTACATCCATCTAAATATGCTATAAGCTACTGCTGCTGTACCATAAGTGCACCAGTTGCTGGGAGAAATTGTGAGAGTTTTCCCTAGAGAAGTCCTGTGTCCTAGGTAAGACTGAAAGATTTGCTGGGATGATGTGCTAGAAGTTCCTACTTCAAGTCACTTCACTTCATGGGTGGCCTTAGCAAACCACTATTTCTGATCCTCACTACTTTTTTGCCCGCCCTCCCCCAAGCTACAACTGTCTTGTGGCAGTAATGGTATACAGGTTGATTTATTCTGGATTGTTTTATTTGATGTTTTAATGTGTTGTAAACCGCTTTGAGATGGTTTTCTTTAAAATATTGAGCAATATAGAAATGATGATGATGATGATGATGATGATGATAAATAAATAATGTAAATGCCACCACAGAAAGAGTGCCTTGACATTCCGTTGTGGTGACAGCAACCTAGGTTTAAGGTGCCATTTGGAGATAAGCTTATATATCTGTGTTTCTGATAGTGGCAGGAAGGCATCATAGGGCCCACCTCCAATTCAATACTACAACTTCTTATTTTTCCACGTGCCTATATCATTTCCCCAGAATATATCCTAGGACATTTCCCATGTCAGCTGAGTGCATGCATTGGTGCTGGATTCCTAAAATGTACTGGAACAAATGAGCTTTTACATCAGAAATAATCCAATTGTAGAAATGTGCAGTAAAAAAAAATTCTTAGTCAAACATTTTGAAGTTTTACAGCAAACATAAGCACGTGTTTAAAAGCACAGATACTGCTAATATGACAAGCAATATGGTACCCACCCTTCAGCCTAAAAGAAAATCTTGCCCAGCTTTCAGAAAGACAAGTCATGTTCAGGATGCAGCTGTTGAGTTTTGCTCCTACTTGACTTTCTTGGTTGCATTTCTCTTTGATACTTACATGACTTCCTTCCTGTTTTTGTCACATTAAGTAGACTTATTACATTACAATGCTTTTGGTACCAGTTAATTTTGCTGGCAATTTGCTCAACAAAACCTAAACACAGAACCCTAAAACATCAGAATACAATGCAACATAGACATGGGGAAAGGGATCTCCAACAAACAGTTGACGATCAGGTGTTGTTGTTTTTAAAGGTGTCCCATTCAGTCATTCATAGTACAGTATTTACGTGGCTTCAGTGCTCACTATGTGAAGTAACTTTCGGTGTTCTGTCTCTGCTGTTTAATAAACAATAAGCTTTCATACTATTTTTCTATTGGCTGTTAACATGTTGAGAAGGCATAGGATTTATATTTCTGTAGTTTACTCTTCAATTTCAAGCCCAAGAGCACACGACAGGTGCCAGGTTCTTCATCTGGCTTTGCCATATCTGCACTACATCTGGGGACCTTGTTCAGCAAATTCTTCCCATCTGTACAAGTTGCTATGTTCAGTTCAGCAGGTGACTTTATTCTATTTCAAACGAGAGAGAGAGAGAGAGAGGTAGTATATGTTGAAAATACCAGATTGAAATAAAAACAAACCTTAACTGTGGACAACATAAAATAAAACTTGATTGAGGTGAAAGCCCAAGTGTTGGGGTTGGTTTCTGGAACCTAAAATCATACTCTCTGCTTTTTCTTCTGACCTCCCCCATCCCTCCCCATCTTTTTATAGCATGCTGTTGCATAGTGATATTTCCTGTTTTAGCATTTTATGCTGCCTCACTTCAGAAAAATACAGTGCTCACTTTCATACAGTGAACTGAGGATAAGCTATGTATAAGATATTGTAAGTTGACATTAGAGCAAGATGCCAGCTAGCAAAGTGTTCATGGGTGTATTTTAAACAGAATCTTTTAATGAAATCAAATTGTTGCATGTGTTTTCTGAAAGTATTTGAAATGTAACTCAAATTTGAGAGAATGTAATTTGGATGTAATCCTCTGGCTGGATTAGTGAGCATGTCTCTGTGAATGTCTTCACAGTAATGTGGTGGGTGGGTTGTTTTCTAGTTTCTTGGCAGTCGTCTCTTGTTTCTGCTCTTTGGCTATTCAAGTCACACACAAGTGACTGTCGTTCTGCCCTCAGAACAGCTTATGCCATGGAAAAGGAAAATGAAGGAAACTGCACTGTTGCTCACTTTAAACATTATAGAGAGCAAATACCAGCTTTGCTGCTTACCTTTTCCTAGTGAAGCCAAACTCCTGAACTGTATTATTTGGCAAATAAATAAGGTTGGTGGGGTTTTTTGAGTGGTTATTGCAAGTCAATTTATCGCTTGCTGGATCATGCAGGTTTGGGATGGGAGAGTAGGACAACAAGTGACCTATGTTCTTTCTACCTTTTTGGCCTTGCTGGTTGAATAGAAGATCAAACATCTTCCCCCAGCCTTGCAAATAAGGATGGAGGATGACCATACTCCCCTGTCCAGTCTCTTATTGTCATTTTCTGTTGGGGGGGCCATAGACACAAAAGCCATTTTTCTTTAGTCTGGCAGCAAGCAATGCAGAGTACTTTTCACTGCCACCTCTGCATACTCTGCTGTGGTTTTGTGGTTGTATCTGTCAGTATATTTCTAAACAAATCTGATGATCTCTTCTTTGAAATTGAAGTCTGCAGATCTGGATTAATTAACCCATTAAAAGTGGTGTGACTGTCTAGAGGGATGGAATGATCCAAGGGTTGAAAGGCTTTATAGAATGACCTGAGAGGAACAGTGTTGTGAAAGGAATAGGAACTCTCCTCTTCTTTTTTTATTAGCTATTGTTAACAGCCATTGAAAGATGATGTATATATTTAAATAAATTTTATATCATGATGAGGATGCAGTTTAAAATATTTGGATGGCTCTTGGTGTATAGAATAGAAGAGAAAAATAGTTTTTAGTAACTGGAGATGAACACCTTGAAATTCAGATTTTGCGTTGGATTGAGGTGGGGAACCTATGGCCTTCCAGGTGTTGCTGGACTCCATTTGCCATCATCCCTGACCATTGAACACGTTGACTGGGGCTGATAGTAGCTGGAGACCAACATCTGGAAGACCACAGGTTCCCCCACACCTGTGTAAAGATACTTGGGTAATTATTTTTTTCTTTAAAGAACCATGACATGACCCAAGCAATACATACATTGAAGTAAAGCTTAAGCTCCTCAGAAAGGAGATTCAGTATTTGCTTCACAACTAGTTCCCCCTCCCCCCAAAAAAATTACTTCATAAAACCACAGATTCATGGGTGTGAATTTTCTCCTTGCAGGTTGCTGTGATTAAGACATCGAGTGAATCTTCTTTTAATCTGCTTTCCCCCCTTTTTAAAGGTGAAATTGTGGTGAATGAAGTGAACTTTGTGAGGAAATGCATTGCAACAAATACAAGTCAGTATGATTTGTGGGGAAAGCTGGTTTGCAGCAACTTCAAGATATCCTTCATTACAGATGATCCTATGCCACTTCAGGTTGGTTTCTATGCCTATTGAGTTCCATAATACAATTGCCCTTGGCTGACAAGAGGACCCAAGAGACAGACATCCATTGTGGAGGTCCTTGTACCCATGACCTCCTGCTTAGATTGTCTGCTGTAGCAGGACTCATCTGTAGCCAGCACACTTGCAATCCTGAGTCCATACATGTTCCAGGAGTAGGCCTTTTAGTTTCCCGAACCATTCCAGGTTCCTTATCTTGAACCAAGCTTGGCTCAGAATTACCTGCATTTGCTGGGAGGGGTGTGTAGGCAGGGAGAAGCAGCAGAATAGCCACACATAGGTCTACTGGGCTCCTCCTGATGTTAGCTACCATATGTTCTCCTGGATTCTTCATTCAGCCCTAATGTGCCAGATTTTGAATGCTTAATAATATGTTGCTTACCCTGACCCCAGTGTGTTAAAGTGGATAGAGTGTTGAATTTGCATGGAGACCGAGGTTCATATTGGCTTCCAACAGTAAACCTTGCTAAGTGGTCTTGAACAAGTTGCAATTACTTGGCCTAACCTACCCCACAGGGCTTCTGTGATGGGAAACTATGAGTAAAAATATGATAAATGAGTGACCTCAAGGAGTACCCTCACATCCCTCCTCTTCTTACTGGCCACTGCCAGCTCATGCCAAAACTGTTGGTGATGCACTTTCCTTGACTTGGCTGCAGCTGCTTTAATGGACAGAAAGTTGTGGGTTCCACAACAAACATGGAATTGCAGCACATCTCTGAATTACTTGGCTGTCATTTTAATGGCCTCGGCAGTGTGCAATACCAGGGAAAGACAAGGATCTGCTTCCTAGTACTGGGCACTTCCCTTGGTGGCTTTGCACATCCACTGAGAGCTAGGTAGCCCATTAATACCCAGATTCAGGTGGATAGCCATGTTGATCTGTCATAGTCATAATAAATAACAAGACTGATACTCAGGCATACTTGGCTTCTTTAGATAGCTCGGCTTAGAAGCTGGAGAACAGGGACCTGGCCTGGCAATGAGGGGTGGTGTTGGTTGAGAGATGGGCCACTGCTCGTTCCTGACCTTGTTGAAGAATGCTTCTGCTCTGATAATAATAAAGATTAATGTATCTAACATAAGAAGAGCCCCTCTGGTTTACTTAAAAGACCTCTCTGTAGGCCAGGTTATAGAAGTCTTACTTACCAGGTGAAGCGGCCTTGGAGGGGAAGAGCCAGAGTGCCAGTGGCCCCAACTCTTACTGTGCACCATGTGCTCAGCATCTTAAGAGAGGCACACCCTCTCTGTTTTTTAAAAGAAAAGATAAATAATTGCTAAAGCATCAGTTCTTTCCCACACTCTTTGAATTTGAAAATCCAATCCAAATAACTTTATTGCACTAGCCATTGGCCATGACGAATCTGAATAAAAATTATGAGAGTGCTATTAAAGAGTTAGAAATGGTGCAAAACCAATTTCTCAATTTGAAAATTGGTGCAAAACAAAATGCCTGGAATGAAAATAAATTTGATGTAACTCGCCATGCACTTCAGCAACAATGGTTCCCATTCATCAGCTCTTGTGTGCGCACAAGTGCACTCATGGTTTTCTTACATGAGGAGGTAGATGTCTGGTGTGTACAAAGTGGGGAATCGCCACATGTGCAAAGAGCATTTTCCTAGAAGAGAACAGTAAGCCCGGGCTTTGATCACAATTTACATTGCTTATTTTGCAAATGTAGTCTTGTTTTGTTTATAAACTTAAAAGTAGACACTGGAGTTTGATAATGATGCAGGTCCTGCTGATTTGTCTACTTGCATATTGAAATTTTAACGGGGAATGTTATTGTCATACATCTAGATTATTGTTTTGGTTTACAAGAAAATAGGAATAGTTTGGAATGAAATTCCAAAGGTACACAAAAATATGCTCAGTGCATTATGAATTAAAGTTCTTTTAGGTAACTCCAAATAGTAAACATATCTAGCATAATACAGTGGTACATTGGGTAACATACGCTTCAGGTTACATACGCTTCAGGTTACAGACTCTTCTAACCCAGAAATAGTACCTCGGGTTAAGAACTTTGCTTCAGGATGAGAACAGAAATCGTGCAGCGGCGGCAGCAGGAAGCCCCATTAGCTAAAGTGGTGCTTTAGGTTAAGAACAGTTTCGGGTTAGGAACGGACCTCCAGAACGAATTAAGTACTTAACCCGAGGTACCACTGTACTATAAAAACAGTTGCACAGTATAGCTTAAAACTAGTATTAAAATATCAATAAAAGAAGGAAAGAGACAGCAGATATCTTACCAAATGTTGAAAATGCTTATATGGACATTAAAAATATACAAATAAGAACTAGACCACCAAATGAAATTTAAAAACTGCCAGATGATAGTAATGAGATACTGAAAAAGCACACCACCATGTTCTTTGGTGCAGGTTAATTCTGTGTCCAGGGCAGCTGTCTACCAGCTCCACTTGGTATGACAGCTGAGACCCTACCTACCTGCACCCTGTCTTGCCAGAGTGGTACTTGCTCTGGTTATCTCCTGCATGGACTACTGCAATGCGCTCTACGTGGGGCTACCTTTGAAGGTGACTTGGAAACTACAACTCTCCAGAATGCAGCAGCTAGACTGGGAGTGGCTGCCAGGACCATATAATGCTGGTCCTAAAGGCATGAGCACAATTCGAAGTGTTAATGCTGACCTATAAAGTCCTAAACAGCCCCAGCCCTGTATACCTGAAGGAGCGTTTCCACCCCCATCATTCAGCCTGGACACTGAGGTCCAGCTTTGAGGGCCTTCTGGCGGTTTCCCACTGCAAAAAGTGAAGTTACAGCAAACCAGGCAAAGGGTCTTCTCAGTTGTGGTGTCCGCCCTGTGAAACACCCTCTCACCAGATGCCAAGGAGATAAACAACTCGATGACTTTTAGAAGACATCTGAAGGCAGCCCTGTACAGGGAAGTTTTTAATATTTGATGTTTTATTGTGTTTTTAATATTTTGTTGGGAGCTGCTGCTACTACTGATTGCTTCCTTCCCTCCTTTGGTTTCTCTAATGTAGTTTGCAGGAGAATATTTTTAGCTTAATGTTACGCTGAGTGGCAATAAAATATTGACCCTCAGCCCTCAAGATGATTGCATCTAACCAAACAAAGCATACATCACACTTCATCTTCACAATTATTAGGCCAAAATATAAAGTGAGTTGTGGTATTTATCATGAACTTATCTCCTGTATTCCAGAAATTCCATTACAGGAACCTTCTCCTGGGAGAACATGATGTTGCTCTAACATGCATTGAGCAGATAGTGACAGGTACGTATTAAGGAGCTGGATATGAAAGATAGATTTTTTTTGCTTTGGGGGGGGGGTACATTTATGTTTAGGAAATTAAAACAGAATTCCCAGCTTCCAGTTCTGCCTGCGACTATGGTGGCAGCTCTCTGGGGCTCAAGAGAAGCTTTGATGGAGTGGAGGGGGATAACTGAGGTGCTATGCATCCCAAAACGCTTTGAGAAAATTCCAGGGGATCTGTGGTCCCCATTTGTGCCTGCTCCCTGCCTCCATGAGGGACAGGGAGGGGTGAGGCGCTGGGTCTTAAGCTTTCCATCAGAGTGTCAGCCTCCATGTCTGCCGTGGCAAATGACAGATTTCTTTTTCAATTCGGATAATTGGATATAAGTTAAAGGCACCCTATGGAGAAGATGAGAACAGTAAGCTGCAAACAGTTTGGCTGTTAAGACTGAGGTTTTGTGAAGAAGGTAATTCCTGCCGTAGATGAGAGCTGGAAGCGCAGAGGGGTGGATGTTTATATTTTGTATTAAGGTTTGCAAGCTTTTTGTCGCATCTATGCCCTCTTGATTAATAGAATAAAAGTTAACAAGTCTAGTAAACTTCTAGTAAAAGAGAATAAATCTGGGATTTGGTTGGAAAGAAACTGTGTATGTGAGTTGGTGGAGTAATGGCAACGGGGAAGGGGGACGATCTGCTTTCTTTTTCTTTACCAAGAGAACACTACCTACTTCACCTAAGAATGTTGAAATATAAAGAATTTAAAGTAAATAAGGATCTCAGCACACTGGAGTTGAGCAAATTTGCTGTGGACAAGGATTGTTGGAACATACTTAAAACCTGTGAGAAAGGAGTGGATCCATTTGTGCATTTGACCATGAAAGGGGAGAGGTGGGCATGGAAGTTTTCAAGATATTGCAGTATACCCCCCTCCCCGCTTGGCTTCATGGGTCAATATCTGTGATGATTTTAGTTAGACTGCATGGTGGGCCAGATGGTTGTCCTTGAGAACTCAACTTAATAATTGATAACAGACCACGAGCTTTGTGATATGAAAATATATCTTACACCAGTGATGATTTGGACAGGAAATGGCTTTGGTTAACAAAGATCTCAAGGGCACAATTGAAATTTGGGATGTTGGAACTGAGTGTATTTACTATAGACAAAGATTGCTGGAATATAATTAACCCTGCAAAGAAGGAGCAGATCTATTTGCCTAAAAGGTAATCTGGAATTCCTAATGGTAGAGTGCAAGAATTGTGATTTGACTGTGAAAGGGGAGAGGTGGGCTTGTACTGGTTATAAAGTTTTCAAGATATTACCATAGCTGTCAACGTTTCCCTTTTTTTAAGGGAAATTCCCTTATTCCGAATAGGAATCCTCGCAAGAAAAGGGAAAAGTTGACAGCTATGGATATTACAGTACATCTCCCTTGGTTCTTTGGGTTGATGTTTGTGATGATGATTGTTGGATTGCCAGATGGTGAGCCAGATGGTTGTCCTTGAGAACTCAACACAATAAGTAACAACAGATTACAAGCTTTGTGATGTGAAAATATACCACACACCAAAGAGGATTCAGACAGGAAAGCACTTTGGTTGAATGCACTATGGAATTGGAAAGTAAAGGGGAAAAACTAGGGAAAGGATAATGCCAGGTTGCTATACATGCAAGATGTAAAGGAATTAATGACCTCACTTGTTGATATTGGAAATCTAATTGTTAAATAAATATACATTTATTTAATTTAAATAAATATGCATTTATTTACTTTAAATAAATATACATTTATTTAATTTAAATAAATATGCATTATTTAAATAAATAAATATACATTAATTTAACTGTATATTATAAATAAATTGATAAATGGACAGCTGAAGGATAATGAAAAAATATTATTTTTAAGAAATGGAATGTGAATTAGAGTAAATATGCAATATAATGCAGCAACAGGGAAAACTATGGACGCATCCAGGAAGTAGGGCGGGAAGTCACCAAAAATGCATGCCTTCTAAATGAAACTGAACTAAGAAATAGGAAGCATTTGTAACCCAAAGTAACAGGGACACCATGTAAGAGTTACGTGGTTTGGACAGCATGTACAGTTGGCTCTTGGGCCAGTAGTTTCAAATTATGCCATTGTTTGTGCACAATAGTACAGAGGTGGGTTAGATTCTGACCAGAGGTGCAGTTGTTAGTGTTGAAATTGAATGAAGGAAACACAAGTCAGCTGCAGAGCTCACTACAAAGCTGTGAAGCTCTGAACACCTGGGAGGATAAAGTGGATACAAACAGAAGGATAGTCTATTGCCATTAGGCAGGTGCCCTATTGTTGTAGACACCTGCTGGAAAATTTTATTTGTACACTACTTGGAAAACTTTTATCAAGTTATTTATACATATTCTAATTAAATCAAAATAAATAAATAGTAAGCAGGTCAATGTACTCTTCAGATGGGAGCTGTTGTATATCAGTTTGTTTCTGTTAAGCATTCATAACATGGTTATTTGTTATATGCATAACTGTCTCCTTTTTATTTTAAAAAAATTTCTCTCTTGCAGTAAATGACACAAAGAGGAAACAGAAAGTTCTCGGCCCCAACCAAAAGCTTAAATTTAACCCAACAGAATTAATAATTTACTGCAAAGACTTTCGTATCGTCAGATTTCGTTTTGATGAAGCGGGACCCGAAAGTGCAAAGAAGGTATTGCAGCAGGTCTGATATTTGTCTTGAATATTGTCTAGATGGAGAATTAGCCAACAATTTATGGTTTTTCTTTCAAAATAAAAACCTGCCAAATAATTAAATACCATTCTGGTGTATCTGAAACTGGTTACTTGTGTTTCATCCATTGGTTAATCGTTCCATTTACCACCATAAACATCAGTAAATAACTTTGAAACCATAGAAGTAAGATGATATTACATGCTAGAATCTTGAAGTTGCTTGAAGTGACAATGGAAATGTGTTTTTACTTAGACCTGGCTCTCATTGAGGTGGTAGATTTGTGTGTGAACTAGTAACACTTGCCTCTGCAGATGGGGACTTGCATAATGGAATGTACCTTTGTATTTTAAAAAATTCCTTCCACATAGCACATCAGGGAGAAGCTAAGCTTGAACCCTTGGAGGGAATTGGTTTGGGGGAGATTCAATCTTGTGGTCCCCCACCTGCATTCCAACACCAGTGGTGCAGCCCAGACCACAGTGAGAACGAGGTCATGGGGTCCTAATCCCTTTCACTCACATTTATACACATTTGGCTTACAAGGTAGGAATAGTAACTCTTATCATAGGCTGATTCTGAGGAGGAGCTAGCTAGCTCTAGCCTATATATGCACAACTATTTCTACTGTATCCCATATAGACATGAAGCAAGTAATTAAGTGGTGAAATCTTGCTTAGCACTTAAGCCCATTTAATGTAACGTTAAGGCTTATGGCTAAATAAATTTCCTTGTTTATCTTAAATGTAACTTGCCTATCATTGTCATGAATCCTGCAGTTGCTAAGCCAAGTCACTTAATAGGAGATGAAAGATTTTGGGTAGTGTTTTTAATGCTGGTGGCATTTGGAAAAGCATATACTGGCTTATTCAGCCAATATATTTGCAAGCCTTTTGCCTGCATATACAGTCATTTTGCTCCATCTCTCATGGTGTGTAGCAGCCAGACCAATAAGTTTGTGTTATATCCTGGCTTGTTCCAAAGTTGGTAAGTATTGTTTGTAAGAAAAGAAACTATTGTTTGTAAAAAAAGAAGAAGAAGAAACCATGGTTAATTAAAGACTTAATGGTTTGATTGCTGTGCACTGCAAAGGAGTGGTGCACTCGAGCAAAAGACTTGTGTATCCATTTCATAAGCAAACACAAAAATACAGTCATCCAAACCAGGCCTCTGTGTTTTTTCTAATCCTTGAAAAATATTTTTCATCACCACCATATTAGGTTTTTTTTCTGGTTCTTGCAGTTGCAGAATGTATTCCTTGCCTGTCTTTGCAGCAACCAGTCTTCTAATATCTTTGTTCCTTAAATGTTTAATACACAGTAAAAGGGGCTTCTGTTTTTTTGGAACCACAATTCAGGTAAATGAACACTTGTTTCCTCTCACTCAGGCTTGGGTCCACCTTCTGAAATGTCACTCACACACCTTCTGTGACCTAAGGCCCACCATCTGTTTTGGTGCCTGTTCCCTAAACTGCTGAGAGCCAAACTAGATGCAGTATGAGCTCATGATGGGATTGCCCAGAACCTTCCGCTTTAGTAAAAAATAGCAGTGTTATTTATCTAGGTTTATTTCCCCATTTGTCAAAGCAGTTGCATGGACGTGGTAATTTAAAAGAAAGAAAGCAGGTAGGTAATTTGGGTCATAGGTTTCCTACATCTACTACTTTGACCTCTAGTTTTAGTGCATTAGTCTTCAGCCAATAAAACCCACTTCTGGGTCATCGCCCGATTGAAGACTCAAATACTCTCGTGGTTCATTTTAAACCCCCTGAGACTTCACAGTAGAGGTTTTGTTGATACTAGAAATGGAAACCGTTGGCTTTATGCTGACAGTGGCTGTCCTTTGAGCTGCCAGTAGTCGAAGGTTAGGACATGAAAATTTACACGTAGCTCCTGGAAAGTTGAAGTCAGAGTTTTCTCTGGCAGATGCTTAGCATTTTGCACTTGTTTTAAAAACTACTGGATTAATATTTAGGCTTGGTTAAAGAAAGAACAAGAAGTCCATTCAGTGTGGCATCTGCTGTTATATTTGCTATTTTGGTTTTAAATTTCTCATAGAGCTATACATAGAGCTAAGGGCTTTACTCAAAAACAAATTTCAAGTGAAAACTGTAAATACTTAATATCCAGAAACCAATACAGAGACTGCATCAGCCTTAAGCATGCTTTCTTGTGCAGCACACTGGTATTTTTTGTATATGAAATGCTTAAAATTTCATTCCCATAAGAAGTAATTAGGAGACATTTGGACTTTGAGATCTTTGAAGATCTCAGTATATACATTGCAATATAAACATTGCTTATATTGATAGTATTAGCAGAATCTATACTTGAAATACATGATTTGGGACTCAGATTTTGTGCATGTGCGATTGAGGGAGCAACATGACCAGCACATTGATAGTAAGATGCAGAATGCCAAATCTCCTAAGATCAAGAACATGCCAGAGGCTGAAAAGCCACTTAGCTGTGCCCGCCCCATTCTTCAGCTTGCTTTACCCATAAGGTAGCATTATGTTATTTTAGTGCTAAATATGGTATTGTATGTATTCTTTTGTACCCAAGGCGTGTAAGGCCACTTCCAACCCTGCTTTGGCTACAAAAGCAATGCTTGTTAGCGTCAGCCAGCAGAGGTGAGAATTTGCGCTATAAGAAGGAAGGAAGGAATGCCCACAGTCTTATCCTGATACCTTAATCACAGTTTAGGGGGCCAGAAATGTTAAAATCTGCACCATCTGAGCCTTTACCATCTTTCTTCAGTTTTTTTTTTAAAAAAAGAAGAAATTGAGGGGTTGCATAGGACCAGTGGTGGGAGCCAGTTCATGCTGCTATCTTTCTTGGTTGGTATTGATCACAGTTTCTCACTTAACAGGCAGATGTAGATTTTGGGAACTGGCCGGTGTTTGGGCTGATCTCTACACTTCTGCTTTCGCCATAGTATTTCTCTCTAAGCATTTGTAGCCTTGAGTTTTAAAATCACATTCCTATTTCCTTCTGAAAACGGAGGAAGCCCCCTAGGCTTTTCTCTGTTGCAGAAGAATTCCTGATAAGTTTTGTAGCTGTTTGCATGGGACTAATAAAGTGATCCAAAATATTTATTGGTAATTTTCCTTAGCTTTTTTTCTGTTCTGCTGAAACAAAGCTAAGCAGCCTGGAAGGAGGTCCCTGTTACAATCTTTGGGAAGACAGAAGAGGAATGCTAATGGTTTTTCTTTTCTACAAATAAAGCTGACTGTGTTTGCACACTTGGTTCAAGTCTCCAAAAGTACGTCAAATCTTCCATTGCTTCCTTCCTGAGTCTCTCCTCTGGAATGTGACATGGGGAAGAATCCCCGGTAGTAGTTGCCAAGGGAGTGTTATTGTTCCCTGGTCAAATCATAAAGGCTGTATGTGTGGGACAGCAGACTGCATCTTCCGTATCTGCTGCCCTTCATATCAAAATGGGTGAGCCTAGTTGCATACCATCTGCATGCTGCAGCCGGGGGGGGGGGGGTTGCAGTCTTGCCTCCTCCCTCTCCAGAGCCCCTTTATTTAAAAGCAAATTAGAACATGAAGATTTAGAAAATAACTTCTACTATATTTGCTTTATTTTTTTTTCTTGTCATACTAAAAGAATAGGAGACAATGTCCCATAACCTACTGAATAATAATAGAATCCATCTGCAGTGAATTAGCCCTTCTGTTTTCAGTTTCCCTGACCATATGTGTACATGTTCATAGTGACTAATTAGCTTGAGCTATAAGGTGGTGACTAAATAGGGGTGGAGGGACAACACAAAACTCTGTGTTGCTTAAGTTTGTTATTCAGTTGTTTCTGCTGTCAAACTACAGCTGAAAATTCTCAAGGAAGACAAATAAGGTGGGTGTGGGAGGAAGTGAAGGGAGGGGAAGGAGAACATAAGTGGAAGCAACTAGAAGAAGTCAGCAACTTCAAAGGAAATGGTGCATTTTTAAGTTGCAGTCCAAAGCAACAGTTTCTATTGAAATTGGGGAGATGGTTATCTGAGATTGGTACTACAGCTAAAAATTCTTAACCTTGGCATGGGCTAATGACTAATATATCAGAAAACTAGTTTTTATTTTATTCCTTGCATTTTAAATTTCGGGAGCACCTGTATCTGCTTGGGTTATACAGGTTGCTCTATAGAAGGTAAAGGTAAAGGGACCCCTGACCATTAGGTCCAGTCATGGCCGACTATGGGGTTGTGGCACTCATCTCGCTTTATTGGCCGAGGGAGCCGGCGTACAGCTTCCGGGTCATGTGGCCAGCATGACTAAGCCGCTTCTGGCGAACCAGAGCAGCGCACGGAAACGCCATTTACCTTCCCGCCGGAGCGGTGCCTATTTATCTACCTGCACTTTGACTGCTAGGTTGGCAGGAGCAGGGACCGAGCAACGGGAGCTCACCCCGTTGCAGGGATTCGAACCGCCGACCTGAACGGCAAGTCCTAGGCTCTGTGGTTTAACCCACAGCGCCACCTGTGTCCCTCTGTAGAAAGTAGCAAAGTGCAAATGTTGTCGTTCAGTAGCAAAGTGCAAATGTTATCGTACACACTGCCAGGAAGCTGTGGGTTTTTTGGCTGTGGCCATTTCTCCAGCGGCCCTGCTTTGCCTGACAAAACTGCCTGTCTCGAGCAGGAAACTCTTTTTAAAAAAACAATGTTGCTTGTTATACAGGGTGCTCTTGATCTCTTCCCATTCTCTGATGTGAGAGCAGTTGAAGATAAAAACCTTCCTCTGCTAGTTTCTAAGAGGAAGAGCAGAGCATCATTACACAGAAGAATCAGTTGGGTAGGATGGGAAAGAGTGATTGTCCGACTTACGCAAAATCTGTATTTAGTTTTTGTGGGGTGTTCGATGGCTGTTCTTCTACTTTTCCCAAAAGCACATTGTCAGTATAAGACATCAAAGCTGGCTTGCATGCAGAAGGTCTCTAAGTAGAGCTGGGAGAGTTTAAAAAGTTTAGACAGTGCTGAGAGAGATGGACCATTGGTTTGATTTGGTAATAGGGCTGGGCACCTACCTGGGAGTCAAACCCATTGAACTCAGTGGGGCTTATTTCTCAGCAGACATATATACTGTATAGGATTGCTTGGAAAGTGGTCTTACCAAGAAGAGTTATGACTTCTCTATATTTGGCTTTGATCCAAGTGTGTCTTCACTATTTTATCACCCATGCTGCTTCCACACATTTTTAAAGGGTTCTCCAACCCTCAGGAATGACTTCAGGAGGCGGCTGTAGCAAGAAAGGGTAGGGGGTTCTTTGGATCCAACCCTTGCTTATTTTTTGTTTAACAAAAATGCTCCCAGAAAAAGGGCGGGCAGTGGTAGCATATATCACCTGCCACATGGCAGTACAGTAAACCTTAAGCGGTGTGGATCAACAAAAGCTGGATTTAGGGGGAAGAGGGGCCTTTTTGTATATGAAAGCAAACCTCAGCACTGCTTTTGCTGCACTGTGAGCTGCTTTCAAGAGCTTTAGCTTGTGTATCCTAAAAGTTTATTCTTTGTACACTAAGCACTTGGGTGGGGCAGTGTGTGCAATGAAATAGAGAAATGTTTTCTCATGGCAGACAGAAAAATCTTGAACTTTCTCCTTTTCCATGACATTCCGTGTAAGTTCAAGGAATTTGCCATTTGGCATTAAGAAACTGCTTTCATTAAAGCCCTGGACAATGGCACCACTATGTGTAGTTTCTGTTCTAGGCATAAATAGCAAACAAACCAGGCGTTTTGTAGGGGAAAAAATCAGGATTTCCAGGTAGATAGTAATTTCTCTTGTCAAAAAATCCATGTGGCCATTGTTTTCAACAAAATCCTGTGGACTGTTTCTGTTCCTTTTCCCCTTGTTAAAATGCAAGCAAGGATTTATAGGGGAAGAAAATGTGCAACACGTGTAATAACAAGGCAGTGGCATTAGGCCTTGCCTATATTTGTCTGCCATCGTTTGGTCCCAGCTCCTGCCCACCTAGCAGTTCGAAAGCACCCCTAAGTGCAAGTAGATAAATAGGGACCACTTTCTAGCGGGAAGGTAAACGGCATTTCCGTGTGCGGCGCTGGTGCTGGTTCGCCAGGTGCAGCTTCGTCACGCTGGCCACCTGACTTGGAAGTGTCTTCGGACAGCGCCGGCTCCCGGCCTCTTGAGTGAGATGAGCGCGCAACCCTAGAGTTGGTCACGACTGGCCCTGACAGGCAGGGGTACCTTTACCTTTACCTTTACCTTTACCTTTTATATTTGTCTGTATGTTGCTTTGGTCAAGGTGAGAATGAATGGACTTCGTTCAGATTAGAACTGTTCCATGGGATAAAGTTAGCAATTTGATTTTTTTTTAAGTCACTGGAAATTTTTTTTTCCAATGCCTGAAATGGAAACTATGGGCAACATTTCTTCTCTTTCAGAATGAGTGGGAATATGTTTAAAATGGAATTTTAAAATAATATGGTAATGCAGCTAATTCACACAACTGCAAATCTATTCAGAGATAATAATAGCATTGCTGCAGCATCTACCTAGGTATCAGTTCTGAGTAGAAAAATAAACTTATGCTGGTATTTTCAAATGGAGATTATATTCTGGGCTGAAACACAATATAAAACAAATGAACATGGCATCAGGGTAGCTAATACTGTCTACAGGTAATATGAAACATGCAAAACAACCACCACCACCCATATTTGCTTGGAAACAAGTCCCAGAGTGGGGGTTATTCCTAGGTAGGTTCATTGAATTGCAGCTTTACTACTCATTCGCATCACGGCATAGCATGGCCACTTGGTATGCTGGTTATTGCTGAATAAAACCTAGAGACCTATCCATGTTAATTTCATAAATATACTAAACAGTACATTTCCCCCAGGCTATATACATTATATACGTGTTCTTGAAGTAACACAGTAAATTTATATTTGAAATATTGTGAATATGTAAACTAGTTCCCCAGATTCCTTAAAAGTTTTTTATTTTCAATTTCCTGCAACTTCAAGCCTTTCTGAAACTGTATATCAAGTCGCACAGAGGACCCTCAGGATAAAGGAGTGATGCTTCCCTCTGAAAAATGTCAAGAGCCAAGAATAAGCCATGGCTGACTCTAGCTGCCTAGCAAAAAAAACATAGTCATCTTTCTGTTTAATGAAATTGGAAATTGGATTTTAGAAAGCACGTTAGTGACAAAAGCTGGGATTCAGATAACTGCATAAGCAGTTTTCTTCACCCAGGGAGGGTTCAGGCTTGTGTCATGGTTTATTTTATGACGCCTGGTGTCCACTGGGTATGGCACAGCCCTTGAGTATGCCTAAGGAGCTCTTTTGATCATGATCACTGTTAATAGAAGCCAAAGTAGCTGATGGCACTTGGAAGTTGGAGGGATACAGCTCGCCCTTCCTTAGACAAAATCACATACAGTGGTACCTCGCAAGACGAATGCCTCGCAAGACAAAAAACTCGCTAGACGAAAGGTTTTTCCGTTTGCGAGTTGCCTCGCAAGACGAATTTCCCTATGGGCTTGCTTCGCAAGACGAAAACGTCTCGCGACTTTGTTTCCTTTGTCTAAATAATAATTCGCAAGACGAAAAATTCGCTAGACGGCAAAACTTGCGGAACGAATTAATTTCGTCTTGCGGGGCACCACTGTAGTTTTGCTTTCTCTAGTCCGCCATTTCCTCATGCAGTCTAGTATTTTCTAGTAAAAAGTGGTTGGAAGCAGCTCAATGCACCCCAGTTCTTTTTGTTTTCCTCTGTTCAGGTGTGCCTTGCAATAGCTCATTATTCCCAGCCAGCAGATCTTCAGCTCCTCTTTGCATTTGAATATGTGGGCAAGAAATACCATAATCCAGGTAATGCAGACATTTACTTTCCCTCATACCCCTTGGAGGGGCCTTTTGGGTGAGAGCATGGCTGCCAACTTTTATGGGAGCTTTTTGGTGCAACCAGGGGTTTGTTTTGGAGGGTGTCATATAAGCAGTCCTACTTGAGTGGTAGTACATGTTTACATGCATAGAAAAGCTCACTAGAAATGTATCTGTGCCTAAGTGTGCTGGGGGAGGATTGCAGTTCTGAAGCTAGAAGAGAGCCCTTTGCTCGTCAATGCACCATGAAGGCTGAGCTTTCATCTCCCCTTGCTGTGTTCTGGGTTTGCCAGAGGAGAAACAAGCTATGCTCAAAGGAGTTTTGGAGTTCAAGGTAGTCTGGCTGGAAAAGAAGAACCAGCTTGTGTCACATGGGAGTGTTACAATGGTGCCCTTCCTACCTTTTCTTCCCAGTCTTGGTTCCTTGGCTGCAGTGAGAGAATAGATTTGCAACACCAAGCTCTACTAATGAGGCTAGAGTCACTTCCACGTAGACTTTTTGTAGCAAAGTAATCTGTAGGGGGAAGTATAAACCGCTGAGGAAAGGAGTGGTAGTTTTCAATATGGTAGTTGGTTTAGCCTCGAAATATTGGGAATCTAATCCTAAATCCATTGAAACTTATGAAAGTTTGCATTAACAGAGGCATTCCTTAAAATGGCATAACATGTTGTCACAGATAGATTAAACACATTAAATTAATTTGACA
Organism: Podarcis muralis; assembly: GCF_964188315.1. NCBI lineage: Eukaryota > Metazoa > Chordata > Lepidosauria > Squamata > Lacertidae > Podarcis > Podarcis muralis. The sequence goes on along the minus strand of NC_135668.1, from coordinate 2,929,690 downwards.
TATGGTAGGGGCAGATCAGAACTTCTCTTTGTTTCCCCATTTAGTGCCAGTTCATGTCTGTCAAAACTTGGCCAGACACACAATGGAAAATTATATGCTTTGGGGGTGCTCTGGCCCCTACACAGCTGTATTTTCAAGATAACGTAACAGTTTTATATACAGCAGCATTGGAAGTTTGGAGGTCTGTTTGTTTCCTGCAAGATATTGTACATCTGTTTATTTGCATGGCACAACTTGGAAAGAACTTTTTAAAAAATCACTTCCTTCTAGCAAAAAAAGTGAATGGAATAGATCCTGGAGGAGGTGGTGGTGGGCAGCTGACTCCATTGTTTGAGACATACTCTGACTGGGATAGAGAGATCAAGAGAACAGGAGCATCAGAATGGCGTGTATGTTCAGTGAATGAAGGCTACATGATATCTACCTGGTAAGTTTGCTTTTCTTTTATATCCAGGAAACCACACTGGGATTGAGAGGCAGAGTTGGCCTCAGGGCACAACTCCATTCCCTAGCAATGAGCCTCTTCTCAGTGATCTTTTGCAACCGGATTTTGAAGCAGTTTGTGAAAACAACACTGCCATGGCTGTTGTTATGAATTGCATTGGTACATAGCTAACCACTCTGTCTGTGAGCCACTGGCTGGTAAAACTCTGGTGCTTTTGCAAGAGGAAATGGTTTTTTTTCAGATTGCAATTGAAATAATGCAGTTTAGGTTCCAGTTCTTAGTAAAGAATAAGCTAGCTCTGCATTGTCATTAGAGATAATAATGACCAGATTAATCTTAAGATTTCTGTGGTTGATTTCTAAACAAAAGGAAAACATTGACACTTCAACTCTTGGCTTTAGCATTCTAATCAATGCTGCATATAAAAAGACTTTACTTGTATTACATTTCCCAAGTAACTATTATGAGTGTATTTTGTCTTGGCCCCAAGTCTTCCAGAATACTTTGTTGTGCCATCATCTTTGGCGGATCAAGATCTCAAGCAGTACTCCTACTCCTTCACTGGAAGACGGATGCCAGTAAGTATGAAGCTGACATTGCTGCTTAATTGGTAGTGTTGCATCCCTGCCAGAGTGCAGCCCACTCCGCTACACAACTATGCAAGGAATCTGCAACTATTGAGTTCCAAACCCTTCGGGGTCAGAAAGGAAAGGTTCAAGGAAAGTGTAAGAGCAGCCCCGGTGAGGGCAGATTGAGGACTCACTGGGCAGTCAGACTCGCTGGAAGGTCTTCCCTGCTATTGCACCCTAGCAGCTGTCATTCAGAAGTACACTACCTCTGAATTTGGAGATGTCATATAGCAATCATAGCTAACCGTGGAAAGTCAGAGTCAAGGAGGAATAAATTTCAACTGTCATCACCACATCTTGTGGCAATGAATTTCATAAATTATTTCTTGGATTAAGAAATCTTTCAGTCTGTCTCAAATCATCTTCCTATCAATTTCATTGGGTGACCCTGAATTCTAGTGTTATGGGAGATGGAGGGGGGAAATCCCCCTTTCCACCCAAATGAAGTGTAGGGAGGGGAGGTGGCAGATGAGGATATCATAGCAATAAAAGAGCTAATGGAGTGTGATTGTGCTCATGTCCTGCTTGCAGGTTAACCATCAGCATCTAGCTGATCGCTGAGAACAGAATGCTGGATTTGATGGACTGCTGTTCTTAAGATATTGTGCAGGGCAGGAAGGGAATAGAGTTCTGTAGGGTTGTAGGGTGGGTGGTAGTAGCCATAGGGTAGGAGGGACACCCCTAGGAACTATTCCGGATATTTTAGCCTTGTGAAGGCTACACTTCACAATGTTAATGTGAAGCATGCTTTTTGGGTGGCGCTGTGGGTTAAACCACAGAGCCTAGGACTTGCCGATCAGAAGGTCAGTGGTTCGAATCCCCGCGACGGGGTGAGCTCCCATTGCTCGGTCCCTGCTCCTGCCCACGTAGCAGTTCGAAAGCACATCAAAGTGCAAGTAGATAAATAGGTACTGATCCGGCGGGAAGGTAAACGGCATTTCCATGCGCTGCTCTGGTTTGCCAGAAGCGGCTTAGTCCTGCTGTACGTCGAGCTGTACGTTGGCTCCCTTGGCCAGTAAAGCGAGATGAGCACCACAACCCCAGAGTCGGCGACAACTGGACCTAATGGTCAGGGGTCCCTTTACATTTAATACCCGGTTGTATTTTTCCCTGGCTCCTGAATGCTATCTTTTAAGATATTGTTAATACCATGCTAATTTTATTGTGAACCACCTTTAGATTTTTTTAAATGAAAGATGGTATAGAAATGCTTTAAATTAAATGCTGAAGATAATTTTGCTTTCTGGAACTTCAGCAGCTACAACCAGCAGCCTGTGACCTTTCCTTCATGAACACAAAGATAGTGAGCTTCTTATGGTCGTTTAGAGGTGCTGTAGGCTTGTTGAATATAGTCCTTTGCATGACTTGTACCTTGCCTTGTATCCACAATATAAAGGATTCACTTTCTTCTAGATGTGGTGCTGGAATCACTCCAATGGAAGCGCACTTGTGAGAATGGCCAGCATTAAAGACCAGTTGCAACAGCGAAAAATAGACCAACGGTAAAGATGGTAGTATTGTTTGCTTAGTGGGCAAAATCAGATTCCCTTTGACCCAGAGTTTGGAGATTTTGGGGAAATGTGTATGTTCTTAATGTAGCATAGAAGCAAGTAGGAAATATGTTAAGGTGCAAGTGAAGGGGAAGATCCCTAACCTTTGTGAGAAGTATCTGTGGGGCAGAACCGACGTCCTTTCACCTAACAGTAGGACCTTTGGCAAATGTTGCGTGACCCTTAAAAACTCACCTTTCTGCAGAGAACTTAGTGATCAAATTCTGCACCATGTGCCACATCTACTATCTCATATTCTGTTGACAGAGGAGATGGATATCCCTGAGTGTTAAGTTAGATAAGCTAGTTGCTCTTAAGCATTGTTAACTTGGGTCATCAAGATCAGATTCTCTGTTGGTTGTTGAAGGCTATGTGGAGATGGGGGGGTGCTAATATGAAGGTATGTAGTTGTGCTTTCTGGCCCCCATAGGTAAGGGCATCATCGTGCCAGTTGTTCCCTGGTTACAGGGTTCTTTCATATCTCATACCCCCACAAAATAGGAAAGCAGCAGCTTGCCATTGCAAAGAACACTAGCAACCATGCCCAGTCAGCTGGTAAAAATGCCTTGTTATCAGTTTTTAGGCCAGAGGATCAGCAGGGCAAGGAAATACTCTTAGGACACAAACTTTCCCTTCATGACCAACTTTGCTTCAGTACTTTTTTTTATGCTAGGATTTGCAATGCTGTCACTAGAAGCCATCCACAAAGAAGTGATGTTTACAAATCTGATTTGGACAAGAGTCTGCCAAATATCCAAGAAATCCAGGCTGCCTTTCTCAAACTCAAGCAATTATGTGTCAATGGTATGTTCTTGGCTGCTTTTTTCTGTAAAAAGTGTGCAGTTGGGTATCTCAAGACAGGGATTCCCAACCTTTCAGGGTCTGTGAGCACACCTAAAATTTTAAGAATTGTTTGTAAGTGCAGCCGGAATAGCTGCCATGTGTGGGGGTGACTGGTTTCAAAATGTTCAGAGTGCCTTCTCTATGTCTCCATAAAGTTGAAAGTGTAAGGGAAAAGATGCAGGCAGGAAGATGCCTGTCAAGTGGAGCTCACCTTCCACCAAGGACCCAGTTGCCTGAAGGTCCTTGGCAGCGACACATCCCTCCTTGTCCCCTGCATTTAACCAAGGAGCACTGTGGCTCCCATCATCGTGAGGAGGTGCACATCTTAACACCCATCCACCCAAAATGCATGACCCGATGTTGGGCTGCATCCTGAAAATAAGAGCCAATGCTCCTATGGTGAAGGACTTGTGCTGCCGTCCACTTGGATGAGGATATCCAGGAGAATACAGAGCCTTGCAGGCCCTGCATTGAGAACACTAGCACTAACTTTTTCAGAAGAAGCAATGGGTAGGATGTGTTTCTAAATACATCTGGTACAGTGTATGTGTCTGAATTCACACGCATGTCCCTCACTAACATGTATTCATTCACACACTATCCAGCTGTTTAGGATCTCTTACTAGAGTTATAACATGTTCGTTATGAATATGTGTTTACCCTTAACACACAAGAAAAGCCCATAAGCAGTTCTCACACAAACAGGAAAAAGATTGGTCTGTAACATGAAATGAAAGTGACAGAATATATTAATGCTGCTTCAGACAGCAAAATTACAATTCAACCAGGGTTGAACTTTTAGCTAGATGAGCAATTCTTATAATTCCAATATTTCTGTTGTCTCTTCCTAGAGTTTCCTGTCTATTTCCCATTTTGTTTATTCTTCTTGATTGATTGAAAGTTAAAATAATATAATCCTAGTGAGTGATGACTAAACTGGTTATCCTTGATTGTTTCCTGTTAAAGTTATTTTACTATTATCTGTGTGGAAACCATTCTTTTACAGGTGCTGGTAACTAGATTACATGTGCTGATCTTTACATTACGAGTTCAGGATGTCTCGTCAATGCTTTCTAGAACATGTTTGAGATAGACTGGTACCAAGGTCAAGAAAAGTTCATAATGAGGATCCCCCCCCCCCTTTGCATATAAAGCTATGCCTACCTTTATTCCTGCCATGATCTACAACAATAAAGCACAGAAAAAGTTCACACACCTATTTACACATTCTCCTTGTTCTTTAGTCGTGTCTGACTCTTCATGACCCCATGGACCAGAGCACACCAGGCACTCCTGTCTTCCACTGCCTCCTGCAGTTTGGTCAAACTCATGCTGGTAGCTTCGAGAACACTGTCCCACCATCTCGTCCTCTGTCGTCCCCTTCTCCTTGTGCCCTCCATCTTTCCCAACATCCGGGTCTTTTCCAGGGAGTCTTCTCTTCTCATGAGGTGGCCAAAGTATTGGAGCCTCAGCTTCCTAGGGACCTTTAATTCTGAAGACCTGGAGAATACTGTCTGTGCCTAAAAGGCTGTTCATACATTTCATGAGTAGAATAGGGACTTTAGGCTGGTTAGAAAACCCTAATTAGCAGGGTGATAATTAATGGCAGAGTTAACAAACTGTGGATAAATGGTGGGAGAGGTTGTGCTGTACCTTTGAGGGGAGCTAGCCCATCCCTGATGCCTTAACCATAGTTAAGAGACATGTGGCATCTCTCCCTACTGTATAGTCCTGTGTCCCAGCTAGCCTAGTAACCTGTTCTCACAGGAGCTACAAGCAAGGCCTGAGCAGAACAGTGCACTGCGCTCCTTTGATTCTCAGCAACTGGTTTCCGGAAGTATGCTAGTTTGTCCCCAATACTCCTCTTCTAAGGGGAGTATTTCCCTCTTCAAGAGTGCCACTCTCCTTGCCTAAGACGCTCATTCTCCCTGACAGTAGGGAAGGGAGGGATTGTCATGAAGTAGGATGCAACTATAACAACCCTAACCGGATGTTTGCCTCCCTTAGCTTTTTTAAGCCTACCACCGTGGCCTCAATGAACTTGTTCCTGCACAGCCAGGCACTCATTGCACCTCAGACACACCCACGGTTTCTCTCCGACAGGGAGAGTCCTACATGTGACACAGTGCAAAACACTAGAAAGCCTCCACACCCTCCTGGCACTCAACCCATGTAATTGTTTTTGTCATTTAAGATACTGTATTGAGAGTATGGCTTTTATTAGATCATAGAAAGAAGGGGCAGATCATTACATCCTGGCCTGCTTGCCCTGCCAGGGAATGCACATATCTCCTTAACACACCTTGACGTTTTGTCATCATGGGATTGCATTGGGAGTGAACAGGAGGTGTTGATTAAGTGAGGAATGGAGAATGGGCAATTGGCTTGAGTCTGCTGGGAGTTTGCTCCTCTAAAGACAGTAATATCACTATACGACTCTCATCTTTCAAATATGGGGAGCATGATTTCTTACTTCTTTTCTCTTCTGGTCACAGAACCTTTTGAAGAAACGGAGGAGAAATGGTTGTCTTCACTGGATAATTCACACTGGCTAGAGTATGTGAGGTATGTGCAGAAGCTGCAATTAAAAATCTCTGTTGACAGATTTATTTGCATCCTAGATCAGAGGTCGGCAACCTTATCCGAGGATGGGCCGGTCGACGTTCCGTCCGTCGGAGGAGGGTGTGTGCGCACGCATGCTCTTCTGGGTCGGAGGAGCGCCCATGTGCACACTCTATTTCCGGCGCTCCTCTGACCTGGAAGTGGGCCAGAAATAGCATATGCGCACGGGCACTTCTCTGTCCCACACACTATTTCCAGTGCACCTCCGGGTCGGAGGAGCGCCCGTGCGCATGCGCACAGGCACCATCAACCTGGAAGTCAGTCACAGCACCAGTCAGAGCGGGGGGGGGGGGCGCAGGGGTCACCATGGTCCGGTTAGACAAGCCTCGTGGGCCACTACTGGCCCATGGGCCTTAGGTTGCTGACCCCTGTCCTAGATGTACAGAAGATAAAATATTGACAATCACTGTGTCACTTTGAAGTGAGAGACTCAATGAGATTCTCTATACAGTTTGTAAAAAATGTTGTTCTTGGACATATACGATTCTGGGAAACTAAATTTCACTAGAGATTTAAAGTGAGTTTGCCTCTGCAAATATCTTGCAGTGCACAGCTTATTCCAAAATAAAGCTAATAGTGGACTTGCTTGAGTATTGAATAGTTCTAAATAATTTAAATAAATTAATATAGGCTTTTTTTGTCTTGGTCTAGACTTTTCCTGAAGCATTCTGCAGAGCTTGTATACATGTTGGACTGTAAGCATGTTTCGGTAGTCTTACATGGTAAGCTGCTCAAGTGTTTTTAAGCATGTTGATGCTGCTGCAGACATTATACCAGTATATTTAGGAATAATTGTAGTAGCTGTTATCCACTACTCAAAGTGTGGACACCATTATTAAATTTATCCTTTCCACTGTGTTTATCTCTGAACTCTTTTTTTTTTAATTATTATTAAATTTGTATACTGCCCTTCATATATCTCAGGGCGGATTACAAGATAAAAATACAAGATAAAAAAAACAACACAAAATACATAATAAAAATATGAACAAAACAAAACCAATAACCTCCACCCCCTCCTCTTAGCCAGTTCCCTTCCCGGTCCTTGTCTGGTGTGCCTTGGCCTTGTGGCTCCATGACCTGAGCAGTGCAATAGGTGGGTTGTGCCTGCCAGGCAGCTGTGCCGGCAGACTCCCATTCCCCTCACAAGGAGGCCTTTTCTGCCATATTGCCCGCAATAGTCTTAAAAAGCTCCCAGAACCCAGTAGCAGGTTAGAATAGGAGGCTTTGCCTTTATGATTTTTGGAAACTTTACTGTTCAGAGGTGGTATTAAAAAGGTAACCCTTCTTGAGCTTGAAGAGGTGCTGGTAATATAGGCAGCCCATTACTGACCTCCTCTTCTACAAAAACAAACACTGTGCTGATTCACAACTAAATACACACAGTTCTGAGCAAGCAGGTGTGTTACCATTTTATTGTAACCTTCTAAAACTGATGCTTATAGCATTTATAATACTTTGTAAGTGGCTTTGAGGTCCGTTCGAAAAGCATTATAAAAACAAAGCACATGACCCTGTGCTATTTGTATTGTTGTTAACATCTTTCCCACCCGCTCACTTCATATTTCTTTTTTTATATCACTGTTACAAATGTCAACTACAGAGGAAGAAGGGCGTGACCTGAGCTGCTGTGTGGCTTCGCTCATTCAAGTGATGCTGGATCCCTATTTCCGGACCATTGCTGGTTTCCAGAGCCTGATTCAGAAGGAGTGGGTCATGGCAGGGTACCCGTTTCTAGATAGGTGTAACCACCTGAAGAAATCTGACAAAGAGGTAATTGAGGTACTTAAGGCTGTGGTCTAAACCACTGAGCCTTGAGCTTGCCGATCAAAAGGTCAGCGGTTCGAATCCCCACGACAGGGTGAGTTCCCGTTGTTTGGTCCCATTGCCTGCCAACCTAGCAGTTCGAAAGCACGTCAAAGTGCAAGTAGATAAATAGGTACCGCTCTAGCAAGAAGCTAAACGGCGTTTCCGTGCGCTGCTCTGGTTTCGCCAGAAGCGGCTTAGTCATGCTGGCCACATGACCCAGAAAAAACTGTCTGTGGACAAATGCCAGCTTCCTCAGCCTGTAAAGCGAGATGAGCGCCGCAACCCCAGAGTCGTCCGCAACTCAGCTGTCAGGGGTCTTTTACCTTTACCTATTTTATACATTTGAAATGGATTTTTCCAAGGAAATAACAGGATTTGGGGAAATCTCTGAGGGCAGGAGGCCAGAAGAGTGATGGATTGGGAAATGCACAGAGAGATGAGATGATGCACTTTTCTTTCAGGGCTGTAATTATTTGAGAACTGTTTTTAAATTTGGGACATGCTGGAATGTGTTGAAGGGGATTATTTGAATTGTCAAAATTTGGACTGTGCCTTCAGGTCAGGAATACAGCTGAAACCTCAACAACCTTGGGCAGCTCTGGCTGGCAAAAAAGCAAGGGAGAACTGGCCTCCTTTTGGGATGCATAGCACCATGTTAAGAGCATTGTGCTTAATGAAACAAATCCCCCCCTTTTTAAAGATTTTTTAAAATTTATTGTCAGTAGTACAGAAACTTCCCTCCACTGAGTATGTTTGAAATGTATTTAGAAACCCCATTGAGGGGCCAACAACATTTTCTCCCAGTTTTATTCAAGTGAACATTATTATTATTATCATTATTTATTGTCTTGGCATACCACCATCTGAATATCACAGGGCAGTTCACAACATAAAACTATAACAGAAAAAGCCCCATTCTTGTGCTGCCCCCCCCCCCAGACCTCTCGTGAATGAGGTACACAAAGAAGGGCCTCAGATGATGATCGCAGGGTCTGGGTCAGCTTCTTTGGGAAGAGACTGTCCTTGAGGTATTGCTGTTTAAGGCTTTATAGATCAAAACCAGCACTTAGAATTGGGCCCGGAAACTAACTGGCAGCCAGTGCAGTTGGACCAAGATCGGTATAATACGCTGAAACAGTCTTGTTCCAGTTAGCAACCTGGTTGCTGAATTCTGCACTAGCTGAAGTTTCTGTACCATCTGTAGAGGCAGCCCCATATATAACACATTGCAGTAATCTAACCTAGAGGTAGGGAACAAATCATTTGAAGTCCATAATGTGATATCGGATTCATAATTTTTGACCTGGCAATATTGCGAATCGTATGTGTGTGCGTGCAAAAATCATGATGCAGGAAAAACCATGAAGCCAGCCAATGCCTCTACATAGCTCCATCCTTATTTCAGACATTGTGATATATTAGTATGTTGTGATCTTTAGCTGGTGATATATCATGAGTTGCACCTGGGCCACCAGCCAAAGGGCTGATGGAAAGCACTCCACACCACTGAGGCCACCTGAACCTCAAGCGACAGCAAAAGATCCAGAAGGCCCCCAAGCTACATACTTGTTCCTTCAGAGGCAGTGTAACCCCATCAAGAGCAGGCAATCTCTCAGCCATCCAGTCTAGGAAATCTCCCACTAACAGTCTCCAAGTCTTATCTGGATTGAGCTTCAGTTTTTTGGTTCTCATCCAGTCCATTGCCAAGGCAAGACGATGGTCCAGCATGCACACTGGCAGATGTAAAAGAGACGTAGAGCTGTGTGTCATCAGCATATTGCTGCCAATGTACTCTTGATGACCCCACTCAGCAGTTTCATGTAGATGTTAAACAGCATGAACCCTGAGAAACTCCACATTGAAGGCTCCACATTGAAGCCAAAGAGCATTCCCCTCTGGAAATGACATCCAAGTAGGATCGGAACCACCGCAAAGCGGTGCCACCCACCCCTATCTTGGACAGCCACTCTAGAAACTAGATACTGTGGTTGATGGTATCGAAAGCCTTGAACAAGCATTGCTAATTTGGGGTTTGATTTACACAATCAGAATCAGAAATTATTACCTTCAGGTTGGTACTATAGGGTTTTATCTTGGATGTCCCCTGTCGACACAAGCAAAGAATTTCAGGGTGTTTTCATATTTCTGACTGTCCTGAGTCTTATGGTTTCTGTGGGACTACAAATTCCACCCTGTAACTATTGACATGCTCATTGGTGTCTTATCTTACCAAAAGTTTTCAGCTGTTTCATGAAATTTTAAACAAATCTGTTTCAGAAGTGGCTGTGCACAATAATAGATTGTACAAGCAAGCCTTTGAAGAATCAAAAGTCCTGAAGTTTACAGAATCGTGTGGGATTAGAACTAGACTTTTTGTTCTAACGGAATTGGTAGCTAGGTATAAGCTTTGTTGCAGCTAATCTTAGAGCCATGCAAGGCAGAGAATTACAAAATAGAGCCTAAAAGCCCAGTGTTGGCTAAAACAGTGGTTTAGCGGAAATTTAAAAATGCAGTTAGTTAAAATCAGGGGAAGAGTGATTTGGGACCCTAGTACATTGGTGCTTTGAAATAAAATTCTCTCCTCCCAAGCCATGAGAAATCTGACATTACTCCTAGCATAGGCTTCAACAAGCACTATTTTCACAATTTTTTAAAAAAAATATTTTCTGTAACCATGACAGACAGAATCTTAATTTAAGGAAATATTTATGTCCTCTAAAAAAATCTGAATGAAGAGCAGAAAACTACATTTCATGGTTCACTATAGTTCACACAGCTAAGTTACAGACTACTGGCTCTAGTCAGAGGTACTTGAATGTAAAGTAGGCATTTCCATATGTGTTACTCCAGTTTGTACACTTGCTTTGTAGTGAATTATATTTTGTAATAATAATCTCAGCATTGATTTAATGGTGACTGCAGTAAATGTAGGGCTTGAGCAAACTTGCATAAGTCTTCTGTGTGTAACATCTTCCTATCATTTCCCTCCCACTCCAGTCTCCCTTATTTTTGATGTTCCTGGACTGCGTCTGGCAACTGCTTGAGCAATACCCATCAGCCTTTGAATTTTCTGAAGCTTACTTGACGATATTGTACGACAGCACGCGGATCTCGCTGTTTGGTACCTTCCTCTTCAACTCTCCACATCAGAGAGTGAAGCAAAGCACGGTGGGTGCTAAACATTGTCTGACCTCAAGTAGAAGCTGCAACACATGGTTAGGAAGCTGGAAAACCACCTCCAGTAGTCAAGGTGGAAGCCTCTTAACTGTTGTGCCAACAAGGGATTGTAGCTCACAGCTATGAGATGGAAGAGCAGTTGGCACATTAAGGACCAAAAAATAGACTCTGCTGATTTCTTATTTGTATATTGAGTTTTAATTAACAGTAGTGGTATTTGTCATCAACATTGCTAACGCCACATGCGAGGAACAAGTTGCCCTTTGGTCCTGTGGTATTCTTGCCCTAGATTGTTAACCATCAACTTGAGAGAAACCTTCAGCAAAACCGCCTGGGAGAAAGCCATTATGATCAATAGATTTCAATATAGGTAGAAAGTTTGGGTTTTATTTTGCCTTTGTTCCTTACCATTTTTCTAGAATTCTTCAAGCACAAATGCAAAAATACCTTTTTAAAAAGTTAGGATTCTTATGGGATAGGTTGAGACACAGCCACATTTGTATACTGGGGAACCGTGGAAAATATTTTGTCTGAATAGTTCTGGGGTCTCCAATGCAGAGGCCTGCAAGGCACTTCCTCCCTAATGCTGTGCATGATTTCTGTAATTTTCCTTTTATTCTCGACACACAACACACACACAGTGGGAGGTGGGGTATGCAGCTATAGCTGTGCCATTGGAGCTGGGGGAGGAGAAGCAAGGAACAGGCTTTGTCACCTTGCAATTCCCCTCTGGAACAGACAGGGAAAGGGAAAGTAGCATTCCTCAGGGAGAAGGCTTATTTGACAATATACTGGTCTGGCTCTAGAGGAAGCCAAAAGGGGCTTGTTAGGTTGCCTGCTGTTGATTTCAAGGAGGTCATTCAGTTGAAGGTAATATCATAAATTGGAAAGAGCATAAGAGACTGTTTCAAAGTTGAAGAATTTCATTAACCTGCTTCAAGAAGGCTTTAGCAATTGGAAGAATTGTGTTTAAATTCTGGCAAAACTCTTTTAAGGCATCACCCAGTAACTTGGCTTTCTTCTCTCTCCTCAGATGTCCATAGATGCCACAATGTTTGGCCTCATTCATTTTAATAATGTAATATAAATATAACAAAATCTCTAAGCAGTTCACAGAAGCTACAATAATAAATTCACAATGAAAAGAATCAGTGCATATCAAAATCCAATAAATCATTAAGCAAAGCATCACGAAAAAATCCTTTGTGTTCCATTACCATAAAGAGAGGGGATCTTATTTTTCTGCAAATAAAGGGTTTTATATTTGTTGGTGAAGTGGGGTTGAGTGTGTATATATGTGAACTTACCTGAATTTTCTTTCTTTCAGGAATTTGCCATAAGCAAAAACATCCAGCTAGGTGATGAGAAGGGCCTCAGATTTCCTTCTGTTTGGGATTGGTCTCTTCAACACACTGTGAGGGATCGTATGCTCTTCCACAACCCCTTGTACATTGGGAAGAGTGCACCGTGTGTGCACAATGGGGCTGTGAAATACTTCAAGCGATCAAAGGTAAGAATGGACCAGTGAGTCAGTCCAGCTACGCCAGTGGTGCTTCAGTTGAGCTGCTGCAAAGATGGTACCTCATTGCTGTTGGAACGGGATCCATTTTCAGTGCCCTTGTGCAGCCCAGCAGTGTCCTGCTGGAGAAAATCAAAGAACTGAAACAGGGGCAGCACATCTAGTCCCAACTCACTGGCCAATGCAGGAAATCCAGAATGAGAGCATTCCCAGCACTGGGCTGCCCAGTCGCCGTTTGAAAATCTCCAGTAAGGGAGATCCCATCTATGTAACTGGCTCAAGAAGCTTCTCCCAATGTTCAACTCAAATCCTGTCCTGAAACAAGTCCATTAGATCTTACCTTGCCCTCTGGGGCAGGTGAGAACAAACAAGTCTTTGTCCTCTCGTAGGATCTTCAGGTAATCAAGTGGTGATACTTTCATTTATTTCATACTACATTGTTCATGAGAACTCTGCTTCAACTTTCCAGGTAAAGCAGTTTTCTAGCAGGTGATTCCCCACCCTTAACATGGTTAGTGGTTTTGACCTTAACTACCAAGGAAAGCAGTGTATGCTTGGTTGCCTCCAATCACCACGTGATGATGATGAATCACCACATGATTCAGAGATAGTGGATGAGGGAATCTGGGGGCTGCCTACCTACTGACAATGTCTGCTAGGAGAATATAGTTAGAGGAGGGAGAAGGAAACTGATGGGTGGCTTCCCCAAATCATTCAGTCCCGATTGGTGGGATGTCGCAATACATTCAGAAGCCCATGAGCTGGGCCAGTGGGTGTTTCATTGCAGTGTTTCAGTCAGTGCTTTTCTTCTGTTTTTAAGGGCAGGTACCGAGTACCCCCAGGAAAAAAAGCACTGGTTTCAGTGATTTTTCAGAGCAGTCTTGCCTCTTATGCAGTAGTCCACCAGCCAGAGCTCACACAAAAGCCCATGTTGTAAGTGAATTAGCTTGCGGGGGGGGGGGGGGTCTCCCTGCCTCCTCTGCACCCAGCATAGAAACAAGCAGCCTGCCGGAAAAGGGAGCCCTCGTCTTCCACATGCAGCAGAGAAGTTACTTTCAGGGCCCGATTTTCAAGGTTTCTTGGTGTGAGTACTGCATTTATTGCAAAGTTATTTCTCAGAACTGTTTCTCAGGTCATGGGATAATAGAAAAATAAGGAAGATAATTGTATTGGACCAATGACTTTTTCAAGTTCACACATATCTTCTGCTGACATAATAAAAGGGTAGCTAGTTTTTAACTTACATGACTGTTTTTTTAAATAACGGAACCATTTTTTTAGCAAGCAGACAGATTAGGCACAGCACTTCAAACACTGACCTGCATGAAATTCCATATTAGTGTGGTTATTTTTTAGAACCCTCTACTAGAAAAAAATAGTGGAAGTGACTAAAATACTTGCATAGATAATCAGGTTTGCTCTCCATATAACCAGGAATTATCCACTATTTCATCCTACCTAATGAAGCACTTACTGCTGGTGAAGGATTGCATATGCTCTTGCTAATGGAAAGTTTCTCATTTCCACATGCAGCTTTGTCTCATTAGCTTTTTGGCCCCAGAAAGTACTTCATCATTATATGGCATCTGTTATTACAAATTGTGCTGATTTTTCCAAAGGAGATTTGACAAATTCATGGAAGAATAGAAGTAATATAGCCCATCATTTTGGGCTATGTTAATAGTATCTAGAAGTAATTATTCCAGGGATGGGGGGTGGGGTCTACTTAACTGTAACTGGAGCTCCGTGGAGATCAAGTTGAACCTGATGGGAAACTGAAGGTATTTTACTAACTTTTCCCTTCCCAGAAGAACTACAGTTCAACACTCAGGGGCCTCCCGCCCTCCCTGAAGAACGGTATTATCAGCGAGCAAGACTTTCTTCCAAGAAGAAATTCCCTAATACTAAAACTGAAACCAGACTTTCTTCACCATACGGATTCCACCACCAACGGCATGGAGCAATATTTCAGAGAGTGGTTTTCTAAGCCAGTCGACCTGCATGGTGTAATCCTGCCCCATCTCTCTGGAACACAAATCAAACTCTGGAAACTCTGCTACTTCCGCTGGATCCCTGAGGCCCAGATCAACAGTGGGGGCTTCATTACGGCCTTCCATAAAATCTCTTTATTAGCAGATGAAGTCGATGTTCTGAACCGGTGTCTGAGGCAACACAGCGGTACCCCACCTTTGCTCACTAACACTTCTGAACTCGATCAAAGCCGGATGTACTTTAGAGCCAATGGGCTCAGTGATTCTTCCACAACCCCAGACTTCCTTTCTTCCTCTTTCCCATTTTCTCCTGTAGGGAATCTCTGCCGACGGAGTATTTTGGGAACACCACTGAGCAAATTCTTAAGTGGTGCCAAAATCTGGTTGTCCACAGAGACACTTGCCAATGAAGACTGATGTCTTTAGAGACATAGAAGGGAGACAAGGAGGAGACTGACACATCATTTTTTGCAGCACACTGCTAACCACAGCACCAGAAACTGTAATAGCTTTATATACTAAGGTTACTTATGTTTTGCACAAAGTATTTAAAAGCAGCTGTGTCATGCTTTCAGATCGCACAATTTTTATTTTTATTTGGGTTTTGTTTCATTTTTCTTCAGCAGTCCAATAACTAAGGCACGTACCATTGGAGGTTAGTCTCTCCACAAACACACCACAATCTAAGGTCTGATTGTGTTTTGTTTGTGCCCCAAAGCTGCTATTCCCTGCTGCTGATTGAAGCACATCTCTTGTCAGCTTGGATGAATTAACAGGTGAAGACAGACATTAGAGTCAAAAAAGTTGCTCCATCAAATCCGATCGCTACAATTGGTACAGATATAAGAGCCATAAATTTTGTCAGTCACGTTTCAAATTCATGGCATGATTCAGCTGAGGGTAGGGACTTTTAAATCCTGTTTATTTCAATGGTACTTTATAAAAGCACCTTTCCCGTTGAAATAAATTAAAGTGTTCATCTTGATCAGGTTGGCTATGGGAATGGTGGAGATATCTAGTTTAGTCCATGAGCATTTTTCCTCTTTTCATTTAGTATCTGAAACTGCCTTTTAGTTTACAAAATCTGCCTATAGGACAACGTGTGCTGACCTCACTACCCCAGTCCCTCAACTGGGGTTTGCTTTAACTTGTGGCTAAGGCGTACACTGGCAGCTGTGTTAGCTTGGCCTAAAGGATTCCCCCTTCACCTAGGATCAGCAGTTGTGGTTTCAAAGTAGGTGTCAGTTCCATCCGCTAGGTTGAAAGGAGTCCTTGGTAGCACTAACCATAGTTAAAGTGGAGAGGAGAATTAGCTGCCAATCTCATTACCATAGTTTGGTGTCATTACAGCTGAACAAACCTCAAAATAATGTCAGTCGATTATAGCCTTTAAAGTGCCTTTTCTTGCTTTTGAAGTAAGATTTCTCTCTCTCCATCATGGAATTCAATTACTCTAATGTGGTAAGCTAATAGGCTACACATTAGTAGTATCCATTTCCAGAATCTCATTCATACCACAATTTATGGACGTTTCCAAAAGCATCTTAACCTTTGACCTTGTGATCAGGAATAGAAAACTTAGAGTACCTCTGAAGTATATATTTAACTCAATGGGTACAGAATATTAGATGGAAGATCTTAGGCCCAAATTAAGATTGCTGTAAAATGTCTTTCAAAGAAAATGCCTGTACTTGTATTTAAATTTTTATTTTAAGGTCAAGTTTCGTGCTCAGTGGATGCTGATTTTTTTAAATGGCCAAAACAAAATGGCATGCGGAATGTGTGGGATAGTGGTGTATGAAAGAATTAACTAGAAAACCTTGATATAATAAGAGTTTTTTGGGCTTTATTCCCATGCCAGTAACATCCCAGTTTACTTACCGAGTACCATACTGTTGCATCATTTCACACGTGGTCATGAAGGTGGACTAAGATTCACATTCAAAAGTGGTCAGCTAGTTTATGCCGTGTCTTCAGTGGCATGTGCCAACATCCAGAAAGTGACTTGTTTTTGTGCAAAATCAGCTCTACAGTAGAGCATCATGCCCCCTTTCCCCAGCTACCCCTTCCAGGTCTCTTAGCTTTTGCACATTCTGCCCCTGATCCAAAACATGCATGCAAAAGCCAAGTGAAAAACTGCCCTTCTGCTGCTCAATTGTCTGGCAGGGTTTGTTTAGGGCTTGTTTAAAGCCGGGCAGCCTCACTCGCTGCAGATCAGAAGGCTTTTATGTTTACAGGAGCTGGCTGTGTGTGTGTGTGTGTGTGAGAGAGAGAGAGAGAGAGAGCGCGCGCAAAAGACTTGGATTAGACTGGGATGTTGGGCATGCAGTGCCATCTTCAGCATGCCCAGCCCATTGAGCACCTATAGTCTCCAGTTGCATTGGGTGTCTGTAAAATACTGTAAACACACACCCCTTTGCACACTTGACCAAGCTTCCACTAAGTGAAAGTCAGGTAGACTAGTTTCACTGGGAAACAGGCAAGGGCTGGTCAGTATTGGCTACCTGTCCAAGGCGATTCTCTTCACAAGTTTAGTGTCTTGTTAGAATGGACAAAGCTTTGTTCCCCTAGTGTTAAATTTCATCCCATGTCCAGTTTGTATACCAGTTCTCTTTGTACCAGATCATAGACTTTATTAAGGTGACTTTATATTGATTTTTACTTAATGCCTAATAGTCTTAATTACATTTCAGATGTACCAAATTTTGCTAATTAACTGAAAGTTGGGTGAATATACTTTGCAAGAATTACTGAGTAAGGTGTTTTAACGTTTGAGACATGTGTCCCTTCCTTACAGGAGTTTTTTTAAAGTGCATTTTTGTAGCCTGTGCCCTTTTTATCCTTTTGATGTTACTGAACTTTGCCTTTAAGAATTGCTGCCTATAAACTGTCCATACCCAATGGATTGGATCAAACGGCTTTAAGACTAGAGAGTAAGCTAAGCCAGGTTTATACGGTTAACTCCAGGCCAACAGTGCCTGGGTGGCTGCCCAGGTTCGTACTACTGTAAATGAAAGAGACTGGGAAGGAAGCCTGTTTCGCAGGAGAGCCTGAACTTTGGAGTGCCGGGCCTGTGATATTTTTAACTGGGCAAAATGCTGTGAGTCCTACAATCAGAAATCAAGGAAGTAGTGGAGTGGGGCTGGTGAGCAGTGCTTTCTGATCTAGCCTTGCACAGTCTTGTAATAACATAGTTATGGTGGAGTTGTTGCCCCTCCCCCTCCTGCCCCGTCATATGACGACATAGAGAGAAGTCTCTGTGGTTTGACTGAAGTGGGCTGGGAGGGGCTACCACGTTTCTTGATGCAGCGGTACCACAGGGCAGGGTGGAAGACAGGTGACTTGCCTTCTGGGTAGCAGGAGACATTTAAACCTTCACAAAACCCCGAGGTAGATTGCAGCAAGCCCTTGAGGAAATCCAGGCTCCATTGCTTATCTAAAGGGCTATGAACTGCCTATGAACTGTCAGGCTTCAGCCAGCCCCCTCTGCTATATGCAATGCCTTCACTCAGTTCAAAAGGGGGCTTGTAGGTGGGCACAACCCAAAGGGATTGTACTTTCTAAAACCAGGTACCTTTTTAGGAATTTTTTGTAAGTGTAGAAAAGAATAGATGCTTATTTTTGTATTTTTTTTCACCCTAGCAACAAGCAAAATGCAGCTGCAATTATTAAAGGATATTTTTTGTTTAAAAAAGCAGGGGGGTTGGTGTATGGAGTTCTAAATGGATTATGGTCCACGTAGAAATCAATGCCTTTTAGTTACTGCAGAGTGGAAGTTGACTGTTACGTAACTTATCATGGAAGTGCAATTATATTTAACCCCTTGTGCAGGTCGTGAACCAAAGAGACACGACTGAAAAGTGTGCGTTTCACATTGGCAGAAGGAATCCTGTTTCTAGAGTGGTTGTTTTTGTAGATTCATTTTCAGTTTAGCTGTTAAATCTCCAAAGAAAAGGTATACATTAAAACCAAACCTGTTGTAAAATTTTATTTAATTAAAGGCTGAAGTTGTTAATCAGAAAATTGACTGCAGCAGTCAGGACCCCCTGCAACTCAGAGGGTGAAAGAGCCCCTCCCCCTTTTGAAACGGAATCTAAAGCCTTGATGCCGAAAACTATGCCTTACATGAGTAAAGCAGAGCTGACAGGAACACCTACAAAGAAAACCCCAACCTGTCAATGTTGTGAATATGAAGTAAATCAAGACGTAATTAAAAACAAACAAACCTTCCGGTGTAGTCTTTGTTGGTGTGGAACTTGCGACTTTTTAAGAATGGTGTGCATTAATTTACATAGTACAGTTACCATCCATATGTACCTGAGTAATGGGACATATCTATGTGAGAACAAGGTTTAACTATGTTCAGTGCATTTGAAGAACATTTAAGTGGCCTTTTTGCAACGAATTTATGAAGTGTCACTTTGGCTTAAA
Organism: Podarcis muralis; assembly: GCF_964188315.1. NCBI lineage: Eukaryota > Metazoa > Chordata > Lepidosauria > Squamata > Lacertidae > Podarcis > Podarcis muralis. The sequence continues at coordinate 2,910,674 of NC_135668.1, read as the reverse complement.
CATTCCCTATGTCCACCAGCATAAAGTCCAGTAGTGTTTTTCCGGGGGGGGGGGGGGCAGTATTGGCAGCCAAGCCTTCATAAATTGGCAGTAACCCATTTACAGTGGGGCAGAGCTGAGAGCTCTGCTCCTGTCACTTGCTTGTCTTTGCAAGAACAGGAAAAAAGACTAAATGCCGGCAGAGAGAAGAACAAACTTTCTTACAAAGTTTTAAAAAGTAGGAAAAAACTTGAGGACTGTTTTCAGTCACATGCTTGAGTATGGAGGGAAAACTTCTGAAGTAGGGATTTAGCTGTTTCAGGTTTCTGCACTTCAGAATTCCCTTGCTGTAGTCTAGAACTTAACCCTAGTTCACCAATTCTGCAGATGACCATACTGGGAGGGGTAGCTAGTGCCAAAGACGACAGAATCAGAATTCAAAATTACCGCAGCCTTAAGTATTTGAGTAAGATTGGAGAACAGAGACCATACTAACAAAATTAATTTCAATTGGGACAAATGTCAACTTCTGCATTTAGGCAGGAATAATCAGCTGCAAAAATACAAGATGGGAAACACCTGGCTTGCCAGTGGTCCCTGTGAACAGAATCTAGGGGTCTTAGTGGACCACAAGGTAAACATGAGCTAACAGTGTGATGCAGCAGCAAAAAAAGCTAATGCTATTCTAGGCTGCATCAACAGAATTATAGTGTCCAGATCAATCAAGGCACTCTATTCTGTCTTGCTCAGACCACATCTGCAGTCCTGTGTTCAATTCTGGGCACCACAATTTAAGGATGTTGAAAAGCTGGAACGTGTGCAGAGAAGGGAGACCAAGATGATCAGGGGTCTGGAAACTAAGCTTGAAGGAGCTGGGTATGTTTAGCTTGGGAAAGGAGAGACAGGAGATATGATAGCCACCTTCAAGTATCTAAAGGGCTGCCACATGGAAGAGGGAGCAAGCTTGTTTTCTCCTCTTCTGGAGTGTAGGACTCGAACCAGACATCAGGAATTACTCTCTGGTGGTAAGAGCTGTTTGACAGTGGAATGGACTCCCTCTGGAGGTTGTGGGCTTTCCTGCCATGGAGGTTTTTAAGCAGGTTGGATGGCTATCTGGGATGCTTTAGCCAAGATTCCTGCACTGCAGGTGGTTTGACTAGATGACCCTTGGGTCCCTTCCAATGCTACAATTCTGATTCTAGTTTAAAATACACAAAAGCTACATGTGTTAAAACACTGCAATGACAAAACCCTTAAAAGCCTTTCTGCTAAATAAGAGGACATTTTTTGTTTTTTAAATAAGGCTTGCAGTAGTTTAACAGTTTTTGTTTAAGATGGGATACTGTTCTTTAACAAAACTCTAAACAAGCAATAGGTAGAATCCCCTCTAAGTCATTCTCAGATCCCTGCAATTGAGGACCTTCAGCAGGGTGGCTCAACCTGTGGGCCACATGTAGCCCACAATGCCTTTTTGGTGGCCCTTGGAATTCATCCAGAAGAGCCCCAGCTGTGAGGCATGAGCGAGAGTCCTGTCTTTTCAAACAACTAGATGCCTCTGCCGCAGCCCCCAGCCCTGGAGAGCCAGGCGATGGAGCAGCTCTTGCTGTTGCATAGGTGTACTAGAGACTGAATTGTTATGGCCTGTGAAGGACAACGTGTCCCCTCTTCCTCCTTTCCGGCACAGCGCTGTACAGCAACCCAAGTTCCATGTTTATGGGTTGCTGTTTGTTTGTTGCAGCATGGTGGGTGGCTTCTTGGTGGCTTTCATCCTTGAACCAAGAGCAGCTCCGGTAAGTGGAGGGGAGAGAGCGGGATGGCAAACCAGTTGGCTGTGCATGCTCATGCAGACCCTTCGGGCTGCTTCTCTATCATCAGGCACCATGGATGAACTTTTGTTAAGGCCACATAGGCTGTAATCCCCGGCATGCTTACTCTGGAGTAAGACCCATTGGAATAAATGGGACTTACTCCCTAGTAAACAAGTACAAGTTCAATAGGTAACCTTTACAACAACGCCCTCCAAATGTTGCTGGTCTGTCATCCCTACTGATTGTCAGTCCTTGTTGAGGATGCTGGGAGGCGGGGGCAGGAGCATCTGGAGGGCAGAGCAGGAGACTGGCGGGGGCGCTGGAGTCACAGTGGCAGCAGCAACCACTGCTGTTGGTTCTCCTGTTCCTTCCTCCCAGCCTTCCCGTAACGGTTGCATGTTCTACGGAGGGCAGGGAGGCAGCACATAGCCTTTTACTATAATATTTGCATTAAATTCTCCTTAATAAATGTATCAAATCCATGAATTGTGCCTTTAATTATAAATTTGCAATTAAGTGCACATATTACACTTTAATTTACAATATGGAAATTTTATTCAGTGAGTGACCTGTGGGTTCTTTGTCAAAGTACTCTTGCAGCTCACTTGGTCCGAGAGGTTAGACTGCCCTGCAAGAGTGGGGCTGCAAGTCATGGCTCTAAGCTCAGTCTGACTTTGGCAGAAAAATGCAATAATAATTAAAGACTCTTTTGGAAGAGTGTCTTTGACTTGTATTTAGGAAAAGGGCAAGGAAGGCTGTTAAACATACCCAAGAGCCCATTGCTGTGGTTGTCCCAGCGAACTGCAAAGGCCAGGGCTTTTGCAGGAATGGCAATGCGCAGCCCAGGCTGAAATGAGCCACATGGTGTGACGTCAAGGTCACCACTACCACTTTGAATTGAGCTGAGCCACCACCTAGCAGTGTTGTTTCCAGAAAGAAAACACAAGCCTGCTGCATTTTGTCCAAACCCGTGTAGCTGAGACATTCCTCCTAGCATGAGACAGCAGGCAGCTGCCAGGCTTAGCTGAGGCAATGCTTGATTTCTAGAGGGCTGTCGGAACAAGGAGAATCAGCCAGGGCTGCTATGTGCAAGAAAGGGTGCAGAAGTTAACTTAATTCAGAGGATTCCCATGAAAATGAAAAGTCACCTCCTTTCTCAGAATGACATCTGAATTTGTGTTGTCTTAGCAGCTGCATGCCAAAGGAACGAGAAATGTGTCCAGCTTTTGTTACTCTGGCCTTGAGCCCAACAACCACAACAGAGTCTCAGCTCAAGCGTTTACTTTTAGATCCACTTGCAACCACATGGCAAACTTCCACTGCTGCACCCAGCTTCTGCAACTCGGCAAGCCATATCATCTGCTTGTGAGAAAGGCGATCATTGGGGCCTTTGACTTCCACCAGCTGAAAAGATGATTCAGAGAGAGAGAGAAGAAGTTTCTCAGTAGGTTTCAAAGAACTGCTTTATGGGGGGGGGGGCTGAAGGAGGACTAAGGGTCTGCATCCATTTGGTTTTTTACATCCTATGCCCTGAGCCCTGCCCTCAGCCTTTCCCACTTAAATCACATACATGAAATCTGCCATGTTAAGCTGTAGGTCCCTAGGGAGAGCCAACTCTTTTTAGTTACATTTCCATCCTAAACAGAAGTTGCAAGATGCAAAGATTTGCAGCCAGTGCCAAATCAAACCAGAGCAAATGAGCGCAAGCCAGGTGGCCTGTTGGCTCCAACCAGAGGAAAGCAATTATAGTGGCTCTTAAAAACACTTTTAGCACAAGGCTGATTCTGATGTAATCTTTTGTAGACATCACTCATCAGAAAAAATGACGACATGGTTTCTTTATTTGTGGTTTGTGTAGAGAAAAGGAGATGGGATGCAGAACTCAATTACCTGACTGAATTGTTACAGGTGATATCCAAGCAGTCCAACTTGGATCTGCATTTTGAATCACTGAAAAATTCAGATGCAATGGCTGCCTGATGAAGCCAGTTTCATAGCATGTGTCTTGTTCTTCCCACAAGGGGAAAATAAAAAGAAGCGCGCTTTCCTAAAGGCGCACAAGTTTTGCAACCTTAGGATCTTTAAGTTTGTTTAGCAGAAAAACAACAACCAACAGGATGCAAAATCATTATTCTGAGGATTTTTAGTCAAGACTTGCAGGTTCATCCAGAGAATAATGATTGATATCTAATCAACTACTAGTGCTACCCATAATAGTATGCAATGTAAGACCACAGAATCAATAAAATTCCAAAGAAACAAACCCAAGAACACTTAAAAAAAAGCCTGCCAAGCGAATTGTGCCTGCCAAACCTCTCTGAGGAGCAAGTAGTTCCCCAGCATTGGGGCAACCACTGAAAAGGTTCTGCTCCAGCCTAACGCTGCTCCCTCCACATTCAGGAGATGCCGTTTGCTCCAAAGCAGCTCATGCTCAACAGTAAAACACTCCATCCTGGCTCCAGCCACCTTCCAACTAGCCTGAGGCAGTCGATGCTCAGAGCCCCAGGCAGAACTGCTGCTTATCAGCCTCATTTCTTGATATAAACTGCTCAGATATCATTTACACTGATGACTGCAAGGGGGGGGGGGATTTTATTTGGCTCCACCTGTTGGGCACTCTCATACATCACATCCCTGACCTGTACACTCTGCAACTTTAACAATGCAGCTGGGGTCAAACCTTAAAATGGTGATCTTCCGTTCTCCAAACGACGAGATCAGGGAGGCCTCCCCTGCAGTGACGCAGATCTCTGCTCAGCTGTCGGCAAACTCCACTCAGGAAAGGACCCCCAAAGCAACACGCCAGGTGCTACAAAAAGAAAGACCACTTTTTCTCCCTTCTCCCAAACTGCAAGGGGCTAGAAGACGGGATGGGAACCTCTGGCTCATGAGCCCCTCGGCCCACAACTTCACTCTCCAATGGTAAGGGGGTTTGGTTTTTGGTTTTTTTTTAAGGTTTGGCACAATGGAAGAATTTTGAGAAACCTTACTACTGCCAAGAGGGTGCCGACGGGAAGGGTTAACCCCTCCCTGTGCACTGCAAGCCCCACAAAGATCATCTCCTCCCCTGGGGAGGCTACAGGTTAACTACAGAGTAGATGAATGAGCAATGAGCAAATGGATGTGTGTATGAGAAGCAGCATATATAACGGTTGTAATCGTACACCAATGAGCACTAACTGACTTCTGCAACAACCTCATTTGTTGTTGTTTTTTGTTTAATTTCATAAAATTTATTCGGGCACCGAAAAGAGTGCGGTGAAGGTGCCTGCCCGATTTCTGACAGGCAGGGAACTCCTAAGTGCAGTTCTAACAATTCATCAACCAACTACATATTCATTGATGTGAACACTGATAAGACTTCCATAGATTCATGTTGCCACATTATTATGTCGCTTGGCAAAATCCACTAGTACAAAACTCCTCAGGCAGTGCCCCCCCCCCCAGCCCTCCTCCAGAAGGGTTTCCTGCCATGCCATGGCTGCTGGGTTTTGCTTGCTTGCTTTCTAGCCTTAAGTTCAGAGCAATTCAAAAACATTATTTTGTAACTCATATACCTCAAATGCCATTTTTTTCCAGTAAACTATAGAAGAGGCACAAGGCCTCAAATTAAACTGAAGTATCAAGCAAGATGGACACCTCCCCTTTTCCTGTAAGAAGGGAACCAGGGCAGCTCAAAGGGCCTTTGACGCCTACCTGGGCCTGCTGGAGGGAAGAGAATCGGTCCCAGCTGACTAACGCTGCCGCTTTGCCCTCCTGAGCATTCCAGACATCCGCAATCCACTTTTCCAGGGTTTCAGGCGAAGCCTCATGCAGTAAGCGGAGCCTGGATTCAATGGCCTCCCTCCGGTTCTCATAGAAGCTGTCAGTGTAGAGATCCAGGGGGGAGGTCTGCAGGAAACGGACTGTCAGTGTGGCCCCATCCCTCACCTACTGCTTCCCCTGCAAGAAAGAGGCTGGCGACACAAACCGCCTTAAGTTGCCAGGGTGCAGTAAAAGGCAGATAGGCCCTAAACTACCACTTGTGGGCTTATTTGGATACTTAATACACTGTCCTCCTCCTAAGTGAAATAAAGCAATCCATAAAGTAACACAGTCCTTGAAATACACAACAACAACTCCGAGTGATTTTCTATTAGCAGCAGCAACTAATCCGTATATCCAGCTGGGTCTCTCCTCCACAAACACCCACAGAAAATATGTATCTTAACCAGGCACCTAAAACTATGAAGAGATGGGAGCAGACACATCTCAGTTTGGGAGAGAGGTTCACATGCAAAGAGCCACCACCAAAAAGGCCCCCACTGCACACTTCATCCAGGTGGGTTCTTTGCCTTCTGTGGGCTAAAACGGCTGGCTGAAGAACCTCAAGATCTCCACTTCATTTCCTCAGTGACTCCGGCTCGCAACTGTGTCTGGATGTCTTCAAGCTGACCCCAGGCCACACGTGAGTTTTGCTCTCTGGAGCCACAGAAGTAATGGCTCCTGAAATATGATTGGGAACATCTGGCAATTATCCTGGTGCAGTGATAAGGAAACAGGAGCTCAGTTTTTGACTCAGCCATGAAACCCACCTGGACCTAAAAATGTAAGATGAGATGGTCCAGCACCCCATCCCCAGAGTGGGCAACCAGAGGCCCCTTATGGGAAGCCCAAAAGCAGCACAGGATGGCAATAGCCCACTTGTGCTGTTGCTCCCCAGCTCCGCCTCTGATCTTGGATGTAGCTGAGAGCCCTCCTGGCTAGTATGTGCAGCCCCTGCTATAGCCACAGCCTTAGCCTGATCTTCCATGAATGTGAGCATCTAAGTGGGTGGCAGCAAATTCCACAGGTTAACTGCACATTTTGAGGAAACATTCTTCGGTCCTGAATCTCCAACCTTTCAGCTTCATTAAATAAACACAAGGTCCAATGGGATAAGAGATGGGAGTAAAACTTCTCTATCCATTTCCTGCACATGATGCTTGAACCTAGACACCTCCACTCTGCCTCCCTTTGCTCAGGTTCTTTTCTCACGGGGGAACTGCTCCAGCCTCTTGACCTTGGGCAGGTTCCTATCTCTGACCCCTATCCTGCCTACCTCACAGGACTCTTTTGAGGGTCAAACAAGATGTATGTAACTAAAGAGAGAGGGAGTGAAGGATAAAAATGATTTTTTAAATTATTATTACTTTTTTTTGCAAGCTGTTGTGCAAATTAGACATCACAATTCTGTGGCCCCTGCTCAGCCAATGCGTTCCCATAACTGCCTCTTCCTTATAGTTATTTTAAAGAGAATAATGAAGATGCAACTCAAGGCCACCAGCCCTACTCCAAAAACAGCCAGCAAATGCCAAATCCATCGTGCGCAGGTACGCTCCCCAAAAGCTGTGTATTCTGCAACAAAATTCCCAAAATTGTTTTTGAGGCGTTTCTCTGGGAGAATTCTGCGACTTTAAAAGAAGCTGTTTTGAATATCCTTTTCAAACATCATCCACAAGATAAAAAGCACTTTAGAAACAAGCAAACATACCTGGTAAGGATTCCTGAAGACATCAGGGATGCCATCCATGAAGAGAGTATCCCACATCAAGAGGCCATAGAGGGTGCTGAACGTAGATCCTTCGCCATGAATCCCTGAGGAATTATCACAGCAACACAATCATGAAAGCCACTGCAGGATATTTAAGCTGCCAACCAAAAATTGCTACCTCTGACACCCAGTTTATCACTAACACAAAGCTCAAAGATGCACAGAGTACAACTCAAAATGATTTGAAAATCGGCAATGATGGGGACTTCTGGGAGGAAAGATGACTGACTAGATGTCAACTGCAGACACTCCCATTGGCAGAGATAATTATGTGGTGATTAACGATAACCAAGACATTAATCTTGGTTGTCATGCCCTCCCTTGTGAGATAGTGAGACCTGAGATTATCCTCACATGCTCTGAAGAAAGTTGTTTGTCACACTGGACACAATAAGTTTTTGTGTAATCAATTTTTACTGAAGGTTTTCCACATAAGATACTATAAAAATAGGGGGGGGGGGGGAGGTGAGGAAAGGAAGAGAATAAAAAAGGAAAGAAGGAAAAGAAGGAAAAAGGGAAATTACTAAGTCTTCCCCCAGCCTCTCACCCTGGGAGTTCCTCTCTGCCCTCTATCTTCAATCCATTACCTTCCTGTGTGTATCTTCCTTGATAAAAGATAAGGAACTTCAAATTGCAGAACAAAACATAAGGATAATTGGGGCTGGGGGGGAGGAAGAAGTCATAAGTAAGATTTAAAAAGTTTTTTTTAAAAAAAATAAAGGAAAGTCTTCCAGTTCTCTGCCAATTATGTATATTATTGATTTATAACAATTATTCGAAAATGTTGGAAGTATGCACTCCAGGATAACTTTGGGCTCTATTAGTGTCCAGCTATTTCTCCATCTGCTAGGCAATGTTTCCTCAATCTTCATTCCCAGACCTCTCACATTCACCTTCCTCCACCCAAAAGACGACTAAAAGAAGCTCTTCAATTTTTATTATCATTAAATGTCAGTCACAATCCTTCTCCAATCTAATATGATGAATTCCAACAACTCTTGACTGCGCTAGAGGTCTTCTGGCCAACACCCACGGTAGCTGTTCTTTCCAGTCCCTCTGAGGGTTGTGAAGAAGTTCAGGCAGAGAGGAGGGAGAGAATGAGGCATGACCTTCTAAGCATGTGAGGCTAACTCTCTTATTTCAAAAGGGAGTTTTGGTAACCAAGATATATAACCCAGTTATCTTAAATTGCCACATAATTATCTCTGCTGATAGGAGGGTCAGCAGTTGATGCCTAGTCCGCCACCACCTTCTCTGGAAGTCCCCAGAGACAAAAAGGTTTGAGATGCTGAGGAGCATCTTAGGAGCGAGGAACCACCATCGTGCCCAGATGCGATATAATAGCCCTCAAGGTTAGCCTTCAGGGCATCAGGTCTGCAAAACCTACCTTCTTTCAACTACTTTAGAACTTGGAAGCAATTACAACTTGGGTGACCTATCTGCCAGTTAATTTTCAGGACACAAGCTGATTACTACGTAAAAAGAGGCATTAGCAAAAGGCTGCAAAACAAAGCAAAAAGTTTGCCTTATTATTGATTAAGAAAGTTTATGAACAGAAAGTCGGCCATGATTTACCACTTCTTGGTGATTCCATTCTGTGAGGAAATTATCTGGCAGGGAGCAGGGTTTGTGGAGGAGGGGAAAGAGCTGCACTGAAACTGCAGAATCCACAAAACCGCCTGACTGTAGGGCGTTTTTAACCAGCTTCAGCTGGTGAAACAGTAGCAATGGTTCCTGGACTAGGATAACATGACTGCAAGTTGTTCATACATTGGTTACCTTCAGGTTTGATAACTGTAAAGCATGCTTAAATGAGGCTGAGGTTAGGGCCCAGTCTGGAAGCTTCATGGCGGAGTGGGAATTTGAACCCTGGTCTTCCAGGTCATAGTCCAACAGTCTAACCATTAAGCCACACTGGCTGCTTCCTGGTCACATGGCAGTGTGAGAGAGCATTGGGAGGGAGGGGCAGAGTGCTGGCTGATGGCTTTCTATAGCAACGGCCAGCCATTACCTTGATCAAAGCCATGCTGCTTGTAGTGGGCTAATGCCAGCTCCTCGACAGAGCACACCACAGTGGAGGGCTCAAGGTCTTCTCCTGGGTCTTCGGCACCAACATCTTCCATGATAAACATGGACTTCCCCATTCCGGTCTGTGGGCACAGCTTTCCTTTGATGGTAACCTGCAAATCAAAACTACTGGTGTTTTTACTTTTGCTGCTACAACACCATGCTTTTACCCAGTGTGCCACCATGCTATATTTTCTGTGAGAGCATGGTTTAAAAGTATGTTCAAAATAAACAAAAGGAGACTGCAGAAGGCGACTAGGGCAAGAGAGAAATGGTGAAAACTTTACACAGGCCCCATGGAGAGGGTGGGGGGGTCAGGAGGGAGAAGGAGCAAATTAAATCATATCACTATACAGAGAGAGAGAGAGGCCTTGGGGTGAAGGGTGTGTAATAATAGTATACTGAGAGAGGGCTATTGCATAGAAAACAGTTAGGGGGACAGGTGGGAAAGGCTGGGTTTCACATCCTGATGAAAAATAATCAGTCAGTTTGCACACAAGCTTATGCTAAAATCTGATACATCTTCTGTTCCTGGGGGAGGGGGGTGACTGGGGGAAACTTAATATTTTTTTTTATATTTGTTTGAAAAAACTTTTAAAAATCTTTTCTATAAAAAACAATCAATCAAAGTGCAGAAATCAATTATTATCCTCTATATACCCCCTATGCAAAAGAGGGGGTATCATCAGCCTTGGGAGACGAAATCCAAAGTTTGCAGAATGACAAAGAACCTTTAGGGAAAAGAAAAACCTGCGAAGTGGTAAAATTCCAAAACTAGCCCAATAAATATTGAGCATGCTCAGTAGCAACAGACTGTTGGGTGACCAGGCAGCAAGGGAGAGGAGAGGAGAGAAATGGAGTATCCTGCCACTGGGCACTGCTGACTGGCTGGCACCCTGGACAAGAACACTGTGCACTGCAATGTTTTCTCACTTACAGAACTCTAAATTATAATGAGAGAGAAGTGGGGGGTGAGAGGAAAGAGAGGCTGCTACTTAAACTTTGCTAACACCAGCTAAGTGACAAGCTAGAAATAAGACCACCCAGCGCTTAAGTGCTGTCTCCTTGTCAGCCCTTTGACTCATTTGGGGACTGACAAATGGGGCTGGTGTCAGGGCTGGAAATTTGTTCTCACATTGCACGTCTCATTGAACACGTAGGAAGGAAGCCCCATACGGCTGCTGAAGCAGCTCTCAGGTGGGGACAGCAAAGGAGGAGAACAGCACAGAAGGGAACAGAGGCCTCTGAAGCGTATTAAATGAGACATGGGAAGACGCAAGAGGCTGGTGCTCTGATGGCAGCTCTTGCAGGAGAAAGAATGCAATTGGGCAAAGCACGTTCAGGAAAGTGGCAACTCAAGCATCATTTTGAGAAGTATAAGGATGGTAGGCAGTGAGGAGAAATAGAGGAGTACAGAAAAAGGATGGTTAGAATTGCTTCAAAACGAACAATTTAAAATGCAATCTGCAAAATGCATCACAATCATTCATGCAGACAAGCATGCAAATAGTGCACACCCAAGACCACACAGGTCAGATGCAGGACAGCACATTTTCCCAGGTTTTAATAACAATACTGTCCGAACAGACCCCACAAACACCTGAAGCAGCTTTGATGCTGTCAGATCTGCTCTGATTCTGACTCTAGTGGAGTCACTGCAGGGCACAGAATGGCACCTTTTGGGTGCTTGCTGCAGCTCTGTACATATAGATAAAGGTAAAGGTAAAGGTACCCCTGCCCGTACGGGCCAGTCTTGACAGACTCTAAGGTTGTGCGCCCATCTCACTTAAGAGGCCGGGGGCCAGCGCTGTCCGCAGACACTTCCGGGTCACGTGGCCAGCGTGACAAGCTGCATCTGGCGAGCCAGCGCAGCACACGGAAACGCCGTTTACCTTCCCGCCAGTAAGCGGTCCCTATTTATCTACTCGCACCCAGGGGTGCTTTCAAACTGCTAGGTTGGCAGGCGCTGGGATGGTTGGCAGGCACTAGCTCTTATATAATTATATATATACACTTTCCATTTTTAAAGCTAAAGGTAAAGGTACCCCTTCCCGTACGGGCCAGTCTTGACAGACTCTAGGGTTGTGCGCCCATCTCACTCAAGAGGCCGGGGGCCAGCGCTGTCCTCAGACACTTCCGGGTCACGTGGCCAGCGTGACAAAGCTGCTCTGGCGAGCCAGCGCAGCACACGGAACGCCGTTTACCTTCCCGCTAGAAAGCGGTCCCTATTTATCTACTTCCACCCAGGGGTGCTTTCGAACTGCTAGGTTGGCAGACGCTGGGACCGAGCAGCGGGAGTGCACCCCGCCGCGGGGATTCGAACCGCCAACCTTTCGATCGGCAAGCCCTAGGCGCTGAGGCTTTAACCCACAGCGCCACCCGCGTCCCTTATATAGATAGGAGGCCCCAATTGTGCACCTCAGCCACAAAATCCAGCTTCCTAAAAAGAAGGCCAGCAGTTTATTAATGGTTTGGACTGTCTGACTGATCAGCTGGCACATGCCCACTATGCCAATCAGCTGAAGTGGCTCACCAAGGGAAAAAGTTGTTTCCCATCACCTGCGATCTGAGATTGTTCTAATTGGCAGCGCTGAGGACGGCGTCTGGGGCTTCTGCATGAGAAGCTGCTGCTCAGTCTCTGAGCTAGGGCTCCTACATATAGTAAAACTCAATATAACCAGATGGTTTATACCAACTCAGACTATTTGCTAACCCACCATCCCAGGGAGATTCTTTTTCCAACTGCAGGCACACGAGGGGTTGAACTGGGAACCTTCTGCATGCAAAGAGCAGGTGCCACACACAAAAACACTTCCTCTGGAATCGTGTTAGTTTGCATCAAAGAATTGCTACCACCCTGCATTGTGACAACAAAAGCTCATGAATGGCCGACGCAGAATGTCAACACCTAGTTTGTTCTGATCAGTTTCTACAACCAGCGGCAGACAAGCCAACAAGCCACAGCTTGTTTCGTCAAAGCTTGGCGAACATCCAGGGTGGAGGAGCTCAACAAACCACAGTTAAGCAAGGCTGCTGGATTTGGACATAATGCCCAACCTCAGTTAAGACCACCCAAAAACCATGGCTTGACACTGTGGCCTGTTGCCAGAAAACAAACCATGGTTAGCCTGCTGTCCTTGACATACCCAGTGCAAGGAGGACAACCAGCTGGTAGTTTAACTCTTTATTGACGAAGCATGCACTTAGGGCAGCTAAGTTGTTCAGAACACACACACTCTTCTGGAGACCAAGTAGTTGGCACCCCCTCCCCCAGCTTGTGCGCTGAACTGGACTGTTGGAGCAATAGCATGACCATGCCTTCACCCAAACTGTACAACCTTCGTCTAAAGGGGCACACACAAGCAACCTGTGACTTCTCCTACACAGAAGTTGCTGCTGTGCCTTCAAGCCCCTCCTGGTCCTGAGGGCCAGTGGTGGAGGGGATGGAGGGGATTCCACCGCCTCCCTGGTCCGGCTCCTGCCCTGTATCCTGCATCTCCTCCCCAGCTCCTCCTTCTTAGACTCTTCCCCTGCCTTCAGCCCTGGCTCCTGCCTTGCAGCAAGCACAAAACCCCATAAACCACTGCTCCCTTCCCCTGAGTCAGTCTCTGGCCCTACAGCCTCTGCCACCCACTCCTCGGTGCCCTGCCAGTCCCTGACACCTGCTAGGTTCACATGTACAAACGCACCACCTTTGGCTAAACAAACCATGGATTAGCATTATGTATGAGCTGGGTGTGAACCATTTTAGAAGCCAAGATGAAAAAGAAAAAGAAAACAGTCTGGCACCTTTCCACATTCCCAATTTATAAATGTACACCAGACCACAAAAGAGAGGCTTCTCCAGACATCCAATAGCTACTCACATGGGCGACATCTTCCACGGAAAGAAGCGGCAGATCTTGGAGGAGATGCCCTATCTTCTTACACGCTGAGGAATTTTTCATCCTCTGGGCTCGCTGGGACAGGGAGAGTCGATGGCCTGTGCGAACAAATGGGTCCTGGAGACCTTTCCTGATGCACCTGATGGCCTAGCAGACAAGCAAGCATTGCAGAGAGGTGAGCAAACAGACCCCCACCAAACCAAGAGGGGCCGGTGGATGCCCTCAAGCACAAGTTGCCCCATCCAGGGCTGACAGCCAGATGGAAGGCGCTTGTGGGAGAGCAAGGAGAGAAGACATCACCCTTCCAAGCAAGGTGCAAAGGGGGCAGAGATGGGTGCATTTACCTCCTCTGTGTCTTTCAAGTGCTGGTGCAAGTTAAGAGCCAGACGATCCCACCACCGTCCTCTGCTGTCAGAACAATACACGTCTTGGGCCAAAAGATCCTGAAGCTGTTCCACTGCCTCCTAGGGCAGACACGAGGCCAAGGGTCAAAAAAAGGTGTGTAGCTTGGTGCCCAAGGGACTAAGCCAGGGATAGCTAACCTGTGGCCCTCAAACCACGCTGGACTCCCAGATCTCACCAGCCCTGGTCAGAATGGTCAACGCTCAAAAGATGATGCTACTTTAGATATCCAGCAACATTGACCATTCCTGGACCGTGCTGTGAATTGGGAAACTCCCATCTCACTCCTTGCCTCTGCCGCGAGCTCTCTAGGTGGCTCTGGGGAAAGCTGGAACGCCAGCTTTCTATATCTGCATTATGGGTGCACTCAAGTAATAGAGGCCTATCTTACAGGGTCTGTTGTAAGGATTATGGCAAGGGAAAGTATGTGAAGCACTTCAAAGACTTTGAACTGCAATACAGAAATGCTTAGTAGTAAAAGGTGGCAGTGGCCCTGCAACAAAAATTGCCTGAGTGTTTTGTTTGTACTTTTAGCAATCTTCAGGGTTTCCACCAAGCCCGTTGACACCTGCCCCCTTTGCATGGATAGTGCCCTTTCGGCCACATACCCTGAACATTGGAATTTGATACCATTTGCAGCCAGGACAGGCTGGGCCTTTCAGAGCTTCCAGTCGGCTTTATGACTTTGCTAAACAAGGGCATTCCCTGGCCCCAACACATGGCGCATGGCTTCTTCACCACACAGCTTTTCGGGAATGATGAAGACACACCTCTGTGCCCTGGCCTTTTGACAGATATCTGAGACATACATTTTCAGGGCCCACATTTTTAATTTTGGATTTTTTAATTGCTGTAACCTGCCCTGGGACCTGCTGGTGAAAGGCAGGTTGTTTATTTATTTATTTATTTATTTATAATTACCTTATACATATGTAGTCTCTGCAAGATCTCAACACCCTGGGAGAGGATTCGTGTGTACACCCACCCAACGGTGAAACGCCTCAAGTATTCCGGGAGGGCTGCATGGTACCTGTAAAAGGTGGGGGGGGGGACAAAACACACAGGAAGTCTTTGCCATGGAACTACCCACTCTAGCTGCGATTCCTGTACTGCATGGGGTTTGACTAGATGACCCCTTGGGTCCCCTTCCAATTCCATGATTCTATGAAAAAGCCTGGAGATGGGCAATTGCTTGGGAGAAGCAAAAGCTGTAAGACAGCCACCATTTCCTGCAATGTACAGGTATCCCTCCTATTGCTATGTCTGGGGAGAATCACAGCTCAGTGGTAGAGGGCCGGCCCTGCACACAGAAAGTCCCGGGTTCAATCCCTGCCATCTCCAGGTGGAGATGGGGAAGAAGACCCCTGCCTGAAATCCTGCCTAGAGTACAGGCATTACTGATCTAGATAGGCCAACAGCCTGGCACAGTACCGCACAGCCTTCCGTGTTTTATAGCTTAGTGCGGGGGTTCTCAAGAGGTGTGGCAGGACAGGATGGCATGTGTGGCAGCAAGATTCAGGGACAATCAGAGAAACACTCAACATTTCAGTGTGTAGCATGCCACTGGACTCTTTTTGGATATACAGCCAGAAAAAAGTATCCATGCCTCTCTTCAAGAGCCTTGGCTATTCTTCTATAGTTCTCTATGACATCTTGTTGTGAACAGGGAGTTTCAACTCTGACAAATATGAAAGATCAGAAAAGAGAAAGACTTCTTTGTGGTGATGAGGAGACAAAGAGTTTGTTTGTCTCAAATTAGGCCTAATACAAATGAGATTACCTGGCAAAAGCAAGCTCACACACACCTCTCATTGAGTTAAGGTACATATGTAAGAGGCTTTTTTATAATTATATTTTGGGAAGGATTCATGTTCTTACATAGCTGCATTGTTATATATTTTCTGGATGTTCCATGATCATATTATAAAGCAGTAGTGTTCTATGTTACAAATCAAGCCCTGCCAGGAGTCATTTCTTTTTTGTTTTGCAAAGTTTTTCTTATCAATAAAAAAAATTTAGTGTGGTCTGAGCAATTTTTTATTCTGAATGTGTGACCCAAAGAAAATATTTTGAGAACCACTGGCTTAATGGCAAGAGCATCTGTTTTAAACACAGAAGATTCCAGGTTCAATTCCAGGCATCTCCAGGTCAGGCTGAAAACGTCCCATCAGAAGCCCTGGAGAGCCACTGCCAGAAGCATAGACAAAAGGGAGCCAGATGCAGCACTGGTCTGGCTTGGGCTAAGGCCGCTTCCTGCAGCCAGTCATCCCAGATCCAACAGGTTGGTTCACTATGAAGTCCAGCAAGGGCAGGGGGAGGAGCTATTGAGTGGAAACAGTAGTGAGATGAGAATGCATACTGAGCCCTGCTGGATCAGAACAAAGGGGCCCCATCTAGTCCAGCAACCTGTTCTTACAGTGGTCAACCAAAGGCTCATTAGGGGGAACCAGCAAGCAGCACCTGAGTGCAACAGCAGCACCCACCGCAATTACCTGCAACTGGGTTTCAGAGGCATACGGCCTTCAGCTCTCCAAAATAAAAGACATTAACAAATTGCCCAGTAGCACCAACTAAGTTTGTTCTGGGTATATGCTTTCATGTGATAGCTGAAGAAGTGTGCATGCACACTTATACCCAGAACAAACTTAGTTGGTCTCTAAGGTGCTACTGAATATTTTTTTAAAAAGATATTTGACTGTGTCAGACCAACACAGCTACCCACCTGAATCTAAAATAAAATAATTGTCTGTGTTGCGAAAAAAAGTAACAAGGAAGGAAGGCTGGAGCACATTTTGAAGGCAGTCGGCCAAATATCCAGAGCAGTTCACTGTAACTCTACAGAATCCTTTTGGAAGCGGAAGAGTCAACATGAGGCTGGTTCCCATATGCACAGGGTAAAGAGGTCTTGCAAAAGGCCTCCCACATGGCCAAATCTCATGACAACAAAGACTCGCCAGTGTACTGAAGAAAGCTTATGCCACAATAGATGTTAGCCTTCTCAAAGGAATCTTTTAAACTATGAACTATAAACTGTAAAATGAGGCCCTTTATTATTCTCTTGAATTTCTGGCCAGGAATAATACCCTAAGCTATTCAAGGGTTTTACTGTCAAGAATAAATTTGCCTGCAAGCTCTTTTTCAGGGAAAAATGAAAACCCACTTCCTAATTCACCTCTGTGGAGCTGAGGAACAAAAACATGGAACTGTGACAAATAAACCCTGATGATCAATGCTTCCTAGAATAATACCAAAGCTGCAAACAAAACAGACTCTGGTTTTATTTATAGCAGAGAACATGAGCCACTTGTCAAAGGCAGGCTACACCTGCCCTGGATTCAGCCCTGATCCTGGATGCCCAGGTCTCTGCAGTGGCCAGGATTGCCTTTGCAGAGTTAACGCCACTGCACCAGTGGAGATGCCTGATCTGTCCTGAGTGACACTCACCTTAGTTACATCCCATTTGGATTTCTGTAACACGTGGGGCTTTGAGAGGTCCTCAGAAATTTCAGCTGTCAAGGAGCTGCAGCCCGACTGTGGAGCAGGGCTGGTTATAGGGAGCACACGACTCCCTCACTATAGCAGCTCTCCACTGGCTGTTTCTGGGAACAATTCAAAGTGCTGCTTATGACCTATAAAGCCCTCATGGCTTAGGCTTGGGCTATTCGAAGGACTGTATTCTCCCACATGAAGCTGCCCAGCTCTTCAGTCCCACCTCCCTCCCAGGCACATCTGGTGCAGACATGGGAAGAGGGACTTCTCAGTGGCTGCTCCTAGACTCTGGAATGCCTTTCCAGAGAAACTGGATTGGCTCCCTACTTGTCCTTCCTCCATTAGGTGAAGACTGCTTTAATTCTGCAAGCTTTGGGGAAATGACTGTTTTTAAGGAAATGGCTGTTAATAGTGCTGTGCTATTTTTACATCTTTTAAATGACTTTTAAAACTGTATTTTATATGTTTTGAACTTTTGGTGTTTTATCCATGATTAATCGGGGGGGCACCTTGAGTCCTGCTTCTGGCAGAAAGGTGGGATGATAATAATAATAATAATAATAATAATAATAATAATAATAATAATAATAATAATACACCAGAAATGAGATCACACTTTGTTTCAGCCCCCCTTCCATTTTTTTGAGTACAACGTGCATCAAGCCCCAGCCCACACATGTCTTCACTGCAGATCCCCCCCCCCCTTGCCGCCTCCTCCTGCTCCACTCAGCCTTCATACCTCAAAGAAAAGTGTTCCCTCAACTCCTGCCAGATTTCCTTGGCCACCTCATAGAGTCTGTGCGCCTCCTTCCAGTTCCCATGAGTCACAGCCACAGAGATGTCATTTGACAAGTACGCAGCACTGGCATACCTAATAATAAATAATAATAATAATAATAATTTAAAGCAATGATTTCAAGATGAAGGCCACCATCTCAGAACAGATTATGCTGTAGGATTTGTTTATGCAGTAGATTTATATCCCAGCTTTTAGAGATGAAACCTTTCTTCTAAGGTGCCTCACAATAGCATTGTTAAGCAAATTCATACAACTTATTTTAAAAGATAGTTTTAAAACACCTACTTAACAATAAAGATTACTACTATAGCAGCAGCAGCCAGCAATTGAATTAGAACAGCATTCAGCCTGGTAATTCCTCAGAGTTACAGAATGATGTGCCACCATAATAACAGCCACCCAGCTAAGTTCTGTAAAATCCACCTTCCCCAGCCAGTTGCCCTTCAGGTGCTTTAGGAAGCAACTTCCATCAGACCTAGCTGACACGGTCTGATCTGCATCTAGAGAGCGCCAGGTTGGGGAAGACTGCCTACAATTATGGTAAAAGTACCACCTGCCAAATCCCAATTAGAACAGAATTTCTTAAATGTGGAATCATGGCATCATGCCATAACTCCCAAACCTGTGAGCCGAGTCCCCAAATCTTTTTTCAGAGGTCCACAGGTTACCCACTCCAAGTTTAGGGTCTATGTTTATATCAAGAGAGGAGGATGGGTAAGTGGACCTCAACTTATGAATGTTCTTTCCTTTTCCACATACCGTGGGTTTCAAAGATTTAATGTTTAAATTTGCATGCAACTTTTTAATTTGCATCACTGTCAGAACAATCAAATACCAAACCATTTCAAATCATAATATATCAACACATGGATCATGTCAATGGCCCATCTAGTCCAGCATCCTGTTCTCACAGCAGGATCCAAGCAGCAGAGCACTCTTCCCTGACAATCCAAAAAACAACCCAGTTGGATTATATGAACATTGTCACATTTTGAAGTCATCATAAAGCAAACGTAGCAATTCATTAGAAACATGTCAACAATAATAAGACCAGAAGCCACTGCATGGCAGTACTATACAAAAACTAACAAAATGTATAAAAGCTTTCACAGAGGTTAAAAATCTAAGGTGTGCAGAATTTCAGGTGGGAAGAGTGTGTTGCCCTCAGGTCCTGCTTGCAGGCTTCCCATGGGCACCTGGTTGGCCACTATAAGAACAGGACGCTGGATTAGGTGGGTCTCTGGCCTCGTCCAGCAGGGCTCCTTCTGTAAAAAGTAAGAAGAAGAAGAAAAACTACAGTAAGAAGGGGGGAAACAGTATCCAGGGCCTTCTGGATGCCTCCCTACCGGATGAAATCATCCCGATCCTGGAATATCTGGGTTTTCCTGTTGACTGTGTAACTGGGGAAGATCATGCGGCCCATGTTCACCATGAGGACTGTGGAAAGTTGTCCTTGGCCGCCACTTCCAGCTTCTTCATCCTCCACTGGGTCAGTCAGGGAAAAGAGCAGCAGCACCCGTGAGAAGACTGTCCGGGGAACTTTATGAACCCTGACAGATCTGCCAGCCACATCTTTTGCTCTGAGGAGTATGCAACAACAAGAAGAAGAAGGAAAAGGAAAGTCAACATGAACTAAACACCCTCAGGTCTTCTACAGAGACACATGGTCCAACGCTTGCTTAGAATTATGTCCCACAATGTCCAATGGGGCCGACTCTTTTGTAAGGGTGAGGCTCTTTAAAAGGATTTTAGCCCCTAAACCATTTTTTTTCAACTGTTTCTCCGGCAGATTACTAGGCTGCTGGGGATATTCACAGCTTAGGCGAGGGGTTGCCAACCGTTCTGGGCCTATGGGTCCATCTGCAGATGGGAGGCATTGTCCTGGACCCCACACAATCACCGTCTGCAACCCAGTAAACAGCACACCCTATTTGTTTGCTTGCAACAGGATGCTTCTTTCTAGTCTAATTCCATTGATGGGAGGGTGAGTGTGGATGTGGGTGTAAATGTATTTATCACAAAGCATCCATAAGGATAAAAGGAAGCAAGCACTTTCCAAAACGTTAGTGCCTCTTACAGAGTTGAGAAAGACTTGTAGACAAAACAAAACATCATCATCATCATCACATGCCCCATGGGATTGCAGGAGCTGCACTAGATGACCTGTGGGGTACACATCCAACTCTACAATTCTGTGACTCCAAATGTCCAAGTTCTCCTGCCTTCTCAAGGGACTCCTCCCTTCCCTCCGTGGCCCCTGAGATCTGTGAACTCCTTCCAAGAATTCTAACATCAGCCATCCTCAACCCACTAGACGAACATCAGAGCCAGGCAACAGGAATGGACAGTGTTGAGCTGCAGTCCAAATTATCCAGAAGGCACCAAGGTTGGGAAATGCCAGGTGACACAGGACAACCTTCTCTCTCTCAGGTCCCTCCCCCCCCCCCATTTCTATGAAGCCACTGCCTGATCCCTTAAGCCTTGATGCCAACTGAAACTGGAACATTTTTTGAGTCACTGCCCTGTTCCCCCGCTGCTAGAAGAGTTACTGCATGCTCCTTGCAAACAGGTTCTTTGGATTGAAGGTGGTCCTTTTCCTAAAGCAAACAGCTCTGCAAACTTTACTCAGCAACAACATAATAATCTCAAATCATGCAACTGGAAGCTGCTGGGCTAACTTCAGCAAGGCAATGGAACACACCACATCTAAATTTACTACACATACATTATCAATAAATTTGGTTTGCTGCTCTGATGCAAAAAATTAACACACAAGGTGAAAGCGCTAAGAAAAGGAAACCAAACAGACAAATTTGGTGATCTATGGTACCGTTTCATTGAATTTGCATGTAACAAAAAATTTATATCTCCTCAAACACATGGCAATTTATGGCTAACAACTCTTGGTTAAATGCACTATCGTCTATTTTGCTCCTTGTACCATCGTATTGCAATGACCTTGTCCATGCATCAGTGATATTGATTGCTTGTAATTTTCAATCAGAAAGATCCATTTCATTTATGTTCACCCTTTTTATGCGTATGAAAGCAAAATGAATATGTTTAAACATTAGCTCAGGAATAGAATTTCCCTGAGCTTTACGTTCTTCCCCTGCCACCTGCAAAAATAGATATAACAATGCAGCTGAAGTGCTGAGATGCTCCTCCAAAATCACACACACATCAACCAGGATATTCATCTGCTTAAAAACCAGTGCATAGTTCAAGACTGAATTATAAAAAGGAGAGTCTCCTGAAAGGTGCCTGCTGTGCTTATGGCAGCTGTTGAAAACTGGATTACAGTGGAGCAGAAAGCACAGCATTTCTTGAAGCAAAGAACAGAGGCTTTGCAAAAACCAAATATCCTCTAGCCTCCACCTTTCTAGAGGCTTTAAAAAGTGTAGGAGCAAATCATGGAGACACAGAATACTGGCATGTTTTCCTGTCTCTGCTGGGAACAGAATTCAACTTCCTGAGAAGTAGCAATCTCATTCCTTTCTTTTTTTGAAAGAAAAATGCACCAAAAACAGAAATGCAGGAAAGAGATATATCTCACAGGTGCCATTTGAAAGGACGGGCTCTTTATTTCTGCAATACACCAACTGTGTTATGGACAAAAATGCCTTATTTCCTTGTTTCTTGGGGAATCAATCTCAAAACTTTCTGCTAACGACTGAAAGGACAAGATTTTCATCTATCAGTCTTTAACAACAGAAAGTTTTGCAACGTAGTTAATTGGCATCTTTTACTGAGGTTGCAGAATCTAGCTTTTCCTGGGTGGCCCTGATGCAGAATTCTGTGTTTTTATTTCATCATTTTAGAAGGGAAGGCACTCCAAAGTTAAGTTACCTTTTCAGAATCACATTCCCAATGCCAGCTTGGTTCCTGCTGAAGACAGAACGCTGCTTTGACAACCGGAGGAAATCTTCCAGGAGCTGCTGTTTCTGTGCATTTGGGTTTGGCAGGTGGAAGACCTTTGCTAAGGTTTTCAGCTCAGGGGCAGAAAGCAAGTCAAGAGCCTCAGACAGATCTTTTAATTCTGCCTCTGCAGGTACACAGGGAAAAATGCAAGAATAATGAAAGGGACTCCCCATAGATACCCAAGTCCTTTGCTACATGAAATTCCAAAGAATGCCACACAGTCATTGTGTAAGTTACGACACATCCTGTGCTTAAAGCATGAGGTTTTACTGCCTTATTACACACACACCACACATATTATAAACCGTGCTATGAATACCACAAATTTAAAAAGCTACTTGTGGTGGAGGGGCAGGGAGGGACTAATTTACAAAGGATAAGTTGACCAAGAGATGCTAACAATGACAGAGTAGAGGCTGCAGGGGCTGTTTTGGGGGAAGCTTTAAAGGTCTCTCCTGATCCTCTGAGGAGGCTGTGGCCCAGTCATTCAAGTCTGGTGGCAGAGGCACCTGATTGGTGTGCAGGGAATGAGAGGCAGGCTCTGAAGCTAGCAGATCCCACATGGGAAGGACCAGGCAGCAGATCTGCCTCCTCATCAGGGCTACTGTTGTACTCAAACCCCTCTCCCCAGCTATCTGATCCTTCAGTGGGAGATACCAGGGACTGAACCCAAGATGCTATACATACAAAGTATGCAGAGTCTCCTGCCTATAATTTAAGCTGAAACCCAGCAAACTGCAAAGGGGCATTTTACATTTACTTGTGTCCGTGTCCTTCCCACCTTGTAGATTTGGGGCAGGTAACAAGACCCTGAGGAATATCAAGGAGAGAAAATACAGGCAACTCTCAATTTACACAGGGATTATGTTCCAGGGATCGCGCCTAAAGCAAAAATTGCATATAGCAAAAACACCCTGAGTTCAATGGTGGGTGAGATTGCCAAAGTCTTTTTTTCCCCAGACGTCTGTTCCCTTTCCACCCCATTTTATTTATTTATTTATTTATTTACCACCCAAAGTTGCAAGTTACCTGCAGTACAAAACTGAAGGCACAAATCATCCCAGGCCTACGCTATCTCTACAAGTGAGCAGGAGTGGCTGAGATCTTCCTGGATTGTACCATTCCAGAGTATATGCAGGGAGGTCAACTTTTTGAATGCTGCCCATGTTTAAAACAACCCCCAAAACTCCTATCTTACGGAAAGCATTATTACCTCTCCCACTCACTGATATGCTACTTACATCAATATTTTGTTTTTCCTTTTCATATGGGGCTACTTTTTTTATCTACTCCCACCCCCACCAAAAAAAACCCACCTGCAGTGGTGCAGTTCAGAAATGGAACTATCGCATTATTTTATTCCACATAACTGTCATGCAAACTTTTAACAGACATACCTGACTGCAAGAATCCTGTTCCAACAAGCTCGTTGATGTATGATGAGAGATCCTCAGCAATCTCCAAGTAGACTATCTTGTTCGTTTTTATCCAACTCAGCTTGCGTTGGAAAAGTCTGACGTATAACTTCTGAGCGCTGGCTGCAGTGGCATCATAAACCAGGAGAAGGACAGAGAAAATTCTAAAGGTGCTTTCTAAGTCTGGAATTGCATCCACATCTACACCAGTGGTTCCCAAAGCTTTAAAGGCTCCTGCCCCCTTAGTTCCATAAACTCATCCCCAATGGCTCTTCTTCTGGTAGTCATTTACAGTTTCACCGCTACCCTAACATCCATTTGCCTCTTAGTGCCCCTCTAGGTAATTCCACTTCCCCAGGGGAGACACCACCCACTTTGGGAACCACTACAAAGTACTTGGAAGACACACGGCAGCTTTGTTGTCAAACGCACATCAGCTGGCCCTGATCAAAGTTCAAACGCATCCCCAACTCTTTTGATATGTGACTTTAAAAAACATGCTGAACAAGGGTGGCTGCAAAGCACACTGGGATTGGCCCTGCTCAGGAGTTCGGAAAGCGGGAATCGCATCACTGCTGATCAGCTGCAAATCCTGATTGGCTACACCAAGAACTTCTGAATGGGAGCTTTTGAGAGGAGCCTATCCTAGCGGAGACTGCACCTGGCGCCAAATGTAAAAGGCACCCAATACAAGCCCTGCTTGCAAAGCAACAACCAGGAGTGCACTCTGAGGTTCCTGGTTCCAGCCCAGGATGCAACAGGAGAAAGAAAAGAATTGGGATCCCAATTACTGTATTGCCTTTCAAGTCAGGTCATCTGACATCACGCGAACGTCTGTAACTGACAGGTGGGAGGCCCTTACCATCTGTCAAACTGACCAGCAAGGGGTGAGGAGCTCAGGATCTAATCTGCCATTGCATCCTGTTCCGCATCCCTGATTTATTTAGGTTGCTTTATTCACTTACACCTGGGGTTTTGTTATATCTTGCCATTCTTATCCGTCTGCTCCTTGGTTTTATATGAGATTGGGGGGGCGGGGGCGTTTAAGTCAGAAAATGACTACTAATTCATTTTCCCTTCGGGTTCTTAAACTTTCTTCACTTTTCCCCAACATTTTCCTCCACCCCAGGGTGTCACAATAAAGAGAATTTCATGCAACCTTCTACCAAGAGGAAGAATATACTCAAAGCCCAGATTGTCATTTTCCCAGTGGGGATGAGGATCCTTTGATGTTCTCCCTCTGATACTTCCCAAGTCAAAAAGCCAGAAATAATGCTGATTTTACAGATCATCATCCCTCTTTCTTACTTCTCCCTTCAGCGGTGGTGGATAGGTGCGGGAGACACTTAAGATACCATTATGTCCTGCTATTTTAAAAAAGCAAACTCAGTGCCAATATTACAGTAAAGCAAAACATCCTTTTCTAATTTGCGAAAGAACCCTGCTGGAGCAGATTCCTGCTCATCTCGGGAGACCAAATGACTGAAGTTGCAATCAGGATACATGCTTACCTGAGAGGAAGACATGCCAAAAAACATACAGAAAGTCACCAGCTTACAAGGATCAGGCCTGCTTCCCAAAGTCATCCAGGTGCCTCTAGGAAGCCCACAACCTGGGAAGCTAAGTGAGCAGACCATCTAGTTCTATATTATCTACGCTGATTCTTTGTGGTTCTCCAGGATTCCAGACTGGGGTATTCCCCAGCCCTACCTGGAGATTTCAGGATTGAGCCCGCAACCTTCTGCATTCCAAGCAAATGCACTTTCACCTTTCCTCAGATCTCACCTTGGGACATGAACTCACTTAGATGGCTTTTAGATTATCCCTTCTCCCTGAGCCTCAGTTTTCCTTATATGTAACATGGGGGAAATATTATTTGCATACCTAAGAAGGAGTATTGGAAGACAGGCAGTGATCATGAACAGCTTTGAAAGCTCTAAAGCAGTGTTTCTTATAAGTACCCCACATTATATTCACCTGAGGAGGGATACGACTCAACTCTCCAAAGGAGTAAGCGATTTTTCTTAAGTTTGGGAAGTGCTCCTCTCTAAAGCATCATCCTTCTACTTTGGGTCCCTGGACATTGGTGGACTACAACTCCCATTATCCTTGCCAATTGGCCTCTCTGGTGGGGGGCGATGGGGGCTGCAGTCCAATAACATCTGGGCATCCAAGATTGGGAACAGCATCTTTATGGCAAAATGAAGGTATAGCAAGGTTATTAGGTGAAGGGCTAATTACAAACTCTCACTGAGATTTTGTTTAAAACATTTCAGGTCATGGTTCCAAAAAGTTCAAAGCGGCTGTCAAAAAGATGAAGTACATTAAAAATGCTGAAACATCAAGATGGAAGTGGACAATGGACGCAAGAGATGAGGGACCCTGCAGAGAGAGGGGCAGTCCTTCAGCTGATAAAATCCATGTGGGCCAGGTAACAAAAGACATTGGCAAATCGGTTCTGAGTTGGGAAACGCTTCCAACTGCATTTCAAAACACACGGCTTATAAAACAGCCATTCGCTTTATCACCTGAGTGGAGCAAGGATCGCCTCCAGGGGATCAGATAGAGAAGACTTAGCTTTATTTTTAGGCCACAGAAGGCTAATTTGAGCTAAGAAGAGAAAAATGTTGTGGCCCAGCAGTTTATCAAAGATTAGGCTTGATGAGGAGGAAAGGTTTCATGGGGGCGGGGGGAGAGAACTGGATGCCCATTTTATCCAAAATCAACTTCACTCTCCTATATGGATCCAAACTACAAGAAAGAAGATTCCACCTAAACATTAGGAAGAACTTCCTGACAGTAAGAGCTGTTTGACAGTGGAATTTGCTGCCAAGGAGTGTGGTGGAGTCTCCTTCTTTGGAGGTCTTTAAGCAGAGGCTTGACAACCATATGTCAGGAGTGCTCTGATGGTGTTTCCTGCTTGGCAGGGGGTTGGACTCGATGGCCCTTGTGGTCTATGCCAACTCTATAATTCTATAATTCTATAGCTCAAATAGGTCCCTGTGGATCACGCAGAAGCCCTGCTTCCCAGTAGCTCCAACTTGCAAAGCAGAAATTATTGCTCAAGCAGAGTGATCATGCCCTGGTGCAGCCTCTTTCCCAGGTGCTTATCATCAGCCCAACATCAAAGGCTCATAGAGCTGTAAAAAATTGTATCTGCCTCTTAGCAGAAGCCAACCAATTGGGGAGCATGTAAGTTATGCAAAGAGCTCATCTAATGGCACCGCTTAACATCTCTGCATACAGGAACCAAACAGAAGCTGTCTGCTTGGCAAATTAATGTGCTCTGCTTACTGTCTTAAATCCAAATCCCACTAGATGTGCAGGGCATGAAGGGTCGCCCCTCTTCCCTCTCAAGTAAAAAAAAAAAAAATCAGGACAAGTGGGGAGGCCAACCTGTCCCCATCAATCAGCTAGGGAGGCACAGGTCCAGTGTTAGAAACTGAGATATAAAAGCTATTTGCCATATGGCCCCTTAAACCTAGGTTACAGTCAGGTTAACAGAATGCTTAGGTGCCTGTCTAGGGGTGTGTTTGGGTTGTTGTTGTTTTTAAGATTACAAAGCTGAAAATGAATTGTGTATATTGTCAGCTCCAGCTAAAATCTGACTCATGCCATAGCACCGCAGGGAGAAAAAAGCTGCTGTGTGTCAGGCGCCATTCTGGCACCCAAGCATCTTCACTTGGTCACAAATGACTGATAGCCAGGTGCAAAATGTGCCTGGCTAATTTCAAAAACTGCAGGTGCCCCGGTGCTGGCTTCCTCCTTCCTCCTCTTCATTTTGCCTATTAAGATTGTGAACCTGTGAGAAAGAACTGCCTCACACTTTTAACATATGTGCAGAGCTTAGAAAACAGCAGATGCTTTTTAAAGTGGTGTATATTATTGTTTATTACTCTATGTGCATGTAGTCACCTCCCCGCATCCTCCCAACCCAAGAGGATAGTCATCACCTGTCGCGATATTACTTCAGAGGTTAGCTGCTGCAACCTCCAACTACCCAAAGGTGGGGCACAGGTAGCTGCCTCAGACCAGGCAAGATTGTTTGTCCATCTAGCCCGGGATTAAATAAACAATGACACGGTGTAATATGTCATGTGCTGTTGTTCATCTGAGGTTGTATTTACCTAATTTTAAGACCTGCTAAAGAACAGGTTATTGTTGTCCTCAAATGTAAAACCTCAGAATTCAAATAGGGTGTACTTTCTTTTTCCCATGACTGTATATGTGAGGGTCACCCTTGGAGATTTTTATACTTCTGCAAATCTTGGGTTTACCTCAAGTCTGCTGAGACTTACTTTTCTTGTGCAGTGTGGTTTTGATTCTAGATAGGCAGAAACCCTTGAGGGCTTGATAGAGATCAACATTAGAATATGGAATATAATATTAGCTACCTGAGAGTTGGTAGAACTTTGCAATGGTGTCCAAATCATTCTCATCAAACAGCCTCTGATCATCCTCATTCTCTAGCACAGCCTGCAGGACCATCAGAAAATTCTGAAGATAATATGGTTGCCCTCCTGGGTCTTCTCCACGGCTGAGTCCATTGAGAACCACCTCTAAAATGTTGCTGCTTGGACTCTGAGAATTCATGTTTTCCAAAGGTCCCAAACCAACACAATCAACCACTTCATTTTTTAAGTCTGTATGATCTTCCATAGGAAGTACTTCCATGTCACCCCCCGCAAAAGAGATATTTTGTGTCTGATTGCAACAAATACCTTTCACATTGGGCAACAGAGCCTGTTCACCAGAAGAGAGGTCTGTGGTTTCCAAGTCTGACGGTGCTTCTTTACTATAAGCTATTGAACATACTGCAAGCTTGCAAATATCAGAATCCAAGTCCTCCTTAGGAGTATTTTGCTCCTTGTTGTCCTCTGTTGGCAGCCCAACTTCACCACAAGCAAGATGATCAGATGGAAACAATCCAAGAGCAGAAGCATCACCACCACCCAAGAATGTTCGTGCGCCACCTTCCCATGTGGGGTCCAGGGTTTCTCGTTTGCCTTCGAATCCTTCCTTTGGACTAGGTTGTCTCTGAAGCCTTGAAAAGGGCAACCAGTTTTCTTTCTGGGAAGAAGTGGTGCCTTCTAGATTCTCCTCTCTAGAGCTGTCACACACATCTTGAGCTGGTCGAGACTTAGCATCCCAAGTAAAGATGCTCCCACCTTCAGCACGACGCTTCCTGGACAATTTGGTTGACAGCCTTCCCAGGGAGATCTTCCCAACTGCCTGAACCTCTGGCTCACCATTGCCCAGCAGGAGACCGCTGCCCTTCTTAAAGTATGGGCTCACCTGTCCTCCCACCTCAGGTTTTGTTTCAGAGTTGTCACCTACTAACTTCTCTGGAGTCAAGGCATTATTTGCAAAGTACGGACTGCAACCACCAGGCACATTTTCAACTGATGGGCCTGCACCCACGTCAGGCGCCGAACCAACCAGAATCCTATCATCATCCCGGCTCTTTTGACACACTTCATCAATGTGCTGGTTGATTCTATATCTTGCTACCATCTGCCCACACAAAGGACAGGCAACTCTGGCAGGGGGGACATTATTGAAAAATGAAGCAATTGAGAAAGAGGATGCAGATAAAGGCAGTGACCCTTCCACACCAGTCCCTTGCTTCCTCCTGGCAGGTTTTATCCTCTTCCTATTGAGGGCTGAGCTTCTACAAGGCCTTTTATTTCCTGGGAGCTCTTCTTCTGCCATTGCAGGAACCCAAGATAAGGTGAATGTAGGAGCCGCCTCATGCAAACGGAAAAAAACTCTTCACGTCAAGTTATCAAAAGCATTTTTCATGGCCTTGCCTGCAATGAATAAACAGCAGAAGTGATGGCTTAAGTTTTGCATCAACAATAACAACAATAAATTCATAGGTGGTAGGCTTATGAAAAAGTTAAAAATGTTTTGTCATTTTAATTATCAATCACATGCACACCTCACATTTCCTCCTAGGAGCTCAAGGAAGCATATATGGTCCTTTCCCCCCAATTTATCAATACAACAACCCTGTGAGGTAAGCTTGGCTGAGAACTGCTGATTGGTCTAAGGTCAACAAGTGAGTTATATCACCAAGTGGGGATTGAACCCAGGTCTCCCTAATCAAACATTCTAACCACTACACAACACTGGCTCTACTTAAGGACATGGAGTGATATCCAAGTACCGGTAAGTCATAACCAGATGCAATCAACTTACTTAAGTAAGAAGTCAATGGGACTACTCTGAGTATCTTATCATTGGGTATCACCTAGATTCTGGAACAATTTGCCAATGAAGCTATTAGTACTATTGATATTAGGGTATCTTAAGGGATTTAGTAGCGATGCAAAATTTAAACTTGGTTATTAGTTTCTTCCAGATTTTATTCCAAACTGGATTTAATGTAGAAAGTGTCCAAGTTAGTAAAAGCAAGTACACTTAATAAGGAGATTAGCAAGTATCAAATTAGTAATAATTTTTTTTTAATATGATCTTTGGTTGCTTGAGCTGCCATTTTGTTTTTGTCTCAACCTCTTAGTTGTTTTCCCATCAATACTAAACCAGAAATATGCAATTCTTTCTTCCATATTCTTCCACTGCTGCCGTTGCCTTCTTTTTTCTTGTTCTACTCTCCCAAAAAATAATTTGTAAGCATCTTGGGACAAGGAACCATATTTTTAGTCATGTTAGCATTTTGTAAAGTACACATGGGTGGACAGACTTCAGGCTTGACGGATCCATTTGGCTTCTGCAAAAGTACCTTGAGATTCATCAGTCAGGGCCAGATGCAAACTGGTGGGACAGGCAGACCTTTAGAATTAAGGGCCAGGGTGCCTCTGAGCACAAGCCCAGCAGCCCAGGAATTTGTTTTCAGGATTAGAAGCAATGTTACACTTTCATGCATAAGTCCACTCCTGGTTTTCCCAAAATGCATTTTTCCTTTCAGCAATGAAATTACATAACCAGAGATACCACTGTAAAGTTTCTTTGTTGCAGCCTTTGTCAAGTAACTGAGCTTTCCTTGCCATTCTCCTGCAAATCAGCTGAACCTGATCTACCTTTTCTGCTCACTCCTACTGCAAAGCACAAAGTACAAGACCTCTTAAATGCTTCTGTGATACCCTAATGATTCCAATATAAGCAGATGAAAACATGTTAAGTTTTGAATATGCTATTAAGAAAGTGATCAATCTTAGAACTATTTTTTTTAAGAAGTACAGTTCTATCCCATTTCTCACTCATGCCAATAATTAAGAGGAAAATGAGTAAACTGATTTATTTTAACATAACTGGGTGCATTCATTCACATTTGCCTTTTCATTTTTTAACCTCTCACAATTTGTTACAGCCCTGCAATGAGTTAGCTGCAAAACGTGCCTGAGAATCCCCATTTCAGAAACCAATTGATGGGCCTGTGCACCAGATTAGTGGATTCTCTCCCACCACTAGTGGCTTATAATAAGCCAATTAATTATCCTTGTATTTCAAAGGGGGACACTACTGCTCCACAGCATTCAAGACACTCCATCAAAGCAAGACAGAAGGGAAAGATGCAGACTGCCATGATTTTTTAAATAAGAGACACGAATCAATTCAGTGAAGGGTTTGAACCCAGGTTCAGATTCTGGTTTAATCATGACACACACTGGATGGACAGGACTAGGAATTAGGCTCTGTCTAATCTACCTCAAGTGGGACGCGGGTGGCGCTGTGGGTTAAACCATTGGGCCTCTTGGGCTTGCCGATCAGAAGGTTGGCGGTTTGAATCCCCGCAGCGGGGTGAGCTCCCATTGCTCGGTCCCTGCTCCTGCCAACCTAGCAGTTCGAAAGCACGTCAAAGTGCAAGTAGATAAATAGGTACCACTCTGGCAGGAAGGTAAACGGCATTTCCGTGTGCTGCTCTGGTTCGCCAGAAGTGGCTTAGTCATGCTGGCTACATGACCCGGAAGCTGTACGCCGGCTCCCTTGGCCTTTAGAGTGAGATGAGCACCACAACCCCCGAGTCGGCCACGACTGGACCTGATGGTCAGGGGTCCCTTTCCCTAATCTACCTCAAAGGGCTCTTGTGAGGATAAAGCATGAGGAGAGAGTATAATATGTGCCCCCAATACTTGGAAGGGTCAACACTCCCGTTTATACAAGAAGTGAGCACTGCTGAATTCAAACCCTGGAAGAACCGGCAGGAAACCTTGCGAGCCGCGGGCGGAATACAGTGAAATAAATGCACGCCTCCTCCGGCCCTCCTTCCCCAACGCTATGAAGCGAGAAGTGGCTGCTCCCCAAACCTGAGCGGCGGCGGGGAAGGGTCCGGGGCGCCTCGGAAGCGGCGGGAAGAGGCCCAGCGAGGAGGAGACACGGCAGAGGCCCCGCCCACCTCCCTTCTTACTCCGCCTCCCACCGCCAGGCAAAGGCAATCCATCCCCGCGTCAGGCGTGCGGGGCCGATGCCGGAGCCATGGATCGAGGCGCGGCCCGGCCTTCCCACTTCCAGCGAGGAGGAGAGGGGGAGGGGAGGCAGAGACTGAGGCGACCCCCTTCCTCATCTACCCCGCGGGGGTCGTGTTTCCTTTTATACGTTATAGTCTTGGCTTGGAGAGAGGCGCAAGGCAGGGCTGCCCTCTTTCTCCACTTTGTAAAACAGATCTTCATGTTTATTTCCAAACAGAGCGTGATGTGAGTCTCTGGTTCTGTGTGTGCACTGGGTGCAAGCTGTGCTTGTGCGGTTATAGATTTTATTATATTTTAGTTGAAAGCCTCATTGAGAAGGTTTCCATCATTTAATGACAATGATAACAGTGGCCTAGAAGCGTCATCTTAAGCAAATAAAGACAACTACCATTCCTAGTAGAAACAATAGTACCTTATCCAAACATGGTATCATTAGTGAGAGCAGTTAAATTAATCATACAATGTGTACATCATTTTAAATTAAGGCTGAAGAATTTGCATGCACTTACGGGAGAGTAAGTCCCATTGAACTAAATGGAGCTTACTTCTGAGTAGATTTGCCAATTAATTTACTCACAGGATGTAAGCACCCAACCCACACACTGTAAGTATATTTAGCTAGGTTTTAATATTTTTGGAGACCACTTCGTTTCACCTGAAAAGTGGTGTATAAATACAGTACTTTAATACATATCCCAAATCAACATTAAACTGTTAAATGTTGTGAAGTAAACATATTGTTATAGGATTTGTGGGCAAGGAGCAGGGTTGGTCTGGATGGCATCTGGGAGTCTTTTCTAGGCTTGGCAGGTTTGCTCATGAACCAAATGGGAACTCTTGATGCATTCTCCAGTGCTGTGCTGATGGCAGCAGTGAATACACACAAACACACACACCCTAACTGGTGACAGATCAATTGCCCTCCATGAGCTGGAAATAATTGCACAAGTGGTTCAGTTCTGCTACTGTGCACATTTGACAGCTACACAGCACAATCCTATGCACAGTTCCAAGGAAGCAGTTCCCATTAATCTGAGTGGTGAATGCAGATCTGTGCTGTTGAATTCCTGACCTGTTTGACACGCCCCATTTGCTGTGCTGTTTTTGCCTGCATAAGCAGGAGAAGAACCACTGGATGGGGAAGCCTACACAATTGTGTTTGTGGACCAGGTGGGCCTTTCACCTTGGTGAAATCCCTCTAAATTCCACTTTCCCATAAACTTTCCTCCCCTCTCAAACAACACTGGAATGAGGTTATCCAATGAAATTTACTGCCAGTAGACTCTGGCCAAACAAAATATAAGACTTCAACTAGCACATAAGAGTATCTAAAGGAGGGATAGTTCTGTTGTGCCCTCCAGAGGTTGATGCTCTCCAAGTCCCATTGCCCAACAACTTATAGAAGGCACCACATTGGTGATCCCTGATCTGAAAGGATCCCTGCTCTCCCACACCCATACCTGCCCATTGAGCTCATTAGTGGCAGTTCCACTGCATGTAGAACATGAGTAGGCAACCTAAGGCCCAGGGGCCGGATCTGGCCCAATCGCCTTCTCAATCTGGCCTGCGGACGGTCCGGGAACCAACGTGTTTTTGCATGAGTAGAATGTGTGCTTTTATTCAAAATGCATCTCTGTGTTATTTGTTGGGCATAAGAATTTGTTCATATTTCCCCCAAAAAATATAGTCCAGCCCTCACAAGGTCTGAGGGACAGTGGACCGGCCCACAGCTGAAAAAGTTTGCTGACCCCTGTTTTAGAATCATTGAATTGTAGAGTTGGAAGGGACCCCAAGGCTCATCAAGTACAACTTCCTGCAATGCAATAATATTTTGCCCAACGTGGAAGTCAAACCCACAACCCAGAGATCAAGAGTCTCATGCTGTACCGACTGAGCTATGCCAGTAAATCCAATGAACTACCACCTGAGGTTCAGATCATGGATATGACAGGGCCTTCTCAATAATGGCACCCAAACTCTGGAGCACTTTTCCTTGAGTCCTGGTCCTTGTTGACCATTAGAAAGCCAGGTAATATCTCCTTCTTCCAGCAGGACTTTCACACTGGACAGCTGTTCCCTGGCATTCTTAAACAGTTACGTGACATGCTGCCTTGGTGGCCTTTCGGGTAGAAAGGCAGCATATGCATTTTAATATAAATTGATGGCATATGTTGCCAAAAGATGTGATGATGATTGCTGTCTTAGACAGCTTTAAGAGGGATTTTAAAAATCATGGGGGAGACTTGGTTAAGCAATGGCTTTTAGCCATGATGGCTAGATGGACCCTCCCTGTTCAGAGGCAGTCTACCTTTGAATATCAGGACTGGGATATCCCCCTGCCCGTGGGCTGCCTAGAAGCATCTAGTTGATCACTGTGTGAAGCAGGATGCTGGATGATCCTTTGGTCTCATGCAGCGGGACTCTTCTGATGTTTCTAAGCAAGGATTGAAATCCTATTGCTCTTCTTTGTTCTCTTGCTATTAATGCATGGCACCATGCAGTGTTCTGCAGGCAAGATTGGAGGAGGGGGGCAAGAGAAAAAAACTTTGAATAGCTGCTCTAAATCTAAGTCACACTAAATCAACTGAATTTACCTTCTATTTCCATTAACTGTTGTGACCATGCCCTCGATCACTCGCTTAAGTAGAGTCTTTTAATTTATTTTTCAGATAGTGACCTTAAGGCCTCTCTCTATTAGCCATAATTGTGGTCTCTTGCGTTCGCTTGAAACTTTTTTTGAACGAATGCAGTTCTCCCCTCTATGTGACTTTAATTAACTGTGACAAATTCCGCCCAAAGCACATTTGCAAATAACACATAATTTATGAGTTCAGAGAAGAAGAAATATTTAGTGCCCTATTAAATCAACCGACAGGCATTTGTTTCAGGTACTTAATGGCATCATTTGATGGGCAGCCCCCCCCCCCATCTTTCCCAACACTCTGCAGTAATGCATTTAGAGTACATACATTTCTTGGGAACTTTAAAAGGGGCAATTAAGGCAAACTATAGATCTGAAAGGCAGGCAGGGAATGGGTGCCATGAATTCCCAAGCAATTTTGCCGAACTCCAACCTTAAGGTGGGATGACAGTGGTTTAACCATCACAGCAAGATAGAAACACCAGCTGTGAGGGTTAATCAAATATCTATTATGGGACGGCTCTTTGGGGGAGGTTCTTTGTTCAGAGGTGCAGCAGCCACTGTTTCTCCCAGACATTTGCTGGAATCAAGAGGGCTTGTGAAAGAAAACAGGTTTTCAGGAGACGGGCCATCGCTCAGGGGTAGAGCATCTCCTGTACATGCAGAATAATAATAATAATAAATTTTTATTTATATCCCGCCCTCCTCAGCCGAAGCCGGGCTCAGGGCGGCTTACAACAATAAAATAATACAACATTCTAAAATCATTCCATTATAAAATTTATTCAAATCAAATTGATGGCAACCATTGGGCTAGAGAAGGGGCTAGGTTCAATCCCCAGCATCTCTGGGTGGGGATGGGCAAGACTCCTGCCTGAAACCTTGGTCAGCTTTGTAATCCCTCCTGGCCAGTCCCTGCCTCCTATAATTTTCAGAGCGTGGAATGGAGGGGTCTGCTTATGAACAACATTGCATTTTACAGTAAACTAATTCTCAACAACCATATAAAGCAAGTCATTACTCTGAGCTAGATCTCACTCCACTCACCATGCAAATTTATTCCCAGGTCAGCCCGATAAATGCATATAGCCAAAGCACATTCCTTTTCACTGCTCGTGGTACAGTATGCTTTCGACAAGGGTTACACAGAACCCAAAACAGATTTTGACAGATTGCAAGGATCTTGAGGATTCACAGAACAACTGGCTGCTTCCATGTGGGGTGACACTTTGCTTGTGGGGACTTCAGGGTTTTATTCGTTTTAGTGTCAGGAGCGTTCACATCCCACTGGCCTCTTGAAGCGTCCTACTTCAAACAGCAAGCTGGAGTGCCCGCCTACAAGCAAAGGCACTCAAAAGAAGGCTGAGGTATTTACTTCTAAGGACCTTTGCTACACATGCACCACAAAAGTTCAAACAGCAGCACTGTTTGGAATCAGGTTTTAAGGTAAAGGTACCCCTGCCCGTACGGGCCAGTCTTGCCAGACTCTAGGGTTGTGCGCTCATCTCACTCTATAGGCCGGGAGCCAGTGCTGTCCGCAGACACTTCCGGGTCACGTGGCCAGCGTGACATCGCTGCTCTGGCGAGCCAGAGCCGCACACGGAAACACCGTTTACCTTCCCGCTAGTAAGCGGTCCCTATTTATCTACTTGCACCCGGGGGTGCTTTCGAACTGCTAGGTTGGCAGGCGCTGGGACCGAACGACAGGAGCGCACCCCGCCGCGGGGATTCGAACCGCCGACCTTTCGATCTGCAAGTCCTAGGTGCTGAGGCTTTAACCCACAGCGCCACCTGCGTCCCTCAGGTTTTACCAAGAGGGAATTTAACTGTCCTCTAGGAGTCAGAGTAGCAGCAGCAGCTAGGCCGAAAATCAAAAGGATTACATATTATATACGCAGGACTACAAAAGGGCATATGGATACTATGAAGGCAGGCAGAGAAATCAAGAAAAAGCAAGTAGAGCACAGCTATAGCATTGGGAAAGGGATCTGCTGACATCTCTGACTGAGGCTCTGATGAAATGAATATTGTAGTCAATGCCCAATATCCAAAAAGCCAACTGTGCCAGACTTCCCTTAAGATTGCAAAACATAGACCAGCCTAGTACTTTTTAAAAAGTTGAAGAAAGTGCTTCATGGTGTCCCAGCACTAAAAGGGGGGTGGAGTGACATCTAGTCTGTTCCTCTGTGCAGGAAGTCCCAAGTTTAGCATCCCTGAAAGATGGTTGTCCAGCCTCTGCCTCAAGACTAGCAAGCAAGGGAGAGCCCACCACCCCACTAGGTAAATTTATCTCCTGTATGTCAAGCCAATTAGATCTGGTCCTTCTCTCTGGGGCAGCAGCAAATGTATTGCTGCCCTCTTCTATGATGCCTGTGCATGAATTTGTTTCATGTGTGTAGATCAGTCCACGCTGTCTTTGAAGTAAGGCTCTGTTCCGATGGCATGAGTAGTCCTGGTGGATGAAAAAAGCTCAAAAGATCCAGAACTTAGCCGACACTCATGATGTACAGAGTTTCTTTAAAGCCACAAAAACCATCTATGGGCCAATAAATCATGACATATGCCCCCTATGCTCAGCAGACAGTACCACACTTCTAAAAGATAAAGAAGCTATTGCACTGCGCTGGAAAAAGCATTACCAACATCTCCTTAACCGCAACTCCCCCGTAGCTGCTGAGGTCCTCTCTCAAATTCCACAAAACCAAGTTAGAGATCAGTTTGCAGTATCTCCAAATCTGGGAGAGTTGTGTACAGCTATTAGCCAAATGAAAAACAACAAAGCCATGGGATACCTGCCAAAATCTTCAAAGTGGGTGGAATTGAATTTAAACAACAACTTCACAAGCTCATCAAAAAAATCAGGGAGAAGAAATCCCAGCAGACTTTAGGGATGCCAAAATTATCAATCTCTTTAAAAAAGGTGACAGAACTGATTGCGGAAACTATCAAGGCATCTCTCTATTAGCTGCGGCTGGCAAAATTATTGCAAGGATCTTAGCCAACTGTCTCTTAACAATATCAGAGGTGACCCTTCCTGAATCCCAAAATGGTTTTCAGCCTTCTAGGGGGATAGTGGACATGATTTTCACCACTCGACAGCTTCAAGAAAAATGCAGAGCGCAAAACCAACCCCTGTATATGGTGTTTATTGACCTGACTAAATCGTAATGCCCTGTGCACTGTCCTTCTGAAAATTGGCTGCCTAGATAAATTTGTAAACATCATTCAGCTCCTCCATGATAATATGACAGCAACAATCACAGATAACAATGGCTCTCAAAATGAACCATTCACAGTGGGATCAGGAGTTAAACAGGGTTGTGTTATTGCCCCAACTCTATTTATTATTTTCATTGCCATGATCCTACACTTTGTTGAAGGGAAACTCCCTACTGGAATAGAAATCATGTATTGAACAGATGGAAAACTCTTCAATCTGCGCAGGCTGAAAGCAAAGAATAAGGTTACCGTAACTTCCGTCATAGAGCTTCAGTATGCTGATGACAACGTAGTGTGCGCACGCTCAGAGGATGACCTCCAAACCATCCTAAATATCTTCCCAGAAGCTTATGAACAGCTTGGCCTATCGCTCAACATCCAAAAAACCAAAGTGCTAGACCAACAAGTACAAAATAACCCCTCTGCAGCTCCACAAATCCAACTCAATGGTGCAACGTTGGAAAATGTTGATCACTTCTCCTACCTGGGCAGTTATCTTTCCACAAGGGCCGAAATTGATGCTGAAATCCAGCATCGCCTGAGCTCTGTGAGTGCGGCTTTCTCCTGATTGAAGTGCAGAGTGTTTGAGGACCGGGACATTCACAGGGAAACCAAAATGCTTGTTTACAAATCTATTGCATTACCAACCTTACTATATGCTTGTGAAACATGGACCACTTATACAGTAAATGCCATATCCAACTAAAAGATTCCATCAACGGTGTCTGCGAAAAAATTTACACATTACTTGGGAAGACAGGGGAACTAATACCAATGTACTGGAAGAAGCAAAGATCACCAGTGTTGAAGCAATGATTTTTCACCATCAACTTCATTGGACTGGTCATGTTGTGCCTGATAATCATCTTCCAAAGCAACTACTCTATTCCGAACTTAAAAATGGGAAGCGTAATGCTGGTGATCAACAAAAGAGGTTTAAAGACTCTCTCAAGGCAAATCTTTAAAAATGTAGTATAAACACTGACAACTGGGAAACACTGGCCTGCGAGTGCTCCAGTTGGAGAACAGCCTTTACCAAAGGTGTCATGGACTTTGAAGACACTCAAACTCAGGACGCAAGGGAGAAATGTGCTAAGAGGAAGGCACGCTTGGCAAATCCACACCGTGATCAACTCCTGCCCGCAAACCAATGTGCCCACTGTGGAAAGACATGTGGGTCCAGAATTGGCCTCCACAGTCACTTACGGACTCATTGTTAAAACCGTGTTTATGGAAAACAATCATACTCGGCAACGAGTGATCGCCAAAGAAGCAGCAGCCCTCTTTTATGTGGCAGCCCTGAGTAACTGAAAAGATGTTTCATGTCTCATTCCCCTGCTCGTCTCAGTTCCTTCATAGTGTCTGTTTTCCAGGCTCCTGGCCATCTTCACTGCCCTCATCTGAAGTTGCTCATTTGTCTTTCTTCCCCCCCCCTTTTTTTTTAGAAATCATTTTTATTGGTTTTAGAAATACAAAATACAAATAAACACAAACTTATAAAAGCATATCTATATAAAGAGATTCTCTGAATCTCAGGACTTCCCCCATCCCCTCCATGGGGTCTCATTTCAAACATCTACAACTGCATATTCATCTATACTCCAATTTTCATATCAAATCATATTGTCCATAGTAATTTATAAACTACACGTGAATCAAGATCTTGCTCGTTTCCATCTGCTTACAGTGGTCTCCAAGGTAACTTATGAATTTCCCCCATTCTTTTATAGTTTTTATTCTCTTGGTTTCCAAGTTTTCCATCTCGGCTTTGCCATCTCGGCATAGTCGATCAGCTTCTCTGGTAGGCGAAGTTGCTCATTTGTCTTTCATGCCTTGTCCATGAAGCCAACACATGGAAGCAGGAGACAGTACAACCCTGCTGGCCCTGCTCTCCGGTGTGTCAACCAGAAGCCGTGGGGGGGGGAAGCACCTGACTGTGCAAGATTCCTGACCACATACGTAGAGCATCTGCAGCCAAGTGTGGGTAGGGGCTTTACTCAACATTCCTGCCTACATGAACATTTTGGCGGTGGAGTCAGAAGGGCAAATGATGTCAGGGGTTTGGCCCTCCTCCATGTGTTTACAATTCCAGAATGGAAGGAAAGTGCAAACTATAGCTTACATATCTGACTATAATGGCAAACTATGGTTTGTTATAAATTGAGGGAGTATTTAAAGTACCCAAATGCTTGTTTGTGTAATGTGAAACTACAATTTGGAATTGCATGTCAACAAAGTTAGTGTCCCCTTAAAAAATAGTGGGCATTAAAAAAGGTAAAAGATGTGTCTCTGTGTACATGAGCCAAAATATTGATTACAGTGGTACCTCTGGTTGCGAACAGGATCCATTCTGGAGGCCCGTTCACAACATGAAAATAGCGCAACCCGAGGCGCCGTATCTGCACAGGTGTGCAGTGCGATTTGGTGCTTGTGCACATGCGCGAAGTGCGATTTAGTGCTTGTGTGCATGGGCGGGTGGCGAAACCCGGAAGTAGCCCTTTCCGGTACTTCCGGGTTGCTGCAGGACATAACCTGAAACAACGTAACATGAAGCAAACATAACATGAGGTATGACTGTACCTGAAAGTGCCTGTACGACAGTGGAGCCCGCCGTTTGATAATTACCAGTGTGCCTGTGTAACCCATGCCCAATGGCCTCTTTTAAGTGGGCTTGCTTTGAGTAATGGAAGAGTTATTTTCAATGTAACTTGTCCTTTAGAACAGCTTTATGCAAAGCAGAGAATAAAAACAGGCTTAAAATAGAAAAACAGAACCCTGGTTTTTAATTTATATAAAATACAACATGCATAATATATTACAGTTTCAGCTTCTGGGCAGAGAGTTCTCGTTTCTTAGGTTTCTTCTGGATTTTCTTTGCATCCTTAATTTGCATTTTTACTTGATCTTGCAGCTGAGAAAAGAAGGCTTGGGAGGACTTCAAAGCCTTGTCTCTGCCATCATCCTGTAGCAGAGCAACATTTATTTCAGAACAAATGGAAACATGCACATGTAAAATAAAATAATGCCCCACAGTTTCAGCCAATTAATTGTTCCAGCAGAATGCATAAGAGAAAGACCCCATTTGTATTCCGATTGATAACTAAATGGCAAACAGCAGCTGCTATGTTATGCAATACCCTTTTTCTGGCAGCATAATAAATCCAGAAAGCGGAAGGGAGGCTTGGCGTTATCTACACTCTCATGCTTAATGCATGTTAATGAGAGATAAGCATGCAGCACTAGGAAAGCATCCCTT
Source organism: Podarcis muralis (assembly GCF_964188315.1). Lineage (NCBI taxonomy): Eukaryota > Metazoa > Chordata > Lepidosauria > Squamata > Lacertidae > Podarcis > Podarcis muralis. The sequence continues at coordinate 2,869,790 of NC_135668.1, read as the reverse complement.
TATAATCGAGGACTAAGAGCAATGGGAGCCCCAGTGGAATTTTAAACATTATTCCTTCAAGTTACTCCACCATAATCACTCTATCCTTTAAAAAGGGCCTTATGTTTCACCAACAAAGCATAGCAAAAGGTAGGTTTGTTTGCCATAATATACTTCATTTAAACAATGCCCAAGTTGTTTTGCGGTTCCACTGGGCTGAAGGTGCAGAGAATTATCAGAAATCCATCTCAGATATCATATTCAGAATACTATTATGCTTGTAACAGAAACACACCAGCCCCCAGATGAGTGAAGGACCTGCCTTCTCTGGCATCGGCTTGCCTGCCTGCCTGGCTGCCTGGGTCCTGCTCCACCACTTTTCATCACCTCAGCACTGAAACGCGCACACACACACCCGAGCCTCATTACCCGACCTCCAGTTTGCCCATGATGCTGCTTTTCAGGATTTTTTTAATTTAAAAAAAAAGGCTGCTGAGTTGTGTGTGTGTGTTTATGAATCAAGGGTGGATTTTTGTGTGACCGGATTGTCAGCTCAGTTTTGGTACTGAAAACAAATACCTGACCTGGGCTAAGCATGTGCTCAGAGGCACTCTGTTTCTTAACTATTCCACCCCTACCCCATCCTCAAGCACTATTTTACACCTGGCTCCGCTGGGTGGATCTCAGCATTTCTAGCAAAAACAAACAACAAACAACAAACTTGATCCTGCAAACCAAATTTGCCTAATAAGCAAGGTGTAGTACATCAGCTTTTGCTCCCCCACCCCAGTTCCCTGCAGATGTTTTGTACAGCTGAAGTCCAAAACATCTGAAGGGAACCAGGATAGCCTAGGCAAACACACACACACACACACCCCAAGTTCAGGAGCAGAACACACAAAGGCCTTGGACTAAAGTCTGCTTCTATAGATAGAAGAATAGATTGATTTCTCCAGTTGTTTCTTTAGTAACCTTACCTTGAGCAAGGAGGTTCTACCTTCCTTGGTTAGCTTCTTCAGTTTCTCAGCCGAAGCCTTTTTGCTCAGTCTAGCCCCCGGCACCAAATTCTTCTCTAGGAGTTTTTGCCGCTTCTCCCTCTCCTTCAGCTTCAGGCGTTTAACAAGCTTCTTTTTCCTCCGTTCCCTTTTTTTGTCAGTGGGGGTTTTTTCAGCATTTGTTTTCACATCCCCACCTTTGTTCTTCTCCTAAAAATAAGAACAGACTGAGAGTGGGATCCAAAAGCAACATAGAAAACTCTCTTTCACACAAATATACAAAATCAAAGTACCAGCTATCTGGCTGCAGCTTTCCCCAAGCTGGCACCCCACTCCACAATTCTCTGGCCTGCAACTCCCCCCAGCCCCTGTCTTAGGTCTTCAGCAGCTCACTCTTTCTGCCTATGAGTATTAGGCGGCTGAGTACACACCAGGGCTTTTTTCACCACTGCAGTCAAATTTTGGTACTCTGTCCCCAGTATGTTTCCCTGGCCCCTCCCTCCTAACTCTTTCTCCCTCCTACCCTTTCTCCAGCCTTGTAAATAAGCCCACAACATTTACTAGCCTGCTGATGGACAGAATGAAACTGCAGGCAGTTTACCCAGAAGTCAGTCTCACTTTATTCAGTGGACTAATGCCTGGGTGGCAATGGTTAAGCAGCCAAGTTGGCACCAGCTCCACCACAGCCAGGCACAACACTACAGGAACGGGACAAAAGGGAGAACTAGGCAGCTAGCCTCATGCAGGTGGCCAACAGAAGCAGTTCCTTCTCACCTGTGCACAATCTGTTGCCTACAGCTACCATGAAAATGCTTAAAAACAAGATTGCCCTTGTCTTCTAGAGGGACTTGAGGTGTGGGTGCATTTGTTTTATTATGTTCCTGCTCTGGCTCCACTGTTGTGATTATGTTCATTGCATTTGATAAAAACGTGTAAGTTCTATTGAAAGAGCACGAGAGGGGGAAAGCACCTGATTTTGAGAAAAACCTACATAAACCAAGCCAAATCAAACTGCATTTGTTTCCTCCGATTTCAGAGACCCTGGAATGAAACTGGGTTCCCAAGAATGGAGTGTACTTTGCTGCCCAGCAAATGATGGGCCAAGTGGAAAGCTACTGGGAGCTGTGAATTAGTGCCTTACCTTGATCTCTTCCGGTGCAAGGAGGGCAGCATCACTAACACTCACTGGTGCAACTTCTTCCATGGTTATTGCTGGGAGATTGGATACAATTTTAACCTCTGGGACAGGCTAAGGGAAATAGAAAAGGCTATGCATGTTAGATAACAGGGTTAAATGACTTCTACTGCAATCTTACACACACTCGCCTGGGCATAGACAAACCCTAACCCTAAAAGCCTGGTCTTGAATTCCATTAATCCAGGGAGGGGGAAGTTGTGGCTTTGTTGGTGGACTACAATTCCCAACATCCCTGAGCATTGGCCATGTTGTTGGAGAATGAGGGAGTCAAAAAACATCTGCAGGGCAAGAGGCTCCATATCCCAGAGTTAAGAAGTGCTTCAGTTCCACTTAGGTCAATGGAGCTATATGGATTTGACAAGGCTCCCTAGACTTCATAATGGTATAGTGGTTAGAAGACTGGACTAGGGCCTGGGGACCTGGATTCAAATCCCCACTCAGCCATGAAATTCACTGGGTCAGCCATTGGCTCTTAGCCCAACCTATGTTGCTTAATAGGTTGGGTAATTTCTTACAGCGACCATCCAGGAAGGCAGAGGGCATAACACCAAGTCTTAATTTTGTAAAAGTAACTATACACAAAGCCAAAATAATTAACTCCAAATAGTTTGCTTTCTGATGGTCTATTTTAATTTATGAATCTAGCCTGGAAAATCTCAAGGAATGGAGACTAACCAATCAAAGACTTGCTCATACACCAAGAGGTTTTCCCGCAATTTAGACATTGACTGGCTTGCAATCGGCTTTCTAGTAAGTTTTTTAGCAAGTGTATGTAAAGCAGTAACTTGCTTTTGAGAAGTTATAGGTAAGCCGTAACCTATGGAAACTAGATGTGAAGATGGCAGAGTTAGCATTTCTGTTACAGAGGTTTAAGAGCCAAACTTGTATTCCAGCCTGGACAGAGAGACAGGGACATGTGCAGCAGAAATACAAACAGGCATGGCCAGGAATATCTTTTTTTATTTGTTACAGCTTCTCTGTTGCTGTGACTATGTTATTAGGACAAAACAGGGAGAGAGCGAACCATGTATGCCACTTGAGATACTTGCAGGAAAGAGGATGTACACGTAACAACAAGGGGAAATACCTGGAGCATCCAGCTAGCGCAGAAAAACAGTATTCAACCCTTTTCTACGAAGATGGTTTCTTATGCACAATCCTGCAAACAAAGTTGCATTACCATACTTACTGGTTTAGGTGTGAAGTGGAAATTAGAAAGGGCATCAAGTCTAAGGAAGAGCGAGTCCATCATTTTCTGTATTTCTGCATGCTCAGGTTTTTCTTCCTCTTCCGTTTTTTTCTGGATTAAGAGCAATGTGGGATTAGACAAGAGCAACTTCCAAGCAAGATTTTTCACTCAAAAGAAAGCAAATGCTACCTTTGGCCTTTTAGAGGCCAGGAAAGGGGAAGTTTATTTATTTACTTTTAAATACATCCCCTTTTCTGTGGTCCCTAAGAGTTACCAATTTATAGGCTCACTCGCCCTTGGCTAAACCCAGATGCTATGGGCTTACTTCACAAAATACACAAGGTTAAACCCCCCCCCAAAGAAACACATTCCTAATTGCCAAATGGTGAGTTTTTCAAGTCCTGGTTTATATTTCAGAACAACAGATATTACAAGTTTCATCTGCATAATTCAGCTGCAAAGGAAACAAGAGACTATTTCAAATGGAATCAGCACCGAAGGGGAGGAAGGAGAAAACACTTCCTTTCCCTCTGCTTATTTCTCAGGACCAAAATGGTTCCCTGGCAACATCGTGCAGGGCCTAAATGATGCACTGGGGTGCAGGATCCTTCAACAATGGGATTGCCATGGAATGTGAATTACAGAAAATTTCTACAGCCCATTTTAAAAAAAATAAAAGAAACAAACAATTGATTTAGAAAGGCTTGGAAGAGCAGAGTTGCAGTTATGAGTTGAGAAGGAAGCCACATGCAAATTCTCCTCCTCCTCATCTTCCCTGACTCCTGGCCATGCTAGCTGGGACTGATGGGAACTGATGTCCCACAACACCTGGAGGATATCATGTTCCCCATTTCTGTCCTAAAAGCTTCTGCTCCTTTCAGGTCAGAGAAAACAAGGCGGAAGCTCATTACTTCTACATCTGCCCACTGCCACAGATAAAGTTGGGCCCTCAAGCACCCTTAACAACCAACACAACCTCCCTCAAAAGGCACCTGATTAAGTTTCAAATATTCTTGCTCATAAATTTCTGCAAGACTCAGCTTGCTTTTCTCGTGATCCAGAGTCAACCGCTTCTTATATTCATAGGGGTCTTCTTTCGGTTTTTCTTTACGAACGACATCATCCCAAGCCTAAAACAAAGGTTTTTTTTAAAAAAAAAACACCACCACAGCTATATTAAAAACAATACAGAACCATGAGCAGCCTTTTCTGTAGGTAACAAGGAATTTAGCCATTCACATTCATTTGCCTTAACATTTCTATTCTGTCTTTTGTTTTAGAGAAGGGTAGTCAATGAGATTGCATTCTGCTTAAGAACTCAACAGTTGCAAATCGACACATCACAAGGAACTCCCAAGCATTTATCAGACCCTTCAAGAAGTGGGGGATACAGAAAGGGCATTGTTTAAAGCTTAAGCAACATTAGTTGTGCTCTTGTTCTTTTTCAATGTACATATTCAATGCAAATGTAAAATCTGCTGAGTTCCCTTTCCCATTCTCCCTCCAATAGCAATGAAGACATAAAAACAGATCTATTAACCTGATCTTTTATCCTTCTCTTGATAATCTCTTCAAGCTCCAGAGTTGTTTCTTCTGTGATCACAGGAGCTGAGAATACAAAAGCAGCAAACTCAGGATTTTTTTTAATGAAATGCATTTGTAAATAACTTTATGGGTTAAGAGCAGGCTCCTTTCTCTATTGCCAGCTGCCACTTGAAAAGACATGGAACCATTATCAATTCAGCAGCAGCAGCAGCACCCAAACATAAAGGTCATAATGAACTGGGTGCACACAGGTACAGCTGTTTGAGGGCAGCAGTGTAACCAGAGATGATCCTGGCTGCAAATGCAGAGGAGCTCCTGGGACAGACTGGGATCAGTCTCTGCTTGAGACTGGGAGACATACACAATTAATGTCCCCCTTAGCCATGGCCTGACCGATTCTAGGAAGTCTGCATCATGCTAAGAACCATGGATGGAAAGCAGAGGGTCTGGGAAGAGGGTGCCCACCTTAGAAGGTTGATTTCATAATTTCCAGCTATTAAAGGTACAAAATTTCAGTGGCTCTACATCAAACATAAGCCTGGAGGCTTATAAAAATTCCAGGAAGAGGAAAAAGACAAAGGTCTGGCGCTACTCTTGCTCATGCAGAAGCGCTGTTTGTAAGAGCTGGTGCCCCCGTGCTACAGCTATATAAAAGGTTACCAGAATGTGCATGACTGCAGAAGGAAGTGGCACAGCTGCCACAAAGAACTGCCAGCACCCCCAACATAGTTCCCAGCTCTTCATGCAGGGGGGTCACCTGCTGCTGCTGCTGCGAGCCCTGCCCTATAAGGAACATTTAAGTGAAAGCGCTGCTAGGAAGTGCAATGTTTACCCATTTTGACTGCATGGTCAAAAATAACCATTTCCTCCAGAAGGCTGTTCTCAGGCCGCTTTTGTCCTGTCACTTCACCTCTCAGCTGCCAAGGCTTCTCCATCAGCAGTTCCTTTTCTAGCGATTTAATTTTTTCGCTCATCTGCAAAAAAAAAAAAAAAAAAAAAAAGTTCTTAAGGCACTTTGTTTCCCATGGCTTCAATCCCACTTTATTTCCCTTGGCTTCAATCTTACATATTTACTTAAGGACATTCACAGGAGGACAGTTGATATCCCCTTCTCCCACTGCAGCCACCTGTGACCTTCCCCCCACCCACTCACTTGAAAACGACTCTCTAGAGTCTAGGGAACCTCCTAAAAATGTTGAATTGAGGGGTGGGGGCTGCTGTTGGAAGGAGGAAAAGAAGAGAAACTTCCATTCTGTGAACTTCCTTATCTTAGGCTCCAAGATCAATTTTGGGTGATGCCACCCCCCTTTCCCCATCAGTCTCCTGCACCCCATCCCCCAATGTCCAGGAGCCCCAATCCTACAAAAAGCTTTTTAGGATGCATGGAGTCTGCCAGAGGCAAGAGGAAACATGAAACTTTCCTTCTGTAAACCTCCTTAAGTTAACTTATCTTAGGATCCCAAACACTGCCTTATTCTCTTTTCTGTTTTTTCATGCTTGAAGTTCTTATTTTTTTGCTATAAACAGGCTAGTTTCAGATGGCATGAGATAAACGCATTTGGTTTAGTGGGATGCAACAGAAAGTTTACCTTTTCCTGTCTTTTCTCAAAGGACGACTTTGTTTCAGCAGAACTATTTCTCTTTGCCTGGAACATATCTATCTCCTCTTCTGTGTCACTGTCATTTGGCAAGCTGAACGTCACTCGTTTAGAAGGATCTTTGCTTTTTTCATTCCCTCCTTTCTGTTTGATTTCATCCATTTCCTCAGCTCTGTAGTTAAACAGCATTACATGAAAAAGAGACCTTTAAAGGACTTTCATTAGGCTTTTGATTCATTCATAAACACATGAGCCTGCCGGGACACCACACAAAAGTGCCCTGAGGAAAGTATCCATTCACAAAACATTCTGGACACGTCTGCAAACTGGAAATCCTGTCATGGACACTACACACACGAGAGAGAGAGAGAGAGAGAGAGAGAGAGAGAGAGAGAAGCCTATTCTGCTGGCTACAAGAGAAGGCTTATTTCAAACCTAATTTGGGGATCAGAGTGAGGAAAGAAGAGCCATGTGGGAACCAGGGAAGGCCTTAATGAGTACGTCTCCAGACACCATGTTGATGACCCTGTTACCATTCATACATGACTCTGCAAGCAGTATAGCTCTCCAGATAGGAAAGATGCTATTGTATTGACAACACAACAATATTTATCTCCTCACGGAAGATTACCTCTGCTCCCCCAAAAACTTTGGGATGCAATTCTATGCACACTTACCAGAGAGAAAACCACACTGAGTACAAAGAAACTAACATCTGAGTAAACATGCACTGGTCATTTCATTTTATTATCCACTTAGCACTGCCCTCACAATATCAGCCACATACTCATCATCTATGTCGCCCTCTTCCTCTTCTTCCTTTCCCTCAATCTGGTCACTGTCACTATCCTTGTGTTCACTTGCGAAGTCTTCATAATCACCCACAGGATCAAAGTAGTCCTGATATTTAAGATCACGAGCACTTTTGATGATCTGCTGGGAAGATGAGGAGAAAAACCAGCAAGAGGTTACAAAGAGGCTCCTGAAGTTTCAACGTAACATTTGAACAAGATGAATGAGTAAAGGGGCTATATTAAATAGTTAGGCTTATTAAATAAACTGGATAGTTTACAGTTTTTTCCTGAAGAAGCATGAACCAAAGTCTTAAAATACTTTATTAACAATCAATTCTATTTTCAGGATCTGCAAGCATGGATGTGGCCAAAGTGACCCGTGTGATTTAAAGTTAAAAAGTACTTTGAGAATATTCTTCAACATGTTCTCATGCATCGCTTTTCTTCCTACTCTGCTTTCAGATGCTTCAGGGATTCAGATACACCTTTGCTCCAGCTAGATCAATGAAAAGTTCAGCTGCCATTTTGCTGTTCTCCATTTAGTCCATTCTTAGTGGCAGTCAATGCAAATTGTGAGTCTTTTTCCAATTAATGAACACAATGCAAATAGTTATCCTGTTATTTACCGACAGTTACAGGCAGCGTGTGAGAAGGTAACTTTTCAAAAATACAAGATGGGAAGTTCTCTGATATATGGACTCCTTATACAGATCTATTACTTGAGCAATGGGTTGATCTGAACCACCAGCTCCCTCACTACTTCCCTCACTACTACCCTTACTTGTACACATGGAGCATGTTGTCTTGATTTATTATGATTTTGTTTGTAATGTTCAACTGCATTTGTTTCCACAAAATGCTATTAATAAAAAAGACAGTTGTGTTATGAAGTCATTACTAAACCCTCTGAGTGTTTAGCTTTTAACATATGATGTTTTACACCTTTTTATGCAGTTACCTTCGTTTTGGAAACTCCAAATTCCTCTTCATCCTCACTCTCATCATCTTCAGAAAAAATGTCCTCAAAGTAATTTATTCCTTCTTCTTCTTCTTCTTCATCACCCTTCTCTCCGATTTGTCTTTTCTCCACTGCATCCAAACAAGCCTCCATCTCAGCCAGTTTGAAAAATCTGTCATCCACTATGGACTTTTCTCCTGTTTTTTTCACAGTGCTCTTTGATGTTCGGGTTTGCTGCTCCAACTTATCAATGTCAAAGTCCATATTGGAATCATCGTCACTAAATGCATCGTCTTCCATGGCCCCAAGCCAATTTCTCTTTCCTTCAAGCTCACTTTCCTCTTCAAGATGACCATTGTTGAAATCTGCCTCTACTTCCATCTGGTCCTCATTACCCGCCTGATCCTCATCGTCTTCTGAGACAGAACCATCCTTGTCTGAAGCTGGAAGAAGGCATAGATCCTCCTCTCCCTCCACATCTCTAGCAACAGCTCTCTTGAAGTAGCCTAGAACTGCATTATTCTGGAGTTCTAGCTGTTGCCAAATCTGCTCTTCATCAAAGTTCTCTATCACCAGTTCCTTTAAAGGACTTCCAGAAATAACATCAGCTCCAAGCATTTTGTGGAAATCGTATAACGTTTTTGTTAGAGAGATGAAGTCATCTGCAAGTCCATCCTGAATGCTGGAGTCAAAACAAATTGTAAGACATCGTGCATTTTAAAAGTCATAAAGTTTAGGTCTTTGTCAGATCAAGACGCAGAAACAGGAAAAGTATGTGAATATACAGGCATATCTCAGCGATATTGCAGGTTCAGTTCCAGACCACCACCACAAGAAAAAAATCACAATAAAGCAAGTCACACAAATTTACACTATACTGTAGTCTATTAAGCCAGGTCCCCACGGCTGCAGGGGTGGGAGGGGGAAAACCTGGCCCCAGCCCTAGCCAGCTCCACTCCTGTGGCCAGAAGGGGAGCAGCAGCAGCAGGGGAGTGGGAGGCTGGACTGTATGCAGTTGCACCCATGTCCTCATAAGGAGCAATGTCTGCGGAATAAAATTAGGTATGCTTATATACACCATTACTGCTGGTACAGAATGCACGCAAGTTGGCCATGCAACATACTGCAGTTTGCTAATACACTAACAATACTCAAGGTTTTGAGGTTAATGCAGAAAGCCTTCAATGACATGGGTCCCCAAAACTCAAAGGAGAACTTCTCCCTATATCTACCACACCGTGCTTTGAGATCTGCTGAAGAAGCCCTTCTAAGTAGTCCATCTGACAGGCACTGTCCCTTGTCTGCCTTCCTAGTGGTGACACCCCACCTGTGGAAACCCCCATGGCTACAGTACTGAGGGTATTCTTCCAAGATCCATAGCAAAGTTACCTGGACTGCTGTTTGATGCTTTAAAACATTCTCTCTCCTCCTCTTCCTCCTCTCTCTGTATACACATATAACACTCTCTCTCTCTCTCTCTCTCTGTGTGTGTGTGTGTACAGTACCAGATTTAAGGTGATGTGGTTGGTTCCAATGTAAAGGGCTCCGAGCCAAGGGGGTGCAAAATAACAATAATAATTATAATAATAATAAAACCCATATTTATGGGTACCTACTGAGATCCATTTTAAAACAACTGTACCAAAATGAATTATGATTCTGTTGTGAAAATAAGAAATATTTTTGGGAGGGCACCAAATTCCGTCTTCGCTGAGGGCACCCTATTCTCCAAGTGAAGTGGGTGCTGGACTCCCCTGCCCCAGACGGCAGTGCCAACAATCTGGGATGGAGGGAATTGTAGCCCAGCAACGACCTACAGCCTGGACGACCACAGGTTCCCCACGCCTGGAATTACCCCCAAATAATGCCTGTAACCCCCCCACACACAAAGGGAGAGGGCGATATCCTCACGAGGAAGCCTTCCTGCGGCGGGGGTTGGGCTAGATGCCCCTCGGAGGTCCCTTTTCCATGAAACCAACTAACTCAGCTCCAAGGATCTCAGTGGCGCCGACTCTCGCCGGGTATCATTCGGCCGCGTGCTTCGGGGTGCTGAAGACACGCGTTCTTCTGTTCTCACAAATGGTCATAACGTGAGCACGCGCCAGGGAGGGAGGCCGCTTTACCTGAGGAAGCGCTCGGGGTGGGCCGTGGCGGCGCCCAGTCTCTCCAAGCAGGCGCCCAGCCTTCGGCCCGCAGCCAGCGCCGCGCCCGCCATGTCCTCGTCTTCTTCGCCGCTCGGCCCGGCCGCGTCCCTCCGCCCGACGAGGGAAGTTCCGCGCAGAAGGGTTCCGCGTGCGGGGAAGGAGAAGGAGGCGGCCCAGGCCGAGCTCCTCCTTCCTTGGGGGCCGAGAGACGAAGAGCTCCGGGCGGAGGAGGCGCGGTCGGCCTCTTCTCGCGGGACACGCAGAGAGGTAAGGTAAAGGTAAAGGTACCCCTGCCCGTACGGGCCAGTCTTGACAGACTCTGGGGTTGTGCGCCCATCTCACTCTATAGGCCGGGGGCCAGCGCTGTCCGGAGACACTTCCGGGTCACGTGGCCAGCGTGACAAAGCTGCATCTGGGGAGCCAGTGCAGCACACGGAACGCCGTTTACCTTCCCGCTAGTAAGCGGTCCCTATTTATCTACTTGCACCCGGGGGTGCTTTCGAACTGCTAGGTTAGCAGGCGCTGGGACCGAGCAACGGGAGCGCACCCTGCTGCGGGGATTCGAACCGCTGACCTTTCGATCGGCAAGTCCTAGGCGCTGAGGCTTTAACCCACAGCGCCACCCGTGTCCCCCACGCAGAGAGAGACACTCTTTATTTCGTAAAATCCACACGCCTCTTGATTGCTACGCGGTTTAAAAAGAGAATAAAACAATAAAATGATCAGTTTAAAAACAAGAAGACAAGACAAGTCTGAATCATTGGAAGCCTCAAGCCTGCGGAAAGGGACCCCAGAGGACAAGTAGTCCAGACCCCAGAAATGCAGGATTCTCCCCTCGATCCGGCGTGCCAGGTGGCCGTCTGCGGTGGACGGGAAACAGATGGCAACATAAATCCTCTTAGCATTCAAAGTCCTTTTAAATGTGTTTGTGGAAGGGGGAGTTGGGGGTTTGATTTCTGGTTCTTATTCGGTCTTTTGTGTTTTGTATTTTTATGCTGTGAAATAAAATTAAAACTTAGCTGTTTCTCTCTATATAGATATACACACACACACCGCTTCCCTCCATGGAGCTCAAGGTGGTGTACATAAACCCCACTTTATCCCCCCAAACAACCCCATGAGCCACACTGCTCTTTGCATGCCTACTCAGGAGTAAGCTCCATTGATTTCAAGCAGGACTTGCTCCCAGTTAAGTGTGCATAGGATTCTACCAGTTGGTGGTTCTAGCCCACCCAGGGATGGCTCTGGACAGGATTCCTGCATTGCAGAGGGTTGGACTAGATGACCCTTGGGATCCCTCCCAACTCTACATTCTGAGCTAATGCACCCCAGGGGGGGGGAGCGGGGACAGGGTGCCCTCCAGATGGTGACGGACTGCATCTTCCAATATGACCCTTGGACATGCTGGCTGGTGCTCTTGGTAGCTAGAATCCAACGGGATCCAGAAGACGACTACTTTTAAATTCCCGGTGCATGCAGAGCATGCAGGCCAAGCATCATTTTATGCAACTCTATCATGTCTCCTGGGACGCGGGTGGTGCTGTGGTGTAAACCTCTCAGCTTTGGGCTTGCTGATCGGAAGGTTGGTGGTTCGAATCCCTGCGACAGGGTGAGCTCCTCTTGTTCGGTCCCAGCTCCTGCCAACCTAGCAGTTCAAAACCACGTCAAAATGTGAGTAGTTCAACAGGTAACGCTCCGGCGGGAAGGTTTTCATGTGCTGCTCTGGTTCGCCAGAAGCAGCTTAGTCATGCTGACCACATGACCCGGAAAAACTGTCTGTGGACAAACATTGGCTGCCTCAGCCAGTAAAGCGAGATGAGCACCGCAACCCGAGTTGTTCATGACTGGACTTAACTGTCAGGGGTCCTTTACCTTTGCCTTTATCATGTCTCCTGCTAGGAGTTGTTTCTTTTTGCTTTGTCTTATGTCTTATCAATTAAAAAAACCTCAGTGTGACATGAGCAATTTTTTATTCTGAAAGTGTGACCCAGAGAAAATAGTTTGAGAACCACTGATCTAGTGTATGATGGCCGGACACTTGGTTTCTGCTGCCCCTCCCGACTTTCTGCAGCCTTCAACGTGTCCTGAAAATCTACTCCAGAGAACTGGGGGCACACACCCACACTCCAGCATTATAGTCTGGGGGCTTAATGACAGTTGAGGAGGGCAACATGTACAGTAGGAAGCAGCTTGCCTTTAAGGTGCCCCAAAGGGTCTCTTAGTGTACTTGCAGCAACAGACTAACATGACTATCCTTCTGCAGCCACAGGTGATCCTGGGTCTTTAGTCCCAAGCATCTGGTATTCAGAGGTAGACTGCATCTGCAGATAGAGGCTTACTCTCTGTTTGGTAAAGCACCAAAGTACATATATTTAATAAATAATAATAATAATAATAATAATAATAATAATAATAATAATAATGTATTATTTATACCCTGCCCATCTGGCAGGGTTTTCCCAGCCACTCTGGGCTAAACAGGACTGCCTTCAGATGTCTTGTAAAAGTCAGATAGTTGTTTATTTCCTTGACATCTGATGGGAGGGCATTCCACAGGGCGGGTGCCACCACCAAGAAGGCCCTCTGCCTGGTTCCCTGTAACTTTGCTTCTCGCAGTGAGGGAACCACCAGAAGGCCCTTGGAGCTGGACCTCTGTGTCCGGGCGTGGAGACACTCCTTCAGGTATACTGGGCTGAGACCGTTTAGGACTTTAAAGTTCAGCATCGACACTTTGAGTTGTGCTCGGAAATGTCCTGGGAGCCAATGTAGGTCTTTCAGGACCAGTGTTATGTGATCTTGGTGGCCGCTCCCAGTCACCAGTCTAGCTGCCGCATTCTGGATTTCTACAGTTTTATTTCTGTGCTGCCTTCCGTAGTTCAACCCATGCTCAAGGCAGCTTACAACATGAAAAACACACGTAACTACAACATAACAAACATAGTCATAAACAATAAATAAAATACACATCAAAAATACCCAGCCCAACTGAGTGGTGCTGGTGGTGCTGCCTCAGATGCCAGAGCCAGGTAGAGCCTACCTTGTAGGGAGGTTTGATCATGGGTCGGCAACCTAAGGCCCAGGGGCCAGATGCAGCCCAATCGCCTTCTCAATCCGGCCCATGGATGGTTGGGAATCAGCATGTTTTTACATGAGTAGAATGTGTCCTTTTATTTAAAATGCATCTCCGTGTTATTTGTGGGGCATAGGAATTCGTTCATTTCCCCACCCAAAATACAGTCCGGCCCCCCACAAGGTCGGAGGGACAATGGACCGGCTCCAGGCTGAAAAAGTTTGCTGACCCCTGGGTTTGACACACACACACACACACACACCAAATGCTGGACACAAACTGGGGAAGGATGTTGGATTTAGCTCTGACTTTAGAGCATCTTAGACTAGAAGTCTCCCTTCTTCCCTTTGAGTCAAACGGGAGTATTTGGCTAAAGCCATTAGAAAAAAGGGTCGCGCTAGGACCGCGGGGCGGCTCCTTTCTGCCCCTCTCCCCGGCGAAGGCCGCTTCCCTTCCCTTTTTGAGCCTGCGGCGGTGCCGTTGCCAGCGCTCTCTCGCCTTCGCTCTGGCTTCATGGAAGCGGGTTCTCCGTTACAGCTGCTCAGCCTGGCGTGCCAGGTTCAAAGATGGCGGCCCTCTCCCGACCCCTGGCAGCAGGTAGGGGTTCTCAGGCTCCGGGGGAGGCGGGGCTCCGAGGCGGGGGGGGGCAGGCTGCACTTTGCAGGCGACGAGGGAAGGTGCCTGGAGAGAAGCTTTGCTTCGCACACCTTGATTTGTCCCTCTTTTTGCAGCCTCCTGGAGAAGGCAAGGTCTCTTCCACTGGGTCCCACCAAGGCCACGTCCGCACCAGGCATTGAAGGCGCTGTGATGCCGCTGTAAACAGGCCTGTCTCCCCCGCCAAGAAATATGGGAGCTGTAGTTTGCTGGAGGGGCAGAGAGTTGTTAGGAGACACCCCCGAGCTACAATTCCGAGAGTGGATTAACAACCATAGAATAATAGAATTGGAGAGTAGAGTTGGAAGGAACCCGAGCGGCATCTAGTCCAACCCAACAGTTCCCAGGATTCTTTGGGAGAAGCCACAACTGTTTCAGTGGCATGATACTGCTTAAATGTATTGTGCAGATGGGGCCTCCCTCTCCGATGTCAAGTTCTACTTAAATATCCCCCTCCCAGAGCTACAATTTCCAGAGTGGTTTAACAAACTGTTATGTTTAGCTGCTAGGGATTGCCCACCCACCGGATCTCCAAGGCTGACTGCTCTCTGCCCACACGCCCAATCTCAACACACACACACACACCCCACGGATCTCCATGGCTGCTCCTTCACACCCACCCACCCACCTGATCTTCATGCCCACCCTACATACTTCCATGTTTCAGACATCGTGATATTTAGGCATATCACAATGTTTAGCTGGTGATGTATCATGATGTTGAAAACTGGATATTCCACAGCCCTAGTTGGAGGGGACCCACCACAATGCAGGAATATGCAGCTGTCCTATACAGGGATCAAACTGCAACTGTGGCATTACCAGCACCACACTCTAAGGAACTGAGCTCTTCAGTTGCTCATGGGTCATCCCCCCACCTCTTGAATTTCTGAGGGAGGTGGAATTGCCAAGAGGGTACCCTGTGCAGACTCCTGGGAGGGTCTGAGAGAAGGAGGCAATCTTTTCAATATTGGAGGCCTAATATCCTTCCTCCACAATCTCACCGTCCGGGGGGGGGGGGGGGGTAAGGCTAAGGCTATTCAAGGCTGCATCAAGAGAAGTCTAGTGTCCAGATCAAGGGAAGTAATAGTCCCACGCTATTCTGCCTTGGTCAGACCACACCTGGAATCCTGTGTCCAATTCTGGGCACCAAAATTTGAGAAGGATATTGACAAACTGGAACGTGTGCAGGGGAGGGCAACTTTAGGATGATCAAGGGTCTGGAAGTCATGTCTTATTAGGAACTGTTGAAGGAGCTGGGTATGTTTATCCTGGAAAAGAGGATACTGAGAGGACTAATAGATTCAAATTACAAGGAAGGAGATCCTGACTAAACATTAAAAAGAACTTTCTGACAGAGTGGAACGGACTCGCTTGGAAGCTGGTGGTCTCTTTATTGGAGGTTTTTAAGCAGTGGTCAGACGGCCATCTATCTTAGATTCTTTAGCTGTGATTCTGGCATTGGAGGGGGTTGGACTGGATGACCCTTGGGGATCCCTTCCAACCCTACAATTCTATGATTTTGCCTTGAATTTCTACAGATAATGACTGTGAGTGTGTGTGCTGCCAAGGTGCCCATGGGGGAACTAGCAAGTGCCCCACCTCCCACCACTAATTGAGAAAGCTTTCACTATGCATTGAAAATGGGACACTTGGGAACTCTCCAGAAGAAACAGAATGGAGAGTAAAGGTAAAGGTACCCCTGCCCGTATGGGCCAGTCGTGTCCAACTCTAGGGTTGTGCGCCCATCTCACATAAGAGGCCGGGGGCCAGCGCTGTCCGGAGACACTTCTGGGTCATGTGGCCAGCGTGACGAAGCTGCTCTGGCGAGCCAGCACCAGCGCAGCTCACGGAAATGCCGTTTACCTTCTTGCTATAAAGTGGTACCTATTTATCTACTTGCACTTAGGGGTGCTTTCGAACTGCTAGGTGGGCAGGAGCTGGGACCGAAAGACGGGAGCCCACCCCGCCGCGGGGATTCGAACCGCCGACCATGTGATCGGCAAGTCCTAGGCACTGAGGTTTTACCCACAGCACCACCCGCGGGACACTTGGGAACTCTCCAGAAGAAACAGAATGGAGAAGACAAGAGCAAATGCCAAAGCATTCTAGGGAGTGCTGGAGAGCCTTCTTTCTTTTCAAGTGTTAATTCCAAATGCTCGTTGTTTTGCTTAAGAGGAAAAGGTATAGAAAGGAGAATTCCCGGATGCTAAGATCCAAGTGTGGGGCAAGTACTCTTTGATGAGAAAACCACAGGGGAGATTTAGTCACAAAATATGCAGCAAAGTAAGGGGTGGAAATATAGGTTGTCAGACCTTTAAAATAAGGTTAACCATAATGCTAAGCAAACAAAAGAACCAGAGTCTGCTTCATTTGTGGCACCTGAGACAAGAGCTCTGGTGGAAAGCGCAGAGTGCCGGTCCTGTATTATTACCGGAGCTGGTATTAATGGTCAGGAAAAGCAGGTGCATTTTTAGTTGCTGGGAGAAGCACCCCACAATTGATGCCTGCTTGATCTCCCATTCCTTTCTAATGGAACAGAGCTCTTCTCCAACATGGAGAATATGCCCTTTCTGATTGTCACATCCAGACAACAAGTTAACACCGAGTACTTGTAGGTACAGAGCCTCAGTTTTGGACCAGGGTATTGCTGCCATCATCACATAAACTGGTCTAATCCCCTTGTAGAAGCACCAGCCATCACAACCTCTTGTAGCTGTGAATTCCATAAGTTTAATTTTCCTTCCTTGGGGACATTCCCTGGCAAGAGGGATTGACTGTTAAAACCACACTGCAAACTGTGGGTCTGTGAGGGGAATTGGAGTCCCCTAACAACTCTC